>NC_134276.1:173983506-176383506 GCF_949628215.1 Phalacrocorax aristotelis | reverse complement strand
TAAGTTTACCCTGTGGCCAAGGGATCTGTGCAACACAGCATGAGCCAGAAGACCATGCTGTAGTGCAGCACGCCTGCTAGGCTTAACTGCGGTGTGGATCACTCGCACCTCGATATACAATGGTCTGGTTATGAACACTGTGGCTGCTTGCCGCGTCTGATGTCTCTAACTCAATAGCTAGGCTTAGCATTTCTGTTGCCCTGTCTTCATATAATCTGGCAACTTTTATGAACAAAGCAGATGAAATGTAACCACAGATAAAAAGTAGTGCAATTGCATGTTAAACAGAGGAGGTATTTGCCTAAGTCAAGCTTACAGTTCACTCAGCTGCATGATGTATTCGGCACGTGTGGAGGAAGAACTTTAACTGAACCATAAAGGTTAGGGAGGTTAAACCTCTGAAACATGGTTGCTGGCAGGTTTGGATGCTTCCCTCTGGAGACCCTTTAATAAAAAGCCTTGTATATTGGTCTACTCATGCAGCGACAGCCATAAATATGCCAAGTGAAACGCAAGCTAATTAGAAAGCACTTATTCTAGTCCTCCAGAGTGTATTAAGATGGAGAGTTTCACTTTCAGGCTACAACTTACTCTTTTCATATTCAGTCCCATTCTTCTCCTGTTGTGTTGCTAAGATTTTCTTCTTCATTCAGTGACAAGGCAGTACATCTAGCAGGCTTTTCAATGTAGATTTCTTTCTGTGGTTCTTCTGAGCAGAAGAATTAATTGTCTGGGGGGAGTCAGTCACAAAAGTCCTTGAGGAAGTGTGGCATCAGCTTCTTTGTCTCTCCCATCAATTATCCCTTGCTCCCCTTCCCCTAAGCAAACATACCCATCTCTGTAAAACTCAGAACTGGTAGAACTGGTCTACCTCCAACTGGGGCTATGGGATTTATAAGATCCAGAACCAGTATTAAATATCTGCTGGTGCTATATGCTGCTTCCCAGTGGGATATATAGCACTGACTCCCCTACTGCTATGTTAAGACTAGTCAGTAAATTTGCTTGGTGAATTTACTGAAGCAAATAATGTAAAGAGACCAAGCACATTCATTTAACAAAAAGCAAGTCACTTGAAGACAGGATGGTAAAATCATTCAAAACTGAACAACTAGAGACAGTTAAATGAAATTACAATACATCTTGACATTCTTTGACATTTTGGAGATTAAAAATAAACTTCTCAAGTCCTTATAATAAAACCGACCTCTTTACAGCATTATCCTTGCCTGCAGTTCAGTTACTTGAGTGATACTTCACCTTTGGTTGTGACTGCAACTAAGTCTAAGATAGACTTGCTTGAGCTATTCCTTACAAGTGAAAATATTGGCTCCATTGAAGAGGGCTAGCATTTCACTGCAGGTGCAGGTGGAAAATGGATTGCTTGTGCACTGATCTCTTAATCTATACTTACAGCCAATGACCTCATCTCTCTTGGCCTTGTTAGAGCACCACCAATTAGGGAAGCAGAAAGTAGCCTAGAATCAGGCTGGACTGTTTGAGTCTTAAACTTTCATGTTTCCAAATCTGGGGAACTGGAGAGAGACTCTGACCTTTTAGCTACTGTCATAGAATCATAGAATCATAGAATCGTTAAGGTTGGAAAAGACCCTTAAGATCACTGAGTCCAACCACTAACCTATCACTGCCAAGTCCACCACTAAACCATATCCTCAAGCACCACGTCTACCCTTCTTTTAAATACTTCCAGGGATGGAGACTCCACCACCTCCCTGCGCAGCCTGTTCCAATGCCTGACAACCCTTTCGGTGAAGAAGTTTTTCCTAATATCCAACCTGTCAATGGTTATCCAGCTAGAATTTGGTTGGAGTTGGAGCTAGAGCTGTTGATGAGAGGGTGAACACCAGGATAGGCTACTTGGGTGGATTTAAGTCCCAGACTGGCAGTGTATGATGGCCTAAGGTGAAGATGGAGGTTAAGTTTATTATTTCACTTTTACACATCAAAGGCCAAAGGCTGTTGCTGTAGACAAAAGGAGAGGGCAAACTACGTCTGGGCTGGCTTTGTTTCACTGGGTTTATGTACAGCACTGCCTCAGGTGGCTGGGGCTGGTTGCAAGGTAGGTTTTGCTACCTGACATTAGAAAACTCCTAGGTAGGGTTGGTATACTTTACTGTTAAAATATAGGTTGCAGAGGGCTCTGGTAGGAAGTTTCCCTCCCCCCAAATTACCAGTAAGGTGATGGGGGAAGGGTTACAAGCCCTGGGTCAGGCAAAGGGATAGTGCAGTAGCCACTGCATTGATCATGAGACCAGGCCAGGGTTTTGGAACTAATGCCCAAATCTCCCAATCTCTTGCAAGACTTCTGGGAATGCTGCAGCTCTGGGGTCTGGTCTTGAGCAGGAAAGGAGGGGACAAATGTGGGAAAGCAATATCTTGTATATGTCACTAAATTTTTGTTCCTTATTCCTGATATCCTCTATTATAGGGGATATTTGGCAATTGCACAGCCAGGGATGGGCAGA
This sequence comes from Phalacrocorax aristotelis, assembly GCF_949628215.1. Lineage (NCBI taxonomy): Eukaryota > Metazoa > Chordata > Aves > Suliformes > Phalacrocoracidae > Phalacrocorax > Phalacrocorax aristotelis. The sequence goes on along the minus strand of NC_134276.1, from coordinate 176,381,020 downwards.
GAGAAAGGTCTGTGGATAAGCTTTCTCTGACATGTAGCAGATTGGCCAAAATTAGAGCTAGGTCAGGACCACAATCTGACAGACTTCTCAGGTTGCTAGCTACCATATCTTGCCCACATTCCCAGGGCTAAACTAATTGCCAGGCTTGGGGTTTATTTGAGGATTAAGTTTTTCCTTTGTATCACATTGGCAGAGGCTGAGCAGCTTTTGCGTTCCTGCAGGGCATGATGCAGGGCCCATCTGCTAGAAATTCTCCAGGGATGTTTCAGCTAATGGCAATGCTGTGCATCTCTTCTGTTCTCTTTAAAGTGATGCCACGGTGTCATTTTAGAGGCTTTTGCCTTTTGTACTAATGTTGCAATTGTTACATGGTCTCAGAGACCACTTTATGGTACCAGATATATGTGGGAGTTCAGGTACTCTGAGGATCCATCTGAGCCTAATGTCAATGCCATCACAGTGTGATCACAGGGAGTTGAATTCTGTGACCCAGAGGCTCCTTTCCAGTCCCACCTTCTGCCTCACTCCCTGCAAGCTCGGACAACTTGTGTCCCTGTTTCTGTCTCGTTTTCCTGTTTCTCTGCTGCTCTTCGATCTTCTTTTCTTTAGATATATGTTTCTCTATCTGCTTATGAGACTACCTTACAGTCTAAACAGAATATTTCCAAAATAAGTGAATATAGTTAATGATACTAACCTTTGAAATAATACAGTTCTGATAATTCTCACTCATATCTTTCAATTCCTGCATTAGCTTTGGAGCCAATACTTCCACAAACTGTTGGAGCTGGAGATGAATGCTTCACATAGCTTGGAAGTTGTGATTATATGTTTTCAGATGAAACACAGCATTGTTTCAAACATAAATCACTTGAAGGCGACAGCCATTTAAATTGGGTCAGAACCAGTGAATCAATGCAAGCAAAGAGGATGTTAGTGAAAATAATATGATTTTTATCTTCAAAATCTCATGAACCACTAAGCCTAGGAGACAAACTGCTGTACATCTTCGCAAAGTTGGACTGGATGATTAGCTTTCTAGTGGCATGTAGCATTGATTTCTGTTCTTGGTGATCCTGAGTCATCAATAGTCAATGGCTTTTCAAATCTGGCAAACACGCAGGCCTTTTTCTGGACAGGACAGGATGTTTTCTGCATCTCAAGTGTCTTGAACCACTTACTGGATATCATCCAACCCTGGTGAAATGAGGACTAGCTAGCAGGAGTAAACAGAACTTTAAATAAAAAGGTTTTGTTCTCCTAGTGTGGGAGAGTAAGAAATGCAGACATAGCTATATAAGAGGAATTGTCTGCATGAGGCTTTCTTTTCAAAGGCTTACATGGGGAGTGCAAAGCTCCTCTTAAATATGCACTTCTCAGGCAATGGCACTAATGGCACACTGTGCACACAGTCTCCAGTTTTAATAGCAGCTGCTTGGGTAAAAAGGAGGTTCTGTTGCCTGATTTTCTAATCCTGTCTGCACTGGTTTTGGAAACATCCTTTCTGGGCAAAGCCCTGGGGAAGAAAGTAAATTCTTTTCCATTTTTCAGTGCCTGGGATTTGTGAATACTAGATACAGGCCAAAGCCTTCATGCTATTCTTGACAGTTCAAAGTCAGCTAAGCTAAAAGTCAAATACTGCTTAATCACAGAGAAAGAAAAGATTATGGCTAGTATTCCACTCCAGGCTCATGAGACCCCATTGCTTCCTTGTTCTCTTGCCCCAGCCTATAGATTATATACATTCTGTGGGAGAAGATTTAGTACAACTCAAAAATTAAAGAGCAGTGGCCTTATGATTAACAAACACTTGATGAAAAAGAAAAACTTGTTTCAAGAAATTATAAGAAATGCCCCTATTCTTCTCCCAGCTGCCTTTCTTTTGCTTTTTTAGTACCCTCCTTTCTCAATCTTTTTCTTCCTGTTTTAATGGTTTCTTTGTTTGTCATTTTCTCTCTTTTCTCCAAAGTTTTACTGACTCATATTCTTTCCTTTCTACCCAAAAGTCTTTTTCTGGTTTCTCATGTGCCCCCATCCTCCATAGTCCACCCTTTCATTTTGCACCTTGTCTTAGTCTGTTCCGGTTTTAATTTCTCAACTTATTCATTGAGACTGCTGCCAGCTTAAGACAGGGCTGGCAGAGGGCAGGACCTGGCTTTGCTCCACAGATGAGCTCTTCAAGGAATGAACAATCTGGGAAGTCAGTAGGCTTCAGTAATCTGCGCTATGGCCTTGGAGACAGTGTTGAGGTTCATTAATGTGTAATGCAATAAGCATAAACACAGAGTGATAACGTGTCACTGGAGCAAAAGGGAAGAGCAGATTCTGGTCTCAGAGCACTGACTGATGGAAGTCTTAATTCCACTGATATTCATGGAATCACACTGTCTATGACAGTGCTTGCAAAGATACCCACTGCCCCTTTCTCTCAGGAGATGACCCCTGCAAATACAGGACTTGATTCACAGGTATTTTTGCTGAAGTTTTGCACCAGAAGAACTTCACTGATCTCAGTGGAGATAGGCCAAGTTTAGGGCTATAACTGAGACCAGGAGATGCAAACCTAGCCCATATATTTTCTCTGAGTGCCTTCCAAAGTCTTCAGCTGTATTTTCAGACTTTCTGCATTTCTGTTCAAATTCAATTATTCATGTTTGACAGAACCTGCTCTGGCGCTATTGTGCTTTAAAAACTGGAAACTCCTCCAAGGTATAGTATAGAAAAAAAAAAAACCCGCTATTGTCCTTGAAGGGAACACTGCAAGGCTGCTGGTTCTGTTCTTTCAAGCAGACTGATAGTGTTTTGTCCTATTCTGTCAGTTCGTGACTGCTGAATGTATTCTAAAACATCTCAATTACTTTCTATTTTACAGACATTTTTATTAGATCTATAATATCATGCCTCATATCCTCAGAGTGTCCTCAGTGCTCTGCCATTGCTAAACAATTATCAGGAGGATGTATTTTCTCCCTGATGGATTCTAAGCTTTTCTTCCAGAGGCTAGATTTTATTGCAGATTTTATGTCAGGACAGCAGAGGCTCATTGTTTCTTCTTAATTGTTCCCACTAGAAGTCAAAAACATAAATAGAGAAAGAAGAGCTGGAGTGATAATCCAGGCAAGAGAGAGCAGGTTTTCATGACCAACATTCTCATAAAAATTCATGTTCCTGCTGACCTCCTTCTTGTTAATTCATGGCAGATAAACAGAACACCTATCTCTTTTTCCCTCTGTTATGATGCATTAGAGAGGCCAGGCTCATCTCTTACACAGTCTCTTTACTGCAGAATAACAGGCTACAGGACGGTAGACAGTTTTGCAAGCTTTCATATTTTGGCTGTTCTTTCTGCCCATGCCTATTACGTTGTCCTCTTCATATACTGAAAAACATAACCCACCTTAAGTGGTCTTAACCCCCCAAAAGGTCACAAACAAAAAAGCATGTTAATACTGTCCCCAGAATAAGGTACTTCAGACCTGTCCATTGTGCTCTGCATTTTCCACAGCAAAAACCCACGAGAACATATTCCCAGCTTTCAAGTAAATGTGTCAAATTCATTAATTTCTAATTAATATTAAGTCTAACCTTCCATTCCAGCTTTCACTTTCTATTCTTCTTAAGACTGTGTTTGAGAATGGGGATCCTGAAAATATGGCAGGAAAAGAATTTCTTTCCTCCAGTCATCGCAGTAGCAGTGTCACAGATATATGGGACTTCTTAGGAGCGTTGTACATGACATATTTAACTCATACAGTGGGGATTTTCGAATAGATATTTTAAGGAATATGTGTTTTAATGAATTAAATGGACAGCATGTGAAGGAAACAGGCTAGACTTCTCAGTTTCAGTATTTGGGAGATGTCCTACCAGCTGGCTGCTATGAAGTAGCCAACTTGCCAAGAGTACAGACCGCTGACATACTTTGGGATCAAAGGAGAAGATGGAGAACCTGGAGGACAACAACAGTTTGAGAAATTTAATGGCAAGACCATCACAATAGAATTCTTTAACATAATTACAGTGGGTCCTTACTCAAGCATGTAAGAGAGTAGCATTTGGTTGTTCACTAAAAGACTAATCACTACAAGGATTTTTCTGATTTTGGTGAAAAAATGTTGGGTTTATATCTGCAAAAGTCCCGTTATTTGAGGCCATTGCTACCGAGTTCGTTTTATTTATTGATTCTGTCATTCTGAACACCTTCTTCCCTGTGCATTTGACAAGCACTTGAAATACCACAACAAAACAAATGCACATGAATTCAACTAGCATCCTTCTGCACAAATGTATTATCTTCAGAAGCACCTACAGTGTTTTGGTACCAAGGCAATTCTTAAAAATGTCACTCAGAGAAGGGGGAGGGTGGAGTGCTGTCCCTCCCCAGGGCAGCATCATGGGCAGGAGCCTCTGCTGCGGTCACTCACATACTCTCCCATGCTAACGCAGTGCCTCTTGAGCAGATGTCTATGTGGTGCAATGCCTTTCACAGGCAGGATGTAGGGTCCTTCCCACCAGCCAGAGAAACTGGATTTTATCTACTTAGGGTGCATGGGAGAAGTTGAGCCAGCTCCTCCATTAGCCACCTACCTTCCCACTTAAAAAAATGAGGGGCTTCATTCTCACCAGGTAACAAATTTGAGGAGATAAATATTCATGGTCAATAGTAAAATATTTCATGTTTCAAATTCACTGGGTTTTTTTTCCCACCCAATTTCTTGCAAGGGTTGGCAGCTGCCTACTTCCTAATTCTGGAAGATGCCTGTGTGTGTGAAAATCCATGTCTTGGTAAAAAGGAGGCTCGCTACCATATGTTTGAAGTGCTCAAGCCAATGAGAGCTAGCCTTCAGCTTTAGATGGCTACAGGTATGTTGTGGGTCCTCCAATATTCCTTCTTGTAAAGATTAACACAATTGCAGTTAGCTGCATTTGCTGTATTTTGCATGTCCGCTCTGCCTTCTGCCTGGATCTACCCAGGGTTTAGGATAAGAACTGAACGTTTGCAATGGGCAAACTATGAGCACCGAGTGAGTTTCCAACCAAACAGCACAGTGCTTATACAACGTAGCTTGCTGAGTTGTGCTTCTGTGGGGCAACTCTGCATTTAAGTGTCTGAAGTCTCTTCATTTTCTCCTTTATATCAAAGACCTTTTTTGGTTTGTTGCCTCTCTCTTGTAAAACCAATATTGTAAAAGTCCTTGGAGCTTGGTTCTGATGTGCATCTCTGACCATGTGCGCAGCCTGCTCTGTGTGGTCCTGTCCCTGAGCTGCTTTTCCATGAATGGGCTCTGCTAATCTCGCAGCTGGGAGACTTAGAGTATTACCCACCTTGCATCTGCAGAAGTGCTGCTTGGTTATTCCTTCTGCCACTCAATCAACACAGCAGCCCTGTGCTGTACCACAGGGATGCTTGAGCTCAGGTCAGCCCACGCCGAGGCTCTCTGTGCTCTGCTCCAACCTGCAGAGCATTGCTTGTGCCTTCTTGCCACAGTAACAGACAAAGAAGCTTTTAGGAAGTTTTGTTAGGTTTGGTTCTCTTTTTTTTTCTTTTAGTATTGTGTGAGAGGCAGAACCCAGACTTGTGATGACTGATAATTGTCTTCAGAAGGTGCAGATTAAAATTTAGATTTTGTGTATCTATTTTTTGGTCTGCTTCAGTAGACTACCTTGGGCAGGAACCGTAGGACAATATTTGCCATACAATGTGAGGGAAAAGGAACCATGAAGTAAGAAGAGAGAATGTTATAGATCTGTTCAGTAAATCAGGCCCCCCAGGGAACCACCAGCCCTGATTGTCCCTGACCCCTTCTCAGTGCTCCCCCCACCCTGCTCACAGCCCAGGACCCCATGCCAGGCCCCTGGGGCTGTCAGTCTCTGCCCCAGCGATGCCACAGCAGGGCCGGTCTCCAGCTCCCCACAGTCCTGCCCTGCCTGTCCTGTCCCCATCCCCAGGGAGGTACATGCTGCCAGGGCTGGGCTGCCCGGTGCCCCCCAGCTGCCCCGCTCCCCTGGCCCACCGGGTGCCCAGGCAGCAGCAGCTCTGCCTCTTCGCCTGGAGCTGTGGGATCTGTGGGCCATGGTGCTAGGAAGAATTACTGGGTTAAAAACTGAGAACGCCAGAGATGGGTTGTTGGGAAAATTGAAGAGAACTATAAGAAACTAAGCATATGGCTACTAGGCCTGCATCATGTTTCATTTCACCTTCACATAATTACCCCCTCTCCCTCTGAGACTGGCAGGGACTGGGTTAGTGTTACACAGGGGAGCTCACATCTATGCAACAGCCAGAATATTCTCAGTTGCAATATGCCGGCCTGAAACTTCGCAGATGAAATTGATTCTTTTTGCTGTCAGCCCCCTCCTACTCTATTAAAATTCAATTTTATGGTGCAGCATTCCCCATGGACATGTTTTGTCATTTGTTTCCAAGACATGCTGGAAGCACATATGTGCTTCTAGCAAATGCTGAAACCTAAGAGAAAGCTTATAAACTAGCAGCAGCAGGCTATAGTATAATAAACTGCTTACCTTTTTGTTACCATATAATACGTGACCATTTGTATGTACTCATCTATTAAATACCATTCTGTATGCCAAACCTTTTAGTTCCACTGTATTAAAGTGCTCACTTGCACTTTTTTCTTTATTTTTAGGACTGCTAAAGGCATCAGCAGCAAATGAAGCCCAAAGTGACCAAGGTCCTGATCCTGCAAGTTCCCAAGTGTTGCCACTTCCCATTACCATCAAGATGCATGGTTAGAGCACTGTGAAATCTCTCAAGCAGCAGCACTTTTGAGATCAGGGGCTGAAAGAGTCTTAAACTTTGCAGCAATTCAAGGGAAGTCTGTCTCATCAAGCTGCGGGAATCATTGATGCTATTTTGACTGTGTTACCTCAGCATATGAAGGGAGATAACACAGTCATTGCATTGAAAATGTCTTCATCTACAGACTTTTTTTTCAGAAAAGAATCATGAAGGAGGGTTAAATCATCTGCCTGTTTCTGAAATAATCTACATTCCCCACATTTGGTGATGTTTCTGATCAGGCATAGCTTTTGATTTTCATCTGCAAGCTCAGAAAGGCAGACTTGGAATAGTTCGTCTATAGATTTCCATCCTCTCCTAACCCAGATCTTTGCAGAGTGATTAGAGCTGCATAACAGGGCTGTCAGCTTTAATGTGACAGCTCAGTTCTCCTGCATTTATTCTAAAAATGGTGCCACTGGTTCATTTCGTACAGCTCCTAGACTTGATTTTACTGGCTATACACCTCCTGTACATTTCAATGTCTTTAGTGAACCCCAGGCATACCATCTAAACATACAACTTCCTAAACCACAGTTTTCTTTTTTAAGAGAATTAAAATTTCATCATGCAGCCTGATGTTTAACATTTTGCACTGAATATCAACGATGTGTGTTTGAGTTTCCAGTTCAGATTGGCCGTTTTCATCCAAGCCTCCTGAACGTTTGCTGTATTTTACTTACATTCTAATTATTATCTTAAAGCCTAATTGTGAGGATTATTTCTTCATTTAGTAGCTTCAGTATTCTGGCAGTCATTATATGAATATTATAAAGGAAATCCAACCCTAAAACCTTGTTCATTTTTTCCCCAACTGTATCAATGACTCAGTAAAAGAGATTGCTGCTTCCTATGTATCCCCGCTTAGTCAAGGGCAGATAACTGATGGTGCTACCATCCTTTCCGCTTCAAGCACAGCCTGGTTTGTATCAGCACCTATGCAAAGAGTACTTGCCTGTGTGTAATGATTATTAGTTCATCATAAATTAAGCAAAAACCTAAATAAGATGGTAATTCATGCAACGTTTTCCGTCACAATTTCAAAAGCTTATTATGAGTGGTGTTGGCTTAAAATGTCTGTCCTTAATTCCAATAATATAATAAATGTAAAATACCTGCATAGCGTGATTTAAATACTTCAATCAGCCAATTAATTGTCTTCTACAAAAAAAAAACAACAAACAAACCACAGAGAAATAAAACATTTCCCATGAAAAGCAAATGGTCAGCCCTGAGGTGGTCAGGCGGTTGCACTAGATGATCGTTGTAGGTCCCTTCCAACTGAACTATTCTATTCTATTCTATTCTATTCTATTCTATTCTATTCTATTCTATTCTATTCTATTCTATTCTATATATCAGAAGCTTTCTGCTTTCATCTTTCATTTTCTTACTGCTTTTGATAAAAGTTTCCTTGTTTTACATTTTGTTCCTGTGCTATTCCTTTTTTCTCCTCTTACATGAATGCAAACAACCTCTCCTGCTCAATGACTGGGCAGGTCCATCTCTGGCAATATGTCGTCCCTGACAATGGTCTCTAGATACCCACTGTCGTGACAATAATAATGACAGTTCCTGAAGAGGATTATAACACAAAGTATTCTATGATCATCCTATTTATAAGAGTGGCTTATTATTGTATGTTTGGGTATCACCTTAAACACTGAAAATTATTTGAGTCCAGCTAACAAATTTTTGTTTATAATGAGGAAGACTGTTAATGTCATGCTCCTCTGAGCTTGATTTAGAACTGAGCAGTGAAAGTATTTACTTTGTTTAATATAATAAATCCCAAAACGTATAGGAGGTATATAGCCACTATAATCAAGTCCCGGAGCCCACATTTAGTGCTCACCTCTCTGACTGTGGTCAAATACTGAACAAAGATTCCATTAAAAAACTATAGGAAAGAACAGAAAGTGTCTGAAAGAAGATATCCAGAAAGATGCTGCATTCGCTGGCTGAATTTCTTACATTAGTATATAATTTATTACATTATTATGTTATATTATTTGATATTATAATTATTTATATTATATTAATTTCTAATAATGTCTATTACTTGATATGATATGATATGATATTATATGATATAGAATCCCAACATTAATTAAGCCATTTAGGAATCCACAGTACAACACTTTTTTTTTTAAATACATGCTTAGCATCTTGCAGTTTGTCACTGTTTTCTATATATGTTTATTTCATCAGCAGTATATTTTAATAACTTTATGGGAAAAGCTCCCTGTATTTAATTTAATGTAAATACTTGGGGTCCAATTACGCTGTGGAAAACTGCTTGTAGAAAAGGCTCCCTTTAAATGAAATAGGTAGCATCTTTCACCACTGCAAGGGCACTTCCAGCTTCCAATGGCCAAATGGAGAGTTGGTTCACCCTAGGAAAGTGAGGGTGAAATAGCACAAATATATTGGTTTTCTGATCCTTCCTATCAAACACCATCATTGGGACTATATTTAAGACTAGCAGCCTCCTGGAGTATTTCGAAGGGAGCAAGAGGCAGTGTAAGGAAAGAGCAGGCTTCCTTGAGCAGATTCATCCTGTTCCATACTAACGGTCCTGCAGAACAACTACCAACTGCATACCAGTAGACAATATTGTGGCTTGCTATCCCAGATTTACTCAGGAGGAGGGGGGAAGAAGACAGCTTTCCCTTTTAGTACCCCTGTCCACATTGTGTACACTCCAAATTACAGTGGTTGAGGGAGCACCCAGACATCAGATAATAGCTCACCTGGGATTTCCTCACCATTTTTTCCCCTCTTCTAGGAGGATCGCTGATACTGTATGGTATCTAAAACTCCCTGGCATGATATAGAGCAGTATTTGAGAAACAGTAAAGCATGGTATAAATAGACACTGTGTCTGACTTTCCTCTCTTCACAGCAAGGTAAATCAAGATGACCACTGCTGAAATTCAGAAACACATCAATATAAAAATGGTGTAAGAGCACTGTCAGGCTCTCTGAGCGATCCACAGAAACAAACTGCCTAATGTGGCCGCTGTGGCTATTTCTTTTTACTGGCTGTGCAGAGAAGAGGAGCTTGACTGTGCTCAGTAGTGAGGCAAATCACATCACCCACTGCTCGCTTGTACTAACAGCACTGACTGACGTGCCATGGCACATTACGCAGTCACGCAGTCAAACTGCTGCTGTCCCCAGCCATCCTGGCTAACAGATGCTGCCACCTGAGAGTAAGGACACCCGATCCCCCCCACGAATCCTCTCCTCAACCACCATGGCTTTCAGCCCAGGAGGCTGAGGACTCACATTACCTTAGAAGAGATGTCTGAAGCCTGCAGGGGTTCAGGATCTGACCCACAGTGAGGTCTGATGGCTCTGCCTTCCAGAGCAGCGACCCCTCTCAAGAGGGTGAGGCAAATGGTTGGGAGCAAAACCACATTTAGTCACTCAGGTTTTATTCATATCCATACGACTGTCAGAGCCCTGAAATATTATCACACAAGTAGTGACTGCAGCTACAGGAGGCACTGTATGACCAAATTCACTATCTTTGATTTCTGGTATCAATGCTGCCTATTTAATATTCTCCTAATGAGTTTGCTTTGAGAGCATTTTCAGATGGATTGTATTTTTAAAGACAAATTCCATGGAGCTGTTTGGGCAGGATGGCGCAAAGTAAAGCATTCGCATTTTTCCACCAACTGTGGCTTTCACTGAGGAGGAATGACTTGGATTATCCTTATAAAAACTAGCTCTAGTTTGACTTTAGGTATCATCCCCTGCCCAGCATAGGGGAAGAGCTGTTTGTCATCAGTTTAAATATTTTTCTCTATGTTGTTAAACAGTGCATGTTGGGGCATCACAGCCTATCTTAAGCATAAGAAGGTATGAAAGGAAACCCGTAACAGTGTCGTGATCCTGTCTCAGCTAAAGGCATATACAATAGAGACGCCTCTCTTCAAAAAGAAAAATGGTCATACCAACATAATGTTTTCTCCACAGTTTTGTTCACATTGGATGGAAAAAGGTCATTCAAGAACCTCTCCCTGTTATTGAAAGTGTCTCGCTAGTTTCACTGAATTTTCCCTGTGGTCGTTTCCTCTTACGCTGAGAGAAGACCTAGTAAGTAAGTTTCTATAAATGCTGATGGCCTACAGCATGGGATTAAAATGAAATTACTGAAGCAAGTTTTTCACTGTTGCTGCTAGGCTTGCCTTGCAATAGCCAAACCAGAAATGGGAGACACTGATGGAAGTGCAGTAGAGGAGGTGTGCTGTCATAGCTCAGGGAGTGATCTTCCACCAGGCAGGTGTTAGGACAATGAAAATACGCTGGACCCCACAGAGAAGAAAAACCTACACAACTGGTAAAGAAGGGCATGTTTCTGAGACCAGTGCATACTTAAATACTCAGGAATACAGTAATGCTGCAGTAGTTTGCTCTGCAGAAACATGTTATGGAAATGCTTCCAAGAAGGAGCAGCAGGAACAGACTGGAGGGGAGGCCGTCTGTGGGGTTCAGTCACCCAAACTCACAGGCTTTCAGTCACCCAGGCTGGTCCAAACTGTGAGAGAACTGGGTGCTCTCCATCTAGGAGTGAATGCAGAGAGAAAGCGTAGACTTGGATAAACCCTTGCAGAATGACACGTTTTATACGTTCAGTTCGGTATACACATTTAGATGGACGGGTGCCATTTCTGATACAGAAAACACAAGGCTCAAACAGTGACGTGAATAGAAAATGTGGTGTAGGTAGCGAATAATGCATATAGTTACTCATAGCTCCTCTGCAAACAAACTCAGAGAACAGGAACACGATATGGTTTCCCCAGATGTTTTAGCCCCTGATATTGAAGCTAGTTTTTTTGGTGACTGTGGAAAATTTCAGAGAGGCCTCAGTATGGTGGCAAATCCATCTCATAATGTATTCATTAGAATAGGATTAATGAAAACTGTGTATGAAAAGTAAAGGACAAACACAGCTTTTCTATAGATATTAATTCTTGTAAGGTTAGGTAGGGTATTTTTGACTTAGCACCTATTTTTGTACTGAGACATGCCAATATTTTCGCTTTAAGTTTGGCCTGCCCGTGAGAGCAAATACTTAGCTTTAATTGCAATATTTAGTTGCAAAGGTAAACATTGTTTACTCGCACTTTTAGTTGGTTTAAGTGGTAACACCATAATACAAAACTACTACTGAGCCATGTATGTTAAATGTTTTTTATTTCACTGTCACATTTCACAGTTTAGTGGAAGAGAGGAGCTAAAATAGCTGCACACTCATCCCTAGTACTGAACCATGTGTATGGATGTGTATTCTATAAATATATCTTGCCTTTGCCAAAGGTTTGATTTTTCCCCTAATAGTTTGTTAAAAAAGGTAAAATTCATGCTGCAGAACAGAGAATTGTAAGACTTTGTGCTACTGACTTCCCAGTTAAGCTGTTTCAGCTCACCTGAAAATTAAAAGGTGTCCAGACCTTGTGCCCCTTCTCACAGTGATTAATGGGAAGCAAAACAAAGGGAAGAAGATCTGTGTGACCGTGCTGTTGGTGAATTGTGTTTTCCTTTTGTCAGACTAGAATCTAAAATAATTTTCTAGTGCATGTGGTATTTAGCCAATATTACAGGCCCATCCCTATTTCATGCTTAGTAAGTAGCACTGGATGAAACCTCTTTGGTCAATATGGAAAACACACATCAGCTACCAACTGTTCAATGCAATCATGCAGAAGAGCATTTTCTGCCATTGATCAACAATAATTCCTGGCATTTACAAGGCATCTTTAATCTGAAAGCCTTAAATTGCTCTGCAACGATAATAAATTCTCAGAGTACCCCTCTGAATTAGGTGACACAGCATTTGATTTACAAATGAGCAAAGTAAAACATAGAGGAGTGGGATAACGGTTCAAGGTCAGAAAGTGAATTTTTGCCAGAGTCCAGAAAACCATCTAACCTTACAGACTTTTTGATTTGTGGAAAATAGGTGTAAACTTTGTTACCGAAGCGGGTTGTCAGGTTTGTATCTGCTGTTCACTTACTCTGCACTGATGTTAACCTGCCGGCAATGGCAACATAAAGCAGCGAAGAACCATGTTTCCAAGCAAGCGTGTTACAGATTAGGAGAGGGCAGGGAATGCTTCAAGTGTGGAAAACTTCAACTTCTGAATCACCACTAGCTTTTGAATGAAGAGCTCTAATGCAGAGACACCTTAGCACGCTCCCGCCTTCTAGTTCTTGTTGCTTGGTGGCAAAGGGGACACTCGCTTCTGAAGAAGGATATTATTATATCCTGCACATGAACTATATATACAGATAAGACCTCAAGTTTAATGGCAAAAATTCTCTGTACAGATGTCTCTGAGAACAGAATTGGTTTCAATATGTGTAGACCTGTGAAGAACAGGGTATAAATACCAAGGCAGACGTCAGCATATGCATTTACAATACAGTTCAGAGCCACGGGATGAAGCACAGCTTCTTTAGACTTGCAAGGAAAAATAATCTGCATAGTAAAAATACTATAAAGATTTTTGGTTATTTTGTCACCCTTACTTTTATTATAAATACGAGTGAGGAACTGCCGTGATTGACAGATCCTCTATTTCTGGGGTTTGCAGGGGGTTGAAAACCCTCTTCAGGCAAATCAGATTGCAAATTATATCTAAGCCCTGGTACATTTAATAATATACACAGTTAAAAAAAGATCCTCTCCTGTATATTCTGTGTCTTGCTCTGCTCTTTTAGCACTTCAGTACCTTATGGTTTCAAGTCTCTGCTTTCAGACCTGTTTCACACCCCCAGGTTCTAAATCCTATGTCATTCTTCTTCCTGAGAATATGAAATATAAATATACAGCAAAAAGATATTTATGGTTTATCGTTTTAATAATGCTTTAGTCAGATTTTATTAGTGCTTCTTTGTTACATTTTGTACAAGATAGGAAAGAGTAATGAAGAGAATATCATTGCGGGGTTTTAGGCTGATGAGCTTAATGTATTGTGACACAACAAAATGTGTTATCTAAAGGTCCCTTGCTCACAAAGGCAAATGAGATTACCATAGATACAACAATATCAAGCAGCGGTCAAACTAGTGATAACATCCTGTAATTGCAAAAACATTTTTTATGAAGTTTGAAATAAAGAGCTTTAGGATTCCCAGTCTTGGCTGTATGTGTATTACACAGCTTGTAAGAACAGAAATGACAAACTAAGCCTATTTTCCCACACGATGTAATCTGACCCCCAAATCCGCAGCGGAGGGTTTGGCCATCGGGACTGTGTGTGCGACAGGACGTGAGAAATCACCGGTTCGGTTGGGGCAAATATTTGGAAGGAATCCCTTCCAGGCGTCCTCGGAGCCGTAAGAGGGTTCAACCGTTCTTGCAGCCGAGAGCAAACACCTTATAAAAACTCTCTTGATTTCTCCCCATGTTCCCTTTGCTGCCGAGTGGGCACGAAGGTAACTTCCAAAGAAAGCTGGACAGGCATTACCTATAACGTCTGGAACCAAATCAACGTTGCATGTACAGGAAAGCTCTCCTTTTGCTCTCGTTCCAAATTTTAAAGAACTTACTTTAGCTGAAGTCTCTCCTCAAACCTAAATGATACTGAATATTCGTTTCAGGAGCACTGACACTGATCCAGACAACAAAGTCGCCGGCAGAAAGACCTGCGCTCTCTCCGGCTGGCGGCTGCCTGCCCCGGTGCGGGAAGGCGGGCGGGCGGGCGGGCGAGCGGGCAGGGCATGGACGAGGTCTAACCCGGAGACACGGCCACACAGCCCCGAGCCTGCCCTCCGCTGTGGAACCCGCCCGCCGGCTCAGCCCCAAGCAGCGACCCCAGGCCCGTTAGCGCCCGTTGCGCCGCCGCTCCCGGCGGAGGCGGCTCCCCGGCACCGCCCTTGCCCAGGCCGCCGGGGAGCGGCCGGGGGGGGCCCGGCTCGCCCCGCCTCCCCTCAGCGGGGCCGGGGCCGCCTGACGGCCGCGCGCCCTCTCTCCACCGGGGGCGCCGGGGGTGGGCGCGCGCGACCGACGGGCCGACCGAGAGAGCGCGGGTCGGGCGGCGGCGCGGCGGGCGCGCGCGCATTACCCGGCATGCAGCGGGCGGCGGGCTCGCACCAAGATGGCGGCGCCTCTGGAGGAGTACGAGAAAGAAGCGGGCTGCGTCCCCATCCTGCACCCGGAGGTGAGGGCGCCCCGCTGGGCGGCGGCGGCGGGCGGGCTCGGGGCGCGCCCGGGACGGCGCCCCGCCGCCGCCGGAGGGGAGCGGAGCGGAGCGGAGCGGGTGCGCGGAGGGCGGGAGGTGCGCCGCCGTTCCCTGCTGCCGGCCTGGGTGTGCGCGGCGGGGCCGGGTGGGCCGGGCCGCGGGAGGGAGGAGGTGGCCGGGAGGGGCGGAGGGTGCGGTGCCGGTGAGGAGGGCAGGATCCGCCGCGGGCCCTCCCGTGGCGCCGTCTCCGGAGGCGGCGGTCCCGCCCGGTACCGGGCCGGGAGGTGAGGCAGGCGGTGGGGCCGCCTGTTGTGTCCGGCCCGCCGCGACCCCGCCGCTACTCGGCGGGCAGGGCCGCCCCGGAGCGCTGCCGCCGCACCGGCGGCCCCGAGCAGCAGCAGCGCCCGGTGTACGGGCGGACTCGGCCCTGGCCCCCGCCGCCCCGGGGGGCGGCGGCCCGGGAGAGGAGGAGAGGGAGGAATAAACGCTTCCTCGTGCGCTTTGGTGGCCCGGGCCTGCGGGTCGGGCCCGGTCCGACCCGTCCCGGCGCCGTGGGGTTTATTCGGGAAGCAACGGTCCGCCTTTGCCGATGTGTTGGCCGGGCGGTGGGGGGAGTGCGTACGGGTAACGAGTAGAGGTCGTTCCGAGTCACATCTTTACCCTTGTTTTGTGCCACCCACCTTTGACAACGGCACGCCTGCATTCCTGAGGACTGCTATGGTTGCTTTGAAATGTATTTTAAACAATTTAGAAAACCTTTTGCGTGTGGACTTGACACCTGATACGTTAAGGATTTTAAGAATTGATATTTTCAGCCCACAAAAAAGATCTGTGCTTATGCCAGGCTCCAGGTTTGCTAAACAGATGGTACGCTTCTTCCGTAAATGACATCTTAAAGATACTTCTAGTTTTCTTGATGACTGAAGAGGGTCTATGTGCCTCTATATGTGATTGTGTATCCTACCCGCTCCTGTCTACCGCTCCAAACTGTGCTCAGTTATGACTTTAAAGTAGACTTGTCTGTTCTGAAGATAAAGTAGCAAAGCAAAGCACCCCAAGTAAGTGTCTTGATTTTTTTATTTTTTTAATTTTCTTTTATTTTTTTGAGTGATGCTTGAAGACTGATGTTAGATGTTACTTCAGACTAACTGGAGAAGTTCCCTCATTTGCAGTGTCTGATGTTTTTCAGAAGTGACAGAAGTTTTCAGTAACGATCCAGGCTGTTGGATGTTGACGTTCTTTGAAAGAAAATGTTCTTAACTTGTGGAAACTTTAGATGGGCAGTCTAAAACTGTAAAATGGAATAAAAAGTCTCTACAGGCTGTTAGAAAACCATTGTGTTTTAAAAATTGAAGAATAGTATTTGTTAAATTAACTTAGAGTAATTACTATATAGTGAACAAAAATGTCTCAATTTAAATTGGTGACTTTTGCTAGTTGAGCAATCTGGTAGAATACTCTTCCCTTGGTGCATGAAGTTGAGTGTATGTAAAGACAATGGGGAAAGAAGTTAATATGTCTTGTGTCATGTAACACCAACCTGAACCTTTTTATATGCAATAAATATCACTTCTCTAACGAGTTTTGAAGGTTTTTTATTTGATTTTTCTGGAAATACTGGGTATCTGGCTGTATCTTACTCACAGGGTAGTATTTATATGGATTTCAGTGGGTGTTCTCTTAGTCCTTAAAATCCCTTTGCAGATAAGCTTTAAAAGAGAAGGATGTTTTTAATGTTGGTGGTGAAGAAGGCTGTTAAAAGAGCATTTCTGGAGTGTCTGTTTAAAAGCTTGAGGGTTCTGTACCATAGCAAAGCTGTGTTGTCACACACCTGCCCACTGAACAACGTAGCACGTCTGCGTTCAGGCATTTTTGAAGGTCAGGGGCCTTAACACTGAGTGATTTCCACCTTTTAAGAAAAGAGCACCGTGTCCTTATGTAAGTAGTGACGTTGGAGCATATAATCAGTTCTTTCATTTGTATACATATAAAACTGATGCTTTTTGTAGGATTTTCAAAAACTTGCCTAGTTCCTTATGTTTCATGATACTGTTCTCTGTCATGCATTTTTTCAGATTTTTTTTCTGTGCCTTTTTTTTTTAAATGAGACTTTTGCTTCCCATTGTCTTCTTGTTTTGAATAATTTGGATTACTTTAAAAGTTTTTTGAGGGGCTTTTTTGGAAGTGTTTGTTTTTCTATGGGCTCTATGGCTTTGCATTTTGCCATGAGATATTATGAACACAGCGTTAATCTTGTAGGAAAGATAGTCTCGGGAATAATGAAAAATTACTTAAATACTGGAGTGCTGGAAGATCTATTTATTTACTTATTTGTGAAAGGCTTAGGTTAAAAGTGAGTCAAGTAATTTTGGTAAGAAGAGGTAGAAACACTGCTGAAAATGTGGATGCCCTCGGAAACTGATGGTGGGACAGCTTTTGGTGGGTTTTCTCTGGTATCTTGCCAACTGAATTCATGGTCCTCCATCCCTCCCATGTGAAAGGAAGCTGAACTTGTATAATAGTCACTTGTTTCAAAGGATATTTATTTCTTCTTATCACAAGTTCAGTTAGTATGACAATGTAGATCCCACTGTTTTCTACTAGCACTGTTGTAAGATTACTAGTGGAACAGTGAAGCATGTAAATATTGCTTTAGTGGTGAAGTACAACAAATAATGTCAATTGCTCATGTAATACTCATAAAATGATCTTATACAATACAATAAATGGATGGAGAACTGCTGGCTAACTGATACATCTTGGAAATAGTTGCTAGGGAGAATTATTCCTGAATGTCGTTGTTCCTGAAATTCTTGGAGGAGTTAATCTACTAGACTCAAGACTTTTTTCATGAATTATTTGGAAGGAGTAACAAAATTGTCATTAATAAAACTTGCAGATGAATAAGATGGATAAGTACTAAGCAGAGAGGATAAAAGAACTGTACAAAACCATCCAGAACTCATATGAAGTTACGTCAGTAAAACAAAGTGCACCTTAGTGCAGCTGTATTTGAAGTAATGTGTTGAAGATAAGGAGCGTAGGCATGGGACTGTGTCCTCAAAATTATTGACTGAAAGGGTATAAAATATGCACAAGCAGTTTGGCAGAAGCTCCCAGTCTAATGCTTTGATTAAAAATTATGTAATATATTCCTTGGCTTATCTTTTTTTAAAGGTGGTTTACTGATGAGGAGCAAGGAGATGATTTTTGGCTGTGCATGGGCTAATATTAATGACGCAGTTTTGTCTTTAAAAGTCATTGCTAAGCAATGAAGAGTGTGGAAGAGTTAAGAATTATTTTAATAATGTCTTACGGTGAAAGGCTTGGGGAAAAAAAACCCCCGAAACCGTTCCCATTATCAGAAGTATTGAGAAGCACCTTTTTTGCCCCATATAAATAATCTCTTACTGAGATGCAGTGCTTTATTCAGTTTGTACTTAACAAGATCCAGTGGATGGAATGTGAAGCTGGATGGGATCAAATTGAAAGGCACAAGTGGTGAATGGTGAGGGTCAGTAATCACCGTAACGAAGAAAGGAGGGCAGTGGTGGATTATGCAGCTCTTGATGTTTTCAGCTTGAGTTTAGATGTCTTTCTAGAGACCAAGTGCAAGCTTTTCAATTCTGCACGTGGATGACTGGGTGGTGTTTCAAATCTGTGAATATAGGGGAGTGTAGACTGTGTTGGGGTGACTCCAATTCTGTGAGTGATGTACCACCTCTTCCAAACACGAGTTCTTCAGCAGGGTAGTGAAGTGCGTCGATGACCAAAGAGAGGGAGTCCTGTGGGTGTGGATCTTGGGGTGGACATGGCACTGGCTGCCCTGCAGTGTGGTGTGGCAGCTCTGTTACAAGAGACAGAGAACACCCTAGGGTGGCACGGTAACACTGGACTGACTAGTCCCTGCTAGTTTGTTTCCGTCTCTCAATCTTCAGGTTTGTGGTGAGAGTTACAATGGCAAGCTCTGCTTCCATTTATACAGTGTAGGCCTTGTATGGGAATGCTACTCATACTATTTATACTTGTTATCCTTTGGCTAAATGATTTTAATAGGCTTTCTGGCTTTAAATTCTTTGGATCTTCTAAAGAACAACAACTTCCTGGCTGTTCTGTGGTAGGTGATGATAAGCTTGGATATTTTATTTTGAAATCTGAGAACGTGGTGGGGGGAAGTTTTTAGGAAGTGGATCTTGTTTGTATTACTCCTTTTTGTTTGGAACATGCTCTTGGTGTGTGGCCTAATATGGCCTGAACTGCCAGGCGTATTTCAGCTGCATCTCTTCCTAAGTCGTAAGAACTGTTTCTGGGAAGGAAGACTTGTTTTGTTACTGCTGTGTACTGCATTCACCAATGTTGTTAGGTTGTGTGGGATATGTTTGAGGGAGATGGAAGTTATTGGTTATTACAGATACCTTTTGGCATTAGAAAAGTCTTGGCTGTGAAAGATGATGGTGGTGGGGGGTTTGGCTTAGTCTAAGTCAGAGAAAAATCTTCCTGCAAAGTTGGAAGAAAATTTTAAGAGTTATGCCCTCTGGCAGGAGTTAGCCCAGCTGGAAGCCTTCATTCTTATCCTTGTTTCTCTCTCTGTCGTTCAATTTGTAACTACCTGGGAAGTTAGAAGCACAATACTGCCTTGTATTTCTTGGTGGTGTGAAGAAAATAGGTAAACTTATTGTAGATAGCTTTGGCTCGAATTTCTTCTGTTCAAAATATCAGTGAAAGGTCTGATTTTGCAGTCTGACTTTCTTCCCTGTAGGATTCTGTTGATATTGTTGGGGCTGTATTAGGGTGCAGATTGTTCTCAGTTGTCCTGTAAAGGTAGGAGACTTACTCTGTAGTTTAGTCAGGATCACTCCAGGGCTGAGCTTACATTTGTGAGCTCATTCAAAGATTGGTTATTATTTATTGTATTACTTAAAAAGGAGTATGGAACCATGAAGTCTCAGACAAATTAACATGCCTAATATGAAAGTTGAGTCTTGATTTGTGTATTGTGGTTAGCTTCATAGTGTGAGGTCAGAGGGGACTGCAGATCTAATCCAACCTTCTAATGCAGGCACCGAGGGTTTTCTAATGAACTAATTCATTTTATAGCCAGCATACTACTTATGAAGTAAAAAAGAAAATAAGCAAAATCCTACAGTAACAGATAATATTGTATAGCTGGGCAAGTTGCCCCCAAATTTAATTAGTGTCTTTAAGGTTTAAACCTGTTTCTGGTCTGAATTTAATTTGTTTCTATTCATTACATCTTGAGAGATGCCTATCCAAATATAGGTCTGTCTGCATTTATTCAATACACTGATGATTATCAGATCCCTATGCTGGTGTTATGGTCTGCAGTCCTACTGACCCTTCTGAGTCTCTCGTTCAGACATGTTCTTTCATTCTCAGGGTTTTCATGGCATTGCTCTGAGTGCAATAGCATTGTAGTAGTGAGCGTGAGGAGAGTGCACTGTTCTAATAGTCATGCGAGGGCCAGTTGCGGTAGTAGAGTAACTTCCACATTCTTACTAAGCATTCCCCATTTGTATAGACCATTGCACTGGTCTTGTTGGGAACGGCATCACACTGGAAGCTTGTGCCCAGATGGTTATCCACCTCCAAGCCTTTTCAGTGCTTTCTGGATAGTTTCCTGGATGGGTCTTCATTTTTGTTGGTATATAAAAAACTTTATTCTGGCCTGTCCCAACCTTCTCCAGGTAATATAAACTACATTGTATCAGAAATAGAGTATTATTTATTCCCCTTTTCCTCCTCACTACAAAACTTACTGCTAACTGTTGTTTAGTCCTAGTTTGCAGACAGCCATTAAATAGGGTGGGGTCAAAATACAAGCTTTGTAGGATGCTTAGGGTCCTCTCCATAGTATTTTCACGTTAACACTCCCCTGAGGCTTTAAAAATGTGAGCTAGTGAAAAGAGCAAGAGCCTTTTTTTTGGCCAGCATAGTCCTTAACTAGGACAGTATGTGTAATAGTCACAGAATGAATCATAACAAAAAAGCTCACACATCTCTGATTTTTAATACATGCAAAATAGACCATGTTCACTTTCTTTATATTCTGATTTCTTAATCAAAACATCAGACAATACTAAATCAAACACTTTGGATGTTAACTGTGTTTGGCCATTATTACTAGTTTATCAACTGAAAGCGCTGGGTTTATTCTTCTGTGAAACCATGGTGCTTAGCATTACTAGTCTTTGCTTTTTATGTTAATTCTATATCAAACCTAGAAAAGCCAGCAATAACTTAAAATGGTAACCATTTATAACCCATGCTGTCTTTTATCCAGATCACCAGAGTTTCTTCAGGCTTAATGAAAAACAGTATTTATAACTTCTGGACTATATGGTTAATGTAAACAACCTGTACTTAAGTTTAATAATATTTGTTGATAAATTAGCAAGCATTTTATCATGGCAAGAAGATGTGATTTAAATTTTCTGGATTCTCCTCAGCTGTTTTTGTTCTGTGCTTACAGAACATTTTCAGGTTTTGTGGTTTTATGGACAGTTCTGTCATTCTTATATTGTAATCTTGACAACTTTTGTCCGTTCCTTGTGTTGTTAGGATTCTGCTTGCCCTTCTAAGGATAGGGGTGTCTTGTACCCTTTTGTTTGCCTTTCAGTTTTCTGTGTTTTTCTAATTTGTAACACTTATTGTAAATGCTTCTCTTGCCATTTTTACAAGATTTCTTTTTTAAACAGTTGTTCTCACTTCCCTTATAAACTGTGCATTTTTTCACCACTCTGGGTTTTTTCTCAGTGGTAACATTTTTGGCTTCTCAGGCATCTTGTAAAACATGTAAAAATGGATTTCAACTATTTGCGGTTTTTCTACTTTTTTTTTTCTAATTTGGACAGTAATTAATTTTTAGCTTTCTGGAGCAGACCCTCTTAAAGCATCAGTGAGAAATGTCTGGTTTGACTTAAATTTGTGTTGACTGTTGCCTTTAATTGTTAAGCACAGACTTTATTTCTCTCAGATTTCACAGAATTTTAGTCTTTGAACAGCATTTGTTTCACTGTGTTTACCTGTTGGTTCAGAAAAGTAAGAAGACATGATAAATGTGGAAGAGGGTTACATTTTAACTTTGCAGAATCCATTTTAGGGGATTAAAGAGGAAAATGTTTGTTTGCTGTTTGATTGAAAACTAGATAATATTGTCATTGGTACTGACATGTTTAGATGGGAGCAGCCTCAGTAACTGATATTTCAGGGGACACACTGTCCTCTGCTGCTTTTCAAAAACAGTATGAGGCAAAGATTTGACTTTCATTCCATCCTTGTAGTTGAGAGAAATGCTGGGGTGTGTTACAGATGAGAGTGTAGAACAAAGTCGAAGGATTTTTCTGACGTCAGAGGGAGTCTGGCTGAATTGAACCTTCAGGCCTGTCATGCCTAGTATGTGGTGTAACATTAGATTACAATTTGTTTTGTGCAATTTTGAAATGTAGTAATTTCTTCTTACACTTGTAGGATGCCCTGAGGTCTTTAGAAGTGTTTTCTTGGTTGCATTTGTAAAGGGTGAGATACCAAAAATGGAGGGTAGTGAGAATGCTGTGGGCAGAACTTGGAAGGCTGCTCAAGACCAGGGGAAGATTCAGATGACTCAAGGAGGGAGTGCAGTACCAAAAGAGAGAGGACATCAGAGCCTTCTTTGAAAACACTTGTCTTGCTGGTTTTGAAGGGTGTGGTTTTGCAATTGAGTTTAAGCTGGTCTGAAGCCACAGTGGAATGCAAACACAGTCCTTTACCCTTCCTGGGATTAGCTCTTGCAGTTGTGCAGCCAGTAGGTTAATTAGGGTACTTCTTGCTTTGTGAGTCTGACCTGATCGAACTGAAATCATTGCTCTGCTGTTGTAAGAACTGGGAAGAGGTGATGGAGAAAGTGCAGCCAAGATGGTGAGTGTGACTGCCCCTTCTAATAGCAGGTCAGTTTTAGCTTGACTTAAGCTGATTGTGAAACCTAGCTTTAAACACATCCAGCTGCAGACATCTGCCAATGATGCTTGTCTGGTCCCTGGATGAGCCAGTTCAGGGAAGTAAATCAGTAGAAAACGCATATAATAAAAACAAATTGTGAATAACTTTCTGCCGGATCACTAAACCTACTCATTGTCGGATCAGGTGCACAGAGTAGTGACAGAAGGTAGAGGGTGAGCTGGTGTGACCTGTTTGGAAGGTTATGAGTTGGATAGAATGACACTGTTCTTAACTGTCAGACCGCAGATTTGCTAAGCTGTGTCCCATACTGCAGAAAATTGACTATCAGCATGACTAGAAGCACCTTTCATGCACTTACTAGTTGTGGTAGATGAACCAGTGTGTGTTTATCACAAGTGAGAATGAGAGTTTGCTTAGTTGGCTATTGATTTGACGCTCCATTTGCTGGTTCAAGGTTGTGGTGGGAATGGTGAATTTAAGTTTTCCAGGAGGACTTGAGTGCAACTTGTACTAATTTTCTTTTTTTTTTTTCCTGTGTCTGCCAAGGAGAAAAGAGGGTCCAGAGCGAGACTGACTGCTCATTCTGTCATGTGCACTTGCCAGTGCTCTAATTCTTGATTTAATTTTTTCACTGTTCCTCAGAGACAAGCTAGCTATAAACTCACTAAGCAGCATAATTTAAATTTGACTGTGGCTTTGGCAAATACTTGCTGAATAAAGCAGAACCTTCAGTATACTTTTTTGAATATGTGATGTTACCAGGTTTGAAAATTGAACGAGGAATCTTGATCTTTGAAAAAGAATTTTCAGAATATCCTTTTCTGGGTATTTTGAAAAGAGGAGAGCTTTTTTCCCTCCAAGTAGCTGAGGATCAGGATTGAGCTAGATACGTACTCAGGTGCATTTTTGAAGTTTAGCACTTTAAAAGAGTGAAATGCATAATTGGTTTTAAGTTACTGTCTTGATGACTGACTGCTAATGCTAGGTGTCTCATTAATTTATTTTTTTATGTTGAGAGGTCTGCAAGCTCATATAGTCTGAGATCTAGGCCTATTGAAATCACGTGGCAAAAATAGCTTTTTATTTCTGTTGAAATCCTGGGATTTTCATTGAGAACATAGTGCAACACCCCATGAAAAGAAAGCCAAAATAGAGGTATGTACATGTTAATGTAAGTTGCTGACCGAAACAAAACTTTAGAGCAAGGTTTAAACTACAGTATTTTAAGCTTTTAATTTTTTTAACCTTTACAAATGCTAGAAAATGTAAATAACAGTTGCTGGTGACACTGCGTGTGTAAATAAAGGCGCCTGAAAAGCCTACTTGTAAAGCTACTTCCTGAAGTACAGCACTTCCATTTGGGAGCATCTGTAAGTAAATGACTAGGAAGCAGTCCACTGGCTGTGGATGCTTGCTTTGAAGAAACAAAACTGTTAAATCATATGATCTCTGACCTCTGCATAGAGTGGTTGGATTAAGGGCTCTAGTTGAGCATCTCTATAACTCGTTGTTATGTAAAATATTAGATCTACATTGAAGAGTATGCGGGATTATTCTCTCTGTGTGATGGCTGACTGTTGCTTGTGGCTGGGACTCTGTATCAGCAAAGAACTACTTCATTGTGTTTGAGGCTTTTCCCAGTCTATTTCACTGCTTTTTAAAGAAAGCATTGTCAATTTATAACTGCAGTTTGCTTAAAAAAAAAAAAATCAGAGTATTAGGTACAGTTTTTTTTCCATTGTGTATTTATTCTGTAATTAGCTTATCCAGGGATTTTCATAAATGCATCTTTTCTACTGGTGTGTCAAGAAACCATGCAAACAGGCTAAAAATTTAGGAGGTAAATGAAACAGACTTCACAGGACACTGTTAAATGTGAAAAGTAATGGAAAATGGTGACAGAATTGGCA
Source organism: Phalacrocorax aristotelis (assembly GCF_949628215.1). NCBI lineage: Eukaryota > Metazoa > Chordata > Aves > Suliformes > Phalacrocoracidae > Phalacrocorax > Phalacrocorax aristotelis. The sequence continues at coordinate 176,356,151 of NC_134276.1, read as the reverse complement.
TTGAATGTGGAAGGGTTTTGTTGTCATATAATATTCATTTTGTGTAATTTTAATGCTATGATGGGGGCAGGGAGAATCCCAGCATAAACTATAGGGGTCCGGGTAAGGCGAGTCTGATAGTATATATTTGCAAGCCAAGCACTGAACTATTTTTTTTATATATATATAATACGACCTGCTAAAATGGAAAAAAAGAAGTGGCATTGCACATGTTTTTCATGGAGAATGTAATCTGGTTTAGATGGAAGCTTTCTAGCAGGTGTTAACTAAACTGAAGGTGTACATGCATCGTCCTAGTTTTGACAGTCTAACAGCTTGTAGTTGCTGAAGCCTCTGGTTCCTCCATCTGATGAGTCTATACAGCCCTGCATAATTCTACCTTTTTTTCTGGCTAGGACTTAATGTGAATATGAGAAGGATCAGGCTGCTCCCACTTGATGACAGTCAACAGTTAGTCAGATTAGCTATTACTGGTTTCATGCTACATTTTACTGCTGTTTCTAGAGAAGAAAAAGCTACTCTTCTTACGCCTGTAAAGAACTAAATGTGATTCTCTCTAAAGTTAAGACATTATCATTTTAGCCTCTGTTTCTGTGACTTCCTGTGTTGCAGAATTAGGTGAAGGGGTAGGGGCAGGAAACTTACCATAGACTTTAGAAGAGGAACTTCCATTAAAAATGTAAAATGGATACCAGCTATATCTTTTTAAAAAAATCGAACTAATTGATTTATTTGTACTTATTTTGCAAGCACTTTTCTGTTAATGCTAGTGCATGAGTGGCTAGTATTTATGTGTATATAAACTAATGTGGGTGTTTATAATATGCAAATTACTATACATAAATTTGTACAGATTCTTGCACTCTAAAAAAAAGAGGAAATCTGGGAAAGCTTACTAAAAAGCACCATATTCCAACAAATGAAGAACAGAGGAATTGAACACACAAAAATGGGGTAAGGATTTCTTTAATATTGACCTCCAATATTCCCTGTTAAGTATAACACATATACATGAAGATTATTTTATTGTTTAGCTTCCCTGAAATAGTTGCAGTCACTTCCAAATTTATCATGATTCTTTCAATTGCAGCCAGATAAGGAAATAGTATCAATTACTATAGTATAGTATAGTAAGTATAGTCATCAATTAAAAAAAAACAAAAAATATTGCTTCTGTTTTCACTTAGAAACAAAGGCAATGGTATGCAATATTTTATGGAAGGTAATGCTTTTATTTCTACATTTTTATTTTAGAACTCAGTCTTTTCTTTTTAAAAGTGTCAATTATTTTGATCACCATTCAGAATTTGAGTGTCTGACTTTGATCATGGTGTCGCTTCCTTGCAGCAGTATTGCATAACGTTAAAGGAAAAGCAGTCCTAGCCATCTGTTAATGCCTTCCAGAGCCATGTGTAGCAGCTGTAAGCAGCAGTATTTTCCTCCCTTCCTTATGTCCAAGCAGGCATATTGACCTATTCATATCCTCCTGCTATATATAATTGCGAATTATGAAATTGCTATCTCAAAAAAAAAAAATTAAGTTACGCATGAAAGAATAAGATGACCAAGACTGAATTATTCTATGAATACTGTTCTCAGAATTCTCTTTAAGCTTATTTCATTTTGGCTTTTTTATTGGAAAAGATTAAAACATTTGAGTACTAAGGTGAAATGAGCACAACTTTGCGCATTTGGTTATGGCGGGAACTGATTGGGAATGCTGGTATTGTTAGTGCTCATTCTTGGGAGCTGTGTCTACTGTTTTTCCCCTCTCCCCTGCACTTCTTCCTTTTTCCTTTGGAGTTATTTTTCATATTTTGCTTTTATCTTCTGTTTCCCCATCTTATTGGTCCTATTTTCCAGAGGAGGTTCACTTTTTTCCTCTGCTGTGTTGTTTCTTTTTTCCAAAACAGCTCTTTTTTTAGCCTTATTCTCACTCTTTGCAGTTTTTTCCTACCCTGCATTACTTACGCATCTGTGCAAGCAGTCTGCACATTTTGTGACTAATGAGTAATGACGAACTAGTCACAGATGCATATGAGTGATTAGGGCACTGTCAAAGGATAGCCACTGAAGTGGGAATCTCGTCTAGAAAGAGTGACCCTTGCTAGTGATTGAGGAACCAGATTTGATTTTTATAAATAAAATCTGTCTCTTACAACCTTCTAAGCCAACCAACCCTACCAGTTTCTAGAAGTAGCATAATTTTCTTCATCTTGTCAGCCTGACTTCCTGCAATATTTAAAAGCTGGAGTGTGTTGTTCCATGATTACTTAGTCAAATTAACAACTGGCATCTGTCAAAATGTTCCTGCTACCTTCCCTTTACTTGCTTTCCCTTTATCTTTGCCTCTAGAACCTGTGTTTTCCCAGCAGAAACAGATTCAACTTGCTGCGCTAAAAAAAGAATTAGTTTTTTTCTGTTTCTTGTTTAATTTTTTTCTGCTCCAGTGACTTGAGTGGGCTCACTGTGGCCACAGCTCCAAGTACCAATGCTAGCTTGAGTTAGGCAGCAGGAGCACGGAGCCAAGAGCAGTGGGAGGGAGTGGGCAGAGAAATGACCTTTCTCTTTTAGCAACGGTAAACTGCTAATTTGGCTCAAGTCACGCTTGGAAATTGCTCCCTGAAACAGGATGAAGTAAGTAGAGATTTAGTGTTTGCGACCTGCTTATTGTAAATCAGTGAAATCAGGCCTCTGCTCTACCACCTTCTGCTTAGTTTTCCTGACTTTTAGCTGGGGAGAAGCCATTGTCAGTAGAGATCAAAGTATCAAAAAGTAAATCCATTTGGATTTCAGTTAGTTTTTCACTAACAGCTAATTCAGAGATGGTTTTTAACAGTGGATCATCATTGTAAAGTTAAATTTTCCTGGAATAAATATTTTTATCGTAAAAGGAAAAATTTTAACACTTAGGAATATTGTTGAAGCCATTTGTGAATGTGGTATATGTTCTAGGCTCAAAATGTTATGTTGTTACTTTATTATCAATCTGTCATATGTTCAAAAAAATCATAGTAGTTTCAAGGATTCTTGCTGTTTTCCTAAAATTTGTGCGAGGGCGTATGAATTTAGAGGACATTCATTCTCTCCTATTTTAGGTGAGAACTTAAAAGCCAAGTGGTGACAGTGAAGCTGACAATACACAAAGTTCTGTGAAAGGCATGATGTAAACATGATATAAATAATTTTTCACTTTTTTAAATGCTTATTCCTGTCTCTTTAATAATGGTGGTCAAGTAATCTAGATCAGTATAGGATTTTTAAGCTTTCTCTTCTGTCCAACAGGTTGGAGGAAGTAATTTGTATTTTGTGTGTTTTAATCTTCTGTTAAGTTCCAAAAAGAGATGCTGTTTGAATGCCGTACTTAGGATTTCTTTCTCGCTTAGCTGCTAATGCAGATCTACTAACATTGGGCAAACTCATCCGTGATGTAACGCCACTGTAGTTGGCCCTGCTGGGGCTGAAGGGGATGTGTGATGCCTGGGCTCAGGCAGCTTTGTTCAGGTAGCCTTCTGCTGACTGAGAGCTGTGCCTGCATGTATTACGGCAGCATTTGATGGTTATGGCTGCATTAAAGCCATTGTATTCAGTAGCAATGTGCATGGAGAGATTGTGTTTAATATCCACAGTTTTTTAAAGAGCAGTCTTTTAAATTACAGTGCTAAACATTTAAAAATACAAATCTTGCTGAAGAAGGTGATGGAAAGGTTAAGTGTTTGCTAGTTCTTAAGCTTTGGCATGGCTTTGTTCTAAGCCATGTCTAAGCTTATAATGGGTGAATATGCGCAAGCATGTATAGGCTTACAAGGAGTTTTGGTGTCTATACAAGTTTTACTAAGTGACAGAATTGAAATCCTTGCATATTTAGGCTTAGCTTTCTCACTTGGATGTTAGGTTGTCTTACTTCTGAGTCCTTGTTACAAACTCTGTAATAGTTTAAATATATTGTTGCAGTCCTTGAGATGGAAGAATTACTCACCATAATGTCATTTGAAGATCTTCTCTACTTTCAGTTTATGTTTGCGGCAGTGTAGTGTAGTCAAATGAAACAATCACCATACCTGTTTTTTCCTGATTCTTACTTTCCAGATAACTACAGAGGCATGTGGCAGAACTTGCCCATTGGCTAGATAGATACAGAGAAGAATTTGTTTACTCTTTTATTGTTCGAGCAACAGATGGTTCAGAAAACATTTTTTTGTTTATATTGTAGTATTAGAAATTATGGTTTTCAATTACAGAACTTTTTCTTTAAAAAGGACATCATTTGAACTTCCGTATGAGTTTTAAGAATGTGCTTTTGGGTTTCAGTGCTGTGCATTGAATAACTACCTAAGGAGAGCTTTGCACTTCAGTTTGAAGTGACTGTATTGATAGGACCAAATACATGTCAGGCATAAAGTTGTACTAGTTTGGCTGAAGTCACTTGAAATCTGATTACTTCTGTTTTTTTTCCATTGCTATATATATAGCCTTTGTAAAAGCAGGGGTGGCCAGCAGTTGAGTTCTGTTGGCTAGATATTGGTATACACAAGCCATGACATCTGGGAAGGCTATGTTGAATACACAGTTTTAGTTTCCTGGTAAGTCAATGTTTAATCAGACTAGTAGGCTTCATAAACAGAGACATAAATAACCAAATTGTTCTCTGAAATGCCTAAGGCTGATAGGGACTGCAAACTCAAAAGCTGAAGGTCCAAGGAAAGTGTTTGTCAGCTGTGTTCGGTAGACTCTGAGATAACATCTTGAGCAGATGCCTGTTTTGGATTCACTTGTTGTAGGCCTTATAATGGTCTCCTACTTCAGGCTATCAGATGTTTACCTGTTTACTGGTAACTTGCCCAGCTAAAACAGTGGAGACCATATTAGATTCTCTTAACGTTAGTCTTTCATTATTTCTTTCAAAATCATTCTAGAATAACTAGGAAAAATTACTTTTCTGCATTTGTAGTATGGTGCCCTAGCCCTGCACAGGATTTTCAGAACCCTGAAAAAGACTTCTTTAGGAATGAAGAGACTCTCTTCTGTTTGTAGCAGCTGACTTGCCCCTCTCTCATGTTTTGCCTTGTCAGCCAAGCATAGTATGTCAGAGCATTGTTTGCAGTAACTTGGTCCAAATCGCCTGTCACTGGGTGAATCAAGTATTGCTGTGATTCACAAAATCCAGGTTCTCCTTTAATCTTGATTCCTAGCCATTTGTTGACTTAGGAACCGAAAAGCTGCTCTGCAGATCACAGTCATAAACAAGGCATGTATGATGCCAGATGAAGAGTTGTATCCTGTAGAATGCTGGCTACTATCAGTGCCATGCTACATGAGCCAACATGCAACTGTCAAGCTACGTGGATAATACTAAGTGATGAATTTTGACTCTAAGTTTAGGAAGTCTGCATCCAGGCTGCAGAGGATTGACTGTATTGGGTAAGGATTCAGATTCGATACACTTTCTTAGAATTTGTCTTAAATTATTTACTCCCAAAGTGAGCAGTATTTGTGTTTTCTTTTCAGGCAAATCTAAAGTCATCCTTTTTTCCACAGTTAACACTATGGATAGAAGACTCTGTTGTATGATGTTGGAGGCTGTGATGTTCATATACCTTTGAGAATTTTAGGGATTGTTTCTACTGTTTGAAATGTAAAATACAAACTCAACTTTCTTGGTAAATCGGGCAACATAGGGTTCACTTTAAGTTTATATTTGTCATAAGTCTTTAGCAGTTACAATCCATTTGTTTAATATAATGTATGTACTGGGGGCAAAAAGCGTAAGGATTGTTTCTCGCTTAGTCATTTTGTGTTAGGCAGTCATATTTGCCATCACCTCAAATCTAACTTTTTAATCACTTTGGCTATTTTGCATTAATGTAACAAAATTCGAAAGTTTCATCAGAAAAAGGTAGTTCAGAGATGCTATCAGTACCAAAGGAGATTACATTTTTTTTTCTTAAGAGTTAAGGATAGTGTCATTACCTTCAAGTCCTTAGTAAAAGTAGTAGATAAGCTGTAGGAGGGGCTAAGGAATGTAATCTCTCATATTTTTGAATTTACATTATGAATAATTAATACTTAAGATTTTGCTGTATTCCCATAAAGCTTTTTGTGAAAACATTAGTATCAGAAGGCTGTGGTTTCATGGTCGTTTTAGGCTGACATAAATTTACACTGCTTGTAAATGGCCAGCTCTTTTGACCAGCTAGTGTGGGCTCAAGGGAATGGAAGCCTCGTTTGTGTGCCTGAAGTGGTCAGGAAGATGCAGCTTAAGAGAAGTAGCGTTCCCTGGTGAATTAACATCTGCCTGAAAAATAACATGAGTTTCTCAGTTTGCTTTTAATAATTGTCAGGTAACAAGAAGAGATAATTTTTCTACTTCCAGCGGCTGTGGAAGGTTAAGAAATACATTGAACTACTATCTCCTCATCCTGGAGGACAGTGAATTTCTTTTGTTCTGGCCTCTGCCTACTTGATGTATCCTTTAGCTTTTCAGTGTCTGAGCGTACCAATTTTATATGTGAAATCCTACTGCAATTGTGTGGTGTAATAATTGGTGAACAGAGATGGTATAAATCCTGCTTTTTTTCTAATATGATGGAAAAGAGAAAATCATATGGCACAAAATAATGAATTTATGTTCTTATATTTTTATACTTTTACTTTTGCAGTTGTAATGACAGCTGGTATCTGTTTCAGCATATTTATTCCAGATAACACTCTGGCTTATCTAGCAGCTAGGGGAAAAAGGGTTTGGTTATGCTGTTGCCTTCTTCAAATACAAAGTGAAGCTATGTTTCTGGAGAGTGAGTGAATTGGCTGTAACATGTGATTTGGGTGACAGCAGATATCCTGTTACACTTTTAGGTTGGTCTCTTCTGTAGAGATGGCTGCAGACCAGCCTTCCTGCTGGGCTGGCAATGCTTAACTAGTTAATCTAGTTAGGTTTTCAGGCTTAGAAAAAAACCCAAATGCCACAAAATAATATTGTGCTCAAGAAAAGATGTTCTCTGCTGATCTTTTAGGTACTGTGTAAAACTGAAAAATGTTTTTTTCCTGAAGAAAAGTCTACGTGTAAGAGTAAATCTATTTTGAAATAAGACTTTCACTGCACTAGTTCTCAGTGTTACTATGTTCTGGTTTTTAAAGCTTTAAACACTTGAAATTCTTGAAAGGTTTTTTAATGTATAAAATGTCACAAATGTTCTAACTATGTAAATGACAAGTATATTTTGTAGTACTAAATTGTACTATGTGCATTAGAATTTCTTAATTTTATTTTTTTCTCCTGTCTAAAATATGTAAATTGCTTGTAACAAATACAAATATGCTTTATTGCAGTTACTTGGTTTTGAAATTAATACTGAGGGTTTGGGGATTTGCAACTAGGCTACCTTCTTGATAGTGTACTCCAAGGTTATAATTGGTATAAGTTTTTAGACTTCTGCTTAAGTGGCACTTCAGTATATTGAAATCTAGAAATAGGTATTTAAAACATGGATTTCAGATTTAAGTCCTTTTATCTCTCTAAAAGATACACGTAACACATGAATTAATTTTAGGCTAAAAATACCATTAAAATAACTTTAATGAGGAAAATCTGTTATGACTGATTTGATTACCAGCATCCATAGTTAATATTTGTAACAAATGGAAAATTGTCTGGAAGCTGTATAAAATTGATCATTCAATTTCAGCTTGCTGAGCTGAACTTTCACATGCATGCAGTTTGTAAAGAAAAATGGTATGTTGCTGCCCTAGGGATATGTCAATACAGTGTTTTAATAAAAACTCCACCAAGGGAAGCATTAAGCATTGAAGTGTTGCCCTTCATCAAAAGAATTAAGTTTGTAGGGAGCTGTATCTGGTGAAGAATGTGTCATGGTCATGCCATTTATTTCTGAGCCTCATAGGTTAAACATACATAGATCACTTCTGAAGCTGGGACTGGAGTTGAAGAATCAATAAAGTATAAGTAGGTTCTAGTCATTGTTGTTAATCATTCCCAATTATTTATTTTCTAGAAGGTATTTGACACTGCTAGTTGAAGTTTAACATTTATTTGTAGTAGCAGAGTGAGACTATGTCAGTTTGTGGCCAGTAGCTTTCTTTAGCTGTGCTATGTTTCACTTATAAAAATAAAATTTAAAAAACCCAAAACCAACCAAACAAGAAATAGCTGTTATTTTTTGTTTAGCATTCTAAAAAAAAACACCCCAGCATAGGATTTGGCAGAACTCTGCTATTACAAGTGGTGTTGTCTGGAAGGTCTTTGAAATCTATAGCAGGGAATACAGTGGCCTGCTTTGCAAAAAAAACATGGCCAGTCACCTTACCACCCTCAGATTTCGGTAGCTTTACAGTATATTGAACTGGGTGTTGGTTTTAGTTTTGTGCATGGGTTGTTTTTTTTTTCTGAGGAACTTTAGTAATGCTGATTTTGGTGTTCTAAGAGCAAGTTTGTCTTTTTTTAGGAAATAAAGCCTCAAAGCCATTACAACCATGGATATAGTGAATCTCTTGGACGGAAAAGCCACATTGATGATTACAGCACTTGGGACATTGTCAAAGCCACACAGTAAGTTTATTTTTATAGATTATCAGTTTTGTCTGTGTTGGTTAAAAACCAGTAAAATGAACTTTTTTATTTGCATAAAGTCAAAGATGAACTGTATTTGTAGTTACAGTAGTGGAAGGTTTCAGGAATGAACTCTACAAATTACTGTTAAGACAAATTTATGAACATTGTATGGAAATATGTGGAAAGAATTATGGTAAGTTATAAATATAGGTGGCTGCTGGACAGATTTTTGGAAGAGGAGGCATGGTTGTCTTCCTGTTTACTGTTTATTTTCTGTAGGTGATAATTAAGAGGTAAGTGGGCAATATTGATACGCAAACATGAGGGATTCCTTGATTTGTTGGCATCATCTATAGGTGAGAAGGTATGTGTCTCTAAATTCCTTCATCTCTCATTCTGCAGTTTTAGCGCTGCTGTGAAACTGAGTTTATTGCTGAGGAACAAATTGTGTGCAAATTTAATAATTGCATTCTTAATGCAGATGAATTATACAAATTTGTTTTCTACACAGTCCTGTAGTTCATACTAACTCACAAGATTTCCTGAAGAGTTGTCGTGACACTACTTTTTAGCTTGCTGCTGTTTACTGTTCAGAAACCACCACCACTGTCACCTTTCTTCAGTGAGCTGAGAGTTTTGTAAGATTTTTATTTTTCTTGTATTGTTAATTTGGGTGCCTAAAGTCTATCTTGCTGAGCTATTTGCTTTTTTATTCTTAAGAGAACATTTTTCTTTCTTTTTTTTTTTTTGTGTGGTGGGTTTTTTTTTTCCCCCTAAAAGGCATCTTCTCCAACTGAAAGCAGCTTTGCAGCTCTGCATGTGACATGTGCCGCATTTAGGTTGAGGAAATATGTACTTCCCATCACTTCTTGTTTTGAGTTGAGGTGTTTAACTTCCTGACATAAATGTTGACTGACTTTGCAATGATTGCTCTAAATACTTTAATAGTAATACTACAACCTATAATCCTCATTTTAGGGGATTTTAGAAATGAAAATATTGGCATAGCATTAAACTAGCTGTTTCTTGAAAGCATGGAAATATGACAGCACAAGTGGTTTTGCAAGTTACCTGCTTCCATTCTTGTATGCTCATTGCATATTTGAAACCCTAAAACATATTTGTCCCTGTTAGCCCTCAAATTTGGGCTGATCGATGCTTTCAACTGAGTTACAATTTTTTTCTAGTCTCCTCAAACAAGAATCAACAGGGCCGTGAGTTATCTATTACGTGCCTTAGCAGTCATGGTGAGATGTGATTTACAGAGAGGATGACATCTCACCGAAGAGGACTATAGTTTCATATCATACCCCTAATTGTTAATATCACAGGGAAGGAGGACTGTCAACATGTGTATATGATCAAGTAGTTGTATCCAGACAGCCCTTCCCTGACTAGAGGGAGAACTCACCTTTATTTTAAGCATTTACTAGGATTTGAAGGCCATGGTATGCAAAACAGTTATCTTTAAAGGAAAAATCTGAAGGCAGAAAATAACCCACCAAATATCATAAGGCTTGCAATAAAATCAGTAATGCTACTAATATATTAAACTCAGTGTTACTAAAAAGATACACAGTTCCTATTAAAATGATGTAATTATTCACTTTAGTAGAAATATGACCTCTTTTTTATATGTATGAAGAATAGGTATCTTATCCTCTACCACTTGTCCTCAAAAATTAATATTCACTTAGATTAAAATATCTGCTCACTTGTTTCAACATACATGAAAATGGGGATCATAGGTCCTTAAACTTTAAAGGTGGTGATGAAAAATGCGATGAAAAGATTTAAAACTCATCTATACTTCATATATGCTGCTTGACTGCAGAATTCTGTTTTGACATACCGAGTTTAGTGGCATTTGATTACAGAGAAATAAAACAATGTTAGTAAAATAATGCATTTGCTTTTATGTTTTTCAGCAAGGAAGAATACGAGCTTGCAAGCTCCACACATTTTTCCAGAAGTATTTGTTTGTTTCATATCTTGTTGAACTGCTTGTGTGCTGTACCTTCTTAGTTTGTGTCTGATTGGACACATTAAATTAACATGCTGATACACTATGAGGTACAAATTAATAACCTCTTACAATCAAATGAAAACTTTGTATAGAAAAAGTGTTTCGGCTGATGTTCTCATTGCAAAGAGCTTATCAGTATTTGTATTTTTTTCCCATTATGTTCCTGATAAATTCTCCCACAGACGTGAGGGCCATGGCATACTTTATACCAAAAATGGGCTGGCTCTCTGTTTATTTTGCAGGAACCTGTGCTAGAATAAAAATCATAGGGTTTGGTTTTAATATCTATTGAGATAAAGAACACTTTTCACTGGCTTTGTTATAAACATGTTGAAGGGGATCCAGGTAGTGTTAAAAGTAGTAGTGTCTTAGCCCGTCATCCTGCAGGTGTTACAATGTGTGTGATCTCTTGGCATCTTGTATGTGGTTGTAGTGAAATTCAGTTTGCTTCATATAAATTCTCCACTGTGTTTCTGAAAGCAGAAGCAGGCTACTCATGTGTTGGAAAATCTATTTCAAAGCAGTACTAAAAAAAAAAATCCATTCTTGCATTTGCTGTTGCAGTGGAGGAACTTTGCATGGTAATACTTAATAAGTACTTCACTTGTAACTGCATAGAAAGTCTTTCAATTTCTTCTGCCTCTACAAAATCAGAGGGTGGGCTGCGGATTGTTTTCATTCCTCTGTGATATCATTCCATGCTCTCACTGGAGCTGCAGGGGAGTGGAGTCATAAGTGATTTAAAAGTGAAATTTAATGGAGACATGTTGGGTATGTTTATTTCTATCTCTTCTGGCACCAGTAGCCCTGCATCGTCCAAGGCTGGGGTCTTGGGAAGGGTACTGTGTTAACGTAATAACTTAAAGTTGCTATCTTTGGTCTGTTTTAAATCTTTTAAGCCATGGAACTAAGGGAAAGTAGCTAGTGCTGATGTGTAGAGAAGTATGTGAAGGGTTATGATAAGGAGAACAAAATCTGAGACACATTCATTAATCCTTGTGTTGTGATTTTTCAGTTGCTTGTAGTGAACTTGAGCAAATTCCAGCTACGCAGAAAGTATGTTAAATAACCCATATGAACATTAATGATATTAACAAGTGTTTTTGTGACTTCTGGAAGATTGATTTCTGGTGCTCAAGTGTTATGATTTCATTACTGCAAAATTAACTTTTTTGTTAGTTGCATTCACTGAGACCATTCAAAATGAAGTTGTGTGCATTGTGAAATAGTGCAGCATGAAATATGCTGAATCTTGCTTAGGAAAAAAATTGTTGGATACCTTTGAACATGCTTTCTTCTCGCTATTTCTCATCATTCATAGGGTAACTGATAAGAAAAAAAACCAACAGGATACATGTGGAATAATTCAAATTGGTAAGGGTTGGCCAAAGTGGCAATTTCTCCTGGCTGTTTTTCAGCTGCTCCCAGGAGAGGATGGGCAGACTGTGACACAGGTACACATTCTTTATGCCTAGTCATTTGTGCCCATGGAGTTTGATGATATTGTTGGAACTGAAATGTATCTGAAGTTCCTGAGGAAGGGTGGGATTTTTTTTAATCACAGTAGTAATATAGCCACAACTGTCTGGACAATTTGAGGCTTTGGAACATATGCAAGAGCCAAATTTCTCTTGCTCTCAACAGTGATGTTAACAGTTCAGTAAGCAGCTCTTGAGTTATCACTTTGCTGTTGAAAACAAAACTGTGTTAGTGTTTAACACAAAACCCATGAACATATGAAAGGCTTTGATAGTATTTAACCACCATCATTCGTAGGAATGGGACTTCAAAAGATAAAAAAGATCATTTTTCTAATAATGGCATTTCCAGTTATAACAGCTTTGATTGGAGTTACAATGGCAGCAAGATGAGGGAGTCAGCTCCTGGCTTACCTACTGTTTGTTGGCATGGTGATGTGCTCACTGAAGAGAGATTCCTTCCTAGTATTGTGGCCAAATTTTATGTTAATCATGCAGCAAAGCCGGCAGTGTCTTTCCAAGAGTTGATGTGCTTGCAGACAAAAGATTAAAAAATGGATTATGTATTTAAAATGCAAAAGGCTTCCAGGGTACTCTTCTTGGATGTATTAAGTTCAGAATATCTTCAACCTGTGGTGACAAATAAAATGTTACAGGTTAGCTACTGAAATAGCTTAGAGACACTGATAGTGAAATGAGCTTGCACAGTGGTATTTTTGCCCTGAAAGAACTAGTCCCGTTTCTTTCCGAACAAGGCAAGCTCAATAATACACTTTAGCTGTACTCCATATTGACGTTTACAGCATCACCCTCTAGAATTCGCCGAGATGCTGAACATTTATTAGGTTGATACATCAGTGTCACGTGAGGATTTGAATACTTTCCTCCGTTCCTCTTCCTTGAAGAGCATAGAGCCCTTCATAACAACATTATGAGCACAATTACGCTGAGTGTCTGAAATGGGTGACTTTCTCATTCTGTAATTTAACAGTGTGTCGTGAACCTTTGGAGGAGGCGAGGTGAAGTCAGCTGCAGGAAGTTGATGGAAGACGACTGTAGGTAGCATGTGAGAGAAGAATAGTGCAGTTCTAGGACAGAGCTCAAGAAACCATGACTGCATCAGATTCAGTGTTTTATTTAATTGTAGAGAGCCTGCTGTTTCCAGGAAGAAGAGCAAATTGTTGTAAATTCCTAACCTTTTTTGCCAGGCACATTTTGTCTGTCTAGATCCTTAAGTCCTCTTGTGACAATTTAATAAATTGAAAAATTATTAGATTCTAACTTGTGTGTTACATCTTTTGTAATCAGTTATGATTGAGTTCAACATACCAAAATAAATTGCTGGGAACAGCCAAACTCATGGTGACTTAAAAAATTGCTATATACCTCATTCTCAGTATAACTTTTGGAAAGCATTTCATTTTCCTGCGAAGACTCTTCTTTCTGTTTCTATTGCAGAACTTCATGATCTATTTTGTGGCCAAGTGGTAGGAAGTACCTGTGACTTGCAGTTTGCCTTCCAGTGGGGAGGAGGAGAAGTCTATGATGCTAAGCCTGGAGAAGGAATCCATTCCTACAAGTCCTTGTTGTGTCTGATCCCATGCGGTAGTCTTTGCCCAGAGCTTCACAGAAGCATATGGGCGAATCCTAGAGGGTCGTATTTGTAAACATCAGTGGAGCATAATTAGAGCATCCTATTGGGGCTTCTGCAGGGGCATTGGCAAGTGTTCTGACTCAACAGGCTGCAGAGTCAATTCACGTGCTTGCAATATCTCTCCTTCATTTTCATATCTCTTGGGCAAAGTTCTTCAGAAAGCAGCATCACATGTTCTGTAAGACTAGAGATTTGCTTTAAATAAAATAAAAAGCCCCACAAAAAAACCCCACCAAAACCCCAAAGAACACACCCCTGCCCTACCCCACCCCCAAAGACTGTGCCAGTGTTGCTTGGTTAGAGCTATCTTGGTAGCATGGTCTAACAGAAACTTGACTAGATATCAGAAGTGACTTACACAGAATGGTTTGGGCTGGCAGGGACATTTAGAAGTCATCTAGTCCAACCCCCTGCAGTGATCAGGGAGGTTAATTTTCAAGTAGAACCTTTCAAGTAGGTTCATTTTATGTTGTGTTGCTAACTTGATAGGGCACCCATCTAAATCAATTGAACAGTTTATCATAGCTGACCAATAGCAATGTTGTGGTTTAACCCCAGTAGGCAGCTGAGCCCCATGCAGCTGCTTGCTTACTCCCCCTCCAGTGGGATGGGGGAGAGAATCGAAAGGCTAAAAACAAGAAAACTCGTGGGTTGAAATAAAGACAGTTTAACAGGTAAAGCAAAAGCTGTGCATGCAAACAAAGCAAAACATGGAATTAATTCACTACTTCCCATCAGCAGGCAGGTGTTCAGCCATCTCCAGGAAGGCAGGGCTTCATCACACATAACGGTTACTTGGGAAGACAAAACACCATCACTCCAAATGTGCCCTTTCCTCCTCCTTCCCTTAGATTTATATGCAGAGCACAGTGTCATGTGAAATGGAATATTGCTTTGGTCAGTTGGGGTCAGCTGTCTCAATCATGTACCCTCCCAACTTCTTGTGCACCCCCAGCCTACTTGCTGGCAAAGCAGCATGAAAAGCAGAAGAGGCCTTGACTGTGCATAAGCACTGCTCAGCAGTAGCTCTCCTTCATTTTCATATCTCTTGAGCAAAGTTCTTCAGAAAGCAGTATCACATGGGTGTGTTAGCAACACCATTTTGGTCACAAATCCAAAACACAGTCTCATAGGAGCTACTGTGGAGAAAATTAACTTGATCCTAGCCAAAACCAGTACATGTAAGGAAAATACTAATCCACTGCATGAAAGGTTTACATGATTGCCTCTTATGCTTTATAGAAGTTATCATTATTGTGTTCTTGTTCTTCGTGTCTTTCCAATAACTTAGAATGTTTTATTAATACAATTCCTGCTCATTGTGTACTACTACTTATTTAAGCAGGGTGAGAGTCAGCTAAACTCAGCCTCAGGCAGTACACGTTTTTAGCTGGTGACTGTTCAACCTAATAGCAGGGCTGTAGGTCAATAATTTCTTACATTACAGCTTCAGCTAGCTGTTTAAATAAAGGCAGCAGGCTTGTATACAGCAGGAAGGGTTGTCATAACAGCTGACTTGAGTAGAACAGCTTGTCAACAAAAGGATGTTTTGCTGTTGTGTATGAATCACTTTCCAGGTTACCTCCAGATATTGTAATATGCTAGTGTGATGTTGTACTGCAGTAAGATCAGAATTTGTTGTCTTGCTTTGAGAAGTCCTGCTTTCCCCCATCTCTTCTACTGTGTCTTCTCACTCCTTGTTCTTGGCTAACCTGCCTCTAGTAGTCCTAGCCTGTTTCTTCAATGGCCCTTTCAACTGGGGTGGGAAAAGTCAGGAACGGTATGTGTTAAGCCATTGGAAAAGGCACCTGTCAGGCCACACTGTTGATCCAGATGGGGCCTCGGGAGACAGCACACCTCGGGATTGGCCCGACTTAGAACCTTATCACTTTTTCTGGCAGTTATGCGTGTCTGAGTATGTGTATCGTGTCTAGCGGGCTGCATATTTTTAAGTCTTCGTAAACCAAAACTCTTCTCCTCTTCCACACCTCCTGCCAACTGATAAAAACAAAGCTTTGTCATCAAAATTATTCGTGACTACTGCTTTTTCATTCTGTCTGAGGGACCAAATTTTACAGGCTTGCTGCCAATTGGTATGTATTGCATGCAATAGGCTTTGTTCTGCTCTTTCACAGTGTTTGGAAAGATTACAGATATGACAGTAATTTCTAGCATTTTTTGTAATTTGTAGTGCAACTTTCCTAAGAAATGGAAAACAACGTGATATAAGTAGGCTGTTATGTCTAGTGCTTCTGTTTTTTGATACTGTCCAACTAATTTACGTGCTTCAAGCCTGTGGTAGGCTTGGAAACCATTCCTGAGGTTTGTTGATTGGAGTCAGTTGAGGCTTCACTATGGGAGTGCTGTCCAGATTAAGGATCCATTCAGACATATGAAAGGAAAAGTAAGAATGGTAACTACCCTGGAAAAGAGGTCTTGGCATCAGTTACACAAGCGGATCAAGTGGAGCCAAAGGAACCTTAAGTTGTCTAAAGCTGTCTCTTCTGCAGAAAGTAGAGCATAGAAGGAGCGTATGGAAAATTTACTTAAATTACAACTTTGAGAGGCTGTTAACATTCTGCTCTAGCAGAAGTCAGATGTCACGAGGCATTGATCTTGATTTCAAGGTTTGCCCACACAGCAGTCTCCTCCTTGAGAGTTGAGAAATCCCTGTGGGTTGTACAGACATTGAAATGTAATCTTTACTTGCCTTTCTGCATTTCTTTTATTGCCACTAAAAATAGGTGGTAAAACAATGTAAGCATCAAGAAAAATATGATTTAATGTTGGAGTTAGTCCTACATTAGATGCCTAAGTGATGTTTATGCTTCCTGAATTGTTTCAACTTCCAAAATGTATGCAGAGTTTCTTTTTTCAAATGAAGGTAACTCACATTTAAAAGTCATCCTTAATTAAAGAATTTCATGTTAAAGTATAGAATTTTGGAGTAGTATAAAAAAGCAGATGATACTAACTTACATCAGACAAATTGCTATTTGTTTGTTATCTGAGATGAAAATTTGAGCTCTGTTAGTGTTTGTAAATGATCTGATGATCTCGCCATCAGAATTTTCGGAAGATATTGTCAAATCAGTTGGCTAAGCTCTTTTGGTCTTCAGGAAACAGGAAGAAGTGGTGGGAGAAACAAACATAGTAGAGTCCCTGGGAAGAGAAGTTTTATTTATATTTGGTTTAATACTTGTCTGTGTTTTGCCTTGCTCTAATGTATAGTTTGCTGTGGAGACAAATTATCTGTAAAACCTTGAATTGGTTGAAATAACTTCTGCCAGTGGAAACTTTTGTTGCAAGAGATCTGTAATCATATAGAAACAGAAAATAAATTTTCTGCTTCATTTCTCTTCTGTTGAAGCTTTTGTATTGTCACTGTAAGCATGGAGTTTGCCAAATGCATTTTTATGCAAGGTAACGACTTTGAAAAAATCTTATTTTCTTCTTCAAGGTATGGAATATACGAACGATGTAGAGAGTTGGTGGAAGCAGGTTACGATGTACGACAACCGGACAAAGAAAATGTAACGCTTCTCCACTGGGCTGCAATCAACAACAGGATAGATCTCGTGAAGTATGTACTGCACTTTAACTTAAGTGAAAACCAATCATGTCCTTAAAAAGGCTGATTTCTGTTTTTTTAAGGTGTTAAATAATCTTAATTCTTTTAAAAACTGAATTTTTGGTCCTGAAATTTGGGGGCGGGGGGAGTAGTCAAAAGATGTAATTTGCATTTTGGCAGCAATGGTTTGATGACACAGTTAACAGAAACAAAACCTATTAGATGTCCAGAAGTCAAGCTTCAACACTTCTCAGATGAGATAAAACTGTGGAACAGCTGTTCAGCTGCAAGTGCAATTTCTTTATACTATGGTATACTTGCCGAAATACCAAATTTCTTTTTTGGCAAGGGGAAATTTGATGATAGATGGTAGAGAATGCTTTTCAATAAGCAAGATTAACATGGTGCAAGGGGAAATTTCTACTTCATTCAGCATTTCAAGAAGTTCTAACTTAAATAACTTCTTCAGTTTTAAAACACATCTGCTGCAACAGATAAATCACTTAACCTCTCCTTTCAAGTAATAAGACTGTAATAGTGGGAGCTATGGGATTTGGGGTATTTTTTTGTTTTTCAGTTTATAAAATCTGGAGTATAATATTTGAGACTATGTTTTAAAACATTTTCTTTCAGAATGTGGAGAGCTTAAATTCTGAAGAGATAATTCTTAGTACTTGTTGTTTTACAAATCATGAGTGTGCACAGAATATTTGGGTTTTGTCTCTACCAGTAACAAAATGATGAATTAAGTACGTGCAATTAAATCTAAATCCACAAAATACTATTGAATCAGCACGTTTCTAGAATATTTGACATAAACTGCACATCCTTAATCAGCCCACTTTTCAAAACAGTTCTTATTAATGAATGTGTGTACTTAACACATGCAAACAAACGCAAAACATTTTCATTTAGGCATGTTCTCTCCATGCATGTTGATCACCAGCAACTTCATCGGACCCGGTCTTGAGTTTCTAGAAGATCTCAGATTCATGTTTCTCCTCTTGTTTTTAAAGGACTTTCTGTGCCCTGATGCAGTTCTCTTGAAGGTTAAATAGATACAGATTTAGATCTGATGAGAAGGACCTTGGGGTCCTAGTGGACAGGAAGCTGACTGTGAACCAGCAGTGCAGCCTTGCAGCAGAATAAGTCAATGGTGTACTGGGCCTCGTTAAGAAAAACATTGCCAGCATGTTGAGGGAGGTGACCCTTCCTCTCTACTCAACTGTTGAAGCTGAACATGGGTGTGAAGTTGTGGGTTCCCCGTTGCAAGAAAGATGCCGACATACTGGTGTGAGTCCAGTGCCGGGACGCAAGGGTGATTAAGGGACTGAAACGTGACATAAGGAGAAGCCGCAGGAGCTTGGACTTCTTAGCCTAGAGGAGAGAAGGCTTATCTTGTAAATGTGTATAAGACCCTCAAGGAGGATCTAATCAATGTATATAAGTACCTGGGATACTTGGTAATGTAATACCCGGAATCTTACCCATGTATATAAATACCTGATGGGAGGAAGTAAAGGAGACAGAGCCAGACTTTTCTCAGTACTGCCCAGGGGCAAGATAAGAGGCAGCGGGCACAAATTAAAGCACACATTAAATTCCATATGAACATCAGGAAACACTTATTTTACTGTGTGGGTGACAGCATTGGCACAGGTTGCCCATAGAGCTTGTGAACTCTCCTCCCTTGGAGACATTCAGAACCCAACTGGGTACATTCTAGTTGCTTTGATCAGGGATGGTTACACTAGATGATCTCCAAAGGTCCCTCCCAAACTAAATGATTCTCTGAAATAATTCAGTGTTTCTGAATACATTCTTTATTATTAGAAACAGATAGCCCAACAGGTTTTACGTCTTTATTGTGGGTAGAAGCTTATCATGGAAAATATAATTCTGCATTTGGCGTCTTCTTTTCATTACAACCAATGTGCTCTCTGGCACACTGAAAGAGAGACTTAGAGACTTGCAAAAGTGATGCAGGACCCTGGTTTGCCTAAATAACCTTTTTTGTGAGAGTACATTTTAGACTCTGTTGTTTTCTTCCTTTTCATTCCATTTTCCTTCTTTGTTGTCCTGGGTCTTTCTTAC
Organism: Phalacrocorax aristotelis; assembly: GCF_949628215.1. Lineage (NCBI taxonomy): Eukaryota > Metazoa > Chordata > Aves > Suliformes > Phalacrocoracidae > Phalacrocorax > Phalacrocorax aristotelis. Next base: position 176,336,759 of record NC_134276.1, on the reverse strand, counting down.
AACTTGCTCTGAAATAACTGCAATGTGTAACTTTTTTCAGATAGATGTTTTTCTTTAAGAAAAGTACAGCTTCTAAAAGCAGTTGTCATATTTTGAGCTCACTTTTGTAATCCATGTTGAATGCACAATGAATTACATGCAATAAATTGTTAATCTTATTTGAGTTGTTGGAAGACATTTGTGTTACAGATATTCCATCTCATTTGATATGTCTTTATAAGGTCTGAAAAGAGAATAGTATTGAGACAACTATCATAATTTAAAAACATCAGTATGACCTGAGGCATTTGAAAAAATAGGCCTATATTGTGGATAATGTTTCTGTATTAGTTCATGTATAGTTTCTGCATTAGCTTCATAGCGCAGTGAGTCTACCTGTGTGATACTTGATTATGACCTAATACTTCAGTTCACAGCATTTTATGTATTCTGCAGCTTTTTCTTTAAAAAAAAAAAACAAACAAACAGAAAACAAGAAACAAACCCCTAAAACCCCCAACAAACAAAAAAAACCTGCCCCAAAAATTTGTTTGGGGACCTTCTTTTATTCACAGAGTAAAATTGGCCCAAATTTTAAATTCCCCATCAGTCCTCTTTTGAAGCCAAATTTGTGAAAGAAGTACTTGAGCATGCAAGTGGTTTGTGTTTTACCTTTTATTTCTCCTCCAAGTGCGTTGCTAAAAAGTTCCTGCTATAGCAATTATATTGGACTTAGAGGTGGTGCAGAATCAAAATGTCAGATTCAGATAGGTGGAAGTATCTGCTTAAATATGTATCTGAATTTCTAGTTAAGTCTTTATTATATGTTAGGGAGATCTCTCCGCCTACGTTTGAGTGCTGGAAACTTGTTCTGAGAATTTTAATTCAACATAACTTTAATTGTACCAGCCATTTCTCTTTCAAGTTATTTCAGTATCAGCCCTGACAATTGAATGTTCTTAAATCTAATGTGTCTGTCTAATGCTTCCTTTTTCCTCAACAATATGTCAAAGCTCTTGTCCCTTTCTGATGCACCTCTACCACTGTGACATACCCCACTGCATTTTCTTCCTGCTGTTTACTACAGTGCATGTGACTACTAATGTGTTTAATGGCATGTAAAATTCATTCCTCCTGATGCATGCAGTTCTTACGCTCCAGGTTCCTCTGTCTTTAGGGGGTCTTGATTTATTTTAGTTTCTATTGCCCAGCATATTGTGCGTGCTTTCACTCTCTCCTTTGTGAGACACTGGATTGCTCTATTTCCTTCAAATGAAATTATTCTGAGTTTTTCTTTTTGTTTGATGCTATCACATCTTTCCCTAAGTGTCTGCTATTTGTGCCCGTTTTGTGCAATGGATAATTGCGTTAAATGTGCTGGCTAGTGAGCTTGGTATCACAGAGATGAAGTCAAAGTGTGAGTGATCTGCTCCCATGATACCAGATCTCAATACCTTGCTTACTTTGACTATATAAGGTCTTCCAAATGAAATAGCTTAGCAGCTAATCTGTGGAGAGTGCAGGCTTAGAATTAGAATTCTCTTGTTTTTAGTATTTCCTCATGCTGTCTGTTGTGAGACTTGAGATTCAGTGTAGATACTGGTGAAGCCTATTGCTATTTTATAAGGAAAACTACAGAACCTTTTCTTATTTCTGTAGGATTAGGGATAAGTGTCAGACATGCACAGCATAATTCTCTTTTCATTGTGGCACTGATCTATTGGTCTGTCTTCAATTCAGTTTTGTAAAAATGAAAAATTGGCCTGTTACCTACTGGCTATGTTTCTCCATTCCCTGTGTTGAACTTTCTCCAGACAAGGATTTCTCTTCTACTTTTCCTCCTTCTAGCAACAGTGAATGCATGGACTTTGATTCCACAAGCACTGAATGCAAGCTGGGGCAATTTTCAAATTACTGGCAAAGACTTAGTGATCCTAATGTGGAGATCAGTGGAAGTATTTTCTTCTTAAGGTGACCTCTTATCAGATCTGCTTGCTTTGAATGTAAGTAGATTGCTTAAATAGGACTTGCACACCTGGCATCTTCCAGTGTGGAAGCTTAGATGACTCACTGAGGGTAGAATCACCCAGTTCCTCCTTTCTCCAGGGACGTTCTCACCAAGCACAAAATTGCTTCTGCAAGATCTACCTCAACAAGGAGATCAAGTTCTCAGTCTACTTTTGCAGGAAAATCTCACGATTTATGTGTACTGAAACTGAAATGCAGTGATAAATCTCAACTTAGTCTAAGAACACGATTAAAGAAGCATAAAATGTTATTTCAAGGAGCCATCTGGCAGGAGATCGCCGCCTTGTCTTTTCCCAGTTGTCAATCTGCAAGTTCTTCTAAATAAAACATACTAACCAGTAAGCAGTACTGCTGCTCAGAAGAATCTGAACATATTCTGTGTTTCTGCGGGGACCAGTGTTTGAATGAAGACAATCTGTTTAATGTTCACCTCTCCATGAGTGGCTGTCACATCAGCGAGATGGATGCAAGCTTTGACTGTGAATTTCTCTGTGCTGTCTTTTATTTAGGCAAGATTTCCTTGGGAAGTCCTTCCCAAGGTGGACTGAATAGCTTCTCAGTGTTTTTTTCAAATTTGTTCTTTGATAGTGGTAGTTGGACTTCGCTTCACAATAACAAAATCACATTGTCCCTTTACCTTATATAAACCTTGTCTTTTCACCTACACGGGACCAAGACTTTCACAAAATCTTTGTTTGTTGTCGTCGAGAAATCCAAAAGATTGACTTCAGCAGAGAGATGTTGCAATTTTGTTCTTTTGTTGTTGGAGGCCAGTGGAGTGGACTGTCCTGAATCAGAGGGGATCTTGTTTGCCACAGAAACCACAGTTTGTGCGACCTTGGCAAGCTGCTGAAGCACTTCATTGTGTTTGATGGGTCTAAAGCAACTGTCTAAAGCGACTTCCTTTAGATGTTTTTAGTGCGGACATAGTTATCTAATGCATTTTCTGTTCCTAAAAGTAACTTTTGTGCTATTTTTGAAGTTTCAGTCTGTGAACCAATAACCACTAAAGAGAAAGAAGGTAGTTACATAGCGTAATGTTTTTCAAATTGTTCTGTTTGTTGCCCTTCTTCTTGGCATGTCTTGAAACACTTAGAGGAAGTTGAGGTGCCAGAAACTCAGTGTTGAGGATTTGAAGGACAGTTTGTGTGGGTGGGACAGCAGGATTCATATATACCTGACAGGTATTTTGAAAGTGAAAAATCTGCAGGCCCAGGTACTTGAAATGTGCAAGCACTTAGGAATCTGTAGCTAGATAGTACTTTTCAAAGGTCCGTTAGTAGTAACTTTTTTCCACTGGCTTATACAATAGTGAATGAAGAGCTAGAAGCCTTCTGGGAAGGCATGTTTCTTAAAAACACGAATTTCTTTGTAAGGTGTGCATTTTCTTTCACAAAGGAAAAGTAGTATTACCAGCTTAGTGTCCGATATAAAACAGCAAGGAAACAGTTCACAGAAACGGTACAAATGACTATGAATACAAAATGCTACAGTTAAATATGGGTAACTTGCTTTGTTCCTACAGGTAGCTCATCTTTCTATAAATGTTCATGAGGGAGAAAATAATTTCTAGCCCATTATTTAGATGTATTTTTTAAATACTCAGGTGTTTTTGTCCTTTGATTAATAACAGTTGAGAAGTATACAAAAATTTTAGTACTTGGCTCAACACTTAAGCGTGGCCATTCCAATCATGATACGTGCTGCAAGCTGAATTATATATAACTTTGCCATTTTAGCCACAATTCTCTAAATAGGCTAGTTGTCTAGCAGCCTATTCTTTTACCATTAATTCAGAATTCTTTTTAATGCAGCAACCCCTAAATATTTTGGGAGAATCAATTTTAATAAACACTTCTGTGGTAGGATAGTTTGTACTTATATATATAGCAATTATTCTGTTTTACATTAGAATCAAACTAGGAAATAGCAGCACGCTTAAAACACAGTAGGAAGCATCCCTACTCTCCCAACCAACATCAAAAAGGCAAAAAATTGAATGTGCATGCATGACCTCTTAAAAGGATGGTTGTCTGAAGGCAAGAAAAGGTTCTGATCTTCAGGTCTGTAACTGCCTGTTTCACAAAACATTAAACATGCTTACTTTGTGTCCTGTATATTTAACCAAGATGAGCAATAATGGTTACTATTTTTGTTATTCCAGATACTATATATCAAAAGGTGCTATCGTTGATCAGCTTGGAGGAGATTTAAATTCTACCCCACTTCACTGGGCAACAAGGTGGGGAAAAGTCTTCTAGAATTTTCTTTTCCTGTGTTTTTTCTTAACTTGGAATCTGCTACTGACTGATTTATGAAATTGCTGTGTTTTCTGGGATTAGTTTGCACAAGAATTAAACTCGGTCATTGACAACTGGGCGCACTGTGAATGTGGTATGTTTGAGCTACAGGAACTTTCAGCATATAATTCAGTTTTTGTCTTATCTCTTTCTGATGTAGAGGAAGATGATCGCTATGATGGGAAAAAGGGTAAAGTAAAAGTAGAGTCTATAGTCACCTTAGTTTACTCTTATGTTGGAGATCTTACTTCTGTTAGTCTTCTGAAGTTCAGCAACACTTGCATAGATGGGGTTTGGAATAATTTTGTGTGATGTTGTCCTTGCAGTGTTCTATTACGTGTGTGGATTTGTTTTAAGATGCACGTAAAATTTGGTTTACAACGTAGAAGATGGTCCAAGAATGATGAATGGCTGGGAAAATCGAAGACAGCCTTTGAGTAGTAGCTGCTCTTTCAGACAACTGCTTAGAAATAGATGGGAAAGGAACACTGTCCATATTAATGTATTTAACTGTGGACTGTAAAAGGAAACATAAAATTAGCTATTAGAGCATTTAATGTATCTAAATAATTCCTTTTCTAAAGATGAGGACTTGCTTGTTAGCCTACCTTAAAGATTTTAGCTTGTATATTTCTTGTTACATATCACACACTGCGTTCTGTGTTAATAGCACAAAAGCTTTATTAAATTTCCTGGTGTTCATAGCTGTAATCTGTTGTTCTGTGAAGCATGGTCCGAAGCTGCTTCTGGCATTGAAAAGGTCTTTTTGCTCATGTCAGAAACTGTATGCTGACAGTTAGGCACCATATCAACAAGACATATACGCCTATGCTCATTATGCCGAAAAGATGCTTAAGCTTTTAATGTAGTGTGGAGGAAGTGTAGGCCCTCAGTTTTCCTTTTTTTCCCTTCTTATTTTTATTTCACTACTGTTATTATAGTAGAAAGATAAACCATATGCCCCACAAAAGTGAGAGCATATAGCCAGTTTGACATCTCTTAATATAGCAGGTTTCATATGTGGATTGGAGGAAGTCACAGTAGACTAGATTTCTAAACTAATTACTTCGATTTTTTTTGTTGACTGGCCTTTTGGTATACAACACACTTCAGCCACTTGTATGTGATGTATGCATTGGCTGCATAGAATTTGCTCATGTGAATGAGTTTGCTTACTCAGCTGCAGAATCAGATCATGACAATTGTTGTTTTCAGAATATGAGTCAAAGTGCAGAAGCTCTGGTAGTGTAAATAACTGCTAAACATAATTCTTCTATCCAAATATAAAATTTTAATGGTTTCTCTGTATGCACTTATTCAGTTGCTTGTTTTCTTTGTTTTGTTGCATTCAGACAGGGTCACTTATCCATGGTTGTACAGCTGATGAAATATGGGGCAGATCCGTCGCTAATTGATGGAGAAGGATGTAGCTGTATTCATTTGGCCGCCCAGTTTGGACATACTTCGATTGTTGCTTACCTGATAGCAAAGGGACAGGTAAATTTCAAGTAATATCATATTTAAATAGATTCTGCTCAAAATCAGAATAGGAAAACAACTGAAATCTATATCTGTCATTCAGGAAGTACAATATATTTGCCTGACTAAACATAAAAATAATTCGATGTCTTTTACTACAGTATTGATGTGCCACCTACTAACTTAATTTCCTCTAACAGTGGTCTGGGTACTTTGGCTTTAATTCATACCTATCTAGTGTAGTATGTGGAAATTCTAGCAGTTATTCTTTTACCATTTTTTATTACTAATGAATTTATTCTTTAAATATTAACAATGACAATGATAGCAAATATTTTCGAATTCTTCACAGAATCATTAATTTATACATGGGTTAAGAATCTAATGACAAAGCATTGCCATAGGTCATATCTTTTTTTTTTACACCTCAGTCCACAACTTTTATGTACATGTGTGTAAATAAAAAAAACCACCAAACCCAAAACAACCCAAAACCTGCTTGCTAGCTTCTTATATTACTACTAGATCTGTAAAGTGTGGATATAGGTTGTGTATTCATTACTGACTCCCTTCTTTCATTCTGTATGCTCAAAAACATACTCACCTTTTTGCTACTCACCCTGCAGTATAATTTACAGATTTACTCACCTACAGGCATGCGCCTGAAACACAAATTTGATTTAATTTGTAGACCATATATAAAGGTCACAGAATCACAGAATGGCAGGGGTTGGAAGGGACCGCTGGAGAACATCTCATCTGACCCCCTGCTTGAGCAGGCACACCTAGAGCAGGGGGCACAGGAACACATCCAGGCAGGTTTTGAAAGTCTCCAGGGAAGGAGACTCCACAACCTCTCTGGGCAGCCTGTTCCAGTGCTCTGTCACCCTCACAGGAAAGAAATTTTTTCTCATGTTTAGCTGGAACTTCCTGTGTTCCAGCTTGTGCCCATTGCCCCTTGTCCTGTCACTGGGCACCACTGAAAAGAGTCTGGCCACATCCTCCTGACACCCACCCTTTAGATACTTATACATATTGATGAGATCCCCCCTCCGTCTTCTCTTCTCCAGGCTGAACAAACCCAAGTCTCTCAGCCTTTCCTTGGAAGAGAAATGCTCCAGTCACTGGACTCTCTCCAGTAGTTCTCTGTCTTTCTTGAACTGGGGGCCCAGGACCAGACACAGCACTCCAAATATGGCCTCACTAGGGCAGAGTAGAGGGGGAGAATAACCTCCCTTGACCTGCTGGTCACACTGTTTTTTATGCACCCCAGGATACCGTTGGCCTTCTTGGCCACAGGGGACATTGCTGGCTCAGGGTCAGCTTGCTGTCCACCAGCACTCCCAGGTCCTTTTCAGCAGAGCTGCTTTCCAGCAGGTCAGTCCCCAACATATACTGGTGCATGGGGTTGTTCCTCCCCAGGTGCAGGACCTTCCGCTTACTTTTGTTGAATTCCATTAGGTTCAGCTCTCCAGCCTGTCCAGGTCTTGCTGAGTGGCAGCAAAGCCTTCTGGTGGTCAAACCGCTCCTCTCTTTTTACAGTCTTGCTAAAGCTGTTCTAATGCTAATGCTGTATTCTGCTTATTCTTTCAAATAGCAAGTGAAATATAATCCAGTGAGTCAGGTAGAATATGACTATGAAATCAGTGGGTTTGTTCTGTGTAAAATAAATACTAAATTTGCTGCAGAAAATTATTTGTGCCTGTATATGTAAAAGAAATAAACTACTGTTCCATGCAGTATTCAGTTTGTACCTGAGAACTGTTTGGTAAAACCGTATTTAGTGTATGATAGAGAGTAAGCTAGGCACAAGAAGAGGCTGATCATATATGATCGCTCTTTTGTAAGAGTTAGTGATTGGAGAGAAGTGCTTTTTCGTCCGGAACAAGTTTTGTATTTTTTTCACAATTATGTGTAATTTTATGTGGGCTTTATGTTACTGGAAAAATCTTGCAGATGTTATACATGTGCAAACTTGTGTAAAGCAGAGCATTAATGAAGTACAAATGGCCTTTAAAACGTCCTACTGTGATTATGAAATCTCCCTGTAAATGTTTGTTTGTCCTCATGTTTATATACGGGCTTGTCCTGTTTATCTGAGCATATAATCAGTCCAAAAGAAGCTGCCTGTGTTTCCATGTGTATATACATAAATGTACAAAACTTGCTTTAAAGTTTAAATCCTATTATCTTGGAAACAGCTCTCCTTGTCAACTGAGGATCATTCTCTCTCCTGGGCTTAGGTCAGTTTACGCTGAACCAAGTGTTTATTCCCTGGACCCAACCTACAGCATGTTACTTACAGAATTTTAAGTCCAGTCATGTTTCTTTCTAATGATTGTCAAAACTGACTCTGCATGTGATGGACTAGAGTATTCAGAACAGAGCTTTTGTTGTTTGAAAGAGCAAGGTATGTTCAGTTTTGTGTTACCGTGCTTGATGAGCTGCCTGTTGGTCTTCACTTGGTTCATTCAACAAGAAATGTACAAAATCTCTGCTTTTAGTGAATAACTAGCACATGTCTTTCCTAAATTAGGAAATATATTCAGCCTTACATCTCCCTTCCTGATAAATCTTCTTTACTTTACGCTTTTAAATATGTGATTTCTTTAGAAGACTCTTTCCCTTCCCCTGGGCAACAGTCCGTGTGAGAAAGGTCTTTTCCTTACAGAGAATAGAATTCTGAACAAGGGCGTGATGGGTCTTTCTATGAAGGTCTGTGTTTTGTGAAATAGCCAGTAATGATTCTAAAGAGGATGAAATTCCTGGTCCCTTTCTGTGCAATTTAATGCACTTCTAAGTGGAATCTCTTGATTCTTTTTGTGCTTTTGAAAAGGCCATATTTTATCACAGTACTGTTTTGACCATTGCTTGTTAAGTGTCCTGGTAAGCCTAAATGCTGCTCTGATTTCTAGCTGCCATTCAGAATCCTCATCAGCTGTATTGCTTTCAGAAAGTAGTGTTAAGCAGCAGAACAGTTGCTACAGCTCCTTTCCGTGCAGGAAGCTCTTTCTCCCCTATATTTTTGCCTCTCCAAAAGCTTTTTGTGGAATCTTGATTAGTGTCCTAGGATTAAGTCTGGTTATTGTTGCATATGCAAAGTTGTCCTCTTTCAGAAACACAGTTGTTCTATTTCAGAAACAAATGAAAAATTTGGAAGTTGTGGTCCATGGAGTTCATGCTTGAAATACATACAGAGGGCAGCAGTATGTGCAATTTTTGATCATTGCATCACTTACTTTTGAAATCTTTCATTCTTGCAGTTATCATACTGTTGTCCTAACAGCATAGGTACACCTCTCCATGAGTGTTACCAGATTGACCTGTCGTCAAGAGTTAAACAAGCGATTAATGCTAAAATGCCTGTTGGTACACACCAGAACAGAAGAGTCTCCTAATATGTACCTGCTGCTGAAGGTTTACTTTTTCACCTCAGCCCTTTGGTAAAAAGCAGCAACAGAGCTTCCTTTCTGAAATGTCCCAGTTGTTGTGTGGTTGTGGTAATGATCTGGCAAAATAACAAAGAATATTTGGCGAGCGGTTTGTTAGAGCATGCATCTGCTATCCACAACTATGTAATCTTTATTCCATCTATGCAACAGTATTGCAAGTCAATCTTGATTCTTTGCCTCTTCTTAAAGTTCCTTTGAAAAGCAATCTGTCTCAGCCTGCGTTGTAGCTTAATATGCGTAATAGCTGTAGCCTGCCTAGGTAATCTGTGTGCAGGGAACAGTCTGGAGCTCGTGCTTTTTTTACTCTTTCTTTTAGCCGAGTGTCGCCTACTGTGCAAAGTGTAGTTTTGGTTTGTCGGATGGAATCACCAAAGGAATCATTTTACTTACATCCAGGCAGTCAGGTCCCTGCTGTTTGTCGTGAAGAATTGCTTTTCCAAATGAAATCTGTGGATGAAAGAGTGATTGTTCATGTTACAGTAATTTGTACAATCTTCAAAATATGTTGTTCACACAGTTTGACGTATGAATTAAAGTCATGCTTCTCAAGGGTTATTGATGACCTTGAGGTTAGGCTGCAGTTCTGAGTTCCTTCACGATCTCAACAACAGGAGGTTAAAAGGAGTGGCAACGGTTGTCTGGTCCTAGTAGGCTCAAAAGGATCTAATCCATACGAATACTGTGGGCAAACAGACTTGGATCTCGGTCTTGATGCATGTAACTCTTTTCTGAACAAACAATACAAGTAATGGTTCTCTTTCCTCTCCATCAACTGTTTTTTAAATTTCTGATTTTTTTTTTAATTAAGCAACACAGTAAAAACTCAGAAATGTAAAGTTGTCTGCAGGCTAGGGACATTTTAAAAGCAATATTTGGAAGAACTAAATTGGATTTTCTGGAAAACTTTCACATGGGTCAGGCTAGCAACGTCATGAGCGGGGATCCCAGCGTGCTGGGCATTTGACAGACTACTGGAGCAAAGGAGAAGGTTCTGGGGGTGACGGAAAGCAACATCACCCACTTTCTGGGTTTCTGTCAGTAGTTTCTGTAGCAAAAGACTTTACTGAAACACTTTCAACCTAATCTTCCAAGTAAGGGCTGAGGGGAGTAGCATAGGAAATATCGACATAGCTCTATTGCCTCTGAAGACAACTGTGCAGGTCTTGCATTAAGTTAGCTTAGAGTATTTTTATTAATGGTGAAACTTGCCCAAATGTGTCTGAAAGTCTGATCTGCCTCAGTGTATTGAGGAATTACCAACTTCCATGTTAGCGAGGCAGGGACCTATAACAGGGAAAAATACTGTAGGTATTAGATCCTTTCAGATGGATCTAAGAGAATTGTCTGGATGGTGCTGTTTTGCCATTCTGTGGCTATGTTCTGTTAAATATAATAATGGAGCGGTTTTTTTTATTTCTAGCCATCAGTTTAGCCACCACTTGATTACAGATTGGTTTTATTTCTGGGTAGGTTGTTTTTTATTAATGGCTTTTTTTTAAACTTAAAAATCTTCTGGCAGCCATTAACTTGATATCCAGATGTGTAAATACCTTCGGAACAGAATGAACTAAGGAAAATTGCTTTGCAAGTGGAAAAATAGATGCAGCTAGCATTCAGTACAATGTAGGATTCAGGCCATGGTATTTATGTTAATTTATCAAGTATTTTATTAAATATTGGTGCATTAGTTTAGTGTTCTCTTGCTTTTGAGTGTAATAATAGACCATCTATATGTATCTTCTGTGTTGAAGATTAATAGTAAGATAGAAATGACTAGTTGTATACAGCTTTGCTGTTCCTTACTTTCCAGAATAGAGCAGAATGGTTATATTTTTGCAATGGTGGTGTTAGTGTCTGTTTTAATTTTTTAAATACTATTTTTTACGTACTAAAAGCCTGTCAGTTTTTCTCCAATTCAGTTGGTTGATCTTAAGATATTGCTTCTCATTGCAAACCTTGATTCTACTGGATCTTGATCATGCTTATGTATCTCAACAATTTTTTTTCTTTTCCTTTTTTAGGATGTAGATATGATGGATCAAAATGGGATGACACCTTTAATGTGGGCAGCTTACAGAACACATAGGTAATATCTCAGTGTGGTTTTGACTTTCTCTTGATGTTAACTAAGTGGCATATAGTAGTGACTTGTTTTGGTTTTTTCAGAAAGTTCTTTTGTTTGTTTAACTAGTCAATATTCTTTCCACAATTGTCACTTTGTCTTTCTTCGTTTATGATTGTTGTGAGTTAAGCCCAGAAGGCAGCTCAGCCCCATGGAGCCGTTCGCTCGCTGCCACCCAGTGGGATGGGGAGGAGAATCAGAAGGGTAAAAGTGAGAAAACTCATGGGTTGAGAAAAAGACAGTTTAATAGATATCGCAAAAGCTGCACGCCCAAGCAAAGCAAAATAAGGAATTCATTCACCACTTCCCATGGGCAGGCGAATTTTTAGCCATTTCCAGGAAAGCAGGGCGTCATCACATGTCACGGTTACTTGGGAAGACAAACACCATCCCTCCAAACATTCTGGCTTCCTCCTTCTTTCCCCCAGCTTTTATTGCTGACCACAACATTATATGGTGTTGGAATATCCCTTTGGTGAGTCGGGGTCAGCTGTCCCAGCCGTGTCCCCTCCCAACTTCTTGTGCACCCCCAGCCCACTCGCTGGGGTGGGGGTGGGGGTGGTGAGAAGCAGAAGAGGCCTTGACTCTGCGTAAGCATTGCTCAGCAATAGCTCAAACATGGGTGTGTTATCAACACCATTTTGGTCACAAATCCAAAACACAGCCCCATAGGAGCTACTGTGAAGATGATTAACTTGATCCCAGCCAAAACCAGTACAATGACCTATTCAAGGAAGAGGATATTATGCAGAAGGACTCACTAATATGAACTTTTAGTTTATAAATTAAATCTTCCTGTGGAGCTTATTGGAAAAAATTTGTGTAAAATAACACTTGTCCAAAGACCAAATTTGTCTGAATTAGATTCCTGCTCAGAAGGGCTTATCTCCATTGATTGTTGAGAGGAACATAGGTTAGGTTTTACGAATACCTACCATTACCAACATTATAATCGTATTTTACTTTTAATTTTTTGGAATGTGAAGTGGAAATATAACATGTTTTGAACTTTGGTTGTTATCTGCCAAGTATATAATCATGTGCATGCTTTTACAAATCTGTCAATACTATTAGGTTTTGGTAAATGTAAAAGCAGAATTGTATAAAAAATGTGTTTCATGACATCCCATAACAAGCTGTCTTACTGAGCTCCTTTAAAAGGTTGCTCTTTGGTGGGAAGGGAATTCGAGCCATTCATAATCATCAGCAAAAGATGTCACTGCAATTACGTAGTGTACCTGATCAATGTTTTTTACAGAAACTGAACTCATTATCAATAAGTTGGTATGTATTTGAGTTCATCTTCTGTAGGTCTAACAGCAATTTTCTTTTCTAGTGTGGATCCAACCCGATTGCTACTTACATTTAATGTTTCTGTTAATCTTGGAGACAAATATCACAAAAACACAGCATTGCACTGGGCTGTGCTAGCAGGAAATACTACAGTTATTAGTCTTCTGTTAGAAGCCGGAGCTAATGTTGATGCTCAAAATATAAAGGTAAAGACTTCGACTGTTTTTATTGTAAGTGGTTTGAAGCAGAAACAACAGAGTCTATCATAAATCTCAAGAATAGATCATTATTGTGGGTGTGGTGGGATCATGAAGATGGAGCAAAAGCCATGCTGCTAATGTTTAACTTGGGAATCAGTTTTTCCTAACAATGGTGTGTAACCACTAAATCTGCACCTTCAGAAGTACTCAGGTAAATAATTTACCAACGGTTATGTGCAAATATATGGGAGTGGGGTGTGCAATTAGACTGCATGTGTGAAGACCCATGCATTTGGATGCAAAATTGAAAATCTGACTGAATGTCTTCTAGTGAAGCTCTGGGGTGACTGTCTGTTTGTTGGAGTGATATGGGAGACATCTCTGTCCTCTTCCAAAGAGATGACAAATTCTCTACTCTGTCTCCCAAGTGGCAGGGAGGAAGTTGGAGTAAAATAAGAAAATGGGCTCTTTTTTGCATCAGAACTTTAAGTTGCCTGATTGATCCAGAACCTCTTAATGGTGAAGCTAGATTCAGCACTAACAGAGCCCATCCCTAGCATATGTTACATCCGCCAAGCAGCTGTTAGAATTTATGCCATAGACTTGGGGTCTATAAGAGCTTCTCCAGCAGTGGAAGATGCACCTATTGAACATGCTTTTGTCCATTGCCTCCAGACTGTTCTGTATATCAAATTAGATACACTTTGCCACCCAAGCTGTTTCTTCTGTGGTGTCAGAGAATAATTCACTTTTAGAAAGGATTCTCTACTTAATTTCTCTTCAAATATTTGTATCTTCTGCTTAATGAGTGTTACAGATGGAGTGGTTACACTGGAAAATACAGCTGTAAATCTACGTTTATAAAATATTAAATACTTAATTACATTTTTTTTGACCATTCACCATTTTCCCTACTGATGAAGATGGCCAGGGCCTATTCTGCTTGGCCATGAGTGATAGAAATATGCTAAAAATATATATATACACATCCATTTTCTTGAACAGCATGGAACAGTCTTTTTAAGGGCGCAGCCAAATTCTGCTAGTAGCTTTCCAGGTCGTACATCCACTTTAGAATACCAGAAATACTAATGAGCATGAATGAGAACTCATTAGAAAAATCACATTGCTTCTCATGTGTTTAAAACAAATCAGCTAACCTCTTGCATGTACTGATGTGAACATATAATAATTATTCCTGGTCTGTGAGGTCAGTTGTGTGGATAAATTATGCTTCTAGTCTCACTTTTTGTAAACCATTGAAAAGCTTCTTTTCGATGCCACCAAATGGTAAAAATTAAGGTATTTTTGTGGAAAAAAAAATCAGTGTGTCATACCTTGTTTCCCTTTGCAGACTGATTAGTGTGATTAGAGTTTTAAAGTTATTACCTCACCTGCATTTCTGGACTCTTATGAAATCTGTAATAAAACTTTGTATGTTTTTGGCCAAATGAAAATGTATCTACTAGCTTGAAACAGTTCATGGTTTCTCCTTCTTTATTGACAGACAGCAGCAGTCACTAGAAAAACAGGTTTTTGAACCTGCTGGATCATGATATCTTTCCAGTCATGCCAGAAGACATGTGCCTGGTTTCATTAGCCACTGCCTGCCTTCTGCAGTGGAGTTTAGGTTCCTTGCATGCCTCCCCAGGTTTCTAGGATCTTCAGAGAGGATCAGAATCATTCTAGCAGTGGCAGTTTTGCCATCCAGCCAGTGGCTTTATAACAGGTGCTGATTTGGGTGATAGAAAACTTATAGGAAACAAAAGAATTTGGTTGATTTTTATAGGTATATAGAAACTCAGTTTTGTGCTTCTCCTTTGACTCTTCAGCAAAAATGCTTTCTTTGAGCTGAAACCTGGTGGCTAAGTGTGTGGCCCATATTTCCCCAGAAATAAAAGGAATCATGAAAGGCTCCTTTCTGATGCAGTCACTTCCAGATCCCTGCAGCACTGTCTAGTGAAGTCCTTTTTTCAGATAGCCCAGGGAATTGACCAAGAATGGTGGTAAGACAGCTAAGGTTAAAGAAATACATTTGCTGAAAGCAGTTCACATTTTTCAAATTATGAAGTGGCTGAAATGTTAGGTGCAAGTTTTGACCCTGTTGTTACCAGCTCTAGGCAGTCTGTTAGAAAGGCGCATGTTGCTGGCCGCCTAGGTTTGGAACAGATTGGAACTAGTCATCTCAGTAAGGTGGTTTTTTTTTTACTTTGCATGACAGTGGAAGAGGTATATGAACAATAACGCTCTTATTCTAGAGTAAAGCTTGATACCAGTAGTGGGTTTGTCCTGTTTGTGTTATTCACCCTCTTTATATTATGCTGTACAAGAAAATAGTACTTTTCTTTTGGTAGTAAGATACTTCCTTTTGAGAACTGGATTACAGTTGGAGTTGGAAGGTGCTTTTCAGTAGTCAAAATATAGTGGTTTTTTTGTTTGGTTGAATTTTTTGTTAAGGAAATTATCTGCCACACTGGTAGATAGATTAGATAGATTGGGCAGATGAGGACAGGATTTCACAGGGAGTCAGCTTATCACTGGGGTCAGGGGAAACCCGTAAATCTTACTTAAATATAAGCAGAAGCTCCTTTTTTACTAGAGAGTGATAGAGGCCTAAAAGGGCTTTTATGGTTTAAGGAAGATTTAGATTTTTTTTTTTTTTTTTAAAATCTGTTAATGAATCACTGAATGTACTTTAGAAGTAGTTTCTTGATTATGCAGTGTAATTGTAGGCTTATCTGTGGAAGTCTACATTTAAAGTAAACAATTTAAATATATATTATTGAAGCCTTATTGCTTGCTGACAAACTAAGTGCGTTACTAGATTATGTTCCCCAATATTTTTTTTGTTTTGGTTTTTTTTTGTTTGCTTTTTAAGCCAGTCAGTCATCCACCACCCCTGTGAATACAAGGAAAACATTAAAATGGCCAGATGATGAGAAGCATAGTCAAAGACTTCTTTAAAGCTCCCTCAATCTTTTTATCTAGGCAGTTCCTAGGTGTCTCATGGCCCTCTAGTGGAAGGGATGCTCAGCTGGACCCCAAGACAACTTCAGGATTTACTTGGGAGATCAACTCCCAGAGGGGATTGCTTGTCCACAGGTAATCTTTACAGTCTGGATATATAAGGTGATATTAGAACAACAGGATCTCTGGAGTTTTCCAGATATTAGCAATTCAAGGTGCTATTAAATTTGTGATGAAGCAGGCACCATAGTTTGATTTCAGGCATTTCTGCTGAGGATGGAGTTAACTTAATATGTTTCTTAAGCATCTGGCTAAATAATTTCAAAGCCAAGTCAAAAGGTTATTCTTTTTTAACTGATTTTGCTAGTTAAACTTCTCACACAGAAGGAGTGCAAGATCCTGTTAAGCAGCAAAAAGCTTCACCTCATAATCTGTAGTCTGTGCTATTTTACTCTCCTTTTAGAGATTTGGAGCAAGATTTCAAAGGCAAAAATGACAGTTAAGTACTCAATTCCCATTGTCTCTCTATGGGATATAGGTAGCTAACTGTACTTTTTAATCTTTGAAATCTCTTCTGTCTATAGTAATTATTGCCCTTACTGGGTAATTTCAGTTTCTGGTACCTGTCTCACTTTTTTTTTAGGAGGGGGCCGAGCGATGGAGGATTCAGCCATTTTTCAAGCCTCCATGAATGGTTTGTTTAGGAGGGGAGTTAACTCCAGTAGAAGAGAGGAAGAGTCAAATGCAAAACTGAAGCTGGAGGTACCTGCAATTGGTTGTCTCTTGCCTCCTCTATAATTTTAGACCCAGTCAATAACTTTCGTTTAGCTCTCTTCCTAAATGTTTTAAAAGCAATAAAATCAAATCAGTTTAGTAGGCACCTTTGGCCCCTGTATCTCTCTCTGTGTCTCTCTTTTGCTTTGTCTGTCAGTCCTCTCTGAAAGAAGGGTGGGAGAAAGCATGGACCGTTGCTGGCTTAGCACCCAAAGTACATGAAGCACAAGCTAAGAATAAAAGCTCAGAGTTTTGGAATAAGTTGGACATGAGCAATAAGTTTATACTTTCCCATTTTCTTCCTAGGATTTCAGTAACTGAGATGAATATAAGAACATTAAGCTTATGGAAAAAATTCCTTATAGAAACATTCCGTGATATTAGTAACTTCACTCTGCCAAAAAGGCAAAGAATTAACTGAGACTTTAGACTGGGAGATTTTCTATGATCCAGTGGGTCACAAGTTCTTATTCTTTGCTTGATTTCTGCTGCCTGTCAATAGCTGAGAGAGAAGCACAGTCTCTCATTTACAGACTAGTAGACTGTGTGTAGGACAGTGAAATGTAGATGTGTTATGCCAAAGGCAACAATTATGGCTATGTCAGGACATAAGTATTGTCAGGATCATGTTTAATGTTCTACTTGTCCACGCATGTATAGTTATGAGAGTGAAAAAGACCAGAAGGAATGAATGATGTTTGGTGTCAAGTAAGCTGCAGAGCAAAAAGTATGCCAGAATGTAGCTTAAACTATTTAAAATGTATTATTTTTACCTGCCAATCTTCTGTTTCAAAAGTCCTCTGAATGCATTTTATTTTAAAATTGGATATTTTCCACTTGTATGCTCCTGACAGGGAGAATCACCACTTGATCTAGCAAAACAGAGGAAAAACGTTTGGATGATCAATCACCTACAGGAAGCGAGACAGGCAAAGGGATATGACAGTCCATCCTTTCTGAGAAAACTAAAAGCTGATAAGGTAAGAAACAATATAACGCTTATGTAAATCAATATTACTGCTGCTGGTGGTTTGGGGGTATGTGGGTTTGTTTAAGGTAAGCAGTTCAGTACTGTGGTTTCTGCACGTTTCAGTTTTAGGAAACATCTTTTTGTTATTACAAAAGTAATTGCAAAAGGAAAAAAAAAAGCTTTATTCAAGGAAAGAAAAACCTAAGCCTCCACACAGTTACCTTTAGTTTTTGTGCTAACTAAATGTTAGGAAAGCACCAAGTGGTCGTTGGGGATAGGCAAGACTTTCACAAAGCTGACTCTCAAGTATCTAAAGAAAGAAGCATTTTAAATATCCTGAACTCTGATCTCCTCTCTAATTATGTAGTGTTTTGTGTTGAATGAAAGAAGCAGTCAGTCTTGGCTGTATAACGTAATAGATGAACATTTAATGTGGAAGCCTTTTTCTTCTCAGGTTGTTATTTAATACTGCAGATAGGAGGAGGCAAGAAATGAGGGTATAAAGGGTAACACATTGCTCTGGCATGAAGAACTGTTTACCTGTCTATAGTGTGATAACTTACACAGAGTTAATATTTTCTTACCAGGTAGAGTATTGTGCTGGATATTAAGTATTGCTATCACTGATTTGTTACAACTTCTTGATTTAAAGATACATTGCATCTTGTTGATTAAAGTACTGGCTACAGCCTGTGCTTTAACCCTGTGATTATTGACTTCAAGTGATTTGTGCCTTGCATTGTGTGTACATGTGCATTGTGAGTGTGCTTTGAATACCTGGAAGGAGTTCAGTGCCTTCATCAGGAATTGTACCCACACAGTGTAAGACAAAAAGGGGTCCTGCTTTTCTTACTAGCAGCTTCAGTATGACTTTATCGATTACTTATGTAACTGCAGTCTTTAAACTTCACTGATATTAGCATGTGCGGTGTAGTAGTTTATACACTTTGACAGATTCTTAAAGAAGAGCTACTGTTGCCTTTATTCTGGATTAACAGCAAAGTCTCTAGAAGACCGTTCTAAAATAAAGAAATAAATAAAATTACTTGCTATAAAATTTTAGGCAGATTTTTTTCTTGCACATTCATTGGAGATATGTAAATATAGGAAATGAGGAAAAAAATTATAAAGATTCCTCCCGCTATGTCAAGCTTCCTGAAAATGTATTTAAATTTTTGTGACTGTCCTATTTATTATAGACTATTATTATACAATCTGTTCCTGAAAATAGAGTTACTTACTGATATTTGTTTCTATATAGGAATTCCGTCAGAAGGTGATGCTGGGAACTCCTTTCCTAGTTATTTGGCTGGTTGGGTTTATAGCAGACCTAGACATTGATTCTTGGCTCATTAAAGGGCTGATGTATGGTGGCGTTTGGGCTATGGTGCAGTTTCTTTCAAAGTAAGTGTTTTACCAGGACACTGTCTGTTTGGTGTGCACACAAGAAGTGTTTTGCTGGCATCTTTATTGGATAAATAATCTTAAATTCCTGGTTTTTGTGGGTTTTTTGTCATGCAACATTAATTTTTTGTTGGAATTTTTTAAATTACTATTTCTGGGAAAGATCTTGTGCGACTTTAGCTCTTGTAATGCTCTGCTGTCTTGCAAATAGCCATGGAATTACTTTGGATGAATACCACTCAGCTAATAGAAGCTAACAGCAGAACAGAAATTCAGTCATTATCCAGAGGAGGGTGCTGAATGTCTGTCTACAGAGTTATCAGCATGAATTTTGCAGAAAGTAGTCAAGGGGAGAGTTACTAGAAAGGAATAGAAAAAAAATGTGGGCAAGTGTGCTATTAAAACCTACTTTTGCAGAATTTTAGATGACCCAAAGTCATCTAAAGGGATTTATAGGGAGAAATGAAGTCGGTCAGATTTCGTAACTTATGTTGTTATGGAAAGGGATGACTAAAGAAAAAGGCTGTTTTCTAATGATGTTTTTAATTTGTTACCTGATCATAAGGAATTTTAGTTGTGTTCGTGGTTAGTTTAAATATCTGTAAATGCACCTACATATACACGTGCACACACCTACACATGCAGGCACGCTCCAACAGATTTTCAAGATCTGTAGACTACTTCATCTATCCTTTGGTTTTCACGGCTGTGTGTGGCACGTATAGAAGAACTTACTACATCTTCATACTTAGGAGCTTCCTGCTTTTCTGGCATTGAATGTCGTATTTATTAGAACCACTTGATTCTCCTTCCTTTCTGTTTAAATAGGAGAAGAAAATATATCTGTTCCTTAAATCAAGTTCATTGAATTTTAGTGAATTTAGTAGACCAGGAGGGAGGTGGGGGGTCATCAAGTTTTTGCCTCTGCAGGATCTTGGAGATGATCTGTTCAGTCTTTTTGTCATCTCTGAGGCTGTGCAATTTGCTCACCTCCTCCCAAAAATAATTTATTTGGCAATGCAAATCTGCAGCCAGACCTCCTGCAGGAAGCAAGGAGAAAATTTCTTCAAGTTCCTGAAGATCTGTGTTTTGTCAAGTTTTATATTTTTGACCTGCCTGACTTATTCAGCACTAACACTATTACTTTCTCTTATCCTTTGCTTAATGTTTAGTATAAGTACTTTTTGAAGTGTTTTTCACAAAGCCCAGGTTTGAATGCATTTTTTGCTTTTTTTAGTAGTATTTCCTTTCCCTGTTGAA
This sequence comes from Phalacrocorax aristotelis, assembly GCF_949628215.1. Lineage (NCBI taxonomy): Eukaryota > Metazoa > Chordata > Aves > Suliformes > Phalacrocoracidae > Phalacrocorax > Phalacrocorax aristotelis. The sequence goes on along the minus strand of NC_134276.1, from coordinate 176,316,531 downwards.
TTCTAGGTAACCTGCTTAGCTGCGTTTTACTTCCTACTCCTTTCACACACAAAATAAATGCACAGAAATCATGGAAAGATTACTGCTGGGTAACTACTGTGTGTCCAAATGTATATTCACTTATTACTCTCCATCTTAGCTCATCTTCCTTATAGGATTTTCTCAAAAGACCTAAGCAACTTCCATTAGAGAAGAGGCAGTTACTGCAAGGGAGTAAAGGAGCGAAATGGAAACTCCTCGGTGCACACATTTGTCTGTGACAGCCCTGAGGGTACCACCAGGACAAAAAGCAAAATGCATTCGTGTAAGGATGTTTAGGCAGATGATGGAAGAAGTTTCATTTCAAGGAGTTTAGCAGTTTAGATTGTGACTTATGATATGTTTAGCAATTTTTTCTTGAATATGGAGTAACCTAGTCATGCACCTAGTTTGTCTCAGTTATATTCAACTTTATTCAGAATAGTCTTTAAAATACAAGTGTATAAGAAGGGAAAAATAATTGTGATGGTTTAATTTTTTTTGTTTTAATTAAAGTAGCAGCCTTCTATCTTAGAACTTGGCAAATCTATTGATATGGGAAATTAATTAATCTGGGTTTTTTTCTGACTTTCTGTTGGTGACTGTAACAGAAGCAAAAGATTCAAGAATCTGAAATATTTCAAGTATGTAGGTTGGTAACACCAAGGTCTCTTCAGCTTTTTTCTTACTGAAGTAATTGTAACATGTAGTTTTCATAGTATGTGTTTCAAAAATATTTTTAGCACTGAAATCTCATAAGTAAATGTAGTCTGCAACCACTATCCCTGTAGGCTAGAAATCTCACAGGTTTCTAACAGCTTTCACAGTGTAGTTTTAGCATGAGTTTTTACTCATTCTACCTTTCTTGTCCAGTTCTTGACATTCGCTCCAAAAGGAAATGTATAAATTTTAATTAAATAACTTTCAGTCGTGACCCTTCATTTGGACAGGTTGAAAATGGGAATTTCTCATTAGGTAAAAGTGAGGAACATGTTTTTATGGTGTATTTTGCAGTATCCCATATAGTGCGTATCTTAATGGGAAGTGGCTTTCAGAAGCACTAGTTCAAGATTTACATTTTTAAAGTCAAAACTTACCATGTGAAATTGCTCCTACTTTACAGGTCATTCTTTGATCACTCCATGCACAGTGCACTGCCTCTTGGAATATACTTGGCAACAAAATTCTGGATGTACATGACGTGGTTCTTCTGGTTTTGGAATGATATCCTTTTTTGTGTGCAGTAATAAGTAATATTTTTTTCATGTTAGTAGTATGAGGCAATACCCAGATACATCCTACATGTAAGAGTAAGTAAACTAATTAAAATTTTAAAATGGCTATCTCCATTAAACATTGCTTTCTATATTGATGGTAATTATTTTATTGCTTTAAAAATGTGCACACTTTTGCTTTTCTTCAGGAAGTGAAAGATTTTCCTCAAGATTGGCTTACCAGTAGTCTGCAAAATTTCCTGTGCTTTACCAATTTCTTAAGTGGGGAAAATGTAAGCAACTCTCTAAAATATGCTCTGGCTGTGAGGTGACGAGGTGTAATTGACTGCATTTTTAGACACTGCTTTTCTGAAAAGCAGTAGGTAATTTCATGGTACATATCAATTCTAGTGGAATCAACTTAATTAAATTAATGGAATTAAAGATTTTGCAAATTTTGTTTCATACAAACCTGTATGTTACCTGTATTTTCAGTCTTTGAAGATGTATATGTTAACAGCACTAGATATAGTGATTCGGCACATGCCCATCATTTATGTTTTTGACTGACTGCCTGAGTAAATATGAACTTTTCGTACTCAGGGGTAGAAATTGATTCAGAATTCACTGAAGAATGTCAGTTATCCACCTTTGGAAAACAGATTCCAATTTTTAAACAACTTTCTTGGGTTTTGTAATTACAATAACCAAGAAAACAAAACAGAGATTTAATGTTTTATTAAACATTTAATACAGTTCTTATGGTTGTAAATAGTTGAAGTGAACTTAGTATTTATGATGGATATTGGCTTGACTTTTCTAGAAACTGGTTTTCTTTTCATCCTCAAAGGAATTACCATTAAATAGGAGAGTAGCAATGCACCCCTTTTATCATCTTGTTAATATGTTCTTCAACCTTAGCTAAATGAGCCTCACATTTTTGGGCTGAGAACAGAGAGGAGACTCTGCTTCCATGCTGCCTTTGGCTTCTGCACTGACAGTGTTTGCAGAGGTGCTGCTGTGAATAATAGCAGTCCATGTGACTGGAGATGGCTGCTGTTTCACTGCTATAAAACCTAAAAATGAAAATCCAGTAGCTGTTAAGTAAACAAACAAACAAAAGAATAGAATTCTATCAATATTAGCTTGAGTATGTCTTAAAATAGTAATTTAGAAATGCTGGTCCTACTACCAGCCTTTCTGTCTGGCCTGATTTTCTGTGGTTTTACTCAATTAAATTTACTAGTAACTGCAGAATGAGGAAAGCGAGTACAAGATGAATATGAAAAACATTTTTAAAAGCAGTAGTTAAAAATGGAGGTATACTTTTTCAGTTTTTATGGAATGGAGTAGAACTGTCTAAATAAGTCATGCCTCTAGACTGAAGTTCCTTTCCTGTTCTTTTTGGTAAGAAAACCTGACTTTTGGCAAATAGTAAAATACAAGTTTCTGAGGTAGTTATAACAACTACACCATCTCAGTTCTGAATCTCAGCTCTCCGTACCTTGTAGGTTTTCTTAAGAAACTTAGGTTTTCTAATACTACAACATGTTTTGGGTTGCAAATATTGAGCTACTGTGAAATGCTTTCTTGTGCTAACCTAACATCAGCTTGAACCCTGTCTAAGAATGTGTGAGACTTTAAATCAAAGTCCTTGACCTTATTAAAATGGATGCACAGCCAAAACAACTTGATGATGGCCTCTATCTTGATGTAGAAAGCTGCCCCGTAAGGCTGGCAAGGTGTGAGATTTTTATCCTGAAGTTCATGTTTTCTTCATATTTGTACCAATTCGCTTAGATTTTTATTTCTGTTAGCCGCTCTGATTATTGTAACTTGAAGTTTGCGGGGTTTTTTGTCACAGAATAATGTTCATTGTCCACTAGAAGTAGTAACCGTAGACAATTAATTACCCTAATGAAGTCTGACTTCAGAACGTCAATAAAATACCGTACTGCTTCTGTAATTTAAGGTAGGTGCCTCAAAACTTCTGCAACAGTCTTTTTTGTACATGGAAGTCTAAAAATGTCAGTTACTAATTGCTTTCATTAGAGCTGACACAGTTCTCTGACAAGCAGTTTTAGAGACGTGGTGCTTGAGGCCATCTTCCTTTAATTGGTGATTTTTAATTGGAAGCCTTTGTAATAAGATTCCAACTTCACTCTTCTTCTGGAAAATTGCCCTGTAGCTTTATTGGAAAAAAGAAATTGCATGCCTGCTCTATTTTTATAGCGTGAGGCACAGCGCTGTGGTTGGAGGAAGGATTCTTGTATTTTTACAGCTTTATATGATTACTTACAGCAGACCAGTGTACTACTTTATAATTTTCAAGTGATAAAACCTGTCCTGGTAGTTTTCACAAATTCTGACCATCTTTTGCTCAGGAGAAAAATTTCTAACCTTAAACAGCTATCACAAATTGTCTTACTGGAACTTTATATTATAAATAATGTAAAGGTCTTAATTGCTGCAAATGTTACTTTAATATTCATGTGTTTGGTAAGATTTTTCTTTTCTTGTAGATATGTTGAAAGTGTCTGGAAGATCATCTCATCTTATCCTAATGAGACAGAAAAGGGCAGTCGAAATAATGCATCATAGAGAACAAACAAAACCAAAGTTTAGCAGTGCATTTTCTTGAATTTCAGGGTGGTCACATGAAAATAAGTTTATAAATTCTAAGGCTTAATGATGTGTCTTCTAAAAGACCAATCCTAAAAGTAAATTCAAACAGTTTAGATGGAATCTAGTGTACTAAGTTTTTGTAATGTTTCCATTTTATTGGATTTTTCTCAGCAGCTTCTGAGTCTGGTATATTTGTTAAAATAGAAATCCTACTCTTGCTGGGAATGAGGAAGTTATGATCTGTGTATTTATGGATATATGAGTCTATGGTCCTGTGCCTCCCTGCTTTTTGCTGCTGTTTTGCTGCTTCCCTTTAACTGTATTTTGCCCATAACAAAGGATAGTTATGTCTTGCTCTGTTAATGTATGCTAATCATCTACTGTTTGCAGAGTAGGGGAGAAATACCCTCAAAAATCCTACATACTAAATCACTATATTTTAGTTTTGTTTTTAAAGGGGGGGAAAGAGGGGTTTAAAAGAACACTTTTAATACCATGAGACTAGAATTTCGCATTTCATTCTTTTCCATTAACATTTATAGGTAGAATGTTCTCTTGTGTCCTGTAAAAGTTCAGGGCCCATGTACTGAGTTCATATCTCAGTTGTTCACACAGTCTTTTCAGTTCCAGCTGAACAAATAGTGCCTGTTCTGTCAAAAGGCTGTTATACTGCTATGTTTTTCTAAGATGTCAGGGTTTGCTGCAACCCAAAATACTCACAGTATTTTTTTTTTGTTCTACCACTTCTATTTGGTGCACATGGGAATGCACAGTCTTCATTAATGAAGATTTTTTGGTATAGCATACTACTTGCTATGCTGAGATAATGAGATGATATAAGCCAATTTATAATTTTTAAAATAATTTATCATTGACTAATACTGTATTGATCATCTTATTTCAAATATACTTCATGTATCGATGGAGTGTAGTTGAAAGAAAACAAACGCTGCACGCTTTTTCAATTAGGGATCATTTTAAACACCAGGTGTAAGAGAATTCATTATTTTCATGCTTTCACAAAGCTGCTACGTTAGCATAGTGTTTTAAAAACTGTAACAAGCCAATTGGTACAGTTAAGCAGTTAAAACAGAAAAAAGCATTCATGTTACTAAAATTAGCTTCAGGAAAACAGCAAAAAGCCTTGCATGCAGAAAGAAGCCAGCAGCCATGTTTCTAGAGGAACTACAGACCAAAAAAATCCAAACCCCAGGCCCAAGTGTCCAGAGCTTCTGTTCCTGTATCTAAATACTTAGATAATTTTCCCCCTGTTGTACTTGTTCTAATAATTAAAAGACATTGATTAAGACTAAAAGTAGGGAGTGTTTCATGGGTGTTTCTGCTTTCTGTCTCACAATGAAAACTGGGAAAAACTTCATAAAAGACAGCAAATTGGTGACAGGGCAGAAGGTGAATGCCACTATATTATGCATTTTGCAGCCCATAATTATATGGTAATGTTTTTTTCCTTGCGTAGTTGTAAATGAGGATGTTAGGACTCTAGCACTCTCTCCAGAGAACCAGTTCCCTATTCTGTCACTAATGCAAACCTACAAGGGTTTCTTGTGTATGGAAAGTTTTAGGAGTTGCTCAAAGTTGCTAAAATCTCTTTGGAAGTAAATTCAGAGGAGAGAGTTCAACGTAACACTTGATATCTCTAGTGTGGGCACCCATATCTAAGTTAGTTGTTTAAGCTCTCTTTATAGCCAGTGGATAAAAATAGCCACTTCTGGGGCACTGCTTCTCTAACTTAATTTAAATATCTTGATAATGAAGGTAGATTGGGTGTAGCTTTTTCCTTTCTATTGTGTGTGAAGGCATACTGGGTGATTTAAGGTAGCTGAGATGAATCCCACACAGTTGGAGTTGCTTATCTACATCAGATGCCATAAGCATCTTGGAGAAGACAATTCTAACTTTCCTTTCTCCTTCAAAGTCTGGTTGGTTTTCATCCCTTCTTCCCAGTTTTGCTTAAAACTTATGAGAAATGGGATTTTGAAGGTACTAATGAAAAATGCTGATGACTCTGTCTTTTTCCATTTACATAGTTACTACTAATCTATACTTCACTCTGCTTTCTCGTGTAATCTCCCCACACCTCCCATCCTCATCACAGAAGTACTTTACCTATCACCATTTACACTGTCAGCATTGCACTCATCTGACACCATGATAAAAGGAAAGGCAAAACTTAGACTCTGCGAGGAGTCTTTTATGCACTCTCTGTATCTTATGGAGTAAAATGAGGGAAGGGTAAGTTCAGAAAAATTCTGCATACTGAATTTCTACTCATGTGGCTTGGATCCATGGGCAGCTTCTTTATTACACAGGCTGTCCAAATTTTAGTCAGTAAAAAAAAACAATTCCAAAACTTCAAGGTTATAAAAACCCTTCTACTGAATAGAAAATAAATTGCCTTCCCTCTATCTTCTTTAACAGTCTAATCATGACATATAATAATTAGAATAGGTCATAATTTTTTTCAGTTGTACCTTTATTGTTTGTAACAGATGTCTCATTAAGGCATTTTTAATGAAAAAACAGTTTTCACTGTTGTGGCAAAAAAACCCCAGCGATACTTTTAGTATTCTAAAGAAAATGTAATCTCTCTCTAGCTATACAAAGAAGTTGAACCAGCTTATTCTTTGCAGGAGGTAATTTTAGAAGAAAAACAGGAAGAAATTAGAATGTATAGATATTAAAGTCAGAGCTTTTCATCTGTAATATATCAAAAGAACTGTGAGTGTTTAGTTTATAGTATAGCTGGTGGGTTTTTTTCCCCCTCTTATAAACTTGCTGGAAGAAGCTTGTTAAAGGAAAGATTAATTAGCGTTTAGTGAGTTTATACTAACATTCTACTATATAAGGTACATGATTAAGATTTTGACTTAACTTGGCAGCAATTTTTTGTTAGAAATTCACAGCAAATTCCTCCACCCAACAGGAGGAAAACAAAAATTATTGGCATACACTTCACATGAACAATGAGGCTTTGATAGCATTTCAGAAGTCAAAAAGAGGCTTTACTTGTATTTATTCATATTTCAGGGTTCTTCACATCACTAGAACAGTGTAGAAGGATTTGAGGTACCTACTGTTAGTCTAGAGAAAATCTGTTTTTTTCATTTAACGCTTGTATCTATACTGTGTAGATTTGTTATCAATGCTTTATGTAGTTTTTTTTCTTAATACTCCTTAATGCCTTTGATAAACATTTTTTCCAATATGGTCGAATAGAATATACTTGTGGATATATAGTAGAATATATCTGAGCATCTGTTCTGACTTCAACATCTGATTTTTTCCAAAGCATGCAAAAATGGTTTTTTGCTATTGTGTTTTAAGCGTAATAGCCCAATTCAGTACAGTTTGCCATGTAATGCTTGTTTTTAAGTCTTATATGCAGTGTTTTGTAATGGAAACACACAATATATTAAACTTTAATTATAGTAGAAGTTCTAATGACTACCAGAGAGAAATATTCATCTAAGTTACTCGGAATATAGTGTAGTTGGGGTGTGCAGTGATTAGTCTCTGAATAGTGTCATTTTTGTTTGGATAATGCTGCAGAGGCTCTGCCACCACAGCTTTGCCAAACATCACATCTCCTTGCAGGTACCACTGACAGCTAACAGGTATCTTTAGGCAGGTTAGTCAGGTCTTTGTAGGTTTATCAGAGTAAATAATTTTCTACCTTCTGTGGAAGAGGAATGTCAGAAGTATTTGGTTTTTCAACATCATTGCTTAGAAATGTTTTAATTCTGTGAAGAAATGTGAAGTGTTTTAAGACTGGGTGTGTTATGTGGCAAGTCATTCAACACAGGAAATATATTTTAAACCTAATGATTATTTTCTGCCTTTATATGGTAATTGGTTTTCTAAACACTTCCAGAGAATATTAAATCCTGTGGGTTTGTAAGTATTAGATATGTTAGTATGTTAAAAATAACTTTCATTGATGTAAAATATGGGTATCGCCTTATAAGACGACCAGGTTTCAGACAGTACCTTTCTTGGAGATAAGGGTTTTGAGACGTGATTGCCATGCAACAGTGGTCATTGCAACAGAATTCCTTCTATGGCTAGAAACAGTCCTTTCTGTGATCTAACAGGAATGTCAGGCCACTGAAGACACAGGCAGTCAAATAAATCGAGTTCTGAAATGTTTATTGTGAAAACAGGAAATACTTTTAAGAAGATAAATTTCGTGGAATTTAATTTATTTAAGAGGGAAAATAATTACAAAAACTGAACTGTCGTTATTCATTCTTTAGAAGGGTAAGTGCTTTAGAAATGCCTCGTGGAGAACATAAATTTAAAAAGTCAGTTTTCAAGTTTTTGAGCAATAGAGGATACTGAGTACCAAGCTGGTTCTTATGGCAGCAGTGAATTTTGTTAATTCAGAAGACAGTGACTCAAGGGCATTCATAAAAATTAAATTCCTTTAAATTTTATTTCAGAACTCTCAGTGGGTATTTTCAAGAGGAAATTTGGTTTTAAACTTTAGATTCCTTGACTTCAAACACATCTCAGTTTTTTCTTTATACATCTTCCATTCCTTGCTAATAGCGTCGCACTTTTCTACAATTTTGGAAAATCCTGGAAATCTGATCCGGGAATCATCAAAGCCACGGAAGAACAAAAGAAAAAGGTAAAGCCATGAGATATGTGAAACTTGCTCCTCAGCAGCCTGCCACCAGTTGGTCAGAGGAGTTTGCTGTTCAGTACATGACATTTCAATAAATTGTTGTACAACAAAGTCTAAAACGTTGAAAAGCTTTACTTTCACTTGTCATCCAGGTTTCATTTTTTACATTTGGAATATATGTTCAAGTGTTTACTGGTCCAAAGGTACATTTAGGTCATTTTGAGTAACAAAATTGCAACTCAGATTTTTAAGGTTTAAAAGTTTAAAGAGCAGTTGGGTGAAAATGTGAAATTTCAGAATTTTGCCATACTGAAACAAATGACCCTATATGGGATGAGTGTTAGTTAATTTGATTCTAAAAGAATTTCCAAACTTTAGACCTGTAGTTTTCCTTAATTTTTTGTCTAAAAGTATTAGACTGACTGAGGATAAAAATAACTGAAACTGCAGGCAGTCTGGGATGGATTTTTTTTTTCTTCTGGTTTAAATATTAGAGAAAGTATGGATCATCTAATGATATCTTTGTAAGACCCTTTAACACTATTGTTAGCATTTCTGATTTTTTTTGTTGAAGTACATTGTCCTCAGCAGCCAAACTGAGCATTGAATATTGCAAAATCATACAAGCAGCAGAAACATTTTGTTTGTTTCATTTTGGGCAAGTTTCCTAGAACCTCACATCCCACCAGAGTGTATTTTGTACTTCTACTTCACGCTTATTTGTGAAAACACCTGTGTGGATTGAAATCTGATGCTTGGCATTATGACCTTAAGTAGTGATAAACATATAATAGCCTTTAAAGGATGGTTGTGATAGCCTAATTGATTTTTGCTTTCTCCGATAGGTTATTACCGAGTTGATAGTCAATGTGCAGATTTACTTTTACAAATTCCCTTTCTGTTATTGCAAATTTGCCAAAGTAAGTTCCAGACTAAATTTTCTTCCTTCAGCTGGACTAGATTAAATAGAAGAGTCAGCAACTACATTTTGGTTCAGATTCAGCAAATTGCACAAATATGAAATTCATTTGATCTACTTGCTTAAGTAGTTAAGTGTGGTTACAAAAGCCTCGCTGAACTGGATAGGAATTGTAAAATGCAACTTCTTCAGTCAGATGCTTATGGCTGTGAGTGTTTTGGATGTCTTACATTGCAGCTAACCAAATTGTGGCATGATCAGTTATCAGGAACATAAACCAGTGTAGGGTGCATGTCTTACCTTTGTGCCATGTACTGCTTTCTCATGCTTTTGTAATTTGTCTCCAAATGTTTTATGTTGAGTTAACCTTTAGCTTTGGAATAAGTAACCAAAAAAGTTTTTAATTCCAGATGACCAAGTTAAGTATGTTTGGAAATATGTAGTAAGCAACAAATTCAGATGTTTATTTTTCCACTATGTCACACCCTTTCTTCTGTGTTACAAAATAACCCAAGTCACTCTTAAAATAAGAAAATAAATAATAAACAAACAATTCCAAATTTTCAAAATCAAATATTAGTCGTTCAAAAGCACAGAAAATAGACCAGACATTTCTAAACCACAAAAATGTGGCTAACTTAAGTACTCCTGAGTCTCTATGCTGTAATCTCTAAGGAGACTTAAATATAAGTGGTTTATCTGCTTTTGTTCAGTTTTGTTCTTCTGAGCTTTGGGGTCCTGCTTGTGGACCGTACTGAACTCCAGTGCTGAGCATCACAACATGTACGTTCCTTTTGTGCATCCTCTCATTAGCCTGCAGTGTAGAGTGTACTCCCACTGAAACTGTCCGAAATATGTTAAGGTATCAAAAACTACATCAACAGCATTAAAATCATGGTAGATATGTCTTGTTGGTTTTTTTTTGCTTTCTGTTTGTCTGGTTTATTTACAAAACTTACTCTTGTGAGGGAGGCTCTTAATTTCAAGTCCTGTAGCGGGAAATGTCAGAGCAGCAAGGGTGGCAGAGGGGGATGAGAAAGTGATTGCAGAGTACTGAAGTTGGCAAGACGCAAGAGGGACCTGGAGGGGCTTATGAATGGCAGTGGGCGGTTGGAGAGGGGATCTCAAGGGCTGCAGTGGTGGCGGTGAGAATGCTGGGCCAATAGCAAATGGAAATGCAAGAAGCGAGGAGAAAAAATAGTCCAACTTTCAGAGCTTAGAAGTGTTAGAAAACTGTAAAGATTGTTCCTCATTTACCTGAGATCAGGAGGGAAAGCATTAAGACACTGATTTGCCCCCAGACTGTTGACTGTAACTTTTACTGGTTACTTTGGGAAAAAGTTTCCATAAATTTTTCCTAACCAGTTATGAAGTGCAGTATTTTGGAGGAAAACTTCTGCAGCTTCAGTCAAGATACCCACCTTAGTGACCATAATCTAATTAAGGAAGTTATGTTTATATTGCTATGGTGAGAAAATAGTTGTAAGGACTGTTTTATTGCTTCTGCAGTTAGAATCCACCTTGATGCATAAGAAATACGTGGTTCGAAAGGGAGCAGTAGATTAATCTATTTGCCATTAGGCTATTTATGCTGAGTGAATTCCTTCTGGTTCAAGGAAGGCTAGTCTGGCAAAAGACGTTTTCAGGATATTTTCCATATGTTGCAAATGTCATTTAAGTCTCATGCAGCACAGATTTCAGCTGCTGAATTTTAAAAATTGTTGGAAACCATTTAATGGAGTGCTAGGTTCCTTCTGTTCCAACAATGAAGTGGGTACTGAAGAAGTGTGCAAAATTAATTTATTGCGAAGGTATGGGCATGCTCTAATTGATACCTACTTCTGTGTAACACGTGACCCATAAGTACAGCATTATCTGTAAGAGGAGGTTTGGTTTGTATTATTTCTTTTCTTTCTTGAAGTGTCAATGTCTGAGGAAAGAGGTAAATACAGGTTTAAAGGTGATGGGAGACCTCTGGAAAGAAAGTCAGGTTTTCAGACTGGCTGATCCTGCTAGCTAGTTTCACTTGTGTTCCTCTTTATAAATTCAGCTGCATTAATTGTCATAAGTTTAACAACAGGTTAGTCAAAGTGGTGCTAATCACTGTGTGAATGTATTGATATTAACCAAGCTTTCTTTTTCTCTGATTAAACCTAGGTAGAGTAGGAAGAAGTATAAGCTAGAATTAATTGAGAAGTAAATATGCATATTGGTCTAACAAAGTAGGTTTAAAATCAGTTTCAGCTAAATTAAAGTTGTTCCTGTGTGTAGAAAGTACCTGAAATGAATAGAGTTTACAACCCTGGGTCTGAGAAGCAGCTAATAGAATGGTTGTCAGCGTTTTTTTTGTATGGTAAATTCTAATTTCTTTTTTTTTTCTTCTTTTCTTGTTTTTCTGCAGACAATAGTAGAACTTGCAGAGACAGGAAGTCTGGACCTCAGTATATTCTGCAGTACCTGCTTGGTAGTGTATTTCTTAATCAATTGCAGCACTGATTTTTTTTTTTTTTTCTTTTAATGCTAGTCCAAAACTAGATGTTCCAGTACTCAACACATTTTTGGCCTTAATGCAATTTCAAGGGCAGGATTTACTTGTAGTCTTTTAATTTAAGCAGTATTTTCAATAAATAATATATCTTTACACAAAAAAACTCTGCAACAATAAGAGGAAAAAAAAAATGAACATTGTGGAAATAACTTGCCCGTGTTGAAATTCAAGTGCCCAATATATCTACCAAGATGGCTGGTTATACACCTAACAATTACGAAAATCACAGGTGTCATTCCACCACCTCTGTAGCTCACAGTAAAATTACATGGTCCTTCTAGTAAATTTTTTTTTCCAAAAATCAAGTGTATTTCTCTATTTGGCAGTAATTGGGGGGGGAATCTTAATTTTTGTAAAGCTTGCCAAATTGCAAGCAAATACTTTTCTTGGACTAGTTAATACTTAGTTTCATCACAGGAAATTTAAAAGGGAGAAAAAAGTAACCGTAATAAATGTAATGCATTTCCTTTTTAGAAAGTTAACCTTGATAATTTTATTTACTAGTTGTCAGTGTTACACTATCATGCTGTGACCTATGTAGAACATGAATGATGTTAATATTCCCAAAATTGAATCTGGAAAATTAGGTACAGATGTGGCACCTTAAAAATTATGTGTGTGTATATACTTATATATCTCAGAACACTTAATATCGGGGCGGGGGGGTTATTGCCATTTTATATTCCTTTCAAAACATAACCTTTTAAAAAGAATTGTTAAGAGTAATTTAGCATTTTAAGTTTGACTGAGTTCCACTTGTTAAGTCTTACTTCTGTCTTTAGAAAATAAGCTGGAAGAGCTTACGTTAGAGCTCAGTTATGAATGATACTGACAGAATCGTGGAATTCAAACTAATTCTGTTTTTTCATTGTTAAAAAGCTGAAATGAAACAGGTTGCTATACAAAGCTCAATAGCTGGAGGGAATAGGAGAAATTTGTATGGGGGAAAAAATCCTTTATGTATAACAAAAATAGCGTGAAATTAATTTAAGTGAGGTGGTATAGATGTTTGTGTTAACTAGTGTATAGATTAAGCTTAATAGTTAAGATTGCTTTAAAAATTAGCATGGAGATTGAAGTTTTCTAAGGGGTTAACAACAGAAAAATCAGTTTACATTTAAATGGGGGGTGGCGGGGGTTTCATATATAAAAATGTCAGGATTTTCTGCTATTCTAAACAAATATTAATAACCATTACAGATACGGAAGCCAGTGAGGTCCAAACACTGTGGTGTATGCAATCGATGTATAGCGAAGTTTGATCACCACTGCCCGTGGGTGGGTAACTGTGTAGGTGAGTGATTTGCTAAAATATGATGATGTCTTAACAGATAAAGAAGGGAGAAGCTTCTGAAATCAGCCCTGGGTGTTGCGCAGGGTTTTGTCTGTTCTCTTTTCATGGTGAAAATGACTTGGCCTCTGCCAAAGTCTGAGAAAAATTGTTGAGGACTTCGGTAGAAGGAAAAACATTTTCAATATTGAGGTTAGGTTTTTCTTCTACATGCGATTCTCTGCATTATTTTCATTTGTATTGTCTTCTACATACCCATCCTCAAAATTGTTCTGTGTCTAATTTGGTTTCCTAGCTATATATTTTTATTAGCATGAACTTCAGCAATTAAAAGATGCAAAGCTTAACTGCTTTTTAATGTCTGCAGAAAAGGCATGTACTGATTCCACAACTGACTATTATCCATAAAATAAGAATTTTAATCTTTACCAATAATTTTCAGTAATTTAATGGGAAAGTATGCGTATTCAAAAATGTCATGATTATAGCAGTTAGATACAGAATGACTTCCTATTGAGTTATTCTCTTTTTTACCCCCCCAGGTAGTCATTTATTCTCCCCAGTGATGATGAAAGGAGCGGATGTAGAACAGGAATAAAGTCTCTAAATGCTACTATTCCCTGTCATTCTTTTTTGAGAAACTTATTTGAAAGCCATTATTATGCAGGGAGTACTGAAGACTTCACAGCTAGGAAATGAGTGCAGCTTGCTTCACTGGTTTATTTTTTTAGGACACAAGCAGAGGTAACTTTAATGTTGGGGAAGAATTAGGACCTGAATTCATTCACAGCTGACAGCCAATAAATGCTTCATTGTAGTCCTTCCATAAATATATATATAAAATAATGGGTAGTCACAGGAGTTTGGTCTTACGATCAAGAGTAAAATAGTTAATGTTGGCATTTGAATTGTAATAGAACATCACTGAAGTCTCATGGGGATGGGCTTATATCGCTCCCTTCTATTCTATATTTCCTACTGATGTTACTACCTGAGCAAATTTTGATTTATATTTTAGATGTTTTACAATGAAGAACTAAGAAATTTCTAATTTAAACAGGCAGGGGGGCATGGGCTCACATTTTGGAGAATCTTTAGTGGCTGTTTTGCAGGAGTGCTGAGGAGTACTTGTCAATGGGACAGAAAGATCCAGTATTTTAATCAGTAACTGGAAAAGTCTGAAAAACAGATGGGGGAGGAAAGACCTTAGTTTGTGTGTAATAAGAGTATGTAAGTAATGGGATTAAGTTAGGTGGAAGAAATGGTTTTTAAGAAACAATGGTGATGGAAAAGCCGAATCCTTCTACTAGTGGTCTTGTACAATTTGGGATAACTGGAAGTAAAAGTAAACATTAGGATGCTTGAGGGTAAGCTGGGGAAAAAAGCTTTAGAAATCACTGTGGGAGCAGCTCTGAAATGGAGGGGAGTCGTGGTCTAAATGACCTTATGTGGCTTTTCTGCCTCTATCAGATTGGTACATGGTGACCCTGAGCATAGGATTACAAAACAGAATCCATTCTTAAAACAGCATTCATGGTATGTTTGCTAAAAAGGGAAACATGACTCATGCCTTTCTGGAAAGGTGGAATTTGGAAATGTTTTATGTAGTCTTCCTTTGAGTGTGTTAGAAGGATAAGAATTTTACTAAAGATAGGACTGAGAAATATTGTAAGAGTGTACAGACACTCTAAAATAAATCCTTTGGGGGTAAAACTTGCCACAGAAAGAGATTGAGAGAGAGTATTTTTACTGCTCTGGAGAGGTTGACAAAAAGTGCAGACTATTTGAAAAAGAAACAAATTGGCAGTTGGGGCAAATTATTTTCATCACACCTACAAAATTACAGTGAGCAAGTCTTTAAAGGTGATTATGCCCATCTTTTTAATGGAATATCAAAATGGCATTATGTTTTTACAGCTGGCTTTTTGAAGATGAAAAATAACAGATTTTATTAAGCTTGCAGTTACATTTCAAACACAAACCACAGACTTGCAAGAAAAAATTTGTTTGCAAATAATAGCATGAAAGGAGCTAGAGCCAAATTTTAAACCGTTATGTCACATGGGTTATGCTGACGTCCTGAATTATTGTTCTGATAGCAGTGACTCAGAGGGTAGGTCTTGTGTATATGAGAAATTATTTTATGGTTTAGAATAATGATAACTTCCCCCGCCCCACCGCCGTAAAGATTCTTCTCCCAGGAGCTAAAAGTAGGAAAAATTAAGACATCAACAAACGTCTAAATCATGCAATATAACTCTATCAGTAAAAAATCAGTTATCTTTATTATATGTTACTACTTACGTATAATATAAGCACAACTATATAAAAGAAATTATCAACAATTCTTACAGCATCGTTTTAAGCATGGAGGATAACTGTGTTCCTGCCAGTCCAGCATGAAACTGTAGAGAATAGTGCCGTGTTTTGCCTAATTTTATTTCAGATACAGAGGGCCGTTTCTCCACTTTCTTTTTCCAAAGTTTTTTTTTAAAGTGTGACCAAGGTTGCACCTGTCTCATTTATCGTTTTAAACGCCACACGTATGTTGTTACCAAATACAGGCGAATTTCCTGTTAAGTAGAATTTGGTTTAGTGTCACTGAAGATGCTGCTGAAAGGAGCATCTCGTCGGATGCCTCTCAGGTGAACCTCTGGGTCACCGCTGAACTTCCGTTTTTAAAAAAATGTCTTTCTTGCAATTTAACAGCTCTGAAATTTAGAATACAAATGAAAACGATACCTTAAGGACATTACCAACACTGTTTCTCATATGTTTGTAGGAGATTGAAAGCAACATTACAATGTATTTTATGTCTAAAGTCACTTGTTTGATTTTCAAGGAAATGTCTTGTGATTAGTCTAGCTTGTGTTGTATGGGTATTTTTTCCTCATCTCATATTTACATAGTCTTTCCGTTCACTTGCTAAAAGCACTTGATTATTTTCTGCCTCCAGAGGATGCTCTCGTTTTAGCAGGCAAAACATTTGACATAATGAAGAAGTAAATGCTGTGTTCGCAGATGATGACAGCCAAATCTTTTGTAGCCCATTATCATCTCTGTGGGTTCAGTTTACAGCCCAGAGCTATTGGAAGGTTGCAACAGTGGACATATTTTACAAACAGAAGGAAGGCTGAGTACTTCAGAATTACGATGTACTCTCATAAGAGGCATCTTTTTAGCTCTATTAATGTTAACAATAGATCAGTCTTTTAGTAACTGCATTTTCTTGCCTTTAAATTCCGTCTTAAGCAGAATGGTTTTTATCCCTCTCATTATTACAGCGAGGTTGATAGGCCTCATCTGTTCAGTTACATATATTTGTTTTACAAGTTCTATTAGATATTTTATTTTTAGCTTGCTTCATCAAGCAGGTTGAAACCTAAGTTGGGACTTA
Source organism: Phalacrocorax aristotelis (assembly GCF_949628215.1). Classification (NCBI taxonomy): domain Eukaryota; kingdom Metazoa; phylum Chordata; class Aves; order Suliformes; family Phalacrocoracidae; genus Phalacrocorax; species Phalacrocorax aristotelis. Next base: position 176,299,871 of record NC_134276.1, on the reverse strand, counting down.
GCTTATTATCAAGGGAAGTTGCGTATTTATTCATATTTCTATTTCTTTTAAGAAAGTGAACTCTGCAGCCTGACGATTTTTTAATGGAATTTAAAAAAATATTTATTGGCGTGTAATTCCTGGCTGTTCAGGGCTCTGCAGCAGCTGTCACCAACATTGTTCTAAATATCGTCTATCAATAACTTTATTAGCTCATGAAAGAGGTTACAAATGAAATGCATTTGTGTGAATTGCAGCTGTAATGTGACAGAAATTGAAGAAAATAAAACATTGCTTTGTTCTCTCAGAAGTTAAAAAAAAAAATCCATAAGTAAACCAGCTAATTTCACTGCCTTGAAGTTATCTTAGCTTAATACTGGAGAGTAATGTTTCTATATACAATAATAAGCAGGACTTCTAAGCAAGCAATTAAACTTTCTGATGCAGTGTTGTCTGTCTTCTGACAGTGATTTGATGGCTGTTGTTCTTGTGCAATTTTAGGAGCAGGGAACCATCGCTATTTTATGGGATACCTGTTCTTCCTGCTTTTTATGATCTGCTGGATGATTTATGGATGTATCTCTTGTAAGTAAATGTGGGGTTTTGGCTTTTTTTTTAATTGCTTATAAATACTTTGTTTATCTCTCGGTATGGATTTTTACAGATTTCTGTCATATCAGAGGTTTGTGTATTCTTATTCTGGAATTGAGCTGCATGGTAATAATTGACCAGATTGTATATTTTAAGTTAGAAGATGTTGTTTTTCTTGTCCTAGATTTTTTTTCTTCATCACAGCCAAGTATGTCCATATGTCTTGTATTCAAGGAGTTGGGAAGGGAAGAAGGAGCAAGGAAAACTATTTTAGCACATTGTCATTTTCTTATTTAATTCAATACATTCTAATGTGGGCGTTATGTTGATGTAGAATAAATGTATTTTAAATCTTCTGCATGGTTTTTTGCCACTTCTTTTTTTCCTCTAGACTGGGGTTTCCACTGTGAGACAAGTTATGCAAAGGATGGATTTTGGACCTATATTACACAGATTGCTACCTGTTCTCCGTGGATGTTTTGGATGTTTCTAAACAGTGTTTTTCACTTCATGTGGGTGGCTGTGTTACTCATGTGTCAGATGTATCAGGTATGGAAGAGCACTTAATTTGTAATGCTAAGTCTTGGGAGGGACATAAAAATAGTACATATTTGTGTCATTTAAATTTTAATGTTCATTATGCAAGACCAACTGTTGAGTCTCTCAGAAACGCTGGAGGAGGTGGGCACCTGTCGTCTCTGGATATTAGGCATCGTTCACTTCTCATTCACTTGTGCTGGGTTTTTTTTGTTTAATTGTTTTTTTTTTGTTTTTGGGGTTGGTTTTTTTTCCAAGATATTAAAATACCTACCTCCTGCTTTCCATTCTCAGCATGACAAAAAGGGAAAACAGACCAGAGAAAGGCAATAAAGACTAATAGAGGATAAGATTTGTGGGTTGAACTTGGAATAATGCCGTATGTCATTAACGGGAAGAGGGTGGTAACTTCAAAAGGGGTGCAATAATTTCTTACACTGCTTCAGTCTGATTTGTGAACACATTACTGGATTGTAATCTGACCAAACGCAGGTTTTTCTTTATCCTTTTCAAGGAAAGACAAGTCATACTGAAAGGCTTTCAGTATGACCTGTCATTAACGAACCGTGAGATGGACTGATTTAATCTTTCCAGACACACTGGAAATAAAATCATCCTCTAAGGCAGAGGTAAAACTTTTCAGGAAATTTAAGTTTTGCCCTCCTTCCTCCACCATATTCATCATTTACAACATATATCAATTTCAAAATCTTGTATGTGTGAGCAAGAGCCATTCAGTCTTTTAGAGGTCTTTCCTGCCCCAGACAAAAGAGCAGAGGAACTACATGTATTTCAGGTGGCTTTCAGAGCAGTCTAACCCACCAGACTTCTATAGCAGAATAAGCATGTAACTTTCCAGAGAGCCTTCCATCATACCCATATGATGATGCATTAAGTTCCCCGTTGAGGATTCCTGTTAATATGATCTGTGTACAGATTAATCTTTGAATTATGCCAATTGGAAAAATACGTCTCATAGTATTTTGTATTGATGGTGTAATTAGGCTAAATCTAGCATTTGACTTCTTCACTAATCCTGGAAAAATGAAAACCGAACACAGTCGTATTACTAAATTTCCTAAGAGTTTTACTCATAGCAAACGTAGGATTGTTCTTGGCAAATTTCTTTGGAGTTTGCCCTTATGATGGAATTGATAAAGATACTCTCTAATTTGCTGCTTTTGGTTTGCAACTGCACAGCCCCTACTCTTGAGGACTGCGCTCCGTCTCGCGCTCCACCATAAAGTTTGGACTTGTCCTTGAACTGGCCAGGGTTATTGCCAGAACACTACCTACTGTCCTAGAAAAATAATATAAAACCTTTATTTCCTACTTCAAAAGTTGGCCATTGTGAGCCCATTTATGTACCTAGACATAAAACTTCACTGGGTTTCACGGAGGCGAAGAAAATGCTTGAGATACTAAGTATATCCAAATGAGGCAAGGCAGCTCAAAATTGACTTTCTCAATGTTCTTCCTTTTGTAACATGCAGCAGAGTTGACTTTTTCTATTTCACTAGGAACTACAAGATTTTATCCTCCTGTAGTATAAGGCTGCTAAGGGAGTTCTCACATTTTTGTTTCAGATTACATCACGTTACAGCAAACTCTGGTTTTACATAAGATACCCTTTTAGGCTAACGTAGTTGGAAAGCTGTTACAGAAAACCATAGCCTTTGGGCCAAATGATTCTGTAAAAAGGAAAAACACAAGTAACAGCAACAACAACAAAAAAACCCAACCACTTTTTTCTGGTCATCTTTTTGTCTTGTGGACAGAAAAGTTACGTTACTGCAACAAATTTATAAATGGAAAAAATACATTACTGGAGCTATAATCAAAATGTCAAGAAGAAAAGATAGTGGTTCAAATGCTGTGTGAAGTAATTCCTGAATCTATTATTTAATTCAGCTGACAATATAGTAAAGGCATCTCTGTATTATGGACTAAGAAGTCACAGTTTGTTCCGTGATCATGATTTATTTCTGATCACTTTAAAAATTAAACCTTTTGCACAGTCTGGTACAGCTCTTGTGTGGTGGTTTATGTTGGCACCTCATAATTTCCCCAGACAAAAATTGTGTCTTCAAAAGAAGAAACATAAAACAGTAAATTTGGTCCTTCTTTTTCAGTCTGGCTCATGCAGGGCTTGTTTGCATGTTTTCACATGAGCTAAATTGCTTTGTCTTTTTCCTGTCTTCAGATCTCTTGCTTAGGTATCACTACAAATGAAAGAATGAATGCAAGAAGATACAAGCACTTTAAAGTTACTACCACATCTATTGAAAGCCCATTCAAGTAAGTTTTATAGTGTAAACCTATTTCTTGTTTGTGTAGCCTTGCATATTTGTTTTATTGTGCATTGAATTGTGCAACTTGTTGAAACAGAACATAGCTAAATACTTTTAAAGTGTTTTCACTACTTGGAATGCTGAATATAATAGCTATTTTTACAGTAGCACGTTCTATCCAGTTAAAGGAAGTGATAAACGTTTTGTAGTGACAGAAAATAATGCTTTCCAGCAGTGGTCATATTTTGCTGTAGAGTTTATGGGGAAATAAATACCCTCTTTATAAATCAGATGCCCAAACCAGAAGTAGTTATGGTGCTTATTGCGTGGTGTCGATGTTGACCTGGATCTTTGCTTCCACACCAGGCACTTTCTCCTGATTGATATTTAATGTGCTGTTGAATTTGCTCTGTGCAGTAGCGACCCTTGCTCTCTCTACTGTGAGAGAAGAGGCAGCGCTTCCTCCCTGCTCAGGAGGAAGAGCATGGGCAAAGCTATTGGTGGGAAGGGGAGCAGCATGTCACAGGAACTGAAATGGATGCCGCGTGGGTGAGACATAGGCTTTTGGGTATCAGTATGTAATGGGTAGGTCGGGGTTCTGGTTTCTGTAGCGATGAGGGTGCAAGCTGAGCGAGGGGCTCGGGGATGATACAGCACTGGGATGGGAATACAGCAGCATGGAGCAGCTTTGGGAGCCAAAGCAGGAAATAAATGAAGGCATAAGGTTGGGGTATTGGTTGAGGGCACAATTCAAATGGAGCAGTGAAAGGACAGAAGCATGTCTTATCCTGCTGCATACGCTGTGTCTCCTGTGGGAGCTGCTTCTCTTTCAGGTGGCACCCCGGGGAGCATGAGATAGAGGTTCTTGTTGCAGTTTAATTTTGTGCTACAAGAGAAGTTTGTGTGATCTTTTTTTAATATCCTTCTGTACAAACTTCTACTGAGAAGTAGACAAGCGTCTCCGGTTGCAGTCTTCCTACAGATAAGAGTTGTAACAAAACCATAATTATTTTGCCCAAAGAACATAGGGCGGTGCAGAGGATAGGAAAAAAATGCTGATTTCGTCCCCAAATAAATGTCACGTTCACAAACCAATTTCACTGAAACAGCTGCTGTTATAAAAGTGACTCCTGAAAATAACACCAGATGTCTAAAATAACTGACTTGGCATCACCTGTCAGATGAAGCATTGGCATCAAGTAGTTGTCATCTCCTTGTTGCTTAGACCTGTTCTTGCATACATCCTAACACAAGCTCCTCTTCCAGAAAACCATGATTTATTCAGCCCATGTGTAATTAACTTAAAAAAACCCAACACGTTGGAATTTTGATGTAGGTATCTTAAATATGTGACTCAGCAGCAGAAAGGACTTGAATACTTCATTTAATTCAGCTAATGCTTTCTTAATTTTGTATTGTCTAGGGACTTAATTGATCTTAGACCTGCAGCTGGTGACAGAAATAGATGTTAATAAAAATGGAAATTATTCTAGGAAGACATTCACTTCGTACTGTTTTGTCTTGCAGCCGTACAATGCAACTTTCCTCTTAGAAAGGGATCTGAATTACCAGGCTATGCTACATGACGGTGCACTGCCAAAAACATGTAACGTTTCTCCATATAGTTTTGGTAGAGAGTGGAAGAAAGTGTCTTGGTTGTGGTTGTTTCCAAGGATCAAACATTCACTGGTCTGGTGACTACTTCTTATTTCAGAACTTGCCCATCAGCGAGCAGATAATTAAGATAATTCTTAACCTAATTGATTTTCTACAGTTAGGAACATAAAGGGTGAAGAACAGCATTTGTAGGCAGACAAAAAATGTTGTACTTTGCTTGATGAGCCCCGATATTGTTCACTAACATGTGTTTTTGTTTTGTTTTTAGCCATGGATGTATAAGAAACATTATAGACTTCTTTGAATTCAGATGCTGCGGTCTTTTTCGGCCTGTTATCGTGGACTGGACAAGGCAGTACACAATAGAATATGACCAAACTTCAGGATCAGGCTACCAGCTAGTGTAGCACCACCTTCATCCTGTGAGCATATCATATCTGAGTGGTGCCTGAAAAATTTTCTCTCTCTCTCGAATCCGCATCCCTTGAAGAGTAGCATGCTATGTGTAGGGCTGATGATGAATCTTAAGGTACCTTCTCTTCATCAGAATTTTATTAACAAAAGTAAAAATGGACAGAATAAACTGCCAAACCTGATAAGGAAGAGGAGGAAGATGAAAAAGGGATTTTAACAGTTCTTAACATGAGAATTATTCGTGACGGCATATTCACAGTATTTGTTGTTGGGTTTTTTTATTTACGGTCTTTCACAATGGAGCATGAGATTATTGAAGTATTGACATAAGTAGTTACGTTGTGCTGAGCAGAAAAATTTATTTCCCAATATGAATAATTCCACCGAAACAAAAATCTAGAATATAAAACTAAATTTCATGACGCAGAGTTCACTGATCGCTATGTTGTAGTTCCTGTAATGTGATTTTTTAATACAGATTTTATGTAGTAGTATGTACATTGAAAAAATGAGCTTTTCAACACTGTTATAAACATCATGTGGTGGGAATCCCCTGTAACGTGTTAAGTTATAGCAGTAGGGCACGTCGGATAATGTTGAGAAAAAAATACGTTGCCCACGTTTTTTGGTGATTGTTTTTGCCACCAGTTAGTGGTACAACTCAATACTTGCAATAACCCTCTTCTAAGATTGTATAGTCTGAAATAAACACTTGCACAGATGAGGAAAGCTCTTCTGTCAAAGTTAAAGCCCTGCTTAAATGCATGATACACGTGTAAAACTAGGTTACAGTATATAATGTTCAGGAAAAAAGTGGAAAAAATTAATTATCTTTGAAGTAATTGTATAAGCAACTTACAAAGTAGCAATGTTTCAAGATAAGGATTGGTCCTCGTACAGTACAGGGTAGTCTAATGGGAGACGTGTGGGAAGAGAAATTGCATGGGGGAAACCACAGACGTGAACGCAAAAATCTCAATTATAAAAAGGCAAGATAGTTCTAAATTGAATGAGACTTCAGAAGAAGAACCCAGAGTTGTCTGAAATGCTTCTTTTGTTTGGATGTGAAATAACGGAAACCAAAGTTTACAAAAAGAAATCGAAAAAATCCCCATACTAGCACGTGCGTACAGAAAATGTAACGCAGCCTTCTGAAGGAGATGGTGTATTGGCACATGGAGATCACCCTTAATTTCTTTTGTTAAGTTCTCATGTTACAGATATGTTTGGAAGGTAAGAACGATCTGAAAATGCATTCCAAAGGGGCTTTTCTTGAATGTGATGCACTGATTTTTGTTATGGTGTTTTCATATACTCACAGTGAATTGTTCACTGCTTCCTTAACTATTGTTTACAGAGAGAGTGAGAATCAGGTTAGTTCTCTTCTAAGTGCTGTAGCAACCCAGTGGTTCGAGAAACCTGTGAGTGGCGATGGGGAGGGACCTGAAAGCAGATGTCTGAGACCAGTGTAAAGAATGTGTATCTGTATATAAATAATTTATCAAACAGTTTTCTCTCTGTGAGTGTGTGTTTAGTGTATTTAAAGCTGCTCATTTTCATTTTATTCAACCAAAAAAAAAGTGTAGGAAGATATCTAATGAGCTTTTAGTGATGTTCAATATTGCTGTTAATAGGCATTATGCCCTGCAAATTCACTGCATGTTTGATGCTTGGCAAAATTAGCGTTTTCTGTAATATGCAGATTACAGGTAATAAAGCAATCTAGTGGTATTCCCGGCCCTTGCCTTAGTGAGAGGAGCAGTGAAACTGTAAATAGTTGATGTTCAGTATTTGCAAGTAAACATTTTTTCTGTAGTTGTTCATTGATCTCAAGACACACACTTTGTTTGCAAGTACCAGATATCAGGATTTACAGAAGCGCAGCATTTGAGTACTTGAGTGTTTAATACTGGAAAAATCAACATCATCTTGGACACAGTTTTAGTGGGAGGAGTTTGGGTGTAGGGGTGGCAAGAAGCTTTTGCTGGTTTCGTCAGACAAAATTTGTAATCCTAACAGAGAAACGTTCTATTTCAGTGAAAACAGTTGACATCAGTTGTTCATATTTTTTTCTAATCAGAAAAAAGCATGAAGACTTTACGATGTTGTTTATTTTAATCACCGGTAACGTTCTGTATATTCATTCACATATTTTATTTTTTTTTCTCCACATTTCTGTTGGGGGTCGGTTGACTTGAAGAACTTCAATCCACTTTACTAAATATCGCCTAGCACCAGAAGAGCAGTTCAGTACGCGATACAAGTTTTGGTTTTGGTTGCCCAGTAGCATTAACTGCCATGAATTGTGTCACGCGGCCCATGTCAAAAACGTTTGCGAAAGGAGGAGGTGATCTCTGGCAGTACGTAGTGAGTTCTGCACTATTTACTTGTCAGTAGCTCTCTGGTGACGGCTTTGTTGAGACCTGTAGAATTTCAGCAATAGTAGGTAGCTGTGAAAATTAATTTGCATATATGGATTTGGGATGTGTGGAGTTTCCAGTGCAAAATGTAACTTGTCTTGAGTAACGCTGAAGTGTTTGGTGTGAAATCATAACATCGAGCAGGGGGGAGCCAACTATGCAGCATTTTTCTGTCAAGTTATCAAACTTACAATTCACTTGTTGAACCAAAACTGCATTGCTTCTGAAACTTAACAAAGCTGATCCAGACCAACAGCAGATCAGACCTACTTAATCTGACATAGGTAGAATAAATGGGAATTTTGTCTTGGCCCTAAACATGTGCTGTTTCTTTGCAGGTTTCTGTATTCTTTGATGTCCACGAGATTTGTTTGGGGTTTTTTTTCTCGATTAATGTGTAAAACAGCATCACTACATTTTAAGCTATGGATTTTTTTTGTATATTCTTTATTTATAACTGTGCCAAGTATTATTTTAATACTGTCGAGATCTTGATGTATTACATTGTGAACAAAAAAAAAAATCTGTAAAATGTTTAATAAATTAGCTCTCCTTACATAAATTAAATCTGTTAAATTTTGTAAGTTATTAATCAAATAAATATTGACTCTTAGATGCAGTGTTTGTCTTGACTTGGGATGTGATTTCACACAGTGTTGTTTCTGTCCCATTTCAGAAGCCGTATCATGAGAAAATAGCTGCCGTCCTGCACCTTATTTCAGTAAAGTCTTTCCAGAAAAGATTTACAGGTGTCTTAAAGCTGACACACACCCAGTCCTGTGCCGATGTGAAATCCTGTGGGCAGCTACACTGGGTTTTGGTAAAGTACACCTTTGTACTACCAGTTAGAGTTCCCGTTCACTAATTAGATACTCCTTTCTCTTGAGCAAAGCATGCTGGCAAGGTAACGTTTCTTAAGGGAAAATTCCTTCCAGGGAACATCATATTTAATGACTTGTGAGCTATTCTAAGGGTAAACAAGACATCCCCATAGGGCTGGTAGGCATGACCAAGGTGTGTGCTTCTAGGTGGTACTTGCGGGAGACAGAATATCTTGACTCTTCTGCTCTGTGCTAAAGATTAGATTTTGAATAGAAACAAGGTAACCATCCAAGTTGGAATTTAATCAGGAAATGTATAACCAGTGATACATATTAAAGTATAAGGCTAGGACTTAAGAGCACGCCTAATGGGGAGAAAACTCTCTTGTGTTTTCTGCTGGGCGTGGGTTCAGTATTGACACTGAGAGTCGTTGGTGCTGTTCTCCCCTTCCCCAGGCAGTGGTTCTGGTGAGGATGGGCCCAAGCTCACCCCTCCTGACCACCCTTTGACTTGTCTGGTAAAGATCGGGGAATGTACTTTCTTTTTTTAAAAACAGCATTCTGTGCTGAAGAACTCCGTCAGAGATTTGCCGTGCTCCAGCAGAGCAGTTGCTGCTCTTGGGAGGTATGGGTGGGCTCCTGATGGCTTAAAAGCTGGTTACTTGGTTTGTTTTATTTGGGAAGAAGCCTGCCCTCTGCACCTTCATTATGGCTTGATTAGAGTTCACTCCCTCGCACCTCCCATGAGCTGCCTTTAAGTAAAATCAGGGGGGGTTTTGCTATGAAAGCAATGTTTATTTGTGAACGCTTGCATTTGAATTTTATCCACCTTAGGCTACTGAATGGAGATCAGTAAAAACATCACCTACTAATTCCAAGTTGAACCTATTTTGCAGGATCTTACAAACATAGTGCCATAACTCATACACTTAGCGCTGTATTCACATTACCGCCAATCCTACATTCTACTTAAGACCTCCAGATCATGAGGTCAGAGTACTTCTGAGAACCAGTCTGTGCTGGAATTAGGGCTCCAAACCGAGACTAACTCAAAGCATTACTCCAGCCTGGGCTGAGCTTTTATTCATCAGTGCTTTGCTGAAGCTGAAAAGTTGGCAGTAACCAAGTGAAAGCACTTCAGTGTAAGGCACTCATTGCTCTTGACAAGTATATTGTCTTTACAGTTAAAAGTTTTCTTTTTTCCTTAATTTCTTTGGGTTTTTTGTCATTAAATAAGTTGTTGGGATGTAGAGCAGTGTGGAGCTGTGAATTATTGCTACGAGTCCCTCCAGGAAATGAAAGGAAAGCCCTTGATTTTTAGCAGTTTAAATAACTTCTGATCAGTGCGGTTCATTTTTCGAAGAATTGAAAGCTCTTTTTTTATAAGTAAATTAACAGTATGTTAGATGCCCGTTTTTGTCAGCATAAATCGCACCTGCCAACTGTGCTGATGTGGCGGGTTTAGAACAAACAGCTACAGTAACTACATCGATTAATGGGGAACGGTTTCATCTGCTCAGTAGCGTGTCAGGAGCATGATTTTGCTTTCCATCAAACAGTGCCGCTCAGCATTTTATAACACTGTTCCTGAGAAGAGGAAGCACTTCCATCAGGTAACGAGGCTGTGGAAAGGGGATGTTGTCATTGTCTTCGTGTCCTCGGCTGCTGGGGCCTGGATACCACCTCTGAGTTAGCGCTGTCTTTGTTCAGGTTGGAAGAGTCAGAGGGGACCAACGCTTCCTGCCCAAGTGTCAAGTTGGCAAAGGAGAAAAGTATTTTTTGGTTGTTTTTAGGAGAAAAGTATTAGGATTAGGTTTCCTGGGCTGTGCTCTCTCTTTCTGTCTCGCTCCCGCCTGAAATGTGTGCTGCTTCGGCCTCACTTGTCTTTTTCGGTTGTAATCTTTCCCTCTCTGTGAACTGTACAAGCTCTTGGCTCACACTTTGAGCCGGCTCTGTTCTTCCTCGTATCCACGTTATTCCATTGTAACCTGTACAAAATGCTCTTTGTGTATTATTTTGACTAGTACGTATTTTTCTAATTAGGCTTTTGGCTTGCACCGCTCCACTGCTTCAGACCGCAGTCGTAGATGTTGCCCGAAACTCTGCATTGGACCGTGCTGACACATTTGCTTACTATTTTATTGTAGCATTCCCAGTCTTGAATTCATCTCCATAAATTCACTCTGAGAAGGCTTTTTTTCCCCCTAGAGGTATCAGCCTGCTTCCCAAACCAGAGAGATTTTTAAATCTCATCTTTTCTTTAAATAATTTCTGTTGGGCATGATGAGGATCAAAACCGAACCTCCTCCCTCCACCCCAGACCACCATGTGGGTTGTAACCACTGGGACAGAGCTCATGCCCCCTCCCCAGCTGTGGTCGGCCTCTAGTGAAGCCCCTGCTGTGTGACAGCACCCTATTCACTGAAAGGGGTGGAAAGACACTCCCACAACTGCCTGTTATCTGCTGAGGCTCAGGCATGCTCCCCTGAGGTACAGTTTGTGTTTTTAAGAGGTGTTGTTGCCCACATCTCACAGACTCACAGAATGGAAGGGGTTGGAGGGGACCTCTGGAGATCATCTTGTCCAGCCCCCCTGCTTGAGCAGGGACACCCAGGGCAGGGGGCACAGGAACGTGTCCAGGCGGGTTTTGAATGTCTCCAGGGAGGGAGACTCCACAACCTCTCTGGGCAGCCTGTTCCCCTGCCCTGGCACCCTCACAGGAAAGTTTTTCCTCATATTGAGGTGAAGCTTCCTGTGTTCCAACTTGTGCCCGTTGCCCCTTGTCCGGTTGTTTGGCACCACTGAAAAGAGCCTAGTCTCATCCTCCTGACACCCACCCTTTAGATATTTATACGTATTGATGAGATTCCCCCTCAGTGGGGGGACATCTCATGTGCCGCCTCCTTACTGTTGGCAAGAGCAAGCCATAAGCTTTGCAAAAGGAGCTTGGCAGAGGAGCCTGAGCACACTGGTGAAGGTCTGCTTTATGTGCTCAAGGAACTTCGGCCCAGATGTAAAAAAAAAAAAAGCCGTATTGTTAAGCTAGTCATAATAAATGCTGGTCACTTGCCTAAAAATAGGGCAGCTTGCCTGAAACTGTTTGGGGGTTTTTTTTGGCATCAGTTTTAGGTTTAAGCACCTCATTCTCACATAATGCCTTTGCGATGGGCTGGTCCTGGGGCTCCTGTTGAGGAGGTGACTCTGTTTGCTACACAAGAAGTGCAGTTGCAGGTGCTGTCAGCTCAGGCCTCACAGGCTTGTGGTGGGACCTGCTCCAGCCCCCAGACGAACCAAGCTTTCTCATAAGCTTTCCACCCAAGAGCTGGCTAAGGCAAAAGTAACTGTCTCCTAGGCATAGACCTTTAGGAACTGCTGCTAATAAAGTCACATTAGCAGAGGCAAGGACCCTGACTGTTACAGCTTTCACCCAACTGGTGTGTTTGCAGGGAGATCGATGCTGCATTTGATGTGTTTAATTGCTATTACTCCTTTCCCACCGAGTTGAGTTGAAGTCACATTATCTACCAGTGTTTAAAGGCAGCATTTTCTTCAGCTCTGTTGTTGCACTACAGCTACCTTGTCAAAAGGCCAAAACCCTCCACCATCTTCAGGGAACTGAGGGTTGTAACACTACTGAGAAAAGGTTAAAAATGTCTCTTAAACCTGAGTTTGACATGATAGTCCAGAGCTTGGTCAGCTGCTCAGTAGGGCTGGTATTAATCTGCAGCTGTCGTGGTAGAGTACTCCTCTTGCACTACGAGTCCTGTGGATAATAATACCTCAATACCAAAGCAGATGCAATCCCACAAAATATTACAGTGAAAAAGGTGTTTTTTATTCACCAGTGGCTCTGGAACAGAGACAGCCAGCCATTTAGGCACACAGCTACTTATGTCACTTTGAGAGCTGTCACTGCACAGAGCAGGAGATTAAGATTTACTACCACCATGCAGTCAGCAGCCAGTAGCCTTGCACAGGCATATAGTCGTGTGATGCTGGAGGACAGTCATTCACCACCGAAGGCCATCACCAGTGCTATGTAATTCCAGCTTTCAGTCACGCTGGCCTTTCAGTGAAGGTCTGCACCAAGCCTATAGCAACGTGTCCACCCCCACAGTACCCCAACTCACCTTACTTAGCTTTTTCTTGCTGACAAAGTGTACAACATTTGGGTTTAGGATACATCAACAAGCAAAGCTTTATTGAATTGGTACTCAGTATTAAAAGTGTTACAGTGTGATACACAAAGCAAGGAAAAAAAGCAGTGCTTTTTGAAAAAGAAAAAAAAAACAAAAACAAAACCATCATCTGCTGACTGTATGGCACTACAGTAACTAGTATCAGTTTCACAGTAGTTAGTAACATTTAGGAAACTCTCTTGTAGCAGGATTTCAGCAGAGCTGCAAGGGGTTTTGAGCAGTGCCCCCTCACTGGGCATGAACGAGGGCGCCCGCTCCCTGGCCGTACCCAAATCCCTTGGGGCCAAAGTTCTTTGCATAACAACCTGCGAGAAAGATGAACGTGTAGTAGCTGAGGCTTCTGGCTCGTTAACAGAGAACGGCACTGTCTAGGCCGAGCCCCTTGGCCGTTTCCTGTTAGTCACCAGAACAACCCCATTGGAAGCAATGCTTAAAGATGTTTTGTTAAACTGCGTAACTGCCACGACTGAACCCAACAGCCGTGCGTGTTCGGCCCGTGTGGCTCCCAACCTACCCTGAGAAAGCAACTTGTACGCGGGTTCTGTGGCTAGGTATGTGTGAAGACATATGTTATAAACTTCATCCACACAGTGGTTTGATGACATCTAAGATACCACGCAATAAGTCATGGCAGGATGTCTTGTTTCCTTACTCTGAACTGCCCTCTGACCCAGGCAGAGGGCATGGGCTGCTGCTCTTCTCACACATAACTGCATTTCTCAGTATGCAGTGTTTTACTTGATGCAGAGGGAAGCTACATCGGCAGCTTCAGTAATACTTACTACATTTCTCAGCTTATTCCTATGACTTACAGAGCACTTCTGTCTTGACAGGAGCTCGGAAGTTTCTTATACCAGGAATAAATTCAGCATCTGTCCTTGTAACACATTACCTTGAACCATAAACAAATGATCTTTGTTTCTTTCTCACCTTTACAGTAGATTTCTCCCTCTTTTTCAGTTAGGGTTGTAGATTCTAGGCTTTTCCCACACTTGGCACATCGGAAGCAGTTTTTGTGCCACGGCTAGGGGACACACACAAAAAAAATAATAGTTTAAATACACAGAATGCCTGAGTTGGTTAAAAAAAAATAAAAATGTATTAACTAGAGATGCCTGTGTCAGTTTTGTTTACAGATGACTGGTGCAATAGAAACCAGTTCAAGTGCACCAGTAGCAGAGCTTTGTCTTCATTTCTGCAAGTGGTGCAGAGTGCCAAATTCCACCCAGCTCCTGCTCAGGGCTGCATGTGAAAGATTTGGGCTTGCTCTAATCAATTCAGAGCAGACCTTGGCTCTCTGTAGCGGGTCAGACAGACCTGCTGTCAGACTGACACACAGTTTTACACGGTATTTTCACAGAACATCCCTTTTCTGCTGAAACATTCAGCCTCCATCATAAGCTGCACACAAGACTGTTCCCTCTTCTGGGGGAAGAGTGCTCGTGTTGTCTGCTTCAAGTCTCTGGCACGAGATGATATTGAAGCTTCACCTTTGAAATCCAAGGTGAGCACTCATCACCCTAAGTTTCAAGTGCTTTTTGTTCAATTGAATTGACTGATTTGTCTATTTCCAATGCTAAGAAATGCAATTTTAAGGTAACTCTGCCCCACATAACATACCTTGCTCACTTTAAAGTCCGCAGGGCAGGTACAAAATGACACACGCAATTCCTTACCTTCCCAGCTCCTATTACTTTCTCTGCCGCATAAACAGAATCGCCACACCTCGAGCATTTCTCTGCCCCTCCGAACTTCTGAGCGAACTTTGAAGTGTTTGGGTTTGTTGTGGGTCGGTGGGGAGAGGGCGTGCTGAAAGAAACGGGACAGTTGTTGTCTTTACTCTTTTACTAAAGGACCTCTTGCTCTTCTTAACAACACTAACAGCAGCATCCGGCACACAGTTCAGAATACTGTGCTATTACAAAACGGGAGAGGTAAGTTACCAGCAAGGCCATCCAATTACACTTGCGGTGGGGAACCAAGAAGACGAAGGCCATACTTTAAAGGATAAAAATAAGCTACTGTAAAAGCTAGTTTTCTGAGGAACCTTTACCTTTTCACTTCTCTAGGAGTGCTGAATTCTGTACAAGGGCATGGATTTATCAGGTAGTAAGCTACAAATAGTTCTGTTAAATTCCTGACCGCTGATCATAATCTGGAACCTGAACTGATCACCGAACCTGGCCGCAGAGCATACATCATATAAACATCACACAATAATCAGGGAACTTGCATGAAGCAAGTCATGAGGCACACCTCAGCTTCATGCCACATGATTTGCTTTACAGCAAGAACTTAATCAGACTAGGAATATTTACTATTCAACAGGCCTTTTGGCTTTGGCTATAATTAACCACAAATGGTTCTTCATTTGCCAGTTAAAAATCCATTATTCTTGTAGCCCCAGACTCTCAGCTTTCTGAATCCACCCCAGCCAGAACCTGCTGAACATTTGCATTTGCCGCTCATTTAGGAGAGCGACTTGAGATCCGCAGTCACCTCTGCAGCCTTGTGCGGAGCCGTCAGCAGCAGCTCTGTAGTCCAGCCCCCTAAGGCTCATGCATAGGGTTAGCGCATCTTAACCTGCACAAACTCCTGCTCATACGTACATAGTCACCAGTGGAAGCTTTGTGCCCTGCATCTGGTTATAATGGGATATTTTGCAGCATTTCTATTCCGGACAACATGAACTAAACAAAATCCAGCCTGAAAGACTCCTCTGAAAACAGTACTGAAGGACAAGGGTCACACACCCCCAGCTCCGTTCACTCACCTCTCAGGCTTGATGCCTAGTCTCTCTCCCCTGTCCATGTTCAGCGTGCCTGCCCCTTGGCCATACCCATAACCTTTCGGGCCATACTTTTTTCCATAGCAAGATTTGCAGTAAACTTCAGCATCGTGAATCGCTACAGTTGTGCTGTCCAAGTTTTTCCGGCAGACCACTGGAGGAAAAAAAAAGTTAAACTGCCTTAAGGGACCATTGCCATTGGCACATGTAGTAAGCCAAAAACCAAGTGAGAAGTGATGTTACGGGTTTCCTTGTCCACAGTTGTTCTTACTAGGCTGTGGGACCACCAGAGATTAGAGGGAGCAGGTTGCCATTCGAATCAGTGAATTATGCTTAGCCCTGTGAAGGGCTCTGTTCCTTCCCACCTCTTCATGACCGTGACATTTAAAGCCTGGAAACTTGCTGTGATTTGATGAATGAGGCTGCTCAGAAACCCAGATAGTGCAGTCAGCAGTTTCCCTTGACAGATGCCATACAGCATGAAGCAAAAGTCTGCCGGTGCAGAAGAGCCCCTGTCCTGCCCTGTTGGCCAGGGTGGGGCCGGGAAGAAAAGCCTTCAAGGTTTTCCCCTTGCCTCGGTACTGGTTTGGGGCAGAGTTGGGACTGTTTCACAGCTGTCACCGGAGGGGCCGTGCTTTTCTGGCGTTCCTACATTGTCCTTCAGCACAATGCAAGCACTCTGCTCAAGGTTACAGTGTAAGGCAGAGCTATTTCCTTAAACCTTCTTTTGTATCCCAACTGGTGTGCTCTTTCCGTCTGCAACACCATTATGCCCGAGATAAAGAATTTGGGGAGGGGAAAAAAAAGAAAAAGCCTTACGAATTTTTTGTTTAGAAAGAATTTTAAGGTCTTCAAAATACAGGGTGACCTTTGCTTATGGCATTCTTTTTATAATACACAAATATCCAGTAAGTAAATCAGCTAATGCATGTTTGTTAAGTCTGCAGACTTTAACACCAACAGAACTATGCACTAAGGCAAAGCAAATACTCAGACACACTAGAGCCATTGTTTGACTTTAAGTTCCAGGTTTCTTTTAATAGAAACTCCCATAAAAGGCTGAAAACGAGGCAGCTGAGACATCTAATCTTTTTCTGTGACTGCTGTAGGGCTAAGGGAAAGGAGCGTAGGTGCGCTGAGGCTCACGTGCCAGCACAGCACACTGACTTCAGGCTGCAAACTAACAGCAAACTAGTTTGAGAGGGTCAGTTGTAACTGTGGCTTATATGAGGAGGGCTAAATCCTAGCTCTGCCCATAGGTATTAAAAACCAGCAAGCGGGACAAAACAGTACCTCGTGTTTGTAATAAGGTAAAATTCTCTGATTCAGACAGACAGGCTGTCCGTTTGCAAAGTAGAAGCCTCTGATTCACAGTGACCCTTTGTTCCCTTCGCCTAAGCAGAGGTCTTTTCAGCAGAGAAAGCGATTTTCAATGCCTCGCTGGGCTTGTTGGTTGGACTGGAAAATAACGCTTTGGACTCCTTTCATCTGAAATAAACCACAGGCCCCTGTGCCAAGAAAGTCTAGGCTTTTGGCTGTGCTGAAGCATTGACAACTCGGCTACACTCAGGCACACCGGTGTCCTGGTCTGCACAGGACTTCAGGGCAGGGATTTGACAACTGTTCCTTCAGCTGCTGCTGGCCCCAAGACCACCAGGAGAAGTCCAGCTGAGCTCAGATCAGTGCAAATGGGGCTCTGCCACTGGCCTTTCTCCTCTGCATGAGCAATGCTGAAGCCAGGTTTCCATCCTAAAGATCCCTTAGACTCCTGAGGAGAACGCTGGGAGGGGGGGAAACGGAAGAGAAATGATGTGCTCTGCTTTGGGAGGTGCATCCCACCACTCCCACACTGGACAGGTACGATATCTCTCCAAGAGACAAGCTCTCCCTTCAGCACCGCCAGGCCCAGGAAGCACGCAGGGAAGCAGGAGTTGAGCCCAATATGTGACAGACAAAGCCATCTCTGGCTGCTGGGGCCAGCCGAGCCTGAGACATCTCCCGTGCACCAGCACCTTGCTGTTGTGACCCACCAGCTATGCCAGGAGAGGTTTTGCAGGGGAGTGGGAGAGGAATACTTACTGCAGAGGAAGCAGCACCGGTGGAAGCTCCTCCCGTCGCACTGCACCTCCTCGGCATGGTAGACGGTGCGGCCACAGGCGCCACATTTGTTGCCGCCTCCCCAGTTCGGCATGGTAGCTCTGCGCACCCGGCCAGGCGGAAGGGGGGAAGGGAAGAGGTTTGTTAACCATGGTGTCCTCCACCACCCCAGCTTGAGGGCAGCTGGGGTTGCAGGCTCCTTTCAACCAGGTGTGTGAAGTTTGTACATCGGAGCACAAGCCTGCAATTTCACCAACTGTTTAAAAACATGATCTTCCACCGCGTGAGAAGTTTCTGTGATCAGATCAACTTCTCAGTCCTTCGGATCCCAGACTTAAAGGCTTAGGCGGGCTCTCTACGGTTATTTGTAAAAGCAGATGGACTGGCAAGGGGAACAGAGGCCACCACCGCCGCTGCTGCTGCTGCACAGCAAGAAAAACAGAGACACAGTCTTCACGAGACGCGTCCCATCCCTGCCTGGGGTTTTGAAAGTTACATAAATTGGATATGCACAAATTACAGTTTCATGCACAAGGGCTTTACTGTACCTTCAGCGGACGCCCCCCAGATGGATATAATTTCAGTTTTTATGCTTCATTAATGCTGGGCCTCTCGTCTGATGGAAGCAAACCAATTGTGCCAACAATGGCATTTTGTCTTACTGCAGGGCCTATCATTTAGGATGCAGTACAAGCCAAAGTTCATCTCACCGGAAAACCACTTATTAGGGCTCTAGGGACATTCTGAACTCCTTTGAAATCACACCTGCATTTCAAAGAAGTTCCTGGGGACTCCACCACTATTACATGAACTGTGCTTTTACCAGACAGGTACATGAACCAAACCCAACTGCTCAAGGAGCTACAGCTGCTTGAAGATAAAGTCAAACTCCCTCTCATGCATTACTTGCAATGGACACTCAGGCTAGCGGGGAGGGACAGGCACCACCACCCATCATGTTAAACTACAGCCTTGAGAACAGTCTCCTACGTTAAGCCAGAAGCAGCAACTGCCCCATCCCAAGCTGAGCTGTCCCCTCCCCAGCTCCCCTGCGCTCCTGCCATCCCCATCCAGCTTGACTGGGAGCTCCTCCTGCTCCTCCCATTAACTGTCCTGGGGTAAAGCACCAAAGCACTGTCCACCACTTTCGTCTTTTCTGGGGCTTTCCTCCTCCCACCATCACCACCAGCTAACACAGCGGCGCTTGTTGAAGGCTCATCTTCCAGTCATTGCTGAACTGCCCTTGACTTGCGACCGTTGTTTAATGCCGGTTTGCTCCCCTGCAGCTCACCACCAGAGGACCACCTCTTGTAAGCACGGAGGCCAACAGCAGCCAGAGAGAGGGTTATCGATTCAATTAGTCTGACCCAACGGAGCTGCTGAGGCCTCATCACCTGCCCTGCTCCTTACCGACCCTTGTTTCAGACAGGGTTTCTGGGTGAGGACCATGGGTTTGCCCACTGGAAGCCCAGAAGGCACCACCTGCCACCATACCCCACCAGCAGC
Source organism: Phalacrocorax aristotelis (assembly GCF_949628215.1). Taxonomy (NCBI): domain Eukaryota; kingdom Metazoa; phylum Chordata; class Aves; order Suliformes; family Phalacrocoracidae; genus Phalacrocorax; species Phalacrocorax aristotelis. The sequence continues at coordinate 176,280,611 of NC_134276.1, read as the reverse complement.
ACCACTCCCTCCCAGCAAGCTCCCTGCAGCAGGTCTGCGGTATGGGTCCGCTAGCAGGGAGGGAAGGAAAGGAGGAATTTGGCAGGAGCTTCTGACTTCTCTTGGCACAACTCACCTTCAGTTGCCCTGACCTATGTCGGCCAGACAGAGAGAAGAGGCATGTGACAGCATCCCCACACAACGCCCACAACCTGCTACCTTTGGTCAGCTTTGCCACTCATCCCTCTGAGCCAGAAGCAGAGGACTAGCCATCTCCAGTTGTCCCCCTGGCCAACAGAGAGGAACTAGAAGCGCCACCATGACACGGGCAGCCAGAGCGGAGCACTTTTCTTCAAGATCCCCTTTCTCTAAGGGGCTCCCACCGACATGTGGGAGAGACCTCGGTGCAGAGTGAGGGGTCTTGTGGGCGCCTGGCTCCCGCATCACGGCTAGGTAGAGCACACTCACAAATCACATCTCAGAGCAGCAGTTTCGGCTAAGCCTGAGTTAAGTGACCCATCTTGCAAGTGCTGCTAAAACAAGCCTCCTGTCCAAGCAGCCTGACCAGTAGTTCAGCAGTTTTAGGGATGCAGGAGAGGTCGCATGGTTCCCAAGGAAGACATGCTGCCAAGTAGCTGCTACAAGACCTCTGTCCAACACAAGCAGACAGCCATTCATGGCATGTGGGAAAATACGATTAGTTTATTAACCTAAATTGGGGCATCTTAGGTACATTCCTAAGCAAAGGCTTAGGAAACTTCCTCGGAGTGGCTGAGCAGTGCCATTTGCACACTGACACTAATTACTGAGATATCCCTTTGTTTCATACTTCCACGGGATTAGCACCATTACTGCTCCATGGTTTAGCACTAATACCCTGACTGAGCTCATAAAATTAGTTTTATGACATTTCCCACTTTGCCTTTGTCATTCTTGGCACAACTGTAGAGTCTAAAAATTAAGATTCCATTTCTTTTATTCAAGTGCTTGGCTGCGCTACCGCACAGCAGCTGACATCAATCATGGCAAAGAGCGTCCTTAGTTAAAGGGAATATAGGCTGCACAAATCTTTGGAAAAGGAATGCATGGACTGGGAAAAAAAAAAAAAAGAAAGAAGAGAGATTCCTTTCCACTTTGTATGCTTTCCAAAATGCAAACTGTATTTGGTAAAAGAACTACTTCTGTCTTTCCCTCTTACTATCCCCATGCTCATGTTTTTTTTTGTGCATTTTCATGAGTCTAAATTATTGCAATCATTTTGTCAGCAAACAATTATTTAGTTTCCGTGCACACTAGAGCTGAGGACCTGGATCAGGTTTCCAGCTTTGCCCCAGATTTCCTATGCAACATTGGGCAATACAGGGTGCAGCTCCACCCCTTCTTCCTAAGGGAGACGAGGTAGTATACGATCTGGCAACCATTAGACGACTCAAATCTTCTGATAAGGGCTTTGGGAATTCATTAAATGAAAAGCAAAACAGGAGTTGAAGTCCATACTTCAAGGTGACCTTGGTCTCTTCCTCAGAAGATATTTCCATTTATCCTCCCCATAATGTTCCCATGACAGCTTGTGTGGTAAGAGCGGCAGTATTCCTTCAATTACCCGACAGCACGGGCTACCCTGAGGCAGCGGTGCCCAGAAGCCACCTAAGGGGGAAAAGGCTGATGCCCTGAAGCCGCCCTGCACCTAGGACAGTGTACAAGCCCGTGCCCCTGCCCACGAGCCGCTCTCTTAGTGCCACCCTGGAGCTTCACGCTGCCCAGGTCTCCTTCAAGAGCTCCACAGGTAGCAGATTCTGACCTCCAGTCCTGCATTAAGCCTCCTCTGCTCCCTCAAGACTTTTTGGCTAGTTCAGACAGGCCTTCAGGGAACTCAAGAGCAGTAATTAACATCCAGATGATCTCACTACCAACAATTTTGAGTTCTTATTGCAGGTTTGTTTGGCAGCTACTGTTCTCTAATAAGAAAATCCCGACTTGTGCTAAGCTCATGCCCAGTCAAGAGGAGGGCACGTTATTTGGCTAGCATTCCCCAAAGCGCCAGCGACGAGCCACGGCAACTGCGAAGCCCTTTCCAACCTGTCTGTTAACAGGAGGTTTAAATACAAGAAGCCTAAGCCAGCCCCAGGTCGGACCCGAGGAATTCCAGGCTATCCAGCTATCCTGGATTGCTTTTCCAGCGACCCTCCGGGGAAGCCAAGCACGCCGCGGTGCGGTTTGGCACACCAAGCCCCGCAGCATGGGGGACCCGCAGCTCCCCGCTCCTCTCCCTCCGAGGCCTGGCCTCCTCACACCCCACCTCACCTCACCCCACCCCACCCCACACCGGGGGCGCCGCCACGGCACCCACGGCCCCGCCGCCCTCACGGGTGGGGTGGGACGGGGCGGGGCGGGCCCCACGGGCGTAGCTCCGGGCGGCGGCGGAGGCGGCGGCGGCAACGACCGCCCCGCATCGGCGCAGCCCTCGCTCTCTCACCTCACTCACCTCCCAGCTCTTCCGATCGCGTCGCGCCGCGTCTCAGCCCGGCGCGGCCCCGCAGCGCCTTAAAGCGGCGGGGCGGAGCCATGTCGGGCCTAGCCCAGCCCCGCTGGCCCCGCTCCCGCCGCCCGGCCTCGCTCTCGCTCCCACCCGCGGGGCTTGACCCCAGCCCCGCCGGAGTCGGACCACGGGCCCGCTGTCTGCCCGGAGCCCCCCCAACCGTGGCTGAGGCACCCGAGTGCGAGGGGAAGAGGGGAGGGAGCGACGGGAGTGACCCTGCCACAGCCGCCCCGAGAGGCGGGAAGGCGGCGGGGGGCGCCCCGACTGCAGTCTCGGATAGGGCCCCGACCTGCGTTTTCACTCATTTTTAGGATTTTTTTTCTTCAAACCTTGTTCGCCGTCCACCTGCGGTCCACGCGGGTACCGTGATGGTGTTTCACGAGGAGCACGGGGGAAGGTGTGCAGGGCTCGGAAACACATTTCTGAGGGCGTGGGCTGGTGGGAGCCGGTGCCCGGGCACCCGTGGGCGCCTGCAGGCACCCCGGGGCGGGGATCGGCACCGCAGCCCCCTGCCGAACCGCTGCTCCGGCAGGCATTAGGAAGGGCTTTAACAGTTTTTTCACAGCAATTAGCCCTGCCCACAGGAGCCACTTCGTGCTGTAAAAGACCTTTTTAGAAGCGGCGCCTTCTCCCAGGCCTGCAGGGCTGCCACGCACTGGTTTGGCACTGGTTTATGCACAGAGCTCCCTGTTTTTAGAGGGTGATGCAGCTGTATCTCCTCCTCTTTATTAACCAAATACCAAATCAGCCACTCATTACCTGTATGAGTGCCAGGTTGCTCCGTTTGAGCACGGGAACAGCTTCCTCATGCGCACCAAAATGAAGCGAACAAGAGAGAAATGAAGCCCAGCGAGCTGGGTCAAGGCAGCTCCTCCCGAAACCTCCAGCACGAGCCCTTGTGCGGTGAAATGGCTGTCTGCAGGTCAGGCGTGAAATAGGTCCCGCGGGACTGTTAGTGCAAGAGGCCCGGTGGCGTGCAACCCGCGCTGTCCAGCAGCCAGTATGTGAGGCCAAATTGCCTGGACTGCGAGATTAAAAATGACCTCCATGTCAGGCATGCAAATGAGAAAAATTAGCTGTCCTCTCCCCTTGAAATGTGTTTCCAGTGTGCTGCAGCCTGCATGCTGGCAGCCACAATTCGCTGAGATTTTTTCCTTCCTATTTATGATTTTCTGTCTTCGTCTGCAGTGAATTGTGAATTATGAGATTGTGCGTGATTTATGTGCACCTCAGAGCCTTGCAAAGCCAGTATCAGTTCCTGGGGAACAAGGTGGCATTCGCTGCGGGCAAGACCAAGAATCTGACCTCAGTTTTAGTCTAGGTTTTGAGGGAAAGGAGCACAATGAGAAGCAGAAGTATTAGCAACTGTTTTTTCATGACTTGGAGGTTACATGAAGGGAGAGGATCTCTCCAAGTAAGACAAATAAGACGCATATGAGTCAGAGCAGGCTGACTCCATTTATTGTGTGAAATGCCTGTGCTCTCTTGTCCAACCTGTCCCACTCCCAGCCCTGCTGGAACTACGTGTGATGATGCTAGGTTATTTACCCTGTCTCCTCAGGTAGCCTCCAAAGCTATTAGATTTTCCCTTTTGATAACATTTCCTACAGACTATAAAAAACAAACAGCAGAGATCCCAAAGAGAAGAGGGTAGCATTGCAGTTCTTGCAAGGTCTGACCATACTCAAAGAAAGGAAATTCCCACTGTGAATAAGGGGCCACGCTGTGTGAAACAAAACACTCTTCAGCAGTGAGGCACTGAAAAATGAGCTAGAAGAGAGTCTGGCATTCAAGAATTAATTTTCTCATGTCTAATGTTTAGTCAGGCTGTCAGAAGCAGTGTAACTATGAGGGGCAGACATAAATATGTCAATAAGATCATTACTGTAGGAACAACATTAAGGAATGCATTACTACAACACTCAGGAATAAAACCTTGTAATGAAGGAAAACAAAAACAAGAATGAAAACTTTTACCACTTACTTTATTTCTTTTGATAATGACTGTTTCTATCAATACATTTTATACACATACTTATAGGTATGCAGATATATATTTGTAATCTATAAATACCTAGCTATTTTATATATAGATATAAATACATATATTCTATCTCCTCAGCAGATCCGTTCTTCTGTCTCTGTCTATCCTGAGGTCATAGTTCAGAACTTTTTAAAGATAAAGCCTGCATCTGACCCTGCCGCATTCCTCGTCAACGTCCTGCACGCCTTCACCCTGTTACCCTGCGCATCCCTGTCACTGCCTGAGCAGCCCCGTCACCCCCATCACCCTCCTCGCCACCCTCCTGATATGACCCCATCCTTCCCCACGTTCCTGTCTATCACCTGCCATAATTTCTGACTCGCCCAAAAACTCAGATGTTGCCTTTTCTGACTGGCCTGGGGAGGAGCTCCCACCTAACCACCATGCCAGGTCCCGGCGGGCAGTGGGGCTCCTGCAGCCTGCCAGCTTTTTGTCCAGCTTCTATCGTTTTGAGCTCAGCACCTTATAACTAGGACAGTTTATTTCTGAGAAACAGCGTTCAAGTGTATTAACAAGCTCCCGTTCATTTCCCCTGCTGATTCGACAGCTCTGTGAGTGGGGAGGCGTGCCTCTGTTTTATTCTGCTTCCTTGGCCATGGGAAGACCCACAGGCTGTACACAAAACCAGTTCTCCCTTTACTGGTAAAATTGACCCGAAGCATGTTTATCACCTCAGAACAAAATTCTGTAGGTTTTAGCTGTGCCATAATTTTATGTAAAAGTTGTTTTCCCTGTTTCGGGGAGCTGAGTAAATCATCAGCTTGTCTGGTCTGACCTAGTTACTTCTCAAAAGACTTGTCACACATCAGTGTCCTCAGGCCTTTTACATCCACTAAATACCTTCCACTCACCTGGGATTATCTTATCCTTGTTTGATCTTGTAAGCATGGTCCCACATGTCTGCTTACGGCAGAGTCAATCTGCTTGCTCTGCTGGTAATCCTTGCTATTATTTTATGAAAGTTTATTCTAGATAGTCCAGATTTTACTTTGTAGGGGGTTTAGTCATATTCTGACATTGTTTTTATCAGACCTAGCTTTATCCAAATACTGCTACAGCTGATAGAGCTCCTGTAATTATGTTCTCGACAGAGCATAATTTAGTTAATTTTCCTGTTATGAAAGGTTGTTATAAAACTGGCCTTAGAGCTTCTCATTTACCAGCCTTTGAGGTCAGCCACCTCACTGTGGTTCCTGTGGTGCCGTGGTTAATGTCTCACTGGCCAATGCCCAAATTTGCCCCTAGTAAAGGGAATTTTCAGGTGTGCTCTATGCAATATCAGCTAGTGAAAAATTAATGCATGCCCAGAGTTACCTGGATTTGCCCTATCCTAGAAGGGCATATGTGTTTAGCTAATTTCCTTATCTAAATATTCAGGCATCTCAGTAGTGCTTAGTGCTAAGCATTTATGGCACCATTAATATAACAATGATAAACCAATGAAGTTTGCGCAAGTTAATGAAAATACAGCAAACAATTCCAGAGTTTACCAGAGCTGTGGATTTTTTTTAACCAGCTCTTTAAACCCGAAGTACAGATCTCAGAGTTGTTCAGTATGAGAAGGCTGTGCTTTCCAGGCTCACTGATTTCTTTATCATTGGTCATCATTAGAAATTATTTTACTCCCAGGAAATTTTAAATCTAAGGTAAAATTAATTACAAAATTCTCATTCGTCTAGTGATCGTAAGAAATAGTTATTTGGGTATCCAATAAACAACATGATCTAAGCTAACATAATTTTATGAAACCTATAAATATTTTCATCATTGTTAATCTATGTCTTTATATCAGTGATGCTTCTCAATACAGAAAACAATAGTCAGATTTATGACCCATTTCGAAATCTACCCAGATCTTTCTTGTCATAGAGTATTCATTTTTTAATACTGTACCTCATAGATATTTGATTCCTAAGATATAGGGACTGATACTGAAAAGTTTTGTGCTATCAAGATTTTAAAACTAAGAAATGAAGAATATTTAAACTTCTAATTTAAAGAATTTGCTCTAAGTCTTGGCCAAGGGAGATATGTGTGCTTCAACACAGGTCCTTAAAGGTATTAGGGGTTTGCAGCATCCCAGATGTTTCCCACTGTCCTGGTTTCAGCTGGGATAGAGTTAATTTTCTTCCTAGTAGCTGTTACAGTGCTGTGGTTTGGATTTAGGATGAGAATAATGTTGGTAACACAGGGATGTTTTAGTTGTCGCTAAGCAGCGCTTACACTAGTCAAGGACTCTTTGAGCTCCCCGTGCTCTGCCAGGGGCACAAGAAGCCGGGAGGGGGCACAGCCAGGACAGCTGACCCAAACTGGCCAAAGGGATATTCCACACCATGTGATGTCATGCTCAGTATATAAACTGCGGGGAGTTGGGCAGGGGGCAGCGACCGCTGCTCAGGGATGGGCTGGGTGTTGTTTGGCGGGTGGTGAATGGTTGCATCACTTGTTTTTCCCTGGGTTTTGTTACTGTCTTGGTTTCATTACTATTGCTACTACTACTACTACTACTATTATTGTTGTTGTTTTTATATTTTATTTTATTTTATTTTATTTTATTTTATTTTATTTTATTTTATTTTATTTTATTTTATTTTATTTTATTTATTAAACCGTTCTTATCTCAACCCATGAGTTTTCTTACTTTTGCCCTTCCTATCCTCTCCCCATCCCACTGCGGAGGTGGCGGGGGGAGGTGAGCGAGCGCTGTGTGGTGTTTAGCTGCTCACCAGGTTACACCACAACACCACACTGAGGAATTCCTGGTCTCACCTTCAGCACTAAAGCATCTAATATTATTCACAAAAAGGGTTGCAGAAGGAGATTGAGCACCACCCGGATAAGTCATTGCTTAGGTTAGCTCTACTGTATATCCCAATATGACTTGCAGTGGTACGAGGTCAGTAAATCACCCAGGTTACCTCTGAGCAGGGCAGCGCCGTTGTGCAGACGTGCAAGGAGAGCACTGCACCTTGCCACAGACCAGCCTTCATCCCTAGGGATGGCCGCGACCCAGTGCTGGGGGTCTGGGCGGGTGGGGGAGGTGGGCATGGCTCGCTATTTGGGATTCTGAGTGATCGCTCCTCACTGCTGACATAGTTCCCTTCCTCTGGAGGTTGGGGCTGCAAAGGTCCTGCCTGGGAATGTCACAGAGCCATTTTCCCACCGTCACCGGTTCAGTCATCCAGCAGAGGGGTGCAGAGGAGGCGGGGTGCTGGGCATTGAGCACATGCCTGCTGCAATGCCTGCAAGCATTCAGTCCCCTCCCCTTAATGTGAGTTCAGGTTATTTCTTCCAGTGTGACAGCCATGGGAGAGGCTGAGAGGGAGCCATCCGCCCTATCCAACAGCCTCCTGACAGCCGGTGCTGCCTCCCACCGCATGGGAGGCTGTGACTCCAACCCCTGCTGCAGCCCAAGGACTTGAACCTGATTTTCATATGGCCAAGGCCCAAGCTGCAAATGACAAGCTGGGAGATGGAGATATACAAGCCCTGTCATGCCTGGTGTCCCCTGAAGGTGCCTCAGTGGGGCCAAGGGGCAGACCAATATCTGTCTGTTAGGGTCCTGCTTCTTTGCAGGCTTTGCTTTAAGGGCTGCAAGCAGAAATGAAGGCACCTGTGGAGCTTCTCACTGTTGAAAGTATGGGCTCTGGTGGGACTTTTAAGGAGACCGAGCAGTGGGTTTTGACTCAGAGGCTCTCAGACCCCTCTCTAGCTCAGCACAGCTTCCTGGACCCTGGTCTCCCAGAGAGATGGATCTGGGCTCCTGCAGAGAGCTCCCATCCATTCCCAAGATCTTGCACGCAACGCTTCAGCCTGATATGAGGTTTATCTAAACTCCATAAAGATGAAAGAAACACGCGGTTTGCATCTAATCCTCAATACATTTAGTGAGGTAAAGCACAGTGTAGGCTGCCAGTGCTGATGTTATCAGGCAATGGCACTGTAAAAACCCAGCAACACATTGACATTGTTATATTCAAGTTCCGAGGTTTTGTACGGAGGTTTCTGAAAAGCCTAGCAAAACATGAGCTCTATTTCAGGTGCCAGCTCAGCAGAATACTAATACCTGAACTAGTAATGATGTCACCTCCCTGGCAGGAGACATAATTTAGGTTGAAAGTATTGATTTCTTTAATAAAGCTCCATTTATTCACTGTGCATGCATAAGACCAGATTATCCTTCACGTTGTGCCTTGGAAAAACCTGCAGGCAAGAGCTCTGGTAATTTCAGCCATGTATAAGCTCTGTCACTGACTGACAGGATTTCATTAGTGCAGGACAAAATTTGAGGACCCACACTGCTTGTTCCAATAATGCTGTTACTGGTTTATGAAGAGGGCAGGAAAATGTGTTTAATATTAGATAGAAGGCACCGAGGGTATAGCAAGGTGAAATGGTCGTTGTCGGACTCTGCTGTTTTCGGAAAGCTTCCGAAAGTTCCATCAGGCTGCAAAGGGAGTTGCTGGGAAGATGTTACCCAGATAGCAGATGGCAGCCTCACTAAATCCATAATGTGATAAAGCAATAATTGGGCCGAAAAAAGAGCCCATGTGATTTTTTTCCCCCATCGTCCCCTTTTCCAGAAATGGCTAAGGCCCTAAACCCTTCTCCCCTGCCCCGGCACCCCTGCGTGTTGCTTCTTGTCCTGATAAGAAGAGGAAGCTCAAAGGTGAGCCGTGCCAGGGAGGGATGGTGATCATGCTGTTCCCTGCCTGCCTGCCAAGGAGCACTGCTTCAGGCTCCATTAGATCACCTGCGAGCAACCTTCAGCAGAGCCACTGGCAGTCTTGGGCCAGCGCTCCGTGCTAGCTGTTGTGAGAAAGAGGAGGGTGGATGGTTTCCAAGTTGCATCACGTTGCCATTTCATGAAGTTTCCTGCATCCTTACATCAAAGGAAAAGCATTTTGGACTCCACAGAAACAGCTAGAGGGTGGTCAGCAGTAAACCCAGCAACGTGCTGATGCCTGCTGGAAACCATTACAACAAAACATGTCTTTATTGTCCCTCCCCCTGGCAGCACAACATGCTAAGGTGCAATGATGCCTCACCTTTCCCAGGCTAGGAACATCAGATCTAGGGAGGGGGAGTAGAAGTTTTGGCAATAAACCTACCCAGCCTCGGGGAATAAGCTACTGAGTGTGGTTGGGCTGTAGCTTCTAGCACGTCTCCTCACAAGCAGTAGTGTTTTAATTGACAGTTTGCAGAGGCACTCGGTGAGATTGCATATTGTTCCTGTTCTTATCTGAACAAAAAAATGAGCGTCGGACTCCTGGTTTGCAGCTGGCCGTAATGCCAATAACAAACACTTGTCACTGTGGAGCGTATGAGCATGCTATGAAGTCTCTTTTTCCAGCAGCAGAAAGGATGGGTATACCTCATCTGATGTTCAGTCTCCTGGTGGGAGAAAGACAGCACTCTCCATAAACATGGTAGTGCTTCATTAACAGCCCATTGATGGGGAGTAGGTGGCAGTGGGCACCACCTTAGTGGTGCTTCTGAGACTGGATGCAGCAGCATCAACAAGAGCCAGCCATAAGCTACACCCCACCTCTGATTCTTTTGCCTGGAAACTAAGCATCTGCAGCAGGCTCTGCCCACCAAAGCAAGGGGGGGCCATTTCCACTAGGTCTGAATGGACGTGTTCCTGGTATGCAGGATTCATGGCAGCAGCTGTGTGGTACAACAGTAACACCTCATCTCTGCATTTTCCTATGTGTTTTAGGAAGAACTGAAGCTGAACTGCTCACCTCAGTGCCACCTGAGGAGGAAAGAATACTTTGTTAATTAAATCAGCTGATGCTGATTATTAATTAATACAGTTATCATGACTGGTTGGAGTATTTTAATTACCTCTATCACTAAATAACTGCACCATGGAAATGCTGATTATAAGCAGGGGTTTCAGCAAGGAGAGGATGTCAAGACTCAGTGCTTGGAGACATCTCTGTGATTGTATTAACACAAAGGCCATCTTAATGCACAGTGAACACCTGATGTGAGATGCCAAGCAGAAACTGCTCATCTGGGATGCTGCCTTCCACCCTCAGCAGAGATGGACATCAGCCAGCACCGGCACTAGGGCTCCCGTGATCCCCTGGCCCCACTGTGCATTCCTACTCCCATCCCCCTCCATGCTCCATCCCTCTTGTTGGCCAGAGCATTAATCAGGATGCACAACGGTTCCAAATTAAAACTAACTGTGCAAAAGTCATTTATAGTGGCAATGCTGGCTTTGGCTGATCGTATAACTACATCAACAGCAATAAATCATTGTAAGGCACTCTGCTTTTCTGTGGTTTCTTTGGATGACAATTTATGACCTCCTTGCACACACGGCGAGTGAAAACAAGCTGCGCTTAAGAAGATCACGTTGGCTAGCTATTGCACATCACACAGTCTTGGCAAGGATCCCTTTTTCTTGGCACAAATACAGAAGCACTAGGAAGCTACGGGGTGTCAGAGCCTCTTCTGTATGGTGCTGATGGTCAGCTTTCAGCGCTTGGCTTATTAATTATCTATAATGCTGCATTCGAATTGTGACGGCCATGGTCATGTAACGCACACTCTGTTACAGCGCACACGCTGTCCTGCTAAGATAGAGGAGTGCCTGTAAAACACAGGTCTCTTTTGGGGGGAAATATGGGTGTAAAAAAAAGCAATGCAAGAGCTGAAAGGATTCCTACAGATATTTTATTACTCAGAAAGAAAGATCCAGCTTTAACAGAAGTGAAATTCCGCGGTCAGGAAAAAGCCCAAACAAGTTACAATATTGTCCTTAATTGGATTACAAATGTCACCTTTGGAATACATTTAAAAATCAATTATTCTTTTCTCTTTGTTGTGCTGTCAGTTTGTTTTTTACACTTCATTGAGCAAGGCAATGGAATGAGGCTGTTGTGCTTCTTATTGATTCCGCTTTGTGTTCAAAGTCAGTTTATCTTTCTAGATGTTGAGCAACCGTAAACTCCGTTTCCTTTACTACAACAGAGGAGATAGATAGCTATCTGCACCAACTTTAAAATGGAGTAAATTGCCGTTGTCTACTAGAGGGTCGTTTCTGGTCTTCCTTGGGATGTAGGTTCTTCAATAATTAAATGACACATTGCACCATAGAATCATAGAATGATTTGGGTTGGAAGGGACCTTTAGAGGTCATCTAGTCCAACCCCCCTGCAGTGAGCAGGGACATCTTTCAACTAGATCGAGTTGCTCAGTATGGAGGTCAGAAAGACAGCCTGCTTATCCCAAAAGTCAGAATCAGAGAAGACATATGAACAGAGGTTGAAGGGGAGGTGGTTGAGATTTATTGTCTAAAAGGTAGGGATGAAACAACAATTTTTAAAAAAGGGTTCTGGACGTTGTTTTGTAGTCATAAGTGGGGAGATGTGACAGGCAGAAGAGAAAGTGTGAAGTCCAGGGTGAGAAAAGGAAGAAAAGAGAGCCAAAAGGGTAAATGTATAAATGTGTAAATGGGGGAAGAAAGATGGCTGATAATGAAGGAAACTGGAACAGAACAGAACAGAAGATAATATGCAAGTAGGAAGATAATATGCAAGGTCCCAGGGGAAAAGGTCTCCAGATGAGGACAAAGAACCAATATTTAGTGCTGTTTGAAACATGAAGACAGAACAATGGACACAGAAAATCACCAGCATGAGAGAGGTTTTAATGTTAGGTTGAAAACAAATATTTTAAAATTCAGAGGTTTATTAACTCCAAACACTACTAGATGCAGAAATGTGTGCATTTTCTGTATTCCTTGCAAGTCATGGTACTGCTTGTACACTTAAGATTTATCTTTGATTTCCTTTTTTTGTCCTAAGATTTTTTCCTGTAGCAGTCCAGATGTTCAAAAACTTTAATACACAATACATTAATTAAAATTTTAGGACTTTTCCTAAGGCGATTTTTCCTTACCACCAAAAGGCTTTTTCCCCTAACTCAAAATAATTTGTACTTTCTTTTCAGAGACTGATTTTCAAGTCAGAAATTTATATAGCCATATATATCTGTACATATATATATATGTAAGTATACGCATCGCTGTAGTGATGTCTGGGTCACTTTTGATCCTTGGTTTCACGCTTTATTATTTACTCTCTGTTATTTGTTCAGCACATCTGAGCTCAGTGCAAGTACACACCATCAGTTCAATGTAAACCACCTCAAACTTTCCACTCGCAACTGAAAAGCTGTCAATTAGCATGATGTACCCTGGAGTTTATGCTTTGTGTGGACATAACAGCCTTGGTGACGTGGTTTGGAGTGGGAGGAACAGAAGAAGGGTCGTTTGTAGTTTCTCTCTCTTGGGGGCTGATGTACGATGTGCTAGGGCAGCTGTGGCCACCGGCCGTTGTGCTGGTGGGGCGCTGATGGTGTTGCAAAACCCTCCTAAGAGGAAGCGAGCCCCTCATCTGGGTGAGGCTGAGGCCAGATCAAGAACCCTCTAATGACAGCTAAAAGAGGCCCATGGGTTTCAGTAAGGTCTGGACGGGCTTTCGCTCCTTTTTCTTGGCCACCTTCCTGCCCTGTGAAGCAAGGATAACGGCAGCCGAGGGTGGGCTGACTGAGTGGGGACAATGAGTTTTAACTGCTTGGTGCCCTATCACGATCACAGCTGGTTGCAGCTATAATCCTCTCACTAATTAAAGGTCAACGTACTAGTCTGAAGATGAAATGCTAGGCGTTACTGTTATGGCGCTGGTCATTTAGCAAGCAGCCTTCTGTCTGTCTCTCCTTTGCCATACGTGGTTTCAGCCCGGTTCCTGCAGTGAACCACAACATCGGTATTTCCAGCCACACATTCTCACCACAGCTGGGGCCAAACCCCGCAGAAACAGCAAAGGAGCAAAAGTACACCAGGCACTGAAAAATTTCAGCAGGTATTGAAGCATCAAAAAGACTTCATATTAATTTTGCATTCCAAAATCAAACCTCTGTGTTTGTTTTACATCAGAAATAAGAGTTTTGTTTCCAGCTTGTGGCTATTTCGTGGGAATTAGGCCTTTTAAAGTCTCATTGGCATTGTACACGTTCTTCTAAAACCAGCTTTTAATGTCCTAAGAATAATTACATGGGCCTGAAATTCACAACTAAAATTTGTTTTGATTAGTTTACATGTAATTGTTGTCATGCAACCAGAGACTGTTTTCAATTCAGTGTTACGTTCCCAGCAAAAAGGTTAACAGAAATCAAAAGTAATTAGGTCTTCTAAAAAGCAGTCATTTTATGGAGAACAGGGGAAGAAATACTTTTTTTATTGCAGAATACATAAGGTAAAATAAAATTGCTTTGCAGGTTAGTATAATTTTTACTGTTTGATGGTACTTTCTATGGTCTTCTCTAAAAATGGAGAAGGGAATGGGGCGATTTCATTGCCTGCAGTGCATTCAGAGTCTGGTGCCAAAACCAATAGGGAAATCAGCTGAGAGATGAAGATTTAACTGTTGGGTGACATAGTTGCTGATAATTATATGTTCAGGATAACAAACGCCGGTAGTTTCCATCAGCCTGTAGCTCTTTTTGCATTCAGGGAGGACTTGCAAATTCAGGGCACACAGCAGAAGACCTGTTACGAACAAATTGCCTGTTCTCTCACCACACTTGGGATGCTTTTACTCATTTAGTGTTTCAGGAAAACGTTCTCAAAGTGCTGGTGTGCTTCAGGAATACAGCTCGCATTTGGAGAGATGACAAGCGGGCTGATTAGACACCAAATCAATTTTCGGTTGTGCAGATTAGACACTAAATCCCATTAACTGTAGGGCCCTTGGACACCTCGGAGGCTTGGAGGTGTCAGAGATTTCTACCAGTTTCTTTGCTTGCTTCTAGCCCACTGGTTCACAGCCGGGCAAGGGCACTTGGCCAGATATTTTCTAGCCTGTTCGCCCACGTTTCATTCCGTGTGATAGTAGGGGATTGTATGTGCTCAAGCAAACACTACACACTGAGCAAACTCAGTGAGGCTTTCACCACAGCCCTCCACAGAGAGTGGAGACCCTGCACTTGTGCGTGGATGTCTGGAGGGGCTCAGAGCACAATTAGGGCCTTGTTGTTTGAAATGAGGTTTTCTAATTGGGGAAATGATGGGTTGCCCGGTCCGGTGAGTGGAGACGGTTGACAGTTTGGCAGCCATCAGGTCACCGCTCTTGTTGCTCCAGACTTGTGCAACCAAAGTCCTTTAATAGGAAAGTCAGTGGTCCTTGGAGTTGTTTGTTTTAGCTACTGTAACTTCATATGATATTCAAATCTGTGTAATTGTAATCTTGTCCTGGTGCTTTCTATGCTAATCACCTCAGTAATGTGTATGGAAGTAGTTTCTAGGGGTTACTCACTTGCTTATACAAACACTTCCTGATACTCATTTTGCTTTCATTGCCTCTCCGCTCCTCCTGATGCTGCCATATGGAAAATGCAGGACATGCCATGTTGCCTAATCCTTTATCTTCCCCTCTCCCTGGCAGGCTTTTTGCTACCTCCACCCCAAAGCCTTCATCTGGCTTATTTTACTCCTCCTTGCCTGACAGCAGCCCACAAGTCGGTACAAAATGCACACTTGTGCGCAGATACACACACGCGCACACACACACATATGTATATACGAACATATGATTTTTCACACGGACTGGGAGGACAACATGGTTTACATCATCTCACCTTTTCCTTTTCAAATTGTCCTGATCTTTTCAAATAACTCATATCAAGTTTCAGTGTTATTTTAGTTTGTCTTAGCTGCATGCTTGCCGTTGAATGTATAGAGTATTTTATAGTTTCTTTTCTCCTTAGTTCAACTATACTTCAGACAAGAAATGGTGGGAAAATAAATAAATATAAAATAAAATTATTGTGCAATATACTGCTCTAACATTAGAATTTCACTGTGTTATAAATAATTCCATGTATAGATGAGGAACAGACTTCTGATTTACTATTGTCTGTCTGAATTAGTCATATATGGTAAACTTCTGTAAAGGGGTCATATTTGACCAAAGGTGTCTGTTATTGTTGGCATTAAGTGATATGCTTTCCAGAACTGCTAGACTACTCATGGCACTGGACCAATATGTTATTCTGGGAGTAGATAAAGTCTTTGTTTAGCCTTCTGGCACTCAGTGTAGCTCTTAAAAATGGTTTTCTTTGTTTTGCTTTAGGTTTTCTGTGGCTCTTAAATCTGCTCCATTCTGTGGGCTTTTGTCACAGGAGACAAGGGGCCTGAGTGTTAGGTGTACTCTTTCTTGGATGTCTTCCCAGAAGGCTTAATTTTGGGTGGGTGGGAGGGAGACACTTGCAGAAAACGTACCATATTGTACTTGTACATTGCAGTGTCAGCACTCCTGCTTTCGTCTAAGACCAGCAGCTGTCACTGTTGCTAATGTTCACTAGATGTCAGATATGATTTTTATATTATACCATAGCACCTGGAGAAGTTGAATCATATTTTTTTCCATGTGTATTACCTCATTGTGTACAGTCTATAGGTAAACAACTTGGAGTCAAATCCAGTAGAGGACTTGGACAGTTAAAGGACAACCATGTTTACACCTGACTGCAAAGCTTCCTCAGTTCCTGATTTCAAGGTTGCTGGACCTGCATGTTTACGCAGACCCAGAGCTGCCCCAGCTCTGGCACGGATGTCACCTCGGGGTGTGGAGGATGCTCGAGGTCAGCCGGGAATCTAAGCAAAATGTTCCTGCCCCACAGCCATTGCCGTGCTTAGTACACAGGCAGGATTGTTCTCGCAGAAATACCATTGCCAGCTTCCCTGAAGGCAACTTGTGGTGCTATTGTCCACAATAACCTTGCAATTAGAGCAGTTGAGAAGAGTCTGGGAAACCCAGATTTAGATCTCTTTCCAGGAGGAGAGGATGCCAGCAGTGCCCAAGGACTGTACCCCTTGGCAGGCTCCAAGCTGCCCTGTGAGAGCAGGGCTGGCAGCTGTGGGTGCAGAAGAGGGGGAGAGCTCATGCTGTTGGGGTGAGGGGTTGTCCATCCTGCTCTTCCTTATGTCCAGGGCTGCTTTAGTTCATCACTCAGGGACTGCTCCCTGTAAGAGCACCCTAGCTGTTACTCGGGCAAACAGGGAGCCCAGGGCTTCCCATCAGATGTGTCCGGCCTTGGGCCAGTACAAACACACAGCTCCTCCCTGTTCCTCCATTTGCTCTCCTCCATGACCTTCCTCTGCAGGACCAGGAGTGCCCTGGCCCGGGCAGGGCAAACCGTGCCCCGGGGTGCCTCAAGCCCTGCATTGCAGACAGCTGAGGGAGGTGACTGTCCCGCTCTGCTCTGTGCTGGTGCGGCCTCACCTCCAGTACTGTGTGCAGTTTTGGGTGCCACAGTGCATTAAGGATATAAAGCTGCTAGAGAGTGTCAAGAGGAGGGCCACGATGTTGGTGAAGGGTTTAGAGGGGAAGCCGTATGAGGAGCAGCTAAAGTCACTTGATTTCTTCAGCCTGGAGAAGAGGAGACTGAGAGCAGACCTCATCACGGCCTGCAGCTGCCTCACAAGGGGAGGAGGAGGGGCAGGTGCTGATCTCTTCTCTCTGACCAATGACAGGACCCGAGGGAATGGCAGGAAGATGTGCCAGGGGAGGTTTAGGCTGGGTATTAGGAAAAGGTTCTTCCCCCAGAGGGTGGTGGAGCACTGGAACAGGCTCCCCAGGGAGGCAGTCATGGTGCCAAACCTGACGATATTCAAGAAGCACTTGGACAATGCCCTCAGACACATGGTGTGAATTTTAGGGCTGTCCTATGAAGGGACAGGAGTTGGACTCGATGATCCTTGTGGGTCCCTTCCAACTCAGGACGTTCTGTGATTCTATGATTCTATAATTTCCTTGGGTACTGACCAGAAGAGTGGGACTTTGCACCATAGGAGTCCTGACCGAGGGCTCTGATGAGTTACTGTCTCAGCTGTTACCCACCCGTCTCTTCCAGCTGTGGTTTGAAAGAAAAGCAGGCACCCTGCTCTATTTTCACAATCCATGTGTTGGGTGAAAAGGAAGGGAGGTCCCTGAGGCCAGCCCCTAGCCAGGGTCCCCAAGGGGCTAGGCAGAAGGCTGCCTTTTGTCTCCTGTTTTCTACCTCTCTGTAGTAACCCATGGAGCGTGTAAGCTGAGCAGGGCTTTGCCTGCTCTGTGTTTACTGAGGCACCTGTGTGCATCATACATGCAGCCTAACTGCTGAGCCGTAGGGGTCTGAGCTTTGCACCGGTCCCAGGTCTGTGGGCTTGACCCCAGCTGAGGCTTTCATCCTGTTACACATCTGAGACAGACTCTTGTGCAGCTCAGGAAGTCAGTGGGCTCCACTGATTTACAGTCTGGAGCAGTTTGCTGGATTCGGGCTCTGTACCTATAGTATTTTTATTGGAGAGGTTCCTAAGAATGTTTTTTGTTTGTTCAGGACTGAAGTAAGCTCTGTGGTAAAATGCACACTTAAGGACATACCTTAAGTCCTATCAACTTGAATGAATCTTAAGTAGGTTCCCCTTAGCAGCTTTGCAGAACAGGGCTCTGAACTCAGGACCTGATTTTGCTGTCCCTGCTCAGGCATCGGAGTCTGTGTGATGAACAGGCTGGTGTTGTGACACCGTGGCTCAGGTCTTGGAGCTGAGTGAGGATTTCAGGCTTTGATTCTCCATGGAAGACATGACCACCCATTTGTATGTATAGCACAGAGATGACACTGTGCTGCCTTTCTGTACTCTGCTGCCACGGTTCAGCAGAGATGGTAGACTTAGAACATTTATGCATTTGAGGCTTATACAATATCTTGCACTCCTCAGCCACTTGAACTGAAGCACTTCCATATTTTCTCAAAGCACTTTTTAAAACAACAATCAATGAAAATGCCTCCAGGAATCCAGTTTTCTAGAAGACAGCTTCTCATTCATCTTGAGTACTAAGTTGCGCTGCAAAAAGCCCAACTCAGCAAACACAAACCCACAAATTTACCTTAAGTCCCGAGGGAGCCTCACTGAGTACAATTCTGGCTTGCGTTAGCATGTGTTCGAAGAGTCCAAACACGGAGACCTGATGTTGGAAATATTTATGACAGTTTCACAGCATTTGTTTGGAAATGTCACTCCAGCAGCATGTGTATTCCACTCCAGCCTCGAGGCAAGCAGCAAGTGGGTGTCGCTGGTGCCCTGTTCTGCAGGTGCTGTGATAACAAAAGTTTAAATGATTTTTAGAGGGGTGAGAAAGAGAGAGCTCTGAATTTCTGCTGTGGATGAAAATATGTTTCAGCAAAAGGTACATTTTTGTCCAACAAGTGCCCAGACTGTACAATTTAGATGGCTAAATATCAGCCTGCAGTGTTGCTTAAAATGTAGGGCTGTACTGTGTAGTCTTTCATCAGTGGTTGCTTGAGGCTTGGGCAGCTGGATCTCCTGAAAACTCAGCTGAAGGAGCTGATGTGAATAGTGCCATGGCACGGGTACCCCGGCGTATCTGTTCTCCTGAGGCATGGGCTCCTGGCTGCACCCCCTACCTTTTGGGGGCCTGAGAGGGAGGACATGCTCCACCACCCTCGTATACAACTCCTTGATCCTGGAGTCAAGGCTTTGACATCTCAGAGATGTCGTTTGGTTTGTTTATAATTCAAGTGAAGTGACAGGACAGGGAGTATTGGATGGGAAGAAGGGAGGCCATGCAAAGAGTGCGGCTAGCTCATGGCGTCAGGCTGGTGAGCAGCATATCGATGAGGGTTTGAAAGATGTGTATTTTCATGTATTATGTGTACATGCGTATGCTAATCCTGGCCAGATCCTGAAGTCCTCACGCTACTCTGCTCAAACAGGCTGTTAACATTAGAGGGTTTGTCTGCATGAGGTGAGGTGTATACACAATGAGGACATCGGTATTTGATGTCTCGTAGTCAGGGAGAGAGCTGTAAAGCTTTACAAAAGAATAGATTTTTTAAAAACAATTTGAAGGGCAAGAGGGGGGTGAGGAGTTGGACAGGAAGGCAGGTCTCTTGCTCTATAGCTAGAATGGGTTTTAACACAGAAGAGCATTGCAGGCACAAGAAAGCTCAGCTTCTTTTTGGTTCAGTGTTTTGGCCAGCTCATCGTTTTGCTTGTTTTTGACTGAGTGGCTGGATTGGCTTGTTTCCATGGTCATCATTGTCTCATCAGTTTTATTAAATTCTTCGGCATTTTTCAAAGGGCCCAATTAAGACCATGTCCTTGAACTTCATCATTAGGGACAAACTGAGCACTGGCTCAGTTTGTGCGCTCCAGTTACATGCCAGATCTGGTGCAGCCATTGCATATTTGGGGAGTTGTGTGCTGCTTCCTTTAGTGGAACTGGGATTTCTTCTATCTGTAGGAGAAAAGTTTTCTATCTGGCTTGAATTTCCCCAGGCCTAGAATGATTCCCAGGAGGAAACTGGAACCCATGTTTCTTTTATCTTAAATAGATCTTCATAAGCATCTGCCATAAAGGGGGCTTTGAATTACTGGAAGCAGGGGCAAACGGCATCCCACCGGGAGCACTCCAGAGTGCAGGGGAACATTCTGTAATGCATAGGATTTGGGTCTTAAATTGAGGTTTAGCCAAAAGAAAGGTGTCAAAATATTGATCTTTCCAAACTGTATCCAGCATGTGTTAGAGCTGGCTGCTGAGATTTCACTTCAGTCTGAATCAGGATTGCTGATACAAGTCACTAATATAAATATTACTAAAAGGTTCATTTTTCTCTATTAGTGTGGCTGCTAGTGCTCTGGAGTTTTCAGTTTCATATTTTTTTCCTCAGTATTACTTAAAAAACATACGTATTAAATGCGTTGGCTTTTTGGCTAGATATAGATCTATTTTATTGTGTGGTCAGTGATGTTATTGCACAAAACTACAGTCTGGGTCAAAGTCATGCCAAATTGCAAGCGTGCATTCTTTATGCCTTTTAACAGGAAAGTAATGTTGAAGGAATATAGCTAATGTCCTACAGTATCTGGCAACAGATGCATTCTCCTACTTGAAGATTTCCTAGCATCTTATTTTTGTGGGAAAATGAAACGTATTACATTTTTCAGATTGGATGATCTGAGATACAGATCATCGTATGAGAGGCGTATGGACGTTTTCGTCTTTGCTCTGGCTATAAACATTACTGCTCAGGAAGTTAGGATCAAAGAGCAGAAATGATATTTCATCTTTGTTTTGTTTCTTAATGAATTAAACAAGTTATCTTCTCTTGTCCTGGGCTCTGGCAGATCTGAAATGCAGGAATGATGGATGTGGTAAAGGCTGTTTTTCAGTAACAGGTTCCTTCTCTCTTTTTTTCCTTTTTCCAGCTCACCTGTTTGTTTCAAATATATCTGTTGATTTCTCTAAGTACTTGTAACTAGGTTTAATTGCAAATACTGAAAAATACTGTTTCAGATAGTAGCATAGCTAGAGACAGAAGTTCAGATCAGCCCAAATTAGGCTGTATAAGCAATAAATATACTTCTGCTACAGCAAATCACTTCATTTGCAGTGTTTTAAACAAATAAGTAACCAAAGTGATAAATGCCATCCTTTTACCATTTTTTTTTCTCAGAGAAGACTATTAAAAATAGACTTAATACATTTATTTTCAATTCAGTACTCAGCTGGGTTTGGTTCTGAGTTATGGAGAAGCTGGATCCTACTTGTGTCCCTACTACCCCTTTCAGCAAGTCACCTCAGCCTAAAGCAGTGGGGGTTATCTCACATTAATATGCTGATATATGCCCAGGACCACACGTACGTTCCCCACATGCTGTGTATGAACACCCTGCAGTGAATAAAAGCTGGTCCAAGTAGTTCCATCAGATGCAATCATTGACAGAACTGGTTTTGGATGAGGCAATGAACTTGGGCTTCCCTTTGCATCCGTGAAACAAGCTTTTGCCTTTGGAAACTTGAATAAGAAGCTCATTTGCCAGTAGATTTCCTTGTTGAATAAATGAATGCAGGAGGGAAAGAAAAGTAAGTACAGCAGCAGATGTAGGTGAGGGTTTTACAGCCCAGAAGGCGCAATGAAAGTTCTAAGATGTGGACATTTTTCCCCACTGCAGTGTTATGACTCTCATATATTGTGAAAGGGAAGGTGATTACACCGTAGCTGTGTTACTATAATGTTATAAAATGGATGGGATGGTGTCTTTGAAGGGGACTATCAAATGATTCAGTAGCATGGATAGCTAACTGCGGATTTCTCTGCATGACAAGACCAAGTCGTAATAACAGCTTGGGAATAATGATGTTATATTTTTTCCATTAAATAAAGTTTTATTTCTGGAACCTTGACAGATTTTTAAAGTAGCATAGACTTTTCTTACCACTGAAGCCCACATCTTTATTACAAAGCCAAACTGTTCTCTCCGAAACCACATTATGCATGTTGTAACAGTACTCTCCCACAGACGATGAACACTTAGAACATATTTTTCCATGTGAATCATCCATTCACTTAAAAATAAGTTCTCTTATTAAACAAAATACAACATGTGACAAGTTTCGTAGGTTTGTACTACACCTCTCCTTTTCATGAGACTATTAACATTTTATTGCTGTTTCAAATAATTTTTGGATGATTGCATCATTTTTCATCTTTGCCCCCTCCCCATTTTCTTTTCAACATAATATAAAGCCGTTTCCATCCTCACTTTGTTGCAAGCACACCTAAGTAAAATAAATGACCAAGAACCGATCCTGCAGTAGGATGAATGCAAATAGCTCTGTATTGCTCCTTGAAATCAGTGGTCACACAGCTGCACATAAAGTTGCCTGACTGCATTTCTCTGCTGGATAAAGCCTTTAAATTGGTACAAAACCATCATTACAATCCCTGCCACTGATCACTGAGGAAAACAGAGTTTCTGCAATTTTTTATACTTCCCTTCAAAAACTAGAAGGTAATGAGAGAGCATGAAAAGCGTATGCTGCTGTTGTAAGGCTGGCACTCTGGGTGAGTATTCACCACCAGATGCTAAGTCTTGCCACTGGTGATACAGCTTTTCATGGGTATTATCTGTCCATTTCACACCCCAGCTAAAAGGTAAACAAGATCCCAAGTTCCAGGAGTTATTAGTTTTGATAATTGTTCTGCTGCTTGCTTTGTGCAATTTACTTCTATAAATACTCACTAGGGGAATCATTTGTCTAGTGTACCATGGCACAGTAATTTCCTATATAATTTCATCCAATTGCTGCAGGAACTCATTTGAGCAATTGTTAATTAATAATTAACAATCATTAACTTCAGGTAGTAATGATTGCTAATCAAGATTTCCATGCTTCTCTCTTAATTTCTGAAGGTTCACCATTTATCAAATTAGTAACATTTTTTGTTATTTGAGGAAAAGAAACAGTATGCATCCCATGCATTCAAAAGACTTGTTTGTAACATCTTTGCCTTTAAAATCATTGCATGCCTTTGGCCTGGCTGTTGTGAAAGTCAGAGGCTTTTTTGCTGCATAAATTACTTGAAAATATTTTGCAGTTTAAATTAACAATGCTTTCCCATTGTTCATGCTACTGACAATTATGCTGTTAGGACCAACCACGAAAGCAGTGACACCACTGCAACTATTTCCCTCATGGTTAATCTTCTTTGCCTCATACCTCATGGCTTTGAAAAAAAGCCCCAGCTATTGGTAATACTTTTAATGCCACCTTTATAGATGTAGCTAATAATAGTCTCTTTTTCTATTAGTGTGCCCTGATGGCCCATCAGCACCATGCTTGTAGCTGAGGTAAATGTAGCTGCATCAAGACTTTGTGCTGCTGTGCAACAGAGAAACATTTAATTCTAATTTTCTGTCACATTGCAGTGACTTTGCAGTGTCTCCTTGGAAAGAAGAGAGTGGCACAGCCCATGGATGGATCGTCCCTTAGGAAGAAAGGCCAGCCAGGTGTCTCTGCTCTCCTTCCTCCACACGTTCACCTGCCACCCTTGATAGCAACAGCGGTGGGAAGGAAGGAGCAAGGGTGGAGCGGAGCTGTGGCAGGGCTCCACCAGTGAGGATCTTCACCCTCTGTAGCTGGGCCGGGCTGCACCAGCCAGGCCCCATACTTCCAGCCCCACGTGGGACTTTGGGTGACCATGTGGGAGAAATCGGACTGGGGAAGTCAAAGATTTCCCCTTTCTGAGGCACCATGGAGCATGGAGAAGCAGCCCAGAAGCTGCCATGTTTACAGTGAGGTGTTTGCAAGCACTGGGAGGTTGAGGCCAACAGGATTTCTAAAGTCCTGGTTCCTGTCTCAGCTCCAGCACCCTGGCCTCAGACAAGCAATTCCCATGTGTGTGCTTTCGCTCCAGGCAGAAAAAGGGGAATAATAATTAACTCACAAGACTGTGAAGTACTTGAACAAGAAAAGAGCAGCACATAGGAACAGCGCCTCCATCCAGCTGAGCCTACCTCCATGGTGCCCAAGTGCATGCAGAACCCTGCCGTGCCAGGGCTGCACTTATCAGGGTGTGACCCACCAGCCTCAGGATGGAGAGATTAGCTGCTCCTACCACTGCATTTACCGAGATAAACTGCTCACACACTCACCTCGTGGGGAGCTGTAAAGACTAATGTTGGCAAGTCAAGGCCCTGGACAGTGAAAATGCTTTTGAATGGTGCTAACTATTTATCACTGCTGCTTGCTGCACAAATACTTGCTGTTACATTTATTATTAAAACACGTTTCCCATAGAGCTGCAGATTGTGAGACCATGAATAGTATTGGGCTGAAATAAGGGTGATCTTATTTCAAGGAATTCCAGAGGAATGAACAATAGTTTGCCACTAATTGCAAAGAAATTTGATAAAAACTCTGAACAGATTCCCAACAGCGCATATTTTCCAGAGCCTGCCTGGTAATTTTCAATAAAACCCAAGAACAATGTGAGCATTAACTCTTATGATAAATGTCATCCAGATTTGTTCATATAATTCTTCACTGCACTACATCTTTTCTATGCGTGTTTTCATAATTCATCGTGTGTGGCCACACTTGGGTTTGCTCAGTTATGCATCCATGGCAAAACGAGAGATGAAAGTCAAATGAAGCCCACAAGGGATGGCTGATTACCTTTCCCGTTTGACTCTTCTTTAGAAAGTACAGAAGTTATCTTCTAGCTTGTGGCTTCATTTGTAGACAGATTGCATCTGCAAAAACTGTTTCCCATGTAAAGGTTTAAATACATGCAGTAGATACTTTCTTGAAACGGACAAGGTCATGAGCAGTGATAGCATTTGGATTGCACAATGAACCGCACGGTGATGGCTTGTGGCAATGTCTGCAGCACTGTGTGCGTGCACTGCCTCCTCAATGAGTCTGCTGGAGAAGGAGAAAATGATGTCTGACCACTGACTGTGCGGCTTGGGATTGGGCAGGACATCTGCCCGTGCCATGGCAATGTCCTTTGCTGTGTTAGGAGGTTGTCAGTGGAAGCCTGATTCAAGAACCACTGTGCTCTGTGGAGACTTCTACTGACCTACCGAGATTTCCTCTTCGTGCTACGGCATGCTAAATAGCGCGATATGCTTGTTAAAAAAAAAACAACAAACAAACCAACAACCAAACCTTTTCATGCTTGGCTAGTGCTGCTCATATTGTTTGATGGCTGTAAATGTTCAGAAAGTTACCAGCTATTTGTGAGGTTATGCTGAAGGCTTGCCCATTGTAACAATACTGTTTCATTATTGTGAGTGCTTATACAAGGCACAGGTTGGTTTTGTTTAAATTTGTTGCCATTTAAAGTTCCAATACCAGTAATCAATACCAGATGTCTTAAGTTACCAGCCAAAAAAGACTGGTGGATGGTTGAAACAATTTGTAATATATCATGGGAAAGTTAATTGTTCAAATTATTCAGCAAATATTGCAAATTCACAGACAATTAGAACTCTCTTGAATATTTTGTCATCATAAAGATCTGTGTCTATACAGAATAGTGTTTTAAATTAATATTTCAGCTAGCTCATGTTTAATTTATTCTGTGTAGCTGGCCTGGTTTTGTCCTATTGACAGAAGAAGTAATAAATGTATGAATGTGCTCTGATTCCCCAACTCCCTATTTAATAAAATATATTAAAAAAATTAGGAACAAGCTTTAAGGCATGTCCCACTGTGTGGTTAGTTGTCTTAAGAAGATTAGCAGAAATTATGGCATCCCAGTCCTAGCTGCACTGGGGTCTTGGCTGCCAGTTGCTGAAAAGCTGGGATCTCCCCTCACGTACACGCAAGTAATTAAAAATATAATTGTTGGTATTTTAAGCTGACTAAATTAGGAGATGTCTTGATATTGCCTAAACTGGGAGATGTGCATGATATTCATTAGGCCAAACCCATTGCTGACATAAAGCCATGGAAAAAAATGGTATCAATGCAACTAACTCTGATGATCTAGAAAGACCTTTCGTATGAGATTTCTTATTTCAAAATAAAAATATCAGCTGTTATCTTTTTGTGTTTAAATGCCAAAGGATAGTGCAAATGAGATTCTTCGCACTGAACATTGTACTTGCAAACAATCTGGGTATAGTTTCTTTTCTGTGCTCTGCTTTAATATGTCCTTGCCACCTCTTGAGTCCGGTGTGACCACCACTCTGACCAGCAATTTGTCAGACTGATGGTACAAAAGAGGAATTTCGAGTGTCTTTCTTTCTAATCATTTAAACACACTCCGATTTGAAATGCTGAACACCATCAGATACTGATGTATTTTTGCTCAAAAATAACCTGCAGCTTGTTATGCGATGAAGCCTTCTCAAGAACTTTTGTGTGGAAGAAAATGGCTTGTACCCAAACAAAGCACTGACACTGTGCTGGGATTTGTTGGCCTAATCTTTCCGTGGACGAGAGTGTGACCAGGTATAGCAGCAGTGTTAAGTTACAGAAGCTGGTTTGTGGGCTAGAGTGAAAGAGCCAGGGTGTCTCTCTGGTTTCTGAAAACTCCTGCCCCGATGGCACTGCACAGCTGCACATTCAGTGATAACACACGGTTCTTAAAATACCTGAAAATGTGGTGTGGATACTCTCCACATACTTGGTCCCAGGTGTGTAGCTTACCCATGGGATCAGCCAGGCTAGAGACCGAATGTTTGAAAACTGGTACAAATGTTAATAACTGGGGTTTTTTTTCATAGAATATCAATTATAGATGCAATTCCAGGGTCAGGCACAAAGTAAAGACAGCACAGGTAGGACAGTTAGACAAGCTCTGGCAAATCTGTTGGGCTGAGAGGGACAGAGCATGTGCATCAGCTTCCCCCATTCGCTTTGCAGCCTGTTAGTAGACTCTGCCACTGAGGACACACATTCATTGAGGTACTTAGGGAATAGGAGTGGTCAAAGTGCAGTTACATATAGGTATTTCTCAACTTTAGTCTAATAATAGGAAAAAAACCAACCAACCAAAACCCGTAATAAAAACCACAATTAAACAAGACCCTGTTTTTCATCCAGTCAAATTCCAAGTCTATATCTGAATTCTGCTATAGTCAGAAGGCAAGCAACCCGGAAAATACTTATTCTTTCAAATATTTATGCTAAAAGAATGGGTAGCTATAGTATCTTCATTTTTTCTCATTTAAGTCCTTTTGTGTAATAATATATTTTTAAATTACTCCCTTCTGTCAACTTCATAGAAGAGCTATAATTTCTTTTCCCCCTCCCTTGCTGTGCTTTGCAAAGTCACATTACACTGCAACATTTAAAGCATGGATAGACTTTGACAGTACTTCATACAAAATGTACTTTTCAAGAACAGAAATAATAAATGCCCAGGAAATTGGTATTCTTTCTGTTATTGTCCATTAAATCCCTGGAAAGGGAAAAAATACACCACAAAGTTGCTAAAAGATCCGCCAGCCCAATCTGTTTTTTTTAAACACAGAGGAAAATTCAGGATACAGTGCTGTGATTCCTGCAAGTAGGACCTTTTGAAACGAAGAAAATTTCATTTGGAAACCACTATTATAATTTGCAAATTTATTTATACTTTGCCTTCTATTCTGCAAATAAGTTTTCCATACTTTTGTACTAGTATTAGATGTTGCATTTTAGGCCAGGCACATGTTGTAAGGCCAAGACTTCAGTTGTCATTAGACTTATGAATAGGTTTTGCCACAATAAGGAGCTCTAAAAGAAGTTAAGCAATCTGATATTCCTGCTATAGGAAACAAATATTATTCTATATACTTAAAAGCAATTTTTTTGGTTGTTTAATGATAATATTCTGTTCTTTTCCTAATTTATGTATTTTGGCCCTTAAGAATACCATTCATCTTCTGATTAGTTTCCCTATTACATGTATAATTAAAGACAAATCAGATTATGGTGATTAGCATGTATTATAAACCATTTTACTAATTTCTGAGGGCATATTCCTACAAGGGATAACATAGAAATTAGAAAGCTAATTAGGCCAAAATTACCTTTGCTAATGATTCTAAGCAGTAGTTAAATCCTCTAACAAAAGAGACGTTTTTGTGCTTTCGAGATTGAAGGTGTGACTCTCAGAAACTGACGTTAGCAATAGATCTGTGGAGTTTCCAGAAGATTTACAAAGGGCTCAGCTCTGAAACACCTGAACTAATTCTCTGAAAATCTGCTGCCACCGGGTCTAACTGTGGTTGCTTAAGACATTCACAGTATTGTAGAAGTCTGAGGGAGAAGAAATACCTCTGTGTGAAGTTCAGCTCTTCCCACCATTCTTGGGGCTCACAGGGACAAAGAAGGAGGTTTGAGGAGCGAGTGCCAAATTTTGCGTGCGGTGTGGGGCTATGGTCATATAAGAAGGGTGGCACGCCACCAGCAGGGTCGGTGAAGGCAGGACGTGTGGCCTTGCACTTGCGCCTAGACTATTGCCTGGACAAAGAGACTTGGTGTTGCAGTGGATGAGGAGTTGATGCAGGGTCATGGCCAAAGCATCAAAGGCAGAATCCCGCAGTGGAGGGATGCCAGCAGTTCTATCTGTCCATGTTGTGAGTGCAGTGGTACCACTCCCTTATTCAGAAAGGAAGTATACTGAATTTAGGACCAGCTGTAGCAGAAGAAAGCATCTCTAGGTGTTGAAGCACAGGCCCAGGGCTCAGGAGACCTGAGGTGATTTGCAGCCACAGAGTGGGTTCACAGCCTTTGAAGGCTACTCAGTCCCAGACTTTTACATGCATTTGAGTTCTTCACTCTCCTTTGAATTAGGAACCAAAATACCTCTGAGGGCTTCAATCTCAGTATTGCTGTCCTCAAGTCTCCTGTCTGTAAAAAGGAAAAAATAGTACTTTCTACTTCAGATATGCTACGTATGCTGAAGAGGAAGGAGTGGTTCAACGATACAAATGAAAAGGCATAAAAGTACCAAAAATCCCCCAAATAAGGAGTGCTGGAGCTACTGCAGGCACAGTCCTTCCCCAGGCTCAGACCCATAATGAAGTGGCACTATTCACCAGAGGCTTCCTTGCCCCCTGGTTCTCCACTGGGATAGATATCTGGTTTTGGCCTGGAACAGAGTGCTTCTTCCCCTCGTTCTCCATTGGGATGTATATTTGGAATATCAGAGTCAAACTGTTCCAGTTTAAAACATCTCTATTTTCAGATGCTAATTACCTGCTGAAACTTTCAGCCTCTGAGCTGAAGTTTTCCAGACCAGGTTCTGCCCCGGATTAATTTCATTTAAATGTGTAAGTAACAAAGCATAGCTATTCTTGTAGACAGGGAAAATTTTCTCCCTTCATCTGAAGGAAAAAGTAGGAAAGTGATAGATCGTTTTGAACAGCTCCAGTGTCAAAATGGGCGGGAGCAAGAAAAGACTGAAACACTATAGGAAAATAGTCCTTGGAGGTGATGAGCCTTTTGGTGTTCCAGTGAAGCTAGCCAAGGTTTGGGGATGATACTTTCCATATGCACAACTGGTTTGCACAGCTATTTCCCCATATTCTGCATAAAATGAGGCGGTGCTGTACATGGTGATACTATTCTTTGTACACACTAAAATACCTCACTAGCCGGTGAGGTGGGCTGTGCCTCCATTGCTTTGCAACAAGTTGGGGTGTGGGACGAGTGAACAAGTAGAAGGGAACAAGCTTTAATAGGAAAGACCTACTACTGCAGTCACTGAGAATGTGTGTGTGTGTGTGTGTGTGTGTGTGTTAGGCTACTCTTAAATGAAACCTGGCTTAGCTGACCCCAGCCTATGTGCATCAAGCTGTTGAAACTGAGGCAGTTTATGGTGTCAGAGAAAATGAACTATACATTTCAAGAGAAGTATTTGTGGACTTAGGAACTGCAAGATCTGCAGAGAACAGAACTAGGCAAAGGGGTAAAGGGATTTTTGGATTAATTGAGGCATATAAGGAGCTTGTAGCTGTGTTTCAAGTCTATCTCTAGCACAAGGGCAGTGTTGTTTGCAGACCATGGTCTCTCGTCAAAGGACTTGGGAATCCCAAATAGACCAATGGGACTAGTGTAAACTACTGTTTAATAAAAGAAGCAGTTTTCAATGAGTGTCACTGGCAAAACAGACTTGTCTTGGGGAATTTTACTTAATTTACTTTTTTTTGGCAAAATAACATAAAATTTTAATTACTGATTTGGATATTGAGGAAAGGAATACAATTAAACAAACACTTAGAGAAACACCTTTCCTCCCCATTCCCCAGACTAAACTTAAGCCAGGCACCTCCCGAGCCACAGCTTCCCTTGTTTCCACCAGCCCTCGCACTTAGTCCCTCCCAGCTCCTCCGGTGAGGTGATGGGCAGCACTGGATGGTGGGGCTGCACAGAAGGGTTTCTTTCAACTGCTCCTTCCTCCTCACTTGGTTTCCTTTGTCCACCAGCCACAGGGGTGTCCGTGGTTTGGTTTGGGTCGGGTCCATGCATGGCCACAGACCTCTGAGGTACCTCCTCTGGCACAGAGTGGTTTCTCCCAAGAGCACATCTCCAGCCATGTCCCCAGCAATGTCTTCCCATGTGTCTCTGCCTCCTCTCAGGTACCTCCCACACCTGTTTCTCCTCCTGTGTCTCCTGCCCCTTTCCTTAACCATGCCAGAGGTGGGCACCAGGGATGCCTGGGTGGCTGGGGCTCTGCCTCATGCCCAATACAATGAAAGAAACAATGAAACCTGTTGAGACAATGGTGAATAAGAAAGAATTTTCCTGGAGGGCATGGTGGCCCAAGGTCCTAGTGGCAGCTGAGCAAGCCACAGGCACTTCTGTCTTAGGGAGACTGTGGGGCACTGGCAGCTGGTGGGTGCTGCCAAGGAGGGAAGGACAAAGTACCAGATGCATGCAGTAGGTACAGAAGAAATGGAAGGGAGGTCAGAGCTGAGCACGTGAGTTACTTGGCCATGCTTTGGAAAGAGGAGGCGCCATCCCTGATGCACAGGGAGCAGTGTGTCTGAGAGGGGTGAACACTCCTGCCCAGGCAGTGAGCCGTGGCGGGGCTTGGGCTGGCAGCCTGGCCCTGGGAGCCTGCGGGAAGACATCCACACCCGGGAGGAGTGGTGGGGTTAGGTTGTATTACACCCTTCCTTTAAGCATTTCCTTTTGGCTAGCTCAGGTTTCTGCCTCTTACCCTTCAACATTGGCGTAGTCAAGGACTATAAATCCCTGTCTGGGAGGCAGCCAGCTGAAAGCTGGTCACCGCTGCAGCAGCTCTCTTTGTGGATTTAGGTCTGTTTGCTGGTTCAAAAGTCACTACTGGCAGCTCTGCTTCACATGTCCAGTTTTTGTGGAAAAAAATCTAAATCCCAGCCAGAATTAGGTGAACATTGTTATGCACACCATTACTGGACAGGGATTAAGGGGCTATCAAAAAAGAAAAAGCTGAGAGGCTCCTGGGGTTGTAAAACAAAATTGCCTTAAGTAGGTTATTGTCCTGTATCCTGAGTGTTAAATGGATGTGTTCCCTTTCATTTTCCCTGGCCATTGTTGCCATTCAGTACCTGTGCTTCCTCTTCAACACAAGGCCTTCCTACAGGCTTGTACAACAGTTTGTCTGCTGGTGCCTGTGAGCTTGGAGGTAGCAACTTCAGCAGTGACATGAAACAGTCATAAATCACAGCTCAGGCTGAATCTCCAGAGCAGCTCTCACTGCTCTCCTGCACTGGGTGTAAAGCCTTGCCACCAAAACTACCCTCTCTGCTTGGAGAAGACCTGCTTTGAGGCCTGGTCTGGCCAGCACGAGTGGAGCAGCCAGAGACTTTCTAACACATGTAGTCCCCAACCTTTCCTACCCCTGCCTGATCGTGCCGGGGGTTGCCATTGTTTGATTAATCTTCTTCTTTGCCCTTGTCCTATGAGGTTCAAGGGATGTCCTTGAACTTGAGATGACTGGACTTGTTCACACTGACTGTCCATAACCATCACTGCACCTTGTATTTCATCTTGTTATAACATTTGCTTAACCTCAGGAGGGTTTTCTGTTAAAGCAAGCCCTAGGACATAGCCTGATTAAACTGAGTGTAATTTTTATTGCCTAGGGAAGAAAGGTTTCCTGCAATATAACATGCAACAATTTATAACATTTTTCTTCCCTGTGGCACTTATAGAATATGTAAGCATAAAGACATGCAGCCAAAAATAGAATTCAAGACACAATAAACTTTAATTAATTTTCTGGAAGCATTTATCATGGGGGAATCAGTGGGAGGTGAGAAGCAGAGCTTTTCCCTGTATTTCATTTTCTTTAGCTGTATGTGACAGTAGCTGTCTCTCAGCGTGACTCTTTCTTGTAAGCATGCTCAGATGCAGGTGGAAGCTGGCTAGACTGTGACAGATGATGGCAAACCTCTATTATTTCACTGAAGATAGGTATTTTGGAGTGGTTTTACTTCACAAAGAACTGTCCTCCAAACTTTCCGTTCTCGCTGAACTCCAGGAAGAGTTCCCAGTGAGATAGGAATCATAGGAAAGGTAGCAATTTAATGAGTGTAAATCTACCACTACTCTGAAGTAATTTCTTTAGCCTAAAAGGTTAAAAAACCTGAAAGCATTTCCATGCCTGGGTAAGTATTACTGATGAGCCATTGCTAGAATATCATGCTCCAGGACAGACCTTTCACTACAGAACAGACAGACGCTGCCGGTTGCATACGATCACAGCCGGCTGAGAGCTCCAGCTAGGCTTACACTAGAAATGTTGGCTGCAACAGGAATGTTGGCTGGGGCAGAGGCATGTGTTTTAATACAGAAGGTCCATGCCAGCAGCAGCCGTAGTGTAGCTGCAGTCATGCTAACAAAAATTGCTCTTGCTAGCACAGCATATACGAAGTATAACAGCAACAGAGACTCTCTTTCCAGCTCTTGGCATCTACTTGGGGAATTGAAGCAGAGGCATCTGCTGTTCCCATGCAAGCTGGAGAGCTGAGGCATTGGAAGCAGTGTTATCCTCACTGGACTGGGCATAACATGCCTGCCAGGGGATGGTGGCTACTGCCACTGTCCTGAGTGCAGCCCCAGAAATCAGCGGTTCCCACTGGTGGAGCAGGTTGCACCTTGAGGCAGGGACAGGCTTTGGGTGCAGAAGGAGCTGGTTCCTCCTGTGCACTGGTGATTGCATGGATGTCCCTGTACCGGTGTCTGGTCTCCATGAGCTCAAACTGGGGCTAATCCCCATCATTGATAAGTCCTTATAAAAATCCTGCTAAGAGCTGTAAATCTTGCTAAACAGCCACTTGCCAAAAATCACAGCCAGCTGGCTCAAGCAGGCTGAGCTAACTGGTACTGACAATTTCTACAAACTGAGCACCCTCAAGGCCATGCAGAATGTACCGACATCAGTATGATCCTGGGGCAAGCATAGTGCAAAAGCCAAAAGGGTCTCAGGGAGATGAGATTTCGGCTTTGCTTGGGAATGAGATACCCCGTAATAACAGCTTACCTTGTTAGACACTAGCGGGTGCCAGTGGGAGGGAATTTATGTTCACTAGACAAATGCAAATTCCAGTGAGGAGATTAAACTTGTAAGAGTCTTAGGGAAAATAAACATCCTGGTTAGAGAGAGAGGCTGGAGAACCAGCACTAAGTATAACCATTGGGTACTTAAACCTCAGCAAAGAGTGTTAATGGATAACTTGATGCCCAAAGTGCTAAAGAAAACCTCAAAAGTCCATTTGAAAGGGGTTAGAGAAACTTTGTGTGTGCCTAAGATAAGGAAGGAGGCCAACAAACACAGGTCTGTTGAAGGCACTGGATGTCATTTAAGAGACAGAAAGAGGATCCAGAAAGCTGTTAAGGCTGTGGGAGGACCCTGCTTCCAAAGGTAATGGGATTCTGATTTTCCTGACCTGAGGTGCAGGATACTAGCAGGACAAAAGGAGTTCATTCTTAATGAAAGAGTAACCATTTGAGTAGAAAAAGAACAGCAGAAGGGCCCTTATTTCTATTCAACTCAGTAATTTTTTCTGACTGAAGCATATGCTTTTGG
Organism: Phalacrocorax aristotelis; assembly: GCF_949628215.1. Classification (NCBI taxonomy): domain Eukaryota; kingdom Metazoa; phylum Chordata; class Aves; order Suliformes; family Phalacrocoracidae; genus Phalacrocorax; species Phalacrocorax aristotelis. Next base: position 176,246,664 of record NC_134276.1, on the reverse strand, counting down.
GGTGGTGGGAAGGGAAGATAGAAAGAAAGTCCCGCCAGACCTTTATCTGAGAAGCTCACACAAAAAAAAAAAAAAAAAGGAAAAAAAGGCATTTTAATATCCTTACATGTATCCTTATAGATTATGGGGAGATAAAAGACTGAACTACCTCAACAGCAGGACATGGACACTGCCAGGACGCTGATACTTTCAGATACTGGTAAAACTCTGTCCCCTGACTTAACAACCTCCCTAAGGTGGTATCTGGTCTATGATCACATCAAGTCTTTGAACACCAGGCCTATACGATTATGGCCTTCGCCTCCCAAGAGAGGATAAGTTTGTGCTACTTTTTATACCAGAGATCTTTTTACTTGTATGCATTACAAGTAACTGCATACATTCTTACATGCATCCTTTTAAGAATGTGATTTAACATAGTATAGGAGGCCTGATTCTGCACCACCTCAGTGTTTAAAATCAGAGTGAAACAAAAACGAATAAACAACTGCAAAGACTTTTGGGGTTTGCTAGCTTTTCCACTTATTTATTCTGTTAACCTTGCGCAAGTGGAAATGACTACAGAATGTGCAAGGCCCCAAAAGCTGCAGTGCAGTAAGATGTCAGTGTTACACCTCCATAGGTCTCTATACTCTAGCTTTGCTCTAAAAATAAACACTTCTTCATGTAAGCCCCCGACTGTGCTATGGCTCATCTTTGTCATTCTTCATTGTGCAAAAATGAGCTTTGCAGACGCAGCAGGAAATCTAATTTCTTCAGACAGTATCAGAAGACAGAAGCAGACAGATATAGAGCTGAATTCATTCTATGCATGAAGGTACAGTGGGCTTGTTTATATAACAAGCATTATGTTATAAAAAAATTTGTGTTTTAAAAGTGGTTCCATGTCTTAGCATCCAGGATGAAAGTTGAGAAACCTTTCTAGTTCCTGAACTTCTGAAGAGCATCTAGGTGAGCTCACAGAGGGGATTTCACTGATCCAAGCATCTGTTAGAAGGGCAACTTGGTGTTTTGCAGACAATTCAGGCAGATCCTAGAGTGCTAGTGACACTTCTGTAATGTAAATTTTGTGAAACTCTCCAGCGGGGCAATGCTCCTTTGATGTGTCATTCACGGGAGGGAAAGAATTGGGGTCAAGTGTGGCTGTGGATGGTAGCTTCAGCTGCAGTGACCACAAGATGGTTGAGTTCAGGATCCAGAGGAGAGAGAGGAATATCGGTGATAGAGTCAGGACTGGATTTTAGGAGAGTGGACTTCAGTGAGGGATTTGCTAGGTAGCATCCCTTGGAAAGCATCATGAACGGGAAGAAGGCTGATTTTCAAAGGAAAAATAGAGTGTGCTCAGGAACAAACCATTGTGTTGTGCAGGAAGACTGGGTGTTGCAGCAAAAGGCCAGCATGGTGAAGTGGGGAGTCTCTTGATGCACTACGACACAAAAAAGGAGCATGCCAGGTGCTAATACAAGGGCAGGGAGAAAGGAGTTGTATGAAACCATAGTTTGGGTATGTACATACAAAATCAGGAGCTTAAAGCCCTGGAGCTGGTCTTAAGGATACCAAGAATTCTACAGGTATGCTGGTTGCAAAAGTGCGCGTGGGTCTGTTGGAGGAGACAGGTTAGTGTTGGACAATATGGAAGAGGCTGAGAAATTCAAATAACTTTTTTTTTGCTTTGGCTTTCACAAGCAAAACTTGCTCCCAGACCACTGTGTGTTTCAGCACAATTTGGAGACTCAAGGGACAGGCAACAGTGGGGGAACAATGCAGTAGGCACTACCTGGAGACCCTGGATGTTTTCAAACCTATGGGGATGGATGAGATTTTCCCAACAGTGCTGAAAGAATTGTCTTCTGTGATTCCATCATGTGTTGCCTGTTATCTCTGACAAATCATGGTGACTGGGAGAGGTCTGTGACAACAAGAAAAAGACTAACAGTCAGTCCTTAAGAAGTCAAAAGAGAGGACCCAGGGAGCTTCACTGCAGTGAAAGCCAGGCAGCTTTCACTAGGTTCCTGGAAAGACTGTGGAACATGTTTCCTGGGGATCCATTCACAGACATGTGACAGTTAAGAAGGTAATCAGAAACAGGCAACATGGATTGCCTTCTACAACAGTGTAGCTGTCTGTGTGGAGAAGATGAGGGCCATGAATATAATACACTTGACTTTACTAATGATTTTGGTGCCATCACCCACAGCGTTCTCATCTGGAAACTGAGGAAATATGGCCTGGAGAAACAAACGGTTAGGGGGACTGAACCTCTCAGCTCAAAGGGTGGCTCACATTTGGTTGGTGAACATTTATGAGAGGAGTACTGCTGGGGTTGTTTAACATCATCATCAACAACCTGGCTGATAACACAGAATGAACCGTCAGCAAATTTGCAGAAGATATTTAGTTAGAATAAGCATCTGACAAGATGGGTGGCAGAGCTTTAATCCAAAGGACCTTTGCTAAATGTGAGGACTAGGCCAACCTAAACAGTTTGAATGGTTTAACAAGGAGAAATGCAAAGTTTTGCACCTGTAGCAGAATAAACCCATGCATCAGGACAGGCTGGGAAGTGTCTGGCTAGTGGTAGCCCTGCTAAAAAAGCCCTGCGTTTTTATAATGGATGTGTGCCAACAGGGTACTCTCACTGCAAATTAGGCAGCCCATACACTGGACTACACTAGGAAGAGCCTAACGTAGCACTCCATTAGGAAGAACCTTGGGATGGCAACAGTCCTGCTTGGAGCAGGAGGTGGGAGTAGACGGCCTTTCAAGGTATATCCCAACCTACAGTTTCCATGATCCTATAGCCTCAATCTCAATAGCAGCTTAGCCTCTGAATAACTTAATATTTTTTTCCTCAGAAATTATGAATGAAAGGCTCCACTGATCTATGTATATATCAGTGTGAACTTGAGACAGTACTTTAATTTTCCATACAGAGTCATCTCCTTCCCCAGAAAAGAACACATACTGTGAAATCATAAGGTGGGCAGAAAGTTATGAATGTGGTCTGTGAAAGTTGGGAGTTTGGTCAGTTACACTCCTACCCTGGATATTTCTGCTGGCTTAAAACTATTTGCTTTATAGCTTAGTAAATTGATGCTGCTTTTTATGAATTATGATGGCTGGGAGAGACTTGGTAATAGTCCTTTCTTGTTTTCAGTACAGGCCTGTATAATTGCAGTTAATAAAAGCAATGACTTCTTAAAATGCACTTTGTGTATTGCAGCTGTCCTCAGGCAAGAGGACAGCATGTCTGGTTAAACACTCGGCCTTCAGAGCAACAGCAGAAAGTCTGATATTCTCCTCTGAATTGTGTAAGAGGAGAAAGAAGCATATCCCTTCCCAAGGACAGGGGATTGAAATTATATTCTCTGTCCTGCTCTGGTTTCCCCAAACCCTTTTGGTGCGCTCATCTATACACCCACTCTTTTTCTAAATTGAAAAGGGAATGCTTTGTGCTTTTGGGGATTAGTGACTTGAGCAGAGCCACTGGGATGAGATCAAAGGCTTGTGGGAAAATGATGAGCTAGCCTTTCTCCAAGTAAAAACACAGCAGTAATCCTCCCGGTGTTCTGTTGTTGCAGTGGCACGAACACTTTCACCCAAATTCATCCCATCGCGTCATATGCACTTAATGAGCCACCTAAATTGAAAGTCTCATTGTCTTAAGCTCTCTTATTGCCATAGGCAAGGAACTCCAGAATGCAATTTAGTCCTCCTACGACCTGAATTACTCTTTCAGGGTGCTTGTCTCTCTCTGGACACCAAGGAAGCCCTGGGTGACTAATGTAAGCACTCCAGACCTTTCTTTTTGTTTATCAGCGTGGAAGTCAGGATCTAGATTTTTTTTGTCTATGTAAAGCTTACAAGTTGTAGTTAATTCTGTTGGCTGAACGCTTCAGTGTGGTGAGTCAGCCTGGGGCTGACACATTGCTGATATGCACTACCCAGACAGTCTAGAGGATACTACAGAGGAAACAGAAGAGTTATTAACCTCAGTGACTCTGCTGTGGACCGATGGACAAGAGATAAGCTAAGGGTAAGGTTTGAACTTGAAAAACATTCAACACATGAGCCAGCACAACAGCTAAATACTGGTAACATGCTGCAGCTGTCCTCCCTCCATTTATTTCCTTCTCTTTCTTTCTTGGAGGCATCAGAGGTTTGTTGTGCTGGTCTGTGCATGTTGAGGGGACAGACTTCCAAGAGCAACTCTGACTCTGTTGCTAGCTCTTTGAAGCTCTGAAACATAAATCTAGGTGAAAGAAGATCTGCCACAGAGATCTGACAACACTTAATTGGTCTTCTTGTCTCCCCGCCTTTCTCTTTTACGTATGCCTTCCTCCAGTCCCACTGGACGATCCAATCCCACTGAAGAGGTGTGCAAGCATGAGCTGAGGGGCTGTACCCTGAGCCTGTACCTCCTGTCAGCTGAGCTCTTCCAGAAGGAGTATGAGATAATCAGGGTAACATCCTTCAGTGCATCATTTTGCATTCATGTGCTGCTGCATGTTAACTGTGTTGAAAAATAGCATTTAGCCTTTGCATAGATAGCCATTTGGATTGCCTCCTTTTAGATGTTTCCTTACCAGGAGCTTGTCTGGAATCCTCTTGGGCCTCAGCTGCTGTGTTTGAGAAGGTCTGATTCAATCATGTTCTTTCTTAGCACCAGGTAAGACATCTTCAAACACTTTTTCTGAAAGGTGACACTGCCTTTTCTTCTGCCTTCTCCCATTCCAAGGCATGCAGTGATGTGTCCCCTTCCATTTACCATGCTCACCAGGATTTTTTCTGGACACGCCAGTTCCGCCATACTTTAAGAAAAGTATCTATTGCCAGTGTATGGATGGAAACAGAAAGGGGCACTGCAGACACAAGCTTTAGCTCTGACATCAGGAAAGGTTTTTTAAAACCTCTTGTCTTCAGGCATGTAAAATGGGTGCGAAAGAACCCAGTCAATAGAGCTGATTCCAGGTGGCCACTGGGTTTTTTTAGCTTGCCTGAGGTACCTTCAGAAAATCCCCATCTTCTTCTATTGTGCACCTTCCCTAGGCCAGGGCTGGACCATGCTGTGACTCCTGAGGTGTTGTCTGCATCCCGGAAATCCTCTTTCCTGCTGTGAGCCTGGAAAACACATCCCAAACCTCAGGCGTTGTTCCTATAAAATAAAGATGTTGGTACCCATAAAAGATGCTGGTTTTCCTGTTCAGATGTCAAGATACACATTTAGCTTTTGTTTCATACAGCTACCCACTTGTTTGAAGTTGTGAGCACATGCTGAGTGTTAGTTTCCTTCTTTCCTTGTTTCAAAGTGTACACTGCATGTCTATATAAAAGTATCTTTAAGCATAGGAAATCCTTCTTCCTTTCATTGTGCATCTATTGGATGTCATCCATTTGTGTAAACAACAAGGCAAATTTTGAAAAAGTGGAAAATCCCAAGCACTTAATTGAATTAACTCATTTTTTGCCTTTCAGTAGATTGTATTTACCTCATTCTCATTTTGCAAAGTGTAACACTCCTGAAACTTTCCATGTGCTTCTGAGGGATCCAAACCCCCTAGGGGCTCAAGGCATCCAATTAATCAGGGATGACTCAGATTGCTGTGTAAGCCTGGCAACAGACAGAGTGGTCTCCATCTCACTGGAATTCATCTGGAGGATGTAAATTATATTTGAAAAATAGAAATTATTAATTCATCTAGCCAAATATAAGTTGTATAAAGTTAGCAGTTGCAGAACTCGGAAGAGCTCTTCTATGGGGCACGTGCTCTCAAGCCGTGTAGATAGCCAGCCAGGCTGTGGAGTGATGGGGAAGGCTGTAACTGCTGCCCGCTGCAGCGTCTGACTTTTCAGCCCTGCAACAGAAGAAACCCAGAAGAGCTGTAGAGTCTCCAGCAGCCAGAGCGGGGCTGATCCAGCTTGGGCTAGCCCAAGGGACCTTGCTTGGTATGACTACAGCAACAACAGCAACTGTGTAGTCAAGTGTTTCCGTATGACTTTGAAGGTATTTTTTCTTTTTCATAAATAGATAGCTATCTTGTTTCCCCAAAGAAGAAGAGAGCATGGTTTCACTTCCCAAGGGCACCCACGTGCCTGTGTGCAGGAAGGAAACATCTGTGCACGTGAGCAGGGTTGGTGAGGAGTTTTTGCTCCGTGCTGGTTTGTGGCAATTTGTTGCAAGCCACTTGAAGGTTTCACTTGAAATGAGTAGAGTGCTAATGTCCTGGAGCTCAGGAGTATTTTAGGGCTGGGGTTTTATGTTTGTTTTACTTTTTGCTTGTTGTACATGAGATGACAAAGAAAATTAATTGGAGAGGCCATAGCTGCACTGTCACTGAGACTGAGTAATGGGCAGCAGCCTGCCTGGAGATCAGGTCTGTGTCTGGTCAGATGAGAAAGTGTGCCCGGCCTGACCAGGAGAAGGCCATTTCCAGGGGACCAGGCAGGACCTGGAAGGCATCAGCATGCTACCCATACTCTGTGTGATGCCCACACATTCTGCGTCACCTACAATGGTGTTCAGGACCTCTGTGCATCCCCAGCAGCTCCAAACTCCAAGGAGATGTTGGCACAGCCAGAGAGTCTATGGGACAGCAGGGAGCTAGTGCCCTGCAGCTCCTCTCCCTTACTGTAACCTACCAACAGTATTAGTGGGTCACATTTTATGAGAGAAAGCACACAGGTAGTTTATAGCTGTTGGAGAGGTGGAACAGATTAATTTCTCAGAGGCTATCAACTTCAAAAGAGCAAGAAGCCAGAAAGATGTAACACACAGCTACTGTTTGGATGCTGGCTGTTCACGCTGGTTGGAAAATGGTTTGGAAACTTATGGGACTTTAAGCTTCAGCAAACCAACATTTAAAAAGAAATAGGTTCTCCTGCCCTCCTTATCCATTAGACGATTATGTTGATTCAAAAGGTTTACAGTGCTGAAGGGCCTATTCAAAGTGATGGGGGCTCTGAATCCCACCTGGATCTTAACAGATGTCTCCTTAGAAATCAGTGCTACAGACCTAATCTGGCAGTCACTGCTTTGGAAGAACCCAGAAGATTTGTCGGTAAAAGGATGGCAGGAGAGTATTCTGTGGCATTTCTAATCCCGGTTGCTATAAACTGTAATAGGATCTGTAATGCTTCAGTTGTTTGGATAGGTAGCTTGGCATTTGTTTTCTTCTTCTGGCATTTTCCCAATTTTTTTTCTTAGTATAAATGCATACATAGGAAATAATATTCTATTTTATGGAATTGGTCAATAAATAAATAAATCAATTAGACTGAGCAGCAACTGATCCCATTCTGAAGTAGTTCCCTAATTAGAAATGGTCCTTGGCTCCTCATTGATCTCTCTTCTCCAAGCCTGGCAGCTCTTTTCATTCCCAGGCATTCTTTTCATTCCCAGCTTGTAATGTCTGAGATGAAACACTATTAAATATAATTAAACATATTAAGGAGACACAATCTGTTACCGTTCCGGTGTCTGTAATAACAGAGGTGTTTAAAAAGCGCACAGAAAAAGAGAACTCAATTTTTTCAAGTGTAGCACACCTACCACTCAGTAATGGTTCTGTCAGACTGAATCTCCATGCCCTACTGTTAAAAAGCTAGGCAGCTGGTATAGTATTAATTTCCAGAAATCTTTTTTTTTTTTTTAATGCTGTCTGAAAATGGCCTCTTACTTTACTCTGATGATTCTAAAATACACCAGAAATGTATTTTCCTGCATAGCTGTTCATTCTGCCTTAAGAATATAGAAAAAACAGATGGGACTAATTTTCTCTTACTTGGTCCAAACATTTCAACAAGTGGGTTGTTTTTCTTACCAGCCTTTGAACTCCCCATGTTCTTAATAGGATTAATTGGATAAATAAACTCCTCCATCTTTGGCCCTTTATTAATCATACACCTGAGGCAGAACATGCAGAAGTTAATGGAAAGAAAGGGTGTCTGCTTGGGTTAAAAATGAGCTAATGTTGCATTATTATTAAAAGGCATAAAATTCTTGCATGAAACAAAAATTCATTTTTTTGGCATAAATCTCTGGTTTTATTTCTGCTATAGTTCAACAAATAACAAAAAGTGAACAGGTTGGGAGATAGTTTGGCAAGGGAAAAGAAGGAAGACTTATTATAATTACCTTATGGTTTACAGGTGTTCCAGGTAGGCATATAGATGTCGCTTTGTTGCAGAGTTATCCCTCTACTATTTTGCCAATGTTCAAACTAATTTATCCCTTTAAGGCTCTATCTACCTCAACTACAGTTGGAAGAAACCAGGTTGCAGTCTAGTATGCAGCAAAAGCAAGGTAAGAAAATCAAACAATGAAAGAAACCCAGTTTCCAATATAGACAGGAAATAAACATTTCAAAAAAATGAAGTTATGAGGTAAAATAGGAGGGACATTCTCCTTCTTTTCCTTCAGAGGTGAATGAATTAACAATTCAGGGATGCGATGAGATACAAATATCACCGATAGATTTCAAAGACAATATTGAGAAGGAGATACTGAACTAGGGAAATCAAAGCTGAGCAGTGCTGTAAGTATGCAGATCACAGAAGAGGTGCAGGTTAAACTCCCATTTGTCATCCTAGATGGCCTTCATCTTCTTCCCAAGCTCTGATCATCAAGGAGCTGAAGCTGTATTAAAATGTGCCCATGGGTGGTACCTACCTTTAAGATGAAATATTTTGATGCTGGCAAGGACTGCCATGACCGAGGTGCTCTGACATGCCACACTACGTAATGTTTCTTGCTTTCTTCTCATCATCTTTCCTTTTTGTAGAGGGGTTACAGATTATGGAATAGAACTAATGCTATGGTGGAGTGGAAGTAGGAGTGGGACTGAAGCATCCCTCGTACCCGATGACTGAAGGTGTGTCATTGATACATTGTCCCAGAGTGTGAGAAAACATGCACTGCAAACAGGTACAACAGTGGGAGAGAGCATCATCTGCTCCTGTTTTTCTGCTGGGCTGCCAAAAACTCCGGTTTGCTCAGATCTGCTAGTAGGGCTGCTCATGAAACTCCCTTCATTGGTTCAGTCCACGTGAGCTGAGTTAACCAATACCTACGAATGGAGTTGTTTAGACTAACAGAAGTGGTTAAGGAGATGCTCTCCTGAGGCACAGGAGGGAGTGGTGATGAGGAGTTTGCAGCAAGCTAAGAGCACTCTTCTCTTCAGCTGATGCAGTTGCATTTTTCCTTGATATCAGGCCCTGCTGTGAATTTGGCCTGGTGAATATATCACCCTGTAAACATGGAGCTGGTACCAACTGTGGATTCAAAGAGCAGCCATATAATTTTAATGGTTTTGTCAACTCCTTCAGCTAGAACTGTACTAGGACAGTTAGCTGTGGCACCTGAGAAACTAGCCAGATCTGTGAAAGCAGTTTTTTCAAGCAATCCTTTTATTTTTGGTATATGGCACTCATCAAAAATAAGTCAAGTTGTGGAATAGTGTGTAGGTAATTGCACTGTACTGTAATTTCTGTTTATCTTGGATACTATAGGAATAAACCAAGCAGAGAGAGAGGCATATTTGACAAGAGGTAAAGGAGACGGCCCTGCCCAAGGTCATTTTAGTTTCTGGACATTTGTCACAGCTGCAGTATTGTTCTGCTTTGGATGAGAGGGTGTGCAATGTGTTTTTAATGAAATATTTAAGACACTGTTCCCAATGTGAATGAGGTCTAATGAACACTGTGTACTAATCTCTGTTAATGTTGGCTGTGGCTGTGACCTTGGATAAACCTCTGCATCTCTTTGTGCACATCCCCATCTATAAAATGTCTTCCTCACAGGTACATAGTGAAGATTCATTAGTTAATGTTTACAAAGTGCTTTGAAGATGTAAATATGGTTATTACTTTAATGACGCTGAAGTTTATGAGATTAAGAGGGCATCTTGCCCTTTGCATCCTACTCACCAGTTGGGGGCTACAGTAACCATCCCATAAATAAATGCATCATTCGCATCAATCTTTACACATATCTGTTATCTGCTACTAAATCTCCTTACAATTCTACATGGTCACTGGCTATCCACTGTCAGTGATGCCTGATATTTTATAGCAATTAAGGAATAAATTACTTAATTTTTATGAAAATGGTACACTAGAGATGAAAATTTTTGCATGCACCAGTATGATTTGTCACTCCAAGCATCTGCAGGATGATTTTTTTCAATCATTCCTTCATTTATATAATCTAGAGCACCTCATTTCCCAGGCAAACAGCAGAATCCTATCTGGACCCAGGGGTGCCATAAAAATGAAATAAGATTAAAATTCATAAGTTTATTGTGTGCCAAATCTGTGGAAGACATTGGCAGGGTTTATTGTAAGTGTCTTTGCTGGGCTTCCAGATTAATATACCCAACTGATGTACCTCTGCTTCTTACGCTGTAGTTTAATATGCTACAGGAGATCTTGCTAGCACAGTGAAGCAATAGAAGTCTTGATAAGCGCTATTGAAAAAGTGTGAATACTCATAAAAGTCGGACTAGAAACCACATGTATTGCTGAACCTCAGACTTCCACCAATGAAAACAGAATCAGACTTTGTCCTAAGTTGGTTGGTAATATCTTTTTTTGGCCTTTTTGGCAAAAAGGAGCTGCAGTGCCATGGAAATGAGCAGGAGCTGTCAACTCTTAGAGTAGTTCAACATTGCGCTGAATTATATGTTGATGTACAGTCCCTATGCTAATGATAAATAAGTGTACAGTTATTTATCATTAACACAGTCCATGCCCCATTTCCCTAAGTTCTTCTGTTCTTTTTATTGTTGAATTAGTTCATTTCTACCATGAAGAAAGGAAGGCTATGTGGAGATATGAGGAACAAGAGCTGTGTGTTTGGCATGGCCGTGAAAAACTGGATGAGGCTGCTTTCTTTTACCAGGAAGCAATTACCAGCAAATCCATGAGCATCTATTCATTAACGACAAGACCAACTGTGAAGAGACAGGTTTTTTGGCTTTGCTGCCATCTAGCAGAAGATAGACAGCCTGACACTCACCCACCCACTGGGAGAGACAAGCAAATTAGATTCCTGAGACATGTTGGGGATAACATGGATTTTGGTTGAGGTCTGAGCTAGCCATTCTAGCCTAAGGCCTCTGCATGTTGCTAGTTGACTGTTAAAAGGTGGCTTGGTTTTGGAAGAGTGGTTACTAGGCTGCTATTCCCTCCTGCTTGTCTTTACTTGTCTTCCTCTAGTGCAGAACTAGCTGAGACCACTCATGTCACTGGAGGAGTGAATCAGGCTGCTGCTGCCTGGTTGGTACCGTTACATTGAAGGAGACATATGCAGACAGTGATAAAGAGACTTAAAAGAATTCAGATATGCCCTCTGAAGACAAACCTTCTCAGCAAGAGAAGAGCCTATTTCTTGCTGAGGGCTGGATTTCTGGGAAAAGGAAAGCACTCCTCATGTGTACAGAACACGTTGGATAATAATCAGTTAATAAGTCCCCTTGATCTAGGTTTGGTCAAGGCTCATGCTAAAAAAAAACACAAAACCAAACAAAACCAAGCTTGAGCTTCTAAAGCATTTCAAGCAAGTCATTAGCTGATTCTCAGTTTATACTGCTTTATCATCTGAACAGTCTTGAACAAAGCTTAGTTACGTAATGACCATGTTAGGCTCCTAAATGAGTTTCCTTTCCTGTAATTATTAATCCTCCAGCTTCCCTCTTTCTTGCAATCTCATTTTCTCCTGCAGTGTATGTTCCTTTCGCAGAGACAGATAACTGGATCTTGCAGGCAGTCATTTATGGTCTGTGTTCATTAGTTCACAGGCAAAGGAAGCTAAGCAGACTTTACCCTGATTTTCCTTTTGTTCAATGGAAACTGAACATTTATTATGGTTTTGTTGCTGAGGGAAAGTTCAATTGCTAACGTAACACAGGCTAAAAAAAAAATCACAGAAAGAGAAATGTTTCATGTTCTGGAACAACTGAGCTCACATGTATTTTCTAGGGAAGGAAAAAAAATGCTAAACCTGAGCTGAGGTAATCGAAATGTGCCTGTGAGGCTAACAAACTTTATAGGAATCTTGTGATTAGGCTCAAACTGAGAATTAACCAGATCACTCAGCTTGAAGGTTAAGCTTTAAAAGAAACTGAGGCAAGTTAAGATACAGGAATATACAAATCACCCAGGTAAGTCTGCCCTGTAGCAGTGTTCATTATATGATTGAAGGTAAGTCATTTTTCCCACCAGACCAGATTAGACTGACTTTTTTAAAAGGTAAAGTGAGAAGTTTTATTCCTATTTTTTTCTTTTGGACATCACAACATGGCGACAGTTATTTGTCTTGAGGAGTATGTCAAAAGCAATGAGACCCACACTCAGCTGAGTTTCTGGGCTGCTGGTTTTTCCTTGGGTATATGAATACAGCACTAAATCATGTTCTTAGTCTCTAAATTACATTACATGTCATGTGCATGCAAATATGGGTTAGGTAGTTTAAGAAATCCCAGGGTTGGGGGGAATGTTGACCAACTTTCCTTCCCGCTCAGGTGCAGGTGGCCAAGGAAGGGCAGTGAGGGAGCACGGGGCATGCCTCGCCTTCCTCGCTGGAGCTGTTGGCTGGACAATTCCCTTCAGAACCTGGGGAAGTTCTCAAGGAGAGAGGGCCTGGCTGCATGTACAGCACCTCCAGAGACAAGTGGTCCACTTCACATGGGCAGGATGATGGGTCGGAGGAAGGGAGCTGAAGAGTGAGGGTGTCCAAGAAACCGTCATGGCCCTTCAAGATGGATGGGGCTGGTGGGAGGAAAAGCCTGGGTGCCCTGGGGCCATGCGCTATACACTGTGTGTGCTGGGTTCATGAGAAGGAACTCACAGCTCCTCCTCTAAGTCTCCTTTAAGTTTTGCAGTAGGGATATTCTTAAAATATTTTATTCCACAAGCCTTCTTCAACTATTTCTTTTTCATCAAGTCCAGTAGACCAGAAGGGAATGGTGTCTCTGCTCAGATGTGCACCAGTAACCAGCCCTGAAGAGCTCACCCCCTCTAGTGTGGTGTCTGCAGTGCAGTGACATGGGCTGCATATGCTCTTTATTGGGCTCAGCCTAGCAGAATTGCATGGTTAGCCTCTGCCCCTACTTAAGAAGTGAAAAAATCATATGCTTAAGTAAAATAAATTACCTTAATTGAGAGACAAAATAAAAGAATAACTTAAGCTTTAAAACAAAATAACTTTCAAAGCGTAGTGTCAATGTCACCCAAATAATTGTTTTAAATCCAGTAAAGTTAAATCAAATAGAGTATTTTGAAAAATGAGAATGTCTCATGCTGTAGAAATGTGCATTTAAGCCATCAAAACCACACTATTGTGGCAGTGCAATTATGTTTTAAAACCAGATTAAAATAAATTGGATTTCTGCATCAACCTATTGGTGCCTTTACAATCATGTCAGTCTTTCTGAAGTCCACCTTGGTGCATGGTTCCTTTATGGACTGGGAGCTGCTAAGAACTCCAGGGAACTTCCCTCTTTTATGTTCACCAGATCAAGGCTTGTTGAATTAGGGCTGTTTTGAAAAGAGGTTTGTACCTGCTATCCAAACCTGCCCTCTGAAAGCAAAGAGTCTGTAAATCTACATGCCAATCAGATTTGAAGAAAGTAAAGTTATGTGCATGCTCTTTATATTATTGTGACTAACTGCTTCTTCCTCTATGAAATCACTCAAGGTCCTGCAAGCACTTTCTGTGATAATTTACTTAACGTTTCGTCTAGCAATTGCAATGGAGTACGTCTATGACAGCACAGTCTCCTTAACTGTAGAATGTTATTGGTGATCCTCTGAGTATACTTTAACTTGAATTAAATTTTCAGGGCAGGAATTATGTTTCCAGATGTGTGTAACACGTAATGGGGCTCTCTTCCAGTACTTTTTACGCAAGCAATAAATGCAGCTAATTAGACAGAGAGTTGTTTCTTTCCGTTTGCAGAGGGTATATGGTATTGCCCAGAAAAGGACAGTTTGTCCAACCAACAAAGAGTTAGCTAATACAGATTTACAAAAATTGAGTATTGGGTGATGGATTTATGGGCTACTGATAAGTGACCACACGTAGGAAATAGCAAAGCTTCCTAAACAACCACCATCTCTATTATAAATGTGGCTTTATGTCTTTTAACATGCAATGCTAGTATTCATTCACTGTTCAGTGTGTTTTATTCATTCCTTTTAACATAATATCTGTTTCTCACAAAGGATGAAAAGGTTGATTTTTTAATGTCCCCTCTGTAAGATTTTCTCTCCCTCAGTCACACCAACAGTTCTTTGTGTGCAAATAACTGAAAGAGCAATTTTGCTTCCAGCAGTGACTTACAGGTTCAGCAGATGTCAGTTAGGCAAAGTCATGGAAAGATGCTACAGGAGCTGCAGTTTTGAAGCTTGATGTTACCCATGTTGAACCTATTTATTTTGTCGTGTGAAGGCTGATAGTTTTGTGGAAAAAATGTCAAGACCTGTCAAGGAAAGCACTCTCTGAAAATTCTCAAAAGCTGAAAGCTTGTTAAAACCACACAGAGACAATTTTAAATCTGCAGAAAATGTGAGGAAAGGTATCTTTCTCTCCAAGATGGAAACCAAGAGACATGATTGTCTGTGTCCCCCTGCCATTTGTGGCTACTTGGAAAAGCTCCTGTCTGGGTCAAACCACAATAAATATAAGGAAAACTGAAAAAGGTGCCAAGACAGTGTCATCTATGTTATTTAATCTGTTTAAAAAACAGAAAAAATGCTTTATGTTTTTGTCATGCATAGATTTAGTTTCTTGCCCCACAAGGAAAGTTGGGATTGCTTATTGCTCTTTGGAATATAAGTGCCATATGAGCACCCTGTGATGCTGGGGAAAAGAGTGAGGGGTCTTACCTGACAGAGACTATCTCTGGGGGCAGTAGCATTGTTTGACCCTTGGCACAGACAATGTCTTTGACATCATCTGAGACCAAAGACTGTGTCAAGTTAGTAGCTATTAGCGTTTCATGTTTGAAATGCCCATCCAGCAGAACAAATGCCCAGTACACAGGCTATACACTGCGTCATAGCCCGTAGCCTGAAGAAATAGATGTACCTGACTACAAAGTGGGAAAATGAGGGCAGGCACTGGCAAGTCAGCTGGACCCCGAGGCCTGTTACCTTCTTGCAGCTGCGCTAATGGCAGCAGTGCTGTGTGTCTAGGAGCAGAAACTGCATTTGTTCCAGCATGGGACAGTGCTAGTGCTTTCCAGAACACTAGACCAATGCATTGACATGCTCAGGGTCTTTGTACACTCCTCCTACATGAGGCCGTATGTCACATGCACATGTAAAAAAAACCATTTTGATTAAAATATATTTGGGTCATGAGCATATTTTGGTCTAGAGTGCAGTATTACAGATTTGGTTATCTAAGGCCATCATCACCTGGTGAGGCCTTTTGTGATGCAGAACTGAATGGCTGTAGTTTTGCTGCTGATGAGGATTTGTGGATGGTTAAAGTGAAGGTAAGGAAGCTTCTTGTTCAGCCTCACTGTTGGTGTTTGCTTAGAAACCAGCAATTATTGATATAGGCAAAGTTTTGCAGAACTCAAACATGCCAGTACTTCTGTAGTGAAGGATGATCCCACTTGTCTGTCCTCCGAGATCCCCATTATTGAGATGTACCTGTGTCTAGAACACAATTTTCTGGAAATTGTATTGGTTTTCGGGCCAAAATGAACCTTTTTTTTATGTTCTGTCTGAAGAAGGTGTTTGGAAGGGGAGCTAACTGCAAGCGCACCAAGAACGTGACAGAAAGTTGTTGAACAGGCAATGAGGGACACTGCTAGCTGTGCTGTTAAGAGCTTGTGGAGACCATATCACTTCTACCTCCCCATGCTTCTCTTCCTGAAAAAAAAAATCAATCCCCACATAGTCAAAAAGTAGTTTTATAGGGTAGTGGTCTTCATCTGTCTGTGTTAGCTAGAAAACCCATTTAGCAGTTTTCTCAGCTCTTCAAATACAACATGCTTGGTATGGATATTAATGTGATTTTCCTGGCCACAGTAGCTAGGCTTTTGGGCGTAGCAGTGATGTGCTCACAGCAATTTGTTGCTAAGCAGAAACATTGCTTAGTTTCATATCAACTGAAATGTTTTCAGTGCTCCCATCCCAGATGTGCATTCCAATGGTTTAAATTCAGAAGTTATGAACATGTAGATACCCCTAGTCTTACTTGGCTCCAGGGCCAAAATGTTGATAGGACAGAATTGCATTAAGATAAATGCAGTGAGGAAAATATTACATGACATAACCTTACTGCAGGCACTCAAAACCATTTAGCAGTGAGGCACCTTAGCCTAACTAGCATGGTACCAAGATATTTGTCTTAGGCATTACATTTCTCTGCATCTCCAGATACACCCATTGTCCTGAGTTTACTTAGAGAAGTCTGTCGTTTTCTGCTCTTTTGCCCTACCTTTCCTCCAGAAGTACAAAGTGAAATCCTCTTCATTTCTTTAACTGAACTGCGTTGAATGCAACTTCATTAACTTCAGCACAGTCTCACCAAGGATTAGCTTGCCCTGCTCACCAATCCTTAAGAGAAAATAAATTAATCAGATGTAACTGCCATAACCAACAAACAGCCCAAGAAAGATTACTTTACCTTGAGGTCTACTGTCTTCATAGTCTAAAAATGGCATGTGACTTAGGCACTCTCAGATGCTTAAATGCCCTCAGAGTGGTCTAAGTGATAGCCTCACAAAACTGAATGCCTTAGGAAGCAAAGATCAAAGCAAGCTTTTATTGTTTAGCTGTCTGTGCAACAAATTCTCTCCTTCTAGTACGTCATAACATGAATTCTGATGTTTTTCAAGTGCTATTTAATCCAGATCCCAAGTGGCTTGTTTGTTTTTTTTTTTTGTGTCTCACTATGGCATGATGGATGGCCCATACAAGTGACTCATCCCTAAAATCTCCTGGAATTGTGTCACTGTGCAACAGGATATTCACTGAAAAAAAAATCTATCCCTGAACAACAAACTAAAATTGCACTGGTGAGTTACAGACTCTTAAAAATAGGAGGTGATTGTGGTAAGGGTGAATGATGAATCCATTAAATGGAGAGTTTAAAAATTACCTCCAGTATTTTATAAATACATATATATGGATATTTTACTCATAGTATAACTTTCACTATCTTGAGAGGAAGCACAGAAAGATTTGACTCCTCAAATAGAAATCACAAATCTGATTTATGGAATCAAATTGATCTATGGATTTCTGCTGACAGAACTCATGACTTCATCTAAACTAGCAAAAGTTTTATTCTGCAATTCCAGTAGAATCAATGACTCAATAAAATACTAAAAAAGAAAATAAAAGGATTGTTACCCTGTATTTATGTTAGCTCAACCATACTGCAGCAAGGACTCAATTAAAATGTAGCAGAAATGCTCCTGAGAGCAGACTGACACAGATTCATTGGATTCCTTAAAGAGTACCCACCTGGTGTACGAATGTTCTTCTGGAGAAAGTACTGTGTGGAACAGCCCTCTGTTACCAGAAGGACAGGACTGAAAGCTTCTCTCATTTTCAGATAAATTCTCTACTGCTTTTTTCAAGAACTGCTGCAATGAGGGTAATTCCCTCTCCCCCCCCTTCCAGGGGTTTCTCCTTATTTCCTGTTCATTAGTATTGCTGACTTCTAAATGCCAACTGGGGGCAAGAAAGCAGGGACTGTCCTTATAGAAGCAATATAGTTATGTGCACCTTTTAGTCCTTTCTCAGAGAGTGTGAATATGGCATGGATGACAAGCTTCCCCACTCCCCAACAAGCTAGTACAGGGTGGATGGTCCTACAGCAAATGACTCCCTGAAACGATGTGGATGTGTGAGGGTGGTCGTGCCCCAGAGGGCCATGCCTGAACAGCCGCACCACCTTCCAGGCAGCACATTTATGGATTTGCTTACATCTTTCCCATTTTACAGAACTTATGTAGTATATTCATCTGGTTTGCAGTTTGGGGAAGGATGGGGCCCGTCAGGATATGTCATAATGCAGTGATATAACAGGAAGACATGGGAGGAGACCAGATGTTCATACAAGGGGCTATCTTCTAGAAATGCAGGCTGTTTGACATGAAGGGTTTTGCCCTCAGTTAATATAAACAGGCAGAGGCAGCACTGTCTCCAGCTGTCATATAGTGCTGTACGAATGACCAAGCTGTTCCAGCTACTGCAATCCCATGGAAGACCAGATGAACAGTTTCAGGGGACTGCCATGAAAAACATCACGGTGCAATACTCAGTAAGTGATTGCTTGGATTTGCTGACATTTCACTCTTTGTAAAATTGTTTCCAAAGCCATGATCATCTTACAGCTGCTTCACGTTTTCCTAGGTTGAAGTGGAACTGACCTAGCCTCTATTCTGGTTCAGCTGTAATTGACTTGCTGGCTGTCTGCTGTTACTGCAGAGGTTTCTGAATTTCTTTTATTATTCTCCCCCTCCACAGTATCGGTTTTACTTTAGCATCTTGTGCTCCAAAGTCTTTTCAATGTCTTTTTTTTTTCTTTTCACATACATTTCCAAGCTACTATAAACAAGTTGTATTGCTGGTGAGCAGACAGGACATAGAAACATTCATTCCCATCAGAATAGAGCTAGAGTATCTTCAGCTGTGGTTAGGCAGGTATTTGCACTTCTGGTGTGGCAATTAGACCATTCAGTGTTGGCCTGTCAGACGGGATATGCAAACTTCTTATAATACAGCTTTCTGATAAATTGCTAAGAACAAAAATCCATCAGTTCTAGAAAATGCTAGATGTACTCTGAATCTGCTTGCTAGAAGAGACCTTTAGCCAGACATGGCTGGGCAAAATTCCCCTTGCACCCCAAGGGTGAGTTACTGTTCAGTGAGCTGTACTGGCTGCTGCCATCATCCCAGGAATGGCTGTGTTCAACTGGTGCTGCGTGGGTATGATATAGAGAGTGACCACAGACCCTCTGTTTGGAAAGGTGTTTAACCCAACTCATCACACTGCTAGTCAATGATCCAAATGTCCTCTGTTTCAAATACTGCTGAAGGGGGAAGTTCTTTTTACTCCCATCTGGTTATGACTAATCTTCTCGGCCAGGTTCCCTGTGGCAAAGGAGGGGCCCAGGACAAGAACGTTCCCCCTCCCTCCTAATTACAGGCTTTGGTTAAACACAGAAAGACTAGTAATTAGGGTACAGAAATACCAGTAGGTATATGTGAACATGGAGTCAGTTTACAAGGTGATATGTTAAAGCTAATTCAAGCCTGTACATAACATCTTTCTCCTTATGGAGGTGTAATTAATCACTTTGTCTCATTATCGCACTGTTGGATTAAATAGAGTCATTTTAACCTTCCTCCCTATCTTGGAATCTGGTGCAACCGAAGCCAATTTCCTTTGGAATATGTGATTGAGCTTTTGTATCTGTGTGGACATGGCTCTGTAGAGATCTAATATTAAGTCAATTTTAGCCTTTTCATCAATCACTTGAACTTGAATAGCATGTTAAAGTCATTGCCTTGGAGAGCATCCCCCCTCGGGGTGTCTCATTGACTAAGCTGAGGATCTTAAGCTGGCTGAGTCCAAGGTCAGCTCCTTTGCTGATAACGGCTGCGGCGAATGCAACTATAGGCGATGGCCTGCCCCTCCCTGCTTTTCAGCTGAGGATTTACTGCTGGTCCCACCTGGGCTAGGTGGCAGCTAGGTAGCAGCTGTGCCTGGGCTCAAACCTCCATCTGTGATCTTGGCCTGATCTGGACGTGCTGGCTCGGCATCCTGGCTTGGCCTCAGACCGGCCTGGTCGCTGAGCTGGGTGATTGCTGGGCTGTGTCTGGCCCTGGTCACTGTCTCTGGGCCTGATCCAGACCCTCACGTGCCACTCAGCATCCTGGCTCCTTGCTGCTGAAGCCTCTGCCAGCCTTGCTCCCAGCTCTCCTTCCCTGGGGAGCAGCTAGGCCTTGCTCCACCCTGACACAAGTTTTTAGGACTCACCTAAGTCTACTAATAACCAAATAAACTTTCCTGTGTCTCCTTTCCACGGTCCAGTTCTGAGACAGGTCTGAAAGCAGTTTCACCTGAGTAAAAACTGAGGGCAACCCTGAAAGCCGTAACCTGACATAACCCAAAACTAGGCTTTAGCCCTGTGTTTTATTTCAACAAATCAAGTTTTATGGAATCACAGCGACTACCATCCTGCTTGTCAATTGATCCCCCAGATGTTCAGTGCCCGTGACCCCATATCTGTCATACTTGTGATGGGCATCAGGTTATGTTAAGTGAAGCTGACTGTGGAGCAGAGCTGTGGGAGGGAGAGCCTAGATTTACTGCAGTCAGGGGGACCCGTGACATCACAAAACTTCACAGGGAAGCAGCTTTCATGACTGATATTACTCACAAGGCAGAACAATTGCGATGCAAGGCAGAAACTTTTGTGCACTTTTGCTGTGGTTTATATTCTGCAGCGGGGATGGGCTCAAGCTCTGCAGTGGTTTGGGTTTTGATATCAGACTCCTTCAGGCCTCGTTTAGTCCCAGTCAGACTGCCTGTGGTAATGCAGGAACCATGTGGTATGGAAGAATCCCTATAAAAACAGAGAGCTTCACCTTCTCCCAGGTTCCACACACCAGTAACACACTCATTTGTGTGCTATCCAGTACCCTATCATTTGTAGCTGGACTGGAAATAAAAAGCTTCTCTCCATTTCACCCAACCCAGAAACATCTTGAGTGGCATGGAGAGTCCCGCATTGGCGAGTGAGCATTACAGTGAGCAGCAGGGAGTACCACGACCTGGGTGCAAAATGCACACCAGTGCAAGAGGCAGCCAGCATCCACATTTATGGGCTTTCCTCAGAGCAGCTTTTGCTTACTTCACAAATAGGCTGGTACAAATGCCCCACGGGGGACTGAGCTCAGCAAGATGGGACCCTGAAGCAGGAGTGAAGCCTGTAACTCTTGTGAGGCACAAGACGCTGCTCCTGACCAGACGGTAAGTTGGTCGCTGTGCTGGGTAGGACAGGGCAGACCAGAAGGCTCATACTGTGATGCCCGGCTGTAGCCTTGGCCCGCAATGGCCCTGGGTCCCTGAGCCCTGTGCTGGGCTGGTATCAGAAAGGAACCAAGGCTGCAGGTGAGTGCTTTGAGCCAGAGAGACTTGCCAGCAGCTCTGAGGAAGGAGGGACCATAGCATGCCATCAGGCATGTCGGAGGAGCAGGGCACCCTGAGCTGCTCATAGCAGAAGCAACGGCAGAAAAAAAATGGGATGTGCACCTCCTCTAGGAAAGGCTGATATTCTGTTTCCCCTGCTCTCACTGAGGAGGAGTTGAGAGGTAAAAGATGGTGCAAGAAAAGGTGATGGTGCAGGAAAAGGCAACGGGGCTGAGCACAGGCAGTCACAGTTTGCAGAGCCAAAGGCAGAGGACAGGCTGCACCATGCCAGGTGGGAGATGAGTGAATTGGGCTGGTTTGTTTCCAGCTGCCTACACCTTATAAAATGATAGTCTGCTTCTGGAGATACTGATCCAAGGACCTTCCCCCCTACCCCAGGTGACCTTGGGAGCTGTGTGTCCCTGAGAGCTGTGTGAGTGTTCCCGGCAGTGCCTCAACTCCTGGAAGCATCAGACCTCACAGCCCTGCGGCACTCAGCGTACCCCATCTGGGAGCTGGCCTGGCTCTCCTCTTCGCTTTAATCCATTCAGACATTTTTCACCTCCTCTCTGTTGTGCTGTAAATGCTAAAATGTTTTTTTTTTGCTGTAGGGCTTGGAGGGGCCTTCCCTTGCTAACCAGTTTCCTGCTGGTGACTGATTCCGACACTGCACTTGAATGCACCTCAGTGCTGCCCCATAGCCCAACACAGGAACATAGCTCAGGGAGGGATTCTGCTTCTTGTCATTGCACCTCTGGTTTTCCTTTTAATTATGGTCAAGCAGAATCGCTTCCTGAAAATAAAACAGAGGAAATAAGTATGACCTGGTTTTGCTTAGAATTATGAAAATAACATTTTTCCATGCAAAATCATAATCCAGACTTCCCAGGCTTCAACAGACTTAAAAGGTTTAGGAAGCGCTGAGATACATTTTGCTCTTCTTAATTCAGCTCTCCATGTCTTGAGAAAGCCAAAGGGAGGCTATAAGCATATTTACCTGACATAACGAACGGCAGGGACTTTGCTAGGAAAAAACTGGTAGGCTGGTACTTTGTTTCAGTCCTCTGGTTTCCCCCAGAGATAACAACTCACTAGGGTTGTGCAGGACTTTGCAGCTTGCACTAGCCTGAAGAAATATCTGAAGAGACTTCTTAACTGGGGGAGGAGGGAGGCTGGCGCCTGAGTGAATCCTTTTATCCTCTGCAGAGGCTCCTGGAGCTCAGCCCTTGCTACACTGGCAGGGCATTGCGTAGTTATCGGATGATAGTAAAATATATTCCCTGTCTGCATCTGAAATGTTCTTTCCTCTTTAACTGTATATCCTGGGAAGACTGAAAAAGCTTTTGCTTTCTCAGCCTCTTAAAATAATCTTTTATCTAATGCATTTTGAAGGGTTTTTGTAAATGTCTTATAGATGTAATGGGCTTCAATCTATGTGATTTCAGCCTCACACTTATGAAGAGGAATCTTGCATTAAAACTCAATGGTCAGACAGCAAAAGAAGGTCACTCCAAGACCATCAGGCTTGTACTGCAGGAGCACAAGGGAAGGTTTTGATGCTATTCCAAGCTAGCAGGCCCTGACATGTCTTCAGGGACAGCCTCAAATAATTTGAAGTCCCAAGCAAGGCTGAGCAGAAAAGCCCTAAATCATTTTCAAATCAGTGAATGTACTTGTCCAACTGTTTCCTACTGCCTGCCCAATGGGGCCACCCCCTGCCCTTTCTCCACATCCCTTTTCCCCTGCACATCACCGCCACAGGCTAGATCCTCAGCACTTGTGAGGCCAAGTGATATTCCTGGTTGACTGTCATTGCTCTGGTTTTAGAAAAGTCAAAGACTGCTTTGCTCAGTGTTGTGCAGTAGATGATGAGCAGAATTAAATTCCAGAACCAGAGGACAGATGTTCCTCCCCTTCAAGCCAATGTAAATCAAGAGTGAGTCCGCTGGAGCCACTGGCATTGCGTTAATATAAAGGAAGACAGGAACACAAGCATTTGCTACTTAACCCTAAAGGGTCTGCAGAAACATATTTCACCAACATCTTCCAAACATCCTCATTTCAGTGCAGTAATGACGGGAACCCTAAAGTAGGTGAGGTGCCAGTGGCTGGTTTTGCCATGACACCAGGCAAACCTCAGAGAACTCCAGCCACCTCCTCCCTAACATCTTCTACTTTATGTTCATTAAATGCCCAGTGCTTTTCAGGCACAGAACTAATTGTTACCCATTAATCAAGATTTTAAAGGCGTGTACAGTTATCAAATCACATGTCTGGCTATCAGTGAGATGCAGAGACTGTGAAGAGGCAAATAATTTTTCTTATCATTGAAGAATTTGCTAGCAAAGTAAGGGAGATGTTTCTTTCTGGGCAATTTATTGTTGTGGAGTGAAATCTTTATACCTACATCTTATTTTCTAGGCTTTAAATTTTTCCTTTTTCTTCCCAAAATATTAAACCTGTTCCAAATTGGCCTATTTCAGCTGTTGTTACAGGCACTTAATTACCCAGTTGCAGTATTTTATATTTATTGCAGATTTGTTCGATTTCCCTACAGCGCCTTCACTTCCACACCCCACCTAGGGGGTAAATCTGTAAACTGCTGGTTCACAGCTGTCAGTTTTGAAACAAGAAAGCAACTGTTGGAAAAACTCCCAAGTTTCATGCTCCCCTCCTCCCCAGATTTACAATGTCATCTATGAAGTTAAACTGCTGTCACATCCAGGGTGAGAAATATCCAGCCAGAGATGGGGGGAAGTCTGGTGTCTCACATTCAGGGTGAGAATGAGAACTTTATTTGGAAAATGAAGGAGCTCTGACTGAGGCAGACCTTTTCATCACCTGGGAGGTCCCGCAATATCAGACTTGGAGGTCACGGCATTTTGCAAAGAAGCAATGCAGCCTTTTGCCCACTCCCCAGCAAAGTTGCAGTGCCCTCCAAGGGGAGCGGGGGAAGGCTTCAGGCTCTCGGAACTTAAGCTGGCACTGACACCATTAGGTTTCATTTTATCACTCCAGAAGGTCTTGGAGAAAGTGCTTGAAAAAAATACCCTAAATTCTCATCACATTTCTGGTGCAATAAATGAATTTGGAAAGAATCTGGACATTAATGCTAAATGCCCATGTGGATCTTCTCAGAGGACCACAGTTAGCGTGGCTTAAATTTGCTTCATTTGTATATGAAGCCTTTCTTTTCACCCCTTCACATCCTCAGCTATTAAATTTTAAATTACTATGCAGGGCATGAAGCCTCTGTGAAGCCTCTCTGAGCTGGAAGGAGAAAGCGTTGCCGTAACCCACGCACCTCTCAGGAGACCCTCCTTGTTGACCAAGACGGTTGGCGAAGACCTGCTTCCCTGGACATAGTGGGAGTGGGCTCTGCTTTGCACCCCACTGGGGGCTTCCCTTTTGCTTCTGCCTCTGACTGGGTTTGCTGGCAGCGTTCAACATCTTCCAGCATCAGGGGGTTATTTTTGTCTCCCAGCTGGCTCTGGACTGCCCAGCCCAGGCTGTGGAGCATTAAGACATTCATTCACAATGCCGTTGCTTTTAATTTTCCCTTTTTATAGAGAGGACTAAATCAGAGGGAGTTTGATGTTCCCCTCTAATTATTTTTTACTTGAAAAGGGGGAGTTTTAAGCACACCAGTGAGGATGAGAACTACTAGGAGCTACAGCCTTGCTCCTCTGTAAGGAAATAATGGCCATGGTCCTGCCAGGGGAGCTGGAGCTGGGTTAGGGCTTATTAGTGCTCCTCGTACCATGTTTAATCTTACTGAATTTATCAGCCTTCCTCTGTCAGTTGAAAGGGAAAGTTAATATTGGTGAAGTCACAGGTCAAGAAAACCCTAAAACAATATCGAGTGAGCTGGTGAGTTTTGATTTTGGAAATGAGCTTGAGAAACTTGGCCAGTGGCAACTCAGGCATTTTGCAGCTGTTGTTGGTGACATGGGACAATAACTCACATCTCTAATTACGGGGCGAAGGGGGTAGTAATAGACTAGCTGAATTCAATAGCAAACCTGCTATGGATTTTAATGGGAGCAAACTTGGGTTTGGGTCAAGCTGTCTCTTACACCTGTGTGATTAGGGAAGGGAAAGAAGGCTATGGCCACGTTCTTCACTTCTGTCCTTTAAGAGCAGTTGGTGGTCAATAAACATGCACAAGCAAACTCCAGCTTGCACTTGTGGGAAGCTGGCCTCTGCAACAGGGCCTACTTCGCTCTTGGGCGTCTGCGGCCAGCGTTTGGGCAGGCATTGCTGCCATCCTGTGGAGAGCTGGGCCGAGGGACGGCTGCGGGGCCAAAGGGTGCCCAACGCAGGCTCCACGGTGGTGGGGCTGGGGATCCACTCGCGTGGATTTGGGTTGGGGCCATCGGGTGTTCCCCTGGCCAGACCCAGGACTTTTAAGAGCCAGTTTGCATTGCACTCGTCTGGCTGGAGCGGGAATCGTGCCCGTGCTGATTCACGAGCCGACACAAGAGCCACTGGGGAAAGCTGTCGTCCTCTGGTACTCATTCCGTGCTCAGATTCAACAGGGACTGCTCACCTGTACGCATAGTGAATGGATGTTTCTTTTCAAGGGCACCCTGCATGCTGAAATCACAGCCTCAGCCTTGGTTTTAATGCCATTTTTATTCTGTAAAAGTTTAGTATTTTGCTAAAAGATAGTATATAAAAAAAAATATTCAACCCAACAGTGTGATTGGAGTAAAGTAATATGCAGACAGCTAAAAAGATGGCTAGAGAGCAGGAAAAGCAGGACGTCTAGTCACTGAAGAACAGTTATAAACAGCAATAAAATTAATATCTATATTAAACTAGCAGTGCAAAGATACAAACTGGAAGCAGCTTTACATTAAAAATACAGCTTTTTAAATACAGAAATAGCACCAATTTACAAAAGACAATCAGAAATGTAAACGTGGCAGGTAGATTCAAGTATAAGTTATACGCTCACCCTCCTCAGCAACTGTCTTGGGACAGAAAGGTTTCACAAACCCTGCAGAACATCCTGGGTACGCAACTCGCCTCAGTGCAAATAACAAATTCTGCTCTTCCAAAGCTACTTTGCTGATGAATTGTTCTGAGTTGATTTTACTTCTTTCAGCGAAGGCAAAGATAGGAAAGGAAAACTCGTTCCCTCTTGACAACCAACCCTTCCCCCTCGCCGGTCTAGTTCAGCAGCTCAGGTACCGCAGTACCAAGTAGCATTGATCCCTTTGCCACCTGATTGCTTCGGTGGTCCCATTCCTATTTTAATGAGTATTTTAGTGAGAATTTTGCATTGACAAAAACAAGACAGCATATCAACCCCCTTCTTCTCCCGGGCCCAAATCTGCTTTCGCAACCATGACCCATCAAAACAGCTTTGATCATGAGGGAGTCGATCCTTATTTCCAGACCTGCTGTATTTATGGAAACTCAAAACCAGAAGCAGAAATTGGAAACCGAAGATCCATTTTCAGTCCCTGCATTTTCAAGTATAGTTAGGTTAGATATGGCACAGAATAACATTACTGACAAAGAAAGGCAATTTTTGCAATGATGCTTCAACTGCAGTGAAGAGCCAATATTAGCTCTAATCTTCCTCTCTGCTCCCAGCTGCCATTTCACTAAAAGGCTGCACCATACTGGAGGGGAAAAGACAAGGTTTGGAGCATTGACATCCACCATGTCATCCTGAACCCTAGCAGCCTGTTTCCAGCCCCAGCAGCAACAAATGCATGCTAGCAGAAGGGCAGGGGCAGCACCGTGCCAATTACACATTGGTTTTCAAAGTGAAATTCATTTAAGTGGGCGTATAAGAAGAAATAATTCAGAAGCAAAAATTGTAAACTTTCACAACTGTAGTGTAATTTAAAAGGAAAAACAAACCTTAAAATTTAGCAGTCTGAAGATTTCTCTTTACCACCCTGGAAATTTCCTATGACAATCCTACTACAGATTTTCTTTCAATGAGGGCTAACCAGCCCTCCTTAAAAGGCTGTTATTGGTCTATTCTAAGATAAGGCCACGTTACTCAAACTCCCAGCTTCACTAAAATTCTTTCTTAAATTCCATTTTCATAATACATTTCATTATAAAAATAAAAAACCTCATCAAATCCCCAACCCCCCAAACAAAGTCCTAGTCTCCCTTGACCAACAAAGTAGCACATCCGACAGTGTCTCTACCCTTGGAAAACCAGTACCAATGAGAGAAGGGCTGATAACGCTGGCCGCCTGTTTGCTAAAAATCCAGAGCAACGTGATGTCAACAGCCACAGTGTCTGTCTTTTAAACAGGAAACTGCACACATTTAATTGCAGGCTGCTACATGAGTGAAAACATACCCAAGCATAAGAGCATTAACTCTTAAAATTATGTCCTATGTTATTTATAGCACCATCCATTAGTTGAGGACTCTGAATGTTAACTGTTATACTTTCCTTCCTCTTTATCTTCTCCTAAGGAACAGATCATTTTTTTCCATTTCCAAAATTCATAGCTCCTGCTCTTTTCAGCTTCTTTTTATGGTTTAGATAAATATGTGCCAAATGATAAGATCTCCCTTGTCTTCCAAGTACACTCCAATGCACTATTAACTAGTTACAAAATTCCCATAAGAGAAGAGTTAGGCACTTAAGTACATACCCCTGAAGTAGACTTAAGTAAACTGCTAAGTAGGCACTTAAGTAGACTCAGGTTAGACTGAATCTAATCATGTGGTTAATGACTTACCAGTGTTACTTGGTCATAAAGTCTAGACTATATATTTAAACGGGAGATGAAGCCTTAGCACAGCCCTCTCAGGGGCTTGTCACTCTCAAATTACTTTGTCAAACTTATTGAAGGAATCAGGTTTTGTATTCTTTATATCTAACTTGTACATTTTGCTCAGAGTAAAAGAAAAAAAACCCAAGGACTAATATAGTTCATTAACACAATCAAAAATGTTAACATTCACAGTTATTTTGGTCTTAATATTTTTCACATGTATACATTCGATCATGTTGTGTTAAGTTATTATAAGGTTTTTCTAACCACAAGTGCTGGGCAAATTGTACAACAACCCACTGAAATTCAAGTAATCCTACCCTGAGAAAATCTGTTACTCTGAAGCTGCAAAAAAACCTTTTTTGCACTAAATCCCACTCCAACACACAAAATAAATAGCAAGAGGCTGCACTGCAGAGGCAGGATTTGACAGATTGGAACCGAGGAAGCAGTTGCTCTCACAACTGCAGGAGTTTATCAATTTCACCACAGATTTACTCAGGGTAAGTAGAGCACATGAGAAAAAAAATGCTTGCCCCAGATAAGTGCTAGACATCTCACTTAAAAAACCATGAATAAAGAACCCCTGGGGACTCCAAGGAAATCTGTTCGCATCTCCTCACAGCAATAAAGAGAGTTTTCCAAATTAAAAGCCCAAATACAATTTGATGCCCACAAGGCTGTGTGAAGCGCAGCATCTGAATTCAAATCAGTACTGAAGGAACAGTTCAGTAAAAGGTTTTCAGTACCAAGAATGATTTGTGAAGAAGGTGGTTAACAGAACCGGTGGGTGAACAGATAGCGGGGAAGCATGCCAAAAGGGGTGACATTTTAACTTGCTCTTCTTGCCAGATAAGAGCTTGTTCTCTTGTAATCGACACAGGGTCCTAGGACAATCTGCCCACCCTTTGCAATGAGTGGAGTTAGTCAGGGCTGGTACTAGAGATTTCCAGTCTCCTCTGCACAGAGCTGGCATTTCTGGTCTGGTTGCCTTCATTTTTCTTCCACGCAACAGGGTCTCCAAGACTTCCGGGAGTTTTGAAAAATGCCTCATGACATGCAGGACGAATGCTCTTGGGAGTGAGGGGAGTTGATGAAGGCTATTGGTGAAACAAAACCAAAGTGATTCAGTAGGGTTTTCTCAAAGCCTACATGCAAGCACGCAAACAGAAGACAGCTTGTAGACATTAAGCCCTGTACCCTGCTACTATAGGGAATCATGTCACACACCCTTTCAGAAACTCCACATGAAAAGCTAGGGGCTTTGCCCCCTGCTTTTTGTTCTGGAACTGTCTGCCAGTACATCATTGCTGGAAGCTGAAAGCCTCTATCTCATTTCCAACTTAACTGTATTCATGACTAGCTCATACGCATTTGTTCTTATGCCAATCTTGTCATTTAGCTTAAATAGCTCTTTCCCTTCCTTGATGTTCTACTCGCTTTTGTTATTTGTTAGAATCAAAACAGATCTAAAATTAGTCTCCTAAACCCTGGCCACTTCTGTTTTAAGTGCCACTCTACTGTAAGCTCTAACGCTAATATCTATAATCAGGTTGGCTGCCAACCAGTCTCTATTACAGCCTTTTTCTAAAGCTCGAACAAGATAAACGTAAAGTAACATTCATAAAGCTTCCGAAAGTTCGACCTATTTGTCACTGTGTTAGACAACAGGAAAACAAATGACTGATTTAAGGATGCAAGTTAAAGTAGTGCCAAGATGTCACTGCTGATCATTGTAAAGACCCAGGTAACAGAGTGTGACATGACTGTTTTATGTCACTCATTGTACTTCAGATAAATGAGTCCTTCTTTGCTTTTGAATTTCTCACTTTTTTACTCAAAAAGTCTGTTTCTATGGTAGACTTTTAAAAATATCTTTATAAAAATATCAACAAACCCCACAAGAATCATTGTTTTCCCCCAGTTCTGATGCTGCTATTATGTTTCCATTATTTAGTGAAGAGAGATGGGAATGGGTGTGAGGAGGTAGCCGAGGGCACTACTACCTGAGAAGTGTTGCAGCCAGCTCACTCTTGAGTTATAACAAACAACCCTCCTGTCCACCTAATGTGTTTCTGTAGCCATTGCATAACACACAATGATAGTGTCAAATGGGGAACAACATACTGACTCGGACTTCTGGGGGGAAAAACCCTGTAACTTTTTTCTCTATTCCTGTAAGATTAAGATTTTTATGATTTTAAAATTCCTGTAAGTTTTTTAAAACTCACCAGGTCACCATTCAGGGCTAGACGTGTTATGCTGGGCTATGTCTTTAACACTGTCCCAAACATTGCCACCACAATAGACGGACACGCAAACTAAGTGGAAGACACGAGGCTCCCAGCATGCCAACTTACCACGCCGCCACACTGGCACCAGCCTGCAGCGCAAGCTGCCCTCAGTCCCACTGACCTGGCACTGCTGTTTCATCGTCACTCAACCACCTTTCACTCTTACCTGCTGCAGCTTCAGAAGAGTCACCGGATGCCCCATACACATGGGAGAGTCCAGTTTGCAAGACCTTGCAAGCACAGGACTCAGGTGCAGAGCGGGGTGAGCTGGTTGCTGGGGATCCACTGAAGGCGTGGGTGAGACCTTGGGGGTAACCACTGCCGTGGTGCCTATGAAAACAGGCGTCGTTGATGCCAGGCCAGACATACTGAAATTCATGGAGGCAGCAGCTGAGAAGGAGCCATCGGGAACTGGGGAAAGAGCGCTGTTGGTGACTGTGGGAGAACAGACGACAGGGAAGGAAGCCAAGGCTGCTGATGGCACCATGACACAGGGGATGCTCAGAGAAGGTAACTGGCTCGCAGCCAGGCTGATAGCACCAGGGGCTTGGTTTGCAGAGAACAGGAAATTAAAACTGCTTAATCCTAAACCAAAGAGAGAAAAAGCAAGACATTAATACAGTTGACAAATTGGAATTAAGCTATTATAACTTCACCTAGAAGAGGGGTGACAACAAAGAAAGATAGAGGCTGCCCAGGAAGATAACTGTGGCAAAAAAGAAAAAAGAAGGCAGAAACCTGTCACAAACCTGTGACTCTTCTGTCAAGTTCCCTTTCCTTACCTTCCTCCATCTTCCCCCCCTACTGCCTGTTCACTATATCTGCATCCATTGACTTTGTTCATATTAAGTACCAACCACACACCTTGCTGTTTGCTGCTTCTAACTTCAGTTACAAGCAACATCTTGGCTAAGCAAACTCTTGTTTCACTAACAGGATTCGTATCCTCTGCTACATGAAACATATGCATTGCTTTTAATAAGAAAGAAAAAAAAAAAGGAACACACCCAAAGAGATACACCCCAAAGGCAGTAATTTTCCTAAGAATGGCTCAAATACTGTTTTGAAACAGAAGCTGCTCCAGTTCCCAGTTTGTCTGACCTTGCAAAACAAGAGAATCAACATTTTCAAACCGAGCATCTCCATCCTGAAGGTGAAATCCCATAGATCCCACTCTGTGACACAGGCGAATCGAACACTAAAGCAGTATCCTGTTACCACACTTTTCAACTCAACACAAACACAGGTACGCAAAATGGACAAAAAATCCTCCTATAGTATTTACAGCTACTTCCATCTTTACTGTGTCCTACGAGCAGTCCTGGCTACACTACCAGTGCCTCAGTTTTTGTGGGGTTATCCCAACGACACACATGAGAAGACAGTACAAAGTTCGTAGGTGGTTAAAATCACTCACTCAGGGGGATGCTGTTGCAATACTACGGCCATCTTACTGCCAAGCCTAGACTTCCAGCTCCTCCAAGTTTTGAATGCTGGATAGGTGTCTTTTGCTGCATACAATTCAATCATGCAACCCCCACGTTATCCATCTCTATTAATTCTTCGATACCTCAGAAAAATGCCTGTATTTTCACAGAAGCAACACTTCATCTGGAGTCAAGAGAATTCAGAGCTATTAAACTACCACAGAGAACTGCTGACAGTTTTTGTGCCAAATACAGACTTATTCACCTATCTGTAATGTCTTCCTATCTCAACAGCTCAGTGAGGAGATGCAGAAGTTTGAGGGCCTCTAGATCTCATGGCTATCCTTACCAGCAGTAGGCTGAACATAAAGATACTGTGGTAGGAAAGGTTGATTGGCATTTTCTTTAGAGATGTGCTCTTTTCCAGGAGAGGGTTCATCAGGGTATTTATTCTGAGACCATTTTTCTTGCTCCTGAGAATCTAAAGGCTTAGTAGATTCCTTGTCTGCAGCCTCTGGAGCAGCAGGACTTGCGAGGTCACGATGAAAAGCTTCTAGATGTTCAGCAGATGTACAGCCACTTCCTGGGGTAGATTCTGCCTTGGGTGACTCAAAAGGCTTCTAAGCAAAAACAAAGAGAGGAGATGACACCTCCAAACTGAAATAACACAGTACAACGTCCCTCATGCACTTTCCTCAGCTACGGAGTAAAACGTGCACCACTGCAAAGGGGCAGCACAAGATTAGCAAGTCATCAAGTTAAAAAATTTGTTTGAGGGTTTGAAGAGCAATATTAGTGATGCCTAAGCCCCGAGCTGTAGTTCACTTTCTGTACTTGGAGACACTAGATAAGAAATACTTGAGCTTGGGGATTCATTTCTCTTTATTGATAAGGAAAAAACACCTGTTTCACATGGCTTATATTCAAATACTGATACAACCTTGAGCCTGACCCCCATTTCCAGTAGTTCGGAAAAATGTGAGATAGATGCACTTCACCTTCACCATCATCTCCTCTCTCACCAGCCTGCTGTGGGCAGCACTGGGCATGAGAGAGGGGGACTCAGGCTGGAGCGCAGGGGGAAGGTGCAAATCACTATTGCTGTAGCTCAGTGGAGTAAGGAATGCTGCTGCTGTCTGGGGAAGCCCAAGCTAACAGGGAAGATGAGGAGTAACAGTCACATTGATTTCTTCCCCTCTGGCAGGCTGTTTTGTTGAAGTCAATGATCGGAACACTGGTTACAAAGAACAACTGACCATCACTTCACTATGCAAAGCAATCACAGTCCATTTTCCCCTGGTAGTGTGAAAACATCTCCCAGTTAATGCCTATGCTTCCTGGCACAGCACCCTTTCAATTTTGTTACAAATGCTGCCTCCCACATGGTATCTGTAAGAAGAGTGGCATAGCGATTTTTCACTTCTGAAAACACTGTCTTGGGCAAATGTCTTTCCTCGCTAACAGGAAGCCTAAGTGATAATGAAATTCACTTCTTTACCTTGGGTACTACAAGTGAGAGAGGCACATCGCTCTGTTCCATGGTCTGCTTTTTAGCAGCTGGCTCTTCATCACCTACAGGTGCAGAGGGCGATGCGCACTTGTGGGAGCTGCGTTTCTGGCAGGCAGCCGGAGGTACGGTGGCCTGAGCTTCTGCCCTCCTGTTTCCCATGTCTCCTGTGGTGGGCAGGGTCTCCCTCAAGTTATTTTCCTGAAGACCACCACACAACATAAAAAGGGATGAAGAGGGGAAGCACAGGAAGGGTTGGTTGGGGAGCAGGGTAGGTTTTCCATTTTCTGTTTTGGAGGCTGCTGGCGTGGAAGGATGTAGAACTTGGCTGCTGATGCCATTTGGCAGCGAGAGGCTTGGCACATCTGCCTGAACCACAGGGAAAACTGCCTGAGGCAAAGGGTTAACACAAAAATCGGAGTCCCCAGGAACTGGAAGAAGGGAGAGAGGTGAGGTTATGCTTGGGTTCCTTGCTGAATTTAATGTAGTTTCTGTGGCACAAGCTTTACTCCTAAAAAAGTAACAAAAAGAGGAAAAACATTTAGTCCAAAATTAACCCCCTATTTAATCCTTAAAAGCAAACAGGTACATTGTTGGACATAAATGTGGTAAAATTCCCCCCCACCCCCAGATCACTACTTTTACACAGTTCACAAGGAGGCTCACTTTTTATTATTTCTAATTACACAGAAGCTGACTTACCAGCTTTTTGGCAGAACAATAATGCTTTCAATTGCACTTGACTAGAGTCAGTCATTCAGAAATGAATTCAAATTAGGATAGGTGTAGAGAAGACCCACTGATATGACAGAGAGGCTCTTCCATGGCATCAAGATTTGCTCAGCCTACCTAGACAACAGGTCAAAGGAGGCAGGGATAGCCTATATAAACACACACGAGATGAGGAGCTACTGAAGCTAAAGGACAACAGTGGTACAAGTACAGGTGGGTATAAATTGGCCATGAAAAAATGAAAAAGCCACACTGAGACCTATTAGCATAATAATAGTAATAACGAGACACTCTGGCAATTTTCTATCTCAGTTCCATCCATGGAATCTAGCCTTGAACTAAATATGACAAGCACAAAGCTGAAAGTGGACAGGAGTTAAGACCAACCTACCTAGTATCTTCCTCTATTTTCTGCCTGCAGACAGCTGCTAGATTTATCATTTTGGAGCAATATTCATCAGAATTCACAATACAGGCTGAAAGAACAAAGGAACATTCAATTAATAACAGGTAGGTTTACCAAGGATTTTGTTGATACTGGCCATAGAAAATAATTGATACAATTTTTCTATACTGGCACATTTTTATAACATTCATTAATCACCTAGAGCCAGAACCTGCAAGACACTCAGAACTCCCATTCTCATGGGAGAGGTGCTCGACATCATCATTTCCTGTTACAGGGAACTGTGAAAAACACTGTAATTGCTTTATCTGTTTTAACAGCTATCCATTAGATTGCTACCGTAAACTCCACTGTATTTGGAACCATAAAATAAAGAAACCTTTTGTGGCTAAAGAATCTTTATCTATACCAAATTTTAACAAAAGAAATTGTAGTATAGTTGCAGTTAGTGGAGAACAGAAACATTTACCAGGAAAACAAACTGCAGATTCAAGGCAGTATAGCCCAGATTCATCTCATCTACCTTGACTGGAGGGTCGAAGACAGAAGTCTCATCACACAGACAGTAGAAATATAGGCACCTTCCAAGGGTAACTCCCATGTTTAATTAGGCTGATTCACCCAATCAAATGCCTTAAAATGGTGGTCCCACATTTGGGCAGATCCAGCGGGATACAAAAGAACATGCTCCCTTAGTAGTTACCTTGCCTCTCTTGACGTGGGCTGTTGGGCTCAGAACTGACCTTCCTTCTGGTCCCTTCACAAGGCTGTGCAGCGTTAAATGAAGCATGACGTGTAAACCTTTGCTTTCCAGTAGCACAGACCTGATACGGGGCACAGGCTCCCCTCTGTGTCCCTGGCAGAGGATCAGATGTTGGGCTGTGCCCTCTCAGCTCATCTGTAGGAACATAATTTTGTGCAACAGTCCTTCAGGGAACGCAGCTCATCATTTAGGCTTCTGCCACGTTACTGAACTTGGCCATAAGATAAGAGGTAACTTTTATACCATCCCAAATCCCACAGCAATGAAGCAGACCTAAGCTCGGTAAGCACCAATAGACAAGATAAGGGCCTCCTTCCTTTCCATTCCATGGCAGCTACAGCAGCAGCTACACTCTAGTGTGCGCACCCAGGAGGGAAAAGGGTACTAAGCTGGCATTAACACTATCCTTCACTTTTACTTGGCACTGGCCTGGCCCAAATACATTAGCAAAGAGCTTGCCTTTGCTCTGCCTTCCAGCCAAGAATCATCAGCTTACAGAGATGCTCTGGCCCACTGCCTCCTTCTTTGCAGACAAACCTCGTGTTCCAGGGGACACATGCAAGAAACATCCCTGCTCTACTCCGGTAATTCCCCTTACAAAGACAATAATTCACTGTCCAGTTATGACAGAATTACTGAGGTTTTGCAACTCAGAAAAGCTGTGGACCCAGTTCTGGAAATGTAGGCATTGTCTGCCATTGCTCTAAAACTAATACAGCTATTCATACAGTTACGTAAGTTGGTGTAAAAAAATAGTAGCAAGACAAAGTATTGTTCAACATCCCTCCACAGCTCCAGCCCTACAGCATGAAGTCTAACAAGGGCAAACACTGGGCTGGCCAGCAGTTAACAGTCACAGGGTGGACAATGAACACTGAGCCATTCTTTACACACAGGTAACAACCTACTACCACCGGGGAAGGGATTGTCAAAACAAAAAGAAAGGAGGTGTAAGCTACACAAGTTACCCGTCTTTCCAGGGAATTCCACAGGCCCGATCCACTTGAAGGCTGGTTTGCGCCCTCGTTCCTCTGTGACATGAACTTTCTTGATCAAGCCTAGGCTGGTGAGAACATTGGCGATATCATACAGTCTTCGTACCTTTGCTAACAAGAAAGGGCAGAAACAGTCAGGACAGTCATGTTTACAATGCATACAGTAGATATTTACATGGTAACTTCATTCCAGAATATCACCACAGCTTTCATAGATGAGGTGGGTAAAATCAAATTGTGATGGACTTAAGCCACCTCCTATAAAGCCTGCCATGCCAGCTTCCACCCGCTTGTCACTGCTTTTCATGTGTTAGCTGCTCAGGTTTAAGCTCGCCTACCTCATTTTAATGAAAATGGGTTAGGGAGTGGTTACATCATCAGCTTGCCCAGAAGAGGCAGCTACCTCCACATGGGGTAAAGACGAGCACTTGGGGGCAAGAGGCACAGCTGATCGTAAGAGGAAACATGTTTATAATCTTAAAAATGTAACACTCAGAAAAATCTGTGACTCCAGTAAATAACATGCTTGAGCTGAATATGATACCTACAGGTTGTTCAGCTACACTTCTCACATACCTCCCAGTATTTGGGGTAGAATTTTAAGACTGAAGGTCAAGTACTTTTAAAATAAAGTACTTTAAAGACTTAAAATAAAGGTCTTTATTTTAGAAGAGTTATTTACCAAATGCTGTCCAAGGGATCTAAGTATTATTCCCTACTAACTGAAAAGAAAACTGTGCCATCCAGCTCTAAGATTTCTGGGGTAAAAAGGAGAAGTAACACATTTCTGCAGAGAAGAAAATTAATTCCATTAAATTAATCAACATGTTTCATTTCAGTAAGTTCTAAAACATCATTCAGAATGGTACAGGAAACAGGGTTAAGGTATGAAAAAAATTCAGAAAGAAAAAAAAGAACTTTCTTCATTCTGAAGCTAAAAATTTGGAGGTAATTGTCAAATTGACTCTTCCCCACCCCAAGCTCTGTTTTCACAAACTGGCATTTGTAATTACAAAAAACCCCAAACCACACTTTGGCAAAAAATTCCTGACCTGCTCTTGCCATTACCTACTGGTGTCAGTCCAAACATGCCCATACTTTCTTTACTCACTGACCGATCGATTTGTCTCTCAACAGCCAGCTTACTTTTGAATTTGCTGTGGTCCACTGTATCCTGCGTTTCTTCTATAAGTATCTTTGCTGCGATGTCCAGAGTGACTATCTTGGTCTTGGAGACAAGGAACAGCATGACAAACTTTTGGCTCATAATCCGCAACGACTTGTCCTTTCTGCTGTTTGCAGATGCTGTGTTACAAATAATACCCAAGCCTCTTAGCATATGTCATCCATCACAGCCAGAAAACTAGCAAGTAGGTTTCTTGCACACAAAAAGGGTAAAGTATTTCCTTGTTGGGAAGCAGAAATCTTTTGAAAGGCAGCAAATAACGGAGCAATGCAGACAGAAGTCTCTCTTCAAAAGGCAATAAAAACTAAAGCTTGCAGAAATAGCTTTTAGAAAGTCAGAATCCAAAGCTGATTCTATGTTACGTTAGACAATTTTGCACCAGTCCGATGGACTTTGTAACTTAAAACACTACGTATTATATGGGCAGCATGCAAACAGTGGATAAATGGAAGATGGCACTGTCTGTCAGGATAAAGCATTTACTGTCAGTAGAGGTGGGGAAAGAACTGGACTGCCTGGCAGAAGCTCCCACCAGTCTGAAGGACAGAGGGAAAAATCCATCCTGAGACCTATGCTAGAGACAGGATAGAAAGAATTGTCACCTCTGTGCTGAATTCAGCACCTTTTTGCAAAGAATAATTTTTTATTATTTAATTTAAAAGCAAAGCAAGGGAAAAAGTCACATAATAAACTGCAGAAAGAGACTTGTGTCTGTGTATCACATCATACACAGTAGTTATCTTACCACAGGTGCAATCTGATTCTGGAAAGTCCAGTAACGGTCTGTCTTGAGAATCTGGAATAGTTTCCTTTTTCCGTTCCCCAAATTTGTACTCCAAGTCCTGCTCCTTGTGCTGGAAGAAGGTCATTAGCTCTCCATACTGCAGCTCTCCTGCTTCCTGAAGCGTTTTCAGAGTCTGACTTAGGTTGTGCCGGCCATGCCAACAGTACTGGTTCTTGGCCACACGGCTAACCAAGTGCAGCGATTCCAGGACGTTCACTATATCGTAAATTCGTCTCCGCTCAACTCCTGTTTTAAGGTGGGGGGGACATAAAAAACAGACATTGATGCTTATCTAGATTTAATGTGCTCTTCAGCAGAAGCGGAATAACGAACAGGCTGTTCCTAACACTTAGTGTTCACAACACATTTTTCACTGTTCACCTGGACACATTATATTTGATCCATCCAAATTTGCACAATTAAGAACTGGCTTATGTATGACAAGTCCCGTGCTATGATGTTCTTTGCTAACTACCGTCCCAGCCATGGCTTCAGCTGAAAGCATCTACACTGTGTTTAGAAGAACTGATTGCAGTCTGCCCAGCCCCACTCACTCAGACCTATCCAGACTACCCTGAGGTTTTCAGAGCATTTTGGCCCTTCTTGTCAGACAGCTTCAGAGCTCAGGCACAGACCTGTACACAAGCCTGAGTGTAAGAGAGGGCCAGAAAGGGTCTGAGCCTGGCACTGACACAGGGTAGATACAAAAGCCTACTGGTTCCTACAGGAACCTGTAGATAAAAAAGCCTACTGGTTCCTACAGGAACCAGTGGGAGTGTGGTCCTCCACTTTCATTTCCAGTGGCACAATTACTTGCTAAGTACATACCAAGCAAAGGCACATCAAAGGCTTCACAAGGTGCAAAGCAGTGGAGAATGAGAGCCACTGTTCCCAAATGCTGCAGAAACGAGTCCTCGCTGCTGGCTGGATCTGCACCAACAGGAAATCTATGAAATATGTCCAACTTGCATTCAGCATGACGTGAGCAAGGTTGGGGACTGACTATGAACAGGCCAGAGGCTCTGCTCACTGTCCTGAGTACTTGTGTCCAGCACAGTTTAAAGCATGGCTGTTATAAAATATAACACAGTGCGCTATATGCTGGTGGCATCATCTGCATCAGAAATCCCATAATGGTTAGCATCATCTGAGCAGAACAAGTGCTAGCAAAGGGGAGGGGTTTTGAAAGACTTCTCTGCACAAGGCAAGGCCTTGATGCATCTGTTTACCCATCTGGAGAATGGGGATAATGCTTACCAGCCTCAAACATATATTAAGATAAAATGTGTATATCCAAGTGTGTGGAGATCTTGGAGGGAGGCATACTCCAGAAAAACAAGAGTGCTGCCCATATCCTGGTGTGTGTCAGGCACCAGCAGCATAGCCCCCCTTTGTGGTCCTTCCATAGGTCTTCAGTGAACAGAGCAATATACATTTGCAGCAAAAGCTGTGTTACAACCAGCATTTGTTACACAGGGAGCAGCAACATCAGCAATGAATAATTTTGTGGTCCCTGAAGCAAGTGGATACAGGCAAGCCAGGAAGTGAAAACCAAAGGAGAACAAACATGCCTCCTTCTGGGAGGTAAAAACCCCAACAATAAGTTTTAAAACAAAGTTTCTAGTATTTAGGAAAGCAAGGTAATGCCACTCCCGACACAGAATAAAACACTACTCATGTTTAGCTGTACAAGGCTGGAGCACGAGCATCTCACACAAACACAGAAAGGAGTAACTGCAAAATCTAAAAGAACAGTTTGTCTAAAGATCAATTTATTTAACTATTTACTTTGTCTGAATATTCTCCTATTTCCACCTCCCATTTCCAATGTGAGTAAATGAGTATCTCAAGGACTTTCTTACCAGAGTCACAGAGGACATCACTCTTCTGTTCCCTTTCTTCCCAAAACAGACATTTCATTTTTGCTACCTCTTTTCTGTTAAATACCTGACTTCTAAACATAGATACAATATTTATTTATTTAAAGTCCAATTTTGTAAAGCCCTTCCAAGCTAAAAGACAACCTCTCCAAGGACCTGGATCTTTTTGTTGTTGGTCGTGACCAGGCTCAGTCCTCTCTCCCAAGTTTTATTACTTCTCTCAGATATCTCATTAATCTCTTAACTAAGACATTAACAACAGACCCAGCATATAGGCTACTCAATACCTTCTTGCCACCTCAATACAACACATTTTCTCATTCTATTCTGGCAGGTCTCTGGTAACCTCCCCTCACAAGACAATATTTAAAGCTAAGATAACCTCTGTGAAAATCATGAGATCTTGGAAGATAAAATGTCAGACACATTACTTAAGTCAGGCGGTAAACCCAACTGATCTCCTGCATCGACTAGTTTGCAACTGTTTCCCCAAACATTCCATTTTGACAACATTTATTGTTTATAAGTCATCCTTCAGAGGGTTTGTAACTGATAACTCCTTCAGTCTTCGGCAAATGGAAAATTTAAGAAAGCAAAAGAGTTGGTAAACAACTGGAGGATACATCTGTCTAGTAAAAAGTACTGTCAGAAAGCAGTTTCAGGATGATAGCGTTATCAAGCAGTAAAGACTTAGGAACATTAGGCATCTTCAACTCTTGATTATTATGATTAGAAGAGCATCCAGACCCAGGGAAAGGTAGACCTTGAATGTACTCTGTAAGAAGGATGATCTTTCAAAGGCCCTCTTGTCGGGTTACCCCAGGTAACCAGTTACCCCATTTTTGCAGATATACATACCAAGGACTGAAGCCACTTCATCCAAAGAAATAGTAGTTTTTTCTGTTGACAATGGATAACTTGGATAGCGAGCTAGAAACTTTTGGCACAAGAGTCCTAAGCTTTTCTGTTTTCTGCTGGGCCTCTGTTTTTCAAATTCATCAACCGTGTTGTCGTCTACCATATCGTACTGTTAAAAAATAAATGTTAACCAATTAGTGCAGAGCTTTAGAAGCAAGGCACAGCCAAGAGAGACATATTTCAGATGTTAGCAATATTTAAGCTCAGACTTTCTAATAAGGAAAACAACATAGACTTCTTGCAAGCACAGAGCGCTTGGGTGACCACTTTTTCTTGAAAGCTCTTTTTAATTCATCACACAAGGTATCTACAGAAAAACTCTTATCTGCAAGATCTTAAAATAATGGTTATGCATAAGGAAACAAAACAGTAAGACCAAACACCCAAGACTAGCACATGGTAAGACCCCGTTGGGAAGGAATATTTATTTTTGAGAGGGGGAGGAGTATTCCCTGAAACACCTCTGGATCTGATAAACCAAAAGATGTACAAGCCATTCAAGAGTTCCCCTATCAAGACATTTTACTACCCTTTACAGTGCCTCTGTAATTTTAAGAAACTAGGGGGTGGGGGAAGAGGGGTAGGGCATGATGCTAAGAGACTATGAAAGGCACCATCCAGTCTCTGAGCTTAAAATTCAGTCAAGCTGTTAGCTTAAGTGAACTCTGTAGGACGGTCTGAATATGGTCTTTCTGTCCCTGCATGGGGAAAAAAAAACAAACCAATGTGATTGCAAGAATGTATGAAGAGGTATGTTTGTTTATTAAAAAATAAGAATGAGGGAATATTTTTCTGCATTGGTAACTTGGGGGTTTTGCTTCTGTATCAAAAAAAGGGAAAAAAATCTTGCTCTCTGGCAAAGAAAAGCTGAGAGTGGTGGCAGCTGTTGAAATCCAAGTTCCCTTGCTTATGAGATCTTAACTCTCTTTTGCTGGTTGTGTGACTCTGACCTTGTGGCAGGCTGTTGCTCTGAATTCTCTGACTTTTATATCATATGGAAACAGCAGTATTCTTACAGTAACACTTTTACATCTTTTGTAAGTTAACTTTCTGTGTGTAGAAAATTAAGTGTAAGTTTTACTAACTAGAAAATATTTGAACCCTTTATAGGAGCCAAAAATGCCATATGATCTTAGCAGGCTTGGAGCGGTGATGAACTAACCTTTAACACTGACTGTTTTTTACTTACTAGAAATTATGTTAGAAATTATCTTTAGAGAACTCTTGGTTCCTTTATGACTATCTAAACTGAAGAATTTTGTAGGCTTTTGTCACTGTAGATGCTGTAAAATCTACACTTGTATAGTCATCTGTACCTATCAAATGATTGCTTCTCAGTAGGACAACCCCAGAACTATCTTTCTCTCACTGAAATCACCAAGGAAGAATATTCTACAAGAAATAATCCAGGAGAAGGAAAGCAGTGGTTGGAACAAAGAAGTCTGAAGGAAGAAAACTGTAATGATGCTTATTACAACCCAACATCATCCTTTCCATGGACGGACTTCCTAAAGCGAGACAGGGATCAGCCCCCACATTGCCTGAGTCTTGACATGTAAAAATCTTCTGAACACTTGACAATGCTGTCTGACTACTAGTTTGGGAGCTGTGGTGGAAAAGGGGAGAAAGATTTTAACTGACCATGCTGAGGGGCTGTTGTGGACAAGGTCTAAGATTTCAAAAGTATATTGAAAAATATGCCCTCACCATTGTTGAGTTGCTTTTGAAAATGCTGCCTGTCTGTTTACAATGATCTGGCAATTTTCTTTCTAATGCAGGTCAGAAAACAGCATCAGAAGTAATTAAGTTGGGGAAAATGACACATTTAAGCTCTACTTCCTTCACTGTCCTTTTGAGTAATATTCAGGCTCTTGAGGAGTCTCAGGTCAGTTACTAGTAAGAGAGTTAATTCTAGTCTTTAAAAGTCCTACTGCTCAGCCAGTGCTGTGTAGGCAACTGTCCTTGGGAACGTTTTACAATTCTGCAGTTTTCCATAGGGAGCAAAGGACCAGTCAGAAGAAAACTGAGGCACAACTTAAGGAAGGGCGGAGTCCTAACTATGCTTAAGGCAATAGTGTTCTGAGTCTCACCTGTAATGAATCAGGTGTGTCACTCTGCTCACTGTTTTCTATGGGTCTGAAGAGCTCTTTCTTCTTTTCCCGGTCCCTCATGTCAGGGCTAGCAGCACTAACAAGCATCTTCAGGTTAGCAGTGGGGGTCCAGGGATCAGGCTGAGGTCTGTCAACGAGTTTAACAGGTGTAATTGGAA
The DNA here is from genome assembly GCF_949628215.1 of Phalacrocorax aristotelis. Taxonomy (NCBI): domain Eukaryota; kingdom Metazoa; phylum Chordata; class Aves; order Suliformes; family Phalacrocoracidae; genus Phalacrocorax; species Phalacrocorax aristotelis. Next base: position 176,203,585 of record NC_134276.1, on the reverse strand, counting down.
TTCTTTCTGGGGTGCAGCCTTTTTGCTTTGATAAATCAACTGGTTCATTCTTAATGGGAGTCTTTGGGGCCATCCTGGATCGATCAAATATGTTTTCCTGTTAAAAAACAAAGTTCTTTAGAAACAACAGGGAAGAAAACAGTCCAACAATCAATTTCATCGTTCTTACGAAGGTAATTGTAGTGACTCATGCCTTGGCACACATGGCTATATTTAGCACAGTTGTTCTGCCTTTGTTGGAAGCGGTAAAATATTCTACATGCTATAGTACTGGAGGCAGTGTGTATAAGATACTGCCCTGAAGTACAGAACCTGAGGTCAACCAGTCAAACTCATGGCCTATCAGGTTTTTAAACTCTGACTGTTATTACAAGACAGCATTGCCCACGAACACAAATCACCAAATCTGATCAAATTTGAAATAATGCATTGGTCACGTTACACTTAGCAAGAAAACACATCCTTCTACATGAAAGGTCCCTCTTTTCTTTTTGACCTTGAAAGGCCAAACTTTTTTTCACATTTCATCTTTGGGTTGAATTTTAGGCCTTCCTCTTACTGCAAGTATTATCACTACAGATCAACTAATTTCAAGTGACTGACCGAAGAAAGCATTAATAGTATCCTTGAGCCAAAAGATCCATTTTTGAGCAACAAGAGATACTACTTCACTCCAGTCTGTTAGTGCAAATAGCTCATGAAGACTAAAGCAATTAAGTAGATGGGATGCCAGACTGACTTTCCTCGCAGGATATCAAAAATTGAGGTCCAGGTATCCTAAACCTGGCACAACACAGGACTTCCAGAAATGCCTGTGCAGAAAGCTGTACTGTTTCTTTTTGCCCAGGGACATAAACATTCTGTTCTTAGATAGTCGGGCTATCACTTAGTTCTCCTTAATACCCTACAAACAGGACACTGTTTTTTGGAACTCTAGCTGGCAGTAGAGTGAGCTAATATTGCTCAGTGGTTTCTAAACTTAGTCCCTCGAAACGATCATATGCACCTTGAGTGAAGTGAGAGAGAGAAAGCAAAGGGGACAGATTATCATCAGAAAGCTAGCAGAGCTATAACCTGCTGGAATTGGGGGTGAAGCCTTTAGAACCACATCGAACTGCTTTTCAACTATAAAACAGGCTTGAAGTTGTTTGCTCTTCAGTCTAGCTGCAGCTTTTTTGGTGCTGGTCTCAAACCGAGCAAGTCTTCCTGTGGAGACTAGATTTTTTTTGCAAATGAGTTTTAAAAACCTAACATAACAACTTTGAGGCTGGATATTGTTATTATGTATTCTATTTTGTGCTGCAAGAAGTCCAATTCTGAAATGGAATATAGCTTGAAAGAAAATGTTAAGTTACTATTGGTTTGCTGTAGGAACTTTCCCAAGTTAGGTTTTGTTTTTCATTTGGAACAATTCTCCTATCACTCGTTGATAGATATATTTAAATAGGTGATTCCAAATATTACCTTATTAGGTACAGTCTAGCTAGAAAGCAGAAAGAAGTTAGTAACAACTGAAGCTGGCTTTTACTAGGAGCAATTCTATAGCATTCAAACTGGAAACGAATTTGGCACATCAAGAGCATTGCGCTCTGAGCACTGATGAACACCTCTGCATACATTCACCTATGAATTACCCAAAAGGATGTAATAAATATATCTCCTTTTACAATTAACAGTTAGCCAGTTGTAACTTACTGCACTGTGATAAATAGGGGTCAATTTAGAGGCCATGGTACTTCTTGGAATATATGTTCACACAGTGTTGGCACTCAATATATTCTTGCAATTTCACATTTGGCAGTGAATCAACACTTAATCTGTAATGGAGAAAGTCTACCTTCCCCTCAAGTTCCTGCTCGCTACGGCTAGTGCTAACGGAACGGCAGCGAGGGCAGCTGAAGCAACCTGCTGTTCCACTACCTCAAATTTTCATGTTTGTGCAAATATCACAATGAAAAAACTAGCGGCGCTACCCGAGCAGCACACATCTACTATCAGCCTTTCAGATCTTTATTTCCTGAAAGTCATAATTGCCTACTAAGGTAAGAGACTCTTTTACCCCCATCCCCCCTTTTTTTCCCCCAGCAGCTAAAATGCTCTATGAAGTCCTAGCTGTATTCCACACAACTGCAAGGGCAGTTGGTAAAAGTATGAGATTCACCTTGATCCAAGCAGAGATGGCTTATAAATACAAGAGGACAGGAAAGGCTGGCTTAATGAACTTAGTATGTAAGCAGGAATTGAAACAAATCTCTGAGATAATAGGAGCTGAGTCTGACATGAACTATGTGATCGTTGGAGCGCTCAGATTGAGCATGGACAGCAGGTCATGAATTGGGTCTGGTTCAGGACACATTACTGAGCAAGGTAGGCCTGAGGCTAGACATCCTGTCTCCTGGCTGGTGGGGCAGGAGGGGAAAGATGAGCTTGTTCCTTGCTGTGTGGCACTGCTTAGCCCCTTGACCTGGGAACGCCACTCTATGGCTACAGGCCAGAAGGCAAGCATCACAGCCATGTGCATCAGCACGCTCAACCTGCTGCTAAGTAACAGGACTATACTAGTCCCGTGCCATGTCAGGCCTGGCGTTGGTTAGCTTTTGAACAGTGAATCTGTACAAGAGCCCCCTCCACCTTACTCAATGGTAGCCACTGCGATGCTCGAGATCACCTAGCGAGTTTTACTTACTAAGTGAAAGCTAAAAACTGTTTCCCTGGGAAAAACACCAGAGTGTAATCACTTCACTTACTGACAACGGTGGCATAACTCACGGTTGTTTTACTGGATTGTCTTTTTAATGTTAACAGAAGCACCGGATACCAACAGGCAAGATGCTGCTGTACAAACAAACCACCTTGGCAGGACAGACCAAGTGTGGCATTGCAATGGGCAGCCCCCTGAACACCGCCAGTGGGAGTGACGGGGGGCACAGGCTGGGGCTACATGCCTGGCCCGGCCCACCTCCGAGCCGCCGGGGCCGCGCACCCCTGCAGGCTCGCAGGGGGCCGGGGCGCCGGGTCCCGATCCGCTCCGCCCGGCGGGGTGGCCGAACCGGCGGTACCGGCCGCCCACCCCCGGCGCTTCGCGCTGCGCCCCGCGCGATGCTCCGCACCGGGAGAGACGGAGTAAGGTGTGAAGGGACCCCGCCGCCACCCCCCGCTTCCGCTCACCTTCTGGGCCGCCGCCGCCGCCTCGGTGCGGCCCCGCCGCCCCGGCCGGCCGCTCGCCAGGTCCCGTAGCGCCAGGACCCTCACCTCCATCTGCAAAGCGACAAGGCGCTTTTAGCCCGGCCCTTAAGAGACGCCCGTCCCGTCCCGCCCCGGGGCAGCGCTCCCGCACCCGGCGGGAGGCTCGGGGAGCGCAGCAGCCCGGGGCCGCGCTCCCGGAGTTAGGGGGGCGGGGGGCGGCGGGAGACTGCGCGCCCTCGGCCCGGCAGCGGCGGGCGGGCGGGCGCGCGGCTCTACCGCTCCCGCCACCCGCCCTCAGACATCGCTTTACAATCCAGCCAATCAGCACGCCACCCGCCCGGCAGCCCTAGCCGAGCGGCCAGCCAATCAGGGTGCCAGGGCTAGGCGGCGCGCGGCAGCGACGCGCGGGACGGAGCTCCCGCCCGCGCGGGGCCGCTTCGCTCCTTTTCTTCGCGCGGTCGCCGCCGGCCCTCCCCCTCCTCTCCTCCCCCGCCCCCCTTCTCCCGCTCCCGCCGCCGGGCCGCCAGCGCGCGGCGGGCTGTTGGGAGGCGGGAAAGGGTCGCCCGGGGCCGAGCAGACGGCAGGTGGGGTTGGGGGTGGTCCTCCGCCGGGGCGGGGGGGGGTCGGCCCCGGGCTCCCCCCGGGCCGCTGCAGGGGCGGGTCTGTCGCTAAGGGGCTGATTCCTGAGGGGATAGCGGCGGCGCGGCGGGACGGGGACTCAGGCGTTCACGGCGCTTTCTGGATCGGCTCTTAAATCTCTGAGGGGGGAGTAAGGGCCGCGGCAGCGTGAGGCGGGAGAAGCCTCTGTCGCTTCGCTCGGCCACCGGCTCCGGCAGAAAACGCCGTCGGGTTGGGCGGGGGGGGCTGGGCGCTGGCGTGCTCGGTACGGGGCCTATGCTGCCGGCAGCTCCCCTCGGGGTGTGGGGGGAGGCCGTGCAGGCAGTCTGCAGAGCAGCCCTGGGCGTCCTGAACAGGGTGTAATGCTTCACGGTCACCCCCTGAAACGCATCTGCTGCCGGGAAGATTAAGGGAGCAGAGGCTTTGGGAAGCAGCCTGGGCACAAGAAAGTTTTCACGAGCCCCGAGTCAGTCTGCTCAGTGGGTTTCCCTTCCTTGGTACCTCATAGCATAAAAAAATAAGGGAAGCACGGGGCGAGAGCTTTGTCCAAAGTTCAAATCCAGGCAGCCCGTGGAGCTGTGCTGTGATGAGTTGTTAGTTTGCCCTATTTTGACTACGGAGACAATGTTACCAAAAAAATGATAGAAAAATCGTCAAAATGATAGCTTTCTGCTCTGCAGAACTACTTCAGGCTCAAAAGCAATTGCTCTAAGCTTGAGACCCGTTCTGGAGAAATTTCCTCCATGCAGCATAGTTAATTTTGCTTTTTAAATTGAGTTTGTACTTGAGATAATTTTTTTATTATGCTAATGACAGACCTGCTGCTGCATTGTCCTGTCTTGTTTTGTCGTAGGAGGGTTTCCTCCTCAAATTGCTCATGAATTAGTGATGAGTTGTCACAGAAGAAAAAACTGCAGTACACGCTTCTGATGGTTTATAAAAATATTTGTTAATTTTTGAGGAACAGTTTTTTTCAATAGGGATGTAGATAACAGATAAATGTTATGTCTCTTGCATTAAGTTTAATTTATTTGCTCTTAGCCTACTCTAATATTTTCTTTCCAGCAAGTTCTGGTATACCGCAGTTTGTAGAAGAGAATGAATATAAAGTCCCAGCAAACATCTTTTTAATTAAAAAAAAAAAGAAAACCACCACAAAAAAACCCTTTACGCTTTTAAGCCTTGGTCTTTCTATTGTCGAGAGGAAGATTAGTTCCATAATTGCAAAGGGTGTCTCTCAATATGTATTTGGATCTATAGCAGTTATATATGGAAAGAGACATTTCTAAGGAGTAAGCTATTACTACTGCTCTTACTCACAGGAACTCTGAAAACAGACTTGTGAGAATCATAAAAGATGCAGAGTCATGGAAAATCTAAACAATCTTGCGTTGCAGAGTGACATGCTCAGGCACGAACTCTAGGCCAAGGTAAAGAAGTTGCTTAGCAGTTGAGAACCTGCTTGTGTGCTGCACCGCCAGTGATTTGAAATTGCCATCTGGCCCCTTGCATTCTCAGACCTTTGTCTTAGATCTATCACAGGCAATTGTGTATCTGTTGCCAATTAGTAACATCTATGATAAGGCATTTCATGTTGTGAAAGTTTAATAGGTCATAACTGCATTTGCAGCTCTAGTCCAGAGACTTTCTGGTGAAAAGCTCAATAGTGGTCAGGACCTTAATATTTGAGTCGCTTGCTGAAGTACTGTGTCAGGTGTGTGTAGAAGGTCATTTGATCATTGCACCGATCTCTTCCGGCCTTAGAAATCTGGTCATTTATAAGCAGTTAAGCAGAATATCTGTGGGGTGGCATGAGACCCAGGAGGCCTAAGTTCAGGTACCTGTCAAAAGCAACTGCAGGCTGTGTAGGCAATGCGGCACCCCTAGCTGAGACGTTACCAACTTGTAATACCGTGCACTTTGCTGCTGGAGCAGACCTGCAGCCTTTGATCGACGCTCAGGGCTCGTGTCTTCTTACTTCAGGTTAAGGATGCCTCAGAATATAAATCACATTACAGCTAAAGCTCTCTCATCAAGGGAGAACTAGTTGGAATAAAGTTTGACATCTTTGTTTAATTTTGCTGACGTTTTACATGTGCAGCATTCTTGGCAGCTGAACTGCTGGCTGCTTCGGGGAAGTGGGCTGAAATTACGTAATAGCTCTGCCTGGGAAAGCCCACAGTCTGTTGAAGATGAGACAGGTGAGCCAGATCTCTGATGGGCTGGATGTCCAGCCTGTTCGCTAGGTGAAATTCAGCCCCAGGAGGGGTTGTGGAGCCCAGCACATGGACGGGCAGCAGCAAAAAAAGAGTCAGAGGGAGAGAGGGGGGCATGCCTGTGTTTAAGGGGGTGCCATAGCCCACTTTGGCGCTGGGTAAAATGAGGTCTGTGAGTCACGTGTATAGACTAAGGTGGGAGAAGTGAGAGGCAGCACCAGCTGGGCGGTGGTGGGAGCAGCGGTGGGTATGAAGGGGCACTGGGTGCCATTTTAGTCTGAGGAAGGCATGTGTATTTAGGCTGGAGAAGTCCCTTTCATGGGAGTTATTGGCAGTGATTTGGATTACGGTAATTACTCTTCCGAAATATGGAAATGAGAATTTTCAGTATTAACATGTTAATCTTAAACTGTTAGACAATGTGAGGATCTTAAAATACACCATATTTGTTAATTGGCGCTAATCTTTTTCTTAAAATCAACACACAGTATTGTAATTCATTTCATAAGCTAATTCTTTGTTCCAGGAAACAAACATCCAAATCTCTGATGTTGAAATGCAAACCTTAACTGGTTAATGTGTTCTGAATTAGTCAGAACAGAACTATGACGCTGCATTTCCTTTCCTGCGTGTAGCAGCTGAAAGAAGCTGGCTGATTATCAGATAAGGTTAATTATTGCAGCCATACACACATATACTGTAATATGCTCCAAGGCAATTTTATATCTCCCTCTATATGCACAGGTGATCTACCACAACTGGCAGGAAAGAGTTAACAGAATACTAAATTTAAGTACAAGTGCCTGTTCTTGAATGTTTGTTGCTATATGACTTTGTTACAGGACAAACACCACCTGTCTGATTATTTATGATTTTGTATGAATGATACATGGACTAATAGGTATATTTTTCTATTTAATGTGAATATTATTAAGAATTTAAAATTCCCATTAATTTCCTTCCATGTGTTTCCAGACTTCGAACCTTCATGCAAGGTAGAGGTGAAGGTGCCAATTCTTTGTGGTCGAAAGCAGATACCTTTGGCAGAGGAGATAGATACTAACAAGTCATGTCAGTGTATCCAACCAGCCTATTCTGTGATAGAGAGTACGAAGACATCAGTACCTTTAAACCTCTATGGCTTCTTGTAATGCAAAAAATATGACCTAGTAGTTCCTCTCTTCTCTTCCCAGCTGCCTTTTCTTATGAGCTCAATTGTGCTGGAAAATTATATTTCTCTGTTGTGGCTGATGTTTGAAAGTTCAGCTCAAGAAGCAGAGTGAGGAAGAGACAGATTACATCATGAGGTTTTATTGCCATGAATAGCCAGACTGAGTCACCCAGTTGCTAAGTCACCAGGGAAGGTAGCGGGGCGCCTGTTGACGATCGGCTGTGGCTGGCTTGAGTGTCATCTCCACCCTGGGGCAGCTTGGCGGTCCCCACCCTTTGGTGACCTCAGGCTGCCTTGGGCTGGGCATGTTTGGCACTGCAAGGGCAGTAGCCATGACCATTTGACATTCAAGAACAGGCAGAAGAGGTAGCATTAGAAGCAATCCTATGGACATTTGGCATCAGTAGCCGTGGCTGAAATACAGAAGCAGGGCTGGGAGCGGGACCTGGATGCAGCAAAGGCCCTTCCCTCACCGTGCTGCGGGGTCGTGTGCTTTTGAAGCTTGCATTCATGGTGATACAGAGCCCCAGCTCTGACAGGAGAGGCAGAGGTGCCACAAGTAGACCACAGCTGGGTGGCTCAGGTAGATAAGATACGCACGTTTGAAATCATTCCAGTAGAGGAAGGCACAAATGAGTCCCCCATTTTTTGAGTGCTCTGCTTAACTGCTCTATCCCTATCATTACTTTGTCCCCTGGCTCTGTCTTATCTGTAAAAAGAGTAGGTGGTCTCCCTGGATCCAAATCAAAGAAGGCGATGATGGCATTTAACCTGAGGCTACAAGTTGGTAGAAGAGCTTCAGATCCCCAGTGTTTCCCATTGCCCAATTTGGGTGCAGCCCTGCTCAGGGTTAGAGATTCACAGGAGCCTGCCAGCCGTTTGCCTAGTGGATGGCATTGGTAGGTACTCCAGCTGCTTCAGGAAATCCCATCTGGGAGCTGAGCAACTAGCATGGCCATGCCTCAGCCCTTTTATGGGTCTGAGCTCAAGTAACCTCCCAAAGGTCACATAAGGAAGCAGGTAGCTCATAAATCACATGTCGCTTTAATCAGCCTTGCACCTGAAAATCACTTCCAGCTGCTGCTTTTGCTGCATCCTTCACAAAGGTAGCATTACACCCCCAGTGATTACTGCATACTGGAATTAAAGTGCTCTTTGCATACTGAAATTGATGGTCAGCTCCATGTAAGGTTATAATTTCATTTCTCTGAGTGGGATATAGTTTGCTTAATGTCCCATACTATAAATCTTCTCTACTAGGGCTTCAGGTAAATAACTTTTCAGTAAAAAGAACTGAACAAAGGATCAATGCATTTAATGCAAAACAGTTTTAAAATTATTAAAACAATTACTGACGTATTACGTGGTAACACCAGGCCACTGTGATAGTTGGTTGAAGCGCTGTCTGCCTGCACCCCGTGCAGTCTCTTTACCCTGCACAGCCCCCTCGATCTAAGAGAAGGGGCTATGGATATCTTTCAGCTGGTTTCTATATCATAGAGATGCAGTGTGCAGACTTTCTATCTTGCCAGGTTACCTGTAGTGGAAAGTGCTTAAGTACCTCTGCTTAGCTTGTTTAGACTGATCCCAAGAACAATCAGGACCTCAGAGCATCAGATGCTATTCAGGTGTGAGACCACACATCTCCCACACAGCTGCATTCTCCATTGGTTCAAGTTAAATTCCAGAGTTCTTTGTTTCTTCTGTGGAATATGAAGAAAATACTGATACACAACCATTTCTGCCTCAAATTCACAGAAAAGAGATTTGTTGCTCCATAAAACCATCAGTAGTTTAACTCAAAGAAGGGTGTGCTCCGTGCTGTAAATATTCAAAACTGCTCTCTAGTGATCATTTATGACTGTTTCGTTGTGCAGCACGGTTCAGCAGCGCTAGCTTCCTCCACAGACCTGCCACCTGAAAGTTTGGCTTTTTGAATTGGCAGTGAAATAAAACACCAAGTATCTTCTTACACACAAATGGTTTTCCTCCTGATTTCAGCCCCAAACCAGGACAACCAGCCTCCCTCAATCATTTACAAATTTCTCTTGAGACCGAAAATGGAAAACACGAATTTGAAAAGCAGGCTTTTACCTGGAAGTTACAATCATAAATGTTATAACAGAAGTCCCGATGTGACCCTAGTGTTGTGCTACCCAGAGAATTCTGAAAGAATGTTTGTTGTCGGTGGTGCAATCTATCCACAAAATATCCTCCGATGGAGGAACAAAATCAGCAGATGGACAGGCACGAAAGAAGAAAGTAAGTCCTGTACTTAATTTTGTAGCACAGTAGTCCTGGCAAAGACTGCCATACGCACTCCTGACTTGTTTCATTACTCTGCCCTGTACAGTCTGATCTTACATGATTGTCCCTGGATTAGAAAGCCAGAGGGACCATTAGATCATCTGGCCTGACCTCCCATGTGTTGCAGGCCACTAAACTGCATTCATTACCCTTGTATTGATCAGAAGGACTTTTGCTCGGCTAGAGCATGTGTTGCAGAGAAGCATGCGTTATTGATCTGAGGACAACAAAAGACTGTGAATCCATCATTTCCACTACTATTTCTTTAAATATTATCCTGTTGTCCCTATTTTTTTTTTTTTTGCTGTTATTTCTAATTGGATTTTGTCTGGCTTCAGTTTCAAGCCATTGGTTCCTGTTATACTTTTCTACCTTAAACTGCAGGGCCTTTTGAGTGTGGCTTTTTCCTGTGGCAGTATTGGAACTGTAAGCAAGTCACCTCTTGCTCGTTTTAACAGACTCAGAATAAGAGCCTTCGTTTCTCACTAAAAGCCATTTTCTGATGCTCTCAAATGACCTTCTGTTTTTTTTATCAGCTTCTCCAATTTTCTCGTGTGTGTTTTTGAAATACAGATACCCAAGCTTTGTATTTTGTTACTGTACCAGTTTCACTAATGCTTTATGCAGGTGCAAAATCATTGCCCACCGCTGACCTGCACTCCCGTAGAAAACTGCATGCAGAAAGGTTCTCCTTCAGCAGAAGTAAATTTGAAACGTCATGTGGAGATTTATAATTGTATTCTATTTTGGGGTTTTTAATTTTTCACAAAGCTAATTATCAGACAAATTGTATTTATCAATCAAAGTGTGTATTTTGATTTCTTCAACTGGCCATCCTTCCATGAAACACTCAGTTTTGATAAATTCAGCATTTCAGTCAGGATAGGAAAACCTTGCAGAAGTTTCCAGACTGCTCTGCTCCTTGCTTCTGATACAGAGATTGCACTAGTCCTCCTTATACCTGCGCTGCAATGACAGCTCAGTAATAAATGGTTGTCTGCTATGGGCTCTAGGTCTTTTGAAGTCACTGCTGTGTAGCCTCAGAGCTACCCAAAGGGACCTGCCTTCCCTCTTCCTTGAGTGTGTACAGATGTTTTTCATTTGCCAAAGGCTCTTATCAAGCAGTCCATATCTCCTATATGACAACTCTTCTCTTAATTTTTGTCTTTGTTTACAGTTTGCACCCGCTGAGAAGCCAGGCAGGCACAGCTGTCCATTTACAGTATGTCTTCAAAGCTTGCTGCTTTGGCAAGTTACCATGCGTCAGTGAAACTCACTGGACTCCCTGCCCAGCAACCTAGTACAGAAAGGAGAGCCATTCCCACTGGTCCCTCACATTATGTATGCACTATGCTTAAATAAAACTGGCCTGTCTGATGCCAGCTCCTAAAGGCAGGGCTACCAAAACAGATCAAGAAAATAACTTTTTAATTTAAAAATGGGGAAAATCTCTACTGCTAGCAGGACTGAAAAAGCTCTTAGTTATTAATAAGGAATTGATCAGATCCGAACTTAAAGAGCACCTTAGGCAGACATTAGCCTCTAAGAGTAGAAAGTTTTCGCCAGAAGAGCTTCTGCACTGTGACCACCAAACCCCAGAATTCAGCTTTTCTGGGCAAGTAGGAGGAAAAAAAAAACCTTTTCTGAGTTTTTCACCTGAGCAGTTCCTGCCACCTGGAAAGGTGCTAGGCTACAGCCAGGGCTGAAACTGGCCTACCTACCCCACCACCATCAGCTGGAGCTACTGTTAATAGCTAGCCCTAAACTGATGTAAACATACTTGCATGGCCAGCACAACACAATGTATTTGCTTTTTGTAGTGGGAGCCAGAGCTAAAAAAACTTCAGGCATGTAGGGGATGTCAGTGCCAACTTTATGGCACTGACAACCTTGACCTTCAGAGTGGAATCTGAAGCCCAGTGCTGGTCAGATTCAGCATTTGCAGAGGTAGGTGCCCCACCAAAACCTAAATCCCATGTACTTAGTAGGAAGCCCTTTTCGCCCCGACACCAGGACATAGTAAGGACAAGGCTGAGGCCCTAAGCCTGGGTTTCTGAAAGCATCTAGTCTGTGTGACAGAGCCTGGTGCAGCAGTCTTTAGAGCAACTGAAGTTTGGGGTGAAGTCTTCAACTCAAAAGTGTACATCACACACTCTGGTGACTACGTGTCACGTTATCTGGAGGCTTTTGTTTCAGAAGTGTGTTGCTCTCATGTTGAACCCAAGCTGGTACCATCTGACCCTGTACCCAAGCTAATAAACCCTTCAGGAGTGCTTGTCCCTGTTGTCATGTTTGCAGCGTCCTTCCTTCCATCATGGGAGGCATAGCAGTCAGAGCTGCTGTTGCTTATGCCGCTTTTCTTTTTCCCTTGTCCCAGCTCTTCCTTTCTGCCCCAAGGCCACTGGCCAGTTTGCTTGGAGCTGCCCTAGATCTGTCATCTTTTATGCAGTGGTATCTCTATTGCTTTTCAATATTTTAGTTCTTGGGAGTTCTGAACATGGTTCTTCAGGGAACCAGTTGCAATCTGGCAGAGCAGTAGTGTTTACTAGCTGGGCTTCTCCCACCCAAAAGTGTTGCTTCCAGACTGGTGTGGAGCAATACAGGTGCACTGATGCAGTGTTGTCCCTGGGGTAATAAGCTAGCACTGAGCCGGTTCTGCACAGAGCCATATGATGTGTCTCCACCTGTGACGAGGTTAGCCTGTAATCCAGATAAATTGCCAATAAGTAACTGAGCAGAGCTGACTATATATCTGAAGTCCTGTACAACTGCATTTTTAAAAAGAATGACAGTAACAGAAAGCAATGCTTCAGCATTGCATTTGATAGACAGTAGGGGCTTGTTTGACCTGCAAAGGAATGAAGACATTTAGGACCTTCCAGGAAGAGACCCTGAATCTCTTGGTATTTGTAAGGATTTAGTATTATACTTACAATGCACATCAAGGAAAATAGAAGCCCTCTGATACTTACGGTTGGCACATGAAGGCTGTGATTTAATGAAATTTCCTCCCTGATATGAAAGGAGGCTCTTGCAAGTGGAATAAACTGAAACACCTATGTGTAGTGGTCCTGTCAGGGCTAGAGAACACGATAACATTGTTATCCTCTAAGGTTTGTGGGATATATTATATGACAAAACGTGTCTTAAAGATTTTCCTAAATACGTTTCCATTTCTCCAATGTTTGTAAGCCAAGAGGAATATGTCCTCTTTCTCTGATGTATGAATGTGGATCATTTGGCAGGGGTCAACCAATGCCATAAAAATAACACTGGAACCCTAGCCTAAAAGGGGTTAAAGTGCCGATACAGAATGGAGCTGCAAATATCTTTTAAATAAAAAATGAGTACAATTTGTCTGACGCTCAAGATGTGCCCTACAAGCCTCACAAATCAACTGGGGAACTGCTAGGAATTTGGTGCATTTTAAGACCCAACTTACTACAACAGCTCGTTAGTCGCAGTGCAAGGGATTGGATATGAATCTAGTTTACAAGCCGAGAAAGGCTGCCTACCCTCTAGACAGCTGCTCTTTGTGTTTCCCTTTTTGCATTTCTTGCTTCAGTACACTATAGGGAAAGTCAGGGGAAGATATCCTCTTTCATATTTCCAAGTGATCTCTTCTTAAAAATGTTTAACTTAAAAACCGAGTGCTTAAGCCTGATATAGTTCATAAAAAAAAAAAAAAAAAAAGAGGAATAAGACTTTCTTGTCTTGCCTTTGGAATGTATTTTGAGCAGTGCTTTACTAGAAAGATTCACAAACTCACTTATTTTAATTCTTCTAGAAAAATACAAACAATACTTATCTTGGAAGTAGAGATAACATTACCCTGTATGAAATATAACTCTGGCATAGGCCCTGTGGGGGAGATGACAGCCAGAAGTCGGAGGAAGGACAGAGGAGGAGGTCACTTAGCTTGGGTCTGGTCAGGCCTATTGGCTGCAGTTAACTTGTGTAAATACACTTGATATCACTTTTATTGAAGACTCCCACATACAGACATTCTGTCAGCGACAGGAAGGGTACCAGATGCAGGGATACCTTGAGCAAAACTGTATAACATCCGTGTTGCCCAGTGATTATAGTTAGTGCTGGTAAGCAGAGGGGAACATAAGAACAGCCGTGTTAGATTAAGTCAGACTTCTGCCCTGAGTAGCCCTGTGTCCCACAACAGGCAGTAGCAAACACTTAAGGAAGATGCATAAAATCAGAATATACTGACAGTGATCCTTCCCCTGATCATTCTTCCCAGGTCCAGAACTTTAGGGAACATCCTGAGAAGGCAATTGCATTTAGACTGTCATGTTGAGCCTGTGAACTTGGCCTCCACAGACTCCTTTTTGAACTCACTTGCACTTCTGGCTACCTCAGTGTTCTGGAGCGACAAGTTCCACAATGTAATTATACAGCGTGGAAAATATTTCACTCTGGAATATGCTGCCTGAGTGAGTACAAAGGTTTTCTTTTCATTAAGCTGCCTGTTAAAACAGTAAAAATGAACAAATGAAAGGTCTGCTGTGGTATCCCACTACAGGATTTATCTCCAAGTGTGTTAATGCTACCAGTTGATTTGCAGGTGTAAATCACATATTTATGTGGCAGTGCTGTTCTGATTCCCCAAAGCCCTCTAGAGTGTATGAACGAGCTGCTGTGTTTGAGCTGCAGTGTGTGCCATCAGAGGCTTCTGGTTCCTTTGGGAATTCAGTTAGAGCATGAAATTAATCTCTTTCAACTACTCTGGTTGAGCAGGTGAAAAGTGAAAATAATTATCAAAGCTCTGTAGCCTCTAGTAATTGTGTGAAACCTCTGAATATGCCCGCACTGCAGCTTGCTAACAGAGTTTGCAATTGTCTGAAATGACACAGTGCTTAAAATAGATAACAGCACTGTTTTCCTCTTGAATGGCTGGAGAGCTGCAAAAACCAGGTAGTCAATCACACGCCTTTAAAAAACCACTCATTTTCCGTGCAAGCACTGAATGAATTGCTTATTCAACATATTCAGTGTCCTCCTGACATATCCTGGGTAGCTGGGAATGCAAGTAATTAGGCTCAGTGCAGTGACGGTCTTTTTAGATGGAATAACAAGAACTGATTTTACTGGTACTGCCTACACTATCAAGAAAGAATGCAGTATCTAACCTAGAGAATTGACACCAAACCTTAAATGGAAGCTACTGCTACTTTTTTTTGACTGAATACCAAGGATGGCTAAATATTAGCTCATGGCTTACTTTAATTGCTTGGTAAAAATTGTTAATAATCTAGCATTTTTACTTAAACCTTCTCATTCACTAAGGAATCAGAATAACTTCCAGAAAAGTCAGTGACTGCTTTTGCCCATTTTTCAGTTAGCCCTTTTTAAAATATTCAGTACAAATGAGAAACCTAAAGATGCTCAGGAGGGTTGTTAAGGAACCACCTGTTCTTGCTCCACAACTATGTAAAAAAGTAATCATGATAAAATTGTTAGCAGATATATTCTGGCCTTGCTTACAACAGGCTTTGTTCAAGATTAGGCTTAATGGTCCTTTCGTTGCTGCATCAACAAAAAATAATAATTACTAGAGCCAGAAAAGGACCTGGATGTCTAAAGCTTGGGAAACTCACCTGAATGGACTCTGGAGTCCACAATTAGAGGCTCACACTCCTGCCTGGGAGATTGGGTTATCTAGCAATAACAGTTAGACAAACCTGCCCCTGAGACCTGACCTCCTTGGCTTTCAGGAAACTACGATTAACAGCCACTAGAACAACTTGGTATCCAAAATCCCGAAGGTGTTTTCAGCCTTGCACTTCTAACCAGGTTAGGGCCATGGGGAGATGCTTGAAGCACTGCTTGCAGGCCCAGAGGAGAGGCAGGATTTCAGATCATCCTGCGGTCAACTGGGTTAGGCTTGTCCCAGGCTCAGCATGTCATGTGCTTGTGTTGAATACCTAATTCTGCCCTTTCTGCAGCAGGTCCTTGGCTTTAGGAATTCCACACACAGCCTGGCAATGCCCAAATTTAACCTGAAAGTGAGATCCAGCTGGGGTTCAGGTATAGATGCTGAGCGTTGCCAATTATGTTGCATCTGGGCACTCCTACGGGCTTTGGAGGAGTCACACAGACAGGTATCTAGCAAATTTAGGTTCCTAGGGCACTAGAGGAAAACCCTGAGTGATTTGGAAGAGGAAATTGCATCCCAGTGCCACCAGTGATGCATCCTGGTTGCACTTGGTGCAAGAACAGCAGGTATTCCCAGGCATCCAACTCACACAAAAACATGTCTTTTTGTGCAAATCACAGAAGAAATGGGTCTGCTGCCACTGGCTGGTGATTGGTAACACCGATTCAAGGTCAGAATCTTGTTATCATCGCTAGAGATTAGCACAAAGTATTCACAGGCATGAAATGTCTTTGCTTTGCTCGAAATTTGTTGATAACTCATTAGCTGAGGATGGGGAAGCACCTCTTTTCATGTAAAAAGGCTTGTATTACCAGTCTTGCAAACGTGTAGATGGATTGGTTAAAGCTTCTGCATTCCCCTGGAAACTGGAAAGCGTGCTAGGGACAAATTATTCAGCAAGTACATGTGTGCGTACAGTGAACTTAGCCACATCAATCATAGATGTGCCTAATTGAAGCTCTCAGGGTTTTGCTTTTCTTATGCTGTGTGGATGTAGTGTGATATGGAGTAAGATTTGATTCATGAGAATGCTGATATTTAGAATGACTGGCTGTCAGTCAGTATCGATTCTGGAAGTCAGCTGTTGCTGGAACGAATTTGACAGAATAAAAGGTCTAAATGTATACCTGTCACTACTCATTTGTCCTTCCTGGCTATTTTTATAGGTGGGACACTGGCATCTGAAATGAAAAAGCATGTTAATAGTTCAGAGGTGAAAATAACGTTTGATGTATAGGACGTGTTAAAAAAAAAGTGCAATGGACAACCTTCTGTTTGCCAAGTAATTTCAATGAAGGTACATTGATGTTCCATCTGTTCACTGAACAAGGTAACTAAAACTGAACTGTGAAAGGCCCTATTAAATCAGAGGGAAGGACAGAAGGACATGCTTCAGCTACCATATTAAGTCCTTTTAAGACTCCTGAAACAGCTTGCGACTGTTCTATTCCTACAGAAAGATCTGTGACCTGTACTATGTATGTCACATGGGCAGAGGATGAATTGACCGTGCTGTGGGGGAGAACTGTGAGGACTTAAGTGTGCACTTATATCTGGTGCTGGTATATCTTGCTCGTGCACTCTGGTGACAGTATACTGTCACCAGGCTTGAGTTTAGAGGTGCTGTTGGGTATTTTTGTCCCTTACTGCAGCATGGGGTCTTGTTCTCCTGCTGCTTTGTCCAGACACTTCCCGCTTCAAGAATTCCTTGCCCTCTTGGGGCTTCCAGTGTTCTGTACTCTACTTGTAGCATGCCCATGACACACCTTTTCATATTTTTAATAATGGAGATATTTACATTTCGCTAAGTGAATGAGATACTGTGTCATTTCAGAGTAGACACTCTTGGCTTTTGTTCTGTGACACTCTGAAAGGCACAAGGGATTTGATACATTGCACAGGATGAGTGTTTGAGAACTTTTCATGTCATTCATGTCTGTTTGCCCTGTGTGTTATTATTGAGACCAATAATTTTGACACACCTCTTTAAAGTAACGACATTCCCTTTTGTTATGGAAGTACAATATGTGTTTCTGAAGAGTATTTAAAGAGGCGTTCTCAGAAAGGAGTGTGTTGTGTAATTGCATTTTGCAGGAAACTGCCTTTTATGAGCAACTGAGCTTCTCTTTTCAATATGTTGTTCAATGTAACTAGTCTTGGGCCCAGATTCAGACATCTGAGTTTGATCAATTGGATGTCAGTAGTAATTAAGTAAAAGGATATGACTGACTTGATTCTGCCTGGACTTTAGTCTTTAAATATACTTTCTGTTTCTTGTCAGCTTGACAAGGAAGTAACAGGAAAAGAAAACAGAGGTGGAAAGGAAGTCAGATTATTCATTAAATGTTTGATGTGACTGTGCTTGAGGTGTAGTAATTGTCCTCGCTGTTCATTCCAGTCTCTCTGCCCCTTGCCTTTCTGGAGGTCACTGCCAGCTGAGCCGTTTGCCTGACTGCTCTTTAAATCTCTGGAATGATTTGGCTTAACAAAACACACACACTCTCAAATCCAGGTTATAGCCATTTTGTACTTTCTTTAGCAGGTGTTCTGGTTTAGGAGTTGTTCTGACCTGGAGCAGTTGCCTGGCCAAGCTCCCAGTACAGCTCCGCGAGTGCTTGGCACTGTGGAGAGGGACCAAGTATCTGAAAGTAGGAAGAAACAGGAACTCCTTGGGACAGGATTGCCTCTTTCAGAGGACCACATGGAGCCCAAGGACAGGGCTGGCATCGCATGGGTGTTATTTCTGCATCCCAAGGGGTAGCTGATGTTTCCATAGCCTGCCCTCTCCTTCCCACCTCTGTTCTGGAGTTCACCAGCACCGTTTTAATGTGTGCTGATACAAGTTTTAATGTGGATGCAATGTATTCCAGACCCTAACATATACCAGGCTTTAAAAAATGTCTGTTTGTGGAATCTTTTTAATTTGGATCCATTTTTAATCTGGATCATTTTACTGACACGGTTTAGAGCATGACATGCTAAACAGTTGCCTCAGCGTAACATTGGGAAACAGTGAAGGGAATAATTTCTGGAGTCCAGAAAGGAGGGACAGGGAGAGGAAAAGTCTTCTAAATTGGCTTTACAAGAAAAGAAAAAAATGGTAGTGCTCTCTCTCCTAGAGTAAAAGTGTTAGGGTTTTGTTTCAGCCAAGACCTGGCTTAGAGAGCCTTCTCCCTTCAATTGACACAGCTGAGTGAGCTGCAGACTCCTGGGGGGCATGGGGCTGAGGGACTAGTTGGCTCTGGAAGATGTAACTTGCCTAACCACTTCAGAGGCACAGCCATCATACACAAGCCCAACTTTTCTCCATAGTAGACTATATCTATAATGTATCTTTACTAGTCTGATGTAGCTGATATTGGTATATGCAAAACTTTTATGAACCTGAAGGAGATTTGGCCTTTTCATGCAGTTTCTTGTACTGCTCAGACAAGCACAGAGCTGCCTGAAAGGATCTTCAGATATTCCTGTTAGAGAGAAGGTCTGAGGCAGCAGAAGATGGTACGGCTCAGCACTTTTTCCTGCGTGATGGGCCAAAGACAAGGCTGAGTGTGTAGGAAGAAGCGGTAGGGCGCTGGTACTACAAACCTTTTAAAGACAATTTCTATGAAGAAAAAAATTTTTCTCCACATCTTAGCTATTGTAAAATGCAGACTTGGCAGAATTTATTTTTCATCTTGGCTCTAGTATTTCAAAGTTATGGGTTTGATTCAGCAACATTGTGATGGAATTTTATGGCCTGGGGGTTTTGTTGCTATTTTTGTTTTGTTTCCGAACAAAGGAAGTCAAACTAGATGAGCAAAATGGTGCTTTCCAGGGTTGGAGTATATGAAACATTCATTCACTCTTATTCATATTCTCCTTTATAGTTACAAGGCATAAAATAGCTACCATAGCAAACTTTATTAAAAGGGGCAGGGCTCTCAGAACTGGTCTTGCTTTCCTGTTAACTATTTGTTATTCCACAACTTTCACTTGTAAATAAAATGTGGCATTTAAAATCATCCCATATTAATATAAATATCTTGTAGGCAAAATAAATAACTTTATACCACTTACCAGACCAAAAATACATGTAAGCTTTGAAGCCGAAAGCATCTCTAATGCATTGGCAGTTTTAGCAGCTTTAAAAACTTCTGTGTAAATTCTAGTCAGCCTTAGATCGCGCAGTATTTGAAAGGTTCCTCTGTAGAAGACAATTTACAAACCAAATATCATTGTAATAATTATTGGGAAGCAGGTGGAGCCCTGGCTGGAGACACACGAGGTATGGGCTCTGTCACTGCTTCGTTGTGTGACACGGAGCTGGTCACTGCACTGTGCTGTGTGCCAGTCTCTCAGTCTGCAGAACAGGGAGGAGGTTGCTGGTCTTGGTAAAGCATTTCAGAAATCTATTTACGAAAATAGCAAGATATTAGTACTTCTTTATGCAGTGTCCTATTTGTGCAACCCGGTGCAGGTCAAATTCGGATATCTTGAAGCAAAATCTTCAGTCTGTCAAGGGGGAATGTGATGTCTGGAAAGGCTGCTGCAGAAGAGCTGGTAGACCAGAGGAACAGCCTGAGCAGAAAGCCTCATACTTCTGCTGCATACAAGCTCCTGTTAACTGTTCAGGTCCTGGTAAGATGATACTCTTCTGCCTGAAAATGACTTGATTTTCATCTCCCTGTTTTTTGGCACTTGTGTGGCAGTCACTTTGGAAAGCGCATCTGTCATTTCCTCCAGCAGTCTACAAGCCAGAGCTTGTTTTCGCAGTCATCTGGTAGATGCTCCCAGCATGAGCAGCATGTCACCTTCTGTCAAAGAGAAGGCAAGGAGGGAAGGAAAGAGAGACAAAGAAGGAATAGTCAATTAACAAGGCAAAAGGTTAAAGGCAGAGAAAAAGTAAGCAAGAAAGGAGAACAATGGGTTCCATTAAAAAGAAGCAAGTGAAGAAAAGAGTAAGATTAACAGAGGGAGGACAGTGAGTCCCATTTTGCACTTAAAAGGCAAAGCACGCCTGTTCACAAGGCCTCATGCTTTTATTTTCATATGGAAGAGTGGCAGTTGGAGATGGGCAACGAGGTCCATCCCCAAGAAAGATCCCCCAAAGGTATTGACCTGCTGCTATCTTAATCACCACAAACATCACACAACAGATGAAATAGCAGCGCCATTGCAGTTGCCAGGGCAGCCCACAGCTCACTTTGCCCAAGAAGTCCCACCATCAGGCTTCTGGTTCTCTGCCCTGGTGCATGGCAGTCTAAACTGGGAAGAAATGTGCTCATTTCAAATGATCCAGACTAGTCTGGAGCAGGGGTAGGGATCAGTTTGCCAAGGCTATTGAAAACCCTTCAAGGAGACAGAAGAGCATGTTCTCTGAACAAGTACAGGCTGTTCTTCAAGCTCATTAAATAGATTTTAGCTTGGCCTCCAACAACATAATTTAGCTGGTTTCTGATCTTTGCCATGTGTAAACCTTGTATAAGTTGCTGTTAGTCTCAATTCTCGCTAAAAGTAGGTTAAAGTCTACCAGATTACTGGTTTAGGAAAACACAGGCAGCTAAACTTAATTTCTCTACCAAGCTTTTTAAAAGCACCTCATCTCCATCTAGGTATAGCCGTTCCAATAAATATAGCCTTCAGTCCTGAAAGTGTCTTCATCTTTGTAAACTGAATATTCATCTTTTTGTTCCCGTGGACCATTTAGAGACAGGTTGCAAAAGGCGCCCTTAACCAGATTTACAGTTACTTGTCATTCCTAAAAATTACAGAAAATTGTTACAACAGAAGACAGGGGTTTCATATGCTCTTGCACATACGGATCTTTGCAATATTATAACATTATAAAAGCTAGTAATTGCATGTAAGGTAATATAGTAGAGGAAGGTGGGTGTCTGGGAGTGGGTAATGATCCTGATTGTCTAACCAGGAAGCAAACCTGTACATTTGGTTTTGTTTGTCAGGAGTCACATAACATCTCTAAGTCCCTGGATGTGTCTGTGAGCACACGCTGCCCATCAGCCACCCATGGCACATGTAAGGGCAAGTAGTAAATGCCAGGCAAAGGCAGCATATTGGAAAGGGACAATAAAACGGGAAAGGTTATAATAACCATTTAACTGAACAATTTCTAAAGTCCAGAAAAAAATATTGCCTATGTATGGGTCTCATCTTCTGGAGGGACAGTGTCAGCATATGTGTCCACCAGACCATCTTTTTCCTCTTCTTCACAACAGGTCTTACCACTGTATTCCCTTTTCTAGACACCAGGTCCTGTTCCACCAGGAGGAAATTGATGCTGTGTAGCAGGAACCTTCTAATCTAAAGCGAGCTGGGCCCCGAGCTGCAGGCAGCATGGGGAGGGCACCATCTAGTGCCTGTGGGACAAGGGCAGTCATTGCCTGTGAGTTCCTGACTGTTGCTGCTGTTGTTCAGAGGGACAGAGAGACTGTAGCGGTCACTGGAAAGAGTGTGAGGAGGGTATGAGTGAGGCCAAATGCCAAAATATCTCGGTACTGCTCTGGCTGGGCTGATCAGTTAACGTCTGGCAAAAGAGATTATGCTGAGATATTGGACTTCCACGGGTAGGAAGCTTTTCTTCTGGAGGATCTTGAAAAGCTGTGTTAGCTGGCAGCCTGCTGGTCCTGGCAGTCTTCTGTCTCTGCCTTCCCCCAGAAGGGTACCTTCTGCCACTAAGAGGAAATTTCAAGGGTACCGTGTAGCCTCCTGATATTTTATGCTGAGAATTGGCCCCTGCAGGCACCACACTAGAAGTGACAGCTCCGAAAAGTAAAGGACAGAATATTAATGTCTTCCTTCTAACATTAAGCAGGGACTTTACCAGGAAACTGCAATATGGACAAGGATTCCCAAGGACTGTTCCAGCTGGGTGCCCCAAACAGTGTGTGGAAGCTAAGTCACTTAGGAGAAGCTGTGGCTGGTTCAAGGTCCTGCCTGACACGCTGGAGCAGTCATCCGCAGCTCAGGATAGACTATATACGGCTGAAGCCACTCAAGTGTGTACTGAGTCCAGAAAGACACGGTCCTTGGGAGGAAGGTGTTGGCAAAAGAAGTGGCAGGGAGCAAAAGCACAAACAGCTGGTCCATTGGGCTCCCTCAGGCAAGAGAGGCCCTCCAAAAAGTGATGCAGTTTTGACATTTCCTTCAGATTTTATATTAAGTCCCATAATACTTGGTCTTTCTCCTGAGTAACCTTCTGTGACAGCCTGTGCTCAAGGAAATCTTTTACCATATCATCTCTAAAGATAGCTTCTATCTTTCAGAAGAAAGCACAAAACCCAGAAATCCTAAAATGACCAATATGCAAAGGAAAAGCAGACTTTGTGATATACCTGGTGGCCATTTTTGATGTCAGCGTGTGGCCCTCAACCTATTCCTCATCCTGAGCTTTGCCTTCAGCACAGAAGTTTCAAAATTGCCTTCTCCCCTGTCGCCACTGAAGAAAAGAGGACCTTTGCAAATGCTGCCTCTGGTTGTGATCGGCAAGCTGAGCATGTTCAAATTAAGGGAAGTATTGCTCTGAATGAATTATCATGAAACATTTGTGCTCGTTCATCGTGTCACTTGCAGAATATGTTTTACATAGTTTTTACATAAAATAGTGTGAGACATAAAGGGGCCTTGGACAGCAGCTAAGACATGGGCCTTCTCTCCACCCATCCATGGATGAGATGGGCTGCTTCTGCTCTAAGCTCCCTAACAGTGGGCTCCCGTGTGCTTAGATGCTGCCATTTAGCTCTCCTTCCGGTAAACCCCTGAAGGAAGCCAGTGGTTCAAGTGGAGACTGAATGCTAACCTGATAGTTAGATGCCCTGTATTTTCAAGGTAGACCATTATTTCAAACTGTTCACCAGATCCCTTGCAGAATGGGAGCTACAGGACTGTGACTGTCCTCTGCTGGTTTGCAGATAGTGGTGATCTTATATTCTACCATGGTCCCCTCTGGCTGTGAGCCCTTTCTGCCCACCAAACATACATTTGCTGTGCTCCATATCACTGTTTTTCCTGAATACTTCCAAAAGCTAGGCTTTTCCTTGATACAAGGCAAAAAATCCCCAATCAACGGCTATATATTAAAAAAAGTCAAAAGATAGATTGTTCAGTTGACAATATGTCATTTTATTATTTGTTACTTAGGTGCTTCTTAATCTGATTTTCCTGTTTCGTATTTTTCCTGCACTATAAAGTTTGGTTCTCATTCTTTGGTTTTGGTCTCAGTAATGAAATTAGACACCAGCCAAAGTGACACAGGTCTATCAAATAGGTGCTGGCATCGAGGGATTTACTGGGCAAAGGAATCCCTAAGCTGTACATAAAAACATCAAATGGCGGATCTGGTAAAGTATATGTTGACTTCAAGGGAAACATTATAGAACTCTTTAGAGCCTTGAGAATGGCGAGACATGAATTATGCTGATATATGTCCACATTACTGTTTCATTGAGGAAGATAAGGATAAAACAGGAAAATCGATCATATTCGAGCAATCCAGAACTACCAAATACATCTTCAACTGCATTAGGCAAGTATTTTTTTATCCATTTATGTAGACAAATACTTTGGCTTGATCATAAACAAAATAAGAAGTGTGTTTTTGTCACTGGTCAATTTAAGCTTTGCTGCAGACATAATGGAACAAAAAGGCACGAATGCCTAAGGTTGCACATTTTGTCTGAGGAGCCAATAATTTCTTTGTGCCTGAGTGAATGTTTGTTTTGGGAGGAAAATGTTCTTTTACCTGGAAAGAAAATATTTCTCAGTGTCTTGGCTTTGATTTTAATGCTGAACATATTTTTAGGAAGAATGCAGTTAAAATAACTCTTCTGGAAACAAAAATAGAGTCTCACCCTTGAATGTTTATTAATGTGGAGTCTGAAAATCTAAATTTGTAGTAAGCTTCTATGTATCCAAGGTATTTTCTACCACAAAAACTTTAAAGTAAAACCCAAATCTGGCCATTTGGAAAATATATCATATAACCCTACTGCAGTTATGGAATTTTAATTTATTTCTAGAGGGAGCTGTGTTATCTAATTCTGCAGTTCACTAGGATTCTACTTCTTATTCAAGAACACTCCCTGAACCAAAGAAATATAGGCTTGACTCAAACTAATTAAGCTTGTGAGGCTTTACAAATAGCAGTCAAAACCTTGCCAGCAAAATATTCCATGGGAAACAGTGTAGAAGCTCAAACCTCTCTCTGCAAATTGAACAGCTTTCCTTGGAGCTCCAGCTAGGAGTCTGAGACTTAGGGGTTATCTCTGATTTTAAGAGGGGTTTTCAGAGCACAAAATGAAAACAAAATGCTTAAAGACCAAAATATTTTATAAACTTTTCCTGGTAGGCTGTGCTGAATGTCTGAAAGTATTAATGGTTGAACAGATGATCAACCTGCAGATGGAAAGCTGAATTATCTTAACCTGGCTTGTGTATACACTCCTAACTTGGTGCCACAGTAAAGCAAAATGTATGAAGCAAAGCTAAATATATAGGTTTTATTCTTCAGTTGCAATGAGTCAGAGAAGCATGCAGATGGTTAGTTAAAATCCTTCAGATGATGAGTCAGCTTCTCAGACCACAGTAACTCAGTCGTTTGCAGTTAACTTGATTGACTGTACTCTTGCTAAACAATGAAAAACCCAACAGTCTTAATTTTTCATTCTCTGAGCGATAATATTGCACCTGGCACCACATGCACACCACCTGGGTGTAACACAGCCCAATAATGTCCTTCAGAGCCTACATGTCTTCCCATCCTTTCCATTCTCGTCTTCTTTTTTTGAATCTTGAGTCAGGTGGGAGGGTTTCTGTCTGGCAGATCCGTGTATTTTTATATCGACACTGAGTCAGCCTGAAAAGTTATGAGCACATTTAAGGATTAGCGACCCATCCAGTATTAAATTTGCTTGTGTTCATGGAACTGGCTCCCCTCTTTGAGTCTGTGTGACGTTCACCAGCACATGCCAAAGGCTGATGAATGTCATGCAGACTCAAAGAAGGGAGCCAGTTCCATGAACACAAGCATGGCCAACCCATCTGTTACAGGATTTAGGCTCTTTGGGATAAATCTGCTTCCTTCATGTAACTTCTGCCTCTGCTGGGTACAATCCTCATAAAAGGATCCCTTACTTAATAAAACCCAAACTGGCCCTGTTAGGAAGAAAATATTTACTGAGCTGCAGTTGGCTTTCTGAGCTGCATTTTTGTAAAAGCAGATTATTGCTGATACTGGCACTGAACTTTTCCCACCTGCCCCACCTCTCATGCACTGTGCTGCACAGCTGAGTGGTAAGGGATGCTCAGAGATGATGGAGAGCCAGTCTCAAGAGGGTGAACCCAATCCCATTCAGGAGAAATCCCATGGGAGATAATTTTCTGGCAGTGAGAAGTAGAGGGGGAGAGGATAAGGCATAGAGGCAGGCAGCCCAATTCAGTTGCATGAACAGAGGTGTCCAGTGACCTCTGAGAGGCAGAAGGTACCCAAGAGATGCACATGGGGCTGTCGGCTGTGAAATAGGACCTCTGGAAGACTTTCACTTTAATGGAGAGGCAGCTGTAAGTGGGTTGGGACAGCCTAGGATGTTAGATGCCTCTCTTGAAAGAAGTGAATTGTACCGAGGATGTTTCAATTATCATCAGAAGAGTGTGATGGTGGAGAGGTATTGGGACTCTTTTAGTGGGAGGCTCTGTAGGATATGAGTTATGTCAGAAGCTGTAGCACTTACCTGAGCCATCATATTCAGTGGTGTGTGGCACCAGGAACTCCTCCATCTTCTGGTGAGGAAAGCTCCCCAGCTTCAGGAGCGAGCAGGAAATACCCAGTCCAGGTTTGACCAGAAAGAAAAGCAGCTGGTGGGGGATAGGGTCAGGAGTGAAGTGTCTGGATCAGAGCTGATGAGCTTCTTCCAGGGAGCAGGAAGAGGAGTCTCAGAGGCAGTTATGGATCCAGGCTGACAGGAAAGCTTTAACAAATGGAGATCAGTAGGGCCTTGTGTGTTTGCAAAATTTTCTTCAGCATTTACCTTAACTTGAGCTAGAGGCCACACAATACAGAACTCAACTTTACATCAAAACCAGTATTTTTTAGTGAAGCCACTGCAATTGCGGTCTGCCTGGCCTGTGCTAGATGAGTCACTGTCTTGCTGACAGTCACCACTGAGGAGTAAAGAATGGCATTGTCGTGCTGACTGAACATCTTTCTCAGAAGCTACTGGAGATCCCAGTCTGCTCTTAAGAGCAGTGTTACATTGGCACTGTAACTAAATGGGAACCTTGATGAACTATGAGACTCCTGAGTAAAGATTTACTCTACAAGCATTTCACCTTTCCTCTTAGCAAACTCTTCTTGCAGACATGTATGTTGCTGCATTTGCACCTGTGCTATCTTTAGTTATACCTACACTCAGAAAGTGAGCTGTAAATTTGGATTTAAAAGGACAGATGATCTCATTGTGACAGTATTTATTGCCAGCTCCTTCCTCCATCATGGAGAAGCAATAGGTTGTGAGTGATTTTTTTCCTTACTGGAGATAGCCTATGAATAGCAGAGCAGAAATGTAAAGAAGACATTTTATCTTAGAATGTATTTTTAGATTATGCAGATGGACATCCTCTCTTAGAACACTGAGATATTTAAAGAACTTTATAAAACAGGCTATTCCAAAATTGATAAAAATAATACTAAACAATGAATTGTATTTCATTAAATACTTTTTTTTTTAAATCACTGCTGCATTTTTTCCTTCACCAAACCTTGTATCTAACTGTATGTTTCTATTGTACTTTTCAATAATTCTTCACATGTAGGTCACCTCCGTAAGATGTTAATTGCCCTCAGCACCAATTACTTTCTCAGTCAATAGTTATAACAATTAATACAGCAGTCCTACACCAGCTCAAGTGCTTTCTGCACAAAGGTGATCCAATCAGGTTCCTACTGAAATCACTGGCATAGCTTTTTATTGGAATTTGATCAAACATTTAATTTTGTAGACTGTTTTGGGCACTGAAGCTTTTCAGAATCAGACAAAAGGTACATGGGAGCCTTATAAAACTGAGTTGTTATTGATGAATAATACTGAAAGATTGCTTGCCAATTACCATTTGTTATTCAGTTAGTTTCAGCAGCCAATGGCGTATTATTAATCTTGCTTTGAATGATTAAATCTAACGATGATTTTCTTCAAAGTCTCCTCTTTCATTGTACAATAAGCTCTATTTGCCATGTTTTACATGAGCTATTTTTTATCCTGTCTGAAGTATTGAAAAAAAATTACTAGCTTAATAATTACTTCAGAATAGAAAATTTCCAGTAAGTCACAGCATTTTTTCTTCTGAAAATAAAAATGCAACACCTCTAATCCTCTGTTAGGATATAGCAGTTTATTCATTCCATTGTTTTTCATTCTATCTTTTTTGAGGGAGAGGGGAAGTGAGTTTTTGTTTGTTTGCTCTCAAAAATAGACAGGAGGATGAGCAGCACTTGACAGAATCATCTCAGCGGATAGATAACTGGGCCTGTGTATACATATATATGAACCAAAGAAGGTGAAATGGATGTCTGCAAAGAAATTTGAAGTAGACTTAGTGAAGAATGGTGTGGGATGCTTGCCACTGCTTTATTTTTAACAGAATTTATTCTACCAAGGTCAACATCATGAATAATGCTGTGTGATTAGCAGCAGAGATAACTGTGAGCAGAGGAGTTTACCCGCTACTGGCTGATGGTGCTTGACAAGCTCTGTGGAAAGGGCAAGGCTCCTAAAGGTCTCTGAATGAACAGGCAGCTACTTCTGGAGTAAGGGAGGAGGTGTGCTCCTTGAGCCTGATAATGTCAGAGGCAAGGACAGAGAAGTGGAGACAGTATGACTTGACTGGAAGGTGCTGGGGGTCCATGCATGGCAGGGTTTTAGGCAACAGGTCCTTGCTTTAACAATAGCATTTTGTTACTAATCACACAGCTATAGCTCCATGATACTCTGTAGACGGTGCTTATCCACAATATTTTCAATGTATTTTTTCTTTCCCTGGAATACGTTCTGAAATTTATTCTTCTGTACACTAGATCACTTGCTTACAAAAATGGAAAAGGTAGTTTCATCTATTTCATCTCTTTCAATTTTAAGTTTAGAGTTGCGAGGAGAGAATAGGGAGTCCAAGGCTTTTCGAAGTCAAGCTGTCTACCTTTGTCTGAGGTAGGAAAACACGGGTTTTATACCACCATCTGGGACTATGGGTGGGACCAACTGATCCTCAAAGTAGGCTGAAATTGTGCATGAAGTCTGTAGCAAAACAATAAGATTTTGTCAAGAAGAATGAAGGTTTGGGGAAAGGGTTTGCTAAAAAATGTCGGATGGGGGGCTGGGATGTAACAAAAAAAGCTTAAAGGAATCAAACATCACGGTTTATAGCAGACAATGTATAAGGTACAGCAAATTAACTAATATCTGTAGTGATTTAATTTGTTGTTCCTTATTTTTCTGCTTATTTTGACAGTTCGCTATAAAGGGAGGGGGACAGACTGATGATGAGCAAGGTAGAAGAAGTGCCATAATTATTCTGCTCAAACTGTGCAAAATGTGTGCCAATGTTTACAAAAAGTGATTCTTGTTTGGGGGAGAGAAATCAGGGAGTTTTTAACTTTCATATACAAAGAGAGGTTACCTATGGTTTGGATCTATTAAATTAAGTTTATACATTGTCTCTACTCCAGGTAGAGGCAGGTGAACACCATACCGCTTTTCTACTTTTCCTGGTTATTCACAGGTTTTAACTCATGTTTTTAAACACTGTTCTTAAAGCCCTTTTTTGTGTACTTGTATTGGGTTTGCATGGCAAAGTTTTGGCAGCCGGGGAGGAGGCTACAGGGGTGGCTTCTGTGAGAAGCTGCTAGAAGCTTCCCCTATGTCCAATAGAGCAAAATGCCAGCCGGCTCCAAGACAGACCCACCACTGTCCAAGGCTGAGCCCATCAGGGATGGTGGTAGCATATTTTAGAAAGAGGAACAGAAAAAAAAACCAGCGCAATTGCAGCCAATGAGAGGAATGAGAGTATGTGAGAAGAATAACCCTGCAGACACCCAGGTCAGTGAAGAAGGAGGGGGAGGAGGTGATTCAGGCTCAGGAGAAGAGATTCCCCTGCAGCCCATGGTGAAGACCATGGTGAGGCAGGCTGTACCCCTGCAGCCCGTGGAGGTTAATGGTGGAGCAGATATCCACATGCAGCCCATGGAGGACCCCATGCCAGAGCAGATGGGTGCCCAAAGGAGACTGTGACCCTATGGGAAGCCCACGCTGGAGCAGGCTCCTGGCAGGACTTGTGGCCCCATGGAGAGAGGAGCCCAGGCTGGAGCAGGTTTGCTGGCAAGACGTGTGACCCCATAGAAGGGAACCCACACTGGAGCAGTCTATTCCTGAAGGACTGCGCCCCATGGAAGGCACCCACACTGGAGCAGTTTGTGAAGAACTGCAGCCTGTGGGAGCCACTCACATTGGAGCAGTTGGTGGAGGACTGTCTCCAGTGGGAAGGACCCATGCTGGAGCAGGGGAAGAGTGTGAGGAGTCCTCCACCTGAGGAGGAAGGAGCGGCAGAGACAACATGTGACAAATGGACTGCAACCCCCATTCCCTGTCCCCCTGTGCCATGGGTGGGGAGGAGGTAAAGAAAATCGAGAGTGAGGTTGAGCCTGGGAAGAAGGGAGGGGTGGGGAAAGGTGTTTTAAGATTTGGTTTTATTTCTCATTACCCTACTCTGACTTTTGATTGGCAATAAATGAAACTAATTTCCCCAAGTCGAGTCTGTTTTGCCCATGATGGTAATTGGTGAGTGATGTCTCCCTGTCCTTATCTTGACCCACAGGCCTTTTGTTATATTTTCTCTCCTCTGTCCTGCTGAGAAGGGGAGTGATAGAGCAGCTTGGTGGGCACCCAGCATCTGGCCAAGGTCAACCCGCTACAGTACTGTACAGAGTATATTCAAAGTGCCTCTCCTACTCAAGCCTTTACAACCAGCCTTAAAATTTCTTACTTCAGTAATGGAACCAGGGGACCGAGGAGAAGTTCAGTACGCCTGGAAGTCCAGGGGTTTAGCTTCATCACAGTGATTATAACAGATATATGATGCCTCTTGAATAGTCTTCCCTGTTTTGTTGAAGAATGGTTCATGCTGGTATTTTGTGATAATAAACAGCTATAAAGTAAATACTGCTCTCGTGGTTAGCTTAACATAATGAGAAAAAAAATATATTTTTAAACAAACTTTAAGGTAGTAATTTTTCTGTTTCCCCTTCCAGTTGTTGAGAGTTGGGTGGAAGGAGGAAATTTAACCTTGTTGGAGCCAGATGTTCCTACCTGATGCCCTCAACTCCATTATTTGGGACTTATGACACCACATTTTCCACTTGCAGTAAACCTGGTCATATCCCACTACATACACGTATTAGCAATCAGCAGGACTAGAGATGAAAGTCCAGATAGTAGGCTTGGCTCAGTTAAATTTATGACAATACTCTGATTTCCATTTCAAGGCAACATTGCTGTGTTATTCCTGACTCTGGCCTGCTGTGTGTCGATAGAAGGGTTGTTTGCTTTAAAAAAGGACACATACACAACTGTGCTGTGCTGTGCTAATAGTTGATTTGAATGATGAAAAAAAATATGAGGAAGGTCTTATGTACCAGACACTTTTTCTTTTTTGTTCTTGCCAAGTGCCTTTCATCCTTCTTACAGCTCGGATCAAGCCATAAAAATTGCTGTGTATATCTATGCTGCATTGTTCTTCATACTACAACCAGGCCAGAGGATGGCGAAGTTCCCTCATCACAACTGTGGCTAATGTATTTCATTCAGTGTTGCCTTCTGCACTGGCAAATTATTTGTGGGAGAAGGGACAGAATGGTTCAGAGAATAGCTAAAGAACTAGTGAGCCTCTAGAGTACTCATATAAGACACTTTCAATTAATAGTTACCAAACGTAATTAACAACCATCCTGTTTTTAAACTATATGGCAGTCAGTTGAGGTTCTCTGTTCTGGAGGAGGCTGCCAGCAAATAGTTACAGTCCAGGGATCTCAGTGGGTGAGGACCTACCTCTTGAACCCCTCCAGTGCAAGTTTCAGGTCCATTTTTGGGGAAGCTAAATCAAAGCAACATCTGATGCTGTGTCTTATGGTGACAATGCTTGAGCTGGCAGGTAGTCCAGTCTAGCACCTTACACTGTCTCTAGGATGCATGTAAAGAAGGTGCAAATATATTTTCCTCATGGAGTCTAAAAATGGCTGATAGTTATCAGAAGCCCTCATCATTATTTGGGTGTAAACTAAACCTAAATGTCACCAGTGTCTGTTGTGTGCACAGGACTCAGATGGCTAGGGCACCTGCTGAAACATTTGTTAGACACAGTTCTATTTAGTGCTTAACAAGTGGTTCACTTGTGGAAACATTCAGAATCAATCTAATCTTATCTATCACTTTTAAATGGCTTTTGCTACTTTCTGTCTCACCATGGTGTTGCTCTGATAATGTGACTGGCTGGGAGTGGGAGTGCACAGGCAGCTCCCAGGACCTTTAATACACCCAACGTGTAAGGGGTTGTTAGTGGAAGGTGATAAGTCATTATGATTAGAGAAATTTTAAGCATTTCTTTCCAGATTTCCTTGTTTGCCGCAATACTTTACCCACAGCTTGTTTAATTTTTCTGGTTTCGGGCTTGCCATAACCACGCTCAAGTCTCTTAACCACATTAATGAAGTCTCTGGGCTGGATCTTGGAATGAAGTCACACTCTTACTCTGTTTGCACTAAAATTTAAGTTACAAAGTGTTTTTGTAAAATCTACAGACATGAGCTTTTTGTCCCCTTTGGCATTGTGCGTCAAACTAATATTCTGTAATACAGACGTACGTACAGTGTCCTTGCAGGAAACTGTAAGAGCATTTCAGAGATCCAGTCCTCTGCTGAAGGTTGTTCTACATGTAAGAGTCCTTGCTGATCCACCTGCAGACACAACGTGCCCAAACCTCACAAGGGAATAGATAGGGCAGCAGAGAACATGATCAGATTACTAGAGGCCTGGAATAGCCTTTTCGTGTGCTATTTACTATTCCACACCTCTATCTCTGTTTCAGGTCTGGAAAAAAAAAAGAGATGTTGCTGCTTCTGAATGTTGTGAGAGAAAGAGAAAGATTGACAGTTAAGACAAAATATGAGTTGAAGGACCCACAATTGTTGCTGCCGTGAGCCCTAAAAGTCAATTTATGAGCCTCAGGGGTGCATTAGCCATTCAAATTTCACAGAATCTCTAGAAGAATGTGGTATTATGAAACTGGAATCCATAAATATTCACAAAAGCATATAAAAAAGAAACATCAAATTGAAGTTTAACTTCTAACTTTTCTAAATACTTGTAAAGTGTGCCTGTGTAACTTAGGAGTTACATGGCCATTCTTTTCTCCTTCAAATGAAATGGTTACCAAATTATTCATGGTAGACTTTTCCATACACTGTTCAAACAACAAACTGAAACCACCTAAGTCAACAAAAGAGGAGAGGCAAAAGCAGTATTTCTCACTGGCATGCTTCTGAAAGTGTTTCTAGGTAGTACATGCTGTAAATTGACTCTATGTCAGTTTTTCCCTTGCAGTTCTTCAAATTGTATGCAATGCTGATCAAAGGAGCCGCCAGTGCAACACCTGTCTGTGTGGAGGTGAGGGGCATACTGAGCATACATCAACACAGCACCAGAATCCAAAATGAAATGCTAAATAAATGGTCACTCGGTGCACCAGGCAGCAGCTGGCAGAGCTAAGTTATGGAATGAGATCTTTGAATGGTTAGTCCTAAATCACAAGAAAAAAAAGCCTTGGTTGGTTCCGTAACTCAGAATTCATCCTTCAAGAAATTGATCTGTAAAACAAATCTTTTTACTGAGCCTAAACTTGCAGACACTTAGAATGTGCAGGACCCTTCTTAGGTAACCTGTCAAGTTTGTCTCTCCAGACAGATTGCCAACCTATTTTCTCTGTGTTCACATCCCAAAGGCAATCTAATGGAAAGAGATGAAGCACAAAGTAAAAAAGAGTGTGTACGTGAAGTCTAGGACTCCCTGTCAAATAAGAGGGTGCAGGTTTTTAATTGTTATTTGATAGAGTTTCAGGTGCCTCTTTCTTACAGGTGTGTTAAAATTATAAAAAAACAAGAGTCATGAATGTTCCGTTATTGATGCATCTGCTTCATCTGCCCTTTTATATGACATGTGTACCTCAAAAGACAATGACCAGGTTTCAGAAGGATGAAAATTTCGTTGTGATTATTTCACAAAATAGCATGGAAACTGGGGACAGAGGGGAGTCATTT
The DNA here is from genome assembly GCF_949628215.1 of Phalacrocorax aristotelis. Classification (NCBI taxonomy): domain Eukaryota; kingdom Metazoa; phylum Chordata; class Aves; order Suliformes; family Phalacrocoracidae; genus Phalacrocorax; species Phalacrocorax aristotelis. The sequence continues at coordinate 176,170,064 of NC_134276.1, read as the reverse complement.
GCTGATGCCCTGCTATCCTGTGTGAGCTATACAAGACCATTCATGAAAACTATTCCCTGGCAATAGCCAGGAAGTGCTAGTTTCCAATTAAAAAAAAAAAAAAAGGCACGTTACTAAAATATTACAAAGCAAACTAGGTGTGAGTCCACATTCTCCCTCCACACCCACCCAAGTCTTGTCTTCACTGGGGACCTTAGGGGTCAGCATTTCTCTGCTTTCAGGGTCCAAATCTGCACATAAAAGCAGTATCAAACGGAATAATGGGGAAGGGAAGAAAGAGGGCTCTTTTGTTTTAATAAAATCATGGCAGCAGTGAATCAGCAGGATGCCAATGGTAAGTAAAATATCCCTTCCAACAGCTCTTTGGTTGCCTGTCTTCTTCCTCTCCAAGCTATTGTTATCTACAGGGACTAACTCATAGGTGTTCCTATCATTCTTCTTACCAGGGTTAACTAGGATCAGATCATGAGTAAAGACTCCCTTTTAAAACTTGCTTCTTTCATTACAATGATCAGCAGTAATTTTTCTAGCCTCCATTCACAGACTGAAACCTTCCCATCCCTTTGCTGCATAGCATTGAAGAAACTCAAATAAATCTTGGCGTGCCCTGTGCTTGCAAAGATGCGGTCACTTACGGCCAGTAAACCCCCACCATTTACACTCAGCCCAAGGGTTAGAGGCCTTCCAGGTGACAGCCATACTTATAACTCCACCACTGAGGCAGATCTGGCTTCTTTTTCTTTTGACCCCTTTGATTTTTGCAGCATGTAGTTGGTGAGCGTGACCTTTTTGTGCTCTCCCAGTATATACCGTGAGCATACAGGAGGGGACTGTCTTGGATCTCAGCTGACTGGCACTCTGGGCATTGCCTCTGGGCGGATCACCTCAAGGGTGCTGAGCTGCTTAGGACTGAGGCATCCAGTACCAGGCTCAGCAGGCACTGAATTCTCTTTACCTGGAAGAAAACTGCTCCCGAACCAGAGTGGCAAAGGCAGCTGCCTTTAGGAAGGGTTGCCTCACAACCACTCTGCTTGCTTCTAGTAGCAAAGCTTCCCCCCCGCAGTGATTGCAGCTGCGGTGGTGTCACGCAGAGCAGCTGTCATGGGGGTTTTCTGCTCCCATGGGATGCTGCTCTCATCTTTGTGTGCTGCCAGTATTGCCTAGGAGGCTCCCTCCTTTTCCCAGGTCAAGTGACCTCAGTGTTGTGGGTCCTGGATGAAGCAGATGATCACAAATTCATGCAATTTCTTGTTGCAGCTGCAGTGAACAGATACCATGACCTCTCCATAAGGTGAGTCCCTTAAAAATCAAGATCTTAATGCTTCCCATTCCACTGGAAGAGGATGCAATAATTATATTAATGGTGTTTAAAGCTCTGGAGTTTACCCCATGCTATGACGGTGAGCTCTGCTTTTAGTCATGCTTCTCTCTCAACCCTGCTGTGCTGGGCTAGGTAGCTAAGGTCTGGTTGCAGTGAACTCTTGGCTTGAGCTATGTTAATTAATTCTGCTGCCCTTAAGCCACCGAGTAAGGTTTTCTCTCAGAGTACCACATCTCAGATCTATGGGATTTCTAACCCAAGCAAGGAGAATGTCCACTGAGGGGCACCTGAGTGGGGACTTGCTGGTCCAGTGCCTTCCTCCAGTGCATCAATAGATGGCAGCAGGCAGTTCCTCCAGGAGCAGTCTCCAAAGCAGCGGCAGCGGCAGCAGCATCAGGTGATGATGTTCCCTTATGTTTGCAATGGTTTGAGGTTTAAATATTCCTGGAGACACTTCTTAGGATACTGTCCCCTTTAAAAGCAAAATGTGTTGGTTCTCAGGTAGGGTGGATGTTATTATTGTAGTATCATGGAAGCAGTAAATAAGTATTGGCCTCTAAAACAATAGTAGGGTAAGAAGATTAAATATTTGGAACCCAACAGATTTTGTGCTACATTCAGCTGGTTTATTGGCAGTCTTGAGCATTCACAAATCCCACTTCTTTCATTCCTTCTTAGGTCGAATAATTTTGCAACAGTCTGGCAAGGGATATACTTTTATGAGAAGAGAAAAGGACAGGTAGACTCAGGGTTTTGAGAAGATAGGGGAAAAACATGTCTCGAAGGCTAGTGTGCTTCACGGGCTTACACGCTCCCTTTCACTCTGAACATTTCAGTTGTGAGTTTTACGCAGAGGTTGTTTGTTAGACTTTGTCAGTCTGTGTTGAGCCATGAGCAATAGCCATGGATTGTGTTAAAAGTGAAGCTCAAATTCTACGTGGGAAAATATAAACCCAGATCAAGTGTTTGGCCAAATCAATCCCCTACTCACTTAAAAAAAAAAAACCAAAAACACAAGGGATGGGGGCAAGTTTTGGTATGTCCAACACTCCTAATCACACAGTGTACAGCTGATACTGGTCACTGACTGGGAAATGTAGTAGCTGGAATTTTACTGTGGGTCCAAGCCAGAGCTGGCAAAAACCTCTCTTGCCTAAGGGAGCTATTTGGGTTGTGCTGTAAGGCTCTATGTCCATAGTTTGAAGGTACAGCTTTGTTTAGTTCTTCCTAATGAACAGTTGCTTAGCACTTCAGAGTGGTTGTGTTGAAAATTACCTGTAATGACAAGAGTGGACAGAATTGAGCCCCCCGGTGTTTTTATCCTGATGTGAGACTAAAAGGCTACGTAAGGTATCAAGCTTATGGTTAATGACCAAGCTTCTGCCTTGCAAATAGTATTAGCAAACCCTTTATCAAGAAGACATGGTGTCTCTGTGAGCTGGCTCCACAGTCACAGGCATCAATTCATCATATTCGTTTACTGTGAAAACTGCAAATTTCTGTCTGCAGTGTGATATAATGCTTTGCTTCCCAGACTTCTGCAACCTCCAGAGTCGAAAAAAAGAAATTTAAAGCCAAGTTTTCATGTGAAATGATGTAAACGTAAAACTGAATTAAAGTCAAGGTGAGCTGTCTCCCAAATTGCTGATCTCAACCTTTCAAATAAGACCTTGAGGTGATGTTCTGAGTATGAGCACGTAAGGCTGTAAGTCAGGAAGTGCTGGGTGAAGAAATACAACTGAAATCTGTGGGAGCACCCCTGCATGGAGGACTGTATTCGTTTTGGGGGTATGAAGATGCTTGGCCCTCTCTTACGTCTTTACCTTCACAGCACATAACATTTTTATTTTGACACATCAGCTGTATTACAACATTTGGGGAAAGGAATACAACAGCTTGTTAATGTTTCAGGGCTGCTGTGGGCATAGAGGATTTTCAGACTTCGTCTCACTGATTATTTGTACATGGTTTGAGTTTACCCACTAATAAACTGTGCAAGCTAAAGAGAGAGAGGAAAAAAAAAAGTGAACAGAGACAAAAGGTGGTAGGTGAAAAGTATAAAGGCCTAGAAACCTGATTAGTTTATTTAGAAGCTCTAGAGAGGCGTTAATGTGAGAAAGATTATCACTTTTCAAATATCCTCTTAAAAATCATAATCTGAACAGATGTATTTTGCTTTGTTATCACTTTTTTGTTACTATTTTTAGATTGGTAAAACCAGGATGAATTCCAGTATCTATAAGCTACATGAACGTGTAGCCTTGCCATCTCTCCTTTCCTGTAGGACATTTTCAGAAGCACAACAACTGAGGCAGAATTGCTCCGTATGCTGATAGTCCAAGCCTTGACATGTGAATACTGTCTATGTAAGCATTAACATACTATTCTATTTTTTTTCCCATTTGAAACAGGACCTAAATAGCAGAACAAACCCAGCTGCAGATACCAGACATCAATATCTTTTCATTTTACATTTCACAAATATGGCAGAGCTGCTGTGTTTGTAGTTTTCCACACAGCTGAAAAAGTCAGCACTGAATTACTCACCAGCCTGTGGAAGTCTTTTATATGTGCTCGCTTCTGCGAGCTGTAAAGCACTAGCATTCACGCTCTAGAAGGCTAAATCACTTTCCTCCTCTATCCTGAAATATGTCAGGATGCATGAGTCTTTATGATTCCTGGGTGATAAGCTATCAGCTTTACATCCTCTGCTGATTGTTCTGGAATTCCTTCACAAATAAGTCGAGGAAGCTAAAAAGATGTACAAACAGAGAGTGAGAAATGTCTGTGATAAATAGCGTCACCTGAATCCTTCACAAACAAGCGCTCTTCAGCTACATCACACTTGATACCTGCTGTTTGTTCTGCAAGGCCTGTGGTACCCTCCATCCAGCAGCTGGGATAAAAAGGGGGAGATGAGATACTTTGCCAGGTTTTTGGTTAAAGGAAAGTTGTGCTGGAAGAGGCCCGAGGCCATTTCTGGGGATGCAATTTCATGCTGTGGATAACTTCATTTAACAGCTAATTGTCCCTGAAGTGGCTCTTCCTGCACTCAGCGTGCGCTCACACCACTTTCCTGGCACTGGTGCTCCCCTGTCTGCCCAGAGATGGTGTGGTGAGTCGAGAGCTTCTGCCAAGTAGAAAGTGTAAGGAAGAAGGGGAAAGTGGGATCATGCCTTTTAGCAACAACTAGCTCTCATCTTTGCTTAGCTGTATTATTAATGGCACCCTCGGGGCCTGGAAGAACATGCTGACCCTTGTAAATCCAGCAGTTTTTGTGGCAGAGACTTCTGGGGTGCAGGGCGTTGCTGGATACAGAGAGGATGGGTTTTACTCTCCGATTCCAGGCTTACACTGGTGACATTTCTCTCATGTGGAGCTAGCAGAATTTGGTCATCCACGTGGATTGAGTAACCTAAGCTTGTATGTCCAGTAATGCTTGTTTTGACAACAGGTTCACACCAGTCCAGCTAACAGTGCTGTTTTATCCGCTGTGCCTGAGTAGGCACAAGAAGAATAGAGTGAAAATTGCTGCAGTTTGTTCTGAGCTTGCTTTGATTCAGTGTTGGCCACTGAAGAATTAGCTTAAATCTAACTGCAGCAAGGTGCTTTTATTGTAATGCCAGCTCCAAATGTATGTCCCAGTCTCCAGAGGGATTAAATCCATAATCAGTGTAGGTCAACAGCACTTCAACTCAGCGTTGAAGGGCAAAGCTAAGCAAGAACAACCTCAGCTTTTGAGAGTGTCCTGAAAGGCATGCTAGGCTTGTGAGGCCATGAGCTGTGTGCTTCTCAGGGGTTTTTCTGAAGGACCAGTGCGGGGACTGTTGGTTGGTTTGCAGCCTTGGTTGCCTGAATGAACACATCTGGTGCTATTTGCAATGCTCTAGAGTAACCTGGACCTCCAGGTTGGATTTTTTTTGCCAGCCCCTTCTTGGATATGCCAAGGCATCTCAAATGCATGAGATGATGTCTTCTTTTGGACAGCTGTGACTGCTCTGTGACAGGCCTGGCTGGAAGGTTTAGCTCCAGGAGGAGGTGTACAGCTGAGAGTCATTGTCATGGCAGTATGAGAAGTTAGTAAGCTTTGCAGTTCCACTTTTGTCCTCTTATTTCTGCCTGGCTAGATATGACAGCTCCATGCTCAGCATGGTGACTTCTCAGCACTGCCTGCCTGGGTGCCTGGCTCTCCCCATGCATGGTGTAAAAAACCATGTGCCTCCACTGCAGTAGTGATCTTCAGTGTGAGAGCTGGCCTTCTTAAAGTTTGGCTTTCTGCCTAAGTCATCTCAGAGTCTTCTGTAAATTTGCATCCACTGCTTAGTCTGGTGTCTCAGTTAGTAGCTAGTAGGCAGGATCTTGTGGCACAGCTGAGAAATATGTGGATGCAACCCAAAAGGACCATAAATCTGACTTTGCACATGGATGTTTCAGCAGACAGGTAAAGCAGTGGCTAGAGGAGGAACAAATCTGGTCAGACAGACCTCCCCTGGGTCATGGAGGTGAGGGAGCAGCCAAGAGGGAGCTCTGGCACTGTGCACGCTGGCACTGCTGCCCACATGAATTGGACCTGATACATCCTGGTGTTTTGCCCCAGGAATTCAAGGGGTGGTTCAGTATCACTGTAGCCCCTCAGGAAGATGCGTGTCTTGGTTGGAGAACAGAAATATCACACCAGGTGTGTGTGTCACTGCCTTTCCATGTGGAAACTGATTCAGTCTCTCCCAGAGCTCTCAAAATAGCATATGGAAATGTGTTCCTGCTTTCACATTCATTTTGTTCCGTCTTACACCTGTTAGACTTCACATTTTCCACAAAAAGAAGCAGCCATTGCCTTTTTTCAGAAAAAAAATCCTTTTTTTTTTCCCAGAGCCAGCTGAACAGCTTGTGCTCCTGATCAATTTAAAAAAAGCTGTTCACCTAAAACCACAGATAAGTGAATCATATTCAACGAGGTCATCTATTCCCAGCTAAATAAATTACTTTTCTTCCAGGGTAATATAATCTTCTGTTTTACAGAGATTAAATTACTGGATTAAAAAAAAAAAACAGACGTCTTACCTTTTAAAATATCAAAAGTTTGGGAATTTGCTTTCAACAGTCTCACTAGCAGAGCAGTCTACCAAAGCAAACCAAGAAATGCTTCTGCTTGGACATCTTCAGAAAATATGTGAAGATTCGTGCTGTTTTTTTTTTTTCTCTACTGTCCCTAAACCCATCTATTTATTGCCGTTACTGCTACAGCTACAAATGGCTTATGACTTCAAAAAGTCAATTAGGAGACTGGCTTTGAATCTTTCTTCTACTTAACTCCCGCCTGTGGCTGGTGTGTTGCCAAGGGAGCTGCATTGTTTCCTAGTGCAGCAAATGAATAAAGTTAAATTTATATCTTGCTATGTGCTAGAGAAATAGAGATGTAGTTATATATGCATTACCTTGAATCTAAATCATATAGAGATCCCCACCTCCTCTGTCTGCTACAAAGCATGCATGAAAATATCCCCCTGGAATAGAAATGAAACCATAGAACTCCATGTCTGCAGCTAGAGATGAGTAAGATGCAGACTTCAAAAGTGGATCCAGATTTCAAATGCCACCCAAATCTCTTTGTGTGATCAAAGGGTTTGGTTCTGACCCAACTCTAAATCACCATAACAGCCTGGATGAAATTCTGAATCCATAAGTCTCTACCATTTTATACATCCATTTAACCATATGGGGCTCCTTTCTCAAGCTGGAGCCATGCAAAGAAGGGGAGGATGCCTTGCTGGCATTGAAGGACGTAGGTACAACTCCCCAGATTAGCTGCAGAGCTGTCTTGTGGCCTTGGGTAACAGTTTAATCCTCGTTGGCATTTCACAAGCAGCAGGCCCCAAAGGGGCAGTGACGGGGCTGGTGGTACCACCCTTGGGTGCTGGGAAAGGCACAGCCAAGCCACGGCACCCACAGGGACACAGGGTTCAGCCTGCAAGTTGGAGGCGCCCTACAATGAGAGGCCTCCTGTCACCCACCAGCAGGCTCTGCAGCGTACGTGGGGCTCATCCGGCGTATGGCAGGTATGGGAAGAGGAAGGGGAATAGCTGGGCTCAATTCCCCCTTTTTTAACGCAGACTTTTTGTCCTCCTCCCAAAGTAAGGCTGCCTTCATGCTCTTGAAGACAAGATGAAGAACAACCCACTGCCTTGATATTTCTTCCATCAGTGGGATAAATGCTTCCTCCACTTCACAGAGTTGTAGGTGGAGGGGAGAAATATTCTTTAAACTTTGGGGCACTGACATCTAGCAGTTATGAAGGTATAGATTGACCAGCAGTGGGGAGATGACTGAGATATTTTGTGAATTTAGTCAAAACCGTCAGGTGACCTTTAATGGTATATTATGTGTTTGTTTTGGTGCTTTTTCCTAAGTATAATCTTGTTTTGAATTAAACCTGCTTTCAGCCTTATTGAGATATTTAGTTTTGTTTTCCACCTTTCATTTGGGGTAAAATGTTTTGTCCCAAACAGGTCCCATTTTAAGTACAACAGGCAAACCAAGAAACAGCTCTAAGCACAGCTCTCTTAAACCATGTTTCCTTTCTCTTTTACTATATTTACAGTTGCTTGTTTGGTGAGTGCAGGAGTTGAATCGAGGTACCAGCTAACCTTCAGGTCAGACAAGGGTATTAGACTTGGGTTTAGTCAAGTCACCCAACTCGCTGTGACTGATTATGTTACATCCCCATATGTTACATCCTTCTGAAGCACCATGCATATATTTTGCCTTCCGGAGATGTCCTAAAATTAATTAATGAGCTATGAAAGTGTGATGAGGAGTGCTTGTATCTCCCTCAGTGAGAAAAGGACCTTATGTATCACTGTATAATATGCCATTAGGCTTGACTGAAAATTATCCTTCTTAGTCATAAATAAACATGACTTAGCTCAAATTTAGTGTGGCTTTTAAAAATCAGCAAGTGATTTTTGTTGTTAGGGCAAAGAAGGGGATGGGAGAGGGTGGCAGGAGATAAGTTCTCTCCTTCTTAGGCACTGTTCATACCCCCACACCCTGTTCTTCTCTTTACAGAGGGAATTGCTAAAGCTAGGAAAAGGACAAAAACGTTCCTTGTCTACATTTAGCGAAAAAGCCCACATTAGTGTTTTTAAGGTTGAGACATGAAGTGAAAGAAAGCATTACTTTCGGCATACAACTTTAAATGGGAATGTTATTTCAAAAATGTCACATTTTATAGCGCGCTGTTCCACTTCAACCTTCTAAAGCTGTTTCCCATTTCCTCAGTAGGAGAAGAAGCGAAAGGGATGGGGTGGGAGGCATTTAGGATGAGAATTAGAACACAAATTTGGAAAGCCAGAAAGCTTCCAGATACTTAAAAAAATAAAGAAAACCTTTAAAAATATTTCTGAGGAATTAGTGCTGTTTCCTGGATGCTTCCAGTTTGACAGAGACACTATTTTATCACTTCAGTCCCTTGCAGAGAAAATCTCAGCTCATGAGCACTGTGTGGAGATGCCATATGGGAAGCTTTGTAAGCCTCTGGCAAATATCTGTATCAAACATGCACTTGTGTGGTGCCTTCTGCATGCAAAGCACAAAATGGCAATGAATGGAACCTCCCAGCACCAGCGGGTGGCAACAAATTACCTTCTCCACTTACAGATGGCAAAATTGGACCCACCTGTGCTCCTTGTAGCCTCATCTCTGAGGATGTAGTGTAAAATGTTGCTTCTCTAAGCCAGCATTTTGTGTCTGTAGTTAACAAGAGAAGGCTTGGTGGGAGGGATGATGAGCCAGCACCTGGCTGGGAGGAATGCGATCTAGATTAGGCTCCCGGGCCACCCTTCTGCCTGGGACTGTCACCCCACAGCTGGTAAGCATGAATACTCTGCAGAAGTACAGATGTTGGTATTGTATTTCTTTGGTAACTCAAGTCTGTCTACATTTTAAAACTTCTGTGAGAAATAAAAATGTAAATCAGCTGTGATTTTTAGCAGCATGCAGCATCCTTCAGTGCGTGGTGGATCTGCTCCTCCTCCCGACACCCCTTATCATCACACTAACTTGCCACATTAATAAGCTTTATCTTGGTGGACCGTAGACCTGTCAAAGCTCGAAGTGAGGAAGCTGGTTTTCAAGGACCAGTGAGCCGGACGATAGCCTTTATGGCATTCACCCAGGGAAGACACATGCTGCAAAGCGGAAATGTAAATCAGTTCTTCCAAGGCAGACTGTGAAACAGGGTGACTGTTTTCAGGTCCATCCACAACGAAAATGAAAAATGGGAGCATCAGTCTTTCCCTTTTCACATATACCTTTCACACTCAGTATTCTCCCTGAGCCTGGAACATTCGCACACCTTTATTGAGCATTAAGATAAATGGTACAAACATTAATTCAGCTTCATAATGCCATTACAAAACAAGCAATTACAACTATCTAAACTGAGCTTCATAGCAGGTAAATATGGGGAAGCAGCCTTCATTCACCCTATAGAGTCATTCAGTTCAAAACTATCCTACCTTCTAATTATTCAGGTGCCATGCAGAGTACTATGAATTCTTCCCCATGCACAGCAATTTTTAAGTGTTAATTTTTTCCCCAGCTATATTTACAGAAAGGTAGTTAAGACACTGCAACTGTTCCTTCTACAGACTCTCATCAATAACACTGGTCTCCCTCGCAGACACCATTAATAAATGCTGAATTTAGCAGCCATGTGCACAGGCAAGGAAATCTAACCGCAGGATTGTTTATTGCCTGGAGCATCCACCGATAACAATAGAAGGGATACAGTATTTATGGAGATCTTACATGCAAGCTAGATTATGCATCCGTAGTTTAATTTAGCTCCCTTATGCCTAGGCATTATGATACATTTGCTAATTGCATGATAACATACGGTGTTTTCCCCATTTAACTCCTGCTTCAGTTGGTACATAGGATGCTCTGTGACGGGCAGCTGTTCAGCAATCCTCTTCTTCCAGCTCTGCCATGCAGGGGCCCTGTGTCGCTCTGATTAAGCATCATGCTGCATGAAATGGAGATAATCACTTCTTCCTCATGTGCTCTTCTGAAGCACGGGTCGCTGGGAAATCAGTGTGCTTCACAAATATCAGCACAGTTATCTCTAGAGCTCTCCTGTGACAACAGGTATTATCCCATTTCAGAGGCACGGCTGAAGTTCATGCAGATCTTGTATCTGCTGCAATACATGCCTGAATTTGACCCTAGGTCTGCCAGAAGTTACTCAGCCCCACCTCAGCAATCCAGTCTGGGAAATGAAAAGTGGATACTGGGTTTACAAGGTAAGTGCATGAAGCCTTCTTCAGAAAAGCTCTGAAAGTCAGCGAGCTCTTAACACCCACCCCTGGACAGGCTCCAGACTGTAACTCATAGCTTCCTCTGACTCCCAGTATAGATCATCTTCCCAGAGGAAAGCCAAAGCAAACTGGCAGGTTTCAAGTGGGTTTGTGCAACAGCCCTTGTACACAGGGAAATGGATAGCCCCATGTGCCATCAGCCAGAAGCAGACACCTAGGTTGGGAAGGGGAAACCATGTACAGCTAATTAGTCTAGAAAACGGTGAGAAAACTGATTAGAGAGCTATGTAGTAACTATAGCTCTGCCTGCTCTACCTGGAGTACATCTGAGGACCAAAGTCTTCCTGGCTGTCTAAGCAAGCACAAATGCATATATAAAACCAGCTCGTGCCTCAGCTGTGGGGAAAGCTGTGTTTCCGCTGAGGCCACTCCTATCAGTCCAGTGTTACTGATGTTAATGAAATTCTTTGGCATCTACACCTGCCTGCAAGCCAGAGCTGGCCCAGACTTTATAGCCATAATGTTACATTAATGACTTCAGATGGCAGGTCATGTCATTAATTTCAGCAAGGTTGCAGCTGCAGGTAGAAGTGATCCTTCCTCTTTCAGTAACCGTAGAGGAGCAGCGCAGGAACATCCCACAAGGGACAATCAATAGACTGAGACAAATTAAAGGTGGCAAAAGGTATGGTTGTTGACAGAATAGTATTTGTGGTAAGAAGTCTGTCAGTTTCAAACAATCTTGACTTTCAAGTGTATTTGTTATTGGATTTTCCATGCTTTCCATTCCCAGTGAGAAGCTTTGTGTATACCAGGCAACATATACAAATACTATGGGAGATTAAAACATTTATTATAGACATTTTTAATTGGGTGAAAAAGCCTGAGCACAAAGGAAATGTCTTTCTACATAATGATCTGGGGAAGTCAGTGCCCTAGGAAGTCATGGAGGACATGAACATTCAAATTACAGAGAGCAGGTATTTATTCCAATAAGAAGAATAAATAAATTTAGAACAGTGAACTCCTTTAAAAGTTAGTGTGGGTGAAGAAAAGCCTGAAACCTCATACTTCCAGGTTGAGTGACTAGGGGTCTAGAAAAGCTGTCCCATAACTCTATTTTATGGAATTTCCTGTACCTTTTGAAGTGCCTGCTGCTTCAAACTTGGCAGCTTGATCCACTATGGAAAAGCCTGTATCTCAGCCTGAATAGGATTAATCTCCCTTTGTATTAGACCTATGTAAAATCCCCTTCGGTCTCAATAAATGCAGCAATTTATCATGCCAATGCCAACTGGCAGTGTGAGAACTGACATCACAAAACACAGTAGTAGCTGTGGCTTTTCTTCCTCCAAGGAAGAGCAGGAGTGTTCATTGGCTTGAGGGTAGGAAGGCTCTGCAGAGGGATCTGGACAGTCTGGATCAATGGGCTGAGGTCAACTGTATGAGGTTTAACAGGCCAAGTGCTGGGTCCTGCGCTTGGGTCACAACAACCCCAGGCAACGCTACAGGCTTGGGGAAGAGTGGTTGGAAAGCTGCCTGGCAAAGAAGGGCCTGGGGGTGTTGGTTGACAGACAGCTGAACATGAGCCAGCAGTGTGCCCAGGTGGCCAGGAAGGCCAACAGCATCCTGGCTTGTATCGGGAATAGTGTGGCCAGCAGGAGCAGGGCAGTGACTGTGCCCCTGTACTCAGCACTGGTGAGGCCGCACCTTGAATATTGTGTTCAGTTTTGGGTCCCTCACTACAAGAGGGACATTGAGGTGCTGGAGGGTGTCCAGAGAAGGGCAACGAAGCTGGTGAAGGGTCTGGAGAGCGGGTCTTATGAGGAGAGGTTGAGGGAACTGGGGTTGTTTAGCCTGGAGAAGAGGAGGCTGAGAGGAGACCTTATCGCTCTCTGCAACTACCTGAAAGGCGGTTGTAGTGAGGTGGGTGTTGGTCTCTTCTCCCAAGTCACTAATGATAGGACAAGAGGAAATAGCCTCAAGCTGAGCCAGAGGAGGTTTAGATTGGATATTAGGAAATATTCCTTTACTGAAAGAGTGGTCAAGCATCGGAACAGACTGCCCAGAGAGGTGGTGGAGTCACTGTCCGTGGAGGTATCAAAAAACTGTGTAGATGTGGCACTTCAGGACATGGTTTAGGAGACATGGTGGTGTTGGGTTGGCGGTTAGACTTGATGATCTTAGAGGTCCTTTTCACCCTTAATGATTGTATGATTCTACGAAACTGGTAGTATCACCTGCAGCTCATCTTCCACATGGTAGCCTGAAGCTCTGGGTCAAGGACTGGGAGGTGTGGATTTGATGCCCATTTCAGTGTAAGTAAGTGAGGTTTAAACCTGTTGCTCCCAGTTTTTACGAAACTATTCATTATGGTGTAGCCAAGATGAATGGGGAAAAAAGGCTAGAGAAAACAGAAGACAGGTTTACAGGAAAGCTGGGAGCAGGTCCTTTTAGCTCTGCCAGTTGAAATTGTTCAATTGCAAAAGGTAAAATTAATGGTCTAGAGAGCAAGATTTCAAGCAAGACCCTGACTTGTACCCCAGGAAGGTGCTGACTCTGTGCTCTGGGCTGCACCCAGGAGTAGTTTTAATACACTTTTCCATTAATCATTGGATAAAACTGGGAGGAGGGAAGGACCAAACCAGTAGAACAGGGCTTAGAACAGACTCTGGCAAAGTCACCCCCCAAACCAAAGCACCCGATAGCTGGGATGGCATCACTCCTCAGTTCATTTTCACAAAGGCCATTGAGTTGACTTTGTGATTAAGGACCTTGCAGGCTCGCAGGCAAATGCTCGGGTTCCTGTAAATTTTCTTTGCATAGCCTGGTATTAAGGTGTTTTAAATAAAAAATGGATAATTTGCTTAATTGAAAAACTTGACATCTTGTCAACCACATTAGGGTGTGCTGTAAAAGGGATTTTCTCATGACTCTGTGCTCCTTTGATCAGAAATGCAGCAGAGTAATTAAAGTAGCACTTCTAGTTCCACTTACCTTGACTACAACCATCTAGTGATATTTTGCACATGGCTTCTTTGTAGGCCACCACACATCAGCACAGGGGGAGTCTTCTCAGCTACTGCATGCACAAGGGACAAATGCCAGGCACCTGCACAGAGTGCCAGGCCCCAAGCAAACAGCATGGGTCTCGGCTTGGTGGGCCATGTGCCAGCAGGTTGTGCCTCAAACCCAGCAGGATAACATACCCTCAGCACTGCCATGCTGGTACAGAGCACTTTTTATCCCTGGTCTAGCAAAGAAGAGAGAAATTTCCTTACAATTCACAGCAAAACCAGCTGTTACCTCCTCCCAGCTATGCAGGGTTGGCCTCACATCTATCTAAAGAAGCAGCCTCCTCCTGCAAGCAACCTCTTGACATGTAATTAGCTGTGCAGAAGGAGACACACACCCTTCCCCATGGGGCTAGGATGAAACCTTCTTTCTTGGCTCTGGGGGCTCGAAGCACATTTAAACCTGCCAGCTCTGATGAAGGTCCCTGGGCTGAGTCCCAGCATCTGCACTTAATTTTCATCCAGAGCAGGTGGGGCCAGTCATATTTTGGGGTCCTTAAAGAGGTTGCACTCCCTTCTGTATGTATGCTGGAGTCTGTTGGGTTTGGCGACACTGTATCTTGTATGAGGCTTGAGCCAGCTGAGCAAATCCTGAAGTAAGTTATCAATCACCATCCCACCCCAGGGGGAAAAGGCTGTTTCTAGGTGCATGTAAGGGTCTACCTCCTGCTGCACACCCCTCCAAGTGCCACAATTCAGAGGGACACGTGTGCAAAAATTAAGGATCCAGGACATTTTTCTGCTTAAACAAAGTGGCATCATTTTAAGACCTGCCACCTGTCTTCAAGGGATTATGGCAGTCCAACCTGGAAGTGCTGTGAGCCTCTGTCCTCTGCATGGGGAATGAGACTGTTGAAGAATTTTAATGAGTAAAATCCTACTTCAGCTGCTCAACTAACTAAAATAACACTGTAAAGTAGGCACTAAAACCTGTTCAGTTTGTATCACTCTGTGGCTGTTTGCAGGCTAATTCACAAAGGCTTTTACACAACAAATACTACAACCTAAGCCCTGTTCTCATTTACATCCTTGCAATTTCGTTGGAGGTCATGGGGTTGAATACTCTATCACATTGAGTATTAAGTGGGAAATGTGCGCACACACACACAAATAATCAGATCAGTCATACTAAAGCAGGACTGTTCCCTGCAGTCTCCAGAATTGTGCTGTTAAACCCTGAGATGTAGGGTTTAACAAAGGCTGGAGACCATTATCTCACAGTCTGTAACCACTTGCAATTTGCAGTCGGGGTTTAGCTGTATGAGCACTGCAGGATTTGGCTACCATTGAACTCTTTTAAATGTTACATTCACTCGAAATCTGACAGAGGCAGATTTTTGTCAGGAAGCAGATGAATGAGATGCTAGCATCTCGGTAATGCATGGATTTTTCAAAATTCAGAAGATTTACTGTGAATCTGAATAAAAAAAAGGCATCATTTAATATTTGGCACATCATTCAAACAGTACCAGTTCCCTATTTTTTTGTGTTACATGTGTGTGTTCAATATAATTACACTTTTGTACTGTGTGTACATATTTTTTTGTCATGCATAAATGTGTGGCCTCATGTGGGACCTCTTTGTACAATTCATTCCAAAGAGCAATTAATAGTCTGTTTCCCTTACTTGTATCCTAAGTAGCAATATCTAGTCCAAAAACACAGTAGTAAGGCAAAATGTTCCTAGGGAATCTCTTTTGGAAAACAAGAAAACTGTATAGCTGTTATATGCACATAAATATTGCTTAAGTGTATAATTACATGTAGGAAATTATTTCAAACACAGAAACATAAGACACATCAAATCAAGTGTGATTCAGTAAAGGCAGCCCTTCACTGTGCTTTCCAGGAGGGGAAGCCATCAACCTTAATCTGACATAGTGGTAGTTTCCAGAAATGAAAGAAAAAGCTGAAAGGGGGATTCATTTCAAGCAACTTTTTAATCTAAAAATAAGGTCTCTTGCACAAGCTGTTCACCTAGGCTCCCTCGATGATCTGAGAAGTGAGAGAAGAGAACAAGAGGGAAACCCCACCAGGCATTTCATCCCTTCTTATAATAGGGTTGTCAGATGGAGTATTTTCTCCCGAAGCTACCAATTCTGATCACTAGCTAGAGAAACAGAGGATTAAATCCTTATTCTTTTTAAATGGCTAAAACTATGTGATTAAACCCCACCCTACAATACTTGCCAGAAGCCTCAGAGGGGTACCTGTGGACGGAATCTCAGGTACGGCAACTCAGCTTTTTGTTAGAGGTGAAATATCACTGTTCTTCCTCTGATCCACTGGAAACCCCTTTGAACTCCACCTTCCAGAGTTTCAAAAGGACTTTATTCTTCCACAGGATTTCAGTGCTTGTGTTTGGACATCTGGCTTCTGCTGGAGTCCTGTGCCGCTGTGTGTCTTATGGGGATGGAGCCAGTTGCTCTGCTCAAGCCAGGTGTGGAACAGCCAAGCAAGGTGCTCTGCACCAAATAAACACCATCTACCCAAGCTTGTTCCCTGTTGGGCGCATCAGCCTTATACAGCTCTAGATTTCTTTAACCCTAAATTGTTTATTTGCCCCAAATGATTCAAGACATTATTTCTGATAAATTTTTTTTCTGTTTTTTTTTTTTTTAAATCTTTTTTCTTCATTCATGAAGCTGTTCATTACCATGTAGTTTTTTTAATATGTTTCCCTCAAGCCTAAATTATCCATCACCTCTGCCTTATTTGGGAGCTTGTTTGGATTCAGTGCTGAGAACAGATAAGATGGGAGTAGGACCATTTGACCTCCAAGCATATGCTTCTGATTAGGCTACCATTACTAACTACCCTAGGCTTAATATCATTAGTCATTTAAGCATTATGACAACGTATTTATTATGGTTTTGGTTTAAACAAAGCCAAATGAACATGCCAATAGAAATTATGTTTTTTCAAAAGCCATCCATCCCCAGGCACCTCCCTCCCAGCTATGCCGAGGCTGCTTGCATGAACGCCCCAGGACAACACAGTATTGCAAAAGCCCTGGTACCTTGCAGAAACACATCCACAGGCACCAAGCTGGCTGTTCTGGGCCAAGATGCTATGTGCGAGAGCATATGAACACCAGGATCCATGCTAATGTCTGTGAACACTCATAAACCAGCCTAATCTCACTGTATTGTGTTTCTCCAAACAGCCCAGACACAGATGCAACCTTTGCTGTAATGGGGTCATGCCCTGCCTTATAGAGGATTGCTCCTCACATCAGATGCACTTGCAGGTTAGGTCTGTGAAGTCCTATTGAGGGGACTTGAGGATGGGTGTATCTGGCAATCCGTCCTCCTTTCATGCCATGTTATTTCACTCTGCTGTCTGGAGATATATTTTAAAGATTTTTCTTCCTCCCAAATTACTCAATATATCATTAATGTTGCTTTAGATAGTACAGAAAAGGAGAGCTAAAACAGTAATATAATATTTTCCTCGTTCAATGAAAAGTATAAATTCTTGTTTGCTTGTTTTTAAATCAAAGTGTAAATCTGCAATCTTATTAGAGCATGGCCTCTCTAAAAGGTTTTATGGTTATTTAAGAGGAATGTGGGCTGTAAAGAAATATGTTCATTATACACTTGGATGAAAAGATTTCAGTTTCCCTGGTTAAAAATGTACAGTTTTTTAAAACCACATTGATATGATATTTATGCTGAAGACGTTAGCATTCCTTCAGATTTTTACACCAGGGTATGGGTATGAACACAATGCATCATGATGGATGTCAACTATTTGGACTTTTGTAAAGCCTTCAACACAGTCCCTCACCGCATCCTTCTATCTAAATTGGGGAGATATGGATTTGGTAGGTGGACTGTTCGGTGGGTAAGGAATTGGTTGGATGGTTACATCCAGAGGGTTGTGGTCAACAGCTCAATGTCCAAATGGAGACCAGAAACAAGTGGTGTCCCTCAGGGACCTGTACTGGGACCAGTGCTGTTTAATATTTTCATCAATAGCATAGACAGTGAGATCAAGTGCACCCTCAGCAAGTTTGCAGGTGACACCAAGCTAAACGGTGCAGTTGACACGCCAGAAGGATGGGATGTCATCCAGAGACACCTAGACAAGCTGCAGAGGTGGGCCTGTGAGAACCTCATGAGGTTCAACAAGGCCAAGTGTGAGGTCCTGCACATGGGTCGGGGCGACCCCTGATATCAATACAGGCTGGGGGATGAAGGGATTGAGAGCAGCCCTGCTGAGAAGGATTTGGGGGTAGTGGTGGATGAAAAGCTGGGCATGTGCGCTTTCAGCCCAGAAGGCCAACTGTATCCTGAGCTGTATCAAAAGCGGTGTGGCCAGCAGGTCAAGGGAGGCGATTCTGCCCCTCTACTCCACTCTGGTGAGACCCTACCTGGAGTCCTGCATCCCGCTCTGGGGTTGTCAGCACAGGAAGGACATGGAACTATTGGAGTGGGTCCAGAGGAGGGCCACAAAAATGATCAGAGGGAAGAAGTCCCTCTCCTATGAGGACAGGCTGAGAGAGTTGGGGTTGTTCAGCCTAGAGAAAAGAAGGCTGCGGGGAGACCTTATTGCAGCCTTCCAGTACGTGCAGGGGGACTATAGGAAAGATGGGTGGAACCTCTTTATCAAGGTCTGTTGTGACTGGACAAGGAGTAATGGTTTTAAACTAAAGGAGGGTAGATTTAGACTGGATATGAGGAAGAAGTTTTTTACAATGCGGTTGGTGAAGCTTTGGAATGGGTTGCCCAGAGAGGTGTTGGAGGCCTCATGCCTGGAGACATTCAAGGCCAGGCTGGACGGGGCTCTGAGCAACCTGATGTAGTTGAAGATGTCCCTGCTCACTGCAGAGGGGTTGGACTAGATGACCTCTAAAGGTCCCTTCCAACCTAAACCATTATATGATTCTATGATTTTATGAAATGGTACAAGTAATGACAATTCAGGCTAGACAGCCAAGGAGACTTGATGTCCAAAATTTTCCTCTTCATTGTTTAGAATAATCTCCTGCAATCATGAGAATATAGATCTCTGTGGGCTCACCCCACTGTGTCAGCACACCCGTTTGCTGCTGCTTAGCAGGAACTGGGGGCTGTAGGCACTGGGGCATTTCTAGAGGCATTTATCTCAAAGTCACTAAAGGTGACAGTGAGAGCTGGGCTGTTTCCGGGCCGGATCTTGATGTTTCTGTGCAGGCTTGGTGTAATGACTATTTTCACTCTGAAGATTTTTTAATTTTCCTTTGCATCAGGCATTTTTCAGACTTTGCATCATCTAAAAAGTAATTTGCTCTCCTTACATGCTGTGCTTTGGGTCCGTCTATGTGGTTCTGCATTTTTAACCGATTAACTAATACAGAAATAACTGCTGTTCGCTACTGCAAGACATAGGTGCCAATCATGGACCTATACTGTTCTGTGCTTGGTATTATCTGAGTTCTTTATTACTCTAAGCCCACATTTAAAGTTTTTTCATGGCAATATATAGGAAGAGTACTAAAATATTTATTAAAAACAGTTTCAGCTCCTTGGCAAATTAGCGTGCCATTTCCAGACTGGCAATGTCTGCAATGGATTTGCCACCCTGTCTAGTGAAGAAGAGGAGATGTCTTCTGTCATGGCAGCTTCTGCTCCTGCTCTCATCAGTGTCAATGCATCCACAGAAATCACTGGCACAGCAGCATGTTCTTACATTGTAAATAAAAACAGCCGACAAAATGCCTTACAGTTTCCCACAACGAGTTCATGAGATGCACGTGGCAAATAACTCCTATTAATGGCAAGGAAGCAATGTGTGAAGCTCCGGTGAACTGAAGAAAAAATAGACTGAAATAAATTGGCAACGTTGCAGTCTTGCTTGATTCGCATACTTAAATATTCGTGTCCTCTGCACTTTCTCAGCAAGAATACATAATGTAATCAGGAATAAAATGCAAATTTCTAGCTAAGGAAAGTAACTGTTTTTTAACAAAAGGAGCCAGAAGTGACTCGTGTGATGCTGTGCTGGGACTGACAGAAATACCTTTGGTTTACAGCACTAATTACACTGTGATCTGTTTTTCTGTTGTTTTGGGGTTTTGTTTTGTTACTTTCATCTATTCAGTATTATAGAAACCAGGTCACATTCAATGTCATTGCAATCTTTCTAACTGTTCTGGAGAAAAACAGTACCATTTGTACATCTGGCTGAGGGAGGTAAATATGGAGGGTGAAGCAAAAGGAAAAAGATGGTGAATGTCATCTACAGAAGCAGAAAACTTGCTCTGTGTATATCCCATAAATGTTTAAAAGTTTCTATTTAGAAGCATCCCTTCTAAACTGATGATATGTTGACGTATCCTGTGTTTGATCTTTAAGATATCACTGTTAGTGTCATCTATACATGTGAACCAAATTTCCTTTGATTTGGCATTTAACCAAAACAGAAATACCCAGAGGTTTGTTCTTAAAGGTAATTGCTGTAACTGCCTGCCCTAAAAGATGTGCCCTTTTCGTCACACCAACTTCTGCCATCCATTTTGTCTGAAGGCTTGTAGGAAATGAGGAGATCCTTTGCAATCCCTTGTTTTACTAGTCTGGGATTGTGAAATGTTTCTTGAAATTAGTATGGGACCCACAGAAAACTGTAGTTGCAGGATCTAAAATGAAGCTCACGTGTTTGCTAAGCTTTAGGCACAATATTGCCTGGTTTAAAAGGGATTTTCCTTGTAAAACACTGGAGGACACTGTCCTCTCTGGCATGCCATTATTTAGCTTGCTCTTACTGTAGCTACTACATTCTGATCTAGCATTCCTTTTATACGAGACATTTCTATTGAAGTTAATGGAAATTGGGGATGTTCAAGGAAAGGAGCTCTATTTTCATGTTTTAGCATAAAGATGCAAATTAGGACCAGTATTAAAAACCTAACAAAAATGGATGGAATTGTAAAGCAGAGTTTGTGCTGGATAGAAATAATTTGTTCTGACATTTTGAATAAACATTGCAAACAAACGAGGATCTTTATTATACATACCACTTACTGTTGAATAATCTGGCAAAAAGGTCACCGCTATTATGGAATAGCTTTTTAGCTAGCGCTTTCAGCATCAGTTTTGAGCTGGAATTAGGAATTTAATGGAGTACCCTTCCATGATGTTTGCGTAGAGGTCCTGTGGACAAACTGGGAGGATGCATGCATTAAGAATGGGTTTGGTCCCTTAATAGGAAAAGCAAAATTTAGGTGTCTAACTGTGAGTCCAGACTCCTGTCGCAGTCAGTAGAGATCTAATTCATGTAGAGAGTACCTTTGCTCACCCTAAGTGGATACATCCCAGCTGGCCAGCTGACATAACCCTCTGGTCTCCAGTGGCAAAGCTGACAAGACCTCCATGGGCTATCATGGGAACTATGACAGTTCCCTGAATTACAAACCTGAGTTTCGGTGTCATAACTAGAACTGTATTTCACTCCCAGAATTTTTCTGTCATACGTGCATCCTTATAAAAGGGTAACTCAGGGGCTACTTCCAATTGGAAGCCAAGGAATGCAATTAGTACTTTCTACTGTCACAAAATTAGTGCCTACTCTTCCCTCTATATCTGTGGGGTTGAGTCTCTCTACCTGGTGCTGGCTGCCACGCAATGCTCAGCCTGGCTTCTGCTGCACAGTCAGGGTCACTTCTTTCAAGTGGCTCCTTGCGTGGGCTCCCAGCTGGCCCAAGAGGCTGAAAGGAAGCCCCTTTCCATACCATGTCATGTGCTGAGTTACTGAGTGTTTTAGAGGTTTCTAAATCCCTGTTTAAAGTTTGCATCCAAAAGAAATAGAAGGTCTTGTATTTTACTCTGAAATAACTCCTGGAGACAGGCCAGACTGAAGTAAATGGAAAAATAAATCATTTGGGGGGGGAAAAAAGCCACACAAGTATTTACAAAATCTAATCTGTAAGTGGACTTTGAGTCTGAGCTGTTCTTATGTGAATTTAGCCAGGAAAGAAAACATGTAAGTCTCAAGGGAGGTGACTAATGTCAGCATGAGTCTGTAGCTTAGGACCTACAGAAATTATTCTCCATGCTGCTTCTGCCTGAAATATAGTGATTTATATATAAATGATCTTATGGCAAGCAAGATAAGATGTTAAGTACGGGAAAAGTGAAAGGGAATGAATTGTGGTAATAATGTGAGATGGGAAAAAGAAGACGCTGACTCAAAAATTCATTTTCTTGGATAATTTTTACTTCTTTAGTTACAGAAGAACTTAAAGCTTAGGCAGATGGTCACTGATAATGGGTGTCAAATTATGGACATGGATGTTCTCATAATGTAAGGGCAGGCAACCCACTGCTGAAGCACCAGCAGTCCTCCCTGGTGTACGTTGCAACAAATGCCCTCTATCGTCTGTGTTCTGGTTCTGTGTATTTACCCTAAGTGTAAGAGCTTCTGGGTGGACACGGTATCAGAACAGCCCTTAGCCTTGCAGTTGTCTCAGCCAGTGCTGGGGAGGTGTCAACTCAACAGTAAAGTAGAAAGTATTGGAGACTTATTATGGAAAACATCACATTTCCTCTGTAATTTTCCTCCATGATATCCCTTAAAAAAACCTCCAAAGTGATTCTTCTATTCCTACAGCCCTTTTTCAAACCAAGGGGAGTTTTATCTGACTCAGGACTTAGGACTTGGGATCCTTCCTGCCTAGGGTGAATCCTGACCACTCTGAGGCCAATGGTAGACATGTTCTTGGTAGTCTGTCCTGACCAGGTAACGTTTCTCCTGGACCATGGAAAATGAGCTAGCTGCATCCCTGAGTTGTGGAGCAAAAGGAGACTTGCTTTCAAAGGAGTGTTGTAGAGTCAGAAACAAGATTATACCCTGGAGAAAATCAGTTCTCCTTTAGCCACTACTTCACAGCTAAAATCTATTAGAGATAGGTAAATATAGCTAAAACATCAATGGCAAAGTAGCATATGTTTTAATTTGTAGATCAGACATAAATATAATAATAATTACACAGCAGTTACAGTAAAATTACTATAGTTCCATGTTACCTGCAACTGCTAAGCAATATAGGCTGGTTACTACACAACAGTGTGATTACAGCGTAGGCTCAACAGGGTTTTTGTATGTGGGGTCTAAAAGCACACTAAGTGATCAGAAAGTAACTCAGTGATAGAGACAACCCCAACTTTTAGAATCAGTGTGTTTAGGGAAGTAGAGCCAAAGTCTAACTATAATGTGACTGCAGTACAATTCAAGAGCAAGTTGAAACCACTGCATGATGTAGCCTTAAAACAAGATTTTGCAATGTTAAAAAGTAATGTAGTTAAACGATGCAGAAATCTTTATAGTTACATTTGCTTCATGGCTAGAGTACAAAATGCTAGTACAAGTAGCCATTTCCATGTGTCTGGAAAAAATCCCCCAAATCAGTATCAGTTCTCTGAATAGTCAATGTAGGTCTGCAAATTCAGGATTGAAAACCTGCCTGACCGCAAAGTGTATGTAATTTGTGTTTGCATTTTTTCCATGTCATGCCATGGTCTCAGAAAGGGGGAACAAAAGCCATGCAGGATAGTAGCAGACTTCCAGATGAGTTCCAAGACCTGGGAAAAATACCAAAATAATAAAGTAAGCATAGAAGGGCCTTATGTGATCTACTGTTTCTCTCAAATAACCGTACACAATAATTTCTCCTTCCAGCCTAAACTTTTGTTTGAACCATAGCATATAATTTTGTAAGACGCTCACTCATGTTTTAAAAGCTGCAAGTGAAGGATCAATTATTATTTACCCTCCTTGTTGAAATGGAAGAGTTTCTAGGCTGAGTTTGTCTGGCTATGGTTTGCAACCATTGGATTGCATATCTTTTTCTATTAGATTGAAGTGTTGCCAGTTGTGAAATATCTTTTGCATGTAAGTTCTGTTACACTGTGATAGAATCACTTCTTACCCTTGTCTTGGGTAATCAAAAGAGGTGAAACTTCTGGATTTTCTCACCAGAACACACTTCCCAAAACTGAGCGTTCTTCCCCAATTCTATTTTAATTCCCAGGTATAGCAGTATAGCATCCCTCATCTCCCAACCTGCAGCATCTCTGGATGCCCTGGGAGCAGGAGTAACCACTGCCTTGGCATTAGCTTATCCTGCCCATTGTCCCTGGGACACTGAGCCTCGCCCCGCCACCAGGGCATGGTAGCAGGAGGGAAAAACCAGAAGTTGGAAACATAGACAGGCCACCTGAGAAACAAAAGTGACAGCTGCATCGACACTCATAGTGAATTTTGTATTTTGAAGTAATAAACATTATGTACAACAAAATGATGTTATTTCCTTACTCCTCCTTGGCATTTGTCTGTTTATACAGTGATGGACATGGTTTGCTCTTTCAGCTATCATGTTGTTTTGCTTATCTGTTACAGCTCCTAAAAGCCACTGCTTCCTCTGATATGACTCCCTCTCCCCCTTATAAATGGGATTTATTTTCTCCTGAAGAATGACCTTACATTTGGTTGTGCTGAAACATGCATTCAAATGAACGCCCCCTTTCCAAGTGACCCTGACCTATGCCCATCATCTTTTCTCTCTTCATTGTTTTCTTTTTATTTGCTACAAATCCTATCAGCAATGATTTAATATTTTCTTCAAGATCATTGACAAAGATATTGAAGGGGATAAGAGCAGCTCCCTGGAGGCTTCTGCTCAAAAAACCCTTAGCCTTTCTGAGATCTACGAACTGAGCAATCCCTAATCTTTTTAAAATGAGTCTGCATTGATTTTCTTGTACAGCTAATTTTTGCAGAACGTTATGAAGGACTTGCTCTAATGCCTTATAGAAGTTGGGTAACTGAATCAAATTTGTGATGTCACAAAACTTTTGAGGTAGATTGTAAAATAATTTTAAAAATACTATAGTGATTGAATCACTTGTTCTTTTGACTCCTTGTTGATTGTTTTCCCTGCGAGCCTTTCCTGGGTTTTATCAGAGACCAATGTCAATCTAAGCTTGTTTATAACCTTGCAAGTAGGATTTTTTTTTTGATCATTCTAGGATTTGCTAGCATTAATAACTCAAAGAGCTCCTTGGCTGCAATTGTTAATTCTTATAGGTGCAGGTTATCCAGTCTTGCAGAGTCAAAGCTGTCTGAACAGGATGCCTGGGAATAAGTGTCCTCTTGGCTGTGCCCGTCCCTGATGGCTGATTCTGGCTGACGTCACCTCAGCTCCTCAGCACCCAGGGGAAGAGCTGCTCGAGTACTTCAGCCTTTTGTACTTTGTGATAGATGATCCTGCCAACCCTGTCTAACAGCAGGTCTGTGTTGTCAGTGGGATTTCAATTAATTTGCTACTGATGTATGTAAATAACTCCTCCTGTTTAGCCTTACCCTGGCTGGCCAGTGGTGCCTCTTGTCTCCTTCAGCAATTGACTTTTGTTTCCACATTTCCTTATTTCTGCCTATTGTTATCAGTATAATTTTGTTTTTAATAGTATTCCTACCTCCATTTCATCATTTAATGAAGAGAGGCATTTCTTCTCCAAGGAACTGAAAAGTCTTTGCACAGATACGGATGATTAGGAGTTGCTGCTCTGCTTTCTGCAGAATTTGCGCTCTCTCAACCTGAAATTGAGGAAATATCCACCAGAGCACAGATGTGGGCTTTTCTAAGATGGTGTCTTTTGGGTTCATCAGCTGTGCAGTCAGCTCTGTCCCTGTGGCTCCAGCACTGAATTTCCTCAAGGCTTCTCAGCAGGTTGGACAGACTGAACATGGTATGGAGCTGCTGCTACTGGAGGAGGGGCGGAGGTGGGATGGGATTTGGGATGATTCCCTGAGGGACCTGACTCCCTTCTCCAGGCCCATGTGAAAGGGGAGGAGAGGCTTCAAGGTGGTAACAGCTTAACAGCTGCTCCTCTGAAGGGCTCCTCACTGCCCTACCCCAAAAGCAACCAGTGCCTCTGTGTTTGGAGCCCTTTCCGCTTGGAGGTAGCATGGCAGCCTTTCCACCCACAGCAGCCTACTGTCCTGACCTGCCTGGGCTATGGCAGGTACGGCCCTGAACTCCCACTGGGATGGCTGGCTACCATGGGCTACGGCAGCATAGCCACGCTGGCTTGTATCCCTGCCTGGCATGAAAACTCATCCAAGAAGAAGGGCAAATACCAGGCAACGACCCCAAACTTACTTTAGTGCTTTCATGGGTACCTTCATATCCCAAGCCATTGCTTATCAGTGTCATGAAGTTGATGTTTAAATACTCTCTCCTACTTGCTTTACTTCTTTTTTTTCAGCTTTGAGAAAGTGATGTCTTCGAAGAAGCAAGCATATGTACTGCTGGTGAAGACCGTACCTGCTAGTCTATAGCAAGTAAATGATCATGCGCACTTGCATCTACATTGACTGACACATTTGTGTTCATACATAATATGGATTTATTCCCAAGTGTTGTAGTACATTTTGATAGACAAATCAGTAACATTACAGAAATCACTGTCTAGAAAGGGTATATTTGCCTAATAGGTAAAGAGGAGGAGACTTTGGTATCGTGCAAATGCTAAATGTTACTGATACTTTGTAATATACTACAGTGTATGATGACGTTTGTATATGAAAAGCCAGGAAATGACATTTGAAAGCATACCTGCAGAATTAATAGTGGCTGATAGACTGGCAGAGGATGTCTCAAGCAAAATTACTATTTCTATTAAATAGTAAGCAATTTAATACTTTACCTGCCAGAGTCTAGTTGATCTTTTAATACATCCTTTGGATATCATAAGCAAGTGTTCATAAATATTAGTGTCCAAAAAAAAAAGATACTGCAGTTTAGTCTTAGTGACACAGATCTTAGTACAGTCTAATTTTTCCAGTTTCTTAGCTGGACCCTCAGTGCTGGTAGCAAATTTACCATGGGGTCCAGGGGAGACAGAGACCCTTGGGTGCGGTGGATGATAAATGCCATGTAGGAAAGGGCAGGCTGTGCCACTCGGCAGCAATCCCACCATTGATAGTATCACGGACACTGGATCAATTACAAAGAAATGGCAAACCCTTCATATCAGGCATGGGGCATGATATGGCTCATGTGAAAAATATATCCCAAAGAGAAGTTTTTCTCTTAAGTGGATTCTTGGTTAACATTGGGATCAACTTAGGATAAAGCATGGATGTTTGCAACCTGGACCATTATTTAGGAAATGTCAGCTAAACTGTTCTGAGTTTGCTGATAAGCCGTGAGCTCTAAGTAGCACATGCAAGCTGGGGGTGGCAGAAGCTTGCTCAATTACAAGACCTTAAACTAATTTGTAATGTTTCAGTTCTGCTTTCTCCTCAGATCCATCAGGGACCACTAAGAAGATACCAAAATTATGCATAGACACTGAGGTAATTCAAAGACATTTGCTTTAAAATACCGTAACTTAAGGAAGGCAGTTTTATTGCCAGTGCGTATCATCTGAGAGAGTAACATGCACTTTTATGCAAAGATCAGTCACTTGCATTTGCAACAAGGCAGAGCAAACTAAATCCAGACTGAAAGGGATTTGTTGGCAACTTTAGATTTTGTTTAAATTTCCCCATAGGATATCCAAACCATATGTGGAAATAAAATCCATGCATAAAACTGCATATTCCTGTGCAGTTTGTCAGATGCTTGACATCTCAATCAACATACTAATGTACTTCCTGAGACACCTCTTAAGCATCTGCAAATATTTCCTTTTGATTGCTTTTGTTTTCTTCCTGTGAAAGAAATCTTCCTCTTCTGGCTGTTCTCTTCCTGAGCATGTAACCCTCCCTGCCTGTCCTTGGCTCAGGGCTAGGCAAGCACAGTCCTATCTTCCTAGAAATGTGGTGACTCAGAAATCTGTCTTCTGATGGCCTCACACTGGGAGTGTCCAGCTTCTCAGGAGAATCTCCTTTGGCTTTTAGCCTTGGGATTTAAAAGAGGGGCACTCTTAAGTGTAGGAAAAATATTTTAGAACATTTGAAGGGTTATTTCATGTCTTTGTTCTGAGGGTTTGTTGTTTGGTGTTGTTTCTTTTTTTCAGAATCTATGCCATTCAACTTATAACATCAACAACAACAAAGTCTACAATCTGACTTGAGGTCTCCCTGAGTTCATTAATGTTAATAAATGAAAGAGTCTGTTCTCCAGCCCTGAAGGAAAGTGGCAAACTCTAGGCTGTGTTCCTATAACAAAACTCTCTTTCCTTCCCTTCCTCCTGGGCACGGTGACTTCATCCATTCTGCCTTCTGGAAACAGTTCCTGGCCTATGTATCACCCAAACTGTACTTGGACGTTGTCCAGGAAACCACCACTTGGCATGGGTCAAATCCATGCTGGGTAGCATCACTCCATCTACTCAGTTAAATAGGATGATGATCACAGGCCAATGTGCTATCTGTCACCCTGCTTCGTTTGCTAGAGTAGGCATAGCCTCCAAATCCCATCAGTAGGCATTTCGAGGAAGCTATTCAGAGCATCTTGTCTCAACAGCTTGCTGGAATAGCTGGGTGGAGAGATGTAGTGTGTTTATAGGGGGAATAAAGAGCCTAGCCCTGCCAGCACTTGGCATTGCTCCCCTAGCTCACCTGCTTTGGGGCTTGCAGAAGAGCATGCAGAAATCCTGAACAGCAGGGTAGAGGTTTTATTACCTCTCATTTGGGGTGACTGTTGATGCACACTATCACTGTGCTAACATGTAGATAAAAAACCTTTGTGTTACGCCGTCCTGTTTTCCTTATATATCTTCCTCTCGCTCTCTTGCTCTCACTCTCTCTCTCCTTCCATCTGTCTCTAGGCATCTTTTACAAGGGCTGGAGCGCCACAGATTTTGTACACTGACAGTTCCCAAGTATGCCGAATATCAGGAATTTTCTCAGACTTATTGGTACAACACACCCTCTCCCTACCAAGGTAGCCACACGCTAACAAGATGACAAAGTGAGCTATTTGGATGGTGAAAAATCTCCTAAACATAACAAAGCCCTTCATTTGCCCCATTTGAGCTCAGAAAGACTCCACAAGCTGGGCTGACTAACTCAGCACAAACGCTAATGAGCAGCTGATGAAGACTTCTGTCTCCAGACAGCTCAGATCCTCGAGTCGAAGCAAATGCCAACCCTACCAGTACAGTGAAAGCAAATGAAGCATCACTCGAACTGACAGCCAGCCTAAGAACTAAGAACTAAGAACCTAAGAACAGCCTAAGCCTGTCTCTCCCACCGGAGGGAGAATGGCACAGCTCTCACTTAGCTTTTGCTCTTTTCCCTTCCCAGGGCCAGTCTGTGTCTGTGCACCAGGGCCATATGCTTTGACACTTCTCTCCGGCCACAGTTTGTATACCTTTAGTGCCCTGTGCCTCCTTGGCCCAAGGTCCTTTGCTCTGCTGCTCCTTTGCAGCCCTAAGACCTTGGAGACTTGAGCCCGAAGTGTCCTGAGCTCAAAGGACCCTTCAAGATATACCAGTTGCTAAAGCTCACCTCTTCCCAGACTGTAAAATTCTGTGGACCCTTTGATTTACAGTGTATTGGTCCAGCGACAGAATGAAATGTGAAGGCAGAGCAAAACTGACTTTACAGAAATTACTCATAACTTTAGGCAGCATGGGAAAGGTCCAGCTTCCCACTGAATTCATGTCTATATCATTCGTGTGTCTTTTTCCCGGCTCTTTCCCTAGTCCCTCAGTTTAAATCAGAATCTCTGAGGATCTCATAGGATCCTTACTCATCCTCATCCTGTGCCTTCATCCTCATCCCCATCCCCACCTTGTTAACTCTGAGCCATTGCGTTTGGTTGGATGTGGAAAGCAAAAGAAAAGAAAGAGTTTGTGTTTTGGGGTATATTCCCCAGCAGGTCTCAGGGGGCCATCCCTGCAGCAGGAGAGTGCTGGGGTGTCACACCAAGCCAGAGGTGAAAGAGCCGAGTTACTTGCTCGATACTGGAGGAAAGACACACGAGTGCTGGGTTGCTGCAGGAGCAGATGGGGCCAGGCGAGGGTTGGTGCTGGAGCCAGCCGCTGCGTGCAGGTGGTGGTCCTGCTCACGTTCAAGCAGGGCTTGGCTCCGGCTGCAGCACCATCAGCCTGGCCCTGGCATCAGCCACGGCAATGGCTGTGCCTGGAGAAATGCAGCCAGGGACCTGCAGCACTGACAAACTGGAGCTGACTGAAGCCCAAGTTTTCTAACACAGACTTGCCCAGCAGTCCCACTGATCTCAGATACCTGTGGGCTCTGGGCCTTGGTGGCCAAAAGGGGCCCTGGTGAGAATAGGATGTTTTCAGGAGCTTGAACAGACTGGGCACCAGCTGATCATCCCTCCCACAGACTTCTGGTGTCTTGGTACAAAGCAGCTGCCTAGCAAATAACTTACAAATTTTAGCCCTAATTACACTCCTGGCAAATACCATGTTAAGGTAAGCTGTTGCAGGAGTTGGATTTTTAGAAGAAAAAGGAAGGTTAATTTCAACTGTTCCCAGATAAATAATGAGCATGGATAATAATTCAAACATTTCAGTGAGCTAGATCAGTACACCTGAACTGCCTAAGGGCATCCAAGGCAATGGTGCTGATGGAGAACATCACCTTGTTTTTTTTTGGTTTGGGGGCAATTTTAGGACGCTGCATTGCTGAAGCAGAATATTGGTTTCTGTTGGTAATGCTATCAACACCTGACAGATCGGGATGCTTCATAGTGACAATTATGAAAGCAGAGATAGGCAAAAATAATTGTTTTTCTGGTCTTCAAGCTCCCAGAATGGCCTGATAGGAAAAAAAAGTTGTTTGAAGATACCATAATAATTTTCCTGCTATTTGGTGCAGGGAAAAATAATCAGTTCATCAGTTTTTGTTCAGCTTATTCACAACTAGCTGAAAATGAGGAGGAGAAGAAAACAATTCTTACAAGCATTTCTGGATTTTCAGGAGGTTCTTTTGCAACACCTACTCATTACAAAATTGGAAAAAGGAGCTTTCTAAGACTCCAGAAATGAAAAATGAGACTGGTTTTAAGCACATGTAATTAAAATGCTCTAGAACTTCAACAGTTTAAAACCACAGTATTTGCATTTAATGTTTCAAAAAGATAAACATGTATTTTGCATTTTGTGATGGCATGTTTAGTCAACGCCATCCTCTGCAGCGTAATGAGAAAGGGCCTTCAGACACTGAGGCAGAAAACTTGCACTCAGTTTCTGACAAATGTTATTCAGTAAAAGAATGTATCTAGTTAAGATATATACATATATGTGTGACTGTAAGCACATCTAGTTAAGGTATGTCTTAGCTAGATATACTTATATACCTTTATAAATTATATATAAAAGATGTATTTAATAAAGAAGGAACAAACCAAATGAAATTATTTAGGAAGCATGCAAGCAGTGACATTTTGGTATTGATGTTCAAAACTTGCCTATTGCTTTACAAAATGCCCAAATGGATGTCTATAGTGATGTGGTCCTTGGTCCTCTCATGGTCCTTCAGCACTGCTTTGTCCTGGTGCGCAGGACAGAGAAGCAGTGTGGCTTGGTGGGTGGAGACCAGGCTGGGACCTCAGTTCAGCTCAGCTCAGCCTCTCTTCTGCTGTCTGACTTCAGCCCTTCCACTTATTCTTCCAGTGGGAGCAGAGTATTCACAGCATCTCCTTTTAGATGTTAGCTAATCTGGGCTCTGAACTGTGTTCTGGGGATTTCACCTCCTTCTTCATCAGCCAGGTATGAAGCCTAGGCCTGAAGTGAAACATTAGTTTAGTAACCTTATGTACACCCATAAAATAGCAGTAATGGTACTAATTTTCTTTATAAAGTGCTCTCTATTTCTAAGAGGAAAAGTAGCTATTATTATTTGTAATTATTATTACAGGGTGTAAGGCCCAAAACTTCAGATTTCGTTTAGTAAATGCAGGAACCACAAGGCTATTGCAAATATAAGGAAGTACTGTCTATTTATCTAACTTACAATAGGCAAATTTTGAAAGGGCACCACTGCATAAAAGCCCACAGGAGGGAGGAAAGAGCACACATACTTAAACCCTGACAAGAGAAAGACATGATACATCTGAGCAAACCAACGGAGATGTTAAAACTCAGAAGCCCCACAGACATCTACTGACTCGAACGTGCAACTGGCAGCTATCACCGAGCCGTGCTCTCATGTGGTTCTTGGCTGTTGCTTGCCTAAATTTTCTAATTCCAGCATGCTGCCTCGGTGTTACTCCTACATGAACTGGCAGTGTTGTCAGAGGCAATCATGTCAGTGCACTGCAGACCACTTTTTCCTTTGTGAAGAGGAAGTTAATCTGATGGACCTTGTTGCTCAAAATAAAAATGCAGGTTTCATCCATAAAAAGCTTTAAAATGTGTGCTGGGAACACTGGAACAGTGCAAAGAAATCTTCCAGCCATGAAAATAAAATCAAGTAGGAGGAAGGTGCTTCCTTTTGCTGTAGGGTGATGAGGTCCACAATCAAGTGCAATGGATACTCTCAGGGTTCAGGGGGAACAGTACTAAAATGTCATCTTTCTCCAGCAGTCACAGAAACCAGTATGATAAAAAGCAGATTGGCAAAACCCTCCTGGCTTTGGGCTTACATGGGCTCTCAGTAGAAAGCTGAAGTAGGGTATAATTAATTATCAGGGATAAACAAGCTCTTGCAGTCTGCTGTTGACATGGATCGTTGGCTTTAAACAAGACTTTGAATTTCTGATAATGATGGAGCAGGGTTACTCTCTCCCTTCCCCTGTTCCCGCGTGATGGATAGAAGCACCTCTTTTTGTACCACCCTCTAACTAGAGTAGCATGCACCCTGGATCCTGTTCTAAAATAAACTCTACTAAAAAGACTGTAAAAATCCCGACTAAATATGACTCATGTCTTTCAGTCGTGTTCATAAAATCCCCTTCCCATGCATTAGCCTTTGCCATTTCCAGGGATGTGCCTGGCAGCAGAGATGCTGCAAACCTCGGTGCTCCTCTCGGGGAGGAGGAGCAAGGTAGGAACTGCAAGCTGTGGGAGGCTGTGCAGCACTCACCAGCAAATGAGGATCCTCCAATGCTCTCCTTCAGCCCCTGGCCCCCTGTGGCTTGTGCTTCTGCCCAAGAGAAATGTCTTGTCATGGTTCTTGCTTCTACTTGCAACCAACCCTGTCAGGAGCTGGGAAGTCTGTTTTTGGGACAGCTGGGAATTTTTCCCGTGGAGGTCTTCCCTCCATGATCCTCTCAACGGCAGCTTCTGCAGCACCTTCTCAAGTTAGTTCACGCGTTCATGGTCCTTGGGTGAGTGAGGGCTGCAGCTGAAACGGAGCTTGAGGAGACTTTACTTGCCCCTCCTTGCAAGAGGCTCCTGCTCTCAGTGGACATCCCCATGACCAGAAAGGCCTGGCCCTTTTTTCTGGCAACTGAGTCCAAACTCCAGAGAGCAGTACTGTGCCTTTAGTCTCTTCCTTTTCCTTGGGACTCTAGGTTGACTGGTAGTGGAAGGAAAAGCTGACGGTAAAAGTTTCTAAAACTCTTCTTTTTTCTTGCCATGGCTCAGGGATGCCATTGAGACTGCAGCCCCACACCTGCACACAGGCCTCTCAAGTCCTTCTTGTTTGTTCCCCGTGCTGCATGTGTTAGGGTACAGGCACTTCGGAGAGACACCCTGTCCTGCTCCCTTCCCAGGCAGTGTGAGACCTTCTCCCAGAACTGTCCTGTAAGGAGTCCCTTTTCCTTTGAGGTGGTGACTTGACCTTTCAAAGGAGGCTGTGTTCTTCTGGCTCATCCCAAATGTGGAGCAAAAGAAAAGGGAAGTGTATAGGTAGGGGAACCACTAAGTCATAGATCCACACGGCATTTTCATTGATAAATAAGATTAATTGGCATGAAGGGTTAGAGACTTCATTATGAAATATTTCAGCATACACATTAGTTCATAAAATGGGAATTCAGCCAGAAGGGTGAGGTTTCCTCAGCACTAGCAGTAGCAGTCCAGAAGCCATCCTTGCACCTCTTTTGAAAGACCAGGACGCAGCAGCCTGTTTTATTTTGCTTGCACATAGACTTGGTACTCACCTTGCAGCAAAAGCCAAGTCTCTCCACTGGTTTTCACAGCACATGGAGGAGGCATAAACTCCATGTTCTCTATCTCAAGAAAACTCAGTACAGCTCTGAAGAGTAAGAGGTAACAACTTGTGATACCATACCTGTAGGCCCAAAGAGACTAATATTAAACTCAGACTTTTAAATCACTGTAAAAACACCTCTCTGTATAATCTGTAGTCTTTGCACTGGCTAATAACCATGTGTTTTGTGGTACTGGACAGCTGCACTTTGTCTATAACTTTCATTATCTTTATATCAAAGGACCTGTTTCATGGCATTGATAAAATTCCCCTCTCACTTCCCATGAAACAGACCCCTAAAACTGAAGCCTGCAAACAGGAAAACATTTGCTGTTGTCTTTAAGCTGGGAGTGATGTTGCTCTCCGGGAGCTCACCCTACCTCAGGGCTGGCTTTTCAGATGAAAAAGAATACCAAAACAGATTGAAAAATACCCACACTGGTCAGAACAAAAGAAATGAGTCAAATGCAGCGATCTACTGAAGTGCTTAAAAAAAACCAACTTGTGAGGCAGCCTCTGAGACTGAGCCTGTAACTGTGCAGGTGTCTCACTGCCGTCCATGGGATGCACAGCAACAACGTGCAATGCAGGAGGACGTGGCTGCATTAATGCAGGAGGAAAGCAATCAGAGAGAACCTTGTTGGGCAGCCTCCGATGTGTTACTGGGAAACCTTTAGCAGCATGCTGAAATACCTTTCGGGAAGGTGCAGTGCTGTACTGAATATGCCAATTGCTTGTGACAACTGTGTTATTCAGAGTTTTGTCACTCTAAGCTCTAGATCTTATTTTCTATAATATGTTTGCCTTGTGGATAGGGTTGAACCTAGTAGTGCTCTGTGGCCTTCAGTGGGGTCAGATAATTGTAAAAAATGTACATCAGCAAGATAATCTTCTCCGTTTTTATCACTTCCTTTTCATTTTTACCTCTGGTAAACTCCCTCTTCAAATAAGGAGATGGCAAATTAACTAAGTTAAGTGATTCAATCAAAGGTCACCATGTCGCAGACAAATCATGCTCTATGAAACTTCTTCAGTCTGAAAATCACAGCCTACCCTCTAGCAATTGGTGTCTGCTAATGTAAAGCCAGTCAGTCTGATTAAATGTGACTGTGAGCAGTGGGCGGTTTTGTGGTTGTCTTTATGCGTAAAGGTAAATGTCAGCAAAATGAATGGAGCTTTGGGTGTTACTTATGTATTTGACGAACCTCTTATACTCTCCCTAACAAGTGTATTGTAAGCGCTTGACTAGATTTATCAGCTGCTTTATAAGGAGCAGCAAGGAACCCAGATTAAAGGTTGCTAAGTTACAAACTAGATAAGACATAGGCGTATTTCCAAATTTATACAAACACCATGCCTAAATTCAAGAGAAACGTAAGAAGCGGTCTGAGCTCAAGAATAGGTTAGCGTGCAAGATGGATTTCTCTCTCTATTTCTCTGCATGGCTTTACTTCCAGCAATATTTCAAAGGGGCATTACAGCATTCAGAATCTATTTCAACATGCCAAGTATGAGAGAAATAATGCCTAATACCCAGCATGGGGGCTTTTTAATGGTAATACAAATATTATGCAGCATTTCCCTCCCCAAGTCAAGCTGTGCTTGCCTTGAATACAATCCTCCTACAAATACAAACATGTACATCCTGGGCACGCAGGCCCTTGTTACAATGGGGTCAAAGTAGAACTCTCTTCACACACAGATAACATAGACATTAATCCGATGGTTGAAGAAATGGGATTTTGAACTGTGCAAATTCCAGTTCAAAGGAGGGATCCTTCTCAGTATAGATGTCTTTATTATCAGCCCATGTTTAGCTAATAAATGGTTTATTAAAAATGGCCTGGCTGTTAGTGGCTTACATACATATTACTGGGTTTGGAACAGTCAAAAATTACAGCTGACTGCTTTGGAGAAGCTGTTAGGAGATGCTTGCGTGCACCGCACAGGGAAGCAGTATAAGGAAAGATGTAGGTTTTCTACAGGCAACATATTTTCAGCCTCCTTAAGTTCCTAGGCTTTATCTTTTTCTCATATTGTTAGTAGGCATCATCATGAATGGCTGTGTTCTGAGATCTCTGTGTTTTCCAGTGAGGGGAAAGCCACTGAAGCGTTCAGCCCCCAGACTGGAGGTGGGACTCTTTGGTGTGAGCACAGGTGTGCTGGCAGGTACCCTGTGGCTGTGATCCCAGCATGTTTCCATGTCAAAAGGTGTGCTACAGAGTCATACTGTGGGAAAGAGCAAACTGGCTAGTTTAAAATATCTGGCTGAGAGATAACTCTATATTTTGCAGGCCATCTTTTTCCTTCAGAAAGGGTAACCAGAAACATTTAGCAGATGATTTCCTCCACATATCTAGTTTTGTTTAGAAAAAAAAATCAGAAAACTTTAATTGAATTCCACCTACATATGGCTTGATGGCTAGAAAAGTCTCCAGGAGGCGCTGGCTAGCTGGGGTACAAAAGCACATTGCCTGCAGGACTTTTTCTTGTGCCATTCCTTATGCAGGTGCAGGGTCCAGCAAAATGAGGCAGTGAGTTCTGCTACACCATATTGATGCCTCCAGGGGATTTCCAGAGGAAAGGTCAGCTAGGGCTTCTGGCTTCATTCTGGTAGTTAAACACAGAATAATCACTTGGCTTCCAGACCTTGGCTTCCAGACCGTGGACACCCCCCAGTCTGGCTTTATCATCACTTGGAACTCTGCAGTATAATGTCTTAATAAAGTCAAAAGCTGTTGGTGGGCTGCACTTTCTTCTTTTTATATTTTTTAAAAAAGTATTTTCATTTACATGAAAGATCAACAAAATCCAACCTGAATCCCATCCTTTCTTCCATTTAATTACCAGCTCTTGTGTTTTCAAGCAGTTTTAAGGTAAGGGTAATTATCATGAGAGGAATTAGGAAGCATGAAATAGCTGGGAGCCAAAAAGGTGCTTCAAAAGCCTTGGCAGGCCAGACTGTAAAATACACCTCAGTGTTATTCATTTATAACAGGAAAAAAAATGGCATGGCTCTAGATCATCTGATGGCAGTTATGGATAATACTTGGCCTATGAGCTGTCTATGCCCTGTCTGTTAGCCGGGCAGAGAGTACCAGGGACCAAAGTCCTGTGTTTTAGGCACTGATTTAAGTCCAGCCCTGTCACAGGTACTAAATTTACGTTAACTTCCAGTCACAGCAACAAAAATGCTCACTAGAAATGGTGTGCTTTAATCTGGAAATGGTGTTTTCAGTTACACTTCAGATTTTTTTCCTTCTTCTTACAGTTCAGTCTTATACTCTGTAAAGATGCACTTCCTGTCAATTTTTTATTTCTTTGACATGAAGCCTGTCTCTCTTCTTAGTTCTAAGAATTATGCCCTAGAGAGAATGACACCTGGTAGTTCCTCTGTGCTGGTAGGACCACTGCATCTGCACCAAGCAGTTCACCACATAGTACGCACTCCATCCTCGCTGCTCTGAGTAAAGTCAGAGCTCGTACTTAGCACTGCAGTCAAACTGATAATGTTTTGTAATATAGAATCATGGAATGGTTTGGGTTGGAAGGGATCCTAAAGATCACCTAGTTCCAACCCTCCTGCCATGGGCAGGGACACTTTCCACTAGACCAGGTTGCTCAAAGCCCCAGCCAGCCTGGCCTTGGACACTTCCAGGGGTGGCACATCCACAACATGGTAATCACTGTTAGGAGTTTTTTTGTAGACACATGCTCTACGTCTTCCTACCGTTCCTTGCTCGAGGCAAGATAGTACCCTGAGAACATCCAGTAGAAATGAACCCTGCCGCAAGATTAAGTTTTGAACTGAACCTTTGAGTCATTAGCCTTGTAGCTAGGTGCTCTGTTTTTATTTTGTGTATTTGCTGACAACTTGATCTCTTCCTGTCTGTCAGCTCTTGACTGTAAAATCCTTCAGTCCATGCTCCTGGAGATATCAGTCATCCCAACAACCAGTGCCACTGTTTTAATCATTTTGACCCTCTTTTGGGTATCTGTGGTGGTGAGCAGATGAGCGAGCAGCCTGAAGAATGAGTTTAAAGCGCTTTTCTGTAGTCATCCTTTAATTTTATTATGTTACCTGAGTTTGATTCTCTCTTTTTAGGAAAGGAATAATATAACATTAATTGATCTATCTATTCTTAACCAAGCCAGTGGAAATTCCTTCAGGAATATAAGGAAATTAGGTCTTGCAATTTCTATTTCACACATACATGGAATCTAAACCCCAAATGAGGGAAGTCATTGGTCTTGAAAGAGATGCTGCCTGAACAGATGATGCCTGTATTTTCTGCTCTTCAAGTTGTGACACAGACCTCACAGTCCTATTTAGAGCAAAATACCTGTTGATTTCAATAGGAGTTTTGCCTGAAGTATCGAGTCCTGGACGTCTATGCAGTGAGCCTATGTCATGCTAACTACAGAGGTCACATGCCAAAGAACTTTTTGTCAGATCTTTGCATTTAAATTTGCCAGGTCTGGTGAATAACAGAAAATATGCTATTACTGGGGGGCTGGTTTATATTTAGACCTTTATTTGGAGATTATCATCTAGGTACAACATCTCCTTGTCCTAAATGGGAGGAGGTACAGCTATATGAGCACTATCTCTCGTGTCCCCTGCTGGTTTCTGAACTCCCTTGCAGGGAGACTAGAAAAGAGAGGTTCAGAACATCTCTGTATTTGATGTCTGTCTAGGTACCCATTCACAAATATTCAAAAATTCATTTATATGACTGTTATTTGGTCAACCCCACTCACTTAGAATAGGGTCCAGGTGAGTTGTAAGGTGTTCAGATGAGTTTTGAATGCCCAGAAAATAAAAGATTTCACAGCCTGTCTGCATTGCTGTTGTAATGTTTGAACACCACGATAAAAATTATCTTCCTTAGAAATAGAAATTTCCTTTGCTGCAGCTTGTGCACATTGCCTTTTGTGCTTTTATTAGGTACCTCCAAGAAGCATCTGTCCCCATCTTCTTTCTGCCCTCCCATTGTGTAGTTAAAGGACTCTTTCCATTTTTTTCTTAGGAAAACAGATTTAATTCCTCCCCTCCCCTTTTGAAATCCTTTGTCTTTAGCTGTGGACATGTAGAAGTACCTGGACTTCAGTGAATAATGGA
The DNA here is from genome assembly GCF_949628215.1 of Phalacrocorax aristotelis. Taxonomy (NCBI): domain Eukaryota; kingdom Metazoa; phylum Chordata; class Aves; order Suliformes; family Phalacrocoracidae; genus Phalacrocorax; species Phalacrocorax aristotelis. The sequence continues at coordinate 176,131,175 of NC_134276.1, read as the reverse complement.
GCCCAAATTTAGTCACAGAACCTTACTGTGTTGTGTGTATAATTCTTAAATTGCTTTTTTACATTTTACTTTTTGCAATTCTCCCTCTTCCCTTCTAAAATATGCCAGAAGCTTTTAAACCTCCAAAGGAACAGCATAGCAAAGTGTTAAAACAACAGTGGCCTTTGAAGCTCCTTCCCTTCATACCCATCTTCTCTTTCCTGCTCCCTTAGAAAAACTGAGGCTTTGTGAAGGATGAAATCCCATGGGAAAGCTGATGCAGGGATTATGACAACAAATTTAATGGGGCAGTCGCTGTCATTTCTGAAGTGAGGTCTGCACTGCAGCTTTTTGTAAATCCCATAAAGACTGAAGTCATTTGGGGCTGGATTGATTTTGATTAACTGTGCTTGTCTAGCTTGAATTTGATGCCCAAAGTTCAGTCACCTAGGATCTTTTCTAATTCACAGCCTTACTGGTGAGCCAGTCACCCTGCAGGTTGCCTGCCTTTTCCATTGATTGCATAGCAAACAAGCTGAGATGAGATTTGCCATTTTTAGGCAGCTAACTTTAGAAGAGATGAATCACACCTCACTAAGTGTAGTGGCTTCTTCCTGTCATGAGTCCTGTACAAGTTGAATCCCTGCATCCCTTGAGTTACCCCTGTAACTTAACTGGATTTTATGAGTTTCCCTGGCCCAGATGCAAAACTCAAGTGAGCGAGTGATGTTGAATGTTACCGACATTGGACCAAATAAAAAAGCACGCTTATGGAGCAAGAGCAGTACTTCACACCCAAAGACCCCTATCTAAACATACTCCTATCGAGATTTTACTTATGATTTGCTACATCTGCAGAAACAGTTGTTTCTATCACAGTAGTTTATAAATTACACCATAGGAGATTTCAGTGTGTGCACTCTAACCTAAACACTGTGATTTACAGAGAGGTTAGAACTTGTTATGGAAAACAGAGCTGAATGGAAGAGGAGATGAGGTCCACAACTAAAGAAAGGGAGCAGGAATTAGCATGCATCTTTCCAGCACCAGCTGCGATAAAGCCACAAAGATGTAGCACGGTTCTATCCCACTTTCATGTGATTGTATTCACCAGCAGCGGAGGTAACAGCAGTGTTTTCAAAGGTACATGAGAAATTCCAAAAGACTTTATTTTTGAACGATGCCAAACCAGAAAATTCAAATCAGCTGTGGCAAAACAGTGTCTCAGACCTGTAGAGATATAGATATTTTAGACTAACTGTAAATGGGGAAAAGAAACTTTCACTGTATACTTCTAGTCTGTCTATTTTCCATGTAAGGTACATTTTCATAGCCTGCCTACATATGCATATGACATTTATTATGTATCTGCTGCAAACAAAGAAGCCACACGCAGACACCCCCCAACCCCAGACCTGCCCCCCAGCCATGGCTGGGAGCTGCAGCATACCAGCAGTTCCCTGGGGGGTGGAGTGGGGGTGTGGGGGGAGGACTTTAATAGGGAGATGCCGAGGTCGGGGTGCTCTATCTGTGGCACATATGCATTTGTGGAGAATCCATGAATAATCAGGCCAGCAGGGACATCAGAAAGCCAAAACCACCACGCAGCATCTCCATAACAATATCTAAGTCTGTGGTGGTTGCTAATGTAACTCTGCAGATGGAGAACCATGAGAGCTCAGGACCAGTGGAGAATCTGGGCTAACTGGAAGTTAAAAAAAATTAATCTATAAAACATGAGAGGTTTAAGGAAAGTTTATGTGAGGAATACAAGGCTGAAATGGATTTGTTCAGTAACAGACAGACTTAGTCAAAGGTTTAAATTCAACCTAGATATAAAAACCCATCACGTTTCCTGGTAATAGCACTAGGCAGGCAAGCAGGGATGATTCCCTGCTTGCTGATGAAGCAAACAGATAGGAAAGTGAAAAAATCCAGGCTTTCTGGTGCTTGGTTTCCCCTCAGTGTCACTGGTTCAGTCCCTTCCCATCTCCTTTTCTCTATTTAATTAAAACACGTTAATGGCAACACCTATCAACTGGCAGCTTTGCATTCGGCATCCATATCGCTCAGACTAGCTGCCGAGTTAATCTGACAGATGAGGAGAGTGGTTTGGCTTTTGCAGTCATTTAGCTGCAGCCTCCGCATGTCTGCAGTGCGATGCAGAGGTGATGGGAGCCGTTCCCGTGCCAGGGGCTTTGGAGGAGAAGCCTGTGACTGAGCACTCGCTGCTCCATGCCCATCCATCCTCTGAGCAAACCCGTTCTACTATCCCTTGCCATTAACAATCAGCTTTCTACTTTTTTTAAACTGTTTGTAACACTCCATCCCTGGTAAGGAAACTTTTAAATAGTGTTTTTTCCTCTCTTTGTTTTTTTTCCAATATAATTTGCAAACAATACAGATCACTGTACTCCAGGGAAAGGTAGTTATGGGAGAGGAATAGGGGATTTGTGTATTGTTTTAAGAGGGAAAACGAGGTCATAAGCAGTATCATGAGAAAAACAAATAACTGCAGATGCTTAGGTACTATTGGCAAAAAAACAAGACCAGGAAACCAGTTCTGAACTGGGGAGGTACCATGCATGGGGCCATTGAATAAATAAAAAGATTTTTTTTTTCTGAATACATTCAGTAACACCAACTAGCTGCTGATGTCCAAGTAAAAGTGATACAGATAGAAACAAGGTCTGATTATTTTATTTTTCATGTAGAGCTGTCATGCATCAAAGAACTTCATATACATCAGTGAAGTCTCCTGACACCACGCTGGGCAGATGAGCATCACATAGCAGATGGGTAAAATGAGACTTAAAGAAGCTGAACAGAAGTGGCCCCCCTGGAAATACAGCTCAGCAGCCTCCTGCTCAGATAAGCATCCTCAGCCTCTTTCCCCATCCTCCCCTTTGCAGCCGCAACATGTTTGAAGCAGTCACCGCAGTAACATTATCCTGGGGACAGGAGCGGGACTGGAGCATCAGACATGGGATCTTTTGTCGTTGCCCCCATGCCATGCCGGGGAGTGTGATGTCAAGCCTCCCACCCTGTGCCCAGTTGTGGAAACTGAAGCCCATATGACCTTCACTGGAAACAAAAAGTTGCCAGAATTATCATCCTGCAAGAAACACTGAGAACTCCATTGAACTATGTGTCACACTGTGAACATATCACTTCCTCATGCCTTAGCTGTTAGGATATCTTTAGTGTTACTGAATGCAACCAGCTATAAACATTTAGGGTCAAAGTCTAAGATAACTTCTTCGGACAACTCTGCACCTGGCAGTCACCCAGATGGCAAAGGCAGTAACTGGTAGAGGGTATGTTTCACCACCAAATTAGCTCAGGATGCTGCAGGATTTTTAACGGAGGCCAACTCTTCGGTCTCACAGCAACCCTTTGAAAAATGACAGTAAGAAGCAATTCTCGCTCATAGAGAAACCCTCTAGTGCACTTGAAATCGAAATTTCAAAATGGCCATCAGCAAAAGTCATCTATCTGAAAGGCGCTGTTTTGCTTAATGTGCACTAGAAATATAGTGAAGCCAATTTCATTGGCAGTAAGGTATGTTTTTTCCTCTGGCTTTAACACCAAACTTCTCAATCTGACAAATAATTTCAGTCCTTTGACTCAGTGTTCGAGAAAATGTTTAGTTCTGTGCATAAAATGGATGGAGGGCCAAAATCTTTCTCTCATAACCTGCAGAAATTGCTGGAGTTACTCCAGGGATGCATTTAGTCCCTTCTGTTCAAAATTTAAGACCCGCTGTTTTTGTGACAGCACAGGTAATTGCTACAGCTGGAGCAAGGCTGTATCTCATCGTCTCTGACCTCAGCCCCACCTGCCGTTCTCTTTTCCTGCAGCAGAAACACAGTGAATTCCTCAGAGGACACCGAGGGATGGATCCAGTGCTAAATCCTCACCTAATGGGAGCTGGTGGAGGAGGCCTCTGCAATCTACAGCACATCCTGCACTGGTTTCTCTGCAGGAAAGGAAAGGCAAAACCTGACCCTTGGGGGTGGCTTTAGGAAATCCTGTAGATTTTGAGGTATGCACAGAGACTCCTTCCTTCCCCCCTACTAGGCCCAAGAAGCAAGGACAAACCCTCCAGTGGTGGGGTCAGATTGAGGGCTTTCTCCTGCACTTCTCCAGCTCTTACACCCCAGCCCAGCTCCTGTTTACCCCTTTGAGGTTACTGATTTGGCCACAGGATGAAAAGCAACCAAAGGCAAAGAGTCATCTTCCAAATATGCCAAGGTGAAAGCTTCTGCCCTGGGAGCTTTGGAAGAAAGATACAGAAAAGGGGCACTAAGGAGATTATATTAGCTCTGTTTTACAACTGGAGATCAGAAGCTAAGAGCTGATATCCCCACAACAGTGATTTATGCAAGACCACGAGTTCACCCAGCCCCATGGTGGGGTACGAGGCAGACACCTCCACTGAGTCCTGCAGTGGCATCTCCATCACACAGCCACACCTGCGTAGCTCTGAAACCTTCCTGAGTGGGAGAAGAATGATAATTTGTGCGTGGTGACGAGATGTTTCTCAGCTTTCAGGCTTCCTAGCCACAATCATTCCTTGAGAAACAAATGGCTGTGAAAAGGGCAGGATAAAGAGGTGAATTGTTGGACACTGTGCTAAGAACAGTTTTTCTGTTACGCCAGTCTGTTGCTGCACGGATACACATGCTCACTCATAAAACCAAATGCCAGCAGATATATATTTCCTTCCAAACAGGATCATCTATGAATATATATAACTCTATCTTGAATTAGAAAAATCCATCAGTTTTTCCTCTCCCTGTAGGTTTGCACATAGACGCGCATGAGTTTGCGTAGACATCCAGCTACGGTGCAGTACACTACAAACAAAATGTGTAAGTGAAATTATTATATCTAAAATAGCACAAACTCAAGAGATACATATCAGCAGCCCCTCAAATTCTAACACCTCCCTGGCTGCATATCTCCATCCCATAAATTTTCAGACTTACCATTACAAATAATTTCAATTTGCAATTGTTCCCTTACACTGATTTTAGCCAGATCAGACTTACGTCCTCTTATTAGACACATCTTTCATGCAGAGTGTAAAACAGTAATCCGCTTGTAATGCTTACTGGCATTGGCTCTCATCAAAGAGACAGGTGGAGAATTGCAGTTAATGGCAATAACGGAGAAAGCCCGCTGTTTGGGTGGCAGCACTTCAGAGGGTTTTCTACCTGCCTGCCATGGGACTGAAATCCATGAATTTGAAAGCTGCTTGTGTCTTTACAGTCATTATGAAGGTATCTCTCAGTCAGTACCAATCAATGACAAATGAAACTTTTTATGAAGAAAAATTCCAGTACCATCTGGAATTCCTGGAGAAAGAAAAACCTATGGACTTGTCTTCTGCAGCGTGGCAACCCCCATCATTATAACCAACACAAAAGCAGGCTGATGTATTACCATTTTTGCTTCCACCCATTATGCTGTTTGCTCACTAATATGTGTTGCAGTATGTGGATATTGATGTCTGAAGGGCAGGATTTTTCCAGTTGTTTCACCTCTTAATGGTTACCGGAGCAGCAGTGGTCCCTGACTGCACACTGGGAAGCACCATTGTTCAGCCTGCTCTGCCCCAGCTTGTTTCCCCCAAGAAGTTGTGACTGTGCAAATAACAGCACTCATTTTGACCACACAAAAGATGAAGTCTGACCTTGCATTATACAATTTCCTTAAGTAAAAATATAATAATTGAGTGAACAGTGAGTTATTAGGCTGACTAAAATTCTTCAGGCAGTGAAACACCATTTTTATATGACATGCAAGAGGACAGATTTCCTGACAACACCATGTTTCAATCTTTCTGACAGAAAGCCCAAGCTAGAAAATTTTCCAGTGTCTATTCCCAGTCAAGTGTGGATATTTTTCCTGAGATAAAATGCAAAGCGTTCAGTTAAAAATTGGTATTTAGCCTGTGAAAACATGTTATAGATCAATCATTTCAGCCTTCTAATACTACCTGATATTTGCAAGCACAAGTTTTAAAACCTATACGAAGACCTTGCAAGTAGTTTTGCACGTGTCCTTCTTGCTGGAGCACTCTGGAATGGCCATGCAGAAACACAGCCCCACTTTTGTCTAGATGAATCTGGAAATGAAGACCCAAAATATGCTGTTCGGCTGAAGGAATATGAGGAGAGCAGAGGTACAAACACTCGAGATTACATCAAATGTAGAATGTTTGCCCTATTCAAATGAAAATGCCCCTCTTTTCCAAGCTCCGAGTGTCCTGGATGAATAAGAAGCAGCCTTTTTTTCTGCTCTGAGCTCTCTTAATGGCCATTTTAATGACTGTCTCCTCAAGTTTACAGCCAGCTGTCAAATTACTGAATGCCAATATTTATGAAACCCCAGCATATACAGTGATAATGACACAATTCAGTATTTATGGGGAGCGCATTTTTTGTAAATACCAACACTGAGCAATCACAGTAACTACTCTCTTGGTAACTCCACTAATTTCAGAGGACAATGAGCAAGAATACCTTGAAACTTAAAAATCAGAGACTACTCACCCCTTACCCTTTTGGTGACTTCAGGCTCAGCATGTAGTAGCAGTAAGAAAGAACTACAATTTCTTATTCTTGAAAAATCATTGCTGAACTAATGAGGTGAGGGATATTTTTAGGGTGCTGTGATTGTTTTGCAGGTGGTGGGGAGCCTGACAAGGTAAGCAGCAGGGAGGGAATACTCCATCTGTCACACAATAGCTCAGTGATTGGAACAGTGTTTGGAGAGGGAGGAGAAGAGGTGAGCAAAGTATCAGACTCCCTTTGCCTCTCAAAATTCTCTTATTCTCGTTAGCAAACTCCGAAGTCTCTGCCTAGAAAATTGCTCAGAAGCAGAGGCAGTCCCTGATTTTAGAGCCTGTGAGATGAAGCAGTTCTTGAGAGCAAAGTCGTTCTCCAGGACTTAGATGACTCAAATGCACCTATGCTGTGGTTTCCCTGGAAATTAGCCAGTGGGCACTGGATCCAAAAGGCTGTGAAGATGGGGCAGGACAGACATCATGGAGGGAGGAACCACACTGGCAAACTTTGTTTCCATGTAGTAAGGGAAAGATTGCAAATTTGAACGTTAAGGAAGCTGTTCCTGCCTACTGCTGACTTCTGTACTTCCATGTTCAGGTCACAATTATATTTACCACATAATTGCAACCAGAGGAGAACTTCGGGTTTATATCTTATTCAGTAGAAAATTCTCTACTATTGTGATATTTTCTAATGCTAGAAATGATGACAGAAATTATGTCATTAGCTCACACCATTTCCTGCAGAGCCTGTTTCCTTAAGACGTGCTACAGAGCAATATTCATCCAAAGTAACAGAAGGTGTAAATTAAGTTGAATAAAATGGAATCAAACTGAGGAAATGTTCATTCTGCCTGGGAATGACCACACAAATATTTAATGCTGTTTAAATAATGTATCCTAAATGTTTTTCTTTAGGTAATTTTGTTACTGTTCCTGACCAGCCTATGTAATAATCAGATGTTCTTTGCTGGAGTATTAACCAGGCTTGCATTTAGGAGTCTGCTCTGAAGATCTGAAAAAAGATTCCACTGAATCCACTGGGTTTTGCGTCAGATACCCAGCTTGCAGGGCCAGCTGAAACAAGTCTGAGGAGCAGAGGAGTGGCCTGCCCTGCTGTAACATCACCACATAACATAACACAGAACATCCACATTATGTCAGTGTGAAGGCTCATCTGGTACTGCTTTATCTCTCCCATGCACACCATTAGGGGACAGGAATATAAGAACAAAAGAGTATGCGTTTGCTCCTGTGTGTGTGGAGCAGGGGAAGTACCGAAGTAAAGGAAGAGGAACCATCTCTGTATACCTCTAAAGCAATAGGAGAATCCCTGAACTACAGGCTTTATAACCAGATGGTCATGTTTAGTAGCCACCAATGGATGGCTCTTTCATGAATTTATTTTCCCCCTCCTTAAAATTTTTATACTAATTAAACTCCATGTGAAAAGGCCTTTTGTTTAAATCCATTATGCTTCAGCTGCAGGTATCTGTTTTGTTCCATGTTCTCTCCTAGTTTTCTGTCCCCAGCAGCAGTGGCTTCAGTATCTGAAGTAATAAACAAATAGTAGCAGAAATGAAGCTTTTTATTATCATCATTTACTGGGGCAGGCAGGGGGGGAAGATGATGAGACATCAGTGATTAGCTGCCTAAAAAAATGAAATAAAAATTAACAAATTTTCAAGTAGAAGGATAAGTAATGGGCCACATGGAGTCAGAAGCCCTGTGTTTCTACCCAGTATTTGATCAACTCACTCAAACTCTCTCAGTTTGTTTCCCAATGCGTGAAACAGAAACAGAAATGTGTAGCATAAGTGAAAACATGGACTACTATAATTAAAATTTGTACCATATTTTGAAGGTTTTGATTACAGTATAAAAGCCAAATACAAGGGGTTTCTTCGTCCTTATTGTGACTGGTTTGCTTACATTGGCACTGTCCTTACTTAAATGGGTTAATTTACTACACATATGTACATATATATACACACATAAAAATTGTTACATTCTTATTGAGTGTACTCACAAGGAACTGTAAAATAGCAGTTACCAACTTCTCTAGATCCTGCCCTTCTCTTCTGATTATCACTGGCATAACTTCTGATACTTGATCTTCCCATGGCGCAAGTTTGTTCTTTTGCTAGATTTCTCTTTTGTGCATTGAGACGAAGAACTCGTGTCACTTGGAGCAAGCTGATTTTCTTGTGTGAGGGTATGGGAATAGAAAATAAAATCTCGCTTCTGTTGAACAAAATGTACCTATACTTATGGCACATATCTGAAAGCTTCATCAGCAGTGATCCGTGAAACTAGATCTCTGACATGAAAGTGTGAAGTAGACCCTGAAAAAGAACAAAAGGAAAGGGTCATGTTTACAAAGTCATACTAAACATTTGCAATTGATTCCAATAGTGTTTGCGGAACAATAGTGAACGCAGATTTTACTTTGCTGTGAAAGGCTGCTCTTGGCCACCTGATAGGAAGAATGAATCAACAGTTAAACAAATTGCCCCATTAAGCACCTATTATCATGAAACAGGAATGTCTCTTGCTCATTAACTTTCAGTAAAGCATGCTGAACAAAAGACTGGTGTTTAAAAAAGTTATTTAGAAAACTGAATAATAAGAGCCTTGGATCTACAACTTTGTCTCCATGATTCTCTCCTCCCTCCTCCCCCAACCAAAAAACTTTCAACTGTTAGGCATGATGCATTTTGTTTCTTAACAACCTCTTTTTTTCCAAGTCATTCAAAACATTTTGTGTGGGTAGTTCCTATCTTAATTTACAAGACAAGTGCAAGTCTTTTTACTACCCCTAAGCATGTATATTGGTTTTGAGTCTTGGGTAGTTTACCCGAAAGACATTACCTTTCCTTCCTTTAATTTTTTTTTTTAATTGCGATTATGGAAGTGCTGAGAAATTACCTAATGTGCACGTGGCAAAAAACAGAGTTATGGTGCAAACTATGCAGACAACGTGGTTCTCCTTATTCCCAGATACTGCCATTTTTATGTAAGCCTTTTCTTAGAAATATATTAATATGTAACTACTATTTCTGGGCATTGCACAGGGAAAACCAATGCAAGTCTTGACACTGCCTGTGCCATGCCTGTAAGGGTGAGGTGCAAAGCCAGCAAGATAGCAGTAGGATTATAACTGGGAGGCTTCACTAATGGGTTACTGGCACAGTGTGAAGACTACATTAGATATGCACTGCTGACATGACAAGATAGTCTCCCAACAGAGACCATGGACTGAAAGAAGAGAAACACTGCCAGCCTGAAATGTAAGCTGCCCAGCCACATACCCTGGTATGTGCCTGCCTTCAGCTTTCTGCAAGGTTTTGTGAAGTTAGCTAACATTTATTATTTATAATAAGCCTTTAAACAAATTCCATGCATGGAATGAACTAAAGGGATTTGCCAAGTCTTTGTACCCTCTTCAGCCTTGGCTGTAGCCATTTGGCAGCCACTGTCCTCTATCAGAAGCATTGTTGCCTAAGGCAAGGATATAGCTGCTATGTACCATCCCAGCCTGCTTCCTAGGTGTCTTTCTTCAAAGGGGCCCCATGTGAGCCAAATGATGGAATGCAGCTGGGTCAAATAGGCACAATACAGACAAGACATTCAGGAATAAAACCAATGCCGAAGCACCTGTTTTCCCTAGCTCTGTATCCATCTCTTTCTCACTAAAGGATGTACATATTAAGGAAGCCACTTAAAACTTGCATAGGTTTAGCTTTTCAGAAAGATAACCCCATACCCCAAAGGATGTGAGGGTGATCAGCTGAAGTACCTCTTAAACTCTTTTCATTATTCATTGGATGTCTAGAAAAACGTTTTGACTGGTGTAATTCTATATACCCACCAGACTGGTGCCAGAGATTCCATTAAACGGGTGCAATGACTACCTGAGCTGCCTGCACGGGTAGAGCCACAGCCCTGTATTAACCCTTATCGATTTATGCACAAGAGAGAAAAGACAAAACTATGCACTGAGGAGCCCTAGGCCTGTTGGCCTGTCTGCCCAGGGTAGGCTAAAAGTTTCACTTACAGTAACTGTAGCTGGAGATACTCAGGAAAATAAAGGCAGAGATGTTAATTTGAGGACAAGATTTCTGCTACTCTTTGAATATTAGACAGGGAGCTCTCTCTGATTCCCCTGTCCTAGACCTGGAGGGAGAAGGAGAGTTTCTGCTTTGGTAGTATAAAGAGTCTGGAATTGGGCAAACGACAATGAATAAAGGCTCACTTCTGCTATGTATTTAACTCTTTGCCAGTTGAAGCCATCGCATCCCCAGCTTCAATGCTGGCTCTGGCCCCGGGCTGCTCCATCACTCCCGCTTATACCCACTGCCCCAGAAAGCCTTTCAGGGTCCCGACAGTGCTTGTCATCTTTTCCTCAACCTTGGCTGAAACAAAAATCGGGAATGAGGCTGTTCGCTGATTTATGTAGTCCCCAAGAAACTGGATTCAACCCAGGTGGGGTGTGGACTTCCCCCGTCGTGACCCCACAGGAGCCCATAGCAGGGAGCATGCACATAAGCACATGCAAAATGAAGGAATGGAAAGACAGCTGAAATTCAGATGGGCTCCCTCTGTTCCAGAGAAGCCCAGCATTTGTTTAAAATGCTCTTTTGTATGCATTTAGGGTCACTTTCATTAGCCATGTTAATCCCCCAAAGAAATTTGTATTTACCTATTCTTGCCCCTTCCCACAGCACTGTCATCACAACTGCTTTTTAGTTTATGAAAATACAAGGAAAAGGCATTTGTGTATGTACAGAAAGAAACCTTCCAACTAAGATTTTTCTAGAAAGCAGAGTAGTTCCCTGATTTTACTGTATGTAAGAGCAGGACAGTGGCGTGGCCTCTTTGTCTTCTTTTCTTTTGGCCTTTTTATATCTGTTCAATGATCTTCTTCACTTTCTTACAGAAAAAGACCCGTCTCAAAGACAGAAACAGTATATGCAGATATATCTTAAAGGAAGCCAGCCAATACTTAGGTACCATGTATCTTGCTTAAACCCTTAAATTAGAAAAATCCCAGAAGCCCAATTGTTCCAGGATTTTTCCTCCAACAGAGTGGGGTGAAGTCTCTTGGACTGCCATGGAAACACACTGGGGTGTTGTCAAAAAGAATAAGAATTCGATTGTACAAATAATCTTCAGTTAATGTGAGTATTGCTCATTGCCAAGGTATAAATGTCATACTTTGTAAGAAAAAACATTTTCCAGCAGATGTTCCTGTAATCCTATTTACTGGTTCTATATTATTTCCCCCGGTCACATAACATGACTTTGCAGTGTTTTTCATATGTTGGAAAAAACTTTAATAAACACAATGTAAGAAATAATTCATCCCAGGCAGAGGAATGGAGTAGATGACCTAAACGATTTCCAGTTCCTACTGGTTCTTTGTTATACAAAGTATGCTCATAATTAGAGGACAAAAGAATAATTATTCTGATGTAAAATCATCCATGTTATATGTTAGAATAGTAAAAATCATTTGGTAGAAAGTCATGCCCCCAAATTAAATAATTATATTGTACAAAAACTGTGCATCAGCCAGGCTTGGCAAACAGCTCTCCATGTGGGAAGCTGTGCTGGAGTGTGCCCTGGCCCCAGCATACTACATTTCTCAGGGCATTTACTGTATGATTTCCTGAAATATTAAACTAGGCACTGTTTCTCACTCTTCCTTACTGAACACAAATTAAATCCACAAAAGGCGCGTCTTCTCATATTCATAGGGCTGTAGCTTCTCTCCTTCCCCTCTTCCAGTGTGGGGTCTGTATGGTTGTAAATTTAAAAAATGTCTTCCTGGGAAATCATCCTGACAATAAAAAGAGAGAGATAGAGAAGCAAGTAAGGCAATGATTTGGCTTTTCTAAAAAAAAACTGGAGTGGAACAAATAATATGTTAACCCTAGATGTGGTAGTAGTCCCCATGAGTTAGTATTGTGAAAGGACCCCAATTATTTTTAGCACTAACTCTTTCTTAATTTCCCAGCAGGAGGGTATAGGCAACTGTTCCTATGTCACATATTTACCAGAGATGCATAAATCACACTGGAAAAAGGAGGACCGGTTCAAGCAATGGTACCAGACAGATGCCCCGACAAAAGGATGGAGATGGAGCGTCCTTCCCACAGGCCACAGTGCCATTGCTGTTGTGCAACGTTGCATTGACCTGAGGCCTGGTCCTGGCAGTGCCGGGCACCCTGGTCTTGGCTTCCTGGTGAACAAAACATCAGCAGATGCCGATCCTGGCATCACTGGCGCAGGTCCATGGGGTGACAGGGCCAGATATGGGTGAGAGCTTGACTCCTCACCCTTTTTTAATAGGTGTGTTAGTATTTTGACACAATTTTCCACCTTCTGTTGGCATGTGTACAATGTGAGCTGACTGTTACCTGCCTAAACAGATACTTCATTGGAAACTGCTTAAATTTATTCCATGTTAACAATGGCCCAGTGTCAGGCACAACTTCACCAGCAAAAATGGATTTGCTGAGCATGATCATTTGCTTACCTGGTACCGTCTTCTAGTAAGACCGTCTCAGGGAGGTGGAAATGGCAATTGGGAGCAGTGGGCACTTCTTCATGGGCAGCACGAGCCTGTCTCTGCCTCTCAGTCCCGAAGGCAAGCTACCCCTGGCCATCACTGCTGGGTTTTTCATTTGGTTCACGTCATATTTATGGCATGGGTGACACAACTGAGTTTTCTTTAGCCACTTCTCAGCAGCACCAGTAGAAAAGACTTTTCACAGATTTCTTTGTTCTGTAAATAGTTGTCACAAACCCTTTACAGCACATTTTTCTATAACCTTTTAAAACCCAGAACCCTGATACTTTCTAATAAAATATAATATTTTTATTAAAGAACTTAATGCCTGAAAAATTATTTTAATCACATTTCAATAAAGTAGTTTCATAATCAAACTATTTTTTACTTTTGCTAAATATCAGGATTATATTTAATCTAAAAATCAAATTATTAATTTTAAAACAGTCTTCCAGGAAGTAAATCAAAGCTAGAAGTTAGACAGAAGTTAATGGAAGCTGTAAAATAAAAATGTTACAAATAGAATTATGAAGGCTTCCATCTGAGGATATCGTAGCCTCTGATAGAATACAGCAAACAAATATGTATTTAAGGATTTTAAAGTTTGGATTATTGACTCTATAATTGCTATCTTTGATATAAGTACAGTAAGTATTTGTTTAGGAAGTATTTAAAGAGGGTAATGTTATATACAGAGGACGAACTTCAGTGTCACAAGGCACAGCAGCTTTCACTCACAATCCTTCTTACTTTATTGAATTAAAAACTGGCATTACTATATATATACCAGGTAGAGGGAGTGCTGAAGTCATTTTGGCAATAAATGAGTCAAAGTTACTAATATTTCAATCAGACGTTACTGAGAAAGATACAATTAAGCAGACTAAGAGTTTATAAATCTTCCTTTTTAGATGTCATAGGCTATCTGTAAAAAAGATTGACATTACGTGCCATTAATTTCCACAGATGAGGTGAAATACTAATGCCTGTGAAATGAAAAAAAAAAAAAAGATGTAAAGAATGAGTCAGTGTTGGTGCAGGTCAGGGTCACGCTTCATGGCTGGTTTAGGTTCTCATGCCACCACCAGCACTGCTATCGTTCTAGAAGGGAACCCAGCTCCAGGCTGAGACATGAACCCAGAGCATCCGAGCTGAGCTGCCAGCGTCCCAGGATCTGAACTGTACAAACGCTCATAAAAACCTGGGAACAACATTTGCTACATGCTCCTCTGCCGTACTTACCTTTCATTCTTAGTAACTTGAAAGCAGTGGGAGTTCCAGGAGGAGGATGTCTGAGACCAGATTTTGGTCCCTGGGCTATTTGTTTTTTGAGAGAAAAAGACTAAAGTGGTTACAGTGGTATAACACACACATCACTTGTCAAATTTAGATCAAAGCAGCTTTAGTTATATGAGAACAGAAAATGTCTGAGCTTGGCAAACTCCTATTTTTCCTCCTGGGATGCTACACATTTGTCAAAGAGCAACTTCACAAGGTGCACTTTCAGCTGCCACCCACTCCTAAATATATTGCAGCCTCCTTCTTTTCTTCCTAAAAAAGATAGAAGGGGTCTTTTTTCAGCCCCAGCCATCCTTCCTTCCCTGTGCAGAGCTGGGGAGGGTGATGTACCATACCAGTCCTTCAGCCTGAGGACAGGGCGAGTTGCTACCAGGGGATCTCCCTCCCCTCCTGGTCCAAACACTGAGAGGAGCAAGCTCACAAGCAGGAGACACTAACAGAAGCAGGTGTCTCCCACTCTTTTTTTCCCCTCCTTTTTTTTTGTCACCTTACAGCATCCTGTGAGCACTAAACATGCTTAAATATTTGCAGGGCTAGCTAAATTTTTTGATCATGTTGGTATTTGCCTAAAAATTTGGGGTTTTGCCAAGACACAAATTTAACCAACAGCAATCACTGTCTGTAGGAATTTTGATTTTTATTTTCCATGCTGAAAAAATTTAACAATTAAGTATAAATAGTTTATTCTGAATTCTAACATTTCAGTTGAGAACTCAGTCATTATTGCATGGGCTAAGCACTTATTCTAGATTATATCCCTCAACTATATGACAAAGGATTCCCTCAGTACATTGGTCTTTTGACCAGAAGATGTGATGTTCCATGGAAGATGTAACTCATGTATGGAGTTTGTGCAAAAAAGGCAAAATACTCATCTACCAACCCCTTTAGTATAGCCCCTGAAAGAGAAAGAAATCAAGTACCAGATCTGGGGAAAATTGCTGTTAAGTTCAAGTTCTTGTTTTCAGTGCTTTTAATATGAAATTCCTCTGCTGTTGTTGTGAAATGTATATAGTCAAATCAGGAAAGTGAGTATAAGAGCATGATGTAGCCATAGAATGATAATAACTTAAATGACTTAAAAAAAAAAAAAAAAGCAACTGATTTTTCTGGAAGTGTTTAAAGACAAAAAATACAAAATGTAGAGGATTTTTTTTTTCTGAAGTGTTGACAAAACAGGAGTGATGATAAAAATGCCAACAAACCTGCTGCGATTGTGGTGCTAGTTTGTCCTGCCAGAAGCAGAAACATTTCCATACTTCCAGTATTTTATTTTTTTTTTTTTTTTAAAGGAACAACTGTACCTCAGGTCATTTCCATGTCAGATTGTACTTTCACCCATTTCCGTATAAGGTGCATTTTTTTCCTTTGGATACTTCAGGAAAACATTACAAGGAGCCTGAAAATTGATTCTCTGAGCTGTGGCCAGGATGCAGACGTAGACCATGAGCACTAACTTTCTTTGCCAATAACTATTAAAATTTGTAAACCAGCATTTTAAAGAGCTTGAGTTGAATGGTAATGACTCGAAATGGCTTTAAAGATGGTGACAAAAATACTTTAGGTATTTTTCCCTAAGCTCATACCGTTCTCTGTCTTTAATACAGGAATCATAAATATTGCCAGACGTGCAGAGACGGACCCTGAGAGCTTGTCCAGTTTTCCTAAGTGTTTCTGTTGTTCTAATAAACATTTCCCTACAATCCTTGCCTCCCTTGGAAACATACCTTGTGATATAACCATGCTGACATAATAAGCACTAACAGAAATCGAGAGCTACAAAACTTATTGTACAAGCAAAACAGCTAATGAAATGGTAAGTAGTGCCAATATATGTGGATGGGAAAAATGGCTTAAACCCTGTATTGCTTTGAAATGGCAAGCTTTCTAGTTATTTTTGAATATTCTGATCATCATGGGAAACATAGAAAAGTCCTATTCTGCAGCTCTGATTTGCCACCGATGTTTGCCATAGCAATGCCAGCGCCCCTGAGAGCACACTGCTACTTACCCCCAGCTTTCAGGGAGCTGCTGCCCTGCTTCAGGCTTGGAAGACCTTGAAAGACAAAAAGGGAGAGCAAGCAAGTGTGCTTTACTAGGGGTCACCCAAGCAATTAAATAGCCACCTGCTGGCCGTGTTTTCCAGAATACAAAGGGAAGATTGACAGCCCGTGCCGGCATTCAAACCTCATGTCATTGCTGCAAGTTGCCAGTGAAATCCTGCCTGAGTACACCTTGCTCCATTAAACTCGGCACACTGAAGGTAATGTCAGCTAACAAGCTGGGGATTAAATGCAGACTTTTTCTTGGGACAGTAACTAGCTCCTATCTGGGGAGTGAGAGGTTTGGTTTTTAAGTAATTATTACAGCCTACTTCTGCCTGGGCAGGAGGAAGTGAGAAGTCCTGAGCACCTGAAGCAGGGAAGAGGGGAGTTTTTCCACAGTGGCGATGTGCGCTCAATCACAGAGCTCAGCTGCTTGCTGCCTTCTCCTGGAGCAGATCTGCGTGGGCTCCAGGAGGAGGCCATGAAAGCTCTTCATGGGAGCTCTTCATAGGAGGCAGCAGGCCAGTGCTCCTGCCTGCTTTGTGAGCCACCCTTCCTTTCCTGCATATTATTTTTTCATTTCCACTACTTGTTATTTCCCTTTTCTCTCTTTGCTCCTTGCAATGAATCAATAGGCTGCTTGAAGCTAAATACCAACTGAATTGATAAAGCAGGTTATGTATATCTTCTCAGGACTTTAATACCACAGGAACAAACATGGGAGACCTGGGCACATCAAGCAACGTTTTGCACCTGCAGCCCCATGCAAGTGAGTGACTGCTTCGATGGCAGAGGCATTGACAGCTTTAGTTTGGATATGGCTGGAAAGTAGATGACCTTTTCGGAGGCACTGCTACTTTACTCAAATTTGATACACCACAACTGCCTTGAGGGTTAGTGCACATAGATAGTTACACAGCCTGTAACTAGCACAGTGCCCATGGTATTTTTTACTCAGAAGTTAAAGTTTCTTCTTCTTTTAATTAGCTACATCCATCAGGACCTGAGTTGAAGGATCTGGGATTTTTTTCTGCTATAACAATTTCTTGCTGGAGGAACACAGGAACCTGAGCCTCTTTCCTGCTGCTTAGGAACTCCTCTATTGACTTTGAAAATACAAGCCTGCAGTTTTAAGGTTACAGAGCATTCTCATTTATAAGCCTAATTTCTAATCCCTGAGTGACGTTGTCAGGAGGAGATCGCCAGGGATGCGGAGGGTGGCAGCATGAGGGACAAGCGCAGGATGCCCTCCACAGCCTGCTCCCGCGCGTCGCCGTCTCCACCACCAGTGGCTCACACCAACTGCGAGAGGCACAGGGAAATCTTTGGAAAAGTGCTGTACTGCCTGACTGCCAGGAAAGCTGCTCTTGAACCTACACGGCTTTCCTGTTTGTCTTCTGGGAAATGCCTCATTTCCCCTTCTGCTTCAGGGGGAAACAGGGAGAAGCTGTTTCTCCTACAACCTGAACAAAGAAGAAGGATCTCCTCCACCCCCTTCCCACCAGGGAGATCTGAGCTCAATGCACACCTTGATCAGTGCTCACTCACAATATAATTGACTCATGGACATGCTGGGAAGTGACTGGGAAATATAAAGATAACCCAGGACACACTCAGCTGGAGGAATGATTGCCTTTTGCTCTCTCTGTGTGTATGTATATACTTTTTGGTGGCTTTTTTAATCCTCTGCCTTTGGAGTAATGTGGACTTGGCTCTGCTGCAGGTTTCCATTGTGTACACATGGAGTCAAGGAAGAGAAACCTCTCCTCCAAGACTCCTCCATGTGGACCCTATGCCATACGTCATCACTGTTTTCTCATTTCCTAAGACCCTCATTCCACCTGTCAACACGCGCAGCCTCTCTCCTAGGCAAATCATCCCCCAGTCTTTTGGTGGTCTTGCAGAGCTCAGAGCCAAATTGCAGTTGTTACTTGAGAGTACAGTAGGATTTTACAAGCCTGCTTACCCTGAGGAGGCATAAATAAATTTATACAGACTTTGATACAGATAAGCAGTCATTTGTCTGTGGATGAAGCATGGAGAGAACTGAGGATTCCTTCAAGTTTAAAGATCTTCACATTTTTTTTGAAGGTAGTCACTCTGTAAAACTATTGCATCTTCTCACCTGGAAGAAAAATCTGGTACCTCCTGCTCTGTTTTTCATATCCTCATGAACCTTTAATTGACATCAGGATGTAACGGCCCGCGGAGAGACTGATTAAGTGTTCAGAAAAATGAAAACCATAAGTCTAGACTTCAAGCTCTTGGATCTGGAAATCAAATGTGTGCATGGATGACTCATTCTTATTTTCCTGAAAGAAAACTGTACACTTCCCTTTAACTAAGTTTTATGAGTAAAACCATTCTCACTGTGTTCAGCACAGACTATTTGAAAGATCTTGACATGTGTCATGTATTGGCAATGTATCCTGAGCAATAAAATATGCACAAATTCATAAGCACCATCCAAGCACCATCCTCTCAAACTATTTCTGGCCAAATCTTTCTCAGAAATCAATGAAAACCTTGACAAGGCAAGTTAAATAAGACATAGTGGGTCCCAAAGAAAGAAATACCATTCTCCTTTGGCCCTCTCTATCATTTTGGCCTAGCTTAAAATCAGCCAGTGAGACGTTTACACTGTATGTGACTTTGGATAGGCTATAGGTAGACACATACAATGGCTCACGCCACAGACCAACTAAAATAACCTTTGTATTTATGAAAGGACCTCTGAAAAATTTTTCAGATACACAAGGCTTGTTTTTTTTCAGTCATACTAACCTGTTTTTTATGTGGTAGGATATTTGGACAGCAGGGGGAATATTTCTTTATGTCCCTTTTCAAGAACCATAAATTGCATAGCCTGTCTGCCAAGTACTGTGATGCAAGTACCATGAATTTATTGTCCATTTTCTGGGTCTGGCACCCATTTGTCATGAGAGTATGGGTAAGTCCCTTCACTTTGTTCCACTCCTTGTCTCCTGTACAACCCATTTGGATAGCAAGCCTTGCAAGGCAGTGTTTCCTACTTACACTGCGTCAACTCAAGATCCCCCATGTTAGCTGGAGGTTAATGGACATAACATAAATTATGCAAACCAATAACACATCACAATAATACACCTAACTGTTATTTCATCCCACTCCAAACAATCCCATAGCTTGCCCTGCAGATATTAGTTTTTCACTGGTGATAAAAAAGGTAATTTGGAAATATATACCTATATAAACAATTTACCTCTGTCATCACAAAAAGTTGCTTTCTTGGTATTGGTTTCCATCCTTTCTTGCCTACATCTGCTGCTCTGGAAGGTGCCTGCCCCTGCTGTCGTGCCTTTTTCACAGTCAGTCACAGCTTGATTCTACTGCAGGGTTCTTGGTTGTCAGTCAAATTATACCACCACATATGTCCCAGGTTTTTCTCTTCTATGGATGATTTAGATAATAAATACTTGTTGTCTCCTGACCTTGATGCTTCTTCCATTATGTTGGGAAGATAATGCGGTGTAGTCCAGTCCTTGTTAAGGCACAAATTGTAACTGGTAACATATCCATAGGTAATGCCTTAAATAATGTAATCCAGTAGCAGGGAAGCCTTTACTTACCAGAACAGAAGCCATGATTTAGGATGTATATTGCATAAAGAAGGAGGACAAACTGCAGATCACTATGTTAGTGATCAGCATATGATGGCCTTTACTGTGGGGTAAAAAACTGATTCATATTGAACTGGTCACCATTCAAGAAGCTCAAGTTTTGGCAGCAAACCTGTAGGAAATAACATCAGCGTGGCAGTGATCCGGCTTAGTTCTACTAGGCTTGTCCAAAATGTTCTTACTAATTGAAGACAGAAATGGATGAATCTTGCTATGATGGGCATCCAAAACCAACAAGTTGCCTAAAAACTTGAGACTGAGACATTTTAACAATCTTAAGATTTATGCTTTTGAAAGAAGGGGAAAATTCTTAAATATGCTTTCCTCTTCCCAGAAGTGACTGTTCTGTTTTGTCTGGATTCACCCTAACGTGATTGTTTTTCACCTTGCTGTTGCTTTCAGCAGGCGGCTGGAAAGGCAGCACTATTCTCCATGGGATGAAGAGGAGATGGGAACTGAAGGCCGCTATGTGCTTCACACTCTCTCAGATGGTTTCTCTCATAGTCTCGCAGCACCTCCCGCACCCCAGATTGGATACAAGACTTCAAATGGTGCTACACATCTGAAAATAGAAAGGTTTGGGACTAGCTGACACAGGCAAGGGATAATAATATGGCAGAAGCAGTTTTGGGGTAGTGGCCAGTATATCAGAGCTGAGCTGCAGGTCATGCCCACCTGCTCCACACTTTTCAGTAGAGCCGGTAACTGTGTGCTCCTCCTTTCTGCTCAGTGCTTTGAGACAAAACAGGTCTTTCTGCTGCTGTTGCCACTGCTTGAAGGGACAGATGAGAGGTTTGGAGCTAAGCCTGTAGAAAGCTACTAAAGTAGTTCTGGCCTCTTCAGCTCCACACTCACCAGGCAGATGAGTTTACCTTAAGGCATATGTGGGACCTGAAGGCACTATCTGGAGGTGGAAGACCTTCCCCAGAACAACTTCCCATATACAGTCTCAAAGGAAGGACTTGAGCTATCCCAGATCATTTCTGTTTAGTTCTACGAGGATTTTTGGAGAAGGTAATAACTGTAATGAACACTACTAAATGCACATTTTCCCTCTGTCTTCTTTGATGTAGGACAGGCAGTGAGAAAGTAGCAGTTGCTCTTTCTTTGGATTGATGCTGACATCTTCCTCCAACATTTGCAGATTATTACAATTTGTATCTTCTTTTTACTGGTCCATCAGTTTGAGGCGATGGCTGGAAATGAATAACCATTTTCCTGTTTCGCATTATCACTGCATCCTCAGCTTTAAGAGGATTCTCTCCCTTTCATGTTTAGCTCTGGTATTACATTTTCTGCTTTATTCATCTTTAAAAGACCAGAAGCCTTTCCCCCCACACTTTTTAATTTACTGAGGAAAAGCACATTAATTAAACAGTTACATTTGGTTGGTTGAAGGTTATGCGTGTTATTTATTTAGCTGGAGGTTTATCTGGCTGTCAGAATAACTCACCGGAGAGAACACAATTTGATAACAATACTGGTCAACCAATGTGACCTTCAACAGGATCACCTGTGGTGGACCTTATGAGCCAGCCTGTAGCTCTTATCCCTGCCTTTTCTGGCATGATTTCGTATGCTACTGCACCTCAGGCACACAGTATGTAGCTTCTGTCAAGCCTTCAAGAAACCAGCAGTGTGATTCAGAAAGTGCTGATAAACATAGAAGATATGACTCAGAGATGTCCATGTTACCTCTTCTCCTAAGGTTTCCAGGCCTGTAAACAAGGGAGGCTGGAACGACCAGACAATCAATTTATGGAACACTGAAAAGGTCAAGATATTGTAATATGCTGTGTTGCACTGAATATATGGGATATTAAAATTCAGATGCTTCATTCCTAGGAAAATAATTGCAGTGGCACAAATAAAGGAGCACAAACTTCCACCCTGGTGGCAATTCCACAAACAAATTGATCTAGTCCGATCACACCCTGAGGGGCAGGTTCTTGTGTGATCTTCTGTGGAGGCTCTATTTAGGTTTAGTCATTCCACTCCAGCAGAACTTGACCTGGTAACAGTTTGGGATGTAAACCTTCCTTCCTTCCTTCTTTGTCATAAATGAAATGATGAGGAAACATTAACAGTCAGAGCAACCTCTGCTAACCTTTTAACTTCAGCAGCTGATGTGACAATTTCAGGAGCCTCTGTTAGGATCTTTTTACATCTTATTTTCTTTTTCTCCTTTCTGATCCTTCGTTTGCACCTTATATTTCACTTGTTTTATTGAAGTGAGGAATTCTGCCATTGACTATTGGCTTTATTTTGACAAGCCTTCTTAATTTGGTATACAGACCCCCAAAAATTTAGCTAGAAGCCACTTCTGATATAAGAGAAAGACCAGGTTTCTGGTCTGTATGCTGCTATATCACTTACAGGCTTTTTGTAGAAAATCCTTCATCACAGGTTGTGATTTCTAAATCTCTGGTCATCATTGCATCTCTATGTGGCTCTAAGTGATGCACATTGTTTTTGAAATCCATGCCCAAACCTGGACCCACAGTTACAGCTGAGGCTGCAGCAGGAACAGAAAGATTATTATATGTATGTTACAGAAAATACCCTTCTCTGCACACCTCTCTTAGTGTTTGCTCATATTAAGCACAAAAGACCACAAACCTCTATATGCAACTGAGCTCAACCATTTAGAAGGGAAATAAATTCACTAGCTATTCTAGAGAGAGCATCCAGACATAACTGCAGGAGAAATGAGGAAGGTGATGTCTGCCATTTGTCTTCAGCTACAGGAATAAATAAGCCCTGCCCCAAATTAAAGCAGAAATTGCTGTCTTCTTTCATTGTAATTACAAATAAACACAGTTGAAAGAGGTGGGTGAAGTGAGAATAAGGCTTTGATCCCCAATAAGCAGGGAAAGCTGAAACAGCAAAGGCTTAAAAAAATGCAGGGTCACACTGCTAACAAATTGTCCGCTTTCTGAATTTAATGCAGAAGCTATCTTAATGATTGACAATATGGCCATCTATGCCAAAAGGGATTTCCTCTGGGTATAGCCTGCTAGAAGTCACTCTTGGAAAGCATTTTGTTCTTCACCAGTACCCAGAGCCTCGTTAGCTGCTGTATGAGTAATCGTTAGCGACTTTTGCTGCTACCGCTACTTCAATCCCCATCTCATTGTCTGGGTGGCAGAAATCTCATGTCAAATGCCCGAGGTCTGGACCAAAGGCCATATCTTCTTCTTTATTCATGTTTCATAAATACACAATTCATGTTTATTTGCTGTGAATTATCATCACTGACTGTAGGTAGCTTTGCCTCTATCCAGGACTGGGCTTTTGGAATAGGGTAAAGCACTTCTTATAGCTTGAGTGAGTGCCAGATGAATACGAGACCTCATATACCACAAGAAGAATGCTTGCTGGAATCATAGGTTACTCCATAATACTCCTCTATTTGCAGCCACATTTCAAATGATGTTAAAATATCTAAAAAGGTGATCTTACACATCCTACGGGTTGGGGCAATAGACCTGTAAGGTGCTCAGAAACTTTTGGCAGAATATTAGAGATAAAAATGCAGAAAATCAGAAAAGATCCAAGTAATCTGAGAACTGAAGAACTAAAGGATTAATAAAGGAAGCAAAACCATGTCTGCATCTTCCCAAGAAGTTTTCTGACATCCATGGCAGACTGGTGAATTTGACATAAACATATTTATACTTGCCAGGCAGATCCAGTTATAGGAAAAGATTCTATTTGCCCATGAAAACTCTGTTTTCAGTAAGAAAGCTATAGAAACTAATTCCTAATGTACATAAGCTCTTCTGTAAACATTACAAAACCACTCTTCAGGATACTTTTGCTCTGTGTTACAGAAAGCGTATCTTTTATAAATGCTTTCTTATTGCTATATTAGTGATATAACTGTTTTGCAGTGTTATTTAAACTTAAATAATTTGCTTTTCTTCTGCTTTATGTTGAGAAGTTTTGGGTCTGGGTTTTTTTTGGCATTTGGAAACAAGTCAACTAGAGAGCGTTTTCTGTGCCATGTGAGTTTGAAAGTAACAGCATGGAGTCAGAGAGGACCATTCAGCAGCCAATTTGTATCCCCAGTTGGGTATCCCTTCAGTTGAATGCAGCTGGTATAAAACATACAGGGTCTGGGGCTAATGGAAATAGCAAAAATTAAGAAAGTGAATTTTCTAGAAATGCTTAAACTACAGAAAGAGTTGAGCATGCTGTTGAAGAAGCTGTGAACTTGGCTCAGGGGACTGGAGAGCTTTTCCCTTCTTCAGAGCAATTGCTGCTATAAGAGGAACTGAACGTTTTACCCACTTTTTCCTGTGAAAACACTGGTTTTAGAGACTTCTAATATTGTCCATTTCTGACCATTTAGGTTGTTTTGCAGCCACAGTATGACAAAAATAAAATTGTTGAAAAATTCAGCTATATGTGAAAATGAGACAGAAAAAAAGATGCAGCTTTACCAGTATCAAAGTTTGTTGTCCTCTTTCCTTAACTCCAGTTTTAGAGTAGGTATTTGAAAATTAGTAGTGAAGTAATCAGACATATGTCCCTTACCATTCTATAGAAACCTGTCCACTTTGGGTCATTCTGTAAGTCCCAGCTGCTCAATAGAGTGCCTCCTCTGTTAACAGCTAAGGGTGAGGGCGCTGAAGACTCCCTCTTCACCGAGAAAACCCACTTCCAAATTTGCTCAAGCTATTAGATTTTGAAAAATCACATTTGCACAGATGCTGCAGGGATGCCTCGCGTTTTAGTAGCTCAGAGGACTCAGTCTTCACTGTGCGCTCCTGAGCATCTCACGCCTCCGCAGGCTGGCAGCCGGATCATGCCGTCCTCACCAGGGAAGAGGGCGCGATGATCCCAGCTACGCGGGGCTCCAAGCGCACGGTCAGCCTTTCGCTGTGGCTCCAGGGGGGTGTCAGTGTTGGAAATGAAGGAGGCAGCCTTCCTCTCAGTAACTCCCCACCTGCTACTTATCTGTCAAAGCCTGGAAAGGAGACAGTGCTTATGAGGTGACTGCACTTAAATGTAAGAGGGGGTAAGACAATCCAAACAACAAAGAGACGATCTAAAATGGCTTATCCAGAAACAAGAGCAATCTCTAGTTTTCATTCTCTTGATGGAGACTGGAATATCCTATTCTTGGGAAAGATATCTCCTTTTTTGTCCCTTTCTTTCTTTTTTATTTTTTTTAAAGAGTTTGGGCTTTTTCCTGAAGTGCATTCAGGATGTTACCTCTCCTGAGCATGTTGTGCCCATGGTTTTGCAGTGCAAGTGCAGCTTCACCCAGGTCTTCTCCTCTGGCTGTACTTGTTGGCCCATGGGGATGCAGCCTGGAGCTCAGACTGGTGGCTTTGGGGCACAGTAGCCCCCTGTAGCACCAGCGCCTGCTGTCCCACCTGTCCTGCAGCTTCCACCGGTGCTGTCCTTCTCCTGCTGAGGCAGGGAGGGACCGGGACATCAGGAGCACGGCCTGGCACTGGGCTCAGCAGGGCAACAAACTGGAGAACGTGAGGGAACCTTTCAGCTGACAGTGATGGGGAGGAGTGCTGTCCCGGTGCCTGAGGAAAAGCAGGCAGGCAGGAAAGGGTCTTAAGAATAGCCACAGCAGGCATCTGAGGGAATGTAAAATTAAAGTGCAAAGGTGCCAATGGACTTCTGGTATTTGTAGGTCTGGAAGGAGTTGTGTAAATGTCAGTTATTTGTCCCAACCTGGTGCCTGAGTGTCTTTGCAGAGTGAAGCCACAGAGCTCCCCTCAGGGTTCACCTGCGAGATGTGAAATTCCTGAACTTTACTAGGTCATTCACATTCAAATACCTCTTCAGATATTAAAGGTTCAGTTGTAATTTTCCATTTGGACATGCAAATATATGATGTGTGTGACATCAGACTGCAGCGCTTTCCATGCTGAGTAAAAAAGGTTTTTGCATTTTATTTTATACCAGAAAATACAGAGAATATGCAGCATGGCCGAGTTAACGTTTGGAGAAAAACATTAGCATCTGGAGTTTTCAAAGTTTTTAATATTGCTGTAACGATAATCTTTTGCTTTTAATACAGCATACTCTGGGGATGAAGAAGCACACTCTTTTGCTATCACTCTACTCCAGAGTATTACAAACAGGTTTTTGTCTGAGATGGGGATTTAGCGTACAAAAGGTACTAATGTATTTGACTAGAAATGTTGTATAAATCTTTATGGTTGGTAGGAGACTCCTTCAGTCTTTGTGGCGAGGTCACATGTCATATGGTGATGTAATTTTGAGAGGACTGAAAGTCCACAATCCACAGGGGTAATATATTAGTTTGCCTTTGTAAGCTTGTCATTGTTTGGTCTTTCCACTTACATGAACATATCTTAGCTAAGATAATTGAATGCATTTAAATACACAAGGCAACATACTGCAATTTTAAGTTACTGATCACTGCAATTATCCTAAATATCACTGAAATAATTTTACATTTAATCTCATGCAGATGACATCGACACACTTGCTTATATCTCATGTAGAAAAGAATTATGGTGTAACTAATGTGGGGGGTTTTATTTCAGAGTTTTGCATATTAATTCACAGACACCTTGAGAATACTTAGAACTTCTCATAACTTTGTTAAATAAGGTACCATGACATTTTATATATTAAAGGTATAATTATGGAGTTTATTGTAAACCTGTCTGAAAATCACCTTTTTATTTTTCACCATGCTTTGTTAGTCAGGTGTTCTGCAGTAAAAGGAAAAACAGATAATTAATTAGATATTTTCTCTGCAAAACTGTGAAGGTCGTTGCAGAAAATCCTTGCTGATATGTAAACTGTTTCAAGATACTTCCTCTGCTCTGGAATATCAATTCCTAGAGGACTGGTTACTGTTGCACCGTCAGACACAGGCTCCTAAAACTGCTTGAAAGGTAAGACAGAGCGGTTGAGCCTAAGAACCGGTAAAATATGCTACCCATTTGCAAAACTTTCTTTTGAAAAACAGCAGTCATAGATGGGTTGTCAGCAAAAAGGAGGTGGGAACCTTGTGCAAGCTGTTTCGGTATGGGGGCGCAGCGCGCTGCGCTGACAGAGTGGCTGAGCAGAGGCGGCTGGACCACGAGGTCTGATCTTTGTACTGGTGAAACAGAATTGCTCCACAGCATGGTGAAAAATGTTACGCTAACAAAACCGTAGTTCTGTCAATATGAACCGCATCTACATTAGAGGCCTCTGCTGACACACCTCAGCTGGATAAAAATTACACCTCTGACCCAATTAACCTTTCAGGGAGAAGTCCTGCAGCATAGAGACTGCCCGGATAACTCACTGCTCTGTGCCTTCCACGCACCAAAAGAAATAACCCCCAAGTTACC
Source organism: Phalacrocorax aristotelis (assembly GCF_949628215.1). Taxonomy (NCBI): domain Eukaryota; kingdom Metazoa; phylum Chordata; class Aves; order Suliformes; family Phalacrocoracidae; genus Phalacrocorax; species Phalacrocorax aristotelis. The sequence continues at coordinate 176,103,705 of NC_134276.1, read as the reverse complement.
CACTCTGGGGATTGCCTTTTCTGAAAGACGACTGTCACCTGGGATCTTCTCTCATGGATCCAACTCTCTGCTATTCTAATTTTAAGATATTCAGCCTCCCTCTTGTCCTGCACCTTTAAGAAAAGGCAGCCTCACATGTCCCATTATATTTTGTTGTGCTTTGCAAACTATGGTCAATATCCATCGTGTTTTGTTCTGGTAGGAATATTGCAAGTCATGGTGGTATTTGGAAAACTGGACTCCTGGGCAACGTGGCTGTCAATTCCTGCCTTTTGGTCAGCCCTTTTAAATAGCCTTTCTTATTTCTTAACACAGCTTTCGCTAGGCTACTAGCTGCCTCTTGCTTTCTTAAACAGAAATGGCTAGCTGAAATACCAGGAAAGATTTGGAATAGGGAAATACTACACAGCTCAGTAGGAGAGGTTTTTGTTTGTTTGTTTATTTTCCCCTCCTGCATCCAAACACGGCTCCACCAGATAATTCCCTCACCTTAAACCCCATGAACAATTTAGGATATGCTGTAAAGCACAGTTTCAGCTGCAGCTACGCTGACCAACAGTACTGAATATTTGTTCAAAATAAAGAGCTGTGAGGCCTAACTGGCTGATAGTCTGGAAGAGGACTGTTTTTCAAAGACCTGCAGGTGTCATGGGGGCCACTAACTGCAAACCGTCTTCCCTAAACCTACCACTTGCAGAGCGTTTTTCCTCCTGTAGCTCTTACAGGAAGAATGGAGAGAAGAAATTCACATTTTTGCTCCAGGGGAGGTAGCCAGAAGCTTTTGGACTTGGATGTTACTCACTGGTCTTTTTCTTCTCCCCCTCCCACTCTTGCCTTCCTTTCTCCTGCAATAGCATAGGGCTCCTTTTCTTCATAGCTGTTTAACGCAATCATCTGAAGATTTTTATCTCCACATTTCCCTTTCCTGGGAGCTGGAGCACATAGGGTGTTAGTCTCCAACAACAGAGCAAAGATGGGGTTCCCCTGTGCTCTGCAGGGAGATATTTTTCAGAGCTGGAAGAACTTAGAAGCCCCGTCCCCCATCAGCAGAAACTTGTGGAATACATTCTGCATGTGGGAAAACCTCTTTGGTGGTAGGTCCTGGATCAGCCACAGACCTGACACTGCTGAAGTAGAGAGGGGGCTTGTGGTGGGAGGTGGCTCCCACACAAGCGGGATGGAGCAGAGTGGCACCTGAGGGGTGAGGGTGGAGACTGAGTAGGGCAGAGCAAAGTGGTGGCAACAGCTGCCATGCTCTGCCCACCCACTCACACCAAAGTCCACTTGTGCCTGTGAGCGGCAGCTGTTGGCACAGCTCGGTCCGTGGTCACGGGCTTACAATGGGTCCAGCTTCCAGCCTCCAGGCTGCTGGGCAGTCCTGCAGGCCAAGCTCACTTGTCACAACCAGCGGGCTTGACAAGCGCTTCGGATTATGAGTAAAGAATCACAGGGAGGATGATCTGTTTCAGAACTGTGCGCTGTCTTTTTGGAGTCTCGTAATTGCGGCTAAAAATTATAGGTGCTGGGCTGGGGCGGGAGGGGAGAAGGGGGGAGCAGGGGGTGCATTAGGAAGTTTTCACATCACCCCCATGCATTTTATACCCTTTCTTCTCTTTTGTCTGTCCTCATCGCTCACATCACAAGCTCTCAGAGGCCGGGGCTGCCTCTTCTTATCCATGTCTGCATACAGCGCTCATTGCAACTGAGCCCTGTTGAGGCCTTTGGATCCTGCTGTTACGCATATAATAATTCATAACGCCTAGGGCTACGCACGGCAAACACTTTGCTCCCTTTCCCCCCTGCGCCCCTGCGGATGCCCCGTATTTCAGCGCATCCCCGCCTGGCCGCCGCGGAAACTTTTGGTTAAAACGGCACACCCAGCCGGCCCTGGGCGGCGGGGGGCAGCGGCTCCCGGCGAGCACGGCCCCTTTAAATTCCAGCTGTGCGGCGGGGGTGGGGGGGCAGCACCGCTGGCGGCGCGGCGCGGGGCTGGGGCTGGGGCCGGGGCCGGCTGCCGGTGCGCGGCGGCGGCGGCGAAGAGCAGCCGGCGGCCGGCGGGGGGGAGCGGCGGCGGCGGCGGCAGCCCCAGCCCTGCGCCCGGGGGAGGCAGCGGCTCCCGGCGCCGCCGTCCCTCGCGGGGGCGGAGAGGATGAGGGTGGCTTCTGGCTTTTTTTTTGGCCTCCTCGCGATGATTTCCATAGTAACCTGATCGAGCGGTGCAATTTCGGAAACTGGGGTTTATCATTCTTCTTCTTTTTTTTTCTCCCCCCCCCCCCCCCCCCCCCCATTTTTTTCCGCTTCTCCGCCCCGCTCCCCGAGGAGTGCCAGCCGGCAGGTAAGGTGCCCCGACCCCGCGGGGGGATTTCCGCGCCGCCGAACTTCCCCGGGCGGCAGCGGCGAGGCGTGGGGTCCTGCCCGCGGGGCTCCGCCGTGCGCGGCCGGGGGCGGCAGCCCGGGGCCGGGGCCGGGGCCGCAGCCCGGCCGGCTGCCGGGGGGTCGGTACGTCGGGGCGGGGTGCTGCGGGGCCGGGGAGCCCGGCGGGGGGTTACCCCCCCGGGAGACCGCCGAGCTCTTCTTACCGTCTTTGTTTGCTTGTTCCCAGAGAGGGTTTTATTCTTCCCTTTGTTTCTCCCTCCTTTTCTTCTCTCCCCCCTCACCCCCCCACCCGTCCCCTGCCTGGTTTGTTTCCTTGATCATCTTTCCTTCCTCCTCCCTTTTGTGAGGGTGAGAAACCGCACACAGTTTACCTTAAAATCTGCGGCGAGCGAGGGCGCAGCCACCCGGCCACCCGTTCCCGGCGCGGCCGGTACCCGCCGCATCCCGGCACTTCCCCGGCCGTGCCCCCCGCCCGGTTCGCCCCGCAGCCCCCGCTGGGGCGGGCAGGGGACAGCCCTCGCCCTCGCGTAGGGGAGGAGAGGGGCAGAGTAGCCCGGAGCATCCCTCGGCTGGGTACCGCGGTCTGCCCCGCCACGGGGGGGAAGCACATCGTGGAAATCTGTGAGCAGGTTGGTCTAGAAGCTTCTCCCTCCATGACCCACTCCTTGCCCACCCGCCTGGGCCCGTCCAGAGAAGTTGAGGATGAGGGATACGTCTTCTTGCCAATGCCTTGGCGTTGGGTTGGCACAGGCGCCGATGGCCCCGTGGGTCCTGAGCTGCCCCCCAGCCCCGCTCCACAGCCTCCTCGCGCGGGCATACACCATCTCCCTGGCCTGGGTGGGCAGCGCAGGGTAGGCTCTGGCAGGTTTGGGTTAGGTGATGAAGACTTCCCCCTATCGCTGTCATACTTGGTTGGTAGCGCCGTTGCTATTGCCTGGTGGTAGTTGTTCACCAAGTGGGTCTTTGCTAAAACTTACTCTTGCTTGCTGCCTTCCCTAGCCCTCTGGGTTTCATCCCTAGATGGTGTTTTTGACCGTGACTCCATTTGGGGTGGGGGGTGTGTGTCATTTTTTATATTGGTTTGCACTGAGCGCAATGGATAGATGAGTCTGGTCAAGGCTTTTTGTTTCTGTCATAAGTGATCAATAATCATCTGGTGGTAAGATGATCTTATTAGAGAAAAAGCCAAAGTGCACACCGAGAACAGCTGAAATACAAGGTCAGTAACTCTTGGGTTATCAACGTTAAATCTGCTTTGCGTATTTGTAGATGACGTATTCCTTTCAAAGTAAAGGCAACTTCAGGCTTTTGATGAGCTTTATTTTCAGTGTAAATAATAAGCGTATAGTTAACACAGGAAACCAGCCTTTCTTTGGGGAAGATTACCCATCCTAAAACATCCCCGGACCTGTTTTAATCTTTTCATTTAGTCGAGGCAGACGAGGATTGCAGTCCTCATAGGTGAGAAGAGTTTTTATAGCTCCCAATACAAAGGTTGGTTTGTTCCTAGTGCCCAGCAACTGCTACAGGCTTTCCAGACACAAAAGAAAGGCGTAGTCTGTGGCCTGAAGATCGTGCATGCTAAAAAGGCAGTCAGCTGGAGGGTAACGCAGATCAACAACCAGCTCCGCTGCCGCCTAATAACTAGCTTCTTTCCGGGAAATGTAACAGTTCAGTGAGACAAGTAATTTGTGCGGAGGTGCTGGTGGCTCAGGGAGGACTGCCGTCACCCTCGGGTCGAGCTTTCGGTGGCAGCGGTATGAGGAGCCGGGGCTGCGAGAGAGGGAGCCTGGACAGGAGGAGGCACTGGGGGCAGGTGAGGCAACCTTTCCTGGAGAAGGAGACCGATACTGTGCTGAAGAGGGGAAATGTAACCTGAAAAGGGAGCAGGGCAGATAATCAGCATGGGGAAGAGGTTATGCGGGGACTCCGAGCTGAACATAAAAAGCTTGAAGTAATGAGTTTAATCTACGAAATCTAGTTCTTAAATTGTATGTGCTTGCCAATTAGCTAACCATTCTGCAAATCAGAATGAAATTCAGATCGTATCTTGCTAAGTGTATTGACTCTGAAGTGCTGCAAGAAAAAAAATAATAATCTTCCCTCTTTCCCCTACTGTGGGCTTTAAATATGAACAAAAATCAGATCTAAGAATTGAGGAACCTTTTAATATACTCACTTTCCTGAGTTCACATTCTATCTAGCCTAGACTCCCACAGTTAATATCAAAAACCCCTATGGTAATATGACTTCAGGGGGCCAAATTCAGAGCAGTCGTAGGGCATTTTCACCAGTGAACGCTGCAGTGCATTGTGAGGAGGGGTCACCGTCAGTCACAGTATGGATGAAAGTGCAGGAGATGTGTAGCTGTTCCCTCGCGGGGAGCATGCATCCCACACAAAACGCTTAGAGTACAGTGAGGGAACCTACAGCCCTCTTGGGCTCCTTAATAAACACTTTAATGTTGCATGTATATAAAGAAGAGTTGCAGTATAACCTTTGCTCTCCTGTATTAAAGAGTATATTCATGTATGTACGTACTAGTTTATGTGTGTCATAACAGTTTTCAAAATGGCTGAATGATATTGATCCAATTACAAATACTATGAGAGGGTAGCTGAAATTAGTTTAAATTTCAGCTTAAGAGAATTGTAAAAATAACACCAGCTTTATGTCGCTTAAGCAACTAGCTGCAATAATTCACAGGAACTGACAGAACCCTTGGTAAAGCTATTGTTTCACCCAGCTTTGACCAGCATGGACTTAGCAAAAGTAGAGAGAAATCAGCGCCAGAAATTGCCACCAAGATCAGCACCCTGGGCAAGAATGTTTACAGCTGTATTTCTGAGTCTGGGAATGTTTGCTTTAGATGGCTAGCATTAATGTGGTTTATACAGCAGAGGATCAAAAATTCATTATGTCTGATTGGTAGCGCAGCAATGTAATAATCCAGAATTTCTCATTTTCTTAGAGAAGTGTTATCTAATTCATGCTAAATTTTGCAGTTAAGCTCCACGTTGAGATGGATTAGAGGTGTATGGCTGGGAGATGTGTAGCTGTTTTTTTAATACGGAATCTGACTTGCACTGATACGTGTGCATTTTTTTGTACTAGCCGCCTGTGGTATCGCCTGCACGTGTTGACGAAGCAATCTGCCTGAGAGCTGTTAGAATTTGCATGTACAGAACTGGTTTGTTTATATGTAGATCAGTTATTACTGCAAAGATAAGTGTATGCATGGAAACTTGTTACCACAGATGGATGCTGGCTTCTGAGAACTGGGTCCCATCTCTTCAGGATAAACTTCCATATATAATGTCAGAGAAACAAGCAAGCTGGGGACAAAATTACTAATGTGTTTTTGATTACATTCTGCATCCAGCCTATGCTAGTCAGTATAATATACATTGCAAGGACTGAACACTGTGCTTTCCATTAAAATACTTGGGATTTTGTTGGTGTAAAATCAGAGCCTTACCCCCATGCTCAGTGTTTGCCTGACAGTCGTTATAAGAAATACTATGGTAAAACTTCCTTGTAGAAAGATGTAGTATGTAATGGTAATTTCTGCATGCTTTGCTTTTCATCTTCTTTAATGTTTCTTTTCTACTCTTGAAAATGACTGCATACAATAGCGCCTTTTTACTCAGTTGTTTTTTCCCACTTTCCCAACTATATTTAGAATCGTATCCATTTCACTGGGTGACAAATGTGATGCCTTTCTTCTGTTAACCCAACAAAGACAGATAGGGTAACGGGAGTGTGAGCTGTTCTGTCTTCTCAACTGGACATTAGTGGACCAGGATTCAGCTTTGAGTCTCATGTCTGAGCATCCCCCAAAGGCTCTCTGGTCCTGGTACCCTGTGCTTCCAGTCCTCTGGAGCTGGACTAGTTCAAGGCATCAGAAAAACTCTTTGCAGGGCAGAAGCATTTAAAAAGCCAGCCCTTCTTCTAATAATGCTTCTTAGTCCTCGCTGGCTACTTGGAGCACTGATTCATGTGGTTGCCTGTACACAGATCAGGTATCCTCTGAGCAACTTAGTGTTGGATGGTGCAAGCACTAACACTCCCTTCTACGTAACTACGTATGTGCAAGTCAGGAAAATCTATGCAAAAGTGGTTTCTTCCAGGGATTTGTGCGAAATGGAGCCAGCTGATCCGGAGGCCTGATGAGCTTTAACTCTGTTAACTTCTGTGGAAGGAGCAGGTGTTCAGGTCTTTCAGGAATAGGCCAGTAAATGTCACTTAGTGCAGTGGCTGGTTCACAGTATTTGTGTTTAAGTGGAGTCTAGAGAACTCAGTCAGGCTCAAGGCTCTGTAGAGAAAATGATTTCCACGTCCAGACACTTATGTCAGTAGGCCTGTTTCAAATGAGAAAGCAATGTCCTTCTAGACTAATTCCAAGAGGCAGGAAGGGAATGTGAGTAAGAAAAATAAGGTCATGCCATTATGTCTACTGATATGCTGGTGACTTTCCATCTCTGAATTTAACTTAAAAAATAACAACTGTATTCTGTTATATCACAATATAGTCATCACTGATTGGTTTACTGGTACTGCAGCAGTGGGTGCTAAGCTGGAACTTGAAATAGAAGTGGTCCCAGTTGGTGCTTGGAGAGTAGCCCACTGGTGTTACCTTTTAGATGGAAATGTTGAAAATAATTGAGTAGTAACTGAAAGGTGGTGAAGTAATAGGGTGAGTAAAGAAAGTGATTTCTACTGAACCAGGCAAACATTTGAGTAAAGTTAAGAAGAGCCTAAGAGCTATGAAAGATCATAAGAAAGAATGCTTGACTGAGAGCTGACAGAAATAGAAGCAGTTGTTGCTTCACCGTATTTTAATGAATCCTCTGTCAGTGACAAACAGAAAACTTGAGATTTTTTGAATATTCAGAACTGTACTCGTAGAGGAATAAAATCCTAGAGTCCTTTTAAGAGGGATAGCGTGCAGTGTTCTAAATAATTTGATTTGGAGGGAAAATATATCAAATGTGTTTACATGTCATAAAAACAACATGAGTTATTTTTCATATTAGATTTATTACATATATACCTTCTTCTATGTGGAAAAATTAGATAAATGCGCTCCTTCTCTCTGTGCTATTGACATTTTCATTGGCAAGATGATGGATGCTGTTTGAAACAAAATGGTTTGCTGAAGTCTAGGAGAATCACTATTTTAGGTTTAGGAAGAAATATCTTCTGCAAGGAAGACAGTACAATTTGTAAATGAAGCATTAATCAAGTTTACAGTTACAAATCTGAAATTATGGTGCAATTACCTTTTTTTCAGGAGTAGTTACTGTATTGAGGGTTCTGTTTTGCTCATATTTGGCTATATTTCACAATGATGTCAATTATCTCATACAGTGAAAAGTTATGTTTTCTCAAGCGTATATGTAGCATCTAGGTTTTTTTGGCCAGTAGGCTCGGTTCCACCTGGCTTTTAAATAAAGCTCCATGTCTGCCTCAGTTTTATATAATGTCAAGAGAGTCGGCAAGCCAATCCTAGGTAACATGGCAATTTGGAAGAGCATGTCGAAAACAAAATTGTCTAATACTTCATTATGAAAAATTCTGTTTACTGCAGATGAATAGGTTTTATGCTAAAACTCCAGCTGGAATATCTTTGGTCTTTGGACTATGTCCTAACATGTTGTTATTAAGCCATAAAAATTAGTACAGCAGGGGGAGATACATTAAATTGGCAGTATTTAAAATAACCTTGACAAACCAGCACTTAAAAATTATTGAAGGAACAGCTGATGAATTTGCAGAAGAACCTAATAAGATAAGGGTTGCTATGATCTATTTAAGGGCACTGCAAATTCATGCAGTGTCGCTCTCCTGGAAGTAGCAAATCCAAATATCCTCACAGAAAGTCTTAACTTGCAACAGACAAAGCTCATTAGTCATCCAAACCACCAAAATAGTTAAAGCAAGAGTCAATATATCTTGGAATATACACTGGAGAATTGCTTTAGTTATTTAAAAGCATTTCAATATGCATGAGGCACTAAGTTACACTACAAACTATTAGGCAATATAAGACTCCAGTAAAATCACTATTATTTAATTTTTAAGCTTTATCTGCATGTCACAGTTACAAACTCCTGTAGGGCTCATATGTTTTGGGGCATGATTTCTCTAGCATATCTCTGAGGAAGCTCAAAAATATAATTCTGAAGAAGGCGGTAACTTGGCATGTAGGAGTTGCCACAGTAAGACTGAGTAAAAGAGAAAGAAAGCGGAGTGTAATCAGCACTGATGCTCAGTGTAATTTCAAAGTGCTTGTTTTGGGATGCAGGCTGCTTATGAAGTGTGTGGGGGGACCAATTTTAAGGAAGAAAAACCTAATTGTAATTCATTCTGGAGCAGTAATAAGTGAACTAGGCCATTACTTTGGAGGGTCTGAGAGGAATTTGTTTTTATGCTTTTGCTAGAAAACACTGTTTATGTAACCTGTTGTCCTTTCTCTTGAGTATCAAAGCAGTCCAGTGGTTCTGTGTCACCATGATGTAGAGGTAATGAAGGTAAACCTTCATAGACTGTCACAACAGTGTCATTATTTTGGCAGTACACTGGAGATAATTTCAGCAATGAGGCTAAGAAGCTCTGCATTGACAAGCAGGTTTCAGGCTGGACAGCTGGGTAGAAATAAACAGTCCCAAGTGGTCAGATACTAGTTGAAAACCACCCTGCTGAGATTTTAATCATTTGCAGAATACAGTGCCCAGATCAAGAATGACTTCTAAATAAAAGCAATGGCTGTTTTCTTTTTTCCTTCCTCCCTCTGCCCAACACTAATCCTTGTAGAAGCTATGCTAAGGCACGTGGAGGACAGGGAGGCAATTCGAGACAGCCAGTATAGCTTCAAGGGCAAGTCTTGCCTGACCAGCCTAGTGGCCTTCTATGATGGAGTGGACAAGGGAAGAGCTACAGATGTCATCTATCCAGACTTCTGTAAGGCCTTTGACATGGTCCCCCACCACATCTTTCTCTCTAAATTGGAGGGATGTGGATTCGATGGATGGACTGTTTGGTGGATGAGGAATTGGCTGGATGGTCACATCCATGGCAGTGGTCAAAGGCTCAATGTCCACATGAAGATCAGGATGAGTGGTGTTCCTCAGGGGTCTATATTAGGACAGTACTGTTTACTATCTTCATGAATGATATAGAGAGTGGGATCGAGTGCACCCTCAGCAAGTTTGCAGATGACACTAAGATGAGCTGTGCGGTTGATGCACCCGAGGGATGGGATGCCATCCAGAGGGAGCTGGACAAGCTCAGAAAGTGGCCCCATGTGAGAACTTCATGAGGTTCAACAAGGCCAAGAGCGAGGTCGTGCACCTGGGTCGGGGCAACCCCCGATATCAATACAGGGTAGGGGATGAAGGGATTGAAAGCAGCCCTGCTGAAAAGGATTTGGGGGTACTGGTGGATGAAAAGCTGGACATGAGCCAACAATGCGTGCTTGCGGCCCAGAAACCCAACTGTATCCTGAGCCACATCAAAAGAAGCGTGGCCAGCAGGTCAAGGGAGGTGATTCTGCCCGTCTACTCTGCCCTGGTGAGACCCCACCTGGAGTACTGTGTCCAGCTCTGGGGTCGTCAGCACAAGAAAGACATGGGCGTGTTGGAGCAGGTCCAGGGGAGGAACACAAAAATGATCAAAGGCTTGGATTGCCCCTCCTATGAGCAAAGGCTGAGCAAGTTGAGGTCATTCAGCCTGGAGAAGAAAAGGCTCCAAGGACACCTTATTGCTGCCTTTGGATACCTAAAGGGGGCTTATAAGAAAGATGCGAACAGAATTTTTAGTAGACCCTGTTGCAACAGGACAATGGATAATGATTTTAAATTAAAAAAGGGTAGACGTAGATTGGACATAAGGAAGAATTTTTTACGATGGGGGTGATGAAACACTGGAACAGGCTGCCCAGAGAGGTGGTAGGTATGCCGTCCCTGGAAATATTCAAGGTCGGGTTGGACAGGGCTCTGATCAACCTGATCTAGCTGAAGATATCCCTGCGCATTGCAGGGAGGTTGGACTAGGTGATCTTTAAAGGTCCTTTCCAACCATATGTATTCCATGATTCTGTTTCTAAAATATTTAGTAACTTTTAGTTTTAACTCCTGTGCCATCCTCTTTCACCACCATTGTTGCCCATTTGATGCCTTTTGAACATAAGTGCATCTTCCATGCCTGCGTGTTGATGAGGTGGAAGCAGAGAGTCATGGTACAACATACCAAGTCGCAACTCTGGTGACTCAGTAGAACATCCTTTGATGATTCTCTGAAATATCAAAAATTCCCATTTATTGCCTTTTATTTGGTGTGGGAGCTGCTTCTTTTTCTTCTTATCTGACAAAGTTCTGCAAAAGGGTTTCACAGAACACAATAACAAAGTGTTTTTTCTCCCCTTTCTTGCTTTTGTCCAGCAAACACCATCTTTCTTAAAATGAGAAAAGTTCTTCAGAAAAGAAAAAGGAGAAGCAGGAAAGAAGGCTGAAACTAAGACCGTGTCAGCAGATATGAATGCAGTTGAAGTTAGGCCGATTAAATAAATCTCCCCCGATTCTGAACACTGAAATGTCCCTTTGAATTTTTGAAAACTTATTTATGTTTCAACTGCTGAGAAAGAGAAAACCTAGTAGGGTGATTGGAATATTGGAAGATGAAAATATTTTACTTAGAGATTTATTTTTTTTTTTAGCAGGGGGGAGATAGAGCAGGAAAATTATTTGTTTCTGGATAAAATCTTAATTTTTCATTTAGGGCCAAGCTCTTGGTTTCATTGTCAAGGGTTAAGGACTGATAACACATTCCACTGGCATATATAATTTTATGGACATTGCTTCCAGCCGAGTAATCTCACCTTCCTCACAGCACTCCTGCCAATATGAAGGATCAGCAGTGCTCTTGACCATCTTTCTTTGGGTTACGTGACCTACCTCCAGGCTAACCTCTCTCTTACTCTAGTACCCAGACAAGGAAGAACCAAACTCTACTACACAAATCGCTAAGTTCTACTTTTTGGCACGTGCTGAACTGAAAAGAGGTTTCAGTTCGTTTTTAATAAGTAGCTGAAAAGAGTTGAATGAAAGGACTTCTGTAACTTGACTTAGTATAAGCATAGTATGAGAAACATACATGTTCTTTGACTCATGTAGTTTTCTATCACGTTTTATTAATGAACAGATGAAAGTAGAATGACTGCATCACTTGCTCTTGGACTAGCTTTTGCTGGTAAATGGCAAAGTGTTGTGGAAGTCTTGAATGCGATAGTGGTGCTAAAAAAGATGCAAGTGATAGTTTGAGCTTAACATAGACACCCTGTTAGTCTAGATGGCTGAGCACTGATGACATTTAAATCCACATTTTCCACAGTGCAGTTGAAATGATGCTTGCGTCTTGTGGTCATTTTGTTATGTCTCTGTAGCTGCTCATTTTCAGCAAGATTCAGTTTTTAAACACTGACTTTAACACTGAACCAGTTTTGACTAAAGCTCTGTTATTTGTTTTTAGAAGGTATACTACATTAGAAACCAAACATAAATTTCTTTCACTTACAGTGGGTTGGCTGTAAAGTAATTTTCTGTGATCTCATCCGTAGAGGAATCAGTTAAGAATTCTTGCTACTTACTAACCCGTTCCCTTGCTATTAATTTTCCTATCTTTGATAGGAGATTAAGCTGGAATACATTTGATTTTTATTTTCATTTGGGGGAGTGGAATTTATAAATATTTCTTTCTGTAAGAGATCTTTGTGGATCCATACCATTGCATATCTTTTTCTTGCATAGCATATTGCAACTAGTTCACATTATGGGTAGAAAATGAAGTTCCTTAAGTTATCTTGTGAGTGTCAGGTAACTGCTTTGGGTACTTCTAGCTGACTACCTGGGAAATCCTGGAAAACACTGTCAGACTCTGGGGCCATTTGGGGCATTTCTTTGGTTTGCTTTTTAATTTTTAATGTATTGTTTATAACCTGTAGGCAACCATCCTGGATAAAGCATTAGCTAACTGATGGTTTAAATGTTGAGTAGCAAAATAATTAACAGCTTTGAATTTGTGCTTTATCAACTCTTTCAGAGTCAATAACCCACTGAAATAAGGGAAAGTCCCTTGAAGCTATTGCTACTGTTGTCTGTTGCCAGACTGAAGAAGAAAGCACTGTGCTGATTCAGGTTTGGTGGGCCACATTCACAGCTACAGGGCTCTGCCAGGCACACTTCTGTTCTGGTTGCTTCTGTTGAGTTTATCGCCATGGGAGTAATTTTATTTTTTTTAAGATAAAGGAATCTGAAAAAGCGTTTAGTAATAACAAAGATTACTTATCTTGAATCCTTGGATTCAGTTGTATGCATTACATTTCATAGTAGTTTCCAGTTTTGATATTAGCCACCTGTGAACTGACGACGGGTAGACTCCAGAGAGAATTAATTTCTCCAGGCATTCCTTCAAAAGATTTTGTTTATGGTCATAGTCAAAGTAGGCTAAGATAAGCAAAAACTCCAGACGGCTCTTGCCTAGACTATAAGCCAGCTCTACGAGGCAGCTGTAAGCCTGTTTCTTAAGTTGTTTTTCCTGTTCTATGGTACAGGCACCTGCTGTTTCAAAACACCATCACTACGATAGGGTGGAGGATGGAAAATGCTGACTACAGTCTCACTACGGGCTGGCTTTTGGAGTCAGAATGACTTTGCTTTACTCCTACTGTGTATTTTTCCATCATTATCATTTAAATTGATTCTTCTCCTCTTTAAATTAGGTAACTAAGTGGTTTGGTGACTGGAAACCAAGTGCAGTGACAGCACCAGTACAGCATCTCTTACACAGTCCTTGGTCAGTTTATTCCTGAATAACTGGAGTCCTTCTGGCATTCTTTACTCTGTGAAGGAACACACTTCATTCACATATTTGTGGAAGTATCAACATAATTAGTCCCATAGTTCCTACATTCTTTGAACTATGTTGTATCTCATAATGCTAAAGCCAACTGAGTAAATATGTGGATGAGGAAAAGAAATATTTCTCCCAATATGTTATGTTCTGAAACATTTTCTTTTTCTGCGTGCTAGCAGGATTATACAGAGCCCTTTAATGTGAGACTTATGAAGAGTAAAGTAAAATCAGTTTCCCTAGTTATTAAGACTCATTGCAAGAATTTACTAACATCAATGACATGATTAAAGACCAGATTTAGACCAGGTGCGGGCCCATGAAATTCCCAAGTGTACAAAGCACTTTTTAAAACATCGCTGCTGTTGGCAAATCTGCTTCTCCCTAAATTACCCAGCCTCTGCTCATGCTGTTGAAAACTTCAGTGTAGTAACTTCATGGCACATAATTCAATGATGTTCAAATAGGATAAGTCATTCCCTTCCCTCTCACATTTTATTTCTTCCTATTAAATAAATTTCAGGCTCAGAAGTAACAAGGGAGTTGAGTTCGTGACCTGAATATAACTGAGATTTACCTGCAGATCACTTCCAGTCCTATCACAGATTCCTTCCATTTTCCAACTGCATTTCTTTCTAGTAATATCATGTTAGTTTTTCATGAAGAGATTTTGAGGCACTGAGTTCCAACCATTTTCATTTTATGATGATCAGTGAATGCGTGCAAGTCAAATCCTGATTTATTCCAGCCATTAGGTGGCAGAGGTTCTTGGGTATTTGGGCTGCAAGCACTATGTTATGCAAGAAGCAGACAACTTTTCTGATGCTCCAGCGTGCATACTATGATCTTCGCACAGTCAGAGCCACAGAACTGGTGTCTCCTTCCTTGCAGAGTGAATGGGGCAAGTAAGGGTTTTCTTATGAGGGAGATGGAGGTGGCCTCTAGAGGTCCAACACTGTGTCCCTTACAGATGGGAGCAGTCCTAGACAGATGTAACAGTGGCCTCAGCATCATTTCTTGGCTAGATTCCTTTCTCCTTCAGGATCTGAACTACCTGGCAGTTTCTGTGTAGCCCCAGCATGAGAGTTACATTTGAAGTAATGCCAAATGAAGCTTGGTGTTAGGCATGCAGGCTGCTCACTGCTGCTTCGTCATTGCACTGACACACAGTATTTTCAATGTATGCCACCAAATACCACATAGGTCAAGGTTAGCTTGATGTTAAGGCAGTTATTTAAAATGCATTTGCACTGCTGCTGAAGTTAGTACTATAGATCTTAAAATTTAATTTTCTGAAAATATGTGCCGCTGGTTGAGAAGAAGAAAGAGAAACATACAAAAAACCAACATTTTTGGAAGCAGTGAGTAATAGAAGGGTAAAATGGGCCCAAGATATTTGTTTGTATTCTTTTTTTCAGCCCACTTCTACAAATTGCTGAATCATAGAATCACTGAGGTTGGAAAAGACCTCTGGGATCATCAAGTCCAACTGTCAAATGAATGATTTGTTTGAAAAAATATGAATGCCCATCCCTAGCTGCACAAGTGTGTAATAGCTTCTAGGTGTCCCAGGGAGCAGATGAGACATTTCCAGCGTCGTACTGCTTGAGGCATCACCCTCCTTCTACCCTGCCTTCTCATTCATGGCTCCTGTGAGATAAAATGACCCACAGTGTTCAGTGACCCACCACTTTCCACTCTGAGAGCCTGAAATAGATTTTCCTTGTCTCTGACGTGAAAATCCTGTCTCTGCCCTACGAACCATTGCCTGAAGCTTGCAGGAGAGCAAATAGGAGATATGAAGGCACTGGAGTTTAAGGCAGCAAAACTCTGCAGAGCACCAGAACACGGAACTTTCTTGCCATGTGTTATAAAACCAGCCTCCACTGACAACTCTAAAGACTTCTGGAGATGGGCAAGGTAATCATAAAATGTACATCTTGCTGGACAAAGACCAGTACATGTGCAGTGCCTTCCCATCTGGAAGGTTTCCCGTCTGGAAACAAGGAGGTTTTAGCAGTAAGGTTAACAGCTGTTCCTAGTATAGTGGTTAGCAAGTCTAGAAGTGCTGAGGAAACATGTTCTGGACTTGCATATAGTAGACTCATCTGTGTTCTTGAATATGAGTTGTCGTCTGAGAGTATTCACCAGGATGCTTGTCTGGAAATAGTCAGAACCCAGATCCATTGTTATCCACCTGCTAATAAGATGTTTGGTGTAAGTTGCTACTTTTGAAGAGTAGTTATAAATTAATCTGATTTTCTTATTCAGCAAAGCGTGTTTTCAGAAGAGTGGAGTTAAACCTAATAAGGAACCTGCAAGCTCAGTCTGTCCAGCCAACCTCGATGAGCCAGAGGTCAGAGGGTGCCGCCAGCTGAACTACAGAGGTGGTTGGATCTCACTTGCATTTTTTTTTTTTCTTTTCTCTAACTTCATCACTTAACGGATTTGAGAAATATTTTCTGAGCAGCCCTTGTTCTTGCTGCTGAAAACATGACTTAGGAAGAATCTTCCTTCTGTAAATACCAGTAACAATGCTGGAGATTTGCATTGCATCGTGAATACAGTTTAGGCAGAATTAAAAAAAAAATCCGTCTGAGAAATTAAAAGGATGTGTTATACCAATAAGTTCATTCTACCTCACAGGAAAGAGCAGGGGAACAAATTCCAAGGTAACTTGTTACCCTCTTGGTATCTTTTCTTTTTCTTATTGGTATGGAAATGGCTTTGAAACTTTCCAAATATTGCTCCCTATTTTCTAGATATGTGGAGAATATGCAGGAATGACAGCTGCTTCACTCTTTTTATTTTGCTTTGCTTTGTTTTCTCAAGTGAATGTGATAGAATACACTTTTGGAGAGGGACTATTTGTGCTGTTTCCACCCGAGCCCAATACTTCTTTTTTTTCTGAAGATTTCTGACAACTGTTTAGTTAGTAATTTTAATTAATTTCCCAATTATTAAGAATATACTCGTTCAGAGAAACATTTTAAACAGCACAATTGTAAAGATTAATTGTTCAGATGTAATTAGAGCCATGCTCTGTGCTCAAACGCACTGGTGAATGTCTACAGTCACATTATTTAAATCATTTAAAACTATCTTGGACTAATGCCACTATCTCTAAAATCAAAATCTACTCTGCAGCACTCGATTCTCCTCTTTCTTACAGTATTTTTGTTGTGGCATGTTGACAGTGTCTTCAAGGTACTAGTTGAACTAGTCTTTTCATCCTTAAAAAACAAACAAAACCTGTGCAGACTCTTTAGAGGAAAAATGAAACAATTGCTTCTCTCTAGTGGTCATTCCCTTTAGAGTTTGGAACAGAAGGCAAAGCCTGTTTTCTGTGCAGCAGTTTTCTGAAGATTAAGTGCGAAATAATTACTACTTTTCAGTTGTGTGAACCAGTGGGACAGGAGGCAACAATAGTTGGGGGGGGTGTTGAAAGACAGGGAAAAGGTGATGGTGTTAATGGAAAAGAAGTGGGTGGTAATCGCACATTAAAGACCCTGGGATATTAACCTTTGACTTGCACGTGTTGTTTATTTCATGCTTGATTAATGGTTTTAAAATTTAGAAGGAAAGGCACCTTTTGGCCTTTTAAACAATGCACACCTTCAGTGAAACACTTCTCTTTGTTTTGGTTGTTTATTGGAAAGGGGAAAATCAAATGGTGTTATTCAGGCTCCCATCCATTTGATTGCATTTATAGCAGTAGTTGATGGCCACTTATTTTGAGCCTGAGCAGTTTCATTGGGAGTGCAGCACATGCTGCATTCATCCAGAGGATTAACTGAATTCTCTGAATTAGGAGGGTGACCTTGTTGAACACAATGTGTTTGGCTATGTGAGGTATAGTTTGTTTGCAGTTTGTTTGCTTTTTTTTTTTTTCCAAGTATCTCTGAAGTTGCTAGCTTAGGTTCCCTTCCCCATCTATTTTTTTTGAGTGCGTGCTGACAGTATTTTTAATGTTACATGATGTCAATGTCTTCCAGGTACTGGTGAAATGAGTCTTTTATCCTTAAAAAAGCAAACAATGAGTGTTGGACAAAATTCTTCCTCTGGCACACGTGGAGGGTCCTGTTGATTCCCAGTAGAACTGTGCATGCCTGAAAGAGCCCGATTGGGCTTAAAAACCTCTGGTTATGCTCTGAGACAGGCGAGCTCTAGGGTGAATGAATTGGGTTAAGTACTACTCTGCTGACAGTGTTACTATATTTCATATTATAACTCAGAGTAGTAAATTGTCACCTTTGTATATGATCCCCTTGTATTTCCAAAGCAGATTCAGTGTGATCAGTGCAATTTACCTGATGTTGTTATTATACATAAGACCCTTAAAAAAATCAAATTCCCACTTCTTAGTGTGAGATATTATGGACCAGATTTTTTAAGGCTGTTTAAGGTCTTTGGGTACCAAGTTCCCATTGAATTGTACAGGTCCCTTCTGTACCTGTGAAATTCTAACCCTCAAGGTCTTGGGGGGAAACAATCTCTGTTTTCCTCCAATTTTTAGTCCAAATTTCCTTAAACAATGTACCATAACAATTTATATATTGTTTTTTCTATAGATTTTTCCATTGTATTACATGAGTGAAATGCCTCCTACATATTCACCTACAAAGAACTTTGCGTTGAAAAAACAGCATAATGAAATATGGTTTAGTGTTGTAGACTGTGTTTGCATAGCAGCATTCAGTTTTATTTCTGTAAACATCAGATATTCATATTTGTTATTTATGTAAATTTCTGTGTCTGCTACAGATTTGCAGTCTTTGCATATTCTCTATTGAACTTTGATTGTGCTGTTTGTAAAACACAGACGAAAATTTAATGCCCATTCCTGGTGATGATGAAGCATTTTCTTGCTTCTCAGAAGTATACTCAATCTTTTAATTTTATCAGAGGTGGAATTTAAATAGATGCGTCTGAAAAGATAACTGAATGAGTGTGGTTTTGTTTGCTATGGTGCTTTCGGTAAAAGTGAAAAGAGCTGCTGTGTGTGGGCGTACTGGTGTTTGAACTGCTGATTGCTGCCAAAGGTTATTGGAGTGAAGACAAATGGATCCTTCAAGACAATTAAAAGTGATGTAATTGATGGAACAGAAGCTGCTAATCCTTTCCAGTTTCATATACCTTTAGATTTAGGTCAGCATGCCAGTGACATAAGCTGCACAGAAGGTAAAAGCCACTGCTAAAACTTGCATGCGGACGGTGTACAGCAGCGTGTCTTTTGGGGAGGAAGGAGTACCAGGAGGATATCACACTAATGCTCTACACGTCGAGGTCCTGATCCTACTGTTCTTAATGGACTAGGGCCTGTCTTGGAGACTACCTTTCCATTTTCAGCCAGGATGCACAGGTTTAACGAAGATGCTGCACTTATTATAGCCCTGTGTGAAACTGGGAGTCAGAGGCAGAGAGTGCTTTAAGCATGGGTTGAGCAACCAGCAAAGGTCAGAGTGAGCCT
This sequence comes from Phalacrocorax aristotelis, assembly GCF_949628215.1. Classification (NCBI taxonomy): domain Eukaryota; kingdom Metazoa; phylum Chordata; class Aves; order Suliformes; family Phalacrocoracidae; genus Phalacrocorax; species Phalacrocorax aristotelis. Next base: position 176,084,951 of record NC_134276.1, on the reverse strand, counting down.
GGACCTGCTTACAGTGTGCTGTGAAGAGCGAAGTTTTTCCTATAAATCTTCCCTCAGCAGAGAGAAGCAAATTAATTTAATTCTCATAGCAGGAAAGAAGTGGGAAGAGGAAAAGGGTGGAGTAGTAGGATAGAAAAGAACATGGGAATCGAAAAATGCAGGGGAATGTAATAAGCATGTGTTGTTCTGGAAAGAAGGCTGATTTTAAAAAAATTAAACTTCCTGCTATTAACTAAAATAATACAAATCCAAAGAAGCTTAAAACAGACATCTTTCCTATCTTTCCGTTAAAAAATAAAGGGAAAGCAACCGTCTCTGATTTTTATCAATTTTGCTAGTTTATTTTAAGATGAGGCTTGCGTGTTGTCTCAGGTTCAAATATCAGGTTTCTGTGCTCTCACAAAAATGCCTGTAAACTACTGAGTTGTTGAAGGGTCATCACTGAAGTTCTGCTAAGAGCAGAGTGGTATCTGTGTTAGCAAAGGAAGATTAAAGAGGAAAAACCAACTGCACCCCAGAGATCAGAGTATCCTGTGGGCAGAAACTGTTGCCACTCTAAGCAGGTCAGCTCAGCTGAACTTTTAATATATACAAGTTTTAACTTACAGTGCCACAACCAGAACTTGGTTTTGTAACATTTCATACTATGCTTCTGTTGCATACTTACACATAGTCTGAAAAAGATTGAGTTGGGTGAATGCATGTAATGGGTAAATGTGCATGTAAATCAATCTTTGCTTTCTGTACACTTGTTGCTTTAGTCTCAAAGAACCCAGCAGAAGATGGTGGACACAACTGCCCCAACTTCCTCGCTCTCAGTGCCAGGTCAGTGGGGCACGTGCCTCAAAGACACTTTAAGCTTCTTAAATATTACCTGTTTTCACACTCAAAGAAGCAGGCTTACAGTGCCAAGCAGATTTATTTTTTTCTCTAAAATTCAGTACATTTTTATTACAGCTAATCTATGAGAGAAGTAATGCCTTGAGATGCAGGTATTTTTAGTGCCGTACATTTGTGCAGTGTTTGCTTCTGCTGTAATGTAGGGGTTCAGGGAATCTCAAATGTCTTTATCGTTATAGTAACTGCAGTTTTGGGGGATTTCTAAAAGTAATACTAAGAGAAAAAGCTCACATGGTGTTCATCATCTTCATAATGGTCCTATTTCTTACCCATTTACTTCAAGGAATTCCTCTACTCACATAAATAAGTCAAGGCCAATACATCATATTTAAAAATATACCTCAAAGCAGAAGTTCACAAAATGCCTTTCTTCCTCATCCTTCTCCATCCTATCTGACCATCACTCGTTGTCTTTTCTTTAATGAGGACATCTCACACTGTGAGGATATGTGCTGCACCATTACCCTCTGATCCTGAGACAGTCATCTGTTAGCTTGAGCACTGTGGGGCCAAAATGGTACATGTTAGCCAGTAACACCACTGAAAGATCACACTGGCTCTGAACGGCTGCAGGACTGTGCCTGGGTCCTTCAGAGAAGAACGGGTACTGTCCTGCAGCAAGGCTCCTGTCCCAGTATAGCTCTTGTAGGAAACCCAGGAGCCGAGGAAACATCCCTATGCACACACTGAGCTGTCTCAGCAGTAGCGCTGGGGCTAAGTGGTTGAAAGTTAGTTCAGGTACATCTAACTTGCAGTCATGATGTGAGCGCAGGTGTACCATATGGTGGTAAGCAGTGCTGCCCGCTGCTGGTAGCTCAGGTTAACTCTGACCCTCTCTTCTCTAGCTGTCTCCTCCCTGGGACATCCCTGCGTACTGCACCTCACTTCCAGGTGTACAACGGGAAGGTGATTTTCCCATTCCAGGCAGTCGCACTGATTATGGGCAATCTAACTGTTTCCGAAGGCAAACTTCCTAGAAACCTGTCAGGGAGTGTGTGTAAGTACACTTGGCCAAGGTCAAACAAGGCCCGTTTTGCCTTTCATCGTAGCTCCTTTTGTGCCAGCAGCAGAAGTAGGGGGCAAAGCAGTGGAGCAGTATGAGGAAAATACTCTTTACTTAAGGCATGCTGAACTAAACACTGGAAGCTGTTGTCTGTGATAACACTCAGAGCAAAGAGGTCACAGCAGATGCCCTCAACACAGCACTGTTGTGTCCCAGGAAACCCACCATCCAAACTCTAGCAGAGATACCAAAATAGCAACAGTCTAATGAATAGGTGGAGAAGGTGACGTGGGGAAAGGGGTTTAGCTGGGACACCTGAGGAAAGGGGAACACTCCTCTCCTGGCAGGGGATAGACTGGATCAGCTATTCATTTTGTCAGGCAAAGAGACAAAAGACTTGGTGGAGTGAATGGTGTCTATTTTTAGTATAAAGAAAGTGCCTTCTGCATCTTTTGCATAAGATAAGAAGTGCTACACATCTTTATTTCTGTTTAAAATGAAGGATTCAGTCTAGCTCTCCAGTTCAGCCAAAATGCCCATAGATGTCATAGAGTATATTTGGAGATGATGACTTGGAGATGTCATGCCCATGTCCTTTCTACCATACCCATTAATCCCCTGACAGCTGCAGCGTGTTTTTATGCAAGCTCAGGGGAGTGTGGAGAGGGCATAAGAATACCAGGGGAGGGTGACAATGCCCTGCCTGTGCCATGTGGGGCCCGGGCTTTGCTTTGGGGCATTGACAGCCAGGTCCCATCCAGCAGTTGTGTGATGGGGCAGGGCTGGATGCACATCCCCAGCCAAGCTGGATTTCAGTCCCAGAGGTGACAGCAACAGTCATGTGCACCAAAGTTGTCATCTAGTTACCATAACAACGGGGCACATCCTTTGTAGTCCGGGCACTACACGCCTGGCGTGCGATGCTCAGCAGTTGCTCTAACAAGCTAAAATCGTTGTCTATTTTATTCTTGTAACATCTATTGTAAGAGATAGAGAATGAACAGTAGCTCACAGCCATTGTATTTTGTGATGTTTTTTTGCCAGCTTGTTATAAATCTCATGGGTACAAGGGAAGGTGATGTCCAGATGACACCATTTTGTGTTCTTATTTTAAAGATTTTGGAAAATAAGTGCACAGCATGTATATATCACAGAATCACAGGTTGGAAGGGACCTCAGGGATCATCTAGTCCAACCGTTCTAGGAAGAGCAGGGTCTAGACAAGATGGCCCAGCACCCTGTCCAGACGACTCTTGAAGGTGTCCAACGTGGCCGAGTCAACCACTTCCCTGGGGAGATTATTCCAATGGTTGACTGTCCTCAATGTGAAAAATTCTCCTCTGGTGTCCAATCGGAATCTCCCCAAGAGCAACTTGTGTCCATTCCCCCTTGTCCTCTCCATGGGACTCCATGTAAAAAGGGAGTCTCCATCTTCTATGTAGCTACCCCTTAAGTACTGGTACATGGTGATGAGATCCCCTCTGAGCTTCCTTTTCTCAAGGCCGAACAAACCCAGTTCTCCCAGCCTATCCTCATACGGCAGGCTTCCCAGTCCTTTGATCATCTTGGTGGCCCTTCTCTGGACCCCTTCCAGCCTGTCCACATCATTTTTTATAGCGGGGACCAGAACTGTACACAGTACTCCAGGTGTGGCCTGACAAGCGCTGAGTAGAGCGGGATAACGACTTCTTTCTCTCTTCTGGTGATGCCCTTTTTGATGCAACCCAGCATCCTGTTGGCCTTCTTGGCCGCAGCAGCCCACTGTTCGCTCATGTTGAGCTTTCTGTCCACCAGGACCCCCAGATCCCTTTTGACAGAGCTGCTTTCCAACCAGGTGGCTCCCAGTCTGTGCTGCACTCCTTGATTATGTTTTCCCAGGTTTTCTGTCTATATGCATAGAAAGAAAACACTTGGAAAAAAACATTTTAACATATCTGGGAGTTGAATTTCACACTGAATTTTTTTGGGGGTTTTACTCATTTTTAGCAATAGAAAATATTGCTGGGGTTTTAGTAGCATGGTGTTCTCACAGTATGAAGTGTCTGGAAGTTGGTCTGCTCTATCAATAATGTTACATAAACTATTAGTGCAGACCATTCTTCACTATAAAGTTTTAAAAAATCAATTGTATGTTAAAGAGTCAGGGTCAGGAATAACATGTTAAAAAATTTGCTTTTTGTCTCTGTGCTTAGTCTGTGCTCTCTCGTTATGCTGACATTAAAGAGTCATGGCACAGGGAAGTGCAGAAGACTTGTCATTCCCATTGCATGACTCATCCCCTAGCATTCAGGAGGACTTTCATGTGCATAATGTTTCATACAGGCACAATTTTTTCCAGTACATCAAATTCTATTGCCTTTATTTTTGTTTACTACCTTGATATTTGGTAGTACTTAAAATAATTTCTAAAGGACCTGATTTCCACCCTAACTCTCAAAAAGACCCAAACCCTTTTAAGGTGACTCCAATCATCTTTAAACACCTTGTTCTAAAACACTCTGAGGGTTATTGCAAAGCAAGGCTAATAAAAGGTTTCTTCTTAAAATAATGAGACATGCATAATATTATTTTATTATACTTTTCTCAACTGGCGGGGTAAAATATTTTCCTGTTGACATTTCTGTAGGAGGCAAGGCAGTTCTTGTTCAAGAATGAGTTTATATGCAATAAGGAGCTGGAATAGCAATAACAATCTTTGCAAATCCTAATGAAAGCCATAATCCTGTGGAATAAGTCTGCTTCATAATGCTAAATCATTATAATTGCTGCCTACTTGTTCAAACCCACAGACCAGCAGCTCCGAAGTACTGTCTCCCTGTCTAGATATATCAGAGTCAAGAAATTTTCTATATATATACACATATATCACCCATTTGTGATTCCTAACTCAAGCATCAGCATCAGGAATTTAACCACAATGCCTTGAATACAGATGGTCAGCATATTAGTTTACTATTCAGCTGAATCAGTACTCCCTCCAGTTGGTTTCTTCGTTCAGTGTGGTTTCCTGTGTGCCATTAAGCTAACCCTGGCTCAAATTATCCTCACAAATAACAATTCCCTACAAGTATTTTGAGGGAATTTTATGAATGACCCACTTTGAGGAACTGGATGCATTTTATTCTTGTAATACATTTCAGGTATTCGGTATTTTCTGACTTCCTGAGATAATAGTTTTAGCGTTTACAGTCTTGGCAGAATAGCAAAGGGATGCTCGCTACATCATGTTGCACTTGTCAAAAGCTGCCTCTATTATTAGCAGGAGGAACTGCACAATATAGCAATTTGAGGCCATAACCAAAAAAAAAGTATATATTTTCCATAATAGGAAACTTTCTCTTTTTCCTATATGACCGAATTACAGTCTGCTAAAATCAACAGACAATAAACTAAGTGGGTTATGAAGACTTCAAGAGTAATCCTGGTGCTGTAAGCAGTCCAAAAATCAGCTGCTCATTTATCCAAGTTCCAAAATGCTGAGTCCATCTTTTTTTCAATTACATAGTAGTCAGTTGCACCAGGATAGGTTTTTTAAAATTGAAACTGTGTTATCCTGAGGTGATTGAGTATTTTGAACACTGAGTAAAATATTTGTACCAAATCTTTGTTTTCTGGTAAGCACACTGTATAAAGGCCATGCACTCGAAAATATGGTGCATATTTTCTTTAATGTTTACGTAGTTGTTTGTTGTTTCAGGGCAGTTATTGCATACTGCTATTGGTAAGGAAAGGCATGCTAGATAAAAAGAAAAAAAGGTGGCCAGTAAGAAAAAAAAGTGAATCCTCAATCTGTTTGCATGAGAAAATTTAGCTAAGTTCAGGCCCTGAGAACAAAGAAAGTGTTAACACTCCTCCAGGCTGCTCTCCCACTGCAGCTAAGATGCTGTGAAAAAATAGACTCTTTCAGGGCTTGAATGTGAATGAGTTGAACTCTCCTGTTACTAGGAAATCTTTTCAGAATCAAACAGAACCGAGCAGGTTTTCAGTTAGTTGTATCCCATTCATTCCCTCACCCCTTATCCTCCATGTGCTGATTCAGCTTGTAACAGCACAGGTTAAGGCTTTTGAAGTCTGATCAAAGATCCCACACTGGCTGCAGAGTGGTGGAAAGGAAGACACCTTGCCTTTTGTGCTCTTCCCAGTTGTGAATGCTACTGCTCCATCACAGCCATCACTGTCATCTAAACCAGAAGCGAAAATGTAAATTGCTCTGGAACTTGCCTGGTATTTTAGTTGTTGAATTATGACTAATCCAAGAGGTTGGCTAATACTAAATGATTTCGTGGCCTCTGCTCATATGCCGATTGCTTCTCAAATCCTACTACCTTAGTTCCCCAATCTAAACTGTCACCTCTATGTAAAATGTGTTACAAGAAATATTGATGAGGACGCCTGCATCACCTGGGAAGAAGTTACTTGGGTTGTGTCTTATGGCAACTGCCTATGAACCACTGATGTGTTTTGATGTTTTTAGCCTTTCCATGCCATTGGAAAAAGTGAACTAGAAAGCACCTTATCATTAAATGGTTGTCTTCTAAGTATGATGAAAATCCTCATTCTTGTGTGAGGTGCCTTATTTTTTCATGAGGTCAACATAGTTCGCTTGCTAGGAAGGAAGGACTGGCAGGATAGGACTCTGCCTATGTTGAGCCACATTTTGGAAGAAACAGAAGCATTCCTTTGGTCTGTGGTGTGACAGTAATAGCTTAAGGTACACCAGTAAAACAGCCCTGGATAAATCAATATAGTTTTCAGTTAACAATCTTATAACCATCATTGAGATATATTTTTCCACTGTGTTCGGAATCAGAGCAGGACAACATCTGTCTATGTTTTCTCCAATGGGTGCTCTTCTACTTATGTTGACTTCTGAAACTATCTGTATATCTGTATATTCAATTTGAAATCGGTAAGCAAATCTCACTTTTTTTTTTTTTTAGTTGAAACAAAGTACTGGGTCATGAGCGAGTTAGACCAGCAGGTGACACCTCAGCCCATTACTATTAGCCCAGCAACCCATACTGACTTGTTGGTGTTCATATATTATTGCTATTTTTCCATCCCTTCCACTTACCCCTAAATTGCTGGGCAGTATGGGTTTTTTGGTTCTCAGACTCCTCAGTCTTGTGGTAGAGAAGATATGGGTCCCATGGGTGTTTTCCATCTCACAAAGCTTTCTGCCTTCTGCAGTCATTGAGAGGAGATCCTAAGATCCTTCTTGGTAGATGTGTGTGTGAAGAGATCCCTGTGCTTTTCTCTTTGCTTCACAGGCCACCTTCCTCAGTAGCAACTTCTTCTCTTTCCAGGGAGCCAAAGCACCAGAAAAGCTTAAGAGGTATTTCTCTAACTGGACACTGGTGTCATTTTGCTGCCCAGCTCTCCTATTTCTGAGAGTTTCTCACTGTCCACATCTGATGTTAGTACTGACGTACCAAGGTAACCAAAAGATTTTGACTAGTCAGCAGCACCATACCCACAAGCTAGCATTTTTCACTTGTCTCAGCATTTTTCCTGCAGAGGGAAAAGCTAATGGTTTCTGTATAGCTTCTGATGCAGGGCAAAGGCTGTGTCCTACTGTCCGTTCAATTTCAATTCATGCAATCTTGTGATCGCATGTGCACTGCAAAAAATTATTATTTTTATTATCTACAACATGATAAACAATGTTTCAATAAGACTGCTGATCTGTAGCAAGCTCTGCATCAAGCTTAGCGCTGGGTTTTCCCGAGTCTGTGAAGGGTGGACAAAGTTATGGGCGAAGGCTGGGGCCTGTTGAGTTCTGTTTTCCTTCACAGCTTCATTATTTAAATGGATGCTGATAAATGAGGTACAGAAAATGACATTAAAATGGCTCATGATGTCGGCAAGCAGTGCTGCCTGGAAATGTCACATTGCTGTCATTGCACTGAGAGAACAGGACCCAACATTGACTGGTGTATACAATCAATGAGGAGAATTGATCCCTGATCCCTTCCTGCCCTTTGCAGAATAGAGGTGCTTTTGGGCCAGGAGAAATAAGACAGATAAAGAAACATATATAGTTGCATTTATGTTTGTTGCTCATTTTTATAGACAACAGAAATAAATATTTTTGTGACTTAAAATATAGTGCATTGAATTGTTTCCTGGTGGGGGTGATTAGAACAGCATGTAATGGTGTCTGATGAGCAACATGAATTCATTGACTACCAACTGTTGAGTCTTACATATTTGATCTCTTTCTACTCCTTATGTTTTATTAATGTCAACCTCCAGTTCTAATGAGGTCTGATTCTGTGCTTCTCAGTCAACTACTAAGAAATGAATTTTCTGGGACTTGCTCCTAAGGAATAAATGATGTGGGATTGAACCTGTCGTTCCTGTGAAGAATTAACCAGGCTTTGGTGTTGAGGGAACTCTTTTAGAGCCTTCCATACAACACACTTTCTATAAGGATAATAACATACAGTGCAAAACACATTCTGTGACCTCTGCAGCTTTATCTTTTGCTACATTGAAATGTGGACAAAGTCATTAGCACCACAGGTGAGACTACTTCTGCATGGGTGTGTGTGGTGCCAGGTAAGGGGGATGCAAGGACCTCCTTCCCATTGCATGGCAATTAATGCACAGAAACAATCAGCAGTTTTGATAATGTATTATAGCTTGGTAGAAATAATGCCTCTGGGTCTATGTGTAAGCTGTGAGGATCAGATCTCTGGTCAGCATGTGGATCCCGCAGGTAAGGAAAAGACCAGGACGCAGTCTTGTTCACCTCCTGCATCCCCTTTGCTGCTAGAGGAAAACCTGAGGATGTGGAGAAGAAGCAGGGGAGCCCTGGGATGAGATTCAGCAAGTGGCCTGTCTGGTTGATCAGGGGTCGGGGTTTGCTGCCCGTATGGCTGCTCCCACAGTCAGCGAGTGGGCTGGTACACACATACCCCTGTCCTGTCCAAAGCTGCGCAGCAGCCTGGAGCCACTGCCAGAGACAGAGCCCCTGTTACTGGATATAGAACCCCATTCAGTCAGTCCTGTTGTCTACATATACAGTCATTAAAAAGCGTGCTGTTAGGAAAAGAAGATATGGAAGCAGGAAACACAGCCTGACCTGATGAACCTTTAATTTTAGTGGCTGCTTTAGCTGCAGCCAGACCAGGCCTGGCAGATAGGGGGTGCATATATATTTTAGACATTCTGTAATGCCTGCTTTGTTCCCTGTTTTTATTTTGGGTTTGTTTTGTTTGTTTTGTTTTGTTTTGAAGTTCTTACATTTCTGTTCATATTTGTTTCAAGATATACTGGTTTTAAAGCTAACAGATTCTCCTGGTGGGGAGGTGTCTGTGAAGGCCCAGCAGCCTGAATGGGCAGCCCAGATTTAACGAAAATAAATGGCACCTGCTCATGTGTAACCATCTTTTATGGAGAACCCTATGTAGGGGTGTCTTCATGTTTCTGTAATACAAGCAGCCAGCCAAAATCCCCCCTGTATCTTTCTTACAAGCAAGAGACGACTCTTCTGATAATGCTTTTTCAATTTGTCTGGAAAAATGAACACTTGAAGGGGGCTCTGTTTCTGCAGTACAAAGATCACAAGATTTAGGCTTCATGGGTGTTTTTAAGAAGAGCAGAATGTGAACCTTCTGCTGTTTGTCTTTGGGATAGAGTACCTTACAATGTCAATAGAGAATGTGCTCAATTAATCAGATGAGTGTTGTGTCCTTTTGCATGAACCAGCCGTCTATAAGGTATGCATCTCCCTCTGCGCTGTAAAAGTAATTTTAGCCTGATCGTTTAATCCGCAGGCGTATTACAGAATCATTGTCATACAGCATGTATTCCTTTGTATTTACTATGTTGCACCACGGAATTATTTTGTTTTCACATTGTAATGTACATTTGTGAGAAGCTTTTCTGAAGTAAAAGTACATAACCAATGCTTTAAAAAACTATTGCTTGAGGAAATCATTTTATTAATCCTACACACAATATCCTTCCTGTCAAACAGTGGAATTTAGATGGCAGAATCAATAATGTAGTATCCACATGGGAATTGCTAATACACAAATTAGTGCATGGTGCTTCTGCACTTGGTAAGAAAGATAGCCTGTGTTCCCTCAGTCTTTTATTGCTGTGCAATCAAAGAGAATTATGGACACAAACAATCCAGCAAAATATAATGGAATATTTCGTGAATTGTGATGTTTACTAACAAGAGTAGAAGTTGCTCTTTTCAAGACACAGCTGAACACAGTGGCAGGCAATATTTAGGGTAGTAATAAAAGGCAAATTATTGGTGTTTTCCTTTAAAGCCCGTCACGGAGGTAAACTAAAATCTAATGCAATCTGGTAACATTAATGCACAGTCTTTATGGTGTAGTGTGTGAATATTGGAATAGTAATGGCTCATCATAGTTATTCCACATAGCAATATTCTTTTGTGTTACAGAAAATTTAAAGGGATGTAAATTAGATATAATGAAATAATTTAATTCCTAATGGTTACAGAATGATCTAAATATACTGAACAAGACCCCGTGATTGCCTGCTCCAGTAATTGCTCTGTTGTATGCTTATTTTCATAATCGATGCATTACTCAGACTAACCTTAGTGGAATTTATTACCTCATTTTCAGTTTCACGCTACTTAAATATGCAGTAGCCAATCCCACAGAAAATTGTGATCCATACAACAAAGAATCATGGTGTCAGAGGTCAGAGTTCTTTGTTTTCATTCCTTTGAAATCGCTCTTTAATATTCTAAAAAGGGCAAAAAGCATGTAATTTGCATTTAAAGTACCGCTTTCCTGCATTACATCCCCTTGAATATATCTTTTGGATAGTGGACATTTATCATAGCATTCCTCTTGACTCTGGAAACAGTGCAGAAGGTAGCTGAAGAACCTTTATAACTGTGCAGTACAAGGCAATAAATCCGAAACTGCCACAGGATTACTATGGTAACCATCAAGCCTGTCGAGCTTCCAGCTGTACTGAAAGGTAGGTTCAATTTTCAGCTCATCAACTCTTCCCAATGATTTACTTGTTGACACCGCACATTTGATATAGTAGTGTTAATGCCCTCTTGCATTGCAAGGCAATAATACCGACACCCCGTTTTATAAGGTGATATGCCATAGCGACCCCAGGAAATAATTTAAAATTGTAGAATTGTATTCCTGTCAGCAAATGCATAAAGTGGCATAAATTATCAGATTTCGAATCCTGCTTTAAGCTGCTGCAACTTTGTATGGAAGAAGAGACTCCCTTTCACACGGCAGTGTGTAGCATGAGTTTGAAACTGAGATTAAAATCCTGTGTTTACTTAAACATTTATAGGAGGGGATACATGCAGGTCATCCTGCTGTGCATATCGCTGTGCTTGCATCCTTCTCCAGTTCTTTACCGCAGAGGCGGAGAGGGTTTTGGCACGCAGCAGGGTGATTTGTCTTTTTTGTCCTGTAGTATTCTCCATGGAAATGATCTGTGGTTTTGAATAAGTATGGCAAATGCTGTTACGCCTCAAACACATTACTTGAAATGTTATGTTTTGCATTTACACACCCACTTACTTACTCCCCAGGGCAGACTGAAGCTGCATCAGGTGGGCCAAATAATTCAGGGACTGCTGACTGACGTCTTGATATTTTTATTTTTGAAGCTGTCCCCCAGCTTTCTGAGGTCAATCCAAATACAAATGCTGTCTAAGTGAGCTTAAAGCACTTTTGTTGTTGAAGAAAGGGAAGAAACCCATATTAGTTTTTAACATTCAAGTAGGTTTGGAAACAGTAAAACTTCGGAAGCCTGGTTTAATAGAGGATTTGTGGATGTGGATGTGCATGTGTGTGTCATTTGGAGTGCGGCTGGTTCCTCTGGCATCTAGTTAGGTGCGAAATCTGATTGTCTGAATGGTCGGTAAAGGCAATTTAGTCTCTGTTACAACATCTCTGTTATGAGTGGATTCTTCTTTGTGTGTCAAAAGCCAAACTCAGCATTTAGCTTTTCTCTCAGTTTGGGTACTGATCAAATTTAACATCTCTGCTCCGATATCTGTCTTCAAAAACACTGTAGGAACTCAGTATCTTTTTGACTTCCACTTTCTGTCAAATTTTATGGAAACTGACTGGTTGTTGTTAAAGGTAGCAGATACAGGAGGGAGCGTGTCCCCTCTTACATATGCCACTCTATAATCATCTTTCTCTGGAAGAAATAATGGGAAAAAAACCTGCATGCAGCAACCAATACGCTGTTAGTCCAGCACCCTTTCAAGTGGAACTTCTTGACCACAGGAGGTGTGACTCAGTTTGAAATAACTTTCTCAACCCCAACATTCTGATGCCTGATAGTCATCCCATCTTCTATTGCAAGAAGGATTTAAAGACCTACAGCTTGAAGGATCTTTAGATGTCTATTCCTTCCTTTCCCTAAAATATTCCCTAAGATTCCTTTCAGAACACTATATTCATATTAAAAAAAAACCAAAACAAAAACAAAGCAAAACATCCAAAGCATTGCTGATAATACTGGGGATTTGCAATAATATATCTGCCCCAAAATGTTACCCTTACGTAGTTGTGAAATATTCTGCCTGCTGAAAAATGTTTGTATTTGTTTGCCTGGAAAAATCTTTGTTTGCTGCTCCTTGGGACAACTGCTATTTGTTTGTTGGTATTAATCAGTTTGGTTAGTGTGCACACCACATGAAGATAACATGGAAAACTCCCAAAATGGAAATGTGCTGTCCCTTACTCCTTCTCACAGTTTGAGTTTGGATTGTCTTCTGAATGGTAAGGGCAGAGGCAGGAGTGGGGCCTGCGACAGACAGGCAGTGACTTGGCACACGTGCTCGTGTTCTCTGCTCACTGACAGCTGGAGATGGAGTAAGGGGCACCATGCTATGCAAGGGATTTTTTGGGTCATTGCCCATTGGTGGGGTTTAGTCACTATTATTGGGGTGGGGGTAAATATTGACCTTGGCTGGCTGCCAGATGCCCACACAGCTGTTCTATCACTCCCCCTCCTCAACAGGATGGGGGAAAAAAATAAGAAGTAAAACTCACGGGTTGAGATAAGGTGAGGGAGATCACTCACCAGTCACCATCATGGGCAAAACAGACTTAGCTAGGGGAAGATTAATTTGATTTACTCCCAGTTAAAAATAGAGTAGGACAGTATGAAACAAAGACAGGACTAAAACCACTTTCCCCCACCTCCTTCTTCTCAGGCTCAAATTCACTCCTGTTCCACCTCTTCCACACCCTGAGTGGTGGAGTGGGATGGGGCATAGGGATTACAGTGAGCCCATAATGCTTTGTTCCTGCCGCTCTTTCCTCCTCACACTCTCCTGCTCCAGCGTGGGGTCCCTCCCATGGGCTGCAGTTCTTCAAGAGCTCCTCCAGCATAGCTATTACCACCCAAAGCTTATAGTGACCAGCACAGAAATGAAGACTCCAGCACTCATTTCCCTATAGTGTAATAACTAAGATACAAGTGAAGTGGTGGGCAGAAGAAAGTGTTGACTTCTGACTTTATGCTGACACCACAATAGTATTATGTCTGGTGAAATTACCAGGAAATGTGTTTCTTCAAGAAGGCTGGCCTTCAAAAATATGATGTCTTCCTTACCTGAATTAGAGGGATCACCCCATCCCATGTGATGACTTAGTCTCATGTTCTGAGAATCAGTAGCACATTGTCATGCAGGGCCAGAAGAAAAGGGACATTGTACTTCAGTAAGGGGTAGCAAGAAGGAAAATCTGAGAAAGGAAGAATGTAGTTTTGTTTAAATGTTTAACGGTGATAGATGTTGGTTAGTGTTGCTTTCCAGACCACAGCTGCTTCAAAGCAGTAAAGGTCACATTTTCTGGCAGGTCATAGCTAGAGCTTTGTTTGAAACATTGGTTCTTGGCAATGCTGTTAAGTAGAACCTTAATAAGCATCCATATTTTCACAGTCCTAAAGCTCTATCTGGACTGAGATTTAAGTAGATGTATGTATCTTTCTGGACAAACACAGATGGATTCAGTTCTTGTTGGAAAGCTGCTTATAATTTTCATTGGGCAGTTTATGCATATCTCAAATTAGAAATGTGCCTAATAAAACCTGGTATCATTTTATAATTAGAGGTATGTTCAAATAATCTTTTTTAGAAAGGTGTTAAGACTTTGAAAAGAATGCTGACTTCATAGATAATTTAGTAAGTCTTCTATTTTCTAGAATTACGCATCTTCAAAATTCATCCTTTGCCACAAAAATTGGTTCTGGAATCTGAGCTTTCATTTAAAGAGAAAATTGTCTCTTGACTCTTATTCCTGCAAAGACATCCTTAAAAAGTGTGAAGGAAAGTGTGTCTTCCTTCATGATCTTGACAGTATGAAATATGAGAACCTCATTGGAGAGGTTATTAACTCTGAAACTTAGTGCTTTGATAATATTAAGGCTTGATCAACCACTTCAGTGCTGTGCTTTTGGGCAGATGTAACTTCTTTGCTAGCCTGTACTATCATCATTAATAGCTGTATTGATCCAGACATTCATTTTTATATTTAATTCATTATGAAAGAGCAACCACTGAAGAGGTTACATAATCCAGAAATCTCAGTGCACTGAATTGGCAGTTGGAAGAAAGAAGCTATAAAATGCAAGGGACCCTTCCTTCCTCTTTATCACAGGAGTGGTCCTTGTCTTGATACTTCTGACATATTCTACACACTGTCATTCAGACAGCTTTTGAATTTTGTTCTTTCCTTCCAGCTCTATATGTTGCTGCCAGGAAGATGTTTTTTTTTTGTTTCGACAGTATTATTGGCTCTACTCCATCAGATTCCAGCAATATTGCAATAATAGGAAGCCAGTGACTCTGTAGGAGTTTTCACTGTCCTGGTGCTCTGTGAAGAGTATCCATCAGTGTATATGCTAAAATGGGTAAACACTGATAAAGGGCAGAGAACATAGTTATTATCCATGTTTTTGCAGTTACAGAGTTCTGTGATGCATTCCGTAGTGCTATTTATACATGTGCCACTGAGCAGTCAATAATATCTCAATGCTTCAGTTTTAAAATAAAATATGGCTTAAAAATGCTCTAATAAAACCCAAATGCACTGAAACGCTGGAAGAAAATTTCTTTTGTTCAAACATACTTATTTTCAGTTCAAAAAACAGTATCTCCTGATGATGGAGCTGAGGGAAGTCATAATTTGCAAAGCAAATCTATGACAGTTCTGCTTCCAAAGTGTGGAGCCTAGGAAGGGGTGGAAAATGGTAGACATCAGAATCTTAAATCATGTGGGATATTAATAGGTAGGCTGAAGTTTTAGAGAAGGAAGTCTAGGGGGAGGAGAAATAGGACTGGTGCTTTACAGGACATGCAAACACAAGTTGGTTCTCTTCTGGTTGTGGTTCTCTTCAGTGCTGTGTGGTAAAAGATGCTTCTAGCAGGCAATGTATATGATGCTCAGACATTTCACAGAGTGGGCAGGTGGCATGTGAGCATGCATGCTGGCATTGGTTCCCTGGGAACCAACTGATACTCATCCCAAGGCTGGAGGAGACTTGCTTTGGGACATGCTTAGAAAGACTCTATGGTGGATAACCCATGGCTGAAGCTCAGGGGTCGTCTGCATAATGGAGAAGTGGGGAGAAATGCAAATGCTCTCTGGGAAGGGATAAGCTCTAGCATGATCCTTCTGTCACCTGTAGGAGACTTCAAAAAAAGCCACTAGTTACTTCTTCCAAGGATACAAAATTAATCCCCCTCTACTGCAGGAGGGGGAGTACCGTGTTGTGTATGCTAATTTGAAGTTGTCTTTATAATTTACTTCATTTGTAAATCATGTCATTGACTTCCCATGTCATGCAAACCTAAGCTCCTGAGCGAAATATATTGTTTTCAGAAAGGGTGGAAAACAGCATAAATCAAGTATGAGCAGGTTGTTGTTCCATGGCTCTTTCTTTTTGGAGAACATACAGTAATGAGATTTAGAGAAGGTGGAGGCAGGGCTTACGGTAGAGAAATGTATGATGGTGACTGACAACTAAAGCAAGAGGAATAAAGGGACCCATGTTTTCAATTAACCATGTCCAAGATCAGGCCTTGAAGAACATGAGATAGTGCTTATGTAAACTCTACATAATTTTTGCCAGCCTGTATCAAAATGAGACAGTATCACAGTGTGCATTGGAATTGGTTGCCAGAGGCAAATGCTTGTGTGATAACTCCCCCAAGTGAATAAATAAAAAAAAAAAAGTTGCATGCTGTCAGCTGTAACGTTTCATCTGTTGGCAGCCATTTTCCATTTGGGATGTGTGCTTGGCAAGTGGCAGAAACAAATCCTTTACACCCAAGAAGAAGGGTTAGAGAAATTGAACACATTATACTGTATATTTTTTGTTTGTTTCTAGTATTTTTCTAAGCCTTTTTCTTCTGGGGATCTTTATCACTCATTTACATAAATTTTCACTAAGTCAATGCGTTGTTGGTCATCAGGGTTACACAGTATTGCAAGGTCTAGATTTGTTTCTGAACTGATTTTTCTGTGATACTTTAATGACCTGTTATAGTCATCTATATATTTTTCCATACTGATGTATTTTAGTGGTATGAATAACAAAGTGGTTTATACCTGAATCAAAGATGGATTCTGCTAATAAGGAAAATCCAAAATAGCTGGCCAGTATATCCGACACCAGACATAGTACAACAAAAAAAATCTTGGAACAGTGATCTGTCTGCTTTTATACCCAACTACATACATCCAGGCTGAACACTGCTCACTCATAAAAATATCTATGCTGCTTGATAACTAGAATTCATTGTCTCTCATACACCTTATTCCTTTTATCAGAGGTCATTAACCTTGTGACTGATTCAAACCACTTTTGGTGTGTGTTAATAGAAGTCCCTGAAAAATATACGTCTCAGATGTTAAAAAAATTGAAAAACAAGGTGATAAATTCATAAGTAACATGAACTGTGAAGGTTTCTCTCCTGCCTTGGTTTGTTTGTGATCTTGTTAATTTTTGCCAGTTTGGGATTTGTATGTGTTTGGGCCTTGTTTGTTCTAATATACATTTGTCTTTCTCTGGTTTTACTCTCTTATTTTAGTGTGCCTCTTATTCTGCAGCTCTAATGAGTAGAGTTGTCAAGCACTTTTAACTATTTAGTGTTTTTCCTGGAGTTTTCCTTGAGGTTTGTTATTTGCAGCCAGTCTACAGAGCAATACTTTTGGCAGGATTTCCATCGGCGCTTGCCGGAGTGGTACGGCTGTGTCCTGTGGACGCTGCAGGTGCCTCCTCTCCACTCAGACACATGCAGCTGGTGGAAATACCTTGCCTTTGAAGGCATGGCAGGTTCCTCAGTTACGCTGAGCTAAATTTGCTAACCTTGTCAATTCATGTGCGGTATGGTGCTGGAGCGTTCTCCTGAAGTGAAATTAATTTCTTAGACATAGCCTGCCAAATTTTCTGGGTTGAAATATATATTTGCTCTGCATTTAGGTTCAAATTTCAGGAACTTCATATTGATCTGAAGTCTTTGCTTTCTAACAGCTGTTAGACTGCAGACCTCTCAGTCGTGGTTGCAGTAAGAAAATGGCACCTTCTTTGAGATAAAACTCAGTTATTAAATAGATGCAAAGGCTGACTTATTGCCCCCCTAACCCCTATGAATATCTCAGCGTGCGGCTTGGCTTTGCACATAATGTAGTTTGAGGAGAGGCTGCATTCGGGGGGGCAGTCCCACACTTCCTCCATCTCATCTGTTTCCCTGGCTTATGTTGTACTGGGTTGAGCAATCTGTGAGCGCAGGATGAGTCAGTTCAGCCAACTGATCGGATAGAAAACCTTGTTTTGGCAGATTAATCTTCTGTCAGGCAGGTCATTGTGCCAGCTGGTGCTGCGGTTGCATGGTTGCTGCTTCTGATGCTAGGGAGGAGTCTGGTGGGAGGTGAGAGCACTTCTTTCTGCGGTAGCCCATGTTTTCACCAGGCTGGATGTAACTTTGTACTGAATTTCAGGACCAGTGCCTGGATTTTGAGGCCTGGTGAATGGATTTTATGCAGTCATTTGTTATGCAATTCACGCTGGACTGGTTTTCAGTCTCCAGAAACACTGAACTGTAACTGCCACCAGACTCTAAAATTGCCTAAGTCTTTATGAAGGGGGTTTTGTCTTTACATATTGTGTGTGACGACAAGCTAAAATGAATACCGTTTAAGTGTTTTCTTCTCTTTTCAGTGCTACCTGTGTTTTTCAAGGTATTAATGTAAAGTTCAACAGTCTGTAGTGTCCTAGATTCTCTGTGCATTTTTCTAAAGCTCAGCCTCAGAAAAGCTTCTCTTTAGCCCATGGACATCTCCTCTGTTTGTTTTTGTTTTGGTTATTAGCATACCCCTCTGCATAAGCAAGTGAGGGAGACAATGTAAGCAGGCAGCATTTTGCGTTACATGAGCGAAGAGGGAAAAGCTCTTTCAGTACAGACCTGCGTAAGCTCTTGTGCAGCCCTTTCCAGAGCAGCAGTTACAGGGGAATATCACAGACAGGCACTTTACAGAACACAGAGATAAAACAGCTGTTCATTCAAGGGAGCTTCTCAGCCCAGAAAGGCACCTTCCTTCTGATCCCTGGGAAGTCCTGAGACCACTATTTAGGGTGGTCTGTAGACTCTGTAGACTGAAAGCCCTTCCCTGCAGGACGGAGGATGCCCCAATGTCTTGGGGTGCACTACTCCAGCCTTGTCCCATTCTAGCACCCTCGTGTTAGGTTTTTGGTGGAGAGGGATCTTTTCTTCTCTCATGAGGGGGAAGGAACTTGCTGCGTCTTACAACATTTACCTCCACTGGAAATTAATTAATTATTTTCTCTCTTAGCAGTTTTATTTTTCTCTTCCATTAATGCTTTTATCACTCATTGTAAAAATTCTTGCCATCCACTTTTCTTATTTGTATTGGTATTCATTCTTTTAATTTGTTTTTAAGATTCCTCACTTTGCTTCAGAAGTCCTTCTAGTGGTATATGGATTACAGCATTTATCATGCCATCTACAAGACCCGCCTTGCAAAACTTTCAAGTTAGCACTCTCGTGTTTCTTCCAGCCCATATTTGGCCCATAAGTATCTGCAAAGCTGTTCTGGGAGGTGGGTTGGTTTGTTTGCTCAGATGCCTCCTTAAAATCTCCTCCTCTGCTGTAATGCTGTAAGACCAATGGCTTGCTGGTGTGCTGACTTGGCTAGCTGTCAGCCTGATCACAGCTATGCCCTTCCTTCGTTATCTTACTCTCTCTTCCTCCTCCTTCTCTCTCACCTCTTCCCGCATACAAGCTCTCTAAGACAGGCACATTGATTTTGAATTCTTTTGAAGACAGTCAAACCCAGTGGGGGCTTGGTCCTTGACAAGGAACTTCTAGTTGCTTAAGCATGTACTTGTGTTGTCCCTAGTCCATGGAAATTTTTTCTCCAGTACCTGTTTCTCAGCCTTTTTTCCTTGCAGCGGGTTGGTGGGGTTTTTTTGTTTTTTTTTTAACCCCTAATCTAACAATTACCCATGTTCTCATTTATACGATTTTGGAAAACAGTCACAAGCTTAAAAAGCCTAATTATTTCACCCAAAGTGTGATGTGTGGGTTTGTTAAAAACAAAAAAAAAAAAATCAAGTTTCTTGTGCGTTCTTGGTTTCTTGTAATTTTAATTAGCAATGCTAACTTAATTATAGTCATTGTGATTAGAAACTCTCTCATATGCACCATGCTGTTTACTACATGTATTATTCCATTTGCTGTGATAAAAACAAATGCTTAGTTCCTGGGTGTGGAAAACGTGCCGTAGACCTTAAGCAGAACTAGGATTTTGAAGCCGGCTGGCTGTGCTTGAATAACCCAGCTGAATAAATTGTCTCTCTCATTCTTGAGATGGCAGGTTTATCTCTCAAAAAAACCTATCTTTTAATTTTATGATCTTCTGCTGCTCAGTAGCAAGATAGCAACATTCCTCCCCTTCTCTTAGCATTAATTTGCTGCAATTCCATACTAATATTTCTAAGGTCCCAAATGTGCCTTTTGAACGTTCATTGTTATTTAGTGAAACCTGTGTCAAACAGCTCAAGGAACTGCTTTCTTAAAGGATGTGGGGTTTCAATGCAATTGGCTAAAAACGTGAAAAAAAAGCTTATGGCTAAAATATAACTACTAGAGGAGATCAACAGTTTTATTCTTTGTAAAACTCTAAGGAGGAGATCAACTCAGAAGTTCTTCACTAAAATCAGAAGCAATTCCAAATTGACATGTATGTAATGGAGAGCAGAAATCAGGTCTTCGATTAGAAATAATTGTGTTTCTTTTAAAAAAAAGTAGTGAAAAACAACAATCTTTTCCCTTTTTTTAAGAAAGGACCATGTTTCACTGAGATAATGATATTTGCCTTAAACATGTATGAAATGAAAATTTTTATTGAGTGAGTGCTGCTTCAGGCTCTGAACCCTGGAAAATCCCGTATTTAACCTGAAGCACTTACATAAGAAACTCTCAGTAATAAAGCTTAACTGCCTGATATCTCAGTATAAAAATGTAATTCTACATCTATGCAAACTATACTGCTGCATTTGGAACTAATTCTGGACAATATCAGACGATGCCAAAATGCTGATGAAGTGACAAAGACAGTAGATAATCAGAAAATGACCTAAGATCTGTGAGATACTTTAGGTGATTTCCTAGGGCAGTGTTGCTTGTTTTATGAAGATGGTATTTGTTAGAGATTTCTATATGTATATGTCTTTCCTCTTTTTTATCCTTTCAATCCCTTAGGACAGTTTATAATCCTCTGGGTTGTCTTTTGTTTTGGTTTTTGCTCTCTGCTTGTCACATCTCTGTTGAATCAGGATGATAAAATAAACTTTGGATGCATGCAGTGCTGATTCCGTTCTTGTATTCAAGATGGTCTTGCTTGCTTTGTACAATGTAAGTGAAACATCCTCTGCTTGACCTCCAAAGACCTTTCTGATATCTTGTGCACTATTCCCTGATGTTGTATATACTTTATATTTAATAGTATCTGTTTCATGGCCCAGTATTATTTTCTTCTCTTTACTGGTCTTGTTCTATTTGTTTCTTCCTTCCTTTCTGGTTGCTATAAATGCCCTCTTTTCCTCTGGGAAATAGCAGCTGCTTGAGTTAGATAATTAACTGATGCACACCAAATCAAAGGGCTGAAGATGGGTCTGTAATCTGAAAGTTCGTTCAATCGCAGTGTATAAATGACTCCTGGAAACTTCTTGGATCAAACATGGAGATAGTTGCCTCATGCTATTTTTCCATTATACTCAGGCAGCTACTTGTAAAGAATTCCAGATATTGACACAAATCAACCAGATGCTGGAGTGATGATGGGAAGATCACTCCAGCATGGCTTATGGCGGGGACAGTGATGGATGGAAGATATGACTTTTTTTGGTGAACTTTATGCCAACAGGCAAACAATGTCTAAAAACCACTTGCCTTCTAAACAAGGCTTTGCCTCTTTAACGGAGGCCATTTCTCTCCTTCCTGCCCCAGACATTATCACCACAGTTTTTGGGCTGAAAATGATGGTCACAGGCAGATAGCAGAATTTCAAAAGCTTGTGTGTACATGGGTGGTTTATTCCCTTGAGCCCCTCAAAAAGCATGTATGCTGAAGTGCAGAGAAGGTTTTCAGGACAGTCCTCCAGGTGCAAAACCAGTCCAGTGGCGTTTTCCGTCATCATTCAACGTAGCTCTAATTGTGGTTTAGGTTAATAGAGGCTTCAATCATGGACAAGGCAACTGTAATGAAATCATACATCCTTTTTCTATCATCATCCCTGCAAAGTAGAGCTCTTCCCACTCTTTCCATTTTTAATGCAGCTTATCCATGCTTTTAAGCTATAAATTTCATCCTTGACTAATAATACCGATAGAGAAAAGACTATGTTTAATACACTTCTCTGGCTGAAATGTTAGACACTGGCATTCAGCTTCCAGGGAGAAATAAAACAAAACAGTGTTGGAATCATTTGTGACAAAGCAGGAAATGGCTTGGGCATGCTTTATTACTCTTGTCCTCAAACATGATTATGTTCTTCTGCTGCTTGGATATTGACTTATCGGTATCAGGATTAGACTTTGCAATGAATAAATTATGACGGAAAACGTATATTGCTGTCCAAGAATAATCACTTATTGGGTCCTGCTTTCAAGGGGATGCTTGAGCTGGGTTAGCAGTGGTTTCTGACTCTTGCAGGGCATTGTCAGTAGACAAGAGTACTGTCCCTCTGACTTTTCATGTTGTCCACTGTTACTGCTATATTCTTGTTACTGTAAAGCTATCAGAAAAGTTATCACTCCATGTGAAGCACTCACTAAAATTACTGGTCTAGGGATAAGTAATTTGGGGAAGAGATAGAGGGATTTAGAGAAAAAGGTGAAAGCAGATGTCATAGAAAGAGGACATAGATTGAAAATTTTTACTAGTGAATCCTTGCTGCTCAGGTGTGCTCCTGAGGTACTGGCATCCCAAAGTTAGCATATGCATAAGATTGACCTGTGTGTAAGCATGTTGACAGTGAAGGCTTATTCCTGTCACCATCCCTGGGAGCAGGTGGGCTCAGCCACATGTGACTAGGTGTAGGGACTAGGGATATCCCCAGTGGTTTTTTGGACTGAAGCCTGCCATGATACCTCCCCAGCACTCATTTCTGTCAGTTGTAAGAATAACTATTTTTTCCTTTGGAGAAGATTATAGGAATGGCACTGGAGGGTTGGATGCTTTCAGGTGGCTTTGCCCTGCAGCTTCACTTAAGACAGGGCAGCTTCAGCAGACAATTGGAGTCCCACCTTTAAGGGACGCCCCAAGCTGGGCAGGCAAGCTGAGGCATGCAGCATCAGACTCTTGCTCAGAAGACTGTGTGTGGCAGTAGGGTGTCTTGGCTTAAACCCAGGTAAAAACCCACATTCATTTTTGCAGTGAGAACTGTCAGAATGGACATTTGGCAAGGGGAAGCAGCCCCACTGAGGGCAGTGGAGAGGAAGGAATTGCACATGCGGTCTGTATTTTGCAGTAACTGAGTGGCAGCAGGCACCCTGTGACGTTCACAGCTGCTGCCTCTAAATCTTGCTTGGAATGACCCTTAGTATGAGGTAGCTGCATCATGCCTGGCTCACAGCTAACGTTGTCCGAGAGGGAGTTGTACCCTTGGCCCCATCTACCCATCACCTGCCTTGGGAGAGAGCAGTCTATCCCCACTGATTCTAATCATGAAGGAAAGAGACATTTTAGTATTCTTCCTCTGTGCCCTGGAGCCCTTGCAGAGAGGCCAGAAATATCATCTGGCCCTCAACACGTGCCCAAGCAAAATTGAATCTATTTATTACTGCCAAAACATGTACTTTCTGTTTTGTTTACATTTGGAGAATTGTGGTCTTAGACAAATTGTCATTGCTTCCAAGTAAAATACTCCGTTCCTGGTTATTGCTTTCAAACTTCAAAGATAGACTGAGGGGCTGAAAGTGTCAATATGTTATTAATTCTACAGTGGCAAGTTCCTGGCACCAGTCATTCAGATGAAGAGCTGTGATAAAGTGAAGCAGTTTCAAATTACAGCAAGTTCAAGGTAGATATAGTACCTCATTCACAGTATCTTCAGGTGAAATACTGAGATGAAATTCGTGAACTTTGATTGTTTGTTAATCACACCAACGGACCGAGTTGACGGAATCACCTGCCCTTGCAAGATGGTGTGCAGCCATTTGTTTCTATCCTGTCATTCGTGCAATTTGTGCAAGAAATAGCTTTTAAAAATGCATTAAAATTGGGGCAAGTAGCAGATAGTTCTCAGGGGCAGGGGAGACAAATGCGCTTTCATTTTTCCCCCCAATCATAGTTGATGAAGATGAACTAGATTGGAGTACGATCATAGACTCAAAAAGAGCTCTGAAGGAAGGGTATTGCCTTGCATATCAACCCCCAAGAGTGCTGAACTGTATTTGCTCATGTCCATGAAAGAAAGATATTCTTGCCATTGCCCCACAGTGCCAGTACAGCAGTGAAGTAGCAGGCTTCAAAGACTAGCTCTGTGTGTCCTTCCTCACATGTTATACTGAAGTATTTTCATATATACCGGCATTTCAGCACCTCTTTTCATCCAAACTTAGTGTGCAAAGTCCATGTCACTGAAGCAATGTGATTTTTCTCATTTTTCCATGTAGTTACCTTCCACCTTTCACTTCCACTATAAAGAGCTTCCAGTTCATTACAGGAATCTGAGTGCTCTGAGCAGCTGTGCCACTCGGGTGCTTTGCTGCTGTCTGGAGTGAGAGCCTTGCTCCTGCTTTGTCCTGTCCCCTTCCCATGGCTTCACCATCATCTACCCCTTCCTTGCACTGGCTGTGCTGCCTTTTTACACTCTCATGAACCTATTTAATCCATGAAAATGGCAGAAGATGCCAGGGTTTCCCGCATGGAGTAGTTTTAGGCCATTTTGATGTTCACACACATTGCCTGTCCTCAGTGAGCAGGCAGCTCTGGGGAGGAGGTGGCCGGAGGGGTCGGGGAGCCCTTACCTGGTGGGCCACTGTGTCTGCTCACCCGCCTCACGTTGCTATTGGCCTGAATTCAGCTTGGTCCGTGTGATGTGCGAGCCGTGTAACAGTGTCCAAGCAGGGTGCAGAGATGGGCACAAAGCAAGACTGCATCACTCTGGCAGTGCCTTGCACAGTGATGGGTTGGACCCCTTCCTGAAACTCTTCCCATCTCCTCTGAACAGTGGCAAATACAAGTAATAACTCTTTGTATGTGTATTTGAGGAAGAGTGCCAGGCTGCTCGTATCTCTACAGCTGAGGAGGGAACCATGCATGACGCTGAGGAGAGCGGGGTGAAGCATGCAGGTGGAGGGCAGCCCTCTGTCCCACGGAGCATCACTGAGGGCATGGAGGAGTCCTTCACAAGAGACAGTCCTGAGAATAGCTGCATTTGGGTTGAGATTCCATGTTGAGTTTGCAGTACTGGCAACACAAAAAGCATACTTTGATTTGCAAATGGCTGCATTTTATATGTAAATTACGGAAAAAGATAAATGTGGAACCCTACAAAGTTGCTTTTAGTTAACGTCAGAATGTAATCCAGTTTTAATGAATACAGCCTGAACTTTTAAAGAGCTTTCACTTAATTGGGAAAATGTTTATTTGCTGCGTTCATCTTTTTTTTCGTAATGAATATTTGAGATGCATTTGGAATATATTGCATAACACCAATAAAATTTTTACTAGCAATATGTCTGGGTTTGTGTGTGTTTGAATAAGTTTACTTTTCTATTTTTATATCCGATTGTAATGCAGGAACTCTATTATCAGTCTTGCAGCCTGCAAAATAAGCAACAATTAAATGACTCGCTGGGACTAATTAAAAATGACTCTTGCTGTTCTCTCCTTACTTTCATCAAAATCTGAGGCATGCTTCTTGTCCTTTTATACCTTCCACCTGATCTGTGAAAATTGCCTGCTCACTGCAGATGCTTTTACGTTGGAAAATTTTCCTCCTCTTTATAAGACTGTTAGGCCAGCCTGCATCACTTCGTAAAGGGAAATAGTCCTCTCCCACTCTGGTAGGGCAGAAACTCAGCTAGGTTTTCCAGAAGGTGAGCTCAACGCCCAGGGCTTTGGCTGTGTAAGGGGACTGGACACAATGGGAAATTGCTTTTTATGAAGAAATGGACCTGAGAGTGGGACAGGATGGTCTGCAACAAGGTGAGAGGGCAGAAGTGCAAAGGGCATGAGGCTGTAGCAGAGAAGGGTATTTGGATAGATACTTATCACGTAGTGAAATGCTAGGAAATGCTAGGGCTATTGGTGATGGCAGAGGATTTCTGTCTTGAAACAGTCACAGACAAAAGGATGCATTACTTCGGTTGTTGTATGGCTGTGGTCCTAATTTAAAAGGCAGGAGATGAAAATATGGAGGCTAATCATATTCTTTCTTCACCATCCTCCCCTGCCTTTGATTTGTTTTTTGGTTTTGTTTCTTTTTTTTTTTTTCTTGGTGGTATTTTTTAATGACTACATCAATACGAAAAAAATGGTTTTCTTCCAACACTTTAAGAAAACCCCTGGAATTAAACCACAAAGTGTTAGAGCTGTGTGATATGTCAGGTTCATGTTGAAATAAAGCTTTATTTTTGCACATAAAGGAGGGAATATCAGTCCTCAGATCAAAAGATGTTGTTATCCATTCATTCCACCCAGTTTGGGTTTTATGAGGTTTCTATTTTTTGTATATTAAGAATGACATAATAAATCATGAAAATTATTTAAATAAAACTTGTACCATTGGAAAGAGGTAGAGGCATAGGAGGATGTTTCTATTTAATTTAATTCTAATTTTATCAGGCATAATTGAAGTGTCCTTTTATCCAGATTTCTATTATCACTGAAGTTTTAAATGAATATATTTACTGTCTACATCTGCCAGTCAAATTCTAATTTTTTAAATTCAGAAATAGTGTGGATTTATGGCACTCTCTAAATTCCTATGGCCAAGAAAGCTATGATTATGTAGGCAATGTATTACCTTCCCTGCCAAATGAAATTATCTTTCATGTTAATTACAGAAAATAATACTTGCCACTACAATAAAGATAAAGATTTAAAAAAGAAAAGATTAATGCCTTTATTGAATAAATTGAAATGTATGTGGCTGTTAGTTTAGCAACAGTGAAACTTTATATGCTTTTGTTTTGAATGTCAGCATCGAGGTAATTAGGCTCCCCCCAGTCTCTACCTTGTTTTTACCACTGTAGGAAACACTGAACTGGCAAGTGAGGAGACGATTGCAACATCATTTTTGCCTATGCCTAGTCTATAGCATATGAAATTTGTGGTTGCAGTCTGACACCCAGCCCAAGCCCCAGCTCCAGCAAGCTTTCTCAGGGACTATTTTGGCTCTCTGAAACAAATACTGAGATCTCGAATGACTGATACACTGACTCAGAGCCATCAGGTTATTGGACTGAGGACCTGTATAACGAACTGTATGCAACATGGAAAAAAAAATGGTTTGTATCTGCTTGACCCACCTGAATGGTCATTCGATCCTGAATACTCTTTTCTAGGGTGTAATGAAGTCTTTAATCATAGATACTTCTAATCTCTATTTTTCCATATTTTTGCTAAATGAATATTATCCATGTTTACTAAATGCATGTTATACCAGTCTTTTTGATGATTAACTGGGATCTATTCATTCTTTTTTTTTTGGTCTAAATTTTTAACGTCTTTCAGGAGCAAATTAGGACACAGAATTGTATGAATAGCAGAAACTGCTAATTTACGTGGGAAAGGATGTCACTTAGGAGCCACCACACATCTTGGTCTAAACCTCCATTAATCTGATGACTAGAAATAAAGCTTTTAAAAAATCTGTAGCCATTCTTCAGGTTTCTCCATTTTTGAACATTCAGCTTAGAGGCATGCAGGGGTTGAAGAGGTAATGTAAGTTAAGGCTATATAAACTTATTTTTAATGTCCTTTGTGAACCACATTTGATGAAGTATCTTGAATGAGCACATCTCAAATGTAGCGACTTCTGACTTTCTGACTGGGTGGATGTTGCAGGCTGGGAAAACTAAAATGTACTTAACTGCTCCTACTGCTGAAACAGTACTGAAGAGCACGTGCAAAGGTGGGATCTGACAGAGGTTTTGTACTTTTCTGGTATGCAGAGAGGTTTTCATCTTATGCAGGTTGTTTTTTTTCTTTGTTTTTTTTTTTTTTTAAAGGGCAACACCTGGCTCTTGAAACCAAAAGTGTAAGAAAAAATAGAACACAGAATTTTGTGAAAAGCAGAAATTGGTAACTTATCTGGGAAAGGATCGTGATTAGGAGCCACCACACAAATGCATAAGACATGATCAAGTAGCAATATGTGAACTCAAGTAGGCATTTTAATCTCTCTAAAGCATGCTATGAATGAGTTCTCTTGTGAATTAATCGGTTGGGGTTTTGTATCCTTTGTATTGTATTTAATTATAAAATAAATAGCTGTTTCCTATTGCTGATAAACTGTTGAAACAACATACCCAAATGCATGGAAAGATTAAATTATCTATTTCTTGTAGAAGCTGGTAGCACTTTGGTACTTTTTGAAAATCTAAAAGTTATGACCTGATATTAGCAATTTCTTCTTTCTTCTTTTTATATGACCCAAAATGGCATAAACTTGAGATGTAGTCTGAACACATTTGATAACAACACTGCCTCGCCTCCTGTCCCACCCACCCCCAAAAAAAGAGAATTCACCATTTCCCTGTTTATTTCTGTCCCTATCAGCTGTCTTCCTTTGCTAGCACCAGTGGTTATGTGGCAGCTTTATGAACCAGCTCAAGGGACAGATCCAGCTGGGGAAAAAAAGCCAGATTTCTCCAATCTGATTTATCACATGCCTGTGTAAGTGGCTAAAAATGGGAAGAGCATGTAGGAATTGAAATTAATGGCCAAGGGGAATGAAGAGAGGGGAGGGCTGCTGCTTTTGGCAGCTGTGATGATGAAGGTGTTTGCTGAGGACTGTAGTTTTATGTTATGCTTGACCCAGTGAAACTGCAGGCTGCCAGTGAAGGATAGTCCTGCTCCTTCTCCAGCCCTAGTGATCATGGGCCAAGTCTGTGGAAAGCCCACCAACCAAAACAGAAGTTCTCCATTGGATCTGCTCACCGAACAGACTCATCTTGTAGCCTTCTCCTTGCTGTCTCAAACAGAGGTGGGAGGAGGGATTTTACTATCAAGGTGAGAGATGTGGAGAGGAAAAGTGATAGCCTCTTGCTGACAACCTGCATGTGTACTGAACTAGACAGACAGCAAGTGTCAGTCCTCATTCCTTGCTTTACACTAGCTGTGGAAGCTGGGAATTTCACTTGTCTATGAGTGTGAGGCTCCATAGGATTCTTACTGGCATTTGTTTCTCTGATTTCCTGGACTTCTTAAAAAATTTCCATCTTGGAGTTATAAAATATTTTCTGAAGAGCTGCAGGCTGCTTATTTTGGCTCTTCCAAGGCTTTAAATATTGATAGTACTGTTATAAATTGTAGCCACCAACATGGGCCTCCATAAGCTGGCATGTTACTGAATACACAGTAAAGATGATCCCTGCTCCTAGAATCTTACAATTTAAGTAAGAAATAAAAAGGAAGCTTTGTTCTCCTTATTAAAGGTGAATTGAATCTCAGTGAAATAAACTAAGAAATATTTCTTTTGCAAAGGTGAGTCAAATGTCTGATTTTTATTGAAAACTTACCCCTCCTCACGGACTTGCTCAAAGTCACATGGAGAAGAACAAAGAGAGGAAATCAGATTTTCTGAGTTTCAGCCCTGCATCCTAACCAGTCATTCTGGTCATCTTTCTTTTCTACTTTAAAAATTACCTTATTAAGAGAAGGCAGGACTGCTTAGTTATTGCCAGGGAAACTGATTAAATACCTTGTGCTGAT
The DNA here is from genome assembly GCF_949628215.1 of Phalacrocorax aristotelis. Classification (NCBI taxonomy): domain Eukaryota; kingdom Metazoa; phylum Chordata; class Aves; order Suliformes; family Phalacrocoracidae; genus Phalacrocorax; species Phalacrocorax aristotelis. The sequence goes on along the minus strand of NC_134276.1, from coordinate 176,055,588 downwards.
AGAAAGGCCCATTGGTTACTATTAAAATGGTCTGGATGCAGCCTGAAGCTCAAAAAGTCACTAAACTATTGCCAGGAGCTGCTAAAGGAGAATTTGTATGCTTGCCTTGTTTCTTGTTTCTCCACACATCTGCTGTAGAGTTCCACCCCCAAAAAAAAACCTTAAAGTTGTCTCTAATTAGGGGACAAGGAGCAGAAAGAATATGTAGAATCTGAAGGGAAAAAAAACACTATGAAAATTCTCTAGAAGACTTTCAAGACAAATGGGATGAGAATGAGGGTCACTGTTGGAATGAGGATATAGGACTAAATTGTCTTTTGGCTGGGAGAAGTGTATGGTGTGTTGTCTAGTCTTAAAGTTTTAAATCAGAAAACTTTCATGACATTGATCAAGGAGCTGTAGAAGGCCCTGTCAGTTTGCAGGAACAAGTAAGCTCAGGTTGCCTGACTTGTAGCAAGAGGGCACACATTTGTTCTGTTAATATTTGCATGCAGAAGCTGTCAATCTCTATTATCTGTTGAAGATTTAATTAATATTGACACCCACAGGTCAGTATACAGGTAAAAAGTGGGTGGGGTCCTGAGTGGCAGGAGGCAGGGAAGAAAATGTCTGACTTTCAGAGCATTGACATCTGCATTTCTGTTTCTTCCTGAAACGCAAAACTTGACAGAATGATAAGCTCAAGAATGAAAGGTGTTTTAAGAAAGTTTCCTCTTTCCATTTGCCCATTATTTCCTTTTCCTTTGCCCCTTGTTGTATAGGTTGTCTGTACCAGCACCCTAAGTGACAACTGGTGTTAGTAATGAGGCTGCAGACCTCTCTCTAATTGAGCCCTGTCAGTCCTTCCCGTTAAGCCTGCAGGATGTGTGCTGGCTCATTAATCCAAGCTACCACTGCAATTTCTTCTCTCGTTCCCCATGTCACCCCCAGCCTGGTATTTGTGCAGATAACGAACGCCCTGTTTTACATGTCATGTGCAGGAATAAGCTGTTAATTGCTGATGCTGTTGCTAGCTTGGCTGGGACCACCTTACAGCTCCTCGGTCAGCGGGAGGGAGCTGAAGTACTGGGAGTTGGTGGTATTCAGTGCTCTCAGTTATGGGCAAGCTCTAGGATGCTCATGTTGGTCACCCAGTACCAAGAATGGAGTCAGCCAGGTCACAGGCTGGAGCCTGTGTGGCATGTCTATGCTATCTGCTATTGCAGTAGAGGAAGGGCACCTCTTTAGAAAAGCCTGTGTGCTAGGTAGGGAGTGGAGGATGTAAGCACAATGTCCACGTGCACAGTGTCTGCGTTCACATTGTCTGTGGCCTCCCTCCTGAAGATGGGCAGCTGGGATTGCAGGAGCCTGGGATCCACTGGAGGTGAGCAAGCCTCTCTGGTCAGAGGAGGAAAGGTTTCTCGGCTTCATTGTAGTTATCTAATTACTAATGCACTGGTGCGTTCTGTTTATGAAATGAAAGTTGCTCTTGCTGCTGTAATCTGATGCTATTGCATGTGCAGATGTGCTCATGCTGAACCCCACAAGGACTGTGGCAAGCTCTGCTCCAGCCTGGAGCTCCAGCTGTATGTGTGCATCTGCAAGTATATAGAGTGCATAGAAACCACTCGGGCTGGTGTGGGGGTATTCAGTGTCTTTTTGTGGTAGGTAGGGCTAGAGCTGCCTGGATAGTTTTGTTAATGCTAGCTCCCACCATCTTTCCACAGCCCAGCCTGGTGTCACTTTTTTTCCCCCCCTTTTTAAGAATCACTGAAAAGGCCTATGTGCTCTTTGGTGGGCTATTGCAACACATTTTCATTTTTGCTTTAATCTGTAGCTAGTGCTGGCAGAGATGGTTTATATGCTTCCTTATTGGAAGTCTGCTGCTATTTGTTAGTGCTCTGGACTGCCTTTTTTCTTTTTTTTCTTTCTGTAAATACAGATAGTATTTATCCAACTTTATGTGACACTAATGTTTTGATTTGCAGGAAGAGGCTCATAAATCAGAAATACTGTGCATCGAGAAACAGTTGAAAACGCACAACGTTTTCAAAGAGATTTCATAAGAGTATTTTTCCATGACGTTTGAGTACATTTTGTGCCTCACACACATCGTATTTGAAAAAGCATTAAAATGTAAGTTAGAACTGTAAAACTCATTGCAAGAGGTTAAGAAACAACGGCTGTGCAGCTGTACAAAAGATCACGTTGACTTCCAGTCAATTTCTATAGTCAAGTTCTTTTGGTTGAAGGGTAATCTAAAGCTTCAGGAATAAGAGAAATTTCGTCATAATGCACATGTCTATTGAGGAAAAAGAGAGAATTTTGACATTATGTAATCTGGAAACTTCTGTCTACAAAATTTTTGCATAACAATTAAGATGAAAATGTGTCAAACTTGAAAATGAAAGTGCTGCCCCTTTAAGGTAACATCTTGCTGCGTTACATTGTCAAAGATAGCTGCAGACACTGTTGCCAATGCACCTTCAAGGTGCAGCAGTAGTACTCTGAAATTTGACAGGTTGGAGTTTTGAATTGAATTATAGTGACAACCTTAGCCCTCGATATCTCCCTTTAAGGTAGCAAGCCAGAAAACAGTGTCTTGTTAATAACTGTGTGTGTTGGCATGTCATATATGCCTGAGAGGAAGGGAATAGGGAAAAATGCCTTAAATTAGTATGAAATGAACTAGCAGAAATTAATTGCTTAATAGATGTGGTTTTTAAACTATGGGTCAAATGTAACCATCCTGGAAACCTTAAAGACACTTCGAAGTGGTCTCTTAAGATGATAGGCTGCCTATTAGGGGTGGTGATGTGAGTGCTTTCGGTATATGAATTATGTTACCTAGGCTCCTATCTTTCAAAAGATATAGTGAATGGAAGGTCTCATCTTGTTGGTATGTGGAAAAATAAGATGTTAGGTAAGTTGATTTTCATTTGGTTTGTTTTTTTTTTCTATCCAGAAGCCCTTTGTAGGGCCAATGAGGAGGACTGACCATGTTTGGGGGTGTGATCTGTGGCAAAAGAAAAACAGAAATCAGTAAACATTACAGAAACTACATGGCTGAGTAGGAACTTCCAAGCTGTTGAAAGAACAGTGAACTTGGGGGGTTTCTTTTGTTGGCTTTTAGGATGCATTCAATTTATGGTTTTGTTTTGGTTGTTTTTCTTCTTAAACTGTAAGATCTGTAAATTTTGTTTTTTAAGTGGAAGTTAAGGAGTTTTTTTAAGCTAGTTGTATTTTTATAAACAGATAATAGCAGATAATATTAGAAAAACATAGTAGTGAGCATCACTGAAATTATGTTGTCTAGCTTCCTCCCAGTTCCATTTCTTTGACTAGACTTCCTACTATCTGTTTTGTGTTGGTCCTGAAATGCTTGCGACTGCTTTTGTTCTGCAGTGAGTAAACTGCGTGTGTGGAGACCTGGTTGGTAATATGATCCTATAGATCCACATGCAGGGGTAGGTTTACGAAGGCAGCAAATGTGGCTTAGCCAAATGCTTGTCATGTACTTTTAACAAGACATGTTGTCTGATAGCTTTCAGCTGTAAATCCCTAGACCAGCCCAACCCCTCAAGAGGCTGCTCTGACTTGCAGGAGGTGTCACTCTGCCAGCCAGGAGCATCTGGAAGAGGAGAGTCATGCTCTGCTTTTCATTAAGAATCTCTGGGGCTGCAGGACAGGTGGGATGGTGGGCGCAAAAAGTGCAGGGCTGTAAGCTGCTGGATGCAAACTAACTTAAAAGTGTATCAAGCTAGCCATAGAAAGCTCTGCTTCACGTTGTAGGTGGTGCTTTTAATCTAGTTTCCCATGTCAACTTATGTGCTTATTTCCATATGTGATATAGATGTGATCAGAAATTTCAGAAGGCCATCTGCTTGTATTTCACTCTAAAGTATCACCATGTGATAATTGGCGGTTTTATTAAGCTTTCCAGTAAGCTTTCTTTTCCCTAAAGATAAAGCAGCACTGGAAGAACAGTAGGTAGGCATTACGCATTGAAAAATTGCCAGTGTTAGCAGGGAGTTTCCTTCTATTCTGGTGGAGTGGCAATTTGCCATACTCTAAATAGTTTTTCATTATCGCTTCATACCTGTACACAACACTGTGAGAAGTGTACCTATTTTTATGCTTTGTATCACTGTTGTTAAATACTTCTTCTGTTTATATGAAGTTTGTTATTCTGAACACATAACATACTTGAGGTCAAACTTGGCAATATTACAGCTTTTCCCTATTCTCACCCCTACTGATTTGAAGATGGAAAGTGCAGCTTCTTTAAACACTTAATAGTGAATATTTGCTGTATTGTTGAGGATATATCTGCTTGTTTTCTCTAGGTGTAGAGAATGGCAGAAAGAAAATGGACAAACTTTGGTCAGAAGTGTTACTCTCAAGCTAAGAGACAAAAAGTTTAAAGACCATCTGATTTCTTCCTCCTAGCAGCTATTCCTTGTCTCAGTATTTCTTAGTGCCATCCTTCTCTATTGCCCATGAGAGTGCAGGAAGAAACGAGATAAAACTAGCTTGGAGCATCGTAGATCTGAGGTCCCTGAGGGAAATCCATGTTTGCTTCTGCAGGTCCCCAAGCCCTCAGGTGGATGGATCCACAGGACCATCTGTATTGCTATTTCAGTTTAGTATGTCAGTGTTGCCACAAAGTGAAAGCCATCCCTAGGCAGAATTAAGATTGCTTTTAGCACATGGTGCTGTCAGGGGACAGAGGCTGTTGGTGGAACTAGCTCAGCCAGTTCTCTGATAATGCAGTCCTCGTGCAGTAATTTGGGCACTGTCCAGCCCTGTTGTTTCTTCTGTGGGTGTGTCTCAGTCAAAGGAGATAACTCAAGTGAACCATCCGAAAATATTGGTGGTGCTGCATTATGCTGCTGTGTTTGGGAGTAGAAGTCCGAGATCCACTGGAAGTGGCTCCGTGATGGTCCCCATGGGTTTTGCCTCACCCTTGTCTGGGTTGTGGGGAACAATGCTAGAGAGAAATTGTCCTTCTTTGTATTCTCCTATCTCTCGTTTTTGTTGGAGACCCCATGGCACAGGGTTGGTTGTTTTTGTTTTTTTTTTTTTTTTCTGGGGAAATAATTATTGGGCTTAACACAAGCTCCTTGCACAAACTTTACTCTTTTATTATGTTAAGGCTAATATGTTGTTGTGTTATATTTTGCATTATACACAAGACAAGGCTGACTTGGAAGAGACTTTCCAAGCAGGACTTGTTATTATGATTTTGGCTTCTAACAACTAAATGATTTTTGAATGTCTCTGGTCACTAGATGGAGAACTGTATATAAGTACATTTATCATCTTTTATTTTTTTCTTTCCTAATACCATTGCTTTCTGATGATAAGCCACCATATGTGTGATTTCTGGATGTTCAGCCACCACAGATCACCAGATAATCTTTGAACATTCTAGTAGCTGATGAGACAGGTACTTCGCAGACAATTTCATAGCTCTACGCAACAGAAGATTTAATCTTCTCCAAACAACAAAAATCACTCAGACAATTTCAACACTGAAGAAAGGCGGTAGTGACTGCTGAACTGATTAAAAGAAAAGAAAAACAACATAAACTGATTTTTGGTGTCTGCGAGCGCAGTGTCAAAATTGTTACTTATGCGATAAAAAGGACTCAGACCTTGCAAAATGAAAAACATGTCCTTTTTTTTTTTTCCAAAAAACTTTATTTCAGCTTCATTGAAGCACTATTTTAAGGAAATAAAAACATTGTATTTGGCTTTTGACTCCTCTAATTGTTCCATGTAATAAGAAATAACATTCTAAATGATACATCTTTGAATGAAGCATGGCTTTTTAAAATGAAAAAATTATAGAATTCAAAACATCAGTTTTTGTTATTGTTGTTCTGCTTCTGTTCTTTAATTAAAACGCCAAAAATGAACTCTCAAACTTACAGTTTCATCAGAATGGCTGTTTCCACCATTCCTTTTGAACCCAACTGAGCCTTGTTAGTGCTCAGAAAACAAATTAAAATTTCGGCATCATGCTGCAGTTTCCATGCAGAGCAGTGTGGGTTGAACAAGACCTCTCTGTAAGTGCTTATGGTCAGGAGATGAAATCTAACAATGCTGTCTGCCCTTTGGTCCTCATCACCTGTAGTCCCTGTTATTTGTGCCTGGACAGCAGCAGAGAATATAGTCATGGTTAGGAACTAAAGGACTTCTCAGCATTTAGAGACCTGGAAATGGAAAAGGAGTGTCTGAGTTTGAAGTGCAGGGTAGACTAACTGGAACTAAAGAAGAGGCAGTTGGATGATTTATGGATGAAGAGCTGTGTCACAATGTCAGTGGGCACCTCGGGTTTGGCTACCATCCTGCCACCAGCAAGAGTTACAAAACACACTGAGAAAGCATGCTTTGCTTCCCTTTCGTGGCTCCCAAGAGAGGACTATTGCGGCCAGCTCCAAGGGCAGAGTATGGTAAAGTGGATCTAGCTACTGTCTTCGCTCATGTTGTGCCTTCGAGAAGGTAAATAAGGAGCAGGTATTTGACTACTTGCAAGAAACAGGGAGATGTCTGGAAACCACACCACGGTGAAATTTCAAGCAAATGAAAAGCAAGCCTGCCCTACGTAATACGGTGTAGAATTTGCTGCCAGAGGATATTTTAAAGGCCAAAACTATGAAGGATGTGCAGGGGACCAAAGCATTTTAATAGGAATTGAGGATCTCAATATAGCCTTTGGCTCAAAAAACTCCCTAAGCTCCAAGTTATTGGAAGCTGTAGGACTCCCCAGGAAACAATTGTTTAGCAGATGTTCTGCTGCTGTTTAGCTCCCTAAACTGTGAGTACTGCTGGAGTGAGGGTGCTGAAGTTGCTGCATCTTTGGCAGTATCAGAAATGGCTGGTCTTAGTTCTGTGCAATGGATTTTTTTTTTTCTTTATGCATGTTTCTAAGGACCTGAAAATTTTTTTTAAAAAGACAAGTAATGGGAAGTCATACTTGGAACTGCCTGTATAGAGTGAATTGTCTCATCCAGTGGTTCTGCTTATGGATGGGGTCAGAAAAAATAGCATGGGTGCACAAAACATCATAATACTTGTACATGAGAGATGCTAATTAAAATCAAATGCTTGCCTTTGTAACATAGCTTTCTTTGTTGTTCTGTGTTCTTTTTTTTTAAATTTATTTTAAAAGCTACAGAAACATGTGAGAATTTCAGTTGAATTTTCCTCATTAGATGGTTTCAAAGCTTAAATTTCAGTATTGCAAGCATGGATCTTTGCCATTTAATCTATAGTATATGCTGACGAAAGCAAATTGAAACTAAGGGCGTTGGTTTTACTCTTAAGCTCCAGACTCAAGCTTCTGCCCAGGGAGGTAGTGGAGTCACCATTCCTGGAAGTATTTAAAAGACATGCAGATGTGGCACTTCAGGGCGTGGTTTAGGAGACATGGTGGTGTTGGGTTAACGGTTGGACTTGATGATCTTAGAGGTCTTTTTACAACCTTCATGATTCTATGATTTTATGGCTTTTTGTGAGACTGAAAAAAAGAGTCAAGAAACCTGCCTAGTGCTCTAGTCCCCTTGCCCTAGCAGTTGAAAAGAGATGCCAGTGTAAGGGGTCTTTCCAAGGATGCCTGATGGATGAGGATTGTGGGTATGGTCTTCTACCATTGAAGCTGTATGTAATGATTCTGCGGTTCTCCTAGTGTCAAAGGTGATCACAGGATGGTGCTTACAACCAGTTTGGTGGGAGGATTAGCACATTCACCTTTGCTTCTTATTTGGGCACCGTTGATACTTTTTTGAATGCAGAAACTGATTTCTCCCCCTCCCTGAGATGTTTTTTTTTTTTAGCTACAGAGTATTGAAGTGCAATGGGGTGGAGACAGCTGCCTGTTGAATTTCAAAGCTTTGTTGTGGACCACTGAGGTGTTCCGGTCTCTCTGGGACGGTCACAAGGATCCTTTCGAAAAGAATGTGTTTGACAGCTGAGGTGCAGGGGCTATATTCCTCTTGTACCACAGATTTCAGTTCCACAGGATTTCTGGTTTTGATAATTTTTAAAAAATGAAGGTGTCTCTATTTTGCACACTTGAAATAAGCAGTGGTCATGACTGGATTGCTGGGGTTTTTTTAATTAATTTGCTCCTCAGTTTGGCTACTATTAAGTTCATAATTGTTCTGTTGATAGTGAGTCACATTATGTTTTCCAGAGTGCTCTTACAAATAGTGTTTAACTTCTATCTCAAATCTTTAATCAGGAGTGTTTGAAGATGGGGTATTTGTTAAAAGCAAAACTATTCTTTCGCATTTGCATTTCCATTCCCTTCCTCAAGGCATTTGCTATCCAAACGCTGAAGGAAAAAAGGAATCTTTTGCTGTTATCTTAATATGTCTTTGTTTTGCTAACTTCATCCTTTCTTCTAAAAGAAACCCACAGGAGAGATCTAGGGACACAGCAGCATCCCTGTGATTGACTTAAATTGCCTGCAGTGTATATGATGAGAGATGTGTGACCATGGGACACTGTGGTCCCATGGCCCTGCTTGTCTGAAGGACTCTTGGTCAAGGAATTCCCTGGATACTTGGAGGCTTTGAAGAAGAGAGCAGTGACATCCACAGAGGCAACTGCCGTTCTGAGCTACAGCCTGGCCTTTCTTTTCTTCCTTAGCTATCTTACTCTTCAAATACATACTCGTTGTTGACCAGATCCTCTGGTAAAAGCCACAGAAGGGATGCAGTGGCCATTCCTGGCTGGATGTGAGCAGTGACAGGCAGTCACTGCCTGTATTCCATGAACTACAGAAATCAGGAAAATTTCTCGTTCACCTTCCCCTAAAGCTGCTGCAAATACTTTAGAGGAAGCAGAAATAAAAATTTTTTGCAAGACAGAGAAATAGTTCATTGGAATATAATTCAAAATCCTCTATCTCATTAGTATTGAGAAACAAGATATAGCCACAAATTAGGTGTTTAAATGAAAATACCAATAAGAATAATAATAGTAAAATTTAGCATGGTTGTAAGATGAGAACTAAATAAAAGATTACAGTGTCAGTGGTAGGTTGTAGATATATTTTCTGACTTGAATTCAGGTTTGCAGCAAGGAGTTTTTACGGGAAAAATGGTGTTTTTCTTCAGTGAAGCTATACAAACTTTGTTCAGGGGGTGCTGAAATAATGTTTTGGAAGTAAACCTTGAACTACACTGAGCTCCAGAATCATTATACCCTAGGCTATTTTTAATTAAGATTTATCAGCATTTTTCAACTGGATTACGAAGTGTAAAGCTTCTAGGCATGCTTACGAACAATGCATGGTAAATATGCGGCAAAAGTGTTTTCCTCCCTTCTTCAAACCCTCCAACTCTTCAAGTTGAAAAATAGTGTTTTCTACATGTACTAGCTAACCCTTTGTTATTTAAATATGTGGTGGTTAGGGCTCTATTTTTCTATTGTTTGCATGTGAAGTAGCTTGCATTTTCATGGAATTTGAATGCAACTTGTCATTATTCTCCTACCCAGCAGCTGGTGCACATTCTGGATGCTGGCCAGAAGGAAAGGTGGGAGAAGGGATGTAAGCTTCTAAAGAGCGGGTATTGTTTGGTTTTAAGTACCAGACAACCACCCCTCCTTTCTCTTTTCCCTATCCTGTGTTGAGCTCAGAAGATGAAGGCTGATTCATGAATCTCAGGGTTGACTGCAGTTTAAGACTGGTACCTGAATTTAAGCATTAGCTCTTACATGTGAATTAGGTGTCCAACTCCTGTTATAATTGATGAATAACTTCCTAGATCTTCGCTTTCCTAAATAGGTTGCTCCTGCCAGTTGACATAACTTTGGGCATCCCTCGTGGCCTCCAGTTGTCAGCCCAGATACCAGATGGCGAAGACCAATGTGTATCTGCCATCCCTTCAGTACTTTTAACATCGGTGCTTTGTGTCATTTAAGCAACTGCATTGGGCTCCAAGTTGGGACAGGCTACAGGCTGCTAAAGCGTGATTCAGCTTTCCCTGAAGTAGACACTTAAGTCTGTTGCCTTGACTAGTGACTGTAACGGGAGCTTGAAACTTTTCAGAGCCTCCTAAATGTGGATGTTTTAATCTTGGATAGATCCCAGAGTAATTTCCTTGGGATTTTGGTTGCCTTGGTTGTTAATTTATGTTATGAGAACGTAATATTGTACAACAGCAGTCTTCTTTAATGACAAACCTTTAATAAGCTTTTCCAGTTTAGTGTTGACCTTTATTATTTACTACATAATATTGTGGCTAGAAAAAACCTATATATGGCTGTGAATATGTAGCTTGAGGATACTTAGTTCAGTATTTGTTTGAACTGAAAGTGTCTTGCTGGGAATCATTTGTACACAGGCATGCATCTACTATCCCCATGCTCATACGCACCATGATCAGGTTTCTTATACCATCTGATTTAATTTCAAATTATTCCAACAGCACTTTGCATTATTTTAAGTGTTTCCACAGGATAAGTTAAATAAAAAAGTATCTATTGATGACTTTCTATTTGGTCTTGGTTAAAATAGTACGTGTAACAGTAGAAATCCATCCAGGAATAGCCTCTTAAACACTCTGGCTTCTAAGCAACAGCCCATAACACTTTACTGTTAGGCTGGATATCGCATATTGCTGGGATTGTTGTGAATCAATACATTCCTATTTTGTCTCAAAGAGTAATGTTATAAGAATCAAAGAAACAACCACAACAGCAACAAAAAAATCCAAGCAGTAGCCTGAATATGTAAACAACTTAATTTCCTGTTTGTATTATCCCAATGCAGTAACATGAACAAAAGAACTTGGATACACTGAGTCCATTTTACAGAAAGGCTATTGCTAACTTGGCAGTTGTGGTGTTTGACCAAAAGATTGTGATTTAAAACTGTAAGAACAGAATCTGCAAATCTGCTAACTCAGGGTGCTTGGACATATATTCACTATCAAATAACAGAGATTAGGATTGTGAAGAGAGGTAGGAGAAAAAATTTATATAGACACAATTAGAGCTATAGTCCTTACAAAGGGGATTTAAAATTTTCCCTATCTGTTATGGTAACACAGGCTGAAATACTTTTATTGATGAATAGCAAAGGAAGAAGGAAGGATTGGACTTGAGTAGAGCACTAAGGTTTCCTTTTGATATTTGTAAAACTTGATTTTGAAAGGAGCACAAAATAATTAGAACTGGTAGAATAAACTAATCCTGTAGTGGTGAAGTTGAGCAAGATATTTAAACATATGCTCAACTTTAAACAAGCAATATATTTTTGGGCTAGATCCACCAAGAAAGAAAGTACTTTTCCTTATACCTAAGTTCAAAACCGAAAATTTCAGATTGTTGGCTCAGTTACTACCTAACCTGGAGGAATCAAAGTTTATTTGCAGAAAACTTCAATAGGTTCCATGGGCTTTGAATATTTCTTCTGAGAATGAGATACTTCACTGACAGAATAATGGTATGAATTTTAAGCTGATTTTGCCTTTTTAGCTTTTCATACTGTTTAGCTTTGGAAGCTCCTACCCATTATGAAGACATTTATGGATCCCATTGGGGTCTGACTACCCCATTGTGATGAATGGGAGAGTTCAGGCCTTTACACTGGGTTTTATGGCTTGGACTGTACAGCTATGTCCTACTAAGCTGACCTTTCCTTCACCAAAGTGTAAGTCTATGTGGTGCACAAGTCATTGTAGTATTAATTAATTTGGGTTTGTGGATGGGTTTTTTGTTTGTTTTCTACTGTTTAAAATAATTAGGCATAAACTTTATTTCTTTTAGACTTGGTGCAGTAAAGACTTTGTTTACATTTAGATGATTTTTTTACCTTCTAGTAGAAGGTTATGTTTTTGTATAAGGACACAAGGCAAAACATGGTAAAGAATGAAAGATTCAGAGTGGAAAAATGATCCAGTCTGTTGTTAGGAAAAACATGAAGATATTTTCTTTACAAAACATTCCCCATTATCACACACAATGATGAAACACAGCAAGTAGGAAGGTAACAGTTATCACAGACTGGGCTGTTGTTGTGGTTTAACCCCAGCAGGCAACTAAGCACCACACAGCTGCTTGCTCACTCCCCCCACTCCCAGTGGGATGGGGGAGAGAATTGGAAGGGTAAAAGTGAGAAAACTTATGGGTTGAGATAAAAAGAGTTTAATAATTAAAATATAATAAGAATAGATTATAATGAAAAGGAAAACAACAGAGAAATATAACCCAACAAAGACAAGTGATGCAAATGAAAATATCTTCTCACCACGAATCAACTGCTGCCCAGCCAGCCTCTGAGCAGCAGCCTCCCTGCCAACCTTCCCTCCAGCTTTATATGCTGAGCATGACATCCTATGGTATGGGATATGCCTTTGGTGAGTTGGGGTCAGCTGTCCCAGCTGTGTCCCCTCCCAGCTTCTTGTGCACCCCCAGCCTGCTCACTGGTGGGGTGGGGTGAGAAGCAGAAAAGGCCTTGACTCTGTGTAAGCACTGCTCAGCCATAGTGAAAACATCTCTGGGTTATCCACAGTTTGCAGCACAAATCCAAAACATAACCCCCTACTAGCTGCTGTGAAGAAAATTGACTCTACCCCAGCCAAAACCAGCACAACTGTTCATTCAGCTTCTGCATTTAGATCCCACTGAACTTGAATATGCATTTCTGGACTTTCTGAAGTTGAACAGGCACAAAGCGCTGCCTCTGGCTGTAGATTTCCAAGCAAGAGTCAGGGCTCAGGTTGTGGCTGAGGTCATTGTGGCTCAGCTGACATGCAGTAACCTGTGAAGTGCAATGTGCGTGCTTAGCCCATAGTCAGTACAGAGCAACTGTATTTGGTATAACCATGTTTCATTGTGAGCTAAGTGAAGCTGAGTGCTTAGTTCACACTAAATGCAAGGTAGCATGTGCAGAGATAGTTGTTGGTCTGATCAACGTTGAGCTAGTAAGCTGCAGGAACTTGCCTCCTTAGTTTCCCTGTTTTCAACCCTCTTTGGAGAGCTGAGAACTTGTGGCCTCATCAGTGATGCCCTGTGACCACTGCCTGCTTCTCCAAACTTATAAGTAGCCCAAGAAGAGGATCTAGAAAAGAGTGTGCTGACATTGCATAACTTTAAGATCACACAGTGAGGAAAGCAAACAGATGTATTCCTTGCAAAGGGTTCAGCACTTCTTGTTTTAGAAGGTACTAGGTTTTTTTCACCCTCGCCTCTCTGAAGGGCTATGTAGAAACTGGGCCAGGAACTTTTAAGATCTTCTCCCTAGGACTTTATTCTTGAAAGTTTTGTTTCTGCATATTGCTCTCTTCTTTCCTGTAGCTGACTTCTCTTACCATGGCTGTTCCATGTAAAATCTTTCCCATGTCCATCCTTTTTCCAAGTATCTCCTGCTATGCAATTTTTTTATCACTTTTTTAAACTTATTTTTCCTCTTTCTTTTCCAAGATTCAGTACATGTACAGGTATGGTTCTGCTTAGGAGAAACATCTACTCCTTCAACTTTGGCTAACTTCTCATTCCCATGGGAAAGTGGTTATCCTAGATTTTACCACTACACTGTTTAAAATTGTTTGTGTTCAGACAGGTGCTAAATAAAGTTTATCTGTTGCCTGTCATGGCCATTCCTCCCTTCGTTGCTAGTCAGAGCTGCTCTGTTGGAGCAGGAATACTGAACAACGTTGAGCCCTAAACATGAAAGGAACAGGATGCTCTGGGGATCTTACCTTTCATATAAGTTTCTCAGCAAAATCTGTAATTAGAAGCGCAGTCTAGCTGCACTACAAATATTTTAGTAACTAAATAAAGACTCTGCAGTATGATGCTGTATCAAATTAATACGGTAACCATATCCTATCACATATTTAGTGTTTCATGTTGTGGCCTGTTGTGACTCTGATGCCAATGATGGCCTGTATTTTCATTGTTTTTATACTTCAAAATCTTTTAACCTCTTCAAGCTTTATTGTCTCAGATAAATTAGTTGTCCAGCTTATTTTTAGAGCCTGTTTATGCCTCATCAAATAATGAATAGAAAACGTTTCCCTCACTCCCAAGTTCTGTTCTGTTTTGTTTTTGATGTCTCAGTATATGGCAATTTGATTGGAGAAAAAAGATAAAGATCACCCCCACCCCCCCAAAAAAACCCAACCCCAATAAACCCCTAAAAAAAAAACCAAACCCAAAAAACAATGCAGGAAACTGAGACTAAAAGAAACAACCCTAGCATTTTCCAAAGGCGGTACAGAAGACTAGGATGACAAACTGCCAGCCAGACTTTGCTTATAAATCAGGTTGTCTTTATTTTCATGCTAAGCAATTATAAACACATGTTTCTGTTTCTGCATGAATCATCTCTGATATTTGGATTCCAGGGTTAGTATGTTATACTCATACTTTACTTTACCTCCATAATGAAGGGCTTAGGGAGGCAGGGTGCTGCAAAGGGCCTAAATGCTCAAAAATGATATGGTAATTACCGACGTGGTGACTTGGTACCACCAGACTCATTGTCACACTCTCCAATGGTGGGTCAGTGATATTGACCATGTGGGATACCTATTCTGCCTGTTAAGTTACAGTACTGAGGAAGGAACACGTGGAGGACAGCTTCATAGCCAGGTGTTCTTGTTAGGCTGATACAGATCACTCTGATTTTGGTTAGAACATTTTAATTTGTCAGAGTGAACAATGCCTGAGACTTCTATGAGTAGCGTGGCTTGCAAGCTATGGATTTGGACAGATGCATGACAGGACGCACATTTCTCTCTGAAATGATGACAAAAGACACAACTGATGATGAAAGACAGACATGGTCCACAAAGATCCAAACTTTCATACAGCTTGATTCTAGAAGTGTTCTGAATAAAGCCTTTTTTTGAGGTCCATCTCTGTTGTATGCTGGACTGCATAGCACATGAGCATACAAGATCACAAGTGCTGTCTGTGTGCTCCATCATCTGAACCCTGTTAATTCCATCAAACAGACCACTTCTGCACCACTACCCTTAGGAGAATGTTAATCGTAACTTTCCACTGCTCTTGGTTACATTACAGCTATCCACATGGCCATGTTTTGGGTATCCTGCGATACAGCTGGACTTGGGCAGTTAGGCTTTTTCAATACCCCTCTCTCCCAGGCCATCGTTATAGCAGGGTAAAGCTAAAGCCACCTAGTTTATATATAAACATAGGAGCCCAGATGAGTCACAAAGAAAATTCTCTGAGCTGGTTTGCAAAAATACTCTTTTTACATTCTCAGATTCCAAGAAATTTCAATCTGTGCAGAACTTATAAAACAGTATTTAAATTCAGCATAGCATAGAATTACATCATGTCACACATGCTCTCAAAAATAGCATCTTGTTGATGGCGTTCAAGTAACAGTATTTAATTGTGCGTTTTTTTCAGTTTTTCAAGATGTTTTGTGGAATTTTATATATAACAAGAAAGCCAAGGCCTTTTCTACTCTGCATACTGCAGGAGGTAGACTGTGGCCCAAGGACCTGAGAGAGGACAAAGCATTTCATTTTGCCCTCAAAAATTGATTGGCTTTATTTTAATTGGCACAGCTGTGTCCAACCTCCATTTCCCTGTCTCTCTTTGAAACCGTCTGGATGATAGAAAACGTTTCAGGTTGGAAGCATTGCCCCTCAGAGCCAGGCAGCACATCAACCAGTATCCGCAATAGCTGAAGTTACCACTTTTGAATGGGGGATACTGCTACAACTACAGATTTTCTCTGGCAAGAGCCAGGTTTTACACAGTGGGAATTTGTTGCAACTTTAAACTCCTCAAATAGCTCTAGGTCACTGGAGTAGGATCTTTCAGTAACAAATTTCTGTCATGGAGGGGAGAACCAATATGTTCTTTGTTCAGTCCAAGTGTATTGCTCCCAACAGAGGGCAGAAAAAAGTTGAGACCAAGGCTTGGCATTGGCAGATGTATGCTAGCAGGAAATCTCCAGGAAGAGGGTTTTGGCTGGTGAAGTCTGGCAGGGTAAGAGTCTCTTTTTGCTATCTCAGTTAGTGTGAAAAGACGATTCAAGCTTGGGAATCTGTCCCCATGTCTTTTTGTGCGTGTTAGTCACGGAGCAGGTGGCATATAGATTATACCATATAGAGATCAACACATATAAATTAGAATGAGCTTAAATGCAGGGTGACTCAAGTTGGAGGTGACATGTACCACAGAGTCGGGAAAAGGTATTGCTGCTTGTCGTTCAGATCTGCATGCCATCACCCTATTCCCAAACACACATGTACCCTTCTCCTTAGACTTGGGAAGCAATTCAGCCATCAACTCTGGTACATTTGGAAAAAATTATAAACTCATGTGAACCAGGACGTTTGTTTCGTGGCCCTTGCCTGCCTTTGGAATGTAGGTATATTCTGAACACCTACTGGTTTGAACAGTAGGTATATTCTTCTGTTCCCTCACGAAATTACCTATTGCTTCACACATCAAAAAGTAAGATAATTGTAGAGAGCAGAAGATAGGCCTTTCACCTGTGTTGATAGCCTAAATACGGAGAAATCCATATTTAGCATTTGTTTGTTTGTGTTTGAACTTGGATTATGGATAAATTTCTGAAATTGGTATCTCTGTTTTGCTTTATAGAGCACTATTGGACCACTCCCTCCATGATGAAACTAAACCAGATGAAGTGCTCCAACTAGCAGCATGTATCCATTGAATTATTCAGAAACAGAAATATCAGGCAGGAGTTATTCAGAAATAGCTATCATCGCACACACTGTATACGTACAGTGGATGTCACATCCTCAACACCAGCTGTTTCACACTGCAAGTTCCCTACTGGGTTATGCTGCTTCCTGACACAGCCCTGAAGCTCTGCTGGCAGGAGCAAGGAGGGGTGCTTGCACTATAGTGGCTGGGGATACATCTCATCTAGGAGATACAACTTAGTTCCACTTTGAGGTCTAAACTAATAAAACATGCCTCTCCTTGCAGAGGTAGAGGCCTTGCTTTGTAATCAGTGGAAGAGATAATCATAGAGTGCCTACAAAATTTAATACACCCTGTCCATGTCAAAAACATCTTGTGAAAGCCATTGGCTAAGGTCAGCATCTTACAGGGTTATGCTTTGACAGCTTAGAAATCTTTTTGTCTCAAAACCGCTTTATGCAAATATATTTCTATATAGTAGTAAAATGATATTAACAATGTTAAAAATCATAAAAGCGAAGCGCTTTTAAGACTTGTGGCTTACAGTGCATCTGATTCTCTTGTCTCAGTGCTTCAGAGAAAATGCTCAGTGTTAAATACTTGGCTAATTTGGGCCTTAAGGCTTGAGAACTTGGCATGGCTTTATTGTATGCTCAGGTAGATAATAATTGAGTTTCAAGCTTGCACAGCTGTTTTGAGACCATTTACTTTTCATTATGCTTGTGCATATTGTAGTTGAGTTTATCTTTCCATGGGTAAGTCTGAGTCACCGGTGTGTAGTGCAAAATTGCATGTGTGTGTGCGCTGCTCTTGCTCTTTCTCTCGGTGTACTTAAATGAATATATACTTATTAGGGGAAAGCAATGATGGTAACAGATCCCTAAGTGGGGCAACTTTTGTGCAATTATAGGCAATTGGAATCCTCAAGGAACCTGCAAATTTGCACTTGTTGGTCCCTCTTTCTACTGGTATGTTTCATGAGCTCAAAATGGGGTGTGTTTTTCTCTCACCATCATTATTGAGAACTGCTGTGATTAAAAATGTATTTATTATCATCACCATCATCACTACTTCTAAAATGCTGGGGCCATGGATCTCCTGGCTCTGAGGTGGTCTTCTCTGCAGTTGAGAGGATGGCAGCTTCGAACCAGCCCCACTCCCGCAATGACCCCTGCCCGTCTTTCATTCCCCAGCGTCCCTGCTTACATATAAAACAGAGCGGAAGCATGAAAATGCTTGGATAACTTCTGAAGACTTTCTGGCACGCCCATGTATTGCTCATACCTCCAACCATGCCTGCAAACACCCTGGCTGTTAATCCAGGCAGCTGCTGTTGAGTTGTGCTCTCACCCGTGTGAATGCCATATGAATGAGGTACGTGCAGCCTGCCAGGATGGGCAGAGCAGGGGGAGAGGAGCTTGTTCATGCTGCCTCTCTTCCTCTTCTTGCCTTGTTACTGCTCTAGTCTGTACTGCATCCAGTGGCAAACCCTTGGTCCTTATTGGGTTTTCTAGGCTCTCTGAAAGCACTATTCCTACTACTAATGTAGGAATAATGTTGATCGGTTCAAAGCCCTGCCCCTTTTTCTACCACAGAAGGATAATTCTTTACATAATTGTGCATTACTCTTGCTTTTCTGTCTAGTAATGTTTTGGGTTTTTTTTGTGAATAATACTGTTCATTGCTGCCACTATTAACCCCTTTATTCTGTCATCCATTTTACTTGTCACATTACAATGTGTTTATTGAACCTTTTCTCAGCTTGCATTTTAAATACTGTAAGCCCAGTCCCTTGTTAACTCCACAAAATCTTGATCCAATTGGAACCTCTGCCTATTGCCATAATGAAAATATTAAACAGTAATTTCCTCCTCAGATAGCAATAGATGTAGCATTACTGGGACTCTTGAACTGCTCATCAAATAGAAATTTTATTTTAACACCTGTAGCTGAAATGAAGTCAAACGCTCAGCAGCTGCTGTGCTAACGTTTCCATGAAGGAGATAAAACTGAAAATGTATGCAAAACCAGCGACAATGCTTAGTATAAATATTTATTCAAACTATATGAAAAGTTGAGGGGAAATACTTTTCTGATGTATAGTATGATATTGACATTTTTACAGAGATGTGATTTTTCTAAGCATTTTGTTGAGGAAAGATATCAAGCCCTCTATGCATGTTTCAGCTGTGGGTGTCAAAAGACATGCCGATACTTCCCTTTCTCGCCCCTCTGCAAGAAAATGATTCTTTGATCTTTGTCAGTGCAGGAAAGCTAAATGCTGTCTGCAGTGCTGTTGGATTATTCCCAAACGAGCTTCTTCCACTAAGGATATTATTTTAAAATATATTATGGCCTCTGACCAGTGTTGAAATACCTTTTTAAACTAGAGCCATATCTCTGCCTTTACTGGCAAAGATGCTGATGATGCTTCAGGTTTGCTGTCTTGCTTAGGTCTAAGAAACCAATTCATTGTGTCCAGTGCAAGCAGTCCAACAGGATAGTCATTGAACAGTTACTTCTTCATGATTACCCACCTATTTCAGGCAGTTATGCATCATCTGCAACAGCTCTTAACTTTAATTTTCCCATGGTATGGAAATGCACAATTTAAATACTATTATAGTTTGATTTATGTTTTCCCTGTCATATTATAGAATAGTATTTATGATGCTATGGCAAGAACAGCTTTTATGAATATCCATTGCTCTGGCTGTGTCTCAGTGTTTAATCATTCTACTGTGAACAATATCCTTGAAAGGGTAACAGGATGTGAACATCCTGGTTCATGAAGAACATATGCAACAAGATTATTAAGCAATTAGTCTCCATAGATCATGTTTTCTTGGTGTATTAATACAGGTTTCAAGCATTTTGGGAGGTATGAGACTACAGTAATAGATTTATTGGAACAGAAACATGCAACCTATGCCTTCAATAGCAAGGTAACACATTTAGTGAATGCAGTTAATTTCTTCTTCCATGTTCTGTGAACCAGAATGATTGACAGTAAGTTCTCCAGAATGATGGAATAATAGAATAATTTAGGTTGGAAAAGACCCTTAAGGTCATTGGGTCCAGCTGTTAACCTAATGGTGCCAAGTCCGCCACTAAACCATGTCCCGAAGCACCACATCTATTTGTCTTTTAAATAACTCCACGGATGATGACTCAACCACCTCTCTGGGCAGCCGGTTCCAATGCTTGGCAACCCTTTCAGTGAAATAATATTTCCTAATATCCAATCTAAACCTCCTCTGTCGCAACTTGAGGCTGTTTCCTCTTGTCCTATCACTTGTTACTTGGGAGAAGAGACTGACCCCCACCTCACTACAACCCCCTACTGGGTAGTTTTAGAGAGCGATAAGATCTCCCCTCAACCTCCTTTTCTCCAGGCTAAACAATCCCAGTTCCCTCAGCCACCCTTCATAAGACTTGTTCTCCAGACCCTTCACCAGCTTCGCTGCCCTTCTCTGGGCACACTCCAGCACCTCAGTGTCCTCCTTGTAGTGAGGGGCCCAAAACTGAACACAGTATTCAAGGTGTGGCCTCACCAGTGCTGAGCACAGGGACACAATCACTACCCTACTCCTGCTGGCCACACTATTCCTGATACAAGCCAGGAAGCTGTTGGCCTTCTTGGCCCTCTGGGCACACTGCCGGCTCATGTTCAGCTGTCTGTCAACCAACACCCCCAGCTTCTTTTGAGCTGGGCAGCTTTCCAGCCATTTGTCCCCAAGCCTGTAGCGTTGCATGGGGTTGTTGTGTCCCAAGTGCAGGACCCGGCACTGAGACATGTTGAACCTCATATAGTTGACCTCAGCCCATTGATCCAGACTGTCCAGCTCCTTCTGCAGAGTCTTCCTAACCTCAAGCACATCAACGCTCCTGCCCAACTAGGTGTCATCTGCAGACTTGCTGAGGGTGTACTTGATTCCTTTGTCCAGATCATTGATAATGATATTAAACAGAGCTGGCCCCAACTTGATAGTGTGAACTTATCAATCAAAAGCTCTTATTTGTATCAAAGAAAAATTTACCAAGAAGTCAGGTTATTTGTGGGAAATTTTTTTAAAGTTTCGGTAATTTTTCTCCTAATTCAACAACAAAGTAAAAACTGCCATTGATTCCAGTGGTAGCTTGGAATAGAATGGTGGCTTACACTTAGTAAAGAAATGGTTGCAGTAATTTCTTCCTTCCCCACTTCCCCCTATTACATGTCTGTAACTGAATGATGTTCTCTCTGTGCCTTCTACAGCTTTCCAAGGGAGAAGAGCTCAGAAGTAGACTAGTTTTATGAGAAATATTGCACCCTCCTTTTGAAATACTCAGTGTTTCATAACTTAAAAGAATGACAAGCCTCTCAACTCTACTTTTCAAAAAGGTTTAAGTTGGGTAGCTTTAATAGGAAATAGTTTTAAAAACCCATTATTCTAAAATGGTCCAAGTTCAGCAATCATTAATTGTCATAGACCTTAAGTGAACAATTCCAATCTAGAGATCTATATCAATGTATCATTTATTATTAAAGCTAATTTTTTGTTTAATTATTCACAGCACTGTCATGGATTGATTTCTCTCTGGTCTAGGGCTAGAATTTGACTTGAATTATTTTAAAATAAATTAGAGGAATGTTTTGTACAATTTTTCTATTTGCCGCATATGTAATTGAAAACGTCACTTATTTTTCCCTTAAATAATTTTTGTTTACCTGTTAATAACAACCTAAATCTCAAATATAAAGAACATAATTCCTGTTTATGGATTGATTCTGAAGTTCTAATTTGACATATTGCCTGGTATTAAAAGATATTTAAAGGAAGATTACAGGACTTTGAATTAACTTCTACATTTACTGCTTCTAAAGAATAATATTAAGACGACTTGACAGCCATGGTAAATGTAGACTGGGGGGAAAAGCTGATTTATATTAAAGATGTGAATCCTTCCCTTCTACCCCAGTTATTTGTGTGTATGCTTATGTCTGAGGCTGTACTGTCTACCTTCCTTCAGCTTTTTTGGTATCGGACACCAAATGTTGAGAACTATGCTTCTTTAAAGTGCGATATATTAGCTATCACTGAATTAAATCCAGAGTAGGAATGGCAAGAGACATGGCCATATGACCACTGTGTCCCCACACATGATCATCTTAAGTCGCTCCTCACCAATGTTTGGAGGTTTTTTGGAACAGATCAGGAATGACAGCATTTTTGCTGTTTGCTTAGGACACTTATCCTGGTTTTATCCTTACTCCTAGAAAAAGTTGCTGAAGCTTGCATGTATTCATGGACTGTGTTGGTTCACTTTACTCTTAAGTAACCTGTTTTATTCAGTGCTTCCTCATAAGTCCTGCTTTCTAGACCTCTGAATATCCTCATGGTGATTAACTGAGCTTGTTTTGGAGGGTTCACATCTGTGTTGAAATGCAGTGGTATATAAGACTGGGTGCTGAAGAGAGCAGCATTACTTCGTACCGTGCATATTTTTTGTGTTTCAAAGCACTGGCTAGTTTCTCTCAAGTTGATGTGTGATTTGCATTTAATAGTAGCCTGTCCCTACCAATATTAAAGAAGGAATTGTGCAATGCGATATCTAGGATGCACTCTTGTAATACTGTGTAGGTGATGGTGTTCAGTCAAGGCTGTGTAAGGAACAGATATGTGACCACAGCTGTCTAAAGCATGTTTTTATTGTATGCCCGTCTATCTTTTCCTCAATTTACGGGCTTCCTGAACCAAGGTTATGTCTGAACTCTATTGGATGCTGAGTTTTAATCAATGAACTTACCTAAAAAGATTTTTGGACGTATTTTAGACCTTTAACATATGCTACCTCATGTGTCACTGTATTTATGTGGTCTGGGAAAAGGACATTTTTCTGTTTTTTCAAACTTCTGTTTGCTATTTTAATTTTATTTGACACTTCACATCCATTAGAATTAGAGACTATTATTTTCTATTTACCTTTTTAGATCATTCATGATTTTACAGAATTTTGTCACTTTTGTTGTCTTCTCTCCCATCCTCAGACTGAACAGTCTACTGTATAATCCTTCTAATACAAAAGTCAACATTAATTTGTTGACACCCTCTCTATTTGTAGCCTGAGGCTTTCACAATGACAATTAAAGACACCAGGACTCCATGCAGTTTCAAGCTGGGAGCATGTGATATGTATATATAATTGCACGTTGAAGTTTTCTCTTTTTGTTGTAATTCCTCCTAATATTCTGTCTTATCCTTTGGACCGCCATCAGACTGAGTAACATCTGTGATGGCTTTCGTTGTGTAGGGTTTTTTGTTGTTTGGCTGGGGTTTTTTGTGTTTTTTTTTTCCCTCCTTTTCTTAACTGGAACATTTGATGGTGGATGTACACTATGGTTCCTAAATGGTAATAACAAATTTTGAGTCTATTATTGCCTGTTGATAGCCAAAGCTAGTGTTGGTTATGTGCCTTACTTTGACATTTGTATTTTACTTGCTATTTTATTGCCCAATTGCTCAGTACTGTGAGATTTTTCTGTAGCTCTTTATAGTTTTATTTTTATTCATATTTTATTCATAGTTTTATTTATTTATTCAGGGTTACTGAACATGCTTTTCATTCATACTCCTTCTGTCATTAAGCACGTATTAATCTATGTTGATCTTTCCTCCTATTTCACAGAATCACAGGTTGGAAGGGACCACAGGGATCATCTAGTCCAACCTTTCTAGGAAGAGCACAGGCTAGACAAGATGGCCCAGCACCCTGTCCAGATGGCTCTTGAAGGTGTCCAACGTGGCCGAGTCAACCACTCCCCTGGGGAGATTATTCCAATGGGTGACTGTCCTCAATGTGAAAAATTCTCCTCTGATGTCCAATCGGAATCTCCCCAAGAGCAACTTGTGTCCATTCCCCCTTGTCCTCTCCATGGGACTCCATGTAAAAAGGGAGTCTCCATCTTCTTTGTAGCTGCCCCTTAAGTACTGGTACATGGTGATGAGATCCCCTCTGAGCCTCCTTTTCTCAAGGCTGAACAAACCCAGTTCTCCCAGCCTATCCTCATATGGCAGGCTTCCCAGTCCTTTGATCATCTTGGTGGCCCTTCTCTGGACCCCTTCCAGCCTGTCCACATCCTTTTTGTATAGCGGGGACCAGAACTGTACACAGTACTCCAGGTGTGGCCTGACAAGCGCTGAGTAGAGTGGGATAACGACTTCTTTCTCTCTTCTGGTGATGCCCTTTTTGATGCAACCCAGCATCCTGTTGGCCTTCTTGGCCGCAGCAACACAATGTTCACTCACGTTGAGCTTTCTGTCCACCAGGACCCCCAGATCCCTTTTGACAGAGCTGCTTTCCAACCAGGTGGCTCCCAGTCTGTGCTGCACTCCCAGATTATGTCTTCCCAGGTGCAGGACCTTACACTCCTCCTTGTTGAACTTCATAAGGTTCTTGCTGGCCCACCCTTCCAGCCTATCCAGATCTCCCTGCAGAGCAGCTCTCCCTTCTGGAGTCTCTCCTTCCCCACTCAGTTTGGTGTCATCTGCAAACTTCGTCAGGCTACACTTGATGCCGTTATCCAGATCACTTATAAAGACGTTGAATAACATTGGGCCCAATATTGATCCCTGGGGGACCCCACTTGTGACAGGTTGCCACTTGGAAAAGGAGCTATTTACCACCACCCTTTGGGTGTGGCCTGTCAGCCAGTTCCCCACCCATTGCACAGACCACTTGTCTAGGCCATAATGCATTAATTTCTCCAGGAGGAGACTGTGGGGGACCGTATCAAAGACTTGGAGAAGTAATTTCAAGACAGCAATGTTTTTCAGAGCTTTTGATATGGAACCTTGCTCATTTTGTGACTGCTGTCCTGATCCTGAGCAAAGCATTTTGTAAACCCATGGGATCACCATTTATTTGCATGCTAGCTAATTCCTTCAAAGACATTTTAATAATTTTGTCCATTATCGTTTCTCTTACTAAATCTATGATGGGCCTTCTCCTGTATATCATGGATACTCATTTATCCAATGATGTTATTCTTTAATATAATTTCCAGCACTGAAGCTGATTTAAATGTTAGATTGTACAAATGAGATATTGTATGATAGTTACAATAATTTGATAATGTCACATAAGAACTCTTTCAAATCTCTTGGGTGAATGCCATCTGGTCTTGACAATTTGTTACCGTTTTTTATTGATCCATTCTACAGCTTCTCCACTGGAACATTAGCTTAAGACAGTTTCTCATTCTACATAAAGGAAGGACTTGATGTGGGATCATTCAGAAATCTGATGCAAAAAAGTCTTGTAGCTCTTTTGCTATCTGTTGTTAGTCATACAAGCTCTCTTGTAGGTTTCTCATTCATTTATTGTATTTGAGGAAAATCTATTATTGCTGCTATGTCCTTAGCAAATTGTTCTACAAATTCTTTAGTAATAGATCTTATTATTTTACCTGTAAGTTACCAGAATTGTGAGGTTTATTATTTGCATGTGACTTCTGTGACCAGTAGCTGACTTCTGTTGTCGTGTCAAAGAGGCAAAGGAAGTGATTGCTTTGGGGGGTTTTTTGGTACTTCTGGGTTTTTTTGTTTTGTTTTGGTTTTTTGTTTTTGTTTGGTTTGTTTTTTTTTTCTTCTTCCAGACCCTTGTCTTTGATCCGTTTGTTATGGAATGTGGGCACAAGAACTGGCCCTTCCCCAGTGCTCCTGGACAGATCATCTAGACGTGTTGTGAGGTGCCACCTCTGTACCCAGCAGGCACACCACAATGCAAGCTTCACTGGCATCACTGACCCATCTGTCCACTTGCCTGGGATTTATATATGACAGGGTAGATAGTTTCAAGCATCATGTGTAGTATAGCAAGCCAGAAAATGTGTGAGCTGCTGCTGGGCTTGTATTCGTGTTTGCTTTCACTAGTAGATTTTGAAGTTCTCTCTGCTTTTTACCTGTTTACTCATTCTCCCTCTTCCCTTTCTCTTCTGGCAGAGTGCAGCCCCCCTCTCCTGCCCTAGTCTGTGGGTATGTGGTTTTGTTTGAGTTTTTGCACAGAGTTAGAGGTGGAGGCCCAATTAGTAGATGTTCAGCTTCATCTGCTCTCTTGGGAAAGTCTTGGCATGATGCCATTTGCTTCTGAATGATAACTAAAATTAAGGCTTTATTATGTACATGGGTGGAGTTTTTTGGTGGGTTTTTTTGTTTGTTTTTTAAAGCTACACGTTTTTTATTGTTGTTTTGTTGCTTTACTAGACAGACTTAAGGAAGAAAGTAAGAATTCAGTTTGTATAAACCTTTAGATGAATAGGTAGAAATTAGAAAAGTAAGTCGCCGTGGAGGTTCTCAGCTTTCATATCATTGCAAAAAAAAAAAAAGAGAGGAAAAAAAGTCTTATATAAAGGGGGGATGTGTGCATATGTTGTTCAATACTTTGGGACAATGCTTGGAAAGGTAAGGAGTGAAAACATGACAGGATTAATACTCATGAAAGTACGATTAGGGTATTGTTCTTCACATCGTGAATTAGATTAAATATTTATGAATGATTCCTTTGTGCCATGATGGGGACCTACCTGAGTGCACTTTCTTTATTGTTTACAGTGATAACACTTTGGCTCCTGACACCTTTCTTTTATGAAAACCTGGCTCTTCTCTTGAGACATCCAGCAGCTTTTCAGATGTTGTTACTTTAAGTATCTTACTCTAATTAGAGAAGGGAGGCAGGACTGTGAAATCAGAAAGATGTACGTAAAAACTTAGACTTGTTTTATCTAGCCTGTTAATGACTTTTAATACTTCTTAAAAAAACCAAACCAAACAAACAAAAAAAAAACCCACAACAAAGAACCCTATGTAAAATGTTCATAGATTCTGAACTGATGCAAGATGTCACAACCCTATTTAAGTCCAAAGACTTTCTTCAATTTATGCAAGCTGAGGCTTTGTACGTGTAGGTCTTGAACTATGGGGAAATGTTTAATTTATTTGTTGCTGTCTGAGCATGGCTTGGGCAGTGAGGGCTCTTTCCCTGCCACTGTCACAGACTGACTGTATTAAGGGCAACAGGGCTGCAGAGGGCTCTTGTGGAGTTGCTGAGAGAGTTGCAGGACCATTGCAAAGAAGTCCTGTTGAGGCCAGGTTGGAGCCAGGACACATGCCTCAAGCCCTTGAGGAGTTCAGTTGCCAACTTTAGGAAGTCTTTGAGGATGCATGAACTGAGACTTTCAGGAGCTCAGCCCTTTTACTCTCTGCAGATTTTCAGAGATGAGAAACACATGGTCCAGACAGCAGAGCAGCCACCTGGTCATTTTGAAACCTATGCTCCTCAGTGGTTCCCAGCTTGGTGCTGCTGTTGGCTATATGTCTACATGAGACCTCCACCCCGTTCGTGGGATGCAGGCTGCATGCCCACACAGACAAGTTTCCTGCCAAAAGTCTGTCTTGTCCTGTCTGAGGAGTGCCCAGACCAGAGTGACTGAGATATAACATATCTCACAGTGTGTTTCTGGTTATCCCCGATCCTGGCTGCTCCTCAGGCTTTTTTATTCTTCCCTCCTCCTCAGTGTGCCTCTACCCTTCTTCCATCTAGCGTCTGACCAGCTGGTGGGGATGATGCTCTGGGACCCTGGGGAAAGGAATGGGTGTGGATGGACTCTGCAGACAGAGGAGTCTCTCTGGCTGGCAGAGGTGCTGGGAAACCAGAGGGAGTCTTCGTCAGGTGCACAGAGCGCCCTCCTCCCTGCTCTAATGGATTAAAAATGCTAGAGCTCCCCAGCCAAACCACTGCCAGCTCATTTGTTCTCTTTTAGCATGGGTTAAGTAGTGGAATTATTAAATCTGAGAAGTGGCTGGAACTCTCTATTAAAACAGTCCATGTAAAATGAATGCACCCTGAAGTAGGTGCCCTGGGTAGTATATTTCAGTTGAAATGATTCAGACTGTCACAGATAAAATTGACCAAAGCCAGTTGCATAACAGTTTGTACAATTAATTGCAAGTGGTGCCTGCAGCCTTGCCTATATGTATATACAGATATCTGAATAATTCTTTAAAAATAACAGTATATTACTACTTTATAACTGCATAACTCTTCATTCTAGAGGCTCAAATAACTTTGTATTCCTGGGTGGATGACTTTCCAAAGTCCTTGTGAGCTGGATAAGTATTCAGTTGATTTTATGGCATATAGAAGTTGGCTGCCTTTTCATCATCTGGCTGAATGTTTCACTACAGAGTTATATTTTTGTTAGTAACACTGTTATTAATGAAAGTGCCAAGTTGTTACAGTGTTTTGTGGCAGTATTTGGTGGAGATCATTTGAGCGAAGTGGAATTCAAACAGCTTATTGGCTGGAAAGAAACCTGTGTTTAGAGGATTAGTCATTTGGAGAATATTTTTATATTTAATAAAGGGCTTAATTAAAAGATCCTACAGTCCTCCAAGACATTTAGATGCTTTGAACAATATATTTGGGTTAAAAGAATAAATAATAAAAACCCCCACCAAAGACAATTGAGAGTATACAGTAATAAAATGTGAATATACCCTATTTTATTGTTCAATTGCTATTAAACACTTTATTGAAGTGAAGTTCAGTAGTACGTACTGTCTTGTGAGCCATCTAAAATGTATTTTATATATCATTACTTTTTTAATGCTCGTATCTTCTGTAAAGCTATTGGCCTTTTTTCTTTAATTTGTCAGGAGAGTCTTAGAATAAAATGAAAATGTACCTTTAGCTGAGAGGATAAATGTGCTTTGGTTCTGAACCGAAACATGACTATAAAAATTGCACCTTTCTACCCAGGAGAATTGATATCTATATTTTTAGTATGTTTCATTCATTAATTTTAATGACTAAAAAGTCATCTTTCACTGTTTTTTTATCCCAGTTGGTTAGTAAACTGTCATGTAGCAAAAAATAGATTTTATTTTGCTTTATGCTTAATCACTGAAGTCGATAATTAATCCCCAGCTGGACGGACAAATTTTTATGAGTTTGGTCAGTCAAATTCCACAGAATAAATTATTTTAAATATTGAAGAATTGCATTGGTATAACTGCAGATTTTTTTTCTTCTTCTTAGTGAAAGCTTCTCCATTGATAGCCCTACCTGGACAGAGAAGAAATTAGCTTGTCCTTCAAAACCCACTAGACTGGGTTTTCCAACTGCTAGGTCTGCACTCCTACAAATAAATTGTTTATAAATTAAGGCAATCCAGTTGAAATAATTGAGGCTCTCCCACAAGCATCTCCAAGAATGTAACCTAAGGAGAGACTTCATGAGGTGGGACCAATTCTTGGGGCTTCAGTGGGCTTGGACCATGCTTATGAATACGTTCTTAACTAGTTATTAACATCAGAAATAAATTTACCTCATAGTTGTTGCTTTCTTGGGGTTTTCTAGGAGGTGGGGATGTGGGAAAGGTTGGCATACTCTTAATTAATGTTAAAATCAGAAAAAAATAGTTTCTAATGTCTACTGCTGCTTTGACCAAAAATAAGAAACTGCTATAAATTTAAATGTATACTTGTATTTTTAATTTAGGCTTTCAAAGCTTTGCTTTTTTTCCTAATTTCCTGCTTCTGCTGACCTATTTTGCTAATACGCTTACCAGCCTGTTTGTTCATTAAAATGAAGGCCAACCAAGTTTACTTTTATTTTATGTTTATTCAAAGTCTTGTGGAAAGAAGCCGTTCTGTTTTCTCACAGTGCCCCCAAGGGACTCTCCAGACGTGTTTCCAGCAATGTATGTTATGGAGGAATTTATAAATGGCAGGTGAACTGAATGAATTACATTTGGATACACTGTTATAGCTATAGGCATT
The DNA here is from genome assembly GCF_949628215.1 of Phalacrocorax aristotelis. Classification (NCBI taxonomy): domain Eukaryota; kingdom Metazoa; phylum Chordata; class Aves; order Suliformes; family Phalacrocoracidae; genus Phalacrocorax; species Phalacrocorax aristotelis. The sequence continues at coordinate 176,026,108 of NC_134276.1, read as the reverse complement.
CTCCTTAGTCTGTAAGGAGGAAACGTAGGTAGAGCTTAAAAGTGCCTGTGCATTTGCTGCCTTAACACACATGTGTGACTGTGGAAGACAGTTACAATCTGGAAGTGAAATATACTCTGAGGTATCAGGGATCTGAGGAGGGTATTCCTAGGTCTGTGGTGCGGTTGTAGAAGGGGGAAGAACCACAAAGGTGTAGTCTATCTGTTCCCATTGCAGCACGTGATGGATGTGTGGTCCCTCCATCTTGTGGCCCCTCGGAGATCTCTGGCCATTCCTGAACATCCAGGTGGGTGGTGACAGATCTGCTGAAGAGCAGGGGCATGTCCACAGAGGGAGCTATGGGAGCACAAAGTGTACCTGAGGATGCTCCTGGCTCTTGGAGGTCTTGAGTGGTGCCCCGAGATTCACATCTGCCAGCACTTTAAAGTTAGTAGAGTGTCTTTGCTCCCTGCCCCCTGCTCACCAAATACAAATGGGTTTTCTGTCCAGTGTGAGAGGTTCTGAGAAGTAAGAATGAAGGGGAGCGGAGGGAATCCCACATTTTCTTTGATCCATTCGGGAGACATTACTTCTGTTGCCTGGCTTGAAACATTCGAAAGCCTATGTGGAATGGAGTACTGGGAAATGTTTAATCTATTCCATATTGGTATATGGCTTATGGAAAACAGGCTGACCTTAAATTAGATATTTCTATTCTGTATCTCGTAAAGGTCATCTGTGTACAAATTTACAAAAAGATCTTATTGATTCCTTCTGTGGTATTCTTATGCTGGATAAGGAACTTCTAACATGGAGAAATGAAGTCGTCCCTTGGTGTTATTTCCATTTATTGGCCTGCAGAAGGGAAAGTTTAGTAAGATAATTTGTGAGCGTGTGTGTAGTTAACAGGCATGATCATTCTAATTTGTCTCAGGTAATATGTGCATGTGAAAATGTAACTTATACAACTATACAAAGTAGAATGGTTAGTCAATTAATACATTTTTTCTTTTAACATGACAAAGCCCAATTCAGATACAAACCTAATGTCTAGATGTAAGTATCCAAAGCAAGAAGTTAGTACTTTGATGTGCAGCGATTAGCTTCGCTTCATTGTTGCCTGATGGCTGAATGCTAGAAAAAAATGCTTCAGTAGCAGGGGTAAGCATTGGGGAGTAATTAGGGACAGAACTTGCTCTCAGTTATTTCCATTAACTTCAAAATAATTGGGACATGTTTTATGGAATTGCAGGAGTGTGATTTATAGCCCAAAATACTCTTCTGTGTTCTCTTTAACTAAGAAAGATCTATTTCAGGTCTGTATTTGCCTTTTGGGGCTCTACAATAGCTGCCAGCGTGAACTTTCTGTAGGCTCCGTTAATTCTAGGCCTGCTTTTCTGCTCTTGGCAGGTGAGAGATGCTGATGCTCAGTGGCTGAGGCAGCCCAGGTATAGCTGTGTGGGGAATGCTCCCATGTATGGCCAACCCTACCCATGGGGAGAGCCTTTCCACGTTTGCCAGCAGGTGCATCACCTCTGCCTTAGTGTGAGAGCCAGGAAAAGTACTAGATTAATTAAATTCAGCTCCTTCCAACAGCTCACAGAGAGGTGGGTGGGAAAAAAAATCATTGGAGCTCCAGAGGGTAGGTTTCTGAAGGGTCCGATAACTTGACAGATAGGTGATAAACTTGGTTTGGTAGCTCCATTTTACTTTAACAAATGAAACCTGATACTTTTGTTCTCTGGAATTAAGTGATAGCATGCTCAGTTTCCAGCAAAACAACAGCTGTTATGTAAAGCATCTCTACTAGTGTGAAGAAAGTTTGGTGATATAAGAACAGCATTCTTATATCAAAAAATTACATTGCTTCATTATTAAAATGACAGTTTCACCATCTCATTAAGACAGCTACCTTATGTTTGTGATTGAGTGTACTGGAACTCCATGCTGAGTTGAAGGTTAGCTTCAACTGATTTACTTGCTAATCTAAGCAGCAGCTGTGCTCCTATAGCACATCAGCAAAGGAACTCAGTGGAAACTCGACTTTGCTTAGACTGTCTAAGGAAGACACGGTGGACCAGATTCATTCCTGCTCTTGAGCTACCTACAGAACTACCCTGTATCATGCAGCTACAGGAATTGTTCCTCTTCATCAAGCTTGATTATATCTAGATGTCTAGAAATGGAAATCATACTGTGGCCTCTACCTATTGTGCTCTACATGTTACTTTTGGCTCCACACGTTTTCTGTAATTTCCTTCTAATATTTTTGCATTTTGATTTTTACTATGGAGAAGAGGAAGTGAAGAAGTCCTCAGATGCTTCAGGTAGAGCTGTTCAAATACTAGATTTGAACCTGCACATCCTGTTATTGCAGATTCTAAATTTAAAAGCAGAGCTGCACTTCTTTTTCCAGTTCGGTGGATGGCTGCTGGGAAACCAAGCCAAAAAAGTAAAGTGTGCCAGATAAATAGTTTTGGCATCCCTTTAAATGTTCAGTTCTTTGTTTATCCAAAATTATTCCCTACATTTATTTTGAATTTGTGAATAGTTTTGACCATCTTAAAGGTATTTTTCAGTGAATGAAAGTTTCTGTGGAAACTTTCTATCTATATAAGTGACTTCCGAGATCCTAAAAAAAATTAGGATGATAGATGGTTTTGTGGAAAGAAATGCTCAGTGGTTATTATCTGGCAAATGCCCCAGATACTTCCAATTTCTCTACAGGCAGTTTGACAAAGTACTTGGTTTTTCTGCTGTAATTCTGTATTACTGAATTCTGCATAATTCAGCATTAGGTTTCTTAATCTGTTTTGATATGTCCTATTGTAATAACAGGGCAGTTAAAGCAAGACTTGAACCATGAGCATTTGGTTCCACTTGTCAGGAGGTTTCTCTTTTGTTATTTTATTTTATTCTACTTTAGAAGAAGAGATCTGTAAAATGGGAGGGGTTAAAAATAAATTCCTTCTTAAGGGTAGGACCTGGATTCTAAGTTTGCTCAGTAGTTGCACTGTTTTAGAGATAGTATAATCCTTACAGTTTTATGAGAAGGTTTGAGGCACTTGGCCTGAATGCTTGTAAGTGATTCAGGTCTGCTTTCAGGTGTTATCTTTTCATCTGCGAGGTAGATCTTATGGATGAGCTGTGAAGGTCCAAGTTTCTTCTCCTGGGGCTGTTTGCAGCCCTGCCTGGGAGGGGCCCTAGTATGGGACATGGACTTCCAATAAGTCTTTTCACAAGGATGCAAATGAATGCCACTCATCCCAGGAAACCAGCTCTTCTGCGCTTGAGGAGCAAAGGGAGCTAAGTTTTAAAGTGATTTCTTTTGGTTTCTGTCATTCTGTGGGTGACTTGAACGGACAGAGGTGGTGGTGTATGTTCTATTAAAAGGGGCTCTATGCTATATTTGGTGCATACACTTGCAGGGGGGAAAGGGTTAATGTTTACATATTGTAAAGATCACAGGGTATCACTCTTCTTCCGTCTTGTTCACAACTCAAGTTGTACCTTCTGCAAATCCAAAGTAGCTGCACATGGTTTTTAAAGGTTAATGCAACCTTTAGAATGACAGTAGAAGATGTGGAGCCTAGTTTCCTCATGGCCCATTTGTGCCCGGGAGCTGCTAGTTCAGCACGGAGGCATATCTGGAACAGCCTGGCATCCCCCTGTATTTCCAGTTACAGTGCCAGCAGCATACTGGAGGGTTTCTGTCACTCAGCTCTGCCTTGCCCCCTGCTTCCCCCCTGCTCTTATCGTGTCAGTAATGCTGGTCCTTGCAGTTTGTGGGTGCTTTTGTTCCTCACTTGTTAAGTCCTCTAAAAGCACTCATAGAACCAAATGTAGCTTAGGCAGCATGCAAACTCCATCTCAGTAATTTTTGACTGGGGAAAAAATGGTCTTGAGTCACTGAGTGTGACTTGCTTTTTTATTTTCCTTTTTTTTCATTTTTCCTAACAGTACTAATTCCTGGTCGTTAAGATTTCTGTTAAGAGTTCAAGTTTCCTGTTTAATACAAATAACATACCGTATTCTAGAATCACTGTCCAGTTTTATCCATTCCTATGAAATCTCTTTGTTAGAGGCAGAAATTTCTGCAAACAATTAATTTGTTGTCATCCTCCTTAATCAAGATCTGCTATAAATAGTATTTCTATGGTGAGCCTATAAAAAACTTTGCCTTGGGTTTACTATCTTCATTCTATGTGGTAGCTTTTTTTTTTATTACTCTGAACATTGAAAAAACTTTTTCAGCAGTGGAATACTGATGTTACACAGAGAAAGGAAATACTGGTAAAAAGGAACCTTGATTAATTTCATAAAAAACAGGTTTTTTTTCTTAGACCAGTCAAATAGGTAACAACTAAAACGGAACATATGAATCGTCTATACAACAAAAAAAGCCTACATTCCTTTAAAGGTGGTAGATATTGTTTTTATTAGCAGTACATGTATCAGCAGACCTTCTAATGCAGATTGGTAGGATCAGTAGTAAAGCTGGTTGTTGCATGTGTCATAACCACTGGTATTTGGCCTGACATGGAGAATTCTTAGGAGGCAGCACTCCGGGTGCTCCCTGTACCACGTCTGTATCTGCTGTATGAGGGAAACAGCAAGAGAGTGTTAAAGCAACTCCAGAGTTATGGCTACTTTTTACTTATGCATATGCCTGCCTAGTCAAATCACCAGAGCAGAAGTTGTCTTTAGATTCAGTTTTGTTCCACCTCATCGGAAGCCCTGGATAAGAATAATTTTAGTGTTTTATATATACATATATATACATATATATATATGCAGGAATCTGCTTAAACTGAGAACATTCCAATTGTCAGGGTGTAATGTCAGGGAAACTATATTTTATTTAAATCTTTTGAATAGCGATGGAGACACCTGAGTTAATGTAGAATTATGGCTGAGAATTTAAATGCAGGGGGTGGGGAAGTCAGGAAATTCAAAGTGATGGTTACCAAAGCAACTATGATTCTTCTCCACTTGTATTCTAGTAGTGCTCTATGCTTCTCAGTACCGCTAAGCTCTGATGTGTTAATATATACATGCAGTGTAACTGAGTTACTGTGGGAACCAAAGATGTGGGGGATTTTAGACGCAAATCCTTTGTAGAGTACCAGAGGTGATGGAGGGTTTTGCTTTTGTTTTAGTAGTCACTTTTTTGTAATGACCATAAAACAAGAGTTGCTAAAGACAAATAACTGAAAATGGGAACTTAAAACCCTAACAGAGAGCAAAATGTGTGCAGATCTTCTAACTCAGCAGTTGGACAAAAGCACGGGGTAGGAGGAGAGGAGCAGACTTTCACATGCCAGAATATGATTATTTTCTTGCTCCTGGTAGAGGAAAAGATTAGATTAAAACTCATAAATTAAAAATTGTGGTTATAGCAAATGAGAAATGCTTTAAAGATAAGGAGCTAGCTGAAAGAGTAATGCACCACACCCTTGCAGCCAGCACCAGGCTTGGCAGAGCATGGCACTGGGAGGCAAAGCAGGGGCTGCCTGAGCTCTCCTGGTAGGCAAAAGCACCACTCGTGACCAGTTTCTCCTACGCGGTGCAGTGAGAGCTCCCCCTCCTGTTTTCAGCCTTACCTGAGCTTCTAGAGAGTATCGGTAATACTCCTTAGAATTTTAAGAGTATTTTAAAAATCTGTGAGGAGCTATGAAGCCTGTGGCTAACACTTCTGCATAGATGAGAAAGGCCTTTTAGCTGAGATAGAGAATGACTCTATGGCACGTTGTGCCTTTGGGCACCTGGGTCACCAAAGCAGGTGCTTGAGCTGAATAAATACAAGACTAGCAGTGACATTCAGTGGAGCAGTTTATTGTTAGTTTTTGTACAAATATACAGTTCCTGTGGTCAAGAGGAGAGTTATTTATGTTTTGTAACCAAAGGGCCTCTGCTTTTTCAGGCCTCTTGAGTTTTCAAGCCTTCCCCAGCCGACAGTCAACCCAGTACAGTCAATCACCGCCTGTATACTAAACCCTGCAAAGTAGATCTAATAAATAGCTGTAGGGAAAGGGATGCTATGGTAATAGGGAGAAAATCAGGTATTTGCAAGACAGGTGTTATGCCTACCTCCTTTTATCTTAAACCTTTCAGTGGCAATTGTATTCAAGCAGTCACATTCCTGTTTTATTAGTCAGAAAATATGATGGAGGTTTATTCTAACTTCATGGTTTTTAAGCCAGATACAGTAGCTGATAAAGTGAAAGTATTACAGATAAGACGATACCTTATCTAGTGTAAAGCAGCTGAACTGTCAGAATTGTTCGAGCTTAGATTAGATCAGTGATTTTTGTCATGTTGTCCTTGCAGTTTGAGTCCAGGCATTAGAGCTGGATTTTCTACCCTGTCAATTCAAAGTTTGGCAACAGTCATGAGATAGAAACAGGCAATTTAAACTTGCAGGCTGAACCGGTATTTTTCACACTTTTGCAACTCAGTTTTTCGGTAGGCTAAGATATAAGATAGTCTTAATCTAGTGTACTGTATATCCAGCATGAAGATAATAGGTTTCATTAACTGTAGAAATTATTCTTTCGTATTAGTAATGCAGAATTTGTATACTCTAAATTGTCAACTTCACCTGTTGAAATATAATTCTATAAAGAAGTAGCAGTTAGACACACAGCTGCGCAGCCAGCTTCAACCTTGCCTTTTTGTCTGGATCTGGGACTCCTCAGCAGAGATCAGAAAAAGCAATATTGAAGTTGTGGATGCTAGCTAAGATCTAAGATATCCATGACTTCTTTGAGTTATTACTGGGAATAGATCAACACCATTTCCGTATTTGACCATGGTAAGTAGCTTGCAATAGTCTGAGAAAGGTAACAAGTCTTGTAGCTGGGCTGTTAAGGTAGGAAGTGGTTTGTTGTTCAGTATATAAGTGAATTTGCTAAAGGATTCTTCATTCAAGTGACATAATCGCCTTAATGCTTCCAGAGTCAGCTTAGAATATTTTCTTTAGAGCTGCTCTTCATGCAAAGTGGATCACCCATTGCTATCCACATTTAGAAAAATATTTCAATAACAGTTGTTTGCTGCCTTGTGACAGGTTTCCCTCCTCTTCGTTTATTTTTGGGAACAGCCTCAATCTGTTTCTCCTTCAACAGTGCAATAGAATTAATTCTATAAATAACTTAGCACTTTTGCGTAGCATATCTAGCAGACAGATATTTTTTTCCAGTGGATGCATTCTTGTGTAGGTTGCCACTGTTGTGGTGGGCTTTTTTGTGTGTGTGTGAGTTTTGAGTGAAGCCACCATACTCTGATGTTAATTTAAATGTCAAATTAAGAATGCATCTATGCGAGTCAAGGATCCTATCCCAGCTAATTATTCACTGCATTCTAAGTTAATGAGGTAAAACACGCAAAAGACCAAATAGCTGAACATCAAAGCTGCTATAAGTGAACAGGCAAGAGATTTAAAACTAAAAAAGCCCTGTACGGCACTTTCCCAACATGGGTAGATAAAAAGGGAGGTACTTAGATGTCTTGAAGCAATAATAAAATATGAATTCAAATGGCATTAGGGTGCACTGTGCACCAGTGTCTACTAGAGCTTTATACTCCTGTGGGTCTGATGTACCAGGCCATTGGATCCACACAGTCCAGTAAACCCAGTTATCCCTTTCCTCCGCCTGGCTGGAGGCAGGGCCCCTCTAGCCCTGGTTATTGTGTTCATTACTCATTTCTTGTAAATGCGAATCAAAAGTCCCTTCATTAAAATCAGAAGTAAGATCATCCCTTCTACTCTGTCTGGGGAACTGCCTACTGGAAACCAGAGCAGTGCAGTGAGGAAAGACTTCAGCTGTCCACAAATCAGGACTCGATGTGCACAGCACAGTCATAAAACTGATGGAGCTGTGCAACTGTGGAGGTGCAATGTAGTAGTATCTATTTCCAAAGAGGGATAAGTCAGAATTCTGAATAGTTATGAAATCTAGACAACCTTGATATACCTTAAGGAAACCTGTAACAAAGCTGCTATTAGCATCCTTGTTTTCATTATAGTATTTGGGTTAGCAGTTTATTTGGATAACCACTGTAACAAGGGCTGTGCATCTTTCATCTGCCTAAACCGGTGAGTTAAATGCTGTTTTCTGTTCAGTGGGTTGACCTTACTCTGGTCCTGCACGCATGCCTGCCACCTCTCAGTCAGGCTGATCTGATGTGTTAGGTAAGGACAGCAGTTTCCTAGTGGTCTCAAGCAAAGTCTGCCAAAAGCAGCAGCTTGGGGAACTGGGCTGGCAACCTGAATCTTTGAGTAAGATCCTTGTTGTTTTTTACAATTTGAAAGCTATAAATGGTTTGGGATTTGGTTAAGAGGGACAGCGTCTAGCCTGTTTCTGATAGCATTAGCAAAGATGACAGTATTTTTTGTAATGGTGAACAAGAACAGGCAGTTATCGAGGTATTTTTGTGAAAGCCTCTTTAAAGTAACCGGAAAGGGCATGGGAGTGTTTAAGTTTCTCTAGTGTTTTATTTGATCCGTAGTCCGTTATAAAATTAAGTGTTTAGTGAGCACTGAGCAATTCTCTGTTTACTGCAATGATATTGATAAGATTGTGAAATTTGGCTGTTGCAAAGGACTGTAGAGCATAGAAAAGGCCTCTCCGGAATGGCTGACGTCTCTATAAATCTAAAGAAATAATAAAAGTAGAAAATGTGTGTGGTGCCCAGAATACACAGACAATAAAAATTCACCTGGGAAATACCTTCTGACTGACTGGGAAATAGCTGATGGGATCAGAGAATGGTCAGGTGTAGAAAAGGAATTTTCCTTCTTTGAACTTTCAAATATTTGCCCTTTAGGGCCAGTTAGAAGATTTCTTGTGAATCAGAAGTATATGCTTTGTGTTTGTTTTGTAAAAAATGCAATAGATAAAGAAGGTTTGTTTTATGTGAAAATTCTCTTCCCTATTATATCAGTCTTTATAGTAAAATGCATTTACTTTTATGAGATATATATATATGTTAGTTCACATTATACACTGTAGTGTCATGAGGTAGTAGAATTTTACTGGAGGCTCTGGTATAGTTCACGCTTAAGTAAAACAAACTAAAAGACAGCCTGGCCCTGGCAATAAGGACTTCAGACTTTGCTCTGTGAAAGTTTAGAGCTGTTTGTGAAGGATAAAGAATACTCCTGGACAACCAAGATAATGACAGCATCCTAGCCCCTCTAACACATCTTTGAAGCCATCCCAGCACTGTCTGGCATCATAGATAAGTAAGTCTAGCAAGACTGACTCCAGGGACATCTGGATCAATAGACAAATATCAAGAATGCTGCAGAAATGTGGTTGCTTTGCAAAGTTTTACTATGATTAATAATTGGTAGTGTGGGTGCTAATGATTAGTCAAATTGTGTTGTACCTGAACATTGGAAGGATATGAGAACCCACATTTGGGTTGCCCCAATTTGTCTGGGACACCTCGTGCACAATGAATAAATGTTTACTCTTGTAATTCTATACTTGGCATCCTAACCTCTCTCCTCGGTCAGCATGAGCCAGTTGTGAATTTTCATGAGAGTTCCCACTTATCTCACCCTATACATTTTCTCACTTTGTCCTTTCTTCTGTCTTTCAGTGCTTGGTGTTCTCACATTAATTTTCTTCTCCCCCCCCCTTTCTTTTTCATTGCTACCTTTTTTTTTTAACTTTAAAAAAGAGCATTCTGCACTGCATTCTCCTTTCACAGTCTCCAGTGACTTTTAATCCTCCGTTTACCTTCAGGCCTTTCTTAATCCCTTCTTTCTTTGTTTTCTCATACCTTTTAAAACATTCATGTTCTTCATCCTTCTTCCTGCCTTCTCTCTCCTTGTCAAGATGTTCACTTCTTCTCCCTAGATCCAATATTCCCTATCCCCTCTCCATGAACTATTTTATTTTGCCTTTCTTCGCTGCAGTTACAACTTTCAAATAGGCTTCCATATGCACCTAAGAGAGGAAAAAATAATTCAGTTCTCTCAGTGCTGATTATGAACCCTCAGGCACCAGTCCTCTCCATCGTTCTAGCAGCAGGTGCTTTGTGCGTACACATAAAGTTGCACTGAACAACAAGGATGGCTAATAACATTCCTGTGCACATTCTGGTTCAAGCAGTAAATCAGATATGTATTGAGGATTGGACGGTTGAGGGGGATAATATTAGGCTCTCTTTTCCACCTCCTAGTTTGAAATAATGTCTAACCTTTCTGGCCTCCTCTGGTAATATGTTCTTGAATAAATCAAAACAAAGGAAAAACGGTTAGCTGAGGGAGTGAGGTTGAATAGATATTACACAAAAGAATTTTTAAAATCCTGTTCTTCTCTACTGAGACAATACTGGATCCATGATCAGTTTCAGGGTTTTTTTTCCCAGCCATGTGAGCTACCAGGAATGAGCCAGACGTTCAGATGTTTCACATGCATGTAATACATTTTGCAAGATTGTGACTTTGAGTTGTACTTAGCTATGCGTCTTCTCAATGGTTGATTTATTGACCTTGCCATTCAGTGAGTGTAGAAGGAGAGGTAATTTTTTTTTTCTTTCTTTCTTTTCTCCTTTTTATATGATTAGATTATATTTTAGGCTGTTTATTCACATGGTCTAAACCTCTGTCTGTTCATCTAGCATTATATTTTGCAAAGATCTGAAAATCGTGAAACTCAAAGCTAGGCTGTTGAACCAAAATCTGTTATTTTTGTTCTGAACATTTAGGCACCAATACTTGTGTAATTATATTTGTTACTATATATTGTGTTACTATACTTGTGTAATTAGTTGCCCCAGAATGCTGAGCAAATAAAAAGCATAAATGCGTTCAAGGGGGTTTAGACATACTAACGGAAGCTTACAATAGATACTGATACACTGATTCAAATGTAACCCTAATCTCGGAGGTCTCACAAAGTTTAGGGCTGCTTAAAGCTGGCAGGGCACGTTGGATTGACTTATACTCGCACTGATCTTTATTCCGTGAACATCTGCTATTGGATTTGGCCCCTCAAACAATGCAGACTGTGAATTTTGATGAACTCTTCTTCAGCCATTGCATGCGGCATGTCTGGTGATTAACATGGATTGACAAACCTGTGTTTATAGGCTACAAGATGACTTAGGAACTTTTATTTCCATACCTGTAGTTTTCTGAGTGTCTATGAGATTGGCTAAAACCCATCACAGATCCTGGGATTTAGGAAGAAACCATAGAGCTGGCAGCACTGGGTGTAATATATGGTGAGTCTGACTTTCAAGAAATATGAATGTTTATGTGGCTGGTTTTCTAAAAACACAGTATTTCCTTTTCCATGGCAGTGCTGGATAGCATGAGCTAGAGGTAGTACAGGACACTGTCTTACGTGCCTCAGCCTGCCTTTCAAGCTGACAGAAAACAGCATGTGCTTGTATTGATCACAAAGTGCTTTCTCCTCTTCACAGAAGGAGTTTTGTATTCAGAGCTTCTGTGAGATGAGCTTTCTATAATTTTGCGTGTAGCTAAAGTTGTCTGAGATTGACTAAGACATATTTTTTTTCAACATTTGTTTCTCTGTAAGGATTGTATTGCCTGATGTTGATCATGCTTGTCTCTTAGTGCCTCTGAAGAAAGGTGAGGGTCCTCAGACTTTGTCGAATGGTAGATCTTTTATTGTCAGCCCCAACGTGCCAAACTGCAGCTCTTCAGCCTCACTTTGGAGCAAAGGGATTGTGAGCTGGTCTGTAGCTGCCCTGGGTCCTCAAGAACCCCATCTGGGTCCCATTGCAGAGTTCTTATGCACAGGCTTTGGCTGAGTTGAGCACACTGTCACCTCTAAGCATGTGTTTTTAATTGCCAGGACTGTGTTCTCCGGTACTGACCTGGAGTGAGGGTAACATCTCCCGCAATATACCATTCCAGGAATGTGATGCAGCCCCTGAGAGGATCTGTCACAGCCCCTGCTATGATTAGTTGATGCCGTGAAGCATGAAATAGCATTTGCTTTCTGAGCTACAGGTATCAGATGGTGTGCCCTTCTTATTGTTCCAGTGGCGAGATAAACAACTGGGTTTCATAAACTGGCATTTCCAAAGAGGTCCTGCTTGTTGAACTGAAGCCAATTAACACAAAGTTTAACCAGCAATGGCATATAACACGCTAAAGCTAATTAATTCTAATAGTGGAAACCCAGCTTAAGAATGATTTGGTGTCTGGAGCATTAAAAATCACATGCTTTAGTTTCATTTTCTGCAGCCCTGCTTACCCTAGAGAATATCAAATTTTGACCTTTATTTAAAATGAGCTTACCTAAAGGTGATAATCAGCTGAACACAGGCTATATAAAGGATATAGTTAGAAAACCATCTCTTCAGTATGATGGGAAGAGCTGAGGATCTGTAATAGTTGGAAGACACACCCATAAGCAAATACGAAGGAAGAGTAATGGAATCTGGTTTTCAGCTAGCTGGTTTTAAGAGAAGCATATTTTAATAGGCTAAGAAGAAATAGGAGATTGTCTCAAACTCTGGCAAACAAATTATTGCAATGATCTTACTTTTCAAGACACAAAGTTTTGGACCAAATCCTTAGCACAGAGCAAACTTTCAAGTGACTAATTTGTGGGATTCCATAACTATGGTTTGAGCGACAGTCAGTACTCAGTTCACTGCCTTTTGGAAAATCTCTGTTTGAATTGTGTAACTTCTTTGTTTTTGCTTAGGTAATGAGTCCATTAAGGGCATTTTTTCAGCAACCAACCTTATCTTTTTCTGGAAAAAGTAATTACCCGTTGTCAAATACAGGTAACATACGACAGCTAGAGTATCTAATATATCCACTGTATGTGCTTGGCTCTGGAGAACAACTACTTTTGTTTCAGCATAGAAGTCCCATAACAATAAAATCTGATGATCTATTCACATAGAATAATCTATTTACATAGATTGCATCAGGTTCAGATTTTGTCAGTTGCTTCCTTTGCTAATTTTTTCTGTCAGCTTTACTCACATTTCTTCTAGAGTGAATCAATTATAGAAGTTACAGTGAATAGTCACCATTTACCTTTTAATATTAAAGTAATATACAGTACAATAACTTCTTAGCTTATTAAATTTCTGTAGCTTGAATCCTTCCAAGTTTTCCTCTTCATATGGTATAAGGCTTGTTGAGATGATTACATTAATAATACATTACTATAAAAATTAAAGTGCATTGCAGGGAACATGCTAATAGGTTTCATTGATTTAAACTTGTAAATGGGTGCTAGCAATCAAAAGCCAGGTGCAAATCTGACTTAAAATGAACTGATAGTGGTAACAGTGCCAAAATAATTGACAAGATTCATAGCTCTGGCATTAAGGGGCAAAAAATGTTAAGTATAATGAAGTTACTTAGAATTAAGCTTGAAGAAAAATGTGAAGTGCATGCACTGACTTTTGCAGAGATGCTCTTTTTTGCTGTTATGAATTTAAACCTCAGTTTAGTAGTTCCACACTTTCCTATTTAATTTCTCTTTGAATTTGGTATCATATTTTAAGATTTAAAAATAATTTGGCAGTAAGATTAGTTTTATCCTATGCAGATGGTGGAAGTAATTTTCTTAAGAATGAATTGAGATTTCAAGGCATTGGAAAACAATGAATATTTAGCATCACTTAAATGCAGTACTCTGCTGTTAGGTATTATTAGCCTTACCATTTCTGGTTGCAGACAATGGCCTGTTCTCTAAAAGTAGGGAGGAAATGGTAATGTCCCTCATTTTCTCAAAGAAAACAGAGCAATCAAAGAGAAAGCCTGGCTATCATTGATATGCAAGGATTATTTTGTTTTTTAACAAACAGGAGTCTATTGTGCTTTGTAGAGATCTGGAGTCATGTTCTTATCTGTATATGTCTAAGTTTTCATTTACAGTTACAGTTTAAGGTGATTTCATACTTGAAAATGACTTTTTACTTTCTAACATGTGCTGCTGTTAAAATTTGGTCTTGGGGACAATCTTTAAATCAATTAATGTTGTATCTCCAAATGTAAAGTTTACTGCTGCATATTAGATTTCTTTAAGAGTTTGCTCCTGTCCAGAGTGGGCCACATTCAATTTTGTGTATGAAGAGTGGAAGCCTGTGATCTGAAAATGAGGCCATCAAATGTTTTCTGGTCATTTCAGATACCAGAATTTAGACTATTTTGTTGTTGTTTTCTCTTTTCTTGCAGACCTCTCCTACAGCTTTAGTATCATATCAACAACTTTAAGAAACCTACCCTTTGTTTATGGTAGTGTTTAGGGGGGTGTTTCATAGTGGTTTTTTTATATATCTATATATATTGTTCTCATCTCTGTTGTAGCATAGCCCTTTGGAAAGCTTATCTGGAATCCCTGCAGGATACAGGGGAATATTGATATCTTAAGTGTACGTACCTGAAGATAGAAATGGAGGCTTGTGGAAAATCACAGAGGAAAATAGTATCAGATCTGGAAATTGAATCCAGATTTTAGCGCATAACTGTAACAATATACATCAGCTGGCTACTATCCATGTTCTTATTTCCTGCAAATTTAAATTTTAGGCAGGGAGCTTTGGAAATACTGGGCAAGATCACACTATTGAGATTCTTGTGGCTTTCTGTAGAGAAGTTTAAGTCTATAATATACCACTGTTGCTTTTTACAAGGGGTAGTTTGAATCTCTATGAAGGTCTACCCTGTGAACTTGCCAAGTAGCTGAACCAGATGTGCCTTTCTACGCAGAGATAAAGCAAGAAACTCTTTGAAGAAAAAGAGGAAAAAAACGGAAATAGAGAATCCAGCAAAAGCAAATATGGGAATGGGCACGTTAAATATATCTTGAAATATGGTGGTTTATGAATTACTTGTTTGTTTTTTAGCTAGGGTATGGAAAAGTATAGGAAAAAGAGACAGGCCTCACATATGGGACTGAGTCAGCGTGGGACTTCATTGCTTATTTTGTGTACTGGGGTATGGATATTGCCAGGGCCACGTGTTGCTGTTTAGATAGTGGACTAACAATGGAAAGTTATTGGTGCCAGTATACCTCACTGGTGTGGAAGGGCTTCTGCTCAGCGATTCACCCCTCCGTCTCACCTGGTACGTGCTCCTGCAGATTGCTAGCACAAATATAGGCTTAAAAACATGTACGAATAGCTTGTGCCTGTTTTTCTGCTGCCAGAAAATTGGTTTGTCTCTGTGGTATTTTAGCGTCACTTGCATTCTACTGTTTTATAATCTCTTTCTCTGGGTGCGTGCTTTGGAAATATCCAATAGGCAGCTAACACAGTGTGTACTGTAGCTTGGTAATCTTTTATAGATTTAACTGCCCTGTAAAATTTTGACAAAAGAGTAAATGCAAATAACTTGGCTTGGCTGCCTGCTTAACTCAGGCTTTGTGAGCTATCTGGAAGGCTGTATGCATGTGGGGGGAAACTGCTGATTGGCAATAAAGAGGATGGGCCTTTAAAAACTGGCAATGAATGTCAGGACAATATATTAACTCTAAAGTCCTCTAGTCTTAGTTAAATCATTCACTGGTAAAGGAATAAGTTTCTATTAAAAGTGTCATGGGCTATATAGCTATTTAATTCCTTTGCTCTCTTGCCTGTGGTGGGGCTGGAGGGAAGAAGGCAGCTGCCTGTTTGCCTTGTCCTGCCTGCTATGTGCTGGGTTTGATGAAGGCTGTGGCAGGAGGATGATGGCTGCTTCCCAGAGCAGAGAGGGGGGAATGAATGCAGGAGTATGGTAATTCTTGGGAACAGCAAGGAGAAAATACATGGGAGGCTGCTGGGATGACTTTCTTTGTGGTCCCTTTGGGTTTCAAGAGAGCCTGGGCAGAGGAGAGAAGCATTGGAGGGGGTGAAAAAGCACAAACAAAAGGATGCTTTTGGAAAAGGCAGGCTGAGTGGATGGGAGACTTGCAAGAGAAACTTGCAAGTTTCTCTTACTGTTATCCTGTCCTACTCATCAGAGAAGAGTTGCCTCTGCTTTAAAAGCCCCTATTATAACAAAACCCAGCACTGGAGACTCAAAGCCCTTTTGGTTTTCTTTGGGGTGCTGAGTGTAAGAAAAGACGTAGTCCAGGTTGCCTTGAAAGGTCACGCTCAGTCAGGGACCCATCAGAGAAAGATTCCTTATTTTTGAGACCTGAGCATGTAGAACTGACATGTTCCATCTAGTGCATGTCAGTCCCAAAACATGGCAAATGGTAGTGACATAAGTACCTGTAGGTGCCATACGTTATTAGTGAACAGTTAATTCAAATCGTATTTTATTGCTCCATCATTTATTTCTCCAGAAACACACTTAAAATTTAATCAGGAAGCAACATTTTCTTAATCTCACCCTGGAACGGATTTTCTGATATTCTTCTTGCATAACTGAGGTTTGGCTAAACAGGAAAAAATAAAAGGTGTCTGAGAATTTATATTAGAAAGCTGTGTGTGTAGGGGGAGATAAGATGAGGTTCGAAAAAATGCAACACTTAATTACACTTGAAGAGGTGGTGGTGGGAAACTATAGAGGGCTGATGTGCTTACCTGCAGTCTCCTGTTCCCTTGTCTACAATACACAAGGGAAAGAAAACAGGAAAAATGTTCCAAGAGCATATTTTTTTTTTTTTGACTCAGAAGTATGTCTGGTTAATTTCTAATACAGTAGTGGCAGTCGCATTATATATGCTCCACATGTCTCACTTGTCCTTTTTGCCTACTGATGTTCAAATACAAATTCGTAACTCAGTCTTTTTTTTTTTTCCTTTTACAAGATGTTCATTGGAAGGAAGTTCAAAAACATGAATGCCAGTCATGAATTCATTATTATCATATTATTCTCCTGTGCATTCTGTTTATGGCACTGACAACACTGAATAACATTTCTGGCCTTCTTAAGCAGCACCATATTATTATTATTATTGCCTGGTGTATTTAATTGTAATGTTCGTTACAGATTTTATGAGGTGTGGATTAAAGGTAAAAATCTCTGGAGTTGAGCTGCCAATAATCATGCTGTGGGTTTCAATTATAGAATAATTCCTCCAATTATTCTGCTTAATTTTAGGAAGCAAAGGTCACAGGAATAAATTTTCTTTGTGTGAATAAACACTAGGGAAATTATTGAGGATCTAACTATTATCATATGAAATGACAGTCCATTCTGTCAATCTAGATACTTGCAGGTTACCGTGATGACAAATCCCCATGCAGTTTTATCAGCAATAGTGTTAGTAGTCAGAAATTTGTGGGAGGTTTTGAAAATATTTCCTGTGAGGTTGTCTGCTCCAGTAAATACACTGCAGGATCCATAGGCTTTGCTGCAAGCACAGGTAGGTCAACACTGAGTGTTTTGGTGAATTTCATCTTATATATTTTTTTTTTAATGGTATGGGAAGGGCTAGAATAGTGAATGTTAGATGTGTGGAAGTTCTTCCAGCTCCTTTGCTGTCTCCTGTGTAAGGCTGCATCTGTACTGGTCAGTCAGCTCTCTGCCTTAAGAATATTTTCCTACTATAAAAGATGGGGAGGGATGGTTGATGCTTTTAGTTTTTCCAGAGCCTCTGAGGAATGGCTACAATATAGGAATAGCACAAAATATTACTAAAGTTTAGTACTTTAATGACAAGGTCATGAGAAATGACTTCTTTGGGTATTAAGTTATCTTCTTATGCTTGTGCTTTGCTTGGATGTGGATTTATTGGAAACAATTCTGTAGACATTGTACTTGTTACTTGCAATTTCCACAGCCCTTAACCATGTAAATGTAATATGTAGAGTGCAATGATGTCAGGAGACTCTTCAGGTGCTCTCTTTAGATACTGTTATTCAACTCCTCAGGAATTGGAAGATGCCACAGGGCACCAGTGTGTCTGATTCTGGAACAGGTGGTCCAGGAAGGCTGGGGTGACCCAGGAGGCCTTTGGAACAGGACTTTGCAGGACCTGAGCAGCCCAGTCTGAAGTTAGTTTTGCTTTGTGCAGGGGATTGGACTAGATGGCCTCCAGAGGTCCTTTCCAGTCTAAGTCCTTTTATAATCCTATGACTTGGCCTAAAATATGCTTTCCCTCACTTCTCCCTGCCCTCTGTTCTGTCTTCCTAGATATTTCTTATCCTGTTGCCTTTGCTGAGAAAAGCATACACATCAGAAACTAGAGACCGTAACCAAAAGTATAACTCTTCATTGTCGCAATTAGTTTTGCTATGGATGCTGTCTCAGCATTGCGGACATGTATATGGAGATGCTCATATGGCTAATGGAAAACAGCTGAGTGAAAATACATGATGTTACATAAATTCTGATACTTGGGAACATGGGAAAGGATAAGAAAAGATAAAAGGCATCCAGCTTTTCAGAAGAAAAGCTGTAATGGAGATCTGTCAAGAGGAGACCTTTGGGTGGGAATTGAAGAACAGTTTTATTCCTGTGTATAAATAGAATTCAGAGCTTCCAGACACTGAAATAAAAAAACAAAGAGATTTGTTACTTGGATGTAAAGGAAATGTGGGAGATTTATGTTCCTACACTAAAAAAATCTCATATATAAGCCAGCCAACCATTTTAGTTTTGTCAAATGAGAGGGGAATAATTATTCATTCTGGTTGATGTTCTATAAAGGAATGTGCTTATTCAAACTAGATGCATCTGATAGAAAATGAAAAGCTTTTCCTTTTTTGCCTTTATAAAAATCTGATTCCTGTCTTTATGACAGATAAAAGGAAGAAAAAAAATAGTAAGAATTATCCTAAGCCACCCCAAAACAAAAAACCTTTTTCTGCAGAGAAAAAAAAAAATTGTAATTCATTTTAACTTGTTTAACATAAAAAAAAATCCTAGGGAATAAGAATTGTAAGTGAAACCTCACTATAGAGTTACAAGATGAAGTTATTTGGGATATGCTTTGGATCACCAACAAATTGGGATGGAGATCTTCACCTTCGGGAAGCATTATTTTAATTTTCCTCTGAATTATTCATATGTAATTCCATTTACACATACCTTGGATGTGATAAAAGTCTTATGAGGATCTTATGAAAAATGGCCTGGGTCCCAGAAGTACTCTAAAGTAACGGTAGGTGGGGCCAGGGCTGGAGCCCAAACAACCTGGTTGAGAACCTAGGAAGGGAATTTTTAAAATGCAACACTGCTGCCTTCACTTATTTTTCAGAAACTTTAATGGGACCTTGCCAACCCTTAGGGGTTTTTTTCCTCATCGTGGTCATTTGACATCTTACTTCTACTGTGTTTGTCAGAAGGGAAAGGCTGCTGTTGCTAAACTTAAGCATGGAGCATATTCTTCCAGAGAGACTAAGATTTGTGTGTTTATGGGTTCTCTTGTTACTATCAGAGCCTCTACACTTTCATATTGCTGAAGCTTAATTTTTGTACTTTTAGGGATTTTACATAACTGCTGTGTGATTGTGTCTGAAGAGCCGGTTCTAGCTGGCTTTTCTAGCAAGTTATCTGTGCAGTTCATTATGATTTTGTCACGTAAGAGTTGTTAAAAATGAGTGCTCTTTACCAAAAAATTGTATTTTTTCCTTTTGCTTATAGTTTACCCATTTTCAAATAATCAGATTTTGATTTTTCAAGGTGTCATGGAGGTGATTCTTTGACACACCGCTTTGCTCATTGAGGTGGTTACATACACTATGTATGTAAGCAGAGACTGGCTGTTATTGTGCATCATCAGGACATTACATCATGTTGAAATATTGCTCGTCCCTCATGACACCGAGTTCAAATTGCATTTCTTTCTTCTATAGTGCTTGAGTGTGGGCCTCGCTGTGCAAGTGAAATCTACGAATCAGAAGATAAATAACCTTGAAACTGTTTATAAATGGAAGGCATCAAATAAGTTGAAAATAACTGTATTTAATACGTAACATGTATTAAAGTGTCTTTGCTCTGTGTGAGGCTAGTTGTGCTTTAGTGTATACTGGGCAAAATCCATTGCCACCTCATGCGTATATGAAACCATAATGAGATTAGTGGGGAATTAGGTTAAAAGAGTGAACATCTTCAACTTGAAGGAGGCGTGTAAGGCTTCCTGTGACAGTGGGAAGTACTAATGGGAAACCTTTCAGTGATCCCTGTGATCTGGGGAAAAGAAAGAAGGAGGCGGGGTAAATATCTGTGAGGGACTGGTAAAAATCTCTTACTGGATTTTCTAAATCCCATCGTGTCTACAGAAATAATTTTATCAACTAGTTCCAATATGTTTTCTGACAGGACGTATCTGAAAAGTGGAAACAGTTTTATACTTTTAAAAGACAAGATCAATTTGTGTTAAAATATTGTTTGTTTTTAATGACAACGGCATTCTTTCAATAGTGTATTTCTCAAACTACTTCAGCGCCTTTTATTAGTAATAATTCTGAGCAATTTTTAAAGAGTACTTAAGTTTCTTACTGTTTTGAAATACAAGATAAATAGATACAACATATATGACCATTACCATCATTTGAAACTCCACAAGAAATGAGTGAAAAGAACCATAGCTATAGTTCAGAGTCTGAGCCCACTTGAACGTTCCAGTGACACCTTGAAAAAAGGACAAAATTTATATATAAAGCTTCACATCAACTATATTTTAATTCTTGTAAATAGTTAAATTCAAATGGATAGAAACCTTTACCTAGGAGGGGCAACTTATGCAGGTAATATGTGACGAATATTTATGAAATGCCTTTTTCTGTTTTGTGCTTCCCTTGAAAAGTCATTTGCTGTCATATTCATGGCTGTTGTGATCACTGTTATAGAAAGTATTTCAACATTCTCACTCTTCAAGAGGTTTCCATGAATCTGACAGTTGGTACCCAAATAAAGTCATTACCAAAAGCAGCAGCAGAGGAGAGAATGTGCTGCTATTATTACTTTTGAAGAGAAGACTTATTTTTAAACTCGGCTCACCCTGCTATTATGTGCACGCTGTTTTTACCTTGTTATTAAAATATCACAACAAAGATCAAATTCAGCTGTGATGAAGAACATGCCATCTGTATTTAATTCTATTGCTTAAAAGTATGGTATGGCAATACTGTGGGAAAAAAAAATAAATCAGTCTCTCTTAAGAACTTATTCAGCTTGTATAAAGACCAGGCAGGGCTTAAATATTAATAGTTTTTCCTTTTTTGGTTTTATTGAGATAAAATGGAAATGCAAGTATTTGGGTCAGGTTTTCAGGTGTAAGTGAAATGTATTAAATGCAAGTTGTTTGGGAAGGTATCCCACCCTAAACATGGGGTAAAGAGGGATTTGGTTAGCTCACATAGCATGGGGTGGCTGAAGGCAGTTGTAGTTGATGTTAACAGTGACAGCCCCATCAGGGCTTTTTGTAGTCACATGGGACAGAAGGTCATCTCACTACATATATGTTTCTGGAGTATGAAAAAGGGACAGAATAAAAGTCCATGGCTTCGTCCTGTCTCCATGCTATTCCCTTATTTTATATAGATTTGTATTTCACTAATCTCTGCCAAAACGCA
This sequence comes from Phalacrocorax aristotelis, assembly GCF_949628215.1. NCBI lineage: Eukaryota > Metazoa > Chordata > Aves > Suliformes > Phalacrocoracidae > Phalacrocorax > Phalacrocorax aristotelis. The sequence continues at coordinate 176,004,667 of NC_134276.1, read as the reverse complement.
CGAAAGTTATCTAAGAAATGACCATCTCCTTCAGAGTGGGCTGTGGGTGTGAGGGAGGGTAAGGGATAAGGGAGGAAGTGAGGCTGTAATTCCCCAATGTTCTTGCAAGTGTGTAGGAATAGTTGTGGTAATGTAATAAGCAAGGGATGGTAACACTTCATCTTCTGTGTCACTGGAAGCTGCACCAGCTTATTTTTTGTTTGCCAGCAGTAATGCAAAATCATAGAAACTTGATTAAGGTACTTTATAGCTGTTTAGCACCTTTTTAGGAGTAAAGTGGGATGATTTTGGTTTTAACGGAAGACCTAGCAGATGTACCAATAACAGCTGAAGCGTGGTTGCCTTAGTCTTCAGAAATTGCATTTGTGTGAGGGAAAACACACATCTCTCAGCCAAATATTCTTTCACCTTCCCTTGTGGCATGGGCGTGCATAAATGTCCTAGTGAAGTAGGACAAATGGGAAAGCTACCATGATGGTAGAAAAACTTTGATCCAGCACTGCGCAAAGCCTGTGGAAATAGTCCAACCAACTTTCTTGGGAATTAGGAAGTGGATGAAAAACAGTCCATGGGTAGCAAAGCTATTGCATTTTCCTTTTCAAACTTAACTGAGACTGATTAAGCATTTCTGTGATCCAGTTTTCTTCAGAGAGCAGTAACTTTTGTCACCCTCCTCCCCTCTTCTGCCTACAGAAAGTCTGGTTTTGCTGCTGTCTTGTTTCATTGGGTTTTTAATGCAAGTATGATGATACAAAGTATACCTGCCTTATTTGAGGGGTCATTGTGTGCTCTGTTCAGATAAAATGGCCTTGTTCAAGTTATTACGCAGGTGAAAATGTTAGCATAAGCTATATTCTTCTCTAGATACCTTATTCTGGTGGCTTCAGGCTAGATTGCAAACTGTCAGTTCCAACTTTGTTCAAAAAGTGTATAACCATTCTTCCATGGGATAGAAGTGTAGCTAAAAGAAGGACTGTAGATAACGTTTACTGTCTGAAAATGCATTTTGTGGTTGCATGTAATAAACCTAGGAGCAAATAAAAGAATGCTTTGTCTAGAATATGGCATTTCAGATGGTGGATACAAAACCCTGTTATCTTCCTAGTTGAATAAGGCAGACCTAAAAATGTTGTGGACTGCTGGATGGATATTTATTTCAAGTACATGGCTGTGTTACTCTAAAATGTAGAGGTGTAACCTCACATGAGGGCTGAGGTGGACCAGGTTGAAGGTACTGGGCTAGATGCAGCCTGGACATTCTTGATCTAGTTTGTCAACAAGCTGTTGAGCTGTTTCCAAATATCATTATCCAAAGAGGCGGGAAGGAGTACATAAGTCTGAAGAGTGTAGTTGTCCTTCTTGGCCTTGTATTTTCTTGCTGTGACTAGTATGTTCCTGGAGAGAGCAATGAGGATGAAAGGAGAGCACAAGGTGTGCTCTGTCTTTGCTGTCCTTAATAGGCTAGTGCCAGGTGGGTGGCTGGGGAAAGCTCTCAGCCTTAGAATAAGAAATGTCTTGCATTGTTGTTAGTACTTGTATTTGTTAGGCAAAGAATAGGCATATACCTGTGAGACCACCTAGCTCATCAGACACTCAACTCACGCTGGCCCAAGTCTGAGAGCACTGAGCCTTATTGTTCCCTGGGCAACATCCTAGCTGGGGCTCGGTATGAACCTGAACCATAGCAGACTGCTTCTGTTGCCAGAGGCAAAACTAGATGGTTTCACAGGCCATGTGCGTGACCTCATTCACCTGCAAGACACTGACCTATTTGTAGATATCGTGCCTGGAAAGAACCAAGAGTGGGGGAAGCACCACCACTGGGCAAAGAAAACAACCCTTCCTGACCTTCTCTGCAACCAGCTTTATAAATCACTGCTGAACAGATTTATTTTTCACAGATTCCTCCCCTTGCACCTCCCGAAAGCTGTAAATTAATGGGGTGGGGTTAACACCAAATTTCACCAAATGCTTTATTGAATATTGCTGGGCAACTCTGTGAAGAAGACGGTGCTTGGAAGTTTGTTTCCTGTGCAAGGGTATTTAGTAAGCCTTTCCCATATTTATTTATTTTTCTTTTTAGGGTCTGGGTGTTTCTTTTTTGCTTTAAGGAAAAGTTAAAATCCAGAACACACTGTTTTCAGGTGTTAGCTCTTTGGGTTACCACTAACACAGCATCATATTTGACTTACAAAAATATTGGGGGTGGGAGAGCATCTGTGAGAAGGTCAGTTCTGAGAAATGATTCATCATGATTAGCTTACTTTCATGTGTTGACTAGAAAATGCTCCTATTACCTGGAGGCCAGGGTGCATTAGGAACAAACAATAAGTATGAAGTGACAGAACAAAATTACTTGATAGGGCTTGACAACAGATTTGTTAAATAACCTTCTTTGTAAATATTTTGTTTCTGGTTTCTGACTTTATTTCCAAGCATAGAGGTAAAAGACAGTGGTAAACTTGGGAAAGAGGCAATTCTTCTGGCTGCCTTTTCAAGTGTGTTGCTCACATGAGATATAAGGAAAGTCATCAAAAACTGTATGGAAAAGACAGAGTAGAAGAAATAAATAACGAGTTTCCTGTGAATCTGGAAAGAAGAACCCTCTTGTCTTAAACTTCCCAGGCAGCTCCACCAAATGAATTTCTGTTTTTTTTGTTGATGGCCTGACTTTTACAATGGCTCTGTCAAGGTCTTCCCTAGTTTTCTCCAAGCACTTTCACAGCAGGTTTGGAGGTTCTTTAAGGCTTGGCTAGTTACCCCTGGAGCTGTTGATTAGATGTTGCATTATACGTTAGCTTAAAGCACAGAAGGACCCACTTTGTAGTATTAAGACAGGTCATATCACTTGTTCTTCACTTCCTGTTAACCTCCAAAAACTCTGGCAAGTTCTGCTATAGTTGATATGACTGAGGGGGGGACAAAAATCCCATGTCTGTGAACAAAGGTGTAGGATACCTCCTCAGGCACACAAAACACCATGCAAAATGTGAGAATAAGGGGGTAGCTTAGCTATGGGATATGTCACCTGAGGGCATGGTACCCCAGCTGCTGAAAGACAGAGGCCAGTATCTCCTGTGGTGTGAAAATGCTTGCCAGGTCTTTGCACAATGTTCAAATTTGTCTCCTGTGGAGAGAACTTAGTGAGGGTTTGTTTCAAGGTCACTTAAATTGAGGTCAAACAGTATATTTGGTAGTCAATTAAAGAAGGTACCATGAGGGAGGCAACAGATTGAGCTGTGCAGAAGCTGTAGTCAGTGCTGCTTGTAGTCTCTTAAGTTGAAAGCTTCTGTTTTCAAAGTAGTACGGGCAGAGGCTAATGATGTTGGACAATATAGCCAGATGTAACTGCAGGTGCTCTATGCTGAGAGTCCTGAAGAGCTTATGTTGTTGTCATAGTGGGTACAAGTGTGTGGCTTTATTCCTCCTCCAATAAAAATGTGACCTTATGTTTGCGTACAACATAATGTTAGTTTGAGTATAATATTAATAACTGTGGTGCTTTTCTTGACAATGATGATAATGGATATGAGGAGGACTTTTTCTCTATTTAAGATCATATAGTGGCAATAAAGGACCATATTTAAAATGACTGATGTCTTACCTATCAGAACACATCTAAATTGAAGGCTGTTTCATTAAACTGGGCTATATAAAGTAAAGTATTCTCACATTTTGCTTTATCTTGTATATAGAATTAACATGTGTTTAAGGGAATGTAACCTCTGCTTAAAAACATTGAATAGAAACATTCAGAATTTGCAGGAAAAAAAGATGTTTGCGTAAGTAAAATCTGCAGCATTGGTGGATGACCTTACCCAAAGTAAACAAAGATTTCATTATCAATTTCAATTTCTTTTTATTTTCATTGATTTATGCCTCAAATTCTGTTTGAACTGAGGCTTTAGGTAGTTCTTAAATACAGTTCTTTAACTTTTTGAAAGTCATTCAAACTGGTGAGAAACTAACCAAAACCTAAATGCTTACATTCGCTCCTACTTTTCATACCAAATTTCTCCTACCAAATAAAAAAGTAATTTAATAAGCGATAACACCCTAATGTGTTTTTTTTAATTAAGATAAACTTCATTTTCCTTCAATTCTGCTTAATATGTTTTAAAAAATATGTAGTGACATGCTTATTTACAAAGTATTAGGGATGGGGAGGAGGAAATTAATAGGATAAACATTCAACCACTTAAAGTTTGCTTAGACTCTTTTTATTTAAAAGTGAGAAAGCAAGGGGTTATTTTTCCTATCCACATTGAATTGTATGCACAATGCCTGTTAATTCTGAGACCGCTTACCATATGTGCTTAGGTCCCAAGTAGTTCTTAACAATCAAGAAATATTTGGAGAAATATGTTTCAGAATAGTTTTTATGGCATTGCCCTGAACACTGAGGTGTGCAGGTTAGGTACCGCAGGAGACTGGTTTTGATGATGAAGTCATTTTAAGAAGTGCCTGCGTGCCCTGGGCCACTTTTGCACAGAAATTTGCCATTTGTTCACTGGCAAGGTCAGAGTATTTGTGGAGCTGCACTGTAAATGAGCTCTGTGGAAAAAAGCTGGGTAAAAAGTGGCACAAAAGGAAGAGGATTTCCCCATTTTCATACATTTGAACACAGTTATATCAGTTTAACAAAACATATCAGCTTAAGTAAGTGAGATGGAAGTGTCTCCCTTCATAGTACTGTGTATTGATTTTTGACTTTAATGTCAGTGGAAGTACATAGTAAAACTGTCATATGTAGTTCCATAAAATCAGCTGTTTTTAATGAGCTGCTATGTTAATTTAAAGCATATTCACCATGACAAAGACATGCCATGTAATTGTTGAATCTCCTTTGGCTCTCTTGTAATTGAATATTTAATTATAATTTTAAAATGATAATATAATTAGCATAATTTATTTGAGAAATCCATATTACTATCCTTAATTACATTATTTCTAACAATGTAGCACATTAAAGATAGTCTGATAAGGGTTCACATGCTTCTGTGCCTTGGTGCTTGCCCTGTAGACATCTGATAGTAATCCTTAAATTTCTGAGGAAAATATCTATCATAGCATCATTATGGAAATGCATGTAGTCTGGCAAATCGAGCCCATTAACCTCTTTTACCCCAATGGTTTTGGATATTCGTAGCTTTTTGCATGAAACTGGAAATGCATAAAACTAACACTAATGCAGGTTTAAAACCTTGCAATCTGTTCTGCTTTTGGGATGTTTGTATCCCTGCGGATGTTCTGAAAGAATGTAATCCAAGTACAGTGTGTGTTGGATCACTCACTTTTAAAGACTCAATTTTAAAGAAATATCTCTTCAGCGCTTTAAAATTCTGGTTGAGGCAGATGTCATAAATCTGAAAAGGAACCAGAGTTCTTCTACAGCCATGCCTATTTCTATCTTGTGTAAAGTGGAATATTTGGGGTATAAACATACTGGGAAAGACTGACAGTATTCTTGAGGGAACTGAAGATGTGTCAGCTCTGTCACTCACAAAGGGACTGTCTGAAGGAGCTGGAGTGGAAAAGCCGTCTCTTACGCCAGCTCTTGGGCCGTGGGAGCCCAGCTCCGCACGCTGGCTCTGTCTTGGTGAGGGTCATGTTGGGAGCGCGCATCTTGTCGCAGCCCCCAGTGGCCTCCAGCTCGTGAAGGCAAAAATGATACCCTGCATGAAGTCTTTGCCCAGACTTGGGATCTGGCATGTGAATGCCCTGGCGTCGCCTGCCTGTGGCTTTCTGCCTAAAGGTGGAGAGTGTTTTGCTGTCTAATTCAAGCCGTTAGTGCCAGGGAAGGGGACAAAGCTCTTCTGTCCCTATAAAAAATATCTATGAGTAAAATCTTTAATTGTAATAAAGAAAGAAATGCTTCTTTGTCTGACTGAACTGTTCTCTGTGTTCTCTCTTTGCATCTTTTTTTCTGTTTTTTATTCAAAAAGAAGCTATATTTAGGGAGAAATATCAGTGAAGTCTAAAGAAACGCATCAAATTGTCTTTGGAGTTTAATAAACTTGGCTGTGGTAGGACTTGGGCTGTCTGTGTCTGGCGATGCTGACTCTAATCCCAATGTGGTTGTTTGCAAAATAAAAATGGTTCTACCCTTACAAATAGCTGGTAATTTTAACTCAGTGTGAGGCATTATAATATCCCCTCCTCTCTATGCTTATACAGCCCAGTAGGAAGGAAGCCTTTTCCTCTTTTGTGTACTGCTGCAGATGGAGATTCATCAGAGCTTGACAGGGAGATAGCATAGCTTAACCACACTGTATGCATGCATACCACCCATTGGAACAAATGTTTTATGCTTCTGGTTTGTGTATTTTGGTAGGCTTTGTGATTATAATTGATTTTCTTTGTTACACCGTACAAAGCAACAGCTCAAAGTATTCAGCTAAAGACTGAGCGTTAAACATGAATTAAATAATAGGAGGAAAAAAAAGACTGGAAATGTATTTTGAGAAAATAAGATTAGAGGTAAAACAAGAAGAGAACAAGGTTTATTGGACAGAAAAGGAGTTGGTAATCCTATACACTAGAGAGGATGAGGTGAGAAGTACAAAGGAAGAGGTAATGAGAGTGTGGAAAATGGCTTGTTTAGGTAGGGAAAGATCCAGGTTGTATGCAGAGGTGGCAAATGAGGGATTAGAGGGTAAAATAAGCCAGTTACTGGATCAAATGTTGAGGAACCTGGTTCAGTACAAAGGGGTGAGAATCTAGGCTGCTTGGGAAAGGATTAGCATTGAAAAGTGATAATTGCAGTTGAAAAGGAAGACAATAAGGCTTGCACAAGAGGGGAAAAGAAGGATAAAAGTGAATCTGAAAAAGCAAAGTAAAAAACCCCAGGATTTAGTGAAGCAGAAGTCTGCCGTGTAATAGAAGCCTCTCATTTAATCCAGGAGGGGATGATGATAACACAAATGAATAATCAGTTCGGTTTCATTTTTCCTCATATGATGTATGCCTCAATCTTTCCTGGAGGACAGAGGCAGGGAGTTCATGGTTGTGATTACATGAAATGGATTTAGAGCACTTACCATTTTCAGCCGCTGCCAGGTATGCTTCAAGGGGTAAACTTTCAAAACCACAATCGGAAGATGTGCATACAAAAGCTCAGGGTTTGTTTGGCTGAAAATGGATTTGGGATGTATCTCTCTCTCACTGAGTATGCATCCTTAAATCTGTCAAGAGACCTCCCATTCTTCCCCAGAGATCTGTATTTATTGTATTTATTTATTTTTATACATATATTTAGGAATTTTTATGTAGCCAGTGTGATTTCTGTCCTCCTCCCCACCCCACAACCCCCACACCCCCCACCCCACCCCGAATAGGAAATTCTGGTACAAGAATAATTTTAGTTGCTAATAATAGCAGAGTTTGGAGCAGTTTTTGCATTTTTTAAAATGTAATTCAGTGAAGTAATAATGAATGGAGTTAGTCCAACACTAGTAAAATGTATTTAAATCATTCTCTGATTGAAGGAGTTATCATTAAATGAATTATTAATGAGGATTTTTCAGACAAAGTTTAATGCAAAATGTATTCATACTTTATTTGAAGCAATATTGGAAAATTAATATGATTGCAATTAATAATTTGAGTGTGGGTAGGCATTGTTAATGATGATTTTTACTTCCTACAATACCTAAGATATGGAGAAGAGTAAGCCAGATACAGTGATCTGAAATGAAAATGTCTGCTTATGCTACAAAGTCGAGCTCTTCCAAGGGAGAGAAACCACCAAGTGAGCCCCTTTAGAAATGTCCTATAGAGTTTAGTGGTTTTACTCCAGTATCAAAAGCTGACGATGCTGTTGGCTAAATGCACCCGCTTCCTTGTGTATTCTGAGGATAAGGGCAAGGTACCCCAAAGTTCATAACAGCGTATACTATCTTCTCATTCTGCTTCATGAAAAATGCATTTGTTTCAGGAAAAGTTTCCTGACCAGTTTCTTAGATTTCTTTTCACCGCCTGAGCACTGAATTCTTACGACTTCTGCATTTTATTTAAACTTTTAATTTATTTATTTATTTATTTTAAATTTTATTTAAATTTAAATTTTGCTCTTGTCAATAAAGTAAACCATGGAAGTGAAATGAACATCTGTGTCTGTGTATCTTGGTTGGATACATTTTTCAAAGGTCTGTACTAATCTGTTACAAGTTCTTGGTGTTAGTCCCAGTTCAACTGTTAGTTCCAGTTCAGCTGTGGTGGCCCATGTTGTATGGGCCATTATACATAAAGCCAGACTAGGGGACCTGATCTGGCCTTTCCCAGCCTTGAATAATATGAATCTTGGATATTATATGAATCTATGAATCTGTCTAAAGTGAAATAGGTGTATAAGATAGGCTATTAATTTAAAATTATTTATGTTATTCAGTAGAAGAATTTTGCCTTCATCTCTTAGCAATTAATTTACAGTTAGATCCCTCTAATAAATATAATTACTCACATTTTTAATTTTTGGCTGTGATGCAGTAAAAGGCAGATGTACTTGCATCAGATCTTGCAATACTCTGCCGCTCTGCATCATAGCACACTCTCACATGGGGGCAGAAGGATCTGAATACTTTGACACGTAATGCTCCTAGTGTTTTTCTCGTAACCTTTGGCTGCAATTTAGACTTTCCCCACTGCCATCTGATGGGAAACAACCAATTGTTAAAGATGCTCAAAGAAAAGGATGCCTAGTGTGGTTTTTATTTCCCAAGAGACTACTTCTTATGAGATCATTGCCTTATCTAGGAATTTTGTAAAACCACAGTGATTTAATAAATGCCTTTAAGTCACCTTTCAGTGCCTACCCGTATCATATACTAATGCATCACATAATGAGTCATGGGGGAAAACCTGCTTGGTGTGGAAAATCGTGTTCAGCTTTGACATTTTAAGTCTGACGTCTAGACTGAAAAAGTATTTGAAACAACTCTTCAGGATTCCTGACATGTCACATTTGTAACCAATCTCCTTACTTTGTAATGTAAATCTGAACTTTTTCTTGTCTTTCTTTTCCTGGGCAGTCACTTACTCACTTTGGACTGATTTCTGCTTCCTGAATAGGACATAATAGGTCTTTAACAGTCTTGTTGGGCACGCTTTTTCAGAAATAAATATATTATTATCACAGAAGTACTTTTCATGCTATTGTCAGGAAAGTGAAAGATGTATTAAGGGTTACTTGAAAGGAGGAGGCAGACAAGTTCTGTCTTTATCAAAACAAGATGTGAAACTTAAAGTATATGCCAAGGAGCTGATTAGGAACAGCTAATGCTGTTTTGGTCAGCAGAACTCTAAAATTTCCATACTTACATGCACTTTGGGCTAATCTTTCTTATTTTGGAAACTCTGAGGTAAGTGGAATTGATGTTAGACCAATTATCCACAAGCAAGTTAGTTTGCTTTGAATAGTCATTATTGATATATCTTCCTTTTATGGAAGCTCCTCCACTCCCCTGGGCTGGAAATAAGACCCTCCAGGGTGATGCTGCCTTTGCCCATCTCAGCTCCAGAATAAGAGTGCGGTACAGAGCTCAGCAAGAGATGTGACTGGGTGTTTCCTTTACTCACTGCACAAGATGTCTTGCACAGTCTCTTTAGAAGTTGCCATGGACTTCAGGAGTTGAACATTATATTCAGACTTGGTTTTCCTCTTGGCGTTGTTATGTTTTTTGGCTGTGACATGATTCTTACTACCGTTACCAGATAGTTACAGAGCATTGCAAAAACCTCAGAAAAATTCCTGAGGCATTCAATAATCTATTGACTGTGACCAGTGACAAATGACATCATCACCTATTTTCTTTACCTCTCTCAGGAAGAATTGTGATGTCTGATGTGGGGTAAAGGCGATTTCCTCAACTCTTGATAAAATGTCTGTTTTCAGAATTAAAGATAATTGTTAAGAAATGTGAATGGGCAGAACAAATGATCTGGATGCAGTTATATATAGTGAATAAGGTTGAACTTAATTTGTGACTTAATGACTCACTGGACTGCATACCGACTTCAAATTTTAAAGCAATGCAGATGTTTCAGGAACACAAGATTCCATTTCTTAGGTTTCGTGTAAACTATAGAAGATCAATTAAGCAGAAAATCTTCTTTAATGAAAAAAACATGTTCTGTGATCAGTGTCTTTCAAATGCCAGATATTCCTGCTGGACACTTGATTGCAAAATATTCAAAATCTGTGTGAGAGATCTTAACAGAGAATTACAATACAGTGTAATTCTGCATCGTGTGCAGTGGAAGTAGTAATGGGCTGAACTATTGGCCCAGGTGATTGTGGTAACAAACAATTCACCCATGTAATTTTTTTGCTTGTGTTCAATTAAAACATTAATACAGACTTACTATATTTTTAAATATTCCCTTTGTTTAACATTGCAAGAGAGATAGCGTGCATAGATCTATCACAGCACAGATGCTCACTCTTGAAATCCTTCAGAAAGGATTACTTATCAGAGAAATATCCCAAACATTTTAATTAAATGAATAGTAATCTATTATATCAACTTTTGAACCTAAATGGAAAAAAAATTGATTCAACAGCTACTGTTTGTTATATCTTTATAGAGTGGTGTATTGAACTGTGCCTTATCTTTAAATGGGAACTCTCTCTAAATTAAATTATTAACTGTACATGCAGTTCACGCTTTCAGGGATTTAAAATATTTTTGGCTTTCTCCCTTCACCCAGGTCTTCTAATTTTATTTAAAACAAACCAGAACACCCCCCACAAAACACCTCCCCACCCGTTTCAACCTAGTACTGCAGGATCATCAAAACCATCTTTATATATAAATCTGAGTTCTAGTCACTATTTCTACAGCTGAAGGAGCAGAAAATACTGAAGGCTTAACCTGAGACCTGTCCTTCCCCCCACCCCCACCCCCTCCCCCTCCCCAAAGTGCATGGTGGTACATTAGTACAATTGCTGTGTGCTTTAGCTGAAAATACAGCATTGCCTTTTAAAAGTGCTAAATGAATTATCTTCATGATGTATTTTAACCTATGACAAGAGACTTAAGGGACAGTAAAGATGATTTATCCATTCAAAAGATTATTGAAGTTAAATTTCCAAGGATATCACTGTGCTCTGGAAATACCTACAAGTGTTAATATATAATTAGTATAAGATAAAGTACACTGCTCAAAGCAAGTTCATTCTGAAAAGGTTGGTGGTTTTTTTTTTTTTTTAAATATGTGAATTTTAAAGAACTTGTGGCTGTCCTTTGGGTCTAAATTCACACTTAATACAGAGAGCTGACAATTCTACAGTAACATTTGCCTTTGGGGAATTTCAGTGAGTATTTACTGGATAGTTCTGATGGTCTCTTCTTTATTTACCTTTTTGCTTGAGAGTCTCCCTTACTAATGGCATAGCTTGCTGAAGAAAAATTATAAAATACCTTGCTTTTCTATATTGGGTAACAGAATTACATTTCATAAGCCACTTTGCTTCTTACCGTAAAGTCTGTTGAGGTTCTGGATTTGATTGGCAGATAATCTGCTTTGGCTCTTTAGTGCCTTTGCAGAAGTAAAAGCAAGTGCGTTGGGGCAGGTCAGAAAGCACGCATTTGCCCAGCCTATGCATCTTTTTTAAGCACTGTGAGGCACACAAATGTCTGCAGGTGAAATGTGTATCTATAAGAACACCCGCTATTGCACATTTTTGTTTTAATAGCAGTTGCAGCTACCAAGATCAAACATATTGGCAGAAATCAAAATCCTTTTTTGTGCCCTGTAATTCCTATTAGAAATGCTTGCCTGTTTTCCACCTTCTGGGGTTGAGGGACTAGTATTTTTTAACATATAATTCGTTTTTCCAATTACATTGCATTTATTTCCTGTAACTAAATGTCAGGCTTCTTAAGATAGCAATTTGAAGCACTTGAGGGGGGAAAAAAAAAGTAACAAACACAAATGGGATATTAACAGATATTCCTGTCAGCATATGATTAAATTGATTTACACAGAATTACAAATGTTTATGTAGCAAACATTTGGTTCACATGTTGTAAGCTTAAACCCGTGTGACTAAAACTTTTGATGCATTTTTGCTTTTGAACACAGTATGGTTACAGGTTCCAGTATGGTCAAAGTGAACAACTTTTCTTAGCTGCTTTTTTTTGTGGCATTTGCCAGGCCCACCAAATATCCCTGAATATCTATTACTATAAAAGTTATACTGTTCTTTAGTTCCTCACGGTAAGGAAATGATAAAGCTCAACTGGCCTTGGGTATGCCTCGGTTAGCTTTGTAGCCTATATTGGGTTGAATGCCTAACCACTAGAAAAGTCAGTAAACAAAATTAAAAGCAGGGGTTGTTTATGATTAAAAAAAACCCACAACAGAAAACCAACAAATAAAAAAGAACAAATGAACAAAACCCACCTAAAAGTAAGATTTGTTCTAGTTTGAATGTAATTAATCATCATATGAATGTAAATAATCTGAAACACTTCCATCTGGGGAGATGTTTTTATTAGGAATGAATGCTGTTTTCCCTTATTTCACATTCCCTCCTTTTTGTTTCCAATTTAAATGATTCAGATGTTGAATATCACAAGGATAGGTTCCTTTAAAAAAAAATAGTTCTTTTTGAATTTTGGTTAATTCAGGTATTAATTTAGTGTTGTTCTGCACCATTTCAAAAGCAGGGATTTTCATTGCTGTTACAATCACCAAGCTGCCACAGTAAGGTGTGACTTTTCCGTGATCTCATTAATGGATAGAAATTAGGACTTGACAGAGTGAATGAAATTAACTTGTCTTGCTACTCCTTGGGACTATGGGGAAGCAGAGTCAGTGCCTGCCTCCTCGCAGCCAGGGAGAGGAGGAAAATCCAGTTCCAGCAGGAGAGCCCTTTGCAGGATGCTCTCAATGGGAGGAAAATTGCAGCCAAAGCTGGAAACCTAAATCTGGTTTTTAGCATTGTGTCAGACAAACAAACCAACAAGCAAGCAGGAGGTGAATAAACGGCACACAGAAAGGAGAGATGAAATGGGAGCAGACGTGGTGGCCAGGAGGCTCTCTGTGGGTTGTTGAAGAAATAGAAACAGAGAGCAGAAGAGATGATCCCTCCACTGCCATTGCCTCTGTGCCTTGCAGAAACACTTTTAGGGGAAAACATCACCTCCCATTCTCTTCTTCTGTTGTCAGGTGTAATTCCATATTGACCCTTTCTATTTTGCTGCAGAAGCCTTCAGGTGGCTGGCGGTGGCGCAGAGAGATTGTGCTGGAGATGTGTGTTATCCCATTGTTTGTCTTTCCCATGCCGGGTAGTGGCAGGCAGCAGTCAGGCGTCTCCTCCACCCTGTGCTGCACCTTTAGCACCCAGTTGTTCCTCAGAAACTCTGTCTCCTAAAGCAGTAGCCAAAGGCTACAGCTTGGCAAGCTGACATGGCGGACTTAGGGCACAAGGTAAAGCAGGCTGCTTAGCAGGCCTAGGTATTCGGGGCAGGCCAGGACCCAGGGCCAGGACAGGGCTGCCTCAGGCAATGGCTGCCTGGGCAGGCTCGAGCCCAGCTGCCTTCCCTCCTCACCCCCATGATCCCTGGGGGTCAGTGGGGCTGTCACTGCTGCCACAGCCCCGCTCAGGCATGGCAGGACCAGGCTGCCTGAGGCTTGCGCCTGGCTTGGTCCCTGCTGTCCTGGAGCACTTTCAGCCTGTGTCTTGCAGTGTTGATATGAATGTGACAGCATATCATAACGTACTGTTCCTCCCCTCAGCAAATTAAGGAGCTTTCAGGAGAGCCACAGTGGCCCCACCGGTCATCCCTGTAGTTTCCTCAGGAGTGTGTGCCGGTTGGATTGCTGTCAGTACAGACAGCCCTGCTGCATGTGATGGCAGCAGGCATGACTTTCTTCATCTTACAACCCATACTTTTTGTCTCATCTTGTAACTCACTGCTGCAAAAAAAAAAAAATGTTTGGTTGCAACCTTTTCATACAAGGGTTGTGACTCCTTGTTGTAGACTGTTAATTAATTAGCTTGTGCACCTTATTTATCCAAACCAGGTTTTATTTTTTAATTTATAACCAAGTATTTAAAAATATTTTTGATGTTGACATGTAAATAAGTTGCTGCTGTTACCTTAGGTGCTGTTTGTCACAGAGGAGTGCTCTCATATCCTGCTCTTACCTAGCAGCAAATGCAGGGAAATTTGAGGCAGTTATTCTGCCCAATCAAACATATTTTTATTATTTGAGAATTTCACAGTGCCGTTTCTGAGCTGTTGCATCTGTTTCAGATGGTGCTATAATTAGGGAAACTATTTCTTCTCACTTAATTCAAAATGGATCTGCATCTGAAACAGAGAGTCCAGCAAAACTTGATATTTATTCTTGTTGCATGTGGACAGCAATGTTATAAGGAAAGGAAATTAGTTGCTGTTCAGAGGTACAGAAAGAAGAAAAGTAGTTCTTCCTAGTAATGCACTGTGATTAAAAGAAAACATATTTAGTGGCTTGTTTTGTTAAAATTACGTGACTACAGAAAAGGTCTTTGAAAACATTGAACATTTTCTTCTTCCTTTTTAGATGCTTCCCACATTACAAAATATGAAAGCTGTAGTTTTGGCCTCTAGCTTTAGGAAGTATTTTTTGAAACAATCCATGAGAGCTTACAGACTTGTGTTTTAAATTTGGGGTTGTCTTAGATTTGGGTAAATGCAGTATTTGAGTAACTTATCTGTTCATGTCGCGTTTATTTTGGGTACTATGGCCATATTTTAAAAAAGAAGCTATGAGGTCATAAGACTTTTATGAAATAGGCCATTGATGGAAAAAGCTTAGGATGAAGCAGCTTTCATGTAGGCAGTGTCAGGAGTGGATTTTGGCACAGAAGCAGCACCCACAGTGACTGTGAAGAGCAGCGCGTCTTCCATTTCTCTGTCTCGGAGCACTGCTTGGTAAGGATATGTCAGCTGACAGTAATCAGGTACTGACACTTCTAAGATTCATGGATTTTTGGTACTGAGAGCTTAAAAACTGTATGGCTTTAATTCTTGCCTTCCGTAAAAAGAAATCTTATCAGAAGTGGTTAAAATGTGTGTTTTCCCATGTTCTTTATTCTCTCTCTGTTAGCAGTCATAATATTTCATTTATTTGTTGAATCTAGCCTGACAACAGCAAATTATGATGGAGAAGGAATCACATAGTAGTCTAGCATAGTGTCAGTCACTTGAGTAGTGACTGGTGAAAGGGCATCAGGACATCATCCTGCATTTGTGTTTTGAGAGGTGTACTGGCTTGTATTGAGGACTGTCAGGCTGCAGTGTAGATGAAGGGCTGTTATCCGCGACATAGGACTATACTTAAGTACTCCAAAGTTGGGTTACTTAGGGGAAAAAAAAAAAAGGAAGGAAAAAAGGTAAGAATTATAGAGAACTGTTTTAAGATACTCTTTGCTTGCTGATGTACAAGCCTTTTTTCTGGATTTAAATGTTATTGGCAGTTTAACTTTCTCCCCTTGCCTGACCTTTCTTCCTGGGTCTCTCCATCTGCTTTAGTTAATGTGATAGCTGTTTTCTCCTGTCTTGTAGTTCTCCTAAAAAGCCTTGGTGGGGTTAAGTCTGTACTTGCCAGAATCAATCTGTACTATTTACTCGGTTGTTCTATTTTTAGATTGCTTCCTTCTCTGTGGGAGATGCAACAAGCAGAACCCTCATTTCTATGCAGAATCATAAATTCTGTAGCATTTACAGTGCATATGCTCCAAGTCAGGCAGAACATGGAATTGTACCTTTGCCTGCTAGATCCAAGCTGAAAGTTGCTGGATGACTACAACCTGCTTCAAAGTCAGTGTGGGGACTTAGTTATCTCCTGAGCACTTTCTTCAGATCCGAGGCTACCTTAAAGAGTTGTTTTAGGTTTTTTGGATCCTGAGAGGGCTAGAAATTATCAATACATGGAAGGCCTTGCACTTTGACAGGGGAAAACTGAAATGCCCTGGACACTTGAGCAGTTACAGGGCACAGAAACTTGGACGAAGTGTTTAGTGTGATTGGATACTTGTAAGTCTTTGCAAATTTGGGTCTACCTGCAAATGAACGTCTTAAATAGTCTGTGGTGATGAATAGGAGCGTGGATAAGATTCCCACACATTGAGCAGATTTCTCCATGATTTACTGAATACTGTTAAAATTCTCAGGAAAGGGACTTTGCTCTTTATTATTTAGCATTTAACACAGGAAATCATGGTCTTGGCTAGAGTTTCATGGCAGTGCCACAGAATATATATAGAATAATAACTCTCAACGAAAGAAGCATTGTACTAGATGCTTTCCAGACGACTGGAGAAAGTGGTATCCCAGACGGAAGCAGAGAAATTCTGGCAATTCCAGTAGGAGCTATTTCTTGCCAATGCCATTGAGTATCACAGACTTACAGCTCCTTTGAATCAAGATGCATAAATACAGTTATTATTTGCATTAATGGGAACTGCTTGTGCCCAAGCACCTGTAAAACTGTTGGACAGCAAATTTATTTTTTTGGTTCTTGTTGTGGCCAATAAAATTAATAGCTGCTTAAGCTTCCAAAGTATTCATCAACCTTGAACCCCTGAGCTATAGGACAAAGTTTTGAAAGGGTCCAAATAATTAGAGAACTAGTACTCATTGTTGTGAAACATCTTTCACATCACAAGTCATTCACAAATTTGGGCACGGGCTTAATCTGTTGGAGAACTGGGTTTAACCAAACCAGTGTGTCTCAGCCAGTGTGTCCTTTAGGGAATAATATGGTGCATGATTTAGATTCTGAATTCTCTATTAGGTCTGTGGTTCCAAATTACCATACAGCTTATTGTGAAGGGAATCCCTGAAAGCTTGTGCCATGAAAAAGTACAATACGTAGGTTTATATTTCAAGCACTTGTGAAAATGTTGTCTGAGTAGCTGCCAGCACAAATTCACAACTGGAGGTACGTGTTTTTACAATGTCACTAGACCGTAGTCATATCCAGGTAAGTCTTCTGTACTTATGATTATGTCTCTTTTGTATCTTTTTCGTTATTAACGATCAGGCCTATGTAGATAATGATAGTTTGAAAAGGGGTTCTAGGTTTGTTTTTGCTGGTATTGTAGTGATAAAGCCCTTGTTGGCACCTGCCTGCCTTTAGTTAGACTTTGTTTCTCCTCCATACAGGTAACCAAAACTAGAACAAGAGCAACGCTTGCTAGAAGCAGAAGGTAATTCTGTGATTTCTTGAAAAAGTAAGGTTGGTTTAGCGCTCCATGTTATGGCTAATCTATAAAACATATTCAAAGAAAATCATCAATGTTTTGGAGAGCTTTTTTCCTATTTTGATTTTGATTGATTATTTCATTTGGAAGATAGCTCTGTCGTAAGTTAAGTGCAGTTTGTTTTCTGACTATGCTGCTTCATGATCCTGTTTCAGTTTAGAATCTGATTTGAAAGAAGAGCTGTATTTTCCTCAGCCTTGCTGTGTTAATTCAAGCAACTGTTAAAAGAACCAGTTCCGTAGCACAGAAAAGATTGGACTTTTTTATGGGAAGGGTGAATGAGCAAACCTGAAGTTATCTGCAATAATAATTCTGATCAATTTCTGTGCCTGCTAAAATGACATAGGTAGATAAGCATTGGGTTCTGCCACAAATTGAGGCTTTGCAACAAGGCTTAGTTATACGTGTGTGTGTGTCAGTCACCATATTTGATACACATCGGGCTCTTGCGTTATCTTTTCCTTGAATAAATAAGGCACTTCAAAATGTGCCTGAGAGAACAGGCTCTCTGCACACAGGTGGGTGATGGACTCGATGATTTATTAGCTTATTTCTATTGCTGGGTTTATTAGACTATGATTTGCCCTATAGATACATAGTTTTACTGTCAAAATAAGCCACTATAATATGCTAGCCAAAGAAAAATAATTTACAAGAGAAGGAACCCTTTTATATCTGTCTGCATTTCAACAAATATCATTATAAAATACTGATACCTGTTTTTGCAACCTTTTTTGTTTTCCAGCTACTAGACTGTATTTCCATTTCTTAAAATATTTTCTTCCCTTTTGAATAATAATTCTGCTTTTAAATTTCCATTGTTGTAATTCACATGCAATTAAAATTGAGTGAGGTAATAATATCCCTGTACAAAAGCTGTTTTTCTTCCCTGCTCCATGAAAAGAAACTTTCAAACTCGATTGAGACTGTTTTCCTACACATATAACAGTACTTCCAGTTCACTTTAGCTTAGTTTTAAACAAGTTTATGTTTGCAGATGTCACGATGCTTCAGTCCTGTGAAACAGTGTTTTGCTGGCTACCAAGTCCACTGAGGATTGGTTGCTTAAGGCCTTTTTCACTCTACGAGTCACGTTCCTTTCTGTAAGCCTCACAGCAGATCAATTCATTCAAGCGACACAGTAACAAACCTCCAGCTCCTAATTATAGTTCTATCAGCCAAAGGGGTGATTTCTGAGAAGAGTGGGATGCAAGTGATGGACCCTATTTTGTGCAGAGCTACCATCATGAGCTTTTATGTTTGTGCAATTGTAACATTTGTATATCTGCTCATATCTACATATAGAAACAGATTGGTCGTATTTTCTGTTGTGGGTTTTTTTTTTTTTTTTTTTTTTAATTTAAATACAGGACTCCACATGAATCATATTTTATGGATGAAGTTCATTTGCATTAGGTTTAATTTTTGTTCATTTACCTACAATTATCATTGCAATTTCCTGAAAATTACAGTTTAGTCAAGAGGGACTTCAGGATGAATAATAAAGGGGTGAGTGAATGCAGCATGTATGTTGCAGTTCCAGCCATCTGCTATATGTTTATCCTGGGGGTTTCTACTCTGACTGAATCAGTACTGGCAACTTTGTGATCCCATACAGTCTCTGACTACAGAAGTACAAAGAGGAATTCTGCTTTTACATATACCGATGCTTTTTGGAGTTAGGTGGTTTTGTTTGGTGTCAAGTGGTGTATCAGTCTGAGCTCCGAAGTTATCCTACGTGCATTATGCCTGTCTTTTAGTGTGGGCATTTTCTTTTAAATAAACTTTTCAAATTGCAGTGTCAATTAATCCTTTTGTTAAGATTTAACAGTGGGCTACTGTGCCCTTCAGCAAAAGAAGTCTGATATAGTAGAGGAGAAACAGGCTTTGCTTAACTTTTTGCTTGTGGCAGGGCACACCAGGAAACTTCTCTCTGTTCTGGTGTTCATGAGTTTGTTTGGAGGAAAAGTCTTGTAGCTGAGCAAAATATGGAATTGCTTATGAATGCCATATTTGCTGCAATAGTGGCATGCATTTTTACGAGGAATAATTTGCACTTTTGTCAGCAATATTATATCCACAGATTCTTTTTATTGCTCTGCTAGGGGTTTTGCAGAAACTGAACTTGCACCTCATAGTTGAGGTGAAAATCTGGTCTCCTGCAAGCACCTTCCATCCCTAAAGGAGGGAGGAAAAGAAATTCAGCCATAACAGCATTATTCTAAGGGGTAGAGGGAAATTCCGTCAAAATTAAGAAACCTATAAGTATACCTAAAGTCTGTAAATATTGAGCATTTCAACTCAGAGTCAAAAAGTGTGTAATTATGTTTTGGATTGGGAGCTCGTCTCTGAGGTTAGTTGTGTAGCTGCCATGTACTTAGAAGTTATTTTCCTGAGACATTCATTGAGAAGTGTGCTTCTTAATTGGGGTGTTTGTTCTGGGTTTTGTTTTTTTTTAGTTTAGTGAATGTTTAGATGCAACACAAACACAATGAAGCTTTCCAAGTCATAGAATCATAGAATCATTAAGGTCGGGAAAGACCTATAAGATCATAGAGTCCAACCGCTAACCTATCACTGTCAAGTCCACCACTAAACCATATCCTCAAGCACCACATCTACCCTTCTTTTAAATACCTCCAGGGATGGAGACTCAACCACTTCCTGGGCAGCCTGACAACCCTTTTGGTGAAGAATTTTTTCCTAATATCCAATCTAAACTTCCCCTGATGCAGCTTGAGCCCATTTCTTCTCGTTCTGTCGCTAGTGACCTGGGAGAAGAGACCAGCACCCACTTGGTTACAGCCTCCTTTCAGGTAGTTGTAGAGAGCGATAAAGTCTCCCCTCAGCCTCCTCCAGACTAAACAACCCCAGCTCCCTCAGCCACTCCTCATAAGACTTGTTCTCTAGACCCTTCACCAACTTTGTTGCCCTTCTCTGGACACGCTCCAGCACCTCAATGTCCCTCTTGTACTGAGGGGCCCAAAACTGAACACAGTACTCGAGGTGTGGCCTCACCAGTGCCGAGTACAGGGGCACGATCACTGCCCTGCTCCTGCTGGCCACACTGTTCCTGATACAAGCCAGGATGCTGTTGGCCTTCTTGGCCCCCCGGGCACACTGCTGGCTCGTGTTCAGCCAGCTGTCAACCAAGAGTCACATAATGGAATACTACTATAATAGAAACTTATTATCTTGTTTTAAATATCTGATCAAGGTATTTTCTTGGTCTTCCAGTGTGTCTGAGTTCCTGCTTCTACAGACTTTCATGAATTTCTAGACCCTCTTTCAACATGTCAACTCTTCTTTTGCACGTACTACAGAAGCTGTAGTTAATACAACAATAACTGTGAGAGCAAATACGTATTTTTGCAGTGAAATGTAATATTTTATAGCTTTTAATTAGAAGAAAAAAGGCAAATAGTCTAGTTTATATGAAAAAAAGATGTGAAGTGTTTCAACTTCTTAATCTTCACAGTGTCATTTGCCAAATGGGGCTTGGTTTGCTTTTATTTTCATAATAAAAGGAAGAACATATGCTGTTTTGTTAATACTTTAATACGACTTGTGAATGGTGCAGCTGTTTTTGTTCGGTTCTATACAAATCCTTCTGGCTGCTAGCAAATATACAATTGATTCCAGATAAATGCTATCATAAAAATGACTTATATGATCAAGTATAATCAAAAAGCTAGGTGTCCAAGAAAGCATTGAGTCAACAAAGAAACAACTTTCTGAAACTTGAAACAAAAGCATACCAAAACAATTATGAGATCTTTGTTTGAATACCTACCAAATTGCTAACATCCAAATTTCTTAATGCAAGAATTCAGTCTTAACAGTTTACCACTATTTTCGAAATTCGACTTAATTTAATGGCTTTTTGTTCAAGTTCTCATTCATTTAAGTAGTTTGCCATTGTGAAGCACTTAGAGTTGTCCTGCTTCAAATGTTCTGCTAGTAAAGTAAAGGTGCAGAGTAATGATTCAAGCCCCAGTCAAGAACTGTTGAACTGTGTTAACAGTAAATAATTCTCATGTTGACTAAATTGTATTCTTTTAGCGCGCTCACAAATGAGAGCACTAATATTGCTTCAGAAAAAGCTGTATTAGTGTAAATATAGAGTTATATACTCATATAAGATTCAAGGGCTTTTATCTCATTTCCTAGGATGAAGAATATTCTTTAATCAGCAGAAATACATGCTGAGAAATGTATGTATGCCTTCTCTTTAGCCCATTTACTGATTTTTGCCTTAAGGGATCCTAAGAATTGTTCTTCCATTTCACACAGACTAAAAATTTCTTTGCAGAAATAATCTTTCTTTTTTTCTGTCTCCTTGGCAGCTTTTTTTTTCCCCTAAATGTAAATATATAAATAATTTAAAAAAATCTAAGGGGAAAACCACAAAGCCTCAGAAAAATAATTAAAACCAGACCTACCCCTATAGCATCATGAAGTTACAGAAACCAAGCAGGACATGTAGTCTATCTGGAGAGGAGTTGTATTTCTTGCTTTAGCCTGGCTCCTGGTTGGTTTCTTTAAATTCTTGCAAGCTTTAGGCCAGAAAAGACCCTGGCTCTAGCACAGGGGCTGTTGGTCTGCATCCTTGTTTGGGACCATCTCTGCAATCCACAGGTCTCCCTTTTTTCAGGACATTTTGGGAAATGTCTTCGGATGGGACAGATTGAGCTGGTGGCAGCAGGAGCCCCTCACAAGCACTGTCTTCCTCATGAGCTTCAGTCTCCATAGTCTATTGCAACGATGTGCTCAGTGAATCCAGTGCAATATTTTGTCCTGGACCTGCAGGTTAAAGGCTGGCAAACCTGGTGCGTGAATGGTAAACCTGTTACGTGGGCTGGGACAGTTTGTACTGCTGCTCTAGGCTTTACAGAAGATGTTGGGAGTTGCATCTTTTCCTTGAGTCTTCAGTGGTGTGGCTGTTCGTGCTCCTTTCTCATGTTTGTTTGACAATACTAAATGGCTGTTCTGTCTAGCAAGTCTGAAGAGCAAAGGTAACTTAGCAGTGTGGTCTGTCAAACACTTCTCCAGATAACTGGTTTGCAGGCAAAGAAAAATATCTTCTGTCAACTTTCCTTACTCATTTGCATTTGTCATTTTGTCAGTGTCCTCTTGCCAGCTGCAGAGGTTTCAGTAACACTACCTTGGTGAGGAGAAACTGTAGTTGTTGAGTGATGCCATCTTGGCAGTGCCACTTCATTACTGCTTTCTCCACTGCCATGCTTTCCCTCTTCATTTACGTGTTGCTGAGTATGTGATGTTGAAAACTGCCTGAGACTCATGCCCTTCCCCCCAGACAGATACTCTGTTATTAACAGATGTTAACACTTCCTGCAGCGCTTGCTGGTAATCTCCCTTTCTACAAATGAATCTTGCATTGTAAGATTTGAGTTTGTCTGAGACACTTGTATTATCACTTCTAAGGCAGAGAGATCAGTGAGTAGATTTACCACTATTCTTTTTGTGTGGATTTTCCTATTTTCCCTTCCCTAATTAACAAGGATGTCTGCGGTCCCTTGGCTTCACAAGAGACTCAGAGCTCCACTGCTGAGAGCAGTGCCTAAGCTTATGCAAGTTTGTTTCATAGCACAGAAGTGCAGCCAGTTCCCTGCTTAGCAGCCCACTAGTCTGCGCTCATGTTTGCAGTCTCCCAGTATTTCATACTAGTGTCACATTAAAACTGAGTTTCATTTAAGTTTTTCAATGTAAAAATAATTCTTAAAGAAATCTATAAATATTAAAAGTGGAAGAAAAAATCTGTGTTAACATATATGCTTACTTTTTATACTTCTGTTGCTTAATATTATTCTCCTTGAGTGGATGCTTTCTTTATCGATTAAGCTTGCATTTACATCCTAGCTTTATTATGTGGATGAGGCCACTGCAATTGCAGTGTTTATTTTTGCTTCTAACAGCATTATTTTGGATGTTACAATTGCTTCCTATTTTTCATTCTCATCAGTGTCGTTAGGCACTCAGATATACTTTCCTTAACCCTGTAAGAGTTCTTTGATTGTTTAACATAAAGTTGTGGGTATTCATATAAAAGATTTGCAGCCTTCTAGTAAGGAACACTTAGAGTTCTCAATTTTTTAAGTGCTATTGGATATTAATAATAACTTTTTTGTAGGACTGACTTCCATATATTAGCAGATTTTTTTATAAAAGTCTTCAGGCTGCCGGGTAGTAATGTCTCTACTTCTTTTGCACTCAGTGAAAATGTCATTACATTTACCAGCAGTCAATCTGACAAGTTTGAATGCATCTGTTTTGGTTGGTTGGTTTGGAATTTCTTTTTGTGTGTGTGTGGTGTTTTGGTTTTGTTTGGTTTTGGTTTATTTTGGTTTTGTGTTTTTTATTATTTTTGTTGTGGTGGGTTTTTTTTTAGTGCTCAGTTGCACATATTTTGGAGTGTTTGCAAAACTAATGTTACGTGTTTTTTGAGTTTAATTTATTTTCTTGTGATTACTTTGGAAGCCATGTACAGCTGTGGAAGCTTGTCTTCATAATTAGAAACCCATGGTATATATGAGGGTTGTTTATTTGTATTTTTTTAAAATACAGACAAGGTAGATTTCCATAAATAATTTGTGAAAAAAATGCACAAACTCTTTTCTGGAGCTTCATACAAAATTCATTAACCTCTCTGTCGAATGGCATCGTATTTAATTGTCAGTCAACGTAACTAAATATCAGTTCTGAGGATAAGCTGCTGCTTTGTCTCTCCGCTGAGCACTAGTGAGAAATATACTCGCCACCTGACTGTTACATATTTATATGTGCCTGTATATTTGCAAGCGCTAATTTACATGCTAAACCTGTATGGGTTCTATTCTCACTTCAGAACATATGCATTGCGTTATGGGTCTGTCTCTTGTTGGAACTACTTGGTCCTGGAACTGCCTCTTTCTAATGCTTCCAAAACTCTTCCACAAATGCAATTCTGTAATATTTCAAAAAAGATAATATTTTGGTGCTTAAACAAAATTAATAGTTTAAAAAATAGCTGTGTTTTCCACAGAACTATGCTATTTTTCATTACATTTTTATTTTTTGGGATGTTAACCCTCCAAGCGTTACAACATATGCAAGTTCTGACTGCTTTAAACCAACTGTCATGCAGTGGGGCGTTTTAGATATACGAAATGCAGAAGAGCGTGGAAGTTTGTTTGTGCCCTTATTTTCAGCTGATTGCTGGACCTGTTACTTTTAATGCTTCATATCTCACGTGAACTGTAAAAGGAGTCCTCTCAAAGCACCAGCTGCCATTTCTCTTTCCTAGAAATACATGTGCGAACACGTAGGGACTTTTTTTTCTTTTCTTGAATGACAGAGCAATCACTTCTGACAATAATTGCTGCGTATGGTTATTTATAAAAGCATAAGAAATAAGTCCTCAGTGTATATGCTTAATTATATAGAAGTAAAAGGTTAAAAAGTGGTTTTTTTCAAGTAATAGTTTGTAGTTGTAATGTATAGTTGGTAGGGAGATACAGTAATAGCTACAAGGAATGTGTTATTAATAAATCTGAAGATCTGTAAAGACATTCTTGCAAACAAATCAACTTCTGTTGTGAATTTTGTTTTCATTTTTGTTCTTGGATTCTTCTCTAGTGGCGATCATGTGAAAATGCTCTGGTTTACACTGGTATGAAAACCTCTACAAGTACATAAATGTAGCTTTATGCTTATCTGAAATTAAAAGAACAGCTCAGCATTATGCTCAGATAGTTCACTGCACAGATAATATGAATTTTTAAACTATTAATATCTTACTTGTAAGAATATGAACAGATATTCTTCTCCTTTGCAGCTATCAAGCATCATCCAGCCAGAGTGTAATGGACAGTAAATGAATAACCTCTTTGTTAGTCTGTAGGATGATGCCATTATTAACAACTTTGTCATGTGGTACATGTTTCTTGATTCCCAAGTAAGCTGTCACAGACTGCCTCTGAAAAATTACTCTCTGCCTATTATGTGAATATACATTACAAGAAGACACAACTCTATCCTGTAACGCATGATTTTATTGCTAGCAGTAATTTTCTGAACATTTGAAGCAACACAGAGCAGTCTTCTTAATTTTCTTTATTTTTATTTGAGAAGCTTCTGATAGTAGTAATGTGTCCCTTATATTTTACTCTTCACTAGTTGCATTGATATAAACTGCTCTGATGATATTCTCAAAAATATTAACATCTGGGATGCTGCACCCCATCAGACTTTTCTTGAAAATAATTTTCTTTAATTTTATCATCCTTCCCCAGTGGAGGTGGGGGAGGAGGAGGGAGGGAACTATCCAGATTGAAATTCAGCAAGTCTCAGGGTAGAAAAGGGTAGGCTTTTAATTAATTTCCCAAGAGAATCATATTGCAAAAAGGATGGAAGAGAAATGCTGCTAATGGCCCTAGTTGTGACCCAGGGGAATGTAGTGATGAACTTATAACCTGCAAACAAAATACTGAAGTCTTTTGTTAGGGATAAGCTACTTTCTGGTAGCTGAACCAAGATCCCAAATGGACAAACCGTCCTCATTCCAGCCTAGGGCTGGATAGTCTGTCAAAAGAGCAGATTCACTCACTCCATGCCCAGTGTAGCTAGTGGCCAAGCAGTAGAGATTTTGTATGTCACGAGAAGAGGACCCATGATCCATCAGCGTAGTCATGGGACTGGTGCAGGCAGCAGAGAGCATCTCTGGATGCCCTTATGGGGAAAGGAAAGTGGAGACAGTCTTGGATGTGCAGAGCTGTGTTGTGCAGTCTGTCTGTCACCTTTGCTGCCTGTGGTCATGTTGCAAGGCTTGATTTTCTGTTTTTCTGTTTGTTTGGGGTGGTTTGTTGTTTTGTTTCTGTTTTTTTTTTTTTTTTCGTTGGTATCATTCTTTACCCTTCTAGTAATAAACATGTTAAAACAACTTGATTCAGCTTTGCACATAACTGCACACAGAGGCACAACACAAATCATGTGTGATTTAGTCAAGACTAAACAATACCAGTCTTTCAAGCTCTGTGTTGTTAGTTGTGCTGTTTAATTTTTCAGCTATATAAATGCTTCAGTCACTTACAGCTAAAATAGCTGTTTTTCCTTCCTCCCGTGACCCTGAAGTTCTTAATGAAATCGAGTTTTTCCAGGATGGTTTTGTCAAATTCATCTAGATGTTGGAATCTCCAGGATGTTTATCTTCAGCAGGCTCTTTGGGAAAACACCATTTGTTGTAACCTCTAATATCAAACACTTTTAGAAGAGTCATACATAACATTAGATGTCACCAAGGAGGAAAAGTATAGATATGCCATAGTCCAGGTTGGCAGCATGGACTTTTGAAGGACAGAAGCTGTGGGGAAATGGGTATGGAAAGACAGGACACTCTGAACAGCTCACCTCACACACAGCCTTTGAGGAATAGGGTGGATTTGTATGCTTTTGTATAGCAGAGGTTAGGCTGAGCTTTGAAGGACTTCCTGTTAAGACTCATCATCAACTGAAAACAAAGTCATTTCCTAAAGGCGGCTGTTGGTTCTATCAAGGGAAAAAGATACAATTGTGACAGGAAAATACATGGGGTATTGGAAGAAACACTCATCTTTTTCTATGGGTACTTGTTTTTGGAATCTTCTTTCTGCTGAGATTGGCTCTAGTCCTCTGTGTTCAGTTCATGAATGAGGACCATGAGAAGCTCTACCAGATGTGTGGTGGTGTTCTGTTTCCTGAAGTATGGTGAGGCTGATTGCCAGACAGGACATCACTGATTAACTCCAGATGTACTGTGACAGTAGTACTGTGTGCTTGGGTGTGCAAATCAAATGCACGTGATTAAGTAGTGGCAGTAGCAGTGTGGTGATGTGAAAAGAAATTTGTGTGAAAAAATGATTAGTCCTGTGCTAATGTGTGGCCTGGCAAGAGATAGGTATAAAGCAGCCCAAGCAGTAACTCAAACTGAAAAGGACGGGTAAAGATTTTAGCATTTTTCTTCCAAATGTTTCTTGAACTGTGTCCTATCCTCGGGTATGTGCATTGACACAGGCAAACGGAGTGATGAATCTTTACATATGTTTAGGCCATTAAAAATATGTATTTATGGATATTCAGCAAGCCTATCTGCATGATGAAAATAAAATGGCTTACAAGACAGAATGTAGGACGGCACCAGAGAGTTACTGAATCAAAAAGAGGACCTGGAAAAGTAATCTGTTCTGTGCAGGTGAACAGGGCTCTGGTGATGAAACGACGCAGAAGTATGGAGCAGAGCAAAGAATGGGAATAACGTGTTTCCCAGGGACAGCCTGCAACTCATGAAGTCAGGGCTGATTAGCTTTTCATGCGGTGATAAGCATGAACGTCAAATAATCAAAATAGTGTATGTTCTCATGTTTTCTGAAGCAGCAACTTCTGAGACTGAGAATGAAACAAAGCATGTTTCATATGCACATACAAACCATTTATATGCAGCATGGGATCCTAAATTTGTAACAGAAGATACTGGTAAAAAAAAATATCTCGGTCTTCCATTATCTCTAATCCTCTTCATTTCATATGTTTTGGTGCAATCATTACATCACTCTCAGGAGCTATAATTTCTTATTTTCCCTTCAGTGATTGGTCTTTCTTTTGGCCTTGTTTAGATGGTAACTCGATTGCAGTTCTGCTTCCTTTGCTCTCTTTAGAGCTGAAAATTTAGTAATCCAGGGAGGCAGAGCAACATTAATCGACAGTCTTCTTCAGGATAACCTGTAGAATCTATACTTAAAGCAACAATGCAAGCCTGCTGGTCATGTATGTACAAATTAAGTATTTTAAAGCTAATTCTGGCAATTCTTGCTTCCATTCTAACTCAAACTTGGTATTCTGCTAGTAAGAACTATACAATATCATCAGCGAATGATGGGTCAGTTGATTTAGTGGAAATCAAGGGCAGCTATGTTAAAAAGACTCTTCTAAAGGCAGTAAATGAAGGGATGCCCAGTAGTAAAGAGCTGGAGCTTTTGGTTTGACATGTTTTACTGTAACTAATTTTTCCTCTTTGTTTTTTTTTTTGTATGCTGTGTTACTAGATGGCTCTGTACTTTATCTTTTATTTCTGCTGGTATGGCTTGTTTGCTTTCTTCTCTTGGGAAGTTTCTGATGTACTGAAGTTTTATTTAGTCACCGCAGCCTGCTTTGATGCACTTCCTTCAACATTCTATTAGATACTGAACCCTTTCTCATCTTAAACAGTTCTTGTCCTGTCTATTTTTACTACAGAGTACTCCAGAAATAGCCCAGTGCAAGTATGTTTACAGTAATGCTACCTTATTTTTGTAGTCAGATATTAGTGTTTTTTAGATTTCATTCTTCCTATTACAGGAATTAAACATGACTCGTATATTCTCAGTCATCAGTATTCAGTTTAGTCACTGTTAAGTTAGTCACTATAATATATCACCTAAAGAAACATAGTACCAAAAGACTTCTACCTTGTAATATATGTATTTCGAATGTAGAACATTGTGCATCATAGCATCCAGCTAGTTGCAAGCCCAGTTCTGCTCTGCTTCCAAGAAATGGGATTTCCCTGAGGAATTTTTGTAGCTCTATCTCGTTTCCAGTCTGGACATGATTTGGAGAGAAATTTTCACAGAATGAGACTTCTAGCTAGGCTGTGCCTATACTTCCCAGTTCCTCAGCTGATAAGCATGCTTCTTTGAATTGCACGGTGTTGAGTGTAAATTAAAACAGCCTCTGGACTGCTTTAATGTTCAGTAAGGATCTGTTGTGGCCAATGCACTGAGTGTAAATGTGACTTCTACCCCTTTTCCTCTGCTTGTGCTGGCCTAGGTTGGAAGATTTAGTCTCTAATTTAGGTTGCCAGAATTTTGAGCATCTGTTTTGAAGTGACCATAGTTTTGAAAAGGCCATTTTCAGTATTGCAAACTGGCCAACACGGTTGAGATATTTTGAGCCAATTTCTGAACTTCCAGTGTAACTCCATGAAACACAGATTGTTAAGTACAATGGTGATACTGAGTGAATATAAAGACAAATTAAGCCAGCTATTATGGTGCTCAGGAAACATCTGCTAAAGAAACTCAACAGTAAAGATAAAACAATTGAGTTCTCCTTTCAGTTGTTGGCCCAACTATTAAAGAGCTATCAGAGTGACCTGTCCATTAGTAGACATTTTATGAGCCTTACAGAAAACAGTTTTTCTGAGGCTTTAGTAATAATTTTCATACAGCTTTCTAATCTCCCTTTACTCACTTATTTTCCTGCAAATATTATGTTATAAAACCTGTCTGACGTTTGATGGCCTGGCTGGAGTGCAGGAGTGCAACACACAGTGATCCTGTCCCCATGGCTGAGTTTCAGCAGGCAGAACTAAGTGGAATGTTTGCATCTTTCATGATCAAAGGGCAGATTGAATGCCAACAGACAATATGGAAGAAGGCATAATATATGGGCTAAGGTATTGTCAGTGATGGATCTGCAGATTTTGGTGCAGACAGTGGTAGTCTCTCTCAGTTGTTCACAGCAGTCTGGAATACATTTGTGTTCGCCTTAAGCAGAAGTGTAGCAAAATACAGATATTCCAAAAGTGATTTAGGGGGAAAAACACCTTAGGAGTGTGAGATTTATGAGTTAGCTAATATGATGTATTAGAAATATAGCATAATGATGAAATTAATTTACAGAAGAGGAAGAAGATGTAACTGAAGGTGATGAATAGTCACTGACTGTGTTAGTTCATTTTGTTTTTCATTGTTCGTCACAAAACTAGAGACAGCTTAAGTCATCTAATCCTTCATTTTAGTCATTATACCTCATTTTTAGTAGTCTTAATCTTACCAGTGTAACATTTACTCTGGAAGGTAAAACTGTAGGAGGTAAGGCTGGTTAGGCCGTGAACAGATTAGTTGGCTCATGTATTCAGGAAATAAATTGCATTTGTCAAATAAGATCATTCAATGAAGCAGCATAAGGGAATTTGGTGGCAAGGGAAGACTAGGTTGAGATGAAACCAAAGAAATGGACTTGTGAAATAAATTAATTATGTATATTTGCATATTTGTTCATTTAGCTACTACTTTCTAGATTTGGAAGCCTGTTTTCAGATTTGTGAATGAAGTTTCTCTGGCTTATGTTTGGTTTTGCTAAATTTTGGGTTTGAGGAAAGAGGAGGAAGGCAGCATAATATCAGATTGGTGGACTAATTTATATGCACAGATTTATTGTTGCTTGATGTGATTGAATATAGCAATACTGAGATACCAAAATGGTGACACTGCCTTGATCCAAAGCCCACTGAGATGAACAGGAGAAAAAAAATAATCATAGTATTATGAGCTTTTGGTGAGGCCACAAAACTGTCCCTTGTAAGCTTGAAACCCAGATATTTTCCACTGACCTGGTGCTAACAGATCTGTCATTACAATACCTCAGCTCCAATTACAGGGATTGTTGGAAGTATTATTGCTCTGTTTCTACCGCGTGTGTTGTTATCTGTGTCAGTTGTGGTATAATCCTCATCCTCATGCATCATCTAGTAAACCATGGTGATCTATGCGATGTGGGTTAACTGAAGGGAGAGGAAGTCCTGTGAATCAGTGGTAATAGGCATTAGAAGATTATTATGTTTTATTGGCTCCTCATTACACAAGCTTTGAAATCTGAGGAAGACACTTCCAAGGGTGGGGGGCTGGGAAGGAGGATCTGCATTTCATATCAGCTGCCGTACCAAGCTGCCCTCAGGCTAGCATATTTGCTCTTTCATTTTTTGCATGTGTTCAAAATATCTCTGTCTTAAAATCTGGTTAATTTCTTTTGCTATTGTAGAACTATTAATTTTTGCCTTTTGGAATAGTTTGACTGTCAAGTGTGTTAAAGTAAGGCAATCAGAGCCTGGTTTTATTTCAGGTGGTAACTCTTACTGTTGGGGGATGCTGGAAGAAAGGACATCCTGTAAAAGAATTAGGATGCATCATTTTTAGCAACTGACATGTATCTTAATAACCCTTTGCTCTAATTGGCATTTTAATTAAAGATGACATTTTAATTGGTTATTTTACCAATTTAACTTGGTTATTAGCATCAGCTACTCCTTTCATTACTGATAATCCATCTATGCAATCTCCATACCAATACCAAATGTTTTCAAATAGTATTTTGCTGTTCTGAAGAGTCTGAAATCCTTTTCCGTTGCTCCTCCAGTGCGCTTCCTGGTGCATATGCTAATGTCTGCAGTGTTTACCATTTAAAAAGTAGAGTTAGTGTATCACAATATTACAGATGAACAAGATAAAAAGTCTTAATAGGAAATAACTATAAATTAATTATCATTGTTAGTACATTAACCCTTTTAACTGCAAACCAATTGTGCAATATTGCTTACAGTCTACCTCCCGGATGTTGTTTGCCTATGCATTTTTCAGACATTGTAAATACAGTCTTAAAATTTTTTCCTTCCCTATTCTTAATCCATCCTGGTTTTGTGTAAGATTGAATTTTACATGAAGGAAAAAAAAATAAATCCTTCTAAGTCTGAGGTGTAGTAATAGGTTACCCTTCCTGGAAGTAGGAGAGTGCCAAGTATTCATGGGAAACAGAGAAATGTAAGAGCTGTACACAATCTTATAAAAAACACACAAAAAACCCCAAACAAACAAAAAAAACCCACACAAAAAAAGACCAGAAAAACAAAACCCAAACAAAACAACAACAACCAAAACAAAAAAAACCCTGAACAGCCAAAACAGAAGGATGAGGCAGAGATATGTGCTTAATAGGCTTTAATAAAATTGAGATTTTTGTTTTCTCTTTGAAAAAAAGAGCCTTGAGTTCATTAGGAAAGCTGGAATCTTCAAAGCAGCCCACGGGACCCCAGCTGGGGCCTTGAATGGGGCTTTGAAAATCCAAGCTTAAGAAAACTTACCCTCAGCAGCTTTAGGTTCTCCACTATTATGTTTTGCTCTTGAGGAAGCTGTCATGTTGTGCCACAGAGGATAGAAGTGTGGGTGAAATGATTGTCTCTATTCTTGAAATGCTTCATAGGAGCCTTTTGAGAGCTAATTAATATTAACCACTTGAAAATTGCCTGGTGAAAGGCGTGCTATAAGTGGAATATATGAGAAAAGTTATTTATCGTGAAAACAGCGAGCTATTTTAAAATAGTTGCGCAAGAGAACTTAGGGCTCCTCTGAGTTACCAGATTGACAGCGCTGCCTGATCCATTACCCACAGAACATATGCACCGTGGGTAGCAGTACTGCAAGTTATCCCACTGGTGCTTCTGCCCTGTCCTAGATGGCTTGCCTCCAGCTTCCAGCTCGCCTCTTGGCTCTGCTAAAACTGCCAGTTAATACCTGCTTTTGTGATGGTAGCTTTCTTTACTGTGGACAGTTGCCTGCTGTGAACAGGATGGAGGCTATCTTTCTCCATTTCGTTTTTCATTCTGTACTAATGAAGAACGTGGTGTTAAATGGTTTATCCAGTTCAACAACAATTTTTATGTAAAGGAAAGAAAGGACTCACAAATCAAGGTGATGAAATGTGAATCTCATGGTCACTGCCATTAATTATTTTACCATTTAATGTGAAGATAGAAAATTGTGTTCTCGTAAGTGCAAATGGTTGCTAAGATGATTCTTACCCTGATTATAGAAGCTGGAACAGAAAGTGGTTTGCTTATAAAACATTGGCATTGTTTTGATTATGTTTTGTTCATGAAAATATTATGCAGAGAAATGACACTTTAGGTACTTAATGAAAACAATTTCAGATAATAACTTATAATATGGGTGTCTGCATTTTGACTGTTATGCTACTAGCATCTGTGGTAAACTGCAAAGATAAGCTACCTTTGTTACTATTGCTATTTTTATGAGGCAGTCATGAAAATGGGCTGCGTTTTTGTTTCAACTCATTTCATTAAGGGGTGGGAAGATAAAGGGATGGGGGAGAGGAGTTGTGACACTTTGCTGGTTAGGTAAACAAGTGCATTCAAAATGCAGAGACCCTAGCAGTTTCTTTTTAAAATGGCTTTAAACATATCTTTTTTTTAAAACTTGAGAATAACAGTTGCTTTTATGGCTTATGAAGAGAGAGCCTGATACTGCTCTCAGTGATGTTTGCTTGGTGTATTAGTTCAGATAAAGTAAAAGCAGAAGGTAACTATTCCAGTGAAGGTATTGAAGTTTAGCTTGGGTGTCCAGCACTGCACTGGAGTGCTAACAGCATCTTATGCAGCGTAGCCAAACCTTGAGTGAATTAATGCCTACCTTATGGGAATAAGAAACAGTTCCTCCAGACTGTAAATACTAGACTATAATTTGAACTTTTTGAGAAGTTATTATAGAAATATCTAGCTGAGGTTGTTGGGGATGCTTTTTTTTTTTGGTGAATATTTGTTTACAGTTTAGTGGAGAATGTTTTATTGCTTACAAAACTTGCTTACCTGTCCCTTTCTCAAGCTCTTAAGGAGCACAGAGCTTTTTGCTTGCTTCAGTTACATTGATGGACCAGGTCATGAATTTTCATGATGATTCTTGTGCAAAGGACTGTTCTGCTTCCTATTATCTAGGAATGTTGTGTGTCCAAATGCATGGTTGCTGAGTTAGGCTGCTTGGCTCTCTGCTCTTATTTTGGAGAAGGCTTATTTGAATGCTTCTGTGACCCCAAATATTTCGCAGCTTTCCCTTTTATTTCTGTATTTAAAGGTTCAGTATTAGAGATCCACCTTCTATCAGAGCACGTCTGTGCAGAATAGTCTTGCAGCCAATCAATGCCACTCCTAATCTGGCAGGATAAAGCCGTGTATTCCCCTTCCACTCCAGGGGGCTGCCTTCGCTGCCTCTGCAACTCCCCACCACCTGCCAAGAAAAGACCAGACTTGGCTTTGTGATACAGTGGTATGGGGAATTAGGCAGTGGGCTGCCAGGCTAGTAAAGGCAAGCACGCTCAAGTTAAACAGAGATGTTCTTAATTTCGTATTGCTGAGAAATATGAGAAAGGTCCCTTTGTGTGAATTACAGTATCTGAGCTAGCTTGGTAGGCTGCGTGGCAATACTTGTCCCTGATGACAGCAGGCATCTAACATGCTGTAGGTTTAACGCTGTCAGGCAGTGCGCTTTCCTCCTGGTATTGGTTTCTGGGAAGGATGAGCTGTCACCACTCTTGATGTGTGTAGAGAACAGAGGTCTCCTGAGATAAGGTTGCTCATTATGCTTCCTGAAGAACCATTAAATTTCTATCAGTGCAATGTGATCCACTCCTTGAGTAGAGACATTGTTTTTTAGCCTTTTCTTCTTCCCTAGACTCCACTTTTGTGATTTTCTGTGATTTTTTAAAATTATCATTATTTTTTTTAATCTACAAACAGCAAGAATGTAGAAACATGTAAGTAGTAATAATGTAGTATTTTCAGGCAGAATCTCACAGTGACAAGATGAAAAATTATGCATTCTTACTGCATTATCTGGTATGTATAAGCCTTTATAAAATGAGACATCATTCATATCATGCTGCTTTGTATAAATTTGCTGGATTTTGGATGCAGTGCTCTACTATTAAAAGCACCTCAATATTGTGCCAGTATTTCAAGGTGGTGGTTAGTATTATACAAGTAATAACTGTAACAATGATTATTTTGGTTGAGACTGTTTAGGCTGTTTCATCTAAACAATTAAAAGTAGAAGTTGGGTTTAGTTATGGATAAGCAATTGAAGTAAATATAAACATTGAGGTAGTGTATCTGTCTGAGATCTGTGTGCATGCTATGTAATTGCATGCACTGAATTTGTGCGTTTGCAAAAAGGTGTGGAGTATTTTTGCGCATAAAAATAATATTCTGTGTGTACTGGCTGTATTTTTAGATGCAGTAGTATGTTCAGAATTACCCTTTTACTCTCAAATGTAATTGGCTGTCAAAAACGAACAGGACTGGGACATCTTTTTATGGTGAAACTTTTTAATATTTGTAGACAATTATATAATGCAATTAATTGCAGAAAGTTCTCCAGGTTGATATTGTTTCTGTGATAGAATATATATTACATTTTACAGAACTGTTTCAGTCTTCTTTTTGCCAGTCTGAGCATCTGGTGAACAAATTAATGAAATTTGGGTTCATAATTTCAGAAACCAGATTTTCTTAAAACACATACTCAGCCCAGCTGCTAAATCTCTTTAGGAGTTATTTCACACATGCTTTGTGATTAATAGTAATGCTAATGGTAAATTCAGATTATTATACAGATGAGATGCAGATATTATCCAGCTAAACACTGTTCCAGTCCTTAATAGACTCAGTCTGCATGTGTTTGATCACATCAGCTAATTGTGCTTATTTTGTCAATGCGGATGATCTCTGACCTTCACATTTGTTTATCTTCTGAATGATACATGTTCTGTGTGGTGATTACCAATCGCATCTGGGAGACTGACAATATTTAGATGTAAATACAGCAGTGCAAGGAGTGCACGTTTGTGGTCTAATTCAGCAGCGTGTTTGTGACATGAGTCACGTTTTAATAATTGGGAGGGCAAATTACACGACAGCTGTCTCAACAGAGAAAATAAAAATTGTTTGCATTGTTAATTAGCATTATTTTTTCTTTAATTACTGCATGTTTCACACATACTTAGTTAATTTTTTTGGCACTTTTTGAAGGGTTGGAACGTATGGTTTTTTAAAAAGAAGAACATACTCTTTGGTAATGTTTCAGACCGGATGAGCTGTAGATCAGCATTATACATGTAGCCATTGTGGTACCAAAAGGGAAGGGAGATTTAGCAGTATTGTTCTCTGAGTTATTGGACTCCTTGAAGAAAGGCTGTTAAGGGTAATATTTGTTGCTCTGTACATGTTAGTGCTTGTATTTCTAAATATTTTTATAGGCTTAGGGTTAAACTGTAGTAAATTGTTAATTTGAAACTTCTATAATGACAGTGCAAGGACAGGCTGTTTACGATACTTTTAAGGGAGTATTAAAACATTATTCCTAGAATGCTGAACATGAGCAAAGCCAACAAGTAGTCTGAAATAGCCAGACTATAGGCTGTGTAAGTGTATTTCTTGAAATCCGAAGTGATGCCCAGGTATTAACCAGTCTTGTGTTGTCTAGGCTTTAGGGGCAAGCTAAAGGTAGCATCAGCGATATGGAGATCTTCTGCCACTCCTTTTTACAGGGTGAATTTCACCCTAAAATAATCCCTGATGTAAATGAAAATAGTTGCACTAGTGAGGCAAGAAAAAGCATCCTTTTTACAGTAGATCTAGCTTTTAGCAGCAGTCAAAAAATTCATGTTTCTTGTTTGGCCGTATCCTTTTCAGGGACAAAAAGCAGGGAAAGTGACACTTTCTAAATAGCAGTTCCTACAGTTAACTTGGACGAAGGTGGATTAACAACAAGTGGCAGTTCACTGTTACATATTCGCTTTCAGGATCTGAAGAAAATCTGTGGTAGTGTATGTTTGCATGATGTTAAAAAGTACTTAGAAATGAGGAACAAAACAAAAAGTGCTACAGACAATGTTAATTTATGCAGTAAATAGTAGAAGATATTGCAAATGGTATTATAAAACACATTTTAAAGAAAGCCTTTGATTGAAATTTCTTTAATCTCACTGTGTGACAAAGAATCCCAGAACCTCTAAATATGAACACAGGATATGGGTGAGGAGACAACTTGTAGCTAGGTCAGGGATCCATATTACTGAGGTGTAAGGAGTGGTATCTACACACCTAGAAGTCATAGGATTGTCACAGTTGTTATTGCTAATTTTCAAGGCTGGTAACATGTATGATGCAAAAAAGAGAAGATCTTCACTGCATTATGTTACAGAAATAAGACAAGCTAAGACTCCCAAGAAAAGACTGTGTCAAAAAATGTTCTACATATTCAGAAGCAAAACAACTGCCAAAACTGTTTCCAAGGTCTAAAAGAAAATAAAGGCTTTCTTTTTTTTGCCTTCACAAGGTTTATAATTGATTTGAACAGCTATACTATACATTTTCTTTAAC
The DNA here is from genome assembly GCF_949628215.1 of Phalacrocorax aristotelis. NCBI lineage: Eukaryota > Metazoa > Chordata > Aves > Suliformes > Phalacrocoracidae > Phalacrocorax > Phalacrocorax aristotelis. The sequence goes on along the minus strand of NC_134276.1, from coordinate 175,967,393 downwards.
ATAAATTTAAAAAAAACCCAAACAGAATAGGATTTGGAGTAGTTCAGAGGTGTATTTGTGCCTTTCATACTGAAAAAGGACTTGGGTAAGTTTTTTGTGCCTCTTGAGAAACTGATTGCCGAGTCAAAATTCAACTTTTAAGGAAAAAAAAGAATAGCTCCTAGTGAAGGATTTTTCTAGGGAACATTTTTGTGGAAGGAGCAGATCTGTAGCTCCCCTACAGTAACCTGCTTATTGGAGCAACCAAAATTTTCAGCTGTGACAAACCAGAAAAGATCAGCTCTTCCTGCAGTAAGACACCACTCTCCACTTTGAATGAAGAGATGCTAATTGTTGGTAAACTACATGTATGGAATTATTTCAGTAGGACTTGATCAGATATATTAGTGTGTTTAGGCTTTTTTTTTTTTTTTTGGCTTCCTAATATTGGGCTTTATTTGAATATAACGACCTCGTATTCAGTCCCTTAAGAAACAAGGTCTGAAGGAAGAGATTCCTCTCACCTGATTTCATCCACCAGTCATCAAAGGTCTGTGCCTTACATAGTCACCATGTTGTGTTTCTGCAGTCAGTAGAAAGAGGTAGGGATTTTTAGGTCATGATTTATCTGAGCTGCTTTGGATAAGAAGAATCCCATTCTAAAAATGCTGTTTTATTTCCTCAAACCGCGGAGGCCACTGAGACATTAGCTCAGCTTGTGCATTTTTGTTTTTTCAGATGAATCCCACCACAGACAGTCTCACAGACACTGGGTACTTTGTTCTTCCTGGAAATGCAAATCTGTTTACAAGTGGAGTGCAGCTTTGAGTACCTTACTGTCTTGAGACATATTTAAAACATTCAAAAGTGGACATGTGCTTTGGTCTGAGTAGACGCAAGGTCACATACCTTCCATAGCAACAGGAAGCTAATATGTAGCTGGTGGTAATAATATGCCAGGCAGCTATATAAATTTTTTAGGATTATTTCCTATGTGTTACCTCAAATCCCTTGTAGTTTTACATTTTCAGTAAAGCTTAGGACTGTCTAGATATTCCTGTGTTTCCAGTCTCATGTGATTTCTAGTTAAAGCTCTCTTAAAAAACCCTTTGAATGGACTTTCAGCTTTGAAGTTCACAGGAAAAAATGACAAAATGCTTTGACATCTTGAAATGCAGTTGTATATTTGGTATTCTCAAGGTCTATTTGAGTTTTACTTGAATGGATCAAGAACTATATAAGCGAAACCTGAGTCTAAATAAGAGTTTGCTTACATACTTGCATTAACAGAAAAAACTTTTGAATGTGTTCAAAATTGTGAAGATACAATCAATATGTAGAAATAGATGGAGTGAGCAATTGCCCGTGTTGGCAAAGATTGATGTAGACTGCTTGAGGAATGTAAAATTCAGCTTAAAATTTAACTCGATATACCTAGCCTTTAAGAAACTTCCTAGAGCATTCAGATGTATTGGGTTGTTTAATATTCTCCTGTGAGAAGCACTGTGAGCTGTGTCACTTGGGGATTTAAAGTAATGTCAGAATAAAGCATCAGACAACACACTGTAATAATTTATTCTGCACTGGCAGATCAGGAAGCTAACTTACCTAGAAGGTCTTTCCCAGCTCAAATATAAACAACATTGTGATCCTGTGATTGTGAAAACTAATAAATTTCCACCATTAAAGGTCATCTTTTTAGATCATTGTGAAGATGTACCAGCTATTGCTGCTTTCTGCCTTCAAATATTTGAATATATTTTTTGTCACTTGACTCAGTTTCTATGTAAAAAATTTTTAATCCTTTTGCATCCCTTTTATTTTTTCCCTTCCCCCCCGTACCCCACCCCCACCCCCCTACCCCCCCCAGCTGTCTCATTTGCTCAGCTATCTCTGTGCTCTGCTGCCTCTAGGAGCTGTTTGTTGTTGCAGCCACATATTTGTTTGAATCAATCGAATTAATTGCAAGAGACTAGTCTGGACATGGGTAGAATACTGAGGGGCCCAGAATAGTGGAGCATTGCTTGCAATGTTTAATCAGCACCCGTATGTAATTTCTTGGGATAAGCATGGCGTTCACCTGAAAAGGCTGCCACTAAACAAATATTGAAAGAATTAATTGGCAACTTTTAAAGCACCCATGAAATTTTCAGAGACATGTTCTGCAGAGATAGGTATGATTTTTTCCTCTATCACTTGTAACAGACTTAGAGTTAAAAACGTTCTGAAAAAGCAGCTAGAGCTTTGATCCAATGGAGTTATTTAGCCAGTCATGGTTGACCAAGAGAGGCTGTGTGATTTAAAGGTATTTTTAAGATTTAAGGATTTAGATTTATCAAAGTGGGCCATATAAGTCCTCATTCCCAGTAAGGTAGGGGAAGTGGATTCAACTGTTCCATGTAAGAGTAACTGGTGAACCTTCAGTATGCCTTTTCTGTGTGTGAATATACAAATTGCTCAAAACAGCAACATATGTGAAACTTTAGTCTGTGCTGCTGTTTCTGCTACTCATAGCCTATGAAACAGAGAGCGCACGGGTCCCCTTGGACCGCATTGCTATTCGTGGAGTGGTAGCAAAGTTTTAACATATGTTCAGTATTGAGAAATACCAGATATATTATCCTCCATAAGGCTACCATATATCTAGGTGCTTCCCAAAGCACATCGCCTTTTTGCTTCCTGGAAATTTTGTAAAGTGGACAAAAAGAAGTATGTAGTAATTTGTCTGGGATTTCCGGTGCCTTGGCAATCTGGTTAGAGCAACATCTGTACATGACTAGAAGTCCCAGAAGAACGGCCACTGCTCAGGCACAGATCAGCTGCTTCTTTTTTTCAGCCTGCAAGTCAAAACTTAAAAGCAGCAGAAAGGAAGGCTTAAAAGCTCCCTAGGAAACAAAATTTCAAAGATATGGAAGCTCTTTACTAGTTTTGATTTGCCTTTCTCTTTCTCATGAGCCTCATAAATTTCTCTGTCCCATTAACTGAAACAGTCCCCTTATGTACAAAAACTATTTAAGGTCCATACAGGTATACTCACATTTTTTGATTAAGTTGTATTTTCTTGCCCACTCTTTCCACAGTATACCCAGAATATGACACTGTGCTTTCTATCTTCCCCTTCATTTTCAGCTCAGTGCTGTCTGTTTTTTTCTTGTATCCCATCTGGATTGTTGGTAGGTTCTGCAGAATATGTATCTTTCTTCTTTTGCAAGGTAGATCTTTTGTTGTACATATAGTGTCATAAACAATTATGCAGATATGGTAAACTATTTAACATGTGCATAAATAAGGATGATTCATTCTTCCTATTGGTTCCCGAACATTATTAATGTAAAAATTACACTATACGTTTTTCATGAAGAGGCATCGTATCTATTTCAACAGTACAGAGGAGCATTCAAAATACCTTTGGACAGCAATGGAGAACTATCCCACTGAAATTAGAGATGGAATTGAAGTAATTATTCAAGCTGGAATTTGTACAGTGCAACACCTCTGCAGAAGTGCTGTAAGGCACATTGAAATGCAGGTATTTTATGTATTGCTCAAAAGATTGCATATGTAACAGGGTACAGGGTAAGATAACCAAATTTCATTTAGGTCTGATGCTCAGTTATGTATCCTGGCACAGAGTACTGTGCATACAGCAAAACTGTCATGCCTTGCATCAAATCTTTAGGAGACCCTGTAGTAAAAGGCTGGACTGGACTATCTCTCAGAAATATACTTTGTATTCCCTTTCTTATGCTTTCTTTATCTATGATGCTCAATGGCCAAAGGATTGGATGATGGAAGAGAGAAGGCATTCCTGTCTGGTACTGGTTCCAAGTTTGAAATAAAATTGACACATAATAGCCACTCTAAATTCTGTGCACAGCATTCAGCCTGTTTGATGGAGGTTGCTATGAAAGATAAAAAGGATTTGAGAAAGCCAAAATGATTTGAGTTGCTGTACCAGTTATAGCAATGGTTTATGAGAATACTGGGTTCTAGAAGAGTCTCCTTTTTATACATATATATATAAAAATTATTTTAAACTTTGCTTGCTAAATCACTATGTGAACCTGTGTTAACTTGTGCATTCAGTCTGATGACGTAGAGACAATCAGCATCCTGCTTTGCAGAAGAGCATTGCAAGTATGTAAGTATTAGATGCCCCTTTATTTTTTTTCTTTAGTGCATACAAATCTGAAAATAAACATTTTAATTTGCACTGGCTAGAGCCAGGAAGAATGCAAACAATCGTAATTCTGTCCTCACTGATAATGTGATGACTCCAACATAATAGTCTGTGCTGAAGAGTTTTGCCCTGTGAAGAAAAGCAGAGGATATGATGACACCACTTACAGAAATAATACAAAATGTTTCAGGCACACATGCACTTAACAAAGGAAGTATCATCTCTGGATGTGTCCTTATGCGATCCCTTTTAATCTGAGTAACTACCATTGCATTGATAGGAAAGAGCTGTATACACTGTGGCTTTTTGTATTGCTGTGAATTTGGACCAGTTTTGCTGCTGTTTGACCAGATTTACTGCTGTTTGGCTCAGAAGTAATTTTGTATCAGAAAAAAAATACTGTAGCCAAGCCTCACTGCTTAGAGATATTTTTCTGGCTTACTAGCTGCCTTCCCAGGCTGCTTTTATCTGGTGCAGACAAGCCTTTCTACGGCACTTCTATCATACGTGTTTGCAGAGAACAGATATTGGCTTCTCATTCTGAATGCTAGCTAAAAGCAGTGTTCTTTGGTATTGCTCTCAAATCCTCCAAGAGTCAACATCATCTTCTTTTCCTGATAACTCTTTGTATGCCTGATCATTATGCTCGCAGTTAGACCCATACAGAGACCCCAAATGCTTTCTCCCTTTGGGAAAAGACTACAAAGAAAGCTAAGAAGCTTTCATGATTAGAGGTAAGCTTTTCTGAGGCCATTGTGAAGCTATTGCTATGGGTAAGTTATTACAGCCATACTGGGGTGCCACATTGCCCAGAGGTTTCATAAAAGCATATCAAGGGTGGAAGTTGCACCTCTGGTATCCCTGAACTGCCTGTCTTCAATGAGGAGCTTTGCAAAACTTTGTAACATGTTAGTGGTGAGCCTCATTTCTGTTGCATTAGCCTGAAGAATCAACACCAAGGACAGTGGGGCAGAGGATGCCTTGAGCAAGAATGTGCCCCATTGCACATCTCAAGTGAGTCGTGGGTCTTGACAGTCTCCCACCTCTTTAAGCCATGCTGCCATCCCTGGCAACACTGACGGGCAGGAACTAAGGCTGGTTTTTATCTTGCATTTGCTTTAGCTGTATACTGAGATTTACAGATGACACTTGCTTTTGGTCCTGGCATAGACACTATCATGTTTGAGAGAGGTGAACAGGTATTGTGTTCAATTTTTGCTCTTTCCCAGCCCCCAAATTCCACATCATCATTATAATTGCATGTAAAGTAGAAGCTCCATTTTGATAATGAGGTATTAACACTGAAAATTTACACGCTTTCCCTCTAAAATTTGCATGGCTATCAACATACCCAGAAAATAAAGTTCTGTATCAATATTTCCAGAAATGCTTGAATAAAAACATAACTTTCAAATGCTCTTTACTGTAACTCCCTATCAGTGCAGTTGATAATACCCACGATGCAGCTCAGTAGGCTTATCCTATACACAAAAAGGAAAAATTAAAAAATACAAATTACAGCCACAGTTTCGTATCTGCACCTGCCTCAAGCTCACTGCAAAGTTGCTTTAATAGTGTGGCAAAAGTTGAGAATGTCCATATGGGCAGCACAACAAGATTCTGGAAAAAAAAGTGAAATCTGTTGGGGTTCTAATGTACCCCTTGTCCTTGTGATGATAACTACAACAGTGTCTTGGTGTGCAACCTCCTAGGTAGCCATCAGAATGCACCTTATGAAGTGAGGGAGTTTTAATACATCAGAAGGCCACTGACAGTGGGAGGAAACCCAGGGGGGGAAAAAAACCCCAAACTCATTATCTAGAGTTTTTCCTAAAGTTATAGAGCAACTTTTTCTTTGTAGAACCATGAAAACTGACCAAGACACAGTAATTGATTACAACTCCCCTTCCCTCCCCCTGCTCCCCAACCAGGTTGACTTGTGACATCCAGACTCTTGAAAGATATTTGTGTTAAATTCCACCAAATATTTAGTGAATGCGCCACTTAAGGGGGAAATAATAACAACAAAAACAAATATGGAAGAGGCCTTCAGAAAGCTGGAGGATGTTGATTGCTTCCTGCAAATCCTATCAGTGAAAACTTTTCAAGGACTACTTCTGTTGATAATAAGGGTAGTATAGAAGGTATAGCTCTGGTTATTTCTCAGAATACAATCTGGGGTTGTTCCCTCTAGTCTATAAGTAACCTGTAGCTCATAGTGAAGTGAAACAGGAAGTTCTTTCAGGCACATTTCACCTGAATCAAGTCCACCTGAATTTAGGCAAGTAGTAGAGATACCTAAACCATAAGCTTAATCACTCTGAATGCCTTCCACGGCATGTATCTAGGGGAGCAATTCAGCAACCCCCAGTCAGAAATAGTTATGCAGGATAAATTCCCCCTTTTGTTGTTCAACAAGAAAATTTAAGGATGCTCCTAGCTTGGATAGCTTGTTCGCCTCCTTTAGGCCCTTGTTTGCAGTGCTGAATGCTTAATCTGCCAGACTATTTTATTATGAGTATCTGTAAATTATTAGAGATTATTTTTGAAGGACTGTTACATGTCTGTTAAGGGAATAAAAGTGTAAAAAGCTCTAATTCATCTTGCCTTTTATATTTGTTGATGACCTAGTAAAATTCATGTTATTTAATATGTGATCATTAGGATTTTTAAGACTCCTTGGATATTTTATTCTGTGATAGTGTGTATGTTAAATATCAGTGTGAAATGGTGAATAATAAATCATGTGCACTGTAAAAAAAAAAAAGCCAACCAAGAGCATTTAATTACAGCTGTTTATATTGAAAAGGCTGAAGACCGTGGAACAATGTGCTGAATGGAATGAACAAGAATTACCACCCTGTGCTTTGCATGTTAAAAGTAATGAGGGCAGTCCAAACAAAATTATTTGCATTCTGTCCAACTTTGGCTTGAAAACACCATACAGTTCCACAGAATAGCTTAATTGCCTAGTATAGCATAATTGCCAGGCATGGGGAGCAATATAATTTACATGTCTGACCACGAAATGAACCAGGGAAACTGTTGGTTTTTAACAGCTTGGTTTTGACTTATCTGAGCTTTAAAACTGTGTAAGTGTAAATCCAGATGTTGATTGCTGCAGCGGTCTTCTCGTGTTTCCGTCCAACAAAGGTTCCAAGGTAACTGACATGTTACCTTGTGTTTCATCTTCCTGTATCCTGGCATTACAGGTTTGTGGATTTTGTGGATCCCTGAAACCATCAAATCTGGGGAATTGCAGGTTGTGCCTACGATGCTCTGGGTAGGGGTGGGAGCTGTTTGTGCCTGAGAGTAATGTCTGGCTCTGTCCTGCTGCACCTCAGCCTCTGTAGAAACAGAGTGAGAAAAGCTGGGTGTGCTTGGGGAGGTTATAGCATACTGCTGAAACTGATTCATCTCTTAAACCAATAAAAATTCTAAGTTATGGAAGCTTTTAACAGTGCAGTTTTAATGACTACTTTCTATCTGCTGGGTAGTTAACATGCATTAAAGTCTTGTTATTTATGTCACTGGCTTCCCCAGGATGCTCTGAATAATGAATAGAAAGATGATTTCCAAGCATTTGTGTCTTTGGTGGGTGTATGTGCAATATTTGCTTACCTGTGTCATTTGCACGTGGAGGTAAGAACAGCAAACAGAACTGGTTGTATGCTGAGGTGAGACGTACCAGGCTAAAGCTGAGTTTGGGAAACAAGCTTCTATGTGGGTATGCGTTCCCTCAGGTAGTAGCTTTGTGTACAATTGTTTACATGTCTATGAATTCAGAAGGCAGATGTATCTTCTGTTTGCGTCTAGTTATATTTGGAACAGACTTGTCCTTACTGCATGATTAGTGGATATCATGTTCAAATGTATGGGAAGATAAATATAGATTAAAAATAGGTGCCTCACATTGTAGTGTTGAGAATAATTACAATTTTCTTCCTTGTTAGAACGCTTTTTGGTCTGAAGGAGAAATTGTATCTCATAGGGTAACATGCTGTCGGTATTTCTTTATATCAATATTGAGCCCATGATTTTGTCTGTGTTGGGTTTATCCCACCCTTGTGGATCACCCAACATGTAGTAACAGAATAAGTCTTTCCTCCTGTTTATAACTGGATCACAAAGAGAAAACTTGCTTTTTTAGTGGTGAGACTAGGCATTGTAGGGGTTTTTTTTGTTTGCTTTTAATTCCATGTTGTCAGAAAAGGAGAACCCTCCATGGACCACAGCATGTTTTGCCCTAAAGTCCTGGGTGAACAATGCAAACATGACAGTACTCAGAGAAATCCAGGATACCATCAGCAACCAAGCCAAAAACTAAGCAGAGTGAGTTGTTTGGCATCGCATGAGCTTAGTGACATCTTCTATTAAAAAACATAAGTGGCTTCCATTGCAAATACAGGTTAGTTGAGATTCTCCTAGAAACAACTGTCAGGCTTGACTGTCAGTTCAGTGTCTTTGTTTCTGAACCTCATGTTTAAGCACCTAGGGGGAAAAAACCCCATAGATGCCTAAATATGGATTTCTTTCTTTAGAAGCAAACTTCAGCCATCAGGTTTACAATTTTTGGCCTAAGTATAAATCAGTTACAGTAGAGTAACTCTTGCACGTTAGGCCTGATTAAAAGACGTTTAAGATGACAGTACTATCAGTAATGACTCCACTGAATTTTGGATTTATTTTGTTAAAAGAAAATAACCTTTTCAATGTCATTTTATTCGAGACAGACTGCATGATCTAGCATGTACCTTTCAATACACTGTCTAGACGTATTTCTTATTTCATATGCAGTAGTGAAGGCATGTTGTGAACATTATGCACATAAAATTAATTGAGATGGCATTCACATTATTTTTTATGTGGGCTTCATCTACTTAGTTAATGTAGTTTAAACACAATTGGCTTTCAATTGCACTGAAGGCATGAATATTCTCTGATTTTATTGTCAAACATGACAGAAGAGACACTGGCTTTTTCTCTTGTTGTTAGCAGAACTTTAAATTTCTGGCAAAAAACTATTGTTTGAAGTGTTTGTTTTGTTTTGTTCCCCCCCCGCCATTTGCAGCCTTCAAGAGAACGTCTGGGGGGAGATTTTTTGTTTGTTCGTTTTTTAATAAGTTGTCATATTGGCTACGACTTAGTGTTCTGCCTACAGGTTTTCCCTATTTGACCCTGTCAGTGTTTTACCGGCTATTATTTTTTGAAGGCACTGAGTAGGAAGTATATGATGATGATGATGACAAATTTTCATCTATGCTGCCTTTAGTCAAATAGTCCTTGCTCTTCTCTTTCATTTACCTTTTTCTTGATGTCTGTAGCTGGAATTCACTGGCTGTTCTCAATGAATATCCTGTGTGCCCACTGTGACGTAAAGGGGGATGAGTGGGATCATGCTACGTTCATCCTGCCAAATATTAAATAAAAAAACAGTGTTAGCTACAAAAAAATGAGACAAAAAGAAAAATTAATTAAAAAAAAAAAACAACCAAAAACAAAACCACCCCCCCCCCCACAGCTGAGGAAGACAGATAATCTGTTATGAAGAGTGACAACAAATTGCAAATGAATTTTGATTTTTTTTTTTTCTTTTTCTCAACAGGTTCACAGTCAGGATGTAACCTTCTCTAAAATGGAAACCTGTGAAGAAAGATACAGATAGCAGTTGGAGTTAAAAGTAGCGGATGAATATTTCTTTTCTTAAACATCAGCTTTTCAAAACGCTATGGTGATTTGGAAAGTCCCAAGAGTGAACTGCAAACTTTTCATCACCTCGATCGATGGGTTTCTTAGTCATTTCTCCAAGTCATTGATGTTCAGAGATGATGTGTGATGGAAAATGCACCATGCCTGTGTGTTTGTAGCCCCTGTTTTTTGGATTAGTTTGCTGTATTGCTGAACCGATTTCGTTTTGAAGGGCAAGGAGTGAATGTGATGGATTTATCTTCAGAGATGAACAAACATGGAAGGAATCCAGTAAGTCATAAACTAGAAGATCAAAAGAAGGTAAGATTATTTTTAATTATACTTAAATATAGTTCAACCACTTGCAAACTCTTTGATTTTTAATAAACTGGAAATAAATGTGCTTTTGAGAATGAAGTAGTCTGCCATGCTGACTCACTGTTGCAGTACAGTGAACTGCTGTTATGGGACTCAATTTCTTCATCGTCTAGTAATTTTCTTTCTAGTATTGCTTGATTGCCTGGTAGTTTTGTGCCAAAAGCTCCCTGAATTTGTCTAGCAAATTGGCAAAACCTTTCTTCACTACCAACACTGAGTTTATGGCAGAGACCTGCTGATCTAATGTAAGTACCTGACATCGGCCTAGCACTGTTTGAGAACTTTGTCCTTTACAGTGGATGTGTGGGTAGACCCTTCCTACCGTGTCTTACCAGTAGTTCTATATAATTTGGTTTTCTGACAAGTTGTTGTCATTCGAGTTTTACCCTTCAGTACCCAAGGCAGTTAAAGCCTGTAAATTTATGCTTCTACAATATGGAAAATCCTTTCAGAAATCCCACTTCTGCAACAGACTGTCCCGAAAGGCTCACCTTCCCAGTTCAACCCCTTTATTTACTCATACTATGATCTGGAAATTTTTCTAATGCTTGTTTCATAAACCTGAATTTGATGCTTTTCAATATCTTTAGGTCCTTCTTCTATTTTCCCATGCTTTATTCTTTTTTTTGTTGTTGATATTACATCTGTAGATTTTTCCTGAAAAAAAGTTTGGTGGGCTTTTGTTTGTTTTTTTAATCTCCAGTTTATTAAAAGTTCAAAAGTCTGTAATGCTTTTTGTGCCTGGGCTGTAACATAATGTCTGCACTGAATGGCAGCCAGCAAGGAGGGTGCAAGAGTGCATTCTGCTGTAGCACTATGTGGCTGTGTTGCCACATATAGGCCTTAAAATGAGATTTACTGGCTTCTTTGAATTACTGTGTAGGTTCAGTGAGGTTGCTAATGGCCAAATAATGTATTAGAGTACAGGTTATGTATGTTATTATTGCACAGGCTTATTATAAAAGTGCTCCTGGGTTGGTTTTTTTTTCAAATTTTGTTATGAAAGCTGCTGACTAATATTTGAAATAATTTTGACCTTGTTTGAGAATAATACAGATTGAGGGAATTTACAGGCGACATAAATGAAACCGTTTTAAGATCTAGAAAATCGAATACTTGGTTTTAGTGCCTCTGAGATTTGTATATGTTAATCTAAGTCGTTCGGTCACAGCCAATAGCCCTTTAAAGTGCAGAGAACTGCAGGAAATATACCATGATAACACATGTGATGAAATTCTTGTGAAAAGTTATTCAGCCTTTGAGGAGGTTTTTTGCAATGGAAAAGACACAGAGGTACGTGATAGGAGATAACTGGTTTAGAGCACAGGGCTTTCTCTGACACATAGTTCCCACCCTTTTGTGGCACAAAAGAAAAGCTGGGAAATGTTAGCATTAATCTCACCATCCAGTGAACTGTTTTTCTGAACCGTTATCTGATCTGGAATCGAGTATGCTCCCGTCCCCTCTTCCCCAACCCCCCTCTTATTTCAAAAGGAATTTTTTCCCTTCATGTCTAATACCTGCAGATTCACTCCTAGAGTCTGACTCTTCAAATTGCTTAGGAGGAGAAAGTTTGTTTCAAAGAGTATCTATTGTACCTCAGGGTCAAATGTTTTCTTTGAGCCAGTCTGTGGATGTCTTATCCAGCTGTAGAACTGTGCAACGACCACCGAAGGCTCTGCAGCTGCTAAAAGGCTCTGCACCTGTGGCGTGGTTGATATTGAAGAGTAAATGTGATGATAATAAACAGAAGTCTGGTTAGTTTTCATTACATTCAGGGATCCTTACTAGTAATTTCATATCATTGGTAAACTAGTATCAAGTTCATTATAGAAGGCTAAAATTTTAATAAAGTAAGTCTTTAAAAGTGATGGGGAAACACAAGAAGTAGTAGTAATTTGTCTGTCTCTTTATGCTGCATTGGCTGTAAAAAAAATTTTGAAATATGTTAGAAATGAGTGAAATAAAAATGGACTACTTTAGGATATATGGACTGACATACTGGCCGACGTGGATGCCTTAGTTGTGCTCTACCTGGATCAGAACAGGCAGAAGTCAAGCTGAATCTCTTGGATAGCTCATGTTCTATAAATAAATGAAAAATACAGTGTTCTGGGAAGACTAAACTGTTGTGTTGCTACAGAATGTGTTGTCACGGGACTGTTTGCTGCATGGGGAATTTAGGAAAAAAAATCATATTAGGAAAAAAAATCCACATTAATTAAGGACACAAAACTTCTCAGGTAGTTTTAAAAATGCAGACTATGCTTTGGCACTTAGTTTTTCTGATAATTTCATAGCTATATTACATACATGCTATATAGTTACTTTCCTATTATCTGGATTTGGGTCTGGACAACCATGTTTATATAATTTTCATGTTGTTAGCATGTGAACTATCATGTCTGTAGGACACTCAGATATGCTCCTCATCTCAAAACCCATCAAATGCTATCACCTGCATTTTAAATAGATACATACTCCTTTTATGGCTACAGGACTATGAAGTTCCTTAGCCTTTCTGTAGCTGTAAGGTGCAATGACAGTTTTATTGATTTCTGGCAAAAATCTATTAAGTTTGTGGGACTGGAAGGTGTTTCTGGGCTGACATTTGGGTGTTTGACACTTCTGAGTACAAAATGAGGCTCAAGCATAAAGCGAGAGCTTTTGGTAGCTGTGTGGAAGCAGCGGTTCCATTTTGGTGGCTGAAGTGTTGGGGAAAGGAGGGAGGCAAGCTGACAGAAGGCAGTGCAGAGAGGAAAAAGACTTTCAGAAACATCATTGTAATAAATTAATCGGACCTCCTGCAGAAAACAGGCATAGGACTTTCCTCTACAAATTCTTCTAGCTGGGTATGAAGCCTCAGGAAATTGGTAATGAGCTGGAATGGGTAGATCTGGGATGTCCATCAGCTTTATCTGCTTGAGGATTGTGTGTCCATGGTATCTGTGTTCAAAACCCATCCTTCCTTCCTTCCTCTGAGCTGGATGTGCCAGACATACTGCTCTGTGGATGTGGAGATTTCAGGTTAAATGCTGTGTTTCTGGATCTATTTGCCATTCCTACAGTGTGCTGTAATTTCTTATTTAAAAAGAATGATAATATTAAAGGCTTTAGGACATAAATGCCAGTAAGTAGCAAATGCATGTATTGTTTTTTGCAATATGGTGTTCAGGTTCATGATTTTAGCACATGGTAAATGGTAGAGAGAGCTATGAACTAACAGTTTGAATAATAGGTTTCTATAGGCTGCTTTGTCTATCTGTATTTCATCATTCAGCAGAGATCATCTGCTTTCAAAATCATAAAAAATCATAAAAAATTTGTCATCAGCTGCCACATGCATGGTTTATGCTAGTCAAATCCATAAAATAAATACCCAAAACTTCCTGACTACTACAGCCATTTAATTTAATGTTTTCCCCTACAAGGAAGTCCCATTGCGGCCATTTCTTTGACGGACTATCCAGGTTACTTTGTATCTTGGAAGAACACCTGCTTGCTGCAGGCAGGCAAAGCCAAACCTTTGAATGATGCTGCAGCTGTAGCCTCATTAAAGTCTGGAGACTGGGGACGAGAGCCTGAGAGTGTGCTTCACCGTGGGTGTACAGATGTGTGTGAGGTAACACACAGGCAAATAACACAAGTTCCAATGCTTCAAGTATCATTTATGTACTTGACCTTGTAAACCTATAAAATTGTTTCAGAACTATAGTAACATACAAAATGCTTCTCAATAACAACAGTACTCTAGCCCTTAAAGGTTTGGCATATCTGCTTTGTCTGCTAACTAATTTAGTGCTTTTAGTTCCATGATGTTTCAGACAATCCCACTCAGTCCCTCTCCTAACTTGCACCAAAAGGTGTGCACCTAGACTTGAAATCCATCATGCAGAATAGGGTGGTAATGATATTCTTGCAAAATTGCTCGTTTCCAAAAGGAGAACCTTTGCACCTCCACGGACACCACTGACACATGGCTTGAAGTTCTGTACACCCAGAATGCTTGTTCGCTATCCTCACAGGGATAATTTTTAATCACATTTTCTTTTAAAGTCTCTTGGTCCTTCTGTTTACAGGCTGATCCAAACCAAATGACAATGAAGGAAAGTTTTTCGTACTTCACCATCACTGCCCCAAATATGTGCTTTAGAGTTAAACATGAGAAAGTGCAAAGTTCTCAGTTGCTTTCAGAACAAATTGCATTATTTCCTTCAGTCTTTCTTTTTGTAGGCAGATGAACCACTGAACTCAGAGGTATTTTTAATACACACCAATACTCTACAACTGGGTAAGAATTAAATAAAATTAATACGCAAGAATATGAAACAAGAGTTGTCTACTGTTGTATGTTTTGCTGGTCTCCCAGGTAGCCATTTGGAGACTAACTAAATGTCCAATAATTAGCCAGTTTTTGCCTGATAGGGTAAAATAGTAGTTTACTGTCAAAAGCATCATGAAGTCTTGACATGCAATCCTTTAAAAATCAAATCAAGAGAGAAGATTTAGAAGGGACAGATGAAATGGGTGTAATGAGCAGGTACATCACACTTTTCCTCCACCCCTGCTTGCTTCATACTGCTGTGTCTGTGCTCCCCATTTTCACATCTCTGTTCTCATTTTTATGATTAACGCTGTAGTGACCTAATGACAGTTTTTAAAAATAATAGTATTAAATATTGGGTAGGCCATGGTTGTTGCTGTTTTTATTTAATAGTTCATTTTCTTTTGGGGACCTAGGATCTGGATGATGTTGCTTGTCATCTCAACAAAAAAGTTGATTTCTCCCATCCTGTTTTTCCTTCTCACTCTGAGGCAGCTCTAACTGAGCTTTCTCTCCCTCCCCATCTCCCCACTCCAGTCCCTCCTACACATATATACATGTGTGTATATGTATATATGTATGTTCTGTGTGGTTTTGTCCATCTGCCCATGTGTGCCTCTGTCAGGGGATGCTTTGCAAACAACTGGAAGTTTGAAGATCTGGTGAAGAGTTAGACTCTTAAGCTCAATGTTCACTATTATCCCTTATCTCACAACAGCTGGCAGGTTGGGTTTTTGGTTTTGTGGTTTTGTTTTGGTTTTTATTTTTTTCAGGTCGTATATTCAGTGTTTTAACCAAAATCAGCAAGGTGAGGGGATAGTGAGGCATCTTCAGGGCTAAGAGGAGACGTGTGCTCTATTTTTGCTTTGCTGTTGTTTTTTCTTTGGTACTTTTGATTTAGACAAAGTTGGGAAGAACCCACCCGGCTGGTAAGAACAAATGGGCTGTGGAAAAAACCTACAGTTGTTTTCTAAATCCTTTGTTATATCAGCCTGTCATATATTACCTTCATCTTTCCCTTAAGCTGTCTCCCTCCATACTCCATGAGTTTTCTGTTTCAAAATTTATGCTAGAAAGACTTGAATTATTTCCCTCTCTGTCAAACCTCCCTGGGGCCCCACCACCTGACTCCTCTCGCTCGCTGAAATTGTTCTGTCCACTCTGCTATTGCAGTTGTTCCAGTTAAAAAAACCCCCTATCTTTACAGGCTCAATAAATGGTGTTAAATATCATTTCATGAAATATGAAACCCATATTTCATACTTCTTAAGCTAAATTAATATCCTCTGCTGCATGTTTACAGGGTTTTTTCTACCTATTAGAGAACCATGATGTAAATAAGATAATACAATCTTTTTAATGCTTTTTCTTTTTTGTTGCCTTCCCAAGGCCACTATCTGCAACCAAGTCTTGATTACAGAGTAGTATTTTGACCCAGGGCTGCACCAAAACAGCTGAGAAATTGAATACAGCTTAATGAATTATTTTCTTACAAAGATACTGGCTGGCTGTATCTTATAATTCAGTAGTATGTCTTGGTTTCTTAGCTGGTTGCTTTTCTTCCCCCTCAATGTTATCTTTAAGCTGTTGCTGTTAATGCATGCCTGATAACTGAATAAAACTCATTTAAGAATACCAGGTAAAAGTTGTACAGGATATCATCACTGCCTGGTTGAATGGAGCTCAGCTGCTTTGCAGTTGTTTGTGCTGGCAGATTTTTGCGTAATTAGATAGCTGAAATGAATACTTTTTTGTACGTACACATACAACATGATTTTGGATATGGACTTACAGAGTAGAGTGAGAGAAAGCAGGCAGCTTTTCATTTGGGTTGGTTACTCTTCCCCACACTTCCCCTCCCCAAAATAAGTAGTACTATTACTTACTGTCCTTAGTGTTCTCTTACTACTAAAGGCACAATTTCCCATTTCTACAAATTACATTGCTATTAGTACATATGCAAAGGTAGATTTAAACATCTTGTCTCAAATGGTCTTTTCTATTTTGGAATAAGATACAATGGCTAAGAAGCAGAAAAGAGTGAAATTCACGGAGTTAATATCTCATTATACAGTTTGCTCTAGGATATCTTGATGGTTACAAGCTATCTCTAAGGTTTTAATCTGTCAGGTATAAAAGGAAAAAAGGCTAGAGGCTTTCTGCCATAAATCCTGCTTTTTGACTGCTATTGCTCCTACCTTTTTCAAAGAAAGCTCTTGTTAGCCTCAGGACAAAGAACAATTTAAGCGATAATAAATAGCTAAACTAGTAAATAAAATCACATGCCTTTCTTCTTTGTTGTTTCTCTGCAGTGGCACTGCAAAATAAGGAAATCACTGTAACTGTTATTCTCCTGCTCTTACTGTTATTATTCTGTAACACTTTTAACATATAATATTTGTTTATCTGCTTTTGTCTTGAAAACGTTGTCTAGGAGAATCTGCTGTACTTTGAGGATAAAATGCAGATTAGGAAAGGGTTGGGCTCCTGAAACAGTATGTAATCGTGGCCTGTCTTTTTGCTTCTAAGAAGGAGCACAAGCTTGAGAAGCAGTTGCACAGAGCACTGTACAGTGGAGAATCTGAACGGAGGCTTATAGGTGATCTTGCACTGTGACATTGTTTTGGGATTTTTATCACCCAACATCATGATCAGTACCTTTGAAAAGGCCTTCTGAGGTTTTTGCAGTTTGAAATCTGATCTTTGAAATAGGGATGGTCCCAAAATGAGTGCATTAGGGGTCAGCTATCCTGCTTGCTGACTTTTCTTAAGTATTTCTTTAAATCCTATGGATGATCCTGTATCAAAACCTGCATTCAGGGTAAATACCTGTGTCCCTTCCCTTGAATTTTGAACTTCCCACAGGATTTTTCTTCTACTCTGAACAGGCTGTGTACAACAAAGACTAAAAAATGTATAGCCAGGATTCCTCTCAAAATATTGGGAAGGGTAAGTAAAAATAATCTGAACCTCCTGCTTACTTCATTTCCGGACTAAAGTTGATTGAAAGACTAAAATGTAACTAAAGCCCTTTTGATACAGATATAACTAAAGGTACTTTTTTCTGCTTTGATGATAATTCTGCTTTTATGCTAGGTGGAAGGCACTGCTGTGCTTATGAAGTAGTTGGGAAGACTTCTTGTCATTGTTTTTACCACATTTGTGTTGGGCTAGTTTCTCTAAATCATTCTGTATTGTTACCTTGAGATTTTAACAGGGTCCTAAACTCAGGTCAGGGACTCTGCATTTTCCTGGTACTCTCTGCATTCTTGCAGTACAATTAAACCATTACAAGTGCTGTTGAATCCATGTGTCTTAGATGGAAGTCCTACCTATTTGCTTCTCTAATTCCCCTGGAACGCTTAAGAGTTGAAATTTGAAGAAGCAGCATCTGCTGCTGCAGCTGTATCAAAAGAAATAAACCAGTGAGGGACAGTACTGTAGTGTGCTTTTGTGGGAGGCATATAAAGACCTTTTTAAGACTACATTTTCTATTTGCTAAAGGAAGAAGTCTCTTGTGAGACTGTTACGTGCCTGCTTATAAAGCAGAGTTAATAACCTTTTAAACTCATTCTAGGTAGGTCTAGCCTTAAGCAACATATGAGAGGGCAACCCTGTCTGTTATTGTGGCTTTTAGCTTCCAAAGAGAAACATCTGGTGGAATCATTGACTGATTACCAACAACAATTAACAGCCCCAAATTAAACCAGATCTTGTTTTCCTAGATACAGTATGTAAATAGGTACTCTGAATAGGGAGATTGAGAAAGGGCTGACAAAACTTGGTACAAATGTAGAAATGATGCACAGAAAAGTTTAAAGTCTTGCTTCTGCAAATGAATTTTCTAGGATTTTTGCATTCTTACTAAAGGAAATGCATGTGGAAAGAAAAAAATACCAAACCCAAACCCTATAGAGTTAGGGTCAAGGTATACTGTTGAGGTCACATTAGTTTGTCACATTAGTTTCATAATGCAGGCAGCCCTTAAATGTATGTGTCTTGAGTCTCAGTGTTATACCAGAACAGGAGACTGCTTTGTTACACCTTATACTGAAGTGTCAGGGTGCATTCATGCTGCGTTTCAACAAAAGAATACTGCTGGGAGATGCTTCATTTGTATTTTTTTAATGCCTAAGTATTGTCTTTCCTCTGGTGCTGAGGAACAAAAGAATGTAAAGGCAGGGAAGAACTCTGGAAACGGTTGTAATTTTCTTTTTAGTGCAAACTTCCTTTCTTTCATAGTTACCAGTAAGCACATGCATATCCATTCTGATTTGAATATAAGTATGGGTATATATACAAACTAACATAGTTACACTGTGTTTTCTGCAGGTAAATGACCAAACTTCTTTGCTAGAACAGAAGAAAAAGTTGGTAGAGCTGAGTTTAATACCAATATATTTCCTCTGACTTCACAGCTGTGGTGTCTTTTTATTGGTTGTTTTGGGGTGGTTTTGATTGTTTTTGTTATTAAACTTCAGGATACTCCAGTGGTAGTAAAGTGAACCTTAGAATAGTATAATTCATTTGGGGGGTTTTGTATGTTGTGAGTTTTTTTTTGGTTGTTTGGTTTTGTTTGTTTGTTTGTTTGTTTGTTTGTTTGTTTGTTTGTTTTTTGTAGTGTGTTTAGATGTGATAAAATGGTATCTCAGTAGGCACTGCTGCATGCAAAACCCATAAATTTTTAAATATTCAATTCCTTGATGTCTTGTAGAATTGTCAGTATCAGGCACAGCTATCTCCCTTAATGACACTTTGCCTGAGTACCGAATGTAGGTTTTGACAGGGAAAGGGACAGCCCCTGGCATCCAGGGCTTTACCTGAAGGTATGTGGCAAAGCAGCTGCTGTTCCAGTTTAACATTTATTATTACTGAAGAAAAATAAACCTATGGTTGTAATGCAAGTCAGCAGGCTGTCTTTATTAGTTGGGCTCTTGATTTTTTTTTCTTTTTTTCGGTCTGCTCCTCCTTTCTTTTTGTTCGTGTTGCTGCTGTTGTTTTTTCCTTTCTCTGTCAGGGGTACTCTCCTTACCTGTCATGTTCCCTCTATCCTTGCTGCATGTTTGAGCCCTCTGTTTGTTTTCATTTTCCTTCTGCCTTGCTCAAGTCAGCCTGGCTTAGCAATCTGTGTATGTGCACACACACATATGCAGATCATTGTGTGTGCGAGTATACGTACATACATACATATGTATTGATGCATACTAGTACTTTGGGTGGGTGCTTGCATATAAATATGTGATACAGAAAATGATGTGTAGGACAATCTCTAGTGTAATCATATGTTAAAATATTTTGCTTTCTCCATGTTCCATTTGTTTCTTGATTTTTCCGGAAAATAATATCCCTGTCTTGGAGTCTTTGTCACCCTGCGCGCCTGTGTGGACATAAGTGCAGGGCTTAG
This sequence comes from Phalacrocorax aristotelis, assembly GCF_949628215.1. Taxonomy (NCBI): domain Eukaryota; kingdom Metazoa; phylum Chordata; class Aves; order Suliformes; family Phalacrocoracidae; genus Phalacrocorax; species Phalacrocorax aristotelis. The sequence continues at coordinate 175,947,440 of NC_134276.1, read as the reverse complement.
AATGGGAGTCACCTGTCTGTAACGGGAGCTCTTGAGACTTTTAAAACAATAGTAGTAGCAGTAATGGCAGGATTTTAAAGTTTTGTTTGTTTAAATTAGGAATTTTTTTAAAATCTGTATTTCTTAAATATTGTTGGTGAGAAATTTCTGCGTTCACTTGTTTCTACTTGTAGAGCCTGTCAGTGTTCTCCAGCTCAGTCAGAAATGTGACAGTTTCTCTTAGTTTCTTGATAGATAAGGCAGCCTTAAAATACTATCAGTCACCATGTTTTCTGACTGACATGGAGCAGGGGGACCAAATGTCCCTCTTTATCTGAATCCCTAAACTGATGCCAGTAATAAGTTGCATGGTAAGTCCATGACAGAGGGTGTAGTTATTCATAAGTATGGTGGAGGCATTGTACTAATAAAAAAGGACTAGGGGGAAGCTGCCAATAATTTTTTTTTTTAAATTGCTTGATGTAAATACTGTGTCCATAATTTGTCATTTGGAAAGGATAATTTCCAGCAGGTGTTCTTTTTGGCTCAATTGCAGAGGTCAGATGACTTTGGGTTTATTGTTGGCATTGTAAATGAGAAGCAAAGTAGACTACAATACACAAATGCACAGTGATTCAACATTATAACCTCTAGAATACTAGCAAGTATCCATAAAGCAGTAATTGATGTGGCCCCCAATGGTGGGCATCATTTAAAACCAGCATTTACCTATGGTTATTACAAAATATGCTCTGATATCTTGAAGATATCTCCTACTTGGTGTGTAGTGATTGAAGTACATACTGACGTCCTGATGATCTCTCTCTTTTTTTAATTTGATTTTATTTTTAAATATGTTGATTTCTTAAACAGAAATTACCTGAGATGCCTGTCATTTTTAATGCTGTTGAGGTACCAGATCAATATTAAAGGAAAAATTCTGGAAAGTGGTTATTTAGTTTGCCTGAATCTATTCTGTATCCAGAGTGAAACAGTTCCTGCTTTGTGAAACATCATCTGTATCTGTAAGTGTTATGCATTAGTTTGTTATTAACATAAATATACCTATTGCTATATTACAGTTGCTGCTGTATCACTTTTAGGAAGGATGATATAAGTAAAGGTTGAGGCAGAAAGACTAAAGGTCTGTTTCTTTTCTAGCTTTGTCAATTTTCCTTGTACCCTCCGGGAAGTTGCTTAAACTCAGTTTTATTCACCTGTAAAATTAAAAGATCTTCTGAATTATTGATCATTGGTGACCATTATGATCCTCCGATTGAAGGTCAAATATATTTGCCTGGTATTTAATAGAAATACTCTGCACTCATGGCTATTTATTTGCATTGTGGCACAAGACAGGAGTCTCAGTCATGAATCAGGATACAGTAGTGCTGCCACTGTAGGAACCCAGTGGAAAAGACTCTGTTTGGCTTAAAGACCTTAGAGTTTTCTTGTTATTTCCCTTGATTCCACTCTTGTATTTAGTCACTATGAGTGGAATATGCCTTTTTCTTGGTAGAATGTGATCTCCTGTACAAAACCACCTGTCGCTTAGGAACCAGGTTGTACTGTGCATGAGGGAGGAGGGAGAAGTTTGTATACACAAAGAAAGGATTACGCAGGATTTTTCTTTCTGTTATGCTCACCAAAAACTCATAATGCATTAGCTGTTCCTGCATGGCATCTATATTTTCTCCTAATTTCCTGATTTTTCTCCATCATAGTAATCTCAAGACTACAGCAGCCCATTTCGCTGTGCATTAGACAGGACAATATATTCTTAATTCGTTCCATTTAGGTGGTAGCTAAAGTAGATGGCCCTTTCTTGTTGTTGTCAGCTGCCACATGACTGCTTCTTACAATGCCACTTAGTCTGTCTATACATTTCCAAACGGTCACTTAAAGAAATCATTGCAAGAGGAGCCAATGTATCAGCCAGGGAGATGGAAGAAAGAAAATTACAGAATTTTCTGAAGGTTTTCCTATGCCAGTTTAGATAACTGGGGTTTGGTTCTTTTCTGAAAGCAGATGGAGCTGGTTGCAATGTGCTCTGAAGCAGCATCAGTCCTGGTGTAAAATGAGCTTTCTGGCTCAAAATCTAAAGTAGCTCCCGTCTTAAAAAATTTACCAGTAATACAAGCTGATTTGCAGAATTGCCATACATTAAAAAAAAATAATAAAATGGTGCATAAAAACAACACTCATGAGTCAAAGCTGCCTCTTAGGAGTTAACATTACATCGTTTTAATTTACATCTCTTGCAGAAAAAGACTTTATTCCGTGCTATCCTATGCTCAACGGCAATAAGCTAAAATGGTATGTAAACATTATAAACAAAGTTGTTCCCAAGAGCAAAATTCCTAAGTGGATCTGTAATTCAAAAGGGCCAAAGAGTGATTATGAAGATTTCAGAGTTAATTTTCGCCCATCATAAGCAGAAATAGTGCATGTCTTCTGCTTTGCTCCCCCACCCTCTCCCCAAGTATTTTGTTCACTCTTGGTTAGTATGGCTATAAACAAACTGTTAAGCATTAAAAGAGATGCAAAACATCTTTAACAGTAGTTAGCCGTTTTCTTGCCCTTTACTTATCTGTCTATATTGATCAAATGATTAAAGCAAAGTCATTCTTCCACAATGTGTCTAATAATTGTGGCCAATGCAAATTTGATGTGTCAAAACTCTTGTTGTGTTATCTTGGTATGTCAGTTCATGGCACAGCTAGAAAGAAAGGCGGAGTTGTCATTTGCTAGCAGAACAGCTGGCATAACAGACTGGAAGTTGTGTTCTCCAGGAATTCATTTTTTACCAAGGTAAGTTCGGTTGCAGATTTTATACTGTTAAATTTGCAGCTTAGGCTGTGCTGCTTGCCGGGGTAACAATAGAATTTCAGAGGAGATAAAAGGGAAACTGTGGAGCATATGTTGGGGGGGAAGTGGGTCTTAATTTTTATTTTCCTCCACTGTAAAGGAGCTTTCTGTGACTGAGGCTGATTGCTCTGACAGCTGCCCAGGGAAACCAGAGACTCTCCTGTGCAGGAGTCAGACATCTATGCTATATAATTGCTTATTTTATATATTTTTTTGGTTCTCTTTCTTAGAAGGAGTTTTCTTAATAAAACAACAACTGAAACTTCATTAAGGGAGAAAATGAATCTGTTACTGCTATTTAATATTTTCAAAAAGTACTTGTTTCTCCCTATCATGAGGTATAGATTAAGACAATGTATTTTGGGTATGCTGAGCTCCATTTCTTCCTTCTTTCTTTACTGCGGCATATGTTTAGGAATGCTCTGGACACAATATTCCTAGAAGTACTCCACTTGAATCAGGAAGGTTCAAATAAAGAAAAAGAATACTGTGTTGCGAGTTCTCCATGGCAAAAAACCTTTTTAGATTCAAATATTTCTTCTTCATGAGTTTCTAATGGTGTTTAAAATTTTTAGCCTTTAATACCATACAAGGTGATTGAAGAAGCAGGGAAACATTTGTTATATTTGCAAGATACTCTGTGACTGTCTTGGTGCTGTGTCTACAAATGCATCCTGGTAAGTGCTCCAGTCATGTGCCATGAGCGATTGTAACATCATGTTTTTTCTAGTAAATTATGCCGTGAACAGTTCTCAAAATCAAATCAGTAGCTGTGCATGAACTCTTTTAAAAGGTGTAGTATTGGTGGCAATGTCATGGTTAAGGTTGTGTTTAGATTTACACTAAAAAACTTCACAGTTATACTCTAAAGGTGTAATTATCCAGCCCTCCTAGATAACAGTGGGAATATTTCCAGTGATTTTTGGCAGGCTGTCTGTAGAACCTTTCAATTTTTGTTATAACATCTTTTTGCAAAAAGCATTTACTAAAATTTTAAACAAAAAGCAAGTAATATTGGGCTCTTCTTAAAAAAAAAAACAACAAAAAAACCCCACAAAAATATCCCCCCAACCAAACCCAGACCCAAATGTGGCTACTTGCAGCAGGTGAGAATTACAGTCGTCCTCAGCTGCCACTATATGTATATTGTTTGTGTGTGCATGCAGATTATGACGAAACTTGGGCCCTGAGATCACATTTGAGAAGTAAAATTTAAAAATATCTGTAGCTGTTGACGTTGTTGAGAACACCCTGAAATCATTTTGGTAGACAAAACCATGTCAATTTACCAAAGCCACTGCAGGGCCCATTGGTGTCGACACTCTTTTGTCTCACCTCTCAGAGAGCATCAGTTAACTTGAGTGAAAAAAGTCCTAATAATGAATAAAAAACTCTAAACATCCAAGGCAACAGTGCAGATTGGTTTTAAAGACTGAAATTCTTCCAAATGATATTTTGTTTGAATGAGGGCCCTAAATAAGACTGACTCTTCAGATGAGGATTGAATTTATTGAATTACCTGTAATACCATTTGGGTCAAATACTCTTTTGGAGGAAACATTAAAAATGTCCCTTAATTCTTCATTCATTCGATGTAGCTTGGTTTTAGATCTGTTTAACAGAAGGGCCAGAAAACACAAACTGAGCTGGTACCTAAGACACAGGATGATATTTGGATTTTACTTAAGCATTATTTCTCATATAGTCTTTGCTTCTGGAAACTGGATGGATTTCTCCAGATCCACTCACTGTTATGTTTCCAGAGCTTCCCAGCTTATTCTTTAAAGATAGACTGCACTGCTCTCACACATAGTACATCGAACCTGCCTTGATACAAAAGACGACCTATCAGTTTAACTGAAGGGGTTGACATAGGTCAGGGTGTTAGAAATGTTCTTCCAAATGCTGTGAGCTGGGGGAAGAGACTGTTTGTGAGGTACCTGTGCTTTGTATGCTCTGGGGTGCCCCAATCAGTGGTTACCTACAGCCCATCTATCTGGTCCTACCTCCTGGTGAGTAAAGACTAAGGTCATCTTAAGAAGAAGGAAGAGTGTAGGTGGCAACAGGGCGGGGGCAGTATTCCCAGTCATTCCTCCTCTTATAAACCCCATCTTTTTTATCATAGTCAAAGGTAGCTCAGGTGGGGGATGAGGAAGGTGGATGAGACATTTATGTGGATGAGGTTTTTTATTTGCTTTTAGAATTTGTGTGGAAAAACTATTAGAAGAGTGCTTCTATAAAGTTGCAGGGTAGCATAATGAGATTTGTGTTCTTAGAGACAACTATAATAACTCCTAATTTTCTCAATATCAGATCGAACTTCATTTGTACAGTATTTTTATTTGGTTCCCACTCTGTGGTGATTAAATTATTGTGCTTGTTTTATATCATATTTATTAGCTTTTCATAAAAGTATCAGCTTTTAGCAGTGTAGAAACCTAGTTTCTGAGTAGTACTGAAATTACCTTGAACAGTTCATGCCACCAATACAGTATCAACTTCTGCCTTATTTTGCACATGCACAAGCATTACATGCTAGTTTTGAAAACCCAGTTGCTCTAAACCCCAGAGCTTTGGTACTATAGATTACTGTCTGTGTGAAAATAAACTGGCATATTAATACTTCTGGCAATTTCAGATACATGCAAATATTAGGTTAATTTTTTCTACTTTCACAGAGCTCAGGTTTGGTCTGGTTTTCTTTTTTTTTTTTTTTTTTTGGTGAGTTGTATGTGTCTGGATTTCCATTCATATGGAAATAAATGCAGAAAATGAGAATATTTGTTCTACAGTTTCATGAGGCTGACTTCTAGTGAGGATTAAATTAGACTCTTCAGACAGTGTGGCTCTAAAAACCCCTGAAAAGAAAATCAAGCAGTAGGTTATCGAGGAAAAAGAACAGATTGTCTTTCTTAAATGAAAATCTGGAAAAAAATGTCATTTAACATGCATTTAATGTCTTTATCTACAACCTGAAATTTTCAAATGAGCTTTTCCCTTTTTTTATATTCTTGGCACAAATATAGAAGCACCTGATTATCTGGTTTGAGTAAACTTTAAAAGAGCGGATGGTTGAAAGAGATTTTGTTATATTAAGAGGCAATGGATACTTGTCTTTCCTTGCAGTTTACTATTTTTTGAATAATGGATGCATATAAATGGTCTTGTAGTACTAATTTTAATCAGTAATGCTGATATTGTCTTACATTATTTTTGTGGTATCCCGTATCCCCTACTGTTCAGTATTTTGACTGATGATTTGACAAATAAAAGGTTTGGTCTTCATAGATGATGGGAAGAGATATATAATAGGGTGAGAGAGACTGTCTACTCATAGAATCGAGGAATGGGTGAGTGAAAAATTAGAATACTAGAGATAAAAGTAGCACCTCTGAGTTTGTGCAGTGCAGTACCTTGTGTGACTGAGGACACCGGAAAAATGAGGAAAACTGGCAATGCCTGTACGCTCCCACTATAGCACAAACTCCTTGAAATTGCTGTAGTTATGATAATAGTGGTGACCTAAGCATGTCAGGTAGTCAGCTGACTAATGCTTTTCTCAGGAGTATTAGTCTCTTTTTGTAACTGCATTCTGTTTTCTTCCTCTGTTTTTTCTTTCTTATTCTTTTTCCTCTTAGCACCCCCTCCCGTGGTATTTTATCACAACCTGATGTGCAAGCTCTTTGGGGACAGCGAGTTCCTTTTTACAACATGTCTGTGGAGTGCTTGGTTAAACTAAGCCTTCAACATAATTTTTCACTTCTAGGTTAGTTATCTTAAAGTTTAGAAAATATGTTGTTGTTGCTTTTTTTTTCTTTTTTAAATGCCGTTAAGAGAATACATATGGATCTGGCTCATTCATTGTTATAGCACAGGGTGGTGATCCATCTATTTTAGTGCTGTCATTTTGTAGGTAGGCACCCACTGGATGTTTGTGTGCCACATGCAAATACCTGACTTTGGCTTGGCCTTGGCAGCAGCTGCCCCAGGGAAGAATAAGTAATTACTGGCATTATTTTTATTTCATAGTAATTTATGTTCGGGAAGCTCTTTGCAGTTATAGTCAGGGCCAGTAAATCCTATGGTGGTAGATACTTCCAGTATATGTACAAATCACGGGTTGAATTGAAAAACTGGTAGTTTAAACAAAGGTAAGCAGCATATTTTGAGCAGCTACTCTACTTTGAGAGCTTTCCAGTACCAGACACCTTCTTTCTACTTGAAATTACACATGCCCCCACTGTACATAGATATATATGCTTGTAAATGTCCTGAATAAAATGTAATATTTGAAGGCTATAAATCTAACCATAAACTGGATATGTTCTAGCATATTTTTAGTGCAGAAAAATTTGACCATTAAAATTATGTCAGTAATTTGGAATGCTACAGAATGACATAATTTGGTGGTGTTCATTAGTGCATGTGTAGATGTACTTTTGTTTTTCCTTTTTTCCGGCCTTTTCCCCTCCCTTCCTCTTCTTTCTGTCTTTCTTCCCTCCCTCCTTTCCTTTCTTTCTTCCTCAGTGATAAACGGTGATGGTGATTAGACAGGAACAGAATTTTTGAAGGAGAAAATGGTAATACACAGGAAGGCTTAACTACATTTTTGGGGTTTGCATTACTCCAGCAGTGTTTTTGTTACAGCAATGTCTAGCAGCCCCAATATAAAGCCAGACAACATTGTGCTTGTCACCATACAAAATTTTATGGAGAAATTATTTCTGGGCTGAAATCCGTGTACTAGGCCAAAATATCTGTGAGCATCCATGTGTCATGATGCAATGGGGTGGTAGTTGGAGTTTGTCTGAGAAATGAAAATGCAGGACATTTTAGGCATTACTGATTTTGAAATCAGTAACCATGAGATGCTTGAGATAGCAGGGAGGGGCAGAGGGAAGGAAAACTTTCAGATATTGTGAAGAGACAGCATATTTGAATCTACTGAAAGGGACCTTTTCTTTTATCCGCTAGAGTACAGGATATAGTTTGGCTGTCCTGTATTCTCATGACATTTTGCACAATTAGAGTGACATCTGCTAGAATATCAACAGGTTCGATGAACTTTCCCTGCATGAATAGGCAGCTTTTGTGTTTGAAGGGAGATGATGCCTGAATTAAAAGCACATATAGAAGTTTCCCTAGAAATTAAAATGAAGCAGAGATTTTTATAATTAATAGGAAAATGTAGTATGTTCTTATGCGTTCTCAGTTAGTGTAAAACTATATAGCAAGTGAGGTTCATCTGGACATCAGTTATATTGTTATCTTGTAGGTGTTTCTAATGAAGGCTTCTTATTCCTCTTTTGTTTATGTGGTCTCAAAAGCCTTCATTCAATTTCCTTTCCTTTAAGGAAGCATTTTGGTGGCTTGGCACTCACATAGAAAATTCTGTCAAGAAATGTTTCTTACATCGTTCTTACCACGTCTTCTTCTCAGTGTTCTGAAGGCTGGGAGGTAAAGTCATAATGTTGAATAAAAACTCATGTGAAGTTGAATTTGGAAGAGTCCATCACTGATGAGAATGAAAAAAGCTTCTGTATGTTAGAGCACAATACAGTTTGGATGGTCAACCTGCTTGCAACAGGCTCTGCCCTGATAACAGAAGGTAGACGTGTCATTATTCCTCTTGTTTGCAGGTGTCTGCATCTTTGCTACTATACAGTTTTTGTGATTATTTATGGTTGTACAATTACAAATGAAACCATCTTTCATGTTTTTCTTAAGCATTATTATAAAGTGGCTTCTAAATCAATGTACTCTGTAGAATTGTTGGTACTGCTTTGAGCAAACTTTGCCTTTAGCTAAATCTGTGTGATTGCACTGGAAGATAAGAGCCTGTTGTCTGAGAACAGCTGAAGTCAAAATGTAAAGACCTTTAAGTCACGCATATGCCACTGAGAGTAAAATTTGATCTGCAGAAGTTATTTTCTGCAGTTGGTGTTACACAAGCTGAAAACAAAAAACGCTTCGTTTTCAGTTTCAAGGTGGGGTATAAAACTCCCCCCCAAGTACATTTAATGTGGATATCATGGGAGAAGTCCAAAATGTTTTACATCTTGTTTTCAGAAGTGTCAGTAAGCACTGTCACTGAATGCAGCAAGGAAACATGCAGTATTTAGTATTTCTAGCCCTTCAAGCATATATAGTCAGCCACTTTACGCTGCTACCATAACTGAACACATCAGCATTGTTGATTACAGAGCCTGTCCATGTACCACATAAAAGTTCAAAGGGAGAGCACTTTTGAAGGACCTTCTGCCCTTCTAACTTGATGTTTTTCATGTCATCTTCCCCCTCTCCCCTCCTCCCCATTCAAGAAGGTATATACAAATGTGTGTATAAAGATTGCTTATTATCATTTATCCAAATGGTTACTGAATTAAAATATATGTATTTTTTATAGTTGCCCCGACTCCCATCCCAAGAAAGGAGAGAATAAAGTGGAAGTGAGAGCTTCAAGCACCCTCCTAATTTGGGCCCCTAGCATTAAGAATAGTGTTTTTAACCTTTGAGTAAAAGAACCAGGGTATTGATATGTATGCACACTCAACAATTTTAAGAGTATTTGCTTCTGACCCAATTGAATTTATGCCATAGCAGTGAGAGTGGGTTCCATGCATTCAAAGTAACAGTTTACTTGGCATTTTTAAGCTAGAGATGTTATTTTCCTCTTTCTGCACAAAATTCAGTCTTTTGATTTAGAAGATTTTTATGTTCTCAGTTTATTTTTTCCCTGGGGCTTGATAGCTACAGTCCAAATTGTCTTTTATTAAATGAATTTAACTATCAATTTTCAATTTTCCATGCTTTACACTATATTTGAAACTCATCTGTATTTTCAATGAGTATTAATCTGGAATGTCTCTTTCTAACAAAGATAGGATGTTAACAATCTCTTTGCCATACTCATAATCTAGTTATGTGTGGCTGGAGTCTCAATAAAAAAGAAAGATTGTCTTTTTCTGGCTTTGTTTTTTGCTGATAGCCTTTTTGATCTAGTATTTTAAACTTCACTATTACCTTAAAAATGAGATAAACATGGAAATAGATATTGAAATTTTAGCCATATAAATATTAACTTAATCTTTCTGGAAAATTAATTTTTAGCTTTAAAAATGCTTTGTAAATGCAGTAATTGCTATGGTACTGGCCAAATAATTTATTAAAATTAAAATAAGGATAGGAACTGAACATAAACAGGTTTGTGATAAACATTTGTTCTCTTATTCTGTTATCAGTGTACTTTATATATATTTATGTATACATACTTAGATTTGTGTATAAGTGTATATAAGTGTGTATAAGTATAGATGTGTGTATAAGTAAATCTGTGTAATAGTTCTTTCTTTAATATACTGCATTAAGTCAGTCAAAGTCTTTCAGCATAACTTTGCTTCCACTGGTGGTGGTGGTGGGTGTGCTTAATACAGTACAAGTTTTAAATTTAATTTAAATGTACTTTTTGGAAACAATTCTATCATCAGACCTGAAGAATAAATAAATGCATAAAAAGAACAAGAATTGACAGGAAAAGAGACATTTGGAAGGCAGTGAAGGAGAATGACTCAATTTGCTTATGCATTACTGCTATTCTGCTCTTGGTTTTTTTTTAAATGACTTTCAGCAGGTAGCTGATGCAGTGGGAAATTCATACACCCATATCACATTTGGCCTATTCACAACGTACTCATAAAATTCATAAATACGGTAAGACTCCAGAATCATGCCATTCAGACTATATACTGTATTTTAATAGACATGCAAATAGGATTAGAGACGTTCAGGATCGTTACTGTTTAACATCCTTGAGCCGCTGTAAATAGCGGGAGTGTCCTTGGCTGTTATGAGGTTGTCAGGCCGTCTCCTACTGCCTCAAGTCATGTGGAGAAGGGCTGTACTAGAATTAATTGCAACGTTGTCTGTGATGCTCCTCCAACTGCCTCTGTGATGGAATAAGGATGGGGGATCCCGTGTAATAAAATGCCTGTAATTTATCTTACTCTGTACTAGAAGTAACTGGATAATTCTTCCACCCAACACATGTCTGTCTCTGAAATACTTATGGCCATGAGCTTGTATGAGTAGGCGTAACAGTCCAGGAGGAGACCCTGCAGGTTTTATCACCTTCGACAGTGAACAAAAAAGATAGCATTGGCTAAGATGTTTCTGAGAAAGCTGTAACAATTTTGTACTTATTGGTTTTGAGCCTATGCTCTGCAGGTACTTATGGCCAGATATGCCATTCAGACCCAAATTCAGAGACTTGCCTCAGTAAGGTTCAGTTTTGGCAGTACAGGTTGGGAAGAAAATTAGGAAAGGGCTGAGGAGCCCTAAACCAAGGGAATCTTCGTAGCTAATCCTTACGCCTTAAACTCCAGGTATGAATCCTCAAGTAAATTGGATTATTTTGTTCCAGCCTTGGTTTTCAAATAATCGTAAGCACTGTAGGAAATGGATTGTGGCTGTGTAACATGCATTCTGGATCACAGCGACTTTTCTCTGAAAAAATGGTTGCAATCAAGGAGCAAGAGGTAAAAATCAGAACTCTCTTTAACTGGGTACTCAGTGTCCGAGGAAGATCTAATCAAACCAACGTATAAGTGTCATGTTTTCTATAAGAGCTGATATGATACTCTGAAGTACCGACTCATTTCTTAGGCTGGAAACAATTATTTCTCTGGTTTAAGTTGCTCTACCTGAGATTGCTTAACATTTTTATTGCAAATTATTTTCAGAACTGAATTAACCTTTGTATAAATTTATTCAAAGCTTAGGTTTCGCAAACTCTTGTCTTGGAATGGATGTTTGACCAGAGAGAATTTTCTGAGTCAGAGGCTGCTTTGGACAATATAACTTAATCCTAGGTTTGCTGTTTAAATACTAAAAATAACTAATTTTTCATTATCAAGCGACCAATATGCATGCAAGCATATGAAGTGGTGTAAAATGTATGCCTCACCTGGAAAAACGTATGATTTCATGTACATTACTTTCAGTACAATCAGCTTAAATGAGTGAGATTTACATATCAGGATGCAGCGATTTCAGTTACTTTTGAACTTTCTAATATTTTGAAAAGGTTACCTTTGATTGCATTGTTCTTTCAGTTGATCTTGTCTCATATTTGTTCCTCTTATTTAGGTAGAAGTTCTCACATTCTTCATTCCTTTTCCCTTTCTTCCTGCGTCTACACCACTGTATTTCAATGCTTATGCTGCAAGAAGTTAATCAGTTGGGCCTCAGCAAACAACATTGGGCCAGGCCCTTTATTATTGTTGTTGCTGTAGCAAGGCATTACAGTTTCCTGTCAGTGCTGTGCACCTGAGCAAACCCAAGAATTTTTCATATTCAAATTTCAAGATCTTAAACTGTTAAATATAGTGTCACCTATTGGTGCTGACAGCTCGTTGATGTCTACAGCGACGCTCACAGCTCTGTTGTGGTCAGTGGCAGAGTTTCCCTAGGTATTTTGCAGCCAGCTTTCTGAAGGCATAGCTACTTGTTTGTTTGTTTGAGGTTTTTCATTTGTGCTTTGATCTGGCAAGATATAGCTCTGGATTAGCATGGCACTGTGCCCGTGTGATTATATGCTGCAGGTACAACTAGGCTCCTAAGTGCCATCTGTCAGTACTAAGAGGCCAAACTGTACCAGAGCATCCAGACAATGAAAAGGAAAAGGTTTCATAATAAACTTGCTCCACCTGGTTTTGCATGCCTTGTAAGCAGACGCCAAATAGATTGTCTAACATGAATATGTTTTACAAATAGGGCATGGTGAGCTGCGTAGCCAGCTGATGTAACCTTTAGCTTAAGATTTTCTCAATTTTGTGATGATAATCACAATTGAATGTTGCAGTTACATGGATTTATGCATTTAATTCCTAATTATTTTTTGAGAGTACTGCCTGCCTGCAGACCTAAAATCTCCAGTCTATACTGAAGCTGGTACGTTAAGATTCATCTAAAACCTGAACCATGGCATGAGCTTTTTGAAGTCTTTGAACTGAATATAGCTTTAGTTTAAGCTCTGTCTTCTTCAGAGGGAAAGGAAACACTTTTCTATTCTGCTCACAGACAGCCTGTGCTGGAGGGCTGCTGCCTCTCTTCTCACAATGACTGCAGCAGCTAATCATCTGTAATTCCTGTGACTGTTCACAAAGAAAATCTGTGGGCATTGGAAAAGCATAAATTGGTGGATATACACATCTTACATGGGTAGATGCTTATATTTTATTTTATAAGCCATATCCTTTTGGACCTGACTTATTCTGCTTTTTATGTGGCAGATGACATGATTTCATTTGTACTGCCTTGCTGTTTTGGGTTCCTAAAACACATAACTTGTAATGCTTGATGAGATATAATGCTTTTTCTTTCTTTTTAATGAGATGCAAATATTTTGGGCGAATTTTCAGTTTCATTCTTTAGGCTAAAATGCTGAACTGTTATGAACTGCTCAATAATAGAGATGTTTTATGTCTGGGTCTTCCAGGCATGTCTTTTTTTCCTCTTATGGAAATACTGTTCTTGGATATGTCTTTGCTGGGCTGCCAAACATCTGGAAACCTTGGACAAATAGCCATTGCAAATGGATTGACTGATTTTTCTATTGCAGTGAGTCCCACACATCAGGGTTTGTCAGGGTTGCTCTATATGAGTTATGCAATGTATGTTTCCACCATAATATCCAGCATTTGCTAGACGGAATTGTGAGTCCCACTGAGTGTGATGGATTGCACTTTAACTTATAATGTCAAGGATCTGGATGGTTTTACGCTCCTAACCAAATGTGGGTGCAAATTCTCAACATTTTCAGATCGTGATTTAGATGATATTGCCTGTTTCCATAACTGTATTCCAAACTAGGCGGAACACAATTTTTTTTTTTGATTGCTCAATAATTTAGCTCACTGACGGTATCAAAGTACTAGCTACAAGTTGGCCTTCAGACATATACCCCTTCTCCCTGCAAAAAAAACCTATAAAATAGGTTTTCTCACAAAGATGCAGTGAATCTGTGTGCTTAAGTGTTTTGGGATTTGTTTTGGGATTTTTTTTTTTTTAACTGATTCATTCTGGCATCGAGTTTTAGTCTGTTCTACTGCTGTTGCATACAGCCAGGTTTGTCGAATGTCCTATGAATTCCAAGTAGGTCATTAAAGGATTCAGATCTCTCTCTGAGACACAGATATTCACAGAAAGATACTTAGATCCTGTACCAAAAAATCTAAGGCCATATACATTCAGAATAGCATTGTGGACGCTAACAGTAAAGGCCCGTCTGTGCATGCAGATGTTCTTCAGGAGCAAGATGGGAGTGCTGCCAACTTGTCGTTCATTATTGCTGAAGTTTATGAATACTTCAATAAGTCCAAAAGGTCTAATTTCTCTCCTCTGTGAAATCTGTCAATTACCTTTGTGATCACAGGTATTTTTTTAAATTAAGATTTTAATTGTGATTTTGGGTTTTAACAAGGGGTGGAGGATTAGCAGTTTCTATCCCGTTCTCTTTGAAGGAATTCAAACTTGATGGCTTTTCTGTCCTACAAGCAGTCTTATGCCAATTCAGGTTTTAAATTTTGACCTCTTCTAATGACATTAGGTCAAGCATGTTTCTACCCTATAATTACATCTGTAAAACAATTCTTGGAAGGACTTGGGGTATTAGCTGAGAGTCTGTTTGAGTCCAAAGTTCCTTTTGCCAAAAACAGACTTCACTGAATATGGGTTTTCTATTACCTACGTGAAATTAAGGTGGAGGTGAAGATTGTTTCAGCTTTAGTCTAAATGACGCAGAAGTATTTCTGAAGGTGAGCAGTATCTGTAAATGACAGAAGATTTAGCTTTGTTCTCCTGAAAGATTTTTACCAACCACTTTCAATAAGCTGAGCAATTTATAATTCTTGATTGAATACTCCTCATATTTTTTCTAAAACTGATGCTTCATATATGTCCTTAATTGTACCTTATCTGTAAGGGTGACCTTTTCTTCCAAGATCAGCCTTTACGATGTTTATCTCTATCTTTGTCACAGACAGATTGGATTATGATGTTCTAGCCTGAGTTTAGCAACATTTAAAGGCCATTCAGAAATTCTGTTAATAAAGAATAAGTCATCTTTCTTGCTTAATCATGTCTGATATAGATCTGTGCTCTGTAGGTAATGTAGCTGATAATTCATTTACAGCCTTTTGAATCTCCTAATAAAAGAGAGAAATCATGTCTGCTGAGATTCACTGTAACAGCAACTAAAACCACTGAAAAGCAAATAAAATGGGAAGTACACTTGGGATGTAGTTATTTATGATGGAGTCTGCTATTCTGGGTAATAAATGAGGTGGGATAAGGAAGATAAAGCAAACCCACAAATTTAAAATGTGTAAAATATCTGCAAGAGCATTCTGTACATATATTAAATATGAAATGAAGATATGGAGCAAGGTTAAAAATCAAAAGGAAAAAATTTAGGGTCTTTGCTGTATGTCTTATGGTTAGTCTGAAACTTGCATATTTTTTCCATGTCTAATTAAGATTTGACTATATTTCACATGTGTTTTGGCTTAACTAAAATGTGCGGACTACTACTTGCACTCAGCACACACGTTATTTGTACCTTGTTTAAAGGTGTGCTTTACCTGTGCTGTATTTGTTACATTCTGCAGAGTCCAGGCCAGGGTTTGTTCTCCTTTTATTTAGGTTTAATGTGTAACCAAAATGATTGTTTTAACTGCTGTCTATATTCCTATTTTTTAATTCTATAGTTCTAATATCTAGTATAAGGTGTTAAAGGAATTCTGTTTTTCCTATTAAGGCTACCTTTACAATGCAAACAAACTGTTATGAACACTGGTAAGGAAATCTGATTATCTCTAGTTTGGACTACCAGGCAGATCATGCAAGTTGGTTTTATTAATTTACTCCTGTTTTTTAAAAATCACTCATTGTCTGCTTGATCTTTAGATACTGCAAATAATGGAAGACTGAAAGGTAAATTGTCTTAAAAATTTAGGCTAGGATGTTCTGTGTTATATTCTTGACATGACGTGCTTTTCAAATGCTTCGATCTTAGACAAAATAAATTGTGTTATTGTTCAGCCAAGATGTACTCACTTTGCAACACAAAATTCAAGCTGTTGCATAGATACTCCCCAGAATATACAGAGTAAACATCAGATTTAAAGAAATTATTAGTTTTAGGGGATATTTTAGGGTGAATTTCACTTCTATTTCAGAAAGAGCCTTATACTTTATGTGAAGCTTCAGAATTTGCAGAAAAGGAGTGATCCACAAGTCCTGTTCTGTTTCCTGTGCTTGGGGGAGAGGTGTGGTGCCATGTTTTGCAGTGTAGTCCCTGTCCTCAGGAAGGGTCATGGAGGAGGTGGAGGAATTGTTGACTGTTTAGGGGATGATATCATGGGTTTCAGGCTACTGAGTCCAACTAAAAGTGTAATTGCTCTACTTAAATATTTTTTGCTGAAACGGTTGTTCTTTTATGTGTATTAATCAACTTCAATATTTAACTGTATTAATGACTTTTCTGAACTTTGATATAGTTACCTGGTATTCTGTCAAGTTGTGGTAGCTTCTTTGCTTACTGAACGTCATTTGCTAGAAACGGTCCTGTCTCTGCTTCCTAGGGAACATGTCCATGCATGTCACATGTCTGTGACTTCAAGCTAACTCTGTGGGGAAATGTGAAGGAGCTGTCTAAATTAATCATCTCTCAGCAACTGTTGTATCTCAGACAGATAAAATGTTTCTGAAAAGGTCTGGAGGAAGGAGGTGGAGGGGGAGATTCAGGCACGAATTGCCTTTGCTATATCTTTAAGTAAGGTGCAAAATCAGCATCTGTACTCCAAATCCACTTCAAAGGATAGAGGACTACTTCAGTTCACTGCTTTTTTTACAGTTAGAAAAGAAAACAATGGAATCTCAGTTTAGAAGCAAAAATTAGGAGAAGGTGGGTGGTGTCTTGTTTTGTTCTTCTGTTCTTCTGTGCTCTCAGACTGAACACAGCCACACCCACCATGCCCAGAACATGTACCTTCCTCTCCAGATCCTCACCACCCTGGGCAGGGCTCAGGAGCACTTAAGCCTGGGGTGGGGGAGGCTCCTTTCTTGTCTGGCTGTATCACAGGCTGAAATCAGCATGTGGGCAAGACAGAGGAGAGGTAGCGACTTTGTTCTTCCCCACCATCTTTGCAACGTGGCATCATTCTGTGGGCAAATGAAATGCTCAGTCCTGTACTCCCAGAAAGACATCAGTACCCCTCTCATTTTGGGTGCAAAGAGCCTCGCGCACATTTGTCTCTTCTCCCATAAAGTCCTGGTTCAGTCCCATCCCTTTCCCGTCCTAACCATGCAGTCCCTTATCACTGCTGGGGTCTCTGAAGTGGTCAGTGTACACTTCCGTCTAGAATCCAGACCTTTGTTTAAAATACGCAGTGAATAAAAGATGAAGGTGCAGGCAGGTTTCAGCATCTCTCTGTGTGTGTAAAATATTAGGAAGTCTCAGACATAAATAGCTGTGACATAGTTTGAGTTTCTACAAAACAGAGAAATCATCAATCATCCAGGCATGAAAACTATATTAAGGTTAAAAGTCTTCATGGATCAGAATGATAGAAATAGAAATGCCTCTCAAAACTTTAGTTTTTCATTTCTACTCTTGATACCAGACTGTGGCTTTGATTTCAATCTGACTTCACTGGAATGCTTAATGTGCCTCTGTTATGTTGGATGTAGCATTTAGGTGATACCTTACATGATGGTGGACCTGCTTTTTGTAACAGCGATTTTTGCAGTAGGTTTTAATCCTGTCCCTGATAAGCAATATGTAGAAAACCGTTGATTTCCTTTACTGGCTACCAGCAAACCACAACACTGGCATTTGATCTTTGCACTTTCAGGCATAAAATCTTTTTTCATATAAGCTTGGAATCCACAGAAATTATTGTCCTGCACACTGCTTAATCCATATGATCATGGGCAAAAACTGGGGAGCTGCTATTTCCAGACTCTAGAATTAAATCTAAACAGTTTAACATCTCTGAATTTGGGAAGTGCTACTTGAATAATTGCCTAGTTTTAGATTAGAAAGCCGGTACATTTCAAGAAGATAAATATTTTTTTATCCAGCAATCTCTAAACTTATCAGCTATTGTTCTACATTATTGGAGCCACCATCTTCCCCACATGCAGATCACTCTTCTGAAAGGTTCACTCACAAGGCCAGAAGGGAGTGAGCTGACAATAGTATTAATCTTCAGATTTTTAAAATGGCTTATCCACTTTTATTTAAAAACGAATCATTCTGTTTATATAACAATTCTGTCCATATGGTCAGCAATTATTTCCAAATGAAGCTTTTGTAAAGTTTATTTTGGGGGCTTTTTTGGTGTTGCTGGAGAGAAGAAGTCACTTTGTATGGGTGGATGTGTTTTCAGCTATATTCCCTATATAAGGAGAAAAAAGTTGTCTTTGTAAGGAAACACCCAAGGGTCTTTCCTCCATCCAGCAGTAAATTTAGGTGGCCAGAGACACAGCTGAAGCTGACTACTCCACTGTTGGGGAAGTTCAGACCGTTTGGAAACTAAGATGTCGCACCAGTGCAAAAATCCATGCAAATATGTTTTGATTCAGCCAACTACATATGAAGTACTGACACTGGCACCACAAATATGATTTCTTTCTAGCTAGAATTAATCTGACTGATGAGAATGGAACAATTTATTTATTTATTTATTTATTTATTTTCTTCAGGGGTCCTTCCTCACTGGGATTAGATGCTCAGGGAAATTGATTTTCAGTTCTCTTAATGATGCAGGGAACAGTTTTGTGGAAAGCCAAGCTTATTCACAGTCCTGGAACTTGCCAGGAGGAATTCCAGCATGGAAACTGGACCACAATGCCAGCTGAAATAGCACAAGAGGAAATGCCATTTTGCAAGTGACAGCTGGAAGAAATCCAGGATGCAGAGTCAACAGCTGTCTTCAGTTGTCCCAGTACTATATTTCATCCCTGTTTCAGAGTGAGACTTCTGATTTTTGCCAGTCTCTCTTAGTTTGGGAGAAAATGGCTATTTGTAGAAATGTTATAGCTAGACATTTCTGGGTCTTAGGGAAAATCATAGAGAGTAGATTTTTGGCAAGGCTTTTGATGCTGTCGCACACAACTTTCTTGTGTGAGGGTGTTTGTGGTCTGGTTAGTGGTCTGGTGGATGAAAAAGTGGTTTGGATCACCGGGTCCAGAGAGTAAGGTTAATGGCTCACACTTTTCCTGGAGGCCAGTAGCAAGTGGAGCACTACAGGGGCCTGTTCTTGTGTTCAATATCTTTGTCAATATCTTAGAGGAGGAAATGAAGTGCTTGCTCTTAAGGTTTGCATCAAATGGGTCAATACAGTCAAGGACAGAGCTGTAATCCAGGGAGGCTGGAGGGATGGGCCAGCAAGAACTTTATGAAATTCAGCAAGGACAAAAGCAAAGCCCTGCTCCTGGGAAGGAACAAATCCCAGCAAAGACACAGTCTGAGGACTGCCTGTCTGGGGAGCAGCTCTGTGGATAAAACATTAGGGCTGTGGTGGGTAAGAAGGCAAGCATGGACCCAGCAGTATCTGCTGGCAGCAAAGGTGGCCAACAGTCTCCTCAGCTGTGTGAACAGGCACATAACTTAGAGCAAGTGAAGTGGTTATCCCCTTTACTCAGCACTCCTTACATCCCATCTAAATTACTGCTTCTGGGTTTGGGCCCCATTGTACAGGAGAGGTATCAATAAACTGTAGTGAGTTCACCAGAGTGCTACCGTAATGGTTGATGTTGAACCACATACCCTGTGATGAGAGGCCAATTGTTTGGTCTGGAGGAGGGATGGTTTTGGGAGGACTTAACAGCAGTCCCTCAGCACTTACCAGGAGGTCTTGAAGGAGAAGGAACCAGGTTCTTTGTTGCTCACTTTCCCACCATGTTCAACAGGAGTAAACTGAGAAAAGAGAAGTTGCGCTGGTGCAAGGAAAAGCTTTTTCACCATGAGGACAGCGCAAGTACTGGAAGAGGTGCCGATTGCACAAGCTGTGCAGGCAGTCCTTGGAGATTTTCCAGACCCATCTGGGAACAGCCCTGAGCAGACCCAGCTTGGAAAAGGAGATTGGACTAGAGCTCTCTTGAGGTCCCTTCCAGCCTGAATTATTCTGTGATTATCCGGAGGGGACACTTTATGGAACAAATGGAACAGCTGTGTCCTGTTCTCACCATTAAAAAAAAAAGCAAACAACAAACCCAACAACAACAACAACAACAACAACAAATACCCCCACAAAAATCCCCTTTGGATAGGCAGGGGCATGAATAGATCTATACATTCCTAGAACAGAATGAAGAGCCCATTCCCCCTCAAGGGTAGTTCTCCATCCTGTTGCCAGCCATGCAAAATAAGAAACAAACATAGAAGAACTCAGTTTGCAGCTGAAGAAGCTCTTAACAGAGCCTTCTCCCTCACCCCACTAACTGTTCCATGGGCATATCCCTCACTCTGCAGGGAGGGTTTTTGCCATTGGTTTGTACTCTTGGTTTGTTTATTTTTTTTTAGATAACTTTGATCCCTACCATTTCATCTGACAAAAGCTCCCTCAGGGCCTTTTCCAGGACCATGATAATGTATTAATGTCAGCACTAAGGAAGAAGGAAATTAATGTGTGTATATATATATGTATGTATATATTTCCTGATTTGGGCTCTGCAAGTGGGGGGACAAGGAACAGAATGTAGTTACTGCAGAGTCCTGCATCTGTGAAGTAAACAGACACAGAGTACTAAGGAAGTCAGTCACAGGCACTAAGGATGCATGTTCAGTCTCACCTCATTGCAAAAGGATTTCAAATGAAGATGAACATAAGAAAAGACAGGCGATGCCACAGAAACCAAGATCCAGCTCTTTTTGAACATGTTGGGAATACTGATCTCATATGCAGTCATGTGTTATTGAACGAGATTTCCCATGCAGCCCTCCCTGGTCTTCCTGCTACCCCTTGTGCAGCTTAAAGCATTGCCTCTGTTGGCAAGGTCAGGGTCCCATCATCTGTACTTGTGGACTGGTAAATGCAAACCTGGGAGGTCCATTTATTAATAAATGAGGAAAAGCAATTTGCCTGTCAGAACCTAGCTGTGCCTAGTGGAGCTGGGGTGATAAATGTGCTAATGAACTGCCATTGAAGGGGCAGAGTACCAGTTAGAGAGCAATGGGGAGCCCTCATTTTTAAAAGTTGCATCTTTGTCCTGGTGATGGCAGTTGTTAAGAGTCATATGGATTAGTGATGTGGAAGAGACATGGTCAGACTTTCAAAAATAAAACAAAAAAAAAAACCCCAACCCAAAACCAAGCACTGCTTGCCTGGGTAGAACTAAATTCCTTATCACAGTGCTTCGTTCATCAGCTATTTGATGTACACAAGTACCTACGTGTTGCATTGCAATGGAATCTGCTCCTGGAATTTTCCCTATTTCATCGTAAGTCATTTTTATAGCTTCTTCCCATATGGCAATGACAGTAGAGTATCTTGTGGCCTCCTCTAGATATCAGCATGGAGAATACAAATTGATGTACCATCTCTTGCGATACTGCCTTCAGGTTCTTCCTGTTGCTATGTACGTTTTCTGCCTATGTACATTTTCCAGTGATCTCCAGCAGCATACAGAAGATAGAGAGAATACAAATCACGCTTTCAGGCCTTTTCACATTACTGGGGAGAGCTGTGATTGCCAAACATATTCAAAACAAAGTGAATACCACTTCACAAATCCTAAAAAGAAATTGGCCACCGAGGTTTATTTTTTTTCCGTCACTTGAAGCAATGCCTGACTTCCCCCAGGAAAGCTCTCAGCATGAAAGCCAAAATGATAATGTTTTTACAGTACAGTATTAAAATGATCAGGGAAGAAATACAGTGTTATCTGCCAAATATTTCTGTAGTATCTATCCCAATTCCAGCTTTCCAGTCTCAGAGAGAATAACCTTTCAACCTTTATTATTGGTCTCCTTGCCTTATTCTGGAGACAGATGTGGTGATACTATTCATCTATTGCAACTGCTCTCTGATAGCACCAACTCCAGTCGGATGAGATTGTCCAACTGGGAATTGTTCCCAGGTTAGATCCAATGTTATGCCATCAATTCAACTAAGTAGGTCCTGCCATAGACGAAGGTCACTTCTTGAGATAAATTCAATGAATATTTTTCTTTTTGTTAGGTATGAGTCCTCTCTCTAGAAGTATTGTCAATATCAAAGTGAAAAGGTCATGTCTCCTGAATGAGATCCTGCTAACTGGTTCTTAGCCTCTCACTCATAAATTCGTCTAAAGCTCACATAGGTCCCCCGATAATAACCAATGTGCATGGTTTGTGGCAGATACCTCCTCTGTTCCTTATTACTGGCATTTTGGGTATCTCATCCGGCTTCTGATTTTGTCTTCCAATTGGGAAATGCATAGCTATTCAAGTCCCATTGTAACAGTTCTGTAGGCTATAGCCTGGTGAATGGTGCATTGTATCTGAATTTACCTCTTTAAGTAGTAAAGCCCACTGATATGACCAACCCCTGCAACAAAATCTTTATTAAGAATTGATACCCAAGTAGTTCTTTTGTTTGGTTAAGCAAATTAGTTTCTATTCTGCAGCATCAGAGAATTATCTGAAATAGATTATTATGAACTAGAAACATCACAGTATTTTCCAAACAGTGAAAAAAATCCTTCAGCTGACAGAAATTGTATATACATCAAGTCATTCCTGTTTGCCATTGACAGACTGATTGCTGTCCCCAAGGCTTAAGGAGGCCAATGGGTCCTCCGTAATTTATGTCTGGAGTTTGTAACTCGAGGAAAGGATTTTCAGGTATTCGCATATAAATATTGCCATTTCGTCTGTATGTAAACCTCAAAAATCTCTGTTTTATAAAAAAAACCTAAACAACAAAACCAAAAGCAAACAAAATATTTGTTTTTACTAGTTTCACATTTTCTTAAAAAATTGTATGTTTTATGTTTATCTGGTTTGCTGTGGTATTTGCCTTACAAATACATCATTATCCACAAACCCTTAATCAGAACATGAAAGGATCATTTTATCTCCTGTACTACTTTTTGTGCTGTATTTCCCAAGGCTTCTATTGATTTGATATTTTTTACATGCAAATAACTTCTTAAAAAGATTTCATTTTAGTTGTTGCAAAGCTATTACCTTTAGTTTGAAGGGTTTTAATTGTGATTTTTCTTGAATGCTATACTGAAATTTCTTCTAGTAGTTAATGATGTTTCTATGTTTTAAGTGAATTAATTATATGTGCTTAAAAATATTAAAAGGGTTTTATTGGATTTTTTTAAAAAATATTATTAGGGTTATAGTAGGACTGTGTGAAGATTCCCAAACTGTCAACTGTTTTTTGATGAAATTTTTAACAGATGTGTTTTAGATGTACTGGGTTTTTTCCATGATAGCCTTCCACTGACACTTTTGTGAACAAATTTGTTGATTGTAATAGTAATTAGCATTAAGTACTCTGAGGCTAAAAGCTGTGAACATAGATTTAATATTATTGGGATGTGGTTTTTTAATTTTTGTTTTTAAAATGTATCAATTTTCACAGACTTCTGAGACAACTGGTCATGTCCTGCAGCCATACTGAGAAGGGTATAGTGCCTGAATTGCAAGGTGATGGTTTATAACTACTGATTTGACTGGTTTTAATGATATGGGTACATTTCAAAGTTATATGGAAAGCTTTCATCACTTCTGCATAAGGATCACATTTTTACTGAATTCATGTTCCAGTAACTATGCAATATTTTCACATGGGTGCTCCCCTTTGGCTTTTCAGCTAGATCTAATTCTCTCACATTACACTATTTTTCTCCAGAATCTTCATTTCTACAGGATAAGAAAGCATGGACTTCATGTAGGACACCAGAGGGTTTTAAACCAGAGAGTTTTAAAGCTGTTAATTTATTTTCGCATAGTCTGAATATTATCAAATACAACTCTACTGTGGTTTTAGGTATTTCAGATTTTTCTGGGTGATTTACCTCGGAAATAGGATATTTCCTTATAGCAAGCAACCTTATTGAAATGTGTTCTGCTATATTGAGAAAATGCTTATAGAGTTTGTTTCTTCTTATGTACCCAAATCATCAGCCGACCCCCCTGCCTAGTGTTGAAGGGCTCTGAATCTTGTACAGGCTAAGGAATCATGGTGACTACTGGAAGTGGCAGGACAAAGCCACATGCAGCCCTAGGTAGAAGCATGGTTATCTGTAGGACAGGAGGGATAGCACCGGTTGCTGAAAGGTCTCACATCTGAGATTGCCTCAAGTGTGCAAGCTTCTTTTGGTAACCACTCAGTCGATATCAATACCTCTGCTACACATTCAGTCTTTTTGGATGAGGTGCCAGGGGCAGGCAAACTCCAGTATAGAGCTACAGATACTTAGAGCTGTGTCCAAAGCCAATGAAACATGCTCTGTGAGATTGGCAATGTCTAGTGGATGACTGGGGTGGGAGAAGAGCACCTAAAGTGGGACTAATGTGGGAGAGAAGCAAACGACTCAAATCTTCTTCACCTCCCCACCAATATGAAGGTTTTACCTGTGTAGAAGAATGAAGAGGTTTGCACCAACTCTCCTTGTTGCACCAACTCTCTTTGTTGCACCCCTTATCCATAATGCAATTGTGGGTAAAAAGTAACAGAAAAGTATCTAAGATAATATAATAAATGTCCTTCCTCTTCAGAAATACTGTTGTTTAATGATCACAAAGCCTTATTTTATGGTGTGAAAACAGCACGCATTGTTATGGTGCTCTGTCATTCCTGGGGTACTGGCTCGTTCTGGATTTGCAGTCAAGAGTATGACCTGCAGAATTGCCAGCGTCAGTTCTGGGGCACTCCAGATTTTGCCCAAAGTGTCTTGCAGCCCATTGCTGCCTAATTTCTGTCTTGTTTTCTCCCACAGCATCTCTGAGTGTCCGGCCCTTTCAAAAATGCCAGAAGCAGCAGTAAGGTAGAGGGCACCTCTATGGGATTATTTGTGTGAATTGCAAAGACGCTTTGGTAAAGCTTCTTAGACTGGCCTGGAGATCCCTTGTGCTGAATCAGACACGGACAAGTGCAAAAACGCAGCTTTCCCAGCATTATCAGTCAGGGAATCCTGTGTAAGGGGAGATTCCCAGTGCAAAGATCCCATTGCAGGCAGAGGTGCTGGTGCTGCTCCCCCAGTCTGCTCCAGCAGCAAGGCAGCCATTCAGGTGCTGGGTCAGCGCTCCAAGGCAGACCCTCTCTATCCTAGTTGAAGGCTGGAAATCTAAGGTACAATTTCTTTCTGCCTCCCCTGTTATAGCAGTTGTTCTGGGAGGAAGTTGTTGCTCTTGTACTACACGTTTGGAGTCAAGGCTCCAGGGATCCCAGTCTTTGTGCTCAGTCCCGTATCTCTCTGTGTTCCCCTTTATTGTCCCCTACTCGACCTTTTGCTCCTAAACATCCTCCCTTGAAACAGCGCTGAAAGGTCCTTCCCTAAGCAACACAGTCCTTTTGGGGAGTGGGGTCCTGTGCTCTGTGTACATTCAGGGACCATTTTCTCAGAACATTTTGGGGGAATAAATATAGTGGACATTCCTTTTTTTTTTTTTTTTTAATAGCAAAAGCTCTCCAAATACTAGTTTATTCTGAGCATTTACATCCTTGGTGAATCATCTGTCCCTCCTAGAAGTCACTTTTCCTTCAAGACTATGACTTTAGTTTTGGTAGGAGCATTTTGTCTCACTTTGCTAGCCGTTACCATTCTCCTGTGTTTGGCAATATCAGTGGGCCCACTGTTGTTTCAAAGGCAGCATCTTAAGGAAAATGGCATCTAGTTCCTGTTTCTGAAGAGCGAGCTACTGTGCTATCTGCAGCTACTGTTTGCTGTCCTGCTTAAATGCAGTTAGTCTCATTTTGGAATGACCCCATGTTTTCATACAACAATCTCATTGACAAGAACCAAATGCATAGGACGTATGGGATTTATGGATTTCTACAGAGAAGAACCACATCCCTCAAACAACCCCCTCCCTCAGTGGATACAAGCAAGGAAAGCCTGAAAATTCAACTGTCTCTTCTCGTTATTGCATTTGTCTTCTGCTAAATATGCTGTACAACCGAGAAACTGTGAGAGCTTAAATAGCAGCTGATATCTTGACCCGAGAGAGGCTTTTTATTTTTCATAGTTCTTGATCTTGATTATGGAAGTGAGATGCAGATATAGTCAGGCAACCTCAGAACTTTTAGGAAACCTCTGGGATGCACAGCATTAGTGCAGATATTTGCTCCTTCATTAGAAAAGCCATTATTTTTCTTTTGTTTATGTTCCTCATATTGTTTGTGCTCCATGAAATATGGTATTTAGTGGATTTTTTTTTTTAAGTTGTGTACATTTGTCAACATCAGTAACTTAAACTCCTGTTGCATCTTGCGTTGCATGTGATGATAATGATATCATGGAGAGAGGATAACAAGTTCTTTCCTCCTTTTCTGTAGGCTTATTGACTCTAACGCAGAGGTTAAAATTGCTTTTCACATCTTTCACTCTTCAGTCTCTCCGCTGATAATACTTAACTTTTGCTGAGTAGTTAGAGAGATTCAGTTGTCAGGATACATACTTGCTGGAATATAAGTATACTGTGACCATATGCTTGCTCTATGCACGTTTGTTTGCCTGTAGCGCTAATAAATACCCTTACTTAAATTTATTGGGTTTTTATTTGTTATGTAAATAAAAGTACGCATGGGTGTGTAAATGTCTTGACCATGAACCGCTACACACATCCAATGTTGTGGCAAGATAGTATGTGTATTTTGGCACAAAACTGTCCATGATGTTTAAGTAGAGCATGAGCGTTTGGTGTTGCTCACTTAGTGATTCAGTTTGTTTTCCTCAAGCTTTAATGTATTATATCAGCTCAACATAGGCTTTTCAGAAGCGCTCACATTGGTGTAAACTTTGCTGCTGTCAAAATACTGGCTATGAATTTATAAACTATCCATGTTGCCTAATATTGTCTAATGTTTTAAACTTCAGAAAAAAAATCCCAGAGGGTTAAATTCAACAAAGCTTGTGTTAGCAAAAAATAGAGATGCTTGGTCCTTGCATCAATTCTAGCCAGTTTCTGCCAAGGCAGAGACAGTTCAGAAGAAAGTCGGGTATGGTTCTGCTAACTTTTAAGACCATTTGAATCTGACAAAAAAACTTCTTAATACAAATGTGTTTCCTACTACACTACCCCAAAGATCAAAAAACAGTTGTCACTAAATGGTGGTGCTTCTTCCACTGCCCTCTCTGCTTTTGGTTTTTGAATAGATGCTTACAGCATCTTTGGCAGTGTACACTTCATTATCCTAGGATAAATTTTGGGGGATCTGGATGCTTGTTGATGTGTTCTAGTTTTAGGAACTGTCGAGAAAATGAACACTGAATGTTATTTGGTCTTAAATGAGGAATGTCTTCAACCAGATGGTTTGAAGTGAGCCCTGATTCAAGCCCTGTTGAGGTAAAATGCAAAAAAAGTTCAAGTTTCAAAGTGGTTTTTTGTGTTTTTTTTTTTGTTTTGTTTTGTTTTTGTTTGTTTGTTTTAGGACATCGAAACATATATTCAGTTTAAAATATTTGATATAGATTTGGAGAAATCAAAGAAAATAAACTTTATGGGTCCATAGTATTCTGCAATCATCTATAGATGGCACTTTAAGCATTGCTTTTGTTTCAAATGAGCAGGATAAGACAATGCAAAGTCCATCTTATCTATGCTAGTTATGTGAGGACAGACAGTACCTGATTTGATGTAAGCCCTGCGAGTACAAAGCTGAAAGTCCAGACTGAGTTTTTATAAGTGTCAGTGGCTATATCAAAGAGGGAATTTTGAGATTACACAGGCACAAATCTGTTTTCGGGGATGTTCTTCCTCTGCCCTCCTCCGGTAAATTAAGTCCTGACCATTGTGTGTTGTTCTTTCTTCTTTCACAGTGCAACTCCTGCTCAAACAAAATTATTCACAAAAATTTACCAGAACAAAATTGTCAGTAAATTTCATCAGAATACTCTCAAGTGGTAGTTGATTAATAAATTTTATTCATAGCTGTGCCATAATTTTCTAGCCAACTGTGCTCTTTAGATGGGGGATTTTTAAAAATAAAATCTTTAATAAAGTTTTATGAAGAAAGTCAGTTCTTACATTGTTTGCTCACAATTTGTGAAGAATGTGTAGAAAATGCAGTATAAAAACCTTTCCTTGTGTAAAGAAATGTACTTCTCCGTGTTTAGCAAGAAGATTGCTATCAGTGATTTTTCTCTTAATGTAAGTGTTTAGATAATTTATTTTATGCAGGCTGTCTGGATTTGATAGATAGCAACTGTATCACAATTTCTCAAAACTGTAATAGAAGATCTGCCCTAGCTGGGATGTTTGCTTTGGAAATAAGTTTGGGGAGGTCACTATGAAGAGGGATTTTATAAATCATGTGTGCGTAACTGTGTTTTTGGTGAAACTGGTGACTATTTGGACTTGCTCTGTGATTTAGTAAAACAGTTTATGTGAGAAAAGCATATATTTGCTGTTAGAGAAAAAATACCCAGCATGTTCTACCACTGGACATATGTTGGGGTGACAAAAAGCATGAAAACTGTACAGGCTGGTAACTAATTGAAGACTATTGGTTTCAGAGCAGTAAATCTCAATATTGCCTCTCTAAAAGATCAGAACATAATAATTCCTGCCACTTTTCATGTAAGTACTGCGATAATGGTATCTTCAATTTTATGAAGGGAATGAAGTGTAGAATATAGTTCTACACTGAGAGATGATTACATTGAGGTAGAAACAGGGAACTCTATATCTTTATTTTAATTTATTTCTTGTTTACAGAATGTTGCTTATGTTCTGCATTAGAATTCAACTCGTATCATCTGCCTTTCTGAGTGGCTGTGGTTTAATCATTAAATACACAGAAGAACAGGAACCAACTATTAAAATTTGCCTGAGGAAGGAGTCCACAATGAAGAGTGTTTAGAGTCAAAACCTGTGTCTCCACTGACATCATGGGAATTGCAGTATAGGCTAGAAAATGCCACTGATCATAAGGTCACGTAATAGAGATTACTTATCTGAAATGTAGTCCTTAAATCTCCTTAACTCCCCAGCCAGATTTAGAACTGCAAATTACATTATTTTGCTTTAAAACCTGAAGAAAAAGATTTCCTGCAAGCCTGGAGATAAAAATTTTGGGTGAGGAAAAAAGAGCAGCTGCAGCTAAGCTCTACTTAATAAACCAAATAAGTCCTGGTTAGATGGAAAATAATCTTTGGGTATACACATGTATATATACAGAACTCAACTTGATAGGAATGTTTAGTAAAAAGGATATTGGGGAAAGTTGGGAAGTGTGATAATCTCTGACTACTTGATCATGTTTCTGGTTTGTTTCCTCCCCGTTGCCCCCTGTGCCCAGCCTCTTGAGATGTAGCCAGTAAAACTAATTTCTTCTTCTCCCACACCCCACACTTATCAACATACACACTCTATACTATCTAGCAGCTTATTATTTTATGACAATGCATAGAGTATAATAGTGCACTAAAATCAGGATGTTCTTCATCAGCTTTCTAACTTATTATTAGGAAGCTTATTGTTACTGTAAACTGTGCTGGACACAGCAGGTGATGGTTGCATCCATTCAGTCTGACTCATTTTGTGGTAGCTCCTTGCTCTCTACTCCTTTGAATACTGTTTAACACTCAAGCGTTTTCCTTGTTTCTTCAGACTCTCCTGAGCTTTACCTGTATTTTTTTAGAATGCTGATGCTACTATGGAACAGGAATTCTTGATTCAGTCTCTTGAGGATGTTTTAACAGTGCGAGTCCATAATAGGAGAAAAACAATTCCATGCACACTTTATGGTCTGTCACACCCGTGAGAGGCAGATATGCTTGTTGGTGCAGCAGTGGCTGTAAAGTTAGGTCAGGGCTGCACTAAGTCAAAACTTTAAACATCTGGATTTGTGCCTCTATTATAATCTCTAAAGTCCTGATACAGAAATTTAGGATATAATAATGCGGATTGAAAATTTTAAAGAGGTTCTGAACACTTTGATGATAAACCCTTCAAAAATTCTTTAAATAATCACACCTTAGTTTTCTGTTGAGGCAGAAGGCAGGTTACACTACTATGCTTATTTAAGCTATAAGACGTATCATATATTGGTCACTGGCAGTTTCAGTGGATGGCAGTCTGTTCTGTCAGGCTATTTTAGGTAGAAATGGGAGCTGCTGTATTCAGCAGATGTGAAAATAGGGACAGTTTCAAATTATCTGCTGACATGTTGAAAGTGGGTGAAAGAGCAGGTCTCCAGGCTCCAGGTTATGGGGAGTCAAATCAGTGATGGAAGGTAGGGGGTTTAAATGTGAACAGATATTTTTTTTCTTAACACATTTATTTAAAACAAATATTGTATATTCTAAATTATGCATGGAATAAACAAGATGAAAATAACAGATCATAAGATCATTACTTTCTCAATATATGATTTTTGAATATTAGTCCAGCTATATTCTGCTTGTGTCTGGCCCTTTAAATGCAAGAGCTGTTATTAGGGCAGTCTGACCTTCTAAGAAGGGAAAGCAAGTGCACAAAGGGTTTTGGCAGTGATCCTGACAGTGTATTTTGCTGCAGTACAGAATATTATCTGTTGCAACCCTAATGAGAGAGGTAGATGTTGCATGTTCTTTATGAATGTTTGAGCTTCATGATGTGAAGGTGATCTTAATTTCAGACTGAAAGCAAAACTGAGACACATGGTTTTTCAGCTTATGAATTGCATCTGATGCACCCTACTGCTGAAGTCAGGACTGGAGTTTCCTAATGTGGTTATAATCTTGTCAATGTTGTTTGCAAATGAGTAAGTCCTATGGGCTTTGTTCAGTGACGTATTCTGAGTCACTTTTAATATGAGATCAGGTAATAGTCATTTTAGTTGGTTTTTATTCCAGTTTTGTAGAAAGTCGCAAATTCGTTCATTAGCTAAACTAAACATTGAAAAGATACTGTATACAAAAGGCGAAAATACCATTTGCTTGGTGGTAATTACTAGTGTTCATTTTCTCACTTAAGTGATAGGGCACATCACACTGTTGCCACAGCAACGCCGATTCTGTCCCATTAAATGCCTAATGTGAATTTATGAATGCAAGTTTCAACGTGTGGAAAGCGGCTCAAAATAGGGAGTGATTCATCATGTACAACACAGACAGCTGAGTTGCAGGCTAAGTCAGGGCTGTCTGATTAGGTTTTCAGTGTTAAAGTGGTATGCCGTGGTGTAGGTAGCCAATTAAAACGAACTGATTTGATATTTAGTGAGATTTAAAATGATGGTTGAATAGCTGTTTTAATTTTTGAAATGTTCTGCACTGCATGACAACATTAAAAAAGAATCCTTTTTTGTAATGAATAGTGGGGAAGATACTGGCTCTTTCACAATGATTTGATTGAGATTTGAGCATTTCGAAGATGAAACCCATTTCAGGTTAGGTTGCTAATGCCAAATATGCTCCTGAATTCACTGCTGTACTGGGTTTACTCCCATAGTTTAATTAGTATTTCTCCTTCTTTACACCTCAAGAAACCAAGCCCGTGAGTAAGGAACTGAACAGATCTCTGTGTTCAAATCTTGGCTGTCCCATAGACTTCCTGTATGATTTGGGGGGGTAAACGTTTAGGTCTGTTTCTGTGTATGCTTTTCTCCTGTAAAACGGGGGAAAAAAACCCAGAAAACACCCCCTTCCTATTCTTTCTCCTGAGTATCATAGCTATTTAGGCTTGGTTCCTGTGCCTACTTGCAATTTTCATACTTGTGATGAGTCTTAATAAATGTATTGGCAGTTGAAGTAGTAGTCATCTATCTAAAGTAGAAAATATGTCTCTACTTACAGTCTGTCTGCTCAGTGCCCAACATCCTGTGCTTGTACCATTCATTAGCTGGGTTCAGTTCTGAGGGCTGTTATGAAACAGTATCAAATGCAGAAAAAATGCATTAAGGAAATGGTAGCGTGAATATGATGCCAATCATTTAGAGATGGAATTAAGGTAGCTTATGCAATTTTATTTTGCCTCTGTGCATCTGCATGATGGTACAGTCCCATATTACATGATTACATACCATTTTTAGCAAGTGTTTTGGAGTTGAAGATGTGCTGTAAGTCTTTCTCTGAAAATCATGTTAGCCTATTCATTGGCAAGTATAAAGGGATAAGAACAAGTTGTTTAAGTTTACTGGGAATAAAAGAAATTCACTTCCTTTTATGTTGGCTACCTTTCAGAATTAAATTCATACTACAGGAATACATGCTTAATCTTTTCCTGCATAGCACAGAAGAGGAGTCAGACTCCAGACTTCATTTTCATGCTTTGCTTTTCTGTGTATTGCTATATTACATTGAGTCATTCCATTCCAGAGGAAGATTTCTGCTTTACTGTAGTCAAAAAGTTTGCCTTTCGGGGTTGTTCTGTATGGAAGTGAAGGCCACATTATCTCTGCCATCATGTCACTAATATGTTTGGTCAAACAGAACTTGCTCTCTTCCTCCTGCTATTTTTCGTGGCAAATTTCCATTGTTGTTGCGCTACTCCTGTGTGTACCTACTCAGCCCTTCCAACCACCACCAGCTACTGATAACACCATTTAGCAGGGGTGATCCCCCCCAACATTCCTAATCTTCCAGCCAGAAAGGCCAATTTTTGCTTATAAATCCTTAAACACAAACTTTATTTTGAAGTTATCAGTGCCTGTATCAGGAATGAAGAATTAAAGACACTCTGGTAGCTGATGATGACATGTGGTTTCATAAATATGTAGTGTCCCCATTAAGGAAAAACAAAACAAAATCAAAAACCAAACTGACTCTTTTAAATCAATCTTAACTGTTTACATGGCGATTAAACACACCACCAATATAATTATTGAAAGTCCGATATGAAACATGCTTGTAAATTAGTAAGATCCCAGCAGTGAACCTTTATCAGAACAGATGTCCATCCTGTAAACCTTTCTTAACAAATGCAAGAGAGGTAATTGCAACTACAGAACTTAATCTTCTTATGTAAAAATAAACAGGGGTAAAATAGGCTGGGGACAACTGTTGGCTGATGTCCAGCTCGTACAGAAAGGATTCTGGAAGAGGTGAAAATCCATCTTTCTCATGTTAACCTCTTTTACCAAAACCTGAGTATGTGCGCTTTGTGTATTTTTAAAAAATACAAACTCAGATCTCCAGCTGATCTGGTAATTATTTTTCTGTCTTGAAAGATAATGGTCTGTGGGCCCTTTGTTCATCCAAGTGGGAACTTGTAAATTGAAAACCAACATTTCTCTTTAAGGAATCTTTTGACAGAGAAAGAGAAGAAAGCAAAAGTACTTGAAAACAACAGCAGCAATAAACTATTAGGGAAACCACCAAGGTGGTTCTCTTTGCTGGTTGACTGATGGCAGAGGCTTTGGGCTTACAAATTACTATCCAAGTGTGGAATACTGCGTTCTGGGATGGTCTGATAACTGACACCCTTGCAGTGCTTATAGATGGAACCAGGTGACACTTCTTTTTGGTGAGTAGTAAGTTAAGAAAAAATTGAAATTTCTTAGATGCCAAAGCTACATATGGATCTGGTTTGGATTTGGGCCAAAAGTTTAAAGTCGATAAAGAGCATTTCTTTTTAATTCCATCATTTTGAAGAAGTCAAAATAAAGCATTTCTTTTCAGAAATGACAGAACAGTTCATACTAGTTTACTTTTAACAAGGATTTAAAGTTGAGTTTGGAAGTACATTTCTGCTAACACAATTATGAGAATTCATTATTTCCAAGTCATCCTAAAAGTAGACTCCCTCAGTTTTGTGGTTTTCCATTTTGCAGAAAAATAAGCACAGATACATACCCATTTTGAAGAAACCCCAGATGAGATCAGTTTGACAGATCCATTTTTAATCTGCTATTTACTGGTTCAACCACTGAATGAAAACAGGATCTGTATTTTGCTTTGCCCTTTATGTCAATGTTCTGAATCATCCAGAGCTTTGATGTAGATGTTCCAAGATCTTCTACGGTGAGTGCCTAAAGGATGGGAAAAAAATACAAGTTTTAATAGAATATACATATTAAAAAAGAAAAAGTATCTTTTAGAGTAGGGTTCAAAGTGAGTATGACATAGAATTGAAATGAAAAACAAACAAATAAACAAACAAAAACCCCAACCAAACCAAAAATCTTGGTCATTTTGTGGTTCTGTGGTCCAGCTTCAAAATTTGTTTTCAGTTTACTTTGTGCCTTTTTGAGATTTAGCAAACTCAGTCCAGTTTTCTGTGGGTGCAAGAACTTTCTTCCCCATCTCCGAAGCCCGCCTGGCTGTTTGTGGAAGCTCTGACTCTTGCAGCTTCTCACTGCAGCTGTGATATTTTTCTGTGTTTACACCTACTTCTTCAAGAAATACATACCTTAGCGTATATCACAAGTAAACAATTTTCACAAATCACAAATACACTATTATCTCAAATATACAATTTACAAATGTACAAATACACAATTTCCGTCTGTCATGTCGCCTTATACCTCCTGATCAGCTTTGGGGAGTATACAGTGGGCAGCGTCAATAGAAAGGATTTCTGAAGTATTTGTTCCCTTGTGATACAAGGGGTGGGAGGATTGCTTGAGAAGAGAAGCAGTTACAGTAAGTTCAGCTCATTTCAATGGTGGTGTCTTGGGAAGCTTTTTTCAGTTTAGGAAAGGTCTAGTTTTCTTTAACTCATGAACTAGGAATTGCAGCAAGTTCTTTGAAACCATTTGTCAGGATACGTAGTGAAAATGTGTCACTGCTTAAAGGATTAGAAAGCCACATAGCTTTAGGTGGCTGTTCAGACTTCCAGATAATAATTAGGAAGAGATATTACATATTTTATAACTTGTTGCACAAAAACCAAGATGTTATTGAACACTAATATGCATGGCATGTTTAGGCATATACATTTACATGTGTAGTCATATATGAACATGATTGCTGATATAGGGGATCTATGCTCATCTCTTTTTAACAAAGAGAAAACAATTAATTTATGTAAGTTTATTGGTTCCATTGGAGTGTGAAATATGGAAGTTTAATCCCAGAACACAGATGGACATTCAAAATATTTCAAAGATTAACAAAGACATTAAAGGGAAACACACTATTTATTATACAAAGAAAACGTAGCCCATTACTGCTAACTGGGTGGCCTTCTGCAATGGGTTGACCTCATAGCTAACATCTTGACTGCAGACAGTTTATAATATAGCAGCACAAGGAGTTGTTGAAAGTATATCGGAGTTGAAAAGGTGAGAGGGGGAAAGAAGTAGGACAGGTTGTAAGAAATGTCAGAGAATTTCTTGCATTTCAGTTACTAGAAATTTTGTAGGGTTGGTTAACAAGAATGTCTGCTAAGGATATATGCTTGATATAGCTTTTATTTTTAATTATTGCAATTGATATCACGAAAAAAGGTTTAAATGTTTAAATACTTGAGAGTGCTGGTGCTAGTAAAGACTGGCAATGAATTGATAAGTTTTAGACAGCACGTTTTCTACTAAATGGTGCTGTATATGTATATGCAATATGAAAGCTCACAAAAGGTACTGCAGGTGACTAACAACCATTTAGAAAATTATTTATGGCATATGGAAAACCTGACAGGAGATTTTCTACATGACTTGCATAATTAGGAATTTAAAGCTTGATGTTTGGGGCCTGGAATTAGTAATAACTTAAGTATGCTTAAGTCTCAATTACTTAATACAACCTAGAAATGTTTTAAAACTTAAAGATAGATTAAATACTACATGCGTACCTGAGTACCCTGCTTATCAAGATTGT
Source organism: Phalacrocorax aristotelis (assembly GCF_949628215.1). Classification (NCBI taxonomy): domain Eukaryota; kingdom Metazoa; phylum Chordata; class Aves; order Suliformes; family Phalacrocoracidae; genus Phalacrocorax; species Phalacrocorax aristotelis. Next base: position 175,911,632 of record NC_134276.1, on the reverse strand, counting down.
AATAATTTGTCACTAATTGTTATCAAATTTATATTAGAGGCACACCAGTTAAGAGAAAAAACAAATATTCTTTTTTCATGTGAAAAACCACATCTGAGTTTACAGCTGCTTGTACTTTAAAAGTGCTATAAATACCACCTAATAAGGGAGCTGCCACTTACAAATTCATAGGTTGATCTGGGTTTTACACTTGATTCATATCCTACCCAACATATCTATTACAGACAAATCATGTTTCGTCTACCGCATGTGCTGCTCTTTGACAAAAAATCAGAACTTGTAAGTGTTTCTATTTAATGCTGTGATTTAAAACCAATGGTATCTTAATGGTAGAATGAGACATATCACTCATATTCCCATTAAATTCTCTTACTGAAATCTAACAAATCCCTGACACTTACAGAATTTTAAGGATTATTTTCTTACCTCTTCTTCATAACATAAACATTTTTTTCAGTAGGAGCAAAACAAGATTCTTCTACAAACAAACACAATAAAAATCATGACCACTTTTGAGGACTGTTCTCATTGCTCGGTGTGTTCAGTGGATCTAGGTAATTTTCAGGAAGCAGTAACAGTGCCTTTCACAATAAGAGTTATTTTTCATTAAAATTCTTCCAAATTACCTTAATGTCCATCAAGAACATTTGCAACTTTCTGCAATTTGAAATGGAGTGTTTCTCTGTAATTTTTTCAATAGCACATTATTTTATTCCTGCTCTTGAGCAAGGTACTTCCTATTATCTATAAAAAATTATTGAAGATAGCCTACAATTAAATGTAAGCATTTCAAAACTATCTGCTGTAAATGGCCCGCTTGCTTGTATACGGGGGAATGAGGAGAGCAGGCAAGTGGAAGCAAGACAGGAAAATACAGAGATTGAAACTGGAAGGTGGGATAAAACAACATGGAACTGGATGTTTAGTTAGTGTGAAAGGTTCAAAAAGCATTTTTCATTTTTTCCAGTAGATTACGTACTCAAAATTATATCCAAGAACTAAGCCTGGAGGTGGCAATATGACACCCCAACCAATACCTCCTCTGAGGAATGTTAAATCTGAAGCATAAGACTTGGTGAACATGAGGCTGCAAAGGAAGAAAGCACCAAGTGATTAGCACTAAAACTGTGAAACCATAAGAACACCTCCTCCATCAACCAGCTTTCACAGTTCTTCCCTGGCCACCTTTTTTCCACTTGCATCTGGGTTTAGAGCTGCCTAGTTAAAGGGAATGCTTGATTTTAAAACTAACTGATTTCTCAGTCTAGTTGACACTAAAAATAATTAGAAGTAATAGGATTGCTTTGGAGGTTGTGCTCGAGTACTTGGATGGATCTCAGTGCCTGCAGAAGCCAGGAACATAGCCCAGCATTAGTCTGGCTCTGCAAGGGAGCCAAGCTGAAGTTACAACCAGGCAAGGTGTGCTGGAAAGGGAGGGTACGTATGGGTCATCTCCATATTCAGTGTTCGCTATAGGGCTGTGCAGAGCAGGCCCATAGCTGTTCGCTTTTGTTCCATCTCTTCCAATGCCTCTTCCGTAAGCCTTTGATGCTTTGATGCTGGTATGATGCTGTTATGAGATTTGTGTGGGAACAGAAGTCCCTTATTGTCAGGTTCAAACTGAAACTTGAGAGGAGTCCGTATTTTTTTAAAAATAAATGTAGTAGGAAGTAGCCATGTGTTCTACAGATAATTATCTTTATTGAAAAGATTGTACAGTAATTTTAAATTACAATTGGTAAATAAAAGGTTTTTGCAGATAATGGGTTTCCTCTGAGAAACCAAGGACAACCTTTGTCTCACTGCTTTTTCAGCTTTTGCCAAGTTTATTTGTGTAGTATAGTGTAACATAGACTAAGATCTCCTTAGGGGTTTATTCAGCTAGTGACCGTTAATTGAAAAACTCATTTCAGATAATCCCTGTGAGTGAAATTAATCTCTTGGTTTCAATGAAGTCATACATGACCCATTTAATTAAGAAAATATATTTTACATTTACTTTTAAAAGTCAGGTTTGAATGCTTAATTTTCATTAGATATTATGCTATTACATTCTTGATTCTTTTTAAAAGAATATTATTATTGTAGCTTTAAAATAAAAATAAAATATAATTCTTTATGCATCACAAACTTTGCAAAGACGGTAACTGCCATTGCTTGTTTTCTATCCCAGCAAAACTGTTCCTAAAACTGATTGACAAAATTCTCAATCTCTTTTAATCTTGGTGTAAATTACATTTTTCCAACTCCAGCACAGGAAGAGAGTACTGTACCTAGGAGGCTCTCTCTAAAATCTGCAGGGAGAGCTGGTATCCTGGAGCAGTTCACAGGCACATAATAATTTTGTAAAAATGAGCAGCTGTTCTTTTGTCTTCTCCTGCTATGTTTTCAGATGTTTTAAATGCTGTACTGTATGCATGGATTTAGTCTTCAGTGTGATGTTAGATGACCGCTATTTGGTATCTTGCAGGTGAGAGACCAACAAAATTTGGTTTTTTTGGTACTACGCGTTATGTATTAACCAGTAGCATTCTAGTTGCCATACAATTTTTATGTGTTTACACGTATGTTGTTATATTAAAAGACCATTGTCAAAATAGCAATATCATATAATCAGATGTTAGCAAAGATAACAGTTGAAGTTGCTGATTCCTTTGAAATGTATTGCCTAGGCTTCCGTGCACCACGCTGTGCTCTTGGAGAACCTGGCTGCACACAGTTTTCCCCGGTGTCCTGTATCACCCAAGGCACAGAATGAAATTAGTACTTTCCCTGTGACTTATTCTCTGATATTTATCATTATAACATCTGAGTAGTTGCCCTTGCAACCTACCTTCATAATAGGCTTGTGAGGGGATGAGGCTCTTTGTTTCTTTGTTTTTAATGTTTTATGGATTAGTACCTAAGGGGCTCTAAGGTCAGCATTTGCTAATTTTAGAAGTCGAACTGGAGATGCTATGGCCCTGCTTGTCCTTAATATTTAATGTTATATAGGACTTGTTACATTCAGAGCGTAGACCTCGTTGTCTTCCACACCAGCTGTGCCAGCTCAGCTCTTCTGCAGACCAGACCTTAGGGTGTTTATCCAGAAAATGAGGAACATGCAATTAGTGAACATATGCAAAGGGTTTTGCTTATCTTACATGACTACCAACATGTAGGGACTTTGTGGCACAAAGAGAAATAAAACCCAGTTCTCCAGACAACACTGAACTTGTGTGACCATGACGCTATTTTCTCTTCCTGCAAGTCTTTGCTTTATTGTCTACCAGCTCCCAGTTTAGTCATCAGATGATGCCAGGGAACATGAAAATCTGTTTATTCAAAGCCCACATGTGCTTCATACTTGACTGTGCATTCAGCTATTTCTGTCCTGGCTTGGTGTTTGCTTTTCTTGGAGGTCCCACACACTATGGTCACCGTTAATTAGTTTGTATGTAGCAGATTATTAAGATATGAAAGTACAACCCTTTTCCCCTCATGTTCTTCACCATGTATGTAAGCTCTGATTTCAATTGAGAGTCAATTTTAAACTCTAGAGTCCTAATACAAAGCATGGTCTTTTTTTTCAGTAGGCGAATTGCCATTTTCTCCTGTGCTGGTGTCATGAGGAGGTAGGTCTCAGTAGGACTGATATGGTCCAGAAAGGCTGAGAGCTGAGGAGAATATGACTGCATAGTATTTGGATCTCTCAAGGCACAAGGCTGCTCAGTGAAAATGGGATCTTGGAGAGTGTTACCAGCAGTGATCAAGATTGTTTCTAGTTTGCAAAATCTGATTTACCTGATTGACTTTAATAACAAATTTGGGCAAATTTTCACACAGAAAACAAAAAATGTCCCAGCTTTTATACTCACATTCATAATTATGACTACTATGAAGACCTTTCCCTAAATGAGATTTTTTCCTAAATGAGACCTCAAATTATTCTAATTGGGGAAAACAAATTTCCCCTACCACTTAGTGCAGAAACTAGTGAGGAAATTGTCAAGCCAAACAACTGAATTTTGGAAAAATTACACATTATTGAAATACGTATTTTGTAGCAGAATTCAGGCAATATTAATACTATACGTTGCCATCCCCATGGTTTGTATCGAGTTCAATTTCAAGCACAAACTCTTGTCAGCAAGATTATGTAAGGATAAAGAATTTATTAAGCCAGTTGGGTCATTTTAACCAGATGTTGGTATAAATGTCATGCTGTGCCCTTTGAATCAGAGGCAGAAGGATCAACCCACAATCAGGTCTTTAGTGGCGGGTGTTGCCGCCTGCACAGAACCATCTGGATATCAGAATTTCCACCTGAGTTCAAGTATTAGTATGCATCAGTGTAGTCACAGGATATAGGGGTGATATGGTTTGACACCGTACACTGTCAGCATGATTTGTAGATAAAATTGTCTAGAAACTGTCCTTTTAATTTTATTATGCACTCGGAGAGAAGAGGCTGAAATAGGAGGGGACACTGTAGTCTCTCTGGAAATATTTTGTCTGTATGTATGCTGCAATAGGAGGCAGTTTTGCTTATATATAAACACATTATGACCCCCTAGCAAGGAAGATTTGGATCAGAGTCAAAAGGAAAATTTAATAATATATTATCAAATAGATTACTGTTGTCAGTGATATGCATCTGGCTTACCTAAGGCTTACCTTCAGTAACTTCAAGGTTTGCTAAAAGTTGAACTGAAGTAACTGTCCTTTGTCCATCAATGAACAGATTAAGTGACCGAGATGCTCCTGAGTCATAATTGTTTTGGTTATGTGGGGAGTAAGGAAGACATCTCATTTCCTCTCGCTGCAGAAGGTTGTTGCATTCCCAACTTGGTAGTGCTGAGAAGACAATATAGGCCTCTAGTTAGTAAACCTAATTAGAGAGCTATTCTGCTCCCCTATCAACTGCAACTGCGAGAGGCAATCTCATTAGTGTGTGGCCTGCTGAATCCAGGCAATGGTTGTGCCTTTTCAAGCTATAATGCATTTTTGCTGATAACATACTCCTAGCAATTATCCTTTTCTCCATCAATTTTGTGGATGTCTAGGGCTTTGGAATATTAGCTCTTCTTTATGTCTGTCACTGTTAAAAACATTTTAAAGAAATATAGTGTGTCAGCCTTTGGCTCCTATGCAGCTGATGGCAAATTCACTGTCACTGTCCATCTGTGCTGGCAATACAAATGCTCCTACATTGATAAATACAGTGTGGGTGGGTGTAAAAGTTTTCCAGCATTGGGGATAGAATTTAAATGTTGTGAACTCCCTCCTACAGTTTGTTTTTGGACACCTGAGGTAGAAGTACTGCCTTATTATCACAGTGCACCTGTGCCTGCTATTGTAAATTATGACATTTATTTATAATTTTGACTTCAGAAATAACAGGTAGCATTCATGAACTGCATCTGATTTCTTTAAAAAAACCCACCACCACAACTACAACAACAACAACAACAAAACCCAACCAAAAAAAACTAGAAAAAACATTAGTTTTATATACTTTTTAACTTTCTTTTAGTAGTAACAGATCTATTTTTTAAAATTGTACAGCATTGTTGACACAGCAAGAATATATACTTGCAAAATGAAGAAAAAAAAAAAGAGAAAATACAAATTCCTCTCCTACTATTAGCTATATTTAAGCTCTTCTGGATGTGAATATTATAAAGAACTTTTTTTTTGCAACTGCGATGATAAATTCTTTTGTTTCTATTATTTGATTTAATGTGTTCTTTACTGAAGTGACAGAAACTGGTATTTACAGAGATAATTCAATTAAATAATAAGTTCTTCTTAGTGGATTAGAGAAATGCAGAAATTTGAGGATTTCAGGAGAAAAAAAAGAAAATAAAATGTCATTAGTGTCATAAGTAATGCATAAACCAAAAGCGATTTTATAACAGTTTTATGTAATTATAAGACCCATATATAATTTCCCTGTAAGCAGCAAAAATCAGTTTATTTTTCTGAAGACTGTTTTCATGGTAGCAATAGTTCATTTCCCTGTGCTAATGGAGGATCATCTTTTTGGTAATATTTGGTATATTATTTGGTATATTATTTGGTAATAAGGTGTCCCCCAAAGATTCCTGCCTTGTAGCATACAAGGCTGCAGGTGTGCTAAATTTGCTCTGTTTTTCTCCTGTGGTAGAGACTTATTAGTGGCTTAAAACAGTTACACACTAAAAAATAAAACTGGGAAATTTCAGAATTGATTTTTACCTCCTAATGCTTCTATCTGGTAATTTGTTTTTAAACAAACAGTTTTGAGGAAAATACCCTTTACACTTCCAATCAAAACATAGATTATAATTTAAAATGTTGTTAATTTGACAGTATTGTTATTGGTTGTCAGTAATAATGAAAAAAATATTATCAAGAGCAGTTCTGTTTTCCTTAATTAAACCTCGTTCTTTTACAAAATTGATTTTTATAGATGCATCGGGTACATCAGTGGGCTTTTTATTGAATGGTGCAGAACCTTGAGTTCCTTCAACTTTATTGTATTATTTTTGTACTTATGTGGAGACATATCTAACCTAAGCTTAGCTGTGCAAAAGTTAGGTTTCTAGTCTGTATTTTTTGTCTAGCATCTCTGCATGGTAAACACAGAAAGATGGAGACCCTCAGGGGTGATTCACTCCACCTCCTGCTTTCCATTAATCATAAGAAAAGCTTGAGCATGGTTGCTAAAATTTTAGGTGGCTGAAATTTCATGAAATGATGTTGTCACTAGCGCCGGGCTTTCCATATTGAGATTTTCTGCTCAGCCTGAATAAACACTGAGTAGAAGTTACGTGGTTTGCTTTATCTTTCCAGAACAGGCTGCTTCCCATGATGATTTCAGGGCAGTCAAACAGAGCAGCTCCCGAGTTCAGTTTTCAAGCCTTCTTCTGAAGCTGTGCCTTCTTTCAAATTTTGCCTGGTCTGTTTTGGCTTGTGTAGCAGAGCTGGTGATGTATGCTGTGATGATTTACAGCCTGCACTTTTCCTCTTTTTCTGTATTTAGAATCAATGTGAACACTGTTAAAAAAAAAAAAGAGAAAGATGCTGCAGGTTATTAAAATAATTTTAAACAACGTCGTTGACTCAACAACAGCAAGAAGATAGTGCCTAAGGATTCTGACTTTTTCACTAAATTTTTGATGGAAAAATAATACTAGGTTCGGGCAGATTTTCTTGAGAGTGTTGCTTATAAAAACTAAGCTTTCTGCCCCGCTGTTTTATCTCATCGTGGATTATAAGGCTGTTTTTATACTGCTTTTCCCATTGTGAAGCTTGTTAACAAGATAACCACACATTTTTTTTAAGGAAATAAGTGATGACTATTAAAATACAGGACCAAGCTTATTTTTAAGAACACAGGCTTTACCTTTCCTTTCCCTCCATTCTTGCTTCAAAACATTACTGAACAGTGTATGGCTCTTGCTGAATAGAGAATCCATTCCCCACTAGGGTCACTTAGACCCCAAAAGGGGGAAGCTTTAGGGTGGCCTAATAATTAGTTTGAGAAGTTTTCTAATGAGCATGTCTTCTGAAAAATCATTAGTGAGACAGAAATTCTTTCTGAGAAAATATTCCTCTTGCTCTGTAGGAGGGACGAGTCAACTCACTGAAAAGGCACCTTGTCTCAAGCAGTTGGGATTTTGCTGAGTATGTCTGGTGGTACTTCTCCCTCCTTTCTGGGATGCAGAGAGCAATCCCTGAAGGTAACACTGCCACCTTGGGCTCCAGCACTGTAAAAGCACAAGTAGGAGGTTCTGCAAGAAAATTGTTTTCCTACACTAGAGAGCTGCTTGTTACCTTAGGTCAGGAAGACACAAACCTAATGTTTCTTCTCAAACACAGAGATTTATACTTTCTCACAGACAGCTAAACAATGAGATTTTCTTGCTTTTACTTTAGCGGTTTATTCTGGATACTTTGTGGTGTCTTTAAGAAATCGCTCCTCAGTGGATGCCTACAAAGAAGTTCTAACAGATGCTTCATTTCCAGTATCCCTGTAATTTAAATGAATCATCTTTTCTTGTACCTTCTATACTCTCATGTTTTACTTATTAAAAAAAGTATTTTTTTTTCTTCTTGTAACACACAGGTAGCTTGTTTGCTTTTAGTTAGCATGAACTAAAGTTACGACAAATGGTATGTGTATAGGCGGAGATTTATAATGTTCTGCTTTCTGAAAGTTTCACCTCAGAAGAAAAAAATATCTTTTTGAGATTAATTGTCCAATGTATACTCAGGTGATATATTTCTATGTTCATCCCATAGAGTATAAAGAAAGAAGAAAGAAGCTAGCACATCAAGATTCCAGGATTATGTATTTTTTTATAGACTCTGGATTATGCCTCAGAAAAGAAGTCTAATAGCTAAGGGTACATCTACTACATCTCTAATTAGTAAGAAGATACTGGGGAAAGTAAGGATAAACACCTCCCTCTTACCCTGCCAACAAAACCCCATGTGTGACTAGGGTAGAAAGGAGCGTACCACCTCAACTCCATGTTAAAGGTGTTGAAGCATCAAATCAATTCCACTAGCACAATTCCTCTAAATTTTGCATGCGTACAATCCTACCACTTCCTGCTTGCACTGTTCTGGCTGTGATTTGTAGCTGTGAATGGTCAAGGACAAAAGATAAACTGTCTGCAGGGGAAAGTAATTATGGGGTGGGGAGGGCACCCAGTGCAGTTGGGGAAAAGAATGAAAATTTTAAAGGTCAGATATCTAATTAAAGATACTAATTGCCTCTAAGAAAGGGGGGAAACCACCTTTCCTCTGCATAGCAAAGCATTCTCTTCAACTGATCTAGGAAAAGAGAACATAAATTAATTACTTTCATAAAATAAGTAAGGTTTTCATACACTGTGTAAAAATGATCTTTGGAAATTGCCTCATCTTATTTAAAAGGGTATATGCATAGCTTCTGTATTTAGTTAAATCATACTCATGTTCTATATTCATGTCCTACAGAAATAAATAATACAATGCAAATAGTATAAAAAAATCTCCTGCACAAATCTTATAATCTGTTCAATGAGTTGATTATGCCTAATTGCATGCTTGTAAAGAAAGTGAGCTTCACAATTATAGCTAGAGTCATATAATAAGAATATGTATCAGAAGTGAGAGATCTTAAATCTGTTTTAAAGAAATGGTAAAGACTAACAATGGAGTAAGAAAAAGTTAAGCATAATAAATACAAGTGTTGTTCTATATTTTGGGACAATTATGAGAAAAATTCTGAATTAGTAATGGGAAGTTTTGACGGACGGCTGACAAGGCACTCATGAGGGAGTTAATAAACCATTAACATGGCGTTCATTTTTCTTATGCTGTTCATCTTTTCACTTGAGTGCCTGAGACAGTCTGTCCCTATGTCACTTAAATAAGCCATATATTTTATTCATTCTTTTAAAGAACAGACATTATGGCTACTCTCATATGTAAAAAACCTGGTGGAGTGGTGACATTTGAACAGTTTTTTATGATGATGGAGATGTTCAGTCGTATTTACGTGATTAGGCAGATATCACAAGACATCCATCCTATAGCTTGAGACAAGTTATGTTCATGTGTGGAACAGTAAGTTGCAGCTACCATTTTAATTAGCTTCACTTACCGTATTTATGGGACATCATTGCAGAATTCGTATTTATTTTTACTACTTTAGAGGAGATTTAGCTATTGTTACGGCTGTTGATTTTGTTTATCAAATGGAAGGATTACCTTCCTGTACAAACATCTCGGTATAATCTAGTTCCTGCACGTTACCTCATATTTAATCTTGTGCCCACTGTTTCAAAAAATGGTTAGCTATATTACAAATACAAGAACTAATCCTCTCTCCTTTGAAAAGCTGCTCTAAAGTGGCTTTGAGCATGGCTTTGCTTTGTGAATAAAGGGAAAAGAACGCTCCCCAATGCTGTCTGCAGCAAGAAAATCTGCTCTGTAGTTGCTATTATTCTCCAGGAGATTCTGCACCCCTTGCTGTGCCCTCAGGTCAGCCAGGAATGCTTATATCTAGTTTCAGCAAGGCATTTAATTGTGTGCTTCACAGTAAATTCAGCAAGACTTATGAACGTACTTAACTTCAACACTTGCTTGCCATTATCGAGAAGAGTGGATTGCTCAATTGGGATTACAGGAAGGAAAGTCAGATTATCCTGGTGAGGTAGATATCTGTGGATGCTTGCATCTATACCAACATCAAAGGGATTTTTTTTCAGCTCAGAAGCACTCAGATCAAAACCACAATGCTTCCTTTGCAATGATGTGGTTAGCAGAGGAAAGCAAGTAAGCTCTTGCCTCTTTCTAAAAACAGCCTTTATCACTCCACATCCTGGCTGTTCCATCAGGACAAGGGAGAGCACTTTGGAATTGCCTTTTTCTTTCCAGTCGTTTCTCTCTGTAGAGCGGCTGCCATTGCGTGATAGTCTTTCCCATATCACCACATGACTCTTTCCCCTTGAGGTTGCCAAAAACAAGTGGGGAGGGAAGGGTTACAACTGCGGAAGGAAGGCTGTAGTGACCCACCAGTCCTGCTGTACGAGTTACTGTATTTCTGTTCTTCTCTCAGAAAATGTCAGGTCCCAGCACTCTACCTGGGCTCTTCTCCCCAGCATCACAACTTCCCAGATGCACACCCAGTGCCTGTCCATTTCCGGGCTTGACAGTTGTAGGATAGAGCCTACTGCTTCATTTATTAACACAAAATTCAAATTAACAGCAGCCAACCTGCATTGATTTACCATCTAATGCTGCTGCAGCTCAGCTGACGCATTTTCACTTGGGATCTACCTGAGATACTGCTTTAGTCAGCTCCCTGCAGAGCATGGGAGACCATAGCCATATAGATTTCTGATAAGGTATTTCATTAAAGGCTTCAAAAGAAGATGAGGTATAAGGGTTACAGGACAGATTAACAGTTGGGATGGAAGCATATGGTCATTTTTTGTGATAGACACAGGCCTCCAGCTGATTCCTGTAAGGAGCTGTGCTGATTATGTGTAAGTTAGGTCTGTAAAAGGGAATTAACATTCAGTTGACAGCAGTCTGTATGTGATACAGCATTATATACTGTGAGTCATGGTTGTTAACTGATTTTCTTCTTTTTATTTACCATTGGAGTAAGTGGAATATTTGAATGCATTGGGTGTATTCTTACTAGGTAATAATGTTAGCCTTTCTGGCCTGTAAATGTCCTTTATCAGTGTTAATTTGATTGAAGCCTGGACAAGCCTCATATTCTCTAATTAGAGAGTTTATGCTTAAGAATTCAAAGGTAAGTTACAGGCCAGTTCTTCAGAAACAATACCCAGTCTAACATCTTTCTCAGTGGATCACACTGTATTACTACATACAGATCTCGCGAGAAAATTGTCCTTTAGTTTTGCAGTGCCGCGAGGAGTAGGTTTGAATCCTGGACAAGCTGGCACCAGAAAGTTGGAAGGAATTCAGAGAAGTCCATCAGTGATGAGTAAAGGTTTAGATTTCATGAAGACATATTGACAATTGTATGAATTTGTCTAAATGATGAAATAACAATATGTCAGTGTAGAATTGTTCTCACAGGAGAAAGCTGAGAACTGCTAATGAAGAAGAGAGGACCAATTTGTATTCCTCAGAAAAAAAAATGCCCAAACCCTGTGTACTAGATCATTGCTTTGCTAGCCTGCAGAAATTGTGTGCTAGAGGGCGGTATGATTTGTAGCAGGCAGTGTCCTTGTCTACACTACTTTGTATAACCAATTTAATGTTACTTAATTTATAGTTGTACTCTCATGCCAATTGCTGTTTCACACTTCTCCCCTCACAAATTCTGAGAGGGAAGTTCATGGTGGATTAGCCAGTCAGTGTGCACTGTGATTGCCCCTGCATGCTTCAGAAGAATCAAATGACTAGACTCTTGATTTAGTAGAGTTTTAAGCAATCAGTTGGAAAGTGGGAGCTGGAGTCCCTCGAACCATGCAACTCTTGATCAGGGGGAAGAAAAAAACCAAATTACTCTGTGCAGTTGTTAAACACCTCCAGCATAATGGGGTTTGATTCTGATTAGGTGCCTGAGCCCTCAGAAGTATTATGCTTGTGCTGGTTTTTTTTGGTGGATTAGCCCAAGCACATAGGATCTTGAAAATAATAGTGTAACCACAAGCTCAGTAAATAACAGAATGATGTTTGGCTTTGGCAGAAAAAGCCTACAGAGAATAGATGGAATAGGTTTTGCTTTTACAAACAAAGTTCCTCAGTGACATGCTGTGCTCTCAATCTAGGGCTCTTCCAACCTGTAAATGAAGTATATGAAGTATATTTCAAGACATACCTGTGGCCCCAATGAGCACATAAGTAGTTTTTTCTATCCTACTTAATGAAAACTGAAGTCCCTGAGTTTGTTTTAATTTCTAAGAAGTTTTTTGTTTTGTTTGCACTGTGGGTGGATTGCATTGTAATATCTCAGGACTGTGGAAAAACTTGCATAGTTCTTCCTGTGGGAAGGCTCATTCCATTTCCGTGCATATGCAGATCCCTTTCCCAAGGGATAACTCCTTTTAATTTTTATATTACAGTGCTGATCACAAGTCCTAGTCATGATCAGGGACCTGTTTTTTCTTTTCTTTTTAAGCAGATGGTCTCAGGGAATGTAGCAAATAGAAGATGGGTGATCAAAATGCATGATTAGCTTAGGTGTCTTTGCTGATGCAAAAGTTGGCAGAAATAAAAATTCTTAGGTTTGGAAATGTGGTGTCTTACACTATTGATAAAAGCTGCCACTGAAAATGAACACAACTCTGTGTGCAGTAAGAAAGATTTCCAGGTTTCGTCTCTGGGTTGTATAGTATCCAGCCACCCACCTCCAATAGTTGTATTAACAATGCGTATCTTTTTCTTCTTTTTAAACTTGTTAAATGTGAAGCAAGTTCTGTAAGAAACTGATAATCAAACACCACGGGGAAGTGAAAAATCCAAACATTGAACTTAATGATAGAAAAAAATTTATTTAAGAAGGAAAAAATGAAATTAAGAACAGAGTAACAAGCTTCCTAGCGGTTTTACAGGCATTCTCAGAAGCATATTAGGAGTAGCCTGACTTCTGCATACACATACTAAATTCCCTCTTGAGCACTGCATAGATGCCCATGAAAACAGGCATGACTGAAAAACAAAAGCCAATGAAGAGCTCTAAAGAGAGCATGGAACAATCCAGTTTTTACTAGTTAAGTGAGTTAAAGCATGAAAGAGGGAGCTGAAACTATAATAAGGTGAAAGACGTGCATGAAATAGCAAAGAATATTTTAGAATGCTAACAGTGGTGAGTGGGCTAAATGTTTGAATAGTTCAAGCAACAAAAGAAATAACTTCTAAAAATCCTCCTATTTAACATGGTTTGCTGTAATTTTTTAATCTGGCCAAGGTAATCCACTCAGCTAGTGCTCACCAAATTACAGTCAAAACAATGTCAAAGACCATTTAAATAAAAAGCTTGAGTCATGATGGTTTTGACACCTCTTGCTATAGAAATGCAGTGAGATACTTTGAATTCGGGATCTTCTGGCTGACATGATGGTCACTCATGCCACCAGTAGCTCTGGAAATTCATTAATTTTTTTCTCAAATTGCATAGTGCTTCAGAAGGAGGGTTTGTTGCAAGCTCTGGAAAATATTTTGGTAATATATAGTTATACAAAACCAGCATCCAGTGATTTGAAGTAGTATTGTTCAAGAAAGATGAATCAAAAATCATAAATCACACTTAAAATCTTGTTTCCTTTTGCCCTCTTATAATCTTCCAAAGACAAAAGAGCACCCTCTACCAAGCCAAGCAATCCAGTCACACTGACTAAATGCCTGATTAAAACCTTAATATATAATTCACTTTGTGAGAGAGGGAGAAACTCACAAATAAGCCTGGTTTCTAAGTCTTTAGATCTCCAGATCAGTGCTTAGCTGTCAATGTGAGCTGCATCTTAAATAGACAGGGAGGACTTGATCTATCTACAGTGTCTGCTTTGTATGATAAAAGAGATCATTTGACCTAGCTAGAATGTATTCCTGAGCCACAGAAGATTAGTATTGTTTTAATGGCCTTCAAATTTAAAAATGAAATACAAGTGATGTGAAAAGAACTACAGTCTTTGCTGTAAGCTCTCAGTATCGTTACATTAGCTGGCTTTACTTAAAAAAGAACACTGGGAAGCTAAGGTCACAACAACAACAAGGGAATTTACAAGTCCAACATCTGATCATGGACATCGTAACTACAGGATTTGAAGGTTTAATTGCCAGTGCAGGCTAATGAAAGGGCTGTTCTTTAGAGACTTAAAGCCGTAAACAACAGGAATGCCAAGTGGAAGTTTTGTGTCCTCTGGAAAAGTCACTGTGTGGAGTTTAGATAAAATAATTTAGCTTTATATGTGATACATTTTAAAAACTTGGAGTTTTGCATAACCTTTCATCTGACCATTTCTAAAGACAATAACCTCTCTTGCGTGGGAAAACTGGCAGGGAAGTTCCTGACTTTTCCCCTGCAGTGTGTTTCTGCTGCCTTGTTTTTCTGGGTAGAAACTTTTTCACCCCGTTTTCAGGACAGACGGCAGATTCTTTAAAGAAAGATGTGTAACAGTGTTGTGCTTCTCTGCCGCTTTCAGCCCTCACCTTTAGGTATACCATCCTTTGGCCGGTCTTTCTCTTCTTGGCTCAAATTCATTTACCAGAGGTACAGTCCCTAAACATAAGGACCCCAATACAAAGAGGTTTCATTTGTTCAAGCTGGCATAGGTAGTGACATGCGAGATGTCCTAATATTTCATATTTCTGCTTCTTAGCCTAAGTATTACCTTAGCTGTCTCAGAATTGTTTGTATTTCACCACAGTACATAGTGGCACATGGTGCCCTGGTATGCCTTGGTGATGGAAGAACTTCAGTGATAGGATGTACTTGACAGATGTAGAAGTAATACTTGGATGTGTTGTTAAATCTGTTCAACTCATGGTAAATTTTACATGCTTTGTCTCTCTGAAGAATCTGCTTTTTTATCATGTACCCACTGTACTTTGCTTTCACAGTTTCTCCCTTTTTCCACGTCTGTTGTATACTGGTAGCTCCATATGTATATTTTTGTGCTCTTTATTTTCCCTGTTTGCTCATTCTATCCCCATATATTTAAAGAAGAAAACAATTCCAGCAACTCAGAACATAACTGCAGGCACCATATTTGAATGTTTAAAATGTGACAGAGCTTCTGGGAACTGGCTTATTTTTAGCTCCCTCCTCCATTGATTAATTCATATTAGGAAACTTAATTTGTAGTCTCTTGTCTTCCCTTTCTTCTTCTTATATCCGGTGCCAACATCTGCCATGACTTAATGTCGTGACGGGTCCTTCTCCTCCTCGGGCATGGACTGATGGTTAGTGGTCACCACGTTCGCTTTGAGCCATAAGACTGCCAAAGTGGATTCTAGCTGGCCAGTGGGTAGATTGCGCTAGAGAATTTCAACTGTCTTATTAACTTCTCTTTTAACACTTAAAGGCCTTAACTCAACTTCTTCCACTGCAAAAGTTTGGGCAGACTCTCATTACTGCCTAGTGCCTTAATGTGAAAGATAGGAGATAATCTGTGTAATATTTTTATCAACTCTGTTTATTAGGCCTGGTCTCAGACTGTAAGCCAGCAGTGCTGAAGGTTGTAGCAGCAGAAAACTGTGGGATAGTTGAAAAATCAGGATGATAAGCCATTTTGGGGGAGGGGTTATATATCTTCAGCTGTAATATAGCGATTAAGTAGCGGATAGTTCTCTTTAACTGTACCTTTAGATTATAGATGTGGCTGTGGAGAAGCTGTCCCTCCAAAACATGGATAATTGGTATAAAATGCTCTCCCCCTCCAAGCCCATTGTTCTACCATAAAAGATCTCACTGAGGCAGCGTTGCTGTAATGTCTTTCCTTTTATGAAGAGTGCATTGATTAATCCATAAATGCATAACTTAATTTTTGGGGTGTCAGCTGTATATGTCTTCATAGCTTTAATTCTCGTCTCTTTGAGTGACAATTTACATTTTAACAGGTTGAGACATTTTTATTGAGTTAAACTAATTTCCAACATTACAGTGATGTAACATTCAAATGCAAATCTCTGGGCAGAGAGGTGCTCTGTTTTGTTTTGCCAGTCTCTGCATTTATGTGTTCTACTGTGAGTGCTCAGGCAGACTGCCCACTTTCCATTTCCGAGCAAATAATTCAGTGTTTGTATTGTACAAAATATTTTTGATATCTTATCTACAGTCAGTGTCAACTGGTATGAATGAAACAAAAAATGACAGGTGACTCTTCAGCCCTTGCAGGTTGTACAAGTGTAGTTGCTTGTACAACCTTTCCGCGTACTCCAAAGGTCCTGTGCAGGTACACACTTAAGAACACAAGTAGGTGGCCGTCTACTCCAGTGATGACAAAGCAGAGGCAAGAGAGAACTTTGTAGGCCAGAAAGATTTCTTTTTCTCTGGCAATAATTTTTTCTTGTTAAACCTGGTGAGACTGACAAACGTCATTCTCCTAAAAGTTTAGTGGGGACTGAGGGAGATCACTTGGGGGCTATGGTAGAAAGCATTTTTGCCATAAAGTCAGGCGAAATGGTCTTTTGCTATCTGCAATTTTCAGCTTAATCTGCAGAACAGTACTTGGATAACTGCAGAACCACACATAGTCTTGAAAACTGTAAATAAATAACAGAAGAGGAAAGTTAGATGATACAGTTTTAATGAACAGACCTTGGCCAAATAAATATCACTTAGACAGAATACTTATTGATTTCCTTGTCTGAGCCCATATAAATGTCTAAGTTCTATGGGGTTTTTTAATTATTTCTCATGAAAAGATGTAGCCATAAGGTGAATCAAAATAGATACATACATGCGTATGAAGAAACTAGGTTATACATACCTTGTGCTTTCCCAGTTACCATGGTGAAGGTGGAAAAAGCCAAAATACCAATTCAAAATCAAAAATATTGACCTTGGTAATGTGGTGATAACATCTTTTGGTACAGTGATCCACAAATTCACATTCCAAATTAGAGTCAAATTGGGATTGCAGAAGGCTTCAAACAGAAGACAGGAATCATACCTGAAAATGAAAGAATTGTGGTTACTTTGGAAGATCCATAATCAGGATAGGAGGCAAGGCTCAAGAAAACAGAGCCAAGAGCAGGAATGGCATTCCATACTACCGATACTGTATAGGGCTTCTAAAGGAAAGAAGGACTTATAGGGAACCGCAGCTCCAAAACGTAGATAAAACTATTGTAATCTCCCAAGCTGTTTCCTTCATACAATCGATATAGTCTGAGTCTGACTGAGGCTGAATGTAATTCAACAGGCTTTTCTTCCAGCCTCTAATTTAGCTAGCAAATCACTGTCTCGCACTTGTAGCTTTTGCAGTTCTCATCTTGTGTGCCTAGACTCTCACTGCATGATCTTATTGAATAACTACCTGCCCCTTCTGCAGGGTATCAGAAATAAAAATACAGGTTGAAAATCTCAAGGCTAACCATGGGTTTTAATCCTTTGTGTTAACTGTTTTATTATATTTTTTTAATGGAATGTGTGAGGTTATATCTTCAAGAACAGGTTACAAGCAAACCTGTAACCTGCAGCAGCCTATTACGCTAAAGGTTAAGAACAGTTTGTAAGCAAACAAAAATGGCTTTTGTCTTTTCTCTTATGTAAGTTATTCTTGGATAGTGTTCCTCTTCTCTGGCCTATTATTGTTGTTCTTATTTCATTCCTGTTCTTTTGAGAAATGTGGTTTTCTTTTTCCTTGTATGGTGAAATACAAAGTGATATACTTTTTCACTCTAAAATGTGTGGCAGTGCTAGAAACACATTTATTGTGTACCAATTGCTAACCAGTAGTATTGATTGAATCGGGGGGAATTATAACTTAATTTATAGAGGCAAATGCTGTAGTTTGACCTGATGACCATAAAATTCTGAGTCAAGTGTCAGACATATTACTAATGAGATAAAATACCCCACAGGAAGACTTTGATAGTCACAATTTGATATGCTCTTGCAAATGAATTCTTAGACTGTGGAGTAATTAACTTGTCAATATATAGCCTTTACGTTTACTGCTTAGAGTATTATCTGGAATTATGAAATAAAATCCTGTTATTGTAGGGCAGGAATTCTGCATATTGGAGGTATTGCCTAGACGAATTCAACATTTTATGTCTTTGAAGTACAACATTGTAAGTTCACAAAGAAGTTCAACATCTCAAGAGTAACCTCAAATTTAAAAAAAGGAATAGACTGCTAAGGCTAAGGAATCTAGTAGCATATAACTTCCTTTCTTCTTATTCTAATTTAAGATTTCTTAATCAGTCCGATATGAACAACTCAGAAACTGGATTTTTTTCAGTCTTTTGGGGACAACTCCATTAAATAATGATAATTTTCCTGTATATTAAATATGTTTAAATATGCAATACTTCATTATATATTAAGATTTAAAAAATCTAAACAGCTGATAGTAAATTAAATACACACGTACTGTATAATGGTCTCTGTAGTGTAACATGTATGTTTTCTCTTACACAAGTTTGAGAAACTCAGTTTCTACCTGAAGATGCCTTCATATTTAAATGAAATGCAATACGTTTTTCCATACACAGCTGGCTTTCATTCTGGATTTCATTCTTTAAGCAATATTTAATTATGAAAACATGTTCACCAGCTT
The DNA here is from genome assembly GCF_949628215.1 of Phalacrocorax aristotelis. Taxonomy (NCBI): domain Eukaryota; kingdom Metazoa; phylum Chordata; class Aves; order Suliformes; family Phalacrocoracidae; genus Phalacrocorax; species Phalacrocorax aristotelis. The sequence continues at coordinate 175,892,904 of NC_134276.1, read as the reverse complement.
ACTAGTGTCTCAATTTTCTCTCGCCCTCTTGGTTTGTTTTCCTCCCTCCCACCCCTCCTCCCCCATATTGTAAAAATAAATAAAGGATGAGCTTCTGGTGTTTTCTGGTGTTTTCTAGAGAAAGTTAAGCTTCACTGACACTGAGTAATTTCTTTTACAGCTCACATGCACTTTGAATTTAAAATTTAATCTGTTCAAATCAGCTTGCATTACCAGGGAATTGTGCTTAGCATGTTCCATGAATGATTCAGTAGATCTTAATAGCTACCTTAGTAATTTCTTATGAATCATTGAAAGAGATCACATTAGTAAACATTAGTGGTAAGTACTAAGCACATTTTTCATGAAATTGTATTTCTCTAGTACTCTTGATTCCAAAATCTGTTGTGTAGGTGTCATATGAAGAATTGTATGTTGCAAAGGTACTTGGGTTTTATTTTTTTAAACTCTCTGCAACTGATACGAACAGTGCACCAGCGCAACCACCATGGCATGATCCAGCGAGGCTGCCAGCTCACACAGAGTGCTATACTCCATGGACCAACCGTGAAAGTGATATAAATGTACCTCTGGCTTCCACATGAAGCTTTCCTTATATTGTGCTCACTTATCAAATACACTGCTTCTGAATTTCTAGGAAGACAAATAGTGTTAATATGAATTGGAGGAATCAAGATAGCTTATGGAAGTAATAATTATTAAAGAAGGCTGATGTTTCATAAACTTTGTCCCAAGGACCTTGAAGTAGCTCTTAATTCAGCAGTAAGAAAGTGGAGTGCTTTTTCTTAATTATGGTTCCCTTGAATGTTTAAATTATGAATGAGGATTGCCATTGTTCCTTGAAAGATGGTAATACTTATTTGAATTCAGTTCCATTAAAAAAAAAAAGGATAAAGATCTTCACATTCAAAGGCTTCATTAAACTGTATAGTTGCAGTTATCATCCATTGCTTGTACTTGCCATCTTCCCTTCTATTTTCAATTTATAAAAATCCTAATACAGGCAACTTTTAAAAGTTGTGTTTATTTGAGCAAGGTATATGCCACTAAGAAAGATTCTGTAGGCTTTAATATCATCTAGTATTTTGATATTTTCAGTGAACCGTTTCAAGTGTGATTGTTATTTTAACACTATTGTTACTGTAACTGAATACATAGGTGATAAAGCTACAAGAACAAAGGGGGGATAATCATAATTTTAAGTTTAGGAATATCAGTGTAACTACCTACTTACCTTTTGCACATTTTTTACTTTGAAAAATTGCAATATAAACTAAATAAATAAACCAGGCACATTTCTCTTTGAAGTGTGAGATGGAGGGTCAGTAGTCACTGACACCTCAGCTGAGGAAGGTGGTGTGTGCAGACCTCTGTTAGGGGAGCTGCTGGGTGCTCGGCATTACATGTGGTCAGCAGTCAGCGGGATCAGAAGATTGCTGCAGGGCACATTGAGCTACATAGCAACAATATGTATGACTATACATCACTATTTTTTGCAGTCACATAAATATCCATAATTCAGAACAATCTTATTTTGCATTTTCGTAGTTCTTTTAATTTCATAGCATTCCAGAATGCGATGCAAATAAGGTGTGCAGAAATGGGTATATAAATGATTCCAACACATACACACCTCTGGTATGCAACAGCCTGGACAAATATGAAGAGGAAAGAAAATCTGGCAAGCAGTTTTCCTAAACTTCCAAAGAAACAGCAGGGAGAACATGCACACGTTTTGTGAAGTGTGATTCCCTTCTCTCTGTGGAAAATTGTTCTGTGGGTAGAGACTGCACGGTCTTGCGGTTGTCCTGTTCCACATGACTCTCACTGAAGCTTTGCTTGTATAAAAGTGTTGGTTTTGTCCTTGTGATAATGCCTGTGGTTTTGGGTTTGTTAGTGGGACTACATCCTGGTAATAAGTATTGTGCCTATGGCTTATGGTTTGGAAGATCTTGCTCTAACATATGATGATGAATTAACTCCTAAGTGTACCCATAAGCAAGGTGAATTAAGGTGGGACAAAAAGGCATAATTTTGACACTTCCTAAAAGTTTTAGTGTTTAGCTTTACAACTACAATACTTTTTATTAGTTTAGCCTTTGGCATGTCATATTATGAATAACCTAAACAAAAAACCCAACCTTCTTTGAAAATGTTTGGAAGCTGTTAGAAGACACTTCTGCATGTCAGACGCAAACTTTCCTCATGAATAGGAGCTCAAAGTAAATCACAAGAATTAAATTTGGCCTTAATTTTGAGATGTAAATAGCTATTTGAGTAAAATGAACCATGTGTCTGTTGACATTCTAGCAAGTCTGTCCTTTTCTAAAACAGATCCATTGTGCTTAGCTTGAGAACAGTTGTTATATTTCATCTCTATTCAGGAATTTCCTAATTTTTTAGTTTCTATCATAATTCCAGTATTAATAAAAATAGCGTCCTTTTCAAGTAAAATTTATCATGTGGCTATATAAACAGGATTATATTTAACTTTTTCTTTGGAAGGCTTATGTTGGAGACCATTGATTTATATAAGCATAATAAAGGTTAATGTAAGCAGCAGCAAGATTTATCTCTGACCGTGAGGAGTCATCACTTTTTTTAATAACACAGTATACACCCATATTGTTGACATAGTAATAAATCAAAGGCTTCACTAAGGCTTGGATTGGAAAGGAGAACTGTACTGGAGTGCACAATTTGGTACTTTTGGAAGTAGGTACATGAAAGTATATAGGTACAAAATAATGTGTGGCCAGGTCTTTTGTCTTCTGTTCCTATTTTGTTAGCCACTGTAAGAGTATTTCTGTAGAGAAGAGTACAAATTATGAGTGTTTTGGTATGGGGGCTGTAATGTTGAATAAGAGTGTATCATTTGTTTTAGTTGAAGAAAACTGATCTCAGTTCAATAATATTTCCTATAGCTTTTTAGTTTGTTTTTCTTTTTTTTTTTGAGACAATACCAAAATTAAAATCTTTGTTCAAAACAAAAGGTTAAACCAACTTGTTTAGAAAATTGCTCCTAAAAAGTCAAAAAAGCTACCCCAGGGTTTTTCTCTGGGCAGAATTCTTTGCCAAATCTGGCTTGAAACTGTGGGTAATTTGGCCATGTCCAAAAAGGGCACTTTTAGTTAGACTTAGTCTCTGCCAATAAACTGTTTCCAATCCTGTCATTGTGTCCTGACTGTTAGCAGAATGGAGACCTTTAAGGCCAAGAAAAATGTGTCTTTCTGTATTCTTCTAGGCCACTTAAAACATGTGGCGCACCACAGTCTGCAAAAATAACTTAATAATGTTGTGTAAGGAATAGTTACAATTAGTTTTGATTACTGTATATAAAACTAATCAGAAGTAGTGCCAAGTGAGATCTTATACATACACAAACCTTTTCAGTGTTTCAAATATGCTGAAGTAGGCATAAAAAGCAGGAAAGATAAAGGAGAATTTGGGCCTTTTTAAAACCACGTTAATTTTCAGAGCAGATGCAGGGGCTTTCTGTTTGCTTTTACTGAAAATGTTTCATCTACAATAAAAGAGCTGATTTTGCAAATTACATTTTTGCAGGTAATTAGTCTGTGATATTTCTATAGTTCTTGTTGATATTTTGGAAATATTTTGAAATAATTCAGCATTTCTTGTTTTCAGAGTGCTAAGTGTAGGGTTTTTTCCCTGCATCTATTTCACAGGAATAATTTACATGTGCTACATTATCAGCATATCAATTCTGATTCATTTAATTGGGATGATTACAAACAATGTAGAATTGAATGCACCTGCTAATTTTTCTCTCTCACACTCTACTTCATCTGTGCTCATAATTTTCACATTGTTATCATTCATCGTCCATAATATCACAAGTAACCATTATCTTAAACTGCTCCTAAATTTTCAGTGCAGACTGCCATGTAGTATGTTATGAGAAGAGGACAACAGTGCTAGAGCCTTCATGTTGAGGTGATTGAAATGTTGTAGTAGTAGGACTTGAACAGAAGGGATATGTGTAATGTTTGTTTCTCGTTACCTCTGCCTGTTACCCAAATACTTCATTAGAGCCAGTGTGGCTCCTGCACTGCTCGGAGGCAAGTCATGCCCCACTGTGTGGACTGTAGGGCACCAGAGAAGCATGAGGGATGTCTAAATGTACAGACCACATGTCACCAGAGCATTTCTGCAAGTACTTGTTTTTTGAATTGAGCAAAATGAGAGTCTTTCTGTCCACTGATGCCTTCAGTCATAATACCCCCAAATTTGAGCTCCTGGTGGCCTGGCGAGAGCCCACATTGCCTTAGGGAGCAGTGGCACAGGAGTATCTCCTCTTTGTGGGTCTGTGGTGCCGAGCCCCTTGGTGCTCAGCTTTGGGGTGGGTGCCTGAGTCACGTAATGCGGGCAACCAGAATGTGTCTTTAACATTTTTATCTTGCATTTTTATCATCTAGCCTGCACTTCCCATTTTCAGTCAGATAGTTTGAGGATTACCATAGCAAGAGCAGCAGCATGTGATATTTCAATTAATTTCTTTCTTTTAGAGAGGAGCATATGCAGCTATCAGCCTGAGCTGTAGTTTGGTGGAAAATGTTACAAAGAGTCTGACCTTGGGAAAGTATATTCACACATATCATGTCTGAGATTGATGTTACTTAGAGGTAATGAGCTCTGTGCTGCATTTTCAAAAGAATAACTCTCATTGTAGACATTTACCTAAAAAATGTTACATGTCATTCCCTTCCCCCCTCACAAGAGTTCAGGAGTAGAGAGGAGGTGTAAGGCTCGGAGAACTGCAATTTAATTGTGATTGTCACCTCTTCCCTTCTTGTTGGGAGGAACATCAAGCTGTTGGCAACTGAAAATAAATTATTTTTTTGCCAACTGTTTATTGTGTATGAAATAAGTTGGCAATGATGTGCTTCAGTTCTCAGTGACCAGCTATCCCCACGACACATACCACGATGCCACTTGGTACAAATTCTCAATATAGTTTGGACTTTCAGAGAGGAGAAAACATAGGGAAAGAACTGACCTAGGTATAAAATCATAGGTTTGTCATCTTTATTCAGCACAGGAGCTACAAGATGCTGTTGAGGAATACTAAGCCAGTGTTCTCTTTTGATCTCTGAACTGATCAGTGAAGAGCTTCTTAGTTTTCATAATTTCTTAAACAATTTTGATTATATTCCTTGACTACTTTTATTTATTCAAAAAATGTTTTTTGCTTGCAAGGCTAGATGTTTATGAAATGTCACTTCCCCAGAAGATGCAATGCTACTTTGTTGCTGGGCTAATTATTTACAGTCATGTTGAAAATAATGAGTCTTACTTATTAAAAATAAATGAGATTTATCATTGACTTCTGTTTGCTGAGCAAAGAGATCATATCATTGTATTTTTTCACCAAGGAAAACACATGCTTTATTCAAACTTGACTTTTATTAGCCTGTAGCAGCTAAGAAACATCAAAAGCTCTTTTCTTGAAACTGGAAAAGTTGTTTCTTTAAAAAATAGTTTTACGTAGGTCTGAAAGAATATTTAGAAGCAGAAAGAAGGAAAAAAGAAAAAGAGATTCAGACAATTATTTTTAGGTCTCCCCTTCAAAAACCCCTAGGCTTAAGCAAGTTTAATGTATTTTACTCTTTCATCACCTGTACCCACAACAGTTTTTCCATTTCATAAAGAGATTCGGAGGTGAGCTGCTGCAGAGTAGCACATAATTTCTGATTTCAAGCCCTGTTAAGAGTTATTAATTTTGTATTCTGATACATAAAAATAGATCTTTGAACAGTCTTGATGAAGACAGTATTAGAAACCTAACCTGTAATCTGACCTATGCAAATTAATAGATTAATGAGCAATTTTGCTTTGCTGAAGGACAGAAGGCTTGGTAGGGTACTTTAAGCTGGAATAATTGGATTAGTGTAAATAGAAGCTATAAGCAACATTAGCTGGAAACAGGTAAAAAAACATGTTTTCTTAGGACTGACTATTTAGATATTTTTTTCCCCAAGAATAATTTTGCTTCAGTTAATATAGGCTAAGAAACATTGACAAATCAGTTCATGTACTACAGAGTCTGATACTTAGATACTCAGCCAGAAGTTCAGGATTCAAAAGTGCTTTTGGAAGGTTCTAAAATAGAGAAAGAGGGCCTTCATCCTGCCTTTCCAGTTGTGAATATGGACAGGTGGTTTGGAGAGTCAAGTGGGATTTGAGAATTATGAAGCCTGATCACACAAGGGCATAAAAACTCCATTAATGTCATGAGTCATGGTTGGACAATTCAGTTACAGTCTGTGACCTTCTCCTCTTAATTTCATCAGTTACTTCTGCCCACGTTAGCAGAGTCTACATATCCAGCTATTAAAGAATAGTTGGTTCCATTTTAAATGGAAAAAATCTGTGACAGACATCCCATTTTGGCACATTCCATAAGATTGTGTGCCTATTTTTACAGAGTCAGCTGCATAAAATATTAAAGGTAATCTTTATATTTATATACCCTTGCAAGTCAGTGAGTTTATAATTTGAATGAAATTTCATGGGTTTTTTCTTAACAATATCTTTGTTTTATTATGCTTTTATAAATGTTACAGTGTCCTGAGAATGACTATCAGGTTTTAGAAAATCATTATAATGTCAAGTATTTTTTTACTTAATTAAATATTTCTTTGATACCAAGATGGCACATGATGAATTGTGACCTGTACTGAAAACTATTTTAAGAAAATATAAGAAAAATTGTTTCCATTGTTTGAAACAACTTTTAGGTTTTTGTTTCAGCTTTGCATGATAATTACTTTGAGATTATTACTTCAGTACTTTACATAATTAAGAATTATAAATAAGGACATGTTAACTTTTCTTAAATAGTATCAGTATTTTTCAGAGGGTCTTTCTGCATTTGTGTAATTTCACTCTATTGCATGTGACACATGCCACCTTCTGGATGTTTTCAGAATAGCCAGTTGTTTATATAATCTTTAAATTAATTGGAAAGTGGTTTCATACTCCATGTATCTGTCACAGAAAAGAATACATCTGATATCCATGTACAGGTTAACATATGAGAGGACGTAGCCCGCAATTTGCAGCCAGACACTTTAGTGGTGTACAATGGTTTTAGCCTGAGGTCTGGTTAAGTCTTAAGCAGTGTTTCTGTGTCCTGCATCATTCTAAAAAAATTGATTATTGTTCTAAAATAGTTATGCATTTCAGCCAACAAGTGGAAAGCAACAAGGGAAAGAAAAGCAGCAAGCTATCAAAAAAACCAACCAACCAACCAAAAAACAAAAAAAAAGAGGTTGAGAAGCATACACAGTTTTTCAGGTGGGAGGAACATGTCCATATTACAGAAGAATTGGAGATGTAGGGTGATTCTAAAGTTATATAATTGCGAGCAGTTAAATATTCTGGAAAAAGTTCTCAGATTTTCTGCATAGCTGGTGGTAAAAAGGGAAGTGGGATTTGATTTATTAAATCTAAAAATGAGTTAGAGTGCCTTGTCAAGGCTCTATAATTTCAGTGCTCTTTAGTCCCTGTCACAATTCAGTCTCTCTCTTCTACATGGATTAATTTGCAGTAACCTTTTCCCACATAGGAGTACGCCCAGGCCTGTACACTGCCCTTCACTTCATAGTCCTCTGTCGGATTTGGAGTCTTGTTAGTCTTGTTCTGCCCCTCAGTCTCATGCGTACAAAGTGACCACATGCTTGGCTTAAAATGACAAACAGGAATGATTTTTATGTGCAAGAATACTTGGCCTTGGTTTTGAAATTAAGCTGCTATCTAATTAGAGCTTGCAGTTTAGAAAGTTAAAATTCCAGCTTTCTAGTCCACTGGACCCCATCAATATTTCACTTGATGCAAATGAGATCTCTTGTTACTTCAGTTTTTTGCTTATTTCCATTTGTTGTTATTAACAGGCTTAATTTTGTCTTTTGTCTGTTTTCCATTATGAGCTGTTCTCTTTAATAAGAGTTGAGTTCCAAATAGGTTTTTAGATTTGATACATGAATTTTATACAAACTTAAAGATAACTGGAAGGTGAGCTTCTTCAGGTCTGATGGGTAGTGAGGAGGCAGTCTGGAGGTTATAGCAAAGCTTGCAGCTTGACATGACAGCAGAAATTTCAAGCAGAAATGTGTGAAAATGATGTAAAATCTCAAAGCTGTCCCTTCAGATATTCTTTCTCCAACTGCTATTTCTCTTCAAGAGATGCTCTGTGCAGGCTGTCAAAGAGCTCATGGTAGCCAGCATTTACTTCTTTTAAATCTTTTCCAAAATATGTCTTCCCTGGGCAATTTCAGCTTCCAGTTCAGAAAGACAAAATGTTGGGGTTTTTTTCTTAGTTCGCTAGTGGCAGTGTGCTGGCTGAAGGGCTGAAAGATTTTTACGCCCTATTAACTGCAAAAGAAGGGAAAAAACCTCTGCCCTTGAGATATGCCTAAGTGAACTCAGTTTAAATTTTTTTAAAAATGCAAACTAGGAAGCTAATGAAAGAGCAAGTGCCTTAAAGCTTATCTATGTGTGTCTCATTTTAGCCTTTCAAAGCTTCTAGACGTCCATTCTGAATGAAGCATGAGATGGAGGAAGAAAGGTGAAAAACTTTATTATAAAGAATAGTAGCTTTAAAATGATGAGCAGAACAAGTAAACTCTGAAAACGATGCACTCTATACTCAACAGTTCATTTCAGGCCACACAGACTAACTGCACAGGAGAGATTCTAACCTAAGTCTACTAGAAAATTAAGCACTGTTCCATGAACATGAAATTGAAGTAAATATCATAAAGCAAAACAGTATTCAGATCAGGTTACAAAGCCCATCCTAGACCAAATATTCCTGTAAGTTTCTGCAGTACAACTTCAAGTGTGTTCTCCCTAGAGAAGATCTTCCCTGCTCGTTCTTTGGGTAGAGTTCTTATACTTTAAGCTAAACAGAAGGTAAAAGATCCTTACTCAACTAAATAGAAAAGTCTGCAGCACATCCTGACTTTCTAACGTGCAATTTGTTTATGTGGCAGCTTCTCAAATGCGTGAGTTGATTTGAATGTGTGTTTTCCAGGAGGTTTGGTTGCATTCTTCACTCAAATGCAAAGCAGAATTAATCCCAAAACATTGTTAGCCAAGAGATGTGCAATCATGAAAGGTAAACCATTTAAAACACAGGAGTTAGGGGGAGAAACCAGCAATATGTCAATTCCCAAACCACATAAATAGTCTCCCCATCTCAGTGGGGTGAAACAACCACTCAGAATTGTATTTTGAAATACTCTGGAATAAAAAAAGAACTGCAGAAAAAAACCAAAAACACACCCCCAAACCTGTTCTCAGAGGAGTAGCTGTTAAATATGTTTTTATATACAGTCAACTCACTTGCCATTAACACTTTTGATGTACCACATTAAAGCAAGCATATGGAATTAGGTTCACTTTCATGTTATTTTTAACTGGTATTTGCTTTAATGGGAATATTTTCCCTTTTACCCTGTCAAAGTTAAAGGAATCCGTACTTGTCTCCACTTTAACTCTTTCTCCATGTTGCAAACAACAAATACAATGACTAAAAGAGGTTTGATTCATGCCCCGATATCATATAATAAAGCACTTACTATTAACATTTTTGTTTCTAGTTAATGGCTCGATTGAAGGGACTGTTGCTATTTTATCTGTGCAAATGGGCACTGGGAGAGAAATGAATGCTAAGGCACAGAATTGTACTGCTAGTAGGGCGCAAGCATTAGTTGCCAAAACTTCCTATTTTGTTTTGCTTCATCTGAATTAGATGCAGCATCAGAGGAATAGGTTGTGTCTGATGTTGCTTAGGTGAAAATGTCAAGGTAATGTCAACTGAAATTTGTGTATGTAATGAGTGTGGTACATGCACAATTACCAGTTATACAGGCTTAGGTTGCATTCACAGAAATACATCCCTTCACTGTGGATTGACTAGAATATTGGCTTTGGCATGAATAATAATAAGAGCTATAAAACAAAGTGAGGGAAAGAACTCATGTAGTCTCCTTACCTATTTTTAATAAGTATAAATGTGACGGCCAGACAGAAGAGCAGTAGGTTTGAGGGCTTGCCGGGTAAATTATATACATGATTAAAGGACCATAGTTAACATGTCCTGGAACTGGCTGTGCTCCACAAATAACAGTTCAAAGGTTTGTGCCTAAATGTGAAAAAATGGGGATTAGTCAACACTTTGAAACTGGGTATTGTTGTTTTAACAGAAATATGGTCGAGTAACTAATACAACTGGCAGATACCGAAGGGTTCAGTATACGCTAATCCGGTTATAGACAGCAAAAAGATGAACAATTTTATTTGGATCAATATCCCTTACATGGAAGAGTTTCAAATGGGATAATGCTGAGATACAGATTTTAATGTAGAATGTAGTGTCTTTAAAGTTGTTCGAGAGAAAAATACTTCTGAAATATGGGTCCTTATGGAAGATCAGTCCCTAGTTACAAATTTGAGAGCAAATGTTACTGACAAAGGTAGAGCCCAATTTTCCCAGAAATGAGAGCAGTGTTTTTTCATCACAGCACCACTGAACCAGCAAGAAGAGGTTTTTTTACATTTGATTTTGGTAAGTTGTGAAGACATTATAGGAGAACTGTTAGCAGAAAATATCCTTGGCTAATGTGGTCACACATTGATTCCATTTAAATGAAGGGTAGATTTATAGCAGCTTTCATTTTTTAAACAGCAAATTCTGAGGAATTAAGAAAGCTTCCTAGCAAGGTCAGCTAGACATGAGAGTTAGAGAAGTTGGGGATTTTTTAAGTCAAAAGTGCAAAAGGATTTAGAACTTTTACCCAAGAAAAAAAGAAAAAGAAAAAAGCTTTGTGTCTTAACTAGATAATGTGGTAGTTCAAAAGGGATATCTAGATATGCAGGGAACTTAGAATTGAGTAGGCAGTAATGAAAGTTCATTTTAAAAGTCAGGAGCTACTGTGAAAAAGTGAGCTTCCTCAAGTGAAGCTGGATTAAGCATTTTTCAAGAACTTGTAAGAAATTGCGGTAGGTTCTTTAGTCACATGAAAAAGAGAGAGCAGAGAGATGGGAGATCATTACACCATGACTGTAACATCAAGATTAAAGGTAAAGTCTGCATGACCTCATAATTAAATGAATACTGTGAGCCAGTTTGCAGTAAGGATATTCATGTTGAACAGGGGGCCAAAGGCTAGGTGACTTAATAACTAGAATGAGTGCATAAAATGGAAATTACCATATCCAAGAGGCAAGGAGGACTGTATTCTCAGTAAATGGACTAGAATTTTTTGGTCATAAGGTACAGGATGGGGAAAAAGAAGCCTGGCAAGCAGGCCACGAGTTCTGCTGACTATGAAACTGGGAATGGTACTGGATGAAGAGAGATGAGCACGTTTTTTACAAATATTTAAAGAAAAAATTAACCCAAGGAGTTACAAAACTTTATAAAATGCTTTATGATATACTTCAGAAGAAAGAATGTGGAGGTAAATTAATGATGAGATAGAAAGTAACATGGATTTACCAAAGACAGGTTATACCTTCTTATCTTGACAAGGTAGTTGTCCCTCTTGCTGAAAGAAATATAACAGATCACAAAAATGTCAGTAATATTCAACAGGGGAAGTATTTACTAAGGCAAAGAAAGTAGGAATTGGTACATGATTAGAAAGATGTGTAAGGAACATGAATGAGGAAATCCCAAACTAGGGTGGGAAACAAGTTGCTTGTAGACTTGCTCTAGGATAGGTTTAGGGTGGATCTTATTTAACATTCTCATTAACAACTGTGGCACAACAAGATTTTTGCCAGTGGCATTTGCAGATCACAAAGTTGAGATGCATCATCAAAGGAGGATCAAAACATCATGAAAGAGTATCTATGAGGTCCATGAAGTAACATAAATTGGGGAAAAGATATGCCAGCTTGCTTAGTGACTCTGTATTCATTATATATAGGATGCTTCACCTGAAAATAACAGGAAGAGATAACGCTATCTGTTGATCATAAGATGAATATGCACTCTAAGTGGGATGAAAAGCTGAATGTGATCCTAGAGTTGTTGGACAAAGTATGTCCAATGGAGATAGTGGCATGAACTCTTCCCTATCTGTGGTGTTGCTAAGGTGCCATCTGGAATAATGTCCTCCTTTCTGGCTTTTGTAGTACAGGATGAATATAAACATACTGGAATAAAAATAGAGGATTTCTAGGATGATCAGGAGAATGGTCAACCTATCTTACGTTTTACATGAGAGCTTGGCTAGCCAAGTGAATCAGAGGTTGAGAGTGGATATAATTTCTCTTTATGAATGCATTGTATATGGTGGGGAGGAATGAACAGTAGGGAAGAAGAGAAGCTGAATGACTGTCAAAAGAAAACAAAAAATCCACATTAAATGATCCTGAAAAACATCAGGGATGGAAATTAGAACCATTAGAGAAGTGAAGTTGTGGAACAGCTTTCAAATTCGAATGCTTGGGCAAAAAATTACTTATTTGAAAATGGAGTATGGTAGAAATCTATGAACAGGATGGTGTGATTTACTGTGACAGCAGAAGACTGAATATCATGACCTAGGTCTAATATACTATCCTCCCAGCAAAGAAGAAAATAAAATGTCTTAAACCATGTTCAGATACACTTCCAAAAAAATTTTGATTTGCATTTCTTTCAGTAGGACTCTCTTTATATGAACACATGCACTCTCTTTTTTGTTGCTGCTTCTATAAATGAGCTTCTGCTTGAAATATTAAAATGTGGTGTCAGTTTTTCCAAAGAACTCTGAAGTTACTTTCTGTTTCTGTAGTCCTACGTATGTCCATAATTCTGTTTGTTTCTGGAAGTTCCTTTTCTGTTGTTTGAGTGTTTATAACTTCAGTTGTTATAACTCAAGAACTGGGTTATCATAAACTCTGACACTGAAGAAGGATGTAAACACCAAGAGGAGATTGGAGTTATTTCATGTTGCCCTAGGAGAAAGTTGATAATAATAGGATAAAACTAAGCAAAGCAAGAGAGGTGAATACCAGGAAGCTGAAAAATCCTCATCACAGAGCCATGTAAAACTCCACTGGAAAAATTCCTAACATAAAATGCAGAGAAGAAAGATTTAGTCCTGTGGAAGTGAAAAATAACACCACCTGATTTTTCAGTCTAATCTTGGGGTTTTTTCTGTTCTATTCTCTTCCTTTCTTTTATCAATGCATTGTTATGGTATTACAGTGTACATTTCCACATGCTGAGTGTTCATAACAATGTAAGCACTAAGATGACTAAACACAACTGACTCATAACAGAATGTGGCAGGAAGGGGGGAATCACAATGTAAGGCCATCAGTTAAGCTACAAGCAGGCTTACTGTTTCGACCACCCTGTTGCTGCTAAAACATATTTGAGGCATTAGGCCAAGCTATAAATGGAAGAGATATTTTCCCCTCAAATCTTAGAGTAAATTGGTCCAATAAAAAGTCATAGGTTGGTTGTTTTGCCCCTAAACCTTCATTACTTGTTTTTCTGAGCCATCACTGCTGCATTCCAGTGCTTCTGTATGTCACTGTACTTTGTTCCTGTCTATACACTCTCCTCTCCTTCCACTCTGCTTTATTTCCTTTTCTGGCCTAATTCAGAATAAATGGGTGAACCTAAGCTTAGTGGATTTTTGTTTTGTATTGATGTAGATTCCTCTGGCAGCTATTTCCATCTTATTTGAAATATCTTGGCTTCATTCTTATTTGGAATTTCTGTCTTGGCATGAACATTATAATATTATACTGGTTAGTTGATTTCCAAATCAAATGGCTTATGAAATAACCAAAGTAAAGTACCCTTATAATGCTGAAATACTTTGTACTGCACAATGAAATTTGGAATGAACATAATTACCGGTTCTGGAGACTCCTGTGTTTGGGCGTAATTGGTATTTTTTTCACTCTAATTATTACAAAACAAAGTAAAATTGTTGGAATGCTGGACATTTTTAACTAAGAATTGGCTACCAAAAAGGAACTTGTATGGCAGCAACCTCAGCTTCCTGGGGTTATGCTGATTTAGAGCATAAGCTCTGGTAACCATATTTCATTGGCATTCCCAATGAGACTGTTTCTGAAGATCCTAGAAGTAGTCAGTGTTCTTCCCATCTAAGTATGTTATTAATATCTGAGTGTTACTGCTTCTTAACAGTTTAAGCACCAAGCTGAGGACAGCCAGCGCTAGCAGTTCAGTTCCATCTTAGCACTCATCCAAATCCCATCAGGAGAAACTGTAGAGTAGACAAGAAAGAGCCTTGAAAGAAGCTGTGCAGACAGGGTACTTTGGAGGAGAGGTACAGGAAATATTCAGAGCACTGGCCTTTGCTCTGGGCTTTTTTGGTGTTATCATCTGATAGAAGTCTCATGTAAAATACATGCAGTTTCCAGGGAGCTGGGTCTATCTTCTCACAGTTGAGTGTTCTGATTATGGGGTCAGGTTTTATTTGATCTGCTCTTCAGCTGATCACACAGTTTTGTCTGCACAGAAGCACAAGTGGGCTGGAAGGACAAAGAGTGCTGTCAGCTAGTACATCTGCTGGTGGCCTAGTAGTTTAGGATAGTCCTCTGTGTTACACGAGATCTAATTTTATTGCTATGCAAACTAAGTACAACTAAAGCCTAGGCCTTCCTACTTCAGGGATGAGTTCTTCAGCCACAGTCTTGACCTTGTCTGTTTTGAAGGGATCTTTCTGAGTGACTGAAGTGCAACTCGTGCTTGTCTGGGTGAACCTGGACAGGAAGGAAGCAAAGGGTGGAGGGAGGCATTGTTCCTTTCAGGGCAGGTACTCTGGAGAATGAGCAGTCATACACAGGGAAGTATAGTTACAGGATGGAGAGTTTCCACTCCAGCAAGCAGACCTTGGGGACAGGCGGTTGCTGTATGACTAGGTAGGGTTTAAGTCCCTAAACTGTGAGGTAGGCCATAGATTCCACTTCTTGTGCCTACAACTGGCCTAAACTGTTGCTCTGATTCTTTCCTCCCTTGCACCCGCCCCAAGGTTGGGAAATAATGTCACCCTACACTCTCATGGCTAGTGAACAGAGAGGTTTTGCCACTAAAATTCACTTTGGCAATTTTCCTGCTGACAAAAATCAGAGACTGCCTTGTAGTTTAATTGAAATTTTAAAAATACATATATAAATTTTTTCCTCTCCTTGTCCACAGTTTATTAACTAATGCAACACAGCATTTTATGCCTTAAGCATATGCATACTTTGAAGATGGAAAAATTATTAGTATCTTTAATGTTAAGTAAATACTGTGCAGAATGCATCCAGGCTGGCCAACATCTAACAAACTGAGGTCTGTATTCCTAAGGGTATTTGGATTTGACACAAAATGAAATTGCCCTTATTTAAAAAAAAAGAAACCCTACGAATAGCTATTATTATACCATTTTATACAACTTTTAGAAAACCATTTTGCCTTAAAAATACTGTATTTTAATAGATTAAGCCCTTTTACAGTATCATATGACTCTTAAAGAGCACTATGGGATTAGCGCCAGTGGAAGATAACAATAAAAGTTAAAATGTGAGAATTACGATACAATTATTCTGTATGTTTGCATTTAACCTCTATGCTGGTTTTTAAAAAATGCTTGTTTCATGAAAAAATAGTTCTTTTTAATACCCGGTGTTGCAGGTAGCTGTGAGTTCATTGACATTTATTTTTCCATTAGATATTTTTCTCCTTCACGTTGCTTATATTTCTCTGTTGGAATGGCAAAAACAGTCTGGCAGAAAATGAAAGAAAATGTGCCCTAAAAGCTTCACTGAGTGTGGTATTGGTTTAGACGTCTCAAATAACATAATCTTTTGGCTGGAAATATGTCATAGAATCAGATATACTCTTCTCTTCTAGGACAGAGCATGTGATTTTCCTGTAACCTGTTGACTAATGCTTTTGTCACTGTTCTGTTGGTTAGTGTACTCTGGGACAGATACAGAATGGCCGCATGTCTCATGACTTGTTACCTGCTTGCAACTCTCCATATTTACTGTGTATGAGTGTTAGTAAGAGAGGGTGTAAATTCAAGGCAGCAGCTATCATTTTAGTAGTAATCTAAGGCAATAGAAGGAATTAGCCATCACAAAAGGATAATTAGCAACTCGAATTCACTTTTGTTGTCCAATGAAGCAGGAAAAGTGCAAAAAGATATTAAAGCGGCAGTGCAGCCATTCTGTAGTATTTCCCATGATGTAAATACTCATATATGGCACAATGAATTAAAAAAAATGGCAAAGATTTATGTTAAAATTAGCACAACACAACAGCAAGCATGAAGGAAAATGTCATAAGCTAAAACCCCCCAAAAATACACCTTCCAGCACATCTTATATCAAGGTATGTATGAATATATCAACACCAACACATTTTAGGTCTTGAAAAAAAACGTACTTCTCTGTTTAGCTTAGTTAAAACTCATGAGTACATTAAAGAATATGACTTGTTGTCATGGAAGCATCACAATTCTTGATTAAGATTTGAATAACTGAATATAATCAGGCATGACTTCTTTCCTTAATAACAGGAAAAGGAATATGATTATTACAGTGCAGTAAAAATAAGAATATTTTAATAAGTGAAATAAAACTTTCTATTGCCAGGAAAAGTTTTTTTTAATGTACAAATTATTGATGAGCTTTCAAATGACATCTATTTTTCCATCAACTTTTGTTAATACTCCTCAGGGTATATTATTAACTAAGCTCAGAATAATTAATTACGGTCTGAATATCCCATATTTGCCGACATAGTTATATTAATTTCAGGTATTTTTGTTAACAGCCATGTGCCAATTCTGCTGAGAATGAAGTAGTGAATTATGATAAAGTTCAATCGTTGTTCGTGGAGGCCTCAGCTTGTTTGTGTCCTGACAATGTACAGTTATGCCAAACAACTTTTGTTTTACAGGGCCTATTTCAACCCCTATAAAGTAGAATATCAGTAAGAAAATAGTGAAAAGTCTAGGAAGGGAGATTAAAGTTAACGTGTGTTTACAAGAGATAAGTCCAACAAGTGTTTATAGTGTTTTATAGCACAGTTTTAGAATGCTGGTTTTAACCTCTTTACATTTTGAAACACTGGACACTTTTCAGTGCTGGTAAAAACCTCTGCATAATATATTTGTCTTACTTTTCTTTGCTGCCCCTTCAAGGCCCTTTAGAAGCAATGCAGAGTTCCCTTGAGTTTCATGGACTTGCTGTTGAAAGCCACTGCTTAGAAAACTAAGCCAAACCATTTAGAAAGAAAAAGACATCTGGCAGGAACTAAAGTAATTATCTCTACTATAAACAATGATAATATTAGTATTTATATAATTACAAAAGGAAGAGAAAGTTTTAGTCCCATTTTACGTGGTCATGTCAGAATATTGAAGCTTATAAAAGTTGTTTTAAAGTGATCTGTGTTATTATGACCAGATCAAGTCTCAAACACTGAATAATTTAGTGCTTGCAAAAGTGAGACAATATGTTAAAAAACAAAAATTATCAGTCTTCTCTTAGGCAATAAATTCAGGGACAGGGAAGGCACAAGGTATATGCCTGTTGCATTGCTGAATCTCAGCAATTCCACAACTGGCTACAAGACCAAGTTATGGGTTAACTACAGATGAACAAACCAGCAAGTATGGGAAAACCTGGTTGAAAACATAACTATCGCATCACAAAGCATATTTTGTTCTCGTTGTTTGAAAAGTGTGATAAGTTGTTTATTTACACAAGGATTTCAAAGCATGGTAGTGAACAACCTATAGTCAGATGGGATGAAGTCTTTGTTATATGAACTCTGCATACACGTGTTGTGCTGAGAAACCTGGTGGAATTTACATGATTTTTGCACTGGGCTTATCAACGGTGGGATTAACAAAATAATAACTCTTCCTTAAATGGTCATAAAATCTATGGAGAATATACTGCTTTTACATTCTGTAGCTCTGAGAATTTCAGTGATGCCACTACAGCCTGGGAAGAGTCAGAGGGTAGATTGCTCAGAAATAAGGTGTATTTTATGTATTTTCCTGCAGATACATTTTCCATTGGTCTTAGATACAAACCAGATGGGGTCTCCATAAGGAAATTATTTCACAACTGATTTTTGACCTCACCTATATGAACGCTATTGTGTTTTTGTTAATTACTCATGTTAGTACAATTGATATGGGACTGGGTTATAAAGAACTAGAAACCTCTAATTAATGGAATTTATGGGAGGAGATGTAGGAATCTTATATAGCAGTCTGTATCAAACTTTTTGCTGATTATACTAAATAGATAAATATATATACTTCATATTAATGATGCATTACATTAGGTTTTGATTAGGTTTAATGAGATTTACTTTATGGCTGCAACAGTGCTCAAATTACATAAAAAATTACAGAAATGGAATAAAATGAAAATACTCTCCTTCAATTTGGTTGAAATGGCCTTCATTTATATTATTATGCAGCCCATTGAGTTCTTTGAAGAACATCCAAGCTGTTTCCACACTTATTTTTATAGGGATATGGTTTAAATAAAAGAACTATCAGAACTGATCTTGTATTCAGCCACATACATTGTCATTACTGGCAGAGTATCATCCCATTCCTTTGAAATTAGAAATGTTTGTCAGATATTGCAGGTTTCAGCCACGTTTCTCTGTGAATTCTAATTAACATGCTATGTTTAATGAGCTGCCCTAAAGTTTTTGCCTTGTTTTTATAATGAATATTTCTAGTGCCTGCTTTAGGATCCAAAGCCATCATATAAGGATTTTGCTAAAAGCCTTCTGAGTTTTCTGCACCGGTCTTCACTTTTTACTGTTCTGAACATGAAGGTACCGCTGATCAGTGACACTCGTGCCAGATAAGGATAGTCCAATGGGGAGAAAACTGTAGCCCAATCTTGTCTCTAGAATCAGACTCAAAAAGAAAAAAAAAATGCACAAAAATCCCGACAAAACCCAGCAGACAAGCAGTAGGCAAATATTAATGCCTGGAGTCCCATGCCAGCCTAACCGCAAAATCAGCAAGAGGCTCTGTTCTCCTGACTAGCAGATTAGATCCAGCTCACTGGGATATGTTTTTAGAGAGGCCCCACAAGCTTTGGCAGGGGGAGGCTCTGAGCAGGCTGGTCATAGTTCTGATAACCCAACTTATTTTCCGGTCACCTTGTCTTTTCATTTCCCACAATTAGATTCCCCCGTGACTCTTGACCAGGGTGTCTGTTTTGGTACTGCAACTGGATATAGAAGCAATCTCAGGTCCCTGGCTCTTTCGTCAGAGGAGAAGAGTTGTTTGTGCTGGGTTGCCTGACAGACACACACTCAAAGTGTGATGCTGAAAGGACTGTGATACCTTAGAACTGGGTCTTGGAGACATCAGGTCTGAGAAAGTCCGTTGAGTCATGGGCCAAGAAACAGTCCTTTTAAGGACACTTCCAAGCAGCAACTTTAAAGTTGCTCTAATATATAGATCAGGCTTGGAGGGTTATTTAAATTCTATTCTCACGTCAGTTACACAGTGCTCTTTATAACCTGTACACCCCTGATATTTAATTGGGAGGTGAGTTTCTCTGTCTATGAGAAATTACTTGAAAACATCTTTTCCATTCAAATTACTTTGGATTTTGTTATATTTGATCAAAACACAGCTTAACACATTTTCAGTAAAAGCAGTTATTTTGAATATACCTTTGATACAGTTATATTACATTTTAACTGAAAAGCTGAACTAAAACTGCATTTCACATAACAAAATCAAATGTTTTCAGTAACAATCTCTTTCTTTTTAGAATTCTGACTTAAATCAAACCATATTTTAGCCTTGAAAGCATTTGTAGAGAAAACGTTTTCATCAGCTTTCCCTGCACACAAAAATTTCTGGAGAACAGTGTGATTACTCTGAATGGAACATCAGCATCCATAAGGAGTATGGCAACCTGTGAGTCCATGCTGGCACTGATTTAGCCAGCACACTAGGGAAGATTACAGATGCACTGAGTCGTTAACAGGAATACATTGATCCAAATTGCCTGCTAAGGGGCAACAAGCACTATTTCAGTCCACAGCCAGCAAGAGACTGAACTAAAGCTGTGGCCTTTTAGTTAATTATAGACCAACCACTTTATCTTCAGATACAGAAGGATGGATTTCAGCCACAATGTATTTCTTGGTTGTTAACAAAATGCCAACCTTTTGTTTTATTTATATACAGCATTTGGGTTAAACCCTACACCTAGAATCACAAAATATTCTTTTTTAAAATTCATGGGCTCGTAGATTTTGATGCTGTTATAAAGTGTACCAATTTCACTCTGTAAAGACTGGAATGAAACCTGGGAAGTGCACTGGGCTGTTACAGCAAATCTACTCATAGCAGAGAGGGAACTATTGCTAATGTGGTACTATTGGACTTTTGCTGCTAAAAACCAAATCCTAGTCCATTAACACAATAAAATTTATCTAGAAATTCTGTATTCTCATGGGTATTATCCAAGTCTAAAGGATTATTTGTTCTAATAGCACTGTCTGTGTGAACCTATCCTATCTTAAGATATGACTAATGTAGTTTTTACATTGTCCAATAATTCAGTTTTGCTGTCTTAAGAGTCTTCTCTCATGGTAGATATGATGAAGAACATGTTGCCCAACCTGTGACCAATAATGACTACAGCTTACATAATTTAGAAATCTTCTTTTAATTCCATTTAAACATAAAATAACATTTTATATTGTGACGATGGTCAAGTAGTGGCACAGGTTGTCCAGAGAGGTCATGGAAACACCATCCTTGGAGATATTCAAAACCTAACTGTACAGGGGCCCCAAGCAACCTGCTCTAGGTGACCCTGCTTCGGGCAGAGGTCAGACTAGATGACCTCCAGAAGTCCCTTCCTACCACAATCATTTGATGATTTTGTGAAATTTTAGAACTGTAGGCTTCACCAATATGATTCTTAATTATGAAAGCTCTACAAAGTTTGATAACAAGCAAAATAAAACCCATGCATTTCTTAGCTCAGTAATTTCATGCACTGTCTCCTCATCATGGCTGTCTCAGCATGGTTAGTGAATTCAATTTAATTTTTGAATAGCTTGATTTATTGGGTGCTAAAACATAACACCTTTCTGTTCCCTGTTTTCTACTTGTCTGTCTAGATATTAATCCCAAAGTGGATCTTCAGATAAATATTTGGGAGAATGAACCTGTTTTTAAATGCCATTTATAGATACTGAATTATTAGCCTTTTCAGTACACTAGTACAGTCAAATGTGAAGTCCTTTGGGAATCAAGAAAACTAAGTTGTCCTTCATCTGTGATTTTTTTTTTTAATGGAGTATCTCACTTGTCATTTTTGTTACCAATAATCCAAAAGTCAAGGCCTTAATTTCCAAGTTTTGTTGATATGTATGATAATTTTTTTTTTGTGAATGGCAAGATTTTGGCTTTTAAACAAGTGAAGTTGGTGTTCTTCCCTTGCAGCTATTGCTACTAGGCAGGCCTCAAAAAATGAGTTGTGAAACTAGCATAACACCTTTAAATTCCTAGTCAGATTGTAATACCTAGTTTTACATATTTCCTGCTGATGACAACATATCTTCTTGTTTGAACTTTTAACAAGTAGGATGAGGAAAAAGAGGAAAAATTTACAGAAACCAAAGGCAGAATATTCCTCATTAGAGCAGTGTGAGAGGCAGCAGTTCATATTTTCAGGCCACCAGACATCCAGGTACTCAGGAAACACCAAAGTACTACTGAGGTAGAATTTAGCCAACTTGTGTTTAATTAAATTAATTGATTAATTTATTTAATTAATTAATTTAATTAATTAATTAATTTTTGCCTGCTGATCTTCTGCCTAAAGCTGGTTTTGAAAGTTTCAGTCAAGACAGCTCATCTGTTCGGAAGAACTATGGAAAAAAACCCATGTTCTTTGTACTGTTGAAATAATTTTGATGATGTTTCATTTTAAGTAATTTAAAACATGGTGGCTGTACGACCTCTGTGTCAAACACATAACATTTTTGTCTTTGTGAAACATTGTGCAGGTCTGGGAGATTAATAAGCCTTTGAAGATTGTCAGCCATGCTCAGAAAAGACTTCGGTGGCATATCCTTCTTTGCTGGTGCACGTTCTCTGAAAGATTTGCATATGTCCAGGCTGCACATGAACTGTTCGCCAGAGTGACTGTGTATTTTTCAGGCTAGGCAGGTAATGCAGGACTTTCCTGTAATTTCAGTATTTTGTGGTGGCCAGGAAAGGCAAAGTACTATGCTAGACCAGGCAACCCATAATTTCTGAATTCTCAGTAATGGTCCCATTCCTCCCTTTGCTAAAGGAGGACTTTGCTTTAGGTGGAAGGCTGGATGGGAGATAAGATAATATTGGACAATGGGGAAAAAAATAAACTGTGCTGGGAAATTATGAGAGGGAGGTCTGGAAATCAGCAGAAGAGATTGGTAGAGTTTGGACTGGTTATGAGTAGGAAGGAGGGAGCTGTGAGTCAGCCACTGGTGAAAGGCATGGAGATCAGACAAGCCTAGAGGAAGGGAAGCAGAGACAGGCTAGACAAACAGACAGAAGTAATGAAATCCGCTAAACTTGAAATACTCCTTTACAGAAATAATGTGTTTGTTTCTTACTCCCTAGTTCCCTATACATTGTATACATACATCCCCAAAGTAAACTGTAGGTACCAAGGATGCCTTTTCCTTCCTTTGCATTGCAAATGTATATTTATAGCATCCTGTTTTCAGAATTGCAGCATGCTTTTGTTCTCATTGTTTGCTTCATAGACAGCAATTTTACGTTCAAAATACATTCTTTTTGGATAAGGGGAGACATCACTAAAAATGAAGTAAAAAAGAAAATGATACTAAATTCCTTGCACCATTTACAGCTTTTCCAGGTCTCTATTTATTCTTGCCTCCAGAGAAAACTCTGGCAATATTTCTGCAAGATGAGATTTGTGTGTTTGCTGTGATTTTTATGGATACTTACTTTCCTGATGAATCTTTGAAATGTCATTACTTTGCAGAGGCAACCACTGCCCTTTTAAATGGTTCTATTAAATCATATTTTAGGTCCCCTGCAGCTTTGTCAAACAAATCCCAGCAATAACAAATTAAGCCCCCTCAGTGAATGACTGACTTGGTAGACTTAGCATTCAAAAGAACAGATTTTTTTTTTCCTATTTTTCTTTCTGGTTTTAGCAACACAAGTAAATACCTGCCTTGTTCTTTTTCTTGGCTTTCTCTTTATTGCAGAGGAGTTAAATAAAATGGAAATAGGTAATGTCATCAAAGAGGTTGCTTTAGTAATAGCTTTATGTAAAGGAACGTTTTTGTTTCTAGTAAGTTACAGCAATAACAGTGAGAGTCAGAACCTGATTTGATTGAAAAAGGGAGCTTTATTTTGTGGTCCTACATCATTAATAAGTAGGATTACTTGTAACTACATGTATTACTTCCCTTTCTACTCCACGAACAATAGTTATCCTAAGAAAATTTGTAGGGAAGCCATCCTTCTCCAAAGTCAGGGAATTTTAAGAGCTGACAAAAGTCACCAAGACCTTCTGATCTCTTAGAAGATCTGTTATTGCCTTTCTATTTTTTTTGGATACTGACACAAATATGGAAAAACAAATGGAATTTGGTTGGATTCCCACCATATGAAAATCAATAGAATAGAAGACAAAACTAATATTTTTTTAAAAAACTGTTGACATTTATAGACACATAGAATGAATTTTTCCAGGAAAGCTGTATTCAATTTCCTTTTCCTTATGAAAAATGAGAAATACATATTTGGTTTTCAGATGGTTCTTGATGCCCAGTTATGAACAGAACGTATAGAAAATTTTAACACCCTTAAAATCAGACCATTAACAAAAATATTCAGATTTATTCTGATATTTTTCATGTAAACTTCAGTTTACTAAGATATTTAATTCTGTAGCTTTAAACAAATGAACAAACTAATTTCATTGCTTAAGCATCTAAATAGCACCTTCACTGGGACAAGTACCAATATGTGCACATGTGTACATATGTGCAAGTACTGATCTGAATACAAGGTTCAGTGCCTTTCTTGAATTCGTATGGTAACTGGAAAGTAAAATAAATTTGGCATGAAATTTCAAGAGTCTCACTTAAAATTTTATTGGAAGAACTGTCATGGCACCAAACAGCATACATTTTATTTACATGCAAATGAAACTCATACAAACCATCAAGCAAAATTTATTTTTTCTGCAAAATTATTGTTAAAGCACTTAGTATATTTGTTTTCCTATTAATTTTCGATAGATATTAGGGAAAGGCATTCCAGAAAAATGTGTAAGAATTATAAGTCTTCAGAGGTTCTCTTTTTTCCCCTTTTTTCTTTGCAACACTGAATTTAGATTTAAGGTTTGAGCAGAAGTAGTGGCTAATTACAGTCATGGTTTGAAGATGACTACAAAGCATGTCATTCACCTGCTAAAACCATCGTTTCTCTCATCTTTATTGCAGCAGCTTTTTCATGTCTATTAGAGAACTTTAAATAATGTTTAAAAATATTACAAATCACTTCATATCCCCTTGTAGATAAAAAAGCTTTAGCAGTGTTGCGTGGCTGCAGAGAAGATTCAAATTTCTCTTTTTAGTTCATGCTTATATTTACTTAAAACTAAGGTGTTAATGCCAATATTTTGAAAGGAAAAATATTGGCTTAGCTGAAGCCTGCTTCTGCTTATGTGTGCGCATGAGACAAATCTGACTCCATCTGGTGAACGTCAAGGCTGTCATGGAGTAGTGACAATTCAAAGGAGACTGAAAGAAGCAGCCATGCTTCCTCTCCCTGCAATTCTAATAGCAGGTCTGTGTGTCCTTCTGTTTTTAAGCACCTCCCTCAAGGTTGACATGACACGAATCTTGTTTCCACCATATCCACCTTCATAAAACTATACTGTTGGCTTTTTTTTTTTTAAAAACATTATTCCTGTCATTGGAAGGTTATAAACACTTTAAAATCAGCTACATGTGTTAACTCTTACTACACTGCCTAGATCCCAGTGGGAGGAGCTGATGAAAAACAGAGAGAAAATTGGCAATGAGTTTACAAGCGAAATGTGATGAAGGATATATATGCATACTATATTACATGAGATTACTTGGGCATGGCAGGCTGCCCATTATAGTGTTGTTCCCCCTTGCTAATCCCACCTCTGTTTTAATGATCAGTGGAGGCTTGAGAGTGAACTTTTGAATTCTGTCATCTGTGAAACAGGCTGTCTGAAGACCAAAGTGCCTTCCCTCTGTACATCTTGAAACCCAACAGTATCTATACAAAAATAGAAAAATTATGCTGGAGAGAGTCACTACTTAGTGTGGTAGTCTGCGTAAGAGTGGTAAGAAAGAATGACTTCTTCCCCACCTATTTTTACTATGGATTTTTATTCCTCTGTTGAATGTGAACCCAGCTGTGTATTTGTGTGTTCTGAATGAGCTTTCTGCAATAAGGTGCACAGCCTTTGGTAAGAGCCATTTTGATGACAGCCCGCTGCTACGGTTGCTAGAACACAGGTGTCTGTGTAGGCACCTTTTTCCTTTCTGTACAATAACTCAGAAAAATATTTCAGTACCATATCTTGTAAGAGGGGATTTGGTAACTGATGCTGCATGTCTCATGTCTGCTTTACTCTCACAGGACTTTGCTGTTTGAATATTATACTCATTGCTAAAAGTAGCTGTCTTATCACATGGTCTTTCAATGGTAAAATTGCAAAAGATCTGTAACCTCAAGATCCAGTCCTTTATATTCAGGATGTTTACGTTTGCCCAATTAACTGAAACCTGGAATAGCTTTGTGTGGTGATAAACTGGCCCAGCCTCTGGTGCAGCAAGTTAAAGGTGAGTCCATAGACCAGTGTAGAGAGTGAGAGAGTGATATCTAGCATTAAAAATAAATAATCAAGAACTCCTCTGTTTATGTGTGTAATATTATCTCTGTATAGATACTTCTTGCATGGATGAAATAGAATAATCTTCACCAAAAGTATATTTTTTTACTGACAGCAAAACTAATTTCTGTCAATATTATTGATGTCAGCCTTGTGAGATTTAGCTGTATAATCTCTACACTTGTTGAGATTGTAAAATATTGCATAAAATAAATTCTTAAATTCCAATTCAGAGAGAAATGCAGTGGTATGATGCGTACACTGAAACTGACCTCCACCAGGTCTTGCTGGTGCTGAAAGGTTAAAAATATAAGGGTACATGGCAACACAGACGACCCTTCTTCCTAGGCTATTGTCCTTGGTAGGAGCAATCCTTATCCCCACTTTACACTTCTGCAATACATGAGCAAGTATGTAAGCATAGAATCCTCAGAAGCATATTTAAGCTATCTGGGAATGAAAATCAGTAAAGAAGGTTAAATGGGAGGTTCCTTCTGCGTGATATCCTCTTCTGGCGTTAGGAACCCATTTTCTTGTCTCAGAATGTAAAAGCAAATGCCCCAGAATAGTCAGCAGCCCTGAGGAAGACAACTGAGGTTAAGGTTGTGCTACTTTGCCTAACTAAGATTTTTAAACCACCTATCAGACAGGTGGGCCTCCTTCTGCTAGTGCTTTCCTGCTTTGTAGCCATAATTCAATGTTCACAGGTACCAGGACATGAACAGGGTGACTGTAGTCCAGAAATGAATATAAAATTATTTCATCAAACTGAAGCAGATCCTAGAAGAGAAAGTGGGAGAGTTCCCACAAGTATTCAGATGCATGTTGTGTGATCTCTGCGTGAGTTACCTAACAGAAACTGTATTATCTACCTTTTGTCTTAGAAGTGCTCTGGATTTGCTCCTGGAACGGAGCCATCTGACATTGGAGAAAGAGGGATTGTCCCTTGGATATTGGCTTGACAAATAACTCTGCGTATACTTTTTTGTGGAAATATGTTGGTGATTAGGTAATTTTCTACATATCGCTGGGTAAAACACAAAGCTAGCTGTCTCAAAGGGCACTGGGCTTGGACGCTTAATTACCTGTCAGAAGCTCAGGTTTTTATATAACTGATGTAAAATCTTGAGCCATTTTTACAATAAATATTAACTCTAGAGCTCTGACAGAGCGTAGCTGAGTGGTGTCCACTATGTGCTGCAGCTTTGATCTAGCCCTGCACTGACATTTTACTCAGCAGCAAATGGATACCTTTGGGCACAAACTTGCAAAATGAGTTACCATAACCACAGCCTTTTGATGGGCCATCGGGGCTTGAACAGACCTCTGACCGCTCTTTTTCATAGCTGTAAGCTGCCCATTTAAAGCCAAATTAAGTCAGTGCACATGATGAGGCTGATATTTGACTGTGAAAGTAAGAGTTACAGTGTACTCGGACTGTGACATCTGCACCTGTCCTAGTTCAGGCTAGGCCTGAACAAGTTTCGTGTCTTCAAGACACTTGTCTTTGACTATCCGGATCCTTAAAGATGTGGTACTTCCATTCTTTGTATGTTTACTAAAAGTAATTTGACAAAATACATTATGTACTAGTGTCCATAAATATGATGCCATCTAAATGCTTGGTATGATCCTTAATTGTAACCTTCAAAAGAAAAGAAAACACCCAAAACCACATCAATAGGAGCAAACCTTAAACTGAAAATGAATTAATACAGATGACTGTGGTAATTTCATATCTCTGAAAATTATTTCTGGCTTATAATAGAAATGGACATCATGGAATATCGTCTTCCAAATATATTTAGTACTCTGTATTTTGTCAGCTTATTTTGTTTACTAACATCTCCTGATTGGGGAGGTTGTTATATGTTGATTTCACAGGGAGATATTCATACCTGTGTTTCTTCTTCTCCAATGAGTGAATTGGTGGTCACTCTGCGACCCAACAGGAAAGGCTTCTGCTGTACCAAGTGACATACGACAGACAGATGCAACAGAGTGGGGCTCTGGGGATCAGCACCCCAGCAGGTGGCATGTCTCTAGGGTCATTGCAGTGCCCAGCCAATTCCTCATGTGGCGCATTTATCTGCTCAGCAGATTAAAGGTGCTCCAGACCAGCAGGGCAGTCCACAAACCGGACTGGGACCATGATACCAACTTACTACTTACTACTGGATTTAGGGAATGAAGAGGAAATGATGTATTTTATTGTCTTCCCCCCCTCACCCCCCGCCCAGTTCTAGAAATGTAAGTGTTCATGTTAAGGCTATTTTTTTTTAAATCTTTTGGCCCTTTTTTGCTCCTAAGCTATTTTAAGCTATTTTGGAGTTGTTACTTATTTTTTCTGTCCTGCTTTGTTGCTACAGCAGTGAGGGAGAACTTTGATGTATGAATGCTCATTGCACTGTACAAAAATGTTATGAATCATTGCATTTATTTCTGCTTCCTAGAGTACAAAGGTCTTACTCAGCCTATTTCATACCAAAATATACTATTACTCATGCGTTCAGCTGAACCAATGGTCTCAGCTAATATGAATCATAGTTCCATTACTAAAAGGTGACAGAGCTTCTGTCACAGGCAAGTTTTAAAGGGTTTTGTAAAGTATATTTGTTTCATTTCGTAGCTGTGTATATTATTTAATTGCACTTTTCTTTTTCACTCAGCAGTAGAATACCTTTAGTAAGTATTATTTCTTTGTGTGATGGTGAATGGGAAGGCATTATTTGTTTGTGTCTTAAAGAACATGGTGGTGAAATTACTTTAGCTGTATATGTGCTGTTTACAGATAAATCCTATAAACAAAACCTGGTTTTGTTTATACCCTTGCAGAATCATCATGACTTCTCAGCATTTTAGTGAAATATAGCTCCAGCATGACACTAGATGAGTATAAGTTTATTTAAGAGAGTCCTGGCTTAAATTCACAGGAATGTATTTCACAGCACTTTGTACTTCAGCTCTAAATTTAGCCCAGCGAGAAGATTCTTCTAAATTAGTAGACTCTTCAAGGTAGCCTTGAGTCTACTGGGCTAGCGGAGAGCATAGAAATTGTAGATAAGGATCAGACATCATCTAATTCTTGCATTCTTTGAAATAGAAATGTCTGCTAAGTCCTTAAAGTGTTCATTCTCACATCAGAACACATCCAGCATACACTTTAAAGTGTTGTTCAACCTTTTACAATGACAAAATTCCGAAATAACCTGCTCAGGTTTTCTTTCTTCCCTGTGCAGGGAAGGGAAGCTTGGGAGTCATCTCCTGAAAGGGCAAGTGATATTACTGGACATGAAGGAGCCTGATTTATGAGGAATTAGTTGCAGAATTAATGTCTATTACTGTCTTCCCTTTCAAATGAACATAGTATCCTTCTGTCCTGAAAGGTGTTACTGCACTCATAGCAGAGCTGTGAAAGACTCTTGTGGTTTTGCCTACTAGCTATTGCAATTCATTGCCCCCTTTTGCTTATGGTTCAACTGCTGCACCTGCCTGGGAACTAAGGAGGCTGAGATGGATGTGCACATTTGTTTCTGGCAGTTCTCCCACAGGTGTGATAACCTCTGGCAAAGGAATAAGGAAGACAACAGTAAGATAATGGGGGTTACATATTTAGGAATACATAAAAACAAATTACTACAAAATCTGCTAGGGCTTTCAGAGGTGTAAAGACTGTCAGAGATGTTAGGCAACATGTGTTGGTGCTTGACTCTCTCACTTCTCCTGACCCAGTTTATGGTACTGACTTTCTTCTTACTTTGAATTTGATGTGACTACACTCCTTCTAGACAAATGAGTAATAGCGTTTACAGATGGCACCTTATATGCAAAACAAACCAGGAAGAAAATCTTCCAGAAGAAAAATAAGAACAGTGAAAGCAGGCATAGATTTTTTTAAATTCTATGGTAAAAGTAATTTGCTTTAGAATTGTTGTTACCTTCCTAAGAAGAAACACAATATCTAATGTACTTAGAGCTTATTAGGAATTGTCCCTTTTTCTTTCTTCCTCTCACTCTTTCTCTCTTTCTCATTTTGCTTTCTCTTTTTTCTTTCTTCCTTTCTTTTTCCTCATCTTCTTTCTCCTCCCTCTCTCCCTCCCTCACTCACTCACTCACTTTTGATATCCTCTAATCATTGAAACTAAAATGCATATCGCAGCTCAAGGCCAGCCATTTTCCTACTATTCACAAAGCATTCAGCTATTCCATGACATCAACTGTTTTAAATGATCCTTCTGCTTGATTATTTGGTTGGTTATTTGGGGATAATATTGGAAATATTAGACTTCCTTGAGAATATAAATCATATACTGCCAGACAGATGGAAGTTTGCCTTGTCCAAAAATATAAAATATATGACTCATTTTTATCTTTGGTTTTCCACTGTGAAGAATGAGTGTCAGCTTCCTGTGTAATTTTGATTTGTTTATCCAGCAGTTTTGTTTGTCCATGCAGTTTTCTCTTTGCCAGTTGTGGTCTATATTTGGTTTCCATAAAAGGTACGTTTTCTGTGAGGCTATCAGGTTTTTTTTTTGCCACTGCCAAAACCACAAGTGATGCACCATTAGTTGGACTTTTGTTCTCAATTTAAACTTGGCATAGTGCCTCCCCCTGGTGTAAAACATGAAACAAAATCCATTCTGACATAAAAGCTAGGAGGTAACTCCTTCATTTGGGATTGAATGTGGGTTCTGTTGTATGGAGTGAGCTTTTCTACCTTCCTTGTATTGGGAAGGGGAGAGGTAAGGCTAAAATATTTACCCGATGGTTGAATATTTACTGGGGTCAGTCCATCTTATGGAGTATACAGGGAAGTCTGTCATCAGGAATAGAAAATTTAAAAGCTGGGGAAGCAGCACTTCATTTTGAAGAGTGTGTTCCATCAGAGAGCCATACCAACCCTTTCATACTCTTTTTCCTAGTCTGAATTACTTTAGTGTCTTTGAGCAAACTGGAAATACGTGAAAGCAGAAAAAAATCAGTTCCATTTGTTAAAACATAATCACATGCAGGTCTGCCCAGTAGCAATGGTAATAACAAGTTCTGATGTACAATACCCATTAAATTAAGATGACAGCAGCTGAGGAGGTTTCTTTTCCTTCCTTCCTTCCCTTTTCCTTCCTTCCCTTTTCCTTCCTTCCCTTTTCCTTCCTTCCTTCCTTCCTTCCTTCCTTCCTTCCTTCCTTCCTTCCTTCCTTCCTTCCTTCCTTCCTTCCTTCCTTCCTTCCTTCCTGCCTGCCTGCCTGCCTGCCTGCCTGCCTGCCTGCCTGCCTGCCCTCTCCTCCCTACCTCTTCTCCCTTCCTTTCCTCCCTCTCCTCCCTCTCCTCCCTCCCCTCCCATCCCTTCCTCCCCTCCTTCTAAGAACAAACTTGGGATGCCAAATCAGTGTGAAGCGTAAGAGATTTGGAAGAGTGGATAAGAGGGAACTGATAGACTTGGAAGCACAAAAGCTCCCTCTGTTGCACCTTGTACTGTAAATATAATTTATTTATTTATTCACCCTAGAGAGAAAATACAATATGATGTTTTACCTTATGCAGTCTTAGCCAGTGACATGGAAAACAGTCTGTGAAGAAAATATACAAAATTTCTGTAGATTAAACTGAGTTTACTTACCTCCCGTGGGCCATGGGGACCTGTTTTCTGGTCACGATAGTGCAGTCTATTTGCAGTGGGTGTCACTGCAATCTCAGACAGCATCTGCTAAAGTTCTGTGGCAACAGGCTGAGAAAGCAACATCCTTTGGCTTTTCACAGACCTCCACCACTACTCAAGGCAGCATGAGTTCACTGACAGTTCGTCGCGTTGTAGACTACCACAAGCTAGTCCTTAATCCCTTACCTGTCTCTTCCCTTTATTTAATAATTTTTGTAGGGGAAGTAGCAGCAAGTTATAGGCAGCGTAAGGCTGCTGTTTTACCTCGTATTGTCTTAGCCACACAGAGGTGAGTTGCTGTATTTGAGCTCTTTACTGGCATCTGTATCTCAGTGTGGATGAGAGAAGTAGGATGCGGAGAACAGAGGAGGTTTTAGTTCTGCAGTCTGTGCTGCTTCATTGCAGAGCTTCTTTCTTTCCTTGCCTGGATCTGAAATGGAAAATGTTGCTATTTCTGCCTTCGGACAGGGAAGAAAAGCACAGAGAGTGTACCCTTCTATTTGTTAGAGCAGCAATGTTCAGATGGTAATGAATAATGTCAGCTTGGGATTTAAGGCAAATGGTTCTATATTTTGTAAATAAAAAAGGTATTTCAATCAAACAATTTATAACAACTAACCTAACAACCCCCCCACTAAGAGGTAGATCAAGTACGCTGCTATCTGGCCTTGACATGTAAATGTGGGTCTCCACGTGTCTCTGTATCCTTGCTGTTGTGATGTTTGATGATGAAAGTCATTCCAGCTTCATTCCTACTGTCACGTTGAAATAGTGCTTTTCTGAAATTTTCAAAGCAAAACACACAAGAGATCCTAGTACTAGCTGTACCAGATTTAACATCTGGACCTGAATAAAACAGCAGGATTAAAGCTCTTGGAAAAGCAAAACTTCATTTTGTAGTGTACCAATTTTTTCCTATTTTTATCAAAATTTTCAGTCAGCTATAGTCTGCACTACAAATAGAGGAAAGAGGTCTCCCAGTTAAAGTAAGAACACAGCTAAATAGTGCTTTTGACGTGCAGGGTATGATTTTCCAGTGCTTGAATCAGGATGATAAAGAATACAGGCATACAGTTCAAAATCCTCATTTCCCTGCACTACAAGCGAGAGGACCATGCCTGAAAAGCCTGAGGAAAGAGACCCACAAGGCAGCACTCTGTTAATTACAACTCTGGCCATGGAAGTCTTACATTTTGTATCAGTAATTTCTGTTGCTTTGGGGTTTTAAACCATAAAAGCGGTGGTTTATTGCCTTCATCACAAAATACTGAAATGGCTTATTTTTGTAATGATACCCAGCAGTAAAAGTATACTAATATGAAATGTTATTATTTTAATGGTAAGATAGAGTGTGACATATATGAAATCGTAATTTAGATATTTTTCTTCCAAGAAAAAGGCCAACAAAAGCTTTGCCACTTCAATCTTTCAGGATTACCATGTATAGTTCATTGCAAAAATCACATATAAGCTACGCTTGTGTAGCATAACTTATTAAAGCATTCCCTTTTTTGACATATCCATTTCTGTAAGGTTTCCATGTGTGACCTAGATAGCAGGTTTATAATAGCCACATTATATTACTAGGAATTTCCATCATCACTTACAAGAATAGGAAAATTGAATTTTGCTTAACAAGGATCAATTAAAAAAATAAAAAGGACAAGACTTTAAGTTCAAGTCAGATGATGCTGAAGTCACGTGGACTCCCCAATGTATTAGGCGTCTGCTTTGTTGCTCTCAAGTTCCTTGATTTTTTTCTCTTAATCCCATCCAAGATGTTCTTCATCTATATAAAATGAACTTTTGTTTTTATGCTATTCTCAGGGCTTAGTTGAGAAACAGGAGTGCAGCTGTGATGGCCTTGGTCATAGACTTTTTTCACTGAAACACATTCCTTTCTCCATGCCTGCATCCATGGGCCCTTGTCCAAAACCAACTAGATTGTGTTTATCTTGTGTCCTCCTTTACTTGAGCCTTCGTTAGGATCCTGTCATGCTCAGCCCTCACACTATGTCACATTCATTATGGTGACTCCTTTATTCCCCTTTCCCCAGACTTCGTCATGAGAACTGTGTCACATTACTTTGTGCTGAGCACATTTAACATTTTTTGTTAGAAAAAGGACAAACAAATGGTTCCAGGGATACCACGAGATCAAAATGTGTTCATCAGCCAAAATTCTTAACTTTTGGTAATGTTAGCCTCAGTTTGATTTTCTAAGAATGCTCAAGTTCTGTCAATCAGAATATCTAAAAAATCTAAAGCATCAAATGCCAGACTGTCATCTGAGAATTTAATTTCTGGTTGCTCCATGCCATTTTCCACTTTTTTGTGTTTGTCCCTCAGTTCAGTGTTCTTCAGATTAAGCCATTTGTTTCTTACTCTCAGAAAGTAGTATATGGGTGCTAATGCAGAGGCTTTTTACTGGCCCAGCAAATTACTGAACACAAATCTACAGGCAATTCCTTCTTCAGGTGCCCTTGAAAATATTCTTAGACACTTTATCCTTACAATGAAAGATAGTTTCTGAAAGAATTTCCCAAAACTTCCTAGTCAATTTGTCAAGATAGGGAATTTGTGCCGATGTGTCTTGCTGCCAAAAATGAAGTTAGTCTTATTTTCATATAAAACTGACTTTTTCTTGGAGGATTCACTTTTGAATGAATCATTTTCTATAAACAAAACTGGAGAGAACAAAACTGCTGAAAGTTATGGGAAGAAATGCATATAATTTGCACAGCCCTACCATTTAATAAGAGAATGATTACGTGCAGGTGATTGAATTAAGAGTTTTATCCTTTCCTTCCCTTTCCCAATCCCCTCCCTTCTCTTCTCTTCCATTCCATATTGGGTCACATTTTGCCATTAGACCATAAAAACCCATGATATGCTAATGGGATACGAGGATCTCCCTGAGGCCCCTTGTTAAAATTTTGTACCAGTGTTTATCAGAGTGATTTATTTGTCTGTTATGCAGTTCTCCCTCTCTAGATGCTGCATATATCCTTTCCACAGCTGACATGTCTCTTGGCTCATAAAATTTTCTCCAAATGAAAAATATTGCAGATCTGGCCACACTAAATAGCAGGAAAAGAACTTCTTAGTGGAGGTTATCCATAAACAAGTTATCCACCACGTCTTCCATCAAGTAACACAAACTGAGCAGTGCATTATCCTATCTACATATTCTGTGTGTTTTGTCAGCAGCATATAAACACAGCCAAGCGCAACTTAATGAACTATCTCTCTTTTATTTTTAGTTAGGAAAGAAAAATACTTCTTCTAGTCTCTTGCCGATGATAAATCACAAAACATGGGAGAATATAATTTTTTTTTTTGGTTTAGGGGAAGAAGAGCATCTAATGTTGAAATTTCAGTGACACATCATGGCAAGTGTATTTGCTAAAGGTTTTTATAATATATATGTCTCTACTTATATATCTCTTTAAAAAAAAAAAACAAACCTTGAGAAACTTTTAAAGTCTCAATATTTGTATCAGGCTATAAGCTTTTAAGTGTGAAGCAAACTGAGTTCACCTGAAGGTTGTTGCAACTACAGGGAAGATTTTTTAAAAGCACAAATAGGAAGTAGGTAAATATAATTGTGTAAAAGCCCCTTGTGCAAATCATCTACAGTGTGCTCTGCCTAGATGATCCAGCCACTTCAAGCCAGTTGTGTGGGCGTGTCTGTGCAAACCCAACTGCATGATTTAGAAGACTGTAATTAGTCCAAACTCAAACTGTGTATCAACACCCAGGAAATTTGAGTGGAAGATTAACATGGATTTTTAAAATTAGAATTAGAGAAAGTAGTGTATCATTTAGTGAAGAGCCTCGTCTAGTAGGCAGTACTATTCCTGGTCCTTTACTGCATCCTTTGCTATGACCCCTATGTCGTTGTATTAGTTTCACTAACAAACTGAATGGAATCTCATGTTCTCCTGGGTACAATTCTACCTTTCTTGTTTGTGTGACTTCTGCTTCCCATTCCAGCTGTACATGATGATACAGTCGTCTACTAAAGCAGGCTTTTAGCACTTCTAAACTGACATCCTCGTGGGGGTTTGCAAGATGAGAATTAAAGAGAGACAATGAAGAGTGTAAAGCTTGAATGAGATATTTTGGAAAACAAGTCTTGAGTTCCTGAAAATTTATCCTGGGCACCAACATACAGAAGCTGCTATAAAATATTCTGTTGGGGAGCACCTGGCTTTAAGGAGCTTACCCTATTAAATACAGACTTCTATTAAATATTACACTTAGATATTTTCTTGATAATTGCATGGAAGGCACAAAGGTGGACGATCCTTCCTGTCTTCTCATTGGATTACTCCTGCTGGACCTACTGACAGCTGTAGCATGTGTTCACAAGGGGGAACATCAATCACAGAGCCAGGAAGTTTCAGACTCAGAGTAGGAAATAACAGGAATTTCCTATCTCCTAGACTTAAGCTTTAGCCATGGGATTACAGCTACCTGTAGAGGCTAGTTTGTAATAGGTGTTAACTGATTTAAACTTAACTAATATTCAGGAGTTAATGTAACTCTCTTTTGCACATAAACAGTGCTCAGAGCCCCCTGCGTCTGTACCTACACATATACACACATTTTTGTTATTTCCATGTGCATAGAGTAGCACGCTTTTCCAGGAAATTCCCGGCTGAGAAATGACTTCAGGCTGCGGACCATTCTTCTGATCTTTCTTCTTCTCATGAATTTTAAACCTACAGGAGATGCATTCTGATACAGCTGAGGGCACAGAAGTAATTATAGGTTTTCTTTGCTTTGGACACACTTATTTCTCTGGGGGTTGCTTTCCTAAATGTGGAGTGTAAGAACTGCCTAAATAAACCAGGTGTCAGAAATTGATTTGCACAATCATTTTTATAGTGAACTGAGCAGCTGAGCCTTCTAGACAGCTGAACTCTGCTAAAGCCATAAGGATTCTCCTGTGTAAAATTAGGATATAAGGCATTTAGCATTTAAATTTTTTTTTTTTCATGAAGTTAGGCCCAAGCATTGCAGGGTGAGTTCATGTGGCTTAGGAAAATTGTTGTTTTGACTTGCTGTGAGTATGTAAATGAATAAAACATTTGTTCTTCAATTTACCTACTCTGTTTGTTGACAGTCATTAATTAGATGTTCAGGTGGAGTTTATTCATTAATGAGCAATTGCAGAAGTTCTACCCTAAATCTGTATCATTATAATTATGAAAAAAAAAAAAAAAAGAAAAAAAATTCTCTGGGCCATGCCAGAAAACACTCCATCATTCTTATCCCATGAGATAGCTGTTGTCTTATCAAAAAACAGTTATGTTGATTTTCCACATATATGGCTATATTTTATTAAACAAGGACTAGGGTCACCCTAGCATTTTGGACAATGCTAGACTTACATACATATAAAGACATAGCCTGCTGCTTTTGAGAGCAGTGGGACCATCACTTGGACTTGGAAAAGTAATTCAGGGTCCATTTGACTCTTTCATAGATATTATTTCCATTATTACCCATGAAAGAAAGAACCTTGATATAAAATACTCCTTAACTGAGGTGATGTCTCAGATCGACATACCTAGAAAATGCTAAAAAGCAGACAAACCAATTTTCACTTGTTTTATAGTTTGAGTAGGAGTTTTAGAGGAGAGGACTTTCTTGCCAAAAGCAGACTGCTGGGAACAGAGCTAATAGGGTGAGTGGGTGGGCAGGACAGGAACTGTTTTTTAGGATACATTTCTTAATTTCCAGTCTGCTCCTCAGAAAGAAGGCTCTGATCCTTCAACTCCATCCTGCTTTTCCCACTACAGAGTAGCAATGGTAACCCTGAAACGTGTAACATCAAACTTCTTGGTGATACTTGCTGCTTTTCAAG
Organism: Phalacrocorax aristotelis; assembly: GCF_949628215.1. Classification (NCBI taxonomy): domain Eukaryota; kingdom Metazoa; phylum Chordata; class Aves; order Suliformes; family Phalacrocoracidae; genus Phalacrocorax; species Phalacrocorax aristotelis. Next base: position 175,855,411 of record NC_134276.1, on the reverse strand, counting down.
TGGATTAACATAGCACCACCCAATTAGAGCACACCTGAAAGCATTTTCATTTCTTGGTTATTAAAATCTACACGGGAGCCCTACACTTGCCAGCAAGAGTTGGCAAAAGTTTCCCAGTGCTATTACCATTGGTTCAGTTTCTTTTGTAGAAACAGCACTGAGCCCCAGTATAGATCTGGTGCTCTAGGAACAGTGGTGCTGTTGGCAATTTAATTTTTTCTAAAGTGTTTTGCTTCTTAAGCAGGGTGCATCTTATATCAAGTAGCAGACTCATTATTATTAAATAATAAGGTAATAGATTCTTCTCTTCATATTGAACAGTGCTGGTATTAGACTTTCTTAGAGAAACTGTAAGAACTATTAAGAGATACGGATTTTCTGAACACTTACATTCTACTAAAAGCTCCAATGAGTCCACAGTGCTGCTTCTTATTAAAAAAGTCATTGAATAGTGCATTCAGCAAGATTTAGCCCTAGAAGTAGGACATCAAATATTACTCTATTATTAGAAAGTTTATTATTATTTAAGAAGCAGGAGTAGCACATTCTTATTGTAAATTATGCATGGGTATTAAAAAATTCCTAGGTGACTGAAGGTACAAATCCAATTAAAAGCCCAAACTGTTGAGGTGGTTTGAATATCTCATCTTAAATGAAGTACAGAAAACAGTAATGATCTTGTGGTAGAGATCATGAAATGAGCTGCAGGGCTTTGAAATTTCTGGCTGTGCCGTAAGGTGTCATGTTTGATTTCAGAGAAACAGTTTTCTCCGTGCCCAAGTTCCACACCTCTAAAGTGGAAATAGCACTGCAGAGACAGGCAATGATCATAAATCAGTTGGGTTTTAGAAACAGTTCCTATGCTGAATGCAATATAAAAAATTTATTAAAAGTCCTACCAAAAAAGTACAGTATAATGATATCTCATTATCTCTCTCTTTAAAAATCAGTTTTGACATAATGCTGCTGTATGTTGGCTTTAATTTGTTGGGGTTTTTTTAAATCTCCTTGGCACATAAAGGATGTTTGATTGCCAAGAACAATCAATTTATAGAGGAGCAAATGGCTTCCAGAACTATGAATATTAAATGATGTCTGAAACATTTTCTGTAAAAACGTATTGGTGGATATGTTTGAATGAGTGAATTTTGCCCGCTGCAACCCATTCCTTTAAATAGTTATGTAAAACTCTTCTTCCTTAGCTCTTTCACTCTCTAAAGACCAAATCTAGTTCCCATTAGTGGGGGCATCAGTGCAACGATTTTCAACAACTCCAGTGGATGTCGGTGTAGACCCAAATTAAAAAAAAAAAAAACAAAAGCTAAATTGCAAAAATGAAATCACAGATTGCACTTAACTGTTTGGTAAAAATAAATAAAATATGTGAAACTTTCAGGAATCCCTACAGGGAAGATCCTCACAATTGTCCAGGCCTTCTGCATCCCTCCTTTCAGGGGCAGTTACACACCTTAAATGTTTTTGAGAATTTGGGTTTAATTGATATATCTAAAGTCCCAATTTAAAAAACAAGGGTAGATTTTCAAGGTGTCTAAACATGCGAATAGGAGTTCGTGGAGTTTTTCTTTGAAAGCCAGTACACAGGCACTTTTGAAAATACCCGTAAGCACTTACCAACATATTAGGCAAGAAATACCTTTAAAAACTAGACACAAGTGACATCAAAACTAGAATTAAATCCAGATATTCAAAATTACTGAACTGACTCACTCCTGTTTATGTCAGTGTCAGGGAGTAAGGTACTTAAGTACCTTCTCAGATTTGGTCAGTGGGTTGCAAGAGTGCTTTACACTTCTGAGTCTGGATCAATGTCCTCTGTGCAGTAATCTAATTATCCATCCCTCAGGAAGGATACATGCTTCATCCCATATGTATTCAGTGGATTCCTATGGGTTCAATTTTAAACTGCATTTAAATTACAAGCTTTCGGTACCTTTTGTGGGAATTAGAGGCCAAAATACATTTGAAATCTTTATCTAATTGTTGTTCTGTTTCAAGCTGGGTTGCAGCATATCTCAGAGATAAATGAGCTATTCAGGTAGCTGAGCAAGCTGTGGCAACACCAAGTTCTACACGTGTTCCTTTGTTTTGGCATATATGTTAAGCCATAGAAAGAGCCATACTGCCCTGGATCACTTAAAGCTGCTGCAGCCTCTTTTGAAAGAAAGATTTCAGTGCTTTCAAATACTTTCTTTGTTTCTTGTATTTGCTTATGCACCACAGTGATGAATGTGATGTAAATATTGAAGCATCAGACATGCAGTAGAATGACTCCAGTTTTACACCATTGTAAAGGGAAATATAATTATTTGTCACTCCTGGGATAGCTAAAGAATAGGCTGGGTCAATATTCTGTCTAAAAGAAAAAGAAATGGGCATACAGCATTTGTAACTGCATCACTGAGGGTAGATTAACAAGCTCAAATGGTCAAGATTTCTCCTGAAAAGCTAGAAATGTGAAAAGGAAACTGTTACTGTGCCATTAAGGGAAAATATTAGGTGTTCTGAACAAAGATCCTTCTATTTCGGGAACCAAAAAGGCCCCCCAACACTACAGGAAGGACCTAAAACCAAAAGTAATACTAAAAAATAATGAATTGATTTTGCTCCAGAACTTCTTACTAAGGAAAAAAATTGATATTAAAAAATTGACATAAAACATGAAATCCTGTCTTGCTTAAGGCAATATAAATCTGTTAGAGGGTCCTGATTCTGCATATATTTATGCATAAGCTTAACTTAATGCAAGTGAAGAGTCCCTTTGGGTTTAATGGATTTGCAAGTGGTTTTTAGGCCGCTAGAGCATACATACTTGAACTATGGGGTAGAAGAAACTCCTGTTCTTGGAAAAGATCTAATGAAAGCAATATCAAGAAATACTCTAGAGAATCACTGGGACTATGTGAGTGAGTATACAAAGACTGGTAGGATAAGGACATGGAAAAGTAAATGATGTGGCTTGCCAGTATCTCTATGTAAACTCAATTTTTATATGAAGTTTTTTGTTTTTCTTGGCCCTTCACAAATCCTTGCTTTGTTTTTGATAGGTTTTTGAGTGTATTTATTTTGGTTTTAGGGGCAGTAGTTGAAAGTGGGGAAAAATATAATTGTCTTTTCTTTTTTGCTTAACATTTTAAGTATACAACATAAAACCCATAATTATTCAGTTGGCTAATTGCATATTTTTTCTGGCTCATTGTTATCGGTGGACAATAATTTGTTGTCATAGATGGTTTGTTGGGAAAGAGATTTAGTTTAGTCCAGTGGCAATACAACAGATGGGAAACTCTGAATTACTGAACTATTTCAGAGTGTGTTTCCTGACTGGCTTAAAGCTTCCATGCTTGTTTCCCCACTCTGTGGAATGGCAAATAATACTCCATGGGTAAAATCAGTGAGAAGTTGTCCTTCACTAGAGCCAGGTTTTACGCCTGAGGTTTATCTCACAGTGGATTTGTGGCAAAAAACAATATGCATCAAAAGCTTTCTTTTTAAATAGAAAGTGTGTTATAGTTTTGGTATATTAATTAGAATATTTGTTTCTCAGAGAACTTTATACTTTGAAAATTTTATGTGACAGCGTGTAATTGTTGCAGATGAAAGATTTTCATTCTGTAGTCTGTGCTTTCTCGAGGTGGCTTCCAATATGCTACACAGTGGTCGAAGAAGTACTGCCAGGTGGTCTATACAGAGGCCTTCCCTGCTATCAAAGTAGCAATGCTCACATCTCTTGTGGGTCCATTCATAATCCTTTAAATTCCAAAACCATTTTGGGAAATTACATTTTTAAATATGAATATTTTTTTGTTCCCGGTTCAAATTCTTCAGTGTTAGGACTATTGCAATAGAGTTAACTGTAGTCACAAGTTTTTTCTGAATAGTCAGGACAGGACAAGCATGGAAGTGCTGGGTCTGTAAATGATGATTTGAGTGCTAAAGTAAAATTCCATAACCAGGGAAGGAAAAGTCAACATGGATACAAGAAAGAAAGAGAGGTCATAACCAAAACACCAAAAAGCATCACTGCACATTAATAAAAGCCTGTTGCATCTAGCTACCCTTCACACCATTCTAATACTATTTCTGATGCAATCAGGCATGCAACTTACCAAAGGGCAATGTGTTTTGGGATTGAGTGGCTCCAGGATAGATGGCTGTAGGTTATCTCTTTCTTAAAAAATGGTCTGCAACGTGACCACAGTTGAAAAGCAGTGTTACAGGTTATATTTAGCTAGACACTGAGTTCAGTTTAAATAAGTAAGAAAATAAAAATCCCAGTTAAAAATATGGTGAAAGGACAGAGTCTTGGCTAGTTCCCAGGTGGTTAGTGGTCTCAGGTGATGTTATAATGCAAGAGCATGAGAACTATGTATCTGCTCCATCACTTGAAAGCCAACAAGGGGTTCTTCTTCTTGATTCACCATATTTTTTGGGCCTAAGCACAAACAGGTTAACCTGAGTTTTTCCGTGCCTCTTATTTCATCTTTTGAGGGCTTCAGTGGGACCTAAGTAGAGAGTACATCTTCCACTGACCTTCTGTGTTAGAGTGAATTTCAGCCTAAATGCCTGTTTTGGAATGAGCAGCTTTTATTTCCTTAAGGAAAAACAAAATTGCTTCTGATTTGTTGATACCCAACAAAAGCATCCAAATCCATTCAGTTCTGTTTGTTTTGGGTTCTGAAGAAAGCCTTCTTCCCAGTTGGGTTCATACTGCAATTTATTTTATGAGGACTTTTAACATTAGTGAGAAGAAAGGGGATGTGGAAAAGGGAGATAATATGTTAATTCAGAAGCAGCTCATTTTAGGAAAGAGTTGAGACTTCCTTTCTCCATAATTAGCACGGTTTTTAAACTGCTGACAGGGCTGTGATGCTGCTTATTATGAATAAAAGCTGGACACTGGCAAAGTTGGGTTGAAATCTTTCCAGGAAGATTTTGAAAGCAGAACTATATTTTATGTTCAAATGTTATATTTTTATCTTAATTTTCTGTCCCCTTTGACTACTATTATAAGATTAAAGTTAGAGGGATAAAGACATTTGAGAAGCTGGGTTAAAGTTAAATTGCCTGAGTCAGTTCAAACAACCAGAAACAAAGCTTTATTCTTCTTGGGTTTTAAGGATTACTGTTGATGGCTAAAATGGTCTTTTGTGACACTGAGATTAAGCAACGTTATATGATAGTGCTCTGTCTTGATTCTCCTTATTCAACTGGAGGACTCCTCTTTCCTACCAGCTGTTACTATCATCAATTCATTGTCTTCAGGTTGGCTTTAAGAATCTCCTCTCATAAAAGAAACCCCAGACCAATCCTTCTGGACATTTCAGCAGTATCAAGATATCCAATAATTTAATCAGTGTCATAATAGAGAATGTTTTTCTGTAGTCTGGCTAAACTTGATAATAAACAGAAAGGCTGTGACTCTATGGTGCTGCTGTCAGTCAGGCTTGGCATATGGTGGCACGGGGATGACGTGTGCATGATTTTTATCTGAATGCTAGCGGTAACAGTAACCAAAAAACATCTGGCACTCTTTAAAGCTTGAGTCTGCTCTTTACTCTGCATCTTTGCATCACTCACCTGCAATTTGAGGACTGAGGTAATTTGTTTTTTGTTCTGTAAAGGCATGTTTCTATTTAATCGAGAATTGTTACTATCACTATTCAGATGTTCAGGCAATATTATGTATTTTTGTTCCTATTTAAGTCATAAAAGTAGAAAATTTTATTGCTGTGTCATGAGCAAAATGCATGAGAGTGAGGTGGAAGACTTGAATGAATATCTGAGAAAACAATGCAGTACTTCCACACAGAAGTGTCATCTAGTCTTCCCATCAGTTCAGTGGAAGTGTACCTAGTGGGTGAGGGTATAATAAAAAGTTCATTTGCAGGTGGAAGTACAAGAGACACTTTATCATCCCAATATGTCTTTATGTGTCGTCTCTGCAGACACCTCCTAGGAGTGGAAAACCTGGGAGATGCAAGTAAGAGGAATCCTCCATCAGTGCCAAGCCAGGGAGAAAGTGGGTGTCCCTGAGGAAACTGAGACACTTAGTGACCAGAAAACACTGAAGAACATGTTTCCCAGTTAGAAAAAAAGGACTATTAGGACAACATGGGGACCATAGCAGTACTTCAGTGGTCAGGATGTCAGTCTTTGAAATTAACAGGGATTTTGTCACTGGCTAATCTAGTGCAAGGATTTCAACCCAAAAGTAGGCAGACCTGGTTGCTGACATAAAGGTTTCTTAGCAGCAGGAGCTAGTGGGGAGTCATCTCATCATGAGTGGCCACAAACAGTCCAGTGGAAAGCTGCAGAAGGGGGAACAAATGGGCAGTGATATGTGCTAGCTTTGGGGATGTCAGAGAGAAAAAGGGCACCACAGAAGGTAGCCCATTGGCCTGCTTCTCTGCCTGTGCTGTGCCATACTGCCAGGCCTGGGGAACGTGCCTTGCCTGAGTCCCAGGCTCAGCTCACAGGAGTATACTGCTGCTCTCTTCACTGCTGAGAAGTCAAACCCTAGAAAACATGGCTAATATTTGAAGCAGTGTAGGTTCATATGTAAAATACCAGGGTGCAGCAGAGGAGGGTGTAATTTGTTTAAAATCATGGCAGGGATGTCAGAGATTTAGCAGGAATCCAGGCCTGTCTCAGAGCACAGCTCACATTGCTGACTTCCCCTGCAGCAGAAGCATGGGCTTCGGGCATTTTGGTTTGCTGTTTTGCTGTTTTTGGCCAACACCAAACGTGCTTCCAGGTCAATACGGAACATTGCTGGCAAGGGTTGAATTCCTAAACTTCCTGAATTTGGTAAGAGTTTTATTGTTGTCACTGATTATGGAATTTCTGTCCAAAATATGTCTTGATTACTCATATAAAGATGGCATAGAAATGCACTGAAGGAAAAAACCCTACCTGAGAAAGTAAAGTGCAGGAAACTAAGTGTTTTAAGGTTTCTTTTATTTATTTGTTTCTGTAACTATCTTTTCACTCCATATGTGTTTTCTTGTTTTGGGGTCTCTGCTTTCATTCTTTCCCCCTTCATTGCTCTTGATAACCTTTTTTATAACTCTTATTTTGTTTCTATGGGAGCAATACGCTTTCATTGCCAACTCTACATTTTAGTCCAGATGACATATATTTTCTTCCTATATGTTATCTGAGATGCTGAGGACAGATGGCACAAGCAGTTATTTGCAGTGGTTAGCTTAGGCAAGTCCTTAGAGCTATGTCCCCTATATATGCGCAGTAATGCCTCAGTGTATGCTCTTAATTGGCCTTTGGTAGGTCATCTGTCTAAAACCTGGGAGAACTGTTTTCTTGGATATCTTTGGAATGAAAGAATTTATTTCATCTATGTAACACAGAGACAATTTAAAGGGAATGCTCTTTGAAATGGTTTTATTTCACTGTAAATCTTGCCAAATGAAATACAGTTTTGTACAGTTGGGCGGTGCATCAACAGAAGTGTAGTTCAAACAATGAAGATAATTTCTTTAATGTTTTGAGGTTGCCTACACTGAGCAGCATTCTGGGTGAAGGGTAAACATCTTAATGGGAACAGTTTATTCATATGAATCCCAAATCTTTGCTGCAACTGTTGCTAAGCATTCCAAGCTGCCATCTTTCATCTTCTCCCAGATCATAAAATAAATAATATTTTTTTCCCTATTAGGTATTCAGTATCTCAGACATTTCAGTGGGGATGTCATGAAATGGAAACACTCTCAGGGATTAGTGTGTAACTTGTACTTCCTTATGTCTAGCAGCTGTCAGTCTGAGGAAAAACCCAAATATAGCATCTTCTTTACTGTTTGATAGGAATGCTTTTCTCAGTGGCCTTTATACTCCTCATCAGGAAAATGTCACCAAAATCCTCCCCTTTTTTGTTGTTGTTTTTGTTTTGGTTCTTTTTTTGGTTGGTTGGTTGGTTTGGTTTGTTTTTCTGTTTTGTTTTGGGTTTTGTTTTAAATTATATAGCTTTCCAAGTGCAACTGGCAGTGTCAGGAATCACAAGACATATTTGTACTTCAAAGAAACTGGTTAGATGAGGTGCAGTATGAAAACAATGCTATTGCAGGTTAGCCTGTGCATTTTTTGAGTAAAGTATCTTCTACAAGCACTGAGAAGTCAGTAACAACCATCAGTGGGAGTAGGCTGAATAAATGGGGTTAGAGGATGTCATCCAGCATGGCAGGTTATCAAACTTTGCTAAGTCTGCTTCTAGAGCATACGACATGTCAAATCTAATTGCAGATATTGGAGGAGGTTGTTTTTGTATCCCACAACAGCTAGCACTACAGTCTCATGGGTAAATTCTAGTTTTTTGATGGTATTTCTACACAGATTCTGTGATTCTTTGCTCAGTGTTTGTCCGTTAATAACAAAAGTTACTTTATTAGATGTAATGAGTTAGGAATGGGTGGCCTATAACAAATATTCAGAAATCTATTTTAATGCTAATGTGAGATAAAAAATAGAATTATTGGGCTTGTCTGTATGTATAGGTGTGAGGACTGCAAATTTTGATTTGGAAATGTCAAAGTTCATTCTGATTTTTGTAATGGAAACATCATATAGAGCTGTAAAGACAACAAAATATCCCCTGTTGTTTTGTTGATTCAAAGACTTGCTTTCAGTTCTGTACTGTAATGTTTTTCGTTGTAAGAGAGCTTGTCAGAGAGCAAAACATCCTTGTCTTCAAGACAGACTCCCAGAAGGAATACAGTTTCCACGGTGTGATCAGAAGTCCAGGCAAAATTTAATTTTCTACACCTAGGATAAGACACTGTGCTAGGAACATACAGACTGCGCTGGTACGGCTCACAGGGAGCATTGCTGTGGCCAACCTTTACAGTGTTTTACTGCTTCCCTCCAGCTCCCAAATCACTAGATCTCACCAGCTGCCTCCCCTGCCCATGCGTGACGCCAGCCCTGCGTATGGCGCCGATGCACATGGCTCTGTGTGCCACATCGCAGGTGCTGCAGAGCCGTAACAAACCGTGCCTCGATTGAAAGTATCAGTTTGACCTGCTTCACTCACTGCATAATGGGCTTGGGAAGTACAGCTTAATGGGATTTCAGAGTGATCTGAAGCAAGACGTTGAGGTCTCATTTCAATGCACTAGAGCTGAACCAGAGAAAAACAACAACAATATTTTCTTTCCATTTAATTGCAGCATACTTTTCTAAATCATCAAAGCTGCACTGTTCCATGGAAAGTTGAAATTTTGGGGAACATACCTTCCGGAAGGCATTTGGACAGAATGCTTTCAACTGGAAAAATTTTTGGCATGTCCCTAAATTCTGCATCTCAATAGGAAAATAGTGGAAAAAGAAGTATTTTTTTAACATTTGAGTAAACTCTCGCATGAATTCTAAAATAGAAACTTTAATTTTATTTTCATTCTACCATGCTGCAATTTATCTAATTTGTCTTCCTAGAAGAATGGAAGGCTAAAATGAAAAACAAAAAAAATAAAAATTTGGAAGTTGTTCAGTATTCCATTAATAGTCTCCGATTAGGAGAAAATTAAAGAACAATACAGTAATAATAAATTATCCCAAGAGTGTCTGAAACTTGTGCACATACTCATGGAAAATCAAGGACATAACTATAGTAGTTCAGATTGAAGAAAATTAATTATTTACTGGTTTTCCAACAGGGTCAGGGTACTGCGGTAAAGACAGAAATTCACATGCTTGGACAGAGGAAAGACGTAGTTTATAGAGTCTAAGAAATATTTGTGACAGCATGAATCTATCCTCTCTTATTCCTAAAATGGGACTTAAGTGAGACATAAGAAGTACACAAGTCTAGTGCCAGCACTCTGCACAGGGGTGAATTTAATCCAGAATGAATAAGGGTCTTTTACTTATTTTGTTTATTTTCTGCAGTCACTCTGCCCAATTCCTAACAGTGTGTTTTTCAGATGGTGTTTTCGGACAGCAATGCACCACCTTTAAGTCAAATACCAAGGGCAGTTTTTATAGGAAAGTTAATGTATTGCCTGAATTTAAATCAACATTTTGCTTTTTTAGATTACTCAAGTGGTAAGAAACCCACTGTTAATTTTTAAATGTTGTAGTTTAGAACAAGTGCTTAACATTTATGAGCTAAACCACATGAAAAAAGAAATATTAGGTAATAATTGGAACAGAACTGGGCTTTCTCCCCATCAGATGTGTAGTTTGTGGTGCAGCACCTGATAATTACTGGCATTATTTGTTTTATGAGAGCATTTCCCAAGTGTGATATCCTGTTCGGTGCAACTTGTGGTTGCAAATTTTGCCACTGCTTCACCATTAACCATATTGGCGAGCTCTTATTTCAGCATACTCAACTGTTAATTCAATCATTTAAACATTTTAAGTATCTGACTTCTAAATGTGAATGGGAGTAATCTGGTTTCTTTTTAATATAACTGCTATAAATGGTGTTAACATGGCTAAACTTTCTTTTAATACTGATTTTTTTTTGTTTTTATGTGCTTCCTTACTAATTTAGAGCTTGTGGAAAACATCTGTGTTGTTTGAAGGTAATTTGCCTTTTCATCAACTTTTTTTTAGGTCCAGTGTAAGTAAAGTAGTTTGCACTAAGGGCCTAGAAGGCAAGTTTGGATTTGTGTGTTTGGAATAATTTATTCATTATTAATATCAAGAGAAATATGATGGCCTTCAGTAATAAAATTGGATCATAATATATTTGTTTTCACATATTTCTTTTTGGATGTTTCCTGTGTTCAGCTAAACAATTGCTGGTTTTAATTACTGATCTGTTATGTGTATGTGTTTGTATATATACATGCATGAGTGTGTGCATTTGTAATTTGCCTTTCTTTTCAAATATAATTAATTGGTAGATACGCCTTTGTAAAGATAGGTGTTAAAAAAATTATCTTTTCTCCAAAAATATCTGGGATTGGAATTCTTTCCAAAAAATCAGTAGGTGCAAAGACAACAAATCTTAGTAATATACGTCTTGTCTTCATTTTTGCATCAGACATTTGTTAATAATTCAGTCAATATTAACTCATATTAATTCTTTGGTAGATGCTTAAAGCCAGATTCAGACATTGTTTCAAAATATGCAATTCATACAGATTACAGGGGGAAAAAATTATAGCAATATTAAAACAATCTTATTCTGTACATATGCAAGCAATCTAACCGCTGAACTCTGAAGACTAGGTCTGTAATTTTACAAGGGAACTCTCATATGGGAGGTGGAGGTATGCGTCTGCTCTCCCCCCCCCCCCCCCCCCCCCCCAATATTGAATAGCATCTTGACGTTATGGAAGTTAGAAATCTTACTGTAAACATTTATATAAGCAATGATAAACTTTGCCTTAAGTGTTTTCTTAAAGCAAGTTATTTTAATCCTATAAAGATACCATACATTAAAAAAAACCAAAAACACATACAGCTGTTTGTCAGGAGGACTGTATTCAGGAAGACATTTTGTGGAATTAAGAAACTCTTAGCTTTGGGGCTACTTTCATCTTGCCTCAATGCAAAAACTAGTGAAAACTAGTGTAAATCTTTTGCTTTCTTTCTGTACTTTACAAACAATACATATTTTGCAGCTGAGAAAATGTCTGTGATGCATGTGATGCAACCCCATGTACTTTAAATTGGGGGTCTCTTAAACCACGTTATTTTTGAAACAGTAGCTTTCTCTCTGTTGTCAGTGTGTTTTCTGGGCTCACGTAATGGCCAGTTTAATGGCACAATCGGATTAATGTTTCAGAAGGTGCTATTTTGCTCAACCATACTAATCTGTCTGCCAAAGTTTATGGATAATTTATAAACCTCTGGATATAGGAATTTAAAATAAGAGCACTGATAAAGTCCTTAATTCCAGTGGCCTTTGTCTCACGGGGGAGCTGTGTCATGGTGGTGCTCAGCAGTATGTTTTACTAATCAGGGCTGTTACCAGTGACCCTTTGATAATCTGTTCTTCCTCGTGTTCATGCACAGAACCGTTTTCCTTTGGTGATCTTACCTAAAAGTTAGTGTAGGGAATAAACTTCTCAGATAAGGACAGGCTAAAGTAAAGCAGAGTAATACATGTGTTACTCCTCAGAGTAGAGTAAAATTTCATTGCTGAAATTCTTGGTTTCACACTAGGTCAGAGACAGTTGTATAATAACATAAACTCATGAGCAATCTCATAGTGTCAATTCTTTCTCTTTCCTCCCCCCCACCACACCTATCTCCCTTATCTTCTAAAAAATCTTAAAATTATCTCTCTCCAGACTGTGCAAATGCACTTTTTTCTCCTTTCAGAAAACATGTGGTCAAACCTGCCAGATTTGGTGAGGTTAGCATGAAACTGGAGCCATCAGTTTCTGGGGACATTTACTCAGCTAGTCACCCACTTAGTGCCATAATGGTGATGCTTCTCAGCGCCCAGTATTTCACAGGAATCCCCAAAAGATCTGTCAATAGCCTAACACAGTTTTTCTAGGAAACTCCATAGGACATAGGGGAATGTTTTCTTCTCCCTGTTGTTATATTCCCTCTCTAAGGAAATCCTATGGAGAGAGATGTGAAGCTGTAATGGTACTCGTGGTGTCTGTGCCCTCTTCCTCCAACTGCACCGGGTAACCTGGTGTGACTTAGATTCCTTTAGAGGTGGAGGGGTGGTGCTCTGTTACTGGGAATCAACCTCATACTACTAACAAGGAGGAGAAAGGCGGACTCGTACCAGATGGGAATTGAGTCCCTCCCTGTACAGCCTGCAGGAAGATGAATTGGCCACAGAATCACACTGATTACACATCATATTTTTCACACATTTTAATATGCGTGTGGCTTGGGTCCAACTAAAGCATCTGAAACAGTGCTGTTAATACTCAGTATTTCCTGGTGTTGCTGGATTAACAGGCCTTTGTAGCCTGGTGTCTCAATCTGCACTAAGGGTTCTTTGCCTGTCAAATGTTGCATTTGGAGGGGGTGAAGGTATTGTCAAGATTGGCAGCATGCTCCTACCCTCGACTCACCTGGGGCCAGACTGCAACCAGCTCAAAGCATACAGAAACTGGGGGCTAGACAAATCAAAGCAGACAGTCAAGCATCAGCCTAGGTTCCTTTTTAACATATTTTAATTTGTTACAGCTCTCATTTTTTTTCTTTTGCTTCTACTATAACTGAAATCTGCAGTCTTGCTTTTTAGCTTTTTTATCATGAGATTTCATCAAGATGTTGAATGCCCGACACTTGGGTTTTTCAGCCTTCTGAATTCAACATTTGCCTTTGTCAGGGAGAAAATGGTGCTTTCAGCCACAAATATTTCAGCTTCCATTGATGAAAAGAGAGCTTATGGTTTGTAGGGAGATGTAGTATCTTTTATTATAACAGCTGATACAGCTGAAGGAAAAAGTAAGTTTTGGGCACACAGCCCTGGTTAAGGAAGAGCTTGTGAGAAAAACTTTTACTCACTGCTTGATCCACATTAAATAAAATGTGGATGAGTACAAGACAGGAAAATCTCTGAGCAACAGCAGCTGCTCAGTGTTTTGCAGTAGTTCAATACAGAAATGTTATTTCAGCTCAAATTCTCCACTTTTAACAGATGGCATGAGAAGTGGTAATCTTCCTGGAAAACGGGCCATCTCACTTCCACTTTCTTCTACAAACTTGCCAGTAATCCTCTATGTAAAGACATGAAAAAGTTTTAATGATATGAATATTGTTTTAGAATATTGCAGAGAGGTATGTATGCAGAGATGTGCAAATGCCATGTTTGTGGCAGCCATCTTCGACATTTAGAAGAAACCAGCCTCCTCGGGCAAATATCTGCTATGCATGAGCAGATTGGTCTCGCCATCGGTTAATAAAACTACCACTGAGTCCTGGGATGGAAGTCAGCCCTGTGGCAGCTCTAGCCATGCTAGAAATACTCAAAAATCTCTTTAAAGCAGAAGTAGCCCTTCCCTGAGTCTATCCGGTTCCCCTCTGTGTTCAAAGCTCAAGCTGGATATTGTTCCTTTCCTATCTACCTCCAATCATCCAGGCCAATGAGTAACCAACTCAGGGTATTCCCTGCCCTGTTCGGAGGATTAAGAACAAAAAATAAATATTTTTGAGGGGAGAAACTTCTGCCTTTATATTCGTTCTGTGGTAGTTTGGGAAAATATTTCAATAGCTTGGGTCTACCTGTTATATCAACTGCCTTTTTCTCTTACTGTTAGAAAACAGAGGCTGTATTTAGGTTCAGAAAAGTCTGCACCAGCGTGGTTATTTCTGCCTGAGAAATATGCTGCACGCACACCTAGTTCTCAATCTCTCTCGTTTATGTTTATATTTGCTGATTGGCTTTAGAGTTGTTTACTTTTCAAAACCGAGGTTACCTGACTCATTAGATGATGTGAACACTTTGTGAATATCTGATCTGGATTTCTAAGTCAAGCAGTCTCCAATAATTGCAGCTGAACTATAGTCTGCTTGTTAGGGAAAGATTTAGTGTTACCTAAAATATTTCCAGTGATGGAGAAATCACCACAACTGTTGCACTGTTTTGTTCATTAATTTTTCTGACAATTAAGAAATGTGCATCTAATTTCTAGTCTTAATTTGCAGGGCTTCAGCTTTCACCCCTCCTATACCTTCCTTCTATTTTACAGTACAGCTGCCTACAGAAAAGCTTGCGTGATATTTGCAGAAGCCCACTTATCTGAGTTATGTTGTGGTAAATCTGGCCTAGGGAAAAGGATTTTTCTTCTCTATGTGGTTTAAGCTGATTACAGCATTCATATAACAGGTGGGGAACATCCTCCCTTTTTTTTAATGTTAAAAAAATAAATCAATCTACTCAAAGTATTTATTACTTCAGAAGTTATAAAAATCATGACATTACGAAAAAAAGTAGTTTGCTTAGTTTCATTATGTGTTGGAAATGGTACTTAGGGTGATCTAGAGTTTAATTTTGGGAAAAATTGGCCTATTTTTGAGATTTGTTTTGCTTTGATCTTGTATTTCCTAGGGATTTTCCACAGCTTCTGTGTCATAAAAGCTGCTTTGCCTGTTTGACCTTAGTGGAAGTTATATAGCAGGCTGTTTCCTTGTGTTTGCATAGCCTGAAGTTTCTCTTTCTTTCCTGCACTTTTTAGGTAATCCTTGACTACTTTTATTCTTAAATAAAAATTTTCCAGATATCCATCCTAAATATCTCATTCAGAGGAATAAGAGCTGCCTTGTCTTCCTTCTTCACTAGAATTACAATCTCAGTTCTATGCACTGCCAGTGGACTAAGGTTTCTGCAAGAGGACAGAAGACATTGAATGATATCAGGCAAAATTTTGGCCTTTTTAAGCATAGCTGGAACATATGCAAGGACCAAATCTGTGGCATTTGTTTTGGACTAATTCCTCAAGTTTTAAACAATACATTTGAGACTATGCTGTTTCAGACAGTTCATTGCTTTGTTTCTCTGAATCTTGCCAGAGATAATGTACATGCCCTTTTTATATTTTATAGTGGCATATCATGATTCTGTTGTCTTGAAGTAAATTTCCCATTATTTATTCTTCTGTATATTTTAGTATTAATTTCTAGTGTTTGTCCCATGTCCTAATCAGAAGAAAAGAAATTCCTATAGCTTCTACTTCCCTTCCTGTGTAAATAACAAATATAGAAGAGAAAAATCTCAATAATCCGGAAGCAGGTGACCCCACATTACTCTTTGTGTTAATAATGGTTCTGAACATATGCCAAATAGGCTTTAGCAATGTCTGACACATATTTAAAAAAAAAAAAAAGAGCGAGAGATTTGGACATGTGTATGCTTTTGGAAAAATACAAACATCCTGGATGAGATAACCAAGGAGGTCATTTTGTATTCTGCTGAAAACCCTTGAAATGAAACACAGCAGTTTTGAACCCTGCTGCTGCCATGTTTATAGAGACAAAACATTCCTCTGGAGAAAATGTGCTAGAGTAGTCCAAAAGCATGTCTCCTGCTTGGGGCTTCTGTGCGCATACTTTAACAAAGCTTTCAGGAACCAAGTTATTCCTTTGCCCAGGTAGCATTTTGAAAACAGTTGTAGGTGGTTACAATGGCTTTGTAGGAATTTACAGTTTAAAGAAGGGGTGAAATTTCTTTTTCCCTCCTTTTTCATGCCTGAATTTTTGCTCTCCTGAGCCTGAATGTGTTACATTCTTTTGCTTATGAAATAAACTAAATCCAAATCAAACAAAGTTTCTTTGCTCTAAGTTCTTTTCTTTTTTTCCTTTTTTTTTTTTTTTTTTTGGACTCTATTGCCCAAATTGGGTTGAAATGTTCAGTCCCATTTTATAGCAAAACCACAGTTTTGTAGCTTTTTCCATGCTGAATTACAGATCAGTTTTGCTTTCAAGGATGACAGACACAGACTCAGTTAGATTGTTGTATCTGTCTTAACTTGGGTTTCTTATGTTCCACCCTAGCAAAAACTGACTTGCCAAATATTTTTATTGGCTTGTCACCTTTACTGCTATAAAAACATTAGATTGGGTATCTATTAAAACCAGATTTTAAAATGCTTGAAAATCTTAAATATGTATTGCTGTAATATGCATGGGGTCATTTTAGTGAATGTCTGATTTTTCATAAGGTTTTTTTAATTCCTAAAATCAGCTTGTCTAATTTAAGAGTTCCTTAGGCACTATATATGCTGTCTTCATGAGGGAATGGATAATTATTCTGAAATCTGTGCAAAGTTTTAGCTAAATATTCCCTCTGAAATGTCAGGGGAGGACATGGTAGCAAGAACTGCCCTTGGAGCAAGATGATCAGCAGTGTCACAGGGAAGATGAGTCTGTCAGAAAGTCTCCAGGAGATGCTAGCTCTGAATTTCTGAATGGGAAAAAAATTGTAGGGAGCAACAAAATCCTACCCATTTGAACTGAAATGGAAGTTTTTGAAATAAAAGTAGACAGAAGTGCAAAATTACGAGGCATCTTTATATTTGGTGTGGTATATGGGCGTGGATACTTCCTAAAGTTGTGGTGGACTTATCCCCATTTATAATAGCTTGTCAAAATGTTAGAGACACATACAGTTCATTAAAACTAAGCCTTTGTATAATATAGGTGAATTTTGATTTGCAACACTCTCCTGAAAAGTATTTTGTGACAAGGGATATGATTAAATGGGATATCCTGTTATAATAAGAGGTGCTAGCAGTGTTTTTTCTTCCTTCCTGCCCCAGAGCTGTCTCTAGGCCTCCAGTGACTTTTTCTACATGTCTGTTTACAGTAATTGCTATAAAGGGACCGACCATCTTTGACCTGCAGTAATCTTTTATTGCTTCATACAAGTCTTTAGATTTAATTTTCTTCTTTTTAAATGACTTATACAGTTTTCAGTTGAAACACAATAAGATATCCTGATAATCATTTCATGACACCAGATGCATGCACTTCTGTTTGTAATGTATTTGGTGTCCAAGATGTTGTATATGGAAAAACGATAAAATGTAGAGCTTAAAAAGCCAATCTTTCTTGGGCTTGACTACAAACTGCACCTCTAACCCTTCTTTACAGCCGTATTTTCTGATCCTGCTTCTTTCAGAATACTTCCTTTGCATTTACAAATCATTTAAACAGATTCCTGTGTCATGGTAATTCAGCTTTTCCTGCTGTTTCCACATGAAAAAAAATCATGCATATATATCTGAGGTTTTGGACATGTACTGGAACAAAACCAAGAAGCTGTACAAAGCTATTGAAAATTAGTAGTGTCAGATGCAAAATACAGGTTCCTTACTCTTGAAATATTGGTGGACATCCATAGTTGTCTTGTTTACTCTTTAAACTGAAGAACTTTACTTCGAGTGGTTAATTTTTCTGTGTTTTGAAATAATGTCTGGAGATGGGAACTGATTGAAGTGCAACTGAGGTAGTGAAAGTGAAGAGAGAGGCAGAAAGCTGACGAGAGCCTGGGACAGTGTGGAGTTTTGTGCGGCATGCTAGTGTGTATGGGAGCTCAGAGTTGCTCCCAAGGGCCCCTTGTTTAGATGTAGCCTTTTTCCACAGATCTGCATTTGGAAATGCCTGCTCCTTTGGAGCAGGTAATGGAAAAGGGTCTTTAACTCCTCTTATTTAAAAAAATTAAAAAGTTATGAACCAGCAGTTCCACCTGTGCTCAGGTCTGCCAAGAGCTGCAGGGTACAATGAGGGCCAGCCCTGCCTTGTGTGAAACCAATGATGGATCTATTTCAGCTACGAAGGCATGCAAATGTTTGACAGTGTTAAGCTGCCAGGCTACAGATAATGTAATGCTATTTCTTCAATTAATTTTTAAAGTATTAACTAAGGTTCTGAGCTCTGAAGTATTTTAAAATAATCAGCAATTTACATGCACTGTTATTTAGTAATCATGAAAGTTTACTTTTTTTTATTGAGGAGATCCTACATCACTACAGCAAACTGATGCAAATGAATCTCCAAATAGTAGCCTCATCAAATTGATGATCCTGTAGGAGAAATTCAAACAGAATTTTAAGAGCCCTCAAAAAGATATACTTGCACAATTCCCGCTAATTAATTGATTTTGCTAAAATTTGCCATTTAAATTACAAGAGTTAAATATATAAATAAATGTTTACAGAACCAGGGACTTTGTTTTTAAAATGTATGCTTTTTTAAAAATGTTTGTATTTGGACCATCTTTTGCTTTGTTATACTATAAACATTTTTGTTTGCTTTCCCTGTATATTTGTAAATTATCTGTTGAAGGAAAGACTATAGTAACATTGTATGAAAAGGAAAGTGATTAACAGTAATGCATTTTTTTCCAATTCTGGCTTGAAATTCTGTGGAAAAAATGCAGTGTGAGATACGATAAAATCAGTAGCTGAGGATTTAGGCTTTTCAAAAATATGATCAGTGACAGAATAAGATTTGACTAAACTTACTGAGGTGTTGCCCACAAGAAAGATTTTAGGGCAACTTCCCAAGTTGCAAGAGCAACAACCCTAATACTTCCTGCTGCCAAAGGCCAGTCCCGTACACTGACTCCCTTGTCATCCAAACCTGTCCTGAGCCAGAATACATGCTGGTACCAAAACACTGGGTGCTGGGGAAAGCTTTCTAAATGCTTTGAAGGTAAAGTACTAGAACAGGTTGCTTAGCAAAGCTGTATAATCCCCTTCATGGGAGACAGTGAAGATGTGCTCAGGCAATGATCTGATGTGTGTGGCCCATGTACTTAATCCCCGTCTGTGCCTCGGGGTCAGCCAGATGTTCCTGGAGAGCCCTTCTTAGGCTACATATCTAGGATTTTTGTAACAATAAACAGACTAACATCTAATTGGCACTCGTGTTCCTTATATTTCTAGTGTCAGTGGGACTAAACTAGTACTTGGGTTAAGCGGGAAATTTCCCTAAAGCCCTTAGCCTAGACCCAGTTTGACTTGTAAATCAATAAACATTTCAGTTAAGGCTATACACAGTCCTGTGGTCCTTAAATGCATGGAGTGACAGGAAGTGGATCCATCCCTCTAGCTGAGGAAAGTCATTTCAGTATATCGGCTAGACAAAAAATGCATATATCCTATCAGCAGGTTTTGCCACCAGTCACGTCAAGCCAGCTGAGGTCATATGAATTGCAGTCACAGAGTAACAAATATTCCAGATAGCTCTGTGCTACTTCTGGCCTGATATTCTTGGAGCTCTTGTATCCTGAGGGCAGGGAATAAATCAAAGAGAGGAAATTAAGAGTGAGTTGGCACCTTTGAGCCAAAATATACTGTAAGGACCATCCATAAGCTGCAACAGTCTGAAAGATAAATGTGTGGTAGGAGACTTTGCAGTGTCTTCCTATATGCCTGCATAGGCAATGATTTTTAAGGATTGGGATGTGGGCAGAAAGAATTAAATGGCTAAAGCACAAGCACAAGTGGAAAAACAGTCATTTGATTGACTATTAATTTTTTTTAAGTTTTTCCTGCTGAATACATACAAGCTCTTCCCAAGATAAAACAAAATTTCTGGTTTTTATATATAAATACATTTTGAAGTGCTTTAATTAAGTTTTTCTATAACCTGGTGACCTTCAGCCACATAAATTATAAAATATGTTGATGTCATTCTGCTGTAATACTCAGCTGAAGTACCCTAAAGAAATCGTAGTTCCGAGAGATTGTTTAAATACAAATAGCTATTGTTGTCAAGTTTGCCCAAGTACAGATATGCCTTTTGCTACCTTATTCTATCTTGAAATTCTGAAAAAGTGCTTTGGTTGTGCATACTTTGTTACTATGTGGCTAGCAGAAGGTGGTCAAAGGCATGAAGTGTTGGAATGGAAGAAGTTGAGGAACAATTTTCCATATGAATGAAGATGAGAACAGGAGATTACCTTATATTCAGTTCATGTGTGGGTGTCTTTTGTTGCACATAAAATTGTTATTCATCAATGAAAGATGGGAGTTTGTTGCAAGGCTATGGCTTTAAGCTGCTGTGGGACCAATTATTTACTTGCCAAAAACTATGTTCAAATTTGTGGGTATGTACAAAAATTGTTGAGACTTGATATTGATTTTACACTCACTGAGGCTAATTTTCCTCCACAGGAATTTCACAATAACACAATTCTGTTATGCCACTATTGTTATTTCTAATGGTATTCACCACTTGAATGGTCTCATATGTATGGTGAAGTCTAGAATAAGTCCTTTTATCACTATTTGAGCTTAGTATTGTGCTTAAGTGAAACAGGTCTCATTGTGCTGCCTGACACAGAACTGTAGTTCTCAGGTTATCGCAGAGGTTACAGCAAAGCCAGGGTTGTGTTCAGCGCTGGCCTTTAATGTCTGTATCGTGTATGATTCTTAGTTTCATAATGAGGGTACATGGAAGTGTGCAGCAGTATTGTAGGCTAAGAATTGTCCAGAAAGTTTAGGAGCCATCAGTTTAGAGATATATCAGATGAGCTATTGATCTAAAGAACTTGCAGTCTAAGTGTATGCAAAGGATCCCGTCTGTGGCAAGTGGGACCAATTGCTCCTGTCTCTGCTGGCTTTGGATGGAACATGATCACTGTCCATTCATCTGAGACTGGTGCACAGTCCCAGTCTCAGAACACATCTTTCATGGCTAGTGATGTAGGATGCTCTGGCCTATGGCACCGAAATTTGGGTTGTGTTGGGTAATGTTACAAGAAGCTCATGTTATTGAACTTGACATTGACTTTAGATTGACTCAGAATATACTGTCAGTCATTTTATGCCAATGCAAGCAAATGAAAAAGAAGGGAAAAAAGATATAGTTTTACCTTTTAGAAATTCTCAGTCCCAGGAGTACAAAACATTTGGTTTTGATATGGATAATCAAAACAAATAAACAAAAATATTATTAAGTTCTCCGAACCAGCATGGGGACATTTTTAGACAGAATGCAGGGCTTGGGCTGGTTGTCCTGGTTCTGGCTGGTCCAAGTTTCATTCTGTCTTCCACACAAGACATGATCTGAACCCATATCTTCCATTCTTCACAAAAAGTAATGAGCTATGCTGGAGTCAGATTAGGCAATTTATTCCACCCTTAAAAAAAAAAAAAGGCCTTGGGAAAAAAACTTAATTTTGTTTAAAAATAGACCAATTCAATTCATAAGCATGGTTAGCACTGCCCGGGGCAGAGGGCTGTGACATGGACGCGGTAATGATGTTGGGGGCAGGAGAACAAAGGTATGAATAGTTTAATTCAGTGTTTCTGCCATGTTCTTTGTAACTTGAAACTGTAATCTTGAGTGTCTGAAATCTGATCTCATCTAAAGGAGACTCACGGTATGGTCAGTAGAAGGAAATATGAATCTTAGGAGATTGATTAGTCTCATCCTTGAACCAGACTCTAGTTTCTGTCTGCTGAACGTAATTACAGCTGGGGCTGGCTTGCTCAGACTTAGATCTATATAGGTGCATGAGATTAACCCCTGCTTGTGTGTGTCCCCTAGACTAGGCAAAATCCTTTCTACTCCTTTAATCCTCTTACTCCCAGGAGCAATTCCTTCCTCTCAGTACAGACCAGGTCTTAACTAGGACTTCTGTGGGTCTTCTCAAATGTTCCCTTAACACATTCAGTTGTCTCCCCAGCCCTACTGTCTCCCTGCCTAATATTAAATAACTATTCCATGGGCTAACATTGGTCAAACAGTTGAAGTAGGCTTCAAATTGCAGCCTCAATGGTTTTTCAATGATATTCTTCCACTAAGATGTCAAACATCTTTTGCAGGAAGGACAGCTGTCTGGGAAGTAATTTGATAGGTTTGTTTTGGGTGAGTTTAGACATGTGTTCTAACATAATACAAAATGTAGCTCATAATCTGATAGAGACGTGTTCCTCTCTGTAACGGATACAACAGACAGATGGGGGAGCACAAGTTTCAAGAGAGACAATTCATTTGCAAAACATGCGTGTTGCACAACAGCTGCTTGCCAACATCAACTACATCAACTATTCTTCTTTTGCCCTACAGCTGTGCAAATCTATTTTAAAATTTTTAAATTGTTTTAGAGAGAGAAAAATATTTTGTTTGATCTAGTATGTTTTAAATGTGTTGGGTTTTTTTTTTTTTTACATCCTGAAGTAAAACATCTGGAATGTTTTGAAATGAAACACTTTCAAAATTAAGAGTTAAATATTAGGAAGAAATGTAGTTAAGACATAAGTTTTTCAGTACTTTTCTGACTATAATTAAGCACTGAAATCGGTCACTGCCTGACTTAAAATGTAATTTAATCAGGTCAGTTTAAAAGAAGAATTTTGAAAGAGAACAAATTAGTTTATAGATAAGAATGAAGAGTAAAAAATATTTTTAAAAGTAAAGAAGGAATAATTTGCTCTTAATAGTTTTCAGGGTGAAATATGTATTTTCCAAGTATATTTTATCTAGTTTTTATTGAAACATTTCCTTTGTTACCATCGTTCTTCTCATATTTTCACATATTGCCTTTGTGAAGTCCCACTCTGAATTTAAAAATATGATGTTTGTATGGCTTCAAAGTTGGAGGAAGACCTAAATTAATTTCCCAATGAAATCGCCATTGCCTGAAATATAACAGGCCATGCTTTTACAGTTATTTATTAAGTGCTCAATATGTATTGTATTGCACAGTGGATAACAACCAAACATATACTCTGTTGTTATACTTGTATGTGGAAAGTTTATTCCTTCTATGACAATTTTTCTGCCTTTCTTGGAGAACCAACTAACATATATACATCATAGTAGTACTTCTTAATTGTTTCAGAACCTTCTTGGAAATGTGGGATGATTTAATATTTCATGTGGTTTCCTTTCCTGCTTTTGTGCTTCAAAGGGTGGTGAACAAATTAGCAAAAACCTCAGGGCCAGCTACTGTCCTATATCTGCACAACTCCCACCAGCTTCAACTTGCAAGCTCTGCTTAATGGCTTGAAATGGATATTTCTTTATAGCCTGAATCTGATGATTGAGCTCCTCTGATGGCAATGAGAACTGAATATGTGGTAGAGCTGCAGGATCAAACCCTTAGGAAGTACATTACGCTAGTGTACAGCGGAAGGCTACTTGTATGCCTTAGCTTATTTCACTATAATTGAACTTGTGCATTTTAATCTACCTCATCATCTTTGACTTAATATGAGAAAGAAAATTAAAAATAGCTCATTAACTACAGTAATTATGCAAGCATCTAACAGACTCCATAGACACACTGACTGTTTCAAAATACATTGCAGAACAAGCAGAAGAAATATATGGTGACTTTCAGTTCTCCTCTGTAAGAGCTGCTTGCTAATAAAATTTTGGATTTAGTATAGAATCTTTACAGTAAAAAACCAATGGCAAATAAGGAAGTTTTTAAAATGGGAAAGAAAACCAAGTATTAATTTCAATTTGGGGGCATGATAGTTATAGGGTACATTTTCAAATATATATAATTAAGGGCTTTAGAAGGGTTAGAAGGCAGCTTAAGTCATAGGATTTTTAACTGAAATGTAGTCATGGGCTACGCGTAGTAATCTGGATTTTTTCCTACATTGATCAGCTGAAGGACAGTAGAATGGGTAATGATGAAAATGTCATAGAATCCAAGTCATGACTCATAAATGCCTTTTACTGTAAGCATAAGAATACAGTAGGACTGTCTGCTTGTTCAATACATAGCTATATGAATAAAATGATCATGAAACTAATGAATGGCCTGGCTCTCATAACACTTTAGACATAGATGGATGGATGGATGGATAGATGGATGGATGGATGGATGGATGGATAGACAGATAATCTACCATCTTGCTTTTCCTACAAATAGATACTTTTTCTGAGTATCTACTCTGGTCCATCTGCCTTCTACTGGCTGAAAGACCATAATTGCTCACAAATTTTCTTTGCGCTGTGGTGGCTTACCACTCTCCTCTTATTTCATAGATCAGATCTCTTCTGACAGACTGGCATGTTAGGTTATGGTGAAGAATCAACAAAATCCAGCGACGCCTCTCACCCTCACTGTTCCTTAGGGGAGGATAGGCTCATTTTTGTTCTCTGTACAGTTCTTTGTGTCCTGGTCTGTGGCTTATGAATCTTATCTACTACAGAAACACAGAGAAAAGGAGTATTCGGGTTTGTTGCTGCTTTCCATTGCCATTATAGCACAGATTATCTATAGAAAATCAATAGCTATAAGAAGATTTCTAAAAGACTTCAGAAAGACTCTAGGACTCCTGCCTTTAGGGTTAAAACTCCAGGGCATGGGAGCCGGAAGTTGGAAGATATTTGGGAGTAGAAGTTTTGCTAATATTGTGAGTGTCACGGCAAAAACCCAATGGCTTCTCTCAGCGACATTCAGGAAAGGAGAAAACCAACATGTTTATATCAATTCAAAGTAATTTAAAAGGCATCTGAGGCTTTCAGTGTTTAAATCCTTTCCTGATTTTTCAGGCTGGCACTTTCAATTTAATGTTCACAGATTTGGTTCTAGGCAACAAGTTGCAGCCTTTACATAACCCACTGCCATTCAAATTATATTTTTTCCATTCACAGATGAGTTTTGACTTCAACTTGGCTGCTAGTAGAATAAGAGAACTTGAATAAATAAATTTTCAAAACCAACCCTGATAATTTTTTTAATCAGTTCAGGAGAGCTTCTGCTTAAGCCAAATTTGTTTCAAAGAGCTCATAGAAGTGATGCTGAATAGTTTGGCCTGCCAATTTAAGTAAATCACATAATAGTCCTAAAGTTTCTACCATCCCCACTAATTTCCGCACTTTCTTTGAACTGATTTACATAAATGCATAATATAAACCCAGCCTCAGAGTCCTTGACTGAGAACTATTGAGCACATGTGGCCATCGAAGTCTATGGAAAGATTTCTGTCTGTGGAAAGATTTTTGTGGAAACTGGGTTTGGTTCTTGGGTTCCCTGAGACCACTGCAATTACGAACGGATTTTTCACCTCCCTTTCATTTAAATCAGTGAGAACTAATTGCTCAGACACCTTTAAAAGTCTAGCCTTTCAACACCCTAACTCGAAGCTGTGTTAAGAAATACTTCTGTAAGATTTTGCTTTCATTTGTGCTATATAAATCCAGATATAATTAGTGAGAACTTGAGGTGGCCTAAGCTGAAGTCTGAAATGATAGGGGATATTCACACCGAGATAAGCGCATGATCCAAAAGGCATGGTGCTAAGGTTTGACTTACTTTAACTCTCTTTCCTGTTGGGAAAGTCTCCTTTTGAATGTTTTTTTTTTTTTTTTTTTTTTAATGGAAACCAACTGTCTTTCATCAAAAGGGGGGAAAGTGTGTGACTCTTGAAACCCCAGACCAAAGAAAAGCAGTTCTCTAGTTCTAGTTGGACAATGTCAAAATTTCTGATCTCCAGGTACTTTGGTGTTAAGTGGACAAACAGGGTGGATTGAAACCACTAGCATGCACAGGCATATCTCTGTGACACGGCTGGCTTCTGTGGACAGCAAACAAACGGTGGCTTTATCAGCAAAACTGTTTCAGATAAAAACATATTGGGATAAATTTTTAAACAGAAGGAATCCTTAGTAAGAAGGATTCATATTTTGTTAAATCTAACAAATTGTTGGCATATGATGTAAACAATAAATTTTTCCCTGCTGCAGGAAAAATCACTGGAATTAATTAAACTTATACCAGGGATAAAGTTTATCCAAAGCATAGAAAGTACACTTTTTTGAAATTATTTTTATTTTTAATGAGTTGAATGGTTACAAAATATTTTTGTAACAGTTTTAAAAATATAGATTTAGAAAACTTTTTGAGGTGCCTGGTAATCAAACTCACAACAGTCTAGAAATTAATAAAATAATAATAATAAAAAGTTCAGCAGACTTGAAAAAGAGCTGGACAGTCATGCCTGCTGCCTGTGTCACTGCTGAAAAGTGCTTCTTCTGTATTGTTCTTAGAGATTTTCTCTGGAAAAAAAAGCTTCTCTTGATATTGACATTCTCAGTAGTTACATTTTCCCTTGATTTGAAAGTAAAATATTTCCAAATATTATTTGTGTTGAATATTCCAAATATTTATGATGTCAATTTGCAGGATGGGCAGAAGGAAAAAAAAGGGTTAGGGTAAAGAACTGGAATGTTCACAAGTGTGTTGGAGGATAGAAATCTTAAACAGTGTAATATTTATGAGCAACCAAGAGGCTACATTCTGCTCTCAATTACTCTGGCATAAATCTAGAATTACTCATTGGAAGTTCAAAGTTTCTGCTGCAGATTTACACCCATATAATGAGGAACAGAGTTCAGTTCTGTAAGGGTGGGAAAATCAATTTGGCCAGAATATGAATAGCCTGGAACGCAAACTCTAATCACAGAAAGAAACCTTTTCCAGGTCGAACAGCAGACTGAATATTGTGTATCTCTCACTCTTTCTTCTTCTTTAGCTAATATATTGTAGCAAGCATACGGTCCTATTTTTTGCAGTAGCGTCCCATGGCATTAGACATTGGACTGCTTGAGTTTTATCGTGGAAGGCTGTGCTGGTTTTGACTGGGGTAAAGTTAATTTTCTTCAGAGTAGCTAGTATGGGGCTATGTTTTGGATTTGTGCTGCAAAGAGTATTGATAACACAGGGATGTTTTCATTAGTGCTGAGCAGTGCTTACACAGTTTCAAGGCCTTTTCTGCTTCTCACCCCACCCCACCAGCAAGTAGGCTGGGGGTGCACAAGAAGCTGGGATGGGGCACAGCTGGGACAGCTGACCCCAACTAACCAAAGGGATATTCCACACCATATGATGTCATGGTCAGTAGATAAAGCTGGGGGGAGAAGGAAGAGGGAGACATTTGGAGTGATGGCAGTTGTCTTCTCAAGTAACTGTCATGTGTGATGGAGCCCTGCTTTCCTGGAGATGGCTGAACACCTGCCTGCCCATGGGAAGTAGGGAACGAATTCCTTGTTTTGCTTTGCTTGCATGTGCGACTTTCGCTTTACTTATTAAACTGTCTTTATCTCAACACATGAGTTTTCTCACTTCTACCCTTCCAATTCTGTCCCCCATCCCACCAGTGGGGAGTGAGTGAGTGGTTGTGTGGTGCTTAGTTGCTGGCTGGGGTTAAACCACGACAAAGGCAGAATGAAAGTGCTCAGATATGGTAGAATCAAGAAGCTCCACAGAAGGCCAAAAGGAAGCAGGGTGATATAAGCAAAAGTTTGAGGGAATAGTGTAGAGACTTGCAAAGGGCAGTGACAGGGCTCAGGGAACCCCAGGAGAACAGTAATAGGGAAAAGAGAGTCAGAATCAAAATCCTGTATTGTGGGAATCTGGGAAAGGGAGAGGTCTTTCCTAAATTAAAGTAGGTTTCAGAAAAGACCAGACTCTTTTGACAGGTTGTCAGAGTGGACTTTTGAATACTCTGCTAGTTACAGATCCCAGTACTGCTCAGGTGGTTTGTACTGAAGAAATTGTAATGCTGTGCTATGATGGTATCTGAAAAGAAAATAAAAATGCTGCCGGCACATCTTGTTCTTATTCTGGAGAAGATTCTCTCACTGGGTGCAGGGAAGGGAATGGAATGAAAAATAACGCTTTCAAAGAGAGTAAAAGAAAACAATAAAGGACTAAAAAGGAATAATGTATGGCATCTAATTATACCTTTTCTAAATGTAGAAAGCGAGACTGTACTAGTATGTCTCAGACTTGGCTGACAGAAGTAGCTGGAATTATGCAGTTTTGTAGCAACCGAAGACCTTTCTGGGTCTGTCAACAAAGATATTGAACTGTTGGCTGTGATGCTACATGAATTTGTAATGAAGACCTTTTCTGTAAATAATGATCTCTGACTTTGTCACCAGTGCAGGTGTGCATGCCACTGCTGACATCTTCACTAGTGGCTGTTAACTTAGTATTTGCTGATTTTTAACTAACAGTATCTATTTAGCTGGATGCTCCAGCTAAGTAACCAGTTAAGTCTCCCTTCTGGTTTTGATAAAACTGTGCTTTCTTCGTAGCTCATCCTAGGGTTATTGTAGGTGGAACAAAATTATTTTGGCTTTCTATTTTATTTTTTAATTTGTGAATGCTGATGTTGCTTTTATGGCTGCCATATGCTTGTTACATATGTCAGTTCTAAAATCCCACTGATGGATGAAAGCTGGGAGAGGAGTTTTATCATTTGTCTCCCATCTAGCACTTTTCCTGCACTTGAAGGTAAGTCCAATATAATAAATAATCATAGCCTTTTTTTTTTTTTAACATGCCACATCTGTAAGGTAATATTTCTCCCCAGTATGCTGAGGAGCAGGAAGGAAGCATCTAACATCTGCAGGATTTGAAGTTATTTCTGACAGCTGTGTGCTATTGAGTGTTTCTTTTTTTGTGAAAGATAAAACAACCCAGGTGAATTGCTCAAAGGGCATTAATGACTGTCAGACATGTTAAACATGTGTACTCATATATACATAAAGATACATATGAAAGATAAAATCATGCATCTATAGAAAGAGAGGTGGTGAGAAAATATCGTTTGCTGACCTGAAAAGCTGCTATTGTAATGTACTATTATTATATTTCTGTTAAGATGGCACAGGGTATATGGTGTAGTATAGATGGGGAGGTGTCTGGTAATAAGAAACAGCAGTTCATCCTTGACACCCATTGATCAAAAAACTGGAAGGTTTGGCCTAGTGACATACTAAATCCATTTCAGCAGTTGGCCTGGAGCACGCTCTGATCACAGCAGAATGGAGCAAGGCGCAAGCGTTCAAGGCTAACTGTAGGAAATGTTCACATATGGCCAACAGGGGATAGAGGCAGATGGTTGAGATTTTTAGCATGTGCATTAAGCGAATTTTTATTTGAAAGAGAAGAGCACCCACTTACAGCTAAATCATACGTGGTCAAGGTTTTGTATTCATTGACACACAAGGCCTGTCTGCTTAATATTTTGCAGGTAGAGATGAGTGACCATCTCTGTCAGAGCTCCAAGCTAGCCAAGCACCAGCCAAGGGCAGTGAGCGTGGTGATAAGCCCTGGTGAAGAAATGCTGCTAAAAATGTAGGCTCTGTACAGTGTTATTTTAAGTCCTCAATCAGGGCAGGCAAATAGTACAAAGACATGGGCAGAAAGAGCATGTCTGCTTATCAAAACAAAACAAAAAACCTAGTGAGACTTCAAGGAACTTGACAACATCTGTTCTTTACCTAGGATCTTGAGATCTAAAATGTCAGTGCGAGTCAGAGCAAGGATCCATCACTCAGTATCCTGAGGCATTGGCATTAGAAGATGTGCAAGGGAGGTGAGGTGTATGGAAATAACAGAACCATAGAATGTCCTGAGTTGGAAGGGACCCACAACAATCATCGAGTCCAACTCCTGTCCCTGTATATGACAACCCCAAAAATCGCACCATGTGTCAGAGGGCATTGTCCAAATGCTTCTTGAATAGCCTCAGGCTTGGCACCATGACTGCCTCCCTGGGGAGCCTGTTCCAGTTCTCCGCCACCCCCTGGGTGAAGAACCTTTTCCTAAAATGGGGCATATAGAATCACAGAATCATTTATGTTGTAAAAGACCCTTAAGATTGAGTCCAACTGTAAACCTAATATTGCCATGGGGCATAATGCTTTCAACAGTACACCTGTCCGTCATCAAAGTAAATTACAGATTTTTTCAATGGGAATTGTGGCAGGGAAGGTAATGTAGTGGTGATCTTGTAAGTATTCTCCAAGAACTACAATGTTTGTCCACACTTTATGTTGAGATGTTAAGTTTGCCATAGGAAATCTTGCCTTTAAAATGTCTGTCAGTATCTCCTGAATTAGTGCGAATCACAGGGAATGTAAGATAAATATGAAATATTTATTTGGTTAAAGAAAATTAAAATACTGTGAGTATTGTAGGAAGGCTTACTGATAATAAAATTCATTATGATTACTATCTCCAAAGAAAAACAGGAAACCAAAAACATGGTTTGGATCATTCACCCATACTGATAATCAGTGAGGAATAACAGGCAATATTATGCAATAGTTGTGACTTACATCAAGGTACGGGGAAGCAGATGGGTAGAGGTGGTATAGCTAGCACAGCAGGTATTATAAATTGTGGGTGATGCAAGCCAGCAATGGATGACAACAGTCTCAAAGCAAGAAGGAAGCAGACAGTAGACTGTGAGTCAGAAGTGCTCCTCCAGCTGCAGTGCAGCTCACACTTGTT
This sequence comes from Phalacrocorax aristotelis, assembly GCF_949628215.1. NCBI lineage: Eukaryota > Metazoa > Chordata > Aves > Suliformes > Phalacrocoracidae > Phalacrocorax > Phalacrocorax aristotelis. The sequence continues at coordinate 175,824,738 of NC_134276.1, read as the reverse complement.
TAAGGTCAAATATCAAAGCTAGTCCCTGAAAATCTATCCATCTTTCTTTTCATGAAGTATTCTTTTAAGTATTAACATAGTCTTCTGGTTTTTTTGAAGCACCTATTGCTAACCTTTCACTCCTAACCATTTTCATGATTATTAAAAAAGTTGTTCTTTTCTTCACTGCTGTCTATATGCACTTTTGGCAGAGCAAGTTTTCTTCATATCTCCCAAACTCTCTGTGCAGTAATTTCCATTGACTGCAGGGGTATCTGCTGGTGATAGCAAAGCTGATTGACTTCAAAGTCTCTTACTGTTGTTGCCGCTCTTGGCCAAGAGTCTGCTCATGACTGTAACAGATGTTTCTAAGCCTTTTTTTTTTTAAGGTTGCTTTTTAATTTTTTTTAGTAGACCAATGGGAACCTTATGGAGCAGTTTTTCACTACAGTGCTGAAGTGAATGCCAGCATAGCTATGATTTTGAAACCCTCTATGAGATCCACAGTGCTCGTAAGAGGAGTTTCCCTTTGTAGCAGATTAAAGCACAGGTTTGCCAGTCTGCCAGCTACCTGATGGCAGATAATCAGCAGATTCCTCTTTAATCTCAGTTTCTTTGTCTTAATGGGTTATTTTTTACAGTTCATTAGAAAATTTCATAGTAAGTTTATTCTCTGAAGAAATTTTGGATGAAAGTCCTGAACAGTTCACACTTAGTATCAAGAGTAAGAATAGCTTTGATTAACACAGAAATATTGCCAACTTCCTTCTCATGTAATTAGGACTTATGTCTCCTCAGTGTCATAAAATATTCCATCAGGATTTTAGGGTGTATGTGCATTGGGAGAACTTTTTTCTAGGGAGATCTCTGTTGAGAGCAGTAGTCATTGGAGAGAATTATGAGGACCATTTTTTTGGGGGAGCAAAAGGTAATTTAAACCTTGGTCAAAATTTCAAATGGAGCAAAACTGCTTCCATTAATAACATTAATAAAAACGGGCCAGGAATTCTGTTCCTTACCACTTCCACTGAAAATAATGTTATCACTTAAGAATTTAATCATGCATTCTAGAAATGTCTGGTTTTGTTGTGTCTACCTTAGACATTTCTCCAGTAACTCTAGAGAGAGCTGGAATGCTCTTAAATGCCCTGAGAAGTGAGGGAAATGCTCCTTTGGCAATGCAGCACTGAAGTAATGTATTCTAAACAGAAAGATATAGGGCAAGCAGGAGTTGAAATCAGTAACTCACCATGGCCCACCAAAGGTGATCCAAAGCCAGAAATCCTTTCAGAGACAGCCAGATGGAGAAAAGAGCAGAAATTCAAGAGGGAGAAGGTACCTGCCAGTGGCTAGAAGGATGCTGGAGAAGCCGGTGTGCTTGCTATGGCACATGGCACCCTGGAAAGTGTTTGTAAAGGAGAAACTGAGGACAAAGTTAAAAAGGAAAGAAAAGCTGGCACTTCGATTCTTAGGATGAGTATAATCTTTCAGATCAGTTTATGCAGACTGAAATTACTGGGGGGTTTTCCTTGTTAGCTGCAGTTAACAGCAGCTTTGAGAGTCTTCAGCATTTGTTGTTTGGTTCATTTGCTTAGAAAGGAACAAACGGATTATCCAATTTTTTTTTTCTTTTCCTCTTCCACCTCCCAAAGAAGAAATCTAATGCTTTCATTAAGCTTTACCATCTGGCTGTATGGTCTAGTCAGTAGGTCAGTATGTAAATACTTACATAGTGTGTTCAGTTTCTACTAGTCCTTTCTTATCCTTACACAATTTTTGTTTACATTTCCCAATCCTACAGTATTTAAGCTTGGTTCCTTTGAGCTAAATACTTCATGATTAAATACAGTGTGTAACAAAGAGAAGTAATTATAATTTTAACTGACACAGATGTATAAACCAAAAAAATCCCTACTTGAGAAAGAGGGTACTGAGGCTCCATATAGGCTTGGTAATGTCATTTAGCCTGATGGTTCCACCTGACTATATTTTAATACATCTTACATACGTCACAAGGAGGTATGGTACTAAATTATGCATAAAGGTTTGAAATCCTATAATAGAAGATGTTGCAAATGTACAGCATAAATAAAAAAAATTATAAAAGATCTGGTCACTTCTATCTGTTAATGCATTCAAAACTAAAAACTCCTGGCTGAGCTTTGAAGGGCCAAATTGTTCAGGCGATAAAACGATATCCTTATATAAAAGTTGTCCTCTTTGAAAAACTTCCCCAAACATTCAGCCAAAGCAGAAGGATTTCCTTCAGGAAGCCGGATGCACCTTTTTATGTGACTGTAACTGGGCTTTGGTTTATATATCTTTGGGAATTCCAAACTGTTAAGAAAAACAATAGCAGCTTACTCAGTAGTATTGCATGCTTGCAGATAGGTTTAAATACTTGTTACATGTCTTACCTAGAGACTAATGGATCCACCTGACTTCGTAATAACAAAAATGGTGTTGGTAGAATTACACTGTGAACATGAGTCAGAGCTGAACAATTTCTCTCATCGTTATCTGACACATTGAACATATTTTGTTGCATCAAACAGGCACCCGGCATGCTTCTTATTTGTATTACAAAAGTTTAATCCTGGCTTACCTGGATTTATTAAATAAATCATAAAAGCCATTTCAGGTACTTTCATTATTTTAATAATGTTGGTTGCTTTTTCAAGAATTCTCTGTTCCCAGCTGGGGAAAGCTTTCTGCTCAACCTGAGATGGGTATGCACAAAATTGTGTGATTGTATCGGCACATTCAAGCTCGTTCAGAAATTGGCCTGGCTCATGTAAGCTATAGACACAGCTGCTACACCAGTGGGATGAAGTAGGGAAACAGCTCAGAACAGACCTCTGCAGTCTCTGGACCCCTGACATTTCCTGTTTGACCCTGGACACATGCAACAGCTTCCTTGTCGAAGATCATAGACCAGAAGGAGCAAACAAATCTCTTGGCTCCACTTTTGAGGCAGGTGTCCCCTCTCTTGATATTTCCTGTGGTCTGGGAGATATTGCCAGCTGTCTGTTCAGTTCATGCAAGCAGTTTGTCTGAGGGCTGGGGGTACAGAAGGGGAGCAGCCTTCATGGGACTTGTTCTGGTATCAGATGCAGTGAAGGAAAGGAAATTTATGCTAGAGTGTTGTGCTGTGAATGGTTATTCCTCTTAAGTCTCGAGAACAAAAAGTCACCTTAATATTACAACTGACAGATACCTTCTTTTATGAGGTGGCTTAGATTTCAGGTGTGTTTACTCTTGTTATATGAAATAAATATTACAACCTTTTCTGGGATGTGGGGATTATTATACTGAATGCATACATACTGTCTTACTTTGAAGTACAGATCATTCACCTAACTCCTAATTTCTGTAAAAACATTGATTGCTTGATGCTTTCAGAGTCATGCTTTATAGCCAGATTGTCATAATTTTTGATCACTGTTAGCTAAAGAAGTGGTCCTCTCTTCAACATTTTGCTGGAACTGCCACTACTGTTGACAAGACTACTAAGAATTGTGTTTTGACCTTTGCTCTGTTTTCCCGTTTTTTGGTCTCTCTTTCCACTTTTATCTCCTTATCTACCATTCCACTTGAAATGTTGCCCTTTGTTTTTTTCCACAGCTTGGTTGTCTTCTAGCTTCCTCATAACTTTCTAACCTTTCCTGCACAACTTCACCATTTCCCTTGTGTCAGGGCTTTAGTCATGATCTGTGTTCATCCTCCTGCATCCTGAATTCAGATGATGTCCCCTACCTGCCTGGCTTGGGGATGTCTAAGCTGAGAAATGTCTAGGCGGGAAAATTAGAAACCTACAGGCCCTCTCTCTGTACAATGTTTAGCCTGACCTGCTTCTTTGCAATCCCTTTCTAGGTATGTTTCTATCAGCTTCATGTGCCCAAGTGACGATGGGTGTCCCTTGTTTCTGTCAGCTGTATCTTTTTACTCACTACTTTCTTTATCCTGCCAGCAGTACTTTTGTCCCTCGTGCCAGGTGGTCTGGTGTCATCTTTGATTTCATGTAACCCCATGTTATAGCCACTGCTTGCAACTTCTCCACCCCTGGTTTCTCACATGCATGCCTTCTTTCTGTATGGACACTATTCACACATATCTAAATCATCCTCATTCCTTCTTTGGATTCTCCCTGGCAGCCCTGCGTGATGGTCACTTAGCTTCCCACCCCAGAGCTACCGAGGACAATCCCACCAAACTCACATTGCCAGCACGATACCTAACAAGGTACCCTTCTTTGCAGCTTCCAGCTTTACCATTTCCCCACAGGTATGCCCCGTTCCTCCCTTCACAGAATCCTTGGGGGCCCAGACACCTTCTGCCTGAGGTGCCATCCCCTGCCTGTCCAGCTCCACCCCCATCACCTGCATCCGGTGCCAGTTCATGCATGTTGTCCACAGATGCTTTATCCTGTGCTTTCCTGTTTGCATGGAAAACACTACTGAGGCTTAGCTGTTACATATTATTTTCCCCTGACATCCTTCATAAGACCCACATTATCATGAGGTACACAAAAGCCTTTCAAGTGAAAAATGTAGCTAAGTGATTTCTAAGGATAGCAGATGTTTGTTTATTTATCTTTTGCTTAGAATTAGAATGACAAAGAACAAAAAAAAAGGAAGACCAGGCTTGTAACCAGGCTTGTAACCACATTCTTACCTGTAGAGTAGTATTGTTGTTTTCCTCCATTACCTCTCCCTGTTCCTGCAAATAATCATGTAGATTCTTCTTTGTATCTTCAGTAGATGAGAAGGACTTCTGGGTTTTATCATTGTAAAGATTCTAGCTAAATGGTTTTCTGAAGTTGATGGCCCTGACCTGGTACTAGCTTAAAAGCCATAATATAATTAATAACTATTTTGAAAGAGTAATAATTATTTTGAGAGAGTAACACCAGCTTCACATCATTGTTTCCAAACCCTGTTGGTTATGTATTACAGATGACTCTCTCCTAGTAAGCTTGCTTACTTATTACTTTTAGGGTTTCTGTGCTGGGAAAATGGGTTGCAAAAGAGACTGTGGGTATCATGACCTCATCATTCGTATTCAAAAGGATAACAGCAAGATTACCATAATGCATTACTTCGTAAAATTATAACCCTGAGAAGTAATAAGATTAAATTACATTTTTCTGGCAAAGTTCTTTTTCAGAATGTATCTGTCTCATGACTCTAGTTTATTCTTTGTCTTGATCATTGGTTAACAGTCCTCATGAGGATTTTTCATCTCCTCAAACCTTGCAAGAGATAAATCCCTCTTTTCCTGTGGTCCGCTTCAGCCTTTGCATATGTGCACTTTCTAAAGCGTTAACTGTTAACAGTTGTGCCTGAGAAACCTAAATTCCTTACACAGCCACAGTGCTTTATGATGCTGGAGAACAAATGCAGACCGCACAAGGAGTTTTCTTCCCCTTTGCTCTGCACAAGACCTGAAATGTCACACTGAACAAGAATATTCCATTTGTTGGAGCTGAGTGGTGGATCCTGTGGGCTGAACTTGTCTGAAATGCAGAGCAGTTACCTCTGTGCAGTCTTGTATAAAGGCCATTGCAGCTACCGTTTATGGTGGCAAAACCAAAGAGAAGATAACAGGGGATGCTGAAATGGGTGTGCTGATCCTCCATACACACACTGTAAAACTCAGGAGATTCCTAAACCATGTCAGATTCACTCCTACAAGCTACAAAAAAGAATGGGATAGTTTATAAGTCAATATTGAGAGTTGAATTTTTAACTACTGTGTCAGTGAGATCTTTGTAAACAAAAGATAGAGGATAATAGGTGTGTATTACAGTTTTATTCTGCAAAGTAATTTCAAAGAGTGATTTAAGAGGATCCTTTTAGTCTGCTTCTCATTTACTTTGTTTTCTTTTCAATGCTTTTTCTAACTCTTGCCATCCTTAACCTGAGAACTTAAAGCTCCAGAAGGCTCTTGTTTTCTCTTGGGCTTACAGCTATAGTGTTAATAGTAAATACTATTCTGAGAAGGCATAGTTAATACCATGTAAGATATTAGTGGCAGAATAGGATTCAGGTCATCCTATCTCTCTATGTTTTAGTTTGGAAGAGAGAACAAGAAAAACACGTGGAACATCTTTGTCCATAATGCTAGGTGATAAATTCCCATAGGAGTTTAATCGTGTGGCATTTCTGCGCATTTTTTTCCTTATATCTCAGTTTAAAATGGGATCCCCTGCTATAGGCTATCAGAGGAATTTACAGTTGTCCTTTTAAGTAAGCATTTATACTGCTCGGCAATTTGGACTGTCCATCATGACTCATTTTATAGCCGGCTCTACTTGTCTATCTGTCTTGTATTTCCGAGTACAAGGATTTAAGGTTGCCAGCAAGAATATTTCTATGAGCAACAAGCAGAAATGATGCTTTGGACATAGACTTCATGGAGCTTTAAATGCTTTTAGAAAGGGAAGCGTTAACTTTGACTAGATGACGTTAGCACCACCACCAAGAAAGAAAAGAAAAGAAAAAAAACAACAGCTTTGAAAAGCTGTATTGACTAAATCTTCTAACAATGCTTGTGATTTTCCTATATCCTGCTCTGTGTTTTTGTATGGATTTTTCATAGCACAGACAGACGTTACCCACACTGTGATTCAACGTCTGTTCCTAGCCACGCTCTTGCATGATTTTAACCTGATTTCACGGGAGGAGCAGGGAATGAAACACCGTAGCTCATGGTTGTCAGCAGTGAAAAATAGCCAGGAATCAGACAAACAGCTTCATTGCTGAGATTATTTCCGGGATAAAAACTCTTCCAACAGCTGTTTGCTTTGGCCACTACTCAGGTCTTTTTTTTTTTTTTTTTAAATCAGAAAAGAAAAAGAGGTTTGTTTTTTTTTAAGATGTGGGCTGGTTATTTATGTAGTCAGGAAGAGGTCTCTGCTTCCAGTGTTGTGGTCTCGGAGTTGTTTTGACAGTTGGAGTACGGGGAGGTTTCATCTCTTTTCTCCCTCCTTTTCTCCAGTCCTTCATTCACTTAATGTACAGACCTGGAATGCTGTAGGAAGAAGAGAAAGCAAATTTATGAGTTCTTTAATCCCAGACAGGCAGCTCTGTGGCAGTTACCTTCAAGAAAAGTTCACGCCCCAAAGGAGTGTTTAGTCTTACAGAGCCACTGACTCACTGAGCAGCGCGTGTGAGTGGCTGTGCGAGAGAAGGGGAGAGATGAAGAAAAAGTTTTGCTTCCTTGTGAAACTCGTAATATTATTGTTTTAAGACGTTTTTGAAAAGATGACTGCTACTTTTGTTTAAAGTATTTGTTCTGGAATTGCTGAAGCTGGAGTCTACCAGACTGAGGTCAGGAGCATTTTCTTTGGCAGAAAGAAGATACTTTTATAGAAGCCATGCCTGTACTTGGGGTTGCCTCCAAGCTAAGACAGCCAGCCGTAGGGTCAAAGCCTGTTCACACTGCCCTCCCGATACCCAACCTTGGCCCCGCCGGCTCGCAGCAGTACTCACCAAAGTCTTTGGAGCTTACTGGGGCCGAGAGCTCAATGCTTTCTTGTCAGCTTACGTTAAAGTCAGCCTGTGATTTTGGAGAGAGGAGAGCACTTCAAGGAAAAACCCAGGAGATCGAAGATAGCAAGGTTAGTTGTAAACTTTACCTGTGGATCTCAATTCTCAGAAAATGCTGATTTGCTCAGACAAATCTGATAGAAATCTACTGCATGCAGAACTTGGGGCTAACTGTGTAAAAAGGCTTGCTGACATCAGTGAACTTGCATAGCAGCCTTGGAAATTTGCTTTGCTCAGTGTTGCTGTTTGAATATATATTCTGTTTTTAAATGTGTTTGTGTTGAAAGTTTCACAGATGCATTTTGATAAGGATCAGTAGAATCATAAGTAGAGAAAAATCATTCCGGAACCCAGTAAGCAGAGCAATGACATGACAGTACTTTAAAAAAAAAAATCTTGGCTGCTTCATGTTATATTATGAAGTTTAAAAAGAACTCTCACGCCCACACCTATTCCCACAGGGAGGCTTTTTTAAAATAAAAACAAGTAATTGATTTTCTTTTCACTTTTCAAACGATCTGGCTACTCTTGCTGCAGAACTGCTGAACCAGAAAAACAGCTTCTCATTGAAAAGTACCTGTATTTTTGTCTACTGCAAAATAGCTTCTTCCTAGCCCCTATCTAGCTCTATTCATTGTGATTAAAAAAAAAAAAAAGATTTTGTCTGAAGCAGGATGCCACAACAGTTTTTTAGACTACTTAGGGTTTTTTCTTTTGTAAGGGAGTTCTTTTTGAGTCTTTATAACTTATGCTTGATTGTCTACTAGTTTTTCTGCTGTAGCTGAAGACATTCTTCATGCTTTGAACATGAGTATTGTGTCCCTTTTTGTCAGTAGTATATATTCCTGTAGATCTTTCAGTCAGTACATTACGTCTGTATGTGTGGTTTAACAGCTTCAGCAAGCAGTGTTATGTGAGGTTTCATTCCCTTGCTTTTTTAGTACTTTTGGTTTGTGGAACTGATTACCACACTGGGATTAAACATATATTTGTAGTTGTTTCTTATTTAGTTTGAGGACACTTGAGTGTCATCAGAGTTGTTAAAGTGGCAAGATACACGTAATATATGTACTTGGTTTTCCTTTGTTTTTAGTTACTGGGCTAATTCAATATTAGTGCAGAAAGTTGGTTTTGTGGTTAAAGCACAGGGTTGGAATTCTGAACATTTGGCTTCCTTTTTAATCCCTGCCACATATTTCCCCATGAGATTTTGGTCATGTCACTTAATTTTTCCCCTGGAGTTTTTTGTATCACCTCTCCCTGCCTTCCAAAGATGATGCATTGATGGTCTCAGACATGCTATATAGAAATGTAAAGAAGGAGCAGACTGTTCATCTCTTGGTTACCAGAAGTGATGAACAGCCCTTTTCTATGACATGAGTGTGACATGAAGATAATGATACAAATTTTCAACACAATGTGATTCCTGCTTTCTAGCTTATTTTTAACCGAAAATGTTCTTCATGTTCCTCTTTAATGTTGTTCTTTAATGGATATTGCATGAAAAGTAAATTTGATTTGCTAGTACTATTTTCAGAAAAAAAAGAATACAGTTACATTGCCTACTGAGAGATGTTTCTTGATTCTTTGAAAAAGTGTGGAGAAAGGTATAAATCATCTTGCCCTCAGTGTTTAAAACACTTGGGAATTACTAGTAATTAGCATGAGAGCTAATGGGAGTCATAACCTTCCAAGGCATCTGGTCCTGAGCACTGCTGCATTGCCAGTGAATAAAGTAACAGGCTAGATGGACCCAAACTGTGATACCAATTTGTCATTTCATGTTTCATGGGTTTGACAATACTGGTAATCTTAGAGACTGTTTTTAAAGGAAAAACCACAAAACAAACCAACCTCCAAAAAAACCCAACCTACCAGCCATTAAATCTCTCTCTCTTTCTCTTCTCAGTAGAGGCAGGTGAGCACTTTTAAAAGATGATCCTTAAAGAGTAAGACCAGTTTGTACATGTGATGGTCTGGAAACCTCCCCTGGCCACCTGGATTTACAGAAGTTCTCAACATTCAAGAAGTTACTAATTTCTGTAGCCTTTCTGTACTCCCCCCTTACAAGTCCAACATTCCCAGTAAAGCTTAGCAGCAGCCTTTTACCCAGTTTTCTTCCAGGCACATTTTTTTGAAGGATTCTCTTTTATTCACCTTTTAAGCAAGTTTCATGGAATGTCTTTGCCGAAGTAGTTTGGGCTATAAGGTGCGTGGTTACGACAAAGAAATTTTTAGGCTTTTCTTACTTGTAACCTTCAAAGTATCAGCCTAAAAGTATTGAATGCTATTTTTCTTCATCAGCGATGGACATCCATGCCACCCTGTTTCCCAGTGCCTGGTAGCCTCAGCAGCATTCCAGGTTATCTAAGCAGTAGTTCTAAGCAGGGAGTTGTTAGGGTTAATGTCTCTTCAGGTTTGCTAAGCAGATGCAAGTCCTGCATTACAGATTGTGTCGTCCCAAAGCTTGACCATTTGTGAGTGCTGTTTCCAATAGACCTTTGGTAGATTGGTTAGGAAGCATATTAATCAAGCGTGTCATATTCTTACGTGGCTCTGTGGTTTACAATGCTGTACACTGGGAATGTTTCATTATAACAGTGATCAGATAAAAGGTCTTTCAATCAAAATGTAATGAATATCTAGCCTGAGTTTCCAACTGGGAGTAAAATCTGCCTATTTAGCATGTGTGCCTATATCTGCTTGTGTGCTTATGTTATATCATTGGATATAAGGCAGCACTGATTTTTGAGGGAAACATGATAGATATCTATCTGCAAGAGGCAATGGAACATATGAGTTAATCATCTGGTTAACTTTTGCCCTTAGCTGATGGATTACAGTCTTTAGATTTGCTTTCTTTGGTATTTTACATATGCTGCACTGTGGGTCACCAGCTTTCTCATCCTGTCTGGAAGGCACTTAGATTGACACATGTAGTCACTGTGACATATCCTGTTGCTATCTATAAGTGCTAAAGATTCCAAGATAAATTTGGGTTATACATGTCAATATAGTAGGTCATTGCCACCCAGCTGTTTCCTCTATGGCCTTCAGTCTCACCACACCTGATTGTTCAAGACTTTTGACACTTGTGTTGGCTTTCTCACACAACTGCCTTGCCAAAGCTGGTTAGAAATACAGCTGCAAGCATCAGTTGTCTTTTCCCTAGGCGTCTCTCCCATCTCACATGATTTTGCTGCACTTGCACATGTAGTCTCTGTTGTTTTCTTTTTTGTGGACATGATGCAGTCTGAAGTTTAATTAAAGTGCTATTATTATTTTAATAAAAACTGTGGTAGAAAAAATTTGAGGTGATTATGCTCAACTTTTTTCTTAATTGGATAGAACATAGTTAAGCCTAGGAAAGCAAATAATAAGTTGATAATGACATAAATTACTCTGTGTGTAGTTTATTCAACTATACTTCTGTTCAAAATTTTCATGATTTGTACTTTGGTACATAAGTCACATACAGGTCCTTCTGCTTTCTTGCTAAACCCACTAATGTTTAAACTGACTGCGTGAACACTTATGATGTGAATAGTCATGTAAAATATTTGAACACAAGCATTCAGAGCACATTCTTTTTCTCTGAGTATCATATAGACAAAAGTTTATTCCTATATATGTACACAGGAAAAGAATCCAGCTGCTGGATTCATGAGGTGAAATGCTGGCTGTCTTTGAAGCAGATGGAGTTTTGCTGTTCAGTTGGACCATAGAGTGTTTTTATGCAAACTGTTGTCTGAAAACACCAATATATTTTGTAATATTTTTTTTAACTGTGGTGCAGTATTATTTATATGTCTGTGTCACCATTTTTATACTGCTTGCTACATTAATGAGACCAAAACTATTGGATCATGCTAGGCTGCCTTATGATACTGTTCTAGTTGTAGAATAGGCTGCTAACAGTAACAAACTGAAAAAATATCAAGCGATATTGTAGAAAGGTAAATGAAGCAATGTCTTAAAACTAAAGGAATGAAGAAACACTTATTTTGCAAAGCCAACTTATTTTGGTCACTAAGTGACAACTCTATACTATTTGACTTGTAGCAAAATGACAATGGCAATAACATTTTTCTCCAGGTCACCATGACTGATTTCAACTGCCCTCACACATTTGATGGCACAGGCTCAAGGACACTGCCATGAATCCTCTCTGGCACAAATCTGAGCAGCTGCTGGGAGTTAGGCACACCAGTCTTCTGGCCTGGCATCCTGGGGCTTCTCCTTCTAGTGCTCTGCTTTATGCATCATCAAACTTCCCTTTTGAAAGAGCACTGCACCCTAATTTATGCTTGCAAACTGAATTTTCTCTCAGCTGAATCTGATATATTAATTGCAGTCTTTCAGTTATATGACTTGGATGATAAGATTTTAGCCTTCTTTCCTGAGTTAATTCATTCCTTTACTGTCATATTATCTCATTTCTTTTTCTCCTTGTTTTCAGTTTCTCTTTGTCCATGCTATCTGTCTGCTGCTGTCTGCTTTATCTGCTTCTTCCTTCCTGTTGGCAGACATCTTTACAGGCTTCTGCATATGACTTATTTTTCTCTGTATCCACTAATCAAGTCTTCCTGTCATGACTGCAACATTTTTCATATCACTGTTCATTATTGGAAAGTTCTAGTCAGGCTTTAAAACTGATCCAATATACATATGTAAACCTAAAACTTTTCTAGATACTTCAGTTTTGGGGGTATATATTAACATTCTTGTAGTATGGAGATAGTGATATCCAGAGGATGCATGGACAGTAATTTGTGATCTCCTTTAGAGGGGCCCAGCCCCACCAAGTTCATCATTAAACAGTCCAACTTTAAGATAGGAAGATCTCAGGGGAACTCAGGAAACGAATCTGGTACAAGGACTTTTGGAACATATGACAAAGAATATGATGTGTCCACCTGAGAAGAGAGACACGTCTGGTGGCTTCTGTAGAGCACAGAAATCTGAGCAGCACAGCTGGGCAAGCAATCTATACATCAACTGATCAGACAAAAATAGATGTGCTCTACACGGGGAGTGTGGCCAACAAAGAATGGGGTCTGTAACACTTAGTTGTACCAAGTGAACATCATTAAAGTAATCTAAAATGAATGTCAGTGTCACAAAACAAAGCTGAATACTTTGATGTGATTAGGCAAAAAGATACGGCTGCTATTAAAGTGACTCTTGAAGTCCATTTCTCTTAGTATCATACTATTGCCTCTTAGTCTTGGTCTGAGGGCTTCCAGTGTTGTTCATCCAGCCCTGTCACAGTAGGACATTGGAATGAGCACAGAAACTTCCCATTTTTTCCTCACCAATTGTCAGCAGTTTGTCGGTGATGTGGTAACTCCTGCCTGTCACCAGACGCCAGACTTGGAGGATGGCTATGTTCCTCAATCCAGACAGATCTCAAGACAAATATTTTTGCTTTCCGTACATGGGTGGAGCTCCTGCTCACGCCAACAGGAGTACTGTGCAGATTGGAAAACCAGATGTGTGCCATGAATGACTTCCATAGCTCCATCTTTCCTCAGCTAACCCTTCAAAACCATTTACTTAAGTTCTGTGTGACCCTTTCCCACCATTCCCCAGAACTCTCCCAAGCAGAGCATCTGTTGCAATCCCACATCTCATTGACCTTTCAGTTTCTTGGATACCTTTTTGTCCGGTCTCTCAGGGCCAAGCTCCACCGAGTTTCTTGACATGCTGAATCTAGGGAACATAAATAAATGAGTTTATTTCCCCATTTTGTCATACCCTTCCTTTTCTCAGGGCTAGTGCATTGGAGATGTCTGCTTTGTGGGTTGGCAAGAAAGGAGGCTGCTCATTGTGCCGAGTGTTTCATTTACAGCACAACAGCCAAGGCAACAAAAAGGGCAGCAGAAGCAGCCAGAGACCGCCTATCTTCTCCCCATAGTGACCGCTAGTGATGGGAAGCCAGCATTGTTTCAAAAGCACTGAACTAGCTGCCAGAAATTTCAATCAGCACTGCTGACACCTGGGACTATGTGTGTTTAAAATTCACACAGCCCCAGCGAAGCCAGGACACTTGGCAGGAGTTCAGATTGTCAGCAATTTCAGCTTCTTGCCTTGTGTTCTGAATTATTTCTTTATCAAACAGATAACAGCATCTTTAATGTGCTTTATGTATCCAGCACCATCTGTCTACGCTATATTATACCTGATTTAAGAGCCTCATGCTGTATGAGCTTGGAGCCAGCTTCATTCTTACATGTTTATTTTCTAATCATCTGTACCAAGCGCATTTTCATATAGTTGAGATAAATGTACAGTAACACAACATGCAACTCTTAATGCTTTTGTATTTGTGAGCAAATTGTATTGACTGTAGGTTGAAAGAATTTTTTTTTGTAATTTGTAACTGGGGTCATCGATAGAAGGGTATTTACCAACCCAAGCCTACCTTTCTACTGCTTTTTTAAAATTTCTTTCACAAAATAAGAATATAGAACTCAACGTATTTCATGTTAATTTGTGTGTTGCAAGCTGGTAATAGGCATCAGCAGAAAGCAGTTACTCTTTTTTGTATTGCATCTGTGCCTAGGGAAGCTGCTTGGGGATTTCCTGACCAATCAACTTAGAATCACAGAATCATTAAGGTTGGAAAACACCTCCAGGATCATCACATCCAAATGTCAACCCAACACCACCATGGCTCCTAAACCATGTCCCGAAGTGTCACATTGACACATTTTTTCAACACCTCCAGGGATGGTGACTCCTCCACCTCTCTGGGCAGCCTGTTCCAATGCTCCAACTTGTTCCAACTTTTTGTTAAAAAATCCTTTTCTTGGAAGTGGGAGTGTGTCTGAGTATTGATGCACTGTAGATGCACCAGCAGAGCTCCAGAACCTGAAGCAACCTGGCAACGTTTGCTTGGTGCAACACTCTTGCAGCCCCTTGGGGTAATCTGTTCTCCATGACCATGTATGGAGATAAGTGGCCTCCATCTCTAGATGAAAATAATGGGCTAATATTATACCCCAGGATATTTTAGTTAGGCCTTAGTAAAACTTCCCAGCAGTAATAGTTAAACAGAGGAATGCTTTGCATGCAGAAGGTATAGTATCTCCATCACTGGAGTATTTTAAAAAACAAATGCATGTACACCTGCCATTCATAGCATTGCTAGCACTGATCCTTCCTTGTGCAAAGGACTCAACAGCCATCCTTATGGTCTTCTCATTTTCTTTTCTCATTCCTTGACTCAGTTGAGTGCAGGTATGTGGTAATGAAACGATGCTACTCTGCTCTTCCTAGAAAGGTTGGACTAGATGATCCCTGAGGTCCCTTCCAACCTGTGATTCTGTGATTCTGTGATTCTGTGATACTCTGGGAACCTGAACTGAGAGCCCAGTGGGCCACAGTGCCACAGAGATGTAAGGATCCCCTTTGGAGACAGCTTTGCTACCTTAGAAAAAATGCCATTGTATGGTATGGGTGTTTCCAGAGTCATTTCACTGAAGTATTGCAGTTCCAGCTAAGTTTCCCTAAAGCACAGGTAGGGTAGCGTTGGAGACCAGCCAGCTAGTTGCTTCCTTGGAAACACTCATTTCCTTGGCACATAGGACATCAGTATTAGAGTGCCCTCATGCCTCAAGATCCTGTGAGGTCTGGCAGAGAACTGGCTCTCAGGCACTCAATTCTTTGCTCTATAACAAGGAACATAGAAGTCCTGTGAACCCACTTCAGTTTTGGGCCTAGATATCCTTTAAAAATCCCTTCAGGAGCACTACAGTGAATATTTCAGCTGGCTGCATTTTGTAGGGACTGTACAGACTGCTCCCTAGAAGACAGGAGCATCCCAATGCACCTAGCAGAGTGAGGGGTGATACCAATATTAGGAAGTTCGGTTCAGCTGAAACACTTTTCCCTCAAGTAAAAACACATGAAAATGTCCTTTCTGTTGATTTTTTTTTTCCTCAGCTTTAACCAGACCTGGATCCTAGAAACTTTTACTAGATCGATATCTTATCACAACAGATTGTGTACATGTGCACAGAAGTTAGTTGCAGCCCTACAGAATGTATGGCTCTATTACACTGAGTGTGAGAGAAAGGGAAAAGTATTACCCCCACAGAGCAGAGTGAGAGGAGAGATTAAAGGGGAGATGGATGATTTTCCCACACTCAGGCTGGGACTTTGTGGCAGGACTAGGAATTTCAAGTCATATATATCTTGAGTCCCAGTCTCCACATCATAACCACAAGCTCATCCTTTGTCTTTTCTAAGGGATCAGTTAAGAATAAAACCTCCAGATATTTTTCCTGATTTTGCCTTTTTTCTTCATTTTCATGTAAGCTACTAGCATCAGCGTGGGCCCAGCTCTGAGCTGGAGTCGGAATTTTACTCCATTCTTTGATTTTGATGTATCCACTCAATACAGATTCTGTCACAATTTATTAGAGATGCAGAATATGTCGTGCCCTTTGTTGAGTGGTATAACCCTCACCAAAAGTCCTTGTGTACAATGCTGTTGAGAGGCTTTTCACTTATTAAACATGATCCGGGACATATAGATATGGAATAAAAGCAGGTCTTTTTTAAGGAAAGATGATTTTTTTGGTCCTAATTTCTGCCTCTGAATAAACTGTCATAATAAATAAGCTTCTTGTGAAATGTCAAATAAGCTTTTTGGTAACAGAAACGCTTGTATTTTATAAATAATAAGGCCATCATTTACAAATGAGAACTGCTAACTTTTTAAACTATGGGTTCATTCTGGCCTAGGTCCACTGTCTTTTCTTCTCTAGTACACAAATTTTTTGTCGCGTAGCTTTTCTTGCACTTGCATACAGGGCACGCAAAGAGTAGTTCATTTAAAGCAGCTCTGTGTTTCACTTTGACCCGATTCACAGGATGTGGTCTTGGAGGAAGCCCATGCCTTAACAATAGCCTTTTGACAGCGAGGGTGTTTGGGGATTAAGCTGGAAGAGGAGGAAGCATCTATCTATTCTCAAACCTACCAGTGGAATATTTTGTGCGAATCTTCACTTGCCCATGATGTTTTTAAAGTCACAAACCTTTCTTTTTTGTTTTTACTGGCAAGAGGACATTGGCTGAAAGATAGCCTAACTTATTTAAAATTCAGAAAAGGAATGCAGAGTGTTTTGTCTGCTAAATGCAAAGGGATAATTCCCCTGTGTAAGATGTACAGATTTCTGATGGCTCTTGTGTATGTTCTCTGTAAACCAAGTTGAGAGAACTTGGAAAATAAGCAAATCAAAGGGAAGCATAATTTTAAAGTGGTTAGGGCTGGATCGTAGTACTTCTGGATATATAAACTGAGAAGGTGCCAGCCACTAAATGTCTGTGCTAACTCTGCATAAAGCATGAGAGAAGTTGACCATATTAGTATTGTCCTAACCTACTTTCAGCATGACATTTGGTCTGGCTTACCTCTTTAGTTATGTTTATTTTCCTATAAACCCTCCTCTACTGCTCTGCCCCTCTGATCTTAATACAGTGGAAAACATTTCATCTTTCTATATATCTCTCGATAGTAGTTCTAGATATTTTGTTCAGGTGCAACTCTCCAATTAGTGAATTCCAGCAAGTTTGAAAAGCTGGAACAAAAATAGATGTTGAGCTCTCTCTTGTGTTTTCCAATTCAAAATATCTTCCTTTGACAATTTTAACACCTGGCTTTGTATCATGTCGATGCTGTGTTAAACTCCAAAAGATTTGGCAGTGAAAACTTCCTGTTGTGCATCAGGATTTGATTTACAGGGCATGTGTAAAACCATTGCAGCTTAGTAATCCGAATGGTCATGCACAGAAAGATGACTTCCTAGGAAGTGTTGTAAAACATTTGACCACTTTCATTAATCAGGAAAGGCTGCATGGCTCATACATGATTTAGGGTGAGTAAGACATAAGTCAGGGCACAGGACTTTTACTCACCACTACAACAATGGGATTTCCTGGCAACATATCTATGCAGTAAACAGCCTGTTTGCTTTCTTTTGGATTTTGATTTTGTTTTTGTTTTTTAAGCTGTTTCTGTAGTGGAAGTAGATAGGCATTAAATAAGAATGTGAAATAATAAATAAGAGTTCAAAAGGAGTTTAGAAATTTCCTCAGCTGATCAGTCTGCCTGCTTTAGTCATTGCTGGCCAGCTCACCAGCCAGAGACAGAGTGCTGGAAGGAAGAGGTGAAGGAATCTGTTTCTTATGAAGGAGCAGCACAAATCTGAAAGCTTGAGAGCTGCAGGTTCAGATTTGCTTTTGAAATGCCTCAGAGAGGCAGTAGGGCCTAGCGACTCGTGTGGAAGCCACAATCTAGCTTCACTTCTGGTTTCTATCAAGTGCCTCCTTGAACTCAGCTCATTTGTAACATGGTAATAATGCCATTATTTTTAGAGTTGTTTGCTGGCTACGTACTGTTTCATTGTATTTTTTTAATACCGAAGAAATAATCCAGTTAGCTACTTTTAAAAATGTTACTGAAGTTACTTTGAATGACCTTAGAAAAACTGATTTTTTTTACCTAATCAGTTACTGATGTTAACAGATTCCTGTCTGTCAATTTAATAATGCATCCATTCTTTGTTCTTGCTTGTAATAAGAAGACAGAAGTAGAAGATGTTTTATATATTATTTTTCCTGTGGAAATGTTTGATCCTTATGAAGGTAAGAAGAGAATAATGACATCTTCATTGTTTTCTGTA
Organism: Phalacrocorax aristotelis; assembly: GCF_949628215.1. Taxonomy (NCBI): domain Eukaryota; kingdom Metazoa; phylum Chordata; class Aves; order Suliformes; family Phalacrocoracidae; genus Phalacrocorax; species Phalacrocorax aristotelis. The sequence continues at coordinate 175,806,518 of NC_134276.1, read as the reverse complement.
CCTCACTGCAGTATCACGCTGAAGACTGGTAAGATTCTGTATTATTAGCTGAAACCTAAGCAGCAGGTTGCTCCACAGAGAAATTCTGTGTAGTTATTAACAGTCAAAAAAGTCTGTCCATGGGCAATGCCATCTCCAGATGCTTTTTTTTTTTGAACAATCTAATTTGCAAAACTTTCAGATACTGACTGCTCTTGAGCAAGAACTAGGTTTCTTCAGCTGGGTGTCTGGAGTGGGTTGGTGGTTGTGCCACAAATGAACGAAGGCAAAGAAGCCTTCCCAGTCTAGGACAGCTATGTCAGTCACAGCCTTAAAGAGTTTGGGTTTGTAAGATAAGCTAATAGCACAAGGGAGCGGGGAATAAAAGAAAAATATGCAGAAACGAAAACAAGGCTTTCTTCCCGGGGCCTGGCTCTCTCAATGCAAAATTCTTCTGGGTTATTTTGCCTCATTTGTGGACACAATGCAGAGAAGATGTAGAGTCATGAGGGAAGCTGAAAAAGCAAATCAAATGAAGTTTCAGAGAAGGGAGCACACAAGACAACACACTGGGAACTGGTGTGTTGGACTAAACACTGTCATTCAAAAAAATTACTTAAAGGGAATTTGGCAACAGAAAAAGAATATAATACAGGAGATTCAGATCAGCAAAAGAGATACTGGAGAACTCAGACTCCCTAAAAGCAAGGGGATTAGGGACATATTTGCATCTATGGAAAATTTGATCTCTTTTCTCCTGAATGCTAGAGGTGATCTCATTTAATTTGAGAGAAATTGTAAGATCTCACTGTGAAACCCTGATACAAATCCCAGCAAAGGCAGAGTGATAGTGGTCACATTTCTGTCTAAAGGGAAAAATGTTTCCTTCACTTCCCATTAAAAATTTCAGCTTGGATGACAATAAACTCAGGATTTTAAACAGTCATTTTCACTCAGATGCATATATGTCTTTAAGGATCTCAGTGGCCTTTGCACAGAGTAACCTGAGACTTACAAGACAGTTACAACATAAACAAATTATTGTGTCCTAATTGATTTGATAGAAATATTATGTATCTTGATCAAGCCATAAATCAGTGGCATATCCAAGAATTGGGCTTTTGAAAGGTAAATATTGGTTCCTGCTTATTAGCAAGCTTATCTTTGTAATTCAGTCCGTTCCTTGCAAAACTCTGCATGGATGAAATATTCAACCTGACCTGAAGGCTGAGTGGAGGCTTTTAAAAATGTATGCACTTTGCTACCATTTCAGAGCAACAAAAGATTTTGGATCTTTTGGAAAAGTTTGGGGTATTACTTCCTGTGGGTCCTCTGTGAGGCAAAGTATATGAAACTGGTCATTCCTGAGATGGTGACCTTGTCTTGGTATGACTTGTGGGGTTCTGTCACTGGCTGTGTGATGATACATCTATTTTTAGAGTGTTGAAACATTTTAACAGAAGTATACAAGGACACTGTTACAAAATAAGAAACTCGAAGTGCAACAGCTCTCTTCTACAAGTACCTTTGGTTGGCTTAATTAGGCTTTAAGAATGATGATATTTTAACTAATACTTGATACAATTCCAGGTAGTGATTTAAGGACTGTATAAGGCAACATTACTTCACAGTGCTTTTTCATTTCTTAGATCAACCCAATGACTTCATTTGAGTCAGTTTGGGTTTTGTTCTGTTTGGTGTCGCATCGGCCCCCATCCCAAGAGTTGTCTAAACTCTTCAGAAAAGCTATTTAACTAATAATTTTTGTGCTCACCTACTTAACTTCATTCTGAAGTTGCTTTTAGGATACTTTCAGATGTGTTACAGCATGCCAAGCATTGGTGTGCCCTAACATTTTCAGAGCAGCAGGATACAGACTGGAGTGGAGATAACTGAAAAGCTTAAGACAGTAAATCATTGACTGGACAGATTACTACAGTTCCTCTAAAGCTACCCTGAGATTTCATTTTTATAGCACAGAGATAGTAAATGTAGGTTTAGCATTTTGGCACCAGTAATACATCCTACACAGACTGAAACCACTATACATGCTTAGTTTGTGGTGCATATTAAATATAGAGAGGGCTACGTAAGCTCATATGCAGGTACCTATTGGCATTTATCTATGTATTTACAGAGGTTTAAAGTATACTCAATAAATAATTTTAAATATTGTGGAAGGCCATTTGGAGACATATTTAGACGAGCTTCACACTTTAATAATTTTTTACTGATACACATGTATCATATGTCACATACCTTGCAAATCTGTATTAATACATATTATTCGTGTGTACCTATATATATGTGTACATGTCACATAAGCCATATATTTATCTTTTTAGTAAAGACTTAGGGTAGAATTACTGTTCATAGTAACAAAAGTGGGATGTACAACACAGCTTTTGCTTTTCATTAGCTGTAGAATAAATTGACAGATTCAATACCAAAACAGGCAAAAGCCGCAGAAGCACTGATCCCTGTACCATTTAGACCATGTGTATCAGTCAGTGCATCCACAGCGCTCTTAGGAGCAGCTCAGCAGCCTGAATTCCCAGTGGCAGCCAGGAGACTGGCAGGCAGCACTGCTGTCTGTCCCACCACTGTCCCTCTCCCGGGCTGCATTGCCTCCCCTAGCTCCTATGGGGTGAGAGCTGCCTCAGGAATGCCAAGGAGACTGATGCAGAGACGGTAAATAAAATCTTCAAGTTATTGAGGAGTCAGTTTCCAAACAGACTAGAATGTCTTTCTGCAGCTTTCTGCTTTTATAATCTTCCTGATGTTCTTTAGGGAGATGTGCGTTGTTTGCTCTATCATTTTAAATACTTCATTTTAGAAACATAGTAAAATCAGCCTTCTGAAATCAGAGCTCACTGTGTTCTTGTTGAGAGCAGTGTGAGTTCCTCCATTTACTCACTGGATTTAATAATATCATCCAACGTCATTGTGGCTAGACAATTCATAACCTCTTACATTATCGCAAGATAGATTTTCAAGCCATACAGGCCATTTCTTCCTCCACAAACTGGTATGGTGTTTTTTAAACAAACAATCTGCATCCTGTTGTAGAGGGTGTTATGACTGTAACTCATTCTCATTACTCTGCTGTATTAAAGTGTATCTAATATCATTATTAGGTAGTCAAGTGAAACAAAATAGCAAATAAAAATATTCTGTTATCATGAAAAAATATAAAATATCTTGCTTTAAATTTTTACATTTGTTCATTTTTAAATGCTTCATAGTACATATCTTTTCTTGGAGTATTCCAGCCTCAATCAAAGCTTATATCCAATATATATCCAATAAGATATATATTATTAAAATCGCTGTACTCAGGCTTCTTCATAACTCAAGAAATCCAGCCAGTAGTTGGTTAGAAACCATCAGGATTTGCCACAGGGTGAAGTTATTTTTTGAGAAATTTGATTAACATCTCTGCCAAAATTTCTATAACAAGGTTTTACAGGTAAACTTGGACAGAAACTGCCACTGCTTGTGCAGCGTGTGCTACTTGGGGAAATCAGTTTATCTGTCAGTAGATGTATTGATGTACTGAACCTTATTTGCTTGGGTCACATGGATTGTACAGCCATTATTTTGTGGGCACCTTGGTGGTTGTGTGCAGAGCTACAGTCCGTGTAGGGTCCCTAGCACTGTATGGGGAAAGAAGGTCTCAAAATAAAATGCAGTGCATTGTAGGTCCAGGACAAAGGCCTAGTTTTTTGGGAATGTTAGGCTATGTTGGTATCTGTAGCTGTTTTATGCCAAATGACTGGCATTTTCTGACAATCAGGTAACCTGAGACTTTTATTCATGGAAATTATGGATTTAAAGGGGAAAAAACTGCCTTCTGTGTGCACTGAAAACATTCAGAATGAATTGTTTTATGAAAGCCAGGATTGTGACAGAAAAAAAGTCCCCTCTTCCCATCTCTATTTTTTCTTGTATTCTGCCTGTTTAGATGATCTATGGAACTTAGCTAATTAAAAATTCCGCAAATATTTAAGTTATGCTTGTTGCTGAAGTATTTGGAAAAAGAGATTTTTATTATGAGTGATGTCATATTGTGTTTTTGACCTAAAATTTAATAACCATGATTGGCATGCCACTGCCTTTAATTTCCTTGTATGGTACAGTATGCAGTTCCTGTCCATTTTATGCACTGTATAGCCAAACTTGCATATGCACAAACAGTACGAGGAAAGGGTAATCAATCTGACTGCATGAAAACTCTGAGGAAATACTGATAAGTAAAACAGATCATAAATTCTGCAGATAATTGTTCAAATTCATGGCTCCAAAGATTAAAATTGAGACTCCTCCTGTCCCACCCGTAAATGACACTTGGCAGTAGAGATGTGCTCAGTAAAAATCCACTCACAATCCTTATTGCCAATCCATATCTGCCTTCTCTTATTCTGCATACCACTAGAGTCCAGTCTGTACCGACCATTGTTCTGAAATGTTGTGTTTCTTTAATGAAATCTTTCTTTTTGAGTTTAGTAATATTAGGTCCTGGTAGCTGAATGCTGTTTTTAGGTCAGGATTAAGTGCACATCATAAATACTCAGCCTGAATAGAAGATGTGGAGCATGGGACAGACTGTTTGGGACTGCTTTTTCCTCTCTACAAATAACTTGGGACCAATGGAAAATATCAGGAAAGTTCAAGAGAGTCCTAGCTCTTTTTCCTGCGTCATAGATCAGTGAAGTCCAACATTAACTTACAGTGGGGAGCACAGAGCCAAAACTGTTTGAGGAGAAGTTATTAATTCTGTCTTGTAATTCTTTATTTTATTGAAAACTGAAGCAATATTAGTTATATCTGTCAGACTAGGAAAGGGTGGAGGACTCTGCTGGAGGTCGAGAACAGACAGCACACAGGTGCGAAGTTAGTGTCCAGATATTTTCAGAGACCATATGGAGGCTCTGATCACAATGGAATTCATCTTACCTCATTATAGCCAGTTAAAAGATTGGTTTCTAGCCTGAGCTAGTTGCTTGGGCTTCTACTATAGCCAGATGGTAGAGATAAATACTTCTTGAGGGCAATTTCTTTCACTTTTCTGAGATGTTTGTGTAAGGTAGAATGACTCACCCTCTGGAGGTATGTACATCTATTCCTTAATTAAGGGGAGATGAACCATCTAGTTTAAGTTAAACACCTAATTTGGAGGGTCTAAATTAGTTGAGATGAATCTTACCCATAGTATAGAACTTTTATTTGGGAAGATATTCTCTTTTCATGCATTTATTACTAATGTTATCATTATTATTACAGATTGTACATCTGTGTTCCGAAGTGCGTTATTTAAATCTTTTGAGGCTACTTTGAAAGCTAGTGCAGACATAGCCCTCAAAAGGGTGATGGATCTGGGCATGGTTTTATCAGAGGGGCATCCTTTTTTTGATTCTTAAAACAGATCGGTGATACAAAGTTATGGAAAGTCCCTGAGAAGTGATGAGGAGGAGTGATGGGCAAGCAAAGATAACACTAAAATGAGCAAGTTGCACAGGAAATTGAGATATCTCTGTGAAGGAGACATGTTTTACTTTGATATATTCTCACAGATTTCTGCTCAGTGCTACAGATACAGTAGAGGTAGTGGAATGGATCATTACATGGGAGTACTATAATGAATTCGTTTTCTGAATGTATGGCAATGTAACAGTGTGTGTGCACACATAGGCCTTATACGTACACACAAGGAGAAATATATAAAGAGTTGGTGGGCAATTGGTATACTTGCAGATATATTGAAAGTCCTGTACTATCTCAGCAGCATCTCACGGCAGATTTACACAGCACTTGCATTCAGCTGGCAGCATTAGACTCCCTCCTTCTCCACTTGCTGCCACAGTGTTTCTTAAGAGAAGGGTGAGATTAATCTAGAAGCCACTTATATACCTAAAGAAACAAGATCTGAAAGTAAGTAATTGAGCATAAAAATGGATTTTCTTTAAAGTGTTCTTATACTTTTGCAGAGTATTGCATACATCATTTTAGGAAAGTTTCTCTTGAGGATTACAACCTCCCCCATGTGAGTTATTTTTCTTCTTGTTAGGAACTGAATGACTTCGCTGTAACAGCTACAGCCATTGCTTATAGGGGAGGGCAGCGTTAAGGAATTGCAGTTGCTGTCTAACAACTTGAAATAAGTAGGAAGTCTTATAGCGTGTGACAAGGCTACATGCAGCCTTAATCAAGTTGGATGTGTACTCTGCAAAGGGTGCTGCTTGTTGGCTGTAGTCACTGTAATCTCTCTGGTAAATCCCCTCTTGAGCTATAAGCTACTTTTCTTGTCAAACTATCTTGAAGTAGAGATGTTTGGAAAGCGCTAGAACTGTCACCTGTCTAACCAGCCTACTTATTTTCACTTTGGATGATGTGCTTGCTGTCTTAGCTAGTGGGGATCTGCAGACTGTTCTGAGTATGCCTGGCAGATGTGTGTTGGTGCTGACAATTTGGTTGCTGCCATCCATATTTCAAACCAGGAAGCCCCAAGAACACAGATGTAGAACCTTGTACCAGAGTAAGAAGGAGAAGGCTTCAGGCAAATTAGGACAATATCCTGCAAAACAGAGGGCAAAAGGGAGCTAAATGCCTGCCATCCAAAACCACGAACACTTCGATGCACTGGTGTTACAGGTGTATGGGAAATAAGCCTACTAAAGGGGTGACCAATTTGTGCATCCTAATGTTTAAGGTCTTCACCTTTTTCATGGAAATTAATTTCCTTTCACAACTCTCAAGTTGGACAACCAAAAATTTGGGGCTGCCAAATTCACTAGATATATCTAAAAATCTACATCTCAGTCTTTTTAATATTTGTATTAATTTCTTCTAAAGGCTCTGTCTGCTGTTTTTTTTTTCTTCCCATCCTCATAGCTTATTCATTTTCTCTGAAACAGCCACTTTCTAGACCTGAACATAAGATAACTTTGTTCATCCCACCAAAGCAACAGAAAAAGCTTTATCTGACGAACTTCATACAATATCTGTCATTCAAGCTCTTCCACAGGCAGCAGAGAGAGAGAGACACCTCCAAAGATGCCCCTGAAATTGAATCACCCTCAGGAGGTGCTTTTTCTCTCAATCATGTATTGAGAGAACCTGTGGTAATTTAGTTCCCAAGCTGGCATGTACAGTTAGGTGCAATGAATCAATGAATATGGGTCTTTGTTCTTAAACTTTGGGTTTGCTTCTAGCAGATCACTTAGCTCACTTTATTAATCTCTTTTTTTATTTTTTTTTTAAGGATTATTTACAGTTCCATTCAGTGCAAGCAAACTATTGCTGAAGGGTCTGACCTGAAATTTTGTACAAAAATCCAGTAATTTAGGGGTAGTTTGTATGCTAAAAGAATTTGTGATAGTTCCAAGAGAATCATCTGTAAGACTTTTTAATATCAATAGTTTCAATAGCTTACTTGGCCTGTAGGTCAGTGGAGGATAGTCACCATATGTACCTGACATCATATTTCTTGTAGCTTCTTAATCATACAAAACACTATGGATCATCCTAGAGAAAGTGCATAAAACTGTGTAAATTTTCTCTTGCCTCTTCCATTACATTAAAAGTGAGAATAAAACAGCTTAATTCAGAGAAAAGCAACACACCAAGTTGTTAATATTTTCGTGTCCTTTGGAACTGGTTTTACACCACAAACAATATAAATTGTAGCAAGCTGAACTCAGTACTTTTTACAATTCCTCTGAATTTTGTTGGTTGATCATGTGAAACCAATGATGTTTTTCACTTCCTGTCCGCAGCAGCAGCTGTGGTACAGCTACTGTACAGCACAGCTTATTCTTAAAGGACTCCACTTCTTGCGTGGTGTGTTCTTGTATTGTACCTATTTTCAGGGTTTTTCTTAACAGTTCTTCTAAACTGACTATTTAAGGCTAAAGAACCTACATTTTTTAGCTTTGTGATAACAAACACGACAATGTGTCAGAAAAAAACATGTAGCATACAGTTCAATTGAAAATGAACTTATATGTTCTACCATCTTATGACTTATCACCTATTAAGTCCAAGTACTCAAATGAGGGTCAGTGATGCTAGATGCTGTATGAGTGGGATGATGATCTAAATTCCATTCTAAAACACTTGTGATATAAAACCAGCCTCAAATAAGTGAGGAGAGAAGGAAGTAGCTCACAGATTAATAGAAATTTTTATCTATGTTTACGTTATCACATAAATGTTTAAATGTTGAACTTCTCTTGGCCTTGCTGTAGTATGCTAACTTATGTCTTGTCAGATACCACCGAAGAAATTGTTCTTCAGAAGGGGCAATGAGAACCTTATAGACTTTCAGTGCCCTAAGGGTGGGGGTGAAAAAAGCAAGCATGTTTGTGAGAGGAGTGGATGAGTGAGGAGCGAGGCCCTGCTGTTGCTCTGCGGACAGTAGAGCAGTGTTAGCAGCTGATAGATATGTAAGGGCTGTGTCTCTCTGAAAAAGCTTGAAGTTAAAGGCTAGAAATTTGAACTCAACTCAAGTAAATCAAAGGAAGGATGTTCAGAGAAATGGACAAAAAGTTCTTCACAGCTGTCTCTTCTATTTGGCATGCCCTAATTGCTATGATTGTTTTTTATGCAGTGTTTTGATGATTAGGGGAATCTTTTCCAAACAAAGTACACATTGAGGCTGATACTGCGAAGTTATCTGGAACTGTTTGTATGAAAATGGCTGCAACACAAATGCCACAGTCACTGCATTCACTTGCTTGACCAGGCAGCCAACAATTTTACTTTCTCATTGAAAGAGGACTTTTCTTCCTAACTCCACAGGAGGGAAGAAGCAGAGAAAGCAGAAAATTAGCATGAATTTTCTTATCTTATTCTGAGCAGTGTCTGCAAGCCACTACGCTTACAAGTAGCATATCCCTCCCAAAGATTTAGCTGACAACTTCTAAGGGTCAAACTAATAAAAAAGATGTTAAGGAGGGCTGTCGAGGGAGGGCTGATGGGGACCCTGAGGAGACAGGAGGGGATCACAGATACAGGGGATAGGGCTGTGCATCCCAGCACTCAACAGAGAGGTTCACATCCATAGTCTGTGCCATGATGGTGACCAAAGATACAGTCCAGCAACTTTTCTAGGGACATCACGTGCATGTAAAATTTCACCTTTTCTGTGTTATTACTTATAGACCTTATGATGTTAATCCTGAGGACATTTGAAAAGGAAATTAGAGCTTGACTTTTATCTAATGGTGTACTAGAGTAATTCCACTCATTTATTGGAGTGTTTTACACCTGTATAACTGACCTAATTAGAGTCAGGATCTAACTAAACAATGAGGCAAATATATACTTTGCTCATTGTGCTCCTCCTCTTGTTTCTTAAAAAACTCTTATCAAAGGCTCTGTCAGAAACACACTGTGAAGCGTCTGTCAAAATTTACCACCAAAAGAAAGAAAAAAGAACCCTTTGTTTTACTTTGCCATTGTCTGATGTTTATATGAAATGAAGAAAACTTGATAATTTCTTGGCACCTTAAGACACCTTTCTTAATTACCTTAAGAAAGTGGCTATAACACACAGAGTAATGAAAACTTATCTCATGGCCTATGTATCAGCACTGGAACCAGCCACTCTATTCTTTATAGGAGGATGCCCTTTCTGACTGCTCATTCATCCTTGCACAAAAGACTCGGATTGTGGTACCATCTCTTCCACTCTGGAAAACCTAGATGGGATGGTTTCTGAAGCACATCAGTGAGCTGTTTGTTTGCTTGGCGAGTATGACTTGGGAACAGCACCAGATGAGTTATCCTCCCTCCCTCCCTCCCTATGGGAGAATAAAATTTTTCTTACACTGCACATCCAGTCCTTGTCAGGCTGCTCCTGACAAGCAGGGCTGTGGGAAGCTTTGCTGGTGTGGGCTTCCTCATGGGAGACTCTGGCTCTGGACCTTTTGGAGGACTAGATGTGCTGTCAGTTACAGCAGGTTTCTTTTCCGGAGGCTAGTGAAAATTTCTCTGACAGTATAATCTGTATCTGTGGGGTCCTTATGATATGGGAAGGTGACTGACTCTAGTCTTTGCAGTTTGAGTCATGACTGACTGGTATGTAAGCACTCATCAGTGCTTTTCTAGATACTGCAGTAGCAGCACCAGTGGTACGCTGTTTTCAAAACATTAATAAGAGAATATGGTTTCCATGTATGTTTTAAAAATATAGTTTTCAGCTTATCTGGGGATGGTTAAACCAGTAAGAGTTTGAGGTTCTACAAAGCTCATGAAGTATGTATGATGTTTATAAAGATAGTTAGCACCGTTCCCCCATTACATATTCCTATTACTTAAAATTGTCATAGTCCCTCTAATAGTGATACATTTTAATAAAACTTGTTGCCCATGAAAAGAGTGGGGGAGTCTGTTTCTCAGTATTGTGTGCCTTTTGTTGATCACTTGCTCAGATCTAAAGTCTAACCAGGGGTAAGTTCACACCGCAGTGTTCATTGAGAGTCTTTTTTTTTTTGTTTTGTTTTGCCTGGCTGCCTACTTCTATTTGTGAGAAAAAAAAAAAGAAAAGAATGTAAAATCTTTGAGAACTCACTTTCCTTCAGATTTGCTTCACATTACTCAGCATGTTCAAAAGCTATTAGGTATGTACATGAATGGAATACAATATCATAATCCTATTTGCATGAGGAAGTAAATTTCAAATCTAGTGTCAGAGTAGCATCTGTTTAAGGAGAAAAAAACCCACCCTATTTTCCCTCTCCCTCATTGTATGGTCTCTTGTCTGTATACAGTATCCACACTATATATGGAGGTGTATATGCATCTGTATAGCCATAGGCATATATATTATATATATAGTCTCTCAGCTTTTACAGTTCAGATTTTTTCTATCTTCCTCTCAGATGCTTAGCTATTTATCAGATTTCCTGAAAATGTCTTTCAGAGTCTTTGTATATTTTTTATTTATATGCTTGTCATAGAGTGATTCTTATTTTTGGTGTGAATCTTGAAGATCACAGACTTTGTTGAGGGAACACTCTAAATTTAGCTAGACTTCATTAAAGTTAATAAAGTGTCTGGCCTGTGGAAAGTCAAATATTTTCCAGTGCAGTAAAAAGAGAACACTCTTATCTGCAAAGTTTATATCACTAACCTACAAGCCTCATTCCTGCTGTTATATTTGTCCAAATCAATAGCAAATTCCTTAAGTAGTCTGAAACCCAGACAGAACAAGTAAGACAAAAAAAAAAGACTAGGGAAACCTGTTTGATTTCTCTGTTTTGTTACCAGGATAAACCTTAAATACCAAATAGTTATTTTATTTTGGGGTTTTCAAACCTAGATATGTATTTTCTGAGTAGCCATTATTTTGCCTATACATGGTAAAAGTTGTACGTATTGCCAACATGAACAATGCTTAGGTAAATAAGCAAAGAACAGCTTTTAGGGACAACCATTCAATTCTGAATCTAGAAACACAAGTTTTAGTTGTTCAGTTGCACAGTTCCTGTGTTTGAATACAGCAGCATTATGCAAGAAGCCGAAAAAACATAACAATATTAACTGTTTGGCATATTTCATAGCAATTCTGTTGGGAAGGAAGAAGAGAATTTAACGGTCAAAATATTAGAAGCAGCTGTGGATACCTCAAGCAGGTTTAAAACTTTAAGAGATGTGCATATGGCTTTAAAAGCGAACAGGGAGGAGTGCTGGCATTGGCTCATAAAATTTTTGAATGGCAAGGAACATAATATTTCAGTAAGTCTTAGTCAAGCTGTTTTAATTAGCCTACAAAAGAAAAAAGATCTTATGAACTAAAAACATCTTGCACTGAGTGGGTAAACTTGATCAGTTTAGTCTGAATTATTTGGCTTCGGTCTACATGTCTCATTTGATGTTTGTTGGCCTTTGTACAACTGCAGAAGAGTCATGTAGGAGAGAGGGGTTGGAAGCGCTATAGACTGTTCTTTTCAGAGACATTTGTCCCTCAAATTTGTGTACTTGAGCCAGAGAGTTCAGGGTAACGCTTTGAAAAATAGTGCTTCTTGAAGCATAGCCATATTTATCTGGCATGAATTCGTATACAGTGGATACAACACTGGCACAATTACAAAAAAGGAACTGATTACAAAAGTGTATGGAGTGGTGGTTTAATAGGGTCACAGTTTATTAAAATCATAGCAAGCAGGAAAGGAAAACACTTTAGAAAATTTTATCTTATTTCTCCTCCCTCCTATTCTCCTATTTACCTATAACTTATCACTGTTTTTTTTTTTTTATTTTAAATCCAAAGAGGAAAAAAGATATGTGATCTTAAATGTTTCACCTTTATCAGGCTCTTCAGCCATGAAAAAAGCAAAAGTTCATTTGGGCAAACAACAGTTCCTATTAGGACCATAGTGGTGAAGGCAAGTTCTGGAAGATTAAAATTAATGGTCTGTGAAACGTTACCAGTTGTCATCCTCAGAATAGCATCCATCAGACAGCATTCACTGTATGTGTAAAACCAGGAGATACTCTGAAGGTTACCTAGTAGATCTAGCTTTTCTAGCTTTTTAGGGCCTAATTTGAATTACTGGTGAACTGAGGCCAGAAGTCCAATGTATGTATACATACATATATGCATTTCTGAGTTAGAAAAGACTTTGGATAACTGCAAGTGCACAGGACCATCTGACTGGAACTTTTCTGACATTAGCCACCTGCTGCATAAACTATAGGGCTAGTAAAATACAGTTGCAGAAGCATCCATTTCTTTTTATTTTCCAGACAAAAAAGCATTGCAGCCAGTTTTTGAAAACTGAGCGGGAAACAGAAAAGACGCAATAAGAAAAACCCTCTAGAGATTTGAAGTGTTTTTCCTCATGGTTGTTTACAGTACTGTCAAAAGGTATAATTGTGCTCTTACATAACAGAATAGAACTACATTCCTCCAAGCCATTAGAAAAATTGTTACTTGGCCATGGTCCAAAAATCTATTGCAAATTATGGGTGGGCCAGTTTTATCAGCTGATCAAAGGAGCAACTGGCAACTGGGTCTGAAATTATTTTGAAGTAAATCTCTCATAGTCCAAATCATAAAGCAATTCACTCTTAATCCCCGAATATGTTTATATGAATTGAAGATTTCTTTTTTTTTCCTTCTTTTCCCTTCTTTATGGTGTTTTCTCAGCAGAGATTTGGTATTCTTGCAGGTTTTTTTAAACTTGGCTTTCTGTAACTCTTAAGGGGCTTCTCCAGATGTTGGATGCTCATTAAAATGAATTCTGTTCCAGTTCAAAAGTCTTTGGAGAAGCACCGAGTAAGGCAACAGTCCATTGATTCCCTCATATTAGACTCAGTGTTGGGTTCATTTCATGGACTTAAGTTCAGCAAGTAAAAATATGCAGCTGTTAGCTCATTTCTCAACAGTGCTTTTGGCCAAAGAAGACTTTTATGTACTATTGCAATTACTTTTTTTTTTTTTTTTTGGTGGTAAAGATAAAAGATGCTTTTTGCTTCCTTCAGTCATTGTTGTGTGAATCTGATGCACCAATGATGAATTGCTTTTAAATCCACACTGACAAAACTGAGTTTTCTGCCATTGGTGAAAGAGGTTTGAAACAACAACATGACCAGACTTTGCTGAGTCTGCTGAGTAATTTCAGCGTGTTTAGATTGGCTTGTTTTCGTGTTTGGGAGAAGGAAAAAAGAGAACAAGAGTCAACTTTAAAATTTATGTTAAGAGCAAGGTAATCCCACATAAAGTAAGAACATGTTACAATGGAAGGAAGTAAATTCAAGAACACAGAGGTTATATCCTACTTCCTTTGCTTTTTACACCGGCACATAGTAATTTAATAGACTGTACTAAAGAAGTGGATAGGGGAAATGCCTTTTTTTTTCCTAGGGAATACAAATAATTATTTTTCAGATTTGATTGCTAACTCCAACCTTATTTTTTACCTAATGCATGAATAGTTAATCAGATGTGTAATTTTGGGGTTAGTAGATTGTTCACTCCAGTAAATGGCTTTATTTTTAGCCTGAATTCTTTTTCCATCTATTAAAACAAAGTGATTCCTATTATTTAGTGAGACCATGATAATGCCAAGGGAATTGTCCCTTTTAAAACACTGCATGTTAAAAAAATTTCTAGAGTGTAGAGCTAAATGCAACAGATTTATAATCAATATTCAGAGATTTCTAATGACAATTTTAGGTAACCCCCCCTGCAAAAATTATAGATTGTTGATTTGCATGTGAATTTTATTTTATTCTTGCTGTTTCATGACTGTCAAACAAAATACCTAGTTGATGTTGGAGCTATTTCCATCAGATGGAAATAGTCATGAAAGAAGGCTTCTGTTTTTCCTAATAACTGAATTTTAGCAGGACTGCTTGTGTGTCTTTACTCACTAACGCATCCATTATTTTAACCATTGTAAGCTGGGTAGTGTGATAATCAGCTTATTTGTTAAATCTTTTAGTATGCTAAATCTTGTTGCATTAGATATTCTTTACTTTTGGCCTGCTTTCATGGTAATGAGAATCTTTGGATTTTCTTAGTGGGAAAGAATACAAATTCCCTTGACATAAAATATACAAGATGCTTCTGGCTGGCTGACTATAGGCAGCATTTGAGGACACTTTTAAAGGCCTATTTGGCACAAAGAAAGTTGGAATGTGTACAGAAGGAAAAGAAATTATTGAACTGAAAACATTTATGCTTAAAACAACATACAAAGGCAGTATGACAAAGCCACCTAAAATAAAGACATTTACTTTAAGTTTGAAAATAGAGCTTACTCCATTTTCACGGTTTACTGGGAAAAGTATTTGATTGCTTGGTGAAATCTATGGCAAATTCTTAAGGCATTCCTACAAATAAGGCCAGTATTCTTTAACCCTGAAAGACTCTAAACATTTATCAACATGAGTAAATTACCACAATGCTAATTGCCACTAACCCAAGGGTTCAGGTTTATACTTCTTTGCTATCCTGTGGTCACTCCATGTGCATGTTTTCATTCTAACCTAAAAGCCAGGGATATGAACCACCGGCTTACTTCACAGTAATTGGTTCTTGTTCCAAACCTTAATTACAGATATCACTCTGGTTTTACCAGGGCACACAGAGTGGATGGAAACCACCATTACTGTGTGTAACTGCCACTGATATCAAAGGCATTTTTGCAGTGACTTCAGGGGGGCTTAGATTAAAGCAGATGTGAGATGAGGCAAAAATCACACCACACCTGACATCACTTTGGGCTGAGTATTTTATCTGTGAGTACATCTGGGAGCCATGCATGTCCAAGGACAGAATCTGGTCCTTTAACTCTTTGCCAGAAGGTAAGGATTTGAAAGTCCCAGTGGCCTCATGGTTGTTATTCATTCTAATGAAACTATCCTAGCACTTAGAGAATTTATTTATAACATATATTAGGAGTTGTCTTTTTTCTTCAGAAGGCCGCACATGTGCACAGCAGCAGTCTTATGGTGGTTGGCAGGTATCCTTGCCTCACTCAAGCATCAAACTGTTGCTTTTTTGCCTGAAATTCCTGCACACGGAAAGATTATACTCATGGTTGCCAGCTGGTTACCAAGTTCTTTTGTTTTCAGATAGCAGGGAAAATCTATATCAACTGGATAAGGAAAGGTTTTGAAACCTGATTTGACGGTACTGCTTGTTGTGAGTAGTTCTGTGTTTCAAAGTATTAGCACGTTTTTTTTTAAAAAGTATGCTACTTAAAAAAGTATACTACTACTTGCATTTCAAAACATGTAACGTCTTAATAGAATTGCAGCCTAATTTTCTTGGAAAACTTTCATCCCTGCTTTGGACAAGGAATTTTTTTTTTCTGATAAATAATAAGATATAATCTTCATGTTGTTCCTTTATGCCTCTTGTACTGTCTGTTTTGGTGAAACCTGTATTTTTCCGCACTTCAGCAGGGCCTAACACTGAAATTTTTGGCCCTCAGGTGTTCTTTGTCAACAGTAAGGGCATGATCTTTGAATTGGCACACAACTTTCGTTAGCCAAACATGTGTTCTTTATGGCATCTATTATTCTTCAGCAGATACTTTTGAAACGAGTTATGTCATGTCTTCTTAAAGTTTTTTTCTGTGATTTTACCACTCAGATTGACTTCAATTTATCAAAAAGGTATTTTAATTTCCTTTCCTGTCAATATATGGCATCTACTTTGAGGATAGGATATGATTCAACTTACTGCTGTGCCCCGGATGTCTGTACATCTCCATGACTCTGTACTTTCAATCTTATGGAGAGAATGTTGGAACACATCTTTGCATGTGTTACCTCTGTGTGTGCATCAGGATGTCAGGAAATGCAGGTCCCCATGCACTGAATGGCACTCTAAAAGCTGAGCAGATCTATGAGGCCTTGGTATAAATGATCAGGGTACTGCAAATTCTGTAAGCTTAATAACTCATAATTGTACCCAAAAGACTTTGGAGCCAAGTCTTTTCCCATTCCTCAGCCAAAGAATAAAACTTTATTCCTAACAATTTTTGCATGCCTTCCTCTTGAACAGAAGGAAAACTACAAATTCCACAGAGAATGCCATTGCAGCAAATTAAAAGGGCTGACGGTATTTGATCCCTATAGTAGCCTTGGGATGGAGCAGTAACTCAGATTCTTATTACTTCGGGCCAAGTTAAAGGATGGTCTACCTCACCTCGCTGCAGATGGGAAGATGGATGGCCTTAACAGGCATCAGCCCTTTCAGAGTTCCCTTGTGTTTATGACATGATTCCCTCTTCTCTACCACCCACTCACATCTGTTTAAAGATTCGTTATAATTTCATATATCAGCACAACTCCAGAGACAGCTTCCCTTCATGGTGTTTTGTAAGCTAGAAGGAGTTGCTTTGGCACCTCCTACACTTGCTCCCCACTCAACAGGAAATAAAAGAGGCCTCGATAGAGGTGTTGGCTGCTTTTCTGGTTTTTGTCTGTCCCCTACTGAGAGCCTCTGGGGAAGCTGGCGTTGATCTTGGAGTGGAAGGCAGTTGTTTGGGTCACTAACCCTAATTTAGACTTTCTAAAGCAGACTTCCTGAAAGGCAGCATGAGGCATCATTACATGTTATGAACAGCATGGCGATGTTGTCTAAAGCAAGCAAGCAGGTATGCTTTGGGTTGAGTCTAGGTGTCTCTCTTTACGTTAAATATTTCCTCTTAGGTCAATAAAGTAGTGTTTCAGCTTCAAACATTTTTATTTTACTTTTTTTCCTTTACATAGAAGAGGATATAATACTGACCCTTGCAGAAACCCACTACAAACAGTCAGTGTTGATTTTTCAGATGTCATTTATCCAAACTGTAATCCATTTGAAGTGTGACAGAGATGAAACACAGCTCAGATATTAAATGGGACAAAGAAAAGCATGATTATTATTTCTGAATTCTCAGTTCCCGAGTTTCAGTTTTATTTTTAACCACAAATGATACTGAATTACGAACAGTCCTACTCTCCTTGAATGATTATAATCTTCATTCTCCTGAGTGGGCAGGTGAAAATGATGGTGCAATAGACAGCAACTGGTTATGCTAAATCTACCATTAGTATCTATCTTTATAGCATTTGTTCTGACGTAACAGTGAGGCATGGTATGGGTTTGACCATTTTGGTCCACTGGCATTTTCTGGCTGATATGTACTGCTTCTCTCATGCTGTTGTTAGATATAGGAAAAGGATACTTATAGACTTGCCTCATCTGTTCATTTGAGAATGCTACTGCTAGTTCTAGTTATAGGGTTTTATGTAGATCACAACTCATGTATGTAGATCACCACTCAGGCATGATCTTACTTTTAAGACTGAAAAACCTGTTTGATTTTAACAAGACTGTGCTGATGCCCAAGAAATTTTATCAAGCCTCATCATCAATTCCCAAAATTGTTTTTATCTCCACAACTGTTTAATACCTTACAAGTCTCACAGAAGTCAATGTCAGGTTCTCTTTAGCACACATGAAAATTGGAAAGGCAGGTACTGAAGATTAAAACTTTGGATTAAGAGCTACCCTTGACAACGCAGCCATATCTTTAAAATGGATCGAAGGGTCAGTGCCTCTTTAGGAAAGCTGCCTAACATTAAGCAAAATGGTTTTTTAAATGTAAATTTAGGAAATTCCCTGGCAAGCACTGAAGCTGTGTGGCTCATTATGGCTTTTAACTACCAGATCCTACTGGATATATAGTGCACACAGTCAAAGTTATCAGGATTGAGAGAGATGGTTTTATTTCTAAAATTCAAATGGTGCTGTCTTAAGTATCATTTATTTCAAATGTACATATTGGACAAATTGTTTCCTGATCAGCCTACAAACTACACATCTCTCAAAGACTACCTAGTATCGTTACTTTGAATATTTCTCAAGTCATGTGCAGTGCATAAGGCATTAGTGCTGTTCTGCCTGCATTTTCTGGATAATGGTTAGCCTCCAGTCCTGCTTTTGCAAACGCTTAAGCATGGTTATTATTCTGCCTTTGACTCCTTTTACCCTCAGTCTTGAGCTAGCACGAGTATTTGAGTAGTCATGTAAATAGATCAGAATTCGTAGACTTATACCAGAAGATAAATAAAAAATACGACTTGATCTGGATCTGTTTTCTGGTACTGTTCACAGACTCTTGTAACAGGAGATGAAGGGAGGATTAAGCAGTGGGTGTAGGAAATGGATGGGACTTTTGAACCAGTTGTCACTTTATATCAATTTAAAACATTCCTTAGGCTAAGACTCAATAGCCTTAGATTAAAAATAAAACGACCAAAGATAAATAGGAGAGGCTTTTTATGACTGTATTTATGTCTGATGGATAGGAAACTACTTTTTGAAAGTAAGAATTAAATAAGAAAGAAATTCTACTGATGATGCAGGATACTGAACATTGCAAGCTTTTCATAAAATGACTGCCAGATCAAATTTCAACTCTAAAGGGTCAGGAGTTAATTCTCTCTGTGCCGATTTACTTATCAGCATAACAAAATGACCAAAACCACCTTTGTATGGCTTTTCCTGGGATGGCATATGTATTTCTATATGCCAATATATACTCACCACATATATTTCTCACATATATATTTGTTACTGGCCTGATGAAGGAAGTAGGAAATAGACTGACAGGCTTTTTAGTAGGGCCTGTAGCAGTAGGACAAGGGGTAATGGTTTTAAACTAAAAGAGGGTAGATTCAGACTAGATATAAGGAAGAAATTTTTCACAGTGGTGGTGGTGAAACATGGGAACAGGCTGCCCAGAGAGGTGGTAGATGCCCCATCCCTGGAAACATTCAAGGTCAAGTTGGACGGGGCTCTGAGCAACCTGATATAGTTGAAGATGTCCCTGCTCATTGCAGGGGGGTTGGACTAGATGATCTTTAGCGGTCCTTCCAACCCAAACTATTCTATGATTCCATGATGATTCTATAACTTCCACCTGCAGACCCTATGTAGTCAACTCTATGAAAAGATGTAGCTGTTGCCACCAATAAATGCCAAAACTTATAAGGTTGTAAACAGATGCGATGTATATGCAAAAACTGAAAGAAGAAAATCATGTAGATGAGAATTACACCAGTTAGGATTACCTCTGTAGCAGAACTACCATTCTGTATTCATTTGCACGCACATTCATGGTCCTGGAAGCAGTTTGCAATGATGAGAGCTAGAATAAGCAGAGCTTATGAACATGAGATTCATAATGTTTCAAATATTAGGCACAAAGATTAGGAAGCTGTTTATAGTAGGATAATATAGATGACTTATAATGTATGTTTAGGTGTATAAAGAATGAAAGCTCCTCGATAACAATTTTTTTTTTTCCTTTTACAACAAACCAGAGTTGATCATGTGCTAGGTCTCAGAAATTAAGGATAAATTTATAAATTTTCCTGTGGAGCTGACATATTTAAACTAGCAATATTACATTCATACGGTTTTGTACATTTGTACAGTTTTGTAGGAAGCTATGTAAAGAAAGGAGGAATGTTAAATTCTGCTTTAAATAAGAAACACAGTGATGCTTCAAAGGGAAAACACACATATTTGGAAGGAAGGAAATATTTTAGTTAACTGACAATTTCTCTTTTAAATGAGTCTCAAAGAGAATGAGAAACAGGTATGTGCTTTTGTTTAGGAACCACAAAGGGAATTATTTCTAGTCATTAAGAACAGGTCAGAAATTTCCTTGGCTAATCAAATTTATCTCTCTTATTGTTATTCATTTTATGACAGCTAAGTACATTTATGAAACATATAATTCTTTTGAACTTTTATTGCTAAATGAAGTTGAGATATCTCCAAAGACAATATTGTTACTATTATTAATATTAGTTTTCAATATCATCTGACCAGAGATCAGCTCATTTTATTCTGCTGTACCCCAGATTTCTCTTTTTATTGTCCATATGATGATTTGCTCGAGAAACTCTCACTTTTCTCAATTCATATGATTTTTCATTCACTCAGTACCTTTTTTTCTTCCCTCTTGAGAGCCTCTGTTGCTTCTGAAACATTCTCTAGTGACGTTCCTTAACACACCTCATCCACCATTTACAGTGTCCCTTTTGTTTTGTCCTCTTACACCACTCACCTTCTCCTCCACCTTCATGGTGTTCCTGCATGAGGAAGAAAGATGGAGGGGTGTTTATGGACATGTGCCTTTGAGGGGGAAAGAGTATTTCTGATTCTGTAACAGCTTTAATATTTCCCTAGTCTGTCAGTCATAAGGGGAGAATTATACAGTCTTGGAAGTAATTTTAAAAATACAGGACAGAAAGAGAAAAAGAGTATTGTGGATTTTGGCTTGTTCAGGTTTTTACCCGTTGATTTTGTTTGGAGGCTCCTGGACTTGTCAGCTGGCACATACTACCTTTTTGTCCAGCTAATTGAAATATTCTATTCATCACAGATGAATCTGCGTGAGAAGTACCTTATACAACAAAACAGTTTTCACTTAAAAATGCAACTCTTATGAGCATAAAAGAGTTTTGAACCACCAAATAATATTTATAGTCTGTAATGTTCATACAAATATAAAGAATATGTACTGTGAAGAGGAAATATCATTAAATTATGTACCAACATAATTTTTTGAATGCACATATTTGTTTAGGCTATGGTAAAAATAATGCAAAAACCCTGTGTGAGGTTTGGGCACAGAATGTAGTTACTTTATTTTTTTAGAGGTATGATTAGAAATCATGGAATGGAGAGAAGAAAAAACCTGAAGAGGAACTGAATAAATTAGAGAGTCAGTCAAATGCAGAAGTTTTTTCCAGGAGGTGGAGGAGACACTACAGAAGGAGAATTTTTCCCGTTCAGTGGCAAGACAAAGAGAGGTATCGGAAAAAGAAGACATCTGTTGGTTAAGTAGAACATAGATTGGCAAGAGATGAAGTGGGATAATTGAAGGAAAACTTTTTTAACATCTCAAAGGAACATATTTTAAATGATCTATTGGAATGGAACCGGCTGAGGATTGCAATGCATTTTGATCTGAATGTGAAAAGATGATGCCAAATTAGGAAAAATTTAACTTTCTGGAGTGGAATTTAATGTTAAGGAATGAATATATTCTAGATGAACGGCGGAAAAGGGTATATAGTTTTCTTCAGAGCTAAGCACGTGGTCATGGAAATGAAAACTGAGCAAGATTCTGGATTTAAGATAAAGATCCATGTTCTGAGACCTAGGTTTAGAAGTTAGATGTGACTCAAGGAATCTCCTTGATTAACAGCCTTGATTAATAGTGGCCTGATTTCTAGCTGGTAGGACAATGATTTTTGATACATTAAGCAAATGTGAGGTGGTCCATCTTGACAGAAGGGAAGCGGAAACATTCATAAGGTAAAGGAGTGTGTTTATTACCTGTTTGAGATTAATACTTTAAATAAAGGACTTCATCCTAAGAGCAGTCTTGAAAAAAGTCTAGAAGTAGAAACAAAGAACAAATCAGTTAAAGCTGAAAGCAATATATTAACAGTGAGATCACAAATTGGATCACCCTCCAGGGATTTAAGAAAACAATCCAAACAATTTTACCTCACTTTTTAGCCAGTGACAGGCATACTTAAGTTTTTCTCCAACGATTTTCTTAAGTCAAAATTTCTGTAACTGTGGATGCCTTGAAGTGGTTACCTCCTGGTTGAACTGAATAGCTATATCCCTGTTTTCTTCTTGGGGCTTTCAGGGATTTGCCTTAGTCCCCAGGAGGTTTTAATTCTATGACTAAGCTCCAAACACATCTCACAACACACTGACCACAGTGACTTCAACCTGTTGCTGTATTTTCCTTTTATTTCAGGCTAAGGCAGAAGGAGACCATATCTACTTTTTGCTTAATAATTGAATATTACAATTAAATTTTGTATTTAGACCAAGAAACAGCAGACATGAGCATTAGGCTTCTCTCAGCCTGAATGCACAGACCCCCATTTCCTTGAAGAGTGCCGCTTTGGATAGGAATATGAATCAGTCTCCCTGTTAAAGTGCAGTGGAGCCAGGAACAGAGGGTACGGGGAACATTATTCTGAAGGCATTCAGAAAAAATATTTTTTATTCTATTCTGTGAGTAAAAAATAATATAATTTTTTTGTAGGGTCAACCTACAGGAAAAGGTGTAAGGTAAATTTGATTTTATTAGATTGCTGGATAAGAAAAAGTTAAGAGGGGGAAGAGAGAAGTCTCCTGGCAGGCTGCATCTGCTGGCCTGAGCAAGGAGATCGAGACAGCTGCTGCAACTTGCAGAGCATAGACCATGCAACATATAGCTCCTTCTCACCATGGGGGCTACTCAGTGCACAGCTTAGGTGGAGAGGGGTCTAGTCACTAATTAAAAGGTAAAGCAAACCCATTCCCTTTCTATATGCTCTGTACAATACGGTGAGGGGAAATCCATCTATCTGAATTTAAGTGTTAGTAAGTTATATGATCCCCAAGTTTCTCTGTATTTTTAATAGATACTACTACAGAGGATGAAACATGTTCCTATTGATTGAATATATTAAAAAAGTCCCCAGCATAACAAATGTGTCTGTGGAGGAATAGGTGCTTGAAAACCAGATATATGGAATAACAGGATAAAGGCCCTTAAATATTGCTCCTTGTGAAAGTTGGCTTTGCACAGTAAAAGTGAAGGGGTAGACCACCAATGAACAACTTGAGAAGATTTATAGCAAATATTACTTGTGCAGGATTAGATGACGTGATAGTTTTTATAATACTCTGAACTTTGTAAGAAAGAATAGAAAGGGACAGATTTCTTTGTGAGAACAGAAATTTCCACAACCAATCCCTCAGTTTTCTCTTTTGTTTTCCAACAGGGCAAAATGGATTTAATATTAGAAATATGTTCTCTCTGGATCCAATTTCAATCTCAGCCACACTCTTTAAATAAGAATCTATAATCCAACTGACCGCTCTTGCAAAGTTCCCTCTAATATATCTGTAAACCAAAATATGTGTGTGAGCACAGACTGCATGAGTTTAACTAAATTGGCTTGAAACACACATATTTTAGCTAAGCGAGTGCAGGATTTTGAGCAGACAATGTCTATATCACCTGCCTATGCGTTCTGTTTTAGTTAGGAAATATCAGAATGGAATGTCTGTGACGGGAGGAGAAAATACAGTTATAATCAGTTACTAGAGGGTTTTTAATGCAAACCACATTATGAAGGGAATAACTACCATCCTTCAACTGGTTAGTATGAAGGCTACTAAAAATCTGGGATGTTTGGAAAACCTAAACAAAACCCCTTCTTGCTGGGAAATATTTTTCCATCTTAATAGGGGAAAAATAAGAAATATCCATAGAGATAAAGAGGAAACCATCTTTGAATGTTTAACGCTATAATTTAAAGCATTTCAAGAAAAAAGAACCAAAATCTGCTCTTGATTATACATGACTTTCAATGAGTCAAAAGGGGGTAGCACATGCACAACCAAAGGATAGAATTTGGCTCTTGGTCATAAGGAAAAAGAAGAGGCTTGAGAAATGCAGACTCCATATAACCATCATCATCATTATTGTAACAACACATGTGGTTGAATTTTAGAAAGTGTTTGCAAATGTGGTGACAAATGATAAATTAATTAGAACAAGGGAAAAAAAATGCAACTGAAGATTATTGCTGTTCAGTAACAGGCACAGGGCAGGGTCATCTGCAAATTTACATGATGCATATATTTTGAATTTAATTCCTCCAAGATATGTGTCATTTGCTGTTGAGGTATTGGTGGGGTTTTTATAAGTTGCTTATTATGGGCATAAAATCTTATTTACAGTTTCAAACTTTAAAATCACTTAAAAGCAGGAATTTGCATGAAGAACCGTCATTGTATAATCAAAAGAACTGTGAAATAATTTAAATACTATATATTTGTAATCCATATTGCACCTGTCTTATTTCTGATTGAGAAGATGCTGCTGTGTCTGGTTGTGCTTAAGATGCCTTAAATGACCAAGTGTCCGTGTTGATAATCACCGAGCAATAGTGAAGTGGTCTAAGAGCTGTTGGCAGAACTACGCTACTTCCTTCCACCACCTGCAAATGCAGAACACAAGAGAGAGCTAAAATGAAATAAATAGCAGCTGTTCTTTTCCCTCTTGATAAGTTGGTCTTATACCAGAAATCTCCATGAGAGTTCAAAGTATTGGAGACAGGAAGATAGGAAGGCGTCATGAGCTGTGTTAACCTGAAACCGTTCATAGAAAGGGTCATGTGAACAGAAGGGCTGTTGACTAAAATCTTGCAATCTGTTTTTCTGGCCCTAAGGGGAAATTATGGTAGTTCATCTTCCTAGAATGAAGCTGGATACTTTATAGGAATGTTTGATAACTAAATACACTGTGCAGCTGTTATTAACTTTTAGATAACAGAAAAGATCGGATAGATTATAACAAATTATATTCTACAATTCTTATGAAAAGCAATGCTGTCTTGCTTTAAAAACACAGACGCATCCTTTTAAATGAGCTACCAATAGAAATGCAAAGCTGGACTGTTCCTTAAAGCTAAGGTGAAGATTTATAGTCTTTCAGTTTCCCCAATGTAATGCAAAAGTTAGTCCTGCTCTTCAATAAGTCCTAGATTCCTTTTTAATGTGAATGTACGTGGACATTGTCTGCATATGCATCTTTAGAATTTCAGGCTTGTCAAGCAATATTAAAATTATCTCATTCTGAAAACACTAGAAAGTGAAATTAATATTTAAAAGATGTGATGAAAATTCACTGGCCACAAATATATAACATACCTTCCAGCACTTGCATGTTTTATGCCACTCAGATTATGCACTTTATAAAACAAAGAAAAGATCTGATTTCTAAATATTCCACAGTCCTCCGATAACAGTATGGTAATTGATTCTGAGGGTTAAAACTTTCATATTGGACTACTTTCTTACTAAGAAAAAAATTCTACTGAAGAGAAAGCTTCTCCAGAGGCTGTTTGTCCATCTCAGTGCGCAATAAATCTTCAGATCATTCCTCATCTCAGCTGCATTCACTGAAATCCTGAATATTTTTATTTTAGAAATCAGGCATATGGAGCTGGCAAACCCTAACATTTTTTCTTTCATTTATTCCCATACAGTTATAGTACTATAATCCCATTAATCAGATTAACCTTTATTTATTTTCTGAGACTCGAGTCATGCTTCTCCCTTCACATTTTAAGTCAAAGCTGATTGTGACTTGCAGAAAGGAGAAGGGAGCAGGTTTCTGCTGATGATTCAGAGCTCAAAGGAAAATGGATGGGCCAGTGGATAATCTTCATGATTCATATTGTTCTTCCAGGATTTCAAGAGTGCTTGCTATACTTGAAAGGAAGATCACAGGCTTGGAACGGAAAAGACTTTGAATATTCATTTCAAACATATTGGAATACAGATAGCAAATAATAATCACACCATCCTTAACTGCAGTCTTCATTTCACAGAGGTCTCTAGTTGCTAGTAAAATGTGTTTGATCTTTGGAAGCCTAATGGAATGCCCCCACTTGGATCTTCTCTGTTATTACTATTTTGCTTGCAATAGACAACACGGATGTGAAATTCACGTCAAAGCTAAAAAATCTATATTCTTCAAGAATACCAGCCAGTGTTAAAGACTCATTTGTAAAGTGTTCAAAGAATAAGTCTCCTACTCATCATGCCTACTCTCTTTCCCTATCAGTGCGAGGGATAAACCTTGGCTAAGTCTCTTGGCATGACTGCAGAAAATACAGATCCCAACAGAAACAGCAATGTACAAAACTGCTATTTCTCCCTTTTTTGAATCTGAGCTGCATGTGCTATTTCACATGCTGTTTACCAAGGCAAAGGCTTGCATTGTTGCATGAAGGTACCATGGCTGCTTGAAATGCCCATTATAGTTGGGGATGTAGTTTTATACTTATACTTTGGTTGGTTTGTATAGTAAAAATGAATTGGTTTGGCCTTGCTTAAGGTCAACCATACTTTTTCCATTCAGTACAACAGCACAATGTTGCAGTTAAGATAGTTAAAAATAATTGATCTGATAAAAGAAGAAAGAGCAAAAATTGTGGAGAATGTTTCTATTGATAATAAACTTTGCAAATCCTCTTTCTTTAAGGAAATAGAAATGGTGAGTCCAAGCCAAAATACCTGGTATTATCCTTACATAGATAAAATAATTTCCCCCCCCCAATAATAATTCCATTTATTGTGGTAATTTAAATTATTAACATATAAAGAGTTTGGAAACCTATTTGCTATTTGCTGGCAGTTTCTTAGAATCATAAAATCATAGAGTGTCCTGAGTTGGAAGGGACCAAAAAGGATCATCAAGTCCAACTCCTGTCCCTGCACAGGACAACCCCAAATTTACACCATATCTCTGAGGGTGTTGTCCAAATGCTTCTTGAATAGCATCAGGCTTGGCGCCGTGACTGCCTCCCTGGGGAGCCTGTTCCAGGGCTCCACCACCCTCTGGGTGAAGAACCTTTTCCTAATATCCAACCTAAACCTCCCTTGGCCCATCTTCCTGCCATATATTTTGAGCTGTACTTCATCCTAATGCAGAGAATATGCATAAGTTGGTAAAGATAAGCCCTAGCAAGGCATTGTAAGGACAGTTCATGAAACTTTGGCTGGGCCACTGCACAGAGGTGAACTTGATCCTAGGTGAAATTTGTAGGCCTTATTTACATTGAAAATTGCTTGATTATTTGTAGAATGCTTCTAATTCAAATGAGCCAACATTCATAAGTGCTAACAGCTGAGAAAAATAAATCTGCAGTTCAAATACCAGTTATGACTGCTCCTTCATAATCAGGAAGTAATACTGAAGTTCCCTTCAATTTACCAAGTGGGTTTGCATTTGCTTTCCTGAGAAGGCAGGCAAATATGTTATTTGCATACACATAGTCACACACACACGCGCACACACACACACACACACACACACACACACAAAATTTGAAGTAAAATTAAAATAATTGGAAGTAAAATTATAGTAATGCTGCTGATAAAAGTTCCATTTGTCTGTAAAGCCAACAGGCGGTCAAGATATAAAAGCAATGTTCAGAAAAGATAATGTAGCAGAAAAGCTACACTGCTTATTCTCCTCTTCTGTGTACTGTGGAAAATGCTAGGAGATACTTTCATCAGAACCTTTCTCATAAGAAATAACTCATAAGAAATTCTATATGAACCTGGTGTGACTCTAGAAAACATTATTGTGAATGGAATGCACAAAATTAACAGTAACAACTTGACAAGTTCAAATATTATTCTCTTCAGAATTCTAAAGAATCGCCTGCAATGGTCTTGTTAAATGTCTTGCTTAAACATGCTTGGGAACCAGAAGACTGCATGACACCAGTTTCTAAAAAAATTTGCAGGAAGAGTTGAGGTTCCAACATCAGTACCTTGAAGATTAGCAGAAACATGATGCATTTGGGCTGACTCAGCAGAAGCCCAAGCCTTCTGGAGTTCTTTGAAGGGGTTCAAAAGCATGAGGAGAAGATAGGTCTAGCTGATACAGTTCACCTCGATTTCTGAAAGGTTTCCAACATGCTTCCTAATCAAAAACCTTTGAAGAAACTAAGCAGCCATAGCATGAAAGCTAAGAGCTCTTATATTTTATGGCATGTAGTTGGTTCAAACAAGGATTAGGGATATATGGTCACCTCGTGTGGTGAATAAGCACTGGCATTATCAGTGGAGTTCTGCAGAAACTGGTGCTAGAACCATGGGCATAAAAGACCCAAAGAAGGGATGAGAAGTTACCTGACAAAGTTATGTATGCTGTGAATTTATTCAGCAAAAGCTGACTGAAGAAATTGCAGAATGTTATGAGACCAAGCAGCTGAGCAAAGAAATAACACATTAAATTCTTCACAGATAAATTTTTTAAAAAGGCACATGACAAATCTCCCTTACTTCACACATTAAATGATAGGGTCTATCGTAACTGCTCAAGAGTGAGACCTTCAGGTTATGATCAATAATACTACGGAAATGTCAGCTCAGTGTTCAATATGGTAAGAAAGGCAAACTAAATATTAGGAATTATTGGGAAAGAGAATGAAGTAATGTCACCATCCAAGCCATTGTGCCAATTCATGCTGTCTTAAATACACATCTTGAATACTTTTTGCATGTTTGGTCTTTCCATCTAAAAAAACGATGAAGTAGAAATGGAAAAGCTGCTGAGAACAGAGCAAGAATGATCAAATATATGGAATGGTTGCTGTAGAAAAAATGACTAAGTGAACTTCAGTCTGCAAAATACATGACTGAGAAAAGTCTGTGAAATCAAGAATGGCATGAAGGGAATGCCAATGGCTTAGGGAAAGGGAACAGACATTCTCTTTCTCCTCCAATAGAATAACTAGAAGGCTACAAGTGAATCTATAGAAGCCAAGCTCACAACAAACAAACAAAGTAATTCTTCATGCAACTGGTATTTGAGCTGTTCATCCACTTGCCACAGGAAGATGTGGATGCTGAAAGTTTGCATGAGGTCAAGAGGAGACCGAACAAGCTCATAAAAGATAAATTCTCTGAAGTTTACTATCTAAAAAAATATATCTGGCTAAAGTTCTTCAGCTGATAATGTTTGGCAACTGCAGATATAAGGAAGGGAGTTATATGTAGTTGCTTTTTTTTCACATAGTTTCTTGAACATCCTCTTTTTAGCTTCTGTTAGGGACTGTCTAGTGGACTAGACAATCTTTTGCTCTTACCAAATATGGCTATTCTTATTTTTCTTCACAGCAAGTTTTAAACATCTTATTTTGGGGGAGAAAAAAGAGATTTTAAATGCAAGAGTAGTTTATTTCTCTCTTTCTCATTTTTTTTAATATCAGGTTTTCTGTCTAACAGTCTGTCTAGGCATCTCTTGTGTTGATTAATGAAGTGATTAAAATAAATATTAGTTTTAGCGTAAGGATGTCGAATTTTGGATACGCTTTTCTGTCACTTTCCCAGACACTGGGGAAAACAGAACAAAATTCCTGTATTCAACTGAAAAGGGAAGAGACTTACTTGCCTTTACGGTCAGTAACTCAGATAAAGATGAACTTTCTGAAGTCTGCTTTATAGCTTCAACTCTTCGAGTGATGAGAAATATTCGTATCATTCTACAAAAGAAATCAGAATGACTAATAGGGAAAGATTTTTTAAAATATCTTTTCCATTTGAGTAGAAGTTTTATCTTAATTAAAAAAATATGTGGAATTGGAGTAAAGTAAAGAAATTATGTTTATTAATTTTGTGTCATTCTTCATGAGTGTGGATTACAGATGAGTTCTGCTGTGAACAAGATGAATGAAAAAGTTCCCAAGAATTGTTTTTCGTATGTCAGAAATGAAAAAATGTGTGTTAGCAGAGTTCAACATTGAAATATTCTCTTAACCTCTGCCTTACTGAAGTAAAACATTGATTCCTTGCTGAAATTGAACATAGAATCAAGACTCATAAGTGTCTCTCCAGGTTGATTTGACTTGAAAGATCAACTGAGATAGAGAATTGCAAATGTGCACATAAATGAGCAGTAAAGTCAGATTCTTAGTGAATGCAAGGAAGCAGCCTTCAGTTTGTTCTCAGTAAAATATCATGATGGGTGGATTGTCAGATAAGGAAGTTTTTCAACAGAAAATGGAAAAGTATGCCAGGCTAGATCAAATAAAGAATGTAAGTGTCTACAGCAGTATGATTGAAGTCTTTAGCCCAGCATCTCCTGACACCTTAACCTTCAGTTCCTTGAATTTTCCAGATGTCTCTCAGTGTAGCTTTAGACCCCACTAGAAACATGGCTTTTGGCTCTGGAATGTGCCCAAATTGTCCTATTCTTCTGCCTGAGACTGGTCAGAGATTAAAACCTGGGCAGAAGATCCTGTGTGCTTTCTGGGGGACCAGAAGGTATTCCCACCAATCAGAAGCAGTTAAAAATGCATTTTGCATTTTTAATTTAAATGCATTGACCACCTTTGGGGGGTTTTGTTTTAAATAAGAATGTGTGAAAGTTGGCACATATCCTTTTATAAGCGTCTGATGATTACAGACGCCTGAGAGGAAGAGTCTGAAGTTGTGACTCCTACTTCAGGAGTCAAACCCACTAGGAGAGCTGAAATCACCAGACTATGGGCAAATGTAGAGTGAGGTTACTCTTCTGTTGGATTTGAATCAATTCACTGCCAATCATGGAAGATCTGGAGAAGAGCATAAGTTAGTACATCTCACCGAGTCCATCCCTTATTTGAGAAAGGTAAGCCCTGACTTCCAGTCTTGCTTTAAGGCCTGTTTACTTAGTGTCTGTTTAATGTACAAGATCAAAGAAATACTGGGAAAAGGAATATGCAAGGTCTTTCAACATACTGAGTACAGAGGTAGGCACCATCTTTCCTTCACCACTTCAGCTGTGACAGAGAAGTGTAAGCCTTGCCTAGTTCATGAATCTGATGAGGATCTCAAGAAAATGGAGGCTTCTCCAAGCCATTTACCTGAGTCTCAGTCTTTGGACATACTCCTCTCTGAAGTATTTCTTTAGGCAAGCCCTTTAGGCAGTTGTAAGTCTGATATGTGGATCACTTAGACTGCTTTTCGACGATGCCTATTTTTTTGCAAGCACTATATAAGTAGCCTAGATGCCTAAGAAAGATTTATGGATTCTACTTCATAGCAAGAGGTTTAAATTTAGTCAGTTTAATCCCTGATTTTTGTATGCCTTTGTTATTTATTGGAAATGCTCTGTTCCCATGCTTTTTTGGGACTCTCTATATCTCAGCCTGATCATTTCAACTATGCTCCTTTATAAACATTCGGGGAGATTGCACTGACCAGTGTGTTCACACCTGCAAATAGGATCATAGGTACTCTCCAATAAAACTGACAGTGGAAAATTCAGCAACTAGCACTATCTTAGTAATCTTTTTTGTTTTCTTTCATTGTCTAGATTTTGCTTGTAGATATCAGATTTCCTTAATGAACTCCATAGATGGCAAATAATTAAACTTCCCTTCCCTGTACAAAGCAGTAGACATTGCCTACTGTGTGATAATTGCTTAGGAAACCAGGAGGCACTGATGCTTCAGCTTTATCCAGAAAACTAGGTCATTGAGGGACATAAAAAGTCTGCAGTTGGTGTGGAAAGAGAAGTACAGCAGATGTCTGTAGTGGGACATGATGTGGAAAAAGAGGTGCAGCAGATTTCCCCATTGTAAGTAGTATGGTGGTTCCTGGAAACTGCATCAGTTTCAGCTAGAGGCCACCCAACTGCCCTAATGAATCAAAATCTTGTGATCTGAACAGCCCAGGCTTTTCTAATAGGGCATTTTATTTCCTAATGAGTCTTTACTATCACATTCTCTTTTCTCCTCGCTCCAATTTATCAGGGTTGAATTTAATTGCTGTGATCACTTGAGGGGAAAAAAAAGATAATTTGATGCATGGAGTTCTAGGTTATATCAGCTAATGCATATTAATGACTTCATGCTTTTGTAATCAAGTTAATAGTGACCTCAAACCCTGCTAAATATGGCAAAAGCCAACTAAAACAGAGCTCTAATATTTTTGCAGACAAAGTGGAGATTTTCACATAATGTGGGAACTCCATTAGGGGCCTATTTATTTCTGGTGAAATGTCCTGAAGAATGAGGAAGAAGGCAGTATTAATATTAAATAAGAATGTATGGTTTTTGCAACCTCATCTTTTTTAAAAATTTCAATGATTCTTACGTGGTTTAAAGAGAATTATAAGCTCTTGAAAAATATAATCTTCATAATTCTGAGAGCCTCAAACAAATAAAAAGCAGATCATGCTTAGATTTCAACTTATCACATAATTTAACCCAGTATTTCAAGTTATATCCTCTGTATCAGTGAAACTTAATTTTGTGTTTTTGGAATGAAATTCAGCTCTCTGTAAATACTGTCAATTAGACCATAGACTATTAAAAACCTCCAGTGAAACGGGATTTGCAAGAGAATTTAGCGGGAAGAGTCCACTTACTCCTAGCACAGGAGGCCTGTGCCCCTGCAGAAGCTTCTAAATCACCCCTTCAGGAACACCTCTGCTTCTGGGTCATTGTGATTGTATTTCTGAAGAGAGCATTCATTTGTGCATCTACTGTACATATACACATTCATTTCTGTCTGCAGATTAAAGCATTTCAACAGCGCAAAAGGGGCATATAGTTGTATTTTTACAGCTCCTCAGTTTCTAGTCAAAATTCTCTTAAGAAAAACTGTCTTAAACTTTATATTAGTGTCCAAATAAGGTTCAAAATCATACATTTATCAGTTACAATTACATTTGTTTTGGACATTCCTGACTTAGCTCAGTTTAATGCTTTCTTATTTGTCTGGCGCTTTAATTATCATCCTGTGTCTAAAGGTGTTCTCAGAGACTGTGTTAAGAAAAATCCCTCCCAAAATATGTCTCAAGAAAAAAATTACACCAAAAAAGTTTAAGTAAATAAGATTATAAATTAATAGTATGATTTTAAATTGAATTAATTGAAAACAGTGATTAATGGAAAGTCAAACTAATGAGAACTGCATAGAGCCTTTTTCCTTCTAGGAAGCTGTGAATCAGTTTAAGTCCAGATCAGTAGTAACTAGCTATGCGATGGCCTATGTAGGATAAGTGTGTGGTCTTGCATGTGAACAGATGTTGATATTTCAGAAGTCCACACTACGACTGGAACCAATTAATACCCTGCT
The DNA here is from genome assembly GCF_949628215.1 of Phalacrocorax aristotelis. Classification (NCBI taxonomy): domain Eukaryota; kingdom Metazoa; phylum Chordata; class Aves; order Suliformes; family Phalacrocoracidae; genus Phalacrocorax; species Phalacrocorax aristotelis. Next base: position 175,773,352 of record NC_134276.1, on the reverse strand, counting down.
GGAGATCACAGCAAGGAGGCCAATGACTGAGATAAGCTTGGAGACTAAACTGTCCTCTGACCCAAGAGATGGCTTTGCCAGTGGCAGCTGATGTAGTCATCGTTAAGAAACTTGCTATCCTCCATATCACATGCATGCTTAGGGTAAACAGAGAAATTCCACATTTTCAGATTTCAGAGGCCTTTGATGACTGTTAGAGTCATTTAAAAATAGGATATCTAAAAATGGTAAACGCCAGTCTCCTTGCCTTATTTTCATGCAGCAGCATTGAGGATAATGATTTGCACCTTTATAGTAGTGTTACCAGATCTTACCAACCCAATTACTTATAAATGCTTATTTGTAATTATGGCGATAGAAGTCCCTCAGATAATTTACCTTTCTTTAAATGTATGTTACTTTTTCAAACCCTGTTTCTGTACGGAGAGGTGTAAACTGCAGCATCTTAATAGAGAACCCTTTGCACCCAGGGACATGAAAAGCTGAAATTATATGGCTGGAATACCTGCTCTTTTAGGGAAAACTTACAGTCTTGTGAAAGATTTCAATGAAAAAAAGTTAAGGTGCTTGAATGTATCATTTGTGTACAGTTCCATAGAGTGACTTCCAAATTTTGTACCTACTTCAAAAAGCAATAGATATATAGGATGCCATAGGGCAAGCAGTTCATTGTCCTTTCCAGCATGTTAAATTCCAGCTTGCTCACTGGAACCTGAGCCAATTTGTAACATTTTTCAGGACAGTGAGGAGGTCTTCATCTGTCTCAGTGTTATACTTGTACAGTGAGATGCAGCCTGCCACTGGAAAGCAGATATATGGCAGAAGAGGGGCTGATTTTCTGTGTTAGATTAGGAGTTACGGCCTTCTCCCCCCTTTGGACTTTGACTGTCTTAGGCAAAGATTATTACTAATTGCCTGTCTCAGAGCTGCAATATTCTAGAGGTAGGGGGTGACAACTGACTACACCTGCACTGACTGTGACAATAAGGTATGCAGTTCTAAACACTGTGAGACAGCAGATGTATGCACATATAAAGTAAGCGTGGGAGATTCTTAAATGTAGTTAGGAGTATCTTGAAGTGACTTTCTGAAATATCCTTGAACAATCTCAGTTTTAAGAATGGAATTCTCAGACCATTTGGGAAAAGAGTGATCATGGTATGTAAATTATACTAAAAACTCTCAAGTTACTGTCTCTGCCATTATTTGATTTTGTTTATGAATCTGCAAAACATTATTTCCTTCTACTCTGAAATATTCCTTCAGTCATGAGGTTCATCATAAAGTTATAGCTGTGACATATTAGGTCCTCAAACCCCTGTTTTTGCCCATGGAAGAGTGTTTCTTAGTATATACTCTATCTTTTTTTATTTGGACAGTTTGAGGGGACTTTAATTACCTGTGTGTGAACATGCTTTGGCCTTTCACATAGACAGTAACTAAAGAGGCATGTAAACAGTGAAATGCAAGAGGTTTATAGTGCCAATATTGAGGTATGTATACAGCACTTCCATTGGTGAACCACCACCAAAGTCCATGTATAAGGCCCTGATAATTTCTGCGGCGTTGGCTGATCATTAGCAGTTCTCTTGGGTTCTGTGAGAAAGTACTTAAAAATAGTGAAATTGTTATACATGTAACATTTTTAATGCTCTATAAGTGGGAAAAGAGAATGTTCTGAGGCAGTTAATTTCTTTGTTAGGACTTGGATCACATTTACTGTGCAGGTCCCTTTTGAAATACTGTTGGAATTACTTTTCTCTTTATTGCCAAGCATTGTCCTCTGCAGGAGGAACTGGGACAGCCACTAATGGACAATCTTATCTTTATTCCTTGCTTTCCTAGCACCATCTTCTTTCTTCATTTGAGTTTTCAGACAGAGCAGGGAACCATAACCACAGGAATCCTCAAGCAATTCTTTGATGTAAATCATGACAGTAAAAGCATTTTAGGAGTTAATAGGCACAAAAGCATTACGTTTTTGTGTTTAAAGGTTCAACCAAATTTTAAAATGGATTTATATGTCCAATGCAAGTGGGTGCTTTCTGTTGTTATTTCTATTGCAAACTATCAGGAAGTCTCATGAAATCCTAAAGCTCCTTTTTAATAGTGTGTGTATAAAGATGAAGTAAAGGTTGGTAGATCTGTGACCCTGAAGGCTCATCAAATTATAAACCATGGGTGAAATCAGTGCTGTAAAAACCATATAGTCAGAATATGGTCTCATATGTAACAGTGCAAAACTAACAGTTCATTTCACACGGCAATGGCATGCTTTACCAAAAACTGATAGCAATGGACATAATGGTACAAGAATGCTGTTTTAATGGTAGGTCCATCTGTAAAACCATCTAATAGAAAAAAATTATTAATTTCAAAACCCTGCAAAATACATTTTAGATGTTGAAGGTTGCCATTACCACTTCTCATATCAAATTTTATAACCTTGTTATAGAATACATGCTGGGCTGTTTTACTGAAGTTAGATCTGACACTGTAAACCTGGGTCAGTGCCATACACCTGGCTTTTGAATTATTATAAGCTTCTGAGCTTTGAGATGGAAACCAGCTGAGTGTTGTGTTTTAGGGTACATCACTGTTTACATGGTATATGATTATTACGTAACTTTTAGTATTTCTTTCTGAGTATCAAATGATACCCATGGAGCAATAGAAGTTGGTAAACTAAAACAGTTGTGTCTTACCCAAATCTCATTAGAATCCTTGAAAAGATTCTCATTGACTTCAGCATGCTCTGAAAGAGTGACTTTTAATTAAACACTGAACAAAACTCTACTATTATGTTTAGGAGACATCTAGGCTGTTGCAGTTATGTATCAAAGGTGGTTTTTCCTCTGTCTTTCACTGCGAATTGTTGTTTGGCTTAAGAAGAGAGAGGAGAATTTTTTTTTTCTAATACTTTGGGTCACTGCAGCAAGATAACTAAAGACAAGGGTCCTTACAATTCAGAAATAACATATGGCAGTCGCTGGGGTTGAGCAACAAAATGGGTTTGATTGTACACAGTTAGTGATCTGTTGGGTTACATCCTGTCCTTTCTAACAGATGAGGCAGAGGGAGAACAATTGGGTGGAAAAGATATAAACAAAGGAGTTAGAGATGGCCCTGAGCCTTCCCCATTTAATTGGTGTGTGTGTTTTGGATACACATAGATGCTGTTCCCTCTTGCTCGTGTGCATTCATTGTGCTGTTCTTCACAGCACTTACTCAACTGTGTTGACAACGTATTACAGTGCAAGGATCACACCAGGAAAGGTAACATTTTTGTCACTTCCAGATGCTGATCTGTCTACAGAAATTATATTAACTGCTACTGTTAGCTGGTTTTAATGACATTTTTCTCTCATTTTAAAAAATATAGAAGATCTGAGCAAAGTGAGTGTTGTATATCTTCACTCAGTTTAACTGGAAAGAGGTGTGGCTTAAAGCTAAAGCTAAAAGTAATAGTCATTCTGTATTCTGAAAGCCTCTATTTAAATACATGATAGTGAAGAAGAAAGTGCATATTTATAAGCCCAACAATTTAAATCTTATTCACAGGATGTTTTGCTATTTAAAATGTTTTAAGTTTACTGTGTTCTCATTTTCCTTGCTAATATCTTTTTTGCTGGTGCTTTTCTGAAAATTCTTTCAGGACATAAGCTTTTACTTACCAGTACTCTATTCTCTGTTGTCTTGACCTTTAACCTTGCTTCAGAGCTAGTCTGAAGCAAAGAAGAAGAGCAAATACAAAATATTATCTCAAAGTAGTCTTTGATGACAAAGCTAATCAGAAATAATGCTTCTGCACAGAGAGGACATTTTCCTGCTCCCTCCTCACCTGCTCCCTCTACTCCTGCCACAGGCCATGTGCTCTCTTCTCCTGCCTGGGTCCAGCACTGGTGCTTGCCAGACCCTTTGCGGAATTGATTCAGCTTGTCCACCTTTTCAATAATTATTTCCCTCTAGTTGTCAGGCTGTTTTCTCCTGTATTGAATTACCTTAGTCCAGCAAGGTGGGTGGTGGCTATCCAATTTTGGGGCAGGCTAGCGGTGGCAAACGTAGCTGCAGGAGCAGGTGACAGGAGATGAATAGAACACGACATTATTTTGTACCGTACCATGTAACGTAAGTCTTGATGTTTCCTCATGCATCCATGTGGTTTAAAAGCCACAGTTTAATTTCCTACATGTCATGATGTTCATTATTTGCTATGTGATATAAAGAAACCTTGAGAATTCTCAGACACACATGGTATATTATTTAGCTACCCATCTCTTTAACAATTCTTATTTTCATTTTCCATTTTTATGTGCATAAATACAGCAATTTAGTATTAATTTGCCATAGTGTTATTGAATCTAATTATGTTTCTAAGAGAAAACAAAGAAAGGGAAACTGAAAAATATCAGTATTTTAGTAACTTAAAGTAAACTTTCAGCTTGATTGAAAAAAAAGAGCAACATGCTGGGAGTAAATTTCACTTATTTGAGAATCAGAGAATGTACTATGAGCTTTAATGTGAGGTTTTACCCTTCTATAAACATATTGAACTCACTGCAGCACTTGACCGCTGTCAAAACATACTCTTTGGAGCCAGGAATCCCAACTGTAGTATGCACACTGCAGTGGCACACAGGTGCCTTGGCTCCCAAGAAGACTTGCGTTTCTGTACAGTTTGTCTCTTCCTAAAGTGATTTTAGCTGTGTCCTAACTGCTAGTCAAAGTCTTATTAGAGAATTAAAAAAAAAAACAAACAACCTGAGATCAGGAATATCTTGAAAGTGAGGTCTTAAACAGTGGCTTTTGTCAAAGTTACTACAAAAAGTCAGGACCTAGGAGCTACCCAGCACATGCTCATATAGATAGCTTATAGTACTGAGTGTGCTGTAGTATTCTTTCCCAGCTAGACTTTGATGACCGCTAAAATATTAATGCATAGTAAAATGGTGTTTCTGGGATCCAGCTGAGAAGCAACTAAGCTAAGAATACAGTGAGTAGGGCATTTTCTGCTGGGGTGGATTTAGCTAACCTTTGGGAGGAGATAAAAAGGGTACTCATGGCTGGAAGTATAGGTAGTGCTGAAAGCTTAATGTCAGCAAGGAGACCAGAAGTGCTCCTAAATCAGGCCTCAATCAACTAGTTTCACTATGGCCATAAATTCTTCTAATTGTGCTCCCTTTTCCAGCAGTATCTCATCCGGCTTGCTCAGCTGATCTTCCCATGCAATGGAGTATTTTTGAAACAATGGTGTGATTCATAGTATCAGTGTGTGACCTATTGCTGGTTCTGGAGTTCATATTATGTGACCAGGGCACCTAGGTATACATCTTAACATAAACCCTTTAAGTTGGCAAATGGTTCAGTTCGGATTTTTGTTTATTTTAAAAATCCCTTCTTGCCCAACCCTTCAGAAGAGTTTAAAATATTTCAATTTTCAGATTTTTCTATCTTATAAAGTAAATCATGTTCCTTGTCTGAAGTTCCCAGCTTTGTTCTACTCTTGCAACTTTTCTTAAAAAGCCTATCATATGTGTTTACATGATTGCATCCAAAGATAGACAATATGAAGTGAGACGTTATCAGTTTATATAATTTGTAAATAACGATAGTGAATTCAATGTCTTAAGATTAATTTTTTCCGTATCATTTTATCTCAGTTTTTAAATCTGTTTTGAATGTTTGTAATTAATTTGTTTGGCTTGAGATGTTGTGTTTAACACAATAGGCTGGTGATTTCGTACTTTCATAGTTCTTTCAACGTTGTATATGAAAACTGGAGCAACGCATAAGTTTTATCTCTGAGCTCACTTGGATATAGTGATAATTTAATGGCTAAGGACTCCAATTTTGGAAATTACTAAAAAGTGGTTATTTCTATATTTTAAAAACATGCCAGAGTGTTTGTTCAAAAAGAATAATCAAGCACAGATTTCTTTTACTTATTGTGCAGAATAAAAAGCAATGTCCTTTGAGCTCTTCAGATTCTCTATAAAAAACTGGATCTTTCTAATCCAAAACAGTATTCCTTATGTTATCACTTCTTCCAGCTTTCCATCAATTATAGTCCTATGTTGTTATGTCCTTCTCTTGCTCTTACATACTATCTACAGCTGTTGTCATCAAAATACCAATTTAATCCTGTACAGGTAAATTAAAACTGCATGTCAAAACTTCCAGGCTACTCTTCTTCTTCCCCTTTCGTGGTTTTCTTCGGATAAACATTTGCCATTCTTCCTTTTCTCCTAGATACTTATTATAGACACTAAGATATAATTACAATATATAATGCACTTTTTGAGGTATACATTAATTTGTGAGAGAACTTTCTAATGAACATCTAAGCATCAGTAGGTATTAATTACTTTTCATATTATTTTTGAAGCAATTAACAATGTGCTAGGTGACTGCATGTAAAATTTTATTGCTTGAGCCACAAAGGACTAATAGCAGCTGCAAGTGTAAAGGTTAAGAAAGAACAATGCTAAAACAATCCAGACGAGTGAATTCGGTGACTCATTTCTCTCTTAAATCACCTTAAAATTAAAAATACTGAATATTTAATACAACATTGCATGTCTAGCATCCAGTGAATAAAAATTAGTGAAAGAATTAATGCATTGAGGTTTGTGCAATTTTCATAATAGTATCACCTGCAATTTCCAAAAAAGGATCAGGCTGAAAGTAATGTTTTCTTGACAGATTTTCTTTATCAGGGCCCTATACCTAATGCTGGCCCAAACTGTCAACTTATGCATATTGTATTTGTGGATATTAAAAAAAAATATTTTTACCTTTTCCCTTAAGGAGTCATTTTCAGTTACTAACAGAAATTATACAGCTATTGAGAATTACATAGGAGCTGCATTGCTAAAATTGTAACAGGACATTGTCTGCTTCCTGTTACATCACTGTAAACATTAAGCAAAGATTTTAAGGGGTTAAGCTCAGCTGTAAAACCATGTACCTGCGGAATGCAGTCTCTTATTTTGAAAAGTCATGAATGAGGACTGACATTGTATATGATCTCCCTAAAACACTTACCCACAGAAGGACAATGAAAACAAATTTAATTCAGGAAATACACAGTCCCTTTTTTTTGCTGAACAAATAAAGCATTTAATTGGCTTCCATATGGTTTTGTGGTTCCCCCTCCCCCTTACTTTCTTATAAAAGAAGAAGGCTTTTATGGAATTTCCGTTTTTATTGCTGTATTTTAAAAAAATGAAAAGCAGTTATTACGAAGGAAAAGCGTAACAGGAAAGTAGATCCGAATACTCTGAGCCAGAGTGCTGCTGCCTCTATTTGAATAAAAACAAACCCCAAACCTTCCTGTGCCTGCAGTCTCATGCCTGCTTTTGCTTGAGCATTGTTTAAACTCCGAGGTTACTGTGAGTACTGTAAAACAAATGATACCAATGAAATGACACCATATTTTTCGCTGAAAAAAATTGCTCACCCGCTGTTGTTAGAATCTCCCAATCCCTTGTAAGTCAGTTAATGGTACAAAGTAGCTAACAGTGCGTTAGGATCCTGGGATTCATGTCAGCTGACAAATGGCTTGAGTGACTTCTGAATAATAAGCAAATTCCTCTAATGTATTTCTTGGTCTTTTGCTGTTATTTTTTCCCTCTTGTGCTTTTGAAACAGTTCAAAGTGTACACTTGCCCAGCTCTGCTTCCATTTCCAATCTTCATTCATTTTTCTTAAGGGCGACTTTTTTTTCCCTCAGGCCAGTTTATTCATCTGAAGTTCCCACGCAGCTCATTACAACAGTCTACTTGCCCATAACATGGTTTTTGACTCCAGGTAGTTTTTGATGCTGCAGGTAATCTACATTCACAGAAAAATCAGAACTTGTGGTGCCTTTCATATCCCAGTAGAGGACTGGAGAACACCTTTTTGGGGGATGTTGTCTTTATGAATAGATATACAGGAAATACTTTTGGGAAAGGAGCCTTTCTGAGAAGGCTACTTGACTTAGGCAATCATTTCGTTGATAGCCTATTTTATAGTTGTTTGAGAAACTTGAAGAAGCCCTATTTTTAGAACATGGGTTGTGGTCTGCTGGGACTGGGAGAAAATTATAACTTGTATTTTGGATGGAAAAAACCAACCCACCCTACATGCTATATGCTGAAAATGTAATTAAAAAAATACTCTTGCTGAACTACGGATTATGCTTTGGGACCATATCACTCCATTTCTGAGTGCCACAGTCTGCATGCCAGAGACCCCATAGCAAAGGGGGGTGCACTTACCCCCTGCTCAGGGGCCTGGGCTGGGGCCTCCCTGGAGCCTGCCCAGCAGCTACAGGGTGCTTCTGCCGCATCTGGCTTCTGACTCAAGCACTTATTTATTATTGTTCCTCCTTCCAGCCAACTAATTAGCACGCCGGACCGTTAGATTGTTGTGGGTTTTAGTTCCGATTCTATTCCTTTTTCAGGCAGAGGTTTCATAACTGCAGACAGATGATGTGTACTCTGCAGTTAACAGTAAGGTCCCTGAAGTGAGGCTCCCTGAGGGTCTGCACACAACTGTCTGAGGGTGGGATGAGTGGTCTCTGAAGCACTGGTGTCTCTCACTCACTTTACAGTTTAGAGATATCCACCCTTTAAAGTAGACTGCAGGAAGGAGACAAGAAGCCCATAATCAGCCTCTTTGTTTCCAGTGAGGAGATAGTCACATCCCCCATATATGCCATGAGATCTCCAAAGGGAAATAAAGCTCAGGTAAAGCTTGTGAGCAAATTTTCAAAAATTCAGTGCCAATCTCCAAGATATGTTGAAAGATATAAGGATAGTGAATCATCTATGTCCATCATAAGGCATTGTTTTCAGCTGTTGATAGGTTTGTCAGCTTTAAATATATGGGCTAATATTTTAAAGGCAGGTGTGTTGGATTTAAGCAGAAGTTTTAGAAGAATATTGTTAAAATTATGTTTTATTTATTTCTAAGAATGAAGATGAAGTGGAGACAGTCACTACTGTGCTGGATAAAATGAGAAGAGTCTTATGACTTATTTCACTAAGGAGCTGCGACAACTCTATTTTGGAGCCGAATCTCTGAATTTGGCAAGGGAATGCTGGAGGGTCAGGAAAGTGCTTTTCACTTCTTCCCTGTGAAAAATCTTCTGAAATTTGAACAGGATGTGAGTGTTGGAAAGTCTCAGTTCACACAAGCTTAGCACAGACTCGGGGTTTAGAAAATAAACCACCCGTAATTATACTTGTACTGAACATTCTCCAGTCCTTGGGCTTGTTTTTCCCAGCAACCAGAAATCTCTGTGATACTGGAGATGGCCACTGAGAAGATGAAAGCTCTACCCTGAGCAACAAGATTTACCTTCCTCAAGCCTGGGTGGCATATGGGGGAAACAGCATCAGTGAAATAATGAAGGGGTTGTAGTTTAGAGCCGTGCTGAGGAATGAAACTGGGAGGAAACTGAGACTGGGAGAAAGCTGGGGCTAAAGAAATGGGTAAGTGAAAAAAGGAACACAGGAGTCTGGAAACTTGGATGAGAAGACAGAGGAAGTGCCACAGGTGAGAATTAGGATGTAGTGTTGATCTTAGCCCTTTAAGGTAGGGCTACACCAGGGCTGGAAGAAGAAGCAGTGAAAACTAAGCTTTGGGAGCCCTGATTTGGTAGAATAAACATCCTCTGAACCTCTGATATTTGGGTAAGTTAAGACATTGCTAAGAATTCTTATAATTGAACCAGAGACTGAACTTTAGAAAACAAGAAGGCTGAGTGAGACGTGAAAGATTGGGGTGGCATTACGCATGGCTCCGCTTGGTGCCTGGCCACTGCCACCTGAGCTCCAAATCCTCTTGGCCCCTACAGGACTCAGAAGCCTCCCAGTTCACTGAACTGGCACCACTGCTCCGGGAAGTGCCCTTGTCCCTGCTCCTGTGGGTTGCTCCTGCTCACCTGTCCAGCATGGCATCCTTCCTTATGGCAGTGATGTTTCTCTGCTCAGGTGATAAGAACCTTCTGCAATCAAACAAAAAAGACCAATATATTTTTTCTGAACATCTAATTGAAGTCCTTGCTAGTCTTTGTAGGAATCTTCTTAGTCATGTTGCTTTTAAAATTGGTGAGGGAAAACTCTGGAAATTGTAGTGCAATTTAAACAAAATTCATTGTACAGATAATTTTTCAGTGGCTTCAGACACAGAGTCTTGACACTGTTTCTTAATTAAATATGAATCTGGTTCACCTAGCTGTTTCTCTGTTAACACACTAAATAATCCAGTGCTTCATTAAGTTTGGTCACACACTCGTAGAGCTCAAAACGTCATAAAACTATTCCCTTTTGTATAGTAATTGCCTTCACTTGTGAATGGTCAGCACATCCGTCTATAGAGACCAACCTCTAACGCCAGATATTGAGAGCTGAGCACATGTGTACTTTCTTTACTACCTTGCTGTATTATAGAGGGATTTTAGTTTCCCCTCAGAAAAGACACGTATTGGTTTTACACAGCAGTGTATTTTGACTATAGCATTTAATTTTGTGACTGAGTCATGAATAATTTGCCTTTCAGTTAACCTCATTCACTGTGTGAGTATTGCAAACATTTTCTTTTGTAAACAGTGCATTTGAAAGAGGATCTTGAGGCCCCTGTTGGGATTCATTTGGATCTGCATGTAGAGACTAGTGATTCAGAAAAGTGTAAAAATAGGGTAGCTCAAAGAGCGCTCTCTGCATAAAACACCACTGGGATTATATCTTGTAAGCAAAGGGGAGGAGTTGCAGAAAAATAAAAGCTCCCTTATGGCTATTTAAATCAGTTTTTTGCCCTGTTCTTACTTTGTTCCCTGAATGCCTTTTTCTACTCTCTGGTGCCTAACACTTGCTGAAGAGTGATTCATTTTTCTCATTGTTTTGCATTTTTCTTACTCCTCTGCTCTTTACACACATTCCACTCGGTTGCCCAGAGCCTCACCCCCACTTCTGGGCTTGGTAGAGCTTCTCTACCTGCTGGAGTAAAAAAGGATCCAGCTTCTTGCTGTCTCACAGTTTTCTGGCTATTGGCAGAAAGTCAAAGTAACAGTCATGGTGTGTCTCTGCTTAATTCAGAAGTATGGAAGAGGTACAAGGATGAACAGCTGCATTGGAGGGAGGGAAGGGACATGGTTTAAAAGACAAACTGGTGGAAGAATTCAACTTTTTCTGAAGCAATTCATTTCAGGCAGCTATTCTCCAGGCGATTTGAACTCTCTCCTTCACAAAAACATTAATCCTAAAAATTTGCTTGAGAAAGAAAGAGTTTATGGTTAGGTTTTTTTTTTTCATGTTGTTGATAAACAGCTTCAGTGGTAATTTCTCAGATGGTGTACCAGCTGGCATTTTAGATCTAAGATAGGCAGCGGCTGATCTGGAAGAGGAAAATTTTCTCAGAGTACAGCAACTTCAGAAATTTCTGTTTTCAGAAGGCTTGCTCTTTAAGAAGGAGTGTATTTGTTTTCCTTGTGCCTTTTCCCCCTTGCCTTTGTGGCATTGGCTCAGCAAAGCATTCAGCAGAACTCCAGCATGTTAATTTTTGGTGACAGATTATAAAAATAAGATATATTTTTAATTAGATGACATACTGATGTTAATCAGTTCCCTTTCTGGTTCAGTTGCCAATATTTTATAATAATAATTAAACCACATTCAGTGCCAAGACATTCATGATATGAGGGTTTGAATGAGTGAAATTTCAAAAGATGATGAGCATGGCTGGAAAAACTCTGGACAGTTCCTCAAGAGGGCAAAGTAGCATTTAAAAAAAGTTGAAAAATAATCCAAAAGAAGTCAGATGAAACATGAATGAGATTTGGCAGATCAGCTGACAAGGTTAACATGCTAAAATATACATGGTACTTATTCCTGTGAGAAATAGAAAAAAACCTAAGTAGAAAACTCTTAACTAGAAATATATTATGCATTTAAGTTCCAACAAAATAAATATGAACTAGCTTCCTTCCAATCTCAACATGGAGCAAGAGGAGGACGTTTTGGACTGTGTAGGTAATAAGATGTAAACCATTTGGAGTTGTATTTATCATATTAGCCCTGAAAACTGTCTTCTAAGCAGGCCAAATAAACTATAGGAACTTGATTAAGCCTGTGTGACTTGAGTGTTAAAATGTGTTGAGTATGATGCCTAAAGTAAACCTGATGTTCACTGTGCTGTTGACATGTGGTAAGTGTTGTCTACTACAGTGACCTATATTACTGCCCTGTGCATGCCCAAACAGTGCTGCCCTCGGTGAGGTGGAGACCCCATTCCAATGACCTGACTCAGTACTCCCACATCATGTTGCAGTTTGCCATGTGGATTAATAATTAAACACCAGACAAGCATGAAAACACCACAGCTGAAGACTCAGGTTCATTCTGTGAGGGACAGGATGTGAACCCCTCAAGAGCGTTTCGGGGAAATGCAGTTTGTTTAAGTGTACCTGTACTTACAGCGTAGACATGTCTGGCATTCTCCTAAATGTGCCTTTTTCTATCCATCTGTAATGTCCTCTTTTGTAGCTAGATCTTATACTGTCTAAAGCAAGAAATACCTTTTATTCCCTATATATATAGCTGCCTGGAGGATCCTGGAGTATAAGACGGCAACTTTTTGTTTTAGTCCTTTAATTAGTAACATACATGGTACTTCATTTAGCTGCTTCTAGAATATTTTGGGATCTCTGGGTTGGGGGAGTGCTATACTTTAAATCATTACAGCTGCTGTTGTTTCTGAAATGCCTTTCAGAGGCAGTGTGGAAGTTGGAATACTCTAGTTGTTTCTCATTATTAGTGGTGCTGCACTGGCTCTAAGAGCCTTTTGGGGAATGTAACAGGTGCCAAAAAGAAAGGACTTGCTGGTGTAATTGCAGAGATTGGGCAGGCTACTGGAAGGCAGAGGTAATTTTTTGTGTAAATTCCAGATGTCAGAAGAGCATTAAATTTCATGAACTATTTTCCGTCTACTTGCTAAGTTAAGATGCTTTGGACTGTCCCTTGTTCTTATTGCAGAAGACAGAATATTGAGCTTTTATTTTTGTCAGTTTTTTAAAAATCTTGATGGGCCATGCAGTATGATGAAGAAGGAATTTGAAGTTCATGTAAGATTGTATAAGCCAGCAGAGTAGAAAAAATATAATTAGCACAAAATGGGGTTTCTGCCACTTCATTTATTTTTACAGTGGTTCTAGTATAGGTTCCTGAGGTTTTATTTTGGAAATGAGATGCTACTATTACCTGAATGCTCTGAGTTTTCCCCAGATATTGTTTGCCATGTAGGCTCCCTCCCCAGCACCACTCCTTATTCTGTCAGCCTTGCTTCAGTCCACCTGATGAGCATTGTCTGAGATGAGCTTGCAAGCTTCTTGCATTAGAGCTTATGCTTTCCTTTGCCTTCAACTTCTATGCAATTAAAATCAATGATAGGCCTCAATGATAAAAAGGCGCAGGCTGGTCTTGGGAAAGCATGGACAAGCTGGGTATGTTCAGGTGGTTCCACAGGTTTCCAAGCAAAATGCACAGGTCCCACCCTTAAATTCAAGCTGCTGTGCTGCCAAGGCACAGTGCTGTTAGTGGTGAGAAGGACTCGGGAGCTTTTGTAGCAGTGGCGGCTGCTTAAGGATCCATGCCATTCAGCTGTGTGAGGAACTTCTCCCAGTCAGGAGTTGATTGATGCAGTGTGGAGGCCTTAGGAGAAAATGGCTGATACAATGAGAGACGGAATGGGCTAAAAGCATATACAGCGTGGTGTTAGTTTGCTGCAGCCAACATCTGGCCTGCTTTGAGAGGTGACTGAATGTTGCCATTGGATAAAACAGGGCTAATTTTTTTTCATCAAAAACACATTCCTGGCATAGTGGCCTAGTTTCCTCCCCTTCTTCTGATTTGTTTTCTTACTGAATTATGAAGCTGGTGGTGTGGGTGGGACAAAAGGCAATAGGAGAAGAATTAAGATTCACAGTTCTACTTTTCTCTGGTTTGCTTCTAACTGTTGCTTTTCTTACCTGTGCATGCATGCCATTTTTTATTTTTTCAGTTTTATTTAATGCATTTTGAAAAGGGTTCTTTCCCCAAAATTGATGAGTATTTTGATATTACAGTTTCATGAGCCTAAGGTAAGTCAGTCTTAAAAGTATAATATATTCCCACTATTTCTAGAGCAGGATTTTCAGCTCAGCCTTTGCTTCAGTTGTTTGGATTTTCCTCATATTTCAAAAGAATAAAAGCAACATGTTCACCTGTTATTATTTGTGCAGCAGATATTTCTTCATACCAAATAAAAATAAAATTATAATTTTTCTGTATTTGAATGTGCTATGATATTTGGGCCTGTCAAGTACCATGCCCATCATCTTTGGTCGCAAGTTAAACAGGCAGAGCTGTAACTGAGTTAAAAGACTGAGGAGGGTTTTTTAGGTGATATACCACCTAGCTAGTAATTTGGTTTTTGCCAGGATTTCTCCTTGGAAAACATTTCACAATGTTTATGTCCCTCCTTCACTCTTCCCACAAGTATATCTAGCTTGCTTGTTCCATTGTTGACATTAATATTTTTGTTTGTTTTGGTTTTCATCTCCCTGTCTGCAGTGCTTCCCTTCAGAAGTTGGAAATTTTCATCATTTCCTAATATTGTGCCACTTGGATAATCAGTGAAAAAGCCCAAGTATGGAGTGCTCAGTGTGTAGGAACGCAGAACTGAATTTCAGTCCTCTGTATAATTGTCAGTGGATTATGCATCCCAATGTACAAAACATTAAGTTTCAGTCTACCATTAACGATGATTTTTGGTATAGGGAAAAATTAATTTAAAATTGATTTATAAAAGACCACTGGCTGGCAGAACAGTGTCATACACCTCTGCAGGGACTTGCTGATTTTCATATTACCAAGTGGAATAGCATCACAGTAACAAGCAAGACAGAAAAGGCAAAGGAGACTGGGGTCTGCCTCTGCCTAATGGCGAAACATCATTCCCTGTTAGCTGAGTAGGTTGAGAGAGACTGCATGTTTACTTTTAGCCAGTAGATTTTGAAACAGAAATCTTTACAAAGCTTAACTTGTACTGATTATGATAGTGTTTTTACTTGTTTTGCTGTTAAAAATGTTACAAGGCGAGACTGTTAAATTCCTATTGTCAATATGCAAATGTGAAATGTGTTTCTTATTCTATACAATCTTTATGGTACTTCAGAAACAGAGATAACTCTGTTTATTTTACAGTGGTCCTCTTATGGTGCAAGGTTGATTTCTTGCTTTACACTCAAAAGGCAGGAGCTGAGAAAGCAGTTCTGACCTGGTTTGGGTCCATTTTTCCTTTTTCTGGCTGCTCTGCATTCATACCGACTTTTTCCAAACAGAGAAGCAGGCACTCTGCTAAATTTTTACATCATCTTTAATGAGATTCTGGCTTACAGTATGTCCTGGGAGGTTTGTCAGTAGATTTATTCATGTGCCATTTAGGTACTTTTATTAATCCGTTTAGCCTTGTGGAACAGAGTTGATCATCTCATTTGATGATTGATTTTAGTCTGATGTAAAAAGGGATGTTATGTATGAAAAATAAGAGATTTTTTTTTTTTAACAGGATGTCATGGGTTATACTCTGGATTAAGTTGCAATGGCAAATATATGGTGTTGGCTAAAGGCAACTGTTTAGAATATGCTATGGCTCTGAGCTGGTTATGGATGCCACACATTTTGTTTACATAAAGCTTCTCTTGAAAGAGTCCCTTTAGAGTTAATAAAGTTTTGTAACCATTTGTGACTTTGAAGTCCAAAATGACTTGACCAAAAGTGCTCTTGAAGCAATAGTGAATGAGGGTGTGGGGATGGTCAGGAGAACAGGAGTCTGACAGCAAGTGGAATTGCTGCTGTTCAGAGGATGCCACTGTTTTGAAAAGGAAATTGAGGGTGGGAAAAAGGTTACAGCTGCACATCAACAAAAGTCGGCATATGTCAGTTAGTTACCTCTTTGGTATGTCTTGGGATAATAGTGCCATTCTTTCCTGCAATCTGAAACACTTCAGTTGTCAGTGTAAGTGGATGTTGACATTGCATACTTCTCCTTGGCTGTGAGCAATCTGATGTAGTTCTTATCCCATGTGAAACACTCTGCAATTGAAAATGTATATGGAGTCCAGATTTTACCAAATAAACCTTTCCAGATTCTTTCTGCCAAAAATCCAAGCCAAGAATATATACCACTCCCATAATACTCTAAGATGCCACTTAATAGTGGCTTTTATCATAATCCTTCCAGTTTTTACTCTCATTTAGGCATTTGAATGACTCTTTCAAGAAGTAACCACAAATTGTATGCAGTTTCCTTGTACGCAGTGTAACAAACAAATGCACAGCAAGAACCCTACAGTTCCTGTTTGTCTACAAAGGTACTAATTTTTACATGCTTGTAGGAGTTTTCCTTTACGTAAATAAGATGTGTGCCTAGAAACAAATGACCTAGGAAAACAGGCTGGGAACATTTCTTTCAGTAAATTATTGATTTGTTCAAAAAGTTGATATTGATATTTGAATGGGTCATAGCTAATTGCACTAATAATTCCCTTCTCTTTCTCTCACCAAGGATTTACAGTAAAATAAAGCTTACCAGCATATTTAGTTATGTATGTATGCACTGTCTAAATGGAGCTGAAAATGCTGCAGGAAAGTATGACCCTTTCCCTGAATATGTTCCTCCAGTGCTGGATTCTGAAAGTTGCATTATTGTATGATCAGATGAGTAACAATATATACATTCTAGGTCAGACTTGGCAGGATCCAGAGCAGCACTAGCACCAGATAAGATGGTTGTCACTCGGTGAGGGCCCTGGGGAGGAGAGCCAGTCTAGTGGGCTGTTGACCATGGAGCACCATGACTGCTGGTAGGTGGGGTAGAGCCGGTGTAGCTGGGGTTTGCTTGCAGCCCTGTCATTCGTGACAACTACAAGATACTTTAGGCAGCTGGCAGAAGGTGGAGCAGCTTTAAGGCTACATTAGTTAATGCCAAAATATTGGCCTGATACAGAGCTGGCTCAGGATCAGAGGAGAATGAAAGCACTTTATTGTGTTCGTCTGTATGTGTTCCATGTATGTCCTATAAATGTATTAATACCACTTGACATGTTTATATTTTTATATGGAAAGGATGGATAGCTCTAGAGTAATTTACTGCTATTACTTTATTTCTCATATTTAGTTTTTTATTTCCATAGATGGAATAAACTGATTTTGATAGAAGCAGTTGACTGCACTTCTATGCTCTGTCAGGTTAACGCTGTTGACGGTATGCTGTTTGACTTTTGCTGCAGTGTGGTGGTGTTTTGGCTGTAAGATTTAACCTCAGTGTTTCCCTAAAGGTGGTCTAAGTTTAATGCATGCCTGTAATAAATTATATGTAGAAGAGGAATAGCCTGGGTTTGTTTGTCCAGAACTGAAAACAGTTAGAGTTGCCCAAAAGCCTAAAATACAAATGGCAAACTGGGCCTTTGCAGTGAAATCTGGACAGTTGAATAGGATGGTTTATTCTCCATCAAGCTACGGTGTGAAGACATATTTAACACCTCAGAATGAGACCTAGGTCATGAAAAGCACCTTATGTTGTGCCTTATTATGAAGAAGATGTTTTTATGTCTGCCTTCATTATAATAAGGTTTTTTATCCTCAATATTTAAATCATTTCAAGTATTGACTTCATATTGCATTATATCAGTGTATTTCAAATTCTATTCCAGTGCCTTTGCTAATCTGAAAAAAAAACCCAACATGTTTTAAAACAAGAGCTGAATTGACACATAGCTGAATTGGTAACTCTCAGGTATTTAGTATAGATGAATGCATGTATTGCATCTTTGTTATCCTGCCTGTCTGTAGTAATACCTAATGGGGTAAGGTATCTGGAAAATGTTGTGAGCAGCAATGTACTTGAGGCCAGAGTGCTGGGATGCCAGAATAACAAGGAGCTACTGCCATCAGGGAGGGAGGGGATTATTCACATTTTGGATTATTAGGCATCTAGTTAGATGTGTATGCATTCTTCGTTAATCTTCATATCACCTCCTTCAGTGTGATAAGCCCCAAAACAGAGGTCTTGCCACACTATGAAGTCCTGTTCCCAACAACACTTCCTGTGTTTTTATTCCTAGCCTTCAGTTCCTACTAAATTCGTGTACACTTGTTTGAATGTGTGATTAGCTTGTTTATACCAATATATGTGCCAGACCTGGGATGCTTTTTGATTTGGCAGCTAGAAAAGCAAAAACAAGATGGTGAGATATGGATGATTAGGGAAACACTGTGTCCCTTCTGGAATAGTTGTGTCTCTACAAGCTCCTGTTTTGCAAATTCCTGCTGTCTGTCTGCAGGAACAATTCAATCCAGAACAGGCGTACTCCATTCAGTCTTGCCCCCGTAGACATCAACAGATAAATTTGCACAGATTTCACTAAAAGAAAAACTGTGAGTACCAGGATCTTCTGTGCACTGTTTCTTTCTATAGATCCTCCTATTCCGCTTACGTTTACCCAGATGTCTCCACAATCAATGACAGAGTCAAAGTTTGAGTTTAAAGGTAGTTGTGCACTAGAGGTGGGATTAGTTTTACTAATTTTCATCATCCAAAAATTAGGAATTTAATTGAAAGTAGTCCTCTAGGTTGTTTTCGTGATTGTTGAAAGTCATCTTCAGAGAGGAATTCATTCTACTTGTATTAGGCTCCTGCATGGGTTAAACTGCTTCATAGTTTCCTGTTTCTCTGGGCACAGGCTGTTGATGGAGCCTAGATGCTCATCTCAGGCTAGATGCCTGCATTTTAGGTGAAATTGTCTTGTCCCTGAATACTACTGACTTTAAGTGATGAGCCATATTTATTTCCATACCAGAAAAACTGGTATGGAATATGCATATGTGCATATATAAATGGAATATTCAGATATAAATAAATATGCAAACCTCAGAAATATTGCAGCATAGTTATGCAAGGTATATAGTCTTTGATATATTCCATTGCATTTAGTCGGGGTTTTGATTGATCTGAGCTGCTCAGGTATGGGAGCAGAGGAGATCATGAGAGGACTGAGCTCGGAATATGTGCCAATGCTGGATGCCACCCAGCTTCTCCAGAGGTCCCTTCCTGTGTAACGCCCTCTGCTATTACTCCCCTTCATCCTCCGTGTCATTAAGCTCTGGGATAAGTGACTCAACATGATGTAGGGATGGGAGGTGATATTCCTTCCCTACCATGGTTAGTCACAGCACGTCCTGCACCTCAGTGCTTTCCCTGAGTCACTCCATGACCTCAGTGCCACCCCGTCCTGAGAACTCCCTTCTCAGCTTTTGCTGTGCTTCTGGGAGTGCTGGGCTTCGTCTGCCTGCCTTGAACTGATATTGATGCCTGGCAAAGATGACAGAGTTAGGGAAAGCAGTTCATACCACCTAATTCCACATGAAAAAGGATTAAGGCAGCACAAAGTTTTGAATGGCATTAGGGAAGCTGTTGATCCAATGTAGAAACAAGTCATCTTTTTAAGTATCTGCAAACAAGACAGGGCATCAGATACTCATTAGTACCATAAGCTTACAATAAGCTGTGATGAACACTTCCATTTGTGCAGCAGCGCCAAAGGGAGATGTGGTTTGTTTGTTTGTTCGTTTAGCTCTGGGCCCTAGTTCTTACCCTAAATGCAAAAATTGTTCTGTTTATATATTGTCTTCAGTGCTGCTCTTTCTGGTTGCTTGTGGTACAGGTAAGAGGAGGCCAAAATCCAGAAACTTTAATGAAAGACCCAACTGAAAACAGATGAATGTGTTTTAACTCCTTTGTGAGGAGAGGAATGTGATTTATTTTTTGCATCAGTATATGCTGCAGTTCTTGATGGAGGTGAAGAGAATCTTCCCTGTGCTTGATGTGATGACATTGCGTGTTCTGCTGGTAAATGGATTTACTGAAGTACATTGCTAACCCTTTGACTTGAACAGCTAGTAAAAATTTCAGATCTTAGTAGGTTATTTCCAGCAGAAAGAAAAAAATAAGGAATTTTTTAAATGGTATTTTCTGCCTTACACGAATTTACATCTTAAAAGAAGAAAACCAAATAATCTGAGGCAATCTCCTTGCTCATATCCCAAGGTGGTTTTAGTTATAACCTTAACATGAAATGTTTATTTATTCTGCACACTGATACTATTCAGATTATTCTGTGATTTTTGTTTTTCTGCAGTGGTTTTTCTGTTCCTGAGTTTTGTCTCTGCTTCTTCTAGTCAGCTCTTTTTTGTTTTTCTTTGTCCATCATCTCAACAAAAACAACTTTAACAAAGTAATTCAGATAAATAATTCAAACTTATTTGAATCTCTGAGAGGCCTTGCATTTGCCTTTGCTCCAAGCAAAACCGTACGCTTAGCTGTCTCTTCAAGATATACCTTATCTCTTAGTTTAGACATATCTTCAGAGAGACATCTTAAGAGATAAAACAATGATGAAACCTTTGATATAAGGATCTTGATGAAAGGTTATCTTCTTTCCTAGTAGTTTTCTTTCTTAGTTCTCAGTATTTGGTAACATATGAAATACTCCCTCCTTGTGTTAAAATTTACAACACATCATAAAGCAGACCTACACGAACCAGTGGAATGCTTTTTAAGGTATCTGTGAAAAGTAGTTGAAAAAATGCATACTGTGAGTAGGCTTACATTACTATATAAGGTACAAAATAGTTCTACAGGAAGATGTTTTGGGGTCAGAAAAGTGTTTGAGAGCTGCTTTTATTCTGGCTTAAAGGTAAGAACATATGCAAGTTCTGTCCTTACTGCAGTGCCATAGCTCCTGAACTTCCTCATCAGATGTGTATGATGAGAAGTGTTGGTTGGTTTCTTTTTTCTTATCTCTTAGGTGCTTTCTATATTTACATGCAGTTTACTGCTTTTGATGTGAATAGGTTCTGCTACCAAGTATTTATTGCTACAGGGATTTTCTTAATAGTGTTTGTCCCTCAGATTACCTTAATGAACGTGTAAAGGAACCAAGTGACAAAGGCAAAGTGAGGGCAAAAATAATCTTTCATGCAAAACCATAAGTAATAATTAGGAAATATTTTCTATCTTGGTTCTCTCCAGGCTGACGGTGGTTTACTTTTCCCAAATCTGAGTGAAGAGACTAAGATCAAAGGACACCCTAAAGCTTAAATATTGTGGTGCTGGGGAGGAGAAGCATCACTAAGATCTAGTATGTACAGAGGGACACAAATAGGATAAATACTATTTTTGAAAGGTGGCTGAGGCTTTTTACAAAAGTGTTCAAAGGGACAGAGCACTTCCAATCCTCTCACCCAGGAGGTGTCAACAGAGAGGCCCTGCAGCTCCAGGATACCCATGGATCGCTTCAGCGTTTAAGAAGCCATTTCCCCCATGAGTGGCAAGTTTGGAGTGGGCCAGGCCACGTTCTGTCTGGCCTGGCTCTCTAAAAACCTCATGGTTATAGCGACAACAGGCCAGAAGCCAGCATCTTCCAGCCAGGAATAGAGAACAGCCTAAAGTGACTTTACAAATGCTTTCAAGGAACATTGAAATCTTAGGCAATGGAAAAAAGAAAACTGTTTGTTGCTTTAAGCCTTTGTTTTGCCTCTTGACTTTGAGTGAATAAATACATGAAGTTTGTTTAGAAGTGTCTGGGTTTCTCTGCAAACTTGAGATTCTGACAGCTTTCCACAAAAAAAGGCTCACTTGAGCCAAACTCAGATGGTCCAGTCAGTTGAATAAACGGCGTAAGAAACTGGTCAAGGCATAACTAGTCTGAGGTGTCAGCAATACATATTCCCATGAAGGGCATCAAGAGGGGTGTGCACACAGGAAAGGACTTGCAAAACCCTACAAGTTGTGCTCCAACATCACACCTTCCCCATTCCCTGATTTTTGTAGCCTCTCTGAATATGGTCTTGCTATTCATTCAGTTGTTAGATTGATTCTTCATAAATTCCACTAATATAATGTATATTCAATGATTGGAATATATATAGCTAAAACAATCGTATGATAACCATACTATCTACCTGTGGATTTAAGAAATTTTCTCAAGTCTTGGTTTTCTTCTTGGGTCTTTAGGTTTTCATAGCACAAGTTAAAAAAATCCATCCAAATGCAGTGTAGGTTGTGGGGTTTTGTGCTTTTTTTAAAAATATGTTTTACCTAGTAACTTCGGAAGGACATCCATGAACATCTCATATAAACTTAAGTGCCCAGTAAACTTGTAAACATCTGTTTTGCAAAGAGTGGGCAACATGCAATTATATATGCATGCTAACATTTTTAAATAACCTTTGCTTCACATTGGATAAATTCAGATGGGTTTCTTATTCTGTGGAGAGTTTTTCTGAATATCGTTGCAAGGCTGATTATGCAGTATTGTCATGGGCCCTCTGTACCACTGTAGCTGTTGTGTGACTGGAATTTGGAGCATGTTAACACAATTAATTGAGATTAGTTGTTGTTCTTAAGATAATTATTTACAGGACTGTGCTGTATCACTGAGTATCATTGTGAACATTTTAAATACCATTTTTAGGATTTAATATTTTTTAATGGCTTACAATACAAGACCCTTTATCATTCAAATGCTAGAATATGTATTTTACTACATATTTTCAGATATTTTACAGTGTTCCTTGGGGATCCAAATCCTGCAAGTTTGTTTGACATGTACCAAAGACACCTGTTCTGCACTGTGGTGTAAATAACTGTTTATAAGAGAATACTTCTGTGGATTTGAAGTTGAAAAAGTACAGTACATTCACCTACACAATAGAGGGATACATAATATTTTGGGAGAGACTCACTTAAATCTCTGGCTAGGCTGGGATTGTTTTACTATAAAACCACACACTAGAGAAGTCATTTGCCCACTTTCATTTTTCTTTAATGTATGGAACATCTTTTCAGTCAAAGAGACACAGATGTAACTTAAGTAGTTCAGCAGATTCTAGATCAGAGCTTGAGACTTAAAAGAGTTTTACTGCTGTGACTCAGGAATAATTATTAGTCAGATAATGCTAATACCATTATAACCTGTAACAAGATAACGACAGTAACATAAGATGAAGCATTGATGTCAGTGTGGGGTTTTGTTACTGATAGTGAAGTAACATGAACCTGCCCAGGGAAGTTGAGAACAAAGCCATCTGGTGCAATGTTTGAGAAGCTGGTCTGTGGGACTGCACAACTCAAGAAGTACATTGGTTTGTTAAAATTTCAAACTTCACTTTCCACTCCAACTTGTAGTTTCCAAATGTATAAATTCTTTTTAAAAAAAAGGAATAAAAATATATTAGGGTTCTCTATGTTTTCAGGAAGTTCCTCCAAAGTATTTCTCCTTACATTTCCATCTGAAATGAAAGACATTGAAAAAGTCCTACAGAAAAGGCAATCCTCTATTATCAGAGGCCTTTAAGAACAACCGTAAGAATTTAAGGAAAAACCTGTTTTAAGGACTATTCTGTTCCACGCTTACTTTATGCACTAAATAATGTAGTAAATGGTTGCACTTTTAACAAAGGATATCCTTTATACAGTAATTCCTGAAATATGAAATATGACCTTCCCTCCTCCCCGAAAGAATTTGTGTTCCTATGACCTACCCCACTTGCATTTTAGGTGCCTATATCCATCATTCTCATCCTCAGAACTCCCACTCAGCAGCTGCCTATTTTGGCAGCACTTATAGTCCATTCATAGCCACCCCAGGTTTTTACATTAAGGATCTGTACAGACATGAAATTGGACTTCTGAGAATGCTCAGAATCTGCATTGGTTCAACACAGTCAAGCACATTACCAGCAAGGTTTATTTAAAGGGCAGGTGAAATAACACCTGCCTACTGTAGCAAAAGGTAGAGCTGGCAAAAAAACACTCAGTGTTCCGGAATGAAATATTTATTATTTATTGGTAATAATTGTTTCCTGTTAAAAAAAATTTAAAGAGCTAGCATGATTAAATTATTTTTCTTCTGATTTTATCAGGGAGTTAGACGGTTACTGGGAACAGTGAGAAAAAGCAGTTTTTCTTGTTCTAAAAAAGTAGACTAAATGGAAAGTTGTCAACAGAAGTCCCCAAAGTAATACTCCGTATGCCTCTATACTATTAAAGCAGCTGTGTGGGCTCTCCTGGAGTGCCAGTCTTCTCAGACTGAGATACCTGAGGAGCCAGTGGGTGTCTTTAGTGCCATCCTGCACCACAGTAGGAGAAAACAACTGAGCATAACGTGGGATGGTAGACAAGGTGGTAGGCTACTGGTTTAGGGACTCATTTGAGAGGAGACATGATGCTTCTTTTGCTAGGATCATTTTTGTTTCTTACTTACATTAGTAGGACAAAATATAGAAGGGCTTTTGGAAGGAATAGGCTGGAGCAAAATCTCCTCTGTCCAAAGTGAGTGCTGTAATCTGTAGCCAGCAGAGTTCTTTGTTTGTGTTTTCAGTGAGACCCTTTCTTCTTCATCTTCTGCTTCCTGCTCACAACTTCCCAAATCTTGAATTATGTTCTGCATAGTGGTGTGGCTGCAATGAGAGTATCCCTTTCCTAATCCTTTACAGAAGCCTTTAGTCCCACGGGGTGATTGTGTGGGAGGTAGAAGATATGGATTTAATTAAATTTAAAGGCAGTGGCCCTTTAAAGTAAGCTACTCAATCCCTATCCTTCATTTCTAGTCTGTTATCCAAGAGACAGGGTATCACTAGAGTGTGTACTTTAAAAGGAAACATAGGTCAGTGAGTGGTGTTGCAGATGTGGAGAGCAGTTCCCTCGAAGAAGAGGGTGGTGGGTACCCTTTGTATGGCCAGTCATGAGGACCCAGAGAACAGACCTCAAACACAAAAGCACCAACTGTTTTGTGTCATAAGAGATACGGGTTTGGCCCTGAAGTACAAAAAACCCACCACATGCCTACAGCTAATAGTACCACTTGTACTTACATGTCAGGTGGTGGCTATAGGGGGGGAAGAAAAAGAAAAATGTCAGGTAGTTGCTGAGCTTCCATTTTCACACAGCTCTCTCAAGACCTTTCTTTTCTTCAGGTATCAGCCTCTTGCTATTCCAGATACGTAGTAGACTCCAACAGGGCATTTGATTTGTATTTGTTTGTGTTTGGAGTCAGTGATGACAAGCCCTTCAGTTCGCATCTACGCCAAGGTCTTGGAAGTGTTTTCCAGCTTTCAGTCCCACATTGACTGGACATTTCTTTCTGTGCCCTAAAATTCATGTCATATTACTTTGATATAACATTAAAAAGCAAAAAATATTATTTCATTTGTTAGAGAAGAGATACAGATATCCCAGTTTGGATACTAGTCTGAAGCAATAGGGTCCAGTGCTTATGCAAACGTCTCTGTGTGAACAGAGGTATAAAAGTTACCTGTCTCAAAGCCTCAATAAATAACTTGAATATTCATTTCTATCAGGGTGGATCTTTACATAACTAAGCCATGATCCTTCATAAATACCTTTGCAATCTTATAATGGAAGGTACCACATATAAACTTCAGATCATTATCTGTCTTAATTGTTATCCATTTTCTAAACCTCCTTGGTCTTCAGAACTGAAGTTTGCATATCAGTACATCAGTATTCAGCATAAGAATGTGCTAGCTTGGTGTTAAAAACTCAAACGCTTTAATTAGAAATGGTGCATTTAACTATTGCTACATTTATTTTCCTCTTTTTTTCTGGCAGGAGGAGTGGGTCTTGAGGTTGCTATTTTAATACTGATCTAAGAGGGGTTTTTCATTGTCTTCAGAGGTAAATCATGGGTGGAAAAATTTTGAGTCATGGGTCACATATCTGTTACTTGGGGCATGCTGCGTTCCTGTAGAAGTGTCTAGCAGAGCAGAAAAGGTGGGATATATATGTTAGAAGATTCATATGGGAGACTGCAAACTGAACAGAGATGAAGGACAGTCCCCAGGCCATACAGATCTCTCTTCTTGAGACACTGCCTCTTTACATGTGATGTGTAGCCAGAGCTTCACTAGAGATGTTAAGGCAGATTCCCCCTTTATAATAGAAAAGAAGGGTGTTCAGAACATTTTTAGCAGGAATCTAGAACCTTTTTCTTTCCATTGTATGATTCTTCCAGATCTGGCTGTGTTACAAAAGCTGTATATGAGATAGGTCTTTTGTTAAGAAAATAGGAAGATTATAATATTGAATCTCATTTAGGATGAAAAGTCTTCTGTTGTCACAACTATGATAAGATTATTATCTTGGTTTTGTTATTTAAGGTTACTAACTGGCAGAATTTACTTCATACGTAAAATTTATTGTGGTGGATAATTGTTAATTTAAGTACTATTATCATCACAATGGGCAGGCCTTTATTATGGGCAGTGCTTTCGATTGTGATCAAAGGGAAATAAGTCCTGAAGTGGTATTCTTATTGTAGTGGGCTGAATCCTTAGTTTTTCAAGTCCTGAAACACTGTTTTACATTTCTTGAACTGAAGAAGTACATGAGTAGGCTGTCATCTGTGTAAGCATAATTTAATCTCCCTAAGCTTCAGCTAGGTAACAAAAGGCAAAATGGTTGTGCACATGTCTCCATTAACACTCACACGTTCACCACCAAGATCTGTTTTAACAGAAATTAATGACAGTAAGAAGAGGATCAGATCACTTATGCTCGAAAACTTTAATGTGTTTACTTAATATTAATATTGTGTTAGCTTTATCACCTCACTGGTGTGCTGAATGTGTGCCACACATTTATTGATATTAAAATCATAGAGTTGGTGACAAACAACTTTTAAGCATCCAAGCCCAGAGAAAATTTAAGCAGGAATTAAAGCATCTTGTCATAAAATATGTAGCTCAGAAAGCAAACAGTTTATTTGGTTTACTTTGATTTGCAAAGCTATTCTTCCACATGAAAGGAAACCAGACAATTCAAATCAGTTTCTGAGCCTCAGAAAGTACAAGCTAGATGAGGCTTTATATTTAAAGTTAGTTGAGGTCTTATTTGCCACTGTTTTCTCACAAGAAAAGAACAAAAGTATGTCCTAATATTTTTGTGTCTTTATATATCAGAAATTTGCCTTCCCACACTTAAAAAGAAGTGCTGGAAAAGAGGGTTATTTTGATCCTTGGGCCAAGTTCTTTAATGCCAAATCGCAGTGTGGAAAGAATGTCTCCGTCCAAGTTATAAATCCTTAAAATGAGCTTTGATGGAAAATCTGGAGTAGTTTCACAGTGGAATCTCCTCATCTCCATGTGAGGATCCCCGTTGCTGCTTTGCTAAGGCAGGTGCCCACTCCATCCAGGAATGGTCAGTTTGATACCGAGAGTGGCTTCTTGCCTGTGAACAAAAAAGGTAACAACAAAGAAAGGATGGTTTTGTTCTGCAAATTACTTAATGATTTTCAGTCAGGTCTGAGATTGTAGAAGTTTTTTTTTTATCTATCTGCTCTTCTGTGTTGTTGTGATATTCGTGAGCCACAAAGGAAACCTGTTCAAATTCAGTGCATTTTTCCCTTTACAGAAAACTTAACTTTGCTTACTGTGGGTTTGTTTATTAAAGTGAATGCAGGACGAGTCACGAAACTGATCCTGGCAGTGATGAGACATTTATGAGCCCTAAGATTTATGCAAGTTTAGAGTATAGGAAGACTCATTCAGGGGAATGGAATGGGCCTCTGATGTGGAGGGCCATCACTGCTTTCCTGAATACCCAGAAAAATAGAAATATGGCTTTCTTTTTACCCTTCTTCCTTTGGACAGGCAGAGGAGTGTCTTCTCAAATCAGCTGTTTCTTCCAAGGGAGATCTCTTTAGACAGGAACTGTCACAAAGAGCCACGGCTCAAGCTTTGGGCAGGCTTGGATGATGTTCAAGCGTGTGTGCACATACAGGAGAAAGAAGGAGTTTCAGATATATTTCAGTTCATTTATTTGTATTAGAGGATTCTGATAATGTCCTTTTGATCAAATTAATTTCTTCACACGTCACCACTATCAAGACCAAAGCATGTTCTCCCCTTATATTTGTCACTACTATAGCGTCACACCAGCTCACTGAAGGATCTCAGCGTATTCCCACCACACAGGAGAGTCAGAAGCTTTTTCTATCACATACTCTCTCTCCCCCATCACTTCTGGGACACACATATGTCAACATTAGCAGGAAGGATTGGTCTGCAGGGAAAACCCGTTTGGTACCAAGGAACCATCATCTAAGGTATACATTTTGGGGATGGACTGTTGCTTGGATTAGTTCTCAGTTTGTTGCATGGACTAAATGCTGCTCTTGAAGCACATCTCTCCATTTCATGTGAAGGGGGTCTCTGAGAGAGCACAAGTGACAGGAGACTACCTTTAGAAGCCCACTCCTTATCTGAATTAAAATGCTAAGATTGATTCACCTTTTGAGTGGTGTCTCCAGGTGTAACACTTATGCCCAGCAGGGAATCCTGGTGTTCCTCACTCTAATAAAATTAACTGAGATATCACTTTGAATCAATGTTTTATGTAGAAGCTGTATTGAATAATAGTATTTTATTGTATTTTTACTAGATGGATGCTGAAATGTACTTTAAAGTTAAAAGTATAGCTAAGAAATCATTCCAAAGTTGTACAGGCAAGTATATGGAGTATTTATAACAGAAAGTCTCAAGGTTGGCTGTTTTGGAGGATTTCTCTGTGTGGCACTTTGTATTGTCCCCTGTTCATTCAGGAAGCTCAGGGCTGATATTACTAACTGTGGTGGTGTTGCTCTCTTAACAAGTATCGCTTTGCAGCAGCACAAGTCTACAGGGAAGCAGCTGTCTGGTTGGGTCCTCTGCAGCTGCAGGATGAATATCTGGCTCCTTCCTGTGGTACTTTATTGCTACTGCACTGGACTGAAGAGTAGCTGCAGTAAGCCAATAAACAAAACAATATGATCAAACTGTAAAGCAAATCGGTATGATTCTTTTCAAAGATTGAACAAGTTATTTCATTCTTTAAAGAGCTGGATTTTTAACTGTGCGATATACAAATCACTTAGCAAACCTTACACACAAATACACACACAAATACATACTCAAAGAGGCTTTACTGTTACCTTTCATCTGGCACAGACGCATCAAAAGCCTTGCCCCTGTGCCATTGGTGAATATTGGCCTCAAACGCATGTATTAATTTAATTCTGAGTTGGGATTTGGTAAGAAATGGGAAGAAAGAGAACACATTAAATGTTACTTGGGTGATTAGATCACAAAATGTAAGTGAAACTTGGAAATATAAACCAGGCCCCTTAATGCTGGGTAAGTTACCTAAAGCTTGCCAGTGATTGTTGAAGAGTGTTGTTTCTATTCATTTTCTTAGCTGGGATTAATGGAATTTTATTTAATTTTTTTAATTTAATTGTATTTTTATCTGAAAATTACTGAGTGGTGTTGATGGATACATGCTGCTATTTACAAAATAGGATCATGCTATAGGGGTTCTGACATTTTGGTTAATTGGTATGTATGCTTCTAAATGGTTTCTATTCCTTAACTCATAATTGTTCTCATTTGCTCAGTGGGATTTAGAAACAGGGTTTGTGGAATGTCATTTAATACTCATTTCGTTTTGTTAAATGAACTGCATTGGCTTCCATCTTGCCTATAAATTAAGTCATTCTAGTTTCATTTTCTGGCCATATATTTTTAATTGTGTAAATATTTTTCCTCCTCATGTAATTTGCTCAATGTTACAAAAAGTGCCACCCCCAGACCCCAGCTTTACTTTATAGCAAATGAGTCGCAGTGTGTTTTCTATAGTCTGTTAAATCTGGACGTAAATCGGATGCATGATCTGTCTCTTATGGCAGTCTAAATGTGAACCATTGTTTTCAAAGTTAGCCCTTTTCTTTGCTAAGTGGAGGCCTGAAACTAATAAATTATTCTTTTGCAACCCAGAGAAATAACCTTCAATACGAAAATATTTAAAAGGTCAGATCCTGCCTTCCAGTTAAATTTTCCTTAGTTTAGAGGCAGTGGGAAGGAGAAAAGTGTTTCATTGCAATCTGATTTCCTCACCCTATTCTAACACTAGTCAATGCATTGCCCAGCTTCTCTTTATAAATACGAGCAGCTTCAGAGACACTCCAACATGTGTTTTGCTACCCACAGTTTATTAGGCAAGAATAGCTACGTTGAAGAGGAGTTGTGGTCATGCCCTCTCCTCTGGGAAATCCTCTTCATCAGGGACTCTGGGACCGTTATGTAGGCTCTCCTGAGTATTCAACATCCAGCATAGGCCACAGACTGGAAACCCCCCTGTCCCTGGAAATAGATACACAGCCTTTACAGCCCATTTTGTAGCATGCTGGAGAACAGCAGAAACAAGTCATCAATCTCATCATCTACAAGTATGATTTAAAAGAGGATCTATGGGTGAAAAGCTCTAAGTGTTATCAACTACCAGTTGTCTCCAGTGGCAACATTTTAAACAGAATAAATACATTAGCCTAGAAAGTCACATAGCCCTTTCATTAGGTCAGTAGCGCCATATTTTCAGTTAGGCTCACCATTGAAAATCTGGTGTTGTAGCTCCTTAATAGTTTCATTTTCCTTTACTCCAAATTTTTTCAAAGAAAAAAAAAAGATTATGAAATGTATTGATATAATTCAAACATAGAATAAAAACCAGAATCCTGCTGTGCTAAAAAGTAATATTGTATATTGCTGTGAACCATTGCAACCCAGGTGTACCGTTAGCAATATTTTTTGTAACAGATAACTTTTGCTTCCTTTTCGCCAACTCTTGTTTGCTACAAGGTAAAGAGGAAAGAAAAATCTGTGGGAAGCTTGCTGTTGCCTACAGATTCCTTTTGGGAAATAGAGTTCTTAAAAAGAAATTGAGTTCTTAAAAAGAAATGGAGATCTTAAAAAGCCTCCCCACCCCCAAAGATATTAGGGTAGTATCATGCACAGAAGAGAGCATGAGAGTGAGCACTGGGGGACAGCATTTCAATTCTTTCATGCTAATGAGTGAGGATACAGTTGTATTCTGGGACTATTTTAAAGGACAAGTGATGAGAATTGGATACTATCTGTTTATTCCCACATATCTAAGAAGGAAACCTTTTCATATAGTGGACAAATATTTAAATATTTTTCAAATATAACCTATCCTCCTAAATGGCATGGAAATCTGTCACAAGGTCTTGGAATAACTCAGTTGGCAGCAACTGTTGTTCTTCCTAAGCAGCAGCATTGGCACATAAGGGAGTGACAGAGGCATACTCTAAGTATGGAAAGCTGTCTCTCGATAGCAACAGGAGACCATTTTCAGATCTGAAACTCTATATTCTGTAGCAAACAAACAAAAATATGCAGAAGGATCTTGATTCTTGGAATATGCATTTTCCCACGAAGCCTATTTATAATACTGCCTGATAAAAAAGCATATAGAAGATATGATTGCAACTCAGAATATCTGGGTTGTATTCCCAGCTCTGCTTGCCCTAGAGTGAGCCACATTTGAAAAAAAACCAAACCAAATCCACCAAGAAAGCCTTTATACCTCAGTTTCCCCACATCCACAGAAATAATAAATAAATAGGAGTGGCCTCATTTGTGCCTGGAAAGCACGTTGAGATGATTTTGTGGAAGACGCTAATGAAGTGTCATGCATTATTATTGCATTAGTCTGACTGTACTTCTGAAATTCATCTGACATTTCTCGCTTGACATTGATTGTGGGTGGTAACATTTCTGTATTAATTTTAAAGAGGATACATTATAGCACTGCCTGATGTATAATCACACGGTTTATGATTAAAGCATTTTCTAAGAAAGGCAGTGCCCTGTGAGATCCTCTCTCTTTTTCACTTCATTAAACTACTGCGTTACAAAGTGTATTGTTTCATTGTGGATCCTGCCAAGCAGCTCTACTGTGCTCCTTATAGCTATGTGTGAAGTATCGAGGTGAAGTTCATAACTATATTTGGGTATCAGGGTTTATTTCCTCTGTTCTTTTGAAGGTTGGCATGACGAGCGGTTGAGGAATGCTAGGGGTAACCGTCGTTAACATGAGCAGGCTGTGCCCGAGCGTGGATTGCCCCGCTGAATCCTGTTTTGTGTTAAAACAAGCAGTTAAATCATCAGGCGCCGGGACAGGGCTCAGACCACACAAACACAGGATCGGATCTGTTCCGTTACCGTGTTGCTGAGATGGGTCCTCCGCGTCGCAGATAACAGCTGCTGTCCCGTACGTTGTCAGTGGTCAGGGTCTAGCGTTGAAGCTGAATACTCTCTGGTCAGACGTGCCTGTAAAGCAGGGTGGTAGGAGAGGAAGTTTGGAGAGGAAATGAGTAAATCAGCAGCCCGGCCCAGTGTGTAGCTGTAAGGCAGGGTTACTGGAGCAAGCAGTGGAGCAGGGAGGAAGTGTTGCAACGACTAACCCTCCTGTGTGTGTTCTTCTCTGAAACCGCCTCATCATAGAAAAATCTAAGATAAGAGGATTTTTGGGAAACATTACTGCACAATTAGTGCAAGACAAAATGATCTATTGCTAGTTCTGAAAAGAGGGGGAGCATGCACAGCTCCTCCTTAGAGGTGCTCAACACCAAGTGAGAGGGGAGCACCCATAAAAAGCAGAGCATTGCATGAAGTTACTGATTTTCTTATCTTCTGTTCTACATGACTTTTCTATCATTCGCAAACTGAGTATTGTCAGTGATAATGATGATGCACAGTGGAGCTTTATGTTTTCCCAGGGAGTTTAGGATAAAATTTCTAAGACGTGCATAGTTGCATCGATGCTTAAAAACTGTGGAGGGGTGGGGGGGATTCCCTATTTTCCATGACAATTGCATTAGAGAATTTAATGTAGAAAGAATATAGTGGTATGTATGCATTCGTGTAATTTCATGTGTATATCTACATGCTTTTCATTTTTTACAACTGACTCCTGAGCAGTGGGGTCCCTGGAAGAAGGAGATGAACGAGGAGAGCATCCTACGGGGAAGGGGGGAAGCAGAAGCAAGTGGTGATCCCTGTGGAAAGAGAGGAAAATAAATGTGACATTCCACTGCTAACTGGGTGTTGGTTTGCTATATTGTCTCCATCAACAACTCTGCCTTTTAAATTTTTTTTAGAATACTTCTGAAGTGGAAAAAAAACTCCTCTTTTACCACTGCCTCCTCCCAGTATTATCTTTACCATTGCTTGACTGTCAAAATACTGACCATCAGTAAAGTTTTGGTAGGATGTGGATTATAATCCTTTGTTTACAAAACGTTGTTTACATTCTCTATACCTGTCACTTTTAAATTAATGAGTAAAGAAAATTATGAAGGGGGTGGATGGGTGGGTGAAGTCCATTCTTTGGATACTAGATACTTGCAAAGCAGCTGTTGGAATGAAATTTCCCTGGCTGCTTAGTGAGAGGATAGTTCAAATTGTAGTCAAAATTAGGATTGGTACACCAGATTACGTGTGGGTGTGACAAATGAAAAAAGGAAATGCTTGGTGAAGTATTTTTATTTGTAATGTGAAACTAACCTAAAATAATATTAGTAGGTATTAAATTCTGTATGTTCCAGTGGATCAGTTTCATTGGAATAGAGAAAATAGTTCTGCTTATAATAATAGCTCAGAGAATATTTCTGAGACATTACTTTAGAAGAATGACTGAAATTGAAATACTAGTAGTAGGGAATACATGATGCTATGGGTGTGGTATGTATCTTTTATCATCATGATTTTGTATTGTTCTAAATATGTGTTCATAAAATCTTTAGAGACTCCACATTAGTGTTCATTATATATGGTCATGCAGTTGAAGAAACACTTTCTTACCTACAGTTGGCTTTAAAAAACATTTTAATGGAGCCTTTCATGTCACTCACCTGTAATAGAGAAAAAAAGAATATCAGCCGGTGAAAACACAGATGGCTGAAGCAGACTTCTGGGTACAGGAGGGAAATTTAGGGCCCCATCTAACAGCAGCATCCTTTGGCTATGGGAGAGCTGTATCTGCTTCCACAGTTTAATTCTGTGGAATTATCTAAAGTTCTAAAGCTGTCAAGAAAGCTATGGCAAACCAGCTGGTAATCCACCTGCAGGAATATGGGAAGAAATAAGGTAGACCAAACAAGTTACAATTCTCTGTCTCTTTTAATGAAGAAGGAGAAAATCTGAAACAAAGGTACTCAGTGAAGGAGTCCTTAGCATGTGAACATGAACTGAGTGGTGATACTTTTGCTGGGTGGGAAGTGGATGTTGGTTCTTTGGGTAAGACTCTGGACTGGGAATTGCATCTATTTTCCCGCCTGGCCTCTGCCACAGATTTCCTTGGTGAACTAAGCAAGTAGTTAATGGCTTTGGCCTCTGTGTTTCTGTTCACAAAATGGGATTCTGACCCCTTCCTCCCAAGGGTCTGTGAGGTTAAATAAAAGGATGTTTATAAAGTGAGCTCATATTGTTTTTATGGAAAAGGTGCAGTTTCATCATTTTCAAACAATATTCTCAGCAGAGAAAGAACCTTAGATATTATATTTACTTACACAGTGATGCTGTCCTACATATATTCTTTCTTTCAGTGGTAACACCCCACAGTAGTTCTGTACAAGTCCTTTTCTCTTGGGTAAGGAGAGAGGTCACAGACACCCCACAAAAGGGAGCCAGCGCTGGCTTCCAAGGGCACTGATACCCTCCAGCTGTGTGACATCCCCAAGCCAAGCTCCGCTAGTCCGAGCTGCGTCTGCGTGCTGGGATACCCTGGGATGGTGTGAGCAGCTCTTTGGGTGCACTCTCACTTCGGTACATAGATGAAGGTGTCTGTTCCTCTTATCTCACCCTGAGTGAACCTGGTTCTCTTTGTGTGCGTGCTGTAGGTGTTACCAAATACACCTTACGAAATGCCTTCAACCCCTCTCCTCAACCCACACCTCACCCCCCTTATTTTGGATGGTATAGTTCAGCTGGTCCTTTTCAACCTTTTGTTGATAAGTGCCATTTTTGTGCTGCCTGTGCTAAGTATTTGGTGCTGCTCAGTCTCACCCTTCCCCCCTCCCCTTTTGGTGGAGAAAAGACGCAGCATATTTCCAGAATATATACTCTAATTCCAGCAATGAGACTACTGTACATCTGCTGCTCTCAGTCTCCTCTGTGTGCATTACAGCACGCTGAACCGTAGGCGAGGGGGACAAATGACCTGTCCCTGCGTGGCGGGACATGGTGATTACTGCAGAAAGTGTCACAGAGGCATCGCCAGGCGTGGGATCACCAGCGACAACCCGATGAACTCTTACCAAAACACAGGCGCGCGTCTCTGCTATCACTTTCTCTTAGGCAGCCCTAGAGTGTGAAAGTTGGTGGTGGGGCGTGCATAGAGGTAGAAACACGGTGGGAGGTGGAATTGTGGTAGATGTGATTGATTTACGACAGGAGTTTCCTTTACAGTCATAAGGGGAATTTTGCTTGGTCACAGCAAGTCTAAACCCTCATGAAACAGCCTGAATCATTTGAAGTTAAAATAAAACAGAGAATGGCAGGGGGAGGGGCATGGCCGTTAAAAAAAAAAAAAAAAAGGGCAAAAAACACGACGTTAAAATGTTTTCCTTTGGTGCTCACTTCTTAAATGGGAATGTGATCCAGAATAGTTCTAGTGTGTAAGCCAACATTTGTTTTAAGAATTTTTATTGTCTTCTTTTCTCTCTTCCCTCTCTCCCCCTTGCCCTCCCCCTCTGCTCTGCAGATATACACCGACTGGGCTAACCACTACCTAGCAAAATCTGGCCACAAGCGGTTGATCAAGGATTTGCAACAGGACATTGCGGATGGAGTTCTGCTAGCAGAAATCATCCAGATCATTGGTAAGACCAGGGCTGAGAGAAGCACTGCAAGCCTACTCCTTGCGTGGGGGAATATATAATTCAAGTTGAATGTATTTAACAATAAGATGAACCCTGAATAATACAATTTGACTGGGTCCATATGTCTCTGATATTTGTGTGGTTCATCCTTGTCTTAATTAAAAAATATGTTTATGTGAGCATGTTTGGAAGTGGCTGTTTAACCATACTTTAAATGGCCAGAACTGTATCTTACACACTTTGAATTGTCAGAAATGAATGCTCCATTAAACCATATGTCTCCCATGTGTGCATTTTGTTAGTTGGAGTGGCTCATACTTTCTGGGATGCCTTGAAACTGTATCCTGACCCTGCAAAGACAATTGTGGAAGATTTCATGTCAGCAGTTATTTTGCAGGGGCTGAAGAATTAGCAGCGACCTCCTTCGCACTTCCCCCTTTGGATGATTTGGCATGTGGAAGCAACTGCTGCTAACAAGAGTGTTGTTACTGTACAACTGAGCTTTACTTAGAAAGGAGCTCTGTGTCAACAAAACCCTGTGCACTTTATTGCTGTGTCTTTTCTGCTCCTCTTCTATTTTTTTTTTTGTTTTGGTTTTTTAGGTCCCTTTTTTTTTTGGCCGGGGGTGGAAGGAAAGTTTTATCTCATTATTTACTTCTGCTTTTCTCCGCACTGTTTTTGTTTAGCAAATGAAAAGGTTGAAGATATCAATGGCTGTCCCCGGAGCCAGTCTCAAATGGTAAGAATAAAATATATTTTTAGTCTGTGTTAACACCTCTGCACTTTCCTAAAATGCTTTTTAACAATGATTTATTTAAACTGTGAATATTCTGTCCCATGTTTACCATAAAGTCCTAATTCTCATATAGTGTTCCTGGTATTTTTTTTCCTACATGTGCTTAGTGTTTGTCCCTTCATTTCTGTGCTCGCTAACTTTGGGTCTTGAAGTAACCCAGCAGCAAAAATTCATCACTTCTAATTAATTCAGAACTGCCTTAGCAGACCTGTTCTTCTGATGATCCAGATAATTTTATTTAACTTCATTTTTAAGGGCAGTAAATCCAAGAACAAATTTTTAAGTGGAGTCTTTGTGTCTGGAAAACTAGTTTGATGAACAAGACTTGCCAAATTATTTTTGAATATAAATAGCCTTTTGGATTGTCCACTGTAAAGTCCAGTTAGATGCACTGACTCCAAGACTTTCAGAAATAGCAATTTAGTCATATAGCTCTCTGAGCTATAGCTGGCAGCTGCTTAAAGACATTTTAATACTCTCAGGCAAGAAGCATTTTCTGACTGTGATTCATGTGGAGTCTTATTAATCTTTTACTGTGTTTATGGCTAGTCAACTACATTTAATAAGATAAAGCCTCCTTAGAAGGCTGCAGAAATGACAGGTACAAAATCTGAGCCTCAGTAACATCACCATGTATTTACTGAATCATCTGTGGTTCCAGTCATGCTCCCTCACTCTGAGGGCTCTGCCTTTCTATTCACATCCAAATAGTATGTGAATAAGGTGCACAGTTGTGTAGCTGGCAAGGGTTTTGGAGGGTGGTGGTTTGGATGAGCTAGCATAATAGCAAAATGATGAAGATAGGCTTAAAAATTGAAAAGGAGTAGAAATAATTTGCATTTATTCAGTGCATTTTTGAAAGGGGGGGAAGGTATTTGCAGCTTTTTTCTGCAAGGCTGCAAATGGTAAAAAGAAAAATTGTGAGTACCATTGAAGTGAATAATTGGGTCTTTAGGTTCTTATTTGTCAAAAAATGTGCGGGTTTAGAGTAAGTTTTTTCCCTGGCTTTCAGGCTTTTTGAAAGTCCATAGTAAGAATATATGCAATTTCCTTAATAATAGTTATTATTTTAATTACTCATATTACAGCAGCACCTAGTGGCCCCAGCTGAGAATGTTGGGAACCGCAGCTTGGAACTGTAATATTACACACACAGATCAAGAGATAATCACTCTCTACTTTAATCTCATTAAAACTTGCCATTCCAGACAGACAAGACAAACAAGAAGAGGCAAAAGCACAGAAAAGTGATATGATTTCCTGAGGTTATGTAACTGGTTAGTGACCACCTAGGACTGCCTAGGAACCCACCACTCTGGTGTCTATCGAGCTTCATTTCCATGAAAGACAAGCTGCAGAAAGAACTATTCACACTTGCAGTGTTTTCATCTCCAAAGTGACAACATTTGCGTACGTTCCCTGTTGATAGGTAAATCTTTATGTGGCATAGGGATTCTGGATTTCACCTCTAGCTCTGCTGCAGTTATGGGGGAAGCATGGTCAATGCATGCCTGTGCCACAGCAATACTTGTGGGAATCTCGTTGTGTCCATCTTCGTCCTGCTGTAAGCACACCTCTAACTCAACCAGGCCAAAGGCTGTGTCTCAGGTGCTATGGGTCTCAAAGCAGGTGCTCTGAATGGTCCTGTACATAGCCATATATCAGTATTTGTACTGTGCTAAGGTGTCACGTTTAGACACTTCAACTTCATAGAAATAGAATATATTTTTTCATCCTTCTTTGATTTGGTCTCTTTACTGTATTGTTTTACCTCAGTAGTGTGATCAGATTGTTTTCCTGCCTTTTGACATACCAGTTTTATACTGCTGATTTCTTTCACTGGGCTAGGAAATCTAAAATGTACTGAAGGTAAAGTAGTTCAGACTTGCCAGCTTTCCTCTCAGAGCATCTCAGAGACCCCAGGTTTTGAGTCTGCTCTCCATTTGTTTCCTTTGGGTTGTGCATTGATCTAGCCTAGCTGAAGGCACCGTCTTATCGCATTTTCAGATAATTTCCCTTGTTAGTGCTCAATTTTGTTAGCCCACTCAGTTAGTGACAGGCCAATTCTCTTCTTTTGTAGCAATGGACTCTTCAGTGTTTGTAATGTGCAGAAAAAAATAAGTAACAGTGGTAGAAGGTAGTTTACCTGTTTGACATATGCCAGTGTGTAGCAATATGTCCTGTCAAGATTTGTCAGAACATCAGCTATCAAACCAGCAACAGGCATGATATTCCTATACCATGTTTGTTAGCCATTCATCCACCACTTTCATTTTAACATTTTTAGTCAATAAACCTCAAGAATCCCACCACCCTTTTCTTTCACATATGTTTTCATTATTCTTGCTCTCATAACTTGCAATTAAAGCAAAATGTTTTCTGTATTCATCTGCCATTTGATACCCTTCCCAGGAGGTGATGTCTAAGACATTTTATTAGCTTAAAAGAATCTAGAGAGCACTGGTATGGACTGTCTGCTGCTGGAAACACTTGATATCCCCTGTAGATGGTACTGATATCAATTTGTAATTAATCACTACCCATATTCCCAACTTCTGTTCCACTCACCATTTGATTTTCCTCTTGCTAATGGCTTCACTTTCAACTGATTTTTAAGGCCTCTCAGTTCAGTTATTACCTTAATTTGTAAATACCTTTTAATGTTTGTTTTAAATATGTATAAAATGCTTCTTTTAAAGTTTTCTTTTAGTTAGGTCTGTTGCAATGTCTTGCACTCTGTGCTCATCTTGGCAGTGATATATAAAATACTTGCAGACGAGTTGAACTGGCTCCACAGGTCCATGTTCACAAAAATTAAAACCTTTGAATCCCAGCAGCATCCAGTTCGTGCATAGTTAGCTTTACCAGGATCCTCGTGGCTGTCATTATGCTCACATGTTTGACGTTGCACACAGAATCTGACAACCTGACTTATACTGGGGAATAAATTCTTTTATATTCAGATCTCAGAAAGGTTAAATAAATGAAACTTGCAAAAGAATTGGCAAGATTTCTTGTTTGCTGGGTAAATCTACTGTGGTAAAAAGATGCTGGCATTTCTTATGAATGGTTTTAATAAAGATAATAAGGCTTTAAAACACTGTGTATTATAGTATACGTTGTCTGTCTATGGTGTCATATAGAATCTTCTTGACTTGCCTTGCCTAATTTTTTCTTCACAGCTATGCATTCAAGGAGGAATATGGCACTGCAGCCTTTTTTTCATCATCTCTTTCAAACCCTTCAATGGGAATAAACCACCACATTAATTTCTATCTTTTCCTTGCATGAATTATTCCATAAGTCTATCAGTTAAGGAAACCTAGAATCATCTTTCTTTTAGAAGATAAAGATCTTTCAAGGGTTTACATTTTGATACAACCACAAGCTAATTCCTTTCTGCTTCTTTATAAGCTATTTGTTTCTTTAATTTCTAAGTTCCCCCATCATTCATTAGAAAAAGCAGGATAGTGTCCTGGGTAGAAAATGTGTTATAAAGCTTTTCTTTAGTGGTCCAAAGAGAAAGAATTCATATATTTTTTTCTTCCTGAACATATTAAAAATGTACTGGAAGATCTCCAGTGTTTTGTCTCTAAACATATTATAACAAACATGTAGTAAGCATACGGAGTATCAAATTTAACCCATCCTGGGGTTGTCAGAGAAAATGCAAGAGAATCAAAAAGTGTTGGACTGAAAATGTCTTTTTGGTGACCTTTGCAGTATTGTCCCTAGAGAATTTTACAAAACTAATGTTTCTATTCTTTCCTCATGCACACTCTGGTGTTTTCAGCCACATAAAGAGTAAAATAAATTCAAAATCACCAAAAAAGTTTAAGCATATTGTTTTTCAAATTGATTTTTCCTTCAGAGGCTGATGTTGTCTTATTAGTTGTTTTTCCTTCCTTAGAATTAGCGCTTGCTACTTCCCATGAAAACTGTCCATGCCAGTACACGTCTATGTACAAAAGCATCCTTAATTGTCATTGGTAGCTGCATTTTTCTCATAGTTATTAAAGGGCTAGAGAGACCCTTCTTATTAAAAGGCTCCTAGGGTAGTTACATGCATTTAATGAAGACCGTTTTTCATTTTGTCAATCTTTGGCACAGTTTTTTACCACTTTATATAACCAAAGGTATGCTTCAAAGGTAATTTTTATAGTTTAGGATATAGACATGATGCAGTTCAACAGAGGGAGTTGAGTGTAATAAAAATATAGGTCTTGCTTACCACATGCTGGAAATCAGGGAGCTGGAGAAGGTGTTGGAGCTGTAGTGCATTGCCACACGGACATAAACATTTAGCAAAAACTACAGTTAGCAGACCTGACACTGTCTTTGGGTGAGTAGCAGTGTATCTGCTAAAAGTGAGAATCAGTGTGATTATGTGCAGCACTAATATGATAATTTCGACAACATTGTACTTGATTTCATTAATAATGCCTTTAAAAAAAAGTTAATAAATGGAAAATGTTTCAGAAAAGAGCCATAAGAATGCCAGCAATTTTGCTGTATTCTATGAGACTCAAGAAAAATTGTGGAGTTTAGCAAGAAGAAGGTGGAGTGAGTGAATGAGTCTCCGCTTAACCAGGGAACATTTCTGTGATAGCGAGAACTTTCTGTGACGTAGTTAAAGAAGTGTGTGAAGTCTGAAGCTGAAGTAGGACAAAGAGACAATGTATATACTGGTAGACAAAGCTTTGTAATTTATTGGGTATACGTGCTTCGTAGTGTTCCTGTAGTCTCACAAAAGCCCCCTGTGGCTCCTCTTTGCAGATATGCTTGGGTTTTTTCTTCAGAGGAAGCCAAGGTTGCAAGGGGATGAGGTGCATGAAAATATCTTCTTAGCAGGGAGTCAGCCTGTGGACTTAATGAATAGGTGGAAACTGGAACTGCTATGTGTGCCACAGAGTATACCTACGTTACCGTATGTAGACTTGCCTTCAGTATAGACGCTTGCCTTCAGACTTCCTCTGACAGGGGTGTGCTGGACAGAC
This sequence comes from Phalacrocorax aristotelis, assembly GCF_949628215.1. Lineage (NCBI taxonomy): Eukaryota > Metazoa > Chordata > Aves > Suliformes > Phalacrocoracidae > Phalacrocorax > Phalacrocorax aristotelis. The sequence continues at coordinate 175,731,738 of NC_134276.1, read as the reverse complement.
ATCATTGAGTGGCAGCCCTCAGTATCCAGGAATATCAATATCCAAGGACAAGAATATCAGTGTTACCATTCTGTGTCTAAAAATTGTTTGGGAAAAACAGGATAATTTTGTCTAAAGTAAATATGGTAGGTACTACTAAAGGCCCATAGAGTTCTATATGAAAATGTGTGGGGTAAGGTTACCTGGAGCTCACTGTGGACTGGGAAACCTGAAACTGTCACCCCTATGTTCACTGTCAAGTGAGTCCATGTGTGCTTTTTCTGTCTGCACAGTGTTAAACTGTGTAAGAATCTTCTGTCTTTGCTGCTGGAGTTGTTGGTGAGATTAGCTATATGGATTAAAGATATACTTTCTGTGCTTTGGAGTTGCTGCAGGTGAGCCTTCCACACAAGCATGACATGTTGAAATAAATACATAAATTTGGCTAAGTGTAGAAATATGGTCCCTTACAACTGGAAATTCTATGTGGGTTTTGAAAACTAATCCCAGTTCCTTTCATGTGCAAAACAGTTTCCTCCAACAGTGACACCTGTGTGACCCTCTTCTCTTTGAATTCTGACTGTCACCCCATGGTTATCAGTGGATTTTTACAGATTTCATGACTAGCTGCTCTGGGAGTTTTGTAAAAATACAGGGAATAAGACGCTCTAGTTTTGTCAGCTGTGCAGGTTTGGGGTGCTTAAATTAATGGAACACAAAACAGTAATCTAGTTCCTGTATTCCCACCGTGCATCCTTGCATGCTTAGTTTTCAGAACATAAGTGAATAGCCTGAAGTGTGTTAACTGGAATGTATGCACTTCCGTGTAACTGGGTGTAAGAGAAGTAAAAATATTTCACTCTAAAAAGGAAGAGTACCATTGGGCTTATCAGGTTTTAATTAAGTTTTTTTTAAGTTGGTTTGACATAACTGCAGCGTGGGATGGAACTACAGGCAAGGGATCAGTCATAAGCTGTTTCTTGGACATCCCCCATAAATGCCATTAACAGCTTGTTAGGATATACAAAACACGGAAATACTGGTCAGTGTTTGCAAAAAGACAGTCTATGAATCGCATCCCCCAAGGATCAGTGTTTGTGACTCATTCATTATGTTCATGAATGATCTGGAAAAAGGCATCAATAGTAAAATGGGAAAATTTGCAAATAGTTACTCAGGATAATGAAATCCAAACCTGATGATGAAGCTTCAGAAAGATCTTGCAGTTCTGAATAAAAAGGTGTGTTGAACTCCTATTACCTTTTACCCCTGAGGTGTTAACAGCTGTGCATAGAGTTTTCTTGAAGATGAGCTGATTGTTTTGTTTTGGGGAAGACACAGTTTGTATAAGAGATAGGACAAGGACTGAGAAAACAGCCTTAGTTAGTACAAATCTCTGTTTAAAAATGTAGGCAAAAGGAATGGCTTCTCGCAATACGGGCAGGACAGAGTCAAAAGCTCATTTTCCTATCCTTTGGTAGGATATCAAAGGGTATCTGGGATTTGAAAATGGAGTAGTCTTTAAGAGGGAAAATTGAAAGTACTTCTAGAAAATGATGACAGGTTCACAGCATGATATCTAAGGAAGTGATCTCAGTAAAGCCAGAGGATAAAAAATGGTAGTAATTAAAATTTGAGCTCTCATGAGAGGTTTCCTGTGTTTATAGACAGGAAAGCTCATACTTTAGCTGTGTTACATAGAAAGAATCTGCAAGACATAGTCACAGCTTGTGTATGGGTGTTTGGGGGACACTTGAAGAATATGCCCAGGTATTAGATAAGGGAATGTGTGGAAAGGATCAGAGGAAGATTAAGTTTTACTTGCATTAGTAATTAGTTAGAAAGATAATTTTAATTTCAATGACAGTATTCAGATCTGACAGAGAGAAAGAGACAAGATTCTCCTTCCAGTGACACTATACCTGCATTCTAGATCACTGTAATCCAGATCATTACCTCTTTGGAATGCCCACATCAGGAACATACATCGTTCTTTGTATTTGCCAGAGAACTTTTCAATGTACAGCATCAAAATCAGCACATGGGGGCCTTTACCTTTTCTACACAGCATGTGTACAGCCAAGAAGGCTGGTAAGCATGATTTCTTCTCCATTCTGTCAACTTTCTGGCAATACAGATCAAATGCCATCTTTTGCCTTCTTGTGTACACTTAGCAAGGGAATTTCCAGTATCACCTTAAAATTTCCCCCTGCTCTGCAAGCCTCCCTCTCTGCCAGGTGCGTTATAAGGGACCTAGCACACTGGAGATGAGCAGTCATGTTTGTGTTACAAACAGGAACTTTCCCTTATGAGCTTTCTTGGATAAAGTAAAAGACCCTATCGTCCTGGAGACCTGTTACCTCTTGGGGCAGCCCCTGATCTGCCTCAGTTAAAATTCCAAACATGGATTTCCGTTGCCATTGATGACGGCAGAGTTTGGACAGCAAAATAAATCAAAGGGCTCCAGGTTGCTCATGATAACTGGCCATATTGTCCAGACCTTCATGTGGCGTCAAATCAGGGTGTTATCCAGAGCGGAGTTTTATGAGGACATTTTGCCCACAGTGTAGCTGAGCCTGTCCCTGCATGTTACCCACCTCTCAGCAACTGCAGCTCTCCCTTGGACTTTGTAAGCAGTGGCAGAAGTATCATGCTCCCTGTTCCCTGGGAAGAATTTGTCATGGTAATGCACAGCTTATACGTTCTTTGGCGTCCCTCCTCCCCAAGATTTACTTACCAGTTAATTCTGTTTTTCTGAATCCAGCTCTTTTGGTTTGGCAGAGTAAAGCCTCATGCAATTCTTTTTTTCAGGACTGTGGGTAAAATACCCATTGGAGCCACACTGATGACAAATACTTCTTTTTAACAGTCTATTCTCTCCTACCTTGCAACAGCATCAGCTCTGGACTGAAGCAGGCAAGGCTGACACAGTTCCATTAGGAAAGGATCTAAGCAGACGCTTATCTATGCAAGAAATGACACTCGTCAACAGGATATATATTCAGATAGCCATTTTCTGATGGTAGTTTCAAGTAGAACCATACAATTTTTTACTTAACTAGCTATGCTTTCTGAGATTTCTCACTAGGTAGGTGATTTACATTCAACCCATACCCTTACTGGGATTCCCAGAAAACTGCCCAAGACTGTCATAGCCAAGAGCGTGGCTTAGCCATCCTTCTGAACATGTTTTCTTGGACAAGACCTCTCATTTCCTAGGTAGGTCCAGAGTGTGATCCCCCCTTTGAGAACGAACCCCATTCTCACACCCTTGCCCAGTGACTGTTCCAGGGAAGAGTTTCTTGGATGTTTGACACATCCAGACACTTGCAATACACTGTGCAGTGTACAATGTACAAGATGTCTTCAGAGCATTTACAATTAATTTGGTATTTACTGACTATTCAAGCTGACTATCCCATTGAGGTCTCCTGTATTCCTTGGTTGATGATAGGAATGTAACTATTAAGATGCATTTTCATTTAGCTCTGCTGTCCAAGTTTATAAGGCCCTGAAGCTTATTCCTGCAGTCCAAGTAATCCTGTGGCATAGAATTCCTATGCCATGTCCTGGAGCTCAAAGTAGTGAGAAATTATTATCCAGCCTTCAACACATGTATTCATGTCACCATCTAGAAATAATGGGGATGACAGCAGGAATCTGTATGAGATCCTCTTCCACGTGCAGGGAAGTGGCCACTTTGTTGAACCAATGTGTACTGAGCATCAGTTTATATCTAACTGCTTTTAATGTGCTCAGGGCGCTGAACATTTTGGAGAGTGAAGTAAGCCCTTTCACACTCTTGAATCATAAATGGTAGGTGCAGAACAAAATTTTAGAAACTGACTTTTAGGACTGGACTCTCCCTTTGTTTTAGACACGAGCAAACCCTTTTTATAAACTTGTTTATGCCTTACAGGGGGCCCATGGCTTTTCTGTGTAATCCTGTATGCCACAAAATTTAAAAATTCTCTGCCTAACAGCAATGCAGGTACGTAAATCTACAGTGTAAATATACAACTAGATAAAGCAAATTGAAGAATAGTTACAGGAAGTAACACCTCCTTCAGTGCAGAAATTGGACTTTATTTTTCGTTTGCAGATGAAATTAACTTGACATAAAGACTAGAGTAAGATTGAAAACAAGAGCATCACAAACAGGTGTGTGGCACCCCAAAACAAAAAATGAAAGGGAATAAGGAGGGTCCATCTAAGGATACATTATGGGAATAATTGTGACAATAGAAATGGAAGGAATAAAGAAAGAAAAGAGGACTGAATTTCTGTAAGGGTAAGGTTAAAAGATGTTATTGTTAAAGATGGTTGACATTCAAGGATCAAGTTGTTGGAATTTTGGTTTCAAGTTTTGCTGTAAAGGGATTATTAATGTTATTAACACAGCCAGTTTGAGTAAGATGAGAGGCAAATTGATTTAGCATGGAACTGGCAGAGGAGGAATTCCAACTGCTTTTGTGAGCAAACTAAAATTTCCAAAAACTCTATAAATGGAAGAGAAAATATAGATGGGGTGAGAGCTGGACAGACAAGCAGAGTAACACTTGCCTTTTTGTGGGAGACCAAAGACACTTTTATTGTGAGGGAAAGAGGAAGCTAGGGAAAGGATGGGAGAACTGCTGCGAGTGTTAGATCTTGTAGAGCATAAAGGATGGGAAACTTCATCCATCCTGCTGAAGGATGTTACAGGCCTGGAAGAGAAGGAGAGGAGAAGGCAATCAAATAATCACTGTTTTGATATGATTTGATTCTGGTTTAGCTTTTTGTTAGACCTCTTTATTCTGTACTGAAACAAGCAGTTCTCTTTGCATCCAAAGATCTGAGAACATTAAAAGAACCACAGGATTTATGACAATCCCTCTTCACAGAACAGCTCAGAGTTACTCACTTGCATCAGGCAGTGAGATGCATATTCCCCTGAGTCCCTCGCATTTGACTGTCTGAAGTCATAAAAGAAAATGCCACAGGAACACATCCTGGGTATTATTTTCCTAGGCTGGAAGAATTGCATTATTCATTAAATATAAATCACACACAGTTATTAGCCCTTTGTTTAGGCTTACAAATTCCTTGTCTATTAATGCGTGGAATCACATGAGGATAACTCATCTAGATGTTAATGAATAACCATGTTATAAGAAGCACTTAGACTGTGATGATATCAGTCTCCATGAAATCTACTGAGAAGTTAGGTTAGGGATGGGTTTGCTTGGTTAGGAGTAGGATTATGGTTATGCACATTTCGCTTCTGTAGAGCAAGACTGCTGAACACAAAAAGATCTGTTTGTTCTTTAAGATTGACTATTTCCCTTCAAAACTTTTTTTTTCTTTTCCTTGCAATTCCTTGAAAGCCCCCTCCCTTTAATCTATATCTGGAATATGCCAGTACTTCCATGCCTCGGAGGCCTGCCCACCTCACCCATCTGTTCTCCCCATCCCTCAGCTGTGCTTGTTAGGAAAGTCATTCAGTCAGAAACTGGTTCTGTTCAACTGTATTGGGAGGATACGCAGAGATGAAGTACTGAAGCCCTTTATGCATGAAGACTAGTGGGTGGCGTACAGTCTGAAGTATTTATTGTTTGAAGAGATGCAGTTGACAGTCTCCCTATTCCCCCCTGTTGGTAGTTAGCTTTCTACCGCTTCAATTTTCTGTTTTCTTTTTTTCCACAAAAATGTCATGTGAACATTCCCTGAAGTTTTGGAATGGATCAAATGTATATTTGTGATACAGATGCTTAGACAAAGAGATGATGGATGAATAAATGGCCTTGAAACCTCCATTAATAGAAATGCACTGAAAAGTTTTAACACAAACATGCAGTTAAAATACATACACACATATTGACTATGACATGCATTTTAGAAAGCACCTGTTGGTTATAGACATCCATACATTTTTCCCAGGATAGCAGGAGCAGGATTACAGTAAAAATGTGTGCTTCATGATGGTGTATTTTTATCATCTTCTATAGGGAGAGTATGTTATAAATACTAGGAATGTCTAGAATGTTTACTGGATTTAAAAATAGAGAATAAAGCGTGTGATGTTTAGCTGGACAGCAAAAACGCATATTTAAGCTTTATAAGAAAATAAACAATGTCTCTGAAGTGGTTTTATTTTGCAGTATATCCAAACAAGTCTTTCTGGTGATTTTGAGATTTTGTCAGCTTTCTAGATTTTTATCAAATATCTGATTATTTTGGAGCTCTGGCAGAATGCCAGTTCTGTTATGGTTATAGCTGGGGACTTCTATTTAAAGATTTTCTAACCATTCCCTTCATGATACTTCTGCTTAGGTTATCTTATACTTTTGTGTGCTCTATGTTAGTTAGTAGATTGTTCCACATCTGTGAAGCCTTGAAGTTCCTCAGAGAGGTGGACTTTCTTAAGAAAGAGCATTTCTTAATATCAAAGCAGAGTCCCAAGCTCTCTCATTCATCCTTCTTCCTAAAATAATCTGCCACTGCCTGTCTTGACAACAGTGAATTCTGCAGCTTTGGTAACATGCAAGACTCTCAAAAAATGATGTGGGCATGTGTTTTGGTGTGTAGTGCACACACACAGGGACAGGCATCCATGTGAACTACCTTGTGTAGTTCTGATGAACCCCCGGTGATTTTATTGACTTTGGAAGTCATTTAAGCCACTCTCCCTGCCTCTCCTTTGTGAATGGAGGTTTGTGGGGGCTTTGAAATTCTGGGAGATTTGATGCACCATTGTATTTTCTGGACACCTATGAAAACCTGTATCAGAGTTGCTAGAGCTACTATCTCTGCTTCTTAGGGTGAGTACAGATTAAGTTTAGACAAGAGGTACTGAACATAATTTTGATATTTAAGGATCCTGACCAGCAAACAATAAATGAGGACACACAACAAGTACAAATACCAGCATCTTTTTATCTGGTTGGGCTGGAAAATCCAGCTACTGGGAAGATGTTTTAATGGAGATACAGGAACTGTGCAACTGTCCATAAAACACTGTCTGTGGTGTAATGCATAAAGCAGCAGAGGGTGCCAGAAAGCAGTAAGTTGTGGTTTCCATTTTAATTAATGGAAAAGGAAAGGTATTGCAACAAGAAATGTTAGGGTGGAAGAGGGTTTACATTGTGAATTCAGCTGCAGAAGGGAGGGAAGAATACACACTTGTAATTTTAAGCACTCACATATGTTTAAAATTAAAATAAACACTCTCCAACAAATTGTCAAGCTCTTGGAGGTATTGTGTGGTACATTATGCTTAGGTGACAGTGTTTTTCACTGAATCATCTTTTACCAGCTATATATACCCAGTATTTCAAAGGCTGGCCCTATAGCAAAGAGGTTGCAAGACAGGAGGAAAATAAAGTAGCACAGAATGTCCCAGCAATGTAGTGTGTTAATTGCAAACCAATGCAGTAACAAAAGCCACTCTGTCCCTCTGCATCTGTAATTGTTAAACTCATTAAAAAAGATTTTACAACCTCCTCTTGCTCTCCTGCTGGAAGGTAAAATACCAAAAAATTGATGCCAAATAAAGCTTCTTCAGCAATAGTGCGTTACTTTCAGAATATAATACAATTACATTGTTAGAAAATGAAGGGAAAGAATGGAAAGTAGGTGCATATTGAAATGACTATCATCAGTCCAGATGTATTTTCTCACTCTGCCCTTGATCTTTGCTGGAACAGGAGCTGCCTACATCTGCTGCAGCTAAATGCTAGCCTGTTTCATGGAAAGAATGCCAAATATGCTTGATTTTACAGTGTCTTTTACAGACTCACCATTTGGGACATCCTTGACTTTTATGCACACTAACCCATCTAACCTTGCTCTTTTATTTGGCAGTAATTATACCCAAAGAATACTCTTCTTTGAACCCTGTTGCAAATCCCTTCCACCTACAGCCTCTCCCCAGTGCCCTAATGCTGGCACACATGAACGAGCACACATTGCTGTGTCAGAGCAGTGGTCCATCGGGTCAATATTCCCTCTCTGAGAATGTCAATGCACGAAGTGACTCAGGAAGAACAAGTGGCCGTGACAGTTTTTTTTTCAGTCCATTCTCCTCCTCTTTCCACAATATCTACAGTTATTGTATTAGGGGGAATAGAAGGTAGTTCATCGCCTCCTCCTCCAACATTTGTTTATGCACTACTGTTGTTGTTACCACTTATTCCATGAAATGTCAAAATGTAGCAGGCTGGATTTCTCAGAAGAAATCTTCTGACTACTGTCATCATGTACACAGCCACGAGACTGGTTGCAGAGTAGTCATGCTTTTTCATTGATCACAGTTACTGCTCTGCCAACTTGCTCCTGCTGTCAGGAGCCCATGGACCTGTCCAACCTGGAATGCCATGAGGTACCATTGGGCAGCTGAAACTCTGTGCTAGTGAAGATGTTGGTGACACTGAACTGGATTTAAATACTGATGTTAACTTTAAATATAAAGTCTATTACAGCTGGTGACCCTATTATAGGCAATACTATTAAGGTACACAAAGGTAAATTGGCTTAAGCTAGGAGTAGAACAGGCAAGTTATTACAAAGGCTGCTTATTTCAGCAGCATTGGCTAATCCCATCTCATGTAAATGCTCTTGATCAGGTTAATTAAAATAGTAACACAATCTTCTTTTTTTTTTTATGTAACTTGTCTCTTTAAATCCACTGTGACCTGAAACTTAATACAAAAATCATTAGAATACAGTACAAACCGTTTTTGTTTCAGCAGGAATAAATAGTATAAATACAGTAATCTATTTGGCAGCTTTCTGATGTGCAGGAATTATTTAAAACACTCCTAGTCTGAGGAGTCTGCTGTCCATATGATCAACAGATGATCGTATGACATAAATCAGAGCTATACTTATATTAAGTTGAACCTATTTTAAGTTGGCCCAGTGTCTGGATATGAATTAGTCTGGGCAGGGCTCAGTTTCAGAGTCAGTCCAAGATACTTTTTTTTTTTTTTTTTTGGGACTTGATTGCATTCAATCTCACAAACTGAGCACAAATAATTTTTTCTTTTTGAAGAGCTTATATCAATTTAAGGCATTTGTTTACAGATACAGTTCTTAGCAATTCTTTCAGGTGGCATGCTGACCAGCACCAAACCTCTGAAGTTCAAAAAGTCGAATCTGAACTGACTTTCTGAAATAGCAATATGTTTGTATTTTAGATTGTAGCTTTTGGCAGTCTTTAATTCTATAATAATTAGAATATGCTTCATTTAGGCTTGTATTGTCAGCTAATTGGAACCTTGTTTGAATTATTCATACCTCTTGATTCTTCAGAGTTTCTTTGGAATTACAATGGGAGCATACTGATGACATTTCCCTCTAGGGAAAAAATACCACAAGAATTTTCTTTGTCCCAGAGTTTCCACACTTGAGAGCTGAGACCTATTGCATTTGAAATAAATGATAGTTCATGAAGTTAGATAGCTACAATTCTGTCGGTTATAACTGCACACATAAGTAGCTAGCCAACATCCCAGTCTAGTGGGCTGTTTTGCCTGTCACTCACAGATTTTCTCAGTAATTCCTCTCAATAATAACTTTAAATTGTGGGTTTGGGGTTTTTTTTGGTTTTCTTCTTGTTTGTTTGACTGTTTGTAAAAGCTCTCACTTAGTTCATAGATGGATCAGCAACAACAGGCCACAGTAAACATATGTGCAAGGGTGTCTTCACAGTTCTTGTATATACAAGGCTTCTGTTTGGGCTTAAACGGTTTTGAAAGATTTATATTGTTATATTGTATAAATTAAGGTATTTGAAGATATGTGTCCCCTCCAAAGACCAGTAAATGCTTATTTTTCAATACTGGCTGTATTTTGGCACTTGAAAACAGTTGGATGACTTTAAAACATTGTTTCCTCCTACACTTCACACTTCATTGGCTACAAATGGAATTGAAGTGACAACAAGCAGTAAGTGCTTGTTCAGGCCACATTTTATAGGCTCGAGCCCTTCTGATGTTTCTATTATAACATTTGGCTAAGAATTCAAGAAAAAACCTGGCCCTATTGAACTTAAGAGCAGATATCCCATTGTCTTCCATGGTTCCAGGAGCTTTTATTTTCCTTGACTGAGAATCTAGACTCAAGATCTTGTGAAGATGTGGAAAATGCTTCCCATGGTTATGAGCATAGAACAAAGAGATACGTAACTGTGAATACTGTTTATAAGCATGGTATGAACACATATACAGCATGACCTAATATTTCTTTGTATATTATGCTAAACATGGTATAAGATACAATGCTCAGGTACGCTAGCAAAAGTGAAAGGCTGAACCTGAGCCTTTCATATTTTCCCTGTGGCTTTTAAAGATGTCTGGTTTAATTTGAATAGTTTTAATAACCTGTGACATCAGTTTGTCATTGATTTTAGTTCTTTTGAGACTTTTTCTCTAGGGCTTAGGTCAATTTGAGCCAGTAAAATGATGACTAAACATAAAGGAAAACCAGAGACTTAGTTATGTTCTCTCCTGCAAATAGTTTCCCAAGGATTTTAAGTTCCAGCAGGAGGACCAGCCACGTAACTTTAGGCCTACAGAAATCTCTAGGCTGTACTTTCAGATGTTGCTATCAAGTGTTTTCATCACTTTTCTTCTGATGAGGTCAATGTACTATAAATATTTGTCAGGGTAATATGCAAAATATATCTGATTTAAAAAAAAAAATCAGAATGTTTATAAAATCAAAAGGCCAGAAGGATAGGAGCAAATTGCCAGTGTCTCTCCTGCACAAGCTGTAGCACTATGACTTCTGGTGTAGTCAAGAGGGATGGTTCAGAAAGCATAAAGTGCATCTGGATGGATTCCATTCGCAAAGGGAAAGAGATGCAGTGAAATGCCCCATAGTTTACCTGTTTACTTATCTTTTGAAGGATTCATCCTGTCACTGGTTGTAATTGCCTGTACTTCTAAAAGCTGCTTTTCTGATGAGCTAAATGAAGTTGCTATGCACTAAATAGTGGTAAAGGAGAGAACTGGAATGCTTTCAAAGGTTTAATTAAATCTAGTAAATGACGACTCTGTTGTAGACTCTCTTTTGACCTAATGGAGAGAAACTCCTCTGTTTCAGAGAAGCGTGCATTTTCACATTGCCCTCCAGTTTTTGGAAGCTGCCAAGTTCCATAAATATTTAGACATTGGTACCTTGCTGACTCAGAAGTGTTGCATAATTTAAAAAAGTGATTGTAGACAAGCTTACTAAAGTGATGCATTGCTTTAAAAAACACGGTGTTTAAACAGAGTTCCTTTTATCATTGCCTTAAAAAACGTCCTCCCAAGGTAGTATTTATCTTCAATTTTGTGTTCTTAGTGCATGTGTAGGGCTCTTTCATGGTGGTGGTGGCCACAGGCCTGTGGAGATGAGAACACTGAAGTAGGGAGTTACTTTGAGACTCTGGAAGAGAACTTTTGCCTAGTCTTTTCTTTTGATCCATGCTGCTGTGGAGTAATATTTTAGCTTTCTAAGAAATTCATGCAAGTTATTGAAACACATTAATGATTTTCCAAATCCAGATCTAGGAGTCTATTCATGACCAAATTCAGCACTATATTCTAATCAAAAATCTAACACTTTCTTTTCACAATTTCTATTTTAGCAGCAAAAAGCACTTCAGAAATTACCATCGTATTTTGTGCTTTACAATGTCCACTGTAGGGACTACTGTATAGAAATAGGTAGAGCAAATGCAGACAGGAAACAGAAGGAAGAGTAAGAGGGTAAGAAAGGAAGACAACAGAAGCCAGATCATACCATTATATAGATTATATAGATTATATAGAGTAAAATTTTGCATTCTTCTCCTGTGTGTTTTTTGGGGTGTTTGTGGTTAGAGGGTTTCTTGGTTTTATATGAAAATGGCCATCAGATGTCCATAATGATCTGTTTGGTCAACTAAAAATTCTGATTAGGATTAATCTTTTATTTAGAATAACTGAATTACTCATAAACTTGTTGATGTGTACAGACGGAAAAAACACCAAACAAAGTGTACTTCACATTACAGAGATTATCTCCCATTCAGCCCAAGCTTTCCAAGCACCAAGTAAGGGGCTAGGTGGAAAACCTGCAATTACGTGCTAAGAGGGATCCATTTCCCACTGTAGCATTTTCTTAAAAACAATACACACCCCAGCTCATACTCTGACCTCAACAGTGACCTCATACATTCTTTTATCAGCAGGTCAGTACATATGTCTGTTGAATTCTCCAAGTATTTGAGAAGTTAATTTGTTTTCACATTTCTGGGTTTACTGGTCATATTTCGTGTTTGGAGTGCATGTTGGAAGAATTTGATGTGCACGTTCCTTAATATCTGTTGGAAAAGGAAGTGGAAGGTATTTCAATTTTAAATAACACCATCATCCTTTCCTCAAAAAATAGCTAATAATTAAATAACTCCAGCATCATTTCCTAAAAATTTTTGCCTGGGAGGCCTTCTACATACCAGTAGTTATTATCCTCTAAGGTAAAATTCTCCCCAAATGCCTCCAGTAAATCAGTTTTTAATTTGCATATATGGCCTCTTACTGCAAAGTCAATGCTCAGTTTGGAACAGTTTTTTGGACTGACATTACATAGTTCACTGGTAGTTATTTTCATTAAATCCTCCTTAAATTGTTCTACTGCAAGTAAAGAGGCGTTTGTTAGAAAAAAGTTAAGCTGAATGTGTGTGCGTGTCAGTGTATTCTGCTTAACACCCTGAAATGCATTATAATTTCCATAGAAAAATGGAATGTGCTTTGTATCTGGGTGAGGTAACAGGCCACGTGCAACTGCATGTCAGCAGAACACATTTAATATCTCCCAGCAGGGCTGCTAACACCTGTTTTATCTGGGTGGGTTTTCAAATTTACACCACCCACGGAAAGTTGACATTGCCTTCCAGTATAGTTACAGAAAATGATTGCAGTAAGCTGTCATGCTAGGAGCTCGTGGGAAATAAATTATCAGAACATACAGAACGTGATTTTTAAGTCTCTGCTCTTCTTTGTACTTTTGAAAGTTTTACTGGAGAGGTTGTTTTTCTCCCAATTTTCCCTTTCTTCAAATTTCCCCCATTTCTAAAATGTGAACAGAGAATTCATGGCAAATTTCACCCAGTCTCAGTAGTCTTCGGTCAAGTGAACAGCGCAACACGCAGCCTGCCATACCAGCATCTTGCACAGACACTACGAATTTGAAACTAGAGGTTCCTCAGTTGGGTCACTCTAAGTTTTGCATTACTCTGGACCACATTTCTCCCCACTGCATTTACTTCAGGATTTGGAAGAATTTGGGTGTATTCTCTGCTCTTCAAAGTGTCCTTTATAAGTAGCAGCAGTAGTAGTAAAAATATTTTTAATTATGTGATAATAAGATGTACAGGGAATCTTGATGGAAATATGAGACTTTCAGACAGTGCTGCTCAATAATAAAAATCTTTTATTATTAATTTAGTGTGAACACATATGTATGTTAATAAGCATACCCAAATTCAGATATGCAAGAGACAAAAAAGCAGATGTCTTGCTCTCAGATGTGTTAAACTAAAACTAGTTTAACCTGTGCAGTATAAAAAGAAACCAGTCTGTTTATTATGGTTCAGCTATAATACTTGTAAAATGATCCAATAGGAATTTATTTCTCATTGTTCCCTTTGAAAGTCTTTAACCCTACTCTTTTCTTTTAATTATAACAGAGAAACATTTGAGAAAAAAATGTTTTCTGCACCAGGATCCTCCCCTTCGGAATACTTAGGAATCAGCTATTAAGGATAACATAAAGCAACACAGCGTAGTGAAAATACTACAACAATTTTGTCAGTAAAATTTTGTGACAGCTTTTCACAGAAAACAGGCAAATCAACAGCAATGCCAAATTGAATAGAGCACATGGCATAGAAGGTGTTTCTTAAAATGAGTGAGGTTACCAATTGGTACTTTTACAAATAATTAAAATAAATCTTACCGTAAGTTATAACAAATAAATCACAATTGCTTACTTTTTGTGGGTTAGATACATTTTGTCCCACAGAATATGTACAATAATAAAGGCATTAGGGATTTTTTATAATTTAATTGTATTACACTTTGGAAGTTTTTCTAAAGACGTGAGCAGAACTTCAGATATGCTGAACATCTGTTTCCAAGTGAAGAACAACAGGGGATTCTCATTACTGAATATTGTTTCATGAGCATTTAGGAATCACCTAGACACCCAGTGTTGGATGTGTGTCATTTGAAGAATGGATAAGCAAGGGGGATAAAGGCATTGGGCTGGGTAATCCATTTTGGTATACCAGTTTTTATCTGGAAAGATGCTTTTGACTTCGGTTGAACCTCCTTGGTGTAAGCTGGCTATCAGAAATGGGCATTCGGGCCCAATACTCAGCCTGGCAAAATCATAGAACGTATAGACATGTACAATGGAAACATGACACTAAGTACAATAACAAGCAGTGTATTCAGTTATCACTTGTTTGAAATGGAGAAACTGATTTCTATTTTTTAGTGAAGGAAGTATTGGACCTGTGCCTATTTTGTACATAGTGAAAAAGCTAAATGTCCACCTGCCTGGTTTATGAAATATGGCTTTATTCAATAATCTTAGTGATAAAACTGAGGATAAAAATGTATGTCAGTATAGAACTGCAAGCATATTCTCTTTATATCTCTATCTTGTAGCTTTCTATCCCTATGCTTTAAGGAGAGGTAAAACAGGAATACAAACTAGTGAAACCACCTGGGAAGAAAACCCATAAGGAACAAAGTTACAAGGCAAACCAAAAAGCTAGGTGTTTCCCGCACCACAAGTGGGTTGTCAACAAGTCACAATGTCTGCAATGGATGAGTCAATTAAGAACAGAAAATGAAATAAACTTGTCCTCCCCAATCTCTGAGAACAGCTTTAGGTGTAGCAGGTTGTGCAAGGCTTTACATTTGGCCAAAAAAATAGACCTTTTAGGGAGTCTGTGTGTGTGTGTGTAGGTTTAAACAGGCATCTGTGAGAGTGTACATGACCAATTCTTATATTATTCTCTATTAGGTGAGGGAAGATCAGAATTTAGGCCATGCCCACCTTGAAATATTTTCCACTTTCTTCCCGAGCATTCTATATAACTGTCTGCTATGGACAGTGTCATTTTCTCACCAGCTCCAACATGTCCACCAAAAATGCTTTTATCCACAGATGAAGGCACCTCAGTTGCTTGCCTGAATCGCTGTTCTTTTTAGAGTCTGCAGTCAAGACCAGATCACTGGCACTTCACCTACTACTAAGCAAGTAGCCAGAACTCAGAAGCTAGTGTGTCTGCTGCTATGCTCTTTGAAAGTCAGACAGGCAAACAGTATCTGCTTTTCCATTTTTTCATTTTACTCATTTTATGCAGCATGTGTATGGTGA
The DNA here is from genome assembly GCF_949628215.1 of Phalacrocorax aristotelis. Classification (NCBI taxonomy): domain Eukaryota; kingdom Metazoa; phylum Chordata; class Aves; order Suliformes; family Phalacrocoracidae; genus Phalacrocorax; species Phalacrocorax aristotelis. The sequence continues at coordinate 175,716,363 of NC_134276.1, read as the reverse complement.
ATATTTAGAGCCCAGGATGCTACCTGTAAGGCCTGAATTGTATTTTTATTTGATTTTTATTTTACTAGTGCTACAGAACTTGAATGAGAATAAGCTGTGTAATAACAACAAATTGTTTTCTAATTCTGTATTCATTTAAATCGATTGACCTCCACAAATTTCATTAGTGAAGAATATCCCTGAGAGAGAAAGAGTCAACTACATGTCTCTCAACTCAGGTTAATACTCTGGGGAAATTTAGGAAGAAACCTTACTGGTAAAGTGTGTTTGAAATACAGTTACTGTGACACAGCATATCTCATGCCATAATACTAATCTCAAAGGAATACTATTTAATATTGATATTGAAAAAAAAAAGGAAGCAACAAATACTAAAGAGTTTTATGGAGTTTCTGTGCTCCTGAAGGGGAGTTTATGTGTGGCTTTCTGGGTTTCTGTGGCAGTCTATTCCCATTGAGTGTCCCTAATCAGCCATCAGCAGCGTTAGAAAACTTCTAGAGAGCAAATCCTTTGCCAAATTTTATCTCGGACTTTGGGTCATGAATCAGAACGTCAAAACACACACAGAGCTACGGAAGATAATGCTGAATGAAGTGTTAAGAGAAATTACTGTTTTACTTTTGCTGCCAAAAAAGTCAAGAGTGTTTTAGGAGCATATATGCATAGAGACACTTGGTAATAAAATAAGGTGTCGTATTTATAAAAGTGTCCCATTCCTCAGCAGGAGAAATCCTGCTCGAAGTAGACAAATAACAACTAACTTGTGTATGTGTCTATATGTTCTTGTAAAATGTATTGTCATAAATTCAACAAGAGAAAGTTATTCAAACCTAGATATTTTTCAGAACTTATAAATACAGAAAAACATAATGCTGTATTAGTCATCATTACTTGTCCTCTGAGCATCCCACAATTAAATTTATGTTTGGAAGTGAAGAAAGTGCTGTCTGCCAGACAAAAGACATGAAAGCTAATCTTGGTAATAGCAAAAATAATTATAATAAATAGACATATTCTGTATGTTGAGTCACTGGTGAGTACAATCCCACAAATGAGCTCTTCCTGTAAGTCTGCTAACTGCTGGGTATTAAGTACTACTGTTTATCTACCAGCAAGTCCCACAGTCTGGTTTAGTGATTTATTTCTGTCAGTAAAATTTCAAATAGCTTCCAGTCAAAAGCAGATTACCCACAACTATGCAATGTAATATGTTACAGCAGATTTGCAATGTATGTCCTTTGTATGCCATGTAATATATTAATAGTATCAGAGTTGTGATATTGCTGCTTATTTGTACATAATTGTTTGGACTACAAGCCCTTAACATGTGAGTGTAGAAATATCTTGGGGCTCACTAATATTTATGGTGTAAGTATTTCATGTACTTTTTTCATAATGCTGCGTGCATGAATAATATTAAAAGGATTTGATTTATGAAAGAAGTTTAATATATAGTAAGCATAACTCAGTAGGCTTAATTTAAAAAGCATCAAATGGTGTTTTTTACCTGATGATGCCCACAAATCTTAATTCCTAAATTATCATCCTCTTAGCTGAGTTTATCTGCACCCATGATGCTGGAGCTACATTTCAGAATTGGATATATAATTCCTGAGTTTTGATAAGGAAGTGATTATATTATCAGAGATAGTTTTTTGTTACCTCAGAAAAGCAATCTTGTGTAGTATTGATTGACTTTCCACATGGTTAACTGAATAGTCAAGTGGACAAATATCTGCATGGCAATGAAGATTTATTTTGACATTAATTCTCTATCCCATTTATAGGTTTTAAGATTTTTAATGTGGCAGATCTGCTATTCAACATATTGCCCTTCTTCCACTCTTTTGAACCTTTAATATAAAATAAGAACCTTGGAACAAAAAATTTTGGGATTTGACAGTGATGGAGAGCTGTTCAGCAGCAGTCTGATCTTGGCAACATCTACCTGTACAAGCAAATTTGCAAATTGGTGTCACTTTTCTGTATCTTGATATGTAAGATTTGGAGTCAATCTGTATATCCTGAATTCTGTACTGTAATGAACTATATATGTTCTGCTATCACACTTTGTAATTCTGATGATACTATTCGTAATAATGATGAACACCAGCTCATTATAAACCGGTACTTTTTTGCGAGCAAAATTCACTGCGAAATTGTGGGTGTATGTAAGATACCAGAATCTGTCTGGTGTCTATGTTAAGTGTTACTCTGCAAAATCTGCAGCCCTTGATATATAGGCAGGTAGTTCTACACATGCAGTGTCAGCTCTAGGAAGAGTTTACCCCAGTGTATAGTAACCCCACCACTAACTACTTAAATAAACATGGACTTCAGGGATTCATACCACTCTTGATTGAAACAGTATTGAGGAGTGGAAGCTGCTTGAAATCTCTTAGAACTTTTGTAATTGCAAAATTACTCTCATCTGTTAGTAAGTTTGAATAAAAAGTGTTTGGGACTGCTAGGGTTTGAGTTCAAAGAATAACTGTGGTTTGCCAAGGCAAGAAGTACGTAATTAAAGCAATGTCTAGAGACACACTGAAAGCTTCAAAATGGGACAACTTTAAGGCTAACATTTTCTAGACTGGAGAGGAAAGAAAGTGAAAATAACACAAGAATATATTAAGGCATGTCTTACTGAATCTCTTAACAGGTCCTGAGAGTTGTATTGTAACTGCAATTATTATCAGAAAACTGACTGTAAGAGTTATTTTCTGACATTTTCAGTGTATTATGTGGCTGCGAGTTGCCACACCAAACTTGCTCAATTCACAAGTCAAAACAAGACTTTATTATAAGGCTAACAGTGCAACCACAGTCTATTGTCTGAAAGCTGGCCACTGCTATTGCTTCATACACCACTGCCAAGAGGGATACTTTGGACTTCGGGCTTCTCTTGCAGTTCTTTTGGTGAACTGTGAAGCAAAACAGAATTTGCTTTGTAGTTCTGAAATATATTGAGTCATTGGTGTTAATAGTAATGACTACTTTTGTCTCAGAGTTTGAGAGATGTGACTTCAAAGCCACATGCTGTAGAAGTAGACGCGTAGAGTAACCAGGTGCCATTTCTATAGGATATTTTTCACCTTAAATGTATGTTAAGGTTTATGTATTAGGTTTAGTATGTACTAAGTATTCAGTATTGATGATAGATATTGAGATGTTTTCACAGCACATTAGGCTTCAGATATTCTCCAATAAATTAGTTTTCCTTTACAGGTATGATCTCCTGAACTCCATTGCAGAGGGTACATGCCCATTATGAAAAACATCTTTGTTACACTACAAGGTCTGCTAGGAAATATTGTGTCAGTTATTTGGAGGTGGACACTACTGACGTCAGTCTGATTTTTCTTTTCCTTTTTTTTTTTTCCTTTGGCTTCCAGTGCTTAGTTGTGGAGCAAAATTTCCCATCTTTGAAGTAGATGATTCTACATTATGGTTGATTTGAAAGTTCAAAGAGACATTCAGTTGTACAGCTAATATCCAACCAAATTTTCATTTCTTTTAAATTCTTCAGGGCAGGAAAATTTCCATTCAAATTATTTTCTTATGTAGTTGACATTGTTTAAAGGTCGAGTAGAAATATTCTCATCGTGTGCATTATTTTCATGGTTGATGCAGGGGTATAGTTAGAGGTCAGGGCTGAGTCAGCCCAGTGCCTTGCCGTTGCCATCAGAAGTGGCACCATCTGCCTGTCCCTCCTTCCCACCTCCCCTTTCCTCTCCCAAACCATGCCTTACTCAGGCTGGGACGCGCCCTACCCTCTGCTGACTCCTGTGCTCATCTGACTGCATGGGAAACCGGAGTGACTAAAATACTTTTGCCTATTTGGCTGGGTGAGTTTTCCACACGGAGCCAGCTCCTGGTGCGCTCAGAGAAGTGCTGAAGCCCAGCAGAGGTGGCAGTGGCAGGGCCCCACGCCTGGGAGGAAGAGGAGGTGAGGAAGAAGCAGATCTTCCTATTTTAGCTACAGCCAGCTTTCACCTGACTTAGCTGTGTCGCATCTCTACACCTTATGAAATGACCTGGTTTATTTGGTTTTTTTTTCCTGATGTAAAACTACATGAACATTTAAGAAAATGACAGAGTTATGGCTTGAGTTTCTGCAGTTACTGTGCTGGGCCAGAGCTGGAGTAACCCCACTGATTTTAGGATGGTTATTCCACAGTCACAGATTTGCCAGTTGGTGACACCTGCCAAAGTAATTTATGAAAGCTGTATAACCCCAGTTTTGGAGTAACCTTAGTTAGCGTTAGCTGCAGAGTTGTTTCTGGTTTGGGTGGGGTTTTTTTAATTGATTTAGGAGATAGATTATTTATAATTCCCTATAAACGGTGGCATGTCCTTGAAAACAACTGTTTGAAAAAACTTTTTTAAAGATGTGTTTACTAATGCTTTGGATTTTATTGTCCTTAAAAAATACATATTTAAAATTTTTCAGGTGTTTATAAGTTTATAAATACTACCTGTGGACCAAAAGAATCTGAGTGAGCTTGTAATATATACTTCTAGGGTCAGTAGTGAAAAGTATATTTATATTCCTTTCAGCTAATACCATTTTCTGAGAATAATGGCAGAACTACAATCATAGAAAGATCACAATAATAAAAGGCCCTCCTCCTAGGTGAGAAAAGGTACTACCAAGGATGAAGTAGATTTTATTCAGGGAATGAATTTGCCCTTCATGTTTTGAGGGTTGAAAACTGTGCATATGAGTTGTTGTAAAATGTGTAAATGTTCAAATAAAATTAGTTATGTGGACTTGATCTAATGCAGGCTTTTGGTTTTGGTGATGAATATTCCTTTCTTATTTTAATGTTCTCTAACAAAAATAGGTATTTAAAATATATTGTTAAAGATTTTATTTTATTTTTATGATCCTAATTGCCCTGAAAAAGTCCATCAACCTAAAAACTGTGTTTTAAAATCAAGTCTGTTGAAGGCATTTGACACAGGACACCTCTCTATACATAATTTTTCTGTTTTCACAGCAGCATATTTACAGGCAAAGTTGTTAAAAGATTTTACATTTATAGCTGTGTATTTGCTTCACAGGCCCTGGGAGGGCCAGGGGAAACGGCTGGGGATGGTGACTCAAGAGAAGCTTTTGGAATACTCTGGCTCCTTTATCAATTAGAAATAGACACATGAAAAAAGCCAAATTAATTCTGTGACTACTCCTTTTAGAGGCAGAAGTTTTATCCTTTAATTGATCTACATTTAGGCTACATGTTCTTCTCTTATCTAAAACTCTCTGTGGTAATTGTAGATTTCTTCTAAACCACAAACAAAAGTGAGCACTATTTCCTTCCCTAAGCAAGCACTCTTCAGAGAAGCATAAATATTAAAGGAATCAAAATTATTTAGCATAATATTTGAAGAAAAAAAATATATAATAAACCACTGCTGTGACATCATTTTCAGAGAATTCTACATCATCCCAAGGAAGTACCTTTGCTAAGACATTTGATGAAGGTTTTTGCTTATATTTTTTAGTCAACTCAGTCACCCACATCTCCACAGATATACTCAGTGTCTAATTCTCTATGGATGCTTTCATTGCTGCTTTGTAGCATATAAAATCCAGTTTTATGTTAAGTAGGTGGGTTGCTGATTTGCCAGCATGCCGTTCTGGATTGGGCATTTATGAATTGTTTTTAAGCACCAAAGCAGACAATGAAAGCTTTATATCAATTCCCCAATTAGCAGTAATCATTCTTGTTAAATTTTGGTAAAGAGCTGTAGTATGCAATGAATGTAAAGTATTCATTCCTGGGCTGTTTCTTCCCCCCCCCCCGAATTTCTACGTTTTGTCAAATAGTCTTATGCTGCTTGTTATTTCTGTTCATATTGCAGATTGAGAATGTTGATGTCTGCCTTAGCTTTCTGGCAGCCAGAGGCGTAAATGTCCAAGGTCTTTCTGCAGAAGGTAAGAGAAACAATTAATTGGAACAAATAATAGGTTTTTTTTCTAAAAACTAATTTTCTTAATACAAATTATTTGCACCTAAATACCAAACTCCAGCTGTCCTGAACAGCATGCAAATATGAATTAGTGATAGTGAGGGAGAGAGTTTCCTTTTCATTTTCCCTTGAAATTGAACCAAAAAATTAAATGTTTGTGAAGCTTGAGACAAAGTTTTAACATAATATTTTTTCAATAGTATTAATCTTTTCATGTTATCTCTACAATATTAGATAGGTACACGGTTTCCCAAGCTTTTAAACTTGTTTATATAAGGAATTCAAAGCAACAAAAATGAATATGAGAATCTTTCTCAGTTAAGTAAACCCAGGGAAGATTATTTGTTTAAGCAAATTTCTTATTAGTAGTAATGCTGTCATGATGAGTCTGAAAATTATTGTAGTCTTCTGATGTCATGTATTAAGTGAAAGAGTGAATGGTCTTACTGCTTATAGGCCCTTCTGCTGTATTAGTCACCTCAAGTGATTGCATAATACGACTACAACTAAGTTAACAAATATATTAAATCAAAACCACTAAAATACTAGTTGTCTCAATTGGTATGTAATATTTTCCTTATTAGTGTAAAATTAAGTCAGGTGGATACTTTATCTTGTAAATTAATAAAATGTACGTAAGCATTTGTCCCACAACAAATTAAGGAGTTCTGCAAAGTGCTGTGCACTTTCAAAATCCCTCTGACTTCCACGGCAGCTGAAGGCAATAGGTATTAACAAGGTGCAACCCTATATTAATATTTTCCTTGTAGCACAACTGGAAGTTAGAAGGAAAAATACATTGGTCATTTCAGTTGAATTTTAGGAGGCACACAGAGAAAAAATTATGAATGGTAACCACTGTTTTATTTTAAAATTAACTCAGAGTTGTTATCGTCTTTCACCATTTCCACCTTTCTAGTACCTTAGCAGAAATGTAAAATGGCCATGATATGTACTATCTACTCACTTTGATTGTCTACTTATGGAAAGCTCCTTAAATCATTTAAAAGAGCCTCTGTATATACTGTAGATATGTTGATGCATGAGAACGCTGAACATTTACGTGTTACGTTGATCTTAAAGCTGTTTAGAACTTGAATTTTTTAGTGCAGCCTGTTTTTACTTGCACATGAAATAAAAATTGAATATGTGAATAGCATGAATATATTTAATGAGAATACTCTTCATTGTTTAATACCATGACACAGTGCTTGACTCTTTTTTTCTGTACTTTGTTGAACCAAAATGTGAGTGCATTCTGTAATACATTACTTCATTCATACCTTTGTTTTGTTTTGGAAAATTATTTTTGATAGGATATAACTTCAATTGCATAGCATTAAGTTCAAATACTACGAAAAGCAATAATACATAGTGTTAAATGCAAGGACTATTTCTTAAAATTTTCATTAGCCTTTAAAACAGAATTTTAATAAGACAGAGCTTATCTGCCTTATCTGAAGTAAGATTAAAACCAGTTTTGCTGCTTTGCAGTGGTCATGAAACTGGGGTAAATCCACTAACATCTTTGTAATGATATTAGTTCACAGAAATGTGATTCCCTTAAATATACCATTTTTTTTAGCATGTACAATCCTGGATATTACGATTTCTCTTAAGGAGAAGAAATTTAGAAAAACATTTTTTTTTTTTTTTCATGAAATGGTTGAGTTACCTTTATAGTGTTTTGTAAGCACATTTATGTTTAAAATTAATTATATTTAGAAACCATAAGTCTGTTTCTTCTAATAGGTTTGTAATAGGCTTGTAAATCTGTCTTATTACTACTGGGTCATTTATTCATGACTAGAAAGTTTCTGGAACAGTAAACCATGAGCTTAGCAAGGATGAAGATTTCACAACCAGTTTCCCACCTCATTTTGACAATTGAACAAGGAGGTCTGGAACGAAAGTGATTTTCAGATCTTGACTGCAGAATCTCTGCTGGAGAACCCAAATGATATATACAGCAATTGCTACAAAGAAAAACACTCCCCTCCTCTTCCCTGCAAATGTTTAGTACATATTAGAAGTTTATAAACTTTGTTTATAAATTCTTGTTTAAAATTACCTAAGAAAAGCTGAGTACTTACAGCTCAGTATTTAGATTTGCTGGGAAGGCAGAAAGATTGCAGTGTGGCTACAGGCCTAATGAAAACCTTTCACAAGAAGCTCAGTGCCAAAGAAAATTAATAATGAGGTTATGAACACACCTAAGTGCTGCATATAATTTCATTACAGCCTCCTGAGGCTTCTTTTTCAACACAGAGATCCTTTATGAAGAAAGAATAACATTATCATTTTAAAACCTTCATCTCAGGTGGGGGAAAGACTAAAAAAGGAATGGGAGACATGAGGATGCTATTGTGGCTTACCAGAATTTCATATGGGTCTCTATTTTAGCCTCATGTGAAAGCTGTAGTTTTGGAGTCTTCATTAATAAGTAATAGCAGTGTGAAACAGAAACCTAGAAAATCATGTAGTTGGAAGGCTCAGAGATGTAATCATTAACCTTATGGTCACCTATTTTAATAGGTATTTTCCATTGATCTCCTTCTGTCATGTTACTTGCAAATTCTTGTGTATGGATATAGAATCATCCACAAGACTGCTACCATCTCCTCCTTCTGATTTTTCTAGAAGTCACTGTTTACTCCCTGTGTGCACAGAATTTGCCCCAAAAGCAAGAATAGTAATTTAAAGCTGTGAAGTAGAAGGGAAGTGTACCTAAGGCCAGAAAGAATTCAGATTTTTCTGAATGCCCCTCTGCTTACTGAGAATATTTGTACTGCATTGAGGCAGGAGTGTTCATTTCAGTTTACGTATATTATTTAAGGTTTGGTGTACTTTTCTATATGACCATGCAGATATGACTCATCATGATGACATTATGGAGATACGTATTTATTGCAACAATGACATTTAAATAAGCAAAGATTATAACAAACCATAAAGTAGCAGTGATACCTAACATGTCCCTGATATTAGAGATAAATGAAGAGATGAGTCATAAATATGTATAGCTATAGGTCTGTACAGAGGTGTTTTAGTATAAAACTGTTACAAAAGTGAAGCCTAAAACCACAGTATTTTCACTTCTTTTTCTTTTTTTTTTTTTTTAATAGAAATAAGGAATGGAAATTTGAAAGCCATTTTAGGGCTGTTTTTCAGTTTGTCTCGGTACAAACAGCAGCAACATCATCAGCAACAGTACTACCAGTCTTTGGTGGAGCTACAACAGCAAGTCCCTTCACCTCCAGCGGAAATCAGCCAGTCTAAAACACACCAAGATATGCAGTCGAGGTAGGTTTAAAAAGTTAATTTTCTCAGATGTAAAAGCTTTTTATTTGTCTGTTCAAAAAAAGACAGTGTTTTGTGAAAAAAAAATGAGGCCACTTTAAGACTTAAGACTGGCTTTTTCTTTTTTTCAAGCTATTTTTCCATTGGATGTAGCAAAACAATATCGTAAGTGTTTGGTATTAAGCTTGCATTTCTTGGGAGTAAAGCTAGAGTGAGAACAGAGAACATTCCCAGTTAAATTTAGTTCAAATTATAATTAATTTTAAAGCATTCTTTTACTTTATTATTGATTCAACTGTCCTTTGCACATTAAGAAACTACTAGTACACCCCGAGGTTAGTGTACTGGTTATTTTCATGTTTTCCTCACATACCCAGTTCCGCATCTAAATGAACAATTTCAAATTACTAGAAAAATACATGGGGAAAAGGCACAATTAATACCTTCATTTGTTATAAACTGCTTTCATCCCTACATATTCTGCTTCTGAGTGCTTAATTCTATTAGAATGTTTTTTGAAAGGAAGAAGAAATGGCCTTAATCTAGTTTTTTTAAGTGGTCAGTTTATGATTTAGTTTTAGGAAAGCAAAGCACTCAGCAGAATCCGTAATTGCTGAATTACATTGCTTTCAGACTGAAGCTGAAAACATATTTTGAGAAGGTAGTTGCTCACTGGCCATGACAAAAGAATCAGTTTTAAACACAAATATCTGTTTAAATGGAAAGAGAATTAGTAACTTATACTTTATTAAGGAAGTTAAAGAATAGCCATTCACATGTAGGACTATGTAAAGTATAGTTTAATGAAGAGCTTTGTATATTGCTGTGTTGGGTTTAATACTTGTTTGGTATATTATTTACTTGTTTAAAAATTTTTGCGTTTTTACTGAACAATTGAATGTCTAGAATGTGATAAGTCAATGATCTAGGATGGATTTAGAGTGTCAGATTACAATAATGAAATTTTCGATCTTGACTGCATTCGTATCTAAATTACACTTTCATGTTTATAATAAACGTATTTCTTCTTCAGTTGATAAAACTTTTCACACTTCAGCCTATTATAAATCTGTCTTAAAACTAGGAATGTTGTAAAAATATGTTTATAAGAAAATGTTGCCGGTGGGATTTTAGTTACCTCATTTGATATAAAAATTAAGATACACTTGTGTTTCACTGGGCATTACAACATGAAATGCATTTTTTTTCTCTGCTAATGAAAATTAATGTCTTTGAATACTTTCTCTGTGAAGTTTACTGTTAACATGTAATCTAGGGAATTATGGTGTGATCCTAGAAAGATCTGGCCACTATCAATATTTTCTGAAGTTGAATTTCTGCTTTCTGAAGGATATTTAATACTGCATAAGAGGCAATAACATCTTGTTACTCAGAAAGTAATTGTTTTTACTATCATAGGGAGACATTTTGAATATAGGTCTGCAAGTGTTCACCACTTTAATTGGTGGAATTAAGGACTTAGCCAGCTTTATGTAAATACTTTGGTTATTGGGTTTTGTTTGTAATTTAGTAAAAGAACTGAAACATTTCCTGCTTTTCTAATTTACCCATGGTGAATTTTAATAAAAAGTAGTTTCCGTGTTCCTTTATACATCACCACTATTGCAAGGAATTCTGTTCGTCCAAAAAGCTTGGAGCAAAGCAGTTGTTTACTATTTGGAAGGCAGCGATTGCACACTAGTCCTTTGTCTGCTCAGGAATGGTAGGCAAAGAGGGGATGAAGTTTTTATAAAGCTTTCTTTTCATTATAGTTCCCCAAGGTCTCATGGTCCTTCAGCGCCTTTTTATCCCCTTCTACTTTGCTATGTTTAAATATACTTCATTAGGAGGGAAGGCAATCATTCCATGTCCAGAACCCCAGCATTCATGCCTTCGTAAAGAGACATCTATGGCTGGTTTAACAAAATTTCTACTTCCATCAGTGTGCTTTAGACCTTCTACTTTAATGCTGGAATTTAAAATCATTTTGTTCTTTGATTAAATTTCTATCCATAGCTATGTTTCAGCTGCAAAATGTTTCTGTGTAAAAATTCATTACACCAAGGTTGATATCATCTTCCTTATTTCCTATCTGTAAACTGAAAGCAAGATTTTTTCTGTTTGTTTTCCCACACAGAAGTTGAATGTTTGTCACCAGAAACATGTGTACTGCCAGAGAGACTATGATTTTCTCTATCCATACCTTTTTCAGTAAAGCCTTTAGGATAAAGAAAGGTCCCCACTTCTAAAATCTTTCTTCTGTAACAAAGTTTTCTATCTTCTGCTACAAATATGTTTACTATTCTGAGCTGCTAGCAAAACAAGGAGCTCCAGGACTTACAAAGAGAAATACAGATTTTTTTTTAATACTAATTTGCTTTTTCATTTCACTGGTTTGAAGTAATATTAAGAAGTTAGCATAAAATAATATGTCCCCTTCTAAGAAAATTACTGCATTTGAAAAACAGGCTTTCCACAAATAGATAGACATATACAAGTAAACATTAATATGAACTCTCTGTCATAGACGTAGAAACCCTTCTTTCATAGCAGTCATTTAATTAAATTTTTTTCCCAATCAAAACAAATATTTTGGAAAATAATTCAAAATTATTCCTAAACCAGCTTTTTAGTTTGAAGCTGTTAATGCGTAAATAAAAGCTTCTGTTTAGAAAGAAGCCCAAATATAAAATTAAAAAAGAAAAAATGCCTTTGATGGGATTCATCTTGCCTCTCACCTGCCTTTTGCTATCTGAAATATGGACAGGTAGCTTACGTGACTCCCAGACCAATTTCTATTATATGATTGTTTACATGGCAACTGTATGTCAGCATTAATTACACAAGGAACCAACATGACTGACCGATTTACAGGGCAGGAGTTAATGATTTAGAAGGTCCTAAGGAACTCATATGGCTGCTCCATGCGACACTTGAGACCTTTAGGTATTTTTGGCAAGAAGTAGTTTCATACAGATACTTAAACCTTCCTCTTTCGTTGAACAAAGAGTACTGAAAAGTGATAAAATCTAAGGTTTGTGATAATGTCACTTTCTTCACCTTTTCCATGTGAAATTATTAACTCAATAGATTATCTAACTGCTATCAATAATAATTTTACTGTTTTTCAAAAGTAGTGGTGGTAAAATGAGCTATTTTATCCTTTCATAGTGGATGCTAATCTTTAAAGGAATTTATTGTTACACATTTATTGCGTAGCTATGCCTCTCTGTTAGCCTGGTGCAGCTCTGAATATGTTTTTAAAAGCTTAATACTTTCTGTTTTCTAACATATTATACTGTGAAAGGGTTGGTATGTAGAAACCTTAAGGCAGCAAATTACTCATGGTGTATATGTTGGAAAAATTATTTGCCAAACATACATAACAGATTATTTTCCATTAGTTTGGTCTGTGGTCCTTTATTACCTAGAAATAGCTCTTCCAGTTTTTTGAGAGGAACAAGAAAAATTATCTTATTATTATGGCAGAAGCCAGATAATTAGTATAGTAGCGAACACCTGAATGGCACATTCATCTTTATTCAGTTATGGCAAAACTATTTGAACCTAATTTGAGTAAATTTTCAAGGGTATTGTGAAAAGTGTCTCCTTATACTTATGGGTATTTTATTTTAGTTGAAGACTCACATATTTCTACAGTGTTAGACACGTGAGAAATAAAGCTGTATTTTTGAGGCGCTGTATATATTTAAGTGTGTTTGATACGTACTTGTTTGTATGTGTGCAGACATGTAAGCAAAACCGAAATATATGCACTGAAAAAGGTGGATGCCTTTTATAGACTTTTTGCTGTTTAAAAATATTCAGTAAGCAATCACATTTCATGTTATAATTGAAATCTTTGGAACTATGTCTTAATAATTGCAGTTGCTTTAGGTTAGATTGTTCCATTGAAAAAGTTATCTTCTTTCTGGCTCGCAGCTAATGTATAGTAAGTATATTGCTTAATTTCAGGTTGACTGCCTAGGAGGTAAAAAGCCATCTCTTGTGCTTTATTAAACAAGTATGGAAAGGTGATGCACTGCACTGTTTCAGAGGGAAATACCTCTGACAAGTCATACAGAAGATGCTCAGGATACAGAAGTGGTAGTGTTCAGGCCCTGCTGAAAACCAAGCTTTGTCCTTGTATGTACAGGGCTAGTGTCTCACCCTCCTAATTTAAGAGAGTGGTCCTGCTGCTGATGATAATGATGGTACTCTTATCCTGATTTCCAGGTTATGATGTCCTCAGTAATGATCAATGTCTGTGAACGTTACTGGGTCTGAGCCAGTACCTCATCCTACCTACTTTAGTGACAACCTCAACGAGAGAGTGTTTGGGCCCTTCGTCAACAAAAGCTGAAGCAGGCACAGAAAGTTATATTAGGACTCTACAGCTTTCATGGCCGGGTAGTTTTGATTTGGTAAACAGACAGAAGCCACAGAGGAAGTTTATAATGAGAATATAATGAGACTGACAGGATTAGGTTGTGCAGGAATGGGGAATTTAGGAGGCTCATTCAGGAGGCTAGTTGTCCTTTGATGACTAGGTATTGGTGTCTCCTACAGGAGAAAACACAGACCAGGAATGTAATTAAACCGGTTTCTGGAGGAGCCGCTCTCCCCTTAGTGTAAAGTTTGCACAGGAGGATAATGAATTTTCTATGGTAGGCTCCTAACAAAGTTATCTAAAATTGGTCAGTCTGGCAATACTTGACCATTCCTAATCCCATGTAATCAGTCAGTAACCAAACACGGAATTTTGAACGTGGTACACACAGAAGGGTAACAAGATTCTGCATGTGAAAGAGTATCATTGACCTATCTAATCCTTGGGCCAACAGAAACATTTCAAATTAAATGTAAAAAGAACAAAGGAAGTTATTTTATGGTAAGTGAAATTTCATTGCAAAGAATATGCTTTATTTATGGAAGATTATAATTTCATACCACTAAGTATAAAAACTCTTAAAATTATTTAGACGATTAGTGGAAAAACTTGTGGTAAATTATAAATGGTAACCTAAGGGAAAGAATGGTTTTAGATGTGATTTTTCATTTCTTTTTATCCTAAAATTTCCTATATTCTTGTATGACTAACTGTGGGAATTGAATACTTCAAAATCTGAGGTAGGCATTTCAGTCTTTACTTATGACTTTATTGCAGCTTTGAGATTCAGTTAAAAAAAATACAGTGCTGGTGGCCTTATTTATATCTGTCAGTACAGACAGATGACAACAATGGTTACATTATATTTTTATGCTTCGTTTTGCTAGTGGATTCCATTATCACAGCAATACATCTAAACTTTCTGCAGTGATGATCTTTCAACCACCCAGATACTAAGAGAAAACACATGTGGATGAAAGAAGTTCTGTCTCATTTATGGATTAGGCAGTAACTGGTTTCAGTAAGCTGTCAGCAAAATTCCCTGAGACGGACAAACTATTTTATCACGTACAGGAATGATGAGCACAGCTTGAGGTCCAGATGGATTTTGTTAAATTTGTTATATTAAAAGAGCACCCTGGTTTTCCTAGGCGTATAAACAAAGTTAGGTAGCTGATTCCTACAGGCAGTTGCATATATAACTACTGCGAGGAACTGGGTTTCATGTTGCCTCCTGCTCAAAAGTAATAGGGAAAAAATGAAGCAATTGGACATGCAGCTTGTGCTGTGTGAAATACAGCAATGCAAATGTAGTGGTTATGATTATGAATTTAAATAGATCCATGCCACAATACTGGCAATCTGTATGCCAATCGTGGTTACGCCACTCTCGATTTAGAAAAAGGCCTTTGTTTCAGTGTTCTCAAGGTTTAAAATATAACCTTAACAGTCTACACCAAGTGCATTGGACTGACACAGACTGAAAAATTGAATGTGTACGTAGTTGTGTGTCGTCCTTGGTTAATGGAAAGGAAAGCAATGAACCAAGTCTCTTCGCTATCTTTAGCTCTTCCCATTGCTAATAATTTGATTTTAATGACGGGAAACAGGTAGGTTGTTCCTGCTTTTCCCACTACAGAATCATTATCTAGTGACTGCAAAGAAGAAAAATTAGGAAAAGGGTGATTTCTTTCCGTTCTCTGTTTTTTAGTAAGGGTCTAAGTGAACAAAGTGCTATTAATCTAATCTGATGTACTTTTATGAATCTGGGAGATAATGCAGAATGAATTGCTTAATGTGATTGCACCAGGATCTGCAGCAGCTGATCTTCAAATGGACCTTAGGGATTTAATTTTACTTTAACTGAGCTATCTTTCTATCTTGAAAATCAGCTTTGGTCCCATTTTGTTCTACTCCTCAAAGACGCAGTCATTACAGTCCTCACAGTTCCTCAAATGAAAGGAACTTCAGGAAGGATGTTCTTTCATCTTTGTTGTCCTGAAGTCCAAATACCTAAAGTATACAGTATCTCTGCATATCAATTAAATGTTAACTGTGTACCTAAGCAAATAGATGATATTTAATAATGATGAGTTGCAAAAATTAGAGATTTGTTCCTGTGATAAGCACTATATAGTTCATCAGGAAAAGTGGCTTTTCTTGGACATGCCATTTTGTTTACCTCACATAGCTGTGAAATTAATTTACACATTTGATATAACTGTCATTACACCTTCATAGCCTCCTACATATTAATATTACTCCCACAGTTTCATTAGCAATTATTTTTTCCATAAAATGCACCTTAATAGCTACATTTTGAAACAGCGTGTAAAAATGCATCACCACTATTTGAAGTTTCATAATACATACTTCTGTTTCATTTGAGAGACACAGAAATTACCATAGACAAAATGGTTACTTTTTGATGAAGGCAAATGACTAACCTTACTAATAACCTTCACACAGAAAAGGCAAAACAATGCAAGAATCTATTTGTCACATACTTCCTCCCTGTAGCCCATCTTCTCTAAGATAGGAAGATATTTAATAATGTTCCTTGAGCTTAAAATAAGGGGGCAAAAAAGGGGTTTCAAAGCAGACTTCCAGTTTCTAAAACAAATGGTCTTTTCTATAGCTATAATATAGCACCTACTAGATAGAAAATATAAAAACGTAAATTTTAAAACATTTTAGAGATTCTCAATAGCTTTTAAGATTTTTTTTCTAAACTTTTCATCTCCTATTTAACCATTTCACTAGCAACCTCTCAGAAACTGCTTATATCTTTTACCTTCTTACATAATCCTGTGGGCTGGATCCTGAAAAACTTGTCCTTTACAGGCTGGTACCTGCCCTTGTGTGTTATTTAGTATGTTCTACATTTCTTCCTCTCTGCAAAGTACCCGATGTTTGTCTGAACATTTTCTTTAGGTACCTGTGATAGGTAGTTAAACTAATTTCTCCTGGTTTTGTATTTCAGTTTTGATGCATTTTGGCCATAATTTTCACTGCTACTAATCCAGATAATGTAGAGTTTAATGGGAAGTGTTCCATTCATCCTTGTAGCATTTGAATCCAAGTTTTCATATATTTCCTTTTGAAGGAATAGAAGCTTTATAATGTAGTTCTTTTCCCTGCAGACATTCTTTGTTGCTCTACCCTCACTCTCCAAAGAGATTCATTAATTCTTCTCATTCTCATTCTCACAAATGAGATCTGATGCAGTTGTGTCCATGCATTTTTTCCTTTCCCAGGCCTGCCACCTATTTAACTCTGATGTTTTGCAAACATCTGAGGTTGCCTATAATTTTGTGTATATGGCAAATAAAATTTAAATAGATGTAAAATGCAATGGGAGCCATGTTGAATTACTGCAGTCCTATGCTTAGTTTTCTTACCTAATCTGAAGCAAAATATTCTTCCCTTATTCCTATCTATTCCTTAATATATTCCTTGATAGCAATTTGTGACTCAGTCTTTTCCTTGCATTCTTGCATTCATTTAAGTCATAGTTTTATATTTGTACTGCTACTTTCTTTGTTACTGTCAATCCTTTTTATCAACTTTTATCTCTCAGTATTTTCACAGATTGTGCAACAAATGTGATATTCTACATGTTGTTTTGCAGATGTCAGTTAATGAAATAGCATTGCACTTTGCAGCTGCTATGGAGAAGACGACTTTCTCTCTTCATTTACAAAACAAAAAATTTACAAATCCATACACTTCCAAAGAACCACAGGCAGTGCTGTTTGTGACAATTACTGCCCATGAAAAATGGATTAAGACATAGGTGAAAAAAATGAGCTTTTTTTGTCTTTAAAATTCACCACACTTACAAGAGATAAATTAGCAGCTTAGGAAAATCACTTACATATCTATTTTTGTTTTGGTCTGCTTTTTTGAAAATGCTTATGGGAACATAGCTGAAATGTTGGTAGAATCTTTTGTCATTTCTCCATATTGCGTAGCTCCTTATTATTATAGAGTCAGCAGGGAGACCAAACAAAATGCTCACAAACGTACTTTAATACCTTCAATAAAAACAGGCTTAACTATGTGATAATTATTTGACTGATGCAGGTTTACAGCAATCCCAACCATACTTCAGGATGTGCTGATGAATGTGGACTTTCTGTAAATCTGTGAAAAAGTTCAAGAGATTATGAGTGTAGATTTGAAGAAGTGACAGCCTTGGGCTTTCTGGCACCCCCCTTTTCATTCCCTCTAGAAGAAAACTTTGTTAAGTCTTATTCTGTCAAACTGTGAAATAGAATAGTGGCATACATTTCTGTGCAGATCATCTGATAGAATTTTGTTCTAGTGCAAGATCATAAAAGGTGTGGAGATAAGGTCATAAAAGGGTACGATTTGTCCCTCAGGGCCTAGCCCTTGTCCTGGCAGGATGCTGTTATTCACTTGGCCGATTTGTTAGATAAATTACTGGTTTTTAAAAGATCGCATTATTTTACGTGAGCTGCAGGTCAGGTTAAGCACGGTAGCTAAGTAGCACATTTACTACTTTGTTGATATCCCCTTTGTTTCTTTTATGTTGTGATTCATATATTCTTACATTAAATTCCACAAAATACATATACCACAAATACTGGGATCAGGGTGTGAGAGGTACGGTCACTGTGGCAGACGATTTGTTCTTATTACAAGTCACCGTGTTCTGTAAAAACATAAATGTTGCTGCAAAACTAGGTTATCTATGTTTTGGTTTATGAGCTGAGAACAACAGGAAAACATTGAAAACATAATTTTACTTGTACCTCCAAGCCTGCATCAGCTGGAGACAGACTTCTTGTATAGGATGCCAGAAGTTCAAAGAGCGGAAAGGAGAAATGTCCACCTAATACAGAACAGATGACATGGTATGAACTAGAACTGCCTGAGCCATAGACATTTCCTCCCGAAAATGTAAAATGAATGTGCGTTTCTGTGTTAGGTGTATATATATTAAAACTGTACATCTATAAAATATAAAATATAGATATCTCTATAAAAGGCACAGACATATACATATAAAACATTTATTTATTTATCTATAAATAAATACATTATTATATATATGTAGATATATACATGTATGTAGATATAAACATATACTAATTTAGCAGGACTGGGCTAAAAAGGGAAATAAATGTCTGAAAAATATAATTCATGGAAAATTTCAGGTTTTTTGGTTTCCTTCTTAGTGTTCCTTGGCTTTCCATTTGAGGAATCAGGGATCTTTTGCCCACCCAGACTGTTTGGTATGGTGAGGAACCTGGAAACCTTTGTTTCCTGTGGCATCTCTCCAGGCACACTTGGGATTTGGAGTCAGGTGAACCTTAGAATATTATCTCTCATGCTTTTTACCAGGCAGGCTGATGAGAATTATACAGTCAAGGAGCTTGTTTTAGAAAAAAAATAAAAAGAAAAAAAGAAGAAAAAAGGTGTACAGCACAATCAAGACCTTCTGGGGAAATTTTTACATTGAATTTTTTTAAACTACATTTTATCAGGGAATCATTCTAATAGAAAAATCCTGAAGAGTTCTGGAGTGCAGTCACCCTGGTGATACAAATGTACTTTATAAGATCAACAGCTATTAAAATTCAAATATGCCAGTAAGGTAGAAAGACTTTGATTGCATACTACAAACAACTTTGCCTTTCATCTAATTTTAACAGATCACATAGCTAGCATTTTAGAACCACCATGTGACTCTTAACATTATGGGAAAGTGGCAGTCTGATGTAACATGATCCTTTTGAACTTTCTAAAAGAGAGTTAATAAAAAGTAGATGATATTCAGGGTGACACTGCATGGGTTACTTTTTGAAGAAGGAGGTTAAAATATTTTCAGCTTGATTCATGCTCTGTATCCAGGTTTAAAGGAGCTCCATCCTTCAGATTTATGTGGTGTACACACTTTCAAGGAGCTGCTTCTTTCTTGATATACCACACTAGCTGTATAGATATATATAGAGATATAGACATAGATATAGATATAAAGACAGACTTTCTGGCAGTTTAGTCTCCAGTGTTGAGCAGTCACTTGTCTTCCCTCTGCATCATCTTTGTTCTTATTTTCCCATTTCAGTTGAATATTTAACTTCATTTTCAGTGGGAGGGCATTTAAGAACCTCTAGTATTGTAGCTTATGTTGACTTCCTAGGTTCCCCTACAACTTTTAGGACCATTTCTTAAACCCTTTCATCCTGCCTGCAACTGCATCCCCTCGATCAGTTCCCCATCTTGGTGGAGCATGGTTCACAGCTCCCCAGTGCAACTGACTGTGCTGCACAGCCACGTGGTGTAGCGCCGAGTCCTGGTTCCTGCAACCAGCATGACTGTAGTACAGCCGTGGTGTTCCCCATCAGCACCTCAGGGTCAGTACAATCTCTAACATCTCTGTACCTTCCTTCTCAATACTACCCCAGCTACCTCTGCGCTGAACTGCCTTTGTGGGCAGTCTCAGGATGCTTATTCCACTTTCTCACATCATTTAACCAAGGGATCAACAACAGAAATTACCCACTGTCACTGTTTCATATCTGCTGTGTTGACTAGTGTTTCCCTGGTTTGTGAGAAAATTTTGGGGCTTGATTTCCACCTGGAAGCCAATTTGCAGAGTCCAGATGATTTCTAAGGATTTGGGATCAGGTGTGTGTGTGCCATCTTACCTGCTCTGAATAGAATTTGCTTAATCAGGAGTAGCTGCCTTCTCTTGCCCTGTGCGTTAGGTGGAAGAGGAAAGCTAAGCATGATGCCTGGTCCTGGCCCAGGTCCAGTGCTGCAACTGCCCCCAGCATTGCAATGCTGGGTTTGTAGCTGCAGGAGCAGCGGGGTGTCCTGCAGGCTCTGCAGTCAGGGATGGTCTCCTCTGTCGTTTTTATGTCCCCTTCATGCCAGTGTACTGTGGCTGGGCTTTGCAGGTGACTGCTGTGGCTCCTCTGAGGAGTTGAAGCTGTGACTATATCGGGGAAGACTGCTGGTAGGACTGTTATGGGTCTTGGGAGCAGACAGCTGAGAACCAGAGGCTTTCAAAATCTCCCTTTCCATCCCTCTGACAAATAAATCTTTCCTTGTCCTAAATGCTGTAGCGTTAAGCTTGTATTGTCACGTTTGTTAATATGCATTTGCTGCCTTATTGCAGGGACATATTTATTATACATCTGTAAGCATAAAAAATAACTGTTTTAAGCAAAACGGATTTATTTTCCTGGCTGCCAGATGGTACCCAAAGACTGGTAGGACGATAGAGAGCAGCCAGTAAATATTTGTTTATACATTTAGAAGAGTGGCTAAAGTCTAGTCTGCAACTGTGTTGCAGTTCACATCTGTAATAGTGGGGCCAGCAGCTGGGAAACAGGCATCCGTGCACATCTGTAATGGGTCCAACATATCCAGTGCTAACTGAGAAGGAAAACCCGAAGTCATTAGGAACTTGATGCACCTGTTTTATGAGCTGTTAAAGTTCTCTTTTTCCCTTTCATTTGTCACATTACTTTGGAAAATAAATTTACTCAGTCACAGTAGAAATGGTGCTCTACTGACATTGACACATTGAAGCCTGTCTGGAAATTTTGAAAGCAGACGTTAGGCTGACGTTTCATGAATTTGCTAGTGGATAGACCCCAAGTAACAGGCACAGAAGGAAAGTATTCTAGCAAGCATTTCCAGATAGGTGCTTCAGGCACTTATTGCTATTAAAAAGAAAAAGAAAAAAAAAGGTGCCATCTGTCTATGGGCTGGCTTATCAACAACTCGGCAACATCACTGAGATTAAGTTATTTGATCTCTCCAGGTACTTTGGAATTGTGTTGTTTGAGGTAGAAAAGTTACAATACGCTATGGCAATGCATCCTATTCACTCTGTTTTTCCAGCTCACTGTCCATGTTGATTGCACTGTGTATCATTTTACCTTTTACAACATAAATGTACTAAGGTTTTATTTGACATACCATTTTCCTCACAATCTTCTTAGTTTAGCTAATGCAGGTAATCAACTAACCATTTCTAGATGTCTTCATTTAAAATATGTTGAAAAAAACGTAAGTGGAAGATCTCATCAAAAGGTGGGCTATTATGCCAGGCACAAATTCAGCAATTTCAGCAAAACAACCTGTGTCACATTCATATTATAAGTTCAGGCATTATTAAGAAAGATAGCTGTAAGTGAAATAGAATTTAATATACCAATGACTAGATAGATAAAATATATAAACTGTAATTATTATAATACTATTATAACTTATTATAATTTCCACAGAATTTATAAAAAAGCACTTTGTCAGCGTTACTGCAAAGACATATGTCAGAGAATTGAATGCTGCTTTTATATATTGAATAATTCCTTTTTGCCCTCTTAAGACTGAGGTACTCTCACATTCATTATGTGCACGTGCCATTTGTATTTGACAGACACAGAGGCAATGCTGAACCCTTTATTGGAGTTTAATTTGGTAAAGTAACAAATAATCATGTATCCCATTCAAGTCTCACATGGTCCCTTGGTTTGTGCCTCACCTTTGCCCCCCTTCAAGGCTGATATGCCAATATGGGAAGACCTTTCTCCCTTGAGGACTTCTCCCATCTGCTCCATACCCAGGCTGTCTGCTTCAGTGGACTAGCAGAAATTGCTTAACACTTTTCTGGCAGACTCAATACTGCCAGGTGTTTCTTATAAGTGCTGCCAGTCTATAAAGCTGGGACTGTGGTTTCTGCTGCTACTCAGAAGAATTGCTTGAAGATGTAGAACTATAAGAGACAAAAAAAGCAATCTGTGACTACCAGAGTTTCTGTTTACTCAGTTCTCTGTGTCACTTCCTTAAAAATTACAAGGAATTTGATGTTGTGATTGCACCTGGCTTAGGCACCGGTCTATATCCTTAGGCTGTGCGGATCCCAAAGGATGCACCTGTTTATAGTATCTGAAATTACCTGGCATGAGGCCTTACCTTGGCTGTACCTCTGATATATCCCTTATGCAAATGTCTAAAAGAATAGAGGCATAAATTTGCTGCTTAGTAATGACATATTGTTGAGCGTCAAAAGGAACATACAGTTTTTAGCCCAGTAGCACTGAATATCTTCTGTTGCAGAAATTCTTCTGGATGCCTTAATAGACAAAGGTGCATTTTCCTATGGAAGTTAACAGTGAGTCTAAGCACATGTCAGGGCTTTCCTAATGAAGCGTCTGATTCATTGCTTAGGTAATGCCTCACATACGTGACCTGTGCTGCTGTGACAGTAATGAAAATTATGATGGGATGCTTCTTCCATTTAGCTTTACTGTCAGGAGGGTCACCTTTCCTTAGCAGGAATTTTTCTGAGTCCACATTGCATCTGGTGTAACAAATTCATTCCTAAGTCCAGACTGTGAACCCAGTCAGGTTGCTGGAGAAACTAGTAGCTGTATATTTGTGCTTAGTCCTTTTTGTGGATGAAAAAAAAAGGCACAAAGTTTTGAGGTGCACTCTGTGTGAATTGAGCTAGACTTCAGTAATTCAGTCACTGGAAGTTTGCCTGCATTGTCTATACCTAAGATAACTCCTAGCAAATGAGACAAGTTATAACAATATCCATTATTTCATAATCTGTGCATTGCATCTCTCATAAAATTCTGCATGTTTGCATTATTTCATATTTTTGCCAGTTAATTTGTGTTTTCTATCCATGTTCAATTTGCATTCATTAACTCATAGTTTGCTGGTAAGTGTGTTCTTTCTATACATGTTCAAAGAAATTCTTTAATTCAATTTCTCTGTTTCTTCTCATACAGTCTCACAGCCAGATATGCAACTCAGTCTAATCACAGTGGAATTGCAACCAGTCAAAAAAAGACTTCTAGGTCAGTTAAATATCTCTAATTTATTGCTTGTTAGTGATAGTCAAGCAAGTATATGCCCATTGATATTTTATCCTTTGGACATAAGCAGACATTAAACAATGTGTATTTATGTTATGCGTGCAAGCTTTGCAACGATGAGCTTTGCCACCGGAAAGCCTTGTATGGACTGGAAGGAGCTGATTTGTACTGTATATTAGTAATATTTCTGGTTGTTATGTATCCTGCATCTTTGTATCCTGCATGTAAAACATTGGATGTGAAGGATTAGTTGGTGATTTTAGTGCTCTCCACTCTCTGGCTCAAATCTTTACTTTAGTCATGAGTGAAAAGAGGTTTGGGAGTCCATCCCAATTCCTACTAGCTGTCTTGCATGTGTCGCAAACCCACCTGAGAAGCTGAGTTCACAGAGCCAAGTTCATACAGAAGCGAAATAGAGCAGAAAAAAAGAACCACTTCCAAGCCTTCTGCTCTGTTAAGAGTAGCCTGCACACAGTCCCCACTAATGAGATGCTTTGTTTTGGCAGTGAATTTGACAGAGCTGTGTGTAGGAGCTGCCCTGCTTCAGATTTCATCAGTACTTTTACTTTATCACTTCCATGAGCACTAAAATCTACAAGCCAGATTGCAGAAGAAAGAAACTGAGGTCTAAAGCTTAATCTTGTTTCTAGCTTTTTATTGTGGGGGATAATTAATGTGTTCATTAATTATACCTTTGCTGTACAGTTCATTGGTGAGAACAATGAACTCTAAATTGCATAATCTACAGTAAAGATTGCATTTTGCAGTATAGCGCACTAACACGATTTGAGTTGCTGGTGATAGCTTGGAATGAGCTATACCACGGTCCAGTTGCTTTGCACCTGCATTTATAGGTCTTCAGTTTTCCTTATTGCTGATGCTCCTGTCTTGTCCACATTCAACTTGTCGGGGTTAACAGTCTTATTGTCTAATACTTTAAATCTGTGGCAGTGTTTCCGAAGGCTTTTCAGAGGTATGTGACTTGTCCCTTATTTGTTATTCTCCTCTTTGCATTTCCTTAGCTGCTTAACATGATTCTGCAAGAGCAATTTTAAACCTGAATTCAATTAAAAAAGACAGCAAATGAGGTAAACTGGAAAGTGTGTAGAGCAAATGACCTCATGTATAATGTGCTTACTGTGGCAAGTTCTCGAATTCTGGCATGCAGAATATATGCAGTAGTATTTTATATTTTAACAGAAGAGATGAGTTTCCAGTGTTGCACATGCCTTCTCATTGCTTTTTTCATTACCTTTGACAAGCGATCTCAGGGCTCTTACTGCCTGTCAAATTAGGGTAATGAGAAGGAGCAAATGGATTTTTAAGTTTGTTTTAGTGCATTCTTCAGGGAACAGAAGATCACTCATATTCATGGGTCATGGTAAAGGTTAGCATGCGTACAGCTGCAGAACAGAGACAGTCTGCTCTGGGCTCGACACAGAGACTAGCAGGGCAGGCTGGCGGCCAGAATGAGCCATAAAAATAGCTAATGGATTAGCTCTCTGAGGCTTAAATTGGTAAAGGAAGAGAATATGGAGCTGTTTACATATGTTTGCTAATGAAAATAAAATTATTTGAACCTGTTATACAAGTATATTAAACAGAAAAAAAGTTTGGAAGAAATCTAACATTTTGTAATTCTTTGTAACATGGTTTTTTCTCCCTTCTTATGCTGCTTTTTTGTAATATAGTGAAACTGTCAGAATTCGATAACTCTGGTATAATTTGTATTGCCACTATTAAAATCATCATATCATTCCAATAGGTGAGAAACAGAAGAGAGATATTCCTCTCGTATGGCAAAAGCCTCTTGCTGATCCCGGCATTTCATTTTGTCTATCAGATAACAAAACTGGAAAGCTGTGGGGGTACCCACAAAGATGCTGCAGAAAGTTTGAAGTAAGCAGGTATTAAAGAATCTTATATCAGAGAACAGATGCAGGCAGAGAAAGGATGTAGGCTTACAGATGCCAGGGACAAGAGTCTACACCTTTTTTCTTAGCATGGCCACACAGTAAGGTTCAGATGGTGGCAGCAAATACTTACAAATGAACTGTATAGTCTACATGATATGCTTCTATCTGAAAGGTATATATGCATCCGTAACATCTAGGTCGAACATATATTATCAATCTTTTTCATTTAAAATAATAAGGTGGAAGTTCTTTAGCCAATAGCCCTCTGAAAAATAACCAAAGATGACAACTAAAAAGCTAGCTTTTATGCTAAACATAGCTGTGAAACCTTTACTAGAGTAAGAGATACAAAATATTTCTCAAATATGTATTGTTATGCTTTCTAATCAATTTCTGTAACATTTCTCTTCAAAAGTGACAGATTTAAATAGAAGTTGATATTGCACTTTAATGCTTTTTTAGGGTGAATCAGTTTTAGCAATGTTAATGGCAAATGCAAAGCATCTTCTTACATGTCTTGTGACTCTAGAAAGCATCTTTTCCCTTTTGTGTGCGTAAGGATAAGCTTTTATTTGCATTTGTGGAGTCTAACTAATTTGAACCCTCCTGTTCATTGTTGCTTACCTGAAATTGTTCTTTTCAGTTGTTGGTTTTAAATTCTGGTCTGATATTTGCATACAGCCTCCTATTTACATTGCATTACATAAAGTGATGTGGCTTCTGATTATACCATTCCAGGCTTCCAGGACCCTCAAGGGTGCCAGCTGCAGGCAGCAGTACCAAAGTCCAGGGAGCTTCTAATTTAAATCGGAGAAGCCAGAGCTTTAACAGCATTGACAAAAACAAACCTCCACAATATGCAAACGGAAATGAAAAAGGTAAGTGATTAAAAGTTACTAAGCTTACTTTATATAACATACAAGAGGCAAAAAACCCCCAAAAAAACCAAAAACAAAACACCAAAAGAACCCATCCACAAGGGTTAAAGAAGTTAATTCAATATTTAGACTTGGTAAGGAAGACCCAAGAAGATAGGGTTCTCTACCTGTAGTAGAGTTGGGATTAAAGGTCAGAACTGAAAACTTTCAATAAGTTATATTTTATCCCTCTTTGATGAAAATATCACTGGGTGACTGTTCTGAAGTAAAAATGAATCCATATTGGATGCCTATAATCTTGGACCATATTCAGGTCTACTCATACCCAAAGGAAGCTGCCATAATTTTCAGGGGACTTTGTGTCTTAGCCTCTAATGGAGAAGACTCAGAATATTATACTTGCATCAGGCTATTACATGCATCCATTCCTTCAGAACCTTACCTAGTATATATATGTCTGAGTAGAGTATTGGAAATTAAGTCAAATGTAATGAAATTTTACAGGGATTTGAGTTCAGTGTTCATGTTTTATTGCCTCCTTTAAATATGAACTTCTATTATGGAAACAGAGTTCCCTGGGTCCTTCCGTTTCTCCCACCCTGACACTGTTTTCCTGGAAAAATGTGCCTCTTCAGGCTTTATCTCAGAAAGAATAATGTAAAAATTCAGCTTTCTGAGTTGTGTAACTAATCCATCCCCTTCCCCCCCTTCTTTCTCCCTTTGTGTAATGAACAGCATTTTATTCATATCTCTGGGTTAGAATACAGTTGAAAATGATACAATATACATAGTACCCATTTGCATCCTTGGGGTCTGTGGGAGGAACAAGTATGCAGTGAATGTTCTTCATCCAAGCAACAGGCAGCTATCCAGATTTTTTTTACAAAATTCTGATGAACACACTTTGCCCCTAGCTGTATCTGAAGATATAAAACAATCCTTTCAATAGTTATTTCTTTATTTTCACTATCAGGGTTGAATGTTTTAGATGGTTCTATGGTGGGATTTATTTTATCAAGGACTTATTTATGGCGAGACATCCAGGCTAAAACTAGAAAGAGATCAGAGTGAAAGCTGAACAGACACTGTATAGGTCACAAATACGATAGTGAAGTTTTGAAGTAGATGTGGCTGCTTGAGTGAAGGTATGTACAGCAGTTTAGGTTTTAGAATTGCTTCATAATGTTGACATAAGTTTGCTGCTGAAATATGTGAGAGTGAAATGACTCAAGGTGAGCCATGCTTGTAGACATTAATACTCTTAAATCATTACTTGGAAACTGTCTTTTGACTCCTTAGGTTTGCACTGCATTACAAATGTGTGTGGCTTTTTTGCATGATGGTTTTCTTCACTTTCCCATTTCTTTACAGCAGAGAATGAGAACCTTGATGAGATTTTTAGTGAAGTCATTACTTGCGAGAGGATAAGGGGTGGCTTTGTTTGCATATAATCATTCAACTCATTTTACAGGATATAGAAAATGTAATGTTGCATAACTACAGAGTACTATCTTTGAGAGGTTTCTGTCTGCTTTTTTTTCTTTCTTTCAAAACAGCAGAATCGATGGAAGAACATTGATTTTACACGAGAATATAAATCAAATACAAGTTTGGTTTAGAGTATAAAGCAGAAGTTAATTACAGAAAATTACTCTGTGAGTGCAAAGATAACAAAGTGATATTTTTTTATAATACCCTAAATAAACACAGGAGAACCTGTATTTGAATTCACCATGCTACTTATTTGTCTAAAGGGAAGAAAAATTGAACCATACTATATTTTCATTTTAATTATTATAGTGGCTAATTTTTTAACATTACCATGAAATTTGTAAGTAGTCTTTTGATGCTTTTTTGAAGTATTTGAGGATGTTCTATGACCTGAGTTTTTCAAATAACTTGTTTAGGAAAAAACTTCAGCACTCACAATAGTAACGGTAATAATAACAAACACCTCTTTAAAAAAAAGTGTCACTATACATTGAAAATCTGATTTTTCCTTACAGTGTGACACACAATAAACCTTACATTTCAAATTTTGCTTCTGATGCAGATGCATGGAGCAAAATAACTTTAATAGCTTCCATTGAATGGATATACAGTCCATACACTCTAATTTCTGAGACACAGATCATACAGTAAATAGCTTGTAATTCTGCATGAGTGTTGCATAAACTGAAGTGGAAAAAGAGGCGACTTGTTCTAGGTAAATAGTCATTAGAGGTTGGGATCTCCAGACATTTTCAAGGGCAGACCACTTTTGGTGCATTTCTCTCTGCTGTACACCTTTCTGTATGTGCTATAAGGGGAACTCAGAAAAGTGTTTTGGTTTTTTTTAAACCCAGTTATATGTAATACTTGAAATCCATTCCTGCATAACACAGTTTCCAATTCAGTCACAATGGGGAATGGGTATGTAATCACAGAGTTAGAGGAGACCTGAAGGTGATCCAAAGTAAGATGTGATATTGGTCTTTTATTTAGTATTTCGTTATTTAGTATGTCATTAATGTTATCTCTTTTGAACGTTGCTTAGGGAGTAGTTCACACAGTAAGAAACTTAGCTCTCCTGAGTGAATGCAGCTTTGCTCTTTACTGAGAGCTGCCAGTTTTTACCCACAGGCCCAACTACAGCTGTGACACAGGTAACTGTGTGTAGCTGTGGTTAAGTCAGGAATAGAGAAGGCACCAAACCAATAAACATACCATTAGCTGAAAATCATCTGCAGGGCTTTCGTGAGCTGATCTTTTTTTGTTTTCTTTCCCGGGCTTTGCAGCTTATGGATGGATTTCAAAGAACACATCTGTTTTCCAGGTCACGTCACATCTATATGCTTCTGACTTAATGAAATAAAGATGAAAATAAAACTATGAAAATTAAACTGTTTTAATAAAGTAATTATTCACATTGCTAATAAGGTGGATACCCAGGGCGTTCTTACTCCAGCAAAGAAATTATGTTCTAATTCAAGTCAAATTTTAAAAACAAATACTTACACTTCAGAGGTTAGAAACACTGTATCTGAACAGTAGTAAGGGTCTCTGTGTCATGGAGTTTATTTGCCTGCTTTTCAATATAACTTAATAATTTAAATGGTATGGTGTTTTGCCCAAACTGAGTTTCAACAGTATTTTGTTGTTTTGCCCATACCAGCTCTGAGAAACTCTGTCCTGGAACTCGATTGTCTGATGATGCAAATCATTGTTTATCTGTGGCTGGTTCATACACGTATAGATAATTTGTTTACGTTTTTTCTGGTGCCAGTACTTTGCCAGTTGTCCCTGTTGAAGTTCTCCTGTGCTGTTAGGGGGTAGCCACTTTCTCATGGACAGCTGGAAAGGGACAGTTGAAGAAGCTGAATTTTTTAATCTCACCAGATAAATCTCCCATTCCTCCAAACATCCTTATAGCAATCCCTTGCAGCTCTTCCATTTTCTACTAAACTTTTTTGTTGTGAGTGACTAAAATTGGATACTCTAATCTGGGCATCTACCTCCCACAGAATATTTAGATTATCAGTACTTAACTATGCAGCAATGGGGGAGCTGTTGTCACAGAGGTCCTGTCTTCTCCAACAGTGCAGAACACAGCAAAGGTCACAGCCAAGAAGACAGAGGAGGTTGATTATATATTGGGCCCAAGTTTAACCCCTGAGGTGTCCTTTATTTGTGCAACAGCCTATGAAAAGTGGACTTGAAAATCTCCATTCAGTTGTCACGGTCTTGCTGAGTTCTGGAAGAAATTTCTCTTTTGCACTGAACGGCTGGGGGTTGTTGCTGTTCGGCTTTCTCAGTGCAGGTTGGGCTGAGCTCTGAAGCACTGAGCTCTCAAGCAGAATGCAAAATTGGTTTAATCACAAGCTGATTATGCATTTCAGCAATAAGGGGATTAGGCCCTAAACAGAAGAATGTCTTCTTGTAAAATTTAGTTTATAGAATTATGAAATCCTTGTCATAGGTTGGGTTCACTCTGTATCAACATCACCACAAGGTGGGGACAGATTTCATGTAATGAACAGCTACAGCTAGTCCCAATTGAATGTGCAGAAAGCAACTGATGATGCACAGCTTCAGGTAATGCATTTGGGCTGGTGGGAAAAAATCTTTTTATTCCACATCTTTAAATATACAGACAGGCTTTCAATATATCTTGAGAGCATGCAGTCTGCATTTCTTGTGGAAACATTAAGGATACACTTTAAATTGAAGGTTAAAAGCAAGTTAAACTTCTCTGTAACTTTTTTGATGCTGTTTATGATTTCATAGGGATCAAATAAGTACCACTGTTTCCAGGAACCTGTGGGTTTTTTTCTATATATGTAGCAGAACACACTGTTGATGAAACAGTAAATAGTCTTCTTTTTACAATTTCCCCTCCACCAATGAGTTTAATATTATGTAGCAGGAAATATGGCAAGGCATACATTCTTCTTTTTAATCAGAACACTTTTTTTTCTCTCTCATGTAGTGAAACTAATAGCCTGAAGCCATACAAATGTAACACAATTAATACAACAGAGTGCAGTGGCATCCTGCTGTTCACAGATTGTTACATGTATTCTGCATTAGCTTTGCATATTCTTATGGTGAATTGTTCTTCTGCAAAACTATTGGGATAGCTAAAGACCCCAATCCTCTTGTGTAATTAAGGCAAGCTTAGTGCAAGGCAAGATGTGTGCCAGAAAGTCCTGTGCACATCCAGTCCTGGGCTAACAGCCACAGGGCTGATCCCTGGTATAAATTAAGGAAACCTGAGGGCTGCAGTAATTTCCAACAGCTGTTGTTGGCTCCAGGCTCTCTTCCATGATCTGAGGCTCACCAGAAAATAGGAGGGGCCCAGCCACAATTCCTGCCTTGGTCACAATGGAGGGATCTGTTTTGCAGCTGCCCATGTTCATGGTGCTACCTGGAGCCTCGGGAGTAAGCCATAACCTCACCTGCCCCCAAAAAATATGTTGAGGCAACCCGTACCAGTTAACGTTTTCTTGCCTCATAACTGGATGGAGCAGACTTGTTTGAAACCTTCTGTGAAGGTAAACTGAGCTCATTTAGCACTTGCTAATGGGACTTGCATATCAGGCTGAGGAACACATGAAAAACTCTGGGAGATGGAATTATACAGCATCTGTTGAAGGTGGAGGTGATTGGCCTGCTGAGGTCCAGTTGTTAGTAGCATTAAGCAAGTAAAGCTGTTACATTTCTGTCATGTTATTTTTTTTCAGATTTTTTAAAATTATTATTTTTAAACTAGAACTTCTTAATGCTCTTTAGAGAAGTAAATTTTGCTATGTTTGCATTCTCTTTGTTAAAGGAAAAACAGCTCCCCTTCAGGATGCTCAGAATGCTCTTTCCTATGTGTATTAGTGGCCTTCAGACCTCCAGGTGGGGTAGTCTAATCTGTACAAGGACCTTAGGGCTGAGACTGCAAAAATGAAAATGAAGCATAACTTCAAAACCCTGCACTGAAGGGACAAATGTCTTCAGTGTCCTCATCTACTATATTATTCAGACGGGGGCCCCAAGGCATGACTTTGGCTCCATGTGTGTATGCAACGCATCAAGTACTCTTTTTGCCTTTACATGAACTATACTTGCATTGCGTGTTTCATAGGCTTTCTTGTAGTACTGAATTTGATATACTATATAGGCAGGCTTACACCTAATTTACTGGCAATGCCGAGAATGAATGGCAAGACAAGATAGATACACTAAGAGGAAATATGTCATCTGCTGAAATAGCTATGTACCACATATGTGAGTGCCATTACCACTTCATTTCTCTGATGCTCCAGAGCAATACTGTTTAGATGCTCAGGTATGTCTTGGAAATCTGAGCTTGATACAGAAGAGCTTAACCCTTTTGTGCATTCGTCTGTTTTGCTTAATAAGGCTAGATGACTTTCTTGAAAATCATGGTTGTGAAATAGCACAGTTTTATTATTGCAGAAGGGTCTTGTTCTCCTTCATTCTGAAGATTTCCTCAAGGTCCTGAATGATGTAAATGTAGTGAAGGTACCAGAGCCATGTAAATGAGCCTTCTGTACCTACTTGAGCTTCAGGCCCAAAACAGCTATCATTGGTTGCTGTACCCATGTAGATATCACCGTAACTTTCAAGTACTGACACTGGTGAAATTGTTAATATTTTTTTTCCCACCTATGAAAGTGCACTGGAGTAAGTTCCTTAAGTCAGCTACTAGAGGTTGTTAACTGTACTTAAAACAAAAAAAAAACCACAGTGACTTGCCATTTTTTTGCTTTTGTGAATATTGATTGTATCCATTTAATTTCAGTATTACTCAGTCCTCCTCCTCCCACCCAAAACCTCAGCTTTCTAGCACATATTTTGCTTTCACTAAACATCAAAATCATCTTTCTCTGGTTTTGTTTTTCTTCCAATATTGTAGCATTCTTTTCTTCTTCCATTTCTCAGTATTCTATTATTAACAAGTGACTGGAAGAATTTCTTTATGACTGATTAAAGATAAAATCTTTAAATAGGAAGATTTAATTTGCATAATGAAATGGTTACAAGGAAGGTGTTTCCAAGGCTTTCTTGAGCTCATAGAAGTATTGCACAACACTGTGATGGGCAGGGGGGAGGCATTTCAGTTAGCATACTTCATGTTCCATGCACATGTAAATTATATTTATTATAAATCACATGTGTTTTAAATGCCAGAGGAGTGTGGTATCACTTTCAAGCAGGAGATGGGAGAATAACTGTACCATTATGGTTCTTTCTGGTTTTTAAGCAGATTCACCAAAAGGCCCTCACCCATCTGCAGGCATGAATGGAAATGTGCAGCATCCCACCAGCACCGGGCAGCAGCAGGTCTCTGCCATACCCTCTCCAAGTGCCAGCAAGCCATGGCGCAGCAAATCCATGAATGTCAAACACAGCGCAACCTCTACCATGCTGTCCGTGAAGCAGCCTAGTCCTGCAACCTCCCCTACTCCATCTTCAGACAGGCTCAAACCACCCCCTTCCGAAGGTGTGAAGCCCCCTTCATCTGGACAAAAATCTATGCTGGAAAAATTCAAGCTGGTTAATGCTAGGACTGCTCTGAGACCTCCTTTGTCACTGAGCTCAGGACCCA
This sequence comes from Phalacrocorax aristotelis, assembly GCF_949628215.1. Lineage (NCBI taxonomy): Eukaryota > Metazoa > Chordata > Aves > Suliformes > Phalacrocoracidae > Phalacrocorax > Phalacrocorax aristotelis. The sequence goes on along the minus strand of NC_134276.1, from coordinate 175,682,941 downwards.
GTGACAGTGGGAGAGAGGATGATACCTTTTCAGAGTGTGGTGAAATGGATGTCTTAAGTGGTGGGGTGAACAGTGGCGGCTCCACAAGTAGCAGTCCTAAAGTATCACCGAAATTAACCCCTCCAAAAGCTGGAAGCAAAAATCTCAGCAATAAAAAGTCTTTGCTACAGCCAAAGGACAAAGAGGAAAAGAACAGGGACAAAAATAAAGTTTGCACTGAGAAAACAGTCAAGGAAGAGAAGGACCAGGTCACTGAAACATCTACAAAGAAGAGCTCAAAAATTGCAAGCTTAATCCCAAAGGGAAGCAAGACAACAGCAGCCAAGAAGGAAAGTTTAATACCATCTTCTAGTGGGATCCCAAAGCCTGGATCAAAGATGCCAACAGCAAAGCAGAGCGCTTCATCCGCATGTACGGGAAGTAAGGAGGCTGAGAAACTGAGGACTACAAAAGGAAACCAGACCCAATCAACACCAAAATCTCAACTTAGTGAGAAGGCTTCTCCTTCCTCTGGTCTGGCTTCTTCTGAAGGGAAAGAACCAAGTGCAGCTCTTACCCCAGGGTCCTCTGCAGCTCTGTCGGCCTCAATGGCTGCAAGCAGTGGCCAAGGCACAGGAAATGGTGTTGTCCAGCTTCCTCAACAACAGCAATACAGCCACCCCAACACTGCCACAGTAGCTCCTTTCATATATAGGTAAGGTCATGGAGGGAAACTGGGTTTGTGTTACCATTTAGGAAGAGAGCTAAAACAGATAGAGCAATGGTGGATCATGCTGCTATGTGTTTTATCTCCCAGTTTCTGTCACAGCATCAAGCATGTGTTTTCCTAATATTATTTTTAAATTAATGTTACTGTATAAATAATTTCTTGCAAGAACTCTGAGTCTCTACCTTGTACAAAAGCAATCCGTTGTAAATATTTGCCATTTAAAAATCAGGATGTTTTGATTAATAATGCAAATCACATGATACATTCCCTGTGCTGCTTCTGAAAGGTCACAGATGAGTCAGGTTTCTAGTGAGAATATTCTTGTTCACAATTTAAGAACCTCAACATTTATTTGCTGATATTCAATAATATTTGCTTAAAACACACAGTTATCTTAAAAAATCCTAAAATAAACTGCTGACATTTTCAGTTACAGTTACGTGTATCAAACTTTGCCTGAATTTATTTTGCTGTATGATAGAGAAGCTGAGAGATTTCATTCTTGTACAGCTCAGAAGACAGAGTAAGTGTAGAAAGACTGGCAGGCTGGTTTGAGTAATGATTTCAGATGTCAGCTGTTGGAGGACTTTAGCCTCAGTTGTGGGCAAACTTAACATCTGATAAAAATGACAAATACATTATTAAGCAAAATATACTGGCAGTTTTTGTTAGTGAGTAGTACTGCAGATAATCTTGGCTAAAGATTAAAGAGGTGCTGAAGCAGGCTCTGAGGGAGTATATATATCATTACACACAAATAAACATAGCTTCAAAACCAATTTGGATGAGTGATAAACTGTTTAAGTAGTTCAGAAAATCATATGGGAGGAGAAAAAGGCGCAATATAGGTTATATTTATTCTAATATGCAGTGGGTAGCCTCTTGAGTTTCAATTAAATGTATCATTGAATGTGCTTAATATGTATGCTTCCATATAACTCTGGAATAATCTCAGTGATACAGACAATTTGCAGCAAGGTACACAGGATGGCCTACATACGTGTTAGGGTGCATATATAAACAGAGAGAAGAAGCAGCTATGCTTTGCCTTTAGATGCATGTGCTATTTAATGGCAATTTTACCACGTATTGATGCCATTTAGTTGCATGATGGAGATATCTTACCATTCTTTTAAGCTCCATCACAAAGCAAAATGTATTTTGAATTTAAAAGGGCGATAAAAGCAAGCATCTTCCAGTAAAATTTGGTATTAATAATTATCTGTTTGCTTCAAACAAACAGCAAAGGAGACTCTTGGAGTTAAATCTCACATGAAAATAAAATTCTCAGAGCCAAGGTCTCATCTCAGAATGCCATAAACCCAGAGTAATAGACCGACTTTGATGAGGTTACTTCAATGTGTATCTCTGTAACTGAGAGCAGAATCTGACCCAAAAATACACAGTGACTACATTAAAATTCTCAAGGGCTCTGTAATAGTACACAATGATTGCATAGAAGAATATAAATATAACCAAGGATAAAATATCCAAGTTTCCAAAGTCAGCGTATTTATTTTTGTGGACATACGGCAAATAGAGTGTGCGTGAAGCTGGGGTATTGTATTTATACTTTCTTGCTCTTAAACATAACTGTTTTCTGAGCGGTCACCACAATTTATAGACAGAATTTTCAGGTGCGCTTGTTAGTTGCTAGGACAGCTGTATAGATCAATGAGTTAATAAAAAATAGTTACCATTCAGACTAAGTTTTTTACAGCTAGAAGGAATATCTAGACTCTGTACATTTGCACTGCAGTCCTTGTAAAAAGTTGCAATATAATTTAGTAACAATACAGGGCATTTTATCCAGGATCCTGCAGAATACTGCAGTACACTGCAATATACTGCTAAGCTGAGTTCAGGCTGTTAACACAAGGATAAGTAAGCTAGTGCTTTTTGTGGTTTTTTTTTCTGATACCTGCAGATATCTTCTACTTTGCTATGTTTGCTTATTACCCAAGAGGATATTACTGTAGATTTGTGGGTAAAATAGAGAGTGCAGTGCTTTAACAGTTATCAACGCTCATGTTTTCAAGGAGTTGTGTATTTTCATTAATGGACGGTAGATAGAAAATACTGTTTTACTAGGAGGTTCTGAAATTATATATTGCACTATTCAGCATTGCATTCTTGGTGCTTTGTCCTATCCGTTATCACATTGTATTTATATGCCTCTTAAACACCATGGCATGGAAATTTATATGGAATTATTATGTCTCTTCAAAGATTAGCAGCAACAGTCAGAGCTGCATTTGAGATAATCTGAATGGGTATAACTCAAATTCTTCTATCCTCCTCAGCAAATGATTAATTTCACAATGCAGTTTTGAATGCGTTATTTACAGCCCCTTATGTGTCCCCTCTGAAGCTGACTGCAGGGTCCAACTGATATAAGGAGGGCTGAAGTAGATGTAATTTAGTTGCCAGAATGATTGATAAGAGAGATACAGCAGGAAAAACAACTAAAGGAAAAGTGTAAGAGACTGTATAATTGTTTAAAGTATACCAGCCACTACTTTAAATTACACATTCTTCTACCTAGACAGAATTGGAGGAAGATGGAAATGGTGCCATCTGCCAGAGTCCCTTAGACTTGTATTGAAATTAGCCATAGAATTTAGTTATCTTCCTAGTGGTGTTTAAGTTCCAGATGGAGAAGAGTAACACAGAAGTTTAGTGCTTACTAGGTTATAGTGAAAACAGAAAAAAAGAGGCATTAGTTAAAAAAAAAACAACCTCTGAATCTCCTACAATATTAGCAACAGAATAACAGCTTAATTGCTCAGTATTGGGAGTTCTTAGCTTTTCTACACATTGCTCAAAAGTGTAATATAACCTGTAATTCCAAATACTTTCTTGTGCAGAGAACAGCCTGATGTATGCAATCGCTGATATATATTTTTTGTGAGCCAAATTGTGTAAGTTTGTGTTACTTCCATAAAATGGGAAACATAACTAATAGACTCAGGAGTAACACAAATGTCACCTCACTCCATGGAGCAAATCCTTAGCTGATCCTTAGCTGATGTAAATCATCATAACCCTACAGGACGTATGTGATACGTTGGCAATTAACATTTGCTGTGGATTTGCTCAAACACTAAAGGAATATTTCAATAGGGGAACACTGAGTTGTAACTGGACGCATGTACTGCAGTTCAGTTTTATTTTATTGACTTCTCCAGTAATTGCTGTAGGAGCTTAGCAGGTCTCTTTTGCATGGCTGGCATATAGATCCTGAAGTGCCCAAATCCCTGTGGTGCTCAGGAGTTGCTTATTGCCTGAAATGCTGAAAGTATAGAAACTACTGAAGAGAATTAGCTGACCGCTCATCATCCTGAGCAGCGCTTCTATGTTGTGCATTGCTTAAATTTCAGTTCTTCAGCTAAATCCGTAGTTTAATGATGGTAACATCTGGAAGAAGTTTCAGCACTGTCTGAATTAAGACCTCACAGAGATAGTCTTTCAGTGTCAATGCTGGACTACAAAAAACAGTTTGGCACTCCTTTTGCCCCTTAAGAATAAGAAACTGGTAACTTCAGCTATTTAATAGATGGGTATAGAGAAGATGGAGCCAGACTCTTCTCTGAAATGCAGGATGATAGGATGAGAGGTAACAGCTGCAGTCACAGTGGGGGAGATGCTGATTAAAAGTTAGAAAAAATATTTTTACCTTGAGGGTGGTGAAACACTGGCGCAGGCTACCCAGAGAGGTTGTGGAGTTTCTGTCCCCAGACCGTTTCAAGACTCAACCAAAAGAGACCCTGAGAAACTTAATGTAACCACACCTGCTTTGAGCAGGTCATTGGACCAGAGGCCATCTAGAAAGTCTTTCTGATCTAAATTACTTTGTGATTCTGTGAGGACTAAAGTGTTCACTAGATAGAGGCAGAGAAAGGAAATACCAGTATAACAAATTAACGTGTTACCAGGTACTAAAATCTTTTTCCTATCATCTCCTTTCCTATATGGTAATTGAAATAATTCTATTACCAGAGCATAGCTTCAAGGGTGCATGGGAAGTGCAGAGCTGTGACAGATGGGGACGAGGATATAATCTGGTTGCACCTCTGGAGGCACAATGAAATTCAATTCCAGCTGCCTGTTCAGGATGTTTTTATACTGGCTTAGGGAAAAAAATTAAACTACTCTTCAAGGATCCTGCAAACACAGCATCTGCAGGGTTTGTTGAAGCCATATTTATGTCCAACGTTAACAACTAGAAGCTGCTTCTGGTCACTGATTGTGGAGTTAAAAATAAGTTTTCCGTAGAAGACATTCTAACAGTTAATTGTGTTTGTTAATAATAGATTGTGCTGCTAAAAATAGTGCAACTCTTTCTTCAAAAATGTGATGATTCAAAGTTACACTGCAGTGCTTTATTGATTTCCATTATTTACATTACTGTTGTGAAAATAAAACTACAGTCACCACCAAAATTTTGCAGTCGTAGGTAGTGCTAAACATTGCCACCCACCAGTTTTACTTGTAACAAAAACACAGTGTTTAGAAAAATCTTCCCTATTTCTCATGCTTGATTTTCAAGTAATTGTGCAAGAAAAGTTTCCAGTGTAGAGGTGTTGGCTTAAGAGATGGGAAGGAGGATAATAAGCAAAGAAATCATTATAAAAACATACTCAACTAATGCTGAGTTAAAACAGTAGCTTGATAATTCAGTTGCTTGATGTTTATGATCTGAAGTCATTCTTTTAATTCACAGACAAGTGTAGACTTATTTCTTTGACTAAATAGTCAGTAAAGTGTAGGGTAAAGGACCAAAAGGGGTATTCTGTCCAGTCTTCTGTCACTGGCAACCATATTAACCCTTTTATAAACCAACGAATGTTCATTGTAAACTAGTTAATCCCCACAACTCCAACAGGAAGGTTCCTCCAGAAACTCACTCATGTCATTGTTAGAAATTGTTTGCAACCCACATGATGAGATTGCATCCATTTATTACGTTGTTAATACTGTCATTTAACTTTAAAAAGTTGTTTTCCCTCTTTTTGATAACTCTTTTTGAATATGTGAGGGAATAATCCCATCCCCTTCCTCTCTTTTGCAAAGATAAACAAAATTATATCTTTTCTTTCCTCTCGCATGGGTTTCTTCTTCCCTATGAGCATCCTAGTAGCCCTTCCCTGCAGCTGCTCCCAATTTAACACACATGTCTTGAACATGGGTGATCAAACTGCTCATATTCCAGATGTGGTCCTGCCAGTCTGTTACACTGACAGTGATACACATTCAAGACAGCTGCACCTCAGAGAGTTGTTGGAAAAAAAAACCCCAGCATATTCATCTGATATCTTTTGGAATGTCGAGTAAAAACCAAACAAATCTTTGATGTTATCTATGTTTATCAAAGGTTGGCTATTTCTTTAGAGCCAGGAAATGACTGATGGGATTGAAGACAGCTTATTAAGTAGTGTTCCAAATTCTGTTCTTAATTACTCCTGTACAGGCTCATTTTAATCAAAGGGAATGAGCTTGTGCAGGTGTGATTGAAAGCAGGATTTGTCCCATTAAGCAAGTCTGATGCTTTTACAAATAGGTAGCATATAGCTCAGTGGGTTGGGGATAAATATATTCTCTGATAGCCATGATTAAAATAGAAAACAGATTGTCCTGTTTTCATGACGGTTGCCTAAATTAACCTGTGCTGCAGATGCACAGCACCGGAAGAAATGTCAACGGGGTTGCTTTGACTAAACTGAAATTATTTTCACTTTTCTAGATGTTGAGAGATGCAAGGATACTTTTATTTTTTTTTAAGGCAGTGGGCTGTGACTAGGTAGAGGATAGAGGGCCATTCATTAAGGCCAACGTGTAAGGTTAATGAGAAGATGTTTTAATTTGCTGTTTGCTTGCCTGGAGCTTAATCTGTGCTGCAGATCTGCAGAGATCACTTGAGTCATTCATGGGATTAATATGGCCCAGAGAAAGAAGTAAAAGCCAGAAGTATGGAGGAAGACAAATCTCAAAATTTCACCTTTATTTTTTTTTTTTGATCTAAGCAAAGAGGCATCTACAGGCTTTTTCCAATGTATCACACTCTGTGACAGGCCTAGAGCAAGAGAACTTGAAGTTTTAGGTACCCAGTCTATACCTGGACCTCCTTACTTCCTGAGAGCTGGGGCTCCTACGTGACTTTGCTCAGAAATCTTTCACCACTAGACCATTCTCAGCCCATTCAGGCTAAGCTCAACTCCAGAAAAAATCAGGGCCTTTGCCATCATGCACCAAAAGGGAGGGCTGCTGTGGAAGTGCTGGCAGCTGGCAACCCAGCGAAGACCTGGTGGGAGAAGAGCTATGAATGAGAACCCCCTGCCCAGGTTCCTCCTTGGGGTACCTCCATCGTGGGTGCCCAAGGGCTGGGCAGGTGGCTTTTGGCCCATCACTTCCACAATAAATAACCAGTTTTCTCAAGTAAGCAGAACTTTAACTGCTGCAAAACCCATAGTCCTCTGTGGGATTTCTGTTGTTGCCTCAGATAATTAGAATCATTGATGTTTTTACCAAATTAAACATAAAAATGCTAAATTATGTCAGTACAGCAGTTTCTTTGTTATTTGTTTTGATAGCAAATCATATTTATTTTACATTAGATTTAAACTTCCAAGTTTCAAGTAAGATAAAAGGGACATTTCATGCTTCTTAGATCTGTTATTTCAGGCTGCGTATAAATTTAAGAAAACCGCATCATATTTACATTTGGTTTGTGTTTCCATGGTTTTCTTTCTACAAATTAAATCAAATATTTTTAAACTATTAGTGTTACATGATATTGGTTATTCAGTTTTTTTTATTTTAAGGCTTAGTTTTTAATGCCATCTTATGTTCCAGAAACTGGATTTTGTGCTGCAATTAATCCCACCAATCAGATTCTAAAATATGGAATGGAAATCTTTGGAAGTATCTTTTCTCACAGCATTTTTAAACTTCTCTTCCTGGTTATAGCTGCATCGAGTCTTTGAAAATTGGAGAAAAAAAAAAAAAAGCTAATAAAGCACTGAATAACGGAAATGTGTTTTAATTGGTATTTGGTATATCTCTGGAAGGTGTGATGTCGCCTGGGCAAGCAAACAATGTGTGAATAAGTGAAAACTTATATTCATTGTTATTTTAAGTAAACAGATTCATTCATCATACTAAAGTTTACTTAGCTACTCTAAATTGCTCATTATCTGTTTGTACTTTTGTGGGGAGATCCAGTTATTTTAACGCAAGCATCTGTGTTCCCATACAGTCAGTAGTGAGGTATGTCTTCTCTATTGACTGTACAGGCAATAGTCACTGCCAGAGGGCAATCCACATCAACGAAGTTCTGTGTTTGCCTGTCCCCATTCACTAGATGAAGAATCAGTGAATTGGGTTTTGATGTCTGGTGGGGGTCCAGCCCACTTGATCCTTTTCTGATGACAGATTTCCAGATAAACAGGAATGGATCTTTTCTATCTTCTTTTAGAAGATACATATAAGTTTCCTGGTCACTCAGGGAAGGGTTTGCATCACACTTCTGTGTTGATGCAGTGATTGATGGTAGAACAGTTGCACAGTCAGGAATGTGATGCCATATGATCAGGAGGAGAACAGGTGAAAAGGATCCCTTTTTATCTCTAACTAGAGGCGCATCGACGTAAACTCCGTATACGTTTTGTGGAGAATGCTGGGAATACTGGGTCTGCACCCACTTAGCTGGGTGCTCTTCCTACAAGACCAAAAGCAGCCTTCTCTTTTCCAGTGTTCCTCTTAACTAACTGCAGCCTGGCTCTGGCTCCAGATCTGTGAGGTCTATGATTTGGGTTCAATGAGAAGAGTGCAGACCACATGATTACCCTCGCCATTAGTATAAGTGCCTTTTTCTGAGATGTGGTTGGGGGCTGGTAGTTTGCCCTGGGCTGATCTAGCACTAAGTTTCAGCACCAACCCAGACAGGAGTCCTCATGAGCATTTGTGGCCTCTCAAAGTGGCTTTCACTGAAAGTAGGCATGTCTCTCATTGTTTTGATCATTTGAAACGATATGGGAAAATAGGTGGGATGGTGGAATTTCAGTGTGTGTTCGTTGGGGAGGGATAAAGTCAGCTTTTTATTACTTAGGACACTGTCCTCAAGCACCACAATGTAAAATTACATTCAAGGTCAGTAGGATATAGTTAACCTTGCAGCATGTATTGAGCTTGTGTTTCCAGGGATGTGTCACAGAGAGGAATAGTAGATGGGAACTTAAAAGAGTTTTTTATAGAGCAGTTGTCTGTTTCTAGCATCCCAAAAGTAGAGAAATTGATAAGAAGAGTGCATCAGATCAGAGTACATGTGCTGTTCATGTCAGGAAATTTGGAAGAGCTTAAGCTCTTTCAATTTTATTTCAAAAAAAGTGGCCAGTATATCTTTAGATGTATTCTTTTACTGTACACAATTGTGGTACAGGTTGCTATTTAATGGCGTCATGGTTCAACAATTCCTGTGTAAGCTAGATGCTACAGTTATTCCTTAAGAAGAGACAACGATCGTCTGATCCATTTTGTATTATAATCCATGTGCTCGTGTATTTCTTGCTACTTACCATTACGCAGTAGCAAATAACTGTATTCAGCAAAGAGTACCCGTTATAATTTATCAACAATATCAACAGAAATATATCATCACAGGAAATATGGGCTATTTATGAGCAAGTTAATGGAAAAACTTTATCATTCCATTTCCCCAGAGTCATATAATACATATATTATCAAAAGAAGCTGCATATAGATTTAAATATCTGGGCCAGATTTCCATTTCAGCCTTGCATAAGCTTCTTCCCACATGGCCTTTCTCACTTAATATTTCAGCAATTACAAGTTTTCATTTCCCTTATATATGTGCAGGGATGTGGCTTAACCAATTTAAATGGATTCTGCCTCTATCTGCTTGACAACTCTTGCAGAGAAAAAGCAAGGAAATAAAATGGCTCCAAATTTCCCAGCATTAACTCTGAGTTGTTCCTGAAGAGAGAGAGAGAGAGATCTCCTAGTTGTTTGCAAATTTATGTAGCTGAAGTCAAACTAACACAGTAAGAATGTGATATTCATGGTATTTTCAGCATATAGTGACATGATTCTAGGCGGAGCTGCAAGTAACATTTGTTTCCATTAATACACGAATGACAGATAATAATGATCAATCTTCTTCCTTGATTTCAGAACTCTCTCAGAAAATGACAGTACCTCTTTACCACCTGCTGACTCCAGCACCAGTCCTACTAAAATGGATTTGTCATTCAGTAAGACTGCCAAACAGTGCCTAGAGGAGATATCTGGTGAGTAACACTAAATCAGGAGAAGCCTGTGAACTTCTTTATTTACATCTGTTTCTTACCAGGAGCTTTGCAATGTGTTGAAATAATACATCTGCCTACTATCCATGAGTGGCATTAAGTATGCAGAAAATTTGGGTCATGCACAGTTAGTGCTTCAAATGCACAGTTCTCTTATCTGAACTGTCTTCTTCTGTTCAAATATCCTTTTCATCATTTTGCAGAAACTGGGCTTTCACAAGCTAGGGTTTCAAGTCATTATTGTTAAGGTCGTGATCAATGGCACAGAACCTGCTTGGAGGCCTGTCACTAGTGGTGTTCCCCAGGGGTCTGTGCTGGGTCCAGTCCTGTTCAACATATTAATGAATGACCTGGATGATGGGATAGAGTGGAACCTCAGCAAGTCTGCTGATGATACCAAGCCGGGGGAGTGGCTGATATACAGAAGGTTCTGCTGCCATTCAGAGCTGGGCCGAGGGAAACCTCATGAAATTCAACAAAAGCAAGTGTGAAGTCCTGCACCTGCACCTGGGGAGGAACAACCCCAGGCACCAGTACATGTTGGGGGCTGAACTACTGGAAAACAGCTCCACTGAGAAGGACCTGGGAGTACTGGTGGACAGCAAGGTGACCATGAGCCAGCAATGTGCCCTTGTGGCCAAGAAGGCCAATGGTATCCCAGAGTCCATTAAAAGGAGTGTGGCCAGCAGGTCAAGGGAGGTTATCCTCCCCTTCTACTCCACCTTAGTGGGGTCACATCTGGAGTACTGTGTCTAGTTCTGGGCTCCGCAGGTCAAGGACAGGGAACTACTAGAGAGAGGCCAGAGGAGAGCTATGAAGATGATCAGGGAACTGGAGCAGCTCTTTTATGAGGAAAGGCTGAGAAAGCTGGGTTTGTTTGGCCTGGAGAAGACTATGGGGGGATCTTCTCAATGTTTATAAATATCTAAAGTGTCAAGTGGATGGGGCCAGACTCTTTTCGGTGGTACTCAATGACAGGACAAGGGGCAATGGGCAGAAGCTGGAACACAGGAAGTTCCAACTAAACATGAGAAAAAATGTCCTTCCTGTGAGGGTGACAGAGCAGTGGAACAGGCTGCCCAGAGAGGTGGTGGAGTCTCCTTCTCTGTATATATTAAAAACCCACCTGGATACAGTCCTGTGCCCCCTGCTCTGGGTGTACCTGCTCAAGCAGGGGGCTTGGACAAGATGATCTCCAGGGGTCCCTTCCAACCCCTACCGTTCTGTCATTCTGTGAGTCATACTGAGTGCTCCAAGAGGAGCAGTGGAAAATCTACTTTAGAATGTTTGATACTGTGATACATTTGAGATCATCAAATTAAATTATAACATCAGAATTAAGACATAAATTACACAAGATATATTTTGCTTTTGTAAATAAATCTATATTCAGAAAATGGGAAAATGAACAAGTTCTTACTAATGTACCTGATTTTGAAGCTGCTGCTAGAGCTAAACTACTAAAGTTTGTATTCTGGAATTTCTTGAATACCTTGAGTAAAATCCTTATTAGATTACAAATGTGAGGGTTTTTTTTAAAAATCGTATTGGAATAACTCCTTTGAAGTCAACAGAACCATGCTGATTTCCATCAGCCCAGGTTCTGGGCATAACTCTGCCTACGGATGCAAAAAGCAAAGTACGTCACAACTGACTGTCTCATCAGGACTGAATTGCACTGCAGGGTTGTGTGGGAGTGCTTTCAAAGGGACCCTTCACCAGAGCTGTCCTGTTGGGTTTTGTGGGCTTATTTTGTTGTTGTTGTTGTTGTTTTGGGTATTTTTATTAGCATCTTTATTCTTCTTATAATATTAAAAAAAAAAAGGTGAAATCCCTGTTTCACTGGATTCACCTATAGTTTTGCCCTTTTGCTCCAATTTTTTAACATTCAAATGAATATATAATGAGTCATGTGGGTCTTCTTACACAGGATATAACTCACTTTAAAACACTCATTTAACACATCGGTCTAAAATTATCTCTCTACCAGAAGGGAAATCAGATGCCCAAGCTTTGTGGGATTGCCTTGGCATTTAGCTGACTCACACAGAAATTGAGGTTTTGTCCTGGTTTGTCTCAGTCCCTTTGGAAGTTTCCTGAGTCTAACATCCCTTATTTGCACAGCCAGCTTTTTTCATAAATATATCACCCTGAAACATGGTGAAATGTTCCCTAGAGGTGACACATGCCTGTAAAATTAAAGTAAAAATTATTTTTAATTCACCCAGAAATCAGTCTCATTGGTCTTGCATGCATAAAGAGTATAACTGAAACACACAAATCAAAAGTTGTCTCAACGAATTATCTACGAAGGTGCTAAAAAAAAAAAAAAAGTAATATCGATCCAGTACCTGCTGAAATGATCAAATAGGATATCATGTCTCCTAGCCTTTTCTTGTTCTGAACAGAAATGGAACAGCATCAAAAAGAAGAAAATGGCATAAAGGGCACTAGACATCAGAGATGTTTCTAATCTGATTATTCGGACTTTGGCATTAGAGGTTGATTGACATAACGGGCAGCAAAGCAAAACCACTGGGGAAAATGTGGTCAATGATTTGTTGTATACAGAGGAAAACAGATGTGTGTTCACCCATAATTGGCTGTTAGCGGCAAAAAATTTAAATAGACCAAGTACTACATTTGCTGAATAAATAATTGTCTGCATTGGTGAGCTGTCACCAAGTCATTGGTAAGTCTGCCATTGGTGAACCTGCGTGGAAAAAAATCTCGTGTGATGGCTGTACAGGGGACTATTCCATGATGGATTAGCCTTTGAGAAAGGACTATTAAATTCTGTTACTTAGGAGCAGTTTTTTATTCTGGTATAATCAAGGGATTATGCCAGTGGTAGCAAAGAGATAAGCAAGGGTTCTTTCCTTGATCTGGTCACTTATATCCAGGTCATTAAGAGATGAATCCAGAGTTTCTTTCACTTGGATATTATAATTTTCCTGAAATCTTCCACTGCTGCTACACATGGGCATTATCTTTATATTATCTCAAGCTTTTTTTTTGCAACTTGGTAGCCAAACAGACTAGCACAATGTGCTGGTAGGCAATAAGGATCAATAAAGTTCATGGAAGGGACTGAGCATATGCAGAAATCACTAAACAGCTTGCAGGAGAGGGTTCATAAAGTGCTGTCCCAGCTGCATTATGTTTTTGCTTCATTAATCTTTATTATTTTTTACAGTGCCAAATATTTGCAAGTAAGGCTAACATGCTCAGGACTAAGATACTTAGTCCATATCACTGTATAAACTGTTTCTCTACTTTCAGAATATTTACAGACTTGTGTTTGTTATTGTGTCTTGGCTGAAGACTGCTGCTCCCATAAGTAGCCAAGCAGAACATATCAGAGCTCCTAATCCACTTCAGGACAAAATCAGCTAATGCATCTTAAGCTAACGCTGTGAGCATGGCTGGTTCAAGGCTTCTCCACAATATAGGCAAAACTTGGATGTAGAAAAATCGATTTTAAAAAGATTTAGGAGTGTTTGTTCAGGCACCATTCTCCCTGAGAGATTCAGGATACCAAAACCCAGTTAATTTCCTTGCTCTAATGGTGGACAGTTGTGGCTCTGTTACCTGTGCCCAGCAAGGCAGTTCACATCCCTTCACCACTGTCTGAACGCCAGTGATGGGGAAGTAGAGAGGGAAAGAAAGAAGCTTTAAGGGTAGTTTCTAGTTCTCCTCTCCTGTATCTTCCTCCCCATTTCTAAGGGAGCTACCTTTAAAACCTCTCCTGTCTTCCAGCTCAGATCTGATGGAAAGATGGGGCAAATTCAGAGCACAAGCCACTTGTTTCCTGCTCACTACTGGGTGAGAAATCATTTGGTTTTACTAGCACAGCTGTGAGAGAAGGATGGTACTAGAAGGTGAGGGAGATGCTGAGGCTGGTGTAGACATGGACCCAGAGGTGCTTCCCTGCTAACCTGAACAACGTCTTTATTTATGGCTTGTCCCCATAAATCCACTGCCCTAGGTAATTTCTCACATGGCTTATGCCTAAAGCCAATACTGTGTCTTGGTAAAGCTACTGTAAATCTGGGTTTCTTCACTGTTTCTCCACCTCTGCTGGGAATTTGTTCCAGATGTAATCTGAAGTGCTTCCGACTTTTTTCCTACTTCTTTATTTTTTTTTTTTTTTCCTCTGAATATTCCACAGCTCAGCCAGAGCAGTCCCCGATATTTTCACAGTTCACGTGCAGATCAGCAGTGTGGCACATGCGCAGTAGGTTCAAGGCTTCCTGTGCACCTTGGATCCCCTCTGCATGCACGGTGCCAGCGATACCTGTACACATGCTGAGTGAGTCCTGTTTGTAGGCACAGGTCACCACTGCAGCAGTTTTGGTGCATTCTGCATAGACTCATTGCACATGTGGCACGCAGATGTGTAGACGTCTGTCCAGGAAATCCTAGACAGAAATTTGGGAGTCCTAAATAACGATCAGTTCTGCAGTCATGTATGAATGCTCTTTCTTGTGTGTACTTTATGTACCAGTTGCCTCAACAAGACTACTCAGTATCTATGTTTCTGCAAAGCTGGAGTATAACTTTATAGACGGGATTTTAAAATGAGAATGAAAAGGAAAGCTGATAAAGTAATCCGCTTTGGTGCTTGTTTTCATGACGATGAACTTTCTTACCCAGTATTGCTACTTGTAGTAGCTGTGACATTTATCAGTTTCGGCTGCAAGTTTATTGGAGAAGGATTTCAGTGAGTTAATTATTTAATAATCCATTGTAAACTGTATTTGTCAGTGACTACAAAGCATTATTTTATGAAATCAGTGATAGTGTTTGGTTTTAACAAATGTTTACATGTTCAAAGAACTTAATGCAAAGTGTTTGATTAAATAATTATTCATGAATTTACAAATATTGACTAATTATAAAAAAATTTGAGGGATGAAGCAGAAATGCAAGAGTAACTTTAAGAGTTATAGTCCAATACAAATGGCAGGATTAGAATAAAAAACATTCAATTTTCAAGCTTTTATATTTACTGTGCTTCTTTTTTGTCTCTGAAAGAAATAATTAATAGCTATGGAAATAGTTTACAATAATGTTTATTCAAGTAAGATTGGCTGAAGAGATTCATAATCTTATGCATTTGCAGATTTCATTTGTAAGGCTCCAAACTGTGCCCTGAGACTTCAAAGAAAGTCTTCTCTGACAGCAAAATTTTTCCCTAGATTATTAGTTCTTAAATTCATTTTTATAATTCCTTTTATGAAAGAGACAGTAAAAATAAGGTAATATGTTACACTGCCTGTGAAGTGCTGGGGAACTTCCCTGTGCTGTTCTTGATTTAAACATATTCCTGTGTGGTGGGTGGGGAATACATTGAATTGCAAGGCAGTTGGGTAATAATGCTCTGTCATATTTGCTCTCCTCTGGTCTACTATACTGTCTGCTGAGTTTAGAAAGGTGTATTTGCTTGTTACTATATTTCATACATTTAAAATGGAGGGATGAGCTTTATAAAAGTATTTTTCAATAAATATACCTGAGCATTTTCCACATTGCAATTTTATGTGTTGTTGAATGACACCCTGCAGAGAGGTGTGGTAAAGCAGAAGGATAAATTCAGTGTACTTTTCACTGAGCACTTGGTCCAAGGTGTACATATGTGTCTGTTTTGTCTGAGGATGATCATGATGATCTGTCTACCAGGTGAGGCAGTGGGATTAATGGGAGAAAAGTTCCTATAATCTTGTAAGCAAGGGCAGTAGTATTGTCTTTGTACACAAAAAGGCTGATGAAGGTTGCATGACTAGGCCCAGTACCTCCGTATCCCAGCATTTGACTGATTGTGTTTTTGATGTGTGTGGAAATGGAAATGCGATGGGTAGATACTGGAGCTGCCAGCTACCCTCACATGGCTCCCACGCAATTCAGGTGCTATTCCTGTACCTGGATGATGGTCCATGACCTGTGTCCTGCTGGAGCTGGGCTGCAGTGAATAGCTCAGGCAGGAGAAGAAACAGGTCAGCAGAGACACTGAGACCCACTGGGTTGCCCAGGACCCAGCTGTACCCCTACCAGAGACCCTTCCAGCCTGGAGTGGTACAACACCTATTGCCAACACCACACGTGAGGTTTGGCATGGCTTATTGAATGAAGACATTTCATCCCCTGACGTAAGTTATTCTGCTCCCAGCTGGAAAGAGGACTAAATATACCTGGGCAGTTTTGGCAGTCTTATATCTGGTCTCTTCAAGCTCAGAGCTGAGTGGCCGCACTGTGGATTTCTTCCCTAGCAGAGCAATGTTTAGCACGAGGGAGTACGTCCTGTCCACAGGGCTTACTGAGGCCAGACACAGAACCATAGGAATGACTGCTACCTATGGCCAGGCATGCATGCTATGAGCTCAGCGTGGAGGCAGAGCAGGTCCATACCTGCCTACAGCTGACCATGGAGACAAGCCACTGGCTGTAGCTGTTTGGGCATGAAACAGTGGGTGAGGAAGTTATCATTCATTTATTTGGAGTACTGGAGAGTGATTCAGCCTTGCTGTTTAGGGTAGGGAAAGACCCTGTTCCCTTGATCCCAAAGCACTGTAGTGCCACATGGGGCCAAATCATATTAATTTGAAACATAGCAACTGAGAATACCGTACCAATTTTAGTATAAGCTGAGGTTTCAAAACCATTGAGTGGGAGAAGAGTGAGATTGCCCTTCATTTTGCATATTCCCTATTGTAAATACAGCCTGATGAAGCCTTTCGAATAACCTCAACAGCTTCCTCAGCCGTGCTAAACAGGCTGTCACAGCCGCACGGCGCCGGCAGCGTGTACTGGTATGGGAGCATGTGGGCAGTGCTGGAGCTCTGCTTCCTCACCCGCGGCCACGTCAGCATCCGCACCACCGCGCTGTGCTCTGCTGCAGGCAGGGACCAGCACGTTCATAAAAACCTTTTAAGGGCCCATATGCCACTGCAACTGGCAGACCCTGGGAGTAAACACAGAGTCTTACCTTTTGTTTCCATGCTGAAGAAGTGGCAGGCATTTAATATTTGGGACAATTTTGTACTCAGGGTGACAGAGCATTCTTCTTGTCTCCTCTGACTTTGTGGGCTAGGCGTGGAGGGGAGTGGTATGTCTTCTTGTTGCAGACCGTGTCTTTTTAGGAATGTCAGTGATTTAGTATGAAAGACCATCATTGCTTGAGGCTACTGATTTTTTTTCTAGATTCATTCTGTGTTTATGGGGGTTACCCAGGAAAAAATGTACCCTTCCTTTAAAATTTCTAAGTTTCTCCCATGTATTTTTTTTCTTATATATCTTTAAAAACTGTAAACTGTACTAGCAAAAAGCGAGAAGTACACTGAGGCTTCTGTTAACACCTGTTTATTCACAGGAAATCTGCAAACAGTCTATAATTCTTAAGGTGGCATTTTTAAAGGTTACTTCTCTGTCAAGGTTTCTCAGGTAGGGATCTGAGACGAGCATATTGTCACACTGACAAAAGCAGTATATTGTTATACAGAAATGTTCATATTTTTTAGATTTCTACATAAGGTTTTATGAAATTCATTGCTCCTAGATAAAAAATTGGTATAGAAAAAAATCAGAATGAAATTCAGCTAGTTCTTTGTTCACCTGTCTGTTATTTCTGGGATTAATATTTTTTTCTCTGTGAGAAAAGGTATATATTTAAACATAACTCTCCTTTCTCTCTCGATAATGTGTTTAAAAACAACATTTAGAACTGGTGAACTTAGTGAAGACATGATATGGAGTTGCTTCATAAAAAAATTACTACTCCATTATTAGGTATTCTTCAGAAGATTGTGAAACAATGATTTTATTACAGCTTTTTAATTCCATACTAGCCTCTGAATCTCAGAGAGATGCAAACAAGATATATTTTAAGGAGAAAGAAATTAAATATTTCCTTTTATAAATCACCTTACTGGGCAGGTACTGTAGTCTTCCATTTTTAGCTTCTTTATGATCTTAAATTATTTTTTTTTCCTTTAGAGCAGATATTGCAAGACTGAAGGTACATTTGCAAATCTGCTTTTAGCTTCCTGCACAGGGAGTAGCAGTGATATGGAAGAAATAGTTTGTCATCCTTACCTTTCGGGGAGAAAAATAGGATTTGACTGTGAGCTAGGTCTGTTAGTGTAGCATCCCATTCAGGTGAAGCTGTGTCTTGAAACCTGTGGCACTGTAAACTGGGCAGAGGCTTCTGTGTCTCCGGTTTAATTCACCAGGATGTTTGCTGCCATGGCAGCCAGCAGCATTCACTGCAGTAGCAGAGAAGAGTCATATATCTGGGAATGCAGGTTGAATACTAAAATGTAAGGAGGCTTGTGCAGAGCTTTGCTTCAGTGGTTAATTTTGGCTCTTTATTGAGGTCTGACGTGGAAGCTGTACTTGCAGTTCTGTGTCAGCCCATCTAAAGTGAAGAGCTGTGCACTGGGATCAGTCATGATCTGGTGAGGGGGGGGGCAAAAAGCCTGAGACAGCACTTGTGCCTACTTTGGATTTCAGAAGGCAGCAGCTGTAGACAGAGATGCAGGCCCACCGCTCCGATGAGACTGGTGATTGGATGGAGAGGGGAAAACACAGTTGGCTTTTGGGATTACTTCTGTGCTGGAGCAGAGTGTTTGATCAACTCTCTTCTGCTTGAGAGAAATCCAAGTGAAAATGACTGTAAGTACTGCAGATTAATGTGACGGGAGAGAAGTGGCTTAGCAGAGACAGCAGCATAATTTTAAAGAAAATGACTGTGCCTGTCTAGTCCTTTACAGTACGTACACTGCATGTTTGAGCTGTGATTTTCATTGCAAGTGCAAGTATGTGCTACCTGGGATGTGCAGCATGCGGTGCTGGAGGGATCAGCTCCCAGAGCTTTCCAAAGAATTGATCTGCTGTCCATCACAGAAATATGAAATCTAACTGAGGTGAAGCCCCAGCTGGAAAGATGCAGCGATCTGCTGAACTGTCAGTGTTTAAAGGCAAGGAGGTTAGAAGAGGGTGTGTTCGTCTTCAGAAGCAGAAGTCTCTAACCAATCTCACACTCATCAGTGAAGGGGAGAAGAGGCGATACTCGTACAGGGAGAACTGGTTTGGAAACGCCTCTAAGTCCAGCCAGTGTTACCATCAGCAGGAGGCAGAGGCTGGGAGCAGAGGCTCCCTTTCCAAGGCACTCTCACAGTCGGTGCACTCTCTCTGCCAGCCCAGCCTCACCACACCCCAAGCATTTCAGGCGGTACCACCTGCTGGAAGCAGGACATCCAGGAGGTCAGGAGACTGGCGTACAGGTGAAGGCTTCGAGATTGACAATGAGGAGAGGGGAAAATCAGATGATGAAAATGTGTCCTGCGTGTCCCGCTTCACCAGCAGGAACTGGGCAGAGGAAGAGGAGGAAGGCTGCTTGCGTGAAGGGACCGCACAACTGGATGAAGATGTCATAATGACAATGCTGGGGGACCTAGAACAGGTCCTTTATACTGATATTTTAGGTAAGTTAACTTTGGCTTGACATCAGGAAGGGCAGGAGGAGAACCAAGTGTTTGCACATATGTGCAGGGAGCAGATTTTTGATCTTGACAGTGATTTCACGAGACAGAACTGGGTTTATTTACAATAGTATACAAAAATAGGGTCTAGACATTCCTCCTCATTTGCTTACTCTAAAAACTCTATGAAATGAAGACAAATGTCGAAATCACTTTAGATGGGTGCATGAGCAGCAACAGCCTGTGAATAATTGAGCATAGTTTGCTTAGCTGTTTGAAGAAATAAGGTGGGACATTTAAGTGGTATTAGTTTACTTATAAATAATTTAATTTTCATGACAATTGTTCTCATGAATTTAAAATTGAAACCTTGAATCCAAGGTTTTGTTTAGATAGAAAATGTCTGGGCCTACCTACAAACTGTCCCTCCAGTATTGCTTCCCCCATCCCCCCTCCGCTGATAATTTCATCCATATACATAGAATTGTGAGTGTCAGGGTTTCAGATTAGTTTAAATAACCAGTTCAGTTATATCAGTGCATGCCAGTGAGCATCTGAAGTCCACAGCCATAGGTGCTTCAAAAGGCTTCTGTGTTACCGGCTTTACTTTTCATCTCTCAGCCCTTTATAAGAGTGCTCAAAGTGTTCATTTCCCAATCTTTGTTCTTCAGCCAGTCAAATGGTTGAAGTAGCTGCTTTCTTTTGCAAGGTTATGTAGCCTGTGTCTAGCCTGGAGGTCCTTTGCTGGTGGATATGTTAGCTCTGATTGTGTTTTAACATTCAGGATAAAATTTTTGCTGACTATGTAATGTAAAAAGCTATCATCTCAAAATAACAAAGAATCAAGTATTTTCTTTTTATGCATACCTTTTTGTCATTAGACTATACCAATATGCACAAAAGGGCTTTTTCTACATATTAGAGGCACGTTAGTAAAGGAAACCGAGCTCTCCACCTGCCCCTGCTCCTATTCAGCTGCATGTGGCTGAGCAAATCCCTGTTCTCTTGTAAGCCTCAGTTTCCTTACCTCCAAAGTAACACTGGTACTTTCCTTTGTGAATGGAGTTAATATCTAAGAGTGGACAATTCTCTGGGGAATTGCTTTTTATTTGTAAATCCTTTTATGAGAATCAGATAATTAATAGAATTATTATTCTCTCATTTATCTGCTTTGGGCTGTAATTACATGTGCAGAACTACTGAAATGATTATGAACAGTATTATTAAATGTGCAGTTATGGGTGAGCTTCACAAATGCGAATGTAGAAGTTTAACCTAAGTGTTTAGTGATTTCTGTGAAATGTTTATTTTGACCTTCTGTGTGTGTATCTCATACAGTGGAAGACATGAATGTGTTCTCTGTAAATTTATTGAGGGAACCTATAATGATTCACTGCTTATAGGCAAGAATTTGGGGACAATCTTTTGGAATATTCATGTTTAACATAAATAATGAAGCTACAAGTGATTTGAGCAGACTGTATTCCATGGGGTCAGCAAAATATTTACATTGACGTTCCTGTAAGAAGAACAGAATTTTGATGGAAAGTTTCAGGGCACCCTGGTTTTAGTCTTTCTTACCCCAGTCTCTCCACATATGAAATAGAATGGCTTTTCTTCAGCCTACAAACCAGAATCACTTGGGATAACAAGCCAGGGAGCATTTCTGATATGCTCGGTCATGCAAATATGGATAGACTCTGCGATGGCAGTGGGCCATAGTAATAAGCAACAGGGTGCCTAAGGGAGTCTGGGCTCCCTTTGAACCCATACAGCATGTCCCAATCCTGTTGCAGTAATCACCATGGCGTCTCTTCTAGCAGACATGATGTAGCTAGCTTTCAGAAAAAAACACATATTCACCATCCTTATGGTCCTCTGCACAGGAGTCTTGTCATAGATGGGTAGCCACAGTGCTGTCCTGAAAATGTAGGTAATGTCAGATGCAAGTTAGGTCTGAGGATCTTGCACTCAGTGCAGAAAATTTCTCAAGCATCGTGTTCAACTGTTTATACTTTCTGACTTGTTCATCCAAGGTACAACATAAATCCATTGATACGGCCTTAAGAGAAGGATGGAAAGAAAAGAGAACAATTATTTTTAAAACACCTAATAGTTACAGTTATGAGGGTTTTGTATGTAGTACTATGTATTGCTATGTAGTATTTTAAGATCATAATGCTCCAGTTGTATCTTTTTTAGAAAAAAAATGGTGGAAAGGTTTTGCAATTACCCCTTGTGTCACTGGAGGATCAAAAGAGATTAGACCTTGAACTTTTCACCTTTCCAGGATAGAATAACACCACTTCTTATGGTATAATTTGTCTGAAAGTAAAATATTCTTCTCTGTGAAAATATATTTTGGCAGTTTGCCATATATATATGTACCTTTTTTTTGTATTGCAATTGTATCTTAAGGCTTTGTTATGCTATTTACTGTAGAATATATATTAAAAAAGACAGTTGCTGTCATTTTTACTGCAAGGATTTGCGGTGTTAACATACAACAAAGGACAACTGACAGGGATAAACAAGGAAGGAAAGGGCAAAGTCACTGCAAATATGAATTATATTCAGTTCCTCAAATAAATATAATGGTAAAGTATTGCCTTGCCTTTAATTCTGCCTGTTTAAACCCTGGAATTTTTCTTTCTGTGTATAACAGAAATTTTTCTTATACCAACAAGCTACTGTTTGACCCCTGGTTTGAGGCAGCCCAGGTAACAGGCCCTGGGTCTCCCCTGGATGAGGTATTATGGCAGGAATATAACGTGATCCTGGAAGTAAATTTGAGTGTATTTGGAGGAGGGGGGGAAAGCAAAGGGCAGCTACAGTGAGGAACTGAGTGCATCGTAGGCAACTGCCTGGAAGCAAGCATGGGCCATCTGCTCGGGAACTGTCTGGGCTTTCAACAGGAGGTTCAGTCTAATAGGACTTAATGGTCTCCAGCTTTGCCTTGGCATGAGTCCTTTTGATTCATGGCAGTCTCCTGGATGGTGCAGAAAACTCTCCAAAACAGTACGTTGGATCCATGGGTACATTGATCAGCAAGGTGCTTGACAGAACACATATAGCTTGAAACACAGGAGTAGTTATGGTGATTTCAATCTGAGTGTGAACATTTGCTTCCTGCAAGGTATTACATGTACAAATGCACACAGGTAGTTTATTTCATGGAGCAAATCTTTGTGAAAGGACATGCCCTTGGGGTGTGGCTTGAGAAGATGGAGAGTTGGTCAGCAGTGCTGTGCCTGTACCTCCACTTCTTGTGTCCACCTTGTCTGGCTGTTGACCTCACTGTCAGTACCATGGTGCCAACCCAGAGGTTTATGGACTGTTGGATCATTAAACCACTGAAGTTGCTGATGGACTGTTTGGCTGCAGCAAAGAGGACAGAAGACGTAACTGGGGCAGAGTAGATGGGAAAACCCGCAACTGCAGGGTAGACTGGCCAGTACCGTGCGTGATTTGCCCATCAGGGAAGAAATAAAGGGTTTATGGAAAAATTTATTTCTATTTAATGTCAGGAGCTGGGCTTTTTCTTAAATGCCTGCAGAGTGTTTGGGTGATAGGACCTGGACTGCAGAAGAGGGTACAGTAGCAATTCAGTTTGTCAATGAGCTCAAAGGCTTCATCCTTTAGTCAAAACTCAGAATTAAGGAGCTTAAGTGAACCATTGACCAAATATAGTTCGCTTCTGCAGATTCTCCCTTATATTTGAAATAAATGTCACTGTATATGTTAAACCAATGTTTTCTGTAAACCAGTGTTAAACCCATACTTGTAGTGCTGCTGCAAGTCAACCTTTTCCCCATGCTTTCAAAGAGATGTTGTGTTGAGATCTTTTTACCTTACCAGAATTTTTTCCTGTAGCACTTCAATTTTTTTTTGCTTTACTTTTCTGGAATGTTTTGTTAAATATAAAATTTTCATTGCTTCTAACCCCATGTTGAATATTTCCCAGTTCTGTCCTATGCATCTTTTCTTGCAAGCTCTGCATTAAGATCTTCTTCCTTTTTTTCCCATTTTAGCTACCCTGCAAAGGATATAATGTTTTTCCTTTTCCCTCCTTCCCAAACATGTCCTACTTGTTTTTTCACTTAGATGGCCCACCATGCTTTTTCTCAAAGACATCACCATTTTTGAATTTATATCATATAAACTCACACACAAACCTGGGAAGAGGAAAGGCGGCAACAGAATGAGAAATACAGCTACGTGAGGATGTGTATCTGCATGTGTAGTTTACATTTTACAAATGTGAAATATCATAGTGCTATATGGTATTTTGCCTCTGCTTGCATTTCTGACCTTGATTTTTATATGATGTTGAGTTTAAATTCACCAGACTACCTCCTGTTAGGTGTATTCAAAGATGAAACAGCTTCTTAATGTCATGAGGATTCCAAAATTAGCTTAAAAGCTTGTTCTGGATGAGAATGCTGAAATCTAATGTTAAATACTGGAGATAATATTAGGGGTTGCACAGTATCATTCTTGATGCTAGCATTCCAGAATGAGGAGCAAAATTAACGTAACAAGGTAAAGTGTGACATGAAATTTATCATTGACAGAGTCAAAAAGAAACTATTTGCACTTCACGTTCAGCATTGTACAAGTAACTATAATAATGATGCTTCTTGCCAACCTTCTTTCAAGCAACAAATATAGGACAGGGTCAGAATCAGAATGCTAGACTTAAATAAATCAGTGAGTTTTGCCACAGATTTGCTTTTGAAAAAACATGCATTTTTGTTTCTTCATGTATGACTTTTGGAGGTTGCATTGAGGTTTATGATGTTTTCCTTTTGTAACATATAACATAACTTTTTTTTCCTTCTGGTTTTATTTTTTTTTTTAATCATACAAGTGTTCCAGGCGAAGTTCTGTGGGCTTCACTATTCAAGATGCCAGACTAGCTTTTCACAATGGATACCTGAAGGCTGTTATGATCCATAATTGTATAAATGACACATGTGCTTAGAGTGTTCAGATTTTTATCCCAAGAAGAATTATTTTTTTTTTTATCCCGTATGAACAATAATCTCCCCCTTCAGGAAACCATTACAGTTCAGGAAAGATGCTTTATTTAGTGCCTGACTTAAAGAATACTTTGAAATAGCCTAGATGTTAAGTGCATACTGAAGAGTTATTGTAACAGTCAGCCCAATTCTTTCCAGATACAGATTTACTATGGCTTTATTTCCTACCGAGTCATGTAAAATGTCAAGGAGGAAGAAGGGGCTGTGTAATGTATCAGTTGGTCTGAGGCTGCATCATGCCTTGATTACAGAGGATAAAAATCTCAACACTGTAAATCTGAGTTTCATTAATAGATTTGGGCCCTAACAGGGATACTTCACCCGGACTCTTTTTGGTGGGTTTCTTACATACCACATGTTATTTATAAGTGTATGTGTGTTTTATTACTGAAAGAATGAGGTTTAATTTTTAAAAAGATTAAAGGGACAGACCTATTTACAATCATATGTGTGTATTCCCAGCTGTATATACATGTGTGCACTTTATTCAACCTTATGCACTCATGTGTGCTAAAATTTATGCTGGTTTTGCTGGTTTCTTCCAGGGGAAGACCCTGAAACAAGAAGAATGAGAACTGTAAAGAATATAGCAGACCTAAGACAGAATTTAGAAGAAACTATGTCCAGCCTTAGAGGGACCCAGATAAGCCACAGGTATACTGGTTTTGTGTAGATTGCTAAAAATTTGGACTGTAGGAGTACTAATTGCTGAATGAATTAGAGGCTTGCAAGGGAAAATTAACTATGACACTAACCATACTGTTTGCTAGTCTGCCTCAACAACATAAATGTGACTTTAATATACTTTACTGTCAAAATGTCTTATACAATCAATCACAAAGATGGTTATTGTTTCATATGCATCTATTTAGAAGCCTATAAAATTTATTTTAGGTTATTTTATAAGTAGAGGTTACTGTTTACACAAACAGATGTGTACACATGGAGAAACACACACAGAGAACTTTTTTTAAAAAAATATATGTTCTTCCAGCCTTTGCTTTTCCTTGTTTCTCAGGAACAGAGAAAGCACCGTTCACTGACTTCTCCATTTTCTTTGGTAGCACATTGGAAACAACTTTTGACAGCACTGTGACAACTGAGGTGAATGGGAGAAGCATACCAAGCTTGACAAGCCGGTCCACCCCAGTGACTTGGAGGCTAGGGCAGGCCAGTCCTCGGCTGCAGGCAGGAGATGCCCCGTCCTTGGGTGCCGGTTATCCTCGCAGCAGCGCAAGTCGCTTCATACACACAGACCCTTCGCGATTCATGTACACCACCCCTCTTCGCCGAGCAGCTGTTTCTCGCCTTGGAAATATCTCACAGATTGACATGAGTGAGAAGGGAAGTGGCGATTTGGACATGTCCTCTGAAGTTGATGTTGGTGGCTACATGAGCGATGGGGACATTCTTGGGAAAAGCCTCAGAACTGATGAGATCAATAGCGGGTAAGTAGCAGTTTTTCCCCATTTGAGCTAATGCATGATTGGCAGGTTCAACAGGATTTTTCTAACAAATTTTGGCACACAAGTGGAGGTTGCACCATGGTTGCTACATAAAAATATACATATTAAAAAAACCCAAAACAAAACAAAGCACCTAAGCTGCCAGTGTTGTTCTCACCTGCTTTCAAATTCAATTCTTCTTTAACATCAACATAACTTTGCTATAAACTTTGATGAGAGTACAAGTACTACTTACTGGAATTTCTTAGTTATCTGGTAAACCATGATTTTGCACTTGCGCTGGGATGGGTATTCTTTTAGTATTTTTATGTTTTATTTGAGATGGTGGGGATTAGATGCAGCTGATGAAAAGCTGACAGCACTGTCTTTTCTTTGTTTCCACTTCAGCTATTGTCTAGTATAGTCTGTGTGATAGGCCTTCATTGCAGTTTTTCAACTGTGCATATCATCTGACCTGCAGGAATATCTTTTCATAGAAGAACAGATCAGTCACTCTCCTATCATACCCAGGAAGAAGAATGACAATTATTTTTATTTTTGTTTGCCTAACCAATTGGTTGACTTTGGGGTACTGCATTCTCTGTCTTTCAAATTACTATTTAACAATTCTTACATAAATCTTAGAACATAAGTCACTTCACTCCTATGCGTGTTAGAACTCCTAAAGCATAAATCAAAAAAAAAAAAGAAAAAGAAAAAGCTATGTTATTGTTTTGCTCATACTTAAATTACTGTTCAGTGCTGCTGTTGGCATCTCAAGGCTGCTTGGTGGCTGAGGTAACATTGGTTTGAACAGAAGTCCCATAGAGTACATGGCCATGTCACACCACACTACTTTGCTCTGTATACATTTAGGACTCTTGCTGTCAATGTAATCTTTTAGTTTGAAGTATAGCTATGAGTAGAGAACAGTGACTGATGAAATTGGATATGATACATTCCTAAGGGCAAATGTAAATCTGTGATAAAAGCTGTCTCTAGAGTAGTGTCTCACCTCAAGCACCATCCAAAGATAGATCTCTAGAAAAGGCATCACTATAAAGAAAGCATATTCCTGTATCTCCCTGGTGCCGTCTCAGTGACTGTGAATGGAGCACTGCTGACAAGGTTGTCCACAACATAGCATTAGTGGCTGTCAAGTAGGAGGCCATATTTATGTGTGCTAGAACAGAGAAAAGACACATGGATAATGTAATACTTTAATGCCTGAAGACCTTTTCTCATAAAAGAAATATATATGCTGCCTTTGACGGATGCATGGGTTTATCTAAAAAAAAAAAAAAAAAAAGGGGAATCCTTTGCAGTGCCTGGTGAGTTGTATTAATCAGCTTATCACATTAGAGAATGAATATAGTCATCTTCCGTGACTTTTCTTTGCATCTGTAATAAGGATGACTCAATAGATAGTAAGTTGCAATGTGCTCAGTTAACATTTTTAGGTGTGGTAAATGTTAAAAGCAAGTTAATAAGCTCTGAAATTTCAGGATTCACTGAGGCATGCAAAGTCTTATCTCCTTTATGCCTCTTCCATTTTCAGTTTAATTACTTTAAACACTTGGGGACAGGAATGCAGCAGTAATTAGAAATTAGTGTGAGGAAGGCCTGTTGCACTTGTAAAATCTCTCCGTTCAGGCCTTACTTACACAGGAAAAATTCCATATAAACTGGGTTGCATTCAAACCACAGCTAAATTTAATATGCAATTCCAGAGCCTGGGAACTTAATGCATAATTCACCCCTAGTTAAATAATACGTCAAAAAGTCTAAATTTTGTCTTTAATAAAAGGATAAACCAACCATGCAAGTGTGACAGTTAATTTACCTTTGAAAACAAATGTGAAGTTACTTTCTGCAGACTGCAGATACCAGGTTTTCAGAAATCCCTTGCTGAACTTCAGGCCAAATCTTACCAGTGCGTAAAATGCTTCAGAATTTAGTCAAAAATAAACACACTGGCCCTTTTTGTTTTAGTGCACTTGAGGTTGCCTTCATCCAGATTGCCACCCAGGACATGATGTTGCCTCAAACTTTAGCTGTCGCACAGGGCTACCCTGCCACAGCTTTGCTCTCAAAATCCACACCAGCTCACCCACCCCAAACTGTGTGGGTGGAGGCTGGTGCTTCTGGGCTGCTGTATTAGCCCTGCAGTCTCTGGGACAGCTGATTTCAGTTAAATCAGCTCCCAGAAGGAACTCCAGGGAGATGGCCAACAGAACATCTGGAGCACCGGCGGTGTGTGTGTGCCTTGGCTTGTGCCTGGGAGTCTTGTGTAGAGTTATTCAAGTTAAATATTTATGTACTTGGACACACACTTTGACTGAAAGATGGATTTGAGTGGCACCATTTCATGGCTTAAGGAGAACTTGTGTTAAAGATTATTTGAATTGGGAGTGAACTCCAGTAGATCATTTTCACCATCATACTAGGATTGGGACTACACTTATTTCAGTAAGCCTGTAAATTTACTTTGAGCAAGTTTACTGAGCTATACCAAACTTTCTTCTGTGCCTGTATACTTCTGTGTTAAGTGCCTTACATGTGCACGCTCCCTCACAAATAAATGTGTGCAAGCTCTGTACGAGGTTGCTGCACTAAAGTTGCCAAAAACTTCAGGAGGGAAATGTAAAAAACAAGAGCCTAAGAGGAAAGACAGTTTAATGAAAGGTTCTTTGAGAAAATAACGGACAGGTCTTGAGAGTAAGACAGGCTTGCGGCAGCGCTCAGTTATAAGCACCAAGACCTCTCTTAGAGATATTAAACTGTAGGTAGGCATTCCAGAAATTATTGCTGCTGCTTGAAATTCAGAAACTTTTAATGGTTCTCTAGTGAGTAAGCAGCACTATACTCACTGTTCGATTCATTAGTTATTCATTATAATGTGAAGTGATAGGAATCAAGCTGAAGGAACACAGATAGAAACAGATTCTTAAATGTCATTGTGAGGGCTTCAGTGGGTATGTCTTTCATATCTGAACAAATGCATCCCAGGATTTGGGTTCTCAATTTCTGTTCCCATTTAGCTATTATTTGACAAAACTGCAGTACTTAAAATGCACTTAAAATTTTTGAAGATACTTGGGAGTTTCAATCTAAATATACTTTAATAAAACAGATTGGCCTGTAAGCCATCACAGAAAAAGACAAATGATCCTAGAAAATAGGCACATATCTGATCTCCCTGTACTCGGCACACAAAGTGAGGATATTTAGTATAAGCCTACCGTCTAATAAGACAGCCCGTACCTCAAACATTTGAATTCCACAGTCCATTAACTTTAGAGTGAAACATCGTTGCCAGATGGCTGCATTTCGCACTGATTGACCACACATTTATTTTCAGGTACATGACAGATGGAGGACTCAACCTATATACAAGGAGTCTGAACCGAATACCAGACCTAGCTGCCTCTCGAGACGTCATTCAAAGAGGGGTTCATGACGTGACTGTGGATGCAGACAGGTAACAGTGCTTTGCTAAGTAAAAAACTATCTGAGCTCTAGAGATACTTTTCATCCTTCACACCTGCTGATACATCCCCATTTTGTTCATAAGGAATAGCAAAGGAAAGCAAGTTTCTGAGACTGCTAGATTTCTGAGCGCACAACATGCTAAATACCACCATGAGTGGGTAAGAAGCAAACTTCTCACATGGGAAGGGGACTTAGGAAGAATTTATTGTTGAAGATGTAAGATAAAATATTAAGAAGCCCAGACCTTACTTGCAATCTTGAGTCTCTGAAATGGGACATGGTTTCTACAGCGTGCCTCATCAATTGATAAGCACAGGGAGAATACACACAGTCTCTAGGAAGCAGAGAGTTTGTGTGTGCCTGATGATGTGGGTCAGAGCATGCATTTGGTGTTGGCTGAAACAAGAACTCTGGTCTTCTCCACCCATTTTGCCCTCTGCGGGACCCATGAGCAGTTGGAAATGAGAAGTGGGGTTATATCCCATTTTATATGCAGTGTGAAAAAAGAAACAACACTATCCTGCTCTTGTACACGTATATATGGGTGTGAGCATAAAAACACGCTCCCACTAGTACTTCTGCAGATTAGGCAAGTGTTTTCTGTTTCTTTTCCTTGAGCTTAAAGTAGATTCATATTGGTGGCTTGTATCCATGTCTGAAAAATAAGAATTCATTACCCAACTTTTGCAGAACTTAGAGCTGTCAGTTTTGAGGTTTTGGTCAGACCATCGTAGAGATAAGGAGCAGCTGCCAAATTTGGCAGTCTTCAGTTTTAGGGGGTTGATTTCAGTCCCATCTTTTTAAAATCAAGTTTCCTTTAACGAAAAAAAATGTTTTTAATTGGGAATGGAGAAAAATTTGCAGAGTGACTCTGGTTTTACAAACCCAGCAAATCAGTTAAAGAAGTTCTAGAATATTAACCTAGGTATGATGATAATTTTTACTTCTCACAGTTCTCTGGTGAAAATATGCCTGTGACAAAAGTCAAGAATAGTCTGCATTAGTCAAACAGTGCATACAATGCATCAAGATGAAGATAATTTTCAGCTGGAGAACCAGTTACTTATAAAAGAAGGTTGCTTTAGCTGAGATATTAGCATTTGTTGACCTTGCAGAAAAAGTCTATTTTAGATAGCAATTCAAATGAAGACGGCTCGGTTCTTTGGAACGCAAGCACTGACATGATGCAAAGACCAGAGAAAGTGTACAGTAGGCGTTTAAGAAAATAATTTGGATAGAACTCAGACAGTAACAGAAGGAGAAAATGAGAAATTATATGTGGGCAGGAAGGACTTTTGTGGAGCTCTGTATGTGAGAACAAGAACCTTAAGCTCAAAGTGGTAGAAAGGGTGGAAAATTCTGAGGCTGGGAGTCATGTAATTAAAGACAGTCTTGCTAGCACCCCCATTTTTGTATGTTTCTATACCTTTTTTTCACCTGGGAATGAAGTTAGTAGAGTCCTTCCCACCATGCAATATTCACACCCAGGTTTCAAATCACACTCATTTTGCCTGAAAAAAAAAGAGGTCCAAGTTAAGGGGGTTTTAAATTGTTCCTAATATTCCTCAAACTCTAGATGCCACTCAAACACTTCGTGTTTGTTTTGCTTTGAAGTATTATTTAGTAATGTATGTGTTAATTTGTTCTATATAGCATGCAGGTATGTGCATGTTTTGCATGTGAAACCACAGGGAGGCTATCATCAGTTATCAATGAGATTGTCCAACATTTCCCAGTATATAAATATGTTTTGGTTTGTTTGTACAACTTTGTCAGAATGGCTAAAAATATTGTGTGTAAAAACTACTCTGCTGTTTCTGAGTTTTTCATCTCTGAGTCTATCGCTTGCCAGGTTGTAAAGAAGGGACTTCAAATTTGTCGGGAGATTATTTTGGGTCTTGAGTGAAAAGTTGACCAATTTTATGCAAGTTACAAGGCTTTCAAAAAAATGGAATTCATGTGTATTCAGGAAAGATTTATTTGATCGCAACAACTAAAATCTCAATATATTCCATCTGCAGTGCGCATTTGCATACTGCTCTTGACATTAGCAAACTGCACAAGCAAACCCCAAAGTCATTTTTGAGCTTAAAGCCTGCAGATGTGAAATAGGGCTTACCTTGTAATGACTGCTTTCCCTTACACAAAGAATGAAAGCTGAACTCCTGTACTTGTCTGGACCCTCTAAACAGGGTGTCACAGAACATACTAGAAGCTATCATATAATTAAAATCTTTATCATAATGCACAGGCATCAGGGATTTAAATTATGGATGTTCAGACAATTCTGGCATTTTCTGACCTTTCGATGCTTGATTTTTACAACCTTAATCATGCTTTGTTGACATAGATTTTGTGTGTGTGTGTGTGTAAATGTATGTTATTCCTTGAACTAGGAAAAAAGGTTTAGGAAGTGGAAAGAATGAAATATTTTTATGAGTTCTGATGATAACGAAACACATGCTTGCCAAAATGGTTCACAAAAAACCTGTATTGGGTCAAATACACACATAAAAGGTTGTTTATGTTGTTCTTCAACAATGCGTGTCCCATTTATGATATGAAATCAGGTGGAAAAAGCAATACAGAGATTGCCAAGACTCTCACTTTGGTAGGATAGGTTTTGGTCCTTCACAACAGCGTGGATACCTGAGATTACATCTTATCTCACATAGCATTTTAGATCTTATTTTTTCTACTCTGAACAAAAAATAATAAGGTTTGTGTCAAGGCTTCAAGGTATGTCTTGCCACCGGTATGATGAACTTCCAAGAGGATTATTCTTCTCTTTGTCATCCCTGCAGATATGTGAAGGACATACGCATTTTGGACTAGATGACCTCTGAGGTCCCTTCCAACCTGTGATTCTCTGTGGTGTCATTAGTATAAG
This sequence comes from Phalacrocorax aristotelis, assembly GCF_949628215.1. Lineage (NCBI taxonomy): Eukaryota > Metazoa > Chordata > Aves > Suliformes > Phalacrocoracidae > Phalacrocorax > Phalacrocorax aristotelis. Next base: position 175,650,561 of record NC_134276.1, on the reverse strand, counting down.
CCTTTTTCATATTGGCATGATTTGCCCTCACCTTTCTGTTGTAAAGGACTGTGCTGGCATCTTTGTGCAGGCAGAAAATAAATGATAGGCTGCAAATGTCTGATTTACATTAGCAATGAGGAGACAAGTTTCAGTGTTCTGTCCATTGTTAGAGCCAGCAACCTTTGCTGACAGCAGTCCCATGTTCTTCATGAAAACTGAACTTGGGTTTTCTCTGACAACCTAAATTACAGCTTCTGCATATATTTTAGAACTTTTTCTTTTTGTGAGCTGCCAATACATTATTCTTCAGAGAGGTGGGCTGATGATATCTGTAAGGGTAATACCGTTTCTAGGAAATATATACTTTCAGACTGATTCTCATTTCATGAATAAGTCAGGAATAATTCATTGAAATTAAGGGTATGGAACTGGTGTAAAACGACAACCAGGTCCCCAGTTTGATTCCACTCTAAACTGGTTTCAGATAGCACCTGCATCTCTGCTTCTTGCCAAAAAGCAAAGGGTTGAAGGATCACCATGTGGAAACCTAGCCTGAGAGAGCTCATCCAAATAATAATATCAAATTGCTCTTTAAATGACTTCATAAAAAGTTAAACTCATGAATGCAATATAAGCCAAGGCTTAAGTGTTGATTGCATACTGCTCTGGAAAGCACATTGGTGGAGAAAGGAGTACAGCTTATTTGCTTGTTCTATGGAAAGAATTGTAATGGTTCAATGAAAGGCTGAAGAGACACTGGCAGCATCAGATATCAATGGTTTTATCATTCTTCTTTTGATTTCTTTTTTATAATTTGGACTTTCTTTTTGGTGTATGAATGCAATTCCTTGCAATTTACCTTCCTTCAGATACCATAAGAAATTAATTAGAAAGGAAGATGATTGATTCTCTGCAGCGGGTGTAACTTGGGATGTGGCTGGGAGACTTCTCAGTTGTACGATATTACTTTTCATTTATTGGTCTGTCTTCCTCCTCTACACTCTAGCATTTGCCTTCTGGGACTCTTAAAGGGAGTATTTGAGGAACATTCTTGGAGTTCAAAACCCTTTTCAAAGTAAGATGAGCCAAAAGAGATTAGACGTAAACACATAAAATGAATTATGTTCTTGGGAAGAATAAGGTTTACTGAAAAGTAAGTTGCAGTGTTTCCAAACCACCCTGTGTTGTCCATAAAAACTGTTAGGGAAGTTTAAACAAGCCCTTTAAGAAGGGGATATAGCTCCACTGAGTTCAGCCATTGTCTTTACACCCCCTATACCTGCTCAATTTAGTGCACTGTATAAAAAGCCACGGTTTCCTTCACTCTCATCAGTCAGCAGTCAACAGAAGTTGTGCAACCACTTTCCCCTCACATCCCTTGAATGCACTATTCTTTTTTTTTCCTCACCTTTTCATGGATGAAACCCAAAGCTTTAAAGGTGCCTTATGCTGCTTAGTGTGCTTTTTATCATGACCTGCTTCAGCTACTTTGCTGTTGCATTGAATCTGAGCCCCCGTTACACAGAGTTCTTGTGCACAGGGAGTCTTTAAAATGCTTCCACCATCTGTCACATGTGCAGAAGATTTGGCAGTTGTCTCAGACTAGCTCTGGATGGCCGGTTGGTCTCAGCCAAACCATAATCACCATAATACATTATTAATTATAATTATAATAAAATAATTCCAGATTTTGCCTGTCATTTATTAACTAACTTCCTGCATGAATGACTATAAGTCGTCTTCTGGTGTTTGTCTCACTAGATGAGCCTCAAGTTGGAATACTGTACTTTTGGAAAAAGAACTTTTCCAGAGTTCAAAGGAATACTGGGAGCCCTGTTTCATAGGGCGGGTAGTATCAGAAAAGGCTGAGAGACATCATGAACAGTAACTTAAAATCCTAATAGAATGCAATGCCTGTTCTCATGCTGTAAAGTTTTGGCCGCACATTGAAATTGCTGATGTGATTTGGAATTTAATCCTTTGGGATGTTGTTCAGTGAACATGCATACTTTATGGATTGTTTTTCTACCCCGATGCTTCTGGGTGATGTGTATTTCAGCACTGCACTAATACTGTGCTTTCTGCCATGTGTCCCTGCAGTTTGGTGTTCTGCCACGTTGCAACTATTACCTGTTCGGTTTTCTGCTTCTGGTAGCAGGGTGGGAGTTACTATGAATAGTTCAAGGAATTGTATACAGCACAGTATTAGCGATATTCACTGTGTGCATACATTCAGCCCTCTTCCCTTTCCTCTGCCTCCCAACATTTCAGCTGCGTCCAACTCTGGGTACCAATGTCTATGGCAATAATACAAACATTCATCCCACAGATATGAAATAGCAGACCATAAAATAGATATGCCTACTTCTTGCTCTCTAAGGCTTTCTTGGGCAAAATCAAGTTTTGCTACAAATCAACTGTGCTGTGTAGGGAAACTTTCTATACCTTTGCATCTGCCTCCACCACTAAAGTATGCCTGTTGTTGCTATTCTGTGCACAACCTAAAAAAGTCATTATAGACCTTAAAGTCATGGTTCATCCAATTGTGTGATCTGCTATAATTTTCCTGTCTGTGATTTTAAAATATTAGTAAGTTCTTAGGATACTGAAATAATTATAAATATCTCTACCTCACTGTTTTTGCAGTTATTGCTCAAATATCTCCAGAAACCATAATTAAAGAATCTCTCTTGTGAAGCAATTTACATTTTAAACTGTTTTTACTATTGTTGCTTTCTTCTATACTTTTAATCTTCCATAATGTCTTCTCACAGCTGTTGCTGTTAACATTTCCCACCATTTACTTTTATTATTCTCAAATGATCCTGCATTTTCATAATCTCTGATGTAAATCTGTCCTCATTTTGGCATCTGTTGGGCTATCGAGAAAGTTACCAGTTACAAGTATCTATTTCAACGTGTACCTCGGTTTTTATTTTTTTCTGCAAACCAAGGATGCTATATTTAAGTACCTAAAGCAGAAATGTGTGTGTGTCCATGCATGAAGAGCAGAATAATTGTGTCAAAAGGAGCACTCCTGGTTTTTTTGGCTCATTATGTTCCTAAGTGTTCAGGATCTTTGAGGATAAATACCTTATTTTCAAAGGTGTAATGAAGAATACAATTTTCAGGAATATGATTTTGTTAAGCATTATTAATCTAGAAAGAATGGTATTTGACTTGAGTATGACTTTGTTTCTGGTCATGATTTCTAAAGTAAGGATTTGGACAATAAGCAGAGCAACTGGACTTTGATCTAATTTTGTGAGGTTGTCTCTTTCCTTAGTTGCCTTAAATATCTATAGAAATTGCCCATAGAACCACAAACCAAAACATGGAAAATTTTAACAGCTGTGTGAGTTTTTAGGTCCAGATACTTTATTAATATCAGTGACATAAACAAACTGCATTGTTAGCATGCTGTCACTAGTATGTTAAACTGTCATGATCCTGCAGCATCATGTCTGCAGACACATTTCTTTGCAACCAGCTTACATAAGGAAATGACATTCAGAAAAGGCAAGAGCAGTGCATGGCAGATGTTTACTCTAAAACAAGACCGAGCTGCAAGTGATTATGTGACACGAATGACAAATTAAGTTTTCTCTTTTTCATTTTTTGTCAAGTGACAGAAAGAGGGACAATATCAACTAATTCCAGTTTATATGAAAACGGAATTCTTGGAAATAAGTTTTTAAACTTTTGCAAGGAATGGAAGCGAATTACATTCTCATGCGATGCTAAATGAGCTGAGCATATAGTTTGCTGTAGGGTCATTAAACTGAAGGCTGGCTGTTTACTGCTGATGCATTTAACATTCTCACAAATCTGCTTTTTCAAAGTGGATGGTGTGGAGCTAGGAATTAATGTCATGCAGCCTATTTGCATTCTTTATTTCTGCTTATGTCAAAGTTTCATTTAGATACTTTAAAATTATTTGAAGTGAGGCTGGACTTTATCATATGTTAACAGATTGCTAATACTTCCCTTGAGTAAAAATGCAGATGGTTTATTTTGATTGTAATCTACTTCTGAAGAGAGTATCAATGTATTTAATGACAGCTACCTAAGATGGAGTTTACAATTTCAGCAGCAGCATCATTGTGGACCACTACTGTATTTCACTGTTATCAGCAAAGGCTAACGTATGCCTCCTTTGCGTTCGAACAAAACATGGGTAGCAAGATTTAAATCATTACCCAAAATACCCCAGGCTTGAACACAAAATTTAAGAATTTGAATCTCCTGTGTGATATGTATTTGAGTCCTGAAGTCAAGCAACAAATGAAGTTCGTTAAAATGTCATGATTTGTTGGATAGCTGGAGGAAAAAAATGTATTTTTAGTCTTCTATACGGCTATTAAAAAAAATTATATTGAAATTTGCAATGGGTGCAGTTGAGATTGTGTTAACAAACACGGTGTATTTTAGACAGATGTTTCATGAAACGGAATACATAAATTGTGATTTTGATAATTTAGTATTGGAGATGCAGCAGCTTGTGATCACTAAGTTATCTTTTGTTCTAAATTGCCTCAGAGAGACCTACTTCCTTGTGGAGTAAAATATTCTTGTTTCTTACCGAAGAGTAATTTATTTAAGAACTGTTTTTATAACAGCTACTTACCAGATTGAGGTAGTTCTTGGTAGGCATATACATGCACACTTGGCAAACAAAACATATGGATTGTAAGAATGTTCCAGTTAACACTTTCATAGAAAGTAATTCATATGTAACACTGTAAAAATCCTTTGCTTTGGATTTATTAGGTATAAGTTCCCTTTAAAGAACATTTTGATTTGGCAGCTTTAGCAGACCTCTAAAGCAATGAGAAACAGGAAAAAAGTGGAGAGCCATCACGGTGCACTTTTTTTAACCACAAGAGGTAATGAGAAAGGAGTAAAATGATCTGCTCCGACATCTACGTGCGGTTGTTTCGTACACCTGCTCTTCCTCCTAGTTGGCAGATAAACAAAACAGGTAGGTGAAAGGAAGGATAAATTAAATTAAGCTTAGCATCTTAAGGGTGTAACTGCACATTTGCTGCTTGAGCTGTAGGGCTGCTTACAGTGTAAAAGAGGAAAATTGCAAGGTTTTGACCCTTTCACTTGCAATGTGCAGCTCTTAGAGCAAAACAGTACTGCTCTCTGTCCTGAGGCTACGGGAAAACAGTGATGTTCAATACATTTTGGATTGGCAATTGCATTGCAAGGGAACTTCATCATTAGTGGCTAAAAAAGACAGCTGGAATCCAGCCGAAAGCTGGTCACAGGTTAGCTATGATTAGATAAAATTAAAAGAAGGATGTACCTAAGCTGTGCAGGTTAAAAAGCACAGAAGCCTTTTATTTTCCAGAAAAAGAAACGGACTTTCAACCCTGTAGGCTGGCTAAAGGCAGTGCTCAAAGGGAGAGAGCCTGAAGGGAAAGCTGGGAAGGATACAGCGTGGCAGAAAAACTGCCAGCCAGTGCAGAGAATACCCCTCGCTGCGGGACACTCTCTGTGGAGCACAACATGTGTTAACCTTTCCCTTTGAAAAAAAATCCCTCCGCTTGCTTCTATCAACATCTTTCTTATAAATCTTAACTATGTCACCTCTGAGTCTTCTTTTGATGGAGAGAGGAAAAGACGATCATCCCTCTTCAATCTGTTCTCCGAGTGGCATTCTGGAGGCTTCCTGCCCCTCTGGAGCCCCTTGTGACAACCTCAGCTCCGCACAGGGAAACGTTTGGTGCAGCAATGTGCTTGGAGTTTGTTTTCTTTTGAAGTTACAGCACTAATCTCATCTGTATCTAATTGTTAAAATATTAAGTCTTCAAAGATTTCCTTTGTAAACAAAAGACTGTCATAACAATTTAAGCAGGATCAGATGTGTAAACTTAAATAGTGGAACCCTCAATGCATTTTACAGAATAAGTGTTTTACAAAAGGATACAGTATAGTTATAATTCAAACCTGCTTCGTGGATTGAATAATCTAAAATACATTATTTGAATGAAATTTTTTAAATAGCTTTGCCTAATTACAATTTGCCTGAACCAATAAGCTTTTAATCAGTTACCTTTGTCCATTAGCTTTAATTTCCAATGAGCTAAACTTTCTCTTATATTCCTTTTGGTTGCATTATGCTGTAGATCAGTTTCGTACTGCAGAATAGAATGTAAAATGGCTGCTAACTCTATTAAATGCTGGGTAGGTAAATTTACAAAAGCAAATAGTGCTTTTCTGCATTTTAAAAGCACGTGTAGTGTTGGAAATAATTGCATTGCCCTGGGAACCACAATAATTGACAGAACAGGTGTTTGTCATTCCTCAAAGTGTGTTATCTAGAAATAAATCTTATTGATAGAAGCTAGAGTCTTTTATATTATAATATCCTACAATATTTTGTTCAGACTCAGTATACTGACTTAAAAGTGAAATTAAGATATTTCAAGTGGATAGGATTTCAACCATTTTCTGGAAAAGAGACTACAGAGACAGAAAACATTATGTATTACATACCTTCTGACTGTTCATTAATGAACAAATTAATACTGATAGCCATTGCCTAAAAATCTGAAAATTTGTTGATTCAAACTACAAATGCACACACAATTTTATTAGCAAGATCATGAACTTTAGGAACAAGACATGAGGAATAAAGGTAGGCTGTAATTATCTTCATTTTTTAAATCAAGCCTAGACCTTTCCATAAGATATTTATTGCCAAATTCAAATACCAAAGTAGACAAAATTTAATGAGTGGTCTGTGTCTGGGGTTACTAGAGGACATGTAATGCTTTATGAGAGGCAAGTGATCAATAAAGATGTAGAATTGTCATGACTCATGAACTACCATCTGGAGGCTCTTATGTCTTTCTGTTGACTATACCAGGAATGTAGCTAGACAGCTAGCTTTTGTTTTATGTTAAGATGAAACACACCTGTTTTGAAGAATTTTTTTTTAAAAAAGTTGCTTTTTAAAATTTTAAATAAAAGTAGTCTAGTGGAGCACTGCAGTGAAGTGACGAGCCTCTATGTAGTTACATCAGCCACAGCATGACATGATATACTGTCATCCATGGATTGTCCCTTAGTAGAAGGAATTACCTACCAAGGGATATTAGGAAAGCTCCATTTTAGGAAAACCAGTTTCCTTACAGCAAAGCTATTGAAAGATAATTCAGCATGTTTCTTTAAGGTTAAAGAATTATTCTTTTTCCTCTTTGACTTAAAATCTTTCCCCTCCATGAAAAGAATTGCCTCAGTGTTCAATGTATGAACCAAATCTTCTGATGCATTAAAAAAAATAACAACTGGATTGGCTCTATTTTACAAGTATTTTCCCTGAGTTCAGTACAGAAAGAAATTTATGATCCCTTGTTTTGTACATCTTTCTTCTCTCTTTAATAATTTAAATTAATGATACAACAATACTCCTGAGAAATGGATGAATATAAAGTGGATAAACTCAGTAGAAAAGCATGTAGGAAAAATATTTTTTGCATATTAAAAATATTTATTAAAAATAAAGTATGTTGGCAACAATAATTTAGAGCCTTACAGATAAACTGTGAAAGCTAATATTCTAACTAGATTTTCAATAGCTTTCCCTATACAGCTATTTTCTGTAAATTTAATGATTGTATTGGATTGGCAGAGTGAGAAAATTTTAAGCCTGGGTTTGTACGTCTGAGTGTCATTCCAGCATGCCATTGAATTGCTGAGTAGTGGTAAGTGAGCCCAAAAAACTCGGACTCAGATTTTGCAGATTTCCAATGTGGGCAGTAAGAACAGCCTTCATCACAGAAAATTTATGACAGATAGTTTATAAATTTTGGATTGATGCTTTGGTGAGATTTTGTCAGATTCTTGGACCTGCTTCAGCTATTTTGTACAACTCAGCACAAAGGCGATAAATACTGAAGATAGCTGGTCAGCAATGCTACGTGCAGTATTGGTCCTCAGTCTGTAGTGGGTTTGACTAGCGCTTACTTACTGTTTTCTTGACAGGAGCTCCATTTCTTTCACGAGCCGTGGCTCTGATACAAGGGGGAACCGAACGATGTGATATTTGTTGTCCTAAAGCTGCAAGCATCTTCTCCACCACACCGCACTCTGAAAATATTAGCTGTCATCCTTTCTCCATAAAAGTAGCTGTGAAACCCAAATACTGAGTTCATTTCGCTAAGTATTGAATTACCAAAGGAATAAGGTCCTTGAGCTTCCCTTTCAAGAAGATAGCAGTGCATTTCTGGGTTCACAGTTGTGGCCTTGCCATAGGTAATTATTAGGATGCCAAATTGCTATCAACTTTTTAAAATTAAAGAAAAAGATAAAAAATAGTTTATTTTTCATTAGATCACAGGTTTTGAAAGAAATTTCTATCTTGATAATATATCCTAAGTAACATCAAGGACTGATCACCAGCTGCAGCTTTTTATAAATAAACTCTAACTAAAGGGAGCTCAGGTTCTTTTGTGGATGATCCTTCTAGAAAGTGAATACTCCTCATAAAGCTGGCTTTGAAGGGTGTCTCCTGCTTTCCAACCTCCTGCCCTGTTCCCTCCCCACCATCCATATAGTGGGTGCCCCTAGAGAAAAAAATCATGATGACATATATCCAGAAATTCACTTAAACCTTCAAAAAAGCCCCTGTAAAATTTACTAGGTATGGTATAAAACAATCTAGTGGCTGCCCTATACTACAAGGACAACCAAAGCTGCCTCCCATCAGTCCTGTGGTGAAGGAAAATACACACAGGATATGAAGTCATCTTTTTCCCCTCTCTGGCAGCTGTGATGTTTTACACCAGCGTCTTAAAAATGAGGATTCATTATCAGTGCCATGCGAAGAGTCATTCATACAATACAGCAGACAACAAAGGACAGTGCTGTCATTTTTATGTGAAATAATTCATCTGTTTGGGAGGAGACTGATGAAGACTCCCCTTTCTCAGGAAATTCTGCTGTTCATGCTACCAGTTTGTGGGAAACCAACTTGCCTTGTTTGAGTAACATTTTTATGTTTTGTTCCTGGTATCTCAGTTTCATTTTGCAAGGAGAAGTTGGGATAAAAGCCCAACATAAATTCTAGGAAGTGTAAACCCAACTTAAGTGTCTCACACTTGGTTTTATAGGATCTGTATTTGAAAACCTGACCTCAGCTATCAGGAAATAAATATGGTCTAAAATGGAAAAATAGGAACATTTATGAAAAATGAATAAGGACTTTTGATTAAAAAAATGAGAACTGTAAGCAATCTGATAATTTCAGGATGGTTTGCACTATTAAGGTCACAAACCTGTAAGTAAAACTAGATTTTCAGAGGACAGTGTTAGATTTTTACATGTTTACTATTAATCTTTCAGGCAAACAGAAATACACCTGAGTGATCTTAAAACAACTGAATCTTCCACTGTTAATTGTCTTCTATTTCATCTTCGAATGTTTTCCCAAAATATTGTTTGCAAAAGTGTGCCATAATGTAGCGATTTTGCCAAACATGTCGGCAGGTCTTCCTAAATGGTATGTGATCAGATTGAAGAGCTGGATTCGTAAATTATAGGTTTAGCAAATTACTTTCTCTTTTCATTTGACCCTGGAGAATTCCCTTAGGAGAAATTTGTGGATTAATGTACATGTCACAGAAAGCCTCTGCTCTTAAAGGAAACTCAGGGAGACATGAATCTTACTTTTCTTCCCTGTCTTTTTCTATTCCTGATAGGAGAACAAACACCAGTATGTTGAACCACTATGATTTTAGAAGATGTGTATTTATTTTTGCTAGAACAGTCTCATGAGAATATTGTGTGTCTGTAAAATATCGAATAGGCCTAAGATTTATTACATGCATTTTAATGCTTGGCACAGTGAAAAAGGACAGCTCCTACACTGGACGCCCCCCCCGATGCCTGCTTTCTTGTGGGTCTCCAGTGCACCCCCTACAAGTGATGCTGTATTTGCCATTAAAAACTTCCCAGAAAGGATTGCGCTAGCACACTCTAAATTTTCTTTACAGTTGGCCAGGGAGTACTCAAAATGATGTAGTACTTTCCTAAGCAGTTCTTCAAAAGTAGTATACGTTAAAAGTGACCCCCTTGGCCAGGCTGAACCCAGAACAGGAGGCTTCCAGAGACACAGCAGAGGAGGGACTTCAGCATGAAGAAAATGCAAACCATGTTATTAATTTTGTACAAAAGGAGAATTATCATACATCTACTAACACCTGAAGTCCTTCTAAAGAGAATGCTGAAACTGTGCATAAAATACGTCGAGGAGGAGACCAGTATATATCCACTGTGTGTATATATATCTCAAGATATATATATATATATGTCTCAAAATATATCGACTGAGGAGACCACTGTTCTCAAGAGTATAGGTACCATGACAAGTACAGTATGCATGCCTGTGTGGCTGCCCTTTGGCTCTGGTTAGTATGCCAGCAAACTAAGACCATGTAACATCCTCATCCAACTCTGAAATGATATGATAGGCTGTTGACAGAAAAAAGTGTTAAGTATTTCTGCAGTGTCTGGTTTTGGCATGGATTCTATGATTGGACCTTTTATTGCAGAGGATGTTGGCCAGGTGCAGAGAGAGTACCCAGCCCTAAGTGTTCCTGCAACGCTGCTGGCAGCTCAGAGTGACCTGAGAGCTCAGCATGGGGGGGTGTTGCTCTCTGAGCTTCATGCTTCAGCTCTTGCCAGCTGCTACATGTAGCCACACTGTCGCCCAAGAACCCTTTGAGATGTTCTCAATTATAAGAAGCATTTCATTAATTTTCATTCATCCCCAGATTGTGGAAAGCCAGACATGGCCTGGAGGCATCAACGTATTCTGGATGCAATTGGAATGGACGAGTAAATTTAACCTGCAGTAGTTGAGTGTGTAAAACTTCAGCCAGATAAAGGAGATAAAGAAGGAAAACTGTATTAAATCTAGATAAATCAGTGCTGTATTGTGTCAGGAATGGAAAGACATTTATCAGCATAGTACTTTAGAGTAATATGCTATAGTGGCAAAAAAGTACTGATAGTTTTCCTTTGTGCTGCAGTTTCAAAGTTCTCTGATACATATTTAGATGCCAGTTTGTAGTAAAGTCTGTGTGTCAGCTCCATCAGGACTTTGTGCAAGCCCTAAGGATCAGATGGCTTTATATTCTACTCAAAGTAAAATCTCATTAAGCTAATATCAGAGGCTCTACAAGAATGTATGGCAGCAACTATTTTTAATAAAAAATAAATAATTGAATGTGTGGTGTGTAGCAAGTTGTAGTCTTTAACTTTATACACCGTTTCACTTTAATGCTCAGGTTCCTTTAAATTTCCACTAGTTAAAAAAGTGCAAGGCTTTTTTGGTTTCCCAGTATATATTTTTTTTTTTATTGTTAAATTACTTATTTTCGGCTGATACAGAAATAGTTTATTGGACAAGAACATATACAATGAGTTATGCATTTCCCGAAAGTTAGTACTATGTTGATGTTTCCCTATGAAGCTGTTCCATTTGCTCTTTTTCTGTAAATTTTAAGAGAAATCTTAGAAATCTTTTGTTTTAAAATTATCACTTGTAAAGCAAGGGGTTTTTACAGCCAAGCATTTGCCAGAGTTCTAATTTTTTCTTGTTAAAGATGGATTTTTTTTAAAAAAAAAAACACTACCTCAGTTATTTCTGAGTCACTACTAATTTAAAGTCAGACCCCCTTCCTTAATGGGTTTCTCATCCTAGTGCTAGTTTTTTTCCTCTGATATTTTTATAAAAGCCTTCTGTATTCCCATTTGGATAGCATTACTTCACGATGCTTCTTCTCAGGCGTTATCTCTTGCCTGCACAACTTGGCTGAAGCCATATTATTAATTGGTTTCCTCTCCGTTTTCCTTTTACAAGAAAGGACTTTTTTAACCTTCGAACTTTGAGATCACGTTGATCATTTCTTTCTCCTTGCATTTTTCTTTTGAAGCAGTATTGAATTCCATTATACCTCCTGGGGTGTCTTTTAGGTTTGACCAGCTTTCCTGTACTCTAGTAGCTGTGCTATTTGGGTTTGTTTTTTTTCACATTTTCCAGCCACTTTCATTTTTATAATCAACATCTGTTGGTTTTGTTTGTTGTGCGTTTGTTTTACCAAAGAAGAGAATGCCAAGCTCTTTCCTGTAGTTCCAGCTTTCTAGGATAGCCTGTAATTCAAAATAAACTCTGCTTCTCCTTGTTGACAGATGCTTGATTCTTTTAGTTACTCAGTAATTAAGTCTACGACTTCCCCATCGTGATTCCCTCTTTTAAATTTATCACCACTGCATTTTTGATGGTGAGACTATAGTTCAGTGAGGGTTCCATTTTGAAATGTCACCGTTTGGTCCTTCCCTTTCTGTCACTTTGATAAATATGAGAAGCTACTTTTGCTGTCCAGCTATATTTATGAAGATGATTGCCATTTCTTTTCAGGTTTGCTTTCATGGTGTCATATGTTTGTCCAGTGTACCCATTTCAGTAGCTCAGTCTTCTTCCAGCTTCTCTTTCAATCTCTCCTACTGCTCTTGGCAAACTTGGGTTCATTCTTGTAAAGTTGTGCAGTGAGCACTGGCTGGACTTTGAGAGAGAGGAACAGTAGTCAGGAACAAGAAAAAAGAACAAAAGGCTGTTGCCAGTATTCAGTTTGGAAAGAAGCATTTGACACCCTGATAAATGCTGCTGATGTGGAACATTCAAAGAAATGACTCCAGCTTTGCAAAGTGGGTGGCAACAACATGATAGCCAAGAAGGTTGGAGCGTGAGAGGGGGACGAAGTTTCCCAAGTTGGCAGGGACTTAATTGCAACAGGATTCATATGTTTTTGCTGTCTGCAGCTATATTTTTATTTCATCTCTCACTTGTTAGTCTGGTCTCCAACTCAAGTGTTGCCATCGTCTATTCATGTAGAAAGTGGGGAAAGAATTTCTTTGTAACAAGGGGTTATTAGTTTGAGTTTTTTCCCCCCTATATAGCAAAGCCATTTGCACCCATCTCCATCTTTATGTTAATGACCTGCCTCTGAATCTTGGGAGTCTAACTGAAGTAATTTATGGGCTAAATGAGATGTACCATATTGCTGCTTTGTTTTCCTGAAGCTTTCTAGCTGATAGAGGATTTTTTAAAATTTGTTTTGTTTTGGGATGTTCTTTTCTTTCTTGCAGTTTCAGCCAAGCAGTAGCCCTGCTTTTGTTGTCTTTTCTGGCTGTAACTCAAGATGACATTTATGGGAGATGAGTGCGCTTCAGGATGCCAGGGAGAGATCCAGGGTGATTGGCTGCTGTTTGGAAGTGATTTATTAAAGCAGCTTTCCTTATCTCCCTGACTGAGATCCTGGTACATTTACTGCTATAAACTCAGCTAGCCAGAGGTCTCGTTACCTTCCAAGCAAAAGTTTGTTCTGTCATAGACTTTGACATTTAAGTTCAAAGCCTATGAATTATTTCATTTTTAATATCAAACATTGGTAAGTTCCAACTAAACTGTGGATCTTCCCTGCAGCAATCAGCTGTTTTGGATGTATATTGCCCCTTGTATAACTTAAATGTAGAGTCTGCTTTGCTTTCTCAGACAAAATAACATATGTTTTGTGGTATTTATAGAAAAAGATAAACATTCTTTGGGTTTCAGCCAGACTTTTTGTATTATGTGCAGGTGCTCTGGGGCTTTAATAATTAGGGGACCTTCTAATAGAAGAACCAGAGGACAAGGCAGGAAAATTACTACAACATGGGTTCCCTTTGCCTCTACAAAAAAATAAACTTTCCTCTTTTAGCTAATACAAAATAGTAAGATTACAGCTGTGTTTCAGTCCATACTTATAGGAAACACAATACAGAATTGATGGAATCATTAAATCATTGCTAGGTATACAAATTAAAAAAAATCCTCTATCAGCTAGAAAGCTTCAGGAAAACAAAGCAGCAATATGGTACATCTCATTTAGCCCATAAATTACTCCAGTAATAATAGTATATTCTATTTCAAGCTACCTGGATTTAATTGCTTTACCTTAAAAGAAACCACCAAAACCCTAAAGCAAACATTAACCTCTAATTGAACAGGCAAGCAGGGTAAAGGTCCAAAGTTCCTGGGTCAATACTATGTCACTTACTGTTTTTAAAGTGTCATAGTACAGTAAACCTACACGGACCAGTCTTTTTTCCCCAAGGCCAACCAAAGAAAATGGTATGCTTTTTGTAGTAGGCAAGTTTGCAGTAGGCAAAATCTTGGATTTTTCCTTTACCATGTCCCACTCCTAAGCCACACAAGATTTGAATGAACTCAAAATCTTACTTTTCTGTTCTGCAGAAAGCTTATCATGGTAAGTCACCAATTAATACATTATATGTATATATCATTATATTACAGCAGGACTGCTGAGAGGCACCAGGGTAGGCAGAATGTGTCTTTCCAAACCAGCTCCCAGGGAAACTCACTGATATATTCCTGCGTGTATCCTGCCTACAGGTGTTGGTCCATGTGGTGTGAGCATATATTCATGTACACGCCTATATGTCAGTGTCTCCCTGTGTGCAGAGTGTATGAGCACGTGGTTAGCGGAGGAAGCAGTGGTGTTCACAAGCTGCGCTGCCGCTTCATACTGTCGCCATCTGCGTAGGCTCTCTGCCTAAAGCTGGTTGACTTTGAATATCACCTAGCAAACTAATGGGAGTTAAAAGGTAAGAGGATGTGACCTGAAATGGTTAGCAATGACACAGCGTGATAAGTTTTTAGCTTGTGAAGGACAAAGCATAAGAGTTGTCTTAGGAAGCTAACAGATAAATGATGACACTACGAGCCAAGGGCACAAACAGGCAGTGAAAACGTTCTCCTAATGATTATAGATAGAGTAAAATTATTCTTCAAAGCATTTTGCAAAGATGCATTAGGCTCAATAAGCTGTTTTGGTTCTTACAGTCTGATGAACTAGATAATTAAAAATTTACCCTGACAGTGTCATTCAGAGATGTTAATTATTTGTCAATTTTTGCTTAACAGCATGGTGCTGTATATTAGCCCTAACTGACTTTATATCTTACTGTAGAAATGGACAATCAAAATTTGCTGATATTTTCCTTTCAATGCAATGACAAAGGAAAGAAATATTCTGTTATCATACTGTCGTCACCATTTTTATGAAGTATCCAGTATTTAATATTTTATATTGTTGTCTTCAATTATAAACATTCATTGATACTCCAAACATCCCAGTGATGAGTATTTTCCCTATTTTGCAATCAGAGAAATAGAAGAAAAGGTTTATTCTTGCCTTAAACATTGAAGTACTGAGTCTGCTGGTTTGTAGACTGGCCAGCCACCCTTCTAGTCCCTCAGAGTTTTCAAAAGCCTTATACCCATTTTTGCCTCAGAAGCATCCATACATTACCTGTGCTTCATCTCTGCACTGGGAAAAAATGTATTCTTCCTATTAACTGTGATAAATCTGCCCTTTACACCTTTACTTCTCAAGTTATTGATTAGGCAAACAACCTCTGTCTGGCTTTTTCATCTGCTGCTTTGCTCAGTTCTGCAACTGGTCACTACTGATGCTTCTATTCTCATGCTGTCTGTTTTCTCCTCCTGTCGTGTCCTAAATGCTACAGAAATCATAAACTTTCTGGGCAAAGATTCTTATTTGCATGTTGCTCCAGTGCTCAGGCAGCATATTTGACCAATACATCTGAGTATTATTTCTAAAAGGCACCATAATATGTGTTATGGTGACTATTTGTAACGATAACCCAAAGCAACCTCTACAAAATTAACTTTACAGCCATTGTTCAAATTCAGTCAATGCCATCACTTAATGCTATCCCTTAATGATTCAGTCATGCCCTTTTTTCAGAGTAGTGTTTGGTTTTGTTTTTTCAGCAGAGCTCCTCCTCGAAATAGCCTGCTTAAAACAGATGGAATGAAACTGTTCATGAAAAAGTTAACTGAGGTTATTTTGTACTGAGAAGGTGGGGCTGTGAAATTAGAGATTTGGATTGGAAAGCCCCTTTGTTGTTCCATCTAGTCTAATTCTGCACTGCTGCTAAATAGCAACATTTGGTTGTCTGTTCTCACCTTGAATATTCTATTTCCCTTAATAACAATTTTATGGTCTGCCCACAGCATCTTGTTAAATTGCCTTTTCTCACTGGGTTCGGTTTTTATATAGATTTTCTCAAATGCAGTAACATAAAATACTAAAATAAAAAATAGCAGTAAATGGTAGAGGGAAGAAAACTTAAAGAAAATATGTGAGATACCTATCAAGAAAGCAGTCAGAACATGCAAGGCAAAAAAGCAAAGCAAAATAATATTAGAGCCAAGAGTCAAAGGAAACAAGAATATTGTCCGAGTTCAATGAAAACAATAATAAAAAGATCACGATAGAAGAACGGTAGATTTCATAAGCTTACTGAAATTGAATTAGAAAAGATGCTTCTATCAGATAGTAATGTCTGTGTCCATTTCAATAAAGCATTCCACAGATCTTCTGTAAGGCAGCAGTTAATTATCAAGATACAGTTAGCACTTAGTAACAACAACAGGGAGAAATGTTCCCTGATAACCGCATAATCTGATGTATCTGGACAAAAACTTCCTAGCATTTTAAAAGGAAAAGCAGGGAAAAACATTTACATGATGCTCAGTGAATTCCTGAGGGCAGGAAGGCAGTATCAGTCAATTCGAGAAATTAAATGCACAACCACACTATGGCAATACAATGCAAAGGGAATCAAGAAGTCATGGTTTAGTAATCCTGATGCTTTATTCAATATATTCAAGTGTATATTGTTTACATAATCCTCAGGTGTGGAGAGGGGCAGCTTATATTTGACACACATGAAATAAAACATGCCAGGCACGCTGCTGCTTTCCAGTAGTGCTGCTCCCTTGCATTTGCCATAGATTTCTGGAAAAAGCTATTTCATAAAGCCTTCCATACCCCCTTTTGCTGATAGTTAATTTCTGCCATAAAATAACAGAGAAACCTCCCAGACCTGCTATGTGAAAACTCAGAAAGAGCTCCTTACCTAATCAAGGAGAGGAATCTCCTGACTCACTTTATGGAATTATACAACGGCGTGCACGCTGTAGGTGGTCTACCTATTGGATGCTAACTCCCAGAGCACGTTTTAATAAACATTTTGCTAGACAAAATGGTAAACCGAAATGAGATTTAGCAATCTCAACATTCTTTTTGGCACATAAAACAAGAGGAAACAGGAGAATTGCAGTATTTCACAGTGATTGTTGTCACTGATTAGGTTTTTAATATTCATCACACTGTTAATGTATCATTAAGTTAATGGAAATATTCACAGAATAATGACAAAATATTCACTATAATAGCAGAAAAATATTTAAGGATGTTTTCATCAATCAAATATCTGAATATTGAATTAAATTACAGCAATTCACAGTAAACTGATTAGAAAACAGTGAGAACAAAGTTAAGTAAAATAATTCAACTTAAATCAAAATAAGATAATTTTTCAGAACACTGTTTTCAGGTTCCAGTTTTCTGCAGGCATTTTCTTGAAAATAACTGCAGCCACTTCTTCAAAATCTTTCCTTTTAATCAATATTTTTTCCAGCAGTTGAGATTATGTTATTCATTGTAGTGACAACAATGTCGATGAACTCATTTGGCCTTAATGATTTGATTCTGACAGCAGCTGCTAATTCTGTTTACCACGAAACCTAAGGTTTTTGTACGAAAGTTAAAGATAGAAGAGGTTCCTGGGATGGCTGACAGGGTGGATTAGTGCTGTAGGAAAAGGTCACTGCTGCAGTACACAATGCGGGGGTTGTCGCTGAGGGAGGTGAAGTCACATCTACCCTACAAAGAGAAGTTTGGACTTGGGTACACTAGTCATTGGCAGGTATAAGTAGGATTTGCTTATTGTCTCCTGCTTATCTTTGCCTACCAATACTGCTCCTGGCCTCTAATCACCGCTGCCAGGTGGTCGTCACGTTGATAGGACTGTCAGCTGCTCTCCATCCTTCCTTCTGCTCCTGACATTATTTATTTGTGATGTTTCCATATAGAAAACCTTGAGCAAGCACAGTATTGCTGGGTGAACAGGGACAGATGAAAGACCTTCGTCTACTGACAGAGGTTTTTAAGCTATGAAAAGCTCCTGTAGGTTTTTATTCTATTTTTGAAGCTGCATGCAGTATTCGGTGCTTATCTATATCTCACCGAGAATTCATGTTCAATCCTAATAACTTTTGCATCCCATTTAAATGGGCGTAACTGAAGATCTCATTACTTAGGACTTTGATTAGTCATTGGGGTGTAGGTTCTCTAAAGATTCAAAGAATAGTGTAGCATATAGAGGCCTTAGGAGACAATTTCACTCAGTTGCACAAGGTAATACTGGCTGTGAAATACGGCTTGCTAGAAAAAACGATGGCTCAGCAGTTCACCCTGAAATGTCATGCCATTTCAAAGACTTGTCTTTCACAGTGCTGCATGCTGCAAACTTACTACGCTGTACACTGAAGCCTACATACACAGTGAGGATATTATATGTAAGTGGGAGTACATGAGAAAGTGACAGTTTGCAAAATGACACCCAAATTATAAGAAATAAGAAGTGATTGCCAGCTTTCGATTTGCATTTAATGGCACCTGGGTTACCAAGACTTGCATGCAGCTGCATGAAGGGTGTTATCTGAATTTGATGAGCTGATGGTCTGCTCTCACTTAATACAACTAACTTTAATACTGCACTAGATTCCTTTGTGTGGGTTGTTTTTATTTATAGCAGCTTCATGCTCTGTTCTCTCTTCAGTCATTGAGGGTCCAGAATTTAGGTTTTTTACTAGCTCTCTGCCCTCCTGTTATAGTGCAGTACATTGTAAGGTGAAATAGAAACTTTCTTAACTATTAGGAGAGCAATTGTAGATCACTATAGATGTTCCTTCTCAGTCCCAGTAACTAAACTTCAGTGCGGAGAGTGCCCTGTTAAAATACATGTATCCCAAACTTCCACTGATTTTCATGACATTGTGTATAGATCGGATGCATAAATACTACGCAAATGGTAACAGGAGTCTTCAAGATTTGTATACAGCTTCTGAATCAATTTAACTATATAAGCAATTTAGGAACTAGTCTATTTATGCCAGACAACATTTGGGTGGATCCATATATATATATTACTACTGTAGAGCTTAGTTTAGGAGAGAAGTGACTTGAAAAGGTAATTTGGTGTCTCTACCTGTTTGTCACCCAGCCTCTCTGCAAGGAGCACTTAGTACACGTTACAAAAGGCAGAGAAGACCACGTGACTAGTCTGAAGGTTTGGGAAGGAATGAATTTAGGTTTGGAACATGAATATTCATCAGATCTGGCTTCCCTAAAATAATCATCAAGCACAACCTTTCTTTGGGAAAAGCTGTCAAGTTTGACGTACCACACATTCAGAACCTGACTTAGAAATTATTGACTTTGAGATGGAAGAATCTTTCCAAGCAGCATTAAACAGAGCATTTTAGTAATTTCCCATTAAATTTTCTTCAGTATTTGTAAAGCTCATTGATTTCAGAGAAATAAAAAGCAACAATGTGTAAAAGATGGAGACTCAGTACCCTGGAGTAAAC
Source organism: Phalacrocorax aristotelis (assembly GCF_949628215.1). Classification (NCBI taxonomy): domain Eukaryota; kingdom Metazoa; phylum Chordata; class Aves; order Suliformes; family Phalacrocoracidae; genus Phalacrocorax; species Phalacrocorax aristotelis. The sequence continues at coordinate 175,630,979 of NC_134276.1, read as the reverse complement.
CAACTCCTCCCCCTTCAAACTTTTAAAACAAAAAAAGGATAAAAAATGCATTCAGCTAATGTAAAGGGGTAAATTAACCTGTCTCATATCTGGCAGTGCTAGACAGAAGCAAAGGTAATAGGAGGCTTCCCTGCTTTCCCTGCTCAGCTGTATTATTCGTTATAATTTGAGGCAGACTCTCTCTCTCTCAACAGACTGAAGACTGTGCAATAACTGAGAAAATCAGGGCATTTAATGATGCCCTTAACTGCTTAGATGTCACATTTTTAGACATCTGCGCTTGAAAATTTTGATCCCTACCCAAATCTTACACGTCATAAAGAAAAATGATGCTACATAATATCATCAAATTTGGTATTTTGGATCACTCAGAAATAAGTGCTGAAAACCCTCTAAGTTATGGCTTAAAAATAGAAGAAATCTCTTTTCTCTAAGGCAAAGTCCTAGGAAAACGCTAATCCTAGGGCAAGGATGTTTAGAGATAATTTATACCTCAGAACGTAAAGGGATTTTTTTCAATGCTTATTCGAATATAAAAATGTATATTTGCATTATCCTTATGAATTCTTAATTTCTTTAAAAAGAGTAACTAGGCTCAGGCGTTTAATTGTGGACTGCTTTATGAAATATATTTAATTTTTTTCAGCTGTTGCTTTTCAGGTTCAAATCTATTTTGTCAAGTTGGTTTATATCTCTGTTTCATTTCTTCCCCAAAAGACTTCTCCTTTTGCAAGTGTCCCTAGTAATGGATTTTAAAAGAAATTACTTTCAGTAATAGAACTGTAAATAAAATAGTGAATACTTCCTTCAGACAAACTGTGGTAGAAGTTGTGTTTCATAAAAAACAAACAACCAAAAGTCAGCCAAAAATTTGTTAGAAAAACCTAAACCAAAGTACTTGATAAGTTAAAAGAATAATAAACAAAGAATCAAGTATCCGTAGATGTCAGATTTAAATTTTTTTTTTTTTAACAAAGAAATACCCTGACTTTTACTAGTAGCCTATTTTGACAGTGGAAAGGAAGAAAGATATGATGAACTGAACTCACGCTTTACCATCTCGGGGAGAGCCCTTAATGGCTTGTTTATTTTTCAGGGTTGCACACTCCAGCATTCCCAAGCGTAAGCCATTGTATTTGACAGATTTGAGTACAGCCAGCAGCCTGTCATGTTCAACTGTGCCAAATGCTTTTAATAGCAGTGTTACAGCAAAAGAGTGGAGGCTGAGCAGCTCATCAGTCTCGGGAGACTCCTAGACTTTGCCATGTTACAGGCAGACCATGACTGACTTGTAGCCATACCTTAATAAGAGGAGGGAGAAATCAAACAATTTTTTTTCAGAGAAAAAGCTTGAATAAGTGAATAAAAAACCAATGGGTTATTGGAGTGTGCCTGCTCGTCATAACAAGCAAGAATCCTGTGGTGTTTTCTGCAAATACCTGTAACGGTAGCACCCTCTTTTCTGTGCATGGGAGCAGATGCCCATAGCTGCAGGTCAAGCCATGGACAACTCTATTTGCAGACTGCTGCAGCTGGCTTTGGACTTGGACTTTGGTTTAGGACTCTCTGGGTTTTACTCTTCACCAGCATTCATTCCAGTGACATTTTGGCTCAATGCCTAGGTTTCTGAAGAATGAATTTGAGGCCAAAAGCTAGTGTGTGCTTAATCCAGTAAATGATCAGCTCCCTCAGAGGGGAAAAAGAAGCAATACCAAAGGAGGGGAAGGCCACACGCAGTGCTTCACTGCTGAATGTAGAGTACCCTATGGCCACTTTGCTTTGGAACAGCATGTATATGTTCTCTCCAATCTCCAGTGTTAATATAGTTATTAAAAGCAAATCTTTCATTTAACTGTCACATATGTAACAATCATCTGTATTTAAGTATCTCACAATCAGAAAAATTAGAATGGGGTTACCCAAGTACTACATGAATTTCTGTTAGATGCAATGGCAGCATTAGAGGTGCCAATTGAAAATCAGAGCTTTGAACATAGGATGAGAGAGCAAGCGTCTTTATTAAGCCAGTGAGTTAACAAAAAGTGGAGGAAGGTCAGAGGTCCTCTGACTGTTCTTTCTGTTTTTCTCCTCCTTTGGAAAAAGTCACAAATGTAGCAAGATGATTGAAGAATTGCCTCCATGATACTGCTGCTCCTTTGCCTTTGCAGTGGCTGAAGGAATATAGTCAAGAAAAGGGAGCAGTGTTTTTTTGCAGAGGTTTCTTCTGCATTGCTGCAAGGGAAAATGGTAGTCTTGGTTTACTGCTTAGCAATTAAATACTTACATAAAAGTTACTCCTCTCATAGTCGTTCCTATATGTTATATTTTAGCACAATATTCTTGATTCTTACCCAATATAAGATTAGCTATCCCCTTACCCTAGTTGTAATCCTTAAAAACCATTTTAGGACATTTGGTGATTTATATTTATGCCAGTAATCATGCACTTTTCCTAGGAATTGAAAGGGAGGGGAAGAGGGGGTAGTTAGACATGGAAATTAAGACCTTTTATATGGAAAAAAAGCTGTAGATATTATAAACATTGATTAGTTGTAGAAGATCTGTGATCAGTAGTAGTACATATTGTACATGTTGGGGATTTTAAGAGGTAAGTTTACACTAGTTTCCAGCCTGCCATCGCCTGCTCTCACTATTGCAATACCCTCTGCCTTTTAATTTCCGCTGCTTCTGATAATTTTATGTGGTCTGTCAGAGATCAAAGATTATCTGAATTTTAGGTTAAATGGGAAAGAACTGGCCAATTTCAGGTGAAAAGTAAGTACACGAAGTACTTGAACAGCGCAAAGACAACAGACTTCCTCTGCTAGAATTACATGGAAGGATTTTTGCTGCAGGCCATGTGCTGCTGCCTGTAGTGCCCTTTGTCTCAGCTGTGTCTAGGGTAGAGACAATGCAGCAAACTCTCTGCTCCTTGCTCGTGTCTATAGCTCTAACCTTTGTAGGTAACATCCATCGTTTTTTCATGCAGGATTTGAGCTTGGTGTCCCTCTCCACTGCAGTCCATCATATTTCTACAGTCTTTTGTTGTCTGGGATTTTGGTGTCTTTCTTGCATCTTAATTCTTTCAGCAACATTGCAGATGAGTATTTTCATTCTTGGTTCTCCTAGCAGATGGTAAAAAGGACTCTAGTCCTTTCTGTGCTCTTTCCAGCAGAACTGCAGGCTTCCTGCCTATCTGTTACAGTATTTTTTTCTCTTTTTTCCATGGAAAAACTGCATTGAAAAAACAGTGTGCATGCATTATTCCTTTTTTTCCCTGATAGTTTTAGATTCACTTCCCCATTTTCATAGTTCCCCTGGGATTAGGTTTTTTGGTGGTAATAATAAATAGCAAACCTGGTTTTCCTATTACTAAAGTTAATTAAAAATTCACACAGTTGCAAGGATAAGTTGCACTTAAAATGTATCTTGTTTGGAAGCCCAATGTAAACATCATTTTGGAGAGATGTTTAAACTGGGTCTGAGACGCGGTGTCTTATGCAGCAAAGTGAGCTGCCTGGAGGGACCCTGCTACCAGTGCCCGGTAGATAACTGCCTCCAGCAGGATGCAGTGGGCCTGGCATATACACCCTAGGAGATAGACAAGGCTCCTCAAAGTGCCAAAGTCACCTCTCCTTACTGTCTGCATCTGCTGCTACCATTCCTCAAGTGCACGTGCACGGCTGTGGTGGGCTGAAGAGGACCAGACAGAGGGCTTTTGTCACTACCATTCACCACTTCTTGTTTGGTCCCATCACAAAAGCCTATTTTTGCTCCTTGGTGCCGACCTCAGTGCACTCCCCAGTCACCCAGAATCCCTGAGAAACAGCCGGAACGAAATTCCTTAAACATTTGATAGATCCTGGCATGTTAGGGGAGTAAATTCACTCAGGCAGTTCTTTGTGAGCCTACAGGGATATCAGGGATTGTTTTTCTCCTGCTGAAGACGCTGAGAGACTAAAATGGGTCCCCTTTTTAAAATCTGCAATCCACACCACGCTGACAAGCTGTGTCAAGAGTGTCTTGAATCCATGAGCACCATTTTTCTCATTCAGTCAATCTGGCAATAATAGTAATTTCGGTACTTTCATCCCTCAGAAGGAGAGAACTCATAGTGAGATACATTAGTGCTGCCATCTTTTCAGCTGAAAAGGGTGCTTTTAATGTGCCGTTTCTCTGAACTTTGAGCTAAAAACAGCCAAAGGAAATACTCTGTTACCCAGAAGGACTACAACTTTCTAAAAGCTTTGGGTTCTTCATTTTTGAAGGAAATTGTTTACAAAACAGAATGTAGCAATGCCCTCAGGAAACATCTGCCACTGTACTAGGAAGAATACCGAAAACTTTAAGATGCTTAAAATATCACAATTAGTTATTGTTGTTTGCTGCATATCTATAGAGATTTGATCAAAAATTGTGGTTTCTTTTTAAGGGAATATTTCAGCTCTGGTTTTGCATTAAATTATGAGTTAAATGTTTTTTTAATTTGTCACAAGAGAAATTGAAATAAGTTAAAGAAAAAATAAATTATTGTTTTAAAGTTTTGTTTCAAGCATCCATTTTATAATACCCTTTATTATTTTGTCATCTATACATTTTTTCGTATGACTAGCATATGGTATAATATTTCACTGAAGATTCTTCAATTAGAAAAAGGTGGTTTTGTTCAGTATTAAGTAGACTTCTCCATATAGCAGTGATATTTTTCCCTGTTACAGTCCAGAAACCTGGGCAAGTTACCTGGCCTGCAACTCACTTCCTACAATCCTTCTCCAGACTCCTAAAAATTGGATAAGTATTAGGTTGAAGCTTGAATTAATGGTTCCATAAATGAACTCCTTTTGCCCTCATTGGTAAGATGCCAAACACATGGCACAGGGATTCTTCAAGAGATGATCAGACCAACAAAGATTGGGTACCACTGGTATATGGAATAAAAATATATACATCTGGAAACTTTCGGTGATAGAATTGATCCCATTTGTGATCTCTGAGCAGAATCAAAATACTTTGCATGAACAATTGCTGTTAATGACCTTATAAAAAGTTGTGATGTACATTAAGGTGCAACTGAATAGTATTTAGAATTGCTGCAAGAGTCTGGCACCAGTCAGGATTAAAGGTAACATTAAACTCTTTAAACAGAATTTATCTAAAACTAACCAGTGTCAATAATCTAAATGCCCAAGTAGCTCTTTAAGGCAGAACAAGAAAATCTTTAACATTTGGTGAATTGAAAAAAATATCAAATACATGCTAGGATGACTAAACTTCTGCAGATAAGTTTGGTTCTGAAATCTATGTTTTCTAAGCTCAGCAGCCTGGCCTTCATGGGGAAAAGGGTAAAAGGAATTAAAAATCAGGGAAAAACCTCTAAATCTCAAAACTGGAAAAAAATCCTCCATGAATCTCTTTACCAAAAAGAAAATAAAGATATGCATAAACTGGATGAAACTTTTTGTTTTAGGCAGTCTGGGTCTGTGTACAGAATCATGTATGTCTGATATATTTAATTCATATTGCACATTTCCCCTCTGACTTCTGCTTTACCTCTATCTTCACATGGCCATGTATTTTTATTAGAGTTACAATCTATAATTTTCTGAGCCTTTATGTTTTCTGTAGTTTGATTAAAATCAGCCAGCAGTTTTGCCTCTGCAGCAGTGTTGAGCAAGGGCCTGAATGCCAGATGTGCAGAGAGCATGAGCATTGAAACTTTCATTCCTTACTAAGTGATGCTAAAAATCAGGTCATGCAGAAGCAGGAGAAAGTCCTTTTCTACTTTCGGCTAAAGTAGTAATCTGGGTCTTTACTCAGCAAAATCTGGGAAATGAGCAACGAGTGTGAGTGACAGTCCTGGCAAACAAAACCATGAGAAGAAACAGCTTTGTGCTCTGCTTAACTTGTCCTTTGTCAGACAGGTTCTTGTTGTGATGCTGACTGCAAGCAAGTAAGCCTATTAATCTTCAGATAATAGGCTTACCCTGTTATCTGCAAATATTTGTGTGGATCAAGCTCTCAAAGAGTTTCAAGGGTGAAGCTTTTTATTAAGAAGCCCTTTAGGCATTGAACTAACAGCTTTTCCCACAGTCGCAACTTGTTGCTAAACCCAACAAACCAGCACCTTGTTTGAGACCTGAAGGGAAAAACTACATTGAACAAAGATAAGCAGGAGAAAGCCCGTTGCTTCCAGTCACTTCCCAGATAAAATTCATCCCATGCTTTCAGAAGGGCTGCATTTCTTACTGCTCATGAGTGGTAGGAGGTGTCCCACACACGGAGTGCTCTCCCTATGCCTCAGACGACAATGCAGGGGTGTGAGCTCTGGGACCACATTATGCCTGCAGGTAGGTAGGTTATCAGGGAGTGCTACAACGAGGTGACAAGGATAAGAGGTGTCCGGCACTAAGTTGCTGCTTTCAGATTACAGTTATAATGGATAATTTAAAAAAATAAGAAGGTGAGAATCTACAAATGAAATATAACAATCTTGTTTTAGTCTCTGCCTGCCACATCTCAGCAAAGGACAATGTGGGGTAACAGATGTCTTTCACAAACCAAAAGCAACTCCAAACCTTGCTTTACCCCAACAGCAAGGCTACATAAAGCTGCTGGGTTTAAGTGTTGCTATTTCATGGAGAGTTACAGGATAAGTATCACGACCAGAAAGATCAGAGTTTTACTTCTCATCATTCTGCCAACATAGCTATGTATGTTTTTTTCTTCAGATTGGGTTTAACCAGTTGCAAGCAGGAAAAATAAATCCCTGCTTCTGCACGTAAGCAAAAATAGGACAGGTAGTTCTAACAACATATAATCTTAAATGTAAGAGGTTATGCACAGTAGAGGAGGTTACCAGTAAATCAGGACTTTGACATCAGGCAAATAATTACTGGGAATAGTTCTCCTCTGAACAATTATCAGGAAGATCTGTTTGGTTTCTTCATATACTGTAAAGACAAGGTTGAATAAAGAGCTTTGATTTTTCAGTACTTCCCTCTCAGCTGCAGCTTTGACTGGCACTTTGTAAAGGTGAATGGCAAATTCTGCTTATCTCAGGGTGTTTAAGGTGCTGGTTACAATATGATTTTCCTTCAAATACAAATGAGGTTCCCATGAGATGTTTCTTTATGCTTGAGGGATCTCACGTCTCTCTTCATGTTTGGGGATGTGAATTGACGATATATAAAGTGAAGAATGATATTTTTACTTTTTAATGTGGTGAGGTAACAAGGAGTAGAGCTTTATATTGCTTTTGTATCTTCTGAAAATCTGTATAGGCACTGTAATTTGCTTATTTATGTCCATTCAACTGATCTTAATTAACTTGTCTGAATCTGCATTTGAAAAATTTAAACATCTCTTGGATCCAAACAGTGTATTAAAAACATAACAAACAGCAGCAGGAAGATAATTCCATCAAAAGCTTTTCTCCCTTGGTTTGTTATGATATTGTCAACAGTTCTTGATGGAATTACTTCCTTACATCTTGCTTCAGCTCATATATTACTCTTTTCCACAGACTGTTTGAAATATAATTAAAAATGGATGCTGTTTATCTGCCTCATGCAAAAAAAAAAACCCTAAAATCTGTACATTCCAGAAATAAAATATCTTTTCTAGCTGGATATTTATTATTTTATTCAAGCAACACTTGCCTAAATTCCATTTTGCAAAGTTCCTTCTTCTGGCTGTTGATACATTCTCTTACGAATTTAGAACTAGTTAATGACTTTCTGCTGTCCCTATCATGTCAGATTAAGTATTGTATTCAGAAATAAGTGGAAACCAGAAGGGGTTCTGGCAAAGGCTTATTCAGATCCTGAGGTGTAGGATGCAGGTTTTGCAAGGTATGTATAACTATCACAAGAGATGTAAATTTTCCATCAATTAATTTTTTTCCTGCAGGCTCTAAAACCAAATTGTTTCTTAAAGCACTTATTAACTGCTTGGAGGAAGAAGTACGGAAATACGCTGACCTTGCAAAAATGCGTTTGGCTGTAATGTGCCCTTGGGCTAGAAATAATTTCTGCAGTAGGATATAATTTTCTAATTAGATCTTCTTATAAAAAAATTTTCAAATGTGAAATAAAAAAATCCTCCCAAAATGATACTTCATGAAGGCAGATGCATAAATGCATTGTTATTCTTTTTAACTGTAAACAGCTTTCCTTAGAATATGCTGAATGCATCCATTTTGAAATGTACATGACATGATTTTCTATCCGTGACCTCAAATAATTCAGGATTAACGCTTCAGTGGTTGCCTTGTTTAGGTGTGACAGATAATGCATTACACTTGCTGAGGAAGAGGTGGTGAAGTATGAGTCCAACTGGCTTTGTTTTCATTTAGCTATGAGGATAGAATAGCTATAATGAAATTTATAGCCCCTGCAAGTTCCTGGTTTGGTTCAGGGCCTGGGCTTTGGCTCTAACAGTCAGTAGGTTGAAACAAAAGTATTGATTTTATTAACTTTGTGCCATCTTGAATCTGTGAAGGGTCATTGTAGCTGTTTTATGAATAACGAGCAGCTGAGCTCACAGTAAAAGATTTAAAATGGATTAATTCATGATAAATTGAACTTTGAAGGAGAAAGTTTGCCAGCTGATATACTGGCACACTAGCGAGGAGTTGCTCTGAGTAAAACAGTCCAATTATTTTCTTATCTTTTCTTCTTAATGAACTAAGAGATCATTTCTGTTCTCAAAAGTCATTTAAAGGAGTAACTATAAAGTCTTTATTTTAGGCTGAATCCTGCCTCACTCTCCTGAAATGTGCCCTGAAATATGGGTGTCGGAGAGCATGGCAGCAGCCTGTACTGCATGTTAATATTCACTTTATTTTGTAGAGAAGCAACATCCACCTCCATGGAGTGTGTTGTGGAGGCTGATTTATGCATTGCGTTCCTTGTTTTATGGATTTTATGTGTGTGGGACTAGCTTGAGCACAGACCGATGGTCAATGAGTTCTGTTTTCCTCTTGCAGAGCTTAACTTGTACGAGTAGAGGAAGGAAAGGTGTACTAAGTTCAAGCTTTCTACTGTGGCCATCTAGTATAAGCCCTCCTCTACCTCGCTCATATCTCTCCGGTCTTTCCTGCTTATCCTTTAGATAAACCTGCCTTTGTCTGCTGACTACCTAGGGGAACGCCAACCTTTGATTTCCTAACTCACATTTGATGTAGATGCCTTGAGCATTACTGACATGAATTGGCTGCACTCCAGGTAGCTGCTTACTTCACAGGTGGCTAAATTTGGGTATTTTGCTTCTTTAGGACACTATTGGTTAATTTAAATAACTATCCAGTATAACTGAAGGTGTCCCAGTCCTAGCCACTGCAGTAAACTAGTGTACTAGCATCTTATTTGGCAAACACAGAAGTAGGATATACCAATCAAAGCAACTGCTTGTGTTTCTCATACCTCTACTGTTTCTATGAACAATTATTTAGGGACATCCAGAGGCTCTAAGAAAGGGACACGTAGACCTGTATCATCTGAAGATTCATTAACATAAAACAGCTGTCTGTGTGCAGCCAGGAGAGGGGATAACACCTCACTGCTCATCTTTGATCTGCTCTTAGTATGGATTTGTAGATCCTCAAACACACACTCCGGAGATAAGTTTCCATTTAGCTCTGAATGTTACTCTTTTGTCATGATCTCAGTTACCTTATTTATCCCCTAAGACCATTTCCCCCAGCAGCAGAAATACACATGGGCACTGCCCTGTACGTATTTGCTATGGTAATGAACGATTTAGAAGCGTTTAAAAGTGTTTTCACATTTTGAAAGCTCGGAGTTGCTATAAAAATCAGGTAAAGGTTGTTTTGCTAAATGCATTTGTTCAGATTTCCTGAATCCCAAATCCATACACAGGTCCCTGGGGATATGTGAGTTCCACTGGCATTAGCAAGAATGTGATGAAGGATTTCTCATTCCTAAGCAAAACACGCAAAGATCATAGGTCTACTAATGTGGTCTAAAGCCCTTCATGTGCAGTACAAAGCATGTGACAAATAAAGCACTATTTTTCATTCAGAGTTACAAACCTCCCTAGATAGAAGGGTTATTCTGATTGAATGAATGTTTTAAGAGGAAAGGTTTTGTTTTTGTTTTCTAGAGCTGTATTCTGCAATCTGTAGTTCCTGCTTCTGCTTGCAAAAATGGGTAAGGATCCAAAATAAAAAATGCCAGCAACTTGTCAAACTATGGCAAGGGCTGGGTGCATTGAAGGAACCATGCTTTTCCAGCAGACTCGATAGCACATTGATTGGAGTCTTGCTGCCTTCATCCATCTGATGATCTGCTTGTGAAAATCTTTTTTGTTTGCATACGTAGACCACTTTGGCTGGAGGTGCTCTCAAAACTTAATGAGGTACGCCAATGTTGGAACAAATTCCAGGCATTGACCCAGCTTATCAGTGTAGTGGACTTCACTGAGCTGGCAGATTTAAGGGCTTGTAGGAAAATGCTGAAAATAGGAACAGGAAGGGTGGAAGGAACAATCACTGTGGTTGGGCGCTCCACCATGTCTTGTCTGCAATTAGAGACTGCTTTGATTTTCTGAAACAAGTACTGGGAAAGGAGAATATTTTAGGTATCCATGGAGCTAACACAGATCGTTAGTAGCACTTCCTCTTAGTTGTTTACCTTCAGGATTCATTGCTCTCCTAATGCAGTGTGCTTTGTATTTTCAGTCATCACACAAAACATCTAGAAAAATTTGTTGCATATTTCTGCAGGTCTTCATTATCTAGGGTACAATCAAGTATTACCTGGCTTGTTTCATTACATCTTTGCCCTAGAGCTCTGTTGCTTGCCCACCTGCTGTGTGAATAATGTCTTATCCTATATAAAATATTCCTCATTTGGTTCATACACTTCAGCGTGTGAACTCAGAATTGGATTACTTTCAAGTGAAGAAAACCAAATACTTGTGGAAAGCAAACACAGAAGTGTCATGAGCACAGCTGGGTGCAATTTATCTTTCCATTTGAGGGAATACTTGTGGGAATACATTTATAATCTTCATTCAGCTCTACACACTGATGTTAAGCACCGGGTATTTTGACTTCAAACACCTTGCTATTTCTAGAACAACTATGCGGTAGAAAGGTCAATGAGAGGATTATTATGGAAAGATCTTTTCAGTACTAACACACACTAATGAAAGCAAGGCAAAGAGTGATAGTGGAGACTAACCAATTGTGTAGATAGCAATTGTAGATATGATCAACAAGCTGGAACTTTGCTTGAAGCATTTGGAGCAACTTGTCAAGCACTGGGATGCGTACAATATTCATAGCCACCTTCAGCAATTAGAGACAATGAGTAAGACTTCTCTGGTAGAACTGTTATTTCTTGCTTCAAAATGGGCAAGAAGTGTTCAGATTTGAATAATGCAGACTACAATTAGACAACGAGTTTAGCTAGTGCAAATAATCTCATAGGCACACCTAGTACATCAAAGAAAAACACATCATCTAAGCAGAAACAGTATTGGTAATGTAACTACAAAGAGCCTGGGCAAACTCAAACAGCATGAGATATGCTTCTGGATGAAGTCTGTAATACAGTGGCCGTAACTGTAACCAGGGGATGGGAGAAAAGCCACCACTCAGTGCCTATCATGTGGTTAGGCACACTTTTTCTAGCTCCCAAGGTGAAGGGGCATTTCTACTTCAGTACAGCTTCTCTGCTCAGATTCATCCCTGTGTATGACTGATGTGATGGAATAATTATCAGAATTATAAAGTTGATAAAGCTGAATGTTACTCATGCTCTGTGAAAAGAACTTAACGAGGTTGTAAAAGCACTCAGAAGTAACAAAAGGGTTGCCTGTGTAACATTAATTCAAATCTTTTGTGCACATATATTTTCAGGCAATCATGGTTTTGTCATCAGCATCCCGCAATCTCTAGAGTCTTTATTTTATATTATGTGTAGATTGAGGGTGTTTAGTTTTAAAGCAGTTATTTGGCATTTTGTGTATTCCTTGTTGTTTATCATGTGTGGCCCCTTATTTTATTTATCATATGCTGTGTGAACATTTTTCTAAAGAGAAAGGGGGTCTTTAAGGTGATTTTATCAGAGACTGTGTTTTCAAACTCATTTGTGCATGTATTGTGACCATTTTAGAGAGGAAAAGCTGAGGTACAGCAGTAGTAAGGCCAAAAATAGCTGCTGGTTTTTGACTGCGGTTTGAGTTGCTGGTAACCTATATTTTAAGATACCCCTGCAGCAAACTATAGGTTCAAAGAACACATTTGCATGCATTACATCTTTACAAGTCAGATGCTAGGCTCTAAAGAAAATTAGAAGTTCTTTATTGGTGTCTGGCTTGTTAAAAATGTTGGTTAAAGCAGTCACCTAATAACTTGCAGGTTGCGGGAAGTTTGGTACACCAGGGGCTTCAGTCGTGCTTCATATAGTCCCTTTTGTTACAGAAGTCTTTCAGCTTCTTTGAAAAATGACAGAAAGCAGCTTGCTTTAATGCAAAATTCAGATTCATCCCTAGAGCAGACCTCTTATAAGCACTAAATTAATGAAGTGTTTCTAGAGAAAAAATAGTATGTGGTTGTGTTATAAAAACTGAGACGTTATGTACATTTACAATGAGAGTGGTGACTGCTGGGCTGTTTGCTTGCTCTCCATTTGCTGGTCTGAACCCAGACCTAGGCAACACACAGCTGGCTTAGGTGAGCTGCTGGGCAGGGAGGAACCTTTGGCCAGTTATCTGAAAACAAATTTCTGTCAAGCATGTGCAAACAGTGATTTTGAAGAGATTTATAAATTATCCAGATTTGAAAGGATTTATCTTAGAAACAGAGAAATGTACGTCCTTAATGTGAAGATTATGGATTGCTGAATTTCAAGGTTCTTCTCCAGTTCCTCTTGGGACCCATGGGATTCGCAAAGATAAGATTGCCAAAACTTGTCAAAATAGGGCATTTTTCTCTTAGCCTCAGTATCCCAGATAGCTGAACTGCATTATCTGACATTTTCTTTTAAAGAAATCGACATGAGGCTGACATCCAGCAAGAAAAAAAAAAAGCAGATTTTGCCAATAACTAGCTAGCTAAAATGTGGTCTTAAAAAGTGAAGTGGTGTCAGGCATTAATGAGCAGCAGTGCTAACCTGGCCTGTCATAAACTCTGTGGGATGCGTGAAAAAGAGAAAAGTAAATGAAAGATAAAATGAAAATGAAAGTTGAATCTTAGCCAGTATATTAAAAGCCTATATTAAATCCATTAGATACAGTTTGACAATGAATATTGTTTTGATGAGGGGTAGGAGGAAGAACAGAAATTACAGTGATAATTTGCTGCAGGCTCCCAAGAATGGTTTTTCAATCTCAAGGTGGTGTACACCTAGTTTTGCCAGATTTGTTTATTGTATATTTGCTAGTTTAAAGGAGAAATAAATATGAATCATCAAGAGTTTTTTCCAAAGTGTAAATAAGGTATCTTAATTATCCAAAAATTGTATTAACTCCTCTGACAGCAACTGAGCTATGTAGACATGGGGAAAGAGGGCTGAAAAGGTGGAAACGGTAAGTACCAAGAGATAAAAGAATTAGCTGCGTGAACAAGTTAAACCAACGCTGGACAATGCACTAAAATAAGAACAGAACAAAGACTTTCATTTCCAGAAGGGCAGCTCATACGGACTGTTTTGCTGGAATTTTCCATTTTCACTATCTATTTTCAAAAGGTTGGTACAAAACATTGTTTCAGGTAGGAATCAGTTTCTCTAATAGTCCTTAGAAAAATGCCATACAGGAAAGACGTTTTGAATAATCCTAGTTTTTACAGGCATACTGAATATTAACAGAAATTTGGGGGTATGAAAGCCCCCAAATTTAGAAAACATCTTGAGCACCTATCATAAGAGAAAAAAATTCCATACAAATATAGTGATGACTCTGAAAGGTCAGTAGTGGAGGTGTCAAAATAATCTTCTATATATGTTACAAGATGGCCATGAGTGTTCCCAGAACCCACTAATAATCCACTGGTGAGTGAAGTGTGATGAGTGTGAAACACCACAGAGAAGCCATAACAGAAAAAAAACATGGCCATAGTCATTTTTGCTTGAAAACTTCAGCTTTAGGGAGCATGTTTGTATTCTGTGTATCAGCTGAACTATTTCAGAATTTAGAAAATGTGAATCATCTGACAGAGGAAAATGTGCATGCAATGAAGTACCAAAATTAAAATAGAATAAAATGACAAACAAACATGGAGAAACAGAATTAAATGTCAATTTTTCTCCCCAGGGTCTTAGGGTAGACTCAGGAAACTGATGGTCAAGTATTAATTGACATGAATGTCATACATTAAAAGTCCACGTTGCTTGTGAAAGTACCCAATAAATTTCACTTTGGATCTGGCTTATGATTTTTTTTCCTTTTTTAAAGTATCTTTTAATGAGGGCATATTACCTTTTCTAGAACTTAACCACATTTAATGTTATTTATGTTTTCATCCATCTTTAAGGTTATCAGTCTTAACACTGTTAACAGTCTTAACATAAGGTATATTCCCATGTGGTACATAGCAATTGAATAATGTCCTTTAGCATCAATGAAATTCTGTATCACATTAGACAGTGAAAAATACGACAGTGAAAGTACGACTAGTGCTTCAGAGATGGTTCTTAGATGAAGTGCTTAACTGCTCTAGCAAGTCCACCGGAGAGCTACAAAGATGACCGGGGGACTGGAGCATCTCCCTTATGAGGAAAGGCTGAGAGACTTGGGTTTGTTCAGCCTGGAGAAGAGAAGACTGAGGGGGGATTTCATCAATACCTATAAATGTCTGAAGGGTGGGTGTCATGAGGATGGGACTGGCCTCTTTTCAGTGGTGCCCAATGGCAGGACAAGGGCAATGGGCAGAAGTTGGAACAGAGGAAGTTCCACTTAAATATAAGGAAAAAAATTCTTTCCTGTGAGGGTGACAGAGCAGTGGCACAGGCTGCCCAGGGAGCTTGTGGAGCCTCCTTCCCTGGAGACATTCAAAACCCACCTGGACGCATTCCTGTGCCCCCTGCTCTGGGTGTGCCTGCTCAAGCAGGGGGGTTGGACAAGATGACTCCAGAGGTCCCCTCCAACCCCTACCGTTCTGTGATTCTGTGATTCTGTGATTCTGTGAATGTGGGCAGCCTATAAGGTGTGGTATTATAATTGTTTAGATATTAAATTTTATTGTTAAATCACTCGTGTATATTACCTGGAAATGTTGCAGACAACATATTTATTTGTAGCCATTGTACTCGTCGGTAGAAAATGCAGCATTGTAATAAACTCTTGCCCTCTGAAATATGTTTATCTTGTCACTGAGGTGGCTTACTAATGTGATTTTCTACCTTTTGCAAAACGAAGGTAATGCTTGCTGCAGTTGCTATGATACAAGACTAGTGCACTGATCTTTTTGGTGCATCAGCACACATTTTATACCATGCAGTTCACCGTGACTGCTGTTATGACTTTCTAAAGCCTTCCATGAAAAAGTAGAAAAGTGAATCCTAAAACACCACATGTAAAATAAGGATTCACAGGTATTTTCCTTATTTGCTCTGTAGCAATGACTAGTAGCAATAGTACTGAGTTTTAACTCGACCGTAGGACTGAATTTTAGATTTTTTGTAAAAGGCAGCTCATGGCATAGGCTACAGCAAAACAAGGGTATTATATACTCTCTCTTGTGTTTTGAACTTTGCCACCATGCATGAATATGTCACCTAGCTTTGTCTTTCCAAATGTTATGTGTCTAGAACAGGCTTTATCAATCCTCCTCTCTCTAGGAGAGGGAAAGGCATAAAGAAGCACCTTCAGTGGACAGTTAATCCCACAAACCAGAGACATTTTAAGCCAGGATAAAGTACCTCCTAGAGAAGCCTACTTCTTTGTACTGGTTAGACAGGGCACCTAGATAGAGAGCGTAAATGAGGTACCTAACTTTTATATAGCTAAAACTATAGGAGATGAATCCCACTGGAAGTGATAAGGTGAATATTTTTCAAACTCTGTGGCCTGGGAATAATCCAAAACAGGATGGACAGGTGGACATGCAGAAAAACTGGGAGTGTACTGCTGTACATGGCAATAAGCTACAAGTCATAACACCACGGAGAAACAATTGTGTAGGGAAAGGTTTGAGAAACACAGATCAACCTCCCTTCCATGCCAAAGCAAGGCTTGTGTGAGAGTAGGTAAGTGACATTTCTGTAAGAGTAGTCTTTCTCTCATTTGCATCCTTTGACTCAGTCTCCCAAAGCAGAAAACTTGAAAGCCTGTGTTTCCTGAGAGATGTATAAACATGTTCTCTGTCAACTCTGGTGACCATATTGTCAGGGAATCCTATTTTGGTGTCATTGCACTCACTAGACAAAGGCTGAAGACAAGAAATAAAGTTTTGGAAATACTGGCTTCCTGCTGACAGTTGATTAGGCTGCAGAAGAGATACTCCTTTTATTTTTCTGTAGCCTGGAAATTCATCAGGTGTTCTCCAGGCTATTAATAATGCTTTGGCTAGCAATACTAGGTCGTTTTAATGGATTTTCCTGCCAGTGTACTGAATGTGATTGCAATGAAGCATGAAACAACCTGTTTTAATGACTTACACTAGTGCTTGCTTAGATCTGATGTTAATTTTTTAAAAGGCACCTGGGTCTTTCATTAATTGAACAAGCAACCACTTGACAGTGAGTGAATAATTAATTAAAAAGTCTGAAAACTAATATTCACTGTACATTATGAAATATTACTGAAAAATTTCTGGTAAACCTCTTGAAGAATAAGTAATTGCATCTATTGATTTTGAGATGCTTTCTGCCTATTGACATGCAGTATGTAAAGTAGATGTGCTCTTTTCTCTGCAGCTGGGATGACAGCAGCTCAGTTAGTAGTGGCCTCAGTGACACTCTTGACAATCTCAGCACGGATGATTTGAATACCACCTCATCTGTCAGCTCTTATTCCAATATAACTGCCTCTTCAAGGAAGAACACTCATGCCCAGGTGAGTAGCTTTCCATTAACATTTCTTGCAACACCCCACAAGTGTGCAGGATAACAAAGAAAAAATTTTAGTATCAACATCTCTGAAACAAATGAAATATTCATATTTTACAAACTTCTGTATCACACTTGAGTGCAAGAAGCCCATGGACCCCGCTGACCTAACCCTGACCCTTGGGCTGGCACCCCAGATGCCCTGCTCCCAGGGCACATCCCACTGCTGAAGGTGCCAGCTGGTGAGACCCTGCTCTGCTGGTCTGGGGGAGTCCCCACTGGTCCCAGCAGCAGGAAGCCCCCAGCCCCTGCTGCACCCTAACACAAAAAACACAATATGACTGGATCTGTGATGGGTGCATTCCTACTCACTTCATCCCATTTGGAGTATCTCTTTCAATGGATAGCACAATTTTAAATAAGATAGTTTTCACCTTCCATGAGCTGACACACATCACAGAGGAAGTGCATATGCTGCACCATCCTTTCCCTGTTCTCTCCACTGGAAGAAAAGAGGTTGAAGGAGGGAGCCCACAGGTGGCAGAGCTTCTCTTCTCCCCAGTTAGATCTGGGAATGAGTGTGTCCCATGGACCCACAAGCTGACAATGCATAGTGTCAAAATAGAGTTCTGAGGAGCGTACAGCCACAAGCTATATACATAATACATATATGTGTGTGTGTGTAAATATAAAGCCCTTGCGCCAGCTATCCCAGTATTTCTTCCCAACTCCCCTCAAAAGAAAAAGAAAGAAAAACTGAAGAGTTAGTCCCAATAGAAAAGTATTGTCTGCCATGTCATCTCCTGCTCACAGGCAGCAAAGTTCATGACTGGACACTCAGCATAGGGGAAGATTTGTTGCCTCCAGTGATATAATGTTAAGTATTCCGGACACAAGACTGACACTCCCAATTCCATTTAGACTCCTGCAGGCAGCCACAGCAATTCAGAGATCCATTTTGTAGCTGTACATTGTGGCAGACTTTGTCAACAAGAGAAAAAAAATCACATTTGTCATTTCCTCCACATAATGGGGAAATAAAGTTACTCTGGGAATGAAGATTACTTTAATCTGCAGCAGGGCAGATTTCAGACCAATGTCGTATTCATGCAAAAATCCTTTCACAGATGCCAGCCTTCTTCAGCCCTTACCATTGCCTTTCCCACCCCATCAGGGTCTCCCACGGTTGCTAACTGGAGATCAGCCTTTTTACTTTTATATCAACAGCGATGGCCAGCTACTCCTGGTTTATTTGTTCCACTGCATCATCATCATCATCATGACCGGGAAATCTCAGGCTGACTATTTAAATTTTTGTGGTTTTTTCATTCGAGTGATCTCATGTTCTAGCTGCTCAATCAGATGCTATCTGGAATTTGTTCAGTGATAGACAGAGATGCAGCACATGTTCAAATGTTGCTTTCCTGCCAGAGCTGCTTTATGTTATGAAGGCTAGGAACAGACCTTTATCAGGTCTGCCTTTACCAGGCAGATTAATCAGAACACACTGAACTCCATGCTAACCTGCAATCTCAGTCAGAAGTTCAGATGAACAGAATATATAAATATTTTGCCAGCTGTTCTCCAGGTGTAAGACACACTCATGAAACACAGAGATCCCGTTTGCAGTCTTTTTAAGTGATCGGAGCAGTGAAAGCTAGCTATAG
Source organism: Phalacrocorax aristotelis (assembly GCF_949628215.1). Lineage (NCBI taxonomy): Eukaryota > Metazoa > Chordata > Aves > Suliformes > Phalacrocoracidae > Phalacrocorax > Phalacrocorax aristotelis. Next base: position 175,612,297 of record NC_134276.1, on the reverse strand, counting down.
CCTGAGGCAGAAATCGCATATTTTGTTGTTGTTTTCTTATTAAAAGAGGATTAACATCACTTTTTGGATCCCATAATGGTGAAGAGAGGCTTTTAGAATGTATTATACTTGTAATTTATTGGAAATTATGCAGTTTGCTTTAAAAATGTATAGCTATGTGTTCATTTCTAAGAAAAGTTCTGGGAGCATTTCACATGTTGTAACAATAACGCTAACGAAAATTCTCTTCTGAAGGACTCTGCAACATTTGCGTAGATGTTTGCTTGGGCTCTTTTCCCATCAACACTTACCCAAAAATCTGTGCTAGTGTCTCCAAAGCACATATGAAATTACGGAAGTGCAGAGAGCTTTTGCATTTTGTACGCCTCGGACGACAAATATGTAAACAGCAACTATTATTCTGTCGATCATCTAATCAGTATTAATCCTGCTTATGACAGCAGTGCCTAGGAAACAGCCACAGAAGGGTCTCTGTGGAGAAGGAGTTGTGGCAACACAGAATAATAAATAGCCCTCCGCTGAACGCGATCCAGTTTGCAGACCCGCTTCGGTTGGCTGTATGAGGATAGGGCTGGGGTTACATCAGAAAAAAGTAGTAAAGAGTGATACCTGAGAGCAGCCCCACTTTTTGCTGTTAAAGAGGGGCAGAGATAAGCAGGACTGGTGAGATGATGATGTGCAAATAAGGCTTGAGGCTGAGGTCAGGAGGCTGCAGGAAAACACAGGAGGAAGGGTTACAATGAACAGCCTGTCAGCACAAAGAACGCGAGTCTTGTCAAACACAGAGGGTAGGGTCAGTCGCCAACATTTCTATTTAAGCTTCTTTCCCAGCTTCTATGTTGTCTATGTTGTTGGGGTGTTCCTTGCAGCACACCCTTATCAGCATGCACCAGGAAAAGCAGAGGTGTTAGGTCCTCACTGGGGCATCTTCCACATGGGTCTGAGTTTTGGAACAAGTGTGACCCCAACAGGTTACTCTCACCCTGCTGGTGGGTAGTGCTTGCGTAAGTCTCTCTTCTAGCTGCTCTGCTAGCTGATATAGCTAGAGTGAGTTTCTTGTTGGAAACAGTTCACTTTCGTGGAGACAAACCAGTAGGAAAGGCATCAGCTGTAACACTGACAATTTTGCTAAAGATGTCATCTTTGCGCAATAGTGGCACAACATACTCAGTGCTGCTGGAGTAATATTCCTAATTTGGTCAATGGAAGATTTAGGTAGGAAAAGGCATGAAACCAGACTGAAGTGGTTTTTGTAGTATATTTAGGAATTTCCCCATTCAAGCTTTTAGAAAAACTCTCAGCACAGTGAAATTCAGAGGGAGTTGAGGGTATCACCACTGATGATTAGAGTAAATTATGTTTCACTTCATTATGATTTATCTATGAAAGAGAGTTGAAATCTTTTGAAAATAAGAGGAAAGATAAAAATATCTTCCCAAAATGGGAATGTTTTTAAACTTTTGGGACCAGGATACCAAAGTTTTAGAAAGGAGGTTTCCATGGCCCTAGCTACAGACAAATCAATATGCTTATTCTCTTCCCCTCCTGTGATGGAAGAAACTGGCAAATACTGAAGATGTTTAGACTGACCATTTCCATTTCTCATGCAAATTTCTTGCAGCTGAAGACGGACTCAGAGAAGCGCTCAGTTACGGACAGTGAAACTTGGGGCAGCACTGAAGAACTGAAGAAGCCAGAGGAAGACTTTGACAGCAGCGTAGACAGCAGTGGCAAGTGGAAAGGCCTTCCCTCAGGGCTGTCTGAAGACTCAGAGAAGGGGGTGCAGAAAGCATCTCTCTCTGTTTCGCAGACCGGATCCTGGAGGAGAGGCATGACTGCACAAGTAGGAACAACTCAGTCCAGGCACAAAGCAGGAACAAGTGCACTCAAGACCCCAGGTAGGAAACTTCTGTAGTTAGATTGCAGCACTTCATTTATAAGTGGTAAGGAATCTTTAGTGGGCTAAAAATAATTAACAAATATTATCAGGGTGTGAAGACATGAGGAACTCTAAACATACTGGTAATGCTTCTCATAAATGACTGCAAGCCAAGATTGTATATAATATACTAATTTTTTCATCTCTATAACTGTTAGTTTGCTACACTGAATACCAATAATTTATTAATCATACATAAATGTACCCATAACATAAACTGATTACATTTTGTTTTACTACAATTTGAGGACGTCAGCTTCTATTAGGGAATTCTTAAAAGTATTTTTGGACTCATGTCTGCCTTATCTTTGTTCTCTAGAAAACCTGTACATTTGATAATTGAACATATGTATAGAAATGGCAAAAGATTAGAAGTTGAGATAAAAAGGTATAACATTCAAGTCAGGAGACTCAAAAGGAGTGTTTCTGGACTAAAGCTGAATTGTCACATTCCAGATACTGCAGGTATTCAATAGTCCATTGTTAAGAAATTGAAAAAAATAACTTTTTATACACTCTCTTCAGTGTTAGATGAGTTCTTCCCTTCTTCTGAAAGGCCTCTTGGAAGTAGTAGCCGCTTTTGCAATCTAGTTTTGAAGCAAAAAATCCAAAGTTGGCATAAGACATAATTATTAAGACCATCTAATCCATCATTTTATTAGGGAAATATCGAGCCTTTATAGGACATTTTCTAGACCTTTGTTGTTCTGTCCTGACAAAATACTGCATAAACATGCATTCACCCGCAGTTTTAAAGGTAACTAGCAGAGAACTCCTCAGAATAAATCCAAATCCTTTGTGAGCCACTTGTTTTTAATTTGCAGTTTAGAACTGTTAAACATTGGTCAGCCTCTGGTCTATAAGATCCCCAAGGAACGTCGCTGCAGTCAGTGGTCATACGGATGCAGAAATGACACCTCTGTAATAGTGATTTTAAAAAGGAGATACTACAAGGGTTACCACATGCCAAGCTAAGTTTCCCAGAATATCTGTTCTGCTGAAGATGAGCCGGCAGCCACTGTGCAACATGGAACAGAGGCCTTAATTTTTGAAGCATATAGTAATAGTTTGTGTGTTTGAAGTGTAGGAGTTTGATCCGTTGGCATGTGCGACTGTTTGTGTAGCACAAAATGTGCACTGCATAAAAACATGAGTGGATTTAGTGCTGACTTGTAGGTGTTGCTCTTTATTACAGTTCAGTTCCTTAAAATGTATTAGGCCACCCACCTCCAAAACTTCCATAATCAAGTAATTCACAGAGTGAATTAAAAACATTGTTATACTGAATATGAGTTCCTTATTAGGAGCATAAAATAGAAGCTTAAAGACAAATTAGAATAGAAGAGAAATGGCATTTTTTGTTTGTAAAGTTGTTTGTAAAAATTAGAAGATGGTATTTTCTTTTAAAGATAGAAGAAGATATCTTATTTATGCTTTTCTGAATGTCACAATAATGTTATGTAGTAATATCTGGTATATAGGTATGTAACTGTGCAGTCCTGAAGACAGCCTCTCAGAAAATCAAAAATCTTGAAAAGATACCAAGGGTATGACAAAGGCTATTAACTCATGTAATTGATATCATTATAGATCAATAAGTTTCATACCATGGGAACATAATCTCTCCCTGATAATTTTGTGTAACTAAAACCAGAACAAATTTAGTTATAAGCTAAGGAAATGTAATCAGTGGAAACCAAAGAACTCAATAAGTACCGCTAATTTCTACATGCATAATTAATGTCACACTTCTGGAAATGTTAATTACATGTCATGTTTTATGTTCAAATGTTATTTCTTACATATAGAAATATTATTAATAGGTAAAAAAGCACCAATAAAATTTCTTATAGTTCATTCAGGATAATTTTCTACATCTATGCTCTCTAGCTTTATATGAAACTGGAAGTTGTCAGGAGAATTTCAAGCTTCTAATAATTAATGCTTACCAGTGATGTACCATACCTACTACTGACTGCTGATGGGGGACTAAAGACCAAATTGGTCTGTTTTCTTAGGGTAATTTTTCTATTTCTGTATTTTTTCATCTTGAAATCATAACTATAGAGTGTCAAAATTAGATATTGAGACATTACAGTTTAAACACAAGTGACCTTTTCAAATATACTTTTATTTAGGAAAAACAGATGATGCAAAAGCTTCAGAAAAAGTGAAAACTCCCCTGAAAGGGGCCTCCATCCAGCGCTCTCCCTCGGATGCAGGAAAAAGCAGTGGCGATGAAGGAAAAAAGCCTCCCTCTGGCATTGGGAGATCAACTGCTACGGGGTCCTTTGGATTCAAGAAGTCTGGGATGGGATCTTCTACTATAATAACCACAAGTGGAGCGACTATCACAAGTGGGTCAGCGACGCTAGGAAAAATGCCAAAATCTTCAGCCATCGGCGGGAAGTCCAACGCAGGGCGGAAAACAAGCTTAGATGGTTCCCAGAACCAGGATGATGGCGTCCTGCATGTGAACTCAAAGACAACTCTGCAGTATCGAAGTTTGCCTCGCCCATCGAAATCCAGTGGTAGCGGGATCCCCGGCAGGGGCGGCCACCGCTCCAGCACCAGCAGCATCGACTCCAACGTCAGCAGCAAGTCTGCTGGTGCTGCTGCCACCAAACTGCGAGAGCCAAGCAAGATCGGGTCTGGGCGGTCCAGCCCCGTCACCATCAACCAGACAGACAAGGAAAAAGAGAAAGTGGCCGTATCTGATTCTGAGAGTGTCTCACTCTCCAGTTCCCCCAAATCCAGCCCAACTTCAGCGAGCGCCTCGGGCACGCCGGGACTTAGGCAGCCGGGATCCAAATACCCAGATATTGCCTCACCCACCTTTCGAAGGTTAGTACTTTTCTATAAATTCCTGAAGTTGCAGTATATAAAGCAGGGGTTTTCAATGTGTTGAAGCACTGGGCAAAAAGCCTTTTGCGGACATATTTTGCCAGAGAGAACCATGTGCAAAAGGATAAAAGAGTAATATTTTTTCACACAATGCAGTTATTTCTCTAAGGCCTAAAGACCTTCCCAGACCTGAAATGGCTGTTCCTGGAGCTTTGAGCATTTTAGGTACATTCCCATAACAACAGTTTGAAGGCTAGAATAAGTTGGACTCGATGATCCCTATGGGTCCTTTCCAACTCAAGATATTCTATGATTCCAATTTCTTATTAAATATTCAGGCACATGAGAAGTTCCCTCACAATACTCTGATAAACCCCCAAAGGGAAGAAGGACGCCTCATTCAAGCACATGCTGTTACTGGAACAGGCAATGCCATAGCCTGGTCGGGGAACAGAAGAGCTCTGTAGATAAAGAAAATATTTGCTTTCACATTGTTGGCAGCTCCAGCTACAAGCATTACATTATCTCAGCAGCTTTGTTACATCTTTCATCACAAATATTAGCAAAGCTAAATTTCAGTTGGAAATGCTCTATTGTAACGTTTCTGGAAGTATAAATCGGGATGGAGCATTCGCACTGTTGGCGAACAAGCCAATATTGCCCTCTTGTGCCTACTTACCAAAACAGCATCTCCAGGCTGCTGGGGAGCTGCAGCTGATTTCTGTGGGCTTGGTAATATGTAAAATGGCTTTTTATGTTATTAGCCATACTTACTTTACATTACAATAAGTTTTGCATTTATTTCTTATGAATTTATGAGCTGCACATTAACTGCAGCTTAAAATGTTTCCAGTAAAACATTGTCATCATATGACGTTTTATTTCAACATTTCAGAGGACTTGGGGGTTTATTTTCATTATCACTGTAGAATTTTCTTCTATAGAATTGCTGGAATCAATTATATCAAATACACCTCTGTCACGACTGCCCTTGGAGACATACTGAACTCATTTAGCTCTGGTGCAGTTTATTCCATCTGAATGGTTACTACATGACAAATGACCGCGTGACCATCTGTGCAAAAGAACAACAAGAGGGAAATTTTACACAAATACTTAGATGTTTATTAAAATATGAAGGATTTTGCAAGTGTTTGTTGCAATCATTTTAGCTGATTTGAGAAGTGAAGGGTTTAAAAGCTAATGACTTAGCCGTGGGAACGCTTAATTCCTGAATTTGGGTAATCTGTTTATGCACTAATAAGACAAAAATGTTCTTATTTTAACTCTCTCTGGGAGGGTCTGTATGTGCAAAGAGCACATCTGAACAGGAGTGAATGAGAGCTGTTGCTAATGAAACAAACCCTGATTATTGTGATATGGTTAAGTGAATTTAATTTTGCGATGCGATTGATCAACTAGGTAGGCATGATTTTAGTAGCAGTAATTAAAAATGTGTAGTTTGGCTCTTAGGATGTTACGCCATGAATGTTTAATGTGGCTATCAGTTTCTCTAAAGCTATTTGTTTTACATTTAGGTTGTTTGGTGCCAAGGCAAGTGGTAAAGCTGCCTCTGCACCCAGTACTGAAGGTGTGAAACCCACATCGGCAATGCCCAGCCCTAGTACCACATTGGCACGGCAAGGCAGCCTGGAATCGCCATCCTCGGGCACAGGCAGCATGGGCAGTGCAGGTGGGCAAAGTGGTAGCAGCAGCCCCCTCTTCAGTAAACCTTCGGACTTAAATGCAGATGTTGTAAGCTTAAGTCACTCCTTGGCTTCCAGTCCCGCCTCAGTGCACTCTTTCACATCAGGTGGTCTTGTGTGGGCTGCAAACCTGAGCAGCTCTTCAGCGGGCAGTAAGGACACACCAAGTTACCAGTCCATGACTAGCCTTCACACCAGTTCCGAGTCTATTGACCTTCCTCTTAGCCATCATGGCTCTCTCTCTGGACTGACAACAAGCACTCAGGAGGTTCAGAGCCTGCTCATGAGGACTGGAAGCGTCAGATCTACTCTTTCGGAAAGGTGAGCTTGCCTATAGATACAGTGACCACAAAACCAGCAAGAGGCAAAAGGACAGGAGCCAAAAAAATAAACCCTCCACCTGTTTTCCTAAAGGGACACTGTTTAATTAGCAGATAGTCCTTTATGTAAAAAAGGGAAGGAAGGAAGGAAGGAAGGAAGGAAGGAAGGAGGGAGGGAGGCAGGGAGGGAAGGAAGGAAGGAAGGAAGGAAGGAAGGAAGGAAGGAAGGAAGGAAGGAAGGAAGGAAGGAAGGAAGGAAGGAAGGAAGGAAGGAAGGAAGGAAGGAAGGAAGGAAGGAAGGAAGGAAGGAAGGAAGGAGGGAGGGAGGGAGGGAGGGAGGGAAGGAAGGAAGGAAGGAAGGAAGGAAGGAAGGAAGGAAGGAAGGAAGGAAGGAAGGAAGGAAGGAAGGAAGGAAGGAAGGAAAGTAATCGCAGGCATTGGACATGGAATCAACTGCCTTTTAAGGTTTTACAAGCACATTTTCTATGTTGAGAAGTTTTTCTGCTCCCCTGTTCTGGAGAACAACCAGAAAAAAGGGGAAAGTCGTCCAATTAAGGCAAATCTAAACAGCCACAGGGTGACTCCTGCATGCTGGATCTACCTGCTGTCCCAGCAATTGGCAGCTCCAAAGCTGTATCATTGCTAACAAATCTTCTCCAGCAGTGGGACCCTGCCAATTTTCTTCCCATTAGCTCTAAGCACAGGCAGAGCTGGTGGGCCCCTGCCTTCAGCTGACCAGTCTTGCCTTAAAATGCCCAGTCCTGGCAAGTTGCTTCTTACATGGTAATAGTTACATAGATCCTTACTAAAATGCAGTTTTACTGGCAGGGAGACAGTTTACAAGAGGAGACGCTCAATATATGCACAGTCCTGGTGAGTGTCTGGAACAGCCAAACAAATGCAAGAAAGAGTTTTCCTCTGCTTGCTTTTTTTAATATGCAGATATTTCACCATTTATTTTATATTATAAAAAGTGGTGCATCCACCCTGGCACACTTGTACCTTGATTTTTGTTTTTTTTGGTGTGTGTGTGTGAAATATGTGACTTGTGCAAGAGAGAAAAAATAAACTTTGCTAGGCAGTAAGTAACTTTCACTTCCTGTTAAAATTTTCAAGGTTTGACAATGAAACTCTTAGCTCACATGGGGACTGAAAAGTCAGTATTAAATATTTCACTAGCCTTTGATCCAAAAAAAGAAAATTATACTGAGTCAGTCAGAAGTATTTTAAACTTTCAAAGGTTAAACTTAGTTGTTTAGAAAATGCATAATTATTTGAAGGAAAAAAGGTCTTTTTTGTATACATGTGAAAAATATACAACGTTAAGAACTTTTTTCCCTTTATATAAAACCAGAGATTTTTCAATACCAATCCTTTCCTTGGAAAGATTTCACTTTCAGTGAATCAGCATTAAAAAAAAACAAACAAATCCAAACCCCTAAACAATTCTTTGCCAAATCCAGAGGGAAACTCTCCGCAGATTTAATTTTCTTATGTTGCATTCATAAGTATTACTATATCAGCTAAAATCACACCTCTTACTAATATAGATACAACACTATAAAACATAAGTTTGCACCAATATGAAGTATGATAACAAAAATAGTTTAAAATATACTGCTACATAAATTATTTGTAATTTGCACTGTGCCTTTAATTTTTAAATGCTAATTTGCATTTTGTGCCATGAACTGAATGTGATGGTGTTTCTTAGAATGTTAATTATTAATAGTTAGCTTATAAAAACCTCCACTAATTTTTAGTGCTACATATATGGATGGTGAGGTCAATAGGATGATGTGGAAGACTATGAATTTATGCCAAAGATCATAGTTATACAGAGGATATTAAACGTCACATTTAAAGTGTTAATGGTTTGGCATAAGCTCCTGAACAACCCCCCCTACTAATACTTTATGTATTTGTTCAGTGACTTAATTTCAGTGGTTCAAAATACTTTGCCTTTGGCAATATTTTTAACTTTCAGATTTGTCCATATGGGGATATTATGACTAAGTCCAGAGAGAGCCATTTATCATGTTGATCTGGCCTCAAAACAAATATATGTACCTAGAGAAAATGGTGTCATTTCTTGAATTATGGCCCCAATAGGGTTTTTGCAGTTTGATTTTTCTGAAAGGTATGTTACAAGTGCTGCTATTTCTAAACTGTTTTATATAGAAAAACCTACGTGTAGCAAAGTATTTTTTCACAACAAAAGGATTAGTTTGCAATGTTAAAGACAGGCATATTTGGCAAAAGATTACGTCCTTTTGCCTTTGTAAACTCAGAATATATTTGAGATGCCTCTGGCAATGCTAGTTGTAGCCCGGAATGGCAAAAGAAATTATCTGCAAGGAGGCTTATTCTTTTTCTTAAGTCACTCTAGAGCTTGCAGATGACTGTATTAGTAGTCTCTAATATAATGTAGAGACAAAATCAAAAAGACCAAAGCACCAAATGAGATAGAATTAGGAAGGGACATAAATTCTACACACAGAAAGCCGAATGAAAGCTAAAAGAGAAGAAAGAGCCAATAATAAATGATACAAATAAACAGGGCTTTGCTTCACTGAAGCATTAACTGCAACTTGATAGTTAAGCATCACTAATGGCAAGCATGCTAAGAGGGAATGAAAAGGTTAAAGATTACTCCAATTTACTGGTCCCGATGAACTTTTCACTTCCCTGCTTCAGACACATTGTGAAATAGCCCTGCAGCCATTAGCACTGAAGACGTTTCAAGGGGTCTGTGCTGAGGAAGGAGTGAGGAGGAGGGCTGGGGTGGAGGACCATGGGCAAGGCCACCTTGCCTCGGTTCCTGGAAGGATACAGAGGATATTAAACAAAATGGGTTAAGTAAAAGATAACTTGGGATTTGTCATTAGCCACCTTTTAAATAAGCCTAATTTAATTCATCTGCAGGAAAAGAGGTTTTGGGAGTAGAGGAGAGGAAGCAGATACAGTAAGAAATCCTGAACTTAGTATAAGCTTTAGGTGCTGTTTCAGAGTATATTCTCACAAGCAAATGAAGGAAATAAAGTGCTTGATCAGCTGGCAAAGAGTTATCAAAGACTAGTGATCAATGGTTTATTAGCCTGAAGGGATATAACAGGGCAGGATATATTTGCACAGATCCAAAATGGAAAAATATGAGGCTGTTATGCAGAATGGAGACGGTGTCTAAGGGGTTATAGTGCCATCGCTGGGACAAAGCATTTTCCCAATATGTTGAAAATTAAAGTATCACATGTGATCTTAGAAAGTAGTTATCCCAATCTACTTTTTCGTGTTAAGGCTTTAACGAGAAGACTTTGGGACACCAGGTTTTAGGAAGGATTTGATGCAACTGAAAGAACCCAGAGGATGAGACCAAAATCTCAGGATACATCTATTTTTCCTGCTAAGGAGAGTAGCTCTTGACTGCCTCCAAAAAAGCAGTCACCTGCCATGGAGACAGCAAGTCTGCAAGGCCTCTGCTACATTTGCCCACACATCCCTCCCAGGATGATTAGATACTACACACACCCAGCCTTCAGACTACCCACCAAGCAATGGTATGGTATAAACACAGAGTTCCCTGACAACTGCTGTATTGGTACAGTGTGAAAGTTCACTCCAACCAAATTTTGTGTCATTCCATGAGATTATTTTGTATTGTAATAACCAGAAAATGGGTTCTGTGAATACTAGTAAAATATTTGCTTTTTCAGCAAAATTTGCATCTCCTTCAGGACTTTTCCTGGTTTTACACTAGCAGTATTTATTGAGACAAGTCTACTTCTTTGTTATAGCAGTGTAACTCCCTCCATGGGAGGACACTTGTATTTTAGCTTACAACAATTTAGAGGGATTAAAATAAATCATACAGGCACTTATACTCTAAAATAAAACTGTCTACTGGGGTTAACTGGTGAAATATCACTGCTTTAATTGATAGAAATTTCCAGGTGGACACATCACCAATAGTTATTTTGAACTCTTAATTGCTGTTGGGCATTGCAGATTTGTGTCTTTCTTCTACTTGGTCTGAGTGACACAGTAAGGGATGCATAAAAAATTGCAGAAATATAGGAATTAAAGGTGGTCTCATCAGCAATAATAACTGCATTTTAAGATTATCAGAGTGGAAGTAGTTTCTAATTGCTTGACTGGCTTGCTCTGGTTTACGTTAAAAGGATGTTTAGTTTTGAGGGCCATGAAAGTACATTGAAATCCATTTAAGCTCTTCAAGACTTTCAGTTGTTTTAAATTATCACCATAATTGATGGTTGTAGTTTTAAGGTGTGACACAGTGCATCATGTATCGGATTTTCTTGTGTGCTCAGCCATTTCAGCCATTTGTGGAAACTCATTTGTAAGTCCCATGTCAGCTTGGCTCAGCATGCCCTAGACCTCCCTAGGTGCTTCTTAGCTTGCAATAATTTGTTTTATTCCCTAACAGCTCTGCAACAGTTAGATATAGCCCAAAGATATGGCATTATGGCCCTTTCCCAAGTTAACCTCAACACCAAGGGCAGGTAGGAACCTGAGAACTGTAAGGCTTCCTGTAATTTCCCCCAGAGAACTTGCAGATGGTTTCAGCAGTGCAAAATAAACAAAAGGGAGTGGAGATATGGAGGGCTTGATTACTTCAGCCTACATCTCCATGCATCTTCCTGCGAGACTGCTTTTGGCAATTGGCATGGCAAAGGTAAACACCGGCAACATTACAATATTCTCAGCCTCACTTTCTGTTGGTATTTGTTTTGAGCCAAACAGACAGATTCCGTGAATGCATTGCTTCTTTCAGGAAAGGGCTGACTTTTTTCACATCATCTTTAGCCATCTTTGGAGCACTGAGGTCAGGCTGGTAGTGTCCTAATGGGATCACTGCACGTTACAGTTGAGTTCTATTTACCAAGAGTTCAGTTTCTGTAGCAGTAACACACCCAGCTTCTTGGTGAAGGAATGCTTTCAGATACTAAAAAGATATGGGCAGTTATGGGTCTGAATTAATAGTTACATAAAACCATGGTTAATAGTTTCATGTACTTAATGATCTGAAATCTAAGTGCATCTTAATAAGATTTTCTATTTTAAAAAAGCAGAATAAACATTTGCTATATTTGCTTGTATGCAGCTGTAATAACTGCATGTTTATGTTGAGGAATATTCACTTCTATTTCATTCAGGTACCTGAATTCAACAGTTTTTTAGAAAAATCCTATGGTCACTACTAGCCTGTTTATCTGACTGACTTACAACTTTTGGCTTGTGGCTTACATTAAAGGAGCATTGATTGGCTCCTTTATTTTTAGATAATGTGCTATAGGTTATTTTGAAATACATAGAACTTCAAGTTAAAGTAATATTAGAAAATATATTGTTCATTAGGACATTTGCAGTATTTGCAGAAGAAACTGGTTGTGTTATTATCCTCATGTTTATTTGTTTTGAAATTTAGAAGTACGTAAAGGAACATCAAGGGCCCATTCCTCTCTGTAAGGAACTAAATAATACATGAATCATGTATTGAAATGTATGTTCTCTTTTACTGACCATTCTTGGTACTTTCAATTATGTTGGGAGCAAAATGCTGAAAATTTAGTCCTCTGTCTGATAGAGGACTATTCTCCCATGGGCTATGATAGCACGGCCGGTGCCGAAATCCTGCAAGGTTTCTCCTTCCATTTGCTTTCTCCCCAAGGCCCTGATTAAACCAGTAAAATTGCCTATAAAACTTGCTGGTGGTAAGCGGGGTTTACTTCTGTTAGTCTGAGCCCTAGTGGTAATGGATTGTTAACGCCAACAATATTTTCACTGCCTTTACCTATTTGGATCAAGGTTACATATAGTGGGGCCTCCAGCACCCCCAGCGCAATAGAAAATGACCTTTAATAATGGCATGAGAGTTTTCCTGGGTAGGAAGGTCTTAAGTTACTGTTGCTCTCAGAGGTGTGATTATGATATGTAATACAAAAACATTCTAAAGCTGTTTTGCCATTTAATACATATGGTGACACTAAATTATGTTCTTAAGGGAAAAAACATTGCAACATTTACTTGATGATAACTAATTCAAATTCAACCCACACTAGCGAGGGACTGATCTACCAAAAGTTCATGAGGAAATGCCCAAATGACACTGATTTGAAGGAAGGCTAGTGGGTGCCCTTGTAGTGATGGGTTTTAAATTAGGAAAACTCCAGCCGTAGATCTCCAGTGATCAGCAGCTCTGCCACCATGTGAGCTTGAATATGGAACAGCATTGCTCTGGTGCCACTTTTCATTGTCTCCACCATCACCTTACTATGTGAGCCCCACAACAACAGGAAGCCAAGGGTCTGTATATTTAGAACATATTTCTACAAGCAGAGCTGTCATTTGGCTTCTGGCAAGGCCGTGCTGTCTCTTAGCAGGTGCCACAACCTTCATTTCTTTTGGAAACCTATTTGCATATCATAGGCAACTGTGAAAAATAAAGATTCATACTGTGACCATATGATTCTCACACAGATTGCAGGGTGAAGCTATAGGAAAGTTAGAAATGGTAAGGAAGGACTTTTTTCAGAGTTGGACAGTCTCCAAATTACTATTGACCCAGCCCAGAGCATGTCTAGATGAAAAATGAATGTGCAGCAGTCCATGTCCTATCGTCCCCTCCAATGAGTCAGAGATTTATCATGAAAGATATATTAAACAGCTTTAAATGACCTTCTGTTATGCACACATATCTAGACCTTTAAAATTTGTGATTCTGAACAGTCCTGTTTACTGTATGTCCTTAGGGATTTTTTTTGTTTTAACAGCATGCAGCTTGACAGAAATACACTACCCAAAAAGGGATTAAGGTATATATTTTTTTGAGCATGACTGCTACTCCTCTGTTTTTCTGTAATTTTTCTACACTGTCTTTCCTTTTCTTTCTCCTTTTGTTGATCCGGTTTACAACAGAGTTCTCGGTACTTAAATTAAAATCAAAAAAGTAGATTTTAATGAATTTTTTCTTTCCAAGTCTGCCTAGTAAATAAATTCCCTTTCAAGAGATATCATGGGAAGTGAATACTGTTAAGGATAGTTTTCTTATGCAAAGAATCTTAAAAGGCATTGAATCCTGGAGAGCTAAAAGAGACAGACCAAGATACTTTTGCATTCAATGGGACTTATTGTTGAAAACATTATTGAGAAAAGCAACATTTTAGAGGTGGATCTGAACTTGAACTCTAAATGCAAACACTCATCCAATTTGAATTGAAGATCTAGTAAAGGGTAAGGCTAGAAAATACTAATTTTAATATCCAAAGTTTCTAAGTATAATATGAAACCTGCTCCAGCTAGTCTTCTTGATCCCTATGCAGCAATACTCAAGAGTCCAACTTTGCTACTTATTCCCCACTGTCTGTCTTCATCACAGAGAACAGAAGTCATCCACCCTCTTCTGTGCTCCATGGTTAAAAGAGGGGATCATTAGCTAACTTGTCTGGTCTCATCAGGCATGTCAGCCTACCTTTCTAATCCAGGAAGGAGATTTGGCGAGCAAGGGAATATATGTGCATGCACCCAGACACTCGGTTAAATCAAACAGTTAAATCTCTTGAGTTATCGATAAGTAATATTTTATGACATTTTAAGATAGTGCTAAAGTGTTGTCACTAGATACCACCCTCTGCTTTTCTGCACTATAGATTAATTAAAAAGAATTTAACTGAATTTCCCGTTATCCCAAAACAATCACTTTGGAGTGGGAGAGAATGGAAAAGGTGGAGGACATGAAAAAGGCATAAAGGGGACCCTGCAAGGGTACAATGGGATGACTGAGGTTTGTGGCTGTACAATTGTGATGATGGCTGAAAGCTGAAAGTGAAATGGAGTGGGAAAACAGCTTATAGGTGTATAATCCTGATCAGTTATCCCAGAAAGACCGTTTGTTTGATTTAATGTGCAGAGATCACAGTCCAAGACCCAGATCCTGAATTCTCATTTTGCCATCTTTCTGATCTGTTAACCACTGGGTAACTCTGCTCTACCACATTTATAAGCAAAGATCATAGCTGTCTTCTTGAAAGGAGAAGGGAAGTAAATATTTAATCAGGACAAGATGTTGTAACGCCGTAAAATATTGTACAAAACCCCAAGCACAACATGAGAACTTACATGTTCATTTAATCTGCTTTCTAAGCAGAAATACTTGTGCCTTGGAAGCCTGAATCCAGAGTATCAAAAGCTTTGTCTGCTCTGCTGTTTGGGGAACGCTGATGGCTGATGACAGTGGTGAAGAAGGTGCTCATTTCTCAGCAGGAGATGGTGCTGTATGAAGCAGGCTATTGCAGACATTGCTGAAAAAAATCACTTGGTTAAGACCCACATTGCCTGCACATTTTAATTTTTAACTACTGCCAAAATTTCCCTTCTTCCAGACAGCCAAAAGAGGGTGGGCCAGTGAGTTACCAGTTCTCCCTCTTAGCCCATGATTTACACTTGTTTTATTGGTTTGCCATGGGAAGCAGTTGATGAATGATTTGATTGCCAGACTTCTTCCTTCCAGAGAACTTGTTTCTGCTGATTATGGATTTTTCCTGTCCCTTTCCCTCCCCCCCAAATTTGGGGCAGGACACAATGCCAAGTAGCATTGAGACTGACAGACTGCACATATGACCATGAGTAGCTGTTATTACTGATGCAAACTCCTTTGTCAGTTGTTGATCTGTTTCGCTCCTGTCATCTAACCAATTGCCCACACGGTCTGTGGCAGATGCCATTTTGTAAGCGGCTACTCACATTTCTTGGCTTCTACTCTGTCCATTCCCCATCCTAGACATACAGCTTCCAAGCTTTTGCATCAGCCTGTACCCTTCCTATAGCTTTGAAGTCCTCTCCTGTCAACTCAGCTGTCTGTCTTCTACGGTTTATCATGATATCTCTCCAGAGGAAGGGAATGCTGTTTTGGGGAGGGGGATGAAGGTGAAATGGGTTTCAAGTCCTGTACTTTTTCTGTTGTAATAAGATGGTAAATTTTACCATGGTGATAATCACTTGACTAGACTTCATGCTTTCCAAGGGTTTTGTTCTATCTCACTGGTGAACGGTATTTATGTGATACCTGCTTCTTTCCAAACTGTCACCTTGTCGTTGTTTTGAGCATGTCAGCTGTGGTTTTTCAGATATACTCCATCATCCCGGCAGACAAGTCAGGAGGAAGGCAAGGAATGGCTGCGCTCCCATTCAACTGGAGGCCTCCAAGACACTGGCAGTCAGTCCCCTCTTGTTTCTCCTTCAGCTATGTCTTCATCTGCAACTGGAAAATATCACTTTTCCAACCTGGGTAAATGCTGTTTCCCTTCACTGTTTCTCCCACACTAGAATAGAATCATAAAATTCACCTGTTCATGTTTCTTAGTTTGCCAAACTAGAGAATTAATTTTAACATCTCCATCACCATATTGTGGTACCGCACTAATGAAGGGAAGTTCACGGTATTGTTCATGGAGTAGGCCTGGGTACCTCTTATTTTGCATACCGAAAAAAAGCACAGATTCTCTATGACTTGCCCAAAGAGAAGAAAATCCGAATTAGAGCTGGATATTAGCTTCTAGTTCAAAGCTACTCATCTTTTAGGATTCACAGCCAGTAGGATTCTTTCCAGTGATTTTATGTCAACCCACACAATAAACATTACTTTTTTCCTATATACAGGTTTGCTTTGGCATAGGTCTTTCCAATGCATTTCAGCAGCTGGACCTAGCTATAACTGCGTTGGGCCCAATCCAAATCCTATCCTTGAGTGCAATATAATATTTTAGGATGTGAGTCATATTTTAGATTTATTTGAGTACAGGTCAAGATTTGGTTCTTCAGGATCTTGTTTCAAGTTAATCCAACACAAATTTAGTTTTCTTAATAATTTTATTTTTTCTTTAATGCTTAATCAAAAACCATTTACGTGCACTGTGCTGGACACATACCCAGGTCACAATGTAGTTTAGGCCCTTACTGTGGAACTAGCAGCAACCTTTGAAGCATTCACACTTCTGTCACTCTGTCTCAGCTTATGGCATCTGTAGGTTATAATCACTCAAAAGAAATTTGATCAGACATACAAATGAAGTTGAACAAAGCCACTTTTAAAAATGAAATTGAATCCTGGCTAAGCAAGCCACTGCTTTGGATTTCCTCCATGTACTTGCAGTAGTTTTAGGCAGCCCTTTTTAAGCAGTGTTTTTCTCATTCTATCAATTTTCTGCTTACAATTATCTTCTTTTTCTTTTGTTCATAGTTCTCGTACTCACAACAGAGAGCAATAACATCAGGGTTTTTTAAAATTTATTTTGTCATTGTCTTTTGCTTCTTTCCATTATTTTAGCCCTATGGAATAATTTGCTCTCCCAACACAGCTGCTCTGGTAGTTTATGAATTAAGGCACATCTTGCATGACCTAAAATAAAAGTCCAAACACTGAGGCTGAATTTGGATAGACAATTAGCTTTTTCTTTTCAGCATTGAGTTCATGTGGTCCAGGTGAACCATACCCAGGCTTTTCTTCCTGCTGGCAAACAAACTCCAAAAGCTTAAAGCAGGTTCATCAACACTGTTCTGGATTTCAGCCACGAGCAATCGAACTGCTTCTATTTGTTATGATGAGATTCAGCTGGCCTCTGCAGGAATTTTAACCTAAAATAGTGGTAGGTGCTGTAGAAAACCAAAGGATAAATGTCTTGCATATGCTAATAAAATTTGGTCTTAGCAGCAGTCAGTAATATAGGTATATAACAATAAAATACAGATACTGATTTATTAGAAGAGCTGCTTATAAAAAATACTTATGACTTATTCTTTTTTAACTTTTAATTTTTTAGTCTCTCCCATTGATTTTCTGCCTTGGGCTGTCAAAGTGAACAAGTGTGTATTCAGACACCAGTGTTAGTATTATCATGTGTTTTACAGGATTAGTCTCATCCAGCTCCAGCTCCTCGGAGATCATCTGCTTCACCTTTTTGTGGTGGCTTTATATGTAGGAATTAAAGCCTTTCATTTGCTCAACAGCGTAAAGCCCACCTAACCATGCTAGTCCTACATTACAATTTTGTGCAGAACCAAAACTGATTTAATGGAAATGTGCTTCATTAATAAAGCTTTGTATTCCAGTGAGTCCAACCAACCTATCTCAGTTTAACCTTCCTGGACCCAGTATGATGCGTTCAAACAGCATCCCTGCACAAGACACTTCTTTTGATCTGTATGATGACTCCCAACTGTGTGGCAGTGCTACATCCTTAGAAGAGAGACCACGAGCAATTAGTCATTCAGGTTCATTCAGGGACAGCATGGAAGAAGGTAAGACTGAGTTGCTCTTTGGACCAGTGAATAGGCCCCAAAATAAGCCTCCGAAGTGTTGTAAAATTTTAAAATACTACTTCTGCAACATAAAAACTTAAATAATTTTGTGAAGATTTTTCTTTTTTAATTTTGTTGAGCTGGACTCACAGGACTTCCTTACCCTAAAGCATGGAAGATATTTCTTTCACACAGTAATATGCAATGCTCTGTGTGTCATACATGTATAACTCCTATATAAAAAATTTTGGAGGAAAGGAAGCCATTCTTGGAAAACTATTTTATTGGTCTTGCCTCTAAATTTGAAGTGTCTGAGCATACTTTGACTACTATGATGTTTTTCTTACTTAATTAAACTACTGTGATTGTTTTCTTAGTCCTGCTTCTGTATTTCCTTTTTTTTCCAAATGCCAGTGCTACTTGCATCCCCATTTATTTGTAGTAATTTCATTTCCCCACTTTCTCACAGCCTCCTACAGCAAACACTATGTGAATTTCTGTATTTTAACTCTGTCATTTAACCTGACCTCAATACTTTCTTTATGCAGATATTACTGTTGGTCTGGTTTCTGTAATGCTATGTACAACACCTGGAATCTGGGGAATTTTTTTTGTCTTGGTTATGGTTTTCGGTTGTTTTTTTTTAACCACAGAGCATCTGAGAACTCCTAGTTAAATGCATTGTAACATTTTCTTCTGCCTAACATTTCTGGTAAATCTGATTATTTGCAGAATTCCCATAAGCACAAAGTCCTCACTCCCTGTAATTAAAAAAAAAAAAATCACCCCCCCAAAAAACTACGAAACAGAAAAAAAGCTCCCCACTAAAATTTAGCATAGATCAGTTCTATGACATCATCTCATTAATCTTGCTTACTGCTAAGTGATGACAATATAAATGGTCTTTAGGTCTTTATAGCAAGCAAATAAAAAAGTCTTTCCCTAGCCCCAGAGCTCATAGATATGTGATAAAAGGGGAAAAAAGTGCTAGATGAAATAAGGGACAACTAATACTTTTACTGTTTAATTCCTTCTTCTGTATTTTAGATGATACGTCAGGCAGACATCTGGGTATGTAATACTAACAGTAGGGTGCAGGACAGATCAAGCTGTGAGTTGTCAGCACAGAGAGGATGGCTGACTGCACAGAAGCATATCACATAATTCAAGGACAGAGGTGACTACAGACTCATTGCTGAGGAACAGAAGAATTATCAGAGGAAACACTGGAAGAATAATAGAGAAAACAAGGGAAATAATTTATGCATAGAAAAAGAGGTGTTAAATCTAGAGTTTCAGTAATGGGTCACCAGTGACTTTGATGAAAGCTTTTCCATTGGTCAGGTTTCATATCCAGCTGGAATGGATAACCATGATCAACCTGAATAAATGAAAGTCAATGCAGCAATAACAAACAGTTTTCAGCAGTTTACAGTCATTAGAGATTAACATGAAATGATACTGTTGGAATGTCAAATGTATTTTATTTGATACAGGAGTTCTGAGGAAGGTTAAGGTGAAAGAAGTGAGGTAATGGGTAGAGCCACTGCACACAAGAGCAGGATGGGAGTTTAGCTGAGAGATGTAAAGCAGGGACTAAAAACCAAAGACAGATTGAAAGCAACAGTATTTCGTCAGTATACCACATCTTCATAAATATTTGCCCAGTTACAAAATTAGATTTAAAGCCTATTTGGCTAATCCAAGTAGTCTTGTATTGTGAGTTTGGCGTACAGATGCCAGGTAGCTATTAAAGCAAAATAATTTATTTACCAAACCTTGGAAGATTATAAATATTAAACAAGTTTCTTTTGAAACAAAAATGAAAACAAGTAATGAAATAATCTTTAAAATTCTCTGTTGGTGTGCCCTTCCTCAGGAGAGTTATCAGAAGCAGAAGGGGCAATTTTGTCTCAGTTTAGTCTTCACTTGCCATTTTCAGGAGGCCAGGAACACCATTTTTTCAGTTGAAGTCCTGCGACATTCATTTGGTGTTCTTGAGGCTGACTCTACTGATGGTTAGTGGAAAAATGGCACTACATCTTGCAGTAACCCCTTCACATGGGCTATGAATGCCAGCACGCATGGGTCTGTGTTGTGCTGAGGGGAGAAACCAGCTGAGCAAAACTTGGGACTTCATCCCATAGATTTTGAACTATTTTGCAAAACATAATCTCTTATTAAAATCAGTTTGCTCAGCTTTGGACAGGTGTATAAACAGCTCAATTTCTGGTTTCTCTAAAGAGTATATTTATCAAGTGATTTGTTGTCAAAACAACAAAAGTGATGCTTGACTTGCTGGTAATAACACTGAATCTCACTGGCTCGCTCTCCTACCTCTTACACAGAAGAGGGCTTTTTTTTTGTACAGAATAATCTTTTTAAATGCAGGAAAAAATATCAATAGTTTTTCTACACTGATGGCTCATAATTGTTCTTCATGGAAGATTGGTTCTCATTTTAAAAAGTTGTTTAGTTATTGAACTACGTGAGGGAAGTTTTATGCTTTCATCAATACTTCATGTTATTTTCCTTTTTTTAAAGTACACGGGTCCTCATTATCACTTGTCTCCAGCACATCTTCTCTCTACTCTACGGTGAGTATTGACATTTTAGAAAAAAGTTCTGCCTGTCTCTGTTCTTGTTCATTGTTCACAAAACTTTCAATGCTTTGAGGTTTAGAAGGATTAAAATTGTACTGCAATAAAGCAGGAACATTTCTTTTCAACTTTGGTATTACTGTCATGCTATTTGAGAATACATTATTTCCATCTTTTTAAGTGATTTGCTTAGAACTGCTTAAAATCACCTAGTGTATATTTTGAAAGCTAAAAAGGAGGTAATGGTCTAGGATATCTAAGGGGGGGGGGGCCTTATGCTGTTGTAGCTGATAATTTTGAGTAGTTTTGCTTATTTTCAACTAGTTTTCTAATTGCACAATTTACAAAGTCTTGTCATATTACTGTTCAAGGTAGACTGGAAAAAAACATTGCTTCAGGGTAAGGGAGATAAAATTAGCAGTTTAAATGCCTACTGATCTCTGCTGCAAATGACAATATTTAGATGTTATTTCCAAAGAGTGTCTTTAAAAAAATTATTAATCTTCGTTAATTAGAATAATGCAATTAAGTAATAATTGTATTCTAGCTCAAGCAGAAGTTCTGGTTTTGGGTTTTTTTTTCCTATATTTTATTGTTTTGGTGTCTTTTTTGAGATCTTCTGCATAATTTCTTGCTTCAGCTGTTCTAACAAGAAATCATCCATACGGAAGGAGCTAGACATGTTTGGACATTCCCTTGCTTTATACACAACAGTTGTTTTGCAACCTATTCGCAAACTACAATTACATGCTGTAGTATCCCTTTTTTACGGGAGGGCAACCCAGTTATCTGCTTTCATACCATGCATTCATGAATAGTCTGTCTCGTCTCCATATTTTTAGGTGTTGAATAGTGTCAGCTGACATCCCAGGAACGACATGGACGACTCTACCCAGAGCTGACACCAGTTCTTGCCTGGGAATACCGAGCCCATGCAGTCTGATGCATTTGTACCATTTGGTAGCCCTATCTCAATGCTAAACTCATGTTAGTTTGGAAAGAAGGTTGCATCCACGCACAATGTCTATCACAATGGTGCCTCTCCTAGTTCTGCGTAATCATAAAATGGTCTATACAGAGGCATATCTAAAATATCAGGTACACATGCATTAGGTTTGTCCAGGCCTTATCAGCAAGTTTCAAGCAATTCCAGTGCAGATCAGCCCCAGATTATTTTGGGGAGGTAGAATGTACATACAGACTGGCTGCACATAGGGTATGACTAATATTCAAAGCAAAGTTTCTCATGGTCTGATAGTGGAAAAATCTTTACTACTATTTCCTTGTCTATGAGATACTATGATTGTTTTGCACAAGGGGGGGCGGGGGGGTGGTGGTGTCCAAAATTATAATTCAAGCTTTGATATTGAATTTGAGAAGAATGTTATGAAACTGATAACAGAAAAAATCAAACTACAAGGTGACACAGGATGCTTTCAGTATCCAGTCAGTTAGTAATTCTGAAATATCTCTGCTCTGATGCTGTGTATCTTAGCAAGGGTTTACTAATACTTTCTATTTATATAACCTGCTAACATTCAAGATTACAACAGTATCTTGGAAAAATTATCTAAACCCCATGGTATTAGAGAACAGTATTTTTCCTGCAAAACAAACTTTAAACTGTTTACCCAGGCTCCTACTGTAAGTCAGTGGAATATCCTCTGAAACATCCAACTGTGAATTCACATTTCAGCCAAACACCACTCCTTAAATTATGGATTATGTAGACAAAATAATGGAAGTTATAGGAAAATCCTTAAAGGACAAGAAAGGAATTAGTATGACAAAATTACTAGGATTACATTTTGGGATGATTTTTTATCAGAATTTCTTCTGCTCGATCCATCTCATCCTGTGAAAAAAGTTTAAACTTTTCAGCAATCAATCATAAGATGATGCACAAGTGGAGTACTGAAACATGAAAGGTTGGCAATCACTATCACGTCAGCTGAAAGCAGAGGTGATACAGTGCAGTGCCCTATTTCCTCCAGAAAGGGATAGCTTCACAGGGATATGGCACATATAACTCACTTTCAGCTATTACTAGATTCAAGGAGGAGTACAAGAGCTTCTTCACCTTATTTAAGCATGCCAAAATCACTAAGCAGGAATACCAAAGCAGCTGCCTTTCCATAAGTATCTCAATCAAATATATTTATCAGATATCTCAAGCATTGCCTTACACCTTGATGCTAGTGGTTTTCTGCAGCCCAGTCACTGGAGAGATTCAGACACAGTGCTAAATAAAGATCAAGATCTTTATGTATTATTACCAAAGGATAGCTGAAAAACTTGAAGTTATTCTCTGAAGATTGTTTCTTTGAGAATTGGAATATGAGAGTCAGAAGAGACATTTCATGATTTGCTGCCATTGCAGCGAGTAAGTCCAATGAGACAGAAGTTCTGAGTTCACTAGCATTTTCTGTATGTATTGGCTTTCTTCTTGATTTGCATTTGGGTTTTCAGGACTTGCCTGAATAGACTGCAAATCTAACTTGTAGAGATATGCATGTAGAGAGACAAACGTTTGGTTTCACTGGAAAGTATGCCATGTAAGCAGACTTCGTAGACTGTAGGATTGAAGTACTGATTCAGTTTTGGCAGTGAATATATCTTGCTCTACGAGAAGTTGAAAAGATGTGTGGTAGTGTAAATTATGATAAGTTGTCTCCATTTTTAATCTCCTCCTGCTCAGTAGGAAAGAGACTGCAATTTTCACTTTTTTAGCTAATTGCTATATTTCTCGCACTGGCTCTCAGCATTAGCTACACTTAGAAGCCCTAGACCTCATCAACTGTGCTAAAGCAAGCTCAAAGGAGATGTGTAAGGACATGTCATTTGTATGTTAATATTTTAAGTCTTCAAAAAAAAAGAAAAAGTAATCCTTACAAGGGTGGGATGCATGCATATGATGGAGAAGTAGAGGGAGAAAAAAATTATTTCCTTTTAGAGCCTTTTGAACCAGTGGCTGAGTGCCGGCTTACAACAGTGTCAGCATGAGCTCTTAAGTGAAAACTGCTCAGATGTATTTGGTTGTCAGATTTTATTTAAGTTGATCGTATGCCCAGAATCCTGTTCTTTCTCTTTCATTTACTTCTTCCACTGCCCACAAAAGCTGACTTGTGGGAGCAACCTCTCTGAACTCTGGGAGAGAGGTAGTGCTTCCTTGTACAGTGAGGGAGCCATCTGGTAACAACAGGTAGCACTGCCTGCATCAGCGCAGGTTGGTGGTCTAAGGACGAGAGACCACATCCCCACATGGCAGTTTCAGGAAAAGGTCACCAACTCTAATTTTTTGGGGTTGTTTTTTTTTAGCTTTTCTTGGCACAGTAGAATTCACAGGGGGACGTGGTCTTTCTTGATCCCTTTGTGACCTTTCATGCACTACATATTTGAAGTAACAATAATGAGAATAAAATTTCAAATTTTTCTGTCAGCAGATCTCCTTTTTGTGAACATGGGTCAGAAAGTTAGTATGTGTGTCATATCAGTGCTGGCAAATAAAACAGTCATTATATTAAATCATTCCCATGTAGTGATGTCTCAGGTATTACAGTAGTTTCAGCCAAGAGCAGTTCTAAGTGCCGCACAGGGAAATATCATAGCACCACAGTCTTTTTAGTGACTGTTAACAAATAGGCATGTGTGGAAAGAGACATTTTCAAAAATGCTCCCATACCCCAGGCAAAGTAAGAAAAGTAACAAAAGTTGTGCTTAATACAGGCTTAAAAAAGCAACTATATTAATTTGTAATAACACAGATACTGCCGGATGTCAGGGAATCTTCTGAGGAACTCCTACCTTAGGTTTTCTTAGCCTTTCTAGTGTTATTTATGGCTAATTCTTCTACCCACATTTTCCTTTTACTGCTTACTTCTGATCCAGGCAATGTTAGACTGCTTCTCTGAATTTGGGCCACCTCAGGTCAAGGAGTAGATTGATCTCCAGTACATTAACTGATTCTTGTTTTATGTTATGCCATGGCACACCATTCCTTCCCATTACAATCCCACTGAAGCAAGATTTCGCTGTCTACCAAATGCCTCCTAAATTAGACTACTCCTATGCTTACAAATTTAATTCATTTCAAAGGTTTGCCTTGCAATGGTTTCGTTTCCTAGCTTATTGAAAAAGACTGCTGAGTAAATACCATCATTACATGACACAATACATAACAATAAAGAAAATATCTCAAATTATTAAATATTTTTAGCAAGTTTAAGCTGAAACTTTAACATGTCCTGATAGCCCTTAATATTTTGGCCGGTGCTCTGTGTGGAAGAAACTATTTTAAAGTGCAAGCACACCTCTCCCCTCACCTTCCCCCACACATGTTTTACTGGTATGCTGCCAACTTCTCTTAGCAGGGATTAGTCTATTAGGAATATTGCTTAATATTCAGTAAAGCAAATATAGTTCCAGGAGCCATAATAATCATTACGGTGTAAAAGTTTGCTGGTAGCAGACTAAGGTCCATGCAGTGACAGCACAGCAACTTTTCTTTTGTATCTTAGAAATATAGCTACAGTTTCTGCAGTTCTATTCCTGTTCTCCCTTTATCCACGGTTACATGTTGTCAGTATGCTGGCAAACTCTTTGAGGTTTCAGCTGGAGCCTTGCCAAGTAAGCTGAAAAGAATTCCATTTATTGTTTTTACTGCATACCTTCCTTAAATGTAATGGATCCGTGAAACTATTCATTTCACTCCAGTGTAACCAGCTTTTATTTTCTATTACCGCAATTATGTTGCAGGCTGTTTCTGAGCCATTTCTTCTTTGTTTTCTTCCAGGCAGAAGAAAAGGCACATTCAGAGGTAAAAACTTTTCTTTGTTTCTATAGTTGTATATTGTATTGTATTATTTTAAAGTTTATTGTTTAACTGCTATGGCTAAACTGCTGAGTCGCTGGGGGAAAGACAGCCTCTGTCTTTGTACCACTTTTTGAGAATTGGTGAAGAGCCGATACAGCTTCTAGTGCACTAGAAGGTGGGTTTTTAGCATTGTGATGAAGAATGCTTCCTTGCTGAAGTTCTGAAAAGGTGAAAAGAATCAATGAGAATCAAGCTTCTGAGTGGAGGTGTTGTGATACGTCTCATTTCAGACTTAATAGGACTCTGTACTGGATCTAAGGGACTGTGCAATTCTAGGTAATGTGCTGCCTTTAAGGAGAAAAATACTTCAAATGTTTGCTTTGAACTTCTCTCCCTTACATTTTGCATTATATTAAATTTCTGAAACTGACCACTTTGAAGGATTTCAGAGCAATGCAGATTGATTTCAGATATAAATCAAATCTGACATGGAAAACAGCTTCTTTCTCCTAACAGTGTATAAGAATGGGTGACAAGCCCAGGTCAGCAGCTGGATACAATTACAGCCTTTCTCAAAATGAAGTCCTGGTTGTATTAAAAGGGCATCAAGGAGTAGCAGCAATAAAATGCGGCACCAAGGGGTGCACTTCCACTTCACGGAGCCACATGCCTTCTGACTCCTGTGTTTATGCTGCTCCTATTTTTACTATTCCAATTGGAGAAAAAGTCAACTCAAAGATATTTTGAGGAAGTTAAACAAATAAACAATTCCTCCTTACTTGCCACAGCTTATTTCAATATAATTTCCACCTGAATTTTCTAAGCTCCTTTCTCTGAAAGTTAAAGCAAAGGAGCTGAAGAAGCATGCCGTAGCTCAGTAGTGCAAATGACAATTCCTCATTTCATTGCCCTTTATATAGGGCTGTACATAGAGGTGAAACTTTTCTTTCCCATGTATCTCTACATGGTGTTTCCCCGGTATCTAGGTCTGCTCCGTGATGGTCTTGCAGATGTTAAACATCACGTATGAGAACTGCCTTTGTATAGTTGCAGGAATATGATTATAGTGCAGCTTAAACAGGAAGGTCAAATTGCTATTGAAAGCAAAGAGAAAACTTGGAAAAAGAAAAGTGGGTGTCCAGGATGGACAACAGCTCAGTAATGTTCCTTTTGCTCTGAGCTAGTGTAAATGACCTAGCTCTTTATGTATCATAGATACACAGGAACTTGTTCATTCTTAAACTCGTGCAATATTGCCTGTTGGTTTTCATGAGAGCCATAAAATTAAAGTATCGCAATAGTTTTTACTAGTGAATGTTATGTGCTCCCTTTCCTGGGCTAGTTTTAGACATTTTACATCTCCAGTCTGGAATAATTTCTTTTATTTCTGAGTATGAAATGAATTTCAAAGTGAAACTCCATGCTGTGCTTAAGTTCAGTGCAATGCGTGGAGTCCCTGTACGATCTCAAATTGGGTTAAATGAGCTTAAAATGATGCACAAGCTTCATGCTAGGTATCTTTCCTAGCTGAAATGTAAACAGATAGTTCTCTTAAGGATTCTGTTTTTCATTACAGGATACAGGAGCCTTGAAATGAAGTATATTTTCATGTCAACCATCACATTTAAAGTTACTTTTTTTTTAAGTTGGCCAGCAAGTTTTTGAAAGATTATGAAGTTTAAAGAGGCTGCATGTTTGAATCTCTGGCACTGTAGGAAGTATTGTGTTAGAGAAAGAAAAAGATATTACTGTACCTCATCTAATTTTAGACATCCATGAAGGAAAAATCTGTGTCTGAGGTAGTCATCGAAGCCTTCTTCATGCCAGGCAGCTGGGGAGTACTTTTTGGCGCTTCATCTGAGTCTAATGTAGACATTTAACATATGTCAGTTGTATCACGTCTACAGTAAGGCAAAGTGAACCTCACGCAAATTCTTTCATGTTTCATAATCTCAGGTCTCATCCAGGGCTGCTGTCCTTGATTGCATTAAGGATATATTTGGAACTTATGGGACTTGTTAAAAAAAAAGATGACATTTACACATGTAAACAGGGGACTGTACATATGAAGTAATTAAGCATTTACCCATTTGTGCTCCCTTAACTAAGATCCCAGCTCATACGCTGGTTAAGTGCAACAAAACAGTTGGAGCAGCACTAAGTGCCAAATTCTAATAATTTATATTTCTGAATAGTTCTGAGAATAAAATGTGAAATTGAGATATTGTTAACCTATTAGTGATCCCTTAAGAAAACAAGAAAAAAAAACCATTACATTAGGAAACAGCTCAAATGCTGACAGCAGTCTTTTTTTTTTTTTATCTAGCAAATTCAGAAACTACGGAGAGAGCTGGTTGCATCACAAGAGAAAGTTGCTACTCTTACATCACAGCTTTCAGCAAATGTAAGTATTTTTACTTTGGTCATAAACAGTATCAGAGAATACATTATTAGATTGGCTGTTGGCTCTTACTGAATTCAGGTGCCAATGCATGGCCTGGGAGACTTATGCTATTTATTTATTTTCATGTTTTTCAAATTAATTGTTTCATTAAGTGTCTGTATTGCCTTAGCTTCAAGCAGAAGTGATCAAACACAGTGGAAATAGAAATGAGAGTTTCCACACTTTGGATGTGACAAGAGTCCTAGCCAACAGTTCAGTTTCATTCTTTCTTCAGAATCAATTAAAAAAAAAAAAAAAAGGCCAAAAGTGAGGAGAGCAAGGAGACACAACCAAAGGAAGGGCATGAACTGCAGATTCTGATACAATTCATTGTAGTTTCATTTTACAAAGATAAGACCTGCAAAATACAGATAGATGTGGAGGGAAGAACAGTATACAATTGTATAAAGAATTTATATGCTATAATAATTGTGCTGATATATAACTAACAGGGCTATTTCACAGAGAACTCCCTGGTGTTCCTTCCAATTGTCATACACTGATAATATGAGTTACTGAATATGTTATCAGAAAATAATACCAGGTAGGGAATGTAAGCTACAATCCTGTATAGTTATTATGGTTTCAGAATAAGTTACTGGGTAGTTATTGAACAATCTTTTGTAGAGTGATTTTAAATTTATTTCAGGAGATAACTATAGTTACCATATCCAGGAAAGTTGAGATGCAGTTGCAAGACAGTATCATTTTGCATTTCAAGAAAGCAGCTTCCTGATATCTTTGGCAAACTATAGAGTGCATTTCTTTGAAATGTGTATGTACTGAGTATTTAAATCTATATGCCATTTAGATCAATACTGCCATTATTTTCAAGGAATTCGGTTGGTGAAGTAGTACTGTGTTCAGGTTGTGGGAAAATAATCTCTAGCTGCGTGAGAGCTACTTGTTCTCTTAGGACTGCCACACGTGAAAATGTAGAAGAGCTACTCTTCGCACTTTCTGCTCTGTCCAGGTGGCTGCACAACACCTGTGGGTGTTTGTACCTCTATAGCAGTATGGGGTGCCCGTCTGTCCTGAGTTCTGAGAATGAACTAGTGGAGCAGACAATACTGGCATCATGCAATATTTGTAAATTCAAAAGCTGTATTCTGGGCTGGGTTATTAATTCAGGTATTTATAACCGTCATGCCTATCCTCAGTATGGGGTTCCACCTCTCATGTATTTTAGACACTGATCTTCATCTTTGCCAGATTGGGCAATTCTTCACTCACCCACCCTGAGAGCAACCAATTAAAACCAACACCAAGAGGTCAGAAGAGCTAAGCCAGCAAGTCTCGGGTACACGTTTTCTAACAAGACCATTGTTCTCTGCAGGGCACTTTTTTCTCTACCAAAAACAAAGGCTGCAGCAGCTCTGCCTTGTGGTGGGGAGCACAGGGAGGTGGGCTGTGGCTGGGCTTGTACACAGCACAACTGCAGACATCCCCACATCCACTGAGTGCCCTGTGAATGCCCACACAGCAGCAGCTGGTCTTATCCAGAAGAGTTAGCTTGATTCCTGCAGGCACCTGGACTAGTGAAAGATGTCCCTGCCCACAGCCAGGGCGTTGGACTAGATGATCTTTAAAGGTCCCTCCCAACCTAAATTGTTCTGTGATTCTGAGCAGTGTTGCCACATCAGTAAGATTAAATTGTTGGCCTGTGGTGAGCCTGAGCTCAGGTGCCTGTATTAGAGCTGGTGCCGTAGCCCCTCTGATGGGGATAACTCAGGCTCTTGGTACCATGTCTCACTTTACTCTGTGGGCAGAAAAGCAGTTTGCCCTTCTTTCCTTCCACTAGTTCTGAACACAAATCACCAGCATATTCCTTCTTGCTGATGTGTTGAAATATGACTTTCCAGTCTCCACCCTTTTCTAGTCACACCAGCAATGCTGTAACTTGTAACAAATGCAATAGTGTGAGGATTGCAGGGCATTCTCCCCTGCAACTGAAGAAATCAGGCCACTGTTTGGTTTGTTTGGGCCAATTGCACCCAATTTCTCCCCAGTGTTAGTAAGAAGTCATTGCCTATATCTCTAGTCAGTATTTCTTTGTGTGGAGTAAACACCATTCAGACTGGTATCTAGTAACATGGCCTATTCCAGACAGGTTTTCAAAATCATCACCAAGTTACAGTTAGATTTCATCCATATTTCAAAGAAACCGAGTCAAGCTAAAAAAATAATAGTTACAGTTTGGCTTGGTTTCCACTCAAACCACTTCTGCTGCATGAGTGAGAAACATGTTGGGTTTGATCTGTTTAACTCACATTGTGTTGGTTGGGCATCCAGTCCCACAAACTGCCTCTGGACTTCTGAACACCTAGTAAGGGTACTCATAGTTTTTCTACTGATCTAACTGGAAGGGTACCACTTTCAAAAGGGCAGTTAAAAAATATACACATGTGTATCTG
Source organism: Phalacrocorax aristotelis (assembly GCF_949628215.1). Taxonomy (NCBI): domain Eukaryota; kingdom Metazoa; phylum Chordata; class Aves; order Suliformes; family Phalacrocoracidae; genus Phalacrocorax; species Phalacrocorax aristotelis. The sequence continues at coordinate 175,581,905 of NC_134276.1, read as the reverse complement.
GTTTTTGCTTATCCAGAAGGACCACATTTATAAATCTGTACGTATATATATATATGTGCACACACACCGTATGTTGTATAAAGGTTAATTTAATCACGTTCTTTTGACTGTCACCCACCTTCTAATCTCCATGGAGACAGTCTTTAAACTCTAAACCTATAAGCAACCCTAAAGCTGATCCTTTTATCACACGGGGTTTTGAAATGATACTAGAGAAATCTTTCCTTTTTCCAAATCCCCAACATGTGGAATTTCCCTCAAAATTAAATATGTCAGGAGCATGAAACTTAGAGGCTTCAAATTCTCCAGATATGAACAAGGGCTTTAGACACCTTCACAATGAAAAATATCTTAAAATAAAAGTAGATATCACTAGCTATTATAAGTAAATTTTGGGGGGGGTGTGCTGTGATGAGATAAATACAAAACCAAAACCTGAAAAGTATTTCACAATAAGCCTGGTTCTGAGTTCTTTCTCTGCTACTTCTGGTACAGAAGAAGTAAAGCATTAAAAAAACCCCACTTCCACATAAATCCAAAGGATCAAAAGAGACCCCTTTCTGTACTAATTCTGTTTAAGCACTTTCTGTAAATAAATTCTATGAAGTCTCACTTAAACATCAGGAATAAAATCCAACTTGAAAACAGAGTGTATATACAACCTTTGAATTGTGATATGGCCTCTGAAATTTAGTCTAATTACAGAATTGATATTTAAATGCCAGCAATTATATACTTTTCATAAAAATTATGAGTAACTAACAAATATTTTGTTTAATTTTACAAACTTATGACAGACCCAGATGGGCTCCTAATTTTCATGAACTTATAGTGTCTTAGCAATGTTTTACTTGCATGTATTCATTTATCATTTATCTCCTAATCCAAGAGACACACTTTACCAATCCCTAGAATTTAAAGGAGGAATACTCCTAATCACAAAAGCCGGAACTTATCCTCAGAAAAGAAATCAAAACCATGTTTTACTCTCTGAATGGATAATACTACTATGACCCTCATTTTGAGTCACATTTGCACTCCAGTAGGCTAAAACCTAAATGAGCAATAAATCTAATGCAGAAAAAAAGTTTGGTCACTCTGCCTATCTTTTCTGTAGTTACATCCATCTCTAGCAGGCAGAGCACTGTATGAACAGAGCATCTTCTGCAGTGCCTTTGCTGACCAGAAAATTACTCAGTCATTTCTGATGCCTTTGCTATGAATGCAATCATCTTAGCCTTAGTCTTAAGCTCCCTCAAATTTCCATACTTTCAGTGTCTGAAAATGGGCAGAACTTTTTTCCTCTCTGTAGTCTGCAGAAGGAAACTATTAATAGCCAGAAATCTTGCTCCCTCACAGTTCATCTCAGGCCTGAATTTGTTGTTACCCTCTTCCTTTGTAGAACTGAGCAAAAGTATTGTATGTGAGTGAAAAAAAAGAGCCTTTTATTAATCTCATTTCAACAATATTAATGTCTGTCTTTGCTTCATCTGTTGGTGACAGTAGTACATGTGGCATTAAAAGACTGCCAGACTGAAATATGGCCTATTTAATCAAGCCTTTATTTGATATATTATTTTATATCAAAATCTGTCAATTGGAAGTTATAGCATTTCTCAGGCATTTTGGAAACCTCTCCTAAGACTTTTCTTATTTGGTTTCATTTATTATTCAGCTTTTGTTGGCTGGACTCAAGTACTATGCTTGATTTCAGCAGTTTATTTCATTTGATTAACCCCAAAGTGTTTTGCCTGCATATGATTAAGTTCAAGCAGGGCCCAGCTGTTGTTTGGATGCTTAATTTACAGATTTTTCTGAGATTCTGGCTTTTCCCCTGGTGCGTGTTTCGATATTGCTGAAGGACAAATCTCAGTACTAATTAAGAAAGGGCCTGTTTTCAGTGCAGAAAGTGTCCAACCAGCAGACTTCCTACATGACTGACAAGGGCTCAAATTCCAGCGAGCAGCCTGAACCCAGCCTGTTCGGAGGGACTTTGATCGGTGCTCTATACTGTATAAAGCTGAAGGGTGCATGCTTGCAAACTGTAGTAGACCCAGGATGCCAGTAGAAAGCGGAGGGGGTTCGCTGGCTAATACTCTTGTTTGGCCAGCTCTGAACCACTATCCTACAGCCAAACAACAAGATAATAGCAGGCGGCGAACAGAAAAGGTCACCAGAAGTACAGTTGCCTCTTGCAATCAGCCCGATCCCTTCTGGCCTCTCACATCTCCTTTCATTCAGCCGTGTCAGGTGGGAGGAAATTTATTTTTTTTTACCTTTCTTTTATAAACCTGAACACCACAGGTCAAATTGAAAAGTCTGTCAGCAGATAGTTTTTGGGTATGCCAATGTCATGTCAGGATGGGCTGTAACCCTAATAGATGAAATATTTGGGGTTTGGCTGGCTGGGATTGCTTACTAAGAAGGAAATTTTTAAAATCGAACTTGTGGTCTTAGCACTGAAGTCATGCCCTGAATATATATCTCTTTGACTAATTCCAATGGGAATTTCACATGTTAATAGAAGCCAAAATTAATCCATAAGTGATGGATCTACAAATTAAGAGCGGTGCATTATCTGTGTATCAATTAAAATGTATAACACATTAAAGATGGATATATTTTGCTGTAGGCAGACTTCCAGTAATGCCCAGTTACTTAACTCTAATTCCAGTGTATCTGTTTTCAAGTACAAATGCTGCATTCAATTGTGAAGATATATTTTTACTTTAGAATAAGAGTTATTTAAAGCACATGCATTATTCAGGCTATTTTGTATGGTATTCAAAGTATGTATGTCATGAATAAAACTACTGAATCTAACACAGCCAATCCCTAAAGTGTGAGGAATTGGGTATAACTTTTAAAAAAAGTTCTATTCCCAAATATTTTTACGAGAATGAAAGAATGGATCCTTTTGGGTAAAGTAAATAATCCTCAGAAATTGAGGATTACCAATTCAATGAAAATCAATTACCAAATTTATAAGTGTAAAAGAAGTTTCCAAACAGAATTTTAAATTTTGAATTAGCATTTTAAAGTCACAGTTACTTCTATTTGTTTCAATTGTTTTGTTTTCTGAATTATTTTACATTTAACTATTTAAATGAAAAGTCTGATCTTAGATGGAAATATATACACACATATGTTTTATGCATACTTCCACACACATAAATATACTGATAATCTAGCTTTTTTCAAACTAACTTTTCTTATTTTGTTACATAATATTTCTTTTGGGACAAATGTGCATAAGATTTCAATAAGTAGGAATTCCCTAGACTGCTGAATAAATAAACATTTGCTACCCTGGGGAAAGGCAGCACACTTTATTACTCTGAATGTAAAATTAATACCTTATATTTCACAGAAGAGTATTCTGTTGTAATAAACTTTTAAAGTAATGAACAATGTGATTGAAGGTCTTTTCTTGAATAGTTTTTGGTTGATGGGCCTTTGAATTAAGTTTCTTTTTCTTTAGCATATCAAGACCTGACAGTCTTTATCTCAAATGAGTTAGAGAGGATCCATCATCTTGATCCAATTACGTTTATGATGCAAAAATTTTAGTGTGCTGCTCAAAGAAGGTAATATACTCTGTCACAGGCTGAATTGCATTAAGAATCCATAGCTGTGACATGGCTGTCTTTCTCTAAAGACTATCAGACAATAACCTAATGGTTTCAGTGACCTTTGATGACATTTTTAATGATGCTTTATTGTTCTTAATTTTTCCTATGAGTTCCTTAATTTTCCCTGTAAGTTCCTTGTGGTTTATCATGTACAATATAAGCTGAAGTTGTAGTTACTGAATAGGAAAATACTTTGTACAAATATGCATGGTTAGGTATCAAAGAACTGTGCTTATCATGGTCTAATTGTGAGAAACAGACAAAAGCAATGCATAATTAAGCAAATTATTCCTCTTTTCAAGCACTCAGTCCCTCTGTTATTCTCATGTTAAAGTAGAACCGAAGGCCATCAGCCAAGCCATAGATGTGTTTATGAGGCAGGGAACAGAAAGCTCCATTAGTTTCCTGTTAAACACTTGTAATGAAGAGACATTTGGCTATAATTCTCTGGTAGTGCAAATACTTTCTCTCTGGTTGTGTTCTGGGTCAGTGGTCATCATTTTTGGAATTAAAACACCATAAATCAGTCTGGATATTTTAAATATGTAGCTATTTATTAAAGTGAACATTAAATTTAAAAACTAGTTACTTTTATCTTCTCAGAGGAAGAGAGTAGTGAAAACAACTGAAAGCCATAGTTTCCAAACTAGCTAGAATATCTTTATATCCATTGACAGGTTCCAGAGATGCGTTTGACACATATTCCAGGTTCATTTATTTAAACTTATAACTTCAAGAATATAGCCTAGGTTATAAATATTACAATAGAAATATACACAATTACTAATTAATTTTTCAGAAATTCCATATGTATCTAGTCCCATGTTTATCAAAAGTTAGTCCTTGGGGTACGTATCCTTTACCAGAAGAATTATCTCTAAGGCATCCCAGCAGATGCAGAAGGCAGGTGGATTGACCGCTATCCCCATAAGTAACTAAATAAATTATTTGCTAACAATATCATTTACAAGGAGTAAACTTGTAATAAGTTTAATAAGTGGAAAATAAGGAGTTTACGAGATACTGAAATGTTTATATCGATCCTAAAGGGTTTACAAAACACAAAAGCCACTTATCAATATAATAGCTCTGAAGTGCAGACACAGAAGTGGGCCATTATTATATATCATAATCTTTTTTTGTTTGAGGAATAGTACACAGACCAAAGCGGCAAGAAGCTCTTTTCCTTCTCCTAAAGTGCATAACAGAATCCTTTTTGGATTATGTCTTTTTCTGATTATGCCTCAGAATCAGTACAACCACATGCATTTGAACAATTTCAACTATGCTTGTACAAGCATGCAAATCTGTAACTGCAAAACTTGCCAGAATCTGTGTGTGCCTGTACTGCTAAAATAAAAAATAATTTTTCTCAGTGCAGAAGCTCCGTTAATCCATTTATGCATATAAATATGTTGTGAGTTATATTTCCAAGTGTATTGCAGTGCCTATGTTTGAAAACTTTGCCTATTACCACTTTTGAGATGGTAGAGGGAAAATGTGTGTTTCCTTCTGCTTTTAATATTTGGTGTTGTGAGAGGAATGGATGGAATTTTATGGAATTTCATAAAAAATAATTTCTTACTTTCCCTTGGCTGTACAAGCCAGCTTAGCTTGCTGATTTCCTTATGACCACTTGCCCTTCTTTGTCTACAAAGCTCGATGTCAGTTAGAACCAACAAAGAGTTGATGTATTGTTTCTATAAATTTTGCTTGCACAGAGATAGAGTGTAGGGTGAATGTTGTTAGAAAAGAAAATAAATCTTTAATTTCTTAAATCTTTTAATCAGTTTCATCTTTATTGTTTTTGTTATTGAGAAGTAGGACTTCCAATTTTCAAGACTGTCTTTTACATATACATTTGCACACATGTATAAATATTACATTTTATATGAGTTTTTTACTACATTTTTACACAAAACATGCATACATATATATAATCAATATAAGATGAATAGACTAAGTAATGATCTTTTATAGAATTATGATATTTTTTGTTTGAGTCTCAGGATTCCTCTGAAGTGTTTTATTTGTGAGGTTAAAGTTTACCTTTTAAGACAAAGGACTTGAATTCCTGCATTGAAGTGTTCAGTGATTGAAAATAATTATTCCTGGACTTCTATCTGGGAGCAAACTTCTTTTGGTCAATATATGGGTAAACTCAAAGCAGGGCATTAAATCCATAATTCTTTTCCATACCTGAGATGATCTTCTTGGGGGCTGAAGAAGCCTGAGGAACACTGGGCTCTTTTGGCTGCTTCATCTATCCAAGTAAGCTCAGTCTGAGTTTAAAACTAATAGAAAAGAGCTGGAGAAGATGAGCGTGGAGGGAAAAAACACTTTTAAAAACCAAACACATCTGGGAAAATTGTCCCATTGTCATGATGAATATTGTATTTTGTTTCTTTCACAGGCTCATCTAGTAGCAGCATTCGAAAAAAGCTTGGGAAATATGACCGGCCGGTTGCAAAGTCTAACAATGACAGCTGAACAAAAGGTACGTGTACCAAAGCAGATGCTTTAATGTGGAAAACAGTCAGCAGATTATATTAGAGTTTTGTTTAAAAAACACTGAAAGGAAACAGGGGCAGCTGTGACAATAAGACAGGCAGATCTTTCTTTAATGGCCTTTGAGATCACATCTTCATAAAGCTCCACAAGAATGAAACTGTGCAGCATCAGGTTTACACAGACAATATCATAGGATAGTTTGAAGATAAAATCTTTAGCTTCCAGATTTTAATTAAAACATATGCGACTCTAGGTTTAATCCTTACTGAAAGATCCTGTAACAAAGACTGGTCATAACCTGATGGAGTGCTTCATTCCAGCCTGCCAGCGTTGTCCGAATAATAGAATTATGGGAAAGGAAGAACTTTAAGTAGAGAAAAATGACTCCATTCAGAGAGTTAATGCAGGTTAGGTATCATATCCATGAGTAAACACTTTTAGTTTTCACTGTGCTGTTTTGACTATTGAGGAAAAAAATCCAAACCAGATAGGTAGTAAATTTAATGTGAGCCTTTGTACCAAGCTTAGGATTAAGAGGCTGCTTAACACCTTCCAGGACTGAGCTTCTGCAGCTTTCATTTTGAACAGTATCCTATAAATGGGCAGGCCTCATTGAGCCAAACTGTGAAAGAAACTGTGTATCAGTGAGCTATTAGTCACCACTGGAGTCAGTGTAGCTGTCTATAAAAATAACATTTCACAGTCTGGTTGAGCACCAACAGATAAAATGTGGTGAGACTCAACGTGAACTGGATAGAAAATATTTGTGTTGCTTGCTTTTTTTCCATCTTAAGCAAAAAAACACAATGGAATTTTCTTAAAACCAAAACTTTTTCCTATTTTACAAAGTATAATTTCCCTCAGGAAGTTTTCTTTCCAGAAGAGGTTAAATGGTGACATTGAAACAGGTCATCTCCAAGGTTCTTTCCCAACAGATTTGGAACATGTTCTTTTTCTTCTCTTCTTTTCTCTGTTATTGAGGTTAAATTCCTTAATCCTCATTATATAAATACAGGCTGGAAGGACAGGTTTAATACTGCAGTAATAAAAGCAATTTTTTAATTAAAATTTGCTGTGTATTCTAATATGGAAGTTCCTGCACTTGAGTAATTTTACTTCACTTGCATGACAGTTGCTCTTAAAATGGGAGAGGGTTTAATTGAATTATTTTTTAGCAAGTTAAATCTTTTGAAAAATATACAAATTCAGGTTGAGATTCATCCATTAAACAGTAACCTCACATACTAAGGGATGCAATTCAAATTTTATCGTCTTTCACAATAAAATTGTTGGATTTCTCTTAACGTTATAATGGATATTCAGTTGAAACCCTTTTTAGATTAGTCTTTTATTCTTAAAAACAGCATGATTGCTTTATATAGAATGAATTCAAAAGAATGCATTAGCTGAGTTTAATATCTTTGGAGAGAAAATATGCATTTTACTTAGCTGTTGCCCTTATGTTCACCCAACCAGTCCCATGAACTTCCGTTTGACCACTCTTATCTTGTCATTTTTTTTAACTTAGACAAACATCGTTCTTGTGCCGTATATTTTGAATTCTCTTTGCTCTTCCCACAGGAATCTGAGCTTATAGAGCTAAGGGAAACCATTGAAATGCTGAAAGCCCAGAATTCTGCTGCACAAGCTGCTATTCAAGGAGCCTTGAATGGTCCCGATCATACCCACAAAGGTATGTTTTTGTCACTATTAAAATAAATAGAGAGTTTCTCCCCAGAAAAGAAAAAGCTAAGTCACTACTTTTCCATTGTTTTGGGGACTCTATTGCAAGGGCAAGTACATTCTGCAGTGCATGGTAGACATACTTGTGGTATTTCCAGAGCTGGAAACCTTGCATGAGCTTCCTGTTTGCCAGAATTCCTGGAGCCTTGTCTTCTCAGAACAGGGTGGCCAGGATTGCTAAGTGTCAAGACTTATCCCTGTTGTTGCAGTTGTGTATTGAAGTACGCCCAAGACACTAGTGAACTCATACGATGAAACATGGTTAGTCTGGAAATCCAGTGTAAGTTGTAACTCTGAAAATTGGTGTACTCATTGTTAAGAGATGGACTGACAACGGCTCATCTCCTTCACGAGGTGCAGAAAAGCAGGCATTTTAAATTCCAGATTCTGAATTAATTTATCATAGCAGTTAGGTAGATGTCACATGATAAACATATACTTTGAAAGTGCCTGTTGATAAGCAACAGCAAAGGAATTACTTGAAGAAAATAACAACAGCATTCGTTTTTGAGAGTGTCGTTGATCTTTCTTTAAAGAGGTCATTATTTAGATGTTTGCCTTAAGGTCATTTCATTGCATGACTTAAGTATAGGAAAGCTAAATTCCAGGAATTAAAAAACTAATCTAAAGACTAATTTCCCTAGGTATTAGTGGGTATGTTCTGCAAGAATATTCTCCAGTGATTAAGATATAGTTATCAGAGACTTTTAAGAAATTGAAACTCAAAAGCCCCACCAACCGTTTATAACATTCTCTGCTTCTTGGTTATTTTATTTCATTCATTTTTAATAAACTTCTGCCTGCTTTTTTCTATCATGGCATATTAGAAGGTAGCATCTGAACACTGATTAGGCCTGCTACAAATCGAGTAGTGCCTATACTCCTCAGAAAAAGAACTGTAGTACATTTGGTAGTAATAAGTCAAGCAATCCATCTGTAACAGAAACTGCTTGGCTATGAGGTTATGCCTGCATAGATTGCTGTGCAGGGTCATTGCCTTCATGCCAATAAGACCCTAGTTTGGAGAAGCTCCTAAGTGTTAGCCTAATTGTATGCATCCCCATTGACGCCCATGTGGTTTCTCACAGGCTGCAACAGCTTGAATCCAAGCCACTGCAAACATCAATGCCATTTATGTTCTTCTAGGCTCCCTTTGAGGCAGAAGATGCTATATAAATACAAGAATGATTATTATATTGAAACAGAGACAGATGGATTTCACAGTAATTTCTTCTCTTTAGATTTACGTATAAGGCGGCAACATTCTTCAGAAAGCGTTTCCAGCATCAACAGCGCTACAAGCCATTCAAGCATTGGCAGTGGTAATGACGCCGACTCCAAGAAAAAGAAAAAGAAAAACTGGGTAAGTGCTCAGCAGGTTTAAACCTATTTTTTAGCTATTACGTAATTTCCTAGTGCCCGAGTAGCATAATGGAACACTTCATCTACAATATTCTTGTAGGGCCGGATGGATACAAAGCAATTCACATGTATCCATACTGTGACACTACCAGCAAAATAAAAATTGTTGAATATCAGCAGGGAACTATTTGCAAAAATCAGTATAATTTAAAAACAAAACAAAACAAAACAACACCTTAAAATAGCTGTTGTGATCAAAACCATCTCTGGGCCACATTGAAACCCTGTTTGAATTTTCAACAGTCAGAGTTTGATTCAAAGGCTTGACTCAAATATGTTATGCAGCTATGAAGGGAACAGAAATCTATTAAGAACACTCATGTAAAAGTAGTATGATGTTTAAAGAAATTAAGATGCTTCTCAACTGGAACACACAAATACCATGTAGTTCTAAGGGTTTAAGCAAATACTTTCAGTAAATAATCGGAAACTATATTTTTGTTGTCTTAAAAATATTACCTGCATAAACATTTGTTTTAAAATACTGATCAGCCTTCATTCCCTTGATTTGTAATTCCACACTCTTTCATGTTTCTGCAAGGTGAACTCTAGAGGAAGTGAGGTGAATATAAATCACGGAAAATTTGGCATGCATCTATAAAGAACCCTATCTTGGCATGATTGCTGTTTATTTTGGCAGTAGGCTTTTATACCTTCTAAAAACAGATTATCCTGTATGTCTTCTCAGTTTGTCTCTATTCATTTTAATCTCAAAGTTCAGATTATAGAAAGGGGGAGTGTAGCCAAAATCCATTTCTTTCTCATTAGATATCATGAGCTGGAAAGGACTTAAATAATGTTTCTCTGATCAGTGGTCACACTCCCCACTCTCCAATTATATCATGAAAATAACGTGTTTGAGAAACTCATTTTTCATAGAGGAACCAGTTTGTCATTGAGTTCTACACAATTCTAATCAGAACAACTTTATGAAAATAAAAACAAAAAACAATCACTTTTTTCCTAAGATGAACAACTTCTGTATTTAGACAAAGGTATCAACAAATGGGCTAGTTAAAATTCACTGCAGACAAAACTGCTGTCATCTTGGCTCCTGAAATAAATGGCTCTTTGGCTATTCTGTCCCTTTTCAATGCTGGATAAGAGCTTCTAGAGGGAAAAGGCAATGCTTGTACATTCAGAGATCTTACTACTCTAAAGGAAACTGCAGCAAAGAGTATATACCTTTCAGCTAACATCCTTCTCAGCAGTACAACAAAGCAAGCCTCAAGTCCCAGCTTAAATCCTCTCGCTTGTGATCCAAACCACAGCATTTGCATAGTTTGGCCATTCAAATTTTAAATGGGGAAAGTAAATTGGAAAACTCAGTAAATTGGACTTGTCTTTTTATTTCAGCATTTAGTAACAGCAGGTTCTGCCTGTACCTAGATGCAAAGTGGTTATTTAAAGCCAGCCCTTGAAGGGAATGCCATGGGAATGGGATTCCACTGGGGCTTAATGGTTTTAAATGAGCACCCCTCTCCCATAGCCCTACCACTCAGCCCTGCACTTTTCCATAGCATTACTTTTGCGCTGCGCTGGATTAATAAAGTAAACAAAAAAAAGCACTGTATCATGTTTTTAGAGATACTGTGTTGCATATGTTAATCCCTTGCTTCTGTATACTGACCTCAGGCAGTGGCTAGGATGGCATCTGCAAACTAACTCTTCGAAACATGAGCTGCACACAAATTGCTGTGACAATGAAAATAATCTTGCTCTATGTTTGCTTTCCAGCTAAGAAGCTCTTTCAAACAGGCCTTTGGAAAGAAGAAGTCCACCAAGCCTCCTTCTTCACATTCGGATATAGAAGAGCTGACAGACTCCTCTCTTCCTTCCTCGCCCAAATTGCCTCACAGCTCAGGAGAGTGTGGGGCAACATCGATGAAACCATCGCAGTCAGCATCTGCGTAAGTCCTTCTCTTGGCAAACTTTTCTTCCCAAATGGGTTGGACTGTGAAACAGACCTCCTCAAGGGTGGCCACTTGCAGTTCAGAACCCATTGCCAACAGCCGTGATCTTTTAATCTCGTGCTCCATCAATTTGCCAGATTTCTTGTGAGCTTCACTCCATTTACACACTACTTTTCCAGCAGCTCTTTCTTAGGTCATTCTCTCCTTTTTTCACAGCCTTTATCCAAAATCGTCTAGCAGTACAAACTTCTTTCCAAATACATATCCAAAAGCTTATGTTGTGCTCCACCTGCATCATTAACAACTTTTTCATATCCACTCAGTAAAGGCCAAATATTACAGTTTCCCTGCTTCATGACATACTAAAAATATTTTATTTTCCAGGCAGTTATGAATTTTTTACAAGATACTCACCCCTTCTGTTATTATCTACTTGGTAGCTACTAATGTATATAATTTTTAATCTATTTCCCCTCTTTTATCAGTTTGGATTTTTTTTCTGTGGGATTTTACTTTTATTTTTTATTCAAATCATCATCTTTAAGGTTTCAGGACTGAGACCATCAGTCAAAAGCTGTCACATTTCTTCATTATTTTTTGGATGTCTAATAGATCCTTCTTACACAGTTCTCAGTTCCCATTCATATTCTTCTACCTAATTTTTTTTTTCATTCTGCTAAACTCATAACTTTTTCCAATTTGGGGAAATCAACCTCTCTGATCCAACAAATGCATACTACTGATGCCAGTCTTACTTTCCTTGTCCTGAGAATAATGAGGTCAGGACTACTCTTCCTTAAAGCACCTGGGGAGTTCTAGTCTTCTGTCTGATTACTGAGCTTTAGAATAGAATTTCCCTGCTTTAGGTTAGGTGCCTTTTATGATTAACTTTTTATAGACGCTAATGATTTCTATAAACTAGGTTTATGAGTTTGACAGCAAATATTCCCAGAAAAGAAACCCTTCCACAATAAATGTTTTTTCTCTCCTCAGATTCCATGCAGGCCAATGAAGAAGAACTCATCTAGATCTCTAGTTTTGTTGTTCTTTTTTTTTTATAGGAAGCTCACATTTTTGTGGTTTTAGGTATATACATGTTTTTGGAGGAGGACATCTACATGTTTGGGACCCTTGGGTCTGATTTGTTATCAACTAAAAAATCACTGGTAAAAGTCTTAATAGAAGGTGCCTGAACTTAAACAAAACACTTTTATCCCACAAAATTATTTATTCGTGATTCACAGATCTGCTTTTGTAACCTTATCCTGTTTCCCTTCCACCAACCCTGCTTTTTCCTCTGTCTCTGACTAGCTCTCTAGATGTACTTGTGTTCCCAGAATTTATCACGGGCAAAACTACATACCTAGTCTTTCATTCCAAGCTCTTCCCATGACCATTTATTCTTTGCGCCTCAACTTCCTAAATTTTGTCCAGTTCATAGCCTTCCGGTTCTTCCTCCATAATATTTTTAAAACCTGATCTTTCTGATTGTATTATTGCATTTTTTGTTATTGTCACCTTTCTACAAAGGATGACATAGACTCCTTCCCTTCCACTGAGAGATCACATAAAATATATATATATTTAGATTAATTTTTCTGTTATGCTGAAAAAGTTACTTTCTTTGGAAGACTTGGTTTTCCATTGCATAATTTAAACTTCTGTGACCTTCAAGACTTTTGATAATTGTCAGGACCTCTGTTCAAAGATCATAAGTGACTTATTCCTTCTACCCAAAGCAGCCTACTTATTTTAAAATCCTGAGACCGTAACAAGAAACAAAATGTAAAACACTTTCTTTCTAACTACATTGAACCTTTGCCTGAAGTCAAATCAGGCTTCTGAGCTTCTTTCTGTGAGTGCTCAGGAACACTAACTCCTTTTTGGTTTTCTTCCTTTTGATGAAGTCTCATCTTCTTATGTAATGTTACAGTTGTAGGAGCTGAGTATTGAAGAGCTCTGGAATCTGCAAAAGAACATTCAACCCATACTTTCTGCTTCTATTCTTGTTATATTATTGGCCTAGACAGCTTTTTCCTTTTTATTCCAGAACCATAGCCCTGCTTTCTGCTTAAGTTTTATCTTCTTTAAAGCTGCCTTGCTAACATCTTTTTGTCCATCCCTTCTCAAGATATACTGCAAAAAAGCCAAAAAAGAAAATAGCTGACAACTAGATACGTGAATTCCCAGTTGTCTGAGTTGTTGTGTGAGATAATATATGCATGTAAATAAAATTTCATTTTTTACTTCGTTAGCATAGGTATAGGCACATCCAACCAAGAACTGTATCATAATATTTGGAAAGAAAAATCCTAGTATATGCCTTTATTAATTTTTACTCACACTTAAAATATTTGTGCATGTTGTGAATATTCATTATTTTCCTTCTTCAATATGTCATACCTTTTATTTGCCATGAACATCTTCATCTTCCCTTTGCTTACACTTTCTTTATATATTTTCTTGACCTGAGTCTCATGTTCTAAACCATTACCTTTACTTTCTTCCAATTGCATCTCTCTAATACATGTGTATGCAGGTCATCTCTAGTCTGGGCACCAAAGAAAAGGCAAAACGGTCACGTGGTCTACAAGCATAGATCCCGGTAAAACTGAGTGTGGGGCATGGAGTTGTATACCCAACTGCTGGCCTGAAGAGTGCTGCATCTTCTTTCCCAAAATGCATTTGCATGCATTCTGGCAATTAAAAGTTGACCTCTGTTTCTTGTTTGTATATTAGTAGTAATAATCACAATAATAATACTTATTATTATGAAATATTTTTCATATTTAAATTGTTCTGCAAATATTAACTATTTATAGTGACAGTAATAAAGAACAAATAACATTTAGTGAATTGACTTAAAATATTGTTTAGTGTAACGATGTAGCCAAAATTCAGTGGTTTATGTTCTACTGGTTCTGTTATGCAACAGATCTAGGTCTGATGAAGACACAGAGAGCCAAAAGAGTCTCACATGAGAACTGGACATTTGTGGGTCCCTGGGCCAGTTATGTTTTGATCTTGTCTTAGAACATAATGGTTAAAATTGTTAAAATTAGTGCTTAGGAAAAATAATCACACGGTGATTGCTTTTAATTCAGTCTTTAAGGAAAAAAAAAACCAACCAGTATGATTTCAGACACCGTACATTACCAAATGACAGACTATAGGCAAAAAGTCAACCATCACAAATCAAAATAGATCATGAAGTCAAGGACTGTCTCTTTGTCTACTGTTCAAGACAGGGAAAACTGTTGATGCCTAACAGATAAGAAATATGAGTAGTACAGTTTAATCAGCATACTTCAGTTCTGACTATCACTGCTTAGGAAAGTCATAACCTTTGCATCAAATAAATTATGCAGATACAAAATCAAATTAAAACCAATGGGTGATACACACTCAAAAAAAAGATTTCTGAAAAGTTTTTAACAACTTTTTTTTCACCATAGTGAACTATCTAACTAAAAGGTATAGGTATAAAAGCAAGCTGATCATTTCACCTGGATAGGGCTTTTTTCCTTCTTTAATTTGCAGTTTGAGCCTCTTCATATTTCTTTGATAAGATTCTTTCTTCACTCATAGGTTTCACCAGCAGCAAGCATTTTCTGTACTTTGATACTTTGTAATGACACTGCTTCGGGGCGAGAACCTTCCTTTAATCTCCTGCCTGTTTCCTGCTCCTCTTTAGGATCTGTGAGTGCACAGAGGCAGAGGCCGAAATTATTCTCCAGCTAAAGAGTGAGCTGAGGGAGAAAGAGCTAAAATTAACAGACATTCGTCTTGAAGCCCTCAGCTCTGCACACCATCTGGATCAGATTCGAGAAGCCATGAACCGGATGCAGGTCAGTGCAGTAGCTTAAGTGGTGACAGAGGTCCACACCAAATGTATGCCTGGTGTATTTCCTTTCCCAGTACTTCGTTTCAGGTACCAAAAAATGTCAGTACAAAGTAAATTGCTAGATTGACAGGACTTCCAAAGGATGGGTATGATAAGTATTCGCCTTGTACTAATGATATCCTTAGCATTTATTTTAATCACTAAAATGTGTCTAAATGATATGGAAGGAGACATAATCCCTGCCCAAAGGATATTTGTTATCTAAACCCTATGACTGGAGAAAGCAGCATGACAGACACGCAAATCAAGAAGTGATTTCCACAGAGCTTTGAATCCTTGGGCCATGTAGGGGGCGGGGTTATATGTGCATACTCTCCCATCATTTCTGATTCCTAACCTAGTTGTGGCTTGCCAAAGCAAAGAATGTAAAATTGGACTAAATTATTGTATTCAGCGTCATTAAAATTTCACTACATTTTTTTGTGACACTGCTCCGTATCCCTTCTGAACACATTTTTCATCAGGAGACTTTCATTTTCATGAGGCTGAAAGGATGCAGAAAGAATGGCAGTTTTCCTCAGAGGAACACAGAGCTTTATGGGACTCAGCTCCGTTGCCCACAGGCAAGCATCTAGTATCATGCTGAGTGCCCAAAAGTACCTACAGCATCCACACAGTATGCCATAGGTCCTTCTTCTGAAGTTTTCCCAAAAGGACAGGCAGCCACCTTGGCGTTGCCAAACTGTGACCTTTTGGAGAATCGCTGAGGATTGGTAAGGGGAAAAAGTAGCATTGGTGGGAATACTGTGTGTATTCAAAGCACCCTAAAAATCTAAAGCTCAGCTGAATGGAAGACTTCTAAGAGTCATGTAATTAATCAGTGTAAATTGCAGAGTAGATGGAGATTTTGTGACTCATTTCATGACAGTTCCTGATTTGAACCCCAGACTAAACCGGTACATTCATCTATTACCTTCTGTCACTGTTTTGCTGGTTTGTCCCTTCCCTTTCACTATCTCCTCACCTTTGCCTATATTATCTAATCTTTTTGTAGCTGTTGCAGGTTTTTTTGTGATGCTATCCCTTATGCTTTTACTTGTATAATGTAGCTCAACAGCCTTCATACAAAAGTAGGACTTTTAGCAGAGTGTTAGTGAATGTGGAATTAAGTTTGATGTGCAAAACCGTCTGCAAGAATAAGCAGTTGCTTTGTACTGTGCTTCGTGAAGCGACTGAAAGCTAGATTTAGCTGGTACCAGGCGGTTCTCAGGCTAAGTTTTCATTTTATTATTGTACATTCAGTAATCACTTGACACCACAGAGGATTTAGCTAAAAAAAATTCCTAGTTGTTCTGATTCATCTGTCACTGTATGTTTTCATCAAAGAGGGTTTGGTGGCCATTATATGAACAATCCCATGTCTGAAAGATGAAAAAGTCTTATCTGATAGCAAGAAGGGCTATGAAACTGTTAAACTATCAATTTCTTATTGTCTTTTTAAAATTTCATTTCTGGTCTGTGAAGTTATTGCTTAAATTTTACACTTAGTGGCAGTAATGTTTTTCTGTGACTTTAGAAACGTTAACGTGTCTAAGATTTTAACAATAACTTTCTTGACTGACTGTTACCTAAGATGTTTGACAATAAAAAGTAGCTTGTTAAACTGGGCATAGCTGGGAAAATTCTCACCATACTTGTATTATGGTCAACTGTACAATAAACAGAGAAGGTTGACGCTTATGTTGTTTAGGAACTGTCTTGTGGCAAAAGGTAAAGCTAGGTTATAGGGCATTTTCCCCTTCATTTCAGAAGTGAAGGTAATCCAGTTTTCACTGACTGGGTTACACTTCTGATATATAGTGCTACATACTGCTGTGAAAGTGGTAAACCAGTCAGCTCTGGCAGGCAAACAGCAAGGATCGGAATAGCCACCCCCAGTGGTTTTCTGAAAGAATAAACTCCTGTGTTTTTATGTTGATTTCTTCTGAATACAGAATGAAATTGAGATACTGAAAGCTGAAAATGACCGTTTAAAGGCAGAGACTGGAAATACTGGAAAGCCTGCCCGGCCGTCATCAGAGTCTTCCAGCAGCACATCATCTTCTTCGTCACGGCAGTCACTAGGACTTTCGCTGAACAATTTAAACATCACAGAATCTGTTACATCAGGTAAATGTATTTTGGGCAGATGCATGCCTCAGAAATCAGTAAGAATTTATTATTTTCACCCTCTTAATGGGCCCTATATAAGAGGCATGCCTGAAAATTAAAATGTCTCTTATCACTCAGGTAAACATCAGTTATACGTTCACTAATAGAGATGAGGAAGAATGCTGGCAGCCATTTCCGAAAATGTAGCTTTGAGAAGTTTCTGAATAATAGTAACAGATTGTTCACTATGTTTGCTTAGTTCCTAGCTATGATACTAACTACCTAGTTGGTCATCCAACTACTCTTTGGCCATATAGTTTACAATTTATTTGAAAAGGACAATATCTGTTGTAGTACACATGACAATTGTATAGACATATTTTCTTGTCCCTATGGGACAAATATGAACATAATACATGAAATTTTCTTTTTTGTTTACAGATCTTTTATCACTCAGATCCCTTAACTTCATTTCGTATTTGCAGCTGGGGCAGAAGGTGGTCTCAGTTAGCTTTATCCCTTACATTTTTTTAACGTGGTATAGCTAATTAGCCTGTTGGACCAAATCACCATTTATCAAAGGAGGCAAACCCCGCCTAGCTTATTAAGCACTCTCATTGTCTTCTGTGAATGAGGGAAAGCAAGCAGAACTTTGGTCCACATCCTGAACATTAACATTTGATTGTTTTCCATGCCATAGAGTTCATGATAATAAGCCTTCTACACGTGTTTTGATAACGTAGCCAAGAAACAGAAGTGCTGTCTCTAACATTAGAACTAGGAGCAGAGCAGAAGGAAAGCAGCACTCATTAGCGTAGACTCCACAGAAAGTATAATGCAGTCTCTGGAAGCAATAAAAACGTGGCTGGTAATTGTAGAAAGAGTCTAGGCGAGAGTACAGCTGGGAATGTGCCAAACTGCCTGACTATAATTTGGATTGGCAGTCAGTCATATTATCTTGCCAGTCATTGATTACACAGATATTTGAATATCTCTTCTGGTTAATATCAGATTTTATATGAAAGCTGGTATATTTTTTATTTACATTCCAGCCTATGTTTTTTGCCAGGTTTAACTTTTAGAATGGATGAGCCTGAGCTGGGCCTCAGTATACAATGAAGTGTTGCAAAAACAGGGAGAAAAAGTTTGACTACGGTTCCTGCTCACACATCCACACACATTAAAAAAAAATAAAAACTGGAACAGAATTTTTTTCAACATGGTAATTGTGGAATCTCTTTCATGAGCCACAGCTATTCGCACTTTGTCACTTGGCACTAACTCTGTCTAGATAGAGGAATAAACATAAAATAAGCTTTATATAATTTTCTGTGTTATTGGTTCTAAATGTTTTTCTCCATGCAAAGTAATTACTTTTGGTTATAAGAAATTAAAGAAATAAGGGTGCCTAATGAGGAGTGGAGGATTTCATTTGATTATGAACCCAGCCTTCTTGATCATCATGAGTATCATTTTGTTGCCATGCCAGAGAACTTGGAAGGCTGACAGCTTTCTACCAAATCTTGTGGGACTTCTGCGGCAGCTGGAGTACCATTAAACAGAAGTCCGTGAGATATGGAGAGGTTAATCATGCTGGGGACTAAGCTGAGAGAGATAAAAAGGGCTGTGGCTCATCATATTACAAAATGCAGTGGCACTTTCTGGGAGACCAGTGTCTCCAAATGACTGTGGTTATCCAGAAATGACCAAAGCTATCCACTGGCACTTGCTAAGGGTATGACCATCTCCTCCAGATAGGTGTGAGCGGCCAAGCTGGCAAAGGGGTCAGTGGTCATAGACACCCATATTTCAGTCAGTCATTACAGTAAAGAGCAGCAAAGGAGGAGAACAGGACTCTGTACTGTCCAAAGAAAAGAATGCCAGAGCTTAGACAAGAAGTGAGCTGGAGCCACCATAGTGCACCTAAGGAGGAGGACTGGCAGGAGTTAATTAAAGCAATTAACACCACCATGAAATTAGACCCCTTGGGCATCTTTTCAGCCCCTTGCATCAGTGAGAGCTCCTAGAAAGTAGAATTTTTTTCTAGCCACAGAGTGGTTCCTCATTCCTGAAGACTTACAGAGGAATGTATTTAAAAGGCTACATAAGGGTCATTTAGAGATTGAAAAATTTCACAGGGGGATCAGTTATATTGTAAATTGCCCTTAGACAAACTATGACATTATAGAACTCTTAAGGTTTGTCAAGTATGCCAAAACACAGGACAAGTGAAGTGAAACATTCATTATTGGTGGCACAGAAAAACTGACTGCCTGGAACAAGACAAGCATGGATTTGTTTAAGCCCACAACAAAATGTTTCTTCATTTGATCAATTAAAACAAACGAACAAACAAACAAAAACAAAAACCCACAACAGTAGAATCTGCTTTCTAGATCTGGGTATAAGTTATCAAACATTTTACATGAAGACTTATTTTTTAATACATTCATTGAAGTCATATTGATAAGTCTTCTTTGGTTTTGCTTTGAGCAAGTGATTGAATCTTACTGGCACCTCATTTATTTTGGGTGAAATCTGACCTTGTGCAGACTGTGTCATGAAGTCGATGCTTGTCTTCAATCACCACAATAAGATCAAGCAGGACTTAGTGTAGTGGATTACTGTGCTGGACTTTGAAGAAAATGCAAATCCATAACTACTTCTAATTTGATAGTTTAAATGTCTAACAGTAAAATCTCTGAGAGAACTTCTAGAGGAAGACAGCAGTTTTATCCTTTGCAGTAAAGCTGCAGGCTCAGCCTTCAGTAAGAAATACATCCTCCTGCTTTCTCATTTTAGAAGTTAGTGAAAAGGTAGAAACAGAGGCACAGAGCAGATCAGAACCACTCTTTACCTCCAATAAAAAATAAGAACTTTTCTTAGAGGAATAGAGTCCCATATTCTGGAGGACTGAAAAGTGGCTTTCTAATGGATACTGTTTGCAAGCCTGTATTGTGGGGATAAGAAAGACTGTATCCGTGCCATGTGTACAGAAGGTAAAGAAAGCAGCTGGAAAGAGAAATTAAGTGCTATTTTACTTAGCAGCAAACACATCAGTGCAAGGATTTCTTGTTTTTCTCCTTACAACATTCTAAAAGACACAATGAGCGCCCAAAGTTATAAACTGAATTTAGGTTTTAAACAACATTACTTTGTGGATGTATGATAATTTTGGACAAGTTCCAAGAAGAAAAGCAAAGGAAAGACTATAATGCAATAATTTATTTATTTCTGGATTCCCTGTTCATTTCTATATGACAAAAATCCCCTTCTATTGCTTCAGAAACTGACAAATTGTAACTTTTTTTTTCATCCCAACAGAAAAAGTGAACCAGGAATAAGCACAAATTAAAATTATTGCAAAATGTTGTGATGGTAGCCTTTCTTTTTAACTGAAAAATCCTTTGAACAAATATTGAACTGATGATGTGAACATAACTGATGGGATTTGTCAGGTTCATCACTTTACTTCCCTTCTTTTATTGTAGATATTTTGTTGGATGATGTCACTGATGGAGCACTCCACAAAGAAGGTCATAGCGTGAAAATTTTAGTCGCTATAAACAAAGGCTATAGTCGAGCCAAGGTAAGTTCATTACCCAAAGGTCTAGATGCAGAATTATAGCTCAGGCAAATCACGCAGTATAGTAGCTCACCTTGCTTCAGTATTTTCAGCCAGGAACTGAAAGGGAAATATCCTAAAGATAGTAGCTCTCGTCTTTGTCATCCATGCTCAATACTGTTAGGCACTCTCCATAGACTAATGTCATGCGGCCTCCTTCTGCCTTTGTGGTGGCTCAGACACTACCAATTCTCAGTTTAATTAGTAGCAGGATGTTCTGGGACTTGCTATCTCCATTTAAAAGTTGTTATAAATTAGATCTATGTCTTGGACCCCTTAGGGTGCAACTATGAATCTGTTACTGAGGTAATCAATGTGGAATTGCATTGTTGCGCTTTCATGTTCTGTATTACAAAAAAAATTATAAATACAGTGCACCTTTTATTTATATTCAGCTCTTTATAAACACAGATGCAAATCAAAGAGCAAATTAAGATACTGTATTTATTTCCTTATAAAGGTGTACCAAAGTAATATCACCTGTACCTATTTCTGGCACAGAGGTTATTAACATAGTAGTAACATCACATTCTAAATAATATTTTGTTTCTTCACTGGGAAAACTCTAAATCTCTGCAGAAAACTAATTACCACCATTTTTAGTCCAGTTTCCAAAAATTTCTCCTTGCAGGATCAAAAACCACATGCATATCTGATAGGATCAATTGGAGTCAGCGGAAAAACAAAATGGGACGTTTTAGATGGTGTGATCAGGCGTCTTTTTAAGGTAAGACCCTGAAAAAATAGCTCAAGCATTAATAAAGTTTTCTGTTTCACTTAAGAAAAATTCTGTATTCTTTGCATTGTCTTGCCTAGTTTTTTGTTTTTTGACATATAGCTAACACCACTATTAAACTTTATTCTTAAGGTTGCTGCTCTTTTTTCATGACTGTAGGCAGTTCTCTATTGAATGTGACTCCAAAAATCTTCTGGTACTTCACCTGTACCAAAATATTTTCCAACTGCTTTCATTCAATAACTGTTTTTATTTTTATGCTTCATGTTTTCATATAATTTCAGGAATATATTTTCCGAGTGGATCCGACTACTAGCCTGGGTTTAAGCTCTGACTGCATTGCTAGCTATTGTATAGGGGATGTAATTAGAGCCCATAGCCTAGAAGTGCCTGAACTGCTGCCTTGTGGATATCTGGTTGGAGATAATAACGTCATCACTGTGAACCTGAAAGGTAAAACCTCAAGAATATTTTTGCTGATACTATAGAGTTCGTCACTGCAGTCCCCAATCCCTTCACATGTTTTTTTTTCTTACACCTGACCTTTCTGTATTTTGTCTCCAGTTCAAGGACTCATTTATCGCATAAACTCTCTGTATGACATTGTACAATACCTAACACAGTGCAGCACTGTGAGGCCAATCTAAGAATATCTCTGTCCTTCTCTCCCTGACTGCCAAATCACAGCAAAGTACAAATTTCTGAACAGCAGCAAAAAGAACAACCCCAAAACAGAGGCCATGATGAGAAATATTTATGCCTTATGCCTTACCCAGTTCTGCAGGAAAAAAATTGATACATTTCAAAAGCTGTATGAATTTACTATTGGAGTGGAGGGGGGGCCTTCAGAAGAACTGTGTATACATTGATGTGACAGCCGGTAACCCCTGTGGCTGTCACTTTGACCTTTTTTTTGTCATGGTTGCCTTTAGTGTCTGAAACATACATCTTTGCCTCACTGAGCCTTCCCTTCATATTTACTCTGATTTCTTTTCCCCCACTTATCTTGTCCCACTACCACTGTTTAATTTTTTGGCCCCATGGAAGGATATAAGTGTTCCCACAGTAATGAAGCCCTTCACAGGAATTTGATTTAGACAGAAGTATCTTACCTTGCTTTGAGCATAGCACTGACGACATCAGGTGCTGGGCCAAACCTATACCTACCTTAGCAAGGATGAAGATAGGCCATTTTTCTTTTCTTTTGTTCCCAGGAGTGGAAGAAAACAGTTTGGACAGTTTTGTGTTTGACACATTAATTCCTAAGCCAATTACTCAGCGGTACTTTAATTTGTTGATGGAGCATCGCAGAATTATTCTGTCGGGACCCAGTGGCACAGGAAAGACCTATTTAGCTAACAGGCTGGCTGAGTATATTATAACTAAATCTGGCAGAAAAAAAACTGAGGATGCCATTGCAACTTTTAACGTAGACCACAAGTCAAGCAAGGTAAGTTACAGTTGAAAATATAACCTATTGCCCAATTTGTAGTGATGATGCAGAGCAGACTCTATGAACTGGCATACTGTTTTGTTGCTCAGTTAGCATATTTTCCTACAAGAATTCAGTCCCCAGTCCCAGTGAGGAAGAGAGACCACATCTTTCTGCTCTAAACAAACCATTGAAGCACTGTGAAGGAAGTCTGAATCTTCCCTTCGCTTGAGGAAACCCACCTTAAGGATAGATGCAGAGTCAAATTGCTATGTAAATTCAATTCTTAGAGTGTCTGTAATTCCTTCATCAGAAAGGTTGGATATATAGTAATACTTGTCTGACCTGCTTTTTTATAGCAATAATAGCAGCCTATTGTTAGCAAAGATTTCAGAATGGGGATTTTGACTTACTCTCTTGGGTTCGGCTTCTTAACCAGCACTGGATAATACAACTGCTGCCACGGCTTCTGGCGTGCATCAGTCAGGAAGCTGACCATACTAAAATTGCCTCATGCATCATGTCACATTCACAGTGATTTACATAGCTCAGATTATCAAGCTTCTAGCATGACTACTGTGCTAGCCACAGATAATACTATTCACTTGCTGTCCTAAATTGGGTATACTCCTAACTTGGTACCCAGGGAAAAGAAAATGAAAGGTTTTGCCCAGAGCTTTCTGATTTGCCCAGAACATAATGAATGTTAACATAATATAAGATGGAAGAACATACAGATCCCAAAGGGGTGAGAGGACCATTCCGGTAAATACACTGCTTTTCACTGTCTTTATACAGAGGATTTGTGATGCCATTTACTTTGGCAGGGGATGTGTTTATGTTTTATTGTTATACCATATAAATTTATAATTAAAATTGTCCCACAAAAGAGCAAGCTTTAGGATTTCTGGTAAATTGCTTGTTGTATATGTTTTTGTTTCATCATTTTTGGTGGTGGTTTTTCTTTTACTTTTCCTTTGTTTGTATTAAGATTTATATAGAACTTTTGAGTTTGTAGTAAAAAAGAAAAAAACAACATTGTCAAATACCAAGTGTGTTAGAATAACACAGATGGTGCTATTCCGTGGAAGAAACCCACGGTGTTCCCTTAGAGACACCTGATCATAAAAAGTCAGACAAAAATCTTTCATGAAATATTAAAAGATTGCATGTTCCCATTAAAGAAAAAAAAAAAAAAAAAAGATTCTGCTATCCCTGATCCAGGAAATAAAATGATAATAGGAACTTTGTCCATAATATTGAGCATTCCCAACACTGACAAAATTAGATACCTCTAGGGATATAGCTGTAAAACTTGACTAGCCCAGACCCTCACAGGCATCAAAATGTCAAGAAAACTATGAAACATTTTGCTTACAGAAAGTTCTCTTTTACTCCAGAACTAAATGGCAGCCAGGCAGATAGCTGACAGTAAAAAAGGATTTACCCAACAAACTATATTATGATGCATGATACAGTATCCCCAAAAGGTCAAACAGATTTTCAGTGAGAGTGGTGAAAAGAGATATCTGAGGGAGCAGTTCAGTATGCCCAAATTGTGTGATAATTTGGTGGGGTTTTTTTGGTATATAAATGTGGCATTCATAAAAATGAATTTTTAATGAACAATTAATGTCAGTATCTCAGCCAATTGGAAATAGCATACTTTATTGCAACCTATTTTCCACTGGAGATAAGATATTTTATCAGCAGGTTTCTAGAGAATGTATCCACCAAATAGGAATGTATATGCTTCTGTCACTTGCCTTATGTTTAGTGCCTTTGGTTTTCCTAGCATGTGGTTTCAGTGTTGCTCTAAGAAGCTGGTCGTCCTGCATGTGCTGATCCCCACAGTGGGGAAACGCTGTAGCAGCCTCTTTATCTTTCTGAAACTCTTTTCCACTGAAATTACATCTAAGGTCTAACTGGGTTAATCTTCTCCCATTTTTTTAATTAATTCTGCTGAAGGATCTGCGACAATACCTAGCAAACCTAGCTGAGCAATGCAGTGCTGACAACAATGGTGCTGACCTCCCTGTGGTCATAATTCTTGATAACCTCCACCACATCAGTTCCCTAAGTGATATCTTCAATGGTTTCCTCAACTGTAAATATAATAAATGGTAGGTAGTAGCTCTTGTCTCTCATTTCACACACCTTTTGCAATTAAAACAGTAAAAGCTGTTTGTTATTTTTCAAAATAAGATGTCCTGGTAGAAACTGAGACTCCCATAGGCTGTCGGCGAAGCCCTTATGCACTTGAATAATTTTGACCCTCTTCGTCCGAGTACTTAGGTGTCTGCTTCACTTCTTTATTTATATGACTCCCCTGCATCTCAGTGAGATGTAAATATACCATGGAATTTAAGAATGTACTTAAACGCTTGATTGAATTAAGTCCTTATCCCTTTTGCCCTGTCAGATCGCACAAGCTTATTAGTACCATGAGGACAGTTTATGGGAGAGGAAGAAGAAATGCAGTTTGTAATAGTGGAATTTGGGACATGTGTGAACCCACAAGCCACGGCATGCAGAGGCAGCTGTATATCTGGTGGACCTGCACTTCCTACAGTTTTCCTGTAGCAGTGCAGAAGTATGAAGTTTGCTGACTGTCTTTTATTGCCAAGAAAGAATAAAATTAATGTTTTCTGGAGCTTATACTGGCCTATAACATTGGCTATTTCTGCTGTAAAAGTTCCATCATAGGGATTTCCCTTCATAAAATCACTGCGTGCTATGTCTTACTCATGAGATTCCCTGGCTTCTGAAATTAAAACTCTAAGCCTACTGCAAAATTATGAGGTACATGAGGACAGGGTTGCCTCATTTATTTCTATACTACAGATGAGTACTATTAAAATACAAATGTGCAGAGAGGGAAATCATACAAGAATAAACATTTTAAAAAAAAAGGAAGCCTCAGAAAAATTTTAAATCTAAGACTGGAATATATCCAGAGACTCCTTTAAAATTGGCCTAGTGCAGATAAGAAGAAAGAATATTCTCTGAATGTCCGAATGGATTCTCCCTCAAAAGAAACCTACTACTTTTCTCTTTTCAGTCCCTATATTATTGGAACCATGAACCAGGGAGTTTCTTCTTCACCAAATCTGGAGCTGCATCACAATTTCAGGTACATTCACTCTGTATTTACTGTGGCCATGTTTGCACAGCTCCCTGCTTCTCAGCCCAGTTCTTTGACAAACACCGATCCTGTGTCTCATCACAAAAAAGCATTTTAGCTTCTGTCTCTTTCCTGTATTAATGGGTCTCTGAATGGTGTTGGGGGATGGTAAAAGAAATAAGATCCTTTCTGGCACCTCTAGCAAGTTGATGAAGATGATCGCATTCTTGCACTCCATTTGTCTTCAACGGTGTCTTGAATTCCTGCTGAAACTTGTAATGATTATGTTGTAGCAGTGGGCAATCGTGGTTTGTTGGAGCAGTTTTATACTTGCTGACTAATGAGATTCTGAAGTTTATGACATTACCTTCGTCTATATGTTTAAGAGGAAATTATATATTTGTTATTCATTGCTGCTTGACATTTATCCTTTCTACCCAGGTGGGTGCTGTGTGCTAATCACACAGAGCCTGTTAAAGGTTTCTTGGGCAGATATCTGAGAAGGAAACTGATTGAGAGTGAAATAGAAAGGAACGTACGCAATAATGAGCTCATCAAAATCATTGACTGGATCCCCAAAACATGGCATCATCTCAACAGCTTCCTAGAAACACACAGCTCTTCAGATGTAACCATTGGTGAGTGCATTGGTGGAGTGGTTTGAAATAAGGATGCAGGTTGAGCATTTGAGGAATTTGTGAAGGATATATTACGTTTCAAAAAGTTGTCATCTCTCAATGGGAAGTACAACATCAGTGTGGGGAATTTGGTTGCCAGCAAGACTGAAAGGAAAATGGAAAGTTTAATGAGACTATGTATTTTCTGGTATTTCTGCCTTGGTTGCTAAAGACTTTCAAGTAAATTATCATAATTCTAAAAAGTTAAATTTACAAAAATTTACCTCAATAGCAACTTCCCTAAACTTATTTTTTTCCCTGCTCTCACACTGCAGTATAATTACAGCAATAAAAGCACTTGGACAGTCAGTTCAACAAACTAGCAGGTGGGAGGCAAATATGTATTTTAGTGGAATAGCTATGTTAGCAAAGTAGACGTCCGTTTAAATAGCTTTGCACATAAAACTTGTAAGTGTTCATCGGGCCCTAGAATTGGATAAAGTGACATTAGTTCATTTTTAATAACAGGACACTGATAGTTCCCTTATTGTAATCCTCTATTAGTATTCTCTTCACCTGAGTTTGCTCCAATACTACTTTTTTAATTCTGTGAAGATTATTTTTAGTGTGTTCCCTAGTTCTTTAACACACAACTTGACTTCTCAGGTCCCCGCCTCTTCCTCCCTTGCCCTATGGATGTTGATGGCTCCAGAGTGTGGTTCACAGACCTCTGGAACTATTCCCTCGTGCCGTATCTTCTGGAAGCTGTGAGAGAAGGACTTCAGGTATGTAACTCTTTTTCCCAGCAGTTGTTTTTTTTTTTAGTAGTTTCATAGGCTTCCTCCAAGCTACTTTCAACCAATGCACCCAAGGATGAATGCTGTTGCATTTGCAAGAAGAAAATCTGTGGAGGGATTATAGAAATCAGCCTCGAACTCCTTTTGACCTGCTCTTACTCTGATGTGTAAATTGTCTTTCTCTACTCCAGCACTAGCACATTTTGTATTTTATGAAGAGGGTTTCTCTTCTGTGACTGGAGGAAGGTTCTTATTTTTTTGTTTTATCACTGTTTAAAGAGTTCACAGCAATGCTAAATACAGCTCAGATTGCCTTCCTGAGTCACGGCAGTCTCAGCCTGCCCCTGCATGGAAGAGTTAACAGCCCTTACAGTGGTGCAAGAAAAAACTTTGGTCTGTGTAATCCTCCCCCACCTAAGTACATGCGTAGGCACTCAGGCTTGTGGAGGGAAGCTTGTGAGCAAGGATATTTTCACCATTCAGAAAAAAAAATATATTAAAAAATGTTTACTGGCCTTATCTAGCCAGACTGAGGTAATTTACTCTCTGGCCCTCCCAAATATGAAGGTCAGTCCCTTTTTGCCCTTATGTCTTGCAACCCTGCTTGTATTTCCCATAGTTTTGTTTCTCCTTTTCTCTTTCTCTGTATGGGCTATGGTTTCCTCCTGACTGTAATTCTCATTTTGGGTAACAGTGCCATCAGATCAGAGTGCTTCACTGATCCCTCTATCCTGTCCTCTCCAGAGTTAGGTGATAGCAGCCGTTCCGTTGGTTGTTAATGAACTATTAAAATTTCTTCTACTTTAATAGAAAGAGGACTACAGATAGATTTGCTGTAGATAGCACTGTAAACTGTCCCATACAAGTTAAGATTTCAGACCATTCCACATCTTTGGAGCAAACCTAAATCTTGAAATTAATCTTTTCTTCTGGTTTTGGTGGTTTGGTTTTTTTTTTTTTCCCAATCTTTATTTGGCTTTCTTCCTTTTTCTTTTTTTTTTTTTAATGCACTGCAATTCTATGTCCTCTGAAAAAAACACTTTGTGGAAAGGCAGTTTTTTGCCACACATGACACTGAAAGAAATTACTGCATAGCGCAGAGGGGATTGTTATAGACTAGTCAAAGAACTGTGTAAGCAGCTGCAATATCTTTAACACCTTGTATTGACATAGTGACATGCTGATGTGATGGAGGTTTAGAATCTTGCCTGTTGAATATCTCACGCTTTCCTAAAACTGCTTACCTCTCTCGGAATGACAGAGTGTTTATGCCTTGTGGAAAAAGCTGCCAAACATCTGATAGAACAGCCACAGTGAGGTTAACAGCTCTTGTTTAGACCAACTATAAAAATGCAGTGATATTCTTCATGCTCATATCTTCCCAAGTATAGAGGGTTCTTACTTAAATGAAAACTTCATGTCTGGAGCAGAAGATGGCAGCATATAGAAGAAAATATGTCATTTCATGAAACATTCTAATTTTTAGCTGCTCTGGATGACTTCCATAGAATAATTTTCTTAATAATAAACAGAAATCTTTTATATTTTATAATTAGCTGTTACTGGAACAAGGAACAGGTAGAAAATGTGTTCTAGCCTGATACTTTGCAAACTCACTTGTCAGACACAGAATTTACAAGCCTTGCTCTGCATTCCAGAAAAGATGTAATCGCTGTTAATCTCAGATGAGAAGAAGTGCTCTCTACAGCCTGGAGTTAGCCTGCTACCTCCCCAAGAAACATTTCCTCTTGGCTTATTTAGGCAGCTCCCTGTTATAGCAGCCCAGACTCAGTGTAGGGCAGAAGGAATCTGAGTATCTCTGTGCCTAATATAGAGAACTTGGCTGCCTAACCTGGAGCTCTGGATTCAGCAAGTGCCTGGGAGCAGGTGTTGCAGTGATAAGCTCAACTCATCTCTCTGGCTTTAGCACTAAAATCCTTCACTGTTTTACTCCCTTTAGGAGCGCAGCCCATCTAAATGTTCCATGAGTGTATGCCCTGCCAATATTATGCTGCTCTTTGGATTTCATGAGGCTGTTTGAGCTAGGAGAGATCACAGAAAGCCCTGGTGACTGGCTCCCCATCCCAATGTGTCATAGTCACAGCTAAAGGAAAATCTGTAAACAACCAAGGGGTTCTCGGTTACCATGTTGCTTGTGAACAGCAATGTCGGGAAGGGTGCATTTTAGTGAGGAAGCTACCAGACCTCCTAAACTTACAATATTCTCTTTCTTCCTTCCTCTGTCCTTCCAGATTGGTAAGCATTTTTGTGCCTCATAGAAGGGAAAATTTATCCCTTGTGAATTTCTTCTCCTAACCATTTAAAAGATCTCCAGGTGTGGATAAATGCCTGCTTCTGCATCCCATTTTGCTAGGAGAAAAGAACAGTCTGTACTAGCACTTCCTAATTCATTTCAAACAAAATCCAATTAACTTGAATGTTTTAGATAGGTCTAAGTTAATTTCGCTGATACGCCTTAAGCAAATTACCTAAAGGTCTCATTTCACATTGTATCAAAAACTTGTGTCACCCATTGTTGCCTACAAGTATCGCTAGTTGTGGAGTGCTTTTCAACTTGTAGGCACTCTGTGTATTGAAGGAGCATTAATGGAGATGAGGCCTTTTGTATGTCTTATCATATCTGAGTATTGAGCACATTTGAAAGCAAACCACTTACTAAAATGGCTTAGATGTTTTTGAATACTTTTGTCTGCTGTTATAACTGGTACTAAAATCTCTGTAGGATACTTACCTGTGTTATATCCATAATATAGATGTACGGTAAGAGGGCACCCTGGGAGGATCCCTCCAAGTGGGTAGCTGATACCTATCCATGGAGCTCTGCATCTCTACAGCATGAGTGGCCATCCTTACTTCAGTTAAGACCAGAAGATGTTGGTTATGAAGGCTATGCATCTGCAAAGGAAGGAACAACCTCAAAGCACGTTCCACAGACTGATACAGAGGGGGATCCCTTGGTAAGATTTAAACTTTGGGGAAAAGGCTTTTCAGTTTGTACTTCACTGTCATGTGTTCAGTTGTACACTGTACAACTACGGTGTCCCTGTTCCAGAATGGGCTTTTAAAAATAATACTACCATAATTTAATAAAAATGTTAGGAACAAAAAAGGGAAATCTAGCAGGAGGGCAGGTATCACCATTGTGTTAATATGTCCCTAAATTGTTTGCATTTCCCATCTGCCCAGAAATGTATCTGGTCTTCATCAATATAATGTTTGGGTACCACTTTTCAACAACCTATTAATCAGTTTATTCTAAAAAACCTTTCCAGGTTGGGCAGTCCTTCATCTACTTTCTACAAATGAAGGACTGAGAAACTTGGATTATCTAACTTGTCTATCATAGAGATTTTAGTGGAAATGTAAATTAGAGAACCATCCTCCCATTCCTCAGAACATTTCAAGAAAACTGATGACTGTACAACAGTCTTAATGTAAAAGGAATGCAAGTGTGGTGGCATTAAAAGATAAGAGGTTGATTTCCCTCAAATCCATATATTGTTTAATTTAAATATGATCCCAGACATCAGGGTTTACCATTGCCTCCTCTGATGATGGACTATTAAATTGCATATATTGAACTGCTATTCTTGTATAGTGCTTTCTCTATAGACTGCCTTTATCACAATTCAAAATACCATTTTAGAGGACTGTACTAGAATACAGGCAGCTCTTGGAAAAGGGAATTTCTCAGAGGAAAATACATTTAACTCTTACAAGTGCCAAGAAAATGACTCCTTAGCTTCTCTGAAGTGTTTGGTTTCCAGAACCAGACCTTGCATCCTGAAGAACTGTGGAAAATCACCTCATTTGATCCACTGTGTCACAGTCCATAAGCTCTGGGGTGATTGTTTGACCCTGTGATTTTGGCTGCCAGTGAGTGTATTGTCCAGACTTCTAGCACGTATGCATCACCTCCGCTAAGGTGAAAATACTTGGGCAGCTCAAGTTCAATGTCCTGTCACCCTTGCTCCCTGCACACCGTGATCAGTATCCGTATCTGACTAATTATTAAAGGTTGAAACTTGTGAATGGAGGGTCTTCCCCTGCCTCCAGGGGAGCTCATGGGGAGACAGACATTGTGCTTGGGGAAATAGGACATTTCACATGCAGGCTGTACTGCACACCCTCCGCATATATCCTGTATTCTCAAGCATGGATCCCTACCAAACCAGCAAAAACTTCCTGATAGCATTGAAGAGTATTAAACACTGTTCAATGCCTGGAGAAAACTTTGCAAGCTGTGCAGGTTGAAACCATGGAGATGTAAGGATTCATGAGCAAACTGGAAAAAGGGGGCTTGACGCACAAACACACAAACACTTCTTTCTCTTTGCTTTTTCATTGCCTGTTTTTTGTAATGACCATGTATTTGTTCCTTAAGAAACACTACAGTGATGTCAATATCACTTGCAGCCCTGAGCATGCTGGCGGAAGTGGATGTTTTATAAATAAAATCCTGATCATTACACAGAATTGGGCATCAAGCATCCAAGTAATTTTCTGGGCTTAATGCTGCTTTTTGACGACTTTTCAGCTGGGCTTCAGGTTCTAAAAATCCCCAAATTATGTGGGGGCTCCCCTGTCCTGGGCAGGAGGATCTGTTACTGCTCCCCTGCTGAGGTCAGTCCCTCGACAGCAGATGGGACTCTTTTATGAAGCAGCTGGCCTCGGTCCACCCCTCTCTCACTCCTCCCCCCCCCCCCCCCCGTCTGTCTCTTGCAGAGGGGGTATGTTAGTGTGATTATGTTTTCAGTTGTTTTTCCAATGTAGTGTGTCTGCACCATCCAAAAATTATCTGGAAGCTTGACTGTCTCCAGATATGGGCCCAGATGTCCAGCTGTGATATGGCTTCCCTCCCCTGCCGGTGTTGCAGCTGCAGCCAGTCTCACCCCTCAATTAAAGAGAGTTATCAGGCAGCTCCATTGTATCCCTCTGGCTCTTTGGACCTTTAAACTTCTATTTAAAGACCAGAAGGCAACAAAAAGGGTGCCAGGAGGAGCTGCTGACACCCTGCCCTTTCTGAAATCCTTTTGTATGGTCCCCTCAGCTAGATACCAGCACACCTCATACAGCAAGGGAGCTTTAATTAAATTTTAACACAGTCACTGCAGCATTAAATGAGACAAGATTATGTAAACATTACTTTCTTCTTTCAGATGAATATGCTAATGAGGCTTCAAGAGGCAGCCAACTATTCGAGTGCACAAAGCTGTGACAGTGATAGCACCAGCCACCATGATGACATTTTGGATTCATCCCTTGAATCAACTCTCTGAAAGGGACAAACCTTGGTGGAGGATTATGGTAAAATCTGTTTCCACTAGACCACTGCCAGTATTAAAGCAGCAAGCCAAGGTCCCTGAGTGAGAATGGTGTGTTGTAGGTAGGCAGGAGACCTAACTCTGCAAAGTCAGGAAGAAAAATTGAAGTGGAAAGCTTGAATTAGTTTAATTTCAAGGCATTTAAATACCTATGGAGCCAAGTGAGACTCCATTTGTCAACTGGAAAGGGCCCTAGACCAAGGGCATCTAAGCAGATTGCACACGTGTTAGCCAAACTGGAATATCTTTTTTCCCTTTCCTCTTTCTCGCTCTCTCTGTCTCTGTTTCTCTGTACAGGTTTACAGTGCAACTTCTTTTGGTTTTTGGTTTTGGTTTTTTTTTTCCTTTAGTTTAACCTGAGGCACTGCATGAACAATGCGGTCTTCTAATTCTCTTCTAACCTCTGTTGTGCCACATGGTGCTGGTCACAGGACTGCAGTGGTGTTTGTGTTGTACGCTACTGCCCATTCCAAAAGGAGTCAAAGATGATGATAGTAACTCAGAAAGCACAAACAGTATTGTGCAATCACCAGAAAACATGACTGTGATATGCTGGATAAGTGCCAATTTAATTCTAACTGCCATGGTCACGGTGATACTCTCCATCAAGTTTTTAGTACACAAGTCACAGATTTTATAAAGTTGTTTTTACCACAAAGGTCTTTTTTAACCACCTGCCCACTCCTTAACAACAGTTTTATACCAATTATTAACCAACACTGATTAAAGGCTTTTTAGGGCTTCATTTGTTTGAGCCTTTTCAGTGGAAGAAGGAACATTTCTTATGGTGCTGTTTCACTGCCTTAAAACAGATTTCTAGAACAGTTTTACAGTTGGTTTAATTCCTAAACCATTGGTAATTTACACTGTTTTTTTCTTCATTTACTAATGAGAAAACGTCAGTTAACACAGTAGCCTCATATCTGTATATCATGATTTTTTAAAGAAATGGATAGGAGAAAGAACAGTTGCTATATAATATTTTTATCTTGTGAATAGATTGCTCTGCCTACCCTCAGAAATACACAAGGAACCCAAACCCACTTCCACTGCCACCTAAATGCTGAGAAAATCCGCTCAAATCCATTTGGTCCCATGGAATGGAGTTTTTGGAGGATAGATGTTTTGAATTCTTATCCAGCAGAGCTGGATGCACTTGATGCAGCATGAGCACAAATATATGTTTTGTTTTTTTTTTCCTTTTTCTAGTTTTAGCATGTTGTTTTGATTGCTATTGTTGTACATGAAGAATTCAGCATAAAAGAACACTGAAGCAGTGATGTCCACTGTGGAAGAGGAAGAGTTTATACTGTAAATGTGGGTTGGTTTTGCACAGTCTACTGGGTGGGTATTGTAAATACTAAAAAAAAAAAAAAAAAGAAAGAAAAAAAAAGCCTTGCACAAATCAAATCGAAAACAAATGAACAAAAAAAATTGTATTTTATTCTGTTGGTGTTAAGAGATGTTTCACTTGCTGAGATTTCCTGTATGTTGAAAACAAATACAGAATGCAAAACTTAAAAGCTGTTATTACCTGGTGTGTTTGTCCTGTACTTACAGTTGTTATGACTATGCAGGAGCTATCAATGCTACAGTGAGCATATTTCAATATCTATACAAAGCCAATACATTTTGGGGGGAAAAAATCTGAAAATGTTTCACGTGCATATGTCACGGCAGGCTACAACCAGATTGCATTCCAACTGCTCAGAATAATCGGAAGCGCTCTTTTACCGCAAGAGGCGTCCGGTTAAAATAGGTGCATATAAACAAGGAGGTATCTAAGGGCTTTGGCATTGTGTAGACATGTACTGTACACCTCCATGGATATTACCTTCAGGATGTGTATTTGGTGCTATTAACTCTTTGTGGCCACCCTGTGGTCACTCGCTGTAAAACAAAGATAAATCAATGCAGTTTCCAAATGGCACTGAGCTGCATCGCTGAATCCAGAGGTTCCTACACGGTGCTATTGCCCTAATAAAACTCTTAACCAATTTTATGCATGTAGGATTCAGTCAGACCAACATCATGCCCCCCAAATCTGGATCCATTTCTGTTGAAAAACATCAGTGGATACACCTTGACTGACTCAAAGAACTAAAGGAAAGCTGCTCTTTCCTGTACCTGTGCTCTGAGCGAACCTGCAAATCTTTTCCTGCCATATTTAACACACAAACACACAATATTGCATATACAAAACTTCCTGCAATACATCTCAGTGAGTCCACCTAGTTTACAGCTCAGAAATTGTTTGTGAAACATTTGTCTGTACACATTTTATATTTTGTACATTTTTGATGTAACATATCATGTAAATAGACAGAAACAGTGAAATAAATCATCTGAAAAGTTTTGTAGTCTTTGTAAAGCCCTAATAATAAGTATTTGGTGTCATCGGACTTAACTGGATGATGTATTTTCTATTGGTTTATTGTTCCTCTAGCTTGTAAACCAGCTTGCATATATTTTTTTGCAGGTGTGCGCACTGTATCTGTCTAAATTATTACTTTGCCATTAAAGTGGAATTATTTATTGAAAACACAGTCTGGTGTTTTTCCAGTCAGGACCACTTAACGGTTAGATATTATTTCAAATATAAAAACACATAAACAAAATGACAAACTGAAGGATGTAATTTTCTGTATTCCACAGAACTGATCTCTGTAGAAGCAAAATTAAGTACTGTTTCTAGTTCCAGTGATTCAGTATGATTTTTGAATGGCTCTTTCCATGATGGGAACAGGTTGTGCAGTTCAGAAACAACTTTACAGTCTCCCTGTTCTAAGATTATCTTCAAATACAAGGGTATTGATTTCAGTGGCAGTAAACTTCTACAAAACTGGTGGAGTATTATGCCTTATTGTCAAACTTGAAGGACTTAGGGCTACTTCCTCAGCAGGTATGCATCAATGTGATTTAACAGAATTCAAAGAAAGAAAGTAGAATTATGTTAGTCAGCTAATCACAAATTCCGAAGCTGGAAGAGATCATTGCGATCCTGCAAGTTGTAACACCTCCGCTATAAGTCTCAGCAGCAGGTCTGTAACTTCTCCTGAAATTGCCATATCCCCGGAAAGACCTTTAGACATAGCAGTACAGAGTAGAAGGTCCAGCACCTCATTTTCAATGTGGCTAATTATTTACTGGCTGGGTTTGTTTTTTAAGGGCTTTATTTGCAGTTAAATCTTTCATATCTCTTTCTGTTCATGAGAAAAATACCTCAAACTGTCTTTTCTAATGCCTTTTCCTCCTATAGTAAGAAGCCAACCTCAATCAAATACATCCTTCATATTGAAGTAATAGTCTTCCTTGCTTTTCTTTCTGATAAGACAAGCAGCTTGCGCGTTCTTAGCTTTTCATGGTAAGGCATGCCTTTCAGACCTCAATGCATTTTTTTGCAGGACTTTCTGACTACTTTTTGACTCATCAGAGTCCTTTCTGAAGTGTGGGTATGAGAACTGCACACGGTATTCCTGTGATGCTTTTACTTTTGCTATAAACAGAATTAATATCACCTTCCTACTCCCACTTCATATTTTCCTTGCTTAAGCTTCAGGGCTGACATTCACTCTCTAATTGCATCATCCTACTGCAGGCTCATGTTCAGTTAATTATCTACCAAGGCCCTGACTTCTTTTCATGTTGCATCATTTTGAAATACTTTGTCCAATCCTGTCTGTATAAACTATGCTCTTTGTTCCTGAGACGTATGATTGCAAATTTATCTGTATTAAAACAGGATATTCAAACCAGCCCACCCTACCAAACCATTTGGTCATTCTATACAATCAGCATCTGTCTAATTTACCACTCCACCACTCCCCTGACTTCCAAAACCTCCTAACCATCATTTCTCTTCATCCTCCGGTTTGTAGGTAAAGGTAGTAAGTAATGTTTTGTCAAGAACAAACTCCTGTTGAATCGTGCTAGGACCCTCCATTAGGACTTCTGTTTTACAGCTACATTGTTGGGTCACTTATATCATGGGTATATTTGTATTCCACTTAACGTGGGTATGAATATCAGAATGTCATACAAAACCATGTACATATAATATTATAGGAAATATATGATTGATTACATGGCTCCTCCATAACTGTAGTTCTCTAAGGATGGATTAGATTAGTTTCTGATTAATATTAAATATATGGAGCTGATCTACACAGGAAGGGGAATAGACCTGATGACTTAAGCAACCTCAGTGCTGCTTTCCTATAATTCAGCGCTGCCGTCTTTGCACATTATCCAGCTGCCATTACTTAAGGGAAACGATATGAAATTTAATTGTCAAACTCATTCTCTGTCTACTGTCTCAGCATATCTACCTGTTAGCCTTCATCTGGAGACCTGCTTTGTTAATGACCAGGTTCCCAGGGTGAGAACAGGACTGGGAACAGGCTAGTGCAGCCTTGAGAAAAAGAAAACAAAAAAAAAACCAAAAAAACCCCACCAAAAAAAAAATGTGGTTTTAGCAAAGTACTTGAAGCATTGCTCTTGCTTACAAGAACTCATTTTTTATGCTATCATTAAATAGCTGCTGTGTTTCTCAGCATGAGCTACTTTTTCTTGATAACTGAATAATGTCACACAAATTAAATGCTACCACCAAGTTTGGCAATGCAAGAGCTACAGATACACTATCATGGGAGAAATGTATTGCCGGGTAATAATACCAGTAGCAGAAAATAGAATCTGTCATGAAAGATAAATTAACTAAGACCCAGGCCATGTGACCTTGCCTTTCTACACTAAATTGCATTTACTGTTCTTTGTTCAATTGCAACCTTAAACACACGTCAATAAATAGCAATGAGTGAGCACACTGAGTGAAGTGAAGTCCTGGTTTTGGTAACAAATTTCATAAATGAAATAACGTTTTGCCTTTGTCAGTGTATTTACTTGTTTTGTAAGCAGTTTTCATTAAATCAGAATACATAATTTAAGAAACTAAAATGCATCTTGACAATTAAATGCCAACGCTGAAAGAAAAGGCACCCGGTTAACTACTGTGTAACAAAATAAAGCATTTACATGGTGACACATAACTAGCAATAATGATTTTATCATGCCATAAATTGATGGCTCTAAAAGAACATAGAATCAGACAAAATAATATATTAGCTGTATGACCAAACCCCAGGGACTTAGTGAACTAAGTCATTTAGACTAGCGAACTCTATTTTAGCACTGATAATTCAATGCACTTAAAATACGTCCAGCTAATCCCATGTTCTGCACTCTACAAGTGCAATGAAAAGACATACATAGACTGAAAAAGAGACTCTTCAATGTGAGTGTCAGTGCAAGTTAGCTGTTCTGCTCATGTAGCCTACATAAACTAAAGAGCTACAGTTTCTGTACAGCAATCCCTGAGCTACCAGAAATAATTGGGTGGCAGAATGAATAATTTTGCTCCATCATTACTGCACTCTCAATATAGCTGTCACAATCTTTATTGTACCCTGTCCCTGCTTATCCAGGTCAAGCTGATGACACTGTGTTGGACTAGTGGTACTGACTCTTGATTGTGGCTGGGGAAAGCCTCACTGGAGGCAAAATCTTACATCTTAACTGAACTAACATTACAGGGAAAATGTATTTTTCATCTAGTGGAAATAAAATGTCTAAAAGCTATGTAAGGAAACGTTATTTTCTTATTTGTGATTGCCGTGATTAGTCTCATTATTGCTTAATGTCTTTATATTACTGCTTTTGTAGTGCCAGTGTGTCTCAAATACTTTATAAATAGTTTTATTGTAAAAACAAATTATCTTTCCAAGTGTAAAATTATACTGCTTGTTTGAGAGTTGGTTAATACCTAGTTTCAGACTACCAGCCTCTATAACAAACTACATCCACACACAGTAGATTTCATGTCTAGATTAAGGTTCTCTGATGTTAAGGAACATGTTTAGTCTTACTACGTGTTCCAAGTGATGTTCTTTAACTTCTGTCCTGAATATAGTGCTAAGCACATGAAGTGCTTTCCTCACTTAGACTTCAGTGCCTGCAATTCATTCGTCCATAAACCACTGTTTTTAGAGGATAAGATGGTCAACTAACTGCTACAAGGTTGAGCTAAACACTGTTGTAGTAACTGCAGAATATTACACTCAAGAATTATAATTTAATTGCATGCTTAGACACAGTATTTAGTAGGATGCCATATTGCCTGCTGTAATGTTCTCTGAAGTTAAATAAAACCTTTAGATAATGTTGCTAATCAGAATGGAGGGAGAACTCCTTTTCTGGAGTGGAGCAGCTGCTAGCAATAAAACTTAAATGCTTATTTGTAGATGCAGGACAAGAGAGAGCTTACTCCACCTAGAGGAAGATAGATATGCTATAGCATATGCTCCAGGTAATGCTGGAAGAAATTTTTCATACTGGAAAAATACCAACATCATTTAGCTGTTACAATCCCTTGCTGTATATCAGAATCAGGCAGGCAAATTTTACAGTTAACCATAACATTATCTTACCAGGTGTCAAGCTATTTGTGGGTTTTCTGAACTATGCAGTAATCAAAATTTAAAATATAGGCCTGAAATTCAATATGACCCTTAGAAAAAATATCCGTGCTTTAAAGGCCATGTTATACTGAAACTCTGTTTAACTATCAAGGACATGTTACTCCTATATCCACAGAAACCTCCATGCTTGCTCAGGAATGCTGAGTACTGTTCTTGTCCTTCCTCTGGGACAAGATAAAGAGAAAAAGGGGTTTCTGGTTCATTTGCCTCTTCATGTTCACAAAAGAAATCCCCTTGCTACTGATTTTCTCCCCTTGCTGCTGATTTTCTCCCCTCAGTTTTGTCAGGAGACCTGCTGAATATCAAACCGCAGCTGGTCAGGAAGTTTCCAACTAACAAAGCTGTCCTTTGAAGCCAAAATGATGCACCAAAGAATATCAGAGTAAATAAACTTTGGATGTACCACAAGCAGAGGATATTTTTGGCCTTGTCTCCTGCCAGCTGACCAGGCAGCTGCTTCAGAAGCGGGATTACAAAGGTCCGCAGCTCTGGTGAAGTTTTGTTCAGGACCCACAGCAAGAAGCTTCTTGCTGCAGAGTCAAAAAGGCTTGTTGCAGGGCTTCAGCTCCTAGCCCCCCCCCCACAGCCCTGAATGCTCCCACTGCAGCCAGAGTGGGTAGGGTTTCCTGGCATCCCTCTGATGCTGGGGAAATACTCATGCTACCCTCAACTCCCATGGAGGAGCACCTCTTAAAGCTGAAGATGGTCTAAAAACTGTTAGGAATTGAGGAAGACGGCAGGGGACGAAGCAGATGGTTGCTCTGATCTGTTCCAGACAATATGAGCAAAACCACTTAAACTTTCTGGAATGAAAGCACAGAGTATTTCTTTCCAGTGGAATTTTTTTAGATAAGCTTTTTACTGAAATTATTCCAAACACACAGAGGCACGCACACCGAGGACATTCCTATAAAGGTCATTTCTATATGAATCCAGCTTTTTGGTGTTAATTCATGTTCCTAAACAGGTCATTTAGGCTGCAGTAGCAATGTTAGCTGCAGAGCGGGATTGGTTTGCTTTGCTGAGGCACACATTGCAGCTTGCTCTGGGAACTGCCATTCCCAAAGCAGAGAAGGCATGTGCTTAGAGAACTCCAGGAGCTTGGGGCTTAGCCTGTTTTTTTTTTCTTGGATCACTTTTAAATAAGAAAGTAGCTCCTGACACCTTCACAGGTCTTTTCTCTCCCTCTGCATTTTGCCCTCTCCCCTCTGTTTTTCTGTCATTTAGCACATCCCTCCTTCTTCTTCTTCTTTTGCCTTTCTTGTATGCATTTGTCTTCTCACTGCTCTTCCCTTTGACACTCGGCTCGCCTTCTCTCCCTGGCACGTTTCACTTGTCCGTCTCCTCACTCCCCAGAAGGCTGCTTGCTGCTCAGAGTGTGCAAGGGCAGCATCATGTCCCCTTCTGGCTCTGAAGGCTGAGCATATGCTGTCACAGCTGAGCGGTGTGCAGCAATAGCAGTCCAGCCAGCAACATCCCCTCCCAGTTGCTGCCTGAGTGCTGGTTGTTTTGCCAGCACCATGGTAGGACCCATTGCAGCAGCGGGAGAGGACAGCAGGCTCTGGGAAGAAGTTCCGTGCCTAACCTGTGGCAATATGTTTGCAGTGAAAAAGCTGACTGTCTTGTGAGGTCATGGCTCCTCAGTGCTCCTGTCTGCTTCCATATACCATCCTCTCTGCTGCCCGACAAATGCTAAGTTAAAAAACAACCTTCCACTGCTCTTTAGTGCTCTGCCAAAACTAAAAGTAGCTCATATTTTGTAGCCTAGAGGAAGAGTCTGGGGGATGTCAGATGGGAGACACGCAGTCAGGTAGGATATAGGAAAGTGGGAGCAGAGGCTCCAAAACTCTTCTTCAGCTCTCAGACTGAGTCTTTTCAAACGAGTTTTATTCTCTTTCTTTATTGCTTACCAGAGGAAAAGAGGCTATCTGCACTGCTACTTCTGTGACCAAGAAAGGTGAATTTTCACTGTAAAAAATGGTGGAATTTCAATTCAGTTTTAGAAAGTACAAGCAGAAATATCTCATCTTGAAAGTGAACCAAACTCTCACTGGCAATTTTGGCAAAAATTAGAAATAGTCTTGTTACTATAGGGATATTTGATAAGTAGTCTGGGCAAACACAGAAAACATTTTTCCATAGCTGTCATTGGAGTTACAATAATCAGATAATATTATTTCGTACGTGCTTAGTGCTTTTGAAGGATGATCTCGAAGTACTTTACAAAGGTCAGGACAAGCATTATTGTTAGGGAATGAATGGAAGAGAAATCTCATTAACAGCAGCAGGGTGCAGATGACAATATAGCACAGCTTCATGCATAGACTTGTGTCTCAAGATTCTGCTAATGAAGAAAGCCCTAGAACTGATTGACATTCTCATTATCTATTATCCTTTATTTGGGAGGGGAATGTATATAATACGTAGCTTCAGAACATTTGTGAACTATTATCATGTAAGATACTGCTTCAATAACTGAAAAATAAGATGTTGGGAAAGAGTTTTAGACCCACGTAATTGCTCCCAGAAAATATGAAGCATTTTAATATCTGTAAGAACATATGCAGTCGTATGTTCACATAAGGATAAAGGAAGAGGAAAAAGAAACCATTGGATTTGGGGATTTTAGAAAAGTGGACTTCACGGGGCTGTTGATGTTACCTAAGTGACTAAGGAGCCTGAATTGTATTTTCAGTAGTGACTTAAGAATACTTGAGTAGACTTTGTAATTATTCTTTATAGTCTTTAAATTTATGGTAGTTTGTGACAGTTTTCCTCAAAATCTCTGTGCTTAGGGTTAAATGTGACATTTCAGCTTAGAGTCCTAAAAGCATTTATGTCTCTGAACTCCAAATTTCAGCTCTCTCAGTTAGCTGGACTTGGAGGCCTCCATGGCTCAGTAGAGCAGGGATTTCCTGTGTGCCTTTGGGAAGCAGAGAAGATTAATCACCTCATATACTGTGATCTAATGTTATGTCTGAAAATGAGATTTCCGGGCAACTGCTAGACATATATTTTTGGATCCTGTATTTTTAGTTTGATAACAGTAATCTTAGATATAACTCGTTTATGGACTAGTCTAGTCCAGCCAAAAGACTCAATTTCATTAGGACATAGTTAGGTAGACACTCTGGCAGCAGCAGAAACTTCTGTAACTCCATTAAACATGCTCTGTCTAGCTTTTCTCAGGAGGTGGCAGCAGCAGCATTCCTGAGATGGCTGCAATAATTTCCATTTACTTTGGGGGGCATGAGGTGCAAAGCAATTGTTGGGTGGGAAACAACTCCTCTTCCCCCCTGAAAAATCCTCTCTGCAGCCATGTGGAGAGTTATGCTTAGAAATACAGACCTGTAAGTGTTTCACACAATATGAGAGAGGGTTGAAGTGGTACAGCTAAAGAAGTATTAATGTTAGCTAGACCTTACCTGAACATTTCATAGGTAACCCAAAACAAGCGTTTCCTCTTGAGTCAACTGAAAAAAGGCCCTTTAAGCAATGCTGTGGCAGGGTACACCATTGCATGTCACTGCTAGCAACTTCCCTACAAATGTCCCCTCTGTAGATGGAGCAGAGGGCTGAGGAAGAAAGGTGAGAGCAGGCTGGCAATGTTTGTGCTGGGTGGTGAGCGGGATTTCACTTGGCCATGGGAGATGCAGGGGAAGTGAGGGAGAAAAGACCAGAGGGGCAATAATATGGCAGAAGCAGTCAAGGAACAGAGAAGGCTATTTTATGTTTTAAACTATATGTTTTTCTGATCCTATATTGAGAGCGCCTGAGCACTTATGTATAGTGATGAACATCTGTTATGTCCTGTTTGTACTGTAATCCTTCCCCACGGAGAGGAGCAGGGGCAGAAGAACTTTTTGTTTTCTGAAGACATTTTCATTTGTCTTTCTTTAAATATTTGTGCTGCTGTGAGACTGAAGTGGTCAGAGGTGGGCCTCAGGCAGCAGTAGGTAAGGAGCTCCATCACAGTGCCAGGCTTCCACTAGGTCTTGCATGGGCAGGACCCACCCTGCTCACAGAGGTCCTGTGCACCAAATGCACAGAGATGCTGGGGACTGTCTTCCTCTCAGATGTACAGGGTGGCTTTTTTTAATATGGTTTGGATACAGCTTCTTGAGCATTTTGATTATATCAATGTGTTTAACTTTCTTCTAAATGATATGGAAAGCCTGCATGGAGCTCAGAGAGATGTTTGCTACATAGGCAGCATCCTGGCTTGCTGACAAGGGTAGCTATAGTGCTCCACGTTACCTGGCGTTTTCTAGGGCTGCGGACTTCATGCTTGGATATATCACAGGATCTTAGCCCAGCTGACAGGTGACAAAAGCAAGAATAGCCATTGCCCTGCTCTTACCCTCCACTCTCTTTGCTGATTATAATTTGTATTCCACTTCAGCCTGCTACCTTTCATCGGTGTTTTGATCACATCCAAGTATGAGATGGTATAAGATGGTGCCAATGATATAATTACCTGTGACAAAAGATGATCTATATGTGTTGTTCACATATGGTTGCACACGAATCTGGACCATCAGCTTATTCCTCTTGATTAGGAAAAAAAGAAAAAGGTCTCTGATCATTAATGTAATGGCTACTTAAAAACCAAACAAACCCAAACCCTAGGCAAACAAAGAAAAAACCTAAATAT
The DNA here is from genome assembly GCF_949628215.1 of Phalacrocorax aristotelis. NCBI lineage: Eukaryota > Metazoa > Chordata > Aves > Suliformes > Phalacrocoracidae > Phalacrocorax > Phalacrocorax aristotelis. Next base: position 175,537,823 of record NC_134276.1, on the reverse strand, counting down.
AAAATAATGCCATGCTTTTTTCCTACTCAGTTCATCTGCCCTGGTAGGAATCCTACCTAGGGAAACAAGTTTTCCTACACAAAGATAACTTGCCTCAGATCCATAGCCAGTCCCTCCATTGTTTTTTGCTGTCTTGAATAGTCTGCAGGTTGCTCCAAGTCAAGAGCAGTGACCAAATACTGAGCAACCCTTGGAGCTGCTGAAGTGCATCAGCCAGGGTCAGATGTTTAACAAAAATTGTTATTGTTTTTTCTTAGCCACCCAAGATGGCTAGCACACCTCAAGGGTGGCTACACAGCCCTCTTCTGCCTAACGCTTACTGAAGGTAAAAAGGGACAGGTTTTGTGTAGGCCACAGCAGGAAACCTGTAGATTTAGGTACACCTGTGATGTTAAAAAAAAAAAGAAAAAGCATGGGGGAGAAAGGAGCTGCAGATAAACCACATCTGCTTCAATGCAGAGAAAATTGAAGAGTGTCTGAGTTATTTATTCATGTGCCTGGGGTGCCAAGCAGTTGAATAAGGAAGAAGTGTGTTCCTTCAGAGGACTTCTTCCTTCCTTCCCAGTATTCCTTGGAAGGTCAAGGTAGGTGATTTTTGTGGATATAACATCAATATGTTTTCTAAAATTACATATTTTACCCTTGTCTAGAGCAGGCATGACAAGGGCTAAACTCAACACCATAGTGTTTATGTAACGGCTGAAGAACTACCATTTAAGAAGGCCATGCCAGGACTGTGACAGCAATTATCTGTAGAGCAGAAGGAACAGGAGAGCCTACAGAAGCAGAGGTAGTGTGTGGAAGCAGCAGTCGTTGTCTAAAACCTAGGGAGTGTTTCTTTACTGCCTTTCCCATCACACTCTTCTGATTTCAAATGGTTAATGGTGTGGAGAGGTGAGTGGTCTCTGCTTTGTTGTTTCCAGGTGACACAGCTGGAACCTGTCTGGTTCTAGTTCTCTCACTGCAGCTGAGAAACAGAGGTTATTAGTAGCAGAAGAAGGTTTTTGAAAGAATAGGTTAGAGAAATGTGAAGTACTCGCTATTAGAGAGCTGTTCTCAATTGTTAGGGTATTTTACATTCTTTTCTGTCTTTAAAAGTAAAACCAGCATGGGAACAAAATAATGTTTTCGTATGTCCTCTTCCCACTTCAAGTGGTAAATTGTACCATGAGGAAGCCAAGTAAGGGTCAAAATGAGGGTGGTGAAACTCTGGAAGAGCTTGTGAAGAGATGCCATGGGATTTCCATCCTCAGAGATGTTCAAAACTTGAAGAGATATGACCATGAGCAACCTACTCCAACTGCTAAGTTAGACCTGCTTTGGGCAAGGGTTTGGACAATGCAACATTCTGTGCTGGTTTTGGCTGGGACAGCATTAATTTTCATCATAGCAGCTAGTATGGGCCTATGTTTTGGATTTGAGAGGAAAACAGTGTTGATAATACGGAGATGTTTTCATTACTGCTGAGCTGTGCTTAGAGTCAAGGCCTTTTCTGCTTCTCACCCCACCCCACCAGTGAGCAGGCTGGGGGTGCACAAGAAGTTGGAAGGGGACACAGCTGGGACAGTGACCCCAGCTCACCAAAGGGATATTCCACACCATATGACGTCATGCTCAGCATATAAATCTGGGGGAAGAAGAAAGAAGGGGGAGATATTTGGAGGGATGGTGTTTTGTGTTTCCAAGTAACTGTCATGCATGATGGAGCCTTGCTTTCCTGGAGATGGCTGAACACCTGCCTGCCGATGGGAAGTAGACAATGTATTCCTTGTTTTGCTTTGCTTGCATGAATGGTTTTTGCTGTCTTTATCTCAATCCACAAGTGTTCCCACTTTTACCCTTCTGATTCTCTCCCCCATCCCACTGGGGAGGGAGTGAGTGAGCAGCTGTGTGGTGCTTATTTACCGTCTGGGGTTAAATCATGACACCTTCAGAAGTCAATTCCAACATTAATTATTCTGTGATTCTAGGAATAAAGGATGGGAAGAGAAACCAGGGAACCAAGTCTGTCCCCACAAAAAGTGCCTTTAATTTAGTAAAATGAAACACTGCAGCTAGCTGCAGCCAACTGAAATTCTGCTAAAAAGCACAAGTGGGAGCAGCAGCAGCTCCCATGTATGCTGCTTTTCAATACCTCTTCACTACAGTCCAGTATGAACTCACAGATAATCTTCCCATCTTCTGTACAAAAACATCTGCCCTTTGCTGTAATCCACCATCTGCAGCTCAGGCTCTCTCTTTTTTCTTTACTAAATTTTCAGCTTTATTGCAAGACATACTAATTGCTTCCCAAGGTCAGAGTTATTGATACTTCTTGAGTATTTGAAGGTGTGTGAGATGGATGAGTGAACCTCTAACAGAAATGTTTAACATTAAGAATTTACAGTTAAATTTAGTGACTGCAATAGATGAGAGCCTGATGGCTTTATAGGCTCATGTGCTCTCCATCCAGGAGGGGAAACATCTAGGACTATCACTGTTAATTATGATCATTAACGACCTGGAAAGAGCTTGAACTTTGAGATGTGTGCCCAGGTGGCCAGGAAGGCCAACAGCATCCTGGCTTGTATCGGGAATAGTGTGGCCAGCAGGAGCAGGGAAGTGATCATCCCCCTGGACTCGGCAATGGTGAGGCTGCACCTTGAATATTGTGTTCAGTTTTTGGTCCCTCAGTACAAGAAGGACATTGAGGTGCTGGAGCATGTCCAGAGAAGGGCAACGAAGCTGGTGAAGGGTCTGGAGAACAAGTCTTATAAGGAGAGGTTGAGGGAACTGGCGTTTTTTAGCCTGGAGAAGAGGAGGCTGAGGGGAGACCTTATCACTCTCTACGACTACCTGAAAGGAGGTTGTAGTGAGGTGGGTGTTGGTCTCTTTTCCCAAGTAACAAGTGACAGGACAAGAGGAAACAGCCTTAAGTTGAACCAGGAGAGGTTTAGATTGGATATAAGGAAAAAATTCTTCACTGAAAGTGTTGCCAGGGATTGGAACCGGCTGCCCAGGGAACTGGTTGAGTCACCATCCCTGGAAGTATTTAAAGGGCATGTAGATGTGTCACTTAGTGGCATGGTTTAGTGGGACTTGGCAGGGTTAGATTAACGGTTGGACTCAATGATCTTAAATGTATTTTTCAACCTAAATGATTCTATGATACTATGTCTACAATGGCAGGTAAGAGCGTTACTTGGATTGTAATGTCTGGAGGTGGTCCCCTCAAGACTATGGAGGTGATAAGATCTTCAGAGGGTTAAAAAAAAAAAAAAAAGAAAGGGTACATAATGGCAAATGAAAATGCATTAGTAAATGTAAGTAATTCAGCTTTTAATAAGGACATGGAATTATTCTTACATTTGCTTAATTAATTGTAAACACTTGGCCATCTGTGAAAAACCTCTGCTTACTTCACAGTGGTGATTCAAAAGGCGTATGTATTGTTGGGATATCTGAAGGATGGAATTGAAAATAACATTCAGAGTATTATATGAATAAATACTTTCCATTCAGCTGGTATGATGATGATCCCAATTCAAAAAGGGTAGTAGAAGAAAAAAATTATTAACAGCACGTGAGTGGAGGCAAGACAGCCAGGGAGTTCTTGGGAAGAAAAGATCAGTAAAAGGGTATAGGCATATCATAAGCCATGAACAATCATAGAGAACAAAAAATTAATGCTTTTAATTTCCTGCTTCTGTACTACAAGTGGGGAAGGAGGAGGACAACCAATGAATCAAATTATGAGTTAACAACCTGACATTGTTGATAAGCAGGATGCATTACACAAATACAGCTGGACAAAGGAACTCAGCCACCAGCATCCAAGTGTTACGATGAAGAAAGAATGTGTCTGAAAAAAAGGAGGTTGTCAGTTGCAGTAGGCCCCCATACAGTTATTATGAAGTGAACTGCTGAGACACGATGGTCACAGTCCCCACAACATGAACACCAGCACTAGGCATTTAGCAGAGTATTGATCTTTATGTCCTTTTATTGGTTCTGACTGAAAATGACTGGCCTACCCATGGCAAGAAAGGGCAAAGGTAGACAAGAAAACTCTATGTTTTACTGTTACTCTGTAAAGCATAACAAAGTACAGCTCTTATCAGCCCTGGGATGCTGCCTGGCACATTATGGAAGGCAAAGCCTGCATGAGTCTCCACCTGCTGCTCCTGACTGTTTGCTCAGTGGGAGAACCAGTGTCTCGGTGGAGATGAAGATGGTCTCCTCCCCTCCTCACCGCCCCCCTGCCAGCTCACCAGAGGATAGATAGCTAAAGATGATCAAATCTGTTGCTGAGACATGAGACACTTGTTTTTGTGGCATAGCTGATTTAAAAGCTGGGGGGAAATGAAATTTAGTCCAACACTGATAACGCAAAGGCAGCCGGTACTCACACCGCCTGTTTTCTCCTGGTGCCTTTGTGTAGTGCTCAACTGGGTAGACTTTGGCAGCAGAAATGAACATTTCTTGACACAGCAAGTGGTTTTAGCCACAGTCTTCAACATCATTTATCTGTTATCAGAGAAAATCAAATTTGCTATGACTTTGTGCATGTAATATTACAGGAGTTCACCTTCATTAGACACAGACACTAACTTTGGACTCCCTGTTGTCCTTCTGGATAGCAAGATCAGCCAAAAGTCTTGTGTCCATGCTAAGTATTTGAGATTTTATTCTACCAGTTTGCTCAGTGTGGGCTTGAAGACTCTGTGCAAGCAGAACTGACTGTATGCTCAATCTGGCTTGTAAAAAGTTTCACAAATAAGTGACAAAAACAAAACTGTGGTGGACATTTTCTTGTGCTTGACACAAGCTCATTACTTTAAAGAACAGTTTTCAGTTACTGGACCTATTTAGGCATTCTGCCCACTCTGCAGAAGAGCTTTCACTTCTCAAAAGTCTCTTTCTCCAGCATTTACTCATAAACGGTGACTATGCCATCTCTCACCTTACTCATGGAATAAATTCCCAGGATCTTTTCAAGAACTTTTTTTTTTTCTTCTTTAAACCATCTCATGGTTCTTCTCTGACCTGCTTCTGGTTTATAAGCCTCCCTCTTGAACTCTGAGCTTTGGAACCAGGCAACCTATTTCAGACAGTGGCATCAGTGCCACTTTCTAAAACCATAAAATTTACCCTGGTCAGTATTACCTTGTGTGTGCAACCTTTGTTCATATGTTTTTAAACATATCTAGTATCATTCATGTCACTGTTTTTCTGAGGCTGAGGTCCTGTGGAACCATCTGAATTTATTTGGTTTGCTCCATTTATTCTTTTTAAAGTTACGAGAATTTCTCAAGTAGTTTACGCTTGCTAAAAATTACTATGATCAGTGTTCACACAACTCTTTTGAAAAATTCTTGCATACAAGAATTCTGTGTTTTGTAAATTGCTCCCATTTAATCCCTGCTGTTTAGTAAAATCCTAAATTACTCCTGGAGACAAAGTATTCTATCATTTTGTGACATAATTATACTATTTGTCATCTTTTCCTACTGCAGATAAATGTACTTCGATGTTCTGCCTTGTGTCTATGATTATTGACAATTCTATCATTTCTGTTAATTCTTAGAATTTTCTTTGTTCAGACTCTGCTTTATGAACTTATAATTAACTCAGACTTTCCTGCAAAAGGCTGCTCCTCCTTTTGTTCTTTCATTCATTCCTTGCTTCTGATTCATATCAGTCAAAACATCAAAGGTCTCACCTTGTGAATATGTCTATAACACACATACCAGAAGACAAATACTTCAAATTTAAATATAGTTTAAATATAGATATAGACATACATATACACAAACCAGATACACAAATGATGGTTTTATATATACTATTTTATTTGCATATTTTTTTCACTTTGTCTCTTAACTGTTTTTTTTTCTGCCATTGTTGTTTTCATCTACATAAAGGGATTACAGTTTCTGGTGTTGATTTCAAGTTTCCAGTCATGTTCACATACTTCTGTCAAATTACTTTTTCCAAATGATTCATTTCCTCTACTTTGTTTTCTGTTTCAAGAACACTATTCATTATCAATAATATTTTTATTTCTTAGTCTTTTTGCACATGGCCAACATAAAAAGTCATGATTACATCTGTACTGTGTAATCATGTCCACATGACCACATTGATCACAGCGAGGCCCTTTCTATTATGCCAGCACATCGCATATCATTGCGAGTTTCTGGCTCTGTGATCCAAACCCTAATTATCTGTCAAGACGATGCCTCATACAAAACTCCTTTGTCTTGGACATGAACGTACACAGATAGGTTAGTATTGGCAGTGTCATAAAGAACAAAATCCCTCATCATAATGCTTTATTCCCTCATGACTCTAAGTGATCAGTAGATGTGTAAGTTGATGTGTATCTTGTTCTCCAGTCTGGTTTTTTATGGTCAGAAGTGAACACCAGTTACAGCTCTAAGTCTTGGAATAATCGATTCCTAAGAATCCAAGACCAGTAATTTTTGACCCTGTCAAATTTCTGCCCTTCAGTCCACTTAATTAATCTGAAACTGTATCTATCCAATAGTTCTCAGAATGCTGGCCATGCAAATGTTCCCATTACACCTCAGTAATACCTGCTAGCTGAAATGTATGCCCTTTAATGAACAATTCTCATTCCTTTTGTTCATTAATCAGGTCCCTGATATTGCTCTATAGGCAATCAGTGATTTTTTTTTTGTTTGCTCCTCATATGCTTTGATGTCTTGATTAATTTTGTTTGCAAATCTTATGTTGGCACTCAGTTCTTCTTTTCATCTTTTCCTTTCTTTGTTAAATACCTTCAGATTTGTTTAAGTGGACTGTCCCTTCAGAGGTAAGTTTCCATTACATTGACGTAGATTCCAGCCAAATCATATCACCCCTTTACCTTGTGGAAGGTTAACCAAATGCACTAGCAGACGAGAGACCATCAGTCTTAGAACAATTACCTAGGCAAAAACCAAGCTGATGAAAAAAAACCCTAGTGTCTTTCTTTAGATGATAGTGAAAGACAAATGAATTCCAGGACAACCAGCTGTCTGAGCTCTTCCTTCAGCTCACTTTTTAGTTTCTGTAAAACAGGCTATAAAACCACAAAGATGTTTTAGTGCAGCATCATTAGGCCACCATCGTCAGCTGTATATTCATTACTGATTTCACAAACCTATTGAATTTCAAAGTACAGTACAGGCTACAATATAATGTAGAGGTACCCAGCCAGCCTTAAATGAACTCACTTGGTATTACAGTCTGCAATGGCTGTAGCCCTAGAAGTGTAATTTACTGGAGAAGGAGGAGACAATTAGCTTGCTTTGACTTCTTTGCTGCTTGCTTTCCTGCTGCCAAGGCTCAAGCAAGCCTGACCATTTTTTTCTTCTTCTTTTTTTGTATCCGTTTCGAAAACTGGTTCTGATACTGCAGTACCTCACTGCAGACCTGCCAGTATCTGTTCTTAGAGAGTGGCACCTTGTGTCTCTGCCTCAGGGAGATAACACACCATCTGCTGTCTCCTTGTCCTTTACAGGATGTTCCCTCAATTCCATTTAGGGGAGAAGGCATCACACCAAACCACATTCAGATCTTAAACTTCTTTTAAACATTACATCCCTGAACCAAAGACTAATCCAAACTATTATTTGAAATCTTTGTTTTAACCAAACACTGTCAAATTGACTGTTCTTTATTAAATCCTGATTGGTTTTTGGAAAGTCTGTTGAACTTGACCTGGAACTTAAAAAAAAAAGAAAAAAAAACCCATACAAACAAACAAATAAATAACCCCCGAAACAGTAAACCTTCAGTCACAGCTAAGTTCAAAACACGCTGTTTTGAACAAGGCTGTCTGGCTAGTTTGTATAGTTGGAGCTCGCTTTTATGGGTGTGCTTAATTTTCCTATACGTCAGAATTGTGCAGATGTGTCTTACTTTCCCATTTCTTTACAGTAGCTTTCCTTCCTGTTTGACTGGCTGGCACTCTACAACATCAGCTGCAGTTATCCTGTCAATCACCTAATGTTTTAATACGTGAAATCCTTCTATTTTCTTCTTTGTTGATTAGAGCGCAACCATTCTTCTCTACCTCTGTATCCTGGTCCTTGTTTTCTCATTTCCATTGTCTGAGTCACAAGCCTCTCTCTGTCATTGCTCGGTGGCCAGCACTTTCTCCTTGGAAACTTTGTCTTATCTTAAATTATATCTCATCTCTACTTCTTGTTCTAATTTACCACTCTTCTGGAACAGCAATCATTATGCATTTTATATACAGGCAACTTCTGGTTTGTGGTAGGAAAAAAACACAGCTCATCCGTTATCAGAAATAACCACTGTGGGTTTTGATTTCTGAACTCCCTAGCTAATCTAGCTGCTAACCACATTTTTAAAGAAATATTTGATATTAATAGAATATGAAAAGGTATAATAAATCTGCATGCTTTTGTATATAAACCAAGGTCCTAGCTGGTGTTATGAAGAATGTCTTCCTTTGGTTGTTTTGTTTTTGTAATTTATTAGACACAATATCTAAAATTAGCCAGTGGCCACATTTAGAGGAAAAAAATTACTGGGTTAAATAATATCACTGAATTGGAATGTAAGGAAATTTCTAAGCTCTGTGTGAAATTCCATAACCTTGACAAGTCATTATATTCCAAAATATTTTGAAGGGGTTTCCAAATGAGTTGAATAGCAAGTGTGTATTAATACTGATTTTTTTTCAGTCTCTTTCTAAAGCAATAACAAGTAATGGTAATTATGGAAAATATTTAAAAGATACAGTCAACTGGGTAGAAGTCATCAGCTAATTTCATGTTGTCATAAATGTTTTTACATGACTTCCAGATTACATAAGTTTATTATTCTATTACAAGTTGGAATTAATAATCAGATGAAGCAGAAAAGACTTGTTAATAAATATATATTTGATAGCATAAGAATAAATATTTGAAGACAAGAAAAAACATTGCAAGGGTATTTATGAAAGAATGCAAGACAGTTAAACATTCAAATCAGTAGAACTACAGGAAGAATAAGGTGAGGTAAGTAAATAGCAGTGAGGATTTAAACTCCTTGTTACACCTCTTTGTATTGCAGAAGCATGATAGCACTGATGTGGAACAGGACTCCCCAGGCTTGCTACCTCTGAGGATCCACCACTCACAAAATTTTAATAACCTTTATAACATGCAGCTTTTCAGAGATAAAGAGCCTGGCTGTAAAATTACAAACAGTCTTTGTGGAGTAAAGGCTAAAAATGCAAAATAGCATCTAGACAAAGATGAGCCAGAAGAAAATAGACAAGCTCAGTCCAGAATTAATCAGGAGACACTGTGAATATCTTGGCTTTCAATATATAATAATTGAGGAAGGGGAGGTTGTTGGTTTTTGGTTCATGACACTCATCTTTACAAACCCTGATTCTTGCCAGGTCCCTCTCCGAAGTACAGAGGTGTTCTATTAAAGTCATCATCCTATTTTAGTATTCTAAACCAGCCTCTGCTTCAATTATTCATGTGTTTTCCATATATATTGTACTTGAAGGACTTGTGCTCTTGAAAACAGAAGCTCTTTAAGATAATTTCTTAGCCCTGTTCTTCACAATATATGTGTATTCATAGTTCTTTAGGGTAATATTTTAGCCCTATCCTTTGTGATATATGCATCTGCATAGCTTTAATTCAGAAGTAAGATATCAGTCGTAGCAGTTAGGACAGTGATGAGGAAAAGGTGATTTTTTTTCTTTAGAGAGAGACAGGCCCCTCAGCAGTGTAGAGGTAACACAGAAGGCAATGTTGAAAGAGAAGACAGAGAAGAACAAAACGAATGGAAGTCACAAAGAAGCAGGGACACTGGTGAGGAAATTGGGAAGGGCAAAGCAGCTGATAAAGCACAGATTCTCACCAAAGATGCATGTGGCAGCAGTCAAATGCCAGGTGAGAACCTGGTCCCACCAAGAACATGACTGCCAGCAGAGAAGCTGGAAGGGGAAGGAGAAGCAAAGCTGGTGTCTAAGAGGACAGCGCTTGCTGGAGGCTCACGATTGAATGAGAAGTCTGTTGGCAGACAGCAAGTCTACATCAGTGCTAGAAAAGGCCAGCCAAGAAGTAAACACTTGGGTTTGGTATCAATTCATTGCTTCTCTAAGAGGGCCTATCCTTCTCTTTCTTTCCTGCAGCTTTCAGCATCCTGAAACTATATGTACTGCTCTCCATATAAAGGCATTACATAAAAAACATTTTTTTTTCCTGTTCAGCCTCCTGCAGTGTGCCAGGTGGCATGGAAAGCAGAACAGTTGCACAAAATGCCCTTTTTATATCAGGCAGCATTTAAATCGTGCTGTTCATTGAGTGTGGCCCTGTTCCCACCGAAGTCAGTGGGTGCTATTGAGCAAAGGTACCATGATGAGATTAGGCCTTATGCTTTTGAGGCACTGCCCCGTTATAGTCCACACCTCAAATAGCATCTTTCCTCTAACAAACAAGCAGGAATGGATGGGAGCAAGCTGCTTCCCTGGCTGTTTCCTGCAGCACTATTTTATACCCACCGTCTGCCCACCCATCTGTTCAATCCCTGTTACGAAAACTGAAAACATTCCTGCTTTTTAAATGGGTGAAAAATGCCTCAAAAGAGGAATAGGTACTGTGAGATCTCCATGAAATTACTGCCTTGCTTTTCCCAATTAAACAAGATAAAAGCAGGAAAATATGAAGATTTGTATTTGTTAAAGGATATGGCCTTTTGTAAGCATTTTGTGAAAGCAGCTTATTTTGTCAAGGATTTATCAAAAAGCCAGTGATCAGCTCTGGTGCCACTCAGTCTCCATTTATGGACTCCTAAGCTAATCTTGAAGTATTTATTGGAGCAAATGTGCTGGCCATTACTTCTGGGAGGTTTTGCATGTAGAGTGAGCTGCAGAGCTCAAACCTGAGTCCACAGAGGAGACACGAACTTTGGGAGGCCAACAGCCCTGGGGAGCACTTCATGGCCAAACTCTGTGTGATGGCACCATCAGTCATTAGGTAGCTCTGGTCCTCTACAGATCTGGCTGTAGCCACAGGGAAAGCTTTGGAGCTTGTGACCAGGCCCTCGCTCACAGCTACCTTGGGGATGTGTGCTGGTTTTGGCTGGGATAGAGTTAATTTTCTTCATAGTAGCTAGTATGGGGCTATGTTTTGGATTTGAGAGGAAAACAGTGTTGATAATATGGAGGTGTTTTCATTACTGCTGAGCAGCGCTTACAGAGTCAAGGCCTTTTCTGCTTCTCACACCACCCCACCAGCGAGTTGGCTGGGGGGCACAAGAAGCTGGGAAGAGACACAGGTGGGACAGCTGACCCCCAACTCACCAAAGGCATACTCCATACCATGTGATGTCATGCTGTCATGGTATCAGCTGGGATAGAGTTGATCTTCTTCACCATAGCTGGTATAATGCTGTGTTTTGGACTTAGTATGAAAACAATGTTGATAACACACTGATCTTTTAGTAGTTGCTAGGTAGTGCTTGTACTAGTCAAGGACTTTTCTAGCCTCACATGCTCTGCCGGGTACACAAGAAGCCAGGAGGGGAAGGGGCACAACTAAGAGACTTGATCCAAACTGGCCAAAGGCATATTCCATATCATATGACATCATGCTCAGTATATCAACTGGCAGGAGCTGGCTGGGGGGCAGGCAGCGACTGCAGCTCAGGGACCAGCAACATCAGTCAGCAGGTGCTGAGCGGTTGCATTGCTTGTGGTTTTGGTTATTTTTCCCTTTTTATTATATTATCATTATTATTATTATCATAATAATAATTATTAAAATTATTATTTTATTTTAATTATTTAACTGCTCCTTTCTCAACCCACAGGTTTTCTTGCTTTTGCTCTTCCAGTTCTCTCCCCCATCCCACAGGGGTGGGAGGAGTGAGCGAGTGGCTGCGTGGTGTTTAGTTGCCAACTGGGGCTAAACCACAACAATGCTCAGCATATAAAGCTGGGGGAAGAAGAAAGAAAGAGTAGATATTTGGAGTGATGGTGCTTGTCTTCCCAAGTAACCGTTACATGTGATGGAGCCCTGCTTTCCTAGAGATGGCTGAACACCTACCTGATGATGGGAAGCTGTGAAATAATTCCTTGTTTTGCTCAGCTTGCATGCATGGTTTTTGCTTTACCTGTTAAACTGTCTTTATCTCAACCCACAAGCTTTCCCACTTTTACCCTCCCGATCTCTCCTCCATCCCACCGGGTGGAAGCGAGCAAGCGGCTGGGTGGTGTTTAGTTGCCGGTTGGGTTAAATGATGACAGGACAGTTTAACAAGGATGAGGCAGAGCTCAAAGGGACTGTGAGGGACAGGGAGAGCTGCTGCCATGGGGGACCATTCCTGGACTCCTGAGCCCCTGTACAAGCAAGTCCCAGTGGGGAGCACTAGGGCTTGGTGACCTGGGTGATGCCTGCTTTGCTGTATTATCAGGGGCTCCTTCCCTGAAGAGGGGACCACTCCTTGCAGTGACTGAGGCCAGTGCCTTAGAAAGGCATCTTCCGAAAAGTCAGCAGACGATGCCAAGGTTCCTTTCTTAGTGAGCCTGTAGTCCTTAGCTGAGAAGGGCTTTCAGGTTGAAAAGCAGGAAAGGGATTTTCTACAGTAGCCAGATAAGGAGGTCCATTAGAAAGCTCCTTGAAATGATGAGGTAAGGCTACTTGGTATATCTCCACAGTTTGGAGAGGCATATCAAGCCAGCGAAGACTCAGCAATACTCCTCAAGTGGGGATGGAATTTACTTGCTTTTAGATACAGTCGTAAGGATCACCTTTAAATAATCCAGGCTCCTAACTTGAAGTCTTACTGCTGGCTTTGCAAGTAGCTGGGGAGTAATTTTTGCAACAACTCCAAAGAGAAAACTGTAGCAGAAACTAGGTCTGGTTATGCATGGGAGTGTTTATGGTCTGGTTATGGGGGGGTCGCTCATTATGTGTTATGGCCCCTAATTTTTGCTTTTCTGATAATTAAACCAGTTTACTCATCAACTGTTCAGAAAGGGAAAAAACAGGTAGACTGAAGACCTTCCTCATGGCAGGAGGGACACTGCTGCTGGGTCCACCTTGGCTTGTGCACAGGTGAAGATGGGTGGAGACAAAGAAGTGCTTATGTGAAAACAGACCCAGCTGGCAATGGCCTCTAGAAATGATGTAGTTCAGAGCTGTATTTGCCTTATTATAGAAGTAGCCAAAGTCAAGCAACATCTGTCTCATACAACACCTTTATAGAGTGATCTAGTCTTAGATGGGGACCTGCTACTATTCACAACTGTTCATTTTCATTGAAAAAAGAAAAAAGAAAGAAAAAAGATGTTTGCTGTTTGCCTCAGTGGGCTGGTGCTGAACTTCATATTTTCCTGACTTTTTATAAAGCCAAAACAACTAAGCACCCTGGCTGTTTTTCATGCCATGACTAATGCCACCTAGTTTTACTGAAATCAAGGTTTATGAAAGAATCTCTTCAAATATCCCTGTTTGAAGCTTATGGCTTACACTCTTATCTGAGGAAAAAGAGTCATACACAACAGAGAAATGAATTTTAGCCTCAGTTACTGAATGTGGATTCAGATTCCCATAAAAAATAAGTCACTGGAATTTGGGATAATTTTAAATATGAGTTTCAAATCAGACTGCTGACTCTGTTGGCTATCTTTTCCAAACAGATAGCATCTTGCTGTGTTAAGAAAGGGCTTATCAGCAAACAATACGTTGCAACAAAGACTTAGTCTTTTCCACTAGACTTGTCTCCAATTAGGAAAATAAATATTAGAAACTGTTGAGCAGCAGCAGTGAGCAGGAAATTATTTAGTCGAGTTTCTAGCTGAGAGAGTATTGTGCACCGTAAAATTTGGGGTGGAAGAAGGTTGAATACTTTCTCTGGTACAAATGGTGCCAATATTCATTTTAAAAATTGATCCAACATCACTTACCCTCATTTTGTGCCTTTTATAGACTACAAGTCCCACTCTGCAGTGCTTCACAGTGCTGCATGGGAGAAAACAGCCTGCAAGATGTGAAGTTGAATATTGGGAGCTGTAGTCTATGCACAATGCAGCTCCACATTAAAGGTTATTATGAAAGACCTGTTTTCTGCAGGCAGACTGCAGTATTTCTGACAGTTTCTAACCTTCAGTTTGCCTAATATTACAGTGTTCTGATACTAGTTAAACGGGAACATTCTTCTGCAATTTCAACAGAAAGTATTTTACAAAAACTGAAATAACTGTTTCTTAGGTATGTGAGAACATTTATTTTTATAAAATTAATTTCTTGTCAGGGAAGCAAAAAGAGATGGAGTAAAACAGACTACCCTTCCACTCTCTCTAAGTATCTTGTGGAATACGTGGTTCAGTCAAAGGTATTTATTATTCTCTAAACTCAGATATCACATCAATTCTGTCTAAGCCTACAGAAGGTATAGCTGGCCAAAAGGTGCTCCAAATACTAGAACAGAGAAAAAAATAGTGCAGATTTGGGGAATCAGAGCCTGCTTTGCTGTTTCTGGTTGGTATTTGGACACTGAAGTCAGGGTGTCCTCGGTATGCCTATACCAGGAGGCCAGGCTGGTGCCTGCCAGCTGGAGCAGGACTCTGGCTCCCTGGTGCTGAGGCCACTCCTCCTGCCACCCCTGCTCTTCCCAGACCCACGTAAAACTACTGCTCATATCTGTGTCCCACATGGCTTGTGTGATCCGTAGATTTTGGAGCTTGGCAGTCATTGCAGACCCAGAGGCATGGATTTTCAGTCCCAGGCTCTGGGGTGCATTATGGGCTAAATGAGATCTTGCACTCTGTGGCTAAAACTGTAATTGCCACCACCAGCACTGTAAGGCTGCAGCTACCATCCATCTCCAGTAGATATAAATATATGTGCAGAAGGTAGTAAAGAAAATCTTAATATGCATAGAGAAAAAAAAATAGCTGGAAGTCTTTAAAGAAAGAAGATGTGTATTAAGATAGAAGCTCCCAACTCCCACAGCAAATAACAGATTTTCAAGAGGGTTTTCTGTTCTCCTGTGTTGGCAGCCACTTTGTTAGATAATTGCTGTGTTCCAGCCAAATGATACTGCCACACAGCTTCTGGAGATTGTCTGGTGCTTATTAGGGCAGGGAGTTTGTCCATTTTATAAGGGTTGCAGACAAAATAATAGGAAACTTCTAGCATTCTGTCTTTACTGCTGTGCATACTATTGGGACTTAGAAATCAGTTTTGCTGGCGAGATGTCTGTTTTCTAGTATCTAGCACAAGCAGTTGTGCTAGAGATTTATTTCTCTTCTTCTGGAAGAGGAGGGTTCATTAATTTCTTTTTATTATACTTATTAAGATGGGATTTCTCTATTAAGATGCAGGGAAGGGAAGAAGCAGTGAAGTAGTTCCCTTCTAGACTAAGGGACTATGCAGGCAAGTAAGGAAGTAAAGTGTTTTCCCTTCTTCTCGCTGGTCTCCTGCTACTTATAATTGTGATGGAGGAGTACAGTCTACCTTCTTTCCCCAGGGACTCTGAGTGGTTTTACAGGAAACATGTAGTACGGAGGACAGGCCATATGGTGTGTTTGCCAAGTTGAGACATGAAATTAAAGAACAAAGCAAGTTGCAGCTCTTTGCAACAGCCTCCTAATAACTCCATGACACAGTGGAGGGGGGCAGACCAGTGCCTCCTGTAAGACTATCTTAACCACCTCGTCCAAATGCCAGAGTAAATCTCTACCAATTTGCCAACAAGCTTGTTTAAATGCAAGCAGCAGTGCTTAGTTTGCTCAGCAGAATGATTTAGAAGACCACAGGGTGAGGCAAATTTGTCACTTTTTGCAATTATGACAAAGTTTGGTACAGTAGTTTGGGACCCTGACACGATGCTGAGGGTGCCAGGTCTTAGAGCTTTCAGTCCCTGAAAGTATATTAGGGCAGAATTTCCTTCACTGCAGCAAAGCCCAGGGACCACAGTCTGGATTCAGCTAGTCAGGGTACACCTGAGATTTTTATCTTCTTGACTCAAGGTCAAATTCTGAGTCCTAATATAGCACATGCCAGGGTGATCTTCCCTTGTCTGGTTACATAAGGTCACCTGAGAACCCTTTTTATAAAATGACATTTGGTAGGTCACAGTCAGTGGCTTCTTAACACAGTTTGTAGACTAAAGAGTTAGGGATTTAGTAGGGCAAAGGATCTGAACTTCATCTTTGAGCATATTTTTCTGAAAATGGAAGGTATTTTCTTCATCCTAGTGTAGAAAACCAGCCAAAGTAACTTCGTTCCGATGATAGGTCATTAAAGTTCTGATAGCTGATGTTAAGTTAGCTACCGTTGGCTCCTTTTATAGAAACAGTTTCTTCTAGAGAGCGATTCATCTCATCTGAAGAAAGACATCTAAGGTAGGTCAAATGAATTGCTCTTTGGAGGCATCTATTTTTCTTTCTTTACTATAAAGGGAGCTTGGGATGGTAACTCAGGTGCCTGAAAGTGAAACGTCTACGCCGGGAGGAGACAAATTTTGTTTGGAACAGTGAGCCAGAGAAAGCTCCAGAGCAGGGAAGTGTCATAAACCTCACCAGGAGACAGACCTCACCAGTGTAAATGCTCAGTGTATATACAATTAATATTTATTTTATGTTATTGTTTGACATTTTGGTAACTCCTTCATACTAAGTTCCTGTCTCGCTTGTTTATGGTGCCCATATTTCTGCTCTCTTCATTCTTGCATGATCTCTTCCTTTCCTGTCTAACCATTCTTGGTTTTCCCTCTCCCTCACTCTTCCTTTGTTAGGTTTCTCCTGACCCTCTCTTTCTCTTGACCTCCCTCACAGACAAGAAGCGAGAGGAACCCTATAGATAGCTAATGCAGAACTGCATGAGCTCACCATTCATTCCATGCTGCAGAGCTTTAAGGAGTTGTAATTGCATGGAGGAGGATCTAGGGGTTTGAGAACTGTGGGTTGTCCTTGGCATTGCCAGCAGTGCTCTTGTATGAGAGGCTGGCTTCTTTCATTCCTCGTCTGGTTTTGGTTTT
Organism: Phalacrocorax aristotelis; assembly: GCF_949628215.1. Taxonomy (NCBI): domain Eukaryota; kingdom Metazoa; phylum Chordata; class Aves; order Suliformes; family Phalacrocoracidae; genus Phalacrocorax; species Phalacrocorax aristotelis. Next base: position 175,520,816 of record NC_134276.1, on the reverse strand, counting down.
TGTATCCTATTTTTCTGTCAAAGGGAACTATACCAGCTTCCTGCTTCTGCAGATGGAAGCGGCTGCCTGGGAAACCGGCAAAGCCTCCTCTGAACAAGGGAGAAGCCACACCTGTTCAGCAAGGAGACTATAGGAACTGCTGCAGGCACCTTTTTTTCAGACCAGGGACTCTTTAAGCAAGGCACTAGTCAGGGACAGATATTTCTCTTTTACTATAGCAACTTCCTTGGAAGAGTTTTAGGGAGCGAAACCTGTTCGTAATTTCACTTGCAAGTTCATTTAGGAGCCACTGTACCTACCAGAACACCCATTCCACATGGATCACGGGTTCTGCACATTCATGGCACAGACCCTGGGAACATTCTTCCTCAAGGTCATCCCTCTTATTTTTAATGTAATCTCTTCTAATATCCTGAGTGACTAATGGTATTCTAATTGATATTCTCTGACTTACTTATTTGTCACCCCTACCAGAGTCCCATATTTAGAACAAACTGGAATGCAGCATTTTCCCCCTAGAACAGTAGAAAAAAAAGTGAATGAGAGAGAAAAGGTCTTGTTATGTTCCCTGTAATTTATTTGTAGAAGTGTTCTGTATAAGTCCTTGGAGAGATTAAATGGATGATAGTTGTATTAAGTTTTAATTGATGCTGCCTCCTAAGAGATAATACAGTCAATAAGAAAGCCAGATCCTTCTGCTGTGTAAATTGCTATAATTTCATTGACCACCACCGAACCTCACAAACTCACACAACCTGAGGATTAGGTCTATGAGGTCTCACTGAATCTTCAGAGTTCACTGTAAATGGATCCTGCTGTATTTAAGACCGACATTAAGGAGCCGTAACTCATTTGTTGTAGTGGGAACAACCCTTTTGTCGTTTTCAGCTTTTGCTTTCTCTATTATTCCCTAGCCCATTAGTTTATTTTGTCTTGTCTCTGTCTTTGTTCAGTAGCATTAATTTTACTTATTAGTAAAAGTTGTACTCGAAGATGTTGAAATAGGGGGAAGTGTCTCATGCATAATATGGTTTTATTATTGGCTACAAATAAAAAACAGTCTCTTATTGCTTATTTGCACCGCATTAGCTCTTACAACCTTAACTAGGTCAGGGCCCCACTGTACTGGAGGGGGATGCCATAAAAGAGAGTCCCTGAAGCAAAGGACCTAAAACTGTAGAGATAAGAAACAGCAACTGAGGGAAACAAAAGAACAGGGAGGACATGAAAAGGTCTAGGTAGGCATGAAAAACAGACTCTAATTTCTATCTGCACAATTCCTGGGTGTATTAAGCTGATCAGTAGCAATGATAGCACCTCTGTTATTTGCTCTTCCAGTAAGGCTAGGCTGAACAGAATTTAAATTTCGGAGCACTGCATACTAATTGTGTTTGTATTACCCACTTGCCTTTTTTGTGGTTTTTGAATGCTTTATCACAGACTTTGTATTAATTAAAGCTTTTGGTTTAATGGGATTGTTCGGCCTGAGCAAACTGGACTTAAAATATCAGCTTCTTTCACAGCATCAAGGAAGCCAAGGCCAACTGCTTGGATAATGACCTGCAGACCAAGGTCCTCCCACCATTATGGTGTGCAAGTCAATCCTTTGCCCTTCCGACAGACACCAGTGGATTGATCAGCAGTCAGTCTAAAGCCATAATAACCTCAAAAGCACTTTCCATGACTGGCATGTCACTAAAATATAGTTGCTCCTTCTGCAACGAGATACACAGTGCTCCATGGTTTTAGTGAAAGCAAATAGCATACCTTTAAAAGTAGTATAATAATGAAGTAAGACACTACATTTGCCAGATTGTTTAATTTCTTAAAGCTTACTGGGGAACAGAGAAGACTTAGACTGTACATAATTAACCTTAGTTTAACATTCAGGAAGATTTGTCCAGAATCTCTTCTCATTTTCACTGATGCCACCTGCTATTTCCATTATTTCAATAAGCAACATATTTCACATAGTCATCTTTCCTGCTACCCATCGTCCACATCGTTAACCTCACAGACTTCTACTCTGCATGTTTCTAGCAGCAAAATTATTGAGGTCCTGGGCTTAAGAGGTTACTGTCTGGTCCAGCAATGTTCTGAAAAAGATAAGATAACCAGCAAATATAAAAATTAGCATCACAAACCCTATATGCTCTTCTCTGTTTAATGAACCAGAAGAAAATATGGTACCTAGTATATGAGAACACTAAAGTCAAAATAGTTTTAAGGTGACAAAGAAGCATGACTGAACTAACTGTATCTCCATGATTTTGCATCTCAGCTAGCAGTTGTGACCAACATGATCTGTCCAAACTTGAACTGTACTCTGTGACATTTTCAAAAGTCCACACTGGCCTTCCTTACAATGTCACCTCAGTCTGGTTTGCGGATAGATTACCTTCTTACACCAACACAGTCAAAACGGAACTGTGTTTAAGGGGACAACATAATGGCAATTAGCTCTTTAATTTGCAAAATATATCTCTGCAGAATCTTTGTGTCTTTTCTATCATTACACTTTTATTTTTAACGTGTTTGTATATAAATGCCTGTGCCTCTCATCAGCATCTTTGGTAGTAGGCAGTTCTTTATGGAATTTGTATTTACCAGGGTATAACACCTACTAATGTTAATGCTCCAGAGTAAAGGCAGGTTTCTTAGCTGAAGAACAAGCATCTTAATTTGTAGTTTTGACACAGCTGGAGATGCATGGCAGCAAGACAGTGAAGGAAGGACATGGTTTGTGCATAAACAACTGAATCACACAGACATATATCTTCATAACTGGAGTTGCTCCAAAACCAAGTTTTTATTGGTTTCTTTTTTCATTTGTCTATAAATCAATACTTATTTTATCTGATGCTGCAGAATTCAGTAGTCACACGTTTCCAGCTTGAAAAAACATCAGGAACTAAACCAATACCTTTCTTGAGCTCTGTAGAAGGAGGTTTGTTTCCTGCTTAGATTTTTTAGGAATGTAAGAGCATGCATACTTCTTGACTGAAATTAATTGTCCTGCTTCAAGATGTGTGTTCAGTTCCAGAAATTTAGTACGACTATAAAGCTATATGTCTATGCATTTAAAAATATTCCTTTTTTCTCTAGCAATAGGCCAATATTCCATTTACATTTCCATGCAATAAGTCCTCTTTTCTCTGAGGTTTCTTCAATATATTTCTAAGGATATCTGTAGAAATATCAGCAAATTCTTACATAATGAATGTGTTTTGCAATATCATACCATAGGAAAGAGATAAATATGAAATAAAACCCCATACAACCCTAAAATCAAATGGCCAGATCTTGAGTTTCCTTGGAGTGGAAAAATTTTTCTTCTTAAAGGAAGGAAAAATTTCCTGTCTGACTCCTGGGAAACTGTGGTATACCTTCACCTCATGTTTGACCTAGCTCTGTTACCTTACAGCAGTAAGCCCCAACCCATGTGCAAAAACAGAAGAAGAAGGAGGTTTGATTGGGAACAGACTTGGTGAAGTATGCTAAGAAAAGTCTTGCAGTTCCCTTGGATAAAGAATTACTCTGAGTACTCTGAGATTTCCAAAGTCATTCCAATTCCATGCCCAATTTCAACTATAATGAAGTTGGAGAAATCTTTTTTATTTCTTCTATTCTTGCAGGCAGCCTAAAATGTCCCAAGGAGGATCAAAGCTCTGTTTCAGAAGTAATTCACCAAGAGAGATAATTTTCCATTTATTTGTTTGCTTGTTTTTTTGTTTGTTTGTTTTCCAGGTTGTTCAAATGTGCATCATTGGTATTATCAAACCTGTGTGGACATAAATACATTTAATTCGTGCTTGGGTGGTAACCATGGTCATTAACATGTTGTATTATTTACCTGCAAAAGTGGGATTACAAGAAAAAACACCGATAAGTGATGTTAGGGCAGACTTTATTATTGGAAGGGAAGCAAATAGAATAATTAGTGGAGGCATTTAAAACCAATAATAATTAAAAAGCATCCTCTCAAAAGGTATGTGCTACTTCCTTCAGTGTCAACGTGCTTCTGATATCAACTGATGGATGACTTCCAAAGTGTGCTTTCTCTATGGAAAGGTAGACTGATTTGTCTGCTAAACTTGTGCAGCAATTCCCTTTCCATTTTGACACTGTAAATTCTGAAATTGCTCACAGGAGTGAGATATGCCATGCATATACTCAGGAGTATCCTGGGTTGCATATTAAAATCTAGTGGCTGGTGAGCTGGACTGGTTCTGCTTCCAAAATACATACTTGGGCACATGAGGGTTTGATCAACAAGCAAATGAAGATCACATATACTTATCAAAAGGCAAGCATCATTGGGTGCCATCAGAGCAAACGCCATCTTGGTTAGCTTTTCTCTTTTATTCCTCATTCTAGCCTTTTATCAGCCCACCACAGCATAAAAATAATGCTCCTGGTCTTCCAAGCTTTATTATTTAGCAAAGGCTTAAGAGGAAATTAGAATCTGGCCTCTTGTTTGGAGAATGATCAAGATGGGACTTACTTCATTCTCACCTATTTAGGGTCTCTTTGAGAGCATTTTGTCTCAGTATTCGGGATATTTACATTAGTCAATATACAGGCAAATGAAAAAGCAGAGTTTTCAATAACTTTTCCCTGACCTTCAAAAACAGATGGGTTCTTCTGCAAGACTTCAGAATATCCAATTGTCCCCAAGAAGCCAGATGAAGGCTCAGGGACAAATTCCAACAGAACTGCAGGTGTATGTGTTGAGACAAAGCCACTGTTGTCACAGTGATACAAACATTAAAGCCTATATGAAAGAAAAACCTGTTAAAAAAAAAGGTTGAGAAAAATTTTGGGCTGATAAAATGGCAAAATTCTTCTACAGACAACTGAATCCTTAGCCATTTATTTTTCCAGAGCCAAAAATCTCCAGACATTATGTTTCCTTTAGACAGTTACAAGCATATAGCTGCCTTTCAGCCCACTGTGAAAGAAGGCTTGTGAGCTATAAGGCAGCTTCCCTAGTGAGAGACCAGCTTCTCTCACTCTCCAGGACCTCTGCCTAATGGAGGTATTTGTCTTCCTCCAGGGAGAAAATACCATCACTCCATTAGAAGTGAAGTCAAACAATTGATACAGCCTCGGCATTTTAGAGTGTGAGTAATGCTCATGGCAAAGGTTGCCACATTTGAGCTGTTACTAACAGCTCCTGAGGCAGTAACCCTACTGGATATGGGAAATTCTCTGGAAGTATGTTCTCCCCCTTTAATTGTAAAACAAACGGTGAATTAAACAGTTCCATGCTGTGTGCCGAAATTGTAGGAACTGTTAAATCATAAAAATCTTAAATCTTACTTTCAGCAGGGAACAGGGTGCAGTCGTACACCCTGAACTGCTGGTGGATGAGGCTGCTGACAGGTGGAAGGAGCTGGGCTCGCAGGAGCTCTGCCTTAATGTTTCGTTCTGAAGTGTGCGGGGGCTGGCTGCGCTTTGCTGGACTTTCTTCTCTAATGGCAATTTTAAAGTGGCATCAGGGATGAATAAACAAGTAGTCCTAACAGTGTGAAGTCTTGCCATTACTTTACTTAATGAAGAAGTCTGCGTGTGAAGTACTTGCATCTGTCTAACCGGTAAATATTTTTCTCCTCCTCAGAGGGAAACTCAGCTTTGGAGAAGGGAAAGCAATGCAAATTGTGGCACCCAACCCCTATTTGCTTCCTCTTTCTTTTTATCTTTTTTTTTTCTCTTTTTTCTTTCTTTTTTTTTTTTCTTTAGGCCAAGGAATGAGTAAATGGCATGTACCTTAAACACAGTGCATTTATAGAACCATGACCTTAAGAGCTTTAAATGACTACATTGTTTAATGTGAAGAAAAAGAATACCACAGATCAGTGGAAATGTCAGCAGTATTTTTAATGAATCAAGTTTGTTTTAATCGATATCCAAGTCTTCTTTCCATTGCCCTGAGATTGTCATGCTTTGCAAAGAGATAATAGTAAATGTCATGCTCTGAAAAAAGCAGTGGCTTTGTTGCTGTAAATCAATGGAAGCATTGTTCTACTAGATGTGACACATGAGTGACAGAAACGCCATCTTTCCAAGAAATCACTCTTTCCATACCCCATTGAGAAATGGGTTCTGGGGAGTATTTCTCAGAGCCTCAGCCCTCTGCTCTCAGATGGACTCCGCATGGCCAAGAGAAACATGGGAAGACACATGCAGGACACCAGAGGCTGAATCTGAGTGGAGAACTACCTGAACCACTCCAGCAGACATGCAGTTCTTTTTGTCTGTAGCTCTGTACTGTGAATTTTGCAGTCCAGTTGAAGGTTTAGCTCACATAAGAGCTGAGAAATAGGCTCACTCCTTTTCTACATCTAGGCAAAATCTGAAACTGCAGAACCATAACACAGGGTTTTCATGTACAGGCATCGGAAGCGGATCTCTAAGGAAAAGTCTTTTTGCCTTTTCAGGTTTTCTTTTTTTTTTTTTTCCTCCCTAGTCTTTACAAGAAAGGCTGTAAACTTTTCATTCGTCTGTTTGTTTTATAGGTCATTCTGACATGCTTTTCTGTAGTACGGTGAGGAGTAAAGGCCTGTAAATTTGATAGCCGTGCATACAGGTGTCTTACTTCACAAACTCAGTCCAGCACTGGCCCTGCCTGTGAAGTAAGTGATAGAAGTGGCCTGTCACCTGGTTCAACACAATATCCAGTGACAAGATTTCATTACTTTAATGCCCAAACCAGGCGAAAGTATGCTAAAGTATAGAATAAAATATATTACATTTATTCTGGACCTTGAGACTCAGAAAATTTTGATTTTACATTTACTTTCTCAACCTTAACTTTATACCTCTGCAATTTATACAGTAATGAGGAATCTGAATGGGCAGCGCATGTCTAGGTTTGTGCTCCAGAAGCTTTATCAGCTTTATGAGCCCTCAGAGTAAACTCCTTTCAATGTCATAACCGTGTCCTTTGATTAACCCCCTACAGGTGTGTTGCTGTGTACCACTGGAGGTACAGTTCAGGAGTTCAGGAGGTAACAGACTGGTTGCTGTTGGCTGCCTCTCTTTGCTCCTGCTAGTGCTAACAGCTCTTCTTCCATCTTCTCCTTGTGCTCAGGGCACCGCCTCAGAAGAATTACCCCCTACCCACCTCTCTCTTGCCTGAGGCCTTCTACGAACCCTTTACCTCATGTCTTACTGTCATATATTTGTGAAACCAGCACCCTTCTTTCTTGGAAACTTGACTTTTTGCCCCTGAATTTACACCAGTGCTAATCACGCCCCTCCCCCCCCCCAAAAAAAAAAAAAAAAAATTCCCACAGCTTACAGATGGATGGAAAAGCCCAGAGCACAGTAATGCAAAATAGTGTCTGTATGCACCAGACTGCTGCTATTCCCTAGGAAACAGGCCATTTGTTTGTACTTCTTGACAACTTCTTCATCTTTCTCTGCCTATGCCTGTGTTTATCTGCGATGGTCTGTACTGACACCGATAGCAAAAGCTCCCGTGTCAGGGGGAGCCTGGGACTGAGAGAGGTCAGGTGTGAGTCAGCTTCTTGTCTGAGCTGTACCAAGATCTGTAATGTTACCTTTTAAATTTAGCTCTATTTGAACAGAATTTTCTGTCTTCTTTTTCATCTTTTGAAGATAGCTTCTGTTTCACAGCAGCGGAAGGATAATAAAGACCCCAGGCAATGCATCTCTTGCTGACCTATTTCTTTAAGAGTAGGACTGGCATCAATTCTGGGATGGTAAGGGAAAACATTCCTTTAAAATTCTGCTGAAAACACCCAGGGTCCACCAAAGACTGAATGTTTTGCAACCTCATTTGCTAGCAAAGAGATACTACTGACATGGTTGATACTTACCAAAATAAAATGTTGTAAAGGTGGTTTTCTGATTTGTAAGCATTGTAATAAATAGGATGAGTTTGGGGAGCTCATTACGTGGATGAATTTCTAAGACTCCAGACAGGAAAAAAAAGCGGAATCATATGACTACATTGCAAGACTGGAAAGCTTAATTCCTACCTTTTATACAGAGATGGCAGAATTTGAAGAGACAAAACTTCAATAGTCTGAATGTCACTGGAAAATGTACAGAATCTCTTGATTGGTTGAATGAATGGGATTTTTTTATTTGGTCTTGCATTACGAAGGCTGTTAAGCTAAGAAGCGTCTTTGAGCTATGAGGATAACTCTACTAAATTGTAGGCCAAATCCTGACATCTCCTTCTGCCTTGCTTCAGATGTTCTGATTGAACAAGCACTCTGGGGTGGTACCTAGGCCTTGGTTCTTTGGGGGATGGGGGCGAAGCATTCCTGTTCATAGACCTTCTTGGTCTTCATAACCCCAAAGTGGCTTATAGACACCTTTTCCTGCCAGCTGCATCACTTGGGAGAGCCAAGCTTGTGCTGTCATGCTTCATTTCAGGTGTGGCTGAATCCCACTGTATTCTTGGACACCTCTTGTTCTGATGCATACTAATGCCATGTGTCCAGGGCAATTGCTAATAAAGTATGTAAAACTTCCTTGATTAGCTTGTCCCAGTCATGACAGCAAAAATACACTTATGGTAAAACAAGTATGACTGGCCTGCATTTTATACTGTAAGTAAAGTATAAATACCACCTTGTATGTCTGTAAAGTGAATCCTTTTTTCTAGTAGACTCATAGGTTCTGACAAATGATTGAAATCAAGGATTTTAGGAAGGGCTATGTCTAACATTTCTTTTACATTTAATGTGAGTTATATATGCCACATAATAGAAATCTGGCTTGTCCTTGCACACTTGCAAAGAACTCTTAGACTACTGAAGTAAGAAAAAACAAATTACTGGCACTCCATGAAAGGATAAACATGCTGAGGTGCCCTCTGTGATATAATTCCTTTTGGATGTGTTAGATGTTTTGCTGCACACATTTGCTCTGAGCATGCCCTCTGAATAGCTTTTTCTGTCAGCAAGTCCCATCATGTTTATAGGAAGCTCTATTAAGGGTTCTGGGAAAGCTAAGAAATGTATTTGCTTCAAGCGTAATGCAGGAGGACTTGTTAAAGAAAAGTAATTCTCATGCTGCTACAGTATGCAAAACTACACCACAAGATTACAGTTGGGTTAATATCCTGAAATGAAGTAGTTGAGTGAGGAAGAGAAAATGCAGCTTTTTGAACATTAGTAAATTAGCAAGTTTAATGAAAGCTAGGAGTGGCAGGTAGCATTCAGAGACAGCTTGTTAGGAAGGGAGCTACTTTTCTCAAGCAGATAGGTACTCCTCTATGTCAGTGCCTTGTTATCCAGCCCTAGATGATCAGTTCAGGCTCAGATCAGGCAAAACTGTGATTTGCTAGATATTAAGCACGGGGAGTTTCCTGGGATCCTTTCCAGCTGACCACCAGCAGCCAAATGAGTTTTGTAGAGATAGGCTGCTGTTGTCAGTCTACAGGGAAGCCTGGCAAAATATCATGAGTAGCCTTGACTCAGTTTCCCCCAATCTACACAACCATGCTGACCCGTTCTGCCATCAGCAGTTTTTATAGTTCGTCCTAATCATTTGCGACAAAGCCTTGTGCTCTTCACATAGCTGCAGAGGCTCCCTACCTCCTTCCACAACTTCTTGCAACTCTGCTTCGTAAAAGCTTCACAGGATTATTCACAGAGCAGCTCTGTGTTAGAGAAGGGAAGGACTATGCTGAAATAAAGAAGGGTCTGGCTTAACAAGGCATAAAACCCCCTTACCAATCCCCCCCCCCCAAAAAAAACCCTCCCCTCTAATAAGCATATTTGTGTGCTTGTAAACTTGCAGATACACACCAATTCTCAAGAAAATGGGGTAGGAAAGTCAGAATACCCACAGAGGCGGGGTTAGCATTGCATCTGGCTTCAAGATATGGCTTCTACTGATTGACAGCACAATTGCTGACATTTGAATTGTGATGGCTGAACAAAGCAGGCCCGCAGAAGAGGTGTTCTGCCTACACACCAATGTGGATACAGCTCCAGGCAACTGTTGTAAGGTGAAACTGAGGCAGTGGCACAGTTTAATGTTGTTAATACTGCTTAAAACCATTGAAAGAATTGTGTTTTACTACTGGTCAGTTTCTTTTATGCCATTGGATTGTGATTGTGTCACTGAGTGTGTTCACAAGAATGCAGGAAGCAATCATACAGCAGATGGTGGTAAAATATGGGGCCCTTTACATGGAGCAGATATAATAAACTGTAAAAAAATGTACATATAATAAACTGTAAAAACACATGCAGAATTATTTAGGAATATAATAATCTTTAAATAATTCAAATTCTATCAAATAATACTTAGATTCTATCAAATAAAACTAAGTAGAACTTAGCACTTGACATAAGCCAGAAAATGCTTCTGATGCAAGCTTCTAGTTTGCTCTCACGACAACATCATTATTTCTCACCCCGTCTTACCTTGTGCATTTCAGATGCTGTAGAGTCCATATACAGGTCAACTAAATGTGCCCAGGAACATTCATGGGCCCAGAGGCGCTGGCACAGCATGCCCTGTGCCCAGACCCGGGAAACGGCAAGTCTGTGAGCCTGATGTCTGTGGGAGTGTTCCCTGGAGCATACAGCATCCAAGCCAGGCTTGGGAATTGCTGGGGATAGTGCTAATTGTTACAGGCCAAAACAGTGCAAGGAAGCATTTTAACAGTTTATGAATGTAACCAACTGAATTTCTGTATATTCCTGAATACTTTTATTTACTAGTATACATTCAGCTGTGTTTTACTGTGAGGCTTAACTTCGCTCTTCACACATCATAAATATATTTGATAATCTTTAGCAGAGGCAGTTGGATACCATATAGTACGTGAACACACCAGCCACTTCTTCATGTTAATTCAGCAATTCACCTCAAATTTGGAGATAATTTCTTGAATTTGCCAAACTCATTATCATGTTTATTACCTTTTCAGTTATATGCCATGTTTAATGGTAGAAAAAACAAAGAAACAAATGTTGTTTATGTTTTTTTTCTCCACTACTCCTCTTCAATACAGAAAAATCTGTGTTGCCTGAAAAAAAGCTTGTCCGTCCCTTGTCTGATAGAGAGATTGAGGCTTATGTGTACACAAATATACCTGTTTCACTCTGCTTAAAAAAACACTAAGCTATTTACAATAATCACATGAAGGAGTTTGAAGTAAGACCAAAGGGGATAAAATCAGCCAGTTAATCCTGCTAGCTGATGCTGTGACACCAGATCACGATGTATTTGCCCAAGTTCATTACGCCATTGATGGTACCCTAACAGAGAATCTCATATTCATTTTCCTGTTTGGCAAATGGCTAATCACAAAAATTTGTTTTATGACATACAGACTACATCGTTGTCATGCCTTTCAAAATGGTGGTATGATTTTACATGCTGCATGGGGCAGAGGGAAAGCAGAGAAAAATATTATTTTGTTACAGAAGACAACAGGAGAGCGGACCTGCTCATGTCAGAGCTAGCTGGCTTCTTTGCTCCCAGCAGTGCTCCAGTGGCCGCCTGCCCTTGGAGACATTGCAGGGACCTTTGTTGCACTCCAGCCTGGGTGTGAGCACTGCTGATGGTAATCCTCTGCAAAACTGAGGGTGTGATTTCTTGTATTGTTCAAGAATAAAGCACCTACACTTTTGTTAGATATAAATATATTTTAAGAGCTCAATCAGAAGTGTGAAGTGGCTCAAAAATTGTGAGTAGAGGAGATTCTGCCTGTCCATTTGCTTCCCAGAGGTGTTGCCACCTCTGATTTATTGTCCCTGGGCTTAGAGGACTGAATCTTTGCAGCCAGCAAGGAATTCAGTAAGACCCACAACTCCTTCCCCTCTGCTGTACCATGAAAGTTGGGAAGAAAAAAATTGCCACCAAAATAAATAAACACAAGAACTTTCACAGCATGTGAATATCCTGAAACAATCTCAAGCGCATCCCTTTTCAAGTATAATTGTTACCTTAAATAATTGTTGTATACCAAATGCACTACACTTAGTAATTAGTACTACAGCATTCAGGAATAGAAAGGGTTATATGTGCTGAAAATGTATCATATTTCCATTGGTCATAGAACCATCATTCCACTTTAACAGATACTGATCTCTGGTGTAGGTTTACAGAAGTTTATAGCACTATTTTATATGTTAATTAAATATCCAGTACAGTATTTGTACTCATAGAAAGATTAATTTTGTTGAGAGCAGAACCTACTATATTTCTGATATTTCACCCTTCATAAGAGTGCCTTTTGAAAGAATCAATAAGCCCCATCTCCCTAAAAATGAAATACATTGAAAAGCAGCAGGGTGTTTTCCAAGTAACCTAAATACTACAGCAATATAATCAAATTTGTAAAACACATGATCCATAATGATGGGCAACAACTGTTTCGTGCTGTCATGGCAACAGGAAATCTTGGGGTTGCAAATCCATAATTTAAAAAGATTATCTTGAGAGTGCAAAGGGTTTTTATACTGCAGCTGCAGCCATAGTCTACATAGTATACAGTTGCTGGCTACTTCACAACTTGTATATATTTTTTTTTGTTTGTCCTGCTTTTCATGGTTTTTAAGTTTCATTCACGTGTGTGATGTTCTTTTCTTTAAGGATTTGTTTGTCTTTCATTTCAGCGTGAAGTCTGCATTAATCTGATTTCATGCTAGTTTATAATATGCTTTTATGAGATGTCTGGAGGTTTGGCCACCTATTTATTTTGTAATAGCAAATTCAGCTCTTCTTTTAAGAAGTATGTTATTTTGTGTCAAGACTATTTTTTGGATTTAATGTTATCTTAGAATTATGCGTATCTAGACACCGTTCCCTTGAGTGAAATATCCTTTACCCCAAGCACTGCTGATTGCTATATAGCTATGGGTGGCTTTTTTTTCTTTTTTATCCCCCAAAGCTTGGTAAGAAGTAAGAAAGGAATAAAAAGAAGTAACAAGGAGTAGAGAGTTTTTCATGTTTTTTCCTCTTACAGTAGCCATAGCATTAGCTATGCAACACATGGATTGTAATATATAAAAATACAGTTGCCTTTTATTGTGATCAGTGACAAAATTCCTATAATCTTGGGGAGCCACGATTTTAAAGTAAAAGGATGTTCTGTTCTGAGCGAAGGAGGCATGAACAAATTATGTAATGTTCTCTCTTGATCTAAGATGCAAGATTGCTCTGCTAGTCACGTGGCAGAGAATGTCTCCCCATCCTAAATTTATCCTTAGATAGCAATCATGGAGGAGGAACATTGTCTTAGTAGATATGTCTTGTTAACACATTTCATAAGACTGAAGGGAACTCCTGGATACATGCCATCACCAGAAATTGTGTCATAAAGTTAATAAAGCTTTATCTTAAAACTACGCAAGTTGTTTGCCTCTTCATGACTCATACTGAAAGGCCATTCCTGTAAATATTCTTCTAACTTCCAGCCTAAAGTGAGTCATACCACATACCCATTTGTTCTTGTGTTAGTGTTGTTCAGCTTTAATAGGCCTTCTCTCTTCCTGCTGTCACCCTCTAATGTATTCAGAGAGAAAAATCATATCTCCTCTCAACCTCCATGTTGAGAGCTGAGCTCTTAGTCTCTAGAGCCTACCTTTTCTTGATTGATCTAGTGGCTTTTTTCTGCATCTCTTCCCATCTGAATTCAGCTGTCCTGAAGAAGAGAGAAGGCAGATCAGAGCCGGTCACAGGGTAACTGCTGCCACATGGGGTCCACAAGGCACAACTTGCATAAAATCCTTAGCCACAGATCCACTCTGTTCCCAAATATGCTTTTGTTGTATATATCACAAAGTGAAATTAACTTCCTATATGGCTACATCCTCATCGCCTTTTAGGATTTTGTCTCTTATGTTATAGTGTCACTGTGTGTAGAAATAGAAGCAAATCAATATTACCAAGAACAAAACTCCTGATACACGTGAACATATATTGTGGCCTCATGTTAGTCAACAGATACTAATAAGCAAATCTTTATACAAACAATGCAGTGTGTCATATGATGTGTCAATAATATGAAATGTTCAGTCCCCTTGAAAACCCAGTATGGCATGGCATGGACCTTAAGCTGACAGTTAGGTTTGTTGGGTGACTATTCTGACATGGTTGGCTGAAAACAAACCTCTAAATATTTCTGGTTTATAGGTCATTCAAAACATGAATAAAATTCATTTCTGGCTTTGATCAAACTGGATCTGAAGAGCTCATATCTCCACAGAACCATAGCATCTAAAAGAACTGTGTGAAATAATGAAATTATTGTATTGTATTGTACCTGTATGAAATAATGATTTTTTTATTTTTAAAATATAAGACTGAGTTAGAAGGCTATAGCTAGGTTTGAAACACTGGAAGGCTTAGTAAGGACTTGCAGCAAAACTCTGAAGTAATAAATATTGCCATAAGATCATTACTGACTAGAGGATAGATAGGGCTTTATCTTTTTAAGTTCTTATCTGGAATAACACATACAGAATACAGAATAGACACAGCCTGAGTTTATCTTACACATATTATTTCACAGTGCTGTGAAAAGTTATAAATTAGCTCTTGAGACTTCAGGGATTTTCCAGGCAAGACTGAGGTTTGCATTACAACACACATCCTGAGGCTTTGCTCCTTTGGCATAGCTCTAGTCATATGATCTACACAGAGTCACAGACTCATTTGAGCTGAAAAGGATGCTGGAGGTCTCCTAGCCAAAATTCCTGGGTGAAGCAGGGTCAGCACTGAATTCAGAGCAGGTTGCCCAGGGCTTTTTCCACAATGCCCTGGGCAACTTGTTCAAATGCTTAGTTTTCCTTATTGAGAGTTTTATTTTCTTGTATTTCAAGTCAGAAACTCCCATTTTAATTTATGACCATTGTTGTCATTCTATCATCATGCGCCTCCAGAAAGAGTTTGGTTTCATCTTTCTGGTAACCAGCTCTTGGGTACCAGGGTGGGTGCCATCAGGTCCCCCTGAAGCCATCTTTTCTCCAGGCTGAAAAAACCTCTTCCTTCAGATGCTCCTCACAGGTCAAGTGCTCCAGTCCACAATCATCTTGGTAGCCCTGATGATCAGAAAAAAAGGTCGGTTAAAAATGGCTTTACTTCTCAACAACAGGTTATTATAAGAACTACAGAGTGTCTGTGTGATCAGGATTGCTGAGGAGCTTAATATTGACTACTATTTAAAAATACTGATATATCCTGAATGCCAAATTGATGCTGAGATGAAGGGAACTGGGGTGATTTCACTTTGGAGCCCATAACCACCTCAGTGGACTGAACAATGCTGACACATTAGGTAAGAAAAGAGTGGTCTGTTGGTAATTCACTTCTGAATCCTGTTTAAGAAAAAAAAACCCACGGGTGCATTGCAGCAAAGCTTAAGATGCCTGTCTCTGGCTAAGCATCCTACCTGTCATACAGGATGCCTGGCCATTCCCCTCTCTCTGAAGAGAGGCCTTGTGCAAGCTTTAAGCATGACTGGACCAAGGATCCCAGGACTGGACCAAGACCCCCGGCCTGTATCTCACTGCCCGAAGAAAAGCAGGGGACTTTATAATGGGTGTCAGTAATGCTGGTTCTGATGTCAGACTTGAGTTTCCCCTTTGCTTGTTCTTTCTTGCTGCTCAGTGTTTCAAGGCTGTGTGAACTCAGTTGCTTGCCTCTTCTGTTTCTTCAAAGCCCTGCTCCTGTGGCTGCTCAGTTCTGTGCATGGAAGCAAAGCTTTGAAATCGATGCTAGGTGACCATAGTATCCAAGTAATGAGTATTTAAAAAGGAGATACGTGAGCACAGGGGAAAAGGAGAAGAGGGTGGGCTGGGGAAATGCTCATCTGTTTAAAATGTCAAGGCTTAAAATACTGCTCCCTGGGAATTGCAGGGAGCTTTGAGCCCAGCCAGGAGCAGCCTGCTTGTCCCACTTCAGGCATTTTGTCTTCAGAGAGCTATGGCCTGCTTAGAATAAGGGCATTTTTTTCCCTCTCATTCTGGATTTGCATGCTCCTTAACACTGCTTGTTTAGAAATTCTGATTTGTTTCTTTTAAGTCATGACCATTAATATACAATAAACAGTATACACACCTGCCTGTATATTTGTCAAGCTGAACCTAAACTTACAGGGTCTGTTGAAGGCATGAGGTGTTTACATATCTGATGGGTACACAAACACCTTAAACCACTGAATAACTGTCTTCCTACTGGCTATAGCACAGTCTTGATGCCCACTCCACCCCACCCCCAATTTACTGATGAATGCATTTTGTATTATTCCTTACGGCTGGTAATGATCATATGACTGCAATTTAATTAAAACAGTTAATATTCATGTAGTAATAAATGGTAGCAGCAATTTTGTGAACAAAATGGTTTTGAAAGTACCCTCCGTGCATACAAATGGTTTAATTTAAATAAATATTATAATTAACATCTTATTTATAACATAAATCAGAAAATGCTTACAGAGCTCTGTGTTATGTAGCACTTTTGAAAGACAAAGCTCCAGGTATCTACAAACATGCAAAGAAGCTAGGATGAGGGGAAGAACAATACAGCCACTGTACCTTTTTCTACCATTTAATCTTCCAAGGTACATATAATCATTAATAAAAAGCAAGATACAGGATCAAGTGAAAGGAAGGTAAAGATGGGAAACTGAAAGACAGAAATCACACTGCTGTGACAAAAAAGATTAAACTGAAATTACCGTGAGGAGGTGCTGAGTTTTAATCCTCTCACTTGTCACCATTTCATTGCTTTATTTTTAGCGGGAAGCTCAATATGAAGCCTTTGCTGGATGACAAAAGTCACTGTCTTCCTGCAGATCTATAATTCTAAGCTATCAGGTGTGGGAAAACAACCCACATACACAAGGACATCTAGTCACTGCGTCAAGGTGGGAGAGTGCTTCAAATATTAGTGCTGTGCCCTGGCTTCCTTATAAAGATTTTGTTGCCAACATCAAAATTATTCTCAGCTAACTAAAGCTCCATCTACAATATTTTGTTGTTTGAGAGCACTGTTCTGCATTGGAAATATTGGTAAGTTGTGCTGGGAGGAGGGGGTGAACCTTTCTCTGGAGCGTTCCCTCCTGCTTGCTTTTATTAAGAAGGCTTTCTGCTGATCCAGTTTCTCATCTGAGCAGAGGCGGTCTGGATTGTTTCTCTTTGCTCTGTTCTGGTTTCCACTAGAGTAAAATGACCCTGTTCCTTGGGTGGGAGAGAAATTTTTTTAATATCCCTTAAGATGACCTTTCTAATTGTCACCTGTTCCTTCCTTCCTTCTTCCCTCCCCTGCCCATTTTCTTATTTCTCCATCTCTCACACATCACATCTAGACTTTCAGAGAGAACAGTATGGGATCCTCCTCCATAAGTCCACACTGTTTCTCTAGGAACATTTAGGCACCATACCAAATAAAGAAGGAATACCTGCTTTTTTTTCTAAGTAAATATTTCAGCTACACGAGAAAAATTCCTGAAATGTCACAGCTGAAGGTACACACTTAGTAAATACTGTTACACTGCAGAGATCTAGAAGGGATCTCTTTTTCCTAGGAATCTGAAACTCCTGTACCCTGCCCAAATCCTGATCATGCCCAGTTGCTTGTCCAAAGTAGCAAGCATCATAGACATAAGGAATTTTCTCTTACTGTTGTGTATTTTCTTCTATAGACAGAGGCTGCAGGGTACTGGAGTAGAAGAACTCCCTTCCTGCCACTGTTGAAACCCATATTGGGATTGTGCTACTCTTCAGCCAAGCTTGGAAATTTTAAGACTCAAGATACAAGCAACTAAAAGCCAGTCTAATCTGCAGCCTGGTTATTAGGATATTCTTATTTGGAATGGGCTAGGACTCTGCTCCTTCCTTTCTGGCCTTTATCTAATACTAAATAGATACGTTAGGTATAAGACAGAAGCCCTGACTAGCTCACAGTGTCTGCATCATTTGAGAAGAGGTAGCAATTTTGGCCGGGTTTTCGGTAACTCAGCAAACCAAGGTAGACTGACAGTGACATGCTCAGAATTTTACATAAAGTTAGCAACTCATCAACCTGAGAGATGGAATTTCAAGAAGATGCTATTTTGCTGAAAGGGTCATTGCATTGACTGTGGCTGGATCCTTATTCAGGTTCATTATTATTGTTTAAATAAAAAATCTGTTTTCATATGCAGAAGGTGGATACTTTCTAAATATGCAACAAGCAAACAGGCTGTGCTCCTTGCAGGTGGTAAGGGATTGTAGATGATCCTACAGATCATCCTACAGATGCAAAGAGATTGTAGAAGATATACCTCCTAACAGTGCATAGATTAAACATAAAGCCATCTAAATAAATATTATCTTATTACAAAATATATTTGATACACTATTTATTCATCTTTCAGGGAGTTTTATTTACTTTGGGTCTGGTTTGGAGTTATTAGAGTTTGGGGTTTTTTTTGTTTCATTTGTGGTCTACTGGCCTTATGCCTTGTTAAGAAACAGTTCTTGTCTTGTAAAACACTTTCTGGTTTTCAAGCTAGTACCCTTGTATAATGACAAATGTATTGTCAGGCCTGGAGAATTTGAGGGCGATACTTTAGGCAATTGGAGTACAGGCACAGAAGCAGAGAAAGTACAGAAGAATGCTGTGGTAGAAGAAGATACCTTTGGAGTTAGCACAGAAAAGGTATTGGGTGGGATTCATTTCCCAAGAAGCCTCTCATCAGGAAGCCTGTGTGTTTTTAACGCTTGAACTGTTGTGAAGCAGTTTGTAAATTGTGGTTCTTCCCTCAAGGCACGGCTTGTGTTTAAAGCATTAGTGCGATATTATGAATAGATTTCATTTAGAAGGAAGGCCAAATGAAAACATCATGTCTATTTCTTTCAGAAAACTCTGATGCATCTCTTCATTTATATCTTGTCTCATCAGGAAATTTATTGGTCCAAGGAGAACTGCCAAGGTTTCATTCGGGTGAATTCTACATTTTTTTTCTTCAGTAAAATGGCTTAGCGAAAAACAATAAATTGCTAGCTAATTTTGTTTCTTTATCCCTTTGCAGTATGCAGTTTTCGGTTATAATTCTGGAAAGCGTGTTACTTCAGGATAGCAATAGATTTCTGTCATGGTTGTGATTCAGGTTTAACTTGAATCACATTGCCACTTCAGTACTGAGATGACCTCTGTTAATGATCTTGTAACAGTATAAAAGGAGTTTGGTGAGAGAAAGAAAGCAATTTCTACAATCATCATACAAAAGTGCTGATGTGGATGTCCTGGAAAACTGTTTTGGCTGTATACCAAATATTTAGTCCTCTGAATGACTGTTCTGACTTCTTGTCATAGTTTAACCCCAGCTGGCAACTAAGCACCACACAGCTGCTCACTCACTCCCTCCCCAGTGGGATGGGGGAGAGAATCAGAAGGGTAAAAGTGGGAAAACTTGTGGATTGAGATAAAGACAGTTTAACAGGTAAAGCAAAAACCATTCATGCAAGCAAAGCAAAACAAGGAATTCATTCTCTACTTCCCATCGGCAGGCAGGTGTTCAGCCATCTCCAGGAAAGCAGGGCTCCATCACGCATGACAGTTACTTGGAAACACAAAACACCATCCCTCCAAATATCTCCCCCTTCTTTCTTCTTCCCCCAGATTTATATGCTGAGCATGACGTCATATGGTGTGGAATATCCCTTTGGTGAGCTGGGGTCGCTGTCCCAGCTGTGTCGCCTTCCAACTTCTTGTGCACCCCCAGCCTGCTCGCTGGTGGGGTGGGGTGAGAAGCAGAAAAGGCCCTGACTCACAGCTCAGCAGTAATGAAAACATCTCCGTATTATCAACACTGTTTTCCTCTCAAATCCAAAACATAGCCCCATACTAGCTACTATGAACAAAATTAACTCCATCCCAGCCAAAACCAGCACACTTTTGTATTCCAGTAAACTGCACAATTGGTAGCATTTACTTCAAAGCAGTTGCTTGAAGTACATCACTAAATCTGCAAATCTGTTGTATACAAATCGAAGTGGAGGAGTGCATGGCCCTATGATAAGGGAGTCAGGCAGCTAATGGGCAGCTTATTCAGAACATTTCTCTTGCAGAGTGGATGCAAGAGGGAAATTAAAAATTAAGACAAACACATTGGCTTAATTTTTAAGAATTTAGAGCTGCAAAGGAAGGTAAAACCCAACCAGAAGTGTCTGAGTGAAGAAAAGGGATCAGCACTTCAGCACTGTACAGTGAAAGGACAGCCAATGGTATTATTTGAGAAGACATTAACTAAAGAGGAGCAAACAGGCTGCAAATTTATAACACACATAGACAAAATCAATTAGGTGCTCCCAACAGTTTATCCCATTAGCCCACTTTCTACATAGTAGTAGTAGTGGTGAAGGCCGTGGCCATGAGGTTAACATTCCCATGAAGGCACAGCACTGAACTTCCCCCTCTCCAGAAGAGGGGGCTTAATGTGGCATGATGCAATCTTGTTAACCTCTGAGCCCTGGTACAACTTACTCTAGGTCCTTGTCTCAGCTACAGCAATCACCTTTGTGGTATGTATGGCCCAAAGCACTGCTCACAGAGGTTGCAGCAGTGCCCATTCTTTGTTCTAGCAATTCCCTTGAAGTAGTCCCCTCCCACCCCTCCCCACCACTAACCTCAGGGACAAATAAACCAGTGACTTGGAGGCTGAGGGACTACTCCAGCTCTCACTAGAGTCAACAGTTTCTTAAACCCCTTCTTCATTCATCAACTCCGTAATATTGCCTACTACACTAGGTCCACTGACATTTTCCTCTATGGTCTGCTTATCAACCTTTCAAGAGTTCTTTTCTGGCTTTTAGGCTTTTACCCAGCCACTTTCTGCTGCATGAACGAAGGGCTGAAAAAGAGAAGGCTAGGCAGCTTTTTGTTTAAAACCTAACCATCTCATCTACTGTTCTGCTCTGGGTCTTGCAATGTTTCTCTTTTAAAGTTTTTCTCTTTTCTGCATGCCTTTCACACTTGGTAAGTAGCACCAGGCTTTGAATTTGTCTGTTAAATATTGTTTTGTGTAGGAGTTCTTTAGTTGCCTGAAGATCATGATGACTATGCCGTGCTTCTTTCATGAGAATCCTTTAACATTTCCTGATTTTCTTAATTCTAGGATTTTCCATTTGCTTGAGACTCACAGTTTTATTTATTAATGATAGATAAAACTGTTGCATCAGTGGTTCCACTGATACATTGGCAAAAATGGTCTAGTGAACATTGAGATTACCATGCATTGAGAAGGTAATAACAAAAGTTGTTGAAGCACTTAAACTAAGCACTATGAAAGTAATATAGGCATTATGGATAAAGTGAATGTTTTTCTTGTTATGATATTTTGTTAGGCTCCACTCTTAACTCTCTAATATGCCTCCTAGGATTTGATGGAGCTTGTTCAAAACCTTATCTTACATAGTTACCAGCTTTTTGCATCAAGCAGCATAAATAGAATCTCAATATAGTTTAAAATAGTTTAAGAGGGTATTGCAGTTATACCCGTATAATTGTGTAATGTGCTGTATAATGCAAACAATTACTTGAATGTGCAGAACAAAATAAGACAACTGGCTTTCTAAAGACAATTAGAAACATTGACTGGATTTCAGTGGTACTTAAACATATAATTTTTGTTTGAAATCAGCAATGCTGTGTTAGTCCTTTGTTAACTCTGCACTTACAGAAGAGCTAAAATCCCATTTATTTTAGAGGGTAGGGAATATATCAGTTTGGCTCTCAGAGGTTTCCATGTTATGCCCAGGTGTGTATGCTGCCCCTCTGTATTTTCCTAGGAACTCGAGTACATGAAGAGCCTGGGAATATAATGAAAAGATTTCTCCTACAAGTGCTTTCCCACAACAGGTGTTTCATAGTTGAAATCTAGTGACAAGGCAAGGGACGAGGGAGGGTATCTCGAAATGGGTTAATGTCTTTTTTGTGTGTGAGTGCATGAGCTAAAAGACAGCTGTGTCAACAGAGTTAAGTATAAAGTACTTAAGGCATACCCCTGCCTGTTTTTACCCTGGGTAATAGGGGACATCAGCCCATCAATGCAGTAAGAGCAAGTAAGAATTTTTTGTTATGGTAAGGTTCCCTATGGTATCCTGTGCTGTAATTCATAAAGGGAAAAGGCGGGGGGGGGGTGTAAAAAGAAAGGAGCACCTTGATTCTTATTTATCACTTATCCAGGGAGAATGATCCCTATAACAAGGCAATGATCCCACATGTCTTGAAAGTAAGTTCTATCCCTTCTTCATCAAATGATGTAAATTATCTCCCCTTGGAACACTGTGTTACTACCCAGCAAATACTAAGCAAATAGAACTGTTGGATCTTTCATAGATGCTCATTAGATCTCTATTTTTGGTGTCACATGTACCAATTGTGAGCTAAGGCAAATGAAAAGATAAGAGAGAAAGATGACTATTAGCATGATGTTTGAATTTTAATTAGTGTCCTTTTAATTGGTGTTCATATTATTGTAATTTAGAAATGATTTACAGGTGATAATGGAAAAAAATGTGTTTATTCAATCTTTATCTAGGACTCTACAAAAAATCAAAGGGATTTTTATAGCAAAAAGTGAATTAGAAGGAATCTTTCATATTGAGTTTATTCTCCTCTCATCACTGCCATGTTCAAATCCATTCATTAAACAATAGCTTTTAAACTCTGTCTTAAACACTAGTTAAATTTCTGACCCCTTTTTTCTACTATAAAGCTGCTTCACTCCCATGATAGTTAGAAACTTTTTCTCATTTCTATCTTAAACGTATTTGTGACTGCTTTATACTCATTTATTCTTGTGCGAGTATTGCCTTTGAGTTTAAAAAGTTCCTGTGTCTCTGCATTTATTCTTTCTTCCCCTACCCTATGTATTAATAGATAGGAGCCTTCTCCACCCTTCATATAGTTTAGCTTAACAAGCCAAGTTCTGCTAGTCTCTTCCAGTATCTCAGGTTTTCAATGCCTCTGCCAATCTAGGAAAAGTATACTGCATCTGCTTGATCTGCAGCATTTCCATTGTGAGTCAGGTGTCTTGAACATATGGAAATAAAAATGTCTGTCTCGCAGATGAGGTCCTGATAGGAAAATGTATGTGAAGCATGCAGAAGAATTGAAATGTATAACATATCTCTGTCCCGCTCTTTTTTACCATGATATCTTCTGCTATGGGCTTCTGTGTCTGCGTCAATGACAGGTTATAATTTTCTGACTTCATTGTGACAGATTTATTCTAACAGGGAATTTTTCTCTGCCAATTTTTATCTATTCATTTCATTACAGTTTTATTATCACCGATTCTTTACTTCATAAATATAGAACCAGAAGTGAGTGATACCAAGGACAGAACTCTTGTTCCTTGGTTCTAGAGATGCCAGAGTGCTGCTTGAGGACCAGCACAGAGTCTTGTGAAATCTTGGGCCATCTTTGTCTTTTTTGCCTTGTTTGCAACTTATTGCAGAATGATTAATTCAGGTACCTTACTTCTTCCTCAGATCTGATGCTTTTGCTTCCATGCCCTCCAGATCTCCCTCTAGGAGTCTATAACAGTTTCTCCTAGGAAAAAGCCTGCCTCAGTACAGGCTTTTTAAGATTACCCTTCCCTGAAGTGGTTGCAGCAAACAAAAGTCTGCTTTGTCTATGTTATTCTTTCTTCTACCTCACGTGTCATTACACCCTTAATGCAGGTTATATGAGCACCTTCACCTCAATTCTTTTCCTCCTAAAGAGAGTGTATTGTTTGGCACAGCTCTTTCTCTTCCACCAGGTTCTATTTATCTCTGCAACATCAGTTTTTACATTCTAAATCAGTGGTTAGAGTTGCTCCTTGCAATAGTATCCTAGGAGCCCTTCCTGGCCCAGTTTCCTTGAAGGATTAGATGTAGCAGTTTAATTTACACCACTGTATCTGGCTATTGCTCTCACCCATATGGGTACCTTCTGCTCTTTTCAGCAGGTTTCTGTTCTTCTCTCATTAGAAGCCTGCATCAAAACCCAGGGCTCCTCCTTTCCTAGCTGAAGGGAATGATAACAAAGTGACATAAAATGAGAACTAGGTATAAGCACAGATGGAAATTTTCTGTTAGAATAACAATTGTGATTAATCTGCATTTCAAAATTTGTGTCCCCTCGTCCCCTGTTCTTTTCCCCACCCCGTGACAAAGTCACCAGGAGGTTGCTACAGCTCCATGCTACTGTATTACTGTTCTACACCTTTAAACTATTGTAATAAAAAGGGTGATCAATAGCTCAGTTACAGGAGAGGGTTTGCCTGCTTGTGAGCCAGACAGCTCATCTCATGCAATGAGGCTGAACAACTTCTGTTTGATGATTGTCACGGCTGGGTGAAGTGGAGCAGGGAGGGAATAAATGTCTTTCAAATTAGATTGCAAAACTACAGGAGGAAAATGCCTGCCTTGAATTTTTAACCAACCACAGATCTGGTTAACTAGAATCATGTTTTTATTTAATTTGATAGCTACTTTCCTAATTCAGGGTTAAATTATTTCAGTCCAGCCCTTTTCAAGAGGGGTCTGTTCTGAGTCTGGTTTTACTTGCATAGCCCTTGACAGGTGCCACTAAGGGCAGTTTTGCCTGCCTGCTCTGCCTCCCTTAGCTCTCAGGGACTAGAGTTATCTCTGCGCAGGCTCTGTGGGAGTCTCTGGCAACATCAGAAGTCAGCTCATGGCATCCTAAGCCACCTAAACCTGAGACACCCTTAGGCACCTGGGGTGTCAGGTGCTTCAAAGAGGGCAAATTCACAATCAGGACAGACTGCACCTCGTCTTGAGAGGCAGGTGAAAGGGGCCCTCAAAGGCCAGGGTAGATGTAACCACTTAATTTTAATGGAAAGTCTGCCTTACTGGATTACAGATTGGCAGCCCAAAGGCTTTACAAGGGTTCTGTTTGCTTTAGCAAAGTCTAAAAATGCACTTGAATTCATTGTTGAACCAGGACCTCTCAGATTCAGACAATACAATTGAATAAGCAGAATATGAGGTAAATCTCAAATGAACTTTGCTTCCAACTAAAATGTTTCTATCTTATTCCTCAGGTGGTAGCAGTCAGTTAATTTGCTTCTGTTGCTATTCTAACCAATGAAATACAAATGTGTTTGCTTTTCACAGTAACTTTGGGTTATGCTGGAGACATCACGTTCGCTTTTGATTGAGCAAAGTGGATGCCATGTTGCCAGTCATTCTGTTTACACAAAGCTTTTCATCATCAGAATTTATACCGTGGCCTCGGCTGGCAATGGTTTACAAGAGCGATACGTGGAAATATTCACATGATAGAGGTCAGGCATCTCTTCAGAGTGGCAGCAAAACCCTTTCTTTAGAAGCTTAGGTGAAATTGTGACTGTGCTGATTTACACCATTTAACAAGCTAGCCCTCCAGTATTAGCCCAGGGGGACAATAAATTTCTGTAGAATAGCTGTAATTCAGCAGCAATGTTCCTATCTTCCTGCTGCTAACCTCCAAAGGAGTGCAATTGACTTATGTTTGTTGTGGTTTCTCTGCTGGGGAAAAAAAAAAACCAAACACATAAATGGGGCTGCCTCTGCCATCAGCAAGAGGTGTCAGGAGCAGCGCAATGGAACGACGGACAACCTGTTATGACACTCCCGGGGACCTGGAGGAAATCAGTTCAGCTCCTACCACTGGAGAAAGATTTCAGGTAAAAGAATCAATTTACCCCAGATGTATTAGGCTTCAAAAGAATAAAGCTGTCCTTTCTGAGTCCCTAGCTGATTGTAGCGGACAGGAGAAATGAGGTGTTGCTAATCCTCCTGCTGCTTTTGCTGTCCATTTGAGGAGCACAGATCTCTTTTTAAAGGCCTCCTGCAGGCAGGTGAGTCCATCTGCAGTGACAGTGGGGCTCAGGAGTGGTACCCGTGTAACGAGGAGAAGTCGTCCACTTCAGAGTCCGGAAAAAGTTAGGTTTTGGAAAGAAAAAATCCTTCCAGTTTGAGGATAAAAGTCTCTAAATGCCACATTTAGTTGGGTTAGTTCTTCGATTATTTTAAATGGGACAGGTCAGCTTACTTAATCAACAAAAAGGAGGAGGCCAATCTAGTGGAGGAATAAATGTTTTTTTCTGAGACTACATTTGCTTCAAGTTTCAGCTTTGCTGTAGCCAGTACAATTAGCACTAGATTAGCACTAGATGGTAATGGGGCCATTTCACTTAATTCCTCTTTTCTTCAGCTATTTTTGTAAACTCCACAGTCTAAGGAAGCCTTAATCCTTAGGTTATGATTTGCAGCCTTGTGTGTTAGATTAATTTTTGTTGTTTGGGCAAAATGCCACAATGCAACTGAATATTACTAGGGCAGCATAAGCTAGGACAGTTTTACAAATAGTAACTGTAGCATGGGCATCTGCAAGATGCCTCACTGTTCAGTGGCTGGGGTGAACTGACCTGGCTGTGTACCAAACATGACGGGCATCCCTGTGTGCAGGGTCTCTGCCCTGTCTCATGCCTTGTCTCACCTTCATCAGAAAGCTGTCTTTAAGAGGTATCCTGTTTGGCCTTATTTCTGCTGGACCAGCTGCAAAACAATAGAGCTGCTGGGAGCAGGAGGTGGAGGGGTGATATGTGTATGAGCAGGACTGACCTCTGCAGAAACGGCATCCAGCTCATGGAGAAAGGCGTTTTAACAAAGCTAGGCCAGTTCTTTCCTGCAGGCTCCCACTGTGGAGCAAGTTCATGACCCTTGTTCTTTCTCAAGCAGACATATTTTCAATTAAAGCTGCCTTCTTAACAAAAAAAGATACATATTAGAAAGGGCAGGCTGGGACATGTGATGGCTCCTCCAGGCTCTTTCCCTGCAGTGTGACTAGAAGAATGGCCTCAGGCGAGGCTGTTTATAAGAAGGAGGGAAAAAGTTTCTCTTGCTGCCTTTCAAGATGAGGCAAAGGTGGAGGACTTTTTTTCCTCCGTGAGTTGGTTTTTTCCTCTATATAGCTATCCCCGGTTACGGTTCAGGCACCATTAGTGTGTCCAGCATAAACCTGTTTGTGTGAAACATCCCATCTATTTTATATGGTATCTTAAGAGAAAATAACATATAAGTTATAAATGTGGGATGAGAAAACTTTTGGTTTGGAAAAAAATCCCCACACGCAAAACCAAACAGAGAAGCTGTAACATTTCCTTCCACATGGTGTCCCACTGATATCAGTTGCATGTCGAGATTACTGGTTTGCCATTGTTCTGGCCTCATCAGCTCTTGCGTCTTGCTTGGTCTAAAGAGTTTGCAGGGCTGGCACCTTTCATGGCTCCACTCTCATACTTCCTGGGACAGACCTGAGGGTAACCCTCAACAAATCTTTTCAAGGAAACCCTTGCACTTGAGTTTCCTTGTTTCTCAGGAACTGCCCTTCCATTTCATATTTTGATTAAGTCCCATATTACTCAGAACACTGACCTCTCTGAATTCTTTAAAGACCTGCGAAGGTGGAAATAAATAGGTGCATAGATTCATCCTCTTTGCTCACACTAACTAGTACAAGCATGCAGATCTTGGCACAACAGCAAATGACGAAACAGTAGCTGTAGAAGGTCTGCCTGCCAAACCCCGTATTCTGACCCTGACAGTTGCCAGGTGCTGATACTTCTCTATAGACTCTGCTGCTCTCCACTCTCCATCCATTTCCTCACCACTCTTGGGATAGAGCCAAAAGTCCCGCTTCCTTCCTCCCTCCCTCATTTTTCCTTCAGGTGCTGACTTCTCTGGAGGCTCTTTTGCTACTCTGTGATAGTTTCTGCTTCTGTTTCCTTAAGTCCTTTAACAGCTCCTTTACTGCAGTTGTGTAAATTTGGCAGTGCTTTAAACCTAGCTTCTGTGAGAGTTCTTTATAGGTGCAGCTGTTTACAGCTGTGACTTGATTTCACTACTTCCAGTGGGGGTTTTGAGCCACAGACATTCAGCTTCCTCAGGATGGGTACACCATGAGCTGGCCACTCCATTTAACTCCACAGGATCACCTTGCACATACCCCTTATATTTTCCCAATAAAGATGTAATGCAGGTGAGACATTGCACCCACCTGTGATTTGCCACCTTTACTGGTCCCTCGTTTTCAGAGCAAATGCAATTGTCAGAAAGAAGATGTTGTTTCAAAGACCCTGGAAGCCACTGTGTCCTACCAGATGCTGTCTGCCAAGGCTGGGACTCATGCAAAAGCAAAGGACTGGAGTGTACGGAGGACGAACAGAACTAAGATTATGAATGCTTTGTCCCCAGGCCAAACAGAAGTTTTCTGAAATGCAATGCCTAAATTTTCTTTCAAATAGCTTCCTCTGGCTACGATTTTGAGAGTCCAGCAATATCCTGTAACATGGAGCAACAGAGAAAAGATAATAGATTCTCTGTTACAAAATGATGGAAGTAGACCTCTAACAAACCCTTGAGATACAATCCTTGAGACATAACTCGAGTTATTCTTTTATAGTGGTTTTAAGGGAGAAACAGTTGTATGGACGATGAATAACATAACGCCTGATGCTCCCAGAGTTTGTTCCTGGTCTCCAGCAGGAAACATCCTTCCACTCTGCATAACTGCAGTAGCTCAAGAGCTGTGCTATAACTGACTGTCTGCAAGTTTTTATTCTGCTTAAAGAGCCAGAATGTTGTCAAATGAAAATGAATACTGTCACAAGCAAATTTAGTGTCTGTGTTTACAGCAAGCAGTTCTTCCAGTGCTGATTAGGACATGGCTCCATCTGTCTCTGGCTGGTCACTCCACCATATTTTGTGGATGGTCTGTGTAATTTAAAGTAAAACCTAGTTTTGAAAGCAAACTACAATTTCCTCCTTGCCCTGCGTTTTCTTTGTCTATACACAGTATTTCTATTCCCTGATTCTCACAAAGCAGAGAACATGAGGCTGTTTTATTTTACTGAATAGGTAGTTGATGCATCCACTTTAAAATGATCTAAGTTGGTTTTGGATTTTTTTTATTTCTTCTCCTCAGCTGTTAAAAGCCTTCATAGACGTTAGCTTGAGAGCTTTCATAATAAGTTGCACTCACTGGGTTGAAACAATAACTTAAAAGTACCAGTAGAAAAAAAAATATAATCTCTTTCTATTTGGATTCCCCTCAGTAGATAATGATGGTTAGACTTGTTTTAAAGTATGAATATAAAACCCAGACATATATCAGCCACTTCCACAGGTGCTACTGCAGTAGCAAAATAACTTCAGCAGACAGGAAGTAATTGGCTTAGACGGATATAACAGGACCCAAGAAAAGTAAAAAAAATATGGGTTTGTGTGCCCATACTCTTAGGTTTTTGCTAAACGTAGAACAGGTGATATTGAAATAGGTAAGGTACCCATGCACCTCTACCGTTTTTTGTGTAAAACCGGTACTGCTAATTGTTCTTGCGCACAGCACTGTTTTCTTTGTGAAGCTCTTCGCAGCAGCTCTTAACTCACAGTTCTGTGCTTTAATAAAAATACCATCTGGCTGGGGTTTTCAGACTTGCCTCTCGGGGTTGAAAGCCTGTTTTTCCATTATAATTAATGAGATTTGGGTGTCCAAAACCCCTGGGCAGCTTTGAATACATCACTTGCATCTTCTTGGGTTCATAAGTGCTTTGAGACTTTCAGAAGAAAAAGCCATTAAGCTGACCTGAGATGATAGGATGCTATGCAGTCTTAATGCTCGACACACTAATTTCTGTGTAAAGTGGCCAAAGCTTGCTTTATTGTACCTGAAAAGGAATCTTGTTGGCTTGGTTAAGAATGAACAAACCTCTTGAGGATCCTACCAAGTACATTCAATTTTTTCTCCTAAAGTAGTTGACTAGAAGCCCAGAATGCTATTTTTTTGTTCTTTAGTATAAATGCAATATTTTTAATGTCTTACAGTTGAGCAAAATTGAGCACTCATAAAAGTACATAAAATCCTGGAAGCAGTCAGTAGCAGTAGTTATCTGTGGTATGACAAATATGCAATAATTTGTTTCAAGATGCTATGGACAAAGGGTGGCCAGCCTTAATGTCAGGTTCCAAAATCATCACATCATCCCAACCAAAAAAAACCCTTCCACATTTACAAAAGAGATGAGGAAAGAGGGAAGGCAGTTGCTCCTAGTCATCCTGCAGGCTGGATCTCAGCTGTAAGGGCAGACCTTAGCTTTCCCTCCTGCATCACTGATCCTGGCAACTGAGGGCTTGGAGGCTCCCACAGATGGAACAGCTGGACCCAGCTGTGCTGGGAAGCCACACTTGAATTGCACATGGCTCAAGAGCCACCCTCTGGTCACTTCATTCTTAAGCAAATTGCCAAATAAGTAGAGAGCAGAAACGTTGCACCAAAGCATTTCTGTCCTGTGGGTAAGTAACGCCTGTCTGATGGCAGTGTATTTCATGAACGTCTGCATAATGGGGTCTTCAGCATTTATTATAAAGCTTTACTCCATGAAAATTGTGTAAAAAAGGAGGTTTCTAATACAGAATTAAAAATGTTTTCTATCTACTTCAGGAGAATCCTTTCAGCAGAGGTAAGATAGATGGGCTCACTAAAATAGTAAATGATATAAAAAGAAAGTGGCTTCATGCAGAGGACAGTCATTTGCAGTTAAATGGCAAATAAAAAATAAGTAGTGAGTCAGTTCAAATAATATTGTTTGGGGTAATCCATTTGGGTGTGCTTATATAATCTATTTATATAAGAATCTACGTAAAAATCTCTGCACTCATTCTTAAGAGTCTTGTTCAGTTTTATGTTGTTTTGGACTTAAAACAAAGGTCCCTTCTGTATGCTTTACAGACAAAAAGAAAAAAGTTTTGTTCTTTTAGTAAACTCATGGATTATCAGACTTATCATGCAATAATCTTCTGGACTTAAATATGTTACCTCCAATATGACTCAGTTATTAGATTTGTAAACTGCATATGGGAGGATGTGGTTTCATGCTCAGTGTAAGCAGATACATATCTTGTACCATCTCAAAAATAGCAATTTTAACGGCAGGACATCAGCTTTTCCTTGTGCTAGTGTTAGCAGGGAGCAGATCTGGCTGAAGACTACCTGCATTAGGGAAAAATGAATAAATAAAAAAAAAACCCAAACAAAAAAAGAAACCCAAAGTTTTCAGCAAGGTCAATTTGCTTGGCTGACCCAACACTATGAAAGGATGGAAGGACAAGGCTAAGGGCAGAACGGGAGTGAGAATCACGCGTCTGGCTTCCGTATGGTCTCAGGTCAGCTTATGCTCCTTGCGCCATTACACTCTGAGTTGGTATGAGCATGCCTATGCAGAAAATGTACAGGCAGTTTAGGATATCAGAAGCAGCTGGCTACATACCATCATATCATTATTGTTGATAGATCATGTTGCTGGCTTTTGGATTTGGTTATTTTGTGTGTTTTTGAGGTTGTGGGTTTTTTTTAAAGACTGCTAGCTCTATATTCTACAAGGACTTTAGGCTAAATCAGAGAAATAATTAGCTATGTAAGTATGCACAGCAATTTTTCTATTAGTGAAACAGAAGGAAATCCTGACAGACCTGCATGAGAGGGAAGAAAGGACAGCAGTTTTCCCAGGAATAAGACACATGTTTCAGAATAAATGCTGTGTATAAAGAATGTGACAGTAGGCTCAGTAGGATGTCAAAAGATACGGGAATGGTAATGTCTGCATTATTATTTGTTACGGATTTCAAAGACTGCAGACTGGCCTCTGGAACAGTTTATTAGCTGGGCTCAGCAAATCACCTCTGCCCTTGTTTACTGGTATAAGTGAGCAAAAAGGGAATAGTACTGTAATTCAAGGAATTACAGGGAATTCATTACAGAGTGTTTGCACTGTGTAGCCTGTTGTTAAATGATATAAACATTAAAAAGGCAAGACCCCATTTACACTTCTGGAAGGGTAGAACCTTTGTATTAAAGTGAAAACTAATGTTACCCAATTTGAAAGCAATAATCCAAGAGGGGATTGTTGATTCATGTATTCTGTAAGAAAATCATTGCGAGCTACTGCAGGCTTCTATTTATTTTTTCATATTTCCACCACCCCCCCAACACGGTAGCTGAACTGTGACTGAAATATTGTTTTTCCATCCCCCAGATGGCAGTGCTGCCTTCCAAGATAATAACACTCAGTAGCTCCGGGAGAGAAATGTGTGCTGGTCTCTGGCTGGCTTATGTGCCATGTTTCTTTGTTTCAGGGGAAATATGCTACAAATTCTCACGTAACAAGACTAGAGTAATCAGGACAGGCTTGCTCATCCAAGTCTGACACAGCAGCCATCTTCTGTTAGAGGCACCCACCAGATCACAGCCCATTCATAAGAAATTATGTTTGCGAATGCGAGTTGGAATTTCTACCAAACTTCATTTTAAATGTGTTTTCTAATGTCTTCTAGGTGGACTAGAGATGAAATAAGTGAGATGGTCAATTTGGCTCTTAAAGGAACTGTAGAAGATGACCATCTATGCTAATCTTGGTCCACAAGCCTCTGGACTTGGGCCTAATCATGCTTCTATTTTCCTAACCAGCACAGCCCTTGTGGTCCTCAGCAGGGTAAGCACTGAGCAGCATTTTAGATACTTCATTAGGCTGCTAAATCTTACACCAGCTTGCAGGGAGAGATACTCGTAATCCCCCTGTGCCTTACCCCGCACATCTGTATGGTCCCTTCAGGTGCCTAAGAACTGAGCTCAGTTATCCAACTCTGGGCTTCCCCCACTGAGATGTAATAATGCACCTTTAGTGGGTAATCTTTAATGTTAATTAATTAATCCTAGGTGTAAATTAAAGGGTGTAATGGAATAAAAGGAACCTGGTGTGTGAAGATGGCTGCCAGCTCCAGTGGCATGCTGAAGAGGGAACAAGAAGCTCTCAGCACCTCGAGAGGACCTGGGAGAGTCAGCCCAGTTGTCATGGAAAGTGAAGCTTTTTAGCCATTGAAAATCGAGCTGAATCATCTAGCATGTTCCCTTGTATTTTAGAAATTATGAGAAAGGTCCTTCTAGGTTGGCAGGGTATGATCTTTTCCAAGAATCTTCACTCTCATTACAGCTTTTTTTGTGGCTGGCAGACAAGAAGCAGAAAAGGGACTTTGTGGCAGTGTTTGCATAGTGTTCCTTTCCTTTGCTGGAGATATTTGTGTCAAGTCCTCTCCAGAAATTTCTGCTACTTCTTGAAGAATCTAAATCACAGGTAGCAAAAGAATACTCCTAAAGATAATCCTCTGACATTCTCCTCTGGCCACACATTTTGTAGTTTACAATTCAGTGAGGAGAGGCTTTTTTCCACCTTTCCTGTCCAAACGGTCACAGAGCCAGTGAGGAAAGGTTAAATGCAAGCAGCGCTGGGATGTGCGTTGCCCTTCCCCTGCAAAGCCCAGGGCATGCGAGGGCCCATGGCGGAGGATGACAAGGGGCCCCACACACCATAGGTGAGCAGGGAGGAAGGAGGGGAGGGCATTTAGTAGCCACACAGAGAGCCTGCAGCAAAGGCTTCATCCCCAATCTCTTCTGGAGGTGGTGCTGCTTTTTAATTGGAGCAAGTGGTAAATATAACCTGGCCTTCCTGGTTAATAGGATAAGAGAAATGCAGATTTAGTTCAGAGCAGCTACTGTGTGGCTAATAGTTCTTGGGTCACAGCTTCCTCAAGCCCTCCTTTATCCTCTTTTACTCCCTTTGCTTTTCTACCTAGAAAAAAAAATAATCCCTTTTTCAGGAAGGAAATGCTTATTCTCCCTTTTCAGGTTTTTCTAATTCTCCCCTGCCTCCTCACCCCAAATTTCTGTCATGTCCAGGGTCATGATTTCCAACCCCTCACCTTCATGTCCACCTCTTCCTCTGACCTCAGAAATTCCTAACCTACCCTGTCTAAAATGAAGTGTTATCAAACATAATTGTGCATTCTCAGCTCTGCCACAGCTGGAATTTCTCTTCTCTTCTCTGCTAGCTGTAGAGAAGCTTATGGAAAAATCTGAAAAACTGAAAACTAAAAAACTTGAAATCAAATCCATAAGTAATAATTCCTTTTTTCTAGTGGGAACACTCAACCCTCTAGCCTACTGGCAAGTCCAGGACCTCCTTACCACTCCAACATGCACATAGTTCAACAAATAAACATATTTGTAAATAAAAAACAGTGGAGATTGTATATGAAATAGCAGGAAAGAAGCTGTCATTCAAAATGGGGTCTGGATTTTACACTATATTCTCAATCAAAAGCCCTCTCTTTCTCGAACACATTAGCAAAGATGAAAAAGACAGTTTGGTTTAAAAGCTGTATTATCAAACCCCTAAAATATCTTGGTTTTCCCCTTAAATCTGCATACACAGGGAAGAGGGAGGAGGAACTCAGCCATTTAAAGGCTCATCTGCTCATCCCCTGAATTTGATTTCAGCTGTCGCCAACTCACCTGAAATGATTATATGGGAAACCAAGCTTATCAACTCCAGTCTCCCATTTCCTGTGATTACAGCACTTTGCAATTCTGATAATTTTTGCCTGCAGAATATGGCAAGCTGAAATATAATCTTGGTTTATTTTTTAAATAACCAGATTGCTCAGCTCAAAAGAAAAGCAGCACAAAATAAAAACAATATTTCTGCTGCTTCAGAATAAAGATTCTTCCATCTTTTAGAATGAGTTTGCTGCCAAACTGATGGTTTTTCCATGGCTAGAACATATTTTTAATTTAAAAGTAAAATATGTAAAGTTTACTGAAAACAGAGATATTTTATCTGAAATTTAAAAACCCAGAACAGTCTTTTTTCCCTCTAAATAGAAGAGAAAGTTTGTAACTGTTTTTTATTATTTCCTTTATATATGTACTGAAATATTATGTTCGACACAACTTGGAAATAAAATCTCCCTCTTATTTCCAGTGTATTAAATTGGAAGACGCTAGCAAAACTTGTTGCTATGGTTGGATTAAATCACCCTGACATTAATATTACACATCCTTCATTATTAATAAACAATGCCAAAAAAAGAAACCAGCCAAACCTTTGGTATCTTCTACTCAAGACTGAGGTGATACAACACCTTCTAGGATACAGCTGTCCCTGGGATGCTTGTAGGGCACATGTGGATAAAGGGATATGGTTAAGGATTTCTCCTTTTGTAGGGAAATACATATATTTCTCTGCTTCTGTGTAAAAAAAAAAACAAAACCAAAAGCAGGGGTAACATTAGAGAGTCTAAGGAAAAGAAGTAGTTAGGAGAAAACTAAAGATCAAGTGTTTTAGGAGCAAGGACTGGGCTGTGAACTTCCTCATGCCCAAGTTTTATTCTTGTTTTGGCCAGGGAACCTTAGGCGGAAATACACAGGTTGCATAGGAGAGATGTCTGTCTAATCTTAGATTTTTCCTTTGAACCAAAATCCTCTGTCTAACTGCTTGGGTCAAAAAGGGCAGCCGTGTTTTACAGCTTAGCCGGCAGAACTTGGTTAAATGTCTGTCTCCTGACAAATCAGTATTTTTGAAAACAGAGGTGACTCAGAGACACATGAGGCAGGAAGGCTGTGCACCTCAACAGCTGGCAGCTGCTTTACTTTCCAAATTCTCCCAGGAAAAGTAAACTTTAAGGAACATTTATTTTGATTCAGTCATCTGTATTGTAAATATGCATGCTATTAGGACAACAGGCAATAGCAGATGCCCCTTATCCAGTTTTCCTGGTTTGAGTAACTAGGAATTTGCTGCAGGTCCTCTTCTATAGCTGGGCATAACTGGGAAGCTCCTGGTTTTGTCCTTCTGCCATTGACTACTGTGCAGCTGGAGGATAAGGTTTATTTCCACCATTTTAATTGCAGTGTTTGTCAAGACTACTAATAAACACGAATGACTGCAGTGGCACTTTGTGTTTCAGAAAGATCTCGCTCTGTCTTGCACAGTGACAGATTTTGTTTTCTTTACTCATGTGAAAAATATCTGATTCAGCTGGTGAACAACTGCACTGATTTCTCCAGGTGAGCTGGAGGGGGCCATCCCTCAGCACTCACAAGGACGAACCAGCCTGGTCTCCCATGATACCTACCAGGCAGCAGGATCACACTTGGATCCAGACTATATTTCAGCCAGATACTGCAAATTCCCATTAACTTTAATTTTTTTATTTATTTATTCACAACTACTACCCAGAATATTCAACCTCGACCAAATTCTGATATTTTGAAGGCCTAATTACTGGTCCAACAGGGAAGCCTACATTAACTGTCAGTAAGATAACGTGACTGTTATCAAAGTAACTGCTGGCAACATACCCAAATGCCTGTTATCAGCAAGGGAGAAAGTCTGCCAACTTTATGTTAAAGAGAGTTTTTACTCAGAGTGGGGTTTTGAATCTGGAAGTTAAATCAAAATATAGAGGGTATTTCCAAAAAGAATTATTATGAGGGATACTGGAAAGGAATGTAAAGCAGGGAGAATGAGAAAGAAAAAGCTGCATGGGAAATTTTTCCCTGGATGCATAATTTGGTCAGAGGGAAACAGAGGACGGGGAACAGAGAAGAGGAGAAACTGTCTTTTCTTTTGAAGCACTGGAGACTAGAGACAGGTTGATGGGAGTGGTATTGCTTCTAAAATTTCTCAGAGGCTTGATTACAGTAGCTTGCTCAGGTTTAAAGAGGCTGACTCATTTGTGGGGAGGAAAGAATATTTCCACAGGACAGATATTTGGGACCTGTTTTACTTTTATCCTTCTTGCCCTATTTCATGGAGCATTACCACAGATGATCCACTAATTTGACTTCACAAATTTCTTCCTATTGCAGAGACCCTTGACTTCTGCTCTGTTTTCATGACACATTGTAATAATGTGCTTTTACTGTTTAATGGTAAGTCTTTAAGCCTGAGAGGTGTACTGAGGGTACTCAGGGGCATTTGGTATAGATGTTTATGAAGGAAAGTCCCATAGACCTTTCTGAACTAAATTTTTATTGTGTTTACCTGGGTCAGTGAGCAAGGTAAACCTGCTAGAGGAAAGAACCACTTGATGGCACCTAATGCCATCACGCATAGAAAAGTTCACCATGAAATTGCATGCCAGCTTGTAGCCTGCTCCCTGTGGAGCGCTGGACGTGCCCTCAGGCAGGACTTCTACCCCCAGGGCTTTTGTACCATACAACCATGGAAAATATCTTCATTTTTTAAGTCCTAGACAAAAGCAAATAGGCTTGACCAGCTCCCATCCTGTGCATTTACTTCATTAAGAGTTAATGTTTGACCACCATTTCTCAGAGCAGTCTAGTTCAAAGGGAAAGAAACCCAGAATAGCTTGAAAGTTGATGACTACCAAATTCTCTGTTGGGCTATGAGCTACATGATAACTGTTCCTCAGAAATGATCTAATAAACCACCACTAAAGAATATGGAAAAGTAAATTATGTAAATTGCTCTGGAAAGTAATCAGTCAGCTCATGTCTGTCATCTTTGCAATGCTTCATTCTAGAGCAAGTGCCAGAAGAGTGTCTTTGTGGCACTGGATATTTCCACTCACTGAAGCAAGCTCAGTTGTTTAAAGATGCTTACCCCACTGGGAAATTTCTTTTGATGTACACTCTCTGATTCTTTATCCTATTCTGTTAAGAGGATCTTCGGATAGACTTGGTAGGAGATAGTAAAAATACTTCTCATAAAGTGGTAAAACTTTGTTTTAGAATGCCATGATTTTTGCCCACCTTGGGAAAGTTTTAAAAATATAGGCAGTGTTTAGCAAATCCAATTGAAAAAGCAATTTATAGTTCAGATTCGTGAGAGCAGCTGCAATGGGATATAAGTGCTCAGTTTGGCTTACAGGTATTGACCGTGCAAGATGACAGTATTGATGTTGGGCTGAAGTGCTTTTTCTTGGGATTTCCTATGTGGGAATCTGTATGGCCCTAACTTTGAAACTGTAGTTTTACTGCCAGGAATTCCTCAGTAACCTCCCTTTGTTTTTATAGAAACAAGATTATCTGATCCTCTTAGTATATTCCCCTGTAACGAAGGATCTAATTGGTTTTTTCTTCATTATTCAGGGTCTTGCCTATTAAAAACTCAAGAGCTAGTACAACTCCATTCTGTTTCCTTAAGTGTTACGGCTTGAGTTTCCCAAAGGTAGTTTTAACTTTCTTGATTGCCTTCCCTGCTGTACAATCTAACACTGAAGTATGATCTCAACTATCAGTTGACCCACTTCTGTGCTCCTAATCTGAAAAATAATCCTAATTTAATTTATAAAAGAATGTTTGCCAATTTCTCTTGGCACAGGAGATTTGGATTGAGAATTAAGGTTTTCCTGGTGTTGAAATTCACAGTATTTTTTCAGTCATGCTTTGTAATATGTTTCTTCCCTTTACCATAATGACTCGGTTAAATACAAACTCAGATTACTGTGGCAAAGTGAAAGCGCAGTTTCTAGAACATTTTCTCATTCTGTGTCTGCTGGGGCACCTTTGTTAATGCTCATTATGGGCCCGTTCCAAACCCTAACAAAGTAAAAGGAAATGTTCCCCTTGGAGGAATCCAACTTTGGGATCAGGCCCCCAAATAATGTCAAACTCCAGTTTGAGTTTAAATGGCTTCTCCTTCCCCAACCCTCCCACATCTTTGTAATGCATTGAAGGAAGGAGTAAAGCTCACGCTGTTGTAATATCCTTTGCTCATTTAAAAGCAATGCTTTTAGAAGGAAACAAATATGATATTGTGTACCCACTTATAATAGTCATGGGTAAAATTATGCTGCATTGGTTATTGTTCTTTACATATATTACCAATTGAAAAGGAAATTAAATTTGAATTAATGGACCCATTTGTACAAACATGATTGTTAATATTAATACGCAGGGTAAGTCAGTTGGCAGGAGCAGAAATAAATTTGTGGGTCTCTCAAACACAGTATTTCACTGGAGACTAACTGCACAGATGCTGAAAATACAATCCTGTAGTTAAACCGGTGTGTAGGGAGGCTCTCTTAGAGTTCAGGGGAAATATCAAAGTGCAGATTCCCGCAGCACACTCTTATTGTCCAAAAGTCTACATGCGCTGCCGGGAGATTATTAGTGTTCAGTGAGAAAAAGCACTCTGCGAAGGAAGGAGCTGGTGGAAGTAACAACCTTCCCCATTTCCTTCCACGGCTGCCAGGCTCATGCTGCGGCTGCAGGATATTCTAGATGGATTTTTCAGTTGAAAAAATAGCCATGGGGAGTTTGTTTTTCGTAGGCTCAGGCAGAATTATTAAAACCCAGTTTTTGAACCCTGCCTGTCTTGCTAGTGCTCAGGCTGACTTCCGCGTGCCTCCCCTGTATGGGCAGACATCGCAAGCAGAAAGGTTGCAGGTACATTTATTATCCTCAGACATTAAAGCTCGCAGGATGAAACGCTGTCCCTAGTTAGGAGGTAAAGCTCTGGAGAGCTTGCTGGGAATCTGATTAGTAGATTAAGTTTTGCTAGTTGATTATTCATGTTTCTAAACTATTCCTCTAAAGACATTCAATTTGTGATCTTTCGTTATGACACTAAAAGCCATATTTTTGTGCATCAAGTCCAAAGTTCTCTTAATTATTATCTTCCAGGAAATGAGATTTTGGGGAAAAAGAAAGCACCCACCATAACTACACGTGTTTGTTTGTAATCTCCATCATTACCTCTGATTCTTAAAAAAAAAAATATGGTAGTTTTGCTGACCCATTTCAGAGCCAGGTTTAAATTACCTTACTGAGACAAAGCTGTCAATCTCTTAACCTGAAGAAACTTTATAGATCAATCAAAAGCTGTCTTTTTATATTAAGGAAGGGCAACTTTTCCTGAAATCAAAGAATCTCTTGGAAATGGGGTTGCTTTGTTTCTGTGAAATACTTCACATTTTCTTTCATTTTATCCATTCATCAAGCTTTTCAAATGTAACAGTGGAATAACAATGTTAGAAAAAAAAAACCACAGGACAATCACTAAAATGTTATGTTCTCCATCTGAATGATAAGAATCCCATTAAAACTCAACATTAAAGCATTGTTTGCTGGAAGAAAAAATGATCATGGCTTTGATAAAGAAAAACAGAAACAACCTTGGCTTTTCCAGCTTTAATCAAGTAATTTGTGACCCAGTAAGGGCTCTGTACTGCTGAGTTATTTTCAGAGCACTTATCACAGGTGTTTCACGTGTGTTCAGCACATCCTGATTCTAATCCTCTTAATACACTTAACAATCCTAGGGCAGCTTTTGAGAACAGTGAACCTGCTCTCCTGGTTACTTTGGACTGTGTTCTTACACAAGCACTATTTATTTGGGATTTGAATCCCTGTTCCAGCACTCATCCAAAAAACAACACCGCCTGTGCAGGGGGGCTTCTTATTCTTCATCACTAGGCTGAACAGTTCCTGCTGTATGAAAACAGAGACACACAAATAGACAAATCTAAGACTTAGGTCAGTTCCTTCCATGCTCATACAATGTTCGGTGCACTGGACACCAACCACGTGAAGGAACTTTCCTTGTCTGGATGCCCACCATATGGGGTCTTCTCACCCAGTTGACTGGCATCTGGGCCGTGCTGTGGGCTTACTTCATGATGCCATGCAAAAGGGGGCAGAAATAACCCACAGTTCTCTAATTAGCCTCATTCATTCATTACTTGTGAGAGCTCCTAACTTTGCTGATCCTATGATGGATTGCAGCAAATGCAATGTGCATCCCAAGCCAAAGGAAAGGGCATGTAAGAGCAATGTTCATGAGATGATCTTCAGATCCAACACCGAATATTTCTGTTTAACTTTTTTTTTTAAAGTACTGCAGGTCATTTTTCTTCAAATGATTATGCTTTTACTGTCTCATAAATAAGATTCTGCCTGAAGGTACCAGAGGGCATGTGGCACCAGAATAATATCTCTGCAACATATTTTGAGTGGTGATCACACCATTTCTAGCTCACCATATGGCTTAGTGCAGATGTCCTAGCATTAAAATGACCTTCTTCATTACACAAAAGGTCACAGATGCAGAATGCACCATTTTGTAACCCTTGGCAGGGGTACAAGCTGTGCAGGGAGTACACCTGTTGCCTTGCCCGCAGTTCAGAGCACTGTCACAATAATTGACTGAAATGCAGGGATTGAATTTTAGCTCGTATTGTTGTTGGTAACCTCAGTCAATAAACTTAGATGTTATTAAACTGTTTAATGTGCTGAAATTAACAAATAAAAATGCTAACATACTAGAAATCAGCTTCTACATAAGTTTTACTTTGGTAGCCCTAGTAACCAGAAGAAGCATCACATCCTTCTTTTCTGAATCTCTGTCAAAGGTTGTTTTCTCCAAGAAAAGAAAAAAAAAAAAACCCAAACAAACAAACAAAACCCAGAACTTACGTTAAGGCAATGATCAGGGGTTTCTGTAGATAAAATAGTTAAATTTTATTCCACTCAAAAAAAGATTTTTTCTGCATCTTAATCCTGGAGCGGGCAGACTGGCCAGCTTTAACCACTCCCCCCTGCCCTGTACCACAGAAGCTGCTCTGTTATGGAAGCAGAGCCTTTGCACCATCCTCTGTTGCTCTGACAGAAAAACCTTGGCATGTTCCTCAGAGTGCTTCTTCTTCTACTCCACGCTGCTTCAGTCAGGCAGCATGTTGAACAAGCCTCTTGATTTAATCAGGATTGTGAAGGTCAATAAAGGTCACAGATAACCACCAAAACACACTTCTTCTCTCATAGGAATATTCAATGGTATTGTCTTTTGCCGGATATCACTAGGAAAAGTTGTAGTTTACACGCAGCTCTGAAGAATTGCTATATAGGATGTTTTAGACAGCATATTCTAAAATAAACAGAATAGAATAGAATAGAATAGTTCAGTTGGAAGGGACATACAATGATCATCTGGCGCAACTGCCTGACCACTTCAGGGCTAACTGAAAGTTAAAGCATGTTATTAAGGGTATTGTCCAAATGCCTGTTAAACACTGACAGGCTTGGGGCATCAACCACCTCTCTAGGAAGCCTGTTCCAGTGTTTGACCACCCTCTCAGTATAGAAAAGTTTCCTAAGTTGTCCTTGACATTGTTCTTTCCACCTTACCATCCAAAAGTACTTTTGCACAGCCACTGCAAGTTCAGTAGTCCTTTTGGAGGGATTTCACTGATACAGTGCCAATATATTCAGAAATATTTCAAAATCATGACCCCTCAGCCAGTCACAGAGCACCCTATCATGGATACCGTTTCTGCCATAGCAGTGAGCTTTCATGAAAGCCACTGATTTTGTTTGTTTAGGATATAACCAAAACATGTTTCCTGACAAC
Source organism: Phalacrocorax aristotelis (assembly GCF_949628215.1). Classification (NCBI taxonomy): domain Eukaryota; kingdom Metazoa; phylum Chordata; class Aves; order Suliformes; family Phalacrocoracidae; genus Phalacrocorax; species Phalacrocorax aristotelis. Next base: position 175,478,569 of record NC_134276.1, on the reverse strand, counting down.
CTAATTGAACTAGGAACACCTGATGTGGGAGAATTTCATTAAAAAGGGATAGCAACCGCTGATCTGCGGTGTGACCTTTTTTTTGAGTATTAATAACAAAATCCTAAGGCATATGAAAAGTTGACCAAAAAAAAAAAAAAACAAACCAAAACCCCAAACCCAAAACCAACACTATATTTTATTCCCACAAGTAAAGGGACAGAAAGAAGTGAAAAGGCACAGAAGGTAAGGTACATGATGCCCAGTGAGATTGGCACAGCATTATGAAGCATCTAATTTCAGCTGCCAAAGGGGCTCATATTGATTTTTTTTTTTTTCATTCTCTGTGTGTACTTTTATAGAGACTTGAAATAGAGTCTCCATTTTGCTCTTATGAAAACCGCGTTTCTTGGAGGGCAATGTGGGGGAGGGAAAAGAATAGCTCTTTCTGTGTGGAAAAATAGCAGCCTACTTAGCACTTACCAGAGGATTGTACACCTTAATGTTCTGAGAGGCACCCGTTCAGGTACGTAGTGGGGAGCTGGATGCCTTAGGAGTATTCAGAAAAATGATTTAAATCCATGCATGCTGCTGTGTGTTTTCCCATTTGTGCATTGTGAGAGAGAGATGCAGATTCCAGACATCCCTTTTGGAGCTATAAAACTTAAATTAAGGGCAAAAAACACAGAATGATTCAGAAATACCTCCATTTGTAGATCATAATTGAAGTTATTGAAAAGGTTATTACAAGGAAAATACTCTTTCTTCAGGGCTACCCCATCAGCTAGTCTGATTCCTTGATGTTCAGACAGGGAATATGGAAAACTCCAGTCATAGTCTGGGTCTGACTGGTCAAAAGATCAACTCTTCATACAGTCAATCATTTTGGACAGTTAAGAAAACCCTAAATCTTTGCAGGATCAAAGGAAGATTTATTAGCAGCACAAATACCCAATTTTGTTCCATATTTAGAGAGGTTGCTATTATTAAGTAAAAGATGCAACAGGTCTGAATTGTATAACTCTTATTAACAACTACATTTTACTGCAGCATGAGAAAGGGAGACAACTCACCTTTCCTTACTTTTCCCAGCTTGGTTGTTGTGGAGAAGCTTTCGCCAGAGCCCCTCTAACCTTACATCACCATGCTGTTCTAAGAGCTGGAGGAGTGTCCAGCTTTCTGCAGTCACACATTTGTTTGCAGTCATTCCCTCCACTAAGCTTCAGAGCTTTAAAATGGCCAGAGGCCATAGCAGATGTATGGCTTGCACTGGAGCAAGACACTTGTTCTATCGCTTTTTAGGACAACAGTTTTAAAAAAAAAAAAAAAAAAACAACAAAAAAAAAATCCATTAGAATTGCAGCAGAGGAAAAGTAAAAATACTGTAAAGAGTCTGAATCTATTGCTGCAAATGTTAGCTGCCTCTCTCTGGCACTGTAGCATGCCAACCCTTGAGCCATCCAATTGACAGTTTTAGAGAAGGGGGAAGGTAGGGAGGACAACAAAAAAAACCTCTCATGACTCAAACATCTTTCCTTTTTCCCCCACATTATCTGGCAGAATTAAAAACCCAGCAGGAAATTAAACATATACACCTGACAAAGAACTGCTTAGAATATGTGATGTGTGATTATAGATGACTCATTCTCATTCTGGAAGACTGGTCTCCTTTAAAGATTCTAGCAAGCTCTGTTTTCTTTTTTTTTTTTTTCCAAAAGGCATTTTACAACTCCATTTTCTAAATATGATTTATTGTTTATTGCATACAAAATAGGAAATGTAACAAGCTTCTTTTAATGCTGCTTTCTAGCTAGTCAAGTGATTATGAATTTATATGTCAGGTTCACAAATGAAAATATTTTAGCACCCTGTTTTCCCAGCCCATGGAAAGAATCCCTTTCTAGGTGCCTGTGAACTGTATTTTTAAACCAGTGTGGAGCTAGCTGGAGGCTCTACTGAAAAAAAAAAAAAAGCAATGTAATAATAACACTGCAAGCAATGCAATGATACTTAACACTTGCATGGCATCTCTTACATAAAGTCTGCAGTACCTTCACAATGACTGAAAAAATTATATTTCATAACACCTCTAAGACGCAGAGAACAGATACATAATGGGTACTCAGTAAAGGATGGAATCACCAGAGATTATTACCTCCGGTGCAGAGAACAACCACTGCTTAAAGTCTCCATCAATAATAAACAGTTTAAACAGTAACTTGGTTTCTATCACTGAAGTTATCTGGGGATTTGAGTTTTCAGCATGTTGCTCCTGAGCTGGAACGTATCCAAGATATCCAGGTTAAGAAGCAAACTGTGGCTTTCAGAAAAATTGTTATGAGTGTTAAATGATCAAAAAGGGGTCACATCGCAACAGTAGGTCCCATCAAAGGATTAGACCTGCAGCATCAGGGTGCTCTTTAATAAACCCCTACCAGAGTATTGGCTCAGTACAGACTTAAAAGGAAGACTGCAGTCTAGTGAATCACCAGCACTGTTTAGTGCAGACTGAGTGTAATGTCACTTAACTTGAAGGATTTGACATGACGAGAACACAAAGTGGTGAGATGTACAGCCTACAACCACCAAGGGCTTGTGCTTTCGGAAAATGCATTTGAAATATTGTACTAAATTTACAAGGATCGTACTCAGTTCCCTACTATACCAGTCAATCATTAACACTGTAACAGGTGCACCTATAGGACTAAGAAGGCCCTGCATGCTGTACTCTGAGATCCTGTTAACTGCCTATAACATTTAACAACTTGAATTGTTCAGAATAACATTTTTTCTGCTCAGCTGCATCATTTATTTGTTTGTGAAAGTTTAAGGTGTTTCCAGACTGAGATTACTTATAAAAGAATGCTTTTCCCAAGTTAAAAAGATAAAATACTAGCAGCTGTTTGAGAAACTCTATTGCTTCCAAGCCTTGGAGCCAAACTTAACATGGTATTATATTTTTTTGAAGGACAGAGTGTCTTGCTATTTTTGTAAAAATCAACTATGGCTGGACGAAACTCCATGTGTTTATGTTCAGTAGTAACTTTTAAATCTGGTAACAAAATTCTCACATGTTCCTGACCCATTCCTGCCAACAGACTTGACACCCTATCTCCTTGTCCAAGGAACATCTCTCATCTACTGGCCCCTGAAAAGCTCTAAGCTGTGCTAGAAAACATCTTTTTTCTCATCAATGGGAAAAGGTTGGATGAAAACAGGGGTGAGGAACTGGGTATGAGAGATGTGCAGAGGAGAAGACAAAGCAGAGGGCAATGGAGGGAACTAAGACTGGGGACAATTAATTTGAAACAGGGATTTGGAAGGGAATGAAAACAGAAGAGTGGGAAGTTACTTGAAGGGAGGAGGAATTAAGAAGAAAAAAATGAGCAAGCTTCTGTTCAGTGACAAAATAGAATGGGAGGCATCTTCAGGAGTGATGACAGCGGTAGGCACTGGATAGTAAGGGGGAACGGAAGTGGGCAAGATTGAAGAACTGGGGAGATACTGAGCATTTCTGTATCCCATGTCCATGAGTCTGAACAAGGACTAGATAAAAATAAGCTGTGAACTCTCCCAGGAAACTCTGTTTTCCCAACTTCCTTAAATGGCAACTCTTGATACAGCTCAGTAGAAATCCATCCCTTAGATTTTAAGGGTTTTTTCTCCCCCTCAAACTTGCATAAGTAAAGCTTTGTTAAAAGCTTGGTAAGACAGCTAAGCTATGAACTCAGATTTTAGCAAGTGGCAGAATCAACAGTTTTGCCTGGTTTGGGGGTTTGTTGGTTTTAGGGTTTTGAGGGTTTTGTTGGTTGGTTGGTTGGGTTTGGTCATTTGGTTTTGTTTTGGGTTTTTTGGTGTGCAATGAATGCCTTATATTAAATCTGGGAGGGAGAGAAGGAAATATATAGCTATTTGGGAAAAAAAAAACCCAGAAGCTGAAATAGGAACAGCATAGGAGGGGGAAAACAATTGGAATAGGTGCAAGATTTTGGTACCTTTTTGAACTATATTGTTGGCCATAATTGAGCCCAGGTGAGTAAAGATTGAAAGTGATATTTATCTGCTGGCATGTGAAAAGCTTTAAGTTTTTCTAGAAAACAAAGCATATTTTTCTTACTGACAGGAAACAGCACTCTGAAATGAAGCTGTATGGCTATGGAATATTACTTTGTTTTGCCAAAGGACAATAGGGACATTGTGAATTCCGTATGAGGAGAGCAGAAGCATAGACACCACATCTAGTTTCAGCATGCAAGGCACACCTTTGAGAGATAAAATGATGTTGATTTCCAGTGACTCCTTTCTGGAAGGCTACAGACCACTTCCCTGGCTCTCGATATTAGTGCTGGACCTGACACCACTGCAGGATAGCCACAAACACCTTGCATGCACTACTCAGAACTTACTGCAGGAGGGCCTTTGGTTTAATTTTTTGACAAAATAAAAGGCTTAAACTAGTCTGCTTTGCCAAATCGCTTCTTAAACTTGCAGTAGCTTTGCTTGCACATAACTGAGATATACAGATGTGTACAAAAAACAGTATCTAACAGCGAACTCCTCCCTCTTGTATCACCACCATTGCTGGGATGCCTTTCAGCATCCTTAGGGAGAGCATGTCTTTCCAGTCCTTCACTTGCTCAGCTCAGCCCTCTGATGTGGTTGGTTGTTCGACTCTCTTTGTTCTTCTTGAAGTGCCTGTCTCTTTGATGACAGTCTTTGATGTTCCTGTTTCAGATTCAAAGATACTGCTGTTTTCTACCATAAAAAGAAAGTTTTAAGGCAAACCAAAGGTCATAATAATAAATAGGGTTCATAAAATCAAATAAAATTAATTAAGATTGCAGAGACAGTTTCCTCACAGTCTCTAGTACAGTGGAAAAATCACTGATAGTTTAGGGATTTTTCTGTGCATGTTTTTGAATTTAGGGTTGAGACTTTTTTTTGGCTGCTACCATATGTTTACACAATTTAGATAAAATTTAAATTATTGCATTTTCAATGAAACAGTTTAGGCGGTATTCACTGCTTTATTACAGTCATTATGACCATAGTTTAGTCTCTGACTGCTGTAACTTACCTTATTGAAAGACATAATTACTGCTGTCAAGAGTATTTATTTAGAGGGAGGAGAGGTCTTCTAATAATGTCTCCCAACATTTTTTCTCCTCAGAAATCCTCCAAATCATTTCTCTCTAGTGCCTGGAGGATTATCCAAACTCTGCAGTAGCATAATAACAACAAAATGAATGCTGGTAATAAGTAGGTACCCCCAGAACCTGACATTTCTTTTGTTGGGCAGATACTGTCAGTTATGGACAAGAAAGTCTTCTCCTTCTGAGGTACTGAATTTTCAGCTGTGGCAGGAGTTTTAGCCATAGGAAGTGCTCAGAGTTGAAACTGGGCTCTGCGCAGAGCAGTGTGTCGTTCACTGCCTTGGCTGCTGGGCTTATTGCCCCTCTGTTAGTCTTAAATAGTACCATATCTGTCCCTTTCAAATTTTAAAGCAATGAAAGATGCCATTAATGTAATAGACTCCTTGACTTGCTTGAGTTTGAATGATCAGAAAGCTCATTCCCCAGTAGGGATTTTTAAACTGCAATGAAGAATTAAAAATCCTATCTGCATGTTAAGGAACCTGCCAGATTTTCCTAAGCTCTTTCAGCTATAAGGCAGGAAAGGGCAGAGAGTCCAACTGTTAATGGAAATAGTAGAGGAAAACTAGAGCATTGTCTGGGCTCTACACAGGCCAGTGAGCTGTAAACAAGGAAACAAAATCCATTCTTTGAGAGGACTATACATTCATCATGTCACTGTAGATGTTTTCCACAGAAAGCATCAAATTAAGATTTCAACCATTCTGATCAGAATTATGACATTTTAGAGGATGAGCTAGGGGAGGGTGCTGGTGCAATTTCCAGAACAATATGGTTGTCTACAGAAAGTTCATGGTTAGAGTGACTAACAGTAAATTTAGGCTTGTAATTTCTATGGCAAAAGAAAACCCAGCTCTTCCAAAAAGCATCAAAAAGTGGAAAATTTATCCCTGAGGAGTCTGACACAATTGTGTGGGGTGTTGAGAACATATGAGCTATTAGCTATGGTTCTATTCAGAGCCTCACTCTATAAATGATATTGCAACAGCTTTGTTCAGGAGAAAAGAAAGTGAAGATTCATAATTCCTGCTGTAGGATTCACTGTAGAGAGTGGGACTTAACAATCAAGCCTCAGCTTGCCTTTTACTTGGGGAAATGAAGTATCCATTTAAGCCAAATGCTTTGAGGGATGTGAATGTTAAAGTTCAGACTAGTTCTCTAACAATATGGATTGCAATATATATAAATAACTGGCAACAGTTACACCGTGATATTAACCCTCAAGAGACTGTTATCCCAGCGATGCCTCTGCTTGTCATCTTTCAGTATCTTTGAGGATTCAGGTTGAGAATTACAACCATGGAGTGTATGAGACAAGTCCTGTACCTTCCCCAGCTCAACCAGATTGTAAGGGTGGTCTGAGGCCTTCCAGATCGTCAGGGTAGGTAAAGGGGACCACAGAGATTCAACTGAGTAAAGGGAATAAACCTCTTTACCTGACCATCTGGTAAAGCAGGGCATAGGAGAGGTAGGAGATGGGGTAAACTGAGAACTGAGGAAGAGTCAATGGCATATGGTAGAAAAGGCAGAGGAAGAGGTGGACAGGTTCCTGCTCCTCTGCCTGTGCCTTGACTGCTGATGATGAGTGCAGCTACCACCATCCTTGGCCCTGCACCCACAACCCATGGAGTATGCCCAAACCAGTGACACTTGGAAAGTGGGTTTAGATAAGCCATAATCCAAAACTCCCTGCTGGTAACAGTCAGTTGTGTATAACTCCTTCTACAGGTGTTAATAGTTTAGACAAATGTTCTCTGCTACATGACACAGGTGAACAGATTAACAAAGAAGGTTGTCTTGGGGAGTGAACTGGAGATGGGAACAGCAGTCTCGAGATGGAGATGGGAAGATAGGGCCTGGGAGGAGAAAGAAGGACAGAGATAGGCAGACTGAGCTAATGCCTAATGTGACATTTCAAACCCCTCACCTCTCCCTCTTGCCTTTACTGCTTGCACACACAGCATGACAGTCACGCTAGTTAAATTATCAGTGATATTTTCCTCTAACTTTTTCGTGCTTTACTTTGCAGCCTGAATAGGTACTTTTACAATGGTCTGTGCAACACTGAGAGAAATTGTATGAGACAAGTTGCAAAGGCCCTGGGTGAACACCCACAGGCATGCAGGCAGTTAATTTCCTAGTTATCTCAGATGCAGGTTTAAAGAGCAAGAATAATAAAGCAGAATGGGTGAGGGCTCACCAAGTGAAAGAAAAGCAAACAAATCCATACGCAGAGCTTCCCGGGGGCTTAGAAATACAGCTTTTAAGGTGGTACAATAATCAAAGAGTATTTTCTCTTTGACTGTATTTCTGTTATTTTTGTGCCAAATTCTGCAATTTTTCTGGTGTTAACACAAAAAGAGAGCACCTGCTTCTAATTCCAAAAAACTATAAGCTCTTGTCTTAAAAGTAAAACCTTCTAAGAGTAAGGCATCTTTCTGTCACATGTGTTGTTTTTCTTTATCATTTTACAGCCTGAATCAGGAAAAGACTTTTTAGTAATGTTACATTTAGGTTTTCTGGTATTTTCCTCCCTTTTCCTTTTTTATTTTTTTTTCTGTTGCTGCTGTTTTAGTTTTTGTTTGTTTGGGGTGGGTTTTTTTGTTTGTTTGTGTTTTTTCCCAGGGGCTTTTAGAACTTGAAAGTAGGAAATCCTTAGGTAGGGATATATTTTATTCTTGTCCAGTGAAATTGCATTCAGTTTTGTCTGAAGTGAGAATTATTTAAAATAACTAATTGCCTTCCGTAATGTGTGTTGATTGGGAAGATTCTGCAGTGTGTTAACATTAATGAATGTCTAGAAATGTTCTGCAGAGGCTGGCTCACTAGCTTGATTAGTGTCTCTAGCACCAGCTGCAGAAGTGACTCTTATGGAAGGGACTATGAGAGAAATAAACGTACTGTGTCCTATCATCTCTCTGGGCTCAAAACATAGTGGCAGTGCCACTATCTCATCTTGTCTGGGTCACTCCTTGCACTCCCTGATATTCTGGTGGGTGGAGAAAAACGTAAAGAGCTCTCTGGAATTACAGTTGGGACCAGCCTCACTCCTGTGGTGAGATGATGGTGAAAGTCATCATGGGGAGGTTTCCACATTCCTCACCTTTTCTCAGTGTATGGGTGTTAAGTGTGGGAGAAGCCCAAAATGGCTGTTTGTTGGACTTGATTCTTCTGCACCACCCCTTGGAGCAACAGTCGTCTCCTTTATCAGCTGCCTATGAGCAAGTATGCTGCTCTTCTGGAGTTATGTAGTTCAATCACTCCTGACAGTAAATGTCAGGTTTGTTATAGAAAGGTACGCCATACTTAAGTTGAAAGGCCAAACTTCTGAAATATAGGATGTTCCAGTAATTAGGCTGCCTGTGTAATCTTAATTCGCATACAAATTTGCACGGACAGCTATAGTTCATAATGTTTTCACCACAGGAGCCAGGTCTTGGTAATATATACATTCTGCATGTGAAGGAGACAGAGCTAAGAACTCCCAGACAACCATGAAAAAGGTATTTTCCAAGCTATTAATGTTGAAATCCTGTGGAGCAGCCAGAATTCATGGTGTAGATTCTGAAATCCCTAGCCAGTGAGAGTAATGGAGGGCAAACATAAAACTGCTCATCACAGAAGGTTTTCAAAAAGACTTTTGGAGGTCATTTGGTCCTACTTCTCCCACAGAAAGGCAGGACTGTTGCCAACACTAGGTCAGGTCAGCCATGGCTTTGTGTAACCACATCTTGAAAACCTCTAAATATCGAGATTTCAGAGTTTACCTGCATAGCTTCACAGAGAGCTGCACTGCAAAGTTTTTCCTAATGACCACCTTAGCCTCCCTAAGTCTTTTTTTTTACTACCCTTCAAGTAGTTGTTGCTTGCTATTAGACTAACCCTTAGACTCTTCAGCAGACTAAAGACCTCTCAACATTTCCTTGTGGCCCAGGTCTATGAACCTCTCCAGTAGGTGGTCCAAAATTTGATTAACTTTTCCACATGCAGCCTCACGAGCTCCAGGGACAGGGGAATAACAAATTCACTGTATCTTTGGGGCAACTTCTCTCAGCACAGCCTGCTCTGCAGTATTCCTTATTTACAGTGAGAGAGAGTATTCAACCTAGAGTCCATCATTACTCTTCTTTTCAGCAGGACTGCTACTCATCCTCTAATCATGGGTGAGCTTACGCTGTCCCAAAAGCAGAAGTTTGCTTTTGTTCTTGTTGGACATAATGAAGTTTCTGTTGGCCAAGTTCTCAAGTTTATACCTGTGGATTCAAGTTCTGCCATTCATTGTGTGTGTCTCCCTCTAATTTAGCATCATTCACAAATTTGCACATGGTACATCCTAGATCATCAGCTAGGTCATTGATTAAGACATCAAACAATATGAGCAAGAGTTCTGCCACTGAGCCACTCATTGTCACTCTTTGAGCCCAGAGGTACAGGCAGTGTTCAGTCCACCTAACCATCATTTCTTCCAGTACACAATTCCTCGGCTGCCAAATGAAAATGCTGTGTGGTATGGAGTCAAAAGTTTTCCTAAAGCTGAGGTATATCACATTTGCAGGCCTCCCCTTGCCATTTTGTTGTAGGAAATACTCAGGTCTGCTGAACATCATTTGTCCCCGGTAAATCCATGCTGTTTACTACTTCAAAGTTTTTGTTCTTCACATGTTTGGAAATGCACCCCAAAAAGACAGGCTGTGTGACCTTTCCTGGGACTGAGGTGAGGCTGGATGACCTATAAATCCCTGGACCCTTTCTTTTGCCTTTCTTGGAGATGGCACCCAGTGCTGCTATGCAAATCATCCAGGGAAAGAAGGTGGGAGCCAGGGAAATGTGTGTTTTCTCTGTGAAGGGCAGGGTATCCTGGAACAAGTTTGCCCTGACAGAAGGGTCTGTGCCTGGGAAAGCATCACGGTCCTGGCAACATCCAGTGAGCTCTTGCTGGTCCTTGAAAATCTGGAGGGCATACTGTAAATCTAATGCCAGGCCATGCCCATATGTGCACAGGTATTTATCGCAGCTGACTGTGTCATTTCTGTGCAGTCATAGTAGCTTTAGGCTTCTCACTTAGACATCTGAATTAACAGGACGGGTCACCACGTACATAATAATTTCTCCAGTAAATAATCCAGAACTTGCAGTTTAATCAACATTTTAGCTCAACTTCATTCTCAGTGTTTTGCCCTCTTGGGGGAATATTGGTTATAAAGGAATCTGACTCAGTTAACTCCCCTGAGTTAAGGAATCACTCCCTTAGGCAGTGTGACTCGTCCTGTTGAGTTCAACTGGAAATTTATTTTGTTACATAAAGCAGCAAAATATGATTCATATACTGTTAATACTCAGCTGCTTATTTGCAATTTTAGCAGTTAATGAATTTCAGTTCAACAAATTAATTGCCAATTTAGCCTGAAAATGTTTCAGAGATCCTTGGGAATAAGGAAGAACACAATTCAGTTCCCTCGTCTGTGTGGAGCAGCACATGACCTCTGCAGCTAAGGCTGCCTTAAGGAAAAAAGTTTTGTCTATTTAGAACAGCAGTCACCAAGCCAGCAAAACCATTCCACAGGCGAAGTCACACGCTAAGGATGCTTTTGCTTATTGCTGAACATTACCACAAAGAAGTCAAATTTCAGCCAAAGCAATTGACTCTACTTGAAAACAGTCACAGAGCCATAAAGTTTTGAAACTCCAAGAGCTTTTTAAAAGATTCTTTAGGAAAATATTTAAAGATTGTTTTATTTAGAGGTAGTTGTATTTGGAAGCACTTCAGCAGTTGTGGTCTTTAGTTTTGCAGCCAGCACCCTGTGAAGAACTTCTGGCCCACCAGAGGCTTCCTGCAATGCAGGCACTGAACTGCTCATCCTTGATCCTTTGGCTTCAGTGGCAGTATGGGGAATAAGCACACAGCGAGCACAAGCAGCAGCAGCCTGGGTTGTGAAAAGGCTACATTTCAAGCCTGCCGACATTGACAGAACACACTCAGGAATCCCCTCCAGATTTAGCTGTTTCTAAACAGCAACTTTAAGAACTTTCTTCTGTCTCTTGGAAAATATTGCTGCAAGATATAACAAACACAAAATACTAATAGAGATTTTTGGAGCCTGTCACCGAAAGGCCAAATGAAAGAAGTGGGGGAAGTATTGAATGTCTTTGTACCTCCCAGGTTTGTGACTCTGAATCCGGTTAACAGAAATGCAGGAAGAAATCCATCCTAGCATGGTTCACACTGGAATGGTGTTAATTGAGGGCATGGATCGTGAAAAGTATTGCCTTCTCTGTCACTTGTTACAAGTTGTTGATTTATATGGGAAACGAGAACTACAAAGGTGTGTTTGCGGATAAGCATTCATGTTTCTCTCTTGGTATAAAGGACTGAGAATAGAGGTGAAAAAGCCAAGGAATGAGAAGAATACAAAAGATACCCACACATCTAGTGAATATTATCTTGTTCAATAAGTGACATGCTAATTTCCTCTTTGAGCATTACATACTGTGCCCCTGCTGAAGTTTATTATCAAGTAAATTAAACTGGAACTTGCAGCTTGGTATATCAGTCAGTCCAGGGAATAAATGCATTTCATTATTATTTTTTTAAAAAACAGAAAGGAAAATTGACTTTATTTTGAAAGAAATTGTCAAGTGGAGTGATGCATGCTGTCTGTGCTGTATTTTAGGTGCTTTATCATGCAATTTTGTGTCTCTACCTGAGGTTGCTTAGAAGTTAAAGCAAATTAGCAAAATAATAAAAAATTCCCATTTCTTAACAGCTTGTCACTTTCATTGTTCATCGACTGGCTCTTTAAATAAAGCAAAGTGATGGATGCAGGAGGACTAACGTTAACTTTGCCCCTTTTCTCTGAGCGACTCCTGAAGATAAAGTTCTGCTTTACTTTACTGTGCTGATTCCAAAGGAATACAGCAACGTGTTCACAAAACCATGAACTAAACCTTTACTTTCATGCATGAAACCAGTAGAGAGTAAGAAAGTATGCACCTCCAATTCTGAAAGAAAATAGTTTCGTCATGAGAGTTCATGGTCTTTATGCAGTAGAGTTTCATATATGTCCTATAGTTAGAAAACCAAAAGACCTAGATAAGAGTTTTCAAACCAGCTGTAGTAGTCATTCCCTTTTTTGCAGACTGGCTGCAAGTCACGTGCTGTTGTCTCACAAATTTATATCTATATTTCTCAGAGTTCCTCCAGCAATTATATTTTTATGAATTTATTTGGATTTCATTTGAGGTAGGTAGGGTAACATGTGCTAGAGAGGGCAGTAAAGTTTTTGGCATAGAAACACCAGTTATCTAGTTGTTGTGATATTTATTCTTCCTCATTCTGTATAAATCTGCCATCAGCAGGTTATCATGAATGTGATTCCCTAAAATCTGTAAAGACTCACTAATTCCTTAAAATAAAATTGTTTTGCAGACTCTCAGAATGTTTCTCATCTGCTCAATAGGCTATGCAAGAGAATTTCTCTCCAAAATTAATTTAAATAGGCCCTGAAAACATGATGCTGAACAGTTAAGCCTATGTCAGGTTGTGGTTCTGGGTTTTGAGAAGGGGGGCGGTGTCCAAAACTGTAATATTTCGTAAGAAATAAAGAAATTACTTGCTGCTGCCATTGCTGAACTCAGTGATGGCTCTGTGTGGGTGTTCCTTACTGTGGTTATGCAAAAGAAATCACGAGTGCAAGTGCAAGTGCAAGAAGGCAGTTACTGTAGGCACTGCCACCAAACTGGGGAGCTGCACAGTGCTGAAGGCATGAGGGAGAGCAGTGGTTCTCTGATATTTTGGCTCCTCACTCTTCTTACAGTCTTTCATTCGACATGTCATTTAAATGGTGAAGAGAATGGCTGCAAATTAGAAAGAGGAGCTGGAACTGAACTAGGAGAAAATACAAAAATAAGGTGGATTAGGTAAAATGAAGAAACAGAAACTGGGGAGCATGCTGATAATGATAAGAGAATTATAGCGGTATTTGATTAGGGACCAGTTTATAACAACCCCAAACCTAGTGTATGATTTGCCCACCTGTAGCAGATGTGATGAAGGGTAATGTTTTCCCACCTTCTTTTCATTCAAGTGTGACAAACAGGATCAGCAGCAAAGCTGTCTTTGGAACAAGTTTCTCATTCCACTAATCCATCAGCGTTATCCCCTGAGCTGCTTCCTCCTCCTGTGAGCCTGCAGCAAATGTAGTTACTTTGCAAAAAAGCACAGAAATCACTTTGCAAGTCAGTTCTATCAGTTTTATCAGCTTACTTAAGAAATGCAACCCTGACCACTTGCACTGAGTCTGAGGCAGCATACCCCTCCATCCTAACCCATGGTCAGTGAGGTATCAGCAATGACAGGTGTCAACACAAGACAGAGAAAAATTGCCAAAACTCCAGGACATTAAAAAATGAGTAGCCAGCTGGATGCTATCAAAATAAAAGGCAATAGTGTTAAAACAGGAAAAGGGAGCACATGAATCTTGTGGCCATAGGGATTTGTGGGGAAAAATCACTGGACAAAAAAGTAATTATTACCTTCTTTGCTGTTGAATTAATATATACAACAGATAAATAAACAAATGGGAGGTTGGATAGTGCTAGGACTTTCATGATGCAAATATGGCTATCCTAGGAAGTGTGAAGATCCTAGGCATTACGAAAGGATGCGGCAGTCTCAGTCCTCTGCTTTGTGGTTAATACACTCAGGAACAGTTCTGTCCTTCAACCCAACTTTACTGCAGCGTTTCTGATCTTGCTACAGAATAAAAGGGCTGCTCAGTTCCAGGCCTGCATGATAGGGATCCAGAAATCTAACAGAAGCAATGACATTGATTCATTACAGTACCTTAAAGAAATCAGTCACGTTCCGGATGCTGGTTTCTATCTCTGTTTGTTGTGAGGATTCATCAACAGTTATGTTTATCTCTCTGCAAATCATCTGACAGCATTGATGGGGAATGGCGATGCTACCTGTTGTTACTAATAAATATGAAGGTGTCAGTTTTTTGTCACTGAATGAAATACAAGTTCCCTTGGACAGAATTATATCCGGTTTTGTTTTCAAACTCATCATGGGCTTTTTATTTATTACAAAAGATGCATTGGCAGATCTATATAGCAAAAGTTTACTTAACATATAGAGAAAAAAAATGGTTTGGTGCAAAAATCATTTGAATGCCGAGAGCTGTGGCAAATGATCTCAAGACTAAGTTTTCCCTCTGCTCTGCTTGTGGCTAGCTCCTGCTTCAGGCAGTAACTAATAGCTTGCAGTTTTGCCTTGACTTTCTGGGACAGTGGAGCAGTGCTTAAAGCACATTTTGAAATAGAAGGAAGAGGCATTAAGACACTGACGCATATCCCTGAACCTCAGGTAACAAATGCCAGCCTGTGTCTGTGAAACACTAAAGTAGCTTCAGGGCTGCTGTCGCTCATGCTGCCTGCCTGCACCGAAAGTGCCATTAGGGCTGTTGGGGAGAAGATGAATGGAGAGACTCCTCAGCAATTTCTGGTGACTTAGCGTTGGAGTGGAGGCATGACATAGGAGTAACTGTGTCTCTTTTATGCTGTGGTGACAACTTGGTTGCTTATTAAGCCAGTAAAAACTGGAAACAGAGGCTCATCATCTGGCTGTCAGGCTTTGAATGCACTCACTTAATTTAACCAAAAGGCCAGTGTCCACAAACTTTCACAACATGAATATTCCTGAAAAACAAAGTGCATTCTTTTCCCTTATCCTTCAATGAAATGACAGCAGAGCTGCCAAATTTAGCTCTCTTTTTCTGATGAAATATGTGCCACCAACATTCACTGTCTCACTATAACCTTCAGATTTGCTAATCGATGCCCCTCGGGGCAGTCAGATGAGGGGCTGGCAGACTCTGAATTCTTACCACAACACTTTGTTCAGAGGGGTAATCAAGAGGACGAACCTGTGTCCTGTACAATATTCTCCAAGAACAATGTGTAGTTCAAAATACATCTGTCTTACAGTTTTCTGACAGTACATTATTAAATTATCCTCCTAATTGCTGCCAAAAGCAGAGGTCAGCTGTTGACAGAAGGGTGGTGGAGAGCTCAGAGAGCAGGGTACTCTGCAGCCTCACATTCTATTCTGCAATGGTTTCTTTAATCCTCCATGCTTGCGCAAAGCCAGGTTTTCTCTTTTACTGCAAATGGAGCGTGTGTACACCATTTTGAGATAAATATGTGCTAGAAAAATTGAAGCACTTTCAAGCCCACATCCACCAGACTAATTTTTATGGCATGACAATGACAGAAAAGTTGGGGTTTTTTCTTAAGAACTTAAGAAGTGAAAGGATATAAGCTTACAACAAATCTGGTCTCTGAATATGCAGGCTGTTTGTGAGACTGACAACGCAGAAAGTGCTCTATGCTGAATGACTGCAAATCCTGGGAAAACAGGTATATGAAACTCACTAACGAATAAAGGCAAAACTAATGCAGCATTTCAGTCTATTTTCAGTCCATAAATGTTCCCATTTATGTTCTCATTTATGTAGGTGGTGATCTCCTATAGTTTTCACAAGCTGACGCACAGCATATTGCTGTGCAAATGGGGCAAATAGCCACAGTAAGTAGCAACAGAAGTGACTAAAAGCCTTAAACATCACAAGGCAAGGAATATTTTCTCCATCATTGCATACACCTGGGCACTATGCTTATATACACATGCTGTTAGTGATAATGTGATAACCCACAGCCCTATATGACAATCTTTACAGCCATGTGATCTCCGCATGCAGGTTTCGCCACACAGCTTGCACTATGACTTGTTTCTACATCTCCTTAGGCTGCGTTTCCATCATTCCAAATGTTCAGTAGCAGATAGACTCCCAATCTGCCAGGTTTTTCTTCTTCTTTTCCCTCTCTTCTGTGAATTAACATTCCAGGCAAGTGTCTTTGTCTCAAAAAGAAAATGGAAGAGAAGGTAACCTGTCTGTGGGGAAGTCCAATTCTATTCTCTTGGCTAAAAAGAAATTTTTTACTTTTCCTTACTATTTCTCAACCGTCTTTAAAAAGCAGAGTGATAATCCGTGATAGATTTTAATGTGTCTCTATTCCCAGATTTATAAATAGGAATTTATAATGGAAAAGTTGTTATAAAGCATAGTTATCTCAGACACATGGTCCTAATCAACAATGCATTAATTAGCAGTACTGGAAAATGCATCAGAAGAGATATCTTTATTTTTTCCCTAAATTTTACTCCTGATGTCCCTGAAGTCACTCAATAGCATCAGCAGCAAAGCAGACATTAACCCAAATTTCATGGATGTGTGATCCATAGTGGCCATTTTTCTGAAAAATAATGAATTAAATCTTACATAAACCATTAATTTTCAGGGAAGGGGTGTTGTTTCTCATTAAGAAAGGCTTAAAAATCTCATATTTCCTTCTTGATATTATAATCCTACAAGTTATTAGTTGCCAGAAAGACTGGGGCGTGGAGGCCTAATGTGCCTAGTGAGCAGCTCTGTACAGACCACATCCAAAGCATCTGCCCTCTCTGGGGAGCTGCTGTGCTGTCTGAGTAGTCCCCTTCTGCTTCAGATGTTGGGTTTTGACATAATAAATGGGGCTCATTTTTACAGCCACCATCTTTCAGTCTCTAGAGTTAACAACAAGTCCTTCCAGGCATATTTGTAGGAAAGCAGGGCATTCAGAGCCAGGCTTTGTTCATTTGAAAATGAAATGAATTAGGCAATGTGCTCTAGATGTTTGTCCCAAAGGCTAGTATTATTGCTATTTAACCAATGGCTGTCATTTACTGAAATACCAAACCACATATTTAATTTTAATGTTACTGTCACATCTGAATTGATAGGTTAGGTATGTAAATTTGATTTCAAATGAGAAATTAAATGGCTAATCAGCTGATCATTATATTCTTAGTATGTCATTAGCAGTTTAGGCCTTACATTATTATTTCTTTTTGACTACTGAGTAGTTTTACTCTCACAGCATGTTATTTAACCCAATTGCTGTTTTTCTTGCTATATTTAATTAAAACTTGTGAAAAATAATATTTACAAGGGAAACAATCAAAATCACTGTTTTAAAATAGCCTGGTGTATCCCTTACAGAGGTAGAAAAATGCTAGATAAACATGTCTGTGAATGTAAGAGATCACACATACTGCTCTCTCCATACAGTTCATTCTACTGAAGTAGTCTGTGTGCTAAATTTACATGAATGGGGTAAAGCAAGTCAAAGTAAATAATTACTTGACTTTTATTTTTCCATTATTTGTGCTTTGTATTGGTTTCCATTGGTTTGAGTGTTCACCATACTCCCATGCTACTAGGTGGTCCATTGAAAAGATAAGTGTTTACTCCTGCAGCACATTTAGGGGAGGTTTTTTCTTACACCTGGTTCTTTGGTTTGATCTTCAAGTTTCAGTTTTCAGGTGATTGCTCTCCGTGGGAGGCAGTAACACATTGCTGGGTGGGGGTGTCCCTTTAAATTATTTTTTCAATTGCGGATGAGTTTGGTAAAATATGGAGAAGAATGCTCAAGGCCCTTATAAACCAATAACTTCTCTTTTTTCAAGAGGGAGATCAGTGTAGAAGTTAGGAGGGAATATGCATTATCAGAACTATCTTTTTGCTTAGAAACTCCAGCAGTTCCTGGCTTGGAGTCAGATTTGGCATTTAGTGAGGAGTAACTTCTTTACACATGAAAACCCACACACACTTGATAAGTCAATGTAGACAGCTCACACGTTTTGAAGTTCCAGCATATAAATGCCCGGAAAGTGTCATTTTCTCTGAATGTGGAGTGGAGCGGGATTTCTTCCTGCCATTGCAGCTCTGGGCTGCTGTGATTATGCGTGGTCTACACGCCCACACTGGACGGGTTGTGTGTTTCTCCAGTTCTCTTCCTGCCCCATGATCCAGCCATTTGAAAGACTAAACTAACCAGTTCATGTAGTTTAGAAGACCACTAGAAACTTAGGGTGGAAGAAAAGAAAAATATAACTGAGCCACCAGAAATGGAAAATGAGGGTTAACATGGTTACTGGATGAGGCAGAAGATGTGACAGGGGGCAGCAGTGCAGAAGAGTAGATGAGGGCTGGCTATGCAAAAGGACCAGGAACAAAATGAGAAAATAGAGCACTTTCAGGACTAACGAAGTGAGGACATGTGTCTTAGGAGAAACCAGATGAAGGGCAGAGGCAGGTTGAGGAGGATGGGCACACTGAATCAAGCTTGGAGCAGATGGGGAACAAAGCATCAAAGTCTGTTCCTATTGAAGCATCCTCTTCCATACAGCCTGGTACTGGACTTGAGATCCCAGGGCCTCTTGCTGTACGATTGCTTCCAAAGATGTCTGGGTGTATATACATTTGCAGCACATGCTAAACATGCCAGTTGACTCTGTTTAGACTAGATTGAGATAATAGGTTTAGATAATAATAAGGTTGTGGCAGTTTGCTCTCCTTTAGGTGTGATTGCAACTCATCAGAGACCCAGGAAGGCCCCAGTTCATGCTAAGACCTCTGACACCAGATATGCATTAGAGTTAAATCAATGCAGATATGTTACCACATACTGCAGTATATAAATACCCTATGGCGGTGTTCAGCACTGATACCTGGCTGATACAAGCTTTTGCTGTCTGTAGTGGACAGTTCTCAGAGTCCCAGTTCTCAGGCCAAAAATCATCATATCTAAACCAGAAGCCGAAAGTTTGGTCCAGTTCTCATCTGGATGAGAGGTCTCACATATACATTTAAGTCTGTTAGAGAATTTGATTCCAAGAAAACAGGGAGCAACAACACAAACACATGTATAGCTTCAAATAAACCATAAACAGAGTGCTGTGCAATAGGTCTAAATGTGGTGGGACAGGCTAATGTCAATGTGAACATCATGTTGAACTTGCCTCTTTCCCACTGAGTGGGGAACCTGAGTGGAGGAACAGATACCTACGCCTGTGCCAGTAATTTTCCTACTCTAGCTAAGTCTCGTAAGCCTTGACAGAACTGAATAACTACCTATCTTACAACTAAATGTTATCAAGATTCACAAATTGCCATTCTTTTGCCTGTCTTTTTTGATTAGGCATCTGTTTCAGAGCCTACCTTTTAGACTAAGTCTTGCACAGCAGAGAATGCCACTGTCAAAGGCACTGCCACCAGTATTTTTCCAGAATTCCAGCCTCTAGAACATACACTTAAGTGTGGGAAACTTGGCTTAAATTATTTAACCAGCCAATGTACTGTAATGACTTTCATGAACAGCATTCTTTGGCTGAAAAAGCTCAGTGGTTTCTGCTGAATTTGCTGCATTTTTACTAAAATAGTTAAACCATTCACCTGAAGTAGGATCAGAACTCAGCTCCCTTGGTTTCACACCTATTACCCATAAGTGCATGTCCACAAATGCTCACCCGTTAAGCATGAAGCTTTTTCTGTTTCTTTAGTTCAGCAAATACGTATTCATTCCATGCAATGTGAAATAGGTTCCTCTAAGGGTTTGTGAATTAGCATGTTTGTGAATCTTGCTCTTAGATGTTGTACAGGGAGCATGAGGCTGTTGAAGCCTATAAAATGGACCGGGGCCAGTCTGTTGAGAGTTGGGTGTTGGTCTATCCAGTGTTAAACCAGCCCTTTGCACTGATTCTCATTGCTTTCATTCCTTGGTTTCTAGACCCTGACCTGGGACATGTGCTTTCCAGAAGTACTACATGCACATCACTGTAATTGATGCAGTAGCAGCTACACTTGTGGTGGATATGGTAGTGCTCTTTGGCTGTCACATGGAATTAACACTACTCCTGGCAGATGCCAAGGTTGCCCTGAGCACAGTGTTGTGTGAAACATCCAAATGGTATTGTGAAGAACACCAGAGCCTTTAAAGAGATTAATCTTCAGAAGAGTTTGTTTTACGTGAAGCACATGAATCCAAAACCCAAAAAATGAGAAGGCAAAACAGTCACAATCAGCTCATTAAGTGAGCTCTGTCCGTTCTGAATGAAGCAGGGTCAGGTAGGGGGAAAAAAGAGTGTACAATTGTTTAGCTGGAGAATGAACCATCATGTAGATGTGAATCAGGTTGAGTAGCATTAATTTTGGCATTTCTAAACTTGGGATTGTTTTACTCCATGACTTTTTAATGTAACTTTGTATGTAACTTTTTTATATAAGACTTTTAAAATCTGACAGATGGCAAGCTTTTGCAATTATTATCCTTTTACTTCCTCAGAATGAGACCTAGTAGATTGTAGAATAAATTCCAAAGGGAAATGGTTGCTTCAGAGGCTGTATAAGTTAAAACTGTAGTGTATAATATACTGTAAAGGACAATTCTATAGTGATAAGTCAGAGGACTGTATGACTTTAAAGGGCTTTTTTTATTTGTGCTTTGTGTGGTTCTGGGAAAAGGAGTTAGCTTGTCTTTGTATTATCCTACCGTTCTGCCTTAGGGGAAGACTGGACTTGAGCAAGATAAATTAATTTTCATTTGGACTGTGTCTCTCTCCCTTTCTCCTGGCATCACATTTGAAGTTCCTGTGTTGTGTGATCAAAAGGCATGTGATGCAGAGATTCAGTCAGCTCTGCTACCATCAGCACGACTGTGTACAACACAGGCAGTACTAGGGATTATGGAGATACTATCTGACCAATAAAGAGAAGAAAAGCATCCAGTCTTTAATAAAATGGTTGTATCAGTGGAAGTGGAGAAACATTTGATCAGTGTAGACAAGGTAACACTTAGTAAAAAGCTTAAGGATTAACTTTTAAACTCTAGCTGATGTCAAGAAAGGAAAAAGGAAAATGTTTATCTTCTGAAATCAAATGCATTTTCTTCCCAGGGCACTGAACATTGCCGTAGAGCAAAATCTTCATTTAGCTAACATGCGTAGCTTTACTCCAGAAATATTGCCCTAAAACAGGTTAGCCTGTTTTTGTCACAAAATTTGTCCCTGCCTGTTCATTGTCTTTGGAGCTAAGTAATGAAATTAAGAGCATCTGTTGTATGACTGGACTTTCTCCCTTCTCCTTCCCTTCCCTCCCCTCCCTTTCTCCCCCCTCCCTCCTCCCCCCTCCCCACTCTTATTCTCTCTTTCTCTCTCTCTGTCTTTCTCCTTCTGCAGGTACAACACTACCCTTCAGTTGCAGTGTCCCTTTTGCAGTTCTCTAGACCCTTTTTTCCTCTGTAAACTCAGCACACTCAGATTTCAGTCCAGCTGGCAGTACTGCTGGCACATGAACAACTCTCAGTCCTCCTCATGTGCCTGGAGTTGCCTGAAGGAAGAAAGAGTTGCTGTCAGTGTAAGTAGCAAGGGATAATCTTGGCAAATATAATTGCTACTGCTGTTGTGAAAATTGACAAGATTTCTTCGATTACCTGTTCTAGAAATAAAGTATTTCCAAACTGCAGCGATGTGTGTAATGCCTACTCCAGTTAAGTTTGCAAAACACTTATCATTCTGATGCTGTTTTCAGGTGCTTGTAGCTTTATTGAAGCATTCAAATTTCATTCTCCATCTCTGTATAAAAGCTGCTCTACCCAGTACTTTTCCCCAAAGGTAAAAATGGAGCAAAATCAAATTATATATGTTTTAAGAGCATATCACTTCCAACAACAGGATAGGTTTTCATTGTCGCCTCAGTTAAACATTCTGGCTAAGTGATAAATTCCTCCTATGCCACATAAAAGTATTTATTCTTATCTTTTCTATTCTATCAGGAAAAGGTTTATTTTGCGTTATAAAATAGAGATGCTGCTCCATGTCAGCATGAACAGTACTGTTGTTTCAGCCTCTCTATGAGCTGACAGAGTTTCCCAAAAGGATGCTTACTCCAGAGCTGTCTAGAGTTTTACATGGTGTGAGGAGAGTGGAAGTTTCCAGAGACGAAGTGAAACTTGATAGCTTAGATTTAATGTAATGGCCATAGACTGTTTATTCTTGTCCTATCCCCTATTAAAAAAAAAAATAACCTGCAAATAGTTAGGACTAGGTATCCTCTACTTAGCTAATGGCAGCTAAAGAGCTTCATGTTGTCTTCTACTAATGATCATCCAGAAAGATTTGGTACTGTGGGGGAAAACAGTGTTCTAGGACTTGTGCAGAAAAGCTGAGGCTGGAAATTTGATAGCTTATGTTTAATTTAATGGGCATAGACTAGTTATCCTTGTTCTTTTCCCTATTAAAGAAGAAATATCCTAGATGCAGTTAGGACTAGGTATCTACTACTTAGCTAATGACAGATGGGTCTAACTGTCTTAACTGCATCTCCACTGCTGTGTTCTGTCCTCTTATGATAGTGTAAAGTTTGCCTACACAACGGCAGTTTTAAGAAGATGAAGCTAACATGCAATACCTTTTGCTATGCTAGAAGGTCTCCACAATCTTCCCCAAAAGCTGATTTATGGAATTTCACTGTTTCTTCATCCAAAGGCACACAGTTGTCTATCCTTTACCTCCAAACTTCTCTCTGCCATGTGGATGAATCAGTCTCACACACAAACAGAATCGTATAGGTTGGAAAAGACCTTGAAGATCATCAAGTCCAACCATAAACCTAACAGTGCCAGTTCACCACTAAACCATGTTCCTAAGCACAACATCCAAACATCTGTTAAATACCTCCAGGGATGGAGACTCAACCAATTCCCTGGGCAGCCTGTTCTAATCCCTGACAACCCTTTCAGTGAAGTAATATTTCCTAATATCCAATCTAAACCTCGCCTGGCACAGCTTGAGGCCATTGTGTCTCATCCTATCACTCGTTACTTGGGAGAAGAGGCTGATGCCCACCCTGCTACAACCTCACTAGAACAAGGGCTAGCGATCGTGAGGCTTCTCCCAGCTGCTTGTAGAATAATTCATCTGCCTCTTCATCCTGGCTGGGTGGTCTGTAACAGACTCCCACCATGATATCTGTCTTGTTGGCCTTCCTCCTGATTCTTACCCATAAACACTCATCCCTATCATCACTATCATTAAGGTCTAGATAATCCAAACACTCCCTAACATACAGAGCTGTCCCACTGCCTCTCCTGCCTTGCCTATCCATTCTGAAGAGTTTATAGCCATCCGTTGCAGTGCTCCAGTTGTGAGTCATCCCACCATGTTTTCATGATGGCAACTATATCATAGCTTTCCTGCTGTACAATGGTTTACAGCTCCTCCTGTTTATTGCCCATGCTGTGTGCATTTGTGTACAGGCACTTGAGCTGGGTTGTCATCCATGTCATCTTCTTAGAGGAACACCCCTGAATTCCTTTGAGGTGTTTTACCAGTGTTCCCTTCTTGGCTCCTATTACCTCAGTAGCTCCTAGCTCATCTCTGTACAAAGTTCAGCTGTGCTCCAGTGAATCCAGGACATCTCAGAGACACAGGCTGAGTGACCTTGCTAGCACTTCATCCTTCTAACCTTGGCATGTCGTCCCTCAGCTTGTCACAGGCAAGCCTGATATTAACCCCCTCCATCATAAAGTCTAGTTTAAAGCTCTGCCAATAAGCCCTACAAGCTCATAAGCAAAGACCCTCTTTCTCCTTTGAGAAAGGTATATCCCATCAGATGCCAGCAAGCCTGGATCTCTGTAGGCCATTCCATTATCAACAAAAACAACATTGCGGCGATTACACCAGCCATAGAGCCATGCGTTAATAGACTGCGTGTATCTGTTACTTTCAGTGTCGCTGCCCACAACTGGAAGGATAAAGGAGAAAACCTGTGCTCTAGAGCCCCTTGCTAGCTGTCCCAAAGCCCTGAAGTCTCTTCTGATTGCCCTTGGGCTACGTGTTGCAGTTTCATCACCTCCCACATGGAAGAGCAGTAATGGATAATAGCCCAAGGGCCATACCAGGCTAGGAAGTTTCCTAGCAATCTCCTTAACCCAGGCCCCGGGAGGCAGCACACTTACCTCAGAGGAGGGTCCGTCTGGCATATTGGACCCTCTGTTTCCCTCAGAAGGGAGTCACCTAAAACTGTAACCTAAACACATACATCTGCTCTGTATTTTCTTCTTCAGCTTCCTGAAGCTGGAAGGGAGGAGAGGAAACATTTTCCCCAGAACAGACCAGCAGAAAATGTGTTTACAATGGGTGACACCACTCAGTTCTGCAGAGCTCAGAACACCACTCGGTAATGGTTTTGTAAAATCATGTTTATATTGGAATTTATTCAACAGTCAGCATTCTGAGAACTCATTTTTAAATTCTCTATTGTATGGCCTTGAACAGCTCACTTCTTGTTTTCAGTCTAGAAGAAAAATTTATATAAACCCTCTACATATTCAGTTTAGTACTTCAGCTAAAAATAAGAGAAACATTTTCTATCTAAAAACAAAGAAATTTATGCAAGAGAGAAACATGTTTCTGCAACTGTTCCAAAACTGTATCCTATTTGGCAATCTGGTTCAGGCTTTGCTCTGTATCAAGTTATTTTGGAGGCTACTTGGTCTAGCAAAACCAGAAGCTGTCACTTGGTTCTTAAATGCTTTGTAGTTGTTTAACATGCGCTGCCCTTGGCTGAGGAAACAAGAAGCTTCTCCCGCACAACGTAACATGAAATGACGTTGAAAAACGATCTGCCACTTATGTGAGTGGGACAAATTTATAAGAGCTTTGTCATGGTCAACAGAGAAGATTAATGGAAGCTGGGACTTGAGTCAATCAGTTTTGAAACAAACCAAACCAATTAATTAAATGGAAACACTTAGCAAAGCATGTATCAATAAATACAGATGAATATTGAGGCAGAGCTGTAAGATATAGGTTGGGATGTAATGAAACAATGTAGAGAACAGAAAATGTTTAAAGGGGAAGAGTTTCACTATGTTTCTGCTGCCGATCATCCAGAAGGTTTTGGCACTGATGGGAAACCTGCACTAGGATTTGTACAGAAAAGCTGGAGCCGTATTATTTTTCTGTAATATATCTGCTCTGTGTTCCTCTCACAGTTTTCAGCTGTAGTCTTCAGATATCTTTTGCTCTTTTTGCTTTTGTATTTTTTATGCTATTTACTCATAATATAGAACACCCATTAATTTCTTATGTTTAATTACATGATTAAGGCAAAGTCCATGATTTGGAATTAAAAATGTCCAGCCCCAAAACACCATGGGATAGTTAATATATGCACAAATTGCATTTTCCCCAGATCAGTTATGCAAATGTTGGCAGTTCCTTCTAACTGTGTATAATAAGACCATCCCTGTGACTGGGAAAGTTTCTCTAAAGCGACTCACTTTCCGAATTTTTCCAGAGTGCATGTTTATAAACTGAGAAGAGGAAGTTATGATGATGCTAGGAGTCTTAGGACTGCAATTAGGCATATCTTAAGAGACGTTTAGGTTTAACAGATGGTGTAGATGTATGTTTTATGAGCAGGAAGAAATACTGGGCAGTGTCTGAAGGGGGTCTGACTGGGAGCATAAAGAGTACAGTAGTGAAATGCAAACAGATAATCCGTAAGTGGTATACTTACTAATTGAAGTGTACTACTTTATATATAAAATTCTTACATCAAAGAAATTAGTGCTCAAAAACAAATTCTAGAGTCTGGTGTGGTGTAGGAAAGAGTTTGAAGAACTTAGGAAAAATTAACTGATGATAAAAATCATCGGGTATTTTTTCTCTTTCAGATGACTGAAAAGGGGAATACTTATTCAGACAAATAAATAGAATCATTTGTGTCTTTCTCCCCCACTTCCTGGCCACAGCATTAGTAACTGTGACATATACACACAGAAAAACTTTGAAAAAATATGAAGTTGTCTTAATAACTTGATTTCTGCATGGCAGCCACTTATCTTTGAGGTGCAGCCTTCTTTCATAAAGAAACACTGCTGGAAGGGCTATATACAAGGTTCCTAGTATAGAATCCAAATTGAATTATAGTGCCCTTCTGAGCCGGGATCTGTCCCTGAAAGATAGAAGAAAAAGAAGAGAATAACATCATGCCGTTAAATTCATCTTGCTATATCTCAGCTCCAGGAAGTTGGGGGGTAGTATGACCTCAGAGAGGTTCATCTCACTGCTAAGGGGAATTGTTCAGCTGAATGAGAGCAGCTAGGAAAAAAACCAAACAAACCACCACCAGCAACAACAACAACAACAATTGCTGTTTCTAATTCCAGACTGAACTGGAAAGGATCAAAATTGACTCTCTGGGCCTGATGCTGTTGCTAATAAAATCATATATTCTACAACTAACACGACTGGGAGCAGGTTCAAATTTAATTTCTCTTTTTTATTTTTAAGAGGCCCCTTTTTATTGCTTTATAATGACATTAACATCAAAAATGCTCAATATTTTTAAAAGTTAAGTAGGAAAATAAGCTTGCTTGCTGCATTCCCCACTTTCCCAGCAGGGCAATGGAGCTGCTGCATATAAATAAGAACAGAGTTTTGACCAGCATTGTCAAAAATGAGGGGAAAATATTCATAGCCTAGCAATGAAACAGGTTAAAAAAAAGTAAATCTAGTGTGGTGACAATAAGAAAATTGACTATGCCAAAAAGATTGGTACAAATGCAGCCAAGCTGTCTGCCAAATTTTCATCCCCTGCTTCATCCTTAGGACCTGCCTCGACCTACTGTAGCCTGACAACAGCACAAAATGGGACACACTGATGCTTTTGGTTTTAGAGATCCCATAGTTTTCAGGCTTGGTAAGTTTTATCAAAGCAACCATTTTGGTAGGGAATACATATGTACATAATCCTGTTGTGAAAAGTCACAGTGCAGAAATGTGCTGGTATCAAGTTTTTTATACCACTCTTGCCGAGCTTCACAGAGCTAATATGACATTGTATTGGCATGAACACTTGTATAACTGCATCTTTACTAGGGCAATTCTGACATTTCGACTTTTCTGTCATATTTAAAACAGGCAAACTATTCTTTAAATGGACAAGACAGTAAAAAATTTTCTCTTTTTACTCTCTCCTTTGCTACATCAGGGTTTTCTTGTTTTGTAACCTGTGTGAGTAGCCGTCTGTGCAAATGGTCACCTTGAAACAACAACAATAAAAAAGGATAAAAGGAGCACCTATATGATCTCTGAGACCAGGGGATGATACAGCAGAAGTCCCTTCTCAGCCACCTGTCAGTCCTGGGCCTTCCCTGACTTCTCATACTTACCATCAGAGAAGAGCCTCTCTGAAATAAAAGGCTCTAATAACCTCTTGAGAGTTTTCCCATTAATTGCATCCATGTGTAAGAATAGGAGGACTTTATAGGTAATATTTTATGCTTTATAACACATAGGAATTAATGGGAGTCTCAACTGTTTTTTATTAGTTTACCCCTCACTAAAGCTTCATCTGTCTATACAAAGAATACTTCAGAAAATGAAAGTCAACTAGTGAGAGTATGACTGTAAAATGAATGATTTTCCTTTACTAATTCCCCACTGTAGTTTAACATAAACTGCATAATTTTTTGTGCATTATTATGGTGTCTAGATAGTGAAGGGTGGGTTATACAAAGTGAGACTTGTAGGCATTATCAGTTTCTTTGCACTACTGAATTCACAGAATCACAGAATCACAGGTTGGAAGGGACCACAGGGATCATTTAGTCCAACCTTTCTAGGAAGAGCAGAGTCTAAACAAGATGGCCCAGCACCCTGTCCAGACGACTCTTGAAATTGCCCGATGTGGCTGAGTCAAATACTTCCCTGGGGAGATTATGCTAATGGCTGACTGTCCTCACTTGCATCCGTTCCACCTTGTCCTCTCCATGGGACACCTTGTAAAAAGGGAGTCTCCATCTTCTTTGTAACTACCCCTTAAGTACTGGTACACAGTGATGAGATCCCCTCTGAGCCTCCTTTTCTCAAGGCTGAACAAACCCAGTTCTCCCAGCCTATCCTCGTACGGCAGGCTTCCCACTCCTTTGTTTGTCTCGGTGGCCCTTCTCTGGACCCCTTCCAGCCTGTCTATATCCTTTTTGTATAGCGGGGACCAGAACTGTACACAGTACTCCAGGTGTGGCCTGACAAGCGCTGAGTAGAGCAGGATGATGACTTCTTTATCTCTGCTGGCGATGCCCTTTTTGATGCAACCCAGCATCCTATTGACCTTCTTGGCCGCAGCAGCACAATTTTCACCCATGTTGAGCTTCCTGTCCACCAGGACCCCCAGGTCCCTTTCCACAGAGCTGCTCTCCAGCCAGGTGGCTCCCAGTCTGTGCTGCACTCCTGGATTATGTTTTCCCAGGTGCAAGACCTTACAATCCTCCTTGTTGAACTTCATAGGGTTCTTGCTGGCCCACTCTTCCAGCCTATCTAGATCTTCCTGCAAAGCGGGTCTCCCTTCTGGAGTGTCTACTTTCCCGCTCAATTTGGTGTCATCCACAAACTTCATCAGGTTGCCTTAAATTGTTTGCTTTAAAGAAAGAAGAAGCGAAAATCCTAAGTCATCCCCACCCTGAGACTATAGAACTATTGAGGATGTTTTTCTGTTACTGCTGAAAAGAAGTTCTGCTGTGGGTGCTCTTGGGAAGAACTGAGTTTGGCTGCTCACCAAGGTGCATCTCCATTTGAAACGCTGGGCTGGGATATTCACTGAGTCTATCATTAGAACTTCTGTCTTTCCCGTGTCTCAAACAAAAGCTAAGCAAAACCAGTGGGAACTGACATAACTCACAAACATGTTAATAGTCAAGAATTTTTAATTTTAGAGCAGTGGTAAGTATGCCACACACCACTCGAAATGTAATTTTGAAGTTTTGTGTTTGCTCACAGACAACTTGACTGTCAAATTAAGGTTCTTACTAGTTAAACTTCATAACAGCTCAAGCAGAAAGTTTCACCTGATCAGGATGTGACATGAGTTTTTTCAAAGAACTAAAAAAATAAGCCCAGTGTCCTGATCCCCACTCCTGTGTCCTGCAGAGGAAAGGTACTCCAGTGGCTTCCTACAACAAGTGACACTAAATGATGTTTCTGATGATTACTATATAAAATGGGATAGCTTTTTACACTCCTATTCAGAAACATTTTGCTAGAGCATTCAGCATAATTAGTTAAAAACATACTACTTTATCTTTAGCAGAACATAGCTGATTAATTTTCTAGGTTAGAAGACACAGATGTGTGAGGATAAAAGACTTGCTTGTTTGAATAAACAGAAATTGTCTCATAGCTCTGCAAATTATTTCCTTTAAAGCAATCTAGGTAAAGAAGACAGAAATACCTGTTCAATATTTATTCACTGAGAAGCAAAGAGGTTTCTGTTATGTTGTGGTTTTAAAACAATGTTAAAAGCTGTCCTGGTGTAACTCTATTGAACCTAATGAATTGTCACCGGAGATTAATTTGGTCCTGGTATCTCTGATCTCACTTGCCAGGAAAAAAATGTTTTTCAGCTGACTTTACATATTAATCACTCACAAGCAAGGAGACAAGTCCTGGAACAACTCTGTCTCCTTTATATGGACTTTCTAATTCAGTTTGTTTTCTAATTAGGTGAGGCGCAAGTCAAGATCACTCTTTTTTTGTAATGGTTTTGAGTCAGTTCCACATATTTGATCATGTTTACCCCTAAACTCAAGAATTTCTGGTTGGATTAATCATTGTCTGAGAAAAGGCATAATGTTAAAAGCATATTCAGAGAACGGAAGAAGAAAAACCAGGGGTCCTTAGGACGTTTTATTAGCTGACTTGCATACAAAATTTTGCTTTGGAAGAAGCTGGTAGCTTTCAAATATCTTGAATACCATATCAGGTAGGTGGGAAATGTGCTGCATTCATGCTCTGTCTAGACGGGTAGGGTACCCGTGCCAGCACTGAGAGAGTGGCCCTGCAGTGTCTGGGCAAAAGGCCCGGGAGCTCTGGAGCAGTGGCAGCCATAGAGGGGCTCCAGAGACGCAGCTCTGCCTTCCTGCTGCCTCCCCTCGGACTGTTCGTCCCTGCAATAGACCTTCTCCCAGGCCTTATGTGCTCTGGCTGCCTGCACCCAGACTGGGGGGAAATATGTTGTAATTAAAAAGCAGTCATCTTCCATCTATACCTACCCACTGCCCAGGATTTTCTTTGGAAAATGTGTAACTTTCAGTGTCTTGTGGCTTCCAAATTCAATGTCGATAGCATGCAGCTCCTGGAGAGCTTTAATTTAAAGCCAATTCTGCCAGGCAGCCCATCTTGGAAATTGGGTTAAAGAGAGGTTTCTTAATCAGTAGAATGTTTCTCATTAAAGAAAACTTGCCTCTATCAGGTGCATTGACTTGCAGGCCTAGTTGAAATTATTTGTTGTTTTGGTTTGTTCCCAAAAAAATCATGTTATATAATGTAGATTTTAGGGTTCAAGAGTAGATTTCAAGAGTGACATACTTTAGTAACTGATTTCCCTTCAAAAAGAAAGGTTGGTTTCCCTTCCCTCACCACAATGGAATAATCGGTGGGCTAACATGAATGAGTCGTGAGCGGCATACATCAGGGCCACTTGACTCAAGTTAAAATCCTTCAAACCTCAGTTTGTAATTAAAAATGAGAGTATAGGCATGGTCCTTAAATCCTGATTACAAGTCACTTAAAATAATTACAGAAGCAATGAATGCAATTTGAATTATTCTCACCCTGCTAGGCAGCAGCTAATCCTGGTTGGTGAGCGGAAATCTCCATAAAATATTCTTGAAAGTGATAATGTAAAATTTCAGATTATGTGTATAAAAAATCATTACTCAGATATGCAAAGGTAGCCCACAGTATACAGAGCCAAATCTCTGCAGTATGTTAACAGCCATACAGTGTTTACCATTATGTATTATGTCCTCTATTATACTATACAGAATTGCTAATGCTACATTGTATTTAATATTTTATATATTACTTCGATAAATCAGCTATATTTTTGGCATAACTGGTCTGACTTCATTATCATTCATGAAGTTCACTTGCAAAACACCCACGTGATTTCGTTATGTGAGTTTATTTGGACCCCTTTCTCCTTAGATTTTAATGTGTAGTTTTTCCTCCTTTTATTTATTCTGTTTTGATTTCTGTTTTTGTGAGACTCTGATTCAGAATCACAGCTGTTTGGGAATGAGGTTAGGAATACCTGCTTGTGCTGACTGTAAAGTTTGGGGATTGTTTTTTTTAAAAAACCCTTGCATTCCCCCAAAATCTTCTGAACAGTAATAAACACATTACGGAGTACAGTTGTCGTCTCAAGGCAGCCTTCCATAAAGTATTGACCATTAGTGCACTATCTGTTCTACCGCATCATTCACATGATTCATCACGAGCCGGGAAGGAACAGTTTGCTTTTTCTTGCTAGTACACAAACATCCTTAATGTATTTTCTGAGATTTAAATTCGGTGCCGAGTATTGCAAGGATTTCAGACAATGCAACGCTATTAAAAGCTTTTGTACTGCCAGTGTCTTCACCAAGAGCTATAGTTTAAGCCATATGTATCTTACAGCTTCCTATTAAGATTTTTTTTGTCTAGTTTATTCCCACCCCTTCTTACTTAGCATCCATTTTGATGTGGGAATAGATTTGCAGCTTTGTCCTGTTCTTGTCATTGTGTAGGTGGTAAGAGCAGTACTGCAACCATATTTCCTTTCCTAGTAAACCAGTTTTCACTTCTTCTCCAAGTCTGTGAGCTATTCATGATTTGCAAAGAAAAAAAAATTAAGTAACTCTTTCTCTTCCAGTGAACAGAAATGAGAACAGCAACTTGTATTTGTGTTCTTACTGCTTTTTTTTTTTCCCTCCAGGTATAGGTAGGATGGGATCAGAGGAATGTTTCTTCTGGAAAGATCTAAGGAGTTACATGTATCTCTAGTGGAGGTTCATGCTCCTTTCCAGAAGGACTGTGTCCACCCAGTGGGTTCGCATGCATCCCCTTCATCCCAGCTGTCACTTGTGGTTTGTGCTGACCCATTTTGCTTCACGTTGCAGCAGATTACGAAGGCACGGGCAGGATTCGGTGCATATGTTCAAAGTTTCTTAAACATATGGAAGGACTTTAAAATATGTGGATTTTGCTGACTCAAGAACCAAACTGACCCTAAGAAATCTGCACTCTAAGGATGTCAGAGCACAGTCTTGCATCATCTTTTTTGGGGCATATGCCAGTCCACTGAGGGTGACTGTGAAAGGCTGTGGCTGTGAGGCTGGTGACACTTCTTATGTCAGCATGAGAAGGAAGCCTTTCAGATCAGTTGACTTGCCTCTGGAGACCTGCATGTCAGTCCAGTGAAGGAGCACACAAGAAGAAAATATTAATACTTTACTTTGGGCTTGCTTAAGGTTAGATAGTTTTATTAAAATTTTTATAATGAAATCATAGTGAAAGGGACAGAAAAGAATGCACATTTCAAGATATTTCATCCAGAACTTCTAGCCATTCATATGCTACTTTGTATTCTCATCTCTAATTAATGTCAATAGAGAAAAATGTACTGCAAATTTCCTTGACTGAATCAGGTAAGGTTACTTTTTAGGTGTACTAAGTAGAAATACGTGTGTTTAGTGGTAGACAATGCTAGCTTTACGTTTATGGATCTTTACATCACCTAAGTACTTTCCCTGTCCTTGAAAATATATGTGCTCAAAAGTTCTTGGTAAAATACATCATAAAAGGCAGTGGTCAAACAGGAGAGAGGTATGGAGGTGACGAAGCTCTTAACATTATTTATTTTATCTTTTTTAAAAAAAAGAGTTATTTTTCTGTTAATCTCTAAATTATTTTCTTTTGAGATGACTTTGTAAACAGTGATGTGGGAAGATAACCTACTTTAATCAATTTAAGACTTCTTTTTAAAACAAAGTAGATATCCCTCTAGTATGCTGTGAATATATCAGAATATTTTGACCATTTGTTCTTCTTGCTATCTTAGTTTGAAAATCTTGGGATAAAATATCTATTTTCCTTCAATGTCTGAGGCAGTCTGCTTCTAGGAAATCTGTGCTGAGGTCCCATAAGGGCTGTTTCATAACAAACTTATGATTACTTAGTCAATGAATTTCTGATGCATAATATAATTGGAAGCATTTTCATTCTTCATTTGTTACAGAAACAAGCTTTGAATGAGTTAGTTAAAATCTGATAACAAACACACACAAAAATGTGATATATTCACATGAAATATTAAGATTGCATTGTGAGCTTGATTTTTTCTTCCCTTAACTTAATGGGTGTAGTAAGTTCTAAGGGGATCCACCACAGAGCACAGCACCTCAATTTAATAGGCATACGGCATAAGATCAGCTTTGGAAATCTGATGTTGTCACATTGCATCTTTGCCAAAACATTGCTATTGAATTTTAGAACCACTAATTTGGAGTTTTAAATAGAGAATATATCAGGAATCAGGAATCAGGAAACAGGAATATATCAGAAATGCTGGCATTTTTGTTGATGATGTTTTTATATAAGCTCTATTATAGCCAAGAATCATAGATTCTCAAACACTGCTTTTTCTGCTGAGTCAGCTTTTAAACTAGAACCTATGGTGCCAGCCAGACTGCACAACTCCCAGTGGAGCAATAACGAGACGCAGGGGAAAACAAAATCTCCGCTCCACTTTGTGCTGGGGCCATGCTCAGCTGCTCCCTCTGACCTCTCATTTAGCAGCTCACATAGGATGCTCCTGGCTGATCCATCTCTCTAAATACTTCCAAACTTTTCCACAAATATGTCATTTCTGCAAAAGGCTTCAGCCATTGCCTCCACTGTATCATCCTAACACCAAGTTATACCTTTCCCACACCACGAATTGGACGTGACATTTACTGGGTGGCTTCAGTTGTTCCTACCAGCCAGAAGGATGCATTGGAGTGTGGCTGGTACATCCCCCTGCAAAATGTGCTCAGCGTCTGCACAAACCCTTGCCTCCAGTCTGGGAACATGGATGGTGGTACAGTGAGACATGTGGTGCAAGAAGACAACTAATCCCTTCTAATATCTACTGCCATCCAGGAATTTATACTTTCTAACAGAAACTGCTGCTACTTTACAAGGCACTTCTAGAGCTTTTCCCATGGCCATGGGAAGGTAGAGCTGCCAAGCTGATCTCCTCAGGTGTGACCCAACACTCAGCTGGGGCCACCTCAGCAGCCACAACTGGTCGCTTCTGCAGATCCTTCTTTTGGACCAGGTATGAAACCAGCCTCCTTGTGCCCTGCCACAGCAGCACTCAATGCAGCGAACAAAAAGAGCTCCAGCACAGGGGTTTCATCCCCACTGTCCCCTCCGGGATGTCTGGCCTGGTGCTTCTCCCTCTGTAGCCTCATCCTTTTTCCACCCTGCTGCCTGAAAAGGTCTTTGCACAAATGTTGGGGTTTTTTTGCATGTCATTACTGATTTATTTTAAAATATGGTCTGTACCTGTTAGCAGAAATATAAGTTTTCATCCATGGCAAGGGGGTAATGTGTTCTGTGTGGTGTGTACTATCAGCAGAGATCACAAGATATGAACAGTAGTGCTTCACAATTAAAGATGTTTTCAGCAGTGCAGCCCCCCCATGACATGCTTTAACAGAGCTACAAATAAAAAAAAATTAGTGAGAAGTTGAAAAATCCTATTCACTATGCACAAAGTTAGCATTTAAAATATGCTCAGATGTCTATGAAAATTAATGAAATGTCAGTTTGATAGCTGGAAACATATTGTTAGATTGTATTTTAATATGAGCAGGTAAAGATGAAGTACATTCCATGTAATGAAATAAATAGAAAAGTCTGCAGCACTTACTTGCCAAGCGTATTTGCAAATAATTGCATTTTAGTTGAAGGGGTACAGTATTTAGGCCAACTGAAAATTAATGCCATGTTTAGCAGAATTCATGGGAAAATGGATATACTGCTTCACCTGGGAGTTACATTCTTATTTCCACATGAGCCAAAATTATGAGGAATTACTGTCAGAGATTTCAGCACCTTCTGTTAGGTACAGTCTGATGATAAAGTGTGCTAATGGAAATCAAACAGTATGAGGAGAAAGTAGCTGTAACCTTCATGCCCATTAACAGCTCTAAAATCAGTGACATTAACTGTAATAGCATTTGGCCAGGACAGAGTTTTAGCCACTGGTGGGCGAATGGAGGAAGGGGAGTTTAATCAAATTTTCTTCGGAAAAATGTATGTGATCCTGTGCTTTGTCTTTCATGCCTACTCTCCCAATAAAAAGAAACCTCAGCTTTTTTTTTTTTTATTATTGGCCAGTTTCAACCACATTTGACAGAAAACTAAAGGGCTCAGGGTTAATTAACTCTGTCAAGTCTTATGCAACTGTGACACCTTTGCAGTAGCCCCAGTAAAGAAAAAACTGGTGTTAGCTCACCAAGCAATGGAGAGCTCACACTGGAAAAATGTCTTATAAATGTCTTCTATATGCTTTGGTATATCTTATACCTTCTAATACACCAAAGATGATCAACCTCAGGACATTGACCTGCAGAAAGCCAGATCACTGGTTTCAGTGGTTGCTGAACTAGTTTTTAGTTCACAGGGGATGGTACTCAAAAATGTAATCCTAAAATATCAGCAGAAATAATGTATTTTAAGTATATCTTCTAAAATGGCTGACTGCTGATTTTATTTTTATTTTACTTTAACATTATATTCATAAGTGCCTCTGGTTGAACAATATGCACACCACTTTCATTCCTTCCTAACGAGAAAGCAAGTTGCCACCTACTTGTTTTCTATCTGAAGCTGCAAAGCTGGTTATGTGGTTATAATTCCATCTCAAATACTGATACACAGAACTATTTCCATGAAATTCAGCATCAGGAGTGGCAGGGAAAGAAATGAGGAAGAGTGTGAGATGTTAAGCAAAATTGTTGTTAAGTAGGCTGGCTCCTTAACAGTCTCCAAAAGCTGGTAGATGAACTCTAAAGGCTGTGTATGCTTTAGCAGGCAGAAGCTTTGCTTCAGCAAACCTGAGACTAAGTGGCGATAATGTTAAATGCATATTGCCCACTTCTGCAAAAAGAGCAGTGGGGAAAAAAAAAAACAAAAACCACCTCAAAATCACGCTTGCCTAAGGATTTAAGAAAAAAGGTGACTTGTGGGTGGATGAGATTTAAGCATCATATAAATAAGCTAAGCATTCCGAGGCAACTTGAATCTTTTTAAGAAACAGAATTGACACAGAGGAATCAATGATTATAGCAAAGCTTATAGACACTCTTCTGGAATAAGTAACAAAAACAGATCATTTCCAACTTGGCAATTGAATGTTATATGCAGTCTTAAAGACAACAAAGGAACAGCAATGCTATATCTCATTGATAAGGTATTGTGGCCTTGTGATATATGTTTATTTTTAAGGAATCTCTGCCTGAGTGTGCAGGTACTTTAATGTCAATTACTTGAGTGCAATTTTCTTTTTTACGTCTCACAGAAATTGCTTCACAATGATACTTAAATATATTTATTTGAAGCAATAATATAGGTAAAAATGGAATTATGTTCAAGATATACTAAATATTACACTGTTAGATTTTAATAAGAATGCGTTTAACAACGTATGAACCTTATTTGATACAAAGTCTACGAAAACCTTCAGATACAGCATGCAGAATTCCTGACGATATCAAACAATAATAGTTTTAAATGAAATTGCTTTCCTTCTCAGCATCCTTTTCAAGAAGCACTTTTCAAGAGATGCTGCTTGGATATTTATTTAAGCAGTTAGAAAATAAAGCCTCAGGTTATGAAAACATTTGCATGTTAGTAGCTTATGCTTCAAACTGACAACGGATGCATCTTTTCAGCAAGCCTCAGACGGTTTGTAGTTACCTCGCCACATTAAAGATTTAAACTCTTGGGGTTAGTGTTTGTCCTTTTCAAGGGAAGATTGTTTGCTACATCTTGCTCTCCTGCAGACTCTCAGTGTATCCCCTCTCATGACAAATGGAGCTGATGCTGTACTAAGGTTTCAGCCCTGCTGTCCATCACTTCACTTTCTCATAAACACGAGCAATTTACCTAGTGACCAGAAAATGTACACAGTTCAGCTTTGTCAAAAGGAAGCTATGACAGTCAAAGAATTTCTGTGGCTGGTGAAGTGTACGCTATCCTTGGCCATGTGAATTTACAGACCTTCTTTCCTTGCATGTTTTTTGCTAAATTTAATACAATTCCAATCTCCTTGCTTTTGATGTGGAGTCACAAGACTAATCCTATAGTGTTTAGCTGATAGCCCTGTGTTAGAAATTCACTTACAGTTTCTGTTGCTAGTTAGCGTCTTTCTTTCAGGTTTATACTGCTGGAAACCCTGAGGCATAGGCCTAAGGCAAAATAACTCTGTTAGCCTGTCTGAAAGTGAGCATCTACCAAGTAAAGACCATTTTCCTTCACTATTGTCATCTTTAAATTTTGTTCTGCTGCCCAATGTAATACCAAATAGGTAAACTCAGGCACATAATTATTCAGGGGAAAATAAAATCATTTGCATTGTTTATTCTATTCTTAGATTTTGTTTCTTCCTTTAAATCTTCCTTAAGAGGCTTTCAAAAATCCACTTAGCTTGACTCAATTTGAAATATAAATAGCAAGCAGATCACTGTCCCACATATCATGTGTGCAACTCTTTTCAGCGCTTAAACAGCATCCGGTAAGTGCCTGGTACATACACAGAGGAACAAGTCTTGGTGGGGTAAGCTGATTTAAATGTACGTCATGAGACCGACATGTCAATGATTGCCAGTTTACACACTGAAACTCCAGGCTGACCTAAGAGCTCTTAACTGGTAGCGAAGAAGAAAAATTAATGATAAATTACCATGGAGTAAGTTTTACTTTAGGTCATAAATGTTTTTACCGTGTTGCAGGTTAAGTCCTTAACTGATCCTGCAGTAACACGTTCACCTGTCTGCACAGAAAGATCAGTATTTCCCTGGAGGGAGAGGTCTGAACCACTGTTAAAGTAGCCATGTTATCACCAGACCTTTTATGTAAAGATTTTTAAGAAGAAAAACAGACCAATTTAACTCCTGTGGTTTTAGCACACATCACCCTTGTTTCTGTGCTATGACATATCTTAACTTACCAAAAATACTATCTGGAGGATAGATTACCTGTGCACTCTTATCTCATTATGCTTTTGCATGGCTCAAGATGAGGTCACCACCTGCTTTGGAGGTGTAAATCCTGGCCTAAAAAATGCAGGTTCACCCTGTTTGTGTCAGTATCTTGTTTATCGATGCAGATATATGAAAAACTTATACGTAGGACTGATAGGATTCAGGAGGTATTTTTATCAAAAATGAGTGGCTAGAAATATCACTGTCAAATTTTACTACCAGATACAGTTTCCACCAAATTTATATTTTAGCAAGAGATATAAATTTACAAAATTCTATACTAATGTTTTCCAGCAATGCCTTAGACTGCTTTATTTAAGGATTTTGTGATTTAATGATTAAATTATAATGTATGATCTATAAAATAAAATAATTCAGGAAAAGTTTTACATTGTTTTATATCTTTGAGTAGGAGTGTATATTTCTGTATTATGCTTCTAAGGAAAACTGCCTGTCTTTAGGTCCAATTTTTTGAACTTGTAAAGATATCACTATTAGTGTGGTTTGATTCTTGACTCAGTGATTAAACATCAGACCAAAGAAGGAAAATAAATTACATGTTTCAAAAGAGGTAGCTGTTTGTGAATCTCCTCATGTCTGTTAGAATCATAGAATCATTACGGTTGGAAAAGACCTCTAGGATCATCAAGTCCAACTGTCAATGCAATACTGCCATCTTCTAAACCATGCCCTGAAGTGCCACATGTACATGTCTTCTAAATACCTCCAGGGATGGCAACTCTACCACGTCTCTGGGCAGCCTGTTCTAAAGCCTGACCACTCTTCCAGTGAAGAAATTTTTCCTAATACCCAATCTAAACCTCCCCTGATGCAGCTTGAAGCCATTTCCTCTCATTCTGTTGCTAGTGACCTGGGAGAAGAGACCAACACCCACTTGGCTACAGCCTCCTTTCAGGTAGTCGTAGAGAGTGATAAGGTCTCCCCTCAGCCTCCTCTTCTCTAGACTAAACAACCCCAGTTCCCTCAACCTCTCCTTATAAGACTTGTTCTCCAGACCCTTCACCAGCTTCGTTGCCCTTCTCTGGACACACTCCGGCACCTCAATGTCCTTCTTGTAGTGAGGGGCCCAAAACTGAACACAGTATTCAAGGTGTGGCCTCACCATTGCCGAGTCCAGGGGGATGATCACTTCCCTGCTCCTGCTGGCCACACTATTCCTCATACAAGCCAGGATGCTGTTGGCCTTCTTGGCCACCTGGGCACACTGCTGGCTCATGTTCAGCTGTCTGTCAACCAACACCCCCAGGTTCTTCTCCTCTGGGCAGCTCTCCAGCCACTCTTCCCCAGGCCTGTAGCGTTGCCTGGGGTTGTTGTGTCCCAAGTGCA
The DNA here is from genome assembly GCF_949628215.1 of Phalacrocorax aristotelis. Lineage (NCBI taxonomy): Eukaryota > Metazoa > Chordata > Aves > Suliformes > Phalacrocoracidae > Phalacrocorax > Phalacrocorax aristotelis. The sequence goes on along the minus strand of NC_134276.1, from coordinate 175,439,069 downwards.
GGACCCGGCACTGAGCCATGTTGAACTTCATACAGTTGACCTCAGCCCATCGATCCAGCCTGTCCAGGTCCCTCTGCAGAACTTTCCTACCCTCGAGCAGATCAAGACTCCCGCCCAGCTTGGTGTCATCTGCAAACTTACTGAGTGTGCACTCAAGCCCCTCATCCAACACAGTTAGAACCTGCGTTGTGCAACACAGCACTGGTTTTGTGGCAAGCATAGTTTTTCCATTCCCTTGTAACACCTGCAAGCCACATTCAACTGCCTGAAACACTTTGCAGGAGTCAAGTTTGAGTTTTATTCTCAGCTGTCCGGAATAAACAGAATGAACATCCAGCACTGCAGGCAGGGTGAGACGGGACCTGTAGGCCAAATGTTCAGAAACTGGCAGTTGTTCAATTTTCCAATAGCCTAGTCCAGTTAGCTCTTGATTTTTCAGTATAGCAGATACATTTTCTCCCAGTTTTCTGATGGCCACACTAAAGAACTTGCACGAAGATTTATTGTGTTGATGAAAAAATGTGACTTTTTTCCAAAACAGATCCAGTAGTAAAATGAAAGTTGATTTCTTAATTTTCTTTTTTTGTGTCAAAATCTGTCTTCATAATTTTGAAGGTGCTTTTTATGTAGCATTTTATCTTTCTTGGAAGACGTTGTCTTTAAATGTGCCTTATCATTCCAACGACTATATGTTTAGCAAGAGGTGTAAAGACATATTGCATCAACACCTTTGAATTTTAGAAGTATAGTTTATGCTACAGCTCATGTGGGAAAGTGAAGAAAGTGTACTATCTGCTAGAAGCCATTTTGACTATGGAACTTTATTAACAGTGTTCTTTTTTCTGACCATGATCAACAGCATCATGGAAATAGCTTTTTATCAGTATTAATGTTTGTTAAAAGCAGGTGAAGCAAGAAAATATATAAATAAAGTGGCAAAAAGTAAGATTAAATGGAATCACTCTTCAAGGATTATCACAGAGCCTTATAGCTCATAGAGCCTTGTATCATCATATCATGAGGAAACAGATTCTATTTCATTAGATTTTTTTAAATTCCTAACCTTTTCCCTCCCTCATTTCTACAGACATATTTTGCTTGATGTTAGTAGGAATTCTTAACCACTCTGCATTGAGCCTTACCAGGCATTTCAACTTCATACAATTTTTTAAACATAATTTGACTATTAACATCTACACTACTGTTTCCTTTCTTAGTTTTAAGTAGTATTTTCCATTTTCTTGCCCATCCATGTAAACTAGTAAAGCTTTTTTAACATGACACAGTCATTTTTCTCTTATTACACTGACATCTGTTAAAGGTTTTTTTAATAACAAGATGTTGCAGACCAGAAATTAAAGAAGATACTTAGAAGATCCTCCGAAAAAAGTGTAAGTATCAAATATTTGTCAATACATTTATTATTTTTGCTGACAGAGGTTTTGTCAAGGTGAATGATTTTTCTATTGTTTTATTGCTCTCTAAGTAGAAGAATACCAAACTCATTTATATGTGTGTGCTTGTGACATTGAAAACCAGTTGTGATTCTTATGGAAGCATTGAGATACAGGAGAAACTGATCTGGCTGAGCAAAGGCTAGCAAGATAACCACCTGCTCAGCATGGTAGAGATCTTTCAAACTGTATAGACGAGGTAAATCTTAGTTTATCCAAGACTGATTGTTGCTTAATTCTAGATATAACACAAGAGCTGTAAGGAACAGAACATAATGGTTTAACGGTATACTGAGGTGTCTAATATCCATTTTGCCAATATCTGGAAAATTAATCAAGTCTGTATTTTTCTAAGCCATGCCAGTATTCTGAGTTCAAAGTGTTCTTTCCTGGTGGAAGATACATGATCCTTAAAGATCCATCCATCTGTCCAAAGTTAGGATCAGCTGCATATAACATGTAATTTCTAAAAATCTCCAATGGTGACAGCTCGATAACCCCCCTAAGCAATCTCTTTCATTGCTTACCTCTTCTTATAGGTAGTTTCCACCATCCTCACCCCAAATGCTCAGCCTAAGCCCCTGCTTTACACTTATTAGATTTTTTTCCTGCTACTTCTCCTCAGAGCAGTGCAAAGGGACAAGGTATGAGAACTTCCTAGATTGAAGTGTTGAACAATTCTAATCACAGCTATTAGCATTAGGAAGCCTCCACCCATTCAAGCTCTGCACAGCCAGAATAAACAATGACGATTACAGTGTCAGTACTTTCTAAATAGGCACTTTTGCAGAAAATGGCTTTTCTTTTATTTAATAAAAATGCAGCTGAATGTAATTTTGTTCTTTTAAGTAAACTGTTCTCTAAAAGAGATACAATTACAAAATCACAACTCAATCTGTAAAGAGGCAATGTTCAACAGGTTCCAAGAAGTAGAGCCTAGATTATCTTTTGGATTATTCAAAGCACGCTTTCAAGTGACACTGCTTAAAACAACTGAGAGTTGCATTCTTTGTACATAAATTTAGTCCTGTAAGAGTTGCTTTGACAGAACATAAGACAGACAACTCATCTTCCTTTGTTGTCAGCAGAAAGAAGTAGATGGAGTGAATTGCTTTGTGGCTTCTCCTGTCTCTCCACTGACTATAGATAAAACCTAGACAACAATCTCTGACTGGCCAGTACATTTTTTATCTTTCACTGAAGTAGGTTTTGCAAGATCAACCCTATTTGTAAAGTTACCAGCCTCTGGTGAATCTTGAGAGGATTCCAGCTGTTCCTCCAACCCCTACAAAACTCCGGAGCCTCTTTCTTTATTGAAAGAAGACTTGTGTCCAATCCTGCAGTGTTCATACCTGCTTCTTCCTCCTTGTCAGTCCCTACTCAGCTCATATGATTCTTTACTAAAGGCCTACACAACTCACTGCAGAATTAATGGAAAGTTTCTCTCTGATTTCACAGGGCTCTGAACTAAGCCGCCTGCTTGCACTGTGACCCTGTAGGATTTTCCCAGCCTTCCTTCTTTTCTAGCCAACTCTCTAAATTTGATGATCAGCTTCTGGTTCAAACAGCTGTCAAATGCCCTGCCGGGCATTAAGTAACTGCTGCTAATTTTGCACTGCATACATAATGAAGCCTGGCACACATACCCCACAGCACGTGAGATTCAAGCTCAGCTTTCTAAAGTATATTAAGTTGATACACTCACTGTAAACTCACAGTTTTTCTTTGATTGCAGAGTAGATAGAGCTGAAAGCTGTCACAAATCCTTCCCATTTATCTTTTTGATGCATGCTTGGTTTCTCCCATATTCTATTAACAACAAAAGCAGTTGAGTGTGTTACTGTTGCTCACAAACATGCTCTCTGTGCTGAAAAACTTTTTTACCCACATATTGACATTTTTCTTAATGGGAGCACATGAGAGAGCGGGGAGGAAAAGCACTGCAAGGCATAGGCTCTGCCTTCACTAGCAAGAGCAGATTAAGGGTCTCATACAACAAGCGCAGAGAATTGCCTGCAACAACTCGCTAGCTGTGCTGCCTGCTGGTTTTGCTCCTTGAGAGCCCAGATATGTTTTGAGCAATGGCTCTGCCTGTCGTTTCTCAGGAGGTTACAATAGGAAGCTGTCGCCTCCCTTGTGAAGCTCCCGGTCGCTCTGCCACGTAGCCGTTGCCAATGTTTCCCGAATGAATCTGGGCTGCTATTCCAACGCTCCTCTCTGCCGCCTTCGTGACAGATGGTGCGCAGCTATGCAGCGGCCACAGCTGAAAGTAACTCATGGAGGTGTGATTCCACTGTAAAGATTTTCCAGCACTGCTGCTCAGAAAAACTCCAGTGGCAGGAAGTAACAGTTTAAAATTCTATTATGTACATAAAAGTATATATTCACCCTTCATTGCACACAAGGCTGGAGGGTACCACTGTGCCTATTACTGACAATTTGCATTACCTGAGTATCGTGAAGCTCTGCTGCATCAAAAATAACTCGTTGCATCCTGACTTGCCAAGCCGGTATGAGGAACAGCTATAATTTTTCAATAGGTTTGACCAGTTTAGGTGTTGGAGGGTCTTTAACAGATATAGGCATTGGAACCGCACATGTCTGAGAAGCTGCCTAGTCAGCACATGAGCTGGTGATAAGGGCAATGCATGCTCTTCATGTGGGGCCATTGCACATTGCCAACCTTTCACACAAAGCAGGGCACCAAAGAAAAAGCCCAGAGCATTGCTGTTGGGTAGGCTGTGCGAGCCTGGTGAGAACAACCCACTAGCACAGTCACCTGGCCTTTGCACTGCTCACAGCTGGCTCACAGCTGACTTAGGTGACATAAGTGAGCGTCACATGGAAAAAGTGGAAGAGCCTTGTCTGATATTCAGTGTGCAGAAAGCTCAGACTTTAGGCAGTCTTAAGAAAAGCGACGCTTTCAGATACTAAAATTATTATCTCAGTTCTTGGGAGACATAAAGAATTCTCCATAGGACAGCAGCTCTCTTACTGAAGCAGGAGAAATTTTGTTTTCTGTGGGCTACCTAGTCCCCAAGAAAGCTAAGACTGCAGATACTTTTACTGGGGCCCTATAAAGGGAAAAGATAATTTTTAATACACACTTCCTTCAGAATACACAAAAATTGAATTTCTAGAGAAATATTATTGTGCATCTCACTTCAGTCAACTCACCGTCATACTGACCATTACAAAGTTATGTCCACAGAGACACATTTGTGCCTCTTTGGATACTGTAAACCTTCAGGCTCCTCAGTCACAGGGGCTATATTAACAATTGTCTGTATAGATACACTACAAGAATGTAGGTGAGCAACCTATGCCATTTGCATTACAGCATCTTACAGATGAAGGCAGGTGTTGAATTTTTGGTTAGGAGGGTTATAAATCAGCTTGGACTCTCCTGTTTTCCCACCCTGGATGTAGGTGGCTTCACTTCTCCACTGATTTTCTTCACTTCTCTAATTTCTCAGTCTGAGGCAGTATGATTGCTTGTTGTCAGTGAGCGTACTGTATAAGGTGTCTTCCTCTAAATTGCTTTCAAGCTGATGACTCTTTCTAATAAGCTGTGAGACAGGGCTCAGCATGTTTAATGTTTCTATTATTTTTCTACAGAATTAAAAACCCTTGCCAAGAATTTTTTTCCCTGTTTAAATCTTTCCCTGCCCCCAGTCAGCTGGAAGAGAGAGAGGATTTAAGCTACAGGTGCACAATACTGAGCACAGCTGTCTCTTCTGCTTGTTCATGAAGGCTTGTCATAGATAACCAAACCACTGCCAACCTAGCTACTAACAGGAAAATATGTATTCTGTTTGAGATTTTTCCTCTGTAAGAAAAAAAAAAAAAGCAGATATAGAGCTCTACATTCCATTGGCTCTGGTGCCCAATAGGTCTTGTAATAGAAAAAAAAAAAAAAAACACAAAACAAAACCACAAAAACAAACAAATTTGCTAATTTATCATTATAAAAATTCAAAAAAAAAAAGCATCAAAGTGACAGTCCCTTCGTAAGTCTGGCAACAACAGGGAAAAACAACTTCACAGCCTGATGTTGCTGCAGTTTGGCAGCCAAATGGGTTTGTGTAGGCTGTTGTTGGCAGCAGTTTTCATTAGCTTAGGGCCTCCTTTCTGGAAAGACAGAATCGAGCTGTCAGACATGGATGTCCAGTCTGTGCAAGCAACACTCACTTGTACACTGTCCTGCTGAGCAGCCCTCCCGGGCCTCTCCCATCTGCCTGCTTTTAAGGGCAATTCTCTTATCATTATGACAACCCTTTTAAAACTTTTCAGGATATTACCTAGCAAATACCTTAATTTCTGTCTAATTCATTTACGTTTAATTCTGTATCTCACATAGGGGTAAAATTTACTCTTTTCCCCTTTTTTGTCTAGCAGATCTCTGAAGTGAACACTCCCTTTCCTGTAGTTCCTTGTATAGGAGCTGGTAACAGGTTTCTATGGAGGCTTTGGATAAAAAATTTTGTGGTCTTAAATTTTGGCGTGTTGTATTCTTAGACAAGGAGAGAAAATTCTTACGTTCCTTAAACATTTGGGGGTTAATTTGTACGCCGGTTTTAAGCTAAGTCTCCTGTTCTGTTATAGTAAGCATTAGCAATGATGGCAGGACGTCTCAGCAGGGAGAACTGAGTCATGTTCCTGACCTTTGCACTTATACTTTGAATTTATACTGCATTTATACATCAAATAAATGCCACTGTCACTTCAAACTGCTGTTTGGATTTCAGCATTGTTTGTAATTATGTTTCATATAGTAAGCTCGATAAACAACACTAATTTAGAATCACTGTAATATTCATTGATTATCCTGGTAGATCCCTCAAAATAGAGAGCACTTGCAGGAAAATAATCAGCACCATCACTGACCAGATTATTGTTATCCTCCTGGCGCATCTAGTCCCATGACTGTTCCCTGACTGAATAAGATCAGAAGTATTGAGCTCTTCTTCTTTCTGACTACCTGAATAGGAACATGAAGTTATGAATTCTTCCCAGACAGACACCATAGAAGGAATTAATCATGTCCTCATGGCAATCAGATACTTTTCAAATAATGGCTATTACTAGAAAAGATTTTAAAACTTGTTTTAAGAACAGTCTTCATGTTGCTCTTGTACTGAACATATTTGAGCAAATATTTTGTATATGACAAAGTTTTGGTAATTATACCTTTCCAGAATTCTGGAGATGAATCTGCAGAAGAATCTCTCACGGTCCAGAAAGACTCCTACATAAATCGTGCATAGGGGATAGCATATAGTTCTACCATATCCCTATTAGAAAACTTTTCTCAGTGTCTCTGTACTAAGTAGAAATTTTTGGGTGCAGTTAACATTTGGACTGGGAAAACAGACTTTTGGACATGAAGAAACAAACTTTCAGACCTGCAGTGACATTTGCTCTATGTTAACTATCTTATGCCCCAAGGATGTGGTTTTTTCCCTCTGTAGTCCAACCTTCAAATATGCAGATTCCAACCCCCTGAACATGAGAGTTTGAAGGCTCAACAGAAAATAAGAACTTACTTGTTATTTTATTGTCAGTCCCTCCTGAGAGGGGAGCTGTATTCAGTCAATGGAAGACAGGATCACTACCATATCTTTGACATGCTCATTACTTACAGCAAAGTATTAAGACAATAACTACAACAAAACCCTAGGTGCTAGATGTTCATTTGTGTGAGCAAGCAATTGTCCCTGTTGTGCAGCTAAGTAGGTGTACTCTGGCAGTTCTTTGATTTGCTTTTGGGCTGTGGCTTTTTTTTTTTTGAGGGATGGAGGGGGTTGGTTTGTTAGTTTGGAGTGCATTTTTTTTGTAGCTGTATCTGCACCTAGATGCGGTATACCCAGATTAGTATAGACCAGGACTTTGAGTGATACCGCTGAGAACTTTTTCCTGGTGTTGTCCTAAATCTTTCCTTTGTTGCTATGAACTCAGTGAAATCTCATTATATCAAGGTTAAGATCAGTCAAACAAAAAACTCCTATCTCCATCTCCTCTGTCTGCATTATTCAAATAGCAGTGGAATTCTGCCTCCATTTACTTACTCTTTGGCTTAACTGGTATGTATTTAGCCCTTCTAATATTTCCATAAGTCTGTCCTGCAAGTGAATTATCACTTGTGTTTTGCTACCCTGGATTTCTTCCAATCTGTCACTGTCTCCCTGTAATGAGATGTCCAGAGCTGCTGCAGGTGTAGTTGAATTTATTGTCCTACATAGATGAAATACCCTCTGTAGATTGAATGCTATTAAAAAAGCTATGGACTTTGTTCTGCCAAACTGCATTGCAAAAGCATTTCTTGATTGCTTCTACGGTACTACTAGGTCTCTTTCTGTGTGTTCAAGGGCGGGATATCAATTCTGATTATTTATTTTTTTAATTAATTGAAACAATTGAAGAAACCTAATCTATTCACTTCCATAGAAGTCTGAGATGGTTGAACTGATTAGGCACATCCCTTTTACTTGGCTTAGGTTAAGTAAGGTGTAACCTGTGTGAAATAGTTTGTAAAAAGTAATTGTTACAGCCTAAGTGACACCAAAGTGCACTGAAGAGAAGATAAACATGGATCTGTAAAAGAAAAACGGTTCAATCTGTGCTCACACCTTCTGAGATTTATATAAATGGCAAGTGCAACTTCTTCTTGATTGACTCATTATGTAGAAGCCAGCAGAACTAATGCATAGCTAACTTGTGTATTAGGCATGCCCTGCATAAGGCAAGCGGAGGCATCTCTGTGACTTTTAGAAGTGCACACTAAGAGATGTGAAGAAGTAGCGGTCAAAAATTGCAGTCACAAATGTTTTTCTCTCAGAGAATGTAACATCTTTAAAATTCAGCAGTTCCTTTGATGTCTGTCAATGTGCCTGTTTGTTTTGGGGAAGAAAAAGATGAAATGCTGCTTTTTGGTAAGGTCAAAACCTTTCCTTTTCAAGCATACCTGTAATGTTTTGATTGTTTCAAGATTCACGTTCTTACTTTACAAGAAAAAAAATAACAAGTAGATTTGTAAATCTAAAAAATCTCTAAAACAGAATGTATACATTTATCTCTTACCTTAATAGGCTAATCAAAAGAAAACTATATAGGTTTGACAAAACCATATAGTTTGGTCAATACTGTTGTCCCTATAACTAAAAGAAAAAAAAGAAATAGAACAATAGAAAGTTTTTATTTCTCTTTACTATTAGAGCATAATTTTTATGGGACAGAAATTGCCATGCTCGATCAGATACTGAGCTAGGTTTGAAACACTGAATGTAGTGTGCAAGGTCAACATAGCAAAAGGCCAGGTTAGGTGATGCACAATGCAAGGACACCATCCCAGATACCAGTATTAGTATACAAGCTGGGCTCAGATGTTTTATTTCAAACACCAGTTCAAGTAATTCAGCTTAATGGGGACATGTTTTATAGTAACTCTATTCCAAATCATCTTTTTATTGCAATCTTCCTGCAGAGCTAGTAGCATAAGTAAAATCAAAGCTTCACTGAAGAGTGAAGCTCTGCCTATGACTTTACCCTGTGTCTCTGTCAGTACTTTGTACAAGACCAAATGCGTCAGCAACCTCCTGTTCTCTGTGGGAAGGTTCTAATACAGGATTTTTCAAGACTTTTCCTCTAAGGAGGTTCATTTTCATCTAATGAGAACATATGGTTTTGGCAGCACCAATCTTTAAGAAATGCAGTCAGCTTTCTTTTTTTCTCCTTTAGAAAGTATCAGCATAAGTACTAAGCTCACTTACCAGTAAATCACCAAGTAGAATGAAATGTAATCATAACTTAAAGAAGGTTTGGACCGATGTGAATCATAACTGCACTTCATAACAAAGATAATATTGTGTAAATGTTCCTATCCAGAAGCAATGAGTCATGCTACAATGACCATCACTTAATCATTCTGACTAAACAGAGCATCAACATTTACAACTGAACGTGTTAACTTTCAAAATATTTTGGAGAGAGAGAAGTGTGGCAAAGCATAAAAACTTATAAATGCTACCACTGCGTATTAATTCATGTGACCTAACAGCTACTAGTTTCACTTGTAAAATATGTGGTCAGTGAGGTGTGAAAAGTAGTTACGATTTCAGTGAACAACCTTCCGAAAAAGTAGAGTGGGTAACACTTTTTTCAGTACTGGGAAGAATAAGCCACTCAATCCTTTAACTTTCTGTTTATGTTCCTTTCATAGGAGATGAACATCTAATATAAATGCCTAGTATAGCTGAGAATAAAAACAGCATAGGCAGTCACAAACAGGGGGTTTTGCTTTTCTCCTTCATGTAACTGGCTTTCTATACTTTAACTGTTGATGAAAACCTGTTATGGAGTGGCAGTTTGCTGTCAAATGGCTCTTTAAAGGACTGGTTTATAATCCTGTAGCTAATGACCTTGGATTCCTCTTGGTGTGGCACAGATTTAATAGCTTTCCTTTACAAACTCCTTAACAAAATAAAGCTTTTTCTAAAATGAAATAGTTTAAAAGTAAAATTCTTAAACACTACATGGTTTTTTCCATACTGCCAAACATGGAACATGAGCCAGCAATGTGGCCTTGCGGCAAAGAAGGCTAGTGGTGTGAGACATGTACATACTCTTTAGAGTCCAGGGCATCCCCACTAAGATGATTAATGGACAGGGAATGGAGCATCTCTTATATGAGGAAATGTTGAGAGACCATAGACTGTTCAGCCTGGAGAAGAGAAGGCTCAGGGGGTTTTGTCAATATATGTAAATACCTGAAGGGACAGTGTACAGACGATGGAGCCAGGCTTCTTTCCAGTGGTGCCCAGTGACAGGACCAGAGGCAATGGGCGCAAGCTGAAACACAGGAGGAGGCTCCTCCTGAACACCAGGAAACATTTTTTTTACTGTGAGAGTGACTGAGCACTGGCACAGATTGCCCAGGGAGGCTGTGGAGTCTCCATCCTTGGAGAAATTCAAAAGCCTTCTGGAGATGGTCTTGGGCAACCAGCTTTTGGTGGCCTGGCTTAAGGAGGGGGGTTGGACCAGATGACCTCCAGAGTTTCCTTCCAACCTCAACCATTCTGTGATTCTGTGATTGCGACCTGCTATAATTGAGTATCCGGGTACCAATGATGATGCAAAATGGCAACATTTGGGTAAAGCAAGAAGAGCTGAGCTCCATTCTAATTTCTATTGGATGTCTACTAAGCTTCGAGCTTTGGAGAGTGTCTTTGCTCTGAGTTCTGTCTTGTCTCTGTTTTTCCTGTTCATCTGGCACAACTTCTACACATACAACACTTTCAAACCCATGGCTAAGCCCGTGTATTCCCCATTCCACCTTGGAGACATTCTGCATAGACATTTCTACTGATCGTCTTCCAAGTTCTTGTACTGATATGACATCCATCTGGTGGTGTTGTCCTGATAAAGTCATCTCCTGCTGAACAATATTTTGTTGATTCTTCGTAGTATCCTGTCTGCATCCATCCTTTGAAGCAGGGAACGTCTGTTTTTTATACACTGATTAACCTAGAATGGAGACTCCTGGGCTCCCAGCTAATACAAGCAGATGATAAGGATGGCAGTATGATGTGAGGTTCCAGCCTAGCATATTGATTTTACCTACACATGAATATCAAGTTTTGGAGAAAAATCTGATGTCTCAAAAGCAGTTTTAAAACTCCTAACAATTTCCTTGGAACCAGGACTTCATCTTTGCTTTCCTATATAATCCAAAATTTAGGCTTTGAATAACCTCATGTTCAGCTAGCACTGCAAGCTATGCGTACTGGCTCCAATTAAAGAATACTTTCTATAGGGAAATGAAGCACAGAAATATTTTCATAGACCATGAGAGAAAGTTTTGTAAACATATAAATGATATACCGATTGGAGCACAGAAAGACTGGAGGGTTTTTTTCTTCATTCTGGAAAAAAAAAAAAAAAGAACAAAGATTTTGTTATTACATAAAAATGTCATCAAAACTATTCTAAAGAATTGTGCAACCCTTCTTTCCTTGAGCAAAATAAGGTGGAATGCAGCCAGAAAAATTCAAAGTCAAGAAAAGAGTCAGGTTTTTTAAGAATAAAGGGTGTCATGTGCTTTTAGGGAAACAGTTCTAAATGTGGAAGACAGATACAATATATTCTTAAATGTTTGTCATAATCATTATTTTTTCACTGATGTTGGTGGGCCTTTCCTACTCTGTATGTAAAAAACTTTAGATCCCTAGCGAAAATAAATGAAAGAACTAAAATGATGGTAAAAGTGAGCTTGGAAAAAAAAAGATCACAGTTGGATAAATCCTCTTCTTCAGTGTTAATTCAGCCAAACAGTAGGTATTATCTTTTTAGAGAGAGTTTAAGCACAGCATGGCATATTCCCTTTCTAGAAGGAGGGCTAGATCATTGTTTGTGTAGGAGGACTGTAACAGGGAGGTAGGAAACTCCGTTTCTTAACTTTAATCTTAGTGAGACCATCTATTCAAACTACATGTGCACAATCACTTGCTCTCAGGGAAAAATGAGTAGGGGAAAGAAGAGTGTTCATAAATAATGTTGAAGAGCTAGATAGCTGGCACCACTGCTGGCTGCTATTTTTGCACTGTACAAGAAAATAAGTACTGTTTATGTCCTCTCATAAAATCCCTTCTGCTTGAGGTCACAGCCAGGCCCTGAAGCTCACACACTCTCATGCATTATACCAGCACATTTGGTTTAGCGGCCACCTACTCCTACCCTTCTCTAGGTCCTGTTAGTGCAGCTCCGGGCTTTCAGCAGGGCGACATGCCCTGGGATAGATGGGCTCCCTGGAACATGGAAAAGCTATTGCTCCTTTCTGAAAACACCAGGCTGCAGACCAGCCTTTTTTGCTTCTCCACTGCACCAGATATGGGACATGCTTAGGTAGCTTGGCTAGATAGAAGGTGCTCACCAGGTCTCTGTGAGACGTTCATGAGTGTGACAGCAGGAGGCCTGCCTTGGTTTTGTGGCTGCTAACAGTGGAGGGAGTCTGCATCAAAGGTGGTCTCTGTACCAGCAGTATATAAGAGCTTTTGTAGATAATACAGGGGCAGGCATTGCACGCCTGCCTGCCCCAGCTGGGTCCTACAGGTTCTTTGGGGAAGGTGTCTCCCGTAGCTGAGACCTGAATATCTTCCACTCCTCCTGACAGTCTGAGTCCTGGCCAAGAGCAACGGAGCCAGCGTCTGGGAGGAGCGTGGGAACACCATGAGTAACTGTGATAGCAAGGTTAGACAATGACGACTGGCACACAAAGTGAACTGAAAATAGATGCCAACCAGCGCAGTGAAATCAGCAGGTGCTTAATTCTGTGTTCCCTGCGCTCTCTGACGTGGTGGCTGTGGCTCCAACATTAGCTGCCACCTCCAAAGTGTTTTCCTTCATGCACAAGATCAGTAACAGTAAATTCAAACATCTCTATAGGAAGTAAAAAATTGAGTGATAAGTCAGCAAGACAGGTGATATTTTCTGAAAGTAACATAGCGATCTGCTTTATTTACAGCCAGTCATAATAGCAAAAGAGCAGCATGTAAATCTTGAAGAGGGAGTCAAAGGTGGAAAGACGACTGTGGAGGGAAGTACATACCAAAAGAAAGGAGAGCACTGGACACTCTATAATTATTTTTAGTTTATTTATCCACATATATTTTAGATATACGATTAATTAAAATGATACAATGAGTGTGATGGTAGGTCTTTTGTTCTGCAGTTGAGTTGTGAGGAAATGGAAAGTCTGAAGCATCTTAGTGTAGATAAGCTGTAGCAAAATTGCAATTTAAAAAAATATTCTGAAGAAAAGACTCAGCAAGTATCACAACGTTCAGTGGATCATGGCCTAAAATGAAACTAATTTTAAGTGGTTGTATCACTGCCTTTGCTCTGGATCTCTGCTGGCTATCATCTGGTTTGTACAAGACCTAAATTCAGAGAGATGGAAATCCCCTTTAAAAGTCAGTCAGTCTCTTCATTACATCGGAGCACATATCAAAAATAGATTTAATAGAATAGAATGTCCATGAACTCACCCTATCTCTCCTTCACCTAATCATAGAAGCAATGACTCATTTTTATGACACAGAAGATATTGATATATCAATAAACTATCACTTCGGGCTCTTCATTCTGTTTCTTAATCCAATTAATTTCATTTTGAAGAAAAAAAGTTATACATCCTATTCATGGTTACCATGGGGAACAAAAGTACACAGTGTAACCTTAGCTCTGACTCTATTAATATGAAACGATCAGTTTGGTTATGTCTCAGCTATTTAACCAACAGTAACCATAGCTAATGAAAGTGAAGAGAACCAGTATGTTTATAACACCATGATGTGCTATTTAGCCATGTGAGTTTTTAAAATTTATGAGGATAGTCTGTCACTGTCACAGAGAGTTAATAATCCAAAAATGCAAAAAACCTATGTGTATTCAGAACTCTCTCATCCTCTGTGTTAAGATTTTTTTTTCACTGTTTGTACCACATCTTCGCTCCACAAAGAGACTGCATCCCTGCAAAAGAAGTCTTCACAGACAAATGGATGCAAACTTTTCATCCTCGAATAAAGCTCGAATGCTTCTATTACTTGATATGAGAGGATCCCTCCCATTTGTATTACATCGTGGAAGTTCGTCAAGTGTGTCAGGTGACTTGACTCTGAATTTCCCCTGCCTTTTAAATAACAAATAGCTGTTGATGGGCACTCGTAATTTTGAGCTATAGCTGCAGGTGAACTCTTAAAATTTAGACACTAAACAGGCAAAGACCTTTTTTTGTTTTAGTCTTGAAAAATGTACATTTACATTCTGTCAGGATAATTCAAGATTTGCTGAAGTGATTGTCTTCTGCTTTTGCAAATCCATTTTTAAGAGGATAGGCTTTGAAAGTTTGGAAGTACAATTAATTAAATGAGTAAAGGAAATTAAACTCTCACAAAGAGGAAATGGAAAAGCTTATCACGTACTTGTCAAATTCTGAATGCTAGACTTTTTTATGAACAGTCATGAAGAAGTTAGAAGCAACTAAGAGAGCCACTGATAACTATTTATGTTTATATCTAGAACTATGGGATATGTAATAGTACTGAATATACTCTGAACTGGTCCCTTTCAATCTACAACCTATTCCAGAACTTCATACTCCAAGAGGAAGCTCATCCATGGGGAAAACAGAATATCCTTCACAATGCAGAGTTGCAATCATGGTGCATCAGTGGTTTCCTCCTTTCCCCTTTTAGATAGGAATACCCTTTAGAAAGCAGTTAGGTAAGGCTGCTGTGATTTCACATGGGAAAGTATTTCTTATGGGTGGCAAGATAACTGTCACTGTTGCTAGCACTTATGAAGTGAGATCAGAGGACTCAGAGGATGTCTTGCAATCTGTTTTGAATATATAATTTTTTGGTCTGTTTTTCTTTTTGATATACTATTTTGAAAGAAGAGTTTGGGTCAACTGAAATATTTATCTTTAGCCTTCTCTTATGAGGAAAAGAAGTGGCTACAGTAACTTTATTTTTACATCTCTGGCTTTATTTTTAACATCATGTTCTTTTTACATCATGGTCTTTTTACATTTTTAACATCATATTCTTTTTACATTAACTTGAATACAGACATGTCTTCTGACCTTCACAGTTTTTAGATGACAAAATCACTTTACATTTTCTGTCTGTGATAGTTAAGCCTCATCCTCCTAAGCAGCAGGAATGAAAATATTCAAAGCAAAAAGAGTTGAATCTTGCTAAACTAGTACGCATGAGAATTGATTGCATAATATATTGCAAAATTACATGACCTTCTAAGTCATTGTGGGACACCTTAATCTTTTATATAGACAGACAGACAGAATAGAAGGTCAGGTAATGAGCAGAAGAATTCAGTAAAATATGAAAGGAAAATTGTTTAGATGTAAATATGTGTGTTCACAAGAACACATGTCACATCAGACAGTTCTTTATTTCTTGATAGACTTCGGAGTGATGTCTTTTTCCTGAAGCAACACAAAAAAAACCACCAAAAAATCAGATTTTTTGAATGGCTTAACAGTAATTTGTGAGAAGAATTATTGCACACAACTTCACTTGTTTGGGGGATAAAATGTGTGATTCTAAGTTAATTGATATGGGTGAGTATCTATAGTATTTTGCTAACGTGACTGAAAATTAAATGAAGTCCAGAAAGTAGACAGTATTCATAAAAACTCAAATAACAGTCTGAATAACTTCCAGCTCCGGACAAAAAAAAAAAAAAAAAAAAAAAAAAAAAAACCAACCAAAAAATGGTAACATAGGGAAAAGCCCATGTGTTTAGTTCCCATAGAAAAAGTACAGGACAGTTTGAGGGCATTTAAAACTCTTCCCGAAATTCTCTTTTCCATCCCAGTACTTATATGTTGGTAGAATGAGCATGGTCCGATTTGCTTCTGTCAGGTTAAAGAAAAAAAACAAAACCAAAACAAAACACTAAAATCCCAGGTAAAGAAGGAAAAAATCTTCAAACCATTGAAAGTCAAGCAGGAGAAATTTAATCGTTGCTTCTTGCTCCAGACTGACATTGCAGTACCAGCAGCTTCAAAATATTTCTGTAATGTTGTGGGAGCAACTTTCATATGAAATTAGTGGTAGAAAGCATTTGTGAAAGGTACTGCGTAACTGAATTTCTGCTACTATATGGGTTACGAAACCAAATGTGCATAACTTTCTGTCATCCTAAGGTGAAATAAACATAAGAAGCACTCTAATAGCCTCAGTTCTCAGCCAACCTTAAAAATCAAAGGCAATGTTTGCATTTAAATATAAACAAGGGCAAGCCATACAGCAATGCATAAAACTACTTTGGTGTTTCTCAGCTTCAGGATTTTGACTCAGGTATTACTAGGGCTTTAATTGTTGACAATTGGATATTTTTCAGTGTAAAATAAACATCCCAGTCCCACATAGTTTGTCTTAGTTTTGGATTGACTATTGCCTTTGTAGCCTTAATCAGTAAATATTACCCATCTTTTTGTTGTAGTGGTTGCAGGAGCAAAAAGTGGAGGCTAGCTAAAGACATTGTTTTACACCGCTTTATTTATGTTTCCATATGCTTCATATGCTTCCATACAGCTTCATAGCATTCATCCGTTTCCCATTGTTTATGTGAAAAGCAGAAGGATCAAAAATACCAATACATACCAGACATACAAATCATTATTACTGGCTTTGTCTGGTAGGCTTAAAAACGGTAGCATTCAGGTGCATACAAATCATCTATTGCTTGAACAGAGAAGTAAACTCTTGCAAAACAAGATTTTTAAAGCTTTTTACAGAACCAAGGTTTCAAGGAGTTTCATTAGACCTTTTGACATGAGTGCTGGATTGTGTAACGGATGCTGGACATTGGGAAGTCCCAGTTCTCCGTCTGATACAATACAGGAAATTAATTTCTACACATACATGAATAAAAGAGCTACTTAAAACATAAGTTTTATCAGTTTTATCAAGAAACAGCCTAAATGTCTTGAAATGTATGATACCTAGTAACAATTAGAAAAACCGGTTCAAACAGCAGAGAATTGGTAGAGTCCACATACATGGGCTGAATTCCACCATTAGCCTTCAGTGCTGTGGTTTTTATTTCAAGGGTTCCTCTTAGGCATCAAAGAAACCTCAAAGCCAAACCAAAAATCATATTACTCTTGAGCTAGGGGAAATGCTTTGCTGAATTTAAGAAAAGGTTATTGAAAAACATCTTGCGACTTACATGGTCTGTAGACATCCAAAATTTTTTGAGAATTATCTGATGGCTGATGCAAACTCCATCTGATTGTGCTTGGAGTTGACAGAAGGGAGAGATATTAAAACAAATGAAAACATGTTTATGCTTATATTAATTATGGGCTGCTTCCTCTCCTTTTTTCTCCTGGTGTCAGGAGTAACTCAGAAAATTGAGTTCAAATAGGGATATTTTTCCCCCGAAAAATGACACTGATTCGACATTGGAAAAAAAAAATCCATCTGAGTCCTCACCTTACCGAGATATTGGCTGTCAGATTCATTTATTCTTCAATCATGGAATTGCATGGTAAACTGCTATCTAGAAATTGACTAGGTATTTGAAAGCACCCAAATCTTCTAAATCTATCTAGGTCTTTGGGAGTCCAATAATTTCACCCTCAGGCAAGAAAAAAATGTGTTATTTTTTCCTCTCTCTGCATTTAAATTTATATAAGGCCAAGGAACATTTTAAAAATTATCCTTCTTCTGAGTTCATCCTTCTCATTTCCTCCTCACTCTGGGCTGAGGCATTTGGTCCTGCCTTCTCTGAACTGAAATTAAGTGTCTTGTATTGACTGAATTAAAGGCTTTGTAAAGGTACAGGGGAAAATCTACTGAAATTCAGAATGTTTGTTGTGCATATTATTTTAGAAATTACAGCATATCCCATGCTGGAAGAAAAGATCATATTTGGGAGTGTCTTTAAGCAAAGCAAAACAAAACAAAACCCAGCTTATTGCATCCTCTCTTCTCCCCTTCCCCCACAAACACAAGAAAAGTTTGACAAGGAAATATCAGCACGGAGAATAGAAAGCAGATTTCTTTATAAAGGTAGACTGACAGGTCTGTCACTCTATTCCCCCTCTTCGTGTCTTGTTATCAAATCAGCCACGCTTGGAAAGAATTTTAGATTGTCTCTTGGTGCAGGGAGCTTCAAAATATTTCAACTTCAGGTGTGTTTGAGAAGAGTGTGTTGGAACCAGACCCATCTCCCTCTGTTCTTTAGATAAGCAGAGTCTGTTTTACCACCCAAAAATGTTCTGTATTGACCTAGAAGGCTCCAGGTGTTTGATGCTTTAATTTTACATTACAGCATCAGCCTGAAATCCTGCTCAGAGTTGGGGCACATATCTCTGCAGTGATGTACTAAAAGCAGTATCATTCTTTCTATGTTTTTTTTCCCAGTAAGCCCATACAAGATCACTTTAGAAACAGAACATCTCTGACTTTCAGAAAAAAAAATACATTTCTAAGGGGTATGTTTGATTTATTTTGTTCAAATACTTTATGGAGAGCTCCCAGAATGGAAGAAAAGCAACGTCTGAAATTAGCATCGGTGCATTTAGCTCAGCTTTATCTCTGGACTGGCAGCTAACTGCCTGTCTAAAGGTTTTAAGTAAAGTTCTTGATTGTAGGTCAGTCCTCGGTGGATAAATCAGAGAAACAGGCACAGATAAGGCACATGATTGGCTATTCTCCCGCTGAGGAGAGACTGCATTAAGGTAGACTAATGAATACTGAATCATTTTCTCACCCTCAGGGTGGACGCCCCAGTCAGGGCTGAGTCATTGTGAAAGCAGTGTGCTGAAGTGATATAAAATGCAGAAGCCGTTAGAGCTGGTGACAGATGGATATAACTTGGGCATCATACGTACTCATTTTAGGCCTTCACAAACCACGAGTACAAATATACAAGAAAATGAAAGATAAACTGTGATACAAGTCTCCTATTCATGCATACTTTAGGAAAGTGCGAAGTTGAGACCATTTCATAGCCATTCAAAATGACCACAGGGGACTGTCTTCTAGGGTAGTCAAAGGTGGTTATTTTATTCTAAGCTTTCTTCGTCGCTTTTCTTTTTTTCCAGAAGGCTGCAGAATTTCCTGGAATAAGCAGTGTGTTACCTCTGCATAATGAAACTGCATCTTTTACATTTTCTGCTGAAAATTTGTTCTGATGTGATCATCAGTTTACCTAGTCAGCTGGAGGTGTTACAGCATCAGAACTGCAGATATGAAAAGCTTGAGGTACATTTTGATTTTGTCAGTTGCATTTTAAATAGAAATACGTGGTCTTGTTTGAGAGAGAGGAGATAAAATGGTAACTTTAGAAGTATCTACCACCCTGAAGGAAAGGATAGATTAAAAAAATGCTATTAGAGTCTGGGTGAAAAATTACGCAATAGTTTCCAACTTGGCTGAAAGATATGTTTTATGGGCTAGAGTCTGCCCTGGATTATGATTTCTGTTCCTATAATCCTGGTGTTTGGCATCAGCAGCTACTCACAAGCCTTGCGAGTAGGGGCTTGTGGTGGGTTTCCAGGGGCCTCCCGTAGCAGTCAGTGACCGGCCTGGGACCAGCCCAGGAGAGGTATTAGTTCACACTCTGAAAAGCCACTGATGCTGCCAGGGGGACTTTCATGAAGGTCCAACTCCTTGCCATCAAAACTTGCCTTCTGAGCCTTCAAAAAAAGATGTAACTCTGTGCAATCCTGTGATCTCTCTGTGGTGAACCCTCATTAGCCAAGAAGTGTAAATAATGCCACCTGGGCACAGCCACAGAACATATCCTGTAAGGAATGCTGATAATAAAAAAATGGATAATTAAACTACATAACATACATGCATGAATTCTTCTAGCTACTCAGTCAAACCGTAGTCTATGGAAACCTAAATTGGAAAGCTGCTTGGGAATGGAATCACGTGCCAAAGGGTTGCTATGAATAGTTACTAGCAAAAGAGCTTTATGAAGACAATAGCTCTAATGCTTGCATGCTGTTCTATGTCATTTGAAGCATTAATGTTCATTGTAGAAAATGGGACTTTTAAGCTGACCTTCTGTTTTACCTTTGGGGAAGCTAATGCTTGTATTGCAAGGGGGAAGCTTGTTGGTTGTTCTTTAATATGGTATGTGCCACAAATGAGAATGTCAGAAAGGTCTGAAATTTCATCTCATCCAAATCTATTAGTGTTAATGTTCTTTTTATTACAATTTCATCAGGATTAATTAACAGAATCTGTGAATAATATGCTGCACATATTTGATATGCAAAACCAAATCAACTGTACAATTTATGTTTCCTTTCAGCTGGTGCTTCACATATTGACAGTCAGGAGTATAGGCTACATGCATTAGTCTACACCAGCTGCCCATGACTAGCCGCTTGCCTTCTGAGCCATGAGGTGCCCTGGATGACAGTGAAGCCTAGTGCTAGCGGCCAACCATGCTGGAGTCAGAGCTTCTGAAGTGGACAGCCAGCCCAGAAAGAAATAGCCTCATTTTCTTATAAGCTCAGGAGGTTCAACATGTATTTAGATTCTGTTGGTATAAATGTATCTTGATTATTGCATTTTAAAATAGTTCGGGATAAAAGTATGGAATGTCTCATATTTGTTTTCAGTGACTTGCCCAGTGGTCACTCTGAGACCCCTATAAATTGCCTCACTGACATGATTCATCAGTAAGTAGACACAATAGATACAGGAGTGGGATGCTTATAATTCTCTGAAAAGAGCTCATATTTAGCAGAGAGAAATTTCTGTTGATAGCAATGGTAGTGTCCAATTAACCCCTCTTTACATAAACATCTGATTTTTTACAGGAGAAGCTATTTTTAAGTCTTTTTTTTTTTCTCTATTTTGTCTTTATTTTGTATCACAGGATAAAGATTTGAGGTCTTCTGTACCTTTTTTTAAAACATGACAGACCATCTTAATAGGCAACAAGACCTTGATATATTGATGTATTTTGAGGCACAAAACCAAAATAATGCAAGTCTGTTGTCTGATTTCACTGGGCTTGGCACTGGCTCTTGGATATTTACATCTTAATTTCTTCCATTCAGATCTGGTACTTGATTTGAGTGTTTGTGAAAGCTACCAATCTGACAGTCCTGCAGACTGAAGCCTTCCATTTATGCACCTGTTAAGTAAAAAGTTCAAGTTTCCCTTTCCAATTAAAGTGCCTCTACCCGTGCTGGCCAGACCACCTCACGGGAGGAATCATTTAGATTCCAACCACGCATTTTCCCCTGCCTCAGTCTTGTGAATGCCAGCAAGAAGCCGATTTATGCCAGCTGCTGCATATTTCTAATGGGCACATTTGTCTATAGGGAATAAAGTGATCAGATAACTTCTAGAAGATAACAATTTCAGGTTACTACCAGTCTGGACTGGATTTGAACTGATGCTGCAGAAAGAAATTATTCTTTTCCATTTCCAGTCCAGATGTGCTTTGGAGTTTCTGTGGGGCTCTAAGAAGTATCTTAATGGAAGTGGATCTATTCTTAAAACATATCTGTTAAAAATTAAGTGGATTCTTCAAATTTCAGGCTGTATTAACTGCACTGAGATGTGGTTTACACTTAATAGGTAAGGAAAGTAGCTCATATTATAAATGCAATGCAGGTATATTATACCTGGTGCACATTTATCGAAACAGTGTCAGGTTTTGAAACAGCTTACATTAACTTTGCATCTGTGCTGTGAATCCAGAAAGAAGTTGAGGTTTGCTCAGCTAAATACTTTTCATGGTGCTGGCAGCTGAGAAGGAGTTTGTCACTGATATGCTTACTTTTCTCCCCATTTCGTATTTCTGAAAAGGACATAAACGAGAAAAGATTGATTCTAAAGTAACAGGAGGAGCAATGCAGAGACAATAATAATGAGCATGGTCCAGTTGGATGGATTATGGGAGAACTCTTATTTTCCCACAAGACAGCCGGTTCTGACACTTTAATATATAAGCATAGATATGCCAGAAGGGGAGCAAAGAATCGTTTCATTCCTACCTGCTATTGCAGCTGGATGGCTTTGGTACCACATGTGCTCCTGGAACCACGCTGTACCAGGTGAATGAAGAGCCTCACTGTTTCAGGGAGAAGGTAGGGAGGGATGTGCTATGTTTCCCAGAAGCTGTTTAAACATCACACCAGTGCTGTTGTCACTGGTTTGGGATGGAACGAAGCTTGGCTAGAGCTTCAACATGCAGTGTGTTGACACACTTGGTCGTTGGTGTGTGACCTACAGAGGGGGCTGAGCCTCACTGTTCTTATTACAGAGGCATACATTTCTGAATTAGAGTATTGATTTCTCTAGTGTTTTCCACTATTTTGAGTGCCCCTAAAAGCCACTATAATCTCTTGCCGGTAGAGAAAGTATGAGTGTTGCCAGCGTGGGCTTTGGAAAAGGGTAGAGAAGGCAACTGGGGTAAATGGTCTCAGGGGCAATGGGGATGCATGCACTATATAGCTGAAGCCTTGGCAATAGGTGGCAATTGCTGCCCATGGCATCATATATATTGACTAGTCTGCCAGTACAATCCGGAGGGCCATGTGGAACAAGAGACCCTATCCTACTGAATCTGAACTGTGAACCTGGAAATGAACGTATAGTAGATGAGACAGAAAAGCAAAATGCCTATATGCCTTTCCCTGCTACAGCTTCCTGCCTTCCTCAGCTGTTTGGGGTTGGTGTTATTTGCTTCTTTGGTGTGTTTTTCCAGGACTGGTCAAAATACCCCAAGTTTCATTTAGCATTTTTTATTTCCACATCTTGTTTCTTTTCTGTCATTTCCCCTGTCTAAAACAATGAGCCAAAAGCCCTTGAAAAAATAAATTCCACCTCCTCTTGACAAAAAACCCCCTGTTCTGCTTTGCCAGGTGACTGATACTGGTACCCTTGGCCAGGCTGTCTCTTCTGTAGAGCTGCCAGTTACTTCGTCCAGTGGTGTTTCCATGTGAATGAGTGATCACCAGGGACTCGCAATCTTCTCCTGTTATTCCTGTATCATTTTCCACTTATACATAGATGAAGATACCCGGACAGGCAAAACCTTCAATCAATCTACTTTTTGGAGTCTGACACATACAATGAGAGCCTGCAGTATTAAAGAACTCATAGGAGTTGAAACAGATTTCTCAAATCATTACAGGACTACAATTATTTGCACTTGGCTAGCACATGCTAGGTTGTTCTTATATCAAGTATCTCATCTGAAATCCATCTCCTTTTTTCTCATGTTTAGGCCTCTGGGTTTATTATAGTGGTATTTTGGCCTACTAGTAGACTGAAAGCAGTATGAGACATATTCACCATATACAGGAAGGAAATTCTGTACATTGTAAGGATGCCAACAGCTTTTTTCTTCCTAGCAGGCAAGAAGAACTCACCAATTCCCTGATCTGCAGTGCTTCTCTGAGATTTTTGAATTTTAAACTTCACACCGTAAACTAACAGCTCAGGTGAAAAAACTGACTAATTCCCAGCTGCATCAGAAGACTGGGGGTTGATCTGTGGGAGGGATATGTTCACAGTGGAAATCTCTCTCTCTTTTTTTTTCACTTTGTGGTTGTACTATGGGCTAAACAGAGGAAAACTCAGTGTCTTTTGCTCCTTGCTCTTTCCTGGGAGGTGCATTGGGGACTTCAGGCAACTATTTAAATGAAATGAATTTTGCCTGAAAGCCTTGTCCCAGATAAGTTGCTCCCACCCAAGAAGGGAAAAGAGAAAAGAAATAAAGAAAACCTGGCTCTGGAGAATTTCTAGTCCCTACCTCACTTCTGCAGACAGAGTTTGCCAGGAGGACATCATAAAAGATGAAGCCTAGACAGGAACTTGGTTATGGCTTGCACCAGTGACTGTACCTCTGAGTAGTGTTCTGACACTCTTTTCCTTTAGCTTTCCATTTTTAACCTGGGAGCACCCTACAGACAAAAACAAATATGTTTGGTGGAGACACAGACCAATCTGTACCACACATCCATAGGAAATATCCCAGAAAACATTATGAGGTTTTGCTTATGACATTTGCAGCTAGACTAGACAACCTGTTAATGGACACTAGGAGGGTGTTGTTTGGGGCAGGCATTTCCAAACATACTTAGAATATTGAGAAGCTTTGGGCGGTCATCCCAAATAATTTTGTGGACTATTACATCCCATTGGCCAGTTTAGCATTTCTGGCTTCTGTTACAGTGCATATGTCATTATATCCACCTACATCCACCATTACCCTCCAAGCAGGTGGCAACTCACGAAAACAATCAGCAGGCAGTATGAGACCCTTTGGTTCATGATTTATTTATTTCCAGTTCAGCTTCTAATTTTGTGAAAGAAGGCTTCTCAGCATGCATCAGTAAGAGATTAATCTTGTATCCCTCTCAAAAATAACTGTTCATAGTTTTCCTTGTTTGTCAGGAACTCTCCTTTTACTCTCAGCAAGTAGCCTCCTGTTATGTGGATGATATGCAGATGGTCATCTTTTCACCTTTAGATCCTATGGTGGACAAATTTGGAAAGCAGCAGTCCCTCTCAACCTGCAGAGCACTCTGCCAAAGGCATTTATTTCTTGAAAGAAATTAATAACATATTTGATCTATTTACATAGATTCTTAGTTTTACTGTTCCCGGTCACCTCAGGGTTACAACACAGAAACCTAATGACAAGTTAAGGCTGTGCAGAGTTATTAGAAAAGACAGCCTAAATCTGTTCTGCCAGACGTATGCAACTGAAGGTCAGGTACTGCGATTTTTAATTTCACAACTATAAGGATAACTCATTTATTTCACTTTTGTTAAAGCATGGGTAAATATATTCATGACATTAAAACACTTGTATTATTAAAGCATTTGAATGAACTTGAATAAATTGATAATATGAAAAAGCTATAATTATTTTTGCCCAGACATGAATAAATTACTTTTTTGCAGCATCTGTAAGCTTAGGTTGTCCATTTGCCCTTATGTACTTGTAAACTCATATACCAGTTGAGTCACCTGGATCAAAGCCATGTTTTAATAAGACATAGAAGAAACAAAGTGTATTTGCTGTCTGCTTTCTGAACTGGAATTACAAAAATAATTGCAATTTATTGTACTTATTTGAAAAAAAAAAGCTGACCCTTCATTTGCTTGGACAAATTAAAATCGTTGTGAACCATCTTCAGTGACCTTTCTTTTAGCTGACAGTTGGTTTGTAACAGATGAAGCTCAGTAATCAGCCGACTGTGGTAAAAACCAAAGCCATGTACCTGATGCAGCCTGGTTTTGAACTATCATTTGTGATACATGTGGATTTGTTATGAAAGCTTCAGCGGTTTGAATATTTTCATCTTTCTGTCCAGATATTGAAAAATTGTTCAAGCCTGTTTCTTCATAGGGAATGTATATTTCATTTCTGAATTTATAGAGTTGGATTTAATAGCATTCTTCTTTCCTCTTTTCCTAGAAACTTTTCTTTTCCTTGGTAGCTTTGGGAATTCCAAATATCTCCAGTGTTAAACATTTTCCCAAGAATGAGTAGTAGCAGTCTAACTTTTGAAGGAACTGACATGAAAAAAAAGTGTGACTTTCATTTGAGATGGTGTCTTTGTGACTGAAACAAAGAGAAAAAAGAAACACTAATTTTAACATGGGAAATTATGATTAGATGCTAGGAACAAAAAATTAACAGTGAGGGTGATCAAACACTGGAACAGCTTGTCCAGAGACGCTGCGTGATCTCCACCCTTGAAGATATTCAAAACTCAACAGGACATGGCCCTGAGCAGGCTGACCTAAGCTGTCCCTGCTTTGGGAGCAGCAGCAGGAATTGAACTAGATGACCTCTAGAAGTCCCTTCCAACTTGAATTGTTCTATAATTCAGAGCCTGCCATATGAAAGATGACAGCAAAGTATTGTCTATGATCATTGTCAGTCCTCAGAATTTAGATTCAGTATATGATTATCTTTACTGTTCTATAGGTTGCCTTGAATTCTACAGCAAAAATATTCTGAATATTCATGCCACTACTTCTAAGTCACAGACCTACAACCATTTCTTTCTTGGAAAACTGTTCTTCATCTATCAGGTTCCTGTTCTAGCAGGAACAATCATGACTAAAGCTTGTGAATTTTGTGTTGGTGGAATATTAGGATTAGATTCTGCCTGCAAATAGAAGAGAGAAGTGAAATATTCTTCTTTAAGTTTCTTCTGAATGCTAAATTAGAAGTATATTTCATATACAAGCTGAAGTACATTAAAATTCGATTACTCTTAGTTCCTGTTAACTAATTTGATAATTAGGGGGACTTTCAAAATCAAAGCAATTATAATGGAACGACAGTTTGTGCCTTCCTGTGACATGCAATGAAAGAATGAAAAGTGGTTTGGGGGTTCATATGTGCTTACCATATCATGCAACTGGTGGGTGATGCCTGCTGCAGGCAATAGGGAAAACAGCTCAGCAATTGAACAAGCAAACATAGATAAACTTCTAATTTGAGCATACTTTTTTTTTATTTTTTTCCCTTCCCTGCTGTGTTTTAAAGTTGTTGAGCTTAACCTGTTGGAAGCATTCTATCTGGTTTTACCTTCCTTGGATAAGGAAATTGGTAAGGATGGTATGGGATAGAGGAATGAGAAACATACCCACCAACATTTAGCTAGTCTCCCAGTTTTATTTGGTTTACAAAGTTCCCTTTAGAACAGAAAGAAAAAGCAAGAACTCTGACTGACTGTATTGGAAATCAGTTGTTTTTGCTATATTCTGTCTTCCTTTCTGACCATACATTCTATTAGACAAGAAGTTATATATAATAGAGTAGCTGGAGGCTTCTTGACCCGCAGTTTAATGGTACTAAAGATAAGGACTTCACACCTTCCCACACATTTTTTTAAAAGTCGTGGAGTTGCTGGAGCTTCTGAGAGGAGAAGAAAATAAAAGAATTCGAAGTTCTGGGCAGCAGCACCACACATATTGCTACTAGTTTAACCAGATTCAGGTATGCCTAGAGAGCATGGGTTAATAGACCAAGTATACCTGATAACTAGCAACATCTATGGTCCTTTCATCAGAGTCAGCGCTATCACAGACAAATCAAAGAGAACCAGACCTAGTGGATGGAAATCCCACACAGGAGGAAGAGCTCCAGCTTGCAAAGACTATCATATTTCCAACAGGCAAAAGTGGGGGAGTGGAAAGGAAGGACATAGTCGCCCTGTGCAGTGACAGCCTGTGATCCTTGTCTCCCAATTAAGCTTGCTGGGATGTTTCCCATTCAGGGATGAGACACAAGAGCCTACTATAGGAAGAACATTTATTTTGACCTTATCCATACAGCATAACATGGAAGAAAAATATAACTTTAAGAAGCCTGGCTCATCAGAAATCCATGCCTTGCCTGAGTGTAAACCAATAATCCATGAGTTACCCCTGCATCCAAAATTCGACTGTTAGAGAAAAAGTGATAACATGGCAGAATAACATTTTCTATACTACCGATCACAGAAATCAAATTCTCTCCAGGGCTTGTCTAAACAATGACATTGGTCATCACAACAATTGGTTGATTGGAGAAGAGTATTGTACTATGCCTTATTGTCTCCAACTTCTTGCCTTCCTCCTTTCTTTTCTAACCCAAGACTGCTACTTCTCAGCTCTTTCCCACAGTGCAAACACAAATCAGGATTTGCTTGTTAGCTCGGACTTGCACCTTTTTTCTTGTGCCTTATCAGTGAGATCTGTCACAGTGGTTGGGAAGGACCAAACTAATAAAAAAAAAACCCACAAAAACAAGGATACATGTATTGTAATTTGTTATGGATAGCTATAATTAAGATCTTCCACCAGATGCATGTGCTGCGATCCCATTGAAAGCACATAAAGATGATTTGCACCTACATATCTGAGAACTTTCAAGTCTTCTGTGGTAATCTTTTGATCTTTTTTAATCTTCTGGAAGGTGCTGGAAAGGTTGGAAGATGCTGAAGATCAGTACCTATCCATTTCCACTCATATTTCTTCTTAGCAGTGGAAAGACTGTGCAAAAGTATCACTGTGACATGATGCAAAATGAGGCACAGAGCAAGTATTCCACATATGACAATAGTGCCAGTATATGACCCATTACTAGTCTACTTTGAAAACAACTCATGATTTTTTCCTGTTGTAGACTTAACACAGTTCCTAATTTAATAGACTCTACTTAAATTACCCTGGTGATAGAAGTTATTTTATCTAGGGACAAAATCAAGGGATGAGCTTAGCAGGCTCCTGGAGCTGCTGGCCTAACAGCTTTGGTTCTGTTCCCAACTGGTCTGGTTCAGTTTTCAAAGCAGACTAAAATACTCACTGAAGTGTATCTGTGAACCTTGTTCAAAAGACAATATGAATACATTTCCCAGTTCTGTTACCTCTTAGGTTTTTTTTAACTTTTGTACATGATCAAGGTTAATTTTACTTTACACTGTTTAATACTAGCAACAGTTGTGTAATTTATTAAAAAAATGCAATTCCTTGCTTATTTTTTCTGAACTCTCTTCTGGCTGAGCTCCTGTGTTTCTTGCTTTTCATTATATGACTCAGTCTTCCAAAGGCAATTGTTCCGCTAGGAAGATAAGATGAAAAGGCAACTGAAATAATACCATGTGTCATAAAAATAAAATGTGGTACAACTTTAGTTTATTGTTAGTGAGGGAATTCCATTTCAGTATCTTTCCCTCTGTGCCCAAAAGTAAGATAAACTAGTGAGCATTGATACTTCTGGTCAGAAATTTTCAGTTATATAACATACTGACATATACGTGCTGCTTATACAAGAAAAAAGCAAAATTTACTCCCTATAGACAAAAGACCGTTAGCCTCAAAACTTTGATTACTTCTAGATTTATGATATCCTAAAGATAAAAACTTGTACGCTTTTCCAAGAAAAAAAGCTTTGAGTCTCTACCAAAAGAGGCACAGTTTTCTCACGGTATTGAAATTTTTAAAATTGCCTCAGTCGAGGCTTTAATATGCCTTCGGTGCGACTCTGCAGTACTCAGTATATTTCTGAAAGCTTTGTAATGGTCAGTTAACTCGGTTGATAAACTTAGAAAATACCAACTTTTTGTGAAAGTGGCACTCAGTAGTAGCTCCTCCCATTACTACAGAACTATTCTGCATACCTGCCAGCTACCACAATCGGGGTTTGAGGGTTGGTTGCTTTTGCCTGTAAAGTTGCAGGGCAGATTAGCAGTCTTTCTGCCACGAACTCAGTACCTGAGCTGAGGTAAGCTGAATTAGCAAGTGTAAGAAATCATAGGAAACAGAAGGGGACAAGCCTGAGGCAAACTATGGTGCTTTCTTCTATCAACTCTTTGACAACTTCTCTCAAACTTTCTAGAAAATGTTTACAAAGCCAAAAGATAGAAGCAAATTAACTGGACTCAAATCCAGAAAGTCTACTATGCTATTTGCAACAAGGAATATTTTTTCAAGACTCAATAACGGATCCTTAGTTTCCAGGAGTCAAGCAGCAACAATTCCTCGCTTTTTTTTTTTTTTTAACTGATTATTGTTTATACTAGGTGTTTTATAGAAACACAAACTGATGGAAAAACATAATTCCATGAAACAGCACTGTTCTGTTAATAGTAGGAATCTGAGGAGCGGCTAGGCAGAGACCCTACTGTTGAGTCACGAGGTTCAGACAGGATCCCCTTGCTTTCTAAACTTCTCCAAGAGGAGTCTAGGTGCAGCTAAATCCAGTCTTAATCTCAGACTTGGTCAACGGTTTATTTTCTAAGGATTGTAGATGTAACCACCCATCAGAGTATTTGTTGTTAGTAACTAATGTGGCAGATGCCCCAGCCAGTAGCATTCAGTGAGAACGATCACAGCTAGATTAATGAATAATGCAATTTATTAAAGCAACAGATACACAGGTTCTTTGGATTACCAGTGATAAGATCGCTGCTTACAAGGCACACGTAAGTACTAAGAAAATTAGTAACACTACTAGGCTGCAAGTGCATTAAGCAAATATGAAGTGACTCTAATGCATTAGAGATTTAAAGTGAAGCTATATAGAGGTTTCTACGTTTTCCCGGGGAAACACTTGGTATAACCAAGTGCTTAAATCTTACCCAAAGGCGTCCCAGTGGGCGGGAAGAGAGGCTTAGCCCATCGACTGGTCCCAGAAGTCAGAGTGGTACGCGATGGGATCTTCCCTAACACCCTCTTTCTCTTCACACATTTTATACTACTTTTTATCTTTCAGGTGGAGCTTGAGTGACTCTAGTCATACATACCCTTATTATGATTGGTGTAAAATTTCCTCGCTTTACTTTTAAAGGTGTAGACTAGAAAAGTTCAAAGTGCATGCCCAGTGAGGGGTGGTCGCACCTTAGAGGTGGGTAGCTTTTGGGATGGAGATGTGTTTTGATATTATAATGATATTATAATAAGCAAAGTTCACAAAAAGGACAGCATTTTGTCAAAAGTATGACAGACTGTTGGCCCAAGGTGGCAAATATGCAGCATACCGGCTTCATGGCACCTCGAGTTCCCATTTATCACAGAGCCTGGCCACGATGCCTCCACGCCACTCCACCCTCTGGACAACTCCTCTTAGAGCCAGTACACCAAGTTCTCCTGGCATTGCTGACATCTATGGTTACTAGGGAACTCCCGTGAATTGCATTCCTCACATAGCAGCTGCACTCCACCCTGAAAGCTTCTTCAATGCTGTACCTTTTCTAAAAACATAAGTTTCATTTCTAAGTCACCTCCAGTGATTATTCCATACACTACTCACTGGTTGGAGGGCTGGATCTCAAAAGATGTAACAGATGTCACATTAGATGAGAGGGGAGAGAAAGAACTCTGTAAGCAAGAACTCTATAGAAAGAACTATTATAAGCAGAATAATCAAAAGGCAAAGAAAAAATAAGTAGCTATCAAAGAAGAAATAGTTTATTGTTCATTATTTCCACAGAGGCCATTCCAGTCAATTATGATAAATCTTTTTTAGTACTGAATACTATTCTGGCAGCTTATAGCACTGCAAACCTTGAATAAACCCCTATGCAGGAGTGACTTCCATGTTTGCTACGCACTCAACCGTCACGGCAGAGATAAAAGCCTGGCTGATTCCTCCCTGACCACGGGCCCAGTTCTGTTGTATTCAGATCAGCATAAATTTGGAGTAGTTCAGCTGAAGGTAAAGAAGTTATTTTAAATTGATACTGAAGTAATTCAGAGCAAGCCCTGATCCAGAATGGGCAGCTCAGATAATGTCATGTATTGAATACAACGCAGGGCTTCACCACTGGGCAGTTAATAAAAGTATTTAATATATTGGTTAACTAACAATTAATTAGATTTGTTTAATGTTCTATCCATTGATAAATTAAATATAATTTGCATTGACAGCAATTGTACTCGTTGCTATATTGCTCTGTGCTGCTGTGATAATTATCACTTCCAAGCAAAAGTCAGTCTTTTTCCCTTTTTCAAGAGATGCCATCCACCATATGAATTGTGGATTTTATCTGTAGCGTACTGAAGTCCACTGGAAAAACTCCTGTGGCCTTCAGTGAGCTTTAGGTCAGCCTCTGAACGGGTCAGGGTTCTTGTGCAAAATAATAGCGTAACATCTTGTAATTATGTTTGAATATATAATGCCTATGCATAGGGGGTATATTTGAAGGAATCACAAAATCTTAGAACGGCTGAAGACGGACGAGACCTCTGGAGATCAGCTAGTCCAATCCCCCTGCTCAGAAAAGGGGCAATTAGTTCATGTTTCCCCAGGGTCATGCTGGAACATAACTCTAACCTTATTTCTTTAGTTTTAAATGACTGACTTTCCCATTTTAATGTTCTTTTACATAAAACTCTGTATTACATTTTACTCCGTAATTATGAGATCATTTGCCAGTCTTCTGTGGCCTCTTATCAAGGGAGTGGAATCCTGTTGTGCATTTTACATTTAGTATTATAATTTTTTTCACCGAACAGGGCATCAGGAT
Source organism: Phalacrocorax aristotelis (assembly GCF_949628215.1). Taxonomy (NCBI): domain Eukaryota; kingdom Metazoa; phylum Chordata; class Aves; order Suliformes; family Phalacrocoracidae; genus Phalacrocorax; species Phalacrocorax aristotelis. The sequence goes on along the minus strand of NC_134276.1, from coordinate 175,407,074 downwards.
TTGGAGTTTTAATGCAATCTTGGAAATTATTATAATGTGCTAAACTAATTTTGACCTTTTTAAAAAGGTTCTATATTTTGATTGCAAAGCACTCCACTTCTTTATCATGAGTCAGTGAGACTGCAATCAATGGAGAAAAAAATTAAACAGAACTAATATAAAATTAGTATCTTTCGGAAGGGTAGATAGAGAGATACCTTCAAAAATTATCAAAAGAACAATCAGAAATGCAGCACTCTGAGATGCTTTGCTGTCAGACATCACTGCTGAGCCTCGATGAAAGTGGGACACTGAATACCCACCTAGGTTTCTATACAGACAATGCTCATTTCTTGTCCCACTGATTTCAATGGAATTGTTCCCACAAATTGTTGCACCCATAACCATTTGCAGAACTGCTCCACTGGATCTTTTCACCATTCCCCTGGATGTTTATTAGTTGACATCCTGTAACATCCATGTTCTTCTAAATCTGGTTATTTTTTAGATTGAGAGCTATATGGCAATTAGCTAAGAATAAGACCAATTACGAGTCATTGATTGATGTTGCTTGTGCGTACCTGCTACTGATTGTTGATGAGAGGTGCATTTTAATTAAAATTACATCTTTTCTTACTACATATTCCTAGCTGAATATAAATTAGAGTACCTTTCATGCTGGTACTCCTTCTGGCCATTGCAAAGCCATACATACATGGAGCATGAGGCTGGAAAGACAGCTGGATTTCTCCAGCATTACTGCCAATTTGATGAGGGAGTTTTCCTTAGATCAGGGAAAGAGGGGGTACAAAACAAAATAGGATTTTAAGGTTCTTCCTGATTTTAATCCTCATCTCCCTTTTCCTTATAAAGAGATAGAATGACATTTGTGCCATGGCTGCTATTTTCTTTCTTCTTTTCCTTTATTCTGATGAGGTCCCTAATTTGAGCACATTGTCAATTTTCCCAAACGTTGAAGTGACTGCAATATTTTCTATGGGTAAAGTATATTCTCTTATGTTAGAATAAATAACTTAAATTTATATTACATTTCTAGCATCTATTAAGTATTTTATTGAATGAAAATTTATGTTTTCAAAAGTAAAATCTGATTTAAATTCTAAAGACCAGAACATATCAGTCTCAACTGTGTAAAGTGAAAAGGTATCTACATTTAAGAAGGAAAGCTCATGAAACTCTTTTCCAGTTCTAGGTGATTTGGGTCTTGTACATTACTGCAACATTTCTGAATCTCTTAGATTACTGAAATTTTTATGGTAGGAAGAATAAATACACCAGTGAAGAGCAATGACCGACAGTGACCTGAAAGTAGTGAGGGACAAAGTCTGACTGATCTTACTTGAAATGATATTTCAGACTTCACATCTTACACTGAGACGGCTCAGTTATCAATCAGCGACTTTGTTAGCAATCTCAGTGGGCAGACTAATTAATGATGCTGCTTTGCATAGATTTGGGGGATGAGTAGGAAATGGATATAACATAATTAAACTATTGTAAAGTCTCAGTTTTGAACTGAGACTAAAAAAGTTGGTGGATATGTGAGTTTAATCAAAGCTAATAAATATGCATGATTTACCGTGCGTCAGTTAATTTTTGGAGCACAGTCCCAAATACAGCTCTCTATTAGATGCTGGGTTTGGATGTATGTGCTGTGAATTAAGTGGTAAGCAGCATTTCCTACAGCCTTTAACTAGCAAGGCAGAATAGGAACAAACTTGCCTAGCTAGGGTTTCCCGGTCTGTATTTCACTGGGTGCCACCACAGTGGTTTCAGCCCTCAGCATCCATACAAGTGTGAAGTACAATGCTGTAGGCCACCCTCTCGATAGGGGCAGGGTGTTAGAAATACATATTACTGTCTGAGAAGTATCATAATGACTCAGGATGTTCAGGCTTAGAAGTAATTTGTCAGCAAGTCAATATTCTTACCTTAGCAGACACAAGTTACGTTTAGCTGACTTGCTCTGTTTGTTTTCAAGTTTTCACTTGTTGTATGTTGGGCTGCAGGATTAAACTAATACTGAGTAAAAGGTTGCAAAATCCCTTACATATTTCAAAAGTGTATAGGCTTTGCAGTTTGCACATCCACAAAACGGAAGCTATACAATTTTCTAGGAAAAAAATAATATGATTTTAAAAGAAATATTGGCTCCAAACTTATATATTAAAAAATCAGAAGATTAGGATGAGAAAGTCACAAATTGTGTCCACCAAAGAACACAGCAGAGAGAACAGTAAGTATCACTTATGGTAGTAACCATAGTGCCTACCTTTTTGATTAACCCAGTGCCTTTTGAAGTTTGAAGATAAAGATAGTAGATAGTTCTTTCACAGCCACTTGCTTGTTCTAGCTGCTCTGCAATCTAGTCCCTTTAAGCTTCTCCATGATGTTGTGTAGACTGTATTTTGTGCAGCAGAGCTCTTGGACAAAAATATTGGCTTCAGAGAAATTAATGGATGAGGAAAGTTGTACACACAGCCAAAATGTACTTATAAAAATCTGCCCATATTTCATCATGAATCTGGGACACACTGTGCCCAAACAAAGTTTTCCTACATGTAGTCAATCTTAGAAATGTTAGCTATATTGGACAAAGGGATTATGATACAACTCCAAAAAAATCCACATGCCTCCAATGTTTTATAATTATTTTTATCAAGTAATCTGGAGCTGTAGGCAGCTCATCAACAAACTAACCATGTGACAAGCCCAGAGGCGACTCCAGAGCTGCCAGAGGAACCTGCCAAGGAGCCAGATGTCACTAGAAATGTTTCTGTCACTACTTAGCTGCTGGGTCCTGTGGCTGCCACCAAAAAAGAGAAGGAACAGGATAATGTATCATCTCACTTTTCTGAGGCTAGCAGCCTCTGCATCAATCTACTGCAATTCTGTTGCCACTTGAAGGAAATATTTCTATGTCTCTGCATTTTTTTACCCAAGCTGAAATATGTGTATGTGTGTAAGGGAGCGAGGTTTCTAGAGTTTAAAAAATAAAATTTTTGTTTATTATTGACCACTAAACCTGTATATTCTTAGCTTTCAGTATCATAGCCTGAAAGTGGAAGTGTTCACGGCCAGCTTGGATAGGGCTTTGAGCAACCTGATCTAGTGGAACGTATCCTTGCCCATGGCAGGGGAGTGGGAGCTAGATGATCTTTAAGGTCCTTTCCAACCTAAACGATTCTATGAGTTAATGATTCTATGAAAGGAAAGTTTCTATTTTGGATATGTTCTGATCTCATTGCTTAGTAACTCTTTGGTTGTCCATGAGGATGATATAAGTAGCCCCTGGAGCCTTTATGGAGTTAAGTCTCTACAACAACTTTTTTGCATTTTTGGAAATGTCCAAAATCACAGTGTTGGTGTCCAAAGAAGGTCTGCTTCATTCATTGTCTGGGTTTTAATCAGTCACAAGGCAACACAAGTAAATTCTGGAAGGCACTGAACTCTTTTTGATCAATGATGCCTCATTGCCATAGAGTAATATTCATTCCCTGGGCAGTGATACTCTGTTTATCCTTATATTTTTAATGGTTACCCTTTACTCTGGTACTGTAGATAAATGTAACTCAAACTTCATTCACCTGGAAGGCCAGTCTTAAACATTAGTTCAGAGAAAGGCCTAGGCTGATATATTGATATATTGCTTAATATCTCAGGCTTGTCTTTAGACTTTAGAAAGCTTTTGTGCTTCTGATGCACACATGGGTTAGACTCAGTGGATGATGCAACAGAGATTTCTACACTATCAGTTAAACACAGGTCTGAGCCCATTCAGAACCCGAGATATTCTTCTGCCTCCCCACACGGTTTCCTTCAGCAATCTTGTTCAGGATCAGGCTGACGGCTGTCACGGTCTGTAAGGTGAGAAGCCAGGTGTGCTGGGTGAGCTGGCGCAGCTTCTGAGCACGACTCAACTGCTTGTTAGATGGAAAGAGCATCTCAGGATGTAGATACTCCTTTCTGTCTCCATCTCTCTCACTAACATGCTGTTTTGTTGCACCAAATGTAGTTTAACACTCTGTCACATAAGTAAATAAATGTCTTCAAAAGTGGGCACTTGTATTTCTCTGTTCTGCCACTTGAAATATTACTATGCTGTGGTTTTCCTCCTCTGCTACTTGCAGGCTTTGCCTAATCATAATCCAATGTTTACTGTGCAAGATGCACTTTGTACTTCCTCAACTATGGATTTAGCTAGAGCTAAGCAAGGAACCGCAAACACTAAGTTAACCACAGCTCCCTAAACTGCCAGAGGCAACCATTTTGTTATTGTTACTACCATTTTTGTGCAGTAAATGAGAAGTGGGTTTCGCCATTTTGTTTTGGGTTTACATCTCCAGCACAAAAACAAAGGGTAAGATTACAAAGAATTTGGGACAAATAGAATATTTGTAAGCCTGAGTTTTTATTGCTGATCTATTGGCAGATCCTGCCTATTTGAGCTGAGTGTCTTATAACCCAACCAAGTGGAAGATGGCCTGTTATTAGGAACTGATCTATGATACCAGATCAGCAGCCTCTGTTTTCCCGAGTCCCTACCTAGAAACAGGAAGTAAGACATTTCCAAAAGGCTCTTAGATTTCCAGGTCATGAAGGCCAAGTGGATTAAACCTAAGCCTTTGAGCTTAGGTTGATTACAGAAAATGACTAAGACCTTAGGATGCCACAGGAGTTCTCCCTTTACCTCCAGAGAAAGGCTATGTCCTTCCCAGCATGGATCTGTAAACTTGTCTTCTTTCTTTCTTTGAAGGATTTCTACTTTCGGTATTTTCATCAAGGAGGAAAGGATGGAGAGACCCACAAAGGTGCTGGCCAGTGGCGTGAACGTGCAAAGAAAATGAGATGACAGAAATTGGCATTTCATATAGGATCACAAGAAGTTCTCGTATTATATGAGAGCCCATCCAGCATCCCTGAGCACATTACAGGTCACCTGCACGATCACTCTCCTCTGTCTTTCAGATCTGCATGGTGTTTTTTAAAAAGTTGGTATATTGGTAACTTTTGTTGTGAAAAATTATAGTTTGTCACTTGAGAAGACAAGTTGCTGGAGAAATAAACGCAGGGCATCAGTCTTTCTCCTTTCCTGTACCTTTCCTCTAAACCCCCTTTTTCCACCAGCTTGTGGTCGCCTGTCGATCATTGCTGGAGTCTGAGAAAATGCACTTTACTACATTCCTGAGGCTGTTTCATGTTTGTCTGCTTCAAATGCAAGATATCAGTCCTGTGGGACTTTTTCTCTCTTTCCACTGCCCACTGCCACTAAAATACAAAGTGACTAAATTTGAAGGGCCATGATGCTTAGAAAGTGGGGAAAGAATTTTGCAGTGCCCAGAGAGCTGGTTTTTTCTACCTTTACAGCATCTGTCATCTGCCTCTAAGGTTTTTAATACTGTGGTTATCAGGGACTGAGGCATCAGCATCTGTAGCTCCTTTTCTCCCTTTTCCTGTTAGTTCTCTGTTGAAGAAAACACAGAGATTTATTTATGCTGGCTTAGCAAGAATATCCTTTCAAATTTAAAAGAAAGAAATCCGAGATCTGTGTGAGCTTTAACTGAGAGCTAACACAGAACAGAATATGGCCTTAATACATTTCTTTCAAAGTAAACACAGATATTTTCAAATAAAGGATAAAAGCCAGTAATTCTGACTCATCTTTTTTCTTAAACTGATGTAATTTCAGTTGGCCTCATATGGAGGGAAAGAATAAGGGAAAATAAGTGGGATAAATATAAATGTAGCAACAGAATTTAATATTTTCATTTACCTTAAATATTCTTTATCAATCTTTTCATGTTCTTTGTTTCAGGGTTCATGTGGTCATACTTCATATTTCTCGTCTCTCATTTCAACGACTTTGGAGTCTTTTTTTCCTAAGAGACGCTATCACTTTTCTATACGCTATTAAACATATGTTGTTTAATACCCACGAGAATATTTTTGGACCAGCTAAGCATCAGTCAAATCCTTTTATCATAAAAGTCTGTTCTGGAAAGATCACCTTATTCTAAGGTTGCTAAAATGAAAGCAAGAGCCCTTGCACATTAGGCTCTTTTTTTCCAAAAGATTTCCATTTTCTTCTCCAGACCTGCCACTTTACTTGCTAGTTGTATTATGAAAAGCTGTGCTTATAGCAGACCTATTGTAGAGTGAAAAGAGAAAATGCTTTGCTACAAGGCAGAAGCTAATTCACTATTCTTCAGGGACTGATATTCATCTATCCTTCAATAAAAGCTAATGGTTAAATAGACCCAATGCACTCAGCTAATCTAGGAAGAAGCTGATGGCTGGGGGTTGGGATTCAAAGTTCATGCTGAAGTGCTATTCCTGAAGACAAAGATATTCTTACATTTGCGTTAGAAAAAGATGACAATGTTACAAAAAATATCAGATGGATTTCATTCACAAATATGTGGTTCTATGAAAAAGTATCTACTGCATCTGAAAAAGTTATATTTTATTAATTTTTAAACATGCATTACTTTTATAATTTTTTCTTTTTAAGGGATGAGACTATTTAAACACAGGGATTACATTTTAAATAACCTTCTGTCTAGTCTTTTGCTACTCGAATTCCAACACCCTTAAGAAGATACAATGATTTTTTTTCATTAAAAGCAATTTTTGCAAAGCACTCCCAGAAGGAGGGGACATGAAAACACCACGTTTCCCTCTGTATAACTACCAGTCCAGCTAAAGATACTAATGTGCTGTGCATATCAAATAGTCCAGTGCAAGAAGGAAAGCTCGCTTGAGAAATTAACAATGGAAAACAAAAGCCCTCAACCAACACAACAGACTACACAAGGGCAGAGTGAATTTTTATAAGCAAGGTTATGACTTAAAATACAATATACAGCAAATGACATGGCTTCTAGACAGTTGCTGCAGCTGTGTATGAGTGCAGATATGCCACTGATTCTTTTAATAGATAACCTAAGAGTATTTTTTCTGTGCTGCGGGACATTTAACTTAGCCGTACTGTGAATGAGCTTGAAAAACAAGATGACCTGAATATATAGAGGTATTATTTAACTGAAGGACTTTTGGTCACAAAAGGTCTAATTCTGATCCCTGGGAAAACAGTGCCAAAGCTCTCCCTGACTTCACCAGAAATGGGATGGAAGAATAGGACAGGAGCAGAGCTGAAACTGGTGGCTTGTGTCCTTATTTCAGGAACTTCTCATAGTGCAGGTAATGAAATGGCTTATATTGTAATAAAATGTCACACCTCTGCATGCTAGCTGATCGCTGGCAGAACAGCTGTGTTTTCTCAGAAACACAGGGCCAAGATTGGATGCATGCCTTGTGAGAGGGCTTGAAATTTCTGTCTTTCCACAAACTCAGTACTGCCAATATTTTTTCTCTTCCTGCATCTTTCTCCTCATTTATCAGTCAGAGAAATATACATACATATGTATATCTTTTATTTCACAGGTTTTTGTACAGTTTTTCAGTGCTGATATGTTAACCTCTCTTTTGAAGGATATTTGTTGATAGGGCATCATCTTTCTGTCTAAGGCCAGACTGTATTTCTCTCGGTACTACAGTCCTATGCCAGCAGCTCTTCCTTCCCTTCAGCATGCATCATTGGGGAAGTCTGGGAACAAATACCATCTTGCAATAATCTGAAAAGGATCAGTTTGCCTCAAAAAGCTCAGGAAAGGGGAATCTCTGTGAACTGCATATCGGTGCCAAGTGGATTGAGCTGTTCATGGGTTTAGGGATGGGATACAGGCACTCACTTAACAGATCTGCCATGTAACTTTTGTGCAGGTCTCTCAGTCCTCATTACTGTAGAACTGATACCATAGTAGTTCAGCAGCACAAAGTAATGTGGAGCCCAAGCAGTCAGTGTTGGAGACAAACATGAGATAATGCATCAAACTACTGGAGGCCTTAGAGATGGTTAAAGGACAGCAATTTTAATGAGCAGTCCAACAGCTTTCAGATTGCTGTTGTATTACTGTTGAGATTAAGTAAGCTCATGGCAGCTGCATTATGTATGAAAACAGAAATGTATTTTGATAGCCAAGATAAATTTGCTATATATTACTGCTTTCATCCGAAAGTTATCTCAACACCTCTTTATAAGGGTCAAGATCTGTTAACACAATAATTTGAGAGGTATTTAGGTTTACATTCTTTTGTATTACAATTACATAGGAAGGACACATATTTTACACTCATAATTAGACCAAACATAGTTTTGGGCATTATAGAATTGGTCCAGAAATAAAATTTCCAAATACTTTTTTGTAATATACTAGGTTTTGTTCATAGATACCGAAGTTTGACAAAAGTTCCTTTGGTTGAGCCGCTCACAGAGAGCAGGGTACCTCAGGGAGTAAGGGCTACCATGACAAACACTCACTAGGCATAGTCCAGTTACACTACTGTTACCAGGATGGATGGGACCTGACTGTTTTTACTGCCGTCTCCTGAAAAGTAAGTCAGAGCAGGTATAGTAACTCGGTGGTGGTGGGACCTGGACTCTGTCAATGCTAGTTGTGTAAGATGGGAACATAGTGTTCGACTGGGTTTACATTCTTGATACTCTCAGCTCTGGCAGGATGATAAATCAGGAAATGAAGATTGTGAATCCCCTGTCTCTTGTACTGTCATTGCAGGCATACTGACACATGTTCCTAACACTATCGCTGAAAAGCTCATTCACTTATTTCTTTCTAATTGCACATTACTTTTCAATTAGCTGTTTATTACATGATAATCTTCCATTCTGTTACAGCTTTTTTAGTGAGTGTTGCTCTGACAAAGACTGTAGTAGGAGGTACTGTCGCACTCAGCATGGGCAATATGGACAACCTAGCTTTTTGCTTCAGCCTGCTAAAAAAGGCTTGTCTTTCAATCTTTCCAGCAAGAGAATTTTCAAACTTGTTAGAAGCAAAAGATCTTCCCCTTCTGTTTGTTAACATTCAGTAAGTCAATTCCTTTGAATCTGCTTGTGAGAAAGACTTGTTTAAAGAGTAATCACCAAGGGCTGTGATTGATTTGTATCACAGTTAGCAATTTATGAGTACGTGCCATTTCATTTTCTCAGGGTGTCATTTTTTTGTTAAATTTAAGCAACTCTGAATAATTAAAATATTTGGAGGGTTCTCTGGCTCTGTCTTCTCAATCAATTATACTGAGTGATTACAAGTGGAAAGGCCAAGGCCATTCAAATATACTGTTTTCCACTGAAGAAACACTACAAAATGCAGATGAGGCATTTGATATAACACAAAGGGGTCACAGTCATCGTGAAAAGCAGAAAGAATAGTACAAAGTAGTCAATATATGAGGAGAATACATGGTGGGAAAAAACCTATTTCTCTCTGTAAATATATATTACATTTCTTTTTGCCTCTTCGGCTTTTGTAGAAACTGCCGCCTCTGCTTTTTAAATGTCATCCATATTTATCAGACTGCATGGTTCTTGACATTTAGGAATATTTTTTCATCAAACTGTAACTGAAGCTTTGACAAAGGGTACTAATTACCAAGGGACTGGAACTTTTTCCTTTTTTCCCCCCGTTTTAAGGAGAATCAGGCTATAGAGAAAGTGTGAATTATCAGCTACTTCTGATGTTCCTGTAGCAGCCTCTCTTTCCTGACTGTTGTAACACAGCTAGAAATAAGAATTTAAATGCTTGCTGAAGCATGTATGAAATGTAGTAGGTGTTGAATAAGCGGATTTTAAATGACAGAGAAGTTATTAGGTTACTTACTCAAGTAAAGAGTTACCACCCGTTAAAGCTACATACAATCCCTGTTGAAGGAGATGTTATGAATATTTTTAAAAGTAAATGCTGATTACTCACCAATGATGATTTCGTTGCATAGCTTCTACAAAGTCATGATATGGCGACTAAAATATTACAGCATAAAAATTTGAGAAAATGCTCTGTTACTAAACAGAAGGCTGCATTTTTAAAAAACCCATGTACACTGTAGTGTTTATCAACAAAAGTTGTTCACGTTGGAAATAATCTATTTTCTTGTCCTTATTGGCAGTAAAGACATATTGGTCATATGATATTGATCAGAACATGACTCTTTTTCACAAACTCTTTTCATGATCCTCCAAATGAAGCCTAATGTAAGTGTATAGATATACATCTGAAATCTATTATTAATCCATTTTCTGTTGCCTAGCAATGACACAACTGCAAAGGAAGGAATAGTATGTGGTGTGTAATATTATTTTTTTAGTGTTATCGATACACTTGTGCCCATATAGTTCTTCATTATGATCTTGCCTACCATCACATATAAATGATTTGATTTCCTTGACTTGTCAAACCCAAGCCAGCTTGAAGTAACATTTTTAACTAAGGAAGAAATACAAGGTATTCCCATTTTAAAAAAAAAATAATTAATTTAGTTACGATATCAAAGCCTGCTTTGAATACATGCTCCATGAATTCACTGTATTAATAGCAATGCTTAGGTCAGACTCTCTGAACCAATTTTGTAAAAACTGAAGGCTAAACACAACTTTTATGTCTGGCTCAGCCTTGTTTTAATGTCATTAATTGCAAATTGACACACTGACTTTACCTGCTGTTTATCAAACCATAGTTTCTAAGTAAAGAATGAGGCCAGTCCCACTAAAACCTCAGGGGGGGGACAAGTGCCAAGTAGTTGCCTGTGGCAGCAGAAAAGAAATATAGACCTAGGTGTTCCTAAGACTCAGCACTTTCTATACAGTGAGATTTACATCTTGTCACTCATTTTTATCTTACACATAATCCTTGTTAATGTTTTCATGTTATAGTTTTTAAATCATTATACATTTATGAAACAAAAAGGAAAGGAAGTATAACCCTGTCCCTGTAAAGAATATACAACAGACCACCCCAGCCTTGCTGTACCTATGAATTTACAAGACTCTGTTTTCTTCCTGAGAAACAATGCATCATACTGACCTAAAGCAAATAAACAAAAACTGGAAACAAAACCCTCTCTCCCCCTTCTCTTTTTTTTCATAAGGCTACTGAAAGCTAAAGCATTCTTGGCTATAGCATCCCTCTTATAGATTAGTGTCTCCAAAAAGCATTGAAGCATTGATTTATGCCTTATAGTTCCACAGAAATTTGGTGTTCTTTTTCTCTTCTTGGTTTCTCCCCCTCAGCATCAACTCATAGAAACTCTCTGGACTTCAGTGGATCAGAGAGATGCAATACTATGAAGGGCATGCTTCTGCTGGGCTCAGGTATTTCCAGATTATGGGTTTCAAGTGTTGTGGAATGTGTGGCAAAATAAGTCAAGCTTCAGCACAGAGTGAGTGGCTCACCAATGTGGTACTTTGACATTTTCCCTGTGGGGTGGTGGAAAGGATTATCTGGTCCTTGTTCCCTCAGAGAATCTCATCATCCCTTTTGAAGTTTTCTAGTAACTAGAAAACAAAGGAATTGCCCTTTCTTCTCTCAACTATTTTAGTACTCCAGTATATAATTGTTAGAGATATTTTCATGGCACTCATAAGATTTAAGGAACTACTGAAGTTTTGCATGATTGTATCAAGTCCTGAAGGCCTACAAATTTCAACAGGATTTGGCTCACTTGTGTTGTGCATATGTGTATAGGTAGATAATTCATTAGCAGACCGAAACGGAAGTGAGACTATTGACGTTAGATAGATTAAGGGGTTTACCTGCTTGTGTGTATGGAGGATGGTTCTTGAGGGTTTCAAGAAGAAAGATCTCAATGTATCATGTTCCACAGGCTCTCTCCACCTGTGTTTGGGTATCCAGCCTCTTTCAGTGCTGGACAGAGGGGCTTTTTTCTCCATGGCTTCAGTGGTTGTTAAAAGTTCACTACTTCAGTAGGACCCTATTTCATTCAGAACAGGTGTCAGGGGTAAAATATTGCCTGCAAGCTGAGGAATAATCAACTATTTATCCTGATAATGAAAACCTATATTGTACTTATTCTGTGGTAGGACTCTCACGTAAGGCCAATTTACCTGACCTTGTATAAATGCTGTAGCTCTCAGGTGTTCCAGCTAAGGCAGGCATCCCTTTTGCTTGCTGTGTTCACCTACTTTTAAATATTTTTGTCTGGCAGACAGAGCACAGAAATTTCATGATGGAGGATGAAAAGCCTTAAGCAAACACAACACTTGAAGGATGGTGTAAATAGAAGAAAAGAGAGAAGTAAGTAGGATTAAAAAGTAGCAGACCCCCTGAGAGAAATTATTGCCTGGCAATTTAGAGTCATTTCCATTTTTAAGTAGTCCTTATGAGGAAAAGCAAGAGTCATTTCCAGTCTAGCACTTGAATATTGAACTAATGGAGAAATGGCAAACTTTGTAGTGCCTTTGGCAGAGATCCAAGTATTTTTTCCAGAGAGACCTTTTTCCGCTCCATATTTAAACTACATTTGTCTTAGAACTGCTTGAGTCTATTTTAAGGTAAACTAAGACCTCATTTAGCCTTGTGATATTTTCAAGCTTCACCAAGAAGCAGTGACAGTATGAAAAGATTAAAATTATTACACTGTAATGAACGACAGCTTTGGGGAGAAGGACTTAGGTAAATAGATGCATGACATTAAAGCCAGTGCTTTAGTAATGCATATACCACTGACACCTTGGTCTACCTCTCATTTTAAAGTGCTCCTAAGCTCCTGCATAAAGCACCTGAGTATGCCCAAGGAGGGTATGGAGGTACTGAGGGAATCATCTACTGCAAATTGGCTGTCTGGTAAAAGAGAGGAGTGATTTGTGTCCCTGCGCCTCTGAGTAACCTCCTCTAGAGTCGGCTGGTTGCTCCCACACTGCAGACAACTTGGCCTAGGCCTCTTCTGGTACCCTGGTTGCAATCCTAAGGCATATGTCTGTAGCTATATATATATTTGTGTCTTTCACTTCCAAGTGTCTGAGGAGTAGTCCACAGAGCAGTGTATTTATAGACTGACGGTGGGAGTGTATGTTGCATGCTCTGAGGCCTGCCATGAGGTTAAGGGAAGGACAGTACTTGACAGGGCAAGGCTTGGGGTGGTTTGCAGATCTCTGGAGAGTGAATGTGCCACATCTGGCAGAAAGTCATCCCCGTCACCTTTAAGAAATAAAGCCGGTACCGAGCCATTCGAGCCACACTCAGGTTTTGTCTCTTGGATTCACTCCAAGGAGACCCCAGGAGGCCAGAGGAGCCCTTCTTTAGCAATGTGGATGATCAGGACCCAGCAACAAACCAGGAACCTAGGACAGCATAAATATTTCCCAAAATAGGTCAGACAACTCACTTGCTGAAGGCACCCTACTACTCTGGTTGAAGAGAAAAATGTTTGGATCGCTCAGATGTCTAAACTTTTTACCTCAGAAATTGAGTGGCATGAAGCTACCCTGGGCCTTCTGTTCTTTGGGGTGATACATATAGTAATACTATGCTTCCATTACAGGCACAGATTGTAGACTTAGGGAAAACAAGGATTAAGTTTAAAAAATTTATTTATGTCTAAGGAATTTTGCTAGAAAAATCGGTGACCTGAGCAGCATGTTTATAGTCACACAGGAATCGGTGGCAGACGAGGGGAAGAATTTGTGACTTTTGAATGCCAAGATAATTTCCCTACCACTTGGCTAACACAGCTGTAAGAGCTATAACAGAACCAGGTCACTAATACAGTTGCCATAGAATGGAGCTGCAGCACCTCTCTAGTCAAATAAGCCAATAATCAGCTCATTTCTCTCCTTCTTCTGAACCCTTTAGGTTAATAATTTTGTGTAACAAAACCACTGTATCTCTTCCTACTTGTAGGACATGGAAATTGCTTCCATTTTTAGAGGCATCAGGAACACTAAAAAATTAAAAGGACCTTGTTACTTTTATATATGACAGCTTGAGAATTTGGATTTTATTTGGAAGTTATATTTTAATATTCGATTTAATCCAGGCAATCACAGCGAACAAGATACTTGGTGTGGGGTCAATGCATGTCCAAGCAGTAATTTTGTGAAGTTTGGCAAAAAGGAGGTAAAAAGAAGCTTTTCTGGAGATCGCCAGCATCTCCAAATCCATTTTAAAAGCATAACAAAATAGCTTTCTGTCCTATTCCTATTCTTTCTGTTAAAAGAAACTTTTTTGCATACAATGGGAGCTACTGTACCTATTTTGATCGCAGTGCATGGGAATGTAGGGCAGTCTTACTGTTGCAGTCAGTGGATGTAAAATCGCACTTCTGTGGCAGGACTACACCACACCAAAAAAACAGGGCAGGGATGCCCAACCCAGCACAGGCAGAGCTGATCAGTTTAGCCTGGCAATGCGTGTTTATTGAGCTGGTAAGAAGTTACAGATGATCTACAGAAGGGCAACAAAAATGATTAAAGAGATGGAACAGGTGCCTACATAAAGAGACAAAGGCTATAACTTCTCAGTTTGGAGAGGAAGAAACTGAAGCGGGTTATGATGAAAACATGAGGGTGCTGCTGAGTAAGATGAACGCAGACTATCATTCAACGAATCCTGCAGTATAAGAACTAGATGGTATTCTATGAAACTAGTAGAAAATCAGTAAAAGCCTGTAGCATCATCAGGTTCAAGAAGGGATTCAATAAATTCATGGTCAAAAATCCACAAACAGATACTAAAGGGGGTTAGTCATGGATGTATCCTCTAGCAACACCCATCCAATGACTGTAGATGCTGGGAGACAACCAAGAGAAATGGCCAGGGTTGCACACTCTTCCTAAGTAACTTTTCCCAGTGCCAGACAGAATGGAGGGCTAGACAGACCACTAGTCTGATGCACTGGGTGTTTCTTATGTTTGTACTGATGGACGTATGTGCTTAGGTGTAGCTGAAGTGTACCTACACAATGTTCTGTCACACGGTACAGACAAATGAGTTTTTTCTAGCAACAGAAAATACAGCTGTGAACTAGATTTAAATAATGTTTGTAAGGGAGCTCTGTGTACCAATTAAAGAGCAGAATTAAAGCACTGACATTTTACAGAGTACAAGACAAAATATGGCTTTGTGGACTTCCCCACTGTCTAGGTATGTCTCAGTTGACCTGGCTTCAAAGAGGCTGACCATTCATAATAAGCCACAGTAAGATTGATTTTTGCCCTAAATAACTAAACCCAAACTGTAAATTGATCTTGTCTTTATATATACAAAGGGCACATTACCGATTCCCCTGGTTGCTATCTGCTGAATCATTGCAATGTCTAAAACATGAGGTAAAAATTCAAATAGAGCTTTCTAGTGCCACTCCTGCTGCCTATGTGTGACTGTGAGCAAGAGTGCTAACTTTCAAGGGTGCATCTTCAGGAGCTCCAGATCTGGCTCCATTAGTAGTGCATTATTCATCTCTTCTGTAAATTTATTGAGAATTTTGGCTATTTCGTAATACCATAAATTAAGCAATGTTTTCTAAGATTGATCTAACTGGCGCTGCTGAGAGTTTAGACCATATTCCTTACTTTCTCCTATCTGTAAAATGGAGACCCCAAGGCTTGCAGAATGTTTAATGTTATTAATGTTTGTACAGCGCTCAGACAAAAGACACCATACAAAGGCAAGATCTTATTGCTTTTATAAAAGTTCAGGGTCTTGTCTTTTTTTCATTTATTCCCATTTGACCTTTGAAAGGGGTGAAACCTGAACTTTTGACTGTTCCTAAATATCATTTCAGGTCTTATGATTTGAAACCTTTAGTCTCTTTGCTTTAGTGCTAGTCATCATTAATGGCCAAAGCAAATACATCCCATCTGATGCTTTGAAATAATTGAGAATTAGACATTCTAAAAATAATAATGCCTAGGAAATAACCGTACTTCAGCATTATCATTATTGGACTGTAGAGCTTATGATAACTGGATTTTAAAACTGTAATTCCAGTGAACTCCTATGGTATTTAGTAACGCAAGAGCAACACTTTCCTTCCTTGCCATTTCTTGTGCTTACCTTCTCTTTTCTTGAGTAATCAGGAGAATCATGCTACAAAAGCAATGTAGTTAGGTAGGAAGCCTTAGATATGGATGCAGGCGTATGCAGTACCTCTACACTCTCATAGCTCCACAATGACACAGCAGTTCCAAAATGAGAAAGTGTTTCTGGAAGATGCAGTCTTCTAATAAAGTATGGTGTATTCTGTGGGCTGCAGCTTCAGCAGATGCAATTATTAATAACTGTAACCTGTTACATTTTTAGAAGACTATGTTGCTTGAAGATAAGTGGTTATCTGGCAGTGCAGAAGTTTGGTTCTCAATCAGGAGTTAGATAAGCAGAATATTTAAGTCTGTCAGATCTCTTTTAAAAAGTAAAGGGATGATGACAGAAGGAACTTGTCTTCTGGGTTGTAAAAAGGCTAGCACAAACAGCTCTGATATCATAAGACAACTTCAATAAAGTTAGATACATCAGCATGACCATTCTTATCAGAACGTTTTTCACATGACCATGTTTAATATGAGTAAAATGTCAATTTCGGGAGTGCTGGCTGTGTAAATCTTTAACGGTCTGTAAAATAATATTCAGCCACATAAAATATGCATATATATTTGTATACAAATAACTAAATATGGAAGACATTTACATAATATATTTAAAGAACTTCTTTGTTGATAGCAAAACATGGATATTATTTTAAGAAGAACTGATGGGTCTCATTATATTGCCCATTGTAGGCAGGGTGACATTGTCTTTTGAAAGAATCTTTAATATAAAGGGTATTATTTAAACTTATAGTCAATATATAGGAGAAGTTGTTTCTTTGGGAGAATTCACCTGCATAAAAGTATCTCGCTATTAGAACTCATTGACAAATGTGTTCAGCGTAATTGAACTACTCTGTCACTCCTTCCTGTTTGGACACTTATGGCAGCTTAGGAGTTTTATATCATTTTTAACCTTGGATAGTACTGATTTTTCCTTTTGACGATCCCTGGACCAAGAAACTGTAACTTGGCTGTGCTTTCAGCATTTTTTTTTTTAGTGTCTGTCTTCTTCTTGGTTCAGTTATATATTTCCCAGTGTTTACGAAATATAAGCTCCTTTAATAAAGGAAATGGAAAATCTCCGTGCTCTTAATTACATCCCTCTTTAATTTTCAAAATGTCTTTAAATTTCCCTATTATTTTTTCCACACTGACACCTTCATTTGTCAGTGCTAACTAGCACATCATATTTGGCCATATAGTCTCATATTTGCCTCCTACATTTTCATATCCATTAAGAATATAAATGCATCATAAAGCTTCTATCTGTTATAGCATATCACCTCTTTTATATGTAAGCTTTTAGGTCTTCCTGTGGTTGGCATCTTAGGGTGTTCTGGAAGGACAACCTCAGGCATCACCCTAGTGAGGCTCAAGGAGTAACTAACAGTGCTGAGCTCTCGTCAGGTCTTAAAGGTGGTGGGATAAAAATAATAATAAACCAGACTGGTCCTTAAAGAAGGGAGGAAAATTCAGTGGTTTCAGAAATATGCATATATGCATGAATATTCAGAATATTATGTGCTCTTCCAGCCTGATCTATTGAAAATTTCAGAATTATCTGTAATACAGATATATCTGTAAGCAATCTTGACTTATATTTTGTACAGTTTGGAAGAAGAAATGAAGAAATCAGTTGTTCATGGTGGAAGTACTTCCTATCAAAGTGAAGTTATTTCCCCATTTCTTGACCTAATTCCATACAAAAGACACTATAGAATGTTTCTGAACTTTTGCTGTTTCTTCTTAAGAAAAATAAATCAATTAAGAGATATTTTAATGGAAGGACTGACCACAAACAGGAATTTTTTGTGCTAATAGTTTTTTCTAATCTTCAGCTAGCAGAAAAGAAATAAAAATAAAAAAAAAATAAAAATAATAAAAAAATAAAAATAAAAATAATAAAAAACTAAAACTAAAACTAAAACTAAAACTAAAACTAAAACTAAAACTAAAACTAAAAATAAAAATAAAAATAAAAATAAAAATAGAAAGAAAAAGAAAAAGAAAAAGAAAAAGAAAAAGAAAAAGAAAAAGAAAAAGAAAAAGAAAAAGAGAAAAAGAAGAGGGAAAGCCACATACAGAGGAAGAAATTTTTGTGATGAAAACAAAATTGCTGGCTATTGTTTGGCAGAGACAGCCTGGGGAAGATGACTACTGACTAGCATTCTAACACTGCTGTTTAGTCATAGGTCCAAGACTGCTCATTAGCATTCCCAGGCATGTATCAATTTGAAAATGTCTTTCTTTTAACTCGTCAATATGGAAGCTCCAAAGTGTACTTTATTTGCGTAATAGGTTCCTTCAAGATGTTCAAAATCAGTTGTGGCTCTTCTGGTTATATTCAAGTGACATCCACTCAGAGGAAAAAAAAAAGTTACTTTTTGCTAAATAATAAAAGCAGAGAGTACAAAGAAATAATGTGTTCTGGACTGATGGCTTTAAGCAGTGACAAGAAACACATGGTACTCTCAGGTGATATATAGAGCAGGATTGTCATCTTAAGAGCACAACATCCTTGTTCTTATTGAATCTGATTCCCAGATTCACCAGATATCCCCAAGAGAAGTTCACGTGTATATAACATTATTTTCCTTGCTAAGAATATATTTGTAAATGCTCAGTAAGTTTATCAGCTAAACATGCAATCAGTCCAGAGACTGATGAGTCCAGTTGTATTCAGAACACAAAAATTTTCCTCCATGTTACTCATTTTATTGATTTATTTTCTGCTCTACCAGAAGCTGTAAAAATCCCCCTTCCTTCCCCCTCCCCCAGTAAACATTACCAGTGTAAAAGAATGGAGTTTTGGGAGGAGAAAATTCAACTTATGTTTTGATACACCTATATTTGTACCTCACTTACTCTGTTGTGCTGTGTTAAGATGCTATATATTTGCTTTCATCTTGCATCATATGCTTCTCAGGTGTTAGGAGAGACTGGATACCAATTTACCAGCAAATCAGAGAGTTTCTTATAAGAGGATAAATCTCCTCCCCTCGGTATGAGAATTGATAACAACCCAACTGTTAGCAGGTTTCCAGAGTATATCTCATCATGTGTTCCGAGAAAAAACAGTTTGTGTCTGTGAAATCTAACAAAATTGTAAAGCAGGTAAATATAAGGGTTCTGTAGCAGGTAGACTGGAACTGTAATCAGCAGGGGCATAAGTTGTACTTTATAAGGCACAGTTACAGCACATTACTGCCTAATTTGCCTTCACTCAACTGGTTAAAGGCACTAGCAGAATTCATCCCCTTCCATCCCAGATTCCTGTAAAACAGAGAAGCAATATTTACATACCTTCCAGGGCTGTGGCAAGGGTTCACTAATTAGATATAGATTGGTTTTCAAATGTGGTGACTCAAGCACTTTTCAGTCTTTCTATGCCTGCCCTGGCAGGGTCAGGACACTGGTATCCTACTTCCCCAGATTCTCTCTTTGGGGCTTTGGTGAAATGGTGGAGAAAGAAGTTGCTTTGCTGTATGCTGTGAAGTATTTCAGGTGAATTACTAGATTATATAGCAAGAGTATAACAACACAGAAAATCAGGGAACACTCTTAGAGCTGGCATCATAGCCATCTGTACAACACACGTTTCACAAAGCCAAAGATCTGAAAAGTTCTACAGATTAAGAGGAGATTCCTTGTAGCTTTCTCGGTGTTTCTTTTTTGGGAGTTCAGGATGTGCTTTTGAACACACCCCGCATTTCCATGCTGTCCTTTAGCCTCTTGGACCATTCTCTTGACCCTTTCTGTTGCATATTCCAACAGCTTTTCAAGGGGAGTGTGTAACTACACAGAAGACCCCCTACACCTGTAGAGTGTAAGAAGGAAAAGAAGGGCTGTGGAAGCTCCATTGCCTGGAAGAGAGCAAAGGAAATCTCAGCTAGGCAACGCTTTATGGGCAAGTTTAAAATGCATGGTCTGATCCATTTCCAGCAAATTTATTCTTACGTATTTCAGTTATTCATTGCAAAGTAAGTTTAATTGAACATAGGGTAATACTTTCATATCTTAGAGAGGGGAAAAACTGGTTATTTCCAGACTTTAGCCATATGCAAAGCTATTCCTTCTCAAAGGTTGACACAAGAGGAAATAATTCCTACAGTTTTAGACTTGAACATTTGTACAGTTGTGAATCATTCCTGCCTTTAACACTTGACAGCATGTAAAGTAGATGGACTGTTTTTTGCTCATATTCACTACATTTCTGCTTCCTCCTGACAATACAATTTTGGCTTCATAATAAATCCCTGCTGCAAATCATCTTAAGAATTCTTGTTCCATAATTCACCCGAAGCTTTTTGACCTTGTTAACTGCAGATTTTAGAGTAGGAGTTTGAAATAAATGTCAGCCTTGCTGATGTGGCCTTATTGTTTTCTCCCAAGAAGATAGCTTAATAAGTTTAGACCACTGGAAGTGACAATCATTCACAAATTTCAAGAACCATTACTAATTTACTTTAATAATAAAAGGCAAAGCAGAGTGTGACAACAACTTTTGTCCTGTATGCTAATGAAGCTCTAAGATCTGTAATGAAACACTGTTAAATATGAAAGGATGAGCCAGAAGAAATATATGTTACTAGTAATTTGGTATCCATTAGATTGTCATTGCCGAGGTTAGTCTCAAAAATCCCCAGTGTACTGACTTGGTAACAAGGAAGGGAAGTATGCTTTTTACTTCATTGCTGCCAAACTAAAAAATGCAGTGTGTACCCAGAGGAGTTACTTCATCGAAGTCCTGCTTTCCTCCTGCTGAAGTCAATAGGAAAATTGCTATTATCAATAAGAGCAAGAAGGTGGTATAGTAAAGGCTTCATAGCAATTGGACTTGAATGACAACAGGTAAGGGGCCAAATATGAGCTCAGTCATTTCAATTATTTTCTTTCCTGTCTGCATCAACAGAACAAAATATTACAGGGGGAGATATTTTGCTTATTTCTAAATCCTTTTTTCTTAGAGGAAATAAAGGTTGTGAGAAGAAAAGTTGGGGTCTTGGAAGTACTGTAGGTACCTGGTGCCTTCAGTACTGAAATGTCCTACAAGCATCATCAGCTACACTGTCCTACCTGTAGACCACACTTGCAGAACAGACACAACCACAAATGAATGCTGTATAGGACTTCGCTGATGATAAATGAGATAAGGTTGTAAGCACTAGGGACACTTGTAGAAGGATAGTTCTAAAAAAACATTTTAAAAAAATTCAACTGTATAATCATGGTACAAACCTGTTGACTGCATCAGAAACCTCTACAAAAATTCCCTAAGGCTGTGGCTGCATACTGTGTAGTGTCAGATCACGGAATCTTATATTTAGGAGTTTGTAGGTGGTTTTGATACACAGTGAATGCTGGAGGCAGTACACCTGAAGCAAAGCCCTTTGTGCTGTACGAAAACTACCAAGAACCATCTTTGGTCTTCTCACACTCATATCAAACTCTGGGCATGATGCTGACCAGACCATCTTAGATTTTAGTGGTTCTTTGGAAGGATTTAAGTGATTCTAAATGAGTTAATACCTGCCAAGGTGTCTTGCTCCTTTTTGGAAGCAATTTCATGCAATTTTAAGCTATGTCACTTGTTAAGTTAAAGTGATTCATGGTGCATTGAAATGGAAATTTAAAAGAAATTGTTTCTGAATTTAATGCTCATGAGAGCAAATGACCTTAAGCAAGGCATGATGCAAACAGGAGAAAGACAGAGCAAGCTCTCCCAGTAATTTCTGGTTATCCTCCCTCTCCTTGAAAAACAAACTTCTATAGAGTTAGCCTTAGGTTTCCCCTGAATAAATCCAGACTCCCTGCATTTGCCCAGGCTACAGAAAAAAGGGCTATATTCAGTCTTTACGTTCAGTCTCTTTAATCAGCTTAAACCTGTTTTTTTCCTGTTAGATTTGCGTCAGTGAATTCAGAGGCACTGAGTTAAGGGAATTGATTTTAAAACAGATTTCAATTAAACCATGTAATTTATGACTTTAGAAAAGGCCTACTTGGCGCTGCACGTAAAGGCAGGCACAGTAAGTGCATTGACACACGGCTTTTTTTTCAGACATATGACAGGCATCTTAAACATCTAACCTGAAGGTGTGAACACTCGCTTTGCTTTTCTGACAGTAACTTTCCAGAGATAGAGCTGCAGTAGCACCATTTGATCCTGTATAATTCTTGAAGTTCCCTTTACCCTTCACAGTGGTTTTGGGTAGGTTTGCAGTGCTGAACGGATTCTTTCCTTGTGCCATAGAGAACCATGATTCTGTATGCCAGGTCCTGTATAAATGCAGGCATGCTCTGCATCTGAAACAGGCAGGATCGTGATGGTGGTTCAGCATTTTGGATTTTTCCTTGAAGCTTAGAATGTAGCTTTATTTTATTTGGAATTATACAGTGCTTATATGTGGCTCTCTTCTTTGAATTTGCTGCTACACTGAGCATGGAAAAACACAACTTTCCTCCTGTGTAAAATAAATGGTGACAACATGTAATTTTCTTCTTTGCAGCCCTTGCTATAATTTCCTTCCTTTCAAGCAATAGCGTAGTCATTTTGATAAAACCTTCTCCATTAGTCTTGTCATTGTCTTGTTACTTGTGTGTAACTGTTGTATGACTAAACAGCCTAATTGTTTGGAGAGGTACAGTTCACAGGTGTTTTATACATAAAGTAAATATTTCCCAAGAACACCTTATAGAAATAATTCACTGAAGCACTTAAGTTTCAGTGATCAAAAAGAATATCCTTGCTGAAAATATACTCAGTGTTTAATTCAAACATTACTACACACTCTGATTCCTTCTGGCAAATGAAGCCTTCTTTTCTAATTAACAGTGCTAATAAGAATATATATAGTTTTGTTTCACATATTACTGTTTCTATTATACTTGTAAAATATGACCTACTTCTCAGGGATAACTATGGTTTCAGGATGGGCTATTTCAGTTAAAAAGCTGAAAGAAGTGGAGAAGGGAGAATCTTCAGGCAGGCAGCTGTACCATCAGTGCCACTGGCCAAGGAACAAGGTGTGGAGACAAGGAGCAAGGAGGAGATAATCTTGCTAACCACAGGAGCTTTCCTGGAGATCAAGCGATGCCAGGAAAGGTTCTCCAGACTTTTGCTTGGGACCTGCTTGGGACCTTAGTCCTTTCTTCCCTATTTCATGAAACCACATCTTACCTTTAAAAATAAACCCAAGCTTTCTGCTCCCTTCAAGTCTCCGGATGCTTTGCCACCCTCACCATATTTGTCTGTACCCCTCCCCATTCCCTGCTTTAGGTCTGTGTTGTCTGTGCTGCTTTTGGCCAGCAAACTATAATTACTGCTGGTTTTCAGAAGTCTCTTAATGGTATTGCTTCTCCTAGTCCCAGCAGCCAAATCGGGAGGCAGCAGATTCAGATTTCAGCAGGGTTCACTGAGGAGACCCTTGCTCTCTGCACACTAAGTTGAATAAGGCAGGGGTTTTTTTTGTTGCTGTGGTGTTTTTTCATGATTCTCTCTTAACTTCTCTCTGGTGCCTCCCTCTCTTCTTGTCTTCCTTTTTCTTAGGATCTTCATCTTTCCTTGTTTTTATCAAACAACTTGATATCATTTAACCACACTTGTCTTTCCTAATAGGCTGCTACACAGCATCATATTTTCATGATATAGAAGTGGGACACTGCAGTGACCAATAAAAATACACTAGAGTAAATGATCCCTGTTGAGATAATATTCCTTTGTTGTCGAGGGAAGCAGGCAAGCACTATTGCTTCCTTCAAGCGAAAGGATAGGAGTCTTCAGCCTAAAGAAAATGGACTGATAGAAGGAAATTGGGCTGATTTATTCTTGCTTAGTCACAGGCTGTCTTGCTTTCAGTATGCCTGCAATAACAGACCAGCCTTACAATTTGGAAGGGTGCACAATGAATTTTTTTATCTGGAAAAGCAACACACTCAGTTTAAAAACATATAACGATACTTTAAATACTCAAGAAAAATGTCAAGTAATTTCCCCACGTTGTTTACTAGTTTTAAAAATAATTATTTGGGTAGTTACTAATTGTGCCCTTTGATAAATGAGAGGGTTTTTTTCTTCTTGAAATTCTAATGGCACCTGAAACAAGCAATTTTTTTCCCCTCTTTGTTTACTGGAACCTACATGATTCAAGTGCACTGCAGATAAATTTTCTCCCTGGACTTCTATTCTAGCCCTGGTTTTGAAGGGTACAAAAATATTTAATTTCTTGCTGCTGCTACATGAACATTAGGTAACTTTGGCAACTCCATAATTACCAGTGGGAGCTCTTAATCTAGAGCCCCACAGGCATTTCCAAGAGCATTAAGGTTCTTTTCAAAAATTTTCAAAACCACAGAAGCTTTTCTTTTAAAAGTCCACATCTAATTAAAGAGTATTGGTTGTCAGAGAAATACATATAGTCACTGTTGCTTTTAACAATAAAGCACACCAGGTCATAAGTGTCACATCTGAGGACAGGAAGGGGGAGACACCTCTAGACTTCAAAACAATAAGACAAAAAAATTGTCCTACACAGTGTTCACTTACATGAACTCTGAAAAGAAACAGAAATGAAACTGGAAATTGTTAAATGCAAAACCAGTCAACAGCAAGATAATGACACAAGTCAGTGAAAAAAGATTGATTTCTGTCCCCCCTCATGCTGAGACTTAAATTTACAATTTCCTAACATAGCGATTAGACAACAGGTGGAATCCAACAAGTATGATTCACACTAAAGCGATGTTTTGATAGAAAAACACTATATAATTTAGATTATGGTGCGAACATCCAGTCTTTCTGCATGAATCCACCCGTGGATTCAGCCACAACAGAAATTATAACTGCAAATAAAGAACTCCACTGTCCCAGCCATAATCAGTCCCTTTGAAAACACACAAAATCCCCTTCCTTCTAATAACCCAATTTGAAAATGCTATGAACTATATCAAATTGAGAACAGAGGTGTTAATCCTAAAAGTTCAATTACAGAGTTCCCACTTCAGTAGCGTTGCTGGAACAATAAAGTAGTTTGAATGCAAGATTCTTTGTTAAAGTCAAGCTTGCTTCACATCCTGAGACATCTTTGACTGCTAATAGTTCTCTCACTGAAAAATCCGTGAGGGCTCTGGTTACAAAACACCAAGAGATAAGCTTATGATCAGCAGCCGGACATTTTGAGACCAATAATTTGTTGTTTTCAAATTACTTATTTTATTGCATTAGGGGCTATAAATAAATGATGTTGCATTTGCTAGACAGATTATAAATGAGATGAAACTACAGCTGTGCCTGTCTCTTCTATAGCAACCAACAGACAGCTCCACCTTTGACCCAAAATACTCTCTCAAACTCACCACATTCACAAGAGGTAAAATCCATTGTACCAGCAAGCTCCAGGTGGCAGCCTGAGGGCTGGATGCAATGTCAGTGTGGAGGTGACCACCTCCTGTTTTGGTTCATTTGTCAGTAAAAGCAAGTTGAAATTTCTCGAACAATCAAATAAACCTTTGCAAAGCAACATTAAGGAATGTAGCTGTTGATTAAACTTTCTTCCCAGTGCAAAATTCATCCTGAGGAAACCTATGCTTTGAACCACAAAAGCTTAAAAGTTATTATTCTTCTGTGTTGTCCTAAGATTGAACTAAATTTAAAACCTGGAAAACAAAGCATTCCTGTAGCTTCATTTGGAAGAGTTTCCTTCTTGTTTATGATTCCCAGGTGAATTAGTATTTGTTATTGGCTGAGTGCTATGTGCAAGTGAGAGCTTTGAAAAACTGTAATAAGCCATTTTCTTCTGGCAGACCCTGAAAGTTTATAAGTAGGGATCACACCAGGACTCTTTGCAAATTTTACTCCAGTTTGCATCCCATAAAAATAGCAGAACTTCATCCCTTATGGGACTTTGCTGTATTATACTGCTCATATAGACTGAGCTGTTGAGGAGAGCATTTAAGGAGAACCATTTAATGCAACTGGAAAGAGAAATGTGTTTTCTCTGAATTTTGAAGACAGAAGAATATATCCAGAAAAGCCAAAGAAATGAGAGAGGCTAAGGTAATTATGAATATTCCCTCCCCAAAGGGACTGCAAAAACCAGCTGTATCTTTACATATTGTTATTTTTACATTATTGTGGTATTTACTATTAAAGGAGCTAGTTTCTCTTAGAAACTGTGAACAGAAATTACTTTGCCTGCCACTGAAAAGGCATATTTAATTAAAAACATTGTCTACCTGGTAATTTTTAAGACAGGAGAAAGTTACATAACTAATACTAAAAACGTGAGAAAATATAACTTTGACAGCATGCATGCTGATGCAGATTAACATTAAAGGAAGCTTTGTTTACAAATTAATGAAAAATACTTACAGCTGATGCCCAGCTCATATACCAAATATACAGCAGAGTATGCTGTAGATAACATGTTATATATCTTTCTTACATGATATTCAAATTATAAAGCTTCTCAGTCACTTTTCTTTATAAGTTGAAGGATCTCAGGAGTCAGATACTAGCCTTGAAATCTTGAGGCAAGTCTCCAAAAGAGTGTTCTCTCTCCACCTGGCAGCTGGAAAGGTCTTTCGCCATTAGACTTTTAGAACTGGGTAGGTGTACGTCCATATGCAACTCTGTGCTCTCCAAGGGTGACATAAACCAGAAAAGAGAAGAACTCTTTCTGAATGGGTGTTACGTAAACATTTTCACAATTTGCTTCTTATTACATGGGCTTCTAAGGTCATGGATATTTATGACATCATGCAATCAGTGAAATAACAAATTAATGGCAAAGTAATGAACTAATGAGAATTTCTAGCTGAAGAAGCACTAGGATAAAGCAGCCCAATCAGTGGAGGGCCACCAAGAGCGTCAGGGGAAGATAAGGGTAGGCTGAGAGAGATGGGTCTGTTCAGCCTGGAGAAGGTGGCTATGGTAAGACATTATGACTGTGTACAACTACCTCACAGAAGTGTGTAGATAACACTGAGGCAGATTTTTTTGGAGCTACACTATGAAAGGGAAAGAAGAAACAGATACAAATTGCAGCAAGTGAAACTGTGGTTGGATGTAAGGAAGAAAATTTTCACAGAGAGCACACAAACACTGAGAGGCGCTGCCCAGAGAGACTATAGAATCTCAATCCGTGGAGATGTTCAAACTCATCTGGGACAAGGGACAGCCTCCAGAAGTTCTTTTCACCCTAAACTATTTTATAATTGTATGACTTCATAAATTACTCAAGCATTGAATCTTGAGACGTCGTGAGATGCAAATATTTTTGTCAGAAGAATACTTCATGCTGAGATATTCAACAGCATAGGTATACATGGTTCATGTCTGTATAATATTCAATCTTCAAACCATATCTTCAAATTCTAAAGCTTGTTGACTTTGTCATATTAATTTCTATTTCAAATGTGCTGGCAAAAACCACTTTCCTTGTGGAAACAGGCTTGAACACAGCAAAATGTTGTTAAATATTGAATCATTTATAGCCGGGTAACAAGCTACAATTAATTTCAGTTGTACACGCACAAAAGCTTTATGACCTGAGGTAGAAAAACAAAGATGTATTGAATTGCATTGAATTTGATAATTACAGTTTCAAAAAAAAAAAATTGAAGCTTTTGACAATCAAATTACAGTAGAAATACACTGCAGAGACACAGCTGCATAATACGTTAACTGGAAAGATATTTTTCCTAAAATTTTCCTTAAACTAAAATACTTCTTCATTCTTCTCATGCAACTTACCTGTGACTACTGAAAAGCCCTCACTCAGGTTTGACAACACTGTGGTCACTCTTTTACCAAAGCTGTTTAATGTATTGCAGTACCTCTTAATTCTGAGTAAATAACAAATATACATACCTGCCAGGAAATTTAGTCTAAAGGCAAAATAAGACCACCAAATGTCAATAAACAGTGGTAGCGTGCTCTCCTGGGTAATGCAGCTCAGAGGTACAGCGCTTCAAAATTAATTCCTTGGGTCAGCACAAAGACTGAAAATGAAATATTTTAATTTAGGAATACCCAAATATTTTATTTCGACTGTAGGTATATTCTTCAGCCTTTTTCAGTTATTGGACATTCAGTCTTGGTCTAAGATACATCCTATAAGATACATAAACTAAATACAGTAAAATTCAGGATTTTAGGTTGTAACAGAAGCAGTTCACTCTGATGATCTGCACTCAGTCAAACAAGCAACATTTATCCTGGACAAGAAAAACCACAAATTAGCATACCAGTTCAGAACAAGGGATCTTCTACACTGAAATAATGTAAGTACAGTGCAGGAGAACTGCTTCCCTCCAAACCCCAAATCTCTGTCCTGAAATAAAGGTATTTTTGAGTTTTTTTTTTTCTGTAACTGCCATCTGAAAAAAATGGAAAGTAACATAATAATGAGTCCATTTCTATGGAAATCGTCTTGTTATTATTTAATCAGGCCAGCATCTAAGTGATTCATGAACTTCAGGTTGAAATTCAATAAGCAGTTCATGAATCTCTGAGTTGAGAAAATTTGAAGGAAAGAAAAAGGAGAAGAAAGAAACCCCTCCCCAAAGGACTTAGTAAACACCCTGTCAATGACAAATTCTACCTAATTTACTTTAAAGCAGTTAAAAGCTACTCGGTTCCTTAGCTTATTCAGCATTCACTTATAGAAACAGAGAGCACCAGTGATGCATTGTGCTAAGCACCGTATAAAGCCAAAGCAAAAGGAGAGATACCTGGTAGCTTAGAGAAATTAACTGCACAAAGCAGTCGTGAAGGGAGTTAATTGAAATTTGGGAGTATTGTAAACAAGCCGGAAACTTTCTTCCACAAAGGGTTACGGATCAATGCACTGGAATAAAGCTGCCCCTTGCTCCAGGAGCCTTTATATTCATGCCAAAGATGTTTATTTTTGTCATCCTTAAGTTCCTGACCCCAAGGCCAGAAAAAATGCCCTTTATTGCTTTCCTTGTCAGATGTTCATTAGTTTGTGTAGTTAGGTATGCTTTCACACATATGCACACACACACAAGCATATGCTCATGCATGCATCATGGGCACTTGCATAACATTTGAGATTCCATATTCACCTTAAAAATACCTTGTAGTCACCACTGTAAGAAAAAGACTGTTATTCTAATGTTTCCACAGGGTGATCTTAGTAAGACTATTAAACAGTTGTAATTAGCTGGAGCTTAAAATAAGCAAATGGAGGAAGAAAATTTGCACTGCAGTTAAGTTCGATGTGCAGAATGAGCCCAGACAGCTACAGCATCCCAATTTGTAGAAGAGTGATACTGATTTCCCAGGGAGCAAAAATGCTGCGCCCACCTTTTTTCACTACCTTTTATTGCCCACTCTCCCACCCAGCCAAGTTAAATAGAAAAGGAAGACAGAAGAAGAGGGTAGGTGGAGAGAATACTGCTGGAGCAAACGGTGCAGCTCAAATTCTCCTCATTTTGTATCCCTCTGCCTTTTGACTGGAGATGTGCATGGCTTTTTAAAATAAAAAAGTCATCTTTTTAGAGCACCTGATTGCTCTGCTCTTAAGTGGCATGATTTTTTTTCTGCCTGCTTTCATCTACCTTTCTTATATCAAACATAAATGTGATTCCACCACTTTATCAGACACAGAGAGCTCCTAGTGATACTTTATCAAGACCAAAAAAAAAAAAAAAAGCCAAAACACATTTTCCATATCATTATTGTAACCTCAATAACAGCAAAAGTACAGTATTGTTAGACAGAATTTCAAGAAAAATTATAATTTTTTTCCAGATCATTCTGCAACTATTCTTGCTGCAGAAGCACATGAAACTTTGGAACATATGTGTTTTGCTGAATAAGGATGCTAACGGTGCTGCCAGTACTGATGTGATTCTAAAAGGTGGTGACAGAGTGTTGCTAGTGAATAAAAAATAGACAGGATATAAAAGGCCATGTAACAGGGACTTTGTATAAAAGGAAAAATAAATATCATGTGGAAAATTATTGGGTTTCCTTCAGTTTCTGCCCTCTTTAAGGTAAAATCACATTTACAAATGACAGAAATCAGCAAATGCTCACTGTGTACTTGTGGTTTAATAGAAAATAGAGATGATCCAATATGATCTTCCCCTACCTTTTAAAATCACTGGGTTGTCTTACTGATCATCCATATCTGTAAGAGCATTAGCTCCTAATAATTATAAGCACTCCCAAGGGTATCTGGCATTTGTCTGGAAAGGGGACACTTTACGTACCCATGAGACCTTTTTTAGGTGGTCTCAGGCTATCTGCATAGTGAGAGAGTTTCAGCTGACTGTTTCAGGTGAGGGATAAATTCAGCTGCTCATCAGGAAAGTGAGAAAGGCTCTTTCGTATGTCTCCAAGGCGCTGTAAATGGTCATTGACTGGGAGGCTGATAAAAGGCCAGTATAGAATACAGCTTGCAGCCATAACTGTGGGGAATAGCAGCGTATTCTGAGTGAAGGTGGGTATTATAGGTATCTTCTGCTGTGGGCCAGAGAGACCCACAAACCAGCTGGGGAAAGGAGAGAGGACAATTCAGGGAGGGCATGAGAATGGCCCATCTAGAGAGGCCCAGGACTGGAAATGTGAAGGATCTCCTCAAAGGCAGTTCTGACTCAACCCTTTGGTGTGAAGGTACGAGTAAATGGGAATTAATGTAGAGCAAAATGTGAAGAACTGGAGAATTTTTATTCTACCAAGAATTTCTTTACTGCTGAAAGCAAAGGTCAGGCATCTTCATGACTGGGCTGAGAACTGCACTTAGAGGCTCTGACAGAGCCCTTTTAGAGCAGAACATGAAAGTGCCTGTGCCACTATGGTTGTGTCACATCCTCATCAACAAGTCAGTGCAGGTGACTTTCCCTGAAAGTCTAACAGAAAACAGTTTCATAGGGACATGCTTTTGCAGAGCTGTCAAAGTTTTGCATATACACATTTTGTAATTTTGCCTCCCAACCTCTAATATTTTAGTTATAATATATGGAATGAGTTAGGCTCTTATTTCTGTTCAGACGGGCCTTTTATTACATTATACTGAGAATATTACTGAGTGTGTAAAGATACTAACTAATCCAAAGTGCAAGCTGTAGCTGCTAAATATTTGACGACAACAATAGGCAGCATTGTTGAGACGAGAACAAACTTAAGGCCAGAGAAAAGGATATTGTAGTGAGATGTGTGACTTACCTCTGCGGTAGTGTGACAAATATAAACTTGGAAGATTATTGTGCAAGAGAGCTAACCAGATAAAGATTTTGATTTTGAGGGTGGAGCTGTGTGCCTGTTTTACAGTTCCACTGAATTAATTGGTCTGACTGAAGGATCAGGATCTAAACTTGACAAAATCCACCAAAAAAAAAAAAACAAAACCAAAAAAAAAAAAAAAAGAAAGGAGTATAACAGGAAAACTAGAAAATTCAATAAATCATTTCAGTAGTATTTTTCTTATTAGTCTGAGATTATTAGGAACGTGACCACCATGGTAGAAGGTAGCAAATTATAAAGAAGGACTGACTGGAGGTCAAGAGATGGGAAGCTCTGCCTAAGCACTGTTGGCTGAGAGATCATGTAATAGCAGGAGAAACAAGATGTGTGCATGAGCAGTGCTGTTCAGAACCTTAAAAGTGATGATGCAGTGAATGTCAATCACTTACATGAAAAGCTATAACCCATTTTCCTTATCATATTCGCAAAAAAATTGTGGAAACTTCATGTTTGCAATCTCCAAGTCCAACCTTATTATACAGGGACTGTCGCACTGAATAAATCAGAACTGTTTAAAACCCTGTAGGCTGTTCGCACAACTCAAGGCCACCTGTTCTTGGTTCTGGTGCCTTCCCGTGACTTGCTGTGAACACAGCATTCCCAAGGTCAGCAGCTGTAAGACTTGGTGGCATGGCTGCCCTCAGTTACATGCAGTTGTAGTCTGTAGATTACATTACTGCTCACACAGTGGCCTTGCAGGCCCTCAGTGAATAAATGTTCTCCACAGATAGCAGCCCTACGTTCTGGGACACTGCATTTATAAAGCAGTCACTTGTTCCACGCTTACTTTTATGTATGAATATATAATCAAGGAGAGAAAGAAGAGTGAAGCAGTTTAAAAGCTACAGTAAGTAAGAGAATCTGTGCCACAGGCAGCAGCAAGGCAACCTTTCCATCTATGTTCCTGAAGGCTTCATTGTAAACTTATAACCTAGGAGAGGGAGCATGTCTGTTAAATGCACTGCCCACAAGTAGGGCAGAAACCACTTAGTTCTTAACAAGTGAATTCCTAACACTGACATTAATTCTGCAGCAAAGATAGATTTTTAGGTTATGTTTTCACTGAAAAGCTAACACAAGAGAGTGGTCATGCCACTAACTATGCCTCCAGCAGAACAGAATGATTGTGCAATATTACCTGAAGGGCAACCAACTCAATTTAAAAACACCATCACGCTTAAAGAAGATGGTTTTTTACTTAATTCTACTCAGACCTGAGTTCAGTTATAACCTAACTCCCAACCTGGAGTAAAAAAGAAGCCTACACTCATGTAAAAAAACCCCTACACTAATGAGGTGGTTTGGTTTTTTTTGTTTTTTGGTTTTTTTTTCCAGAAAATCAGCTTTCACTTGTTTGTACTAGCTGGTATATTGTGAACTGAATATGGAGTCCACCAACTCTTTGTGCTGCTCTCAAGACAGGGGACACCAGCTAGAAGATCCTGGTGACATATGCAAGATCCTTTATTTTTTGAGGAGCAGCTCAGCTCATGTCTCCCCTGAAACCATTGAAACACTCTGTGCAGATAGTCTGAAGCCATCAAAAAGAGATCTTACAGGTGTGCTGATTGAAGTGGCCTTTTCCAGCTGAACAGTTTAGCATCTAGGAGACCTGAAGAGGGGGATTCTATTAGCAAAATAGTTATAACATGTAAAGTTTGTTGATGTGGAAGTGAAAACAGGGAATACATTTATACCTAGCCTAAGAATTTCATAGTAAATATTAAAGATTAGGTACAGTTGCCATATGCTCCAACTCATCCCTTATTACCTCGCCAAAATATCTAACCAATCCTTCTCTTGTTCAGTCTGATCTGGTATGAACGTTGGGTCCCAGTGCATATGTTACTGGCTTTATTGGCGCTATAAAGCTGGCAATTGGATCCAGTCAGATTCATAAGCACTATCTTTCTGACTCCAGAGCATCTGTATACTGTGGGCAGACTGTTCAAAGAACATGTAAACTAATTATGCATCCAAACGGGAAGGAAGATCCATGCCAGTTTAGCATGTGGTTTGTGAAATGCAAATTAAAATAAAAGGTTGAAGATGGGCTTCTGGTTCTGAAGCACCCTGGTGAATGCAAAGATTTCTGAAAGGGACCTCTTTGTCATCAGATCAAATCATTGCCATTATAGCAATCATTGTATCTAGTCCTGAAGGGTGCATAGAGCTCGGTCGTCCTGGGAAGGCTGTTCTATATCCTTGGCAGTCTATTTCTCATCTGGTTTGATTTTTTTATCACCAGAAAATTTTAACCTGCTGCTGGTGCTGCTCATTAATGAAGTTATCAGAGAAAATCAGACCCTTTGAAATACTGCTAATAAACTTCCTCCAGCCCACTGCTGTTCTTTCATCACTACTCATCTATCTGCCTTGGATAGGTCTTCTTATTTGCTTTTAGTTTACCTTTTGATGGCTGGCTTCTCCAACTTCACTGACAGTTTTAAATTTGATTCAGTTAACCAGCGCTTCACATATTAACATAGTTAAGATCTACTGTGTTGACTTTGTCTAGAAAATGCATTATCAGACTACTCTTGCAAAATCTACTTTTGGTAATTTCTTGTTACATTTCACCAATTTTCTCTTACCCCTAATGCCTTTAATGAGCTTTCCTTCATCATTTGTTCTAATAACTTATAAGCAGAAAAAATAGCAAGTTTGCACTTTCCTAAATCACATTTATCCTCTATTGAAAATATCAGTACTACATTTTTCTATTCTCCAAACATATTGTAACACTTCTTACTGAAAAGATTTGTTAAAAATACACTATTGAATTTGTAAGCTCGTATGGCCTTTCTATCGAAACTGGCAGAAAGTATCTATACCCATCTTCTTTGCATTACCCTCTAGCTTTTCCCTGCTAGTTTATAGCAGAGTCCTGTTTTGAAAAGTAAAATGTCTTTGTGGTACTAAAGGCATCATGCCAAAGCTCTTATTTTCTTCTTACTGTATGGAACCCTGGGTATTTTTGTTCTCTTTTTAGTTGGATTGTTGAAGAACCTTTTATTATTTTAATATATTTCTCAAATCCTTTCTCATCCCTGCACTTTTCGAACTCTGAAACAAGTGCTTCTTTGCTAATCAGTCCTTCCTCCCTTCTGAATATGCTTTCTGCTTGTTCTGAAGTGCCCTTCGAGAAGTAGTCAGCCAACCAGGAGATCTGTACCTGCAGGTTTCTTAACCCCTGTGTTGTTTGGAATATAAATTCTAGACAGTTTTACATCCATCAACGGGGAGGAATTTAAATCTTCCTTCACATGCAAGTCCTGGCATCCTCAGCCTGATTGTTAATACTGAGCGATTTCTTTGGTTTATCAAAGTTTACCAAAGTTCGTCCTTTTGAAAAGGAATACATTTTAAATAAAATTTTCTTGATCTTTCCATGTATTTTTGTCATCTATGAATACAAAATGAATCATCTCTTTATCAGACAACCCAAGATAATTTTCCATGGCCAGTTTTTCTATGACAGCCTCGCTCATAACCACCTCCTCTTGATTCATGGACAGTTTGACCACCAAAATTAAGGAATCTTTAATAAGCAATCATCTTTGTTCTGAAAGATTTGACACTGCAAATCATTGGCTCACAGGTAGCTCAGCAGCGTGCTTTGATGTTGAGGGGAACCGTGAAATAAGAGGAATGACTCAGCTGTCAGATTTAGGAACTCCTCTATTTTCTAGGCCATTTGCTGGAGCTTTTTATCTCTAATAGCGTACCACAGATTAGGCATTTTGTTGTCAGAAAGGGAATGCATAAGGCGGTGTATTTTTCTATTTGCACTGATTTAAAAGCTGAAAACGGGTGTCTATTTCAGCTAACTATTTCAGCTTTTCAATACCCAAAAGTGAATCTTAGTCCTCCTAGTGAGAGCTATAAATTTAATTATAATTCATTAATTTATTTTTTATTATTATTTGTGACTTGCCTGGATAAAATATTTCTAAAATACAGTTGAAATTCTTGATTTGATAAAAGCACCCTGTTAGTTATAAATGGATAAAAGGTTCAAAGTGGTGATTTAGAATATTGACAAAAACTTCATATTACAATTGTGTTTGCAAACTTTTATGAGAATATCACAAACCTACAAAATTTAATCAACCTTAATTCATATACATGCACCCATGAGTTTGTTTCTAAAGCTATGAATACATGTGGTAAACAAGGGGTAAGGAAACACCAAATATTTCCTTAGAGGTCAGTTTAAATAAAAGATAAAATGAGCTCCTCAGACGGTTATGTCAGAGAATCTCAGCAAGATGAATTTAAAATATCTTTTAACTCTTCAATGATGTTTAACTATTCAGAGATATTTAACTTTACTAGCTGGTACTCATTAAAACATTATCTACCTGCTCTTCCTGCTATAATCCAAGATGCATAGGTAAGTTATGAATTAAACATTAATAGTATGATTTAATTTTACAGAAATGAAAACAGTTTTTTTTCCCTACCAAAAAAAGGCCTCTATAAACCACATGTAAAGGCTACTGAAGTCTGATTCTTCTCCGCTTTTCTTGGTGTAACTGTTCAAAACAGGTGTAAAGTATGAAACCAGCATGATAACATTTAGTGTTCCCTTTGCACTCTCTTCACAGTTGATCCTGCAAGATGCAAGGATTTGGATAATTTGAGTTGTAGGAGAAAGGGATGAGTTAAAAAGGTAACTTTTTCTCTGAGGAGAGCAAACATAAGGGAGAGCCCTTGAGTTAAAAAACAAAGACTTCTTTAGAGAGACTGACGGTCAATAGCTGCCAAATGGTATCATATATATCCCACATGCATATTTGGCAACAGGGTTGTAACTAATTCTATAAAGCAAAATGAAAATGAAAATAGAAAGTTAAAAAAAAATCTTTATCAAACATCAGATAATCTGCTGCTTGAAGGACAGGTCTATTAATGTGAGCATCAACCCTGCTTTCTCCCTGTTCTTTGCATCAGGAAAAAATCCCAGCCAGTGTCAGGCTAACTATGATCCATCGACCTTTGCAGTTCTCCTCCTGTTCCCTTATGACCACGCGTGTTTTGCAGTACTGGAGCTGAAAGTAATCAGTTTAGCACATGACTAAGATTTGATTATTTTTGTTTTACATAGGCTATAAACCTGTCCAATCTGCTTTAAAAATCCTTTCAGTGTTCAATTCACTTAGCTTTCACTGAATTGAATTCCCTGCCTGAAATATATGAAGCAACTGGGGTTAGAACAGGGGAGTAATTTTTATTTTTTCACTTTTAAATGCAAAGCTTTCTTACTTTCTGGGAACAATTCTTCATTAGAAACATGGGATTTGGTACAGAGTTTCCCCTCGGCATTGTCCCTGAGATTTTTAATCACGTACCGACCTAATATTACTTCAATGGATTGTGTGTGATACCCCTTTGCGGTTTGGTCATGGTCTCTTGCTGGCTGGCACTGGTGAATGGGTTACGCGCAGCAGCTGCTGGTTTGGCAGCCAGTTTCTCTTTGAGGAGATGGTAACTGTAGGGCAATGCATGCCCAGTAAAACAAACTAAAATCATCAGGGGATCCCTAAACGAGAGCCTGCTATATTGAAAAAGAGGCAGTTTCTAAATAAACTCTAAAAGCATTCTAGCAGCCAGGATGCAAGTGGAAGCTGTCTTCCTTTGGAAGTTTACATAATCATTTAATTTAATCCTTCCTGCGGTGTTTCCCAGCCACTGCTTTAGTTCTTTGATCATAACATGCTAGGACAAATGTCAGGAAATATGAGTCTACAAAGTGATGTAAATCTTGTTCCCCATCGGAGATGTGACTATGAGCATTATCTTCATGGTATTTTCTTTGTCATGTATTCTGCTCTTCTTTTTTTCCAGTCTGTGATGACAGAGAAAAGTAATGGCTTTCAAGCTAAAACCCAAAGTTATCTAGTATTCCGACCCTGATTAAGACAGTTTTAGCTTGCATTTCTAAGTGAGGAAATGCCATATTAGCATGCATATTATCTGTAAGGTATGTTATAGTGTGGTATTTATAATAAGTCATGGCTTTTGGCTTTCATATTGTTTTGAATTTGCTTCAGCTTCATCGTCAGCATGTGTGATGAGTCAAACATCACCAGTCAAATATGGCCATTTCTTGCCTTTCAGTAGCTTTATGGTCTTATAGGCTTTTTGAATTAGACTGAATGAAAAAAAAGTCT
The DNA here is from genome assembly GCF_949628215.1 of Phalacrocorax aristotelis. Classification (NCBI taxonomy): domain Eukaryota; kingdom Metazoa; phylum Chordata; class Aves; order Suliformes; family Phalacrocoracidae; genus Phalacrocorax; species Phalacrocorax aristotelis. Next base: position 175,369,672 of record NC_134276.1, on the reverse strand, counting down.
TGAAAATGATACATTTATATCTACAAATACACAGAAAATAGCATCAAATAAAACTTGGACATAAAGACTTTTTTGGTTCTTTTAAACTTTGCATTTATTGATTTAAATACAAAAATAAGACAGAGAAAGAAACTAAGAAGCATTCTATTACTGTGGTAGCATATATTTTATATCCATTTAGCATTTAATTGATTACACAGCACAGTTGAGGGCATTACACTAAAGGGAAAATACTGGTGGAATGTAGAAGACACTAAAGAAAATATTTTGTTACTGCTAATATTTTGGCGTCTATTAGGTAAGGAGTTTTTCTTTTGTCATTGGAGCCCTAGCTTGCTTTTAAATAATGTTGCATTACTCTTTTTAATAACAGCATCTATTAAAGATATTGTTATTAACAACATCTATTGAAGACATTAAGTCTCTAGCATTAATTTAATGGAAGTATTCCAATGGCATCTATTATATGTTCCCAGTTAAATTAGCACGATGGTCTTTTAATGGATGTTTTAATAGACATTATTAACCAGAATATTATAAAATTAAAACAGAACTCAATGGGTTCTTTGAGTTCCTGTTGTAATGTTCTGTGAAGTCGCTAATTCTGAAAAATAACAGCATATATATTTTTAATTTAATTCAACGGCATTTGGCAAGAGCTAAAACATGAACATGCCTTTATACGGCAGGAGTAAAGACAATAATTCACTGAATTAAGATGTGGCTGATCTAAAACCTATCTTACATTTTGATCCTGTGGGTCAAATTCTTTAAGAAAAGGTTCTTTAAAAACATTTGTGCACCAACAGCCATGGTCATGCTTTTTCTTCCCCACTGATGCATGTGATGTGTTGAATTTCCTGCTGAAATCAGCTCTGAAAATAATAGGGAGCCCATTTCTTCAGAGAAAGAAGCATTCTTTTTATAAACTACCATTTCTCGTATTTTTAAAAAAACTCATTTTCTCTTGTTAGTTTGTGAAACTACACAGTGGGTGTGCATAGTAAGTCTCAGTTCCAGCTGGGCTACTTCCACACCAGATTCAAACTGCGAAGTATTGTAAAACTCAGTAGATCACAGATCTGCCCATTAAGCTCTCATTTTGGTCAGCAAACATCTAGTACACAGGCAGCAGAATTTGAACTTTCTCCTTATTGATTTTCTATTTGTGAGCCACATTCCTGAAAGTACATATTTTATCCATGGAAAATGTTATTGTTCTCATCAATGAAGAAGGCCATTGGTCATCATCTTTTCATTTCAGCAGCAATTATGATGAATTCCCATTTTCTCTTCTGATCTTCTTCATTCTGATGTGGGAATGTGGGAGAGAAGACACCTGTCATATATTTAAAAACCTCAGATAAAAGTGGCTTGTATAACCAGTTAGCTGACATTTTGAATATGTCAATATCTCTTACATTTGGGTGGACCTTTTTCTGGAACTCTCTGAGTTTCTGAGTCCTATATAACCAACCCTCCACGAGGCATTGTATAACATCTCAGGGTTAGCTGAAAACTTTTCTTTTAACTAAATGACTTGAATCACCAGTATTTTCTCTGAAATCCTGATGGTCTTATTTGCATACAAATCTGTCGTTTCACGCAACAGAGAAAGCTGGCAGACCTAATACAAATTTCCCATTGGATTTGCTTGAGAGTATGAATCCCACCTTCACTGAAGAAGGACTAAGCAAATCCCTTCCCATCTAACAAAAAGATTTGTCAGAATGTGCAAATGAAAGTCTCTGCTTTTCACAAAGCTCTCTTGCTACCTGCCTATATCCATCTGGGCACTTTGTGATAAGGTCATGCCCATATGTGAACAAATGGTGGTTGCAGGTTATCTGTGGGCTTTTAGAAAATATGTGCAATAAGCAAACAAACTACAAAATGATAAAGTTATAGTCTGGAAGTGGCAAAGCAAACACATATAATGAGAAGACAAAGCGGTTTGTTGTGTTTTTTAAATAGCCAACCTTTTAAAGGTATGTCTTAAACTAATGTGCCCGAAATAATTCTTTGATAAGTGGGAGAAACATTTTTCCTATAACAATGAACTTTACTCTGCATTCTCTAATGATGTGCAGAGAAGCTTTTGTTGAAAGAACCTGCCGGGAGGTTCTTTCAAGAAAAGAAGATGCTTTTATTTATAATCTCCAGAATTCCCAAAATGCAACAGGGTACAAACACACTTGAAAGCAGACTTTATAATAATATGAGAAAAAGATGCAAATGCCTGCTGTGGTGAGCTGGTTTGATTATACCATAAAGCCCTTTAAAACTGAGTTTAACATGTCTTTTGAGAGAAAAAGGAAAGTTAAAATAGGCCTTCATAATAGGCCTATATGAGATAGGAAGAAGCTGGCTACCACTTGTGCCAGTTTGCCTGTGCTTTTTATTTTAGTTTGGATGAGAGTAGCTCACACTTGTAAATCCAGGGAGAGAACGAAGTAAATACAAGAGTTCAGTATTTCAAATAGGTGATGAACTTCTAAATTTCCATTTAACAGACTTTCCCCTTAAGAAAAGAAAAACTGCTTCAGGCAAATTCTGCTGCCCCTGCAGTCTGGGTACAAGTCCTCTGTCTTCTCTCCCTCCTCTATTTTCCAACCTTGGACCTGGGAACGGAGGGTAGGGCTGTGATTAGGGTAGGCATCAAGGGGGAGTGTGGACCCTGCATCTGAGATGAATGTCCCCAGTTCCTTCTCCATGTTTCTTGGCTCCATCTCTGGGACCATACAGAACATCTTTGCAGTGCCAAGGTGAGGGACGGTCCAGAGTTTCACAGAAGTGCCAGCTGGACTATAAAAATCCTATTTAGCAAAGCTTTTGATGTCATTCACTTACTAGAAAGGAATGGGTCTGTTGAAACTGAGAGTATTCCTGGAACTGTCACATGGCTTAGGACAGGCACAGGAGCATGAGGGGCCGAGTACAAGTGCCTCCTCTGTGAGGCATGGAAGAAGCTGAAACCCCCCCATTCAGGATTTGTTTAAGTGAAAAATGTTTGTTGGATAAGGGATGCCGACTTCTTGGCTTGCTGAGCAGGACACTTGCCCGAAGTGCAGATGACCCAGATCCCATTTTCAGTTCCAATTCCAGCTGCAAGCTGGATGGAACAGAGACTTGAACTTGCAGACTCAATTCCCAAGAGACCACCACTAACTTAAAACCTAGTAGTTAGAAGAGTTCCTGGGATTTTTTTAATTTTAGTTTTGTTACAGGGATACCAAATAGGAGCCCACGATTACTTTCAGCTCTAGTTTCATTGAAACAAATACATTCCTACAGAATTTGATTTAAAACGGATTGGCATTTTCTGCCAACATCAATGGATCAAGAATATTTTTGGGAGCTACACTAGAGGAAGATTATTTAAAAGAAGACAAATTGGAAGGGTAAAAGAAGAGAATGGCAATGCATCAGAGAAAAGGTAGATAAGCCAAAATAAAGTCCTATTTGGAAGGGAAACAAAAACTTGTCTTCCCTTTTAAAAATATCTCCAAAGCATTCCTGGTTGGATGCCTGTTCAGCTTATAACTACATGGCAAATAGTAAGGACCAGTGAGCACCAGATCAGAGAAGGAGCTCTTTTTTAATTCACTGAGTTATCAAAGTCAGTTTTGAATCCAGAAAGCTGAACTTATAACCAGAAAACCATCAGAGCCCATTTTAGGATACAGACCCTTGATGCCTCATGTAGCCAACAAAGCTTCTGACTTTTTCCTCACCTTTTTCCTTTTACACTTTCTGAAGTAAAGTTTATTTATGTAAGTGCCCTTTTGTCTTCTATACCACCCTCAGGCAGAGCAGGATTCTTTTTTATTGCACTGACATTGTTTTGCCCAGAAGTTTCAAAATTATTCATCAAGGAGACAAACCTCCTGCTTTGTTCCTTGAGCAGATGTGCTGATGTGTTTGTTTTCCTCAGAATAACAGATTTACTCTTTTGAGCAAATCACCTGATTTGAGAGAAGAAACATACCTTCCAGTAACATCTGAGCTAAAGAGGTTAAATTTTTTAACCATGAGGTAATATAATTTGGTTAGAGTGAAGGAGGGAAATACCGAAAGATAGAGCTTTTTTCATCTCTCTTGCTTTATTCAGATACAAAACAGTCTAAATGTCTAACCTTGCCTGTCTTCCAGCTCTGAGATCTCATGGGTTTGATGTCAAATTGGCTTCTTGTAAAGCCTGCAGGACTGGAGCCACATCCCACTTCAACTGCAGCTACTGACATGATCTAAACGACCACTGTAGAACAAGCTTGACGGATTCTTGTATCACTAGGAGATGGGCAGCGTCCAGTTCAACTCACAGATAACTTGTGGCAAAGTGAAATGACTGCATAGGAATCACAAAGGCCAAGAGGTTAAGAACTGTTATGGATATTTGCAAACCCAAGAATATGAAAACACCTACAGTCAATTGTTTTTAACAGATTCTGTGCAGATTCCTTAGGAGTGTATGAATTCTAGACCCAATTAACGTGATAATAATCCAAATAGTTAAGAGACATAAGAACAGGTCACTGAAACGGTGAAAAAAACCTTAAACCAGGAAAAGCTCTGGAGTTCTAAACCACCAGAAAGCAGACACATTTACTGACATGTAACAGGAGAGGTATAGAAGAAAATCTTACACGAAAAGCAGTTGACAAACATAAAAATGAGCCTTCTGGCTTGAGTTAAAAATTTATCTTTTCATATAAAGCAGTCGCATCAGTTCAGCATATGCCAGAATGTCTGGCACGTTCATAACAAACTATTAAATTACAAAAGAAGCTGCTGCACCTAAGAAAATCAGTGCATGTTAGTGAGATGATGCTGCTGCCATAGAGGATAAGGTGCCCCCTGGGAAGGCCTCCTGGGAAATTTCAAGAATATACATAGTCATCTTGATGATTATCAGATGAAATCCTCTTAAGTGGTATTAGACAGGGATTCAGTCTGAGGTACCTGTTCTGTACTATTAGTTTTACCTGTACGGGATAGTATTCTGGGAAGAGTGGAACGATTTTCTGACTGTTCAGGGAAGATGCTACTATTGCCACTACTTTCTACTAGTCCTCTGTTTTGTTTAGAAGCTGCTGTAGCCTTTACTAAGGATCTTAGAATACTGGCTGTTCAGTGTTTACCTTAAAATAATGAATATGAGAGCAGGAAAAAGTTATTTTGTGTCTTTGGAGCAGCCAAAGGTCAAATGATTTTTTTGTTCATCTTTCCTTTCCTTTCTAATACCCATTTGTTAATAGTTCAGTAAATGTAAATTCCTGTGTATTGTCATTGTGACTGGACTGCAGAGGATTTGAGGATGTTTAGTTTCGCCAACTGCAAAAATTCAAACAAAAGATATCAAACCCTAAATCCCAAAAGACTGGCTTGAAAACAAAATTTAAAAAAATATATGAATTTGTGGTTCATACTTGCTCCTGCGTTATTTGACACTTGGGTGCTGTTTTTTTCAGGCTGTACTGCATAATGTTTTTAAGCTAGTCACAAATGCAAACTGAGTAAAAAATAAATCTGAAATCTTCATTAAACCCTGAGGCTCAGAGTGGAGCTAGAAAGAGTGCTCAATGTCAAGACAAACTGAGTTGACTGAAGCAAAATTTTTATTTCCATTTGCTGTCTTACTATGAGTAAATTACAATAGCAATGCATACCATTTTTAAAAAATGGTGCATTTGAAATGTAACAAATAAATTGAGTGTAGTACATTAATTTTGATTTGGAATGTAGTTTAAGCTGCATGACTCATGTCATGTTGCATCACTCCACATAACTTGTTTCCAAAACAACTTGTTTTCTGCAGTGATAATATACATCTTTTGGGGGACGGTCATTATTACACTGACTTGCAAATTGTCACTGTGAAAAAGACAGCATCTGAATTCTGTAAATATATATCCAAGTACTTAAATCCCAGCTACATTACATTGATTCTGCCATTTCTTCTTCTGATTTGAAAGAGAAAGATCTGCTTTTAAACATAAGCAGACTGGCTTTCAAACTACAAGCTATGAATTATTGAAAAACAAAAATGGTAGAAGTGAAGACTGAAATCGTGGTGGAATCAGAAAGAAGGGGATATGCAGAACAAACATCAGAAACATATGGATGCCAATGCAGAACAGTTATGCTAAATATGTTCTAGTGATATAATATGACTGGCATTTTAATAACAGAAAACATCTGAGAGTTAGTATATGAGCACGATTTTATGTGGTTCTAGCCCAACCCAGGAGCTACTGACAGCTGCTGGGAGAGGCTTCATGCAAATCATTTTTTAAAACTGAATCTTTTCTGATTGATATTCATGTTACATCCATTACAGCAGATACTGTTTGAGGAGGGCACAGCCCTCAAGTGAATGTGATTTCTAAGCTTCCTACCCAAGACACTGGGTGATGGAGTGGGGTTAGGTTTACTCTCCCAAGCCCAGAAGCAGCTGGATGTTGTATCACCTGGAGCCCTGCCTACACCCCACAAACACAACCTCGACAAAACTGTGCTAGTCAGGGCATCCTGGCACAGACACAGCTATAGCACAGAAACATGAATCTACAGTGTACCCTCCTCCACCTCCCTACCGTCTTGCATTTCTACTGCAGTTTCACTGGGAATCTGCCGTTTTCAGATCATCTACCTTTCTTCAATTAATTAGAGACTGAGCATCAAAAAGAGCACTCGATTCTTAGGTAAATTTGACCTTGTGTAAAGCCATGGCTGTTTCCCACTGCATGATGACCTTTCTCTAAGCACACATCTCTGCTTGGAACAGTGGTTCCAACTCTTCCTCAGTTTTAACAGCAAACTGGTTCTGCCAAGATAACAGCCAACCTGAATCCTTGAGATGTGAAAACAAGTGAAACCATTTTTAGAAACAAGAGTTTTTTGCTGCTACAAGCAGTGGTTTTCATTTGAGCTGCTTTGGATTTTAAGAAAAAATTGCTGTAAAGCAAAGTATAATAATACAGATGTAAAATTTCTTCTAATTTTAATGTAACCATTGGTTTAAAGCTGAAAGATGCATTAACGGTGTCTGTCAAGGGGATACCAAAAACTATAAAGGCAATTTCTAGAAAGGAAGCTGACATTCGACAGCTTCTGTGCAGCCGTATAGGCTGACATTAAATTAGGCTGCTAGAATAGCACGTTCGAGTGAAGGGCCAGTATTCTTGGGGTCAATGCCATCAAGTGAGTATATAAAGAACCAGAAGCTGATTTAGGCATTTAACGAAAAGGTTTGGATCAGATAAGTTAGGATAGTCAAAGATCAAACTAGGTTCACACTCCTAAATTAGTACTAATTGGAAAAGTGTAGGTTCTATTAAACCACCTTGAGACCATTAAAATGTCCAAATGGAAAACAATAAGGACATGTTCCAAAACTGTCAGTCATCTTGTATGCAATGTATTTTTGAGTAGTTCAGTAATGCAAAATTTAGGCTAAATAATGCAATCTATGTAGAGTGAGTCACATATAGGAAGCCTAGTTCAAATGCAATCTAAATATTACACATGGTGTTAGGGAAGGAAAATGGAGGAAGAACTTCAGAGAACTGGGAGTAAAACAATACAGTTAAATACAAAGAAGACACGGAAATTAAATTTAAAAAAACCAAAACACAACCAAAACCCTGTACTCCCACAGCCAAACAAATCTTTTACACTATGAAGAACAAAAGCCAGAAAATATCTGAATTACCTTAATTTAAATGAAAATACACGTTTACTTAACAATTAAAAATAGATATGGGTTCAGTTATGAAGAAGTGGAAAGAGAACCGGCCATAAGCATCCTCAGGTTTCAGATTACCTGGGCTTTTTCACCAAGAGCTTCATTTTACAAATTCAAAGTCACAAAAGTCCCAGATTCCCATGATATCTGCACAGAGATCTTGGAACGTCATTATCAGCATAGTCATATGTGAATGCAATTGATTACATGATTGAAATCAGAATGTACTTCTGGAAACCTTCCCAGAAGTTTATATTAGTGGATTCTGATTCTTCTACTTCAGGACTGTAGCATTACACGATGCATTAGAGGTTGAAGGCACAAAGCAAAGAAAAGATTTAATTACACTGTGGAACATTATAAATATTATGGCAAGGATAGAGAAGTCAAGATAAGAAACCAAAGATAAAAAAAAAAAGATGAGAAAATCACCTTAGAAATTACATCCGGAGGCAGAGGATATTGATGATGAATCGTAATAATATTTGGTCTCAGATAGTGCTGATGGTTCCAGCAAGAGCTGCAGAGGTTATGTTTATCATTATATCAGTCACATCTCTGTGGCTTATTAGGAGAGTTCTAATTCAGCCAACTCTCCAACTCTGGCTCAGGTGGTATGAACCGAAGGCAAAGATTACTCTGTTTTACTTTCTATCATGGAAGAATGTATCTGACACATTTTTTAACTGGAAGAAAAAATATACACAGTTTTCTGGAGGAAAAGTACTATAGAAGGAACTGTTACTGAAGTTGTATTAAAAACATAGTTCTAGAAAGTGAAAGACTCTTTCATATTTTAAGGTTGCTTCAGGGTATTCCAGCAACCATTTGAAGTTAAAAAGAATAATATTGGAAAGAGCCTTTTTAATCTTTTTCCAGACAGCACAAAACCCCATCCAATTCCAAAACAAACTTCAATCTCAAAGTATGTTCTCCATGCCAAGAGAAGAGTCTCTTCATTGCTATACTGGCTTTATGACTAGCCTTACTACTGCTGTACTATCCTATTTACTCTATACTGTACTGCTATAGTATATATACTTTCTACTATACTATTACTACTATACTAGCTTTGCTACTTTATTTACTATTTAATTTTACTTTATACACTATATTTGCTTTACCTTATAAAATATACTTTTATTTTAATTTATATTAATTTACTGTTTCAGTTTTACTACTGCTATACTAGCTTTACTACTGCTATACCAACTTTCCTACTGCTTTAGTAGAGGTAAGCATATTAGAAGGCATAGAGTTCATAATACTTCACTGTAGAAAATATAGGAACCATCGTCCCATCTCAGTATGAATCTGTGCATGACAGCTTGGAAAAGAAGTTTCCAATGTATGATGAGAAGGTAGAAAGAGTAAGTAAGGAAAAGGTGCTGAGATACCTGTTCTAAGGTTGGATTTCATGAATGAACATGAAAAACATAAGTATAGATCTAGATCTACAGCAGAAGATGTATAAATATACTACATATACTTCTGCAAAGGTGATTCATGGACTAAGTCTGTGCACCAGCTGCATCCACATTGCTGCAATCTGTAGAATGCATCAAGGAGGCACATTGTGTCCCACATCGGTTTCCCCTGACTAAAAAATCTTAGTAGTTATAGATCATTATAGACCATTATTTTGTGTTTATTAACACTCCATACATGTTTCAAACCCACGCTGTAATTGTCCCAAATACAGGTGTGCTCTCTGCTTCCCAAAGCCCACAGTGCATCACAGCACTCTGAATCTGCTCTGCAGACATCCTTCTTGTGAGCGGTCATTCACTCCAACTCCTCCACAAGAAGAACCAGGACAGAATCTGTTAAGCAAGTCCTAACCCCCTACCAGGGTAGACTGGGTCATAGCTACATCTGAGTGCAGTCCACCTTTTGCTGTCTGGCAACTTTGAACAAATGAAATTAATTCCGACTAGTGGAACAACATTCCTCTCCAGGCCTGTAACAGTTGAAAGCAGGTTTTCAGGATGACAGTGAATTTCAGGACAAGAATAATCATATTTGCCCAGTGTTTGGCCTTCTCCTCTGAAGCTCCTGATCTAAGAAGGAAGTCATTACCCCTTCAAGTTTAGTAATTCTTGGTCATTAGTTTGAGCTAGAAGTATCTTCTGTCAAGATCATAGAGACGTACACAGACCTCCTGTGTATCATCCATGACTGAATGGTTTCAGAGGAATGCCTATGCCCCTCCAGAACCAGGCATTACACAGCTTCCCCAACTTTTCAGAGCCATAAATGGTGTTCATATCACCATCTGATCACTACGCTAGGAGATATAGCCCTGTAACAGGTGGGATGGTCATGGCCCCTCAGAGGCTGGCTCATGGCCTCCCTGACACCAATCTCATGAAGAAGCTGTGGAAAGCTGCCCCATTTTTGGCTGCTTCTAATCAAGGATGGGCAGGCACACGCACAGCCTTTCGGTTCTTCAATTTATAGCTCTGACTCTGAACCATGAACATGAATCAGCACCGTGTCCTTGCGGCAAAGAAGGCCAACTACATCCTTGGCTGTATCAGCAAGAGAAAAGCCAGGACGGCAACAGACTCTTTCTATTCAGTACTGGTACGGCCACATCTGGAGTATTCTGTTGGTTTTGGGCATTGCAGTACAAGGAAGACACTGACATCTTGGAGTGAGTCTAGTGGAGGGCCACCTAGATGGTTATGGAACCTTCCTCCTTCCAGACACATAGAACTTGTCTGAGCAAAGGCCTGAGGAACCCGTTCTATCTGGATCTGTTTTGGGCATGTGCTTGGAGCAGATGACCCCTAAAGGTCCCTCCCAATCTAAGTTATTTTATAAATCCATGACTACATGTTATTAGCAGTAAACCCTCCTGACTATGAAATTTAGCACCTGGACACAACAAATCTTTGTTTTCACATGGTACTCTAACTAGCACCAGAAACAGAACGCCAAATGGATCATCTGCATACTACAAATACAGCTCTTTGTAGTATGGTAGTGAGGGTTAGAGGTCCTTGCATAAGGGTACATAGGTTGCTGGGATCCTTTTGGAGGACTAAAAGCTGCCCAGACACGGTATGATAGCATCCATAGTGAAGACAGCCAAAACACGCCAAAAGCATCACCTAGTCTCTGTGCTCATGCTATGACATGCCTTTTCCAGGACAGCCCTTGAATGTCTTCACCAACATACAGGCAGTACAGAAAGTCAGTGGACTACGAGTCAGTGGCAAAACCTGGGAGTGCAAAAACACAATAATATTGAAATAGCCACAGTACGTTTGGTCAGAACATTCTTTGTGTTCTGATCATCACTAGAGAGTCGGCGCAGTTTTTCAGGGCTGATCTGTGACCGCAGCACGAGACTGCCCAACTCTGGACAAAGGTGAATCTATTGCCATTGTGACTCCTGTAATCTATTGCAGCTCAGCCTGCAGAGTACAGTGTGTCACAGTAAACGAGACATTAGACTGTAATTAAACTGGCAATTAAACTGTAAATAACTTCAGCAAATAACCTTTTTTCTTCAAAGAAAACTGTCAAGGTTTTTTTTTAGGAGAAGTGACTACAGGAAAAATCAACTGAGTTCCATTTAAATTAGAGTACAAGGGAAGGCAAACTAATATAAATCTTTTGGAAAAAGTCAAACGTTGACATTTTTATGAACCCCTGTACGACAAAAATGGCATGACCAGTTTCCTTAAAAAAATCAATTTGGTCAGAGATAAAGCTTAATAACTTTCAGAGGGAAAGCCAAAGTGAAGAGTTAGTTAATAAAAAATCTTAGCATTGAACAGGCCTTTTTAAACTTAGGAGGAATGACTGTTGCTCTGATAAATCCCTTCTAAATCCCCTTCTAATAAATCTGCAGGTTATTCTGCAGGTACCTTCATATTTATGAAGGAATAATGATTATAACGCTTTCTGTGATCATGATGGGGAAAGTGTGGGTCATAGATTCCAGCAGAAGGAAGAAAGTTAAGGCATGAAGGAGTCCACTGTAAGTCTCCGAATAACTTAATCTAGGCTCTCATCTTTAGAAAGAACATTTTAATTTAGAGTTCCAACATCAAAGACCACATGAAATCACCATTTCTTTGAAAATCCGCACTTAAGGACAGGAAGATATGGGCCAAAATCCTTAAACTAATTAGTACCCAACACTCCTCTGGGCTGAACTTTTTCCTAGGATCAAATTACTGATCTTATGCTAGCAAGCTCTTAGTCCCACTTCAGTGTGGGCAAGGATGAGCTTCTAGTGATGAAAATCTTTATACTTTATCATCTCTGTCCTAAATTGCTTTTTAGTCTGTTTTCATTCCTTTCTTTTTATTTTTTCTTCTCTCCGTTACATAACATTCCTGACTAGTTGCTTCTGTTCACATACAAACAAGAATTAAAACCAAACCAACAACCTAGTGAGTTTTCCATTCCTCAGCAGGAAACCATCTATTATTGTGTTTCATCATCAGTCATAATTCTGACTTCAGCCTTTACCTCCATCCCTAAAAGAAAAGGAACAATCCTGTTTCTTGCAGAAACAGGTTCTAATGTCAAGGGTGAAGAGGACAATTGTGATTGTCCAGATCATTTCTCACTTAGGATTGACAATATTATGGCAAAATATATTCTCAGGTGAACAGGAAGGACAGTGAAGAAGGGAGGTAAGAGGACTAGCAGCTGAAGAGGTCAAAAGCAAAAAACTTGGAAGGTGATAGGGGATTCTCATTCACAGATTTGTGACTGGCTGGGACAAACGATCTTGCCCCAGACTAAGTAAGAGCGACTGAGTAAGGAAAAAACTATGTCCCCAGCGTGCAGCTGGAGTCTCTGTTCCCTTAAAGCTTCATATTTAAACTCAGGACTGGAATTAAAATTATGCATTGCTACATTAACTTCTTCAAGTCTCTAAGATAGCTTGATTTATAGAAGATAGCAGCCTTGGAAACTGTGCTTTTAAGACAGCAGGTCTTAGTACAGATTTATACCTGTGTAACTGTGACAAGAATTAGGTTTACTGGGTAGAATTTATTTTTTCTTTGCCTACATTTTTAAAAATCAAGAAAGTCTTTTCAATTTCATATTAACATATTGTAATGATTAAAAATTCAGCTTTGACTTGGATAAATATCTATCAAGGTTTGCAGAAGAGCCATTACCACTGACCTTATCGTCTTAACAGCATTTTTACAGCCAGAGCGCTCTATTCCCTTCTTATACTCATGTAATTTGAAGGCTGTGGCATATGCTATAGAAAAAGCAATATGGGAAACAAAACAAGCCTTTTAGTTTGCAAACAAAATGGTCCTGCTGACAGACAGAATTGCCAGAGGTAACTAGTTCACCATCTTGCATACTGGCTAAAACATAGCTCTGAAGAAACGAAAATTAAAAATCCTTCTCTCCTAATTATATTAATGACATATAATTTCCAGTTCATTTAGCCATGTGTTTTGCAAGCTTTTAGGCTCAACAGTAGTTTAACTATCAGAATTTTACAGTGACTGCATTTCTGTAAGAGAAATAAATACATTTTTAAAAAAGGACAGAAAATATTATGAAATGGTGACTACTGTAAAAAAAAAAACCCTGACACTTCTATGGTTTGGCATTTTAAGTATAAATACCAGGGTAATCTCACTGTGCCTCTGAATTAAATGACTGTGTGAGCTAAATGAAAACAAACTCCCTTGAAACTTTATTTATCAGGTTACTGATATTTAAAAGGATTTTCTGAAACTTAAAATACATTAACTAATTTCTTACTCTAGTAAATCTATCCCATTTTTTCTTCCCATGGATGTTCTTGGCCTATGCTGCATAGAGACATGGTAGCACTTGTCAAGCTTCATGGCTGGGCTGGCTTTTTGGGTGATCTTTGTCATACATCTGCTGCATGCTGAAGGTTTTGTGGACAGCTCAAATCAGAGACATGAAATTCAGGAAGCCTGAAGCCATAAGGTTTTACCTGCATTTCAGCGATATATTCTAATACATATATTCACCCTCACTCCACTCTCAGGTTGGTGTAAATATAAGCATATTTTGCACTTAGACAGGCAATTCATTCGAGCCTCTCCAAATGGAGTTATCCCTATCCTGTATTGGAGACAATGGAATAACAAGGGCATCTCTTATGTACATTGTGACAATCACGCGTATTCATTTGAAAAGACCTTGTTTAATTCTCAACCTCAGAGGTAGCGCTGACTGCAGTTACACAGCTCTTCCTCCTGCTTTGTGAAGGTCAGCTCCACAAAATTACATTAGAAGTCCCTCTTTCTGTTCTTTTTATTACACAGTCATCCACGTGATGCATACGCTCAGCAGTGATCAGAAATTTTACACTGGGGAAGCCATAATTAATGCTTAGCACCATAGGGTAGGATTGGAATCTAACAAAATCTGGGCTCTGGAAGCTACAGTTCAGTAGTTTGCCATTTTATATACTAGATTCTGCCTGAAAAGAAAAGCAGGAATTCAGTCCAGTTCATCCTACTCACACTGAAAACGCTGTTTTTCCGGAGTACCACCCAGAGTACCACTTTGGAGAAAACTGACGTTCAAAGAAAAGAGGAAGAATAGGGATGCAGAGCTGTCAACCCAAAAGAGAATCCCTGAACTAGGGGCACCATCTACAGGGGAACCGACTGACACTGACTCAGATCTGTCCTTGCATTACACAGCTGACATCTGTGCAAAACATGTGCAGGTTGGTTTGACTACACTTGAACACTCCCTCGTACAAGAGTATTTCTGTTTTCATTTACGCTGCCTCAGTGTCCAAGAGGCCCAGGCACACAGCAGGAGCTCTCTGCATTAGCTTCTATACAGATGCAGATTAAGAGACCAGGTCTGCCTAAACAACTTAGGCTACAGATCAAACACAGAAATAATGAAATCAAATGACACATCAATCAGTGGACTAACAAGTTCTTTGACTTTACCTTTGATTTCTAGCTAAACTCAAAACCAAAACAAAACCCCAACATTTGTTCTCCACTCTTTCTATCCAACTCACAGTCTCACACATTGCTCCAAAAAATCATCTTTAAAGACTTACTACGTATGACACTTTTTTTATTTGAGTACAGCTGAATAGTTACTCCAGTATTTATTCATTTTACTGAAGGTTATTTCTCACTTTTGGAACTTGGCTTTCTCACTTTGCTTTCATGCCTTTCACGGTCTCCTGATGCAGGCTTGGCTTCCTGACTAAGAATGTGCCTTCTAAATACATCATCATCAGCCAGTATGTACTGTGGAAACTTCACTGAAATCAAGGGTGGGATGATAGTGCCCTAAAATGGGATTCCAAGTTTTTAATTTTCAGCTGTAAATACCAGCCTTTGGATTTCCAGTCAACTGGGAAAAAACCAAATGAGAGTGGGCATTTCATTTGCTAAAAAAGTTTCAGAAACGTGTGCTTGAACTCATGCAATTGGAACTTCATTTCTCCCATCTCCCTAAGCAAAAGCCAATTCCTTTGCCTTCAGGCAGAGAAACTACTCTCGAAATGAAAAACTTGGGGAGAGAAAAGACCAAAACAAAGGAAAAATAGGAATAAAATAACATGACAATAAAGAACAAAGTAAAAAAAATATTTCCATTAGGTACCTGTGATTTTGTGCAACACAAGGTCAGTGAATAATTTCATCGTGACAGTCACAGTTCAGTCCCTGTTAGTTTACAGTTCTAAACTCTGCCTGATAAGTAAATTAACATGCCACCAATATAATTTGCTCATTTACCTGCTGCTGATTTGCCCTCCTGATTTGCCGTCTTGTACATCTAACTGTGACAGTTGTGACACTTGGCCACACAAAAGGCTGACGTACAAAAGAAAACCGATGGCAGCTTGGCCAGAGCCAGAGCCCTGACTGCTGGTTTTAATGTGCTACAACTGCTGTTGCACCTGAATTTGCTTCAGTTCAGTGACTCTTAGTCTAGTATCTGCTCTTTATACGCCATAAAACTTGCCAGGACAGGCCTGAGAATATTTCGGTTTCATTGGCTTCAGCCCAGGCTTTCTCCTTTTTTATGGGGTGAGCAGGAGTCTTTTACTTTCAAAACGTATTTTTTTATGGCTCATATTGCTTTCTAATCTTGAGGTTTTATCTTGAAGTCACAGTATACAGAGAAGAAAAAATAAAAATTGCAAAGACAAACATTGCATCATTTCTGGTCTTGCTTTTTTATTTGGATCCTTCCCAGGTGCTGCTGTATCTCTGGCTCAGTCAAAGTCTAAATTAAAAACAAGGGATATAAAGGATATAACAGAGTCTAGTCCTTCATTTCTGCTTAGTAGGATTCCTGATGGAACTCCTGAATGGTAGACACTATTTAAAATTCTCTTTTATGCATGAATGCACATTAAAAAAACCAAAACAAACTAGGTCTTGGGTTTAGAACATAATTTATTGTGGATTTTCATGTTTCTTCTTTTTTTCTCATGATAGGATACCTTCTTCCTCCCTGAACACAACTGTGGAAGACATAATAATAATAATAATAACAATAACAACAACAATAACAATGATCATCTGTGTTTCATGAGTTAAGTGGCTAGCATTTGACTAGCACTCCAAGCATTCATCAAACGGCTCCTGAGCTCTTCTAGAACATCCTTGTCCATCCAGGATATGTATGTCATCCCTCAAGTTTCACAGCTTCCTTTGGTTTAATTAACGTCATGCTTGGACAGTAACTACCCATTTCCCTGAGGATGCAGTAGTGGAATAAAACTTGCTCACAGGACTGGGGACCTCCTTCTGTATGAATAAGCTTTTGGGTCTGAAAGGAACTGAAGGAAGTACGTATGCTAGAAGGAATGCAACTTTTGCAGCAATCTCTCCATTGCAAATTACTAAGCTCAGAAAAGATTAGGTAAAAATCTCTCCCACCACCCTCCCAACCCCTACCACACCTGCCCTTTTATTTACTGATTATTTTTTAATTTAGAAGAATAATCATGTATGGAGTACCACAGTCAAAAAGTGACTGCTAGATAGAATTTCTGTTCCTTACTGTCTATACAGAGGGGCACTGGGCTTAAACGATGTTTCTTGCCTTTGCTCAAATACTAAGACAGGGTATGATGTGTCATGCCTCGCGAATGCCAGACTCCCACAGACTTCTGGCTGTGCGGCTGTTAGGAACACAGCATCAAGTCCTCATAACTATTAGCATTGAAATGTGTGGATTTTTTAACTGACCAGATAAATGATCTTAGAGAAAATAGTCCTTGATATCTATTGTATTGGGAGAGAGAGAACAACCATGTCTTTAAATCATACAGGGTAATCTGGGCACAGGTAACCACTTCTGCATATGCACTTTAAATTATGGTGGCTCCTCCTTCCCGTAGCTCAGCAAGAACTGGCATTTGCTTTCCTTTTCCCTGTTCCCTCTCATGATCCAATGTACCCATACAGGAAAAACCTCATATTGTGAGCAGACCTAAGAACACATACCCAGCACTAACTCGATCAGAAAATGTGTATTTCAACTGAACTGGAAAAGGGCTGTGATTTTCAGAGGCAAATCCCACCACGAAAAATATGGGTGGGGAATGGCAGGACGACCTTCTGTTG
Organism: Phalacrocorax aristotelis; assembly: GCF_949628215.1. Classification (NCBI taxonomy): domain Eukaryota; kingdom Metazoa; phylum Chordata; class Aves; order Suliformes; family Phalacrocoracidae; genus Phalacrocorax; species Phalacrocorax aristotelis. The sequence continues at coordinate 175,352,341 of NC_134276.1, read as the reverse complement.
AAGGCACGTAAGTCACCTCTGAGACGTGCCTGGGAGCTTCCTGACTTTCTCATTACTTGCTAACAATGGCGTACGGGCTCCTCTTTTTGCCCACATTTGCTATTTATCATATTAAAATGTAATTTAGATAACTTTCACTGTCACATACTAAGTGAAACCAACCAAAGGTATGTGGAATGCGTTACTACTTACTCAAGTTTTCTTAGAACAACTGTAATTCAGCAGGACCCTGTACTACTGTGCATCAAGCCTGGGCTAGAACCTGTATGTTCCGTACTCTGTGAATAATTACAGGTTATGGGAAACCCTTAGATAAATACCAAACTATTATTTTTACAATTCTGCAGATAAAATTATGTTTTCCTCCTGTGCCTTTGAGGGTATAGCTGCGAAAATAATATATGCTGAGGAACAAAGAACTTGAATCCGTTGTGTTTTTAAAAGCTAAACTTACATCTAAATCTATTTCCATTTCCCTCTGGAACCTGAGCAGCTTTTTATGTTATATTAAACATTAGACAAATAGGGTAGATCTAATTAAAAGTTGAAGAAATGTGCTTCCCTTAATTGAATTTGTTACAGTTACATTTTGCAGACCAATGTTAATCAAAGCTCCAGTTCAGAGTGGATGGATCAAGGGAATTAAGTTAACCCTCGCGCGTCCTTACCTGAACACGCCTAAGCCACGGACGCCAATTTCACGACTCAACCCCTCAGTCGCGACTGCCCGGGGCGGGCGGGCGGGCTGCCCGCGGGCCCGCCGCAGCGGGGGAGCCGCGCATCGCAGCCTCCCGAAAAGTACCGAGTACCGGGGGTGGGGGGGGGGTAGCGGCGGCGGCGCCTGGCGGGGGTCACAACCACCGCCGCGCCGCCTCCGCTTCCCGCCGCCCCGGGGCCAGCGCCGCGCCGCGCCCACGCCACCCGGGTCAACCGACGGCCGCCGTGCCGGTGGCACAGCGCCTCACGCCGCCCGGCGGCGGCCCCGGGGGCCGCGGTGCCAGCCCTGTCCGCCATGCGCGGGGATGCCCTCCTCAGCCTCATCCTCCTCCTCCCCCCCTTCCCCCGCCTACCGCTGCCCGGCCCCGCCCGACGGGGCGGACAGGGACCGCGCGGCCGCGGGATGGGCGAGGCCGGCGCGGCGGCTCCACCCATGCTGGGCGCCGGACGATTGGCTGGTGGAACCCGTCTCCCCGCCCCCCAGCCAATGAGGGCGGCGGGCCGGGGGTGATGGGCTGCCTCTCGCGGGAGGGATTCCTGGAGACGCTGCAGTGTGGCGGCGCTCCCGGCGCCGCGCAGCCCCCGGTGCCGCCTCCGCCTCCCCGCCCTGCCTCGCCCTGCCCTGCCCTGCCCTGCCCTGCCCTGCCTCGCCCTGCCGGCCGCCGCTGAAACTTACCGCCCAGCGCACCGCCCGCCCTGCCGAGCGCCGGGGGCTGGGACAGTCCGCCTGCCGTGCGCGGGGGCGGTCCGCCGCGCACCCCCCCGCCGTGCACCGCAGCCCCGCCGCGGGAGGGGCCCGGGCGCGCGAGGTGCCGCCGCCGCGGGGAGCGGCTGAAGGACGAGCCGGCTGCGCCCGCCCCGGTTGCCAGGTAAGGCAGCGCTCCGGGGCCGCCCGGGCGGCGTCGCCTCGGGCGGGGGGACGGTTCGCCGGGCGGGGGTTTGCTGGGGGGGCGCCCGCTGGCCCGGCGGGGGGAGAGCACATGCTCCGGGGGCGGCTGGCGGCGCCGCCTGCCCGGCGGCTCTGCCCGCGGCTGCCGGGGGCGGGGGCCCGCCCCCGGGGCGCTCCCGGTGGGGAGGGGGGTTGAGGGGGGCGGTGGCGGCTCAGACAAAGGGGGCGCCCGTGGCTCTCCCCCTCCCCATAAATCCGCCGCGGTCCCCCGCCGTCGCCCCTCGCCTCGGCTGCGGGAGCGGGGCGCCGGCCGGCCGCCCTCCATCCCTCTATCCATCCCGCTCTCCATTCCCTTCTCGCCGGTGCCCGGAGCCGGCGCCGCGGCCGCTGCCGGGCCAACTTGCTTCTCCGGGTTCCACCTGGCCGCCGCCGTGCCCCCGGTGGTCTGTCCCGACTTGGCGGGGGGCATGCCGTCGTGCCTCCCCCGGCACCAGCCCCCCCGGCCCTGATCTCGCCTCCTGCCCGCAGGGCAACATCGAAGCGTTTGTGGATCAATTTACAAAGAGCCTTTCCTCCATTACTTAGAAAGGCTGTCAAGCTAATGGATTTTCTTTCCGTGCAATTTCATTTTGTGTCCTCGGACGTTCTTTCCTTCATCTTATTTAATACCGCTTGCCTTGCTTTGATTTGGGGTACGTTATGGTCTGGTTCCTATGCACGCACAGTAGAGACAGGGGATCAGCGCTCTGTTTAAAAGTTAATTTTGCCTATCAAACTCTACTAGGTAGAGTAGTAAGAAGGTGGCAATGAATGTCAATATTTCTTTTGTTTCCAGTCTTCTGAAATAAAGATATCAAATGGGTACCAGCTTCTGCTAGTCAGTATAGTAAGTAAATTAAATGTAGTCATTGGAATGAGCCTTTATGGCACTTTCAACAGTCTGTAATTCAATCATCTCTGATACAAGCTGCCTTTTGCTATTATTCATCAGACCCAGCTGAGTGATTTCTGTCAGATGGGAAGTGGTAGAGAGAAATCTCTAGGTAAATGTAACTGAAAAGCTTTCCAAGTGGAGTCCTAAATGAGCACAGAAAAGCATTTGGACACAATATCGAAGCAGATGTTAGCATCCAAATAAATCGTTTCTTTTGATTGTCTGGGGGATGTCAAGTCCTATTTTCCTTATTTAATAGCCATTTGTAGGTGAAGAAGAAGGAGCTCTCTGTTTAGTACCTTGTAAACTCCATGCAAAATGCTGTAGCGCAATAATGTTTCACTGTCTCTGAAATAATATTTCCTGCACAGAGGTCAGTAGAGTAATTTTAGACACATACATGTTGTAGACCACAACTAGACTGCTAATCAGCGATGGCGATATTGATCCTCTGAGCGGCTACGCAGCGTGCTATCCGTGTTGTGCGTTAATCTGTTACGTGCTGTTTAAACTGCCTTTTTTGTCTGAGAGAGTTACTTCATCCTAAGAAATGGAAGGTGATAGTTGTAGACCTAAGGGGAGATTCCTTTCCCTGGTGGGTTGATGTCTAGAGTTACAGATGAGCAATTGTTTTAGGAGTGACCCTGAAAAGGGGAGGGGGAGTTTCTGGGTACAAGGACAAGTAGGCAGCAAACTAATTTGCTTTGTGAGCATATGAAATGTCATCTCCTGCCATGCTTAAATAAACCTGCTCAGGAAAAGTGTAAGGAGATTCCACGTGTGTCCAGAATAGTATTTTCCTGTCTATCTTGGAGAAAAACGACACAATTTTATGGCTTGGGAGTCGAATATCTCTCTTACGAGCTTTTTGGAATTGTAGTTCTATTAGTAGTGTCCGAGGGGAATGTGCTTTAATGTGGTCTATTACTTGGCTTGTGGTATAGTTGCTCAAAATTTGCATGCATGCAATTCATAAATTGAAAACTATATAGCTTAAAAACATAGTGCAGGCAGCTCGAGTGAGGAGAGATAATTTAAAAAAGAACCACAGGGCAGAAGATAATGACATACTGTAGGAAATAATCATACTCCTGCACTTGCAAAAGCATGAAATGTTCCAGTGTAGCCATTTCATACAAGCCCAATTTTCCTTCACATTAAGAGTGCCTAAGTGAGCCTTATTAATGTTTGATGCAAAAGATGCTAAATCCATTTTAAGGCTTGATACTGGAATTTAAAGAGGTAGCTCACAGACTAACAGTGCAGTTCTAACACTTCCCCGGAACAATTGTGAAAAATAATCATTTATTGCATATGCCACAGCAGCGCAAGTGGGATATAGCCTTCTCTGTAATATTGATTGGTGAGAAGCCCTTTAAAACCATAGATACGAAACAGTGTTTAACAATCTGAAACGCTTTCTTACCTTAATCATAACTTAAGTTGGATATAAGAGCCCAGAAGATGCTAAGAGTCAGTTAGCATGGTAGTTGAGAAGGTGTGAGATAAGGGAAGGTTCTGTTTGTCAGAAACCTAGGGGAAAAAAAAAAAATCTATAGTTTTCCAGCTAGCACAGAGAGACCGGAAACATAAAATCAATTTTTATGGTCTTTTGGCAGGGTTGGCTGTAATAAGTAAAAAGAAGGAGCAGCTTGGGGTCTTGGCAGAAGTTTTTAAGCCACTCAGCTGTACAAAACTCAGTTAATTTATGTTTCCTCACATGAAAATGAAGCTCTTATTTAGTATACAGCAGTCTTTTCTTGTCCGTTCAGCAGTCCGATTACAATTCTAAAAATATGTGTGAATGTGTGTGGTTTTATACACTTATACACATTTAAACACACAGATAAATTCTTACTGGAAATTGCATTCGGAATAAAGAGTGCACGCAACCTGATATTACCTGCTGTGGAAAAGACTTCAAAGTTTGCAACACAATTGAAAGGGGCAAGAAGATATTTCTGTATACCCAGAAGCAAAGCATGGAGGAATTATTACGCATGGGTACCATGATCTTCTTCCCTCTGCTGGTGATGCCCATATAAATGTGCAGTTTCACAAAGAGAAATACTTCATCGTTTGATTTACTTTGATTCTCTATAGAATATTTGTTTTAAACATTACTTGGTATCTAGGAAGAAGCTTAATTAGAAATATACATAAGGAAGGCTTGTTAGCCAACTATGAATTTGTGTTTACCACTGACATTTACTAAAGATACTTGAGGTTAAAATAAAAGCATTTGCCAGACTGAATAAACAAAGCATTATGTTAACAAATATTTTCAGGATCGTTATGTACAAATGTTGTCTTTGCTAGACAAGGCTTTCTTCCTTCCTAATACACCCCAGTAAGACGGGGCGGGGGGGAGTTAGGAAATGCTGGTTATACTGTTGTATCTTTTACAGAAATACCAGATACCAAAGCAGAATGCATTAGGAGGAGGACAACTGACAAGGGCTTTTTGTGATTTCTTCTGGCGAGATGGTAGGAGCAGGCTACAGGCAGTCTCTTGCAGGGACTACGTGGACTAGCCAAGTGATTTGTACAAGCAGCATGTGGAAAAAAGTTGTCTGGTTTAAATAATAAAAAAGAGGCATATAATGACTGAAAGCTAGATATGAGCTGGAATAAAAATGTCTCCGTAAGGATTACTTTTGACAAATGTCTAATCAGAGTGTTTTAGAGTAGTCTGGGGGGTTTTTTCTTCTTTTTTTTGGTTTTTTGTTTGTTTGGTCTTCCCCCCCCAAACCCTTCCACCAGTGACTTAATGAGTAGCACTCCATGGGGCTTCCGTTTACTGTAAACGCTTATGAGGCAGTTCTCTTATCACTACTAGTCCGGAAGTATTTTCCCAGAACAGCAGGCACTGAACACTCCTCCTTGTCCATCCTAGAGGGAGCGATGCTGCCATCTTTTAAATTCTCAGAGGTTTGCCAGCTCAGGGTGCCACTTCTTTCTAGCCAGACCTAAAGATGCTGGGAGAAATGCATCGGAAGGCAAAGTAAATCTAGAATGTCTCATGTGTGGTGTAGTTATCTAAAGCTATTAATAGTTACATGGTTCTTCTCAATTTGTACGGTTTTTGATTTTAAAAAAAGTGTCACGAGAAATTATCCAAACTAGTTGGTTTTCATCAACTCTGAATAATTATATTAACATTTCAGGAAAAGAAAATTTTCTTCAGAAGCAGATAAAACCAGTTTGGATACTTTAATGATGCTGTCTACAAGTTTCCTAGGTGTTATGCAGGATTTATTGTAGTACCTAAATGTACTGTAGTAGTTTTAATAGCCTAGCCATGGTTGTGGTGACTAGGTAGTACAGTGCCTCAAATACATGAGGATACGTGCCTCAAAGCTGCTCAGTGATGATTTGATGAAATTGATTATAAACCTATCTACAAGTTCTGTTTTGTACCTTTATCTTAAGGGTATTGTTTTCCTATATGTGGCTCAAAATCAGAGTAGCAGTTGCAATCTGGGAAGGCTGCTAACCATTACTCAGCTTGGCTCTGAGACATACGATTGCCTGCAAACTCCCTCATCTTCATGTGCTTGGACAACCATGTAGATATGGCAGTTGAAAAATAATTGGAGTGCTTTTGTGGAAAGTGCTGTGGAAATAAGGCATTTGTCAAGGAATCTTTATCTGGTTCAGGAACCCATCTCTAACAGTAACACTTTAGACCTAGCTCTCCTTATTTGGAACACTTAATGACCACTTGTAACATGTAGTTTTAATTAATTAAAACTTTTTTACTTCTTTCCAAAGCTATGGAGAGTATTTCTTTATAATTGTCAGGTTTTATTTGATTTCTATTATCAAATCTTAGAGCTGGGAGGAATTCTTAGAGGAATATGTGACAATTACAATTAGTGTGTGGTGGTTTTTTTTAAGGCTAAATGTGGTAACTTAAGGAAAACTTACTGGCATGATCTTTTGATAGAAGACAGAATCTATTGGGCAATAGTTGACGGCTAAAGATTGATAGGGTAATACATTCCAATGAAAATAGTTTTGAAAGTGGTGGGTTTTTTTTAGAAAAAGACTGTTTGTTTCTTTTTGAAACTGTAAGACTTGTGTTTTGACCTCAGTAAGGCATTTGATTTAGTTTAGGGTGGTGATCTGATTGTAAGAAATAGTACTGTAGAAGGGCATCATTGTCCGTGTGAGCAGATTAAATTTTTTTTTACTTAATAGATTGCAGAAGAGATAGCATATGGGGAATCGCCATCTCCATTATTCCAACTCTATTCATTACCTTTAACAATGATCTGGAATAAAACACAAAATCCATATTCATGAGAACAGTTCTGATTTTTTTTGTTCCAATTTTAATAAATAAAGTTGAAAAAAGTGCTATTATAGACTGATTTAATTTGGTTTCTCATCCTACTACATCTGAATAGGTGTTTTAACAAAGTGAACTGTAATACTTTTGCCCACTTCCAGGAAAAAAAATGGCAATTTTTCCCCCAAAGAGTGGCTCTGAGAAAAGACTTGGGGATTACATCTTGGGAACATAATCTGTCAATATTTTAAAGAGCAGAGAAGCCATATGCATCGGTTAACACTGAAGTGTTGAGAGTAGGAAGGGTGCCCAACTTCAAAAAGGATGCTGGGCGACTAGAATTAGTTCAGAAATTGGACACTGGAGCCGTGTCATTTGAGATGTGCCAAATCTGTTTCTTAATGAGACTCCTAAAAGCTTACCATTCTCTTTGGAAAGCTGTATATGCCAAGAGCTTCCATCATTCCCACACTGTGAAAAAAAACTGGTATTAAATTGTGCTCTAGTATGTAAAAGTTCATGCAGCAGTGAGGTCAGGTATGCAAGCTACACTCAGACTGGAAATAACCTTATCAATTTTTTTTGTCTATCACAGTAGCAAGTGTATGGGCCAGCTTACTGAGGAGATGACACCTTCCTACTTGAAGTCTCTAGATCAGTATTTTCTTACCTTTTAACTAGACGAGGTACACGTTCCAGATTTGATGTAAAAATTGCTGGATTTCTGGTTTCTGTTAATCATGAGAACAGAGTATATAATCTAATCGGCTGTCCTCCTGGCCTTAAAAATCACCAACCCATTGAACTTGCAGCCATTAACTGCCATTGAGTCTCTTGGATTAAATAATATTTTTTTGTAAAAGGTGTTGTGACATGTTATTCTTTAGTGTGAAGAAGTTCTGTATGAACTCCTCTGAAGCTGCCCTTGTGTGTTACAATCCTATTTTTGTCCCACCTTACTGACAAGGAGTTTCTGCTTATTTATCTAACTGGTGTTAATCTTTGAGGCCTGATTTAAAGCCCATTGAAATTGATAACTGTTCCTTCCATTTATTTTGTTCTTCTGATGTGTCTTAAAACCATAAATTGTGCGTATCAATAGGAATTCCATTTAAAAAGAGAATGCCTGTTACTCTTTAAAATGTGGGAGGACCAATATCATGTGTCCTATCAGTCTGGCCTGGGATTGTGTAAATAGGCCCTAGCAGGTGCCCATCAGTCAGAGGCTACCTGAAGGACTCTCTTCTGCCAAACCTGTTCTGGAGCTGCCCTTGCAAGTGGCAATTGTGCCTTGCATTTGAGCCAGGGAGCCATGGCAGAACTCTGCTTTGCCACCAGGATGAACTTGTGTTTGTGAAAATCTTCCATGACCTCTTTCCGTGTGTCAAGCCATGGTTGGTTAATTGGTGGTACTGGTAACACAACTGGTGCCTGTTAAGAGAGGCTCTACTGAGGTGGCAAGTAAGTGTTATCTTTGAGAGTGTCCTCCCACTGAATTGCCAGAGATCTCCTTGAGTAGTCCACGCGAAGACGGAAGACAAACACACTTTTGAATGGAGGTGTAGTGATGGTTAAATTGCAGGCTCTCTGGATCCTGAAATTAAAGTTTACCTCTTTTCTAACAGCCCAACTGTTTCTAATTAAAGATGTATTTGTTAAGCAGTTGCATATGATAACTATATCTGGGACATACTAATATTACCTCAGGAGAAGTCTGCCAGTAGATGCCTTTTTATCTCTTCCATAGTTTTCATTTCACCAGAGTTGTTTTTCATATACTAAAACCAAGGAGTTATCTTGCACTTGCTTTTCAGATTCAGCGTTCTCTATTCAAGCTTTCTTTGCTTACTCAGCTACTAGTTAGAGCAGAGAAACACCAGGAAATATCCATGTGACCTTGACAGAGGTTGGTTGCTTCTTCATGATATGCTGTAGCTGCATGAGGCCTTCGCTGCTTTTATCTTGTATGTTTGTTTTATTTTTGTAAATCCTACATAATAGGATTGAAAGGTTGCTTTCTGTATTAATGTGTATCATATTTAGTGCTCCTTTAGCTTGCTGAGAAAATGCTAAAAGCGAGAACTTCAAGTAAAATCATCTGGGACAAAACCACCTGAAGTCAATGCTATAGTTATTTCTTGCATTTGTCATTTTCAAAATATATGTCCACTTTTAATAATGACTTGGACCTTCTTTAATATTTGATATGCAAATATTGGATTTACATATTGGACCTTGGCTAATAATTAAGCTGTTTAGCATAAATTATTCTTTATAAATATTGATGGAAGTTCTGTCTTCTAGGTGAGCAAGGCATAAAACTCACTATAAAAATCAGTATTTTAGAAGAGTAATACATGTTATCTCAGTATCAGCTCAGACTTTTGAACTGAGCACTATTTGTCCATGTAGTGTCAATTGGCTTCCAAAGCAACAACCGGCCACATGTCCGTTAAAGGTGATAAACCAGACTTCTGCAGGCATAGCAGAGACTCTCTGCACTGTTACTGAAGGATTCAAATGTATCCCTAAAGCCAAAACCTTTTTCTGCCTTTCCAGAAAGTTCATGGATATCTGTACCCATCAGCAGGATTCCAAAATATATGTATAGTACATAGGTGAAACAAAAAATAATTGGCACAATTTTAATGGAACTTGTTATAGCTTTTTGAACTTTTTTTTAGTATTAACATGAAACTGGGAGCATTTAATTAATTTGGGTTGAAAATTGACTTTTAGAATGACTCTGCTCTTCTACTTTTATCTTAAAATAACTTGAGTTCAATAGTGTTAACTGATTTCACAGCATAAAGCTAAATTATTTGCTGGAAGGGATTATCACCTGGCATCTCTTAGTCTGTGGTGCTACTGCTTTCTCCCACTCAGTTCTGTGACCTTTTTTGTGATGAAGAAAAGTAGTCCCTTCTGAGGAGGTAAAGAGACAAACTTAGCACAGTTTGCAGTGTTGGCTTTAGATGTTTTAAGTAGGTGAATGTGTGAATTTGAAAGGATGAATGTGAGGGTGGACAGGTGGCCATAGGTGGATGTAGTGAGTACTGAGCCCAGTTGAAGATGTATTGAGATTGTTACAGTGAACAAATTATTCAAGGTTTTTTTATCTTCTGTTAGGCTAAAGATTGGCTGTTTCATGGGTCCTTTTGGGATAAATATATTGATGATTTTGAATAGCTTAGGATTTATGCTGATGAGGCAATGTAGGCACTTATCCTTAAACTGTGAAAAATACTTGTTCCACCTTCCTACTTAGCACTGGTAAGATACTTAAAGGGAGCTGCTTCAACAGGCTTAGAGATAATTGTGGTGAATAGATTTTTAAGTCCGAAGTTTGAGAGGTGTATGTAAATAATGCAGAACTGTTCTTAGTGTTAAAAGGTTGGACTAGATGATCCCTGAGGTCCCTTCCAACCTGTGATTCTGTGATCTCATTCTGTAGTGATTTAAAAAAAAAAGTGAGGGAATGTACTGAAACTTTCTCACCCTGAAAGACAATCAGCAAATCTATAGATTGTGATTAGTCAAGTTTATTTTAGTTTAAAGCTATTGCCCCATTATTATTCACTATGAGTTTTCTGTATGTATGTGAAACTTTAGTAGGACTGGGAGGAACTAAAGGACTAGTAGCGAAGTGTGTAAGTAGTGGGGCTGCGTGTTGTTCAGTGACAGTCAAAAATTCTGTACCCGTTGTTGCTGAGATAAAGATGATGTCCTGTATGATGTATCCCTGCATAGCAGAGAAGGAACCAACATTAGCTAGTTAGTCGCAGCAAGTTAGTCTCTAAGTCTAATCTAAGTCTATTGTGCAGTAAGCATTTTCACCATAGGAGCCAGTATCCTGGCAAATGTGGATGCAGTCAAAGCAAGTACAATACTTAGTTGCAACAGTAGTAAACACATGGTTTTTTTCCTAGTATAAGGTGCACAGAGCTAGCCTGCAATGGACACATGCTGAAATTTTGTTTCCTGTTTCAAAGCAACTGCTTCAGGCCACATTGCTTTTTCCATCGGACTTGGCCTAATGTTGTACATCCAATTCTGGCTCGCTTAGACCAGAATTCTTGTAAACATATTTCTCAGTAAATCATATTTAATTTTATTAGATGAGCTGAATTAGATCCCAGAAATTCAGATTATTTTTTTTTTCTTCAAAGCACTTATAGATGAATTGGAAGGCAAGACAAAAAGTAATTTATTGCCACCATTGCTTAGAATAGCTAGTTAAGCTTTTAAACCTGTCTTGTTCTGGTAGGCTGCTTACTTGCCTGGACACATGGGAAAAATAAAAAGCAGTATTTTTTTTTTTTGGCAAACATACTAATGTATTGTGGGCAAGTTTCTCCTTTTTTTTCCTTTTGTATGGAATAAAGGAAAAGATCCAGGGGCGATGCTCACCTCTCCACATCCTTTGTTAACATGGTGAATTCCAAATGTGGGTTGTAACCAGTGACAGCTGTTTCATCAAGAGCTGCTCCATGTTTGTGAGAAGCAGTGTTTGTTCTGCAGTCTCTTTAGAACAGGGCCTGACATATCTTGTAATGTGTTTATACTGTGCCTAACGTAATAGGATCCAGATCTTTGACTGGGGATGTGGACTGTTCTGCAAAACAAATAATAATTAGTCCAAATGTTGAAAAAGTGCCATTATTTAAGGCCCCCAGAGATCAATAAACAATTCATTGCTGTAGCCATATCAACCTTCTCCTTCAAAGGGATTTTAATTGTATCATGAAAATTTCATACTTGAAAATGTGAACACTTGTCTGTTAGGCACTCTGCTAGGTATAAGAATATTTTGCTGGTCACTAAGGCTGTACTGTTCATACTAAGGATCTTAGACACTAAGTTTAGAGCTCTAATTAGAAACTATGCTGAGCTACTCATTACAGACTCTTTACCTTCATCCGTGTAAAACTGAACACTTTTAAATAGAAAAAAGTTTCCTGTTTCCCAGTAATCTGATTTGCTGCTTCTCAGTTGAAAACTGGGTGAACTATTTGGCTTGCTATGGAAGAAAGCTATTTTACACATAATGCCATGCTCACAACAGGGATTTGAAGTATTTGCAGGTGGGATGGTACAAAGGGGCTGGATTTTAGCCTTATGTGGCCAGGAGGGAATTTATCTGGCATAAAGGAGATAAACCAGTTCTAGCTCCAGTAATACTTAAGAGAGTAGCTACTTCATGGCAAAATGCAATTTCTAAAGGTTTCTATGATAAAGGAATTAGAAAAGTTCTGCTACATCAGCTTCCCCAATACGGGAGCCAGTTTATCTGTTTGGAGGTTAGTGTAATTATTAGAGATTTCTGCTCCTCCTTTCAGTGAGAAGTTGATACAGGAGAACATCTAGTCCTACCCTGATACATCATAGTATAAATGGGTGAAACAAATCAAAAGCCAAAACCATAACTGCCCAGATAGGCTGTCCTGAAGGTGGACCTGAAGATTTCAGCTAAAGATTTTAGCATTAGTTTCTGTGAAGTATGTGTACAAGTCTGTACATATCAGCTGGTCGTTTATATTACACAGGAGCCAATCAAAGTAGTGTCCTATTGATGTGGTGAAACATAAATCCCATATGACAGATGGGGATCAATGGCAGAGGGAGATTAAGGATGGGATTCATCTCATTTAACTTTAAATACCCTCAGAAGGTGATTCATTTGACCTACCTTAAGCATCTGTCTTGGTGTGAGATGGACTGCTCTCTGGAGGTATCTGTTCCTTTCCAATGAATATAAAAAGTCTGGGATCACTAAATGAGACGTATCAGCTAATTTTTAGACACCTGACATGGGACAGTTGAATCCTAAGTGATGTGCCTAAGGCCTTACTGGGGAGCCTGTTGCAAGGCTGAAAACTGAACCCAGGTATTCTGAATGTGGATTAATACTGCTAATCACAATACCATCTTTTCAATGAAGAGAAGAATGGCACTGGCAAAGTATGGGAAGGCTTGTATTGCCTCTCCTGGTTGGCAAAGCTCTTGGAGAAGAGCGGTAGCTCAGGTGTTGCTAGAGTGTGTGTTTTTCCCCTCTGAACTGTAGTAAGTTTTGCGTCTGATTGGGCATGGTGCTTTTTGGGGTTAGCTTAGTTCTTCCTTGCTCACTTCCCTGCACACACCCACCCCCCAGCTTCCACCTAAATGTAAGGCTATAGTTTTGGTGTGGTTTGTGACCGAGGTGAAATTGTTTTCTGAGCTGTAGTGCCGAATCTGTTTAAAAAGCTTTGTGTAATTTGGACATAGAAATCTGCTTTAGATGATGCCATTAACATGTGACCCCCTTAAATTCATGGTATATCTCTTTATGTGGGAATACACCGTGACGTTAAAGCTTCAGGGTGTAAATTTTTTTAAATGAAGGTGTGTGGGAAAAAAAGCAGCAGGGGAAAAATTCTGTATTAAGATGAAACAGAAGCTGGTAATGTGGAAAATAATATAGGATGTATATTTTAAGCTTATGCAATTTCTTACTCTAAAAATTGGGAAATGGCTGTTGGTTTCAGAGTGCTGTGTATAGTAGGAATTGTATTTTCAAGTTAGGTCTAGAGTGAAGTTAAATTAGAATGGTCTAGAAAGGAAAATCTGGTACTCTGAAAAATTATATCACAGCAAAATGGTTGTCTTGTTGACATCTTTGGTCATGAGAATTTCTCATTCCTTTCTATCTTCCTCTGAGTTAGCAGCTAAACATGTTTTTATAGCGAAATGAACCTTTATAAGCTAGACATCAACTATATATAAATGCAGAACAGTGCATCTAAAATCTGTCATGCTGTCAGAGTACAACTGTTTTCTCTATGAATATGGAAATTGTCACTTATCTGCATTTTCTTGCTGCCCTACTTCCCCCCCATATGTTGATATTCACCCATGTGAAAGAGGCCAGTTATAATTTGGCCGTTGTATAAATAATGCAGAAGTTGTCAGTAGCAGAGGAATATTTATGTTAGAAAACTGAGGGAGTGAATATGGAAATAAAAGCACCTTTTAATGAGGGCAGTGATCTCTGTTTTTATATCACTTCATGTTAAAAAAGGTATTTTAAAAAAAGCTTTTAGCAGTTATAATTCTTCACCTGAGGACTGGCTTTAATAATAAAATCCTGGTTCAATCATCCATCAGAATATTTTGCTCTGTGGTATTTTCCTGTTTGGTGTTTGGGCACTGGGTCTTTCCCCTTGTCCAGGAGAGATGCTGAGCAGCACTTGAGCTGGAGGGATGCTCTGGCATCACAGCAAGGCTTAAAGGGAGTGTGCATCTCTTCCCTCTGGCTTTGTGGGAAACATTTGGAAAATACAGTGCAATCTGGAGTCAGGCTACCTTGAAAGTAAATTAATTAGGCTCATTAAGGGTGGACTCAGGAACTTCAGAGCAGCTCAGGTTGGCTCTCAATAGCGGTTGTTAGTAGAGCCAGGGCCCAGGCGCTTGCTGGGGCACAGGCTGACTTGGAGTTGCTGTAAAGTTGGGCAAGCTAAATAGCACCTTGTTAATGTGGCTTATTCATGGCCATCTGTTCTGGGAGGTGGTTAAAATGTGATCCCAGATGATGTACGGAATTTGTTTAACTTCTGGTCTCCCTCCTCCAACCACTATTTCTCTTGACTATTACTCTGAAAGAATGGATGCGGTGGCCTTAAATTTAGTTGTATTTAAGCAACCACTTGAAGGGTCTAGCTGACCTGACAGCAGTCTTCAGTGAAACTTGCTAGGCTGCATGTCTGCTGGGTCTGTATGCCTCTGACTAGAGCATCAACAGCAGATGAATGATGTACTAGACCTTGCCTCTCATGACTCTGTTTTCCAATGGTGATGCTCTTAATCTAGTTGTTAAAAAGGATACTTGCAGGCTTTTCTTTATCTCCTTCTCTATCTTTGGTGAGGCTAAAAACAGGAGTAATAAGGAGATAAGTGAGCATCTCCTACATTTTTGATCAGGGAGCTGAAATTTTCTGTTATCTTTACCCGTTCATAATTGAGCTGTTTGTTTCCAGATGGCTCCCGTGCACATGAGGACAGGGACATGCACAGCCCAATCTGTTCAGCTGTAGGCCTCTCATCAAACACAGCCCAAGGTGCTGGGCACATTGGCCCGTTCAGAGCAGTTCAGTGGCCCATCATGTAGCAATTACTCTGGTGATTTCATTTCCAGATATGAAGGCTTAGAAAAGTCATCAATTTGTGGGAGGAAGAGATTTTAAGGTTCAGAAACTGAAATGCAAAACTGCAGCCACCTATCACCTTCCTAACGAAACTGAATTTATCAGTGTTTCTAAATGTGTCCATGGTAGCAAAACAATTTGAACTTTTTTGTTCCAGGGGTTGGTTTCAGTAAACGATTTCTTTTTTCCACTCTGCTATAGCAGAGTTCTTAGTGTAACATCAGGTATGTCAGGTGAAATATGTAAATATGATTTAGTTTTTTCCTACTTTTGTCAAAAGTCCTCACCAGAGGAGAGATGGTATGTGAAAATACAAAGTCAGCACCATGCATTTAAGAGTACAACATCACTCTTGCCGAGACCTTAAACAACATTTGCACTTTCTTTGGAACACCCAAATATGATTCTTGGATTCATTTTACCTATGACTATGTTAGGATTTGAGTTGACTAGACATTTTCCCCATGCTTTTCTTCCCTTACATGTTCCTTTCTCTCTCATATTTTTAGAAACTGAGGGGAGAAGGATGGGACATATAATTAAACACAGGTATCTGCAATAAGCTCTGGTTAGAAGGCAGATAGCACTTAACATACTGGAAAGGCTAAAGAGGTGTTGTGTATATAATAAAAAAATAACCATCATGAATACAGTAGACAGGATCAATTGGGTAATACCTAATCGCTTTATGTATATCACTGGATCAGTGGGTTAATCAACTATTCTTCAGTGAGTAAAGTCTGGATTTCTGAGTGCTCCTGTCCTGTTCTTCCCCACCAAGCACCATCACACTTTCCAGAAGTCCCTGTGGTGAGGCAGTCATCCTGTGCAGTGCTCTGTGCAGATGAGTTTCTGAGCATCTGGAAATTCCTCTGAAGGTAAAGTAACCTGTACAGGTGAAATAGTGCTTTTTTTAAAAAAAAAAAAAAATGCACAAAACCAACAGAAGACTGGAAAACTGGGAGGAGATCTTGGGAAACCTTTCATCATACCATATTATTTTAAGAGCTGAGAATCTCTTCAGACAACACACTAGTAATATATCTGCTTGTGAAGGCATACCAGAGAGATTAAGAGAATTCTGTGAAGTATTTCAAATAGCTATGAAAAGGGCATAATTTTCTGTAACTTTTAAACTCTTCCTATGGTTAGAGACACTTGCTGCTTCAGTCTAAGCAGTGTTATTGAACCTTAGCACTTTTCATTATGGTTTATCAACAGATGTGTGGCCTGCTGAAACCTTAGTTACCTGGTCATTATTGCAGCAAGATTTGTGTCCCAAGACTTCTCTGTGGTTTAAATTTTCTGAAGTTTGTTTAGCAACTTTCACTTGGAAATCAAAGTTTTTTACCTCTGCTGTATTATAGTGGTGTTTAAAAATAACTGTAAGTGTGTAAGTTCAGATGGCTATCACATCAGATAGCTGCACAAGGAAGCAGAAGTCCCATGTGGAAAATGTTATCATTGGTCATGTGAGCTAAACACTTCAGAGAATGCCGAATATTTTCAGACCCCTTAATACTGAATACTACAGAATAAAGCATTTGGCAATAAATTTTTGTTGTTTAAGTAACTTTAGTTTCTGTTCAACGGCAGAATACCAGTCATTACTCAAATCACTTGGTGACATTGAACACTTCAGACATATCAGTCTTTCTCAAAATGAGATGTCATTTTTAATTCTGCATGTTATAAAAAAGAAATAACCCTTTAAATTGCTCTTGTCCGTACTTGTGATGAACAGCATTGTACAAACTAGAGTTCATTAACACTTAAAAATTCCAATTGTGCAATAATTCGGCCTTAGGATTACCATCCTTATTGTGGAGCAGAATGTCTTAATACTTTCTGTTGACAACTGAAGAAAGAGGTGTCCTAAAAGTGTAAGTAGTTCATACTTTAAGAATGTTAAGATAGTGGTGGGTTTTTTCTCCCTTCTTTCATATTTTGACTTTCTGAGCTGATTTCATTGTAAAGTTCATAGAAAGAGGCAATTGGTAGGGTTGGGGGGACAGGTTCAAGCTGCATGAGAAACTTGGAGAAATATAGAAGAAACCTGACAAAATAGTATCTCTAACTTTTACATGGAAACTTTTCATTAATGTTTCAGTTTTCAGTAGATTAAATTTTTGGAAGAAAAAAAATCAATTGTGCTGACAATAGCAATAATCATGTTCCATGTGAGGAGTTCAAAGGTTACGTTCCTACAAAGAACAGAAGAAAAAACTGCCCAGGAGTTCCCTTCCATGGTAGAAGATAGTGATATATTATTCCATTCAATTTTAGGTTGTGCTTCGTTGCTTTTGAAATAGATCTGCTTGGGACATATGCCCAAACTCAAGATGTGGTCAATGTGCTACTACGATTATTTTGTCGTTGAAGAGCTCTTTTTGCCAGAGGAAGAATTATCCAAGACAGATGCTACTCTGACAAACAGCTTGACACTTGCTACAATACATGCTGAAAAGCCTAATATAATAAGAATTTAACAGTGTCAAGATCATAAATGCTTAACAATCTTGTCCATCTTAAGCATATATGGGAGGTAGTACCCGACAGATCTCCCCAATTTTTGGGGGTGAATGGCAAAACCGACTAGCTAAATTATTATTATTGTTTATGCAGGTCAGCATTTGTAACTGAGCAGTTCTATCAGCAGTGCCCAGCTTGAAGCACATTTGGAAGTACCTTGTTTTCAGCATGTGCTAGGCATGCAGTCTGCTAAAATCAGCCTTTGTCAACACTTGACCCAAAGGCAAGTTTTATTCATTTGTTAGGGAAACTTTGAGGTAGAGGCACTTTGAGCACATGACAGGGCTATAGAGGAAGTTGCCTGATGAAAGCCTGATCCTATGTTATAGGCCTGTCTTCCCCATCCAGGATGTTCTCAGTACTGGTCAGATGCTTCCGATCTTTGAGATAAGCGTAGCTGTGCTGGGTAAACCACACTTTGCTAGATCAGTACAGTGGCTTTTAGGAATTCTTTCAAGTTGACATGAAGCCCTTTGTCTTCTCACTAACCACTGAGTAAATGCATATGAAAGTATTACTATTAATCTTGGTATGTTCTCAGTGTCACATGACTTAACCATTGTAAAGGTAGCTGTGTAGTCCAAGATGTTAAGAGAGACTTCCTATCGTAAAAAGAGAAGAGGAGATACTTCATTGTCCCCATTTTAGATAACCATTTTAGGTTGAGGAATCATCCTTTAATGCTGGAGCTCTTTCACTGTTGCCTACAGTAGGAGCCAAAGCAGTTACCATTGGTCTAGGAGGATGCGATGTCTGCATCAAAAAGATTAATTAATTCCCACCATTTTAGGGAGGAAAAGTTAAATGGAATTTTTAAAGTGTTTATTTAGGTAAACATTCTTCTAATGTTCTGCCTGTGAAAACAAGTAGATGGTATCAACTTCTGTCCAGCAAGAAGAGTTACTTGAGAGTAATTTTAATGATAAAAGGCTTTGTGGAGAGTTGTACTGAAAGTATAAGAGGGTAGAGAAATGAAGGCAATAAGTTATGTTTTCCTAACTTACATTTATGTTTTGATTCTGGGTTTTTATGATGAGAATATTGCACACTCTTTTGTACCTCTTGGACTTTGGGTATAGTATCTAAAGTATGATACTAAAGTCGGCTTTGCATATTGAATAAGGAAAAGTTCAAAATGATCAGTTTTAATCAGTACTAGTGGTAGTATGACCATTCTGCTGTTCTTCTGCTCTGATCAATCTTCCAAACCTTAGTGTATGCTTTACTTTGCTTTGTCTAATTGTAACTTGGAACTTCTTCATGCACACTGGTCTAAGAAATGGACCAGGTAGGTTTCTACTTATTCACTGTCAGAGAACACAGTTGAATAAAGATGAAAAACATATTCATAATACTTAGTGATCAGGATGCATGTGTCTTGTGTCCAAGGAATTTTGTCTTTATGCGTACTTGTAGCTGATATGTACTCCAATTAGTATGCAGGTACGGGTTCTCATATTTGATATTTTGGTTCTGCAAACCTGAATTTCTAAATCTCCAAAGGAACAAATAAAACACAAACTGCATGGTGCCAAAATGTTACTAAGAGGTTTCTGTTGAGTACCTTTCAGTGCCCTGCTGTTTACATGATCACTTAATGGGATCCAGAGAGACCAGCCATTAAGCATTTTTTCTTAAGGCCTTGGAAGCAGGATACCTACTGGTGCACTGAAACAGATTCCTGAAAATGGTATAAAATCTTGGCAGAGATCTCTTGCTCATGCTACTTCTCCTTCTCTGACTGCATATATGTTTCTGCAAATCCCACATATTTAAGTAGTAGCATTACTACTTCAGCTGAGTTGAATGTGCACACACGACTATATAGATCCACGTACAGCATACAGTGGTGTTGCAGAGCTTGCACATGTCTGTCAATAACAATGCTTTTAGCCTGGCATGGCTGTGTTTGTTTCTGGCCCCGGACATGTCTTTGCTGTACGCCTTCCCTCATATTCTCGGTCGTGCTGTATTTGTGGGAGAGAACTTGGAGATGCTAAGTGAGTGTCATTTAGCCAGGATACTTCAGGAGTGTCCTTGAAGTATTGTCTTGGGTAGCCATACTTTCAGCGTTTAGTTATTATGCATGCAAACAGCCCCTCCAGTTCTTCAGAGCTAAGCCTTTGACTTTAAAGTTTTTCTGGATGTACAGGCTTGAAGGTGAGTATGGAAATACACGTATGTAAACATGTGTGCAACTACTGGGTATTTTGTATCCTTAAGGATAGTGTGAACATGGGTAATTTTTCTGTTCAAATTACCTATATTAGCTGTCTGACTTTGTCTAAGTTAGAATAAAAAGGCTAGAATAACTAATGCTTTAGAACTGCTAAATTATTTTTTAATGCAAATAAGGTGTTCTTTTAATAAAACACAATAAAATGACATGTAAAGAAGCAACAACAAAGCCTACAAATTGATGATTGTAATGCCAGTGTCAAGCACGAAAAACCAAAGAAGCCTATGAAGAGTTATCCCCTGTCACTTGCTATTTATTTCCCAAACACAGATTTACAAGTTCTTCTCAACATCGACACATGCTGAAACATGTTTTGACAATTCTGTTGGTGGAGCTTTGGGGCAGGAGGGTCAGATCTCAGGTGTGAGAATACTATAAAATTCCAAGGAATAACTGTGCAACGGACTTCAATTCCCTACATGTTCCCTAAATGAAAATAAGCCATTAGGCTTTTGTTCCTAGTGGTGGCAAGCACATGTCAGAGAATAGTTCCGAAGATTTAAGTGATAACTTTCAGTAATAATGAAAGACTTTAAGTTAATACATCATAATAGTGGAATAAAACATTTAAAAAGAGACAGCTGCTTTTCTTTTTTTTTTTGACCTGCCCCTAACAGGACCCTCTTCCCTAATAACATAGTAAGTAATCAAATAGTAAAATGTTTGCACAATTGTTGGCTGGGGTGATTGTTGTTTATTTAACAGTGTGCTCATGTTACTTAGTCCTGTGTCCTCAAAGAAGCTTAAACACTGTGATGCTGAAACGTCATAATTATCTTGCCATTAGGCACTTGTCACCTAGTATGGAGTTTAGAAACTTAGCACAGGAACCTTAAGTCCATATACAAGCAGTTGGGCATTTCAGAAGTTTTCCAAAAGCTGGAATGGTAATTTCCAATGCTGCAAAATGCCATAAAGATACTTTTGTCTTGGTGTTACCACTAGCTCCTATCTTTAGGCTGCCCGCAAGTGTCCTTGGCGACGTGGGCTTTAGCAGCCCTGAGCCCCCTTCTGAAAACAAGCGTGCCATGTATCATTTCCATAAAGATATCTTTGTCTGCTTTTCTTTCCTTAAGGAAGGAAAAATAGTGGTGAATATTCCTCATACAGTGATCTGTTCCTTCAAATCAGTGCTCTCCCAGGAGTTCAGCATGAAGGCACTTGGCTTTCCGGTCTTGTTCTTAGGATTTTTTTACTTTTTACATTTGTATGACACTGGATAAAATACTTGTGGTTGCTCTTCCTTTGGTTATTAATTAAAAATGGGAGATTGATTTATCTTACTTCCTCATCTGACTGTGTCTTTGGATTAAAAATATTGCCTACAGGTGAGCACTGCAGAGGCTCAAAGCCTACCCTTTGCATACCCTCAGGAAATAGATAAGTAAATGAATGCTTAGCGTAGGGGTCTCAAGAGGGTAGGAATGCCAGAAGACAAACCCTGGCAAACAGAAGGAGTTTTGTTGTATTCAGAAATTTTGATACCTATAGAGCTTAACTGAAACATGTAGATGCCAAACATTTTGGTAAGGAGGTTGGGTATTGTGTTCCTGACCTGTCATCAGTTTCTGAAGTGGTCATATGCAACACCAGAAATTCTCTATGGCCTTAAAGATATTTTAACGAAGAAACCAAAATACATTAGTCTAGATGAGCAAGTAAGAAAAAAGGATCTGTTGCGTGTGTTCCTGTAAAGAGTAAATCTCAGCGGAAGTTAAGTATCTCTAAGACTTGCCAGTTTCAGCATGTAGACCAAAGAAAAGAGCTGTCAAACTTACTGAAGAAGGCTGAAGTAAATTGAACTGGGATTTAAGATGAACTTTTGGAACTGCAGTGTGAACAAGAAAGGGTTGAGTTAAATATATTCCCTGTCTTCTCTTCAGAAATAAGTGCATTATAGGTCTAAATTTATTTTAATAAAGCTTGGAGGCTTTATCCAATGTAAGTCTATCAAATAGTATGGAAAAAAAAGTGGTTAAAACTGTGGAATATCATAATTTAGCAGTCAGTAGTTCTGGTGATATATGTCGTTTCTTGTAGCATTGCTCATAATTTGAGATGTTCGGTACCTAGCTTTGCTGTCTTGTTTTTATGAGCTACTTAAACCCAACAGATTTAATGAATCTCTCTAGACCATGCACTAGAAAGAAGCCTTTTTAATGTGCCTGAGACTTACGTAATATGAAAGAAATTTTTTAAATTGTTTAGATCAGTCAGATTAGAATGCAAGTTCACAATTTTAACTCTATAAAAGCAGAATGTAATACTGGTGTGTGACTGTCACTTTCTAAATGGTTCAATTTAACAAATACATGATTTTGACTTCCTACCTCAATTTCTTGCTATTAGGAGTTTGATCTGTGCAGTTTCTTTCCAGGAAAATTTCACAAAATCAGGTGAATATAGGGAATAGAGTTAGTGTTTCAAGGAGTTAATGTTGGCTAAATGGTATAGTAGAAAGGGAAACTGAAAATGGTGACTGGAGACAAATTTGAAACAGTGTAAGAGGGAGGAATGAAGATGTGTAGAAGTTAAGTACTTATTAGTCAATAGCATTGCTTAAAAGGACGCTGTAATCTTCAAGTTGAGTAAAAACCAGTATTACATGTGAACAGATAAACTTGCGCTCCTCAGACTTGTGGATTCTTTAAAGTATAGGTGTCCTGGAGGGGCATCTGAACCAGCACTCAGGCAGCTCACAACTATGGAAACACGTGGACCTTGAGAATGGGATACAGCAGGTGTACTATGTACACCATGAGTGAAGGAATGGGCGTGTGATGTGACACCCAGGAGCGCAGCGTTCCCTAAGGGTACCAGTCAGCAGGGATGCAAAAGCTGCAGTGCTGTAAGCCTTATAATGCAGAGATGTAGGTGAAGTGATAAAGTTAATAGTGAAACAGGTATTCATGCAGGGGAGGGAACCCAAACTATTTCCATTATGAAAGATCATGATACAGCCTTAAATTATGGGTTAGTTTTGTGATGTGGGAATAATCGTAGAGAGATCTGGAACTTTAAAAATTTTTCTTCTGGGAAGAACAGTCTCAGCTGACTAAACAAAGCAGCACTTGTAGCTTTACTGGGACTTTGGTGGATAGTTTAAACAATTCTAGAAAATCTGTAAAGTCAGCTTATAACAAGCATAGAAATATATCTCTGTTAACGGCACTGATTTGTTATTTTTAATTCTTGATCGTTAATGATGTATTCCTCATTATTTCTGGAAGTTAATTGTATGTAGGAGCATGTGTTGAGCATCATGGAGAAAGGTGAGCTGATTTTTCGTGAGCTTCTTAGCTGCTTTAAGAGTATTTATTGTAGGTATGAAAAATCATGTAGTCATGATTCATGGAGTTTAAGTGTTTCAGGGAAAAAGACCCCAACTAAGTATTACAATTACCATGCTGTAGTTTGAAGATTAAACATATGTAGAACAGGATCATTTAGAAAAGTAGGAATAGATCTATAGCGTATGCTTTTGGTAATCCAAAATCTGAGTGCAAGGAATTGATTTTTCAGACTAGCCAGCTGCTATTCCTGCCCATTACTCCAGCTGCATGCAACTCTAAGGTATATGACCAAAATATGTCACATGAGAATTTCAGCTAAACCGAGTTCAATTAATAGGAGTCACTGTGTATGCTGTTCACTCCCACAATTGCATATTGATCTGTTTGTGATTCTAATGCTCAGTAATGACTTCACGCTTCTGCCATTGCCACCTACGCCCTGGCAAACTTGGTGTTGCATCTGGGCACATAGAGAAATCCGGTACCAGCCTTTTTCTTTATGTGAAAGGTTCCAATTGAATGACAACTCCTAAAAGCTTAACATATTACTAGTGGTAATTACTTAGAGTAAAAGCCATATCCGGTTGTTCTAGTGTGTTTGTGTATAAAACTGACATTGGTCTATAGGTACTTCTTAGCATTTATTGATTCAGAAGTCTTTCCTGTGATCTGTCAGTGTATAAAAGTTGAAATAGTTATTGTACTATTGTACTATTAAAATAATTAGTATAATGTTAGTAATTTGGAAGCATTTCTAATAAATGTGTCCTGCAAGGCTGAATTAAGTTAATTCTCCCCATGAACTTAGTGGCAACAAAACAATAACATGCCCAGAGTCTGGGAGCTATGTCCCACCAAAACAAGTAATAGCTGCTCTGTCTTACAGTTCATACATTAGTTACATTAGGATCTGATGGTAATTTGTCACAACAGTTTGTCTTGACTAGTGAGCCCTGGGTATGGAAATGGCGTATCCCGTTTCTCCTGAACTTGTGCTTTCCCCACAGCTGCCCAAACAGCGTGCGAGGGAGCCCGTCCCCGTTGTTCATCTTGAGGTGACAGCACCAACCTGGAGGCAGAGGCCATTCTTGAAGATGAGAAGTTGTAGGGAAGAGGTGAAATGACTGGTCAAAGGTGTTACAACTTGGAGGCAGTGAATGTGAATCAGGGAAATAGGAAGGAGAAGGAATCTCGGAGCAAGGGATGGAAAGGAAGGGTTGGAGGCACTTGTCTGCTTCATTTACTGCACAGTTTCCTATTACTGCAGCAAATGAAGCTGGAATTCTACTGACAGTCTCCTTCACTACATAACCCAAATTAATCCCCAGAGCATCCTGTGCACTAAATGAAGCAAGATCCTGTGGAGAAAAATAGTAGAGCCTTAAAAAAAAAAAATTAAAGACTGTGTTGCACTAGGGGGCTGAATTAACTTTGCACTAGCAACCTCAGTTCTGCCTTTTCTGAACTTTAGTGCTTTTCTCTTAGCAACCGTGGCATTATTTTAATCGAAGTTTGGGGGGAAAAGAGGGTTGTGATAGGCAGTTTTATGCACTACTGTAGAGTACACAGGAAACATTAACCTGCTGTATTCCTATGGAAGTACAGTCCTTCCTGACCTCATTGTGTCATTGATTTGAGGAGACAATTTGCCTACTACTTAATCACTTTTACTTTAAAAATACTATAAAAAGAAGACTCACAGACAGAAATCTAGGAAGGGGGTTTCTTAAAGAGAGAATGGTGGAAAGGAGATACTTTCAAAATAGCTGTTACAGTTACCATGAAAACGACTTATAAATCTTAGCCCCTCTCTTCAAT
Source organism: Phalacrocorax aristotelis (assembly GCF_949628215.1). NCBI lineage: Eukaryota > Metazoa > Chordata > Aves > Suliformes > Phalacrocoracidae > Phalacrocorax > Phalacrocorax aristotelis. The sequence goes on along the minus strand of NC_134276.1, from coordinate 175,327,445 downwards.
GGTTTCATCTGTATTATGTAAATAGCTATTGCTTCCAGGTGTGTTGACCCACCTAGCAGTCTGAAAGTGAGTGCTCTTTGTGAATTATTTAATAGTTGGTTTACAAATATTAATCATAAGAAGGACTGAAGCATTTTCTTAGAACACTTTTTGAATCTGGAGCTTTGTTTGCAGGTCTCTTAATGCAGCCTGGGACTGTAACTAATAGGTGCGCATGAAGAAAAACATTTCACTCTGCAGCCTTTTCCGCCCACATCTTTAGGGTTGCCAGAAATCCTATCTGTCAGCTAAAATGATGTTAAAGTTCTACACTGCTCTAATCCAAATATGACAGAGAATAGGATTAGCAGGAGCTGTTCAAATGTGATAAAATAAATGAATAAAAATGAGTTGAAGAGGAAAGCGTGATATTAGTAGAACATGACCCAATTATATATGTAAAAATATACTCAACAAAATAGGTCAGAAAGATTTGACTAGATGCATTTACATACTGTTTTGAATGTGGAGTCCCTGCATAGCCATAATAGTATTATATAAGATTTTGATATCTGTGTATATTTATCTATAATGAACTCCCATAAATATGTCATTGAAGCGAGACACTGCAGTCTGACTCTTTTCTAGAATATGAAACTACATAAACCAGGACAGGTTCTTGCATCGATGTAGACTTCATATCGCTTCCTCTTTCTCTTCCACAACTCTGACATTGTTGGTACTAGTAAATTCCTGGTTCCTGTATTACAAGTTGTACTTGAAACATTCAGAAGAAGAATGCACTTTATTGTTTTATGGATGACTATTTGAATAACTAGCTATACCTGAGAAACCAGACTTATATTTAAAATAAGTTTTCCATAGCTTCGTCCTGACTTGGTGTCCTTGGAAATACTTTACCAAATGGTACAAATCTACAGCAATTCATTGTCTTATCCACTGGAAATCGAGATCCTAACAAGGAATGGTCTTTTTCTGGTGTGAATTTAGCTGACTCTAAATAATTAGAGCAGACAGAGGTCATATGATTTGACTGTTAATAGTCGTAACACCTAGTTTATCAAATGCATGTTTTAGAAGCAACTTCTTCCAGTTATACCGGGATTGGTATATATTCGTCCAGTGGCAGAATTTGTCTCCCTATATGTAATAAAATCTATAGTATACTATGGTTTTCTTGTGATGTGATATCTAGAAGGAAACATCCTCCCCCAGAGCTGGGGGAGCATCAACCTACAGCAGCTAAGCTTGGGCTGTCACTGAACCTGCCCTCATCCCTTCCTCCCCTGACTTTGTGCTCCTGCCCCCTCTTATGTCATTTCTTGCTCATGTATGACCAGATGGTAAGTCCGTTCAAGGAACTAAGCCAACAGAAAGTGAATCCAGGAGAGGAAAAAAAGTAATTATTTTGGCTGGCTCAGATCACTGGACATGCTTGTAACCTGCTCAGTTGAGCGTGAGTGCCAGTGCAAAGGAAGAGGCACGGCTGCGTGGCCAAGGGTAGGGAGAAGAGCCAGGGGCTGGAAGCCTTTGTTTAGGTGCTGCTATGGAGCTGTACAGTAAGTAGTAACTTAGCTAGATGAGTTGAGAGGCTAACAGCAGTCCTGTTTGGTTTTTCCTCGTTATGTGGTTGAGGAGTGAAGGGACATTGTAGATTTGCAACAAGAAGAAATATTTAACTGTTTCTAATGAAACAGAGTTCACTTATTTTATTGCTAAATCCTATCTGTTAAAAGAGTTGATTTGGCATTTACCTTGAAGGAAGCACATCACATTACGTTCAGGATATCACACTTTCCCAGTTTGGCATTCCCAAATAAATGTCTTCCCCTGCATTACAGCATCTGTAAGAATCTTGACCTTTTTCTTGTGGATAGTCATTCTTCCCTGTGCAATACATAGACCTTAACTTATAAATGATTACATCAGTACATTCATGCACAGAAGTAAAACAAGTCTACCATTCCATTCTGTAATATATCCTGACCACGCTATCAATCCCAGGCATTAGTGTAGGGCACTAGGCAACTCAGTACTGGCTGGTGCAAAAAAAACACTAATTACAAGGGAGCTTCAGATTTTATGCCTTGATACAGTTCCACATAAAGCTAAATACGCACTCTTAAAGGTGGAGGGAAACATGAAGATCTTGCCTGTACACTGTCAAATGTCACTTCCTAAAATTCCTGATTTCAGTGGCCCGTAATGAGTGTGTTCACACAGTACAAATGGCCAAAGTCACTTCTGTCCACTGGTCTTTCATTTGCTTCAGTAGATAGCAGCTGAGAACTGGGATTCTTGGCTTTGGACTTATGCACAATAGGAGAAGCAGGATGGATAAATAAATAGCTTTTCATCAACAAATTTTCAGTTTCTAGTCTTTGTTCTCAGAAGAAACTTGTATGGGCCATTCCCTTTTTTTAAACCTTGTTCAAATATTAAATGTTTATTTTGCTAGGAATATCAACAACTTCTAGTGACCTTCTTAGAAGCTCTACTGTGTCCCTGTTTTAGTTGGACTTGCAATCTGGCTCATGAATAATTGTTAGTGAACAGGCTTAAAATCAATGGGAGTTGTTTTTCTAAAAGACACTTTTGCATCAGAGCCTTAGAATTAAGCAGTTAACACTTTCTTAACATTGCATTTGTGTTGCATATTGCATCTGCTTGGTTTTGGATTTTTTTTAACATTTGGGGTGTTGGAAAAATTGCGTTTCCTGCGTTCTTAATGAATGACCGCATCTTGACTTGACCTTATAGAGAAGGAACAAGATAACTGAGAAGCAGAGAGCACAGAAGGTGGACCTGAGCAGGGATCTATTAGTTTTCCAGGCTGTTTTTTTGCTTGGATGGGGAGAATAAAGAAAATTAATTTCTATAAGTTTTAATGTGATGACATTAAAAAGTCATTACTTTGAAACTACTGAACTGGATCGTTGTACCTGCTGTTGCTTTACCTGGGGAAAACTGTAATTTAGAGATCTCTTGTCACAGATATCTCAAAATAACTGGGCATTCTTTATAATAATGGTCTGCACTTACAATTTGATTTGTAAGTTTTATATGACATCTGAGAGCCTGACAAACACTGAAGTCTAATGCCCCAGCTTTGGGGTGTGATCTCTTCACTCCATCCATGTAATGAGATATCAGCTCCTGTGAAAGCCACATCCACTGGTATCTAGTTCTGCATTCAACACCCAAAATCTATTGCTGTTTATGTAATCCTGGTTTAAAATGTCTTTTTGAAGGCAGTCTGCTGAATTCCTTGCAGGGTTGGGAATGGATTCTGCATTTGAGTCCAGTTTAAAAGGTTGTTCCAGTCAGACTTACCTCATTGTTGAAGCATTTAACAAATACGGTGACATAAACCTCACAAATACCTATTGGAGCAGGCAAGTACTATTATCCCTGGTTTAACCTATGGCTAATCTTAGAATATGTGCTTGTTTCCTTTTTACTAGTACTACAGACAACTTTGCCAGTGTTGAGTAACTCCTGTCTGGTAAAACCGGGGATGGTGTTCACACCTTCAGCTGCTGTTCTTCTGAAGCCAAAGTTTAACTAATTCGGGAATAACTTTCCTCCTATGCTCAGCTAACTGTCTAATGTACATACTAGAATTAAAGTGAGATGCTTAACGAGCCAACAAAATTTAAAGAAAATTCCCAAATTACTGAATAAAACTTCCAAAGTTTTTCTGCAGTGATTTTTTTTTTTTTGGTAGATCTTCTTGAAACTTTTAAAACCCGACAGACCTGAAGAAGATATCTGTGGCTTAAAATATTGTCTCCCAGTAATTTATTAAGCTAAGCTGTAGCTGTGTCATCTAGGCAAGCACCTTGTCTGTCCTAAAATGAACTTTGGTGATGTTGTCTATCAGACACTCTGACAGAGCTACTGGTTGCCTGGCAGTGAAAGAACTAGGTCTAATAAAATGTTTCTAACAAAAATATTAGGAAAATAAGGAAAGGAGCACCTTTTCTAGGAAGAGTTTCTGTTTGAGGAATGTCAAAGACTTGCTTATTTTTGTTACCTGGTTTGTTTTCTTGTTTTACTAAAGTTGTAGGTACCGATTTAATACTGATTATTAAAGAGTCAGAGAGGAGAAAGCAGGAATGTGCCTTGAGCATGTGTGATGTGGGGTTTTTAGGTTTTGTTTTCTTCTGTGTGTTAAAACCCCACCCTCGAGTATTTTGATGCTGACTGTTTTTTCCCTGTCTACGAAGGAAATGTGGAAACTTCAAGGGTTAAAAAAAAGAGGTAATTGGGCTTTGCAAGGCTAAAAAGCAGCTGTGTGATGTCATGTAGGCCAGGGCATGAGAGACTGTTGAAAACTGCTTGTGGGTTTGCTTTGTCTGCATAGCTTGTCGTGTTTTGCAGTTATTATAGTGCCTTTTATCTCACAGACCATTTGACTGAGTGTTCGCATTGAGAGTGGTTCTTAATGGAAGATGGCGAACGTTTACCTTTCTCTATTTGGACAGTCTCAGGAAACGGATGACAACAATATGCTGGTGGCAGTGATCGATTTTAAGATTTAGGGTCCTTCCTTATTTTTTATTTATGGTAAACAAAAAATGTTGACATTATTGAAGTTTTCCTCCCTTAGACAAGGAAGGAAACAGGCACTGTAAATCCAAGCTGAAGCTTGGGTTGCGCTTGTGTGAGAACTCAGTTTTTCATGCAGGGGTGAAACTACTGTGAGGTGTGGGTCAGGACAGACACCTCCTCGTCAGACCAACTGACCGGTTGGCAAGCGCCTCCACATGAAGCTGATTCATCTTTGCCTTGAGAGTGACATGTGCAGAGCCAGCAGAAGAATTGTCATCCAAGTACTGCATAAATGCTGTTCCAGGGACTTGTGCCTTAAGCTTAGTTATTTATTTAAATACTACTTTTTTTTTTTATTTCATTAATGTTTTAAAGTTGATGATAGGTTTTTTAAGAATAGGTTAGTCTGGAGAAATTATTAAATCCGAAACCTCCCTCCCTCTCTAGAGCCTATTATTGCTTTCATCCACTTGTGCAGCAGTACCAGGCTGACAGACTACACTTTAAAAGCTGGAAATATCCATGGGATTTGGAAACAGCATAATTCCTTGATATTCTCTTCTTTATTCCTTTCTTCTTTTCATTATGTCATTTTTATGTTTTCATCAGCAAAATGAGGTTGTTAAAGCATTGTTAATAATGATGATGTTAATGCTGCTTGCTAAAACATTTTGTTCCACTCACACCGAGCTGAAACAGGTTGTAAGATGAGATAGTAGCTAGAAACATGTAATTACCATCAATACTTACGTTTTCTTCACAATGAAGATGGAGATCAAGCCAAAATGTAATGATGTCTTCTCTGCCTCTGAAGTCCTAGGAGGTCTGTCTGCAAGGATCCACTGAAGAGGTGGCTGGCATTATACCTGGTGTCAATTGTTAGCTGTTATGTCCATTTATGGGCACTGATAGTTGGTTCAGATACTGGATTTTAACTCAAGGAGTAATGGTTAAAATCTTAACAGGCCAGGGTTTTCACTGAGGTGGCCCAATAGTGGCATTTATTCACAGCAACTGTAAGACTTTATGCTAAGTGTTGTGTCAGTGTGTGTGTATACTTGTGATCTGAATTACAAAGAATCAGCACTGTAGCTGCTGAGGTCTGTAGCTCCACTGGAAACTTCTGAGGCTTTTTATGAGCAGGGGAAATCACTTACCTTGGGATCAAAGAGAAGATGGACCTTCCTCAAAAGCCAACTTCTATTTGAATGAAGAAATACTACAGAATTTCATATTTGTTGCTGTACAAATAGGGAATGGCTGAGCCTCAGAGCAGGAACCAGAAACCATGAAACCGAAGCTCTAACAGCAGGAAAATGGTAGACCCTACTCTTCAGACAGCAGTTACCAGCCTTGGTGCAGCCGCTATTCTTTGCATACAAGATAGCTTGCAAAAAGATTATCAATACTGTATCTACATATAAGACTGTAGTTTGTCTCTCAGGTTTACAGTGCAGCCTTGAAGAACCAAATAATGTGTATAGTTTATTAATAAAATCTTCATTTAAGGCTGCATGGGCTTTTGAACTACACTTGAGACTGTTCTCTTTATTTTAGGTTCATTTATTTCTGTCACATCCACCTTTCACCCAAACATCCTCTGACAACTTTATTTTAGTTAACACTGCACATGTAATTTGGGCTGCTGGCTTGCTGATGAATGTTTGGATTTATAAAACAATACTTCCATCCATCTCTTATTTCAGCCCGTTTAAAGCCTATGTCTCAACAAGAAACCACTTCTTTCCAATCAGTAAATCTGCCACTAGTGTTGAGTCCGATCTGTCCTGCAGAAATCTTAGCTTGCTTTGTAGGGAAGAAAAAATAGGTGTGTGTATATATATTTTGTGTTTACAGATATAAAGTATGTATAAAAAAAAATAAAAGCCCTTGCATGCCAAGAGGAAAGTTATTGTGTTGTAGCACTGGAGGCAGAATTTAACTCCATCTTGAAGTCATATGAGGCAGAGCAGTTGTGGGATATCTTTGAAGCACTTTGCATATCCTGCCATGAAAGAAAAGAAAAATATGTCATGACATAATCTCCTCTCAGGTAATCTCTGAGATGGTAGTGTGAGTGGTAAGAAGGGAGAGAACTGAAACTTCATAAACAAGCACTTTAAAATTGTCTGTGAGGAAGGTCTTGTTGGTGATCCCTCAAGCTTTGATTTAACAAAGACCAAATTCCAAATAAAATACTGTGTAATTACCTTTTTGTGGAAGACTGATTTATCTAAGGAAAATGAATGTTTTTGTAGTAACTTAAATTAGCTTTTCTTACTTAAATTTGAGTTCTCTTGCATGATTTAGAGATTTACAGTTAAAATAACTGTGTAACTTACAGGTATTGTGTTATATGAACATTTAGGAAACATGAATGTGAGATTTAATACAAAAATTACACGCTGCCACTACTAGGTTTTACTGAAGTTATTAAAATGATCAGAATAGGAATTAATTTAGGCCATGTGTAGAATGATCGAAATATATACTTGTTGGTTTAGAAAAAGTAACACGTGGAGAGTTACTTTGTCAGTGTCTTCACAGAGCTTTTTCTCTTTAACCACAACAGCTGCATGTTTTGGGATTCATCTTTTATAATTTTAACTTCTGTTTGAAATGTTTGCATTTTTAAAAAAGTTACTGATCAGAATAACTTTTTGACGATATTGATTCATCTTGGTTTTACTTCTAGGTAGGTGTTTGAAAATGGCAATCAACTTCTTTAAACAGAAAGAAAACAAAGAAAACCCTTCAAAAGCACAGGGACCAGCAGGATGTTGATGTCTGTGGATGATTAGCAATCAACTTGGAGAAGTAACAAATGCATCACAGAACTCATTTATGGGGGGCAGGGGAAGCCCTGCAACAAAACACTTGATACGCAAACCCCACAATGTGTTATGAGGTACAAACATCTCTTGTAATTTTCTGCCCAAGGCTGATTTTTGTTTGTAAAGTGTAATAAAGTAGCACAATAATTAAAACTTACAGTACAAAAGATCAAGCAATGCAGGATTCTAGATTAGTTCCAGCTGTTCCAATTTCAACATCAGTAACCGAAGTAGTATCTAACTCATCTAAAGATGAAGTACACCCTCTGAAAATCATGACAGAATTATCCAACCAGAAAAACATTAAAGTAGAGATAATTCTGGTTGCTGTTTTTCACTAGGATTCAGAGTGCTAATGCTTTGGTTGGTAACAGGATACCAGAGCAGGTAATAGTGACACTGAGGGGGCTGTTAAGCTGCTTACATGTGCAGTCACGTTTTTTTCCTTGCTAGACAAAAACTTTTATTCATGTACTTATACTAATCAAGAAATGCATTTTAAAGCAATTATGCCATCTACAGAATTGTTTGTAATTCTGAAGTGCATTAATCAACAGTTTTGATCTGTCTGATTAGTAATTTTTAATCATAAGCAAGAAAACACAGATGTATTGTAAATAAAAGTAATTGAACTCTGTGTTCGGGTTGTGTTCAGATGTATGTGAAGAAGTAGTTGGTATGGCCTAGACTAGCTGATGGAAGACGTAAGAGCACATTGGTTTGCTCTGATTCTAAGAGGTAGGCATATAAGGATGGCCATCAGTCAGCCGCCCCTCTGTGCTGCTTCATTACTGTCCAGTCTTCTACCTTGTAGGGTCAGCACTGAAATAACCTCCTGTGATGGTTTCTGAATGTGTATGAGCAGGTTTCTCGCTTTGGTGGGTTTGTTGTTTTTTGTAATGGAAGCTAAAACCACCTTAAAATATCCCCAAAACAAAACTGAAAACCAAACCTTGTCTTCTCCTGTTTAAACACCCAGTTTGAGTCATCTCAGTCTCTTCTGCAGGTAGTGTCTCCCCCTTTGCGGCCAGGCTGCCTTCTCTCAGCTGGGGATGGGGGGAAAGGAGTCTTTTTCGGTATGTTGGTGGAGATGGTGGGCTTGGCCAAAAAGTGTAGAGAGAAAATTTTATTTACTTTTTTGGTTAAAATAACTACTATTCTTTGTTTTCTCACTTCCTCACACATTCCCTTAGTCATCAGCCATGCACTGGGAGGAAGCTACAAGTAAAATATGGTATATTGGCTATTTATTTTAATACTTCGTTATAGTACTGGTAAACATTTAGCTTTTTATTCCATCTATTCTTTTTCTTAGAAAGCCTTTGAAAACAGAATTTACCCTAATCCAATGCATGTAATTTTTCTGACAGAGAATGACTTGGTAATGTCATCACATTAATAAACAGTGATCAAAAACATCCATTAGATTTCACATACCTAATGAAGATGTATTTGTTTTATTTCTCTGATTATTTTAATTAATTTTGTGCTGCTTTCTGAACTGACAGTAAACATCTATTTATTTGGGTATTACTAAATACCATTCCAGAAGTTAAATGATGTTAAGAGCTAGTCATGGCATTAATGATGAAGTAGCCCAGGATGAGTCTTTACTACCTTTGAGATATCATTCGTCAATTTACAATTCTAAGATTTCCCTTGCCGCAGTCTGGAAGCTTATCAGTTAATTTGACTTGTTGTTTGGGTGATGTAAGAAGATTTTTCTCCTAAAAAACACATCATTTTCTCCTAAAAGCATTGCAGTGTTTGGTAAATATCTCACTCCCAGGTACTGTCAGGTGCTGTGTTGTGGTAGTGGTATGGTTTAACCTAACTTCACATCACTCTCACTAGGTAAACCACTGTTCCCAAACAGTGCTTCAGTACTTGCAAACAGTCTAAATGAAATGCTCAGCTGCTCTTGAGATCCAGCCACACAAGTGTGTGGGTAAAAAAGAATGCATCTCCTTCGGGCAGCCCCCCGTGTTCTCTTAAGCTGTTTTTTCCACTGCTGTAAAATAACATAGAGAAGGCCTCATCTAATCCCTTACAAAGACAACAATATTTGCCAACTTAGCACAAGTAGGTAAATAGTATTTAGGCCTTGACCAAAACCACTGTCACAATGCTTATGGGTAAGGAAATGTCAATATAGCGAACAAAGTTTGATCACAATTTAGCTGTATGGCATGCTTTGGAATACCGAACAAGTTACCAAAATTGGTAACTACTTCCTTGGATCATCCCCTTGATTAAGTTTAGACAAAAGGGGAGTATGAATGGTCAGTAGTATGAAAATGCCTCGGTACCTGTGTCCTTTATAACTAAACTTATTTCTTAGTAGGAAAATTATCATAGATGTATAGTTTTGATTGGGGACAAAAATGGAAGAAAGGAAAACCAACCTATGTTTCTTTCTGATGTATTACTGTAACTTCAGTCTTCTTTTTCTCCTCAGTCTTTTATATAAACACTATTTCCTTAGCACTTTACGTAGTGCTTTTCAGGTTCAAAGCCCTTTACACAAATTATTGCAATTAGTTTTCACATGTCCTCTGAGAGAGGTAAGTAAATATCATTATCCTCATTTTTACAGACAGGGACTCTTATCTGGAGAGGTTAAGTAACTTGCCCAAGGCCACAGGGGGAATACTGCCATGGCTAGTCCTAGGCACTCAAGAGCTATTACATCCTCGGTCCTTTGCTTTGTTTGCTAGATGGTAACTTGAGCTGTTAATGGTTACTCCTGCATTATGGAAATGCATTCTGTGATTTCTACCTCTTTGATCTTAGCAATAGTTTAAGCAAGGAAGAAATCAGATTTTTCTGGAGTCAGATTATAGCATAGTAACTGTCTCCTTCAACAGAAATGTCAAGTTACTTTCCTGGTATGTCTATAATTAAGTAGGAAAGGTAGCAGGCAATTCCCGTTAGAATTATTCCATGGGATACTGCCCAGTCCACAGTCACTTTGTTAGTTCAGGTCATGTTACACCCGCAGCTCTGGTTTATGGGAGATGGAGAAAATGCAACCTGTGGAGATTTATCCAAGCTGTGTGTGTTGGACCTCAGAATAATACAAATACTGACTGTGTGTGCTTCTGCAGAGAATTCTTTTCTTACATAAAGAAGATAGAGAAGCAGGGATTGGTGGGTTTGTATTTAAGTAATTCAAAATACCATGCTGCTCTTGTTATTGTGGTTTGGAGGCTTTTGTATTGCATGTCTGCAAAGAGTTCTGTCTTCTGGTCTTGTCCTCAACTAGAGGATGTTTAAGGAATTGAGCTTGCTGATTGTATTTTCTGTTTCTTGAACTTCAAGAGAAGTTTAGTCACAATGTAACGAATTTAAGGGGCTCAAAAGACTTGTCAATATTATAGTTTAAAAGAATAACAGGTGGAAAAGAATGGGAAGGAACCTTGAGACTTTAGAAATGTATTACATGTCTCTAACAGCTATACCATAAAAAATGGAAATGTAGCAAAGATGTATATTATGTATAGATGTTATTACAACTAGCAACCCTTATTCTCCACAGAGAGCCACTCGCTGTTAGACTGCGTGAATGTTAGCACAGTGCTACAGTGCAGGATGCTGAGGCTCAAGTTACCAATAAATGGGGAAACGGGTGAATACTTGCAGGTGTCCAGTCAGACACAGAAGTGATGGAGGACAAATGGGAAGGGGAAGGTCTTTTTCAGGAAGCTTCTCTGAGCAGCAGTTGTAATGATTAGGACAAGAGCTTGAATTTAGGAGAGAGCTCATGCCCTCTCTTGTCTGAATGGAGGCAGACCTTTTCTTTGCTAACTTAAAGTTCAATTATTGTGAGATTTTTCTGTCCTATTTTCCTTGTCTCACAAGGAGAGATGTTGAGGTGGCTACAAAGAAGATGGAGACTCCCTTTTTACACGAAGTCCCATGGAGAGGACAAGGGGGAATGGACACAAGTCGCTCCTGGGGATGTTCTGACTGGACACAAAAGGAAAATTTTTCACATTCAGGACAGTCAGCCATTGGAATAATCTCCCCAGGGAAGTGGTTGACTCAGCCACATTAGGCACCTTCAAGAGTCATCTGGACAGGGTGCTGGGCCATCTTGTCTAGCCTGTGCTCTTCCTAGAAAGGTTGGACTAGATGATCCCTGAGGTCCCTTCCAACCTGTGATTCTGTGATTTACCCTCACAGAGGCACTTGCTTCTTTCTGAGATGTCTTAGATGGTGTGATATTTCTCTGTGGGGCTGCCAGGTGCTACACAAGAGCCATCAGAAATCCACACCCTGTTGCAGTGGTGGGTGGGTTTCTGGGAGATGCTTGGTGTACCTGAGGGTATGGGTATGTCAGGTCGCACCCACGCCTCGTTGGGGCCTCTCTGACTGTGTTTTCTAAGTCCCGCGCTTAACAGACTGTAAACTTCTTCCTCAGTTACCTTGCACAGACATTTATACCAGAACAGAAAGATGAAAAAGTGGAAGGAGCCAGCAAGACAGTGACATAACATGTTTTATGGATCCAAGTGAAGGAGAAAACACTGAGTGTTTTGCCAGACGTTCTGGAAGCTGTGTGCTTAGCATATGTGCGGCAAGAAAGCTTTGATTAACTACCAACGGGGTGGCAAAATTAGTCATCAGTTGAACTGTTAGGTAATTCTTCATGATAATGATTAAAGTAACCAGAGTCTTTACAGATAGTTAGTGTGTAAAGCTTGAAAAATCAAATTGCCATTGGCTAACATGCTATCCCCCTTCCAAACACACATACTCCCTTTTATATTGAGCTATGGATTATTTTGTCTTTAAATTCAAAATCTGTCTAGGAAGAATCAAATCACACATAACTGTTTATAATAGGTGTTATCTAAAGCACCTCCTCCTGAACAGTGTCTCACTCTTCGGTTTTAAAAGATACGCATTTTTTTTAAATAGTAATTATGAGTGTTTTATTCTTTTAGCTATACTGAAAACACTGATCTTTATTTTTTTCACAACATGAATGCAATTACTGGGCAAGGATTTTCTTAAACTATTTGTGGGATCCAAAAGTAGTCTCTCTGTTGGATTTTACCAACTATGAGAATTAACTATAGAAATTATTTATTAAAATTTGCCTGTTTCCTGACACTGAAGTCCCTCAGGTTTAGATGCTTCGGTTTTAGATGCATCATCTAGAAATTTTGTTAGTAAAACTTTAATGATACATTAATTCATTTCTGTAAGTATGAACTAAGAGTGTCTTTTACTTTCCTTTGTCGTGGTGGCTGCATAGCTTTCTATACGAGATCACTGCAAGCAGCTCAAGACTTTTATTTACTTCTTTTTTCTGTTGCAAACTCTTTGCTTAGGGTTATTTAGATGGTGAATACGCCTCAGTTAGCAATAAGCTGAAGATTTGTGTGTTAGTGGTGAAGAGGTCAGAGTGATGCCATGTTCTCTGACTTCTGACCCTCTCTCTTCTGGCTCCATGTCGTCACTGGAAGTACAAACCAGTGTTGTCAGCCTCGTGCACCCTGCAGTCGTATTTTAACTACTCAAAAGCTATGAATCAATTTTGTTTGCATTTTGGAACTTTAAATCTGGCCACCTGTGTTACTCCTATGTGTTTGTAACAGTATGCTGCAGAAGGACAGAGATTTCTATGGCTACTGGAAAGATGTAGGAGGAAGTAAATTATGTGGGTGTGATAACGGTAAAGATTATTTAGAAAAACGCTGAAGGGAATATTTTGGAAATGGTATAGCCTTATGCTTTGTTTTAAACAGAAAAGAGAATTTAGAAAAGAAGCTGTCTAATCCTGTTGCCTCCCTGCTCTGAGCTTCTTGAAGACTGGTTGATTAGGAGAGCCAGCCTCCCATTGCCAAATTCACCATCAGGATCAGAAAGAGGAGCCAGGGAGCCAGAGCAAAAAAAACCCAGTACTGACTAAATGAAGATAAGGAGTCCTTGATAATGGATCTGAGGTTAAATCAGAGCAAGAGATTAGCTAAGGAAGTCAAATACCTGCAACAGGAGCAAAAACTAGAATCAAAGGAAGGAACAAGGCAGTGAACTCATCATGCTGCTCAGAGGTCTTCCATGTGGCTGCCTGCTGATGCCTTGGGGTAGGTCTACTTCTTGCAGGAGAATTCACAGCTATGACACCTGATTTGCCCCCAAACAGACGATGATTTGTTATTGTCCATGTGTGACAGCGTCTTTAAAAGTCATTATATCAGAATAAATTATTGCAGGATTGCAAAAGATAACAATTTCTGTGCAAAACCAACTTCTGGGCTGCTGTGCAAAATTCTGAACAAATGCTTAGAAACAAAAAATATTCTCAAGTGTTCTTTCTAAAGCAAATAGTATTTTAGGACAAATAACCAGGGAGAGTAACGGGACAAAATGGTGGACAATAATGTTGCCATTTTCAATACTATATTAACTTCTTACTGAAGTATTACGTTCCTGTCATGTTCAGTGCTGAAGTTTAACTAAAGACTTTTCAGGAAGTCCTGTCTCTTATTTAAATCTGTGATGCTGCTTTGTTATGCTAGTTTGAGTAATAGCAAAAATCTGTAAGCTACATGAAGAGTAATTTTAATCAGTCTTTACTGTCTAGATATTCTTGGTATGGTAAATGATTGCATCCGTCCAGGTGACATTTTCTTGGATGGTGATACTTGAATAAAAGGTAAAGCAAGCTAACCTGACTCTCTAGTTACTGGAATCATCTTCCCTTTTGTTAAGGTCACTTGCTTTTAGTGCAGCTGTTACAGCTCATCTCACCTGAGGTGCAGGAAGACACATTCCTTCTATTGCCTTACTTCAGAGGTAAAAATATTCAAAAAACCTATTTATTTGCGTGTACAGGAATGATGGACCAGACAGTCACTTCTTAGACCTTAAGGACCAATCCAAATGTTTGTGTAGATAGTTTGAATCTTTCCCTTGTTTTTAATGAGAGATGGATCAAACTTCAAATGAATAATTTCTGAGAAAAACAAAATTACTGAAAAATAGTCAGATATTATGCAATGTATACTGAACTTACAAAAATTAGTCATGTAGCAACAGAAGTGGGAGCTATGATTACTAACTTTGGCAAGAAAATTGCTGTTGCCAGGAAGAGTCCAATTACTCGAACAGCTCTAATACATAAGCATAAATCTTCCTTCCCCCTTTCTGTAATAAGATAGGGAAAAGTGAGGTTTCAACTTGGAGCTAAAGCATAACTAATCTTTTAAGTAATACTTTTTAATCTTCTTATATAAAAACTTAATTTGGTGTGCATTATGGATGAAGTCTTACCTGCCACAGGAATGATATCCTATGGTAATACTGAATGATAATTATGCTACTGATGACCTTAAGGAGTTTACCATTTGATATAGCCCTGGCTGGTAAAGCTACATCTTGTAGCGTGCACTAAATTAAGGTTTTAGATGCATAGGGAGAGGGAGTGACAGCTTTTGCTGTGCCTTGTTTTATAGCCCTTTGCTTCAGTATAACAATCTTAATTTTTATATGACAGTGAATTTTTTTAAATGTGAAATACACAAGTTTAAGCTTCATTTTTATGTAGCTAAATGGTAGCAAGACGCAATTTTGGTTATACAATATATCTGTAAGCTAAACTCAATGTCTCTTATTAAAATGAGGAATTTTTTTTTTTCTTTTCAAGTAAAATTTGAGGGTTACTTTAACAGGAATTGAGAACACAGAGCAGCATACCACTTTATTTGAATATAAGTGAAAATACAGTCTTCAAACAGCTGGGCTCCAATCTTAAAGTACAGTTCACACTTTACTGTAGTGGGGAAGCTAAGTACCATTTTGTAGAATAGGCTTACAAGCCTATGTTGATCTCAGGTAGTTCATCTCACAATGTAGCACGTGTACACAGGATAAAATTACAGAGAAGATTAATGTTAAAGCTGTGAAGTGAAGCACTAAAACCCAGGCAGTGCTGACTATAATGTTGCCCAGGCAACTTTATTTCTATTGTCTTCATATGTTAGGATAAGTTTCCTTCCGCATGATCATACAGGAATAGGAGGAACAATTTTTTTGGTTCTTGATCAGTGTCTCTAATTTCCAAAGATTATTCTCGGTCGTCTTGCAGTCCTCAGTGTTGTTCACTGCCCATCTCATTGTCCAGCTGAGATGGAGGACTGAATGCTTAAAATATAATTGAAGACCCACAGGAAGGCTAAATTAAGGCTGTATCTTGCTATATATGGTACCAATAAAATGCATAACATTATTTATATGCATATCAGAGGAAATGGATGTGGAATTCATGTTGTCATGGTTTTATGCCAGCTTTCTTTAGCAAGAATAACAGGTCAGATTTAGGATCAGCCACAGCTAGCAATTTTTAATAGCTTCAGCCTGACCAAATTTGCATGTATTTTCATGGGTCAGCAGATTTGACTCCTTTCTTATATCATCTCCTGTTTTAAACAAAATAAGTGGACTGGAAAGAGTGTGGGGAAGATGGAGGAGGGAGGCGAGAAAAACACAAGTTTATTCCTCAGCTTAGTTTTTGCACACATTATTTCAGTCTAAAAGCTTGGGGTCTCTCCCACCCCTTCCCCTCAATGCTGGCAGAGTAGGAGATGAAGCGTAGATTATTTTAGCCCCATTGTTCAGTCTGCCAAAGCTATAAGCAACTAAGCAATGACTGTCTAATTAAAGACCACTAGCTAGGTGTAATGTGGGTGTTATGAGCTCTGTATTATCAATGATAAAATAAGGTTAACCATATCTTAATATGATTAATCAACTAGACAAAGAAAAACTGGATACCAGCTGAAGAACTTGTTTCTTCTAAGAATGAATGTCAAAAGGAGGAGAACACCATAGATCCATTTAAGCCAATCCTAAAAGAATATTTCTTAAGGAGAAAAAGGAAATTAAATGCCAGGTATGATTATTTTGGAAGTCATGGAAAATTGTTTATGTGACCTTACAAGCCATTTAATGATCAACAAGACTAGAGAACAGTAAATGTATTTATTGATTGAACATTAGTAATTTAGTTTCAACACACGGTGTATAGGGTCTGATTCATGGTGCACTAAAGTGGAAACTTTTCAATAACATGTATGGAACCATCTGTAACAGTTGAAGAATATTTTGGTATAGCCATTGCAGTGTTATTTCTTAAAGGAATAGATTAGTTTAACTCCACAATGTATCTTGTTTAGATGTAAAGGGAAGAATGGTTTTAGATAGCTGGTTCTTAGTCAGGTGCAAAATGCAGTTGAACTTTATTACACCAGATTAGCAAAACAGCAAATGCTGAAGACTTGTGAAGAGGCCGTGCCAGGACCATTAACACTGACAAGTCCTATCTCCTTGTTTCTGGCCAATCTGCAAATCTTACCTGACAGAGGCATAAACCACAAAACTCAAAGGTCCAGAGCAGTCCTGCCAGGCTTAAGAAGCACAAGTGAGGGGAAAAAAGAGACCGAAAAGAGAAGAGAAAAGAACATAGGGAAGTGTTGAAGAAGCCAGGCCATACTCTGGCATCTTAATGGGATGGAGAATACACAGTTGAATGAAAATACAGAAATATGTTGTTAAAATAAGAAAAAAAATCTTCGCTACATATTTGCTTTTGTTTGTAAGTAAAACTGTTTCTCCAGAGAAATGCTGTTGGTGATGATTTGAGAGCCAGGCTCTCAAAAAGAGACTTGCTGAACCTTTTCTCCCTCTTACAGTGGTGGGAACTCAAGGGTCACTCTGCCTAGATTATTTCTAAGTTTGGAAAGGTGTGAAATTTCCTACTAAACCAGGAGGTCAAAACTGTTAAGTTTATCTGAAAAAAAAAAACAACCAAAACCCCAAACCCCAACCAAACAAAAAACTACCCAAAAAGCCAAACAAACAGAACTAACAAAAAAAAAAAAAGCCCAAAAGCACTTGAAAAACACTGGTGAGGGAAGCAATGCAGGTAGTCCTACCATTGTGATAAGCCCCTACAGTCCAAGGAGCCTGGACCAGCCTTTAAATGATTATGGCCAGCTACACAAAACACAAAATTAAGTTAACTTAATTGAATTCAGACCCTAACCTGTAATCACAATGTATCTGAATTTTGAAAAAGGTGGTCTCCAAGTAAGAAATTCAGACCTTAGTATGTTTAGTTACATACAGAGCAGATGAAATTGGTTATGGTATGTAGCTGGTGCTTCAAAAAGCTGTTCTCAGAAACTATTTCTAGACAACATAATCCACCTATGAAATGCAATAGCAGCTGTGACTTCTAATAATATTTTTTCCTGTACACCAGAACACATTTGTGTTGACATTTAAGTATTGCTCAGCTAAGATGTTTCACAGCTTGAGGGAGAGGAAAATTTTGTCTTCCTCAACACATCATGATTCTTTTATCTGAGTGACTAAGTTAGACAGTAGGGAGGGGAAAAGGACTGAGCAGCAGCAGCAGGGTCACTGAAGGATGACCGTTCCAGTATAGCCTTCCCCCTGGTGTGCCATTTTCCATTTGAGTTCCATGGCTGCTCTGTTCTTACTTTCATACTAACTGGCCCCAGTACCCCATCAGGGTCTCTCTGTGATAACTGTTCCCACTGTCCCATGTTGTCGTTTGAAAGGCTGGTGCCAGCTGTGAGAGCATGTTATCCAGTTACTGGATGCCATTGCCAAGAGAGGCTGCTGACTCCAGCCAAGAAGAGAAAATGGTGTAAGACCTCAGTAAATCTGCCCACCTCAGTAAATCTGCCCACCCCAGCGCCACGGACCATCTGCCTGACACAGTGTTCCATAATATCTCCATGCTCCAGAAGTTGATTTGGAAGGCCCGAAGAGTGGCTTGTGACACCTCTGCACCCATGTGACCTCGCAGAAATACGTCATTCAGAAATACTTGCCAAGATAATCTGTTAGGGTTTTTTCCCCCCTTGTCTCCCTTGTTTATGGTCAATATTTGCCATAAAATTTTGACTCCGTAATTGATAGTGCTTGCCAATATCTGATTTCCTCAATGTATCCGATGGGATATAGTGCTTTTATGTCCTTTGATGAGGAGATTTTTTTTTTTTAACCTGGGCATAATATACTTCACTCTGAGAATGTAACATTAAAATAACCTCACTTATTAGCTGGGGCATTTTAGGCTGACATCAGATTTGATCAATAGGCTGTACGCACTGGAAGAGGTGCCACCTCTCTGAACTACTCAAGGAAAGAACAGTAGCAAAATGACTTCATGTCATTTCACTTACAGCTCAGAGTGAGTTACATAGACTCATCATTACTGAGAGTTACTGTACTTATAAGCCCTTTTTAAAGTTGAGATAACAGCTCACAGTGGCATCTGCAACTCCTTTTCATTTCCTCAGTGCAGTCATGAAATCTTTAGAGATTAAACTGTAGCACCATTGTTATGTACATTGAACTCCATCTGGGTTTTTTCCAAGCTAGCAGTTAGTGTTGTGGGAACAACCCCAAGGCAGTGTCTGTTGGTGTTAGTAAAATTACATAGTTAATTTATTTAAACTGAGACGATGTTTTTCAAACTTATAGCAGCCAGGAGGGATAAGGAGTACTTGTTAGTCCTTGTGCATGTGGCCGGAAAGTTTTTGTCTCTTCCTTGTGACAAAAGCTTCACAAAAGCCAATAAAAGAAACTGATATTACTGAGACCTCGTTTAGCTGAAACAACTGTAGTCTGAGGTCTGATTAACTTGCGTAGAGTTTGTCAGTGACCCTGACACAAGTTACACCAAGGCTACACTTTCTGGAGGCAGCTGTGTTTTCAAACATGCAGAGTAAATAACTTTTTTTTAATGCTGTATTAATTCGTTGTGCATGTGTCCTATGGACTCTTACATGGTGTAATATGAAATACTGGGACACAAATCTCAGCCTGTCAGGGAGAGATTCAGTTAATTCAGACCTGCCTCCCCTCAGTGCAGCAGAGCTACGGTTTGTGTGTTCCCAGCTGAGTGGCAGAGATTTAAGTGCAGAAGAGCATTTGCAGCGTGAGCAGCTGTAAGTCATGGCTTCTGGCATGTGTCACTAGCAGATACGTCATGCAATGCAGGTGTCCTACGTGCATTCAGATCGTTTCCCCCTGCTTCCTCCCCTGAAATATGTGAGTCTCTTAGTGGAGTCTTACATCACCACGTGGGAAGGTGGATGGTTCATGAAGGGATGCACGTGCATTTTCATGGGTGATTTTTGGAAAAAGTGACTAGGTAGAGTTAGTGCAATAAAAGCTATGTTGACTTTTATATTTAAATATCCCACTTCTATCTCAAGTATTTTCATCATCTTGTAACTCTAACTTCCTAGCAGGCAGTGATGGTAACAAATAGCAGTTGTCAGCCTATTCATTTTCAAATATGTTAGTAAAATTCATAGGTCTGAATTAAAATGTCTTGTAAAGCTTTGAGGGTTTGACAGTTTAATGTTGAGAGGAATAAATAGACAGTCTTG
The DNA here is from genome assembly GCF_949628215.1 of Phalacrocorax aristotelis. Lineage (NCBI taxonomy): Eukaryota > Metazoa > Chordata > Aves > Suliformes > Phalacrocoracidae > Phalacrocorax > Phalacrocorax aristotelis. The sequence goes on along the minus strand of NC_134276.1, from coordinate 175,307,617 downwards.
GGAAACGAGTGGTTTTTTGAAAACAGTAGCTCCGCTATTCTTATAGATGGATTCACCAAAGCTATTCAGTAAAATTGTGCTAAATTTTGATTGGTAACATGGTGAAGTGCATGGGTGAGATCTATATTTCTAATATTCTACCACATTCTCTCATTTGGAAGAAGCCATGAACTTTTTTCTTTTTACTGTTTGAAAGTGTGGAATAACAAGGTGAAGACTAATGGTACAATATTTGTTTTTATTAGATCCGCTTTTCTTTTTTGTGGCTAATCCCCCTGATTTTATAATTCATTCTTTCCCCCTTGATTGAGAGACCTACATGAATAGTTTACCTTAAAATTTTTTTAAAAAAACTATTTTAAAGTTCTTAAATGACATATGCAGTATCAATGTATGGAGAGGCCATTTTATAAATCCTAAATTTGCAAATGTCCTTTTTTAGTTAGCAAAATAAAACAGGGGACGGTAAGAGCTTTGGGGCTAAAGCCCAGCTATTATTTACCATGACCTGGAAAGATAAACATAATGATTTCCTAATTAAAACGTATTTTGTGTAAAATTTGGGCAAAACTGAGCCTCTGCCACTTTTGCAAAGCAAACCCTCATATCATACTTTTCTTTCTCTGCACTGCTATTATTTTATCCCATCTTCAGTTGTCAACATCAGCTATAGGATGATTTTAAAACGTCGCCGCAGTTGTCACACGTGACTTTTGTTCAAACTTTATATCCAGTATTTTGTTCAGTGGAAGACTGTAGGGGATTGAGTCCAGGCTTAAGGTGATAAACTTTCTGTGACCCTTGTTTCCAGCTGGAACAGGCAAAGGCCTCAAGATGTGTAGGTGAGAGGTCTAAGTGACCTATACCAAGCTACTTCATAAGTATACTTCGGGGTAGAAAATCCTATGAATCTTGTTTGGAAATCTTGAATTCTTGAAGCTGTGACAGGGAACGGACTTGAGCTCTTCTTTCTAGTCCACATAGCACTGTAATAGGGGGAAAAGGGTCATGGCTTAAGGATTGTTTCCACATAGGTGGTGTGAGCTTCTTAAGAGTTAAACGGGGAGGTAAGGCTACCGTGTGTTCATAACTTGCCCTGTTGTGTCTAGGTAATACAGCACATATGGCCTTCTCTAGGGAGCTGTGGGAACAGTGGGAGAGCGTAGGTGCCATATGTTCCGCTATACCTAGTCACTTGCAGGAAGTTAAGGACGATGACGCAGCTTTAACTTATAATTTCCTTTTATTGGTGTGTGTCTCAACTTTAATGTCCTCATTTGCATAAGTTTAAATAACTATGTAAATTATAGCTTTGAAACTGACATATGGTATTTTATGTGCACATCTATCCTCTAATGTATACTTAAGGAATACAACACTTTGACTAATAGAGCCCAAATGCTGCACTAGAGACATGTTGCCTGCTTCTAGCGTTCCTACATTTTATGCCTGAAAGAAAGAAAAAAAGTCCTTTTATTCCAGGACAGTTACACTCTGTAGGAGGCTGTTGAGTCTATCTGGAATTCAGACTGAACACTGTATAACATAAACAGTATGTCACTCCAGAGACTAATGGTTTTAAGAAGTCCAATTATTTAGATTTTTCAAAGCCCAGGTGAGACTAAAATTTCCAATGTCTGAACTTATGAGGAGTTTATTGATGTAAAATAATTATTTTGGCACTCTTGACAAATCCTTAGTTAGTAATTTCTTTTTCACAGTTGTGAAGTTACAGTAGAAGCCAGTACTAACTCTTGCTATAATGCTGCATACCGTTTCTACTGTGCGAAGACAAATTGTAGTAAGGTAGATTCTGTGATGTTTAGTTGATGCAACTGCCTTTATTCTTTTTAAAATGGCAATCCACTATATTTAGGGTCCACAGAACAGTTTGTGCTCACTGAACGGGATGCATTAATATCATCCAGTTGCCCTTTTTTTCTTTGTTATACACAACAAATACCATGAATAGCTTATAAATAGGAGGCAAGTACATACAACAGTTATATTTTATATTCTGATGTTATAGCGTTTAATTTTTTTGCACATATGTTATTATTCAGCTTTCTATTTCATCTCCTAACAATGCAGCTGCTGAGTAACTTCTTATGCAGTCACAGGAATGATGCAGAAGACTTTTACAGCTGACACTGTTGCTGCAGTCACAGTTCACAATGTCTTGATCTGTGTTCCTACTGCTGATACTGTGAGGGTTTTAGACTCTTCAAGCTGCATCCCTTTACTGTACTCTCCAGTCACTTGCAAAGCCATAAAAGGTTTTTGGTGGGATGCTGCAGGACATACAGAAGTTAGTGTGTGGAAAATTCCCTTGGCACCTTCACAGGTTTGGCATACTGCATGCCAGGGAGCCTTGCAGTTTATCACTGTTACTGCACCAGCAGTTCTTCTGGACCAGTTGGACACCAATTCTCCACATATCTTTCATAGCATATGTGTGGGCACGGTCCTTTATCGTTTGGCTACTTGGAGAACAGGAGCTGGACACCTGGGTATGAAATGCTTATAAAATGTCTATAAAATATTTATAAAAGGTAAAAAGAAGACATGAAAGCTAGGTGATGCTAGGTCTCTGTTACTAAGATTAAATTGGAAAGCTGCCTCTCCTCCCCCTTATACCTTCATCCAACAGACTTGCTGTGTACTTCTGAGGTTTCTTGGCTCGCCAGGAATTCTGTATTTCTGTTACCCCTGATTGCATCCATCTTCCTGATTAATTTCCTTCTTGAAATCCTTCAGGAGATCAATGCAGATTGATATTTTCTCCCCAAACTTGTCTTTTTCTTTAATCAGCATATTTCTTAACTACAATAAAGATTCTTCTGTTCCTTTGGAGACATAAATGGCTGTCTGTTAGACACAGTGTTACTTTCTGTATTGATTAAACAGTTAACAATTCATCAACTCGATGAGAGATAATAGTCTCCTCATATCTCCTCTTCAAGACTTAGGGCAGGATTCCAGACAAGTCTTTGCAAGCAATAGGAGACGTTTCGGTTCATCATCTCTGCTTTTTTTTTATTTCCTATTCCCAGTGCTTAACTTGGGATGGGCATGGTACTGATGAAGAACTGGTTCAGCCCACTTAATAAGTTTACTTAATACAGCCACCAATGTATACAGCTTCTCACTGACAGAATTCGTGATGATAATTAACTGCTTTGGGGTGACACTGGATTTAGAATGATCAACAACGTACATCTTCCTTCACAGGCTACTGGGGGTCTGGGATAAAGGCAAAGAAAGGAGCAAGTGAAATATCTCATATTCTTCCTTATATTTGCTGTAATGTTGTTTGCTAAGCAGGTCCACAACTTAAAAATCCTGAGTGGAAAAAATGCCTACTTGTGACTTCTATGGATAAAAAATGGTTCAAAAACCAGTAAGTCCAAAGAAAGAGCATACTAAAGGTTGCACTTAATCTGCTTGTTAGATAAGAATTTTGTTTCAAGTAACTATGGTTATTTAATTTAGTAAATGTGGCTATATTTTATTCATCTACATAAAAAGCTTTAAATATAATTTGAATCTTGACTATTTTTTTCTATCAGTAAAGCTTTTGATACTGTCTCTCAGAGTATCCTCCTGGACAAAATGTCCAGCGTACAGCTGGATAAACATATAGTGCAATGGGTGAGCAACTGGATGACAGGTCAGGCTGAAAGGGTCATAGCAAATGGGGTTACACTGGGCTGGCGGCCAGTCACTAGTGGGGCTCCACAGGGACCCATCTTAGGACCAGTCCTCTTTAATGTCTTCATAAATGACCTGGATGCAGGACTGGAAGGAATACTAATTATGTTTGCTGATGACAAAATTGGGAGGAGCTGTTGACACTCTTGAGGGGCAGAGGCCCTGCAGAGAGATCAGGACAGACTGGAGAGCTGGGCGGTCACCAGCCATATGAAGTTTAACAAGGGCAAGTGCCAGATTTTGCACCTGGGCCATGGCAACCCTGGGTATACATATAGATGGGGGAATGAGAGGCTGGAGAGCAGCTCTGCAGAGAGGAACCTGGGCGTTCTGGTTGATGGCAAGTTGAACATGAGCCAAGAGTGTCCTGGGGTGCATCAAGCACTGCACTGCAGCTGGTCAAGGGAGGGGCTTGTCCCAGTATTTTCTGCACTGGTGGGGCCTCACCTTGAGTACTGTGTACAGTTTTGGGTGCCACCATATATTAGGGATACAAAGCTACTAGAGAGTCTCCAGAGGAGGGCCACGAAGTTGATGAAGGGTTTAGAGGGGAAGCTGTATGAGGAGTGGCTAAAGTCACTTGGTTTGTGAGAGGAGACTGAGAACAGACCTCATCAGTCTGCAGCTTCCTCACAAGGGGAGGTGGAGGGGCAGGCACTGATCTCTTCTCTCTGGTGGCCAATGATAGGACCTGATGGAATGGCAGGAAGATGTGCCAGGGGAGGTTTGGGTTGGGTATTAGGAAAAGGTTCTTCCCCCGGCGGGTGGTGGAGCCCTGGAACAGGCTCCCCAGGGAGGCAGTCATGGTGCCAAACCTGACCCTGTTCAAGAAGCACTTGGACAATGCCCTTAGACACATGGTGTGAATTTTGAAGTTGTCTTGTGCAGGGATGGGATTTGGACTCAATGATCCTTGTGGGTTCCTTCAAACTCAGGACATCCTATTAATTTCCCAGAATATGGGTGGCAATATGGTATTTATGTATAACATTTAATCTGACCTGTGTTTCTTGTACTAGACTGTTTCCTGACTTTCTATACTATACTTTGATTGTATAGTAAGAAGCAGACTACAAAAAGAGGGGCTGGATGATAAGTTTAACAAAAAGAAAACTGATATGTTGCTTCATGTCAGGTGGTGGGTTACTCACTATTCTGCATCATCTATCTCATTCCTTTCTCTCTTGCCCACCATAATTAAATGAGTATTTATTTTGCTTGTACCATTAGTAAGAGGGAGGGAGCAAAAAGGCTCAGATTTGCTTTCATTCACATTAATAACAATATTCTTTTGATGAGGAGTGAAATGATCCCTGGCCAGTTAAGCCAGGAAACACAGAGAAGGTTTCCCGCCCTACCCTGATGGGTGCAGTCTGTTGTACTGCGATTGCCTGTGGCCAGGAATGCCAGCTGCCATAGGTAGATGTGCAAGTAGAACAGAAATATGGATTCACACATTCCTCCACATCCCTGACCTACTTAAGCAGCCTCCCTGGGACATAAGTAGCTAGGTTGTTGATGAGCAGATGCTTTTTCATCCTTCTGATGCAGCGGAGATCCACGTTGGTTCCTTGCGTGGTATATGGTGTACCTTGACAGATTTTACCTAGGTTGCAGCTACTACATTGCAGTATAGCCTATTCTTTATTGATTTCAACATTTTTTACGGTTACATTTAAAATGAGCAGAACAAGCCTTGATTAGGAAGAAGCTTGATTAGCTCTACCCATATGAAGCAATCAAATGCTTTTAATTACTTCCATGACTATATGTTTGTTTGATAATATTCTTTCAAACTGAGGCTTTTAATTGCTTCTTTAGTGGTTCATTTCTCTAGAAATGTCAGTTGTATGAATCTCTCCGCTTTCAAATCTCCTTGTGCTTGTATATAAATTTCTGAACTGACTTTACTATGACTTGTATGTATGCTTAAGTTGATATTCTTTTAATAGTGCCAGCTTCTCCTGTCTATTAATGTCTTTCCTTGACAATGATTATAGAAATACACACTGGAAAAAACATCTGTGAGACGGAAGCTAGCTTCTTTATTTCAGTTCTCCATTGAGGGTCCCTTGTCTAGTATATGCTGCTGCCAAAGCTCTATCTCATGTTTTAATTTCTGTCCCCAGGGAAAACTTCCCTATGGAGCAACCCTGCCTTCTACTTCAGAAGCCAATGACTTGCTTGTAAACATGACAGTTCTTAGGTGTATCACTAGGAAAGAAACCCAACAACAATATCTAGCAAAAAGCCCTGCAATTTATCAGCTGGTACAAGTCCGTGACCTTAGCTTCCTATTTTTCCAACCTCGGAGTCCACACAAAAGGTGCTACCAGGAAATGAGAACCTGACTGGCTGATTCCCACTGGTTTTTCACAGTGCTTGGTGAAGATCACATATCACATCATCATTTTGAAGGGACTGAGAAAACAAATTCACCCAACCAGAAACTGTGCAAATTCTCCAGTCTTTTGAGTAGTCTTTCAGTGAGCCAAATCTGCAATGATGCAAAATTGCTCCAGTTCTTGGAGTTAGATACCTCAGAAAGGGAAGTCTGAATCGTTCTGTGTCAGGGATAGCTATCTTGAATGCTCAGCCAGTTTTGTGTAGCAAGAAGTATTAAATGTAAAAGCCTTCCTGATTTTTAGCAGAAATATATCAAAAAATATATGTTCATTTTTTTCAGGTTGTATTATTTGTTCACAGAACAGTTTAGTCTCCTTGGGATAGACTCCTATTTTTTTAACACAGGTACACTCTACTCTGTACATATGCATAAGTTCACCTGCTTCCTCATTCCCATGCATCTTAAAAAGCTGGGCAGGAGCTGGGTTGATGTCTGCCTCCATCCTGGGTGCACTGTTGATGTTCACCTTTCTGAGAAGAGGTCTGAGATCTGCTCTACCCGTGCTGGGTCTTTTTTGAGCATGGGCAATAAGATGTAACCATATTGTGTTCCTCCCAGTAATAGCATTCTCTTTTGTTTCTCTGCAGTGCACATGTACAAAAATTAGACTTAACAAAAGCAGGTTTTACTCTGATTTTTTTAAGCAGTAAAATGCACTTTGTACTTTCTTGTAGATACCTGTCTAGGAACTTAAATGGAAGATTGAAATACCTATTTACAAGATCTCAAATATTAGTGCAAAGTCTTTCAGACTTCACCTTGCTCCCCTTTCAGATTTGACCTATCAAGATTTAATGAAAGGTGCAGTGTTCAGAATTACTCTAACACATTTGCAGTTTCCATTTTTCTCTGTAGATGCAGAACGTTTCTACTGGAATTTCTCATCATGCTTGTTTTAGTCTACTGATGGAGTGACAAGTAATAATTTCTTTAAATTAGAGATATAACCATTGGTGTTTGCTTAAAATGGGTCCAGGTTAGTCTCGCCTGGGACTAATTCTGACAATGATACAAGCAAATTTCTGCTGTCAGTTGGTTGCACACTGATCCCATTTCGGATGTAACAGCACAAATGCCAGGAGTAGGATCGTTAAGTGTTCCTTCCATCGCCATCAGGGACTACAGAAAACCAACCATAGCTAACGTTAAGGGGGCAGGAAGTGAACACTTCATTCCGATAGTGATACACACCGTATAAAAATTCTGAATAGAAAGATACAGGCAAGACAGACAATGGCTACAAAATTCAATTAATACAGGCGTTAAAAGGAAATCTAAGATAGCTAATACATTCATTTTCTGCTTTGTTGCAAAGATATTTTAGAACTTGGAGAGTTTGAGAAGCTAGATTGAGTTATAGAAGTAAACAGTACTAAATAAGATTATCCTGGCAGCGTGTCTCTCCCTTGCAAGGTGTGACACAACAGTATAGGTTAGTAGTTCAATAAGAAATCATATTTGCATGGTCTAGGTGTCTAGTCTAAATCGTAAAAAGAGTATGTGGTTTGTCTGTAATCTATAGGGAATCATCACGCTGTTGTGCTTAATCATGTTCCCCAAAGAGTGTGATTAGTCCCAGAATACTCAAATGTTTTCTTATTGTCATTTTTCACTGAGCTTCATTCACTAGCGGTGGTAGTAGTGTAAGAAATATGTGTAAAGATGGTGTCAAACATTAGTGCTGGAAAAAGAAGGGAGTAAATGTAAAGTAGCAAGAAATATCCCTGTGAAGTGAAAGGATGGAAAGTGAAGAGAGGGAGAAAACAAGGAGGGTTAAGAAGGATGGGTGGGATACTGTTGAGGGTCAATACACTCTTAAAGCAAAATAGAGCAATCAGTTAATTTCTTCTAGATTGAATAAAAATGGAATGCAAAATTACCCTGAAAAACACTAATAAGCAGACAGCAAAGCTTTTTTTATTTGGAGGGAAAACACTGCATTTTACAAATTTCTCAGCTGAAATAGAAATTTTTTGGAACTCGCAGAACTTTCCAACTTTGATTTTTCCAGTTAGACGTGACATCTTGTTTTGGTAGAGGGAAGAAATAGTGAATGTATTTCGTTTATTGAAATTTATTAGCGCTGAGGAAATAAAGACAAAATAGTGCCTCCTGTGGCCATAAGTAAGGACTTTCAGTGCTTGTGGAGTTAACGGAGTGCAAGCTCACTGACACAGGAGACTTTATGGCTTCCTTGAGACTGAGAGACATGGAGCGAGCATTAATGGTGGGTAAGTGCTCTCCTGACTGCACCTTGCTAGGCTGTGTTGGTGATGGGTCTGGGAGAAAGGAAAAAAGGCAGGTAAAATGCTGGCAGCTGCAAATCTGGCAATGAACTTAAGGTATTAAATCATTACTGGGACTTGGAATATGATTAGGGAAAGTTAATGGAAAACTAAGCCACTGTGCCAAATGACTGTTCCTGGGTTAAAGGAGGCTAATTTGCAACACCGTAATAAAATTAGGCATGCTGCCTTCGTTTCTGACGCTGAACAGTGTTTAAAAAAAAAGTTGTACGTGTTGTGCATTTGTGGGCCCTCAACTTCTCTGCTGCATTTGAAAGCTGGAATGGTGCTGCTAAGCTTGACTAACAGTGATTTCTGGTGGGCTTTGGAAGGTAACTGGGAATAGACAGGTGTTTAAGACGGACACAGACCCTTTCTGTCAAGGACCATTCTTAAGGTGGAAGGATTATTAAGACATTTTCTTGCCTGGCCCCTACCTTTTGAATAGAAATAATTTCCAAGAGGTATCAACTCCTTTTAGCATAATTCAGAGGGGAGGATGTTTCACAGCCTTCTTAACAGAGTCTATTTAGGCTTAGGCAGCAATTAACTGACTACTAGAAAGTTTGTCCTAATGGGAGGTCTAAATCTGCATAGCTGCAATTGAAGCCCAGATGCTGGATGTTCTGTCCTGAGTGAACGGGGAAGACTTTTTCTCTCTCTCCTGTTTGCAGGAAATGGTGTAATCTTGTTGCGCCTAAGTCTTGCTTTTTAAACTAAAGTGCTCCTTATCAATAATATTTTTTTAAAAAATTCCTCAGGGACAGAGGGGTGTTCTGTCTTGGGGTGGGGTTTTTCCTGTAATCTGGAAATGGTGGATGGGATTCAGCTTACCTTTTGGATATCGACAGTTACAACTACCAGACTCTGATCTGGCATCTGTTTTTATAGTCAGAGGAGAGAAGCATTCACTTCTAAAGTCAGTTGCTCTTAGCCTAAACTAGATACCTGAACCGAGCCAAAGGAATCATCCTCTGGATTTGTTTATTCCTTTCTGACTGTAAAGGGAGCCTGAAGTGCAGATGTCGACATTGTTCATTTGTCGATTCCTGCTCCTTACCACCCTTTGGTTCTATTTACAAAACTCCTGAGAAATATTTTGGCTTCTTTTTTTTAATAGCATTCATTGTGTAATATTTTATAGTGATTTTCCAATTTATATAATACTCTTCACATAAATAGCAGAAGCAGCAAAAGCCAGCCTTTTCAACATGGGTCACTGGATTGTCAACAATTTAGTATTAGTATACAATATACTTTGTTGAAATACAATGCAAATACAATTAGTATTTTAATTCATCATATGTGTGTGTGTCTGTTAAGACTTGTAACTAAATTAGGTAATGGTCAGTGTATACAATTTTGTCTATTTTAGAGCTTGACCCTAGTATGTAATCTTCCTCAGATTTAAAGCTGTTGCTCTTAACCATATTTCCCATCTTAAATAATAATGAAATGGCCTAAATGTTTTAAACAGTTTAAAGATTTCATTAACGTGACTGATTATTTCAGAGGAGTAACAGAGGTAGATGTTGAAGTAGAATAACTTTTTGCAGCTTCTCAAAAAAGCGAATCACTTGACCCAATGCACAGTTTCTCTAACAAGGGAATAATATTTGTCTAAAACATTTCATCTTGTTTAGTATATGTGGATGCTCCTGGCTTGTGCTGTGTCAGGTGAGTTGTTTGCCTGCTGGGTTATATAGCAAATGGGTGTGAGTCTCCCCACAGGGACAGATGCAAGCTGACCAGATTTTAGGACAGGAGTTACATAGGAGGGCTGAGGAGAATGCTTCAGCTAATGTTTGGTTATTTTTGCACATTTCATTAATAAACTCCAGAAAGCAAGCATGAGTTTTGCATGGCAAAGAACTGCAGTTTTCAGATAAATGTGTGTGAGATTTATTGTGTACGTGTGGTCTGAGACACAGAACATGCTGCTATTTTCTCTATCTGTGCAAAATGGGTATCGGAGCAAGAATGACAGCCAGTCTGGATTATAGCTCAACAGGAACAGTGCCTGAAACTCAGTAAACTTCATGCAACTCTGTAGTTTATCATACTTTCTTGCCTTTTCCAGGGAGTCTTTTTAGTTCTAACTCTGTCCTTACCCTACAGGCTATTGCCTAGGCAACATTCCCACTCAGAAATTACCACAAAAAATTACTTTGTGTCACGAGCATATACTTTGCATAATTTTATTTATATTCTCACTCAAATAGAATGTATTTTAGATTTTATGTATGTCCCTTGCACCGAAGGTGGCATGGTATCATTTGCTTTAGGGGGCTGATTCTCTCCTTCATTATATCAGCTAGTATAAGTGAAAAAAAATGTGATTTTAGTCTCATACAGAGCCACTCGAGGCTTTCTAGTACATAGATAAAAATTATATTTCCTGCCTACAGATGAAGGGCCTGTGCCCTTGTGCTGATAAGAGAAGGGTGAGGAGGAAGGAGCAGAGCTGCGAACATCTGGTGGGAGTCCCTTCCCGCTGCCGGGGAGGTGGGAGGAGAGCGCGCCCAGGCAGCTGCTCCAGCCGCCCTGTTCTTCCCAGTGCGTCACCTGTGGCCTCCCAGGGGAGGCACGGTGGCTTTCCAGCCAGACGAGGCATTTTGTGACTGGGGTCAGCTCTGGTTGTGTCGCTCAAGGCCTCTCAGAGCACTGGCATGATGAGTTCCCATGAGGGGGGCCCTACCAGTGCAAGGAGCTGGGCTGCACGGCTCTCATGGCGGCACTTGGCCCGAGCGGTGCCATCCTGGCACCGCCTAAGGATGCCAGAGGAGACTGTCACCTGGGCCATCGACCACACCGTGCTAGATGTGTGCAATTATAGCCTTCTCACATGTAATTATCCTAGAAATAGATATTTAAGTACAGGTTTGCTATACATAACGTAACGCTAAATTCTAGCAATTAGTGTAACTGCTTTCTATTTGGGATATCTGGCGATACAGAATTGTATAGGTGACTAATTTTTTTTTCTAGGTACAAAAATATTCCTTTCAACAATCTCAGATCTGTCTTGTCTCAATCAAATGTTATTTTAATTTATAATTCACTGCAATAATCAATAGCAGCAATTATGTTGGTAAAAATAAGTTTACTTAATTAAATTCAAAATACATGTGGACCCAAGTCCTACAGTGAATTTCTGTTGTGATTTACCTTGATAGTTCACTATTTAATATCTTGCTTTCTACTTACGCATATTTAATATATATAACTTTGACAGTCTACTGCTATCAAATAAACGGAATTAGGAAAAGGGTACATGCTGTTCAAATAATTTTGCTTGATGACTAGGTTAAAAACTGCAGAAGATACAGTGGAAATGCTTAAATTCTCATTAAAATCTGTCTAATTTCTGTTTTACTAATTGTTTTGCACAGTAATACAAACTAAAGCCATTATTAGATAATTTCTTAGGCAATTTTCACAGTAGCAACATGGTTATCTATCTTTTATTCTAGAGATACTTTACAGTAAAACATACTCTATAAAAAGCTTCTTTATAAACAAACCCAGAAGTATTAGTTTTAAGCCCAGTTGAAGTACTAAGCAAGAAAATCAGAAGGTATCCATGTAAATAGTATCTCTGATGAAAGATGCTATTCACATGAACACTGTTCTCATCTTCCATATTAGTTTTTTAAAATGGAGGATCATATGTCTTCTTTGCAAATCGAATAGCTGTATGAATGAATCATTTCCTGAGTAGCAGAGGTTTGGACCAAGATACCTCAAATTGATCCATATGGCCGTATCTCTTGGTCTGCCACGGAGCTCTGCCGACATGAGGGGTCTTCACTGAGGCAAAGCAAAAAAAAAAAGGCAGGTTTCTTTCTTGGGAGGGAATAAGGTATTTTATTTGGAAAACCCTGGGAACACTTAAAGTATTGAAGCTTCCCTTGAAATTGCTGACAGTGTACTCAGGGTCTTGTATTTTAGCATGCTTAGCTGGTGGTACTTTAAAGCAGCAGCACACCAACAACTTCCATTTAGAACCCAGATTTATATCCATGTACGTCTGAGCACTTTCATCTAAACCTGATTTCCCCCCTTCCCTTTTTAAAAAAAATACCCCCCCAACAAAAACAATAACAAAACCAACAAAATTGAGAATACTGAGGGAATCAAATTTAATAGATATTGCTTATTTAAAAACCTGAAGTTTACAGGTGTAATGAGATGGAGTATCAGCCTAGATGTTCCATTTACTTTTGAATTATCCGGGGTTTGTGCCCGTTACTTAATATGGCCTGTACCTTTGACTTGTGTTTTTGAAAACACTCTATTTTTGCTTTGCTTGGTGGATATATCTACCTTAGGTATTACATGTAATTTTGTTAATTACATTCTGTTATCAAATGTTTTGGTGCTTATAATAGAATGAAAATCATCAAAGAGCAAAGTAACCTTTGCTTGCAAAATATGTAGACTATTTTAAAAAATAAATTTTTATATTTTGTAAAACAGCCTCTGTGTCTTTAGATCATGCTCTTATTAAAGTCCCATCTTTGGAAAATATTTAGGGTTTTCATGAGGTTAACGCCTATATTAAATAAAGTACTGATAGGACTTGAGCTAATCATGGGTGAGAGTTATCCCAGAGGAGAAGCATTTAGTTTGGGGTGTGGGGAAGTCTTGGTGGATGTTAGCAGCCACTTCTGGGTAGCGCCTCAAACAGTATTTGCCAGGGAGCGGCACGTTTGTAACAGCAAGGGAACAGCTGCTCTCTTTTGCAGTTCCCTTAACAAACGGCTGATTAGAAATTGAGCAAAAAACGGTATTCAGCACAAAACAGGAAGGTGTCTTGTGCTTCTGAAGTGTGCACGTGACGCTGTGAGAGAAAAAGGAGATGCAATAGGAAGAAACATTGTCTTCCTAAAGAGATTTGGCTTTTCAGAGCCACGGAAAATCAGTCTTGCTTATATCATGGGAAGTCAGGCACTGCAACCTGTCAGCAGCTTCTTTAATGGGGGAAGAAAAAAAAACAAGGAAATCAAATCAAGATCTGTAATTGCATAGCTGAGACTATGTTTTAGGGCCCACTGCTGTGAATAGCTATAATTAATACAAGCGTTCTTTAAAAATGTTTAATTCCTCCTGTTATGTGCAGATACCGAGATGAGCTCCAGTAGTTCAAGTCGGAGGTTTCTTGTGAATTCCGGTGTAAACAACACACACCAAATTAATTACTAGAGAGCTAACCTTCATCTTGTGGGTTGTTTCCAAGCATTGTCCTAGGTACTCATGCGTTCCAGCTGAATTTCAGGGAAGCCGTGGTGGTAGATGCCTGCAGTTGGTAGAGAACGGCAACCAGTTTCCATTTACAGGGAATAGGAGAGGACGGGGTCAATTAAAACAGCTGCTTTTGGCACAGGACTCCTCCCCATTAATCCCCCCTGGCAACTGATACGCCTTTTGGCAAGAGAAATAGCAGAAGATACATCCTGGTTGCACAGAGAGGTGTGAAGAAAAGCACGCTTGCTTATAAGTACTAGGGGTTGCTATCATATGTTTTCTGTTCACCTCATGCCATCACCTTTTCCTGTCAATCTCCTGTGGAAATGGTAACAATACTTGCCTTTATCGCGGAGATGCTGTGATGATTACATTAAAAAGACAATTTAGATTTGTTTAGAAATCTTTGGTGACCCTGAGGCCACAGGGCTGCAATTAGTTGAAGGGAGGTTTTTCTTTGAAAACTGTTTTAATTATTGGCACTTGTGCTGTCATGCATAATCAATGGAGCCCCATTCGTGTTTCAGCTGGAGCTGCCTCTTGATAGGCAAGCAAAAAGCACCTTTTTTAAATATGAAATAAATTGTTGGCACCCGATGCTAATTCAGGATTAGCATTATTTAAAAATCCCCAGTGCTGTAATCCTGACCGTGACTGCACAGGCTACTTTTGTGGTGCACAAACTATTGTAGAAAGTAGGGCAAGCGTGGAGGATGGTTTTGCAGCCCCCTCTCTCCTGCCGTCCCCTTCTGCGTACGAGAAGTCCTTCCTCAAAAGCCAAACCTCAGTGTGAACACAGTCCAGGCTGTTTACAATGAGAGAACACCTCAATTCAAACAGCTGTCAGGGAGCAGGTATTAATCACGCCAATATTCAGCAAGCCATGTCCGAGAGCTTTCTTGTTCCTTTGAGCTTAGTATGGATAAAGCCAGTAGAGAAAGAGAAATTGGAAAAGGTGGCTTCACTGATAAGAAAACCTACCATAAACTTTGAATTAGTGACAGTGTATACCAGATTTGCCTCTGGAGTGTTTCATTAGTATTGTGTACTGCCTCTACTGCATGTTAGCTTTCTGCTGACATGTCACCTGGGATAACAACATCATCTATTTAACGGGCCCAGGAAAGAAACAAATTACTTACCCACCATCCTAAGAAAAATGTGAATACTCAACACATTTGCAGTGTTGCCACACTCACTGGAAATTGTTCTAGGTTTATGATTTACACACCTTTGTAGTAAACAAACAAAAAAATATTTTAAAAAAAAAATTTTTCCCCAAAATCATATGACAGATTGGATGAGGGAGATAAATCTCGTTCAGGACGTGAAGCAACGTACAGTAACATTATGCAACCAGCTGCTCTATTTGTATAGTTTGCTATGTAGACTGCTTTTGCAGAGCCCAACAAGGACAAAACCAATTAGCTGATTAGAAAGTGCCAGAAATAAGGGAGACTGCTTAAGAGACAACAGAAGTAAATGCAGTTCTGCAGTCATTGTGCTCAGCAATACTGATCTAAGGTTTGCTAGGGAAATCACTGTGCAGTGTATTGTGCCTAAGATTATATTTATCCAACACCTTTTTTTAAGCTTATTTAAGAGATCTTAATGAAACTGCAATACCAAACAAGTACAAATTTTACAGATGAAATGGCAGATTTTAATAAATGGAACAGCTGAGCATTGATCAAAGTCAATACTCGAGAGCTACATCAAAGAAGGCAAGCTCTAAAACTGAACATTTTAATAGTTTTAGAGTAACATGAGATAGTTATTTTTCAAGTAATATCTCATTTAAATGTAAATTTGGGGTTCAGTTATCAAAGTGATTTTTTAAATCATTCTGTATTTCTAGGGATCTAGGATCAAAGTCATATATTGTACTTGCAAGCTAGCTATTCAAGATGGCTGGTGATGAGATGTGAATTACCTTGAAGGTAGCGTTCAGAGCAAATACTAAAAAAACGAATGAGCAGGAAGCAGATTCTGGAGGCCTCCATGTTTTAAAAACACAATCTGTACTTTTCAGCTCTCAAATGAGCTCACGAAAGTTATAATTCATCACGTTCTGTCTAGACTGGTGCAGAAAAGCCCAAGGGTGGGAGAGAAATTGGGAATGATGGTAGGTTTTGCACTTACAAGGTGGAAAAGCACAGCAACACATCCCATGACACCACTTATGTCAGTGGGCACAGAGCAGGCCATATCTTGGGTAGAAGAAATGAAGCCAACTGAGTGTAAACAGAAGCATTTATAGCTTTCCCTTCGCAGGTAGCATGGTGACCGCAGCATAGTTGTTAATACATATCCTTGAACCCTGCTAGAGCAGAATGCCTTTCATTAAACTGGCACACATATCCTAGACCTACATGAAGCTCTCCTGGATGGATGTGTCTGTAAGCCAAGTCAAATGGTTTTTGCAAGTTTTGTGATAAAAGAGGACGAATAACGTTTTATTCAGAGCAGGGTGAGCTGAAGGCACTGAGCAGTGTTCTTTTGTCCCTTAACACGTATAAATCCTTTGTAACTTCACTGCAGTCAGGAAGTATTGGAAAATAACTGTCATACTACTAATAGAGGCACAAGTTTGAATACCTGTTTGTTGCAGGGCAGTTTTAGAGATCAAGTGTATTTATGTATAGTCAACCAGATAATTGTTTTCTGAATGAAGTAATTTGCACATAGTTATTTATTCTTTCCTTTGTATTTGTGTACAAATAGTGGATCTCTGATGTTGCAATTAATGTTGCCTTTCCTCATTTACATTGTGCTATGGTCGAAACGAGCTCTAACCATCACTACTGGTAATGGTATATTTTCTCAGCATCTGCTTGGTTTTTGATATAGGTGGTTTATTATGGATTTATTTAAAATAAAGGTTTAAGTTATGAATAAAAGAAGCAACCGTTGCAATAGGCAGTTGAATCTAAGGCATGGGCTTGTGCTGAGAAGTGTGCAGCTGACTTAAAAGAATGATATCTAATGATAATATATGAATTTGCAAACTGATTTTGGGAGCAATTTACAGCCCATTCAGTCAGGTGCCTGGAGCTGTGAGCAGCACACGCTGGTAAATGCTCCAACAATATGTCAAAACGTACAGGATGGGGAAGCGTACTGTTCTGTAACAGCCCAGATGGGGACTGTTAGCCAGGGTGCTGTTCAGTCAACAGCTGTATTACTAACTTAGCTTTGAAAATTCCTTATCGAGCACCTTCTACAATGGCTTTCCCAGCCAATTGTTGGTTCTTCATTTGGTCCAGTAAAGGGTCCAGACCTTATCATAAAAGCAAGGACTGCCGGGGTCTTGCTGACACTTATTCCTCCTTGCTCTTCAGTCAATTCTGTTCAGACAAATGAAAAGGTTACTGCTCTTTAAATGTCCCTTCACCAAGGGTCTATGATAATTGAACTGTCTAAATTCATGTATCCAGTTAGATTAGACTCTTTCTTTACAAAAAATAAATGCTTGACTTTTGTCAGTTCTTGCCTCCTTAGGAATAAATTGCATGTGTGAGCCTGATCAGGAAAGCGGCTGTTAATGAGAGAGTGGCACGGCTATGCAGTCGTGTTACGAAAGCTTTTTTTTCCCCCCTATTCATTCAGACAGCATCAACTAAGTGCATCTTTTATACTGTGTCTGAATAGTTATGTAAAAAAAAAAAACACCAAAACAAATTATTATGCCTGCAAAATTATTATGTCTTTAAATAAGTAGGAGTGTATATATATTGAGAAGAGGATAAGTCACAGCTTTGTCATCTGAGAAATGGAATTCTTCATGGCTGGTGCTGGATGGTCTTTTTCCTATGTATTTTGCATTATTTAAGGCAGAATCATTATTCAAGTATATGAAAATGTCACTTAGCAGTTCAGTAATAAAATGTAGTTGAAGTGGAAAGATCACAGATGTCTCATGGGTGTGCAGTAGTGGATTCATGAAAAAGTTTAATAGATTGTTTTAATTAGCACATTTAGTCGATGGAAAAACAGTGTATGATTCTGTAAACAGGTATAGCCACTCCTGAAAAATACTAGTTGCTGTTTAAGGAATTTTGGAAATGTAAGATGGGTAGGGACCTCTTCAGCTGGCAGCTCCAGCTCCTTACTGTTTAAAGTAGCACTTTATACTAGTCCACTTTACAAAGTTATAAAGCATGGTGCAGCTATTGTTAGTCTGGGGAGGGGGATGGGAGCTGCATCCATTTCTTCTATTCTGAGGTTATTCCAGATTCTTGTTGATCTAATGTTTGGACTTTTTATTATTTTTTAATTTACAGCCTAATGTTTTTCATGGTCATCTTATATTCATTCTTTCCTGTGCAGCTGTGGCTCCTGGACTGAGTGATTTCCCCCCCGCACTTTCACTCTTCAGTTCCCTGGCATATTTTCTCTCAACTTCTGTTTCACCAGACCAGATATGCTTAAGCACTTTTACTCTTTTTGTCAGATAAATTTTCCATTTCTCTGATCATGTTGGCACCTCTTTTCTGCACCTCTTCCAATTTAAGCTTATCATTCTTTAACATGAGTGAACAGGATTCTATGGCATATTAGAGATGCCGATGATTAGATTTCCTCCACATCTTGTACAACAGCATCAGTATTTCTTTCTCTCCTGAAAAATCTTGTTGGATGTGGCTTAGAGTTGCATTGTCCATATAACACTAACAACTCATGCTTAAATCCTATAACTGATCCTTTTCCACCACAGTCATTTCCAGCTGATGAACTTGTGACTTATTAGTCCTTAGGGCGCTGGCCTTGTCATATGTATGATAGGCTTTTATTTCATTTGTATTATTTGTGTTCTCACAGTCATCAGGTTCTTTGCATATGGATATCCTAATGCTCCTCAGTATTTGTTATCTTCCCAAAAATGAATTCCTATAAGATTTCACCAGTATAGTATTGATACTTTGGCAAAGGTCATTGTGAAAACAAGATGATTTCTCCCAAGACTGATCACTGAGGAACTCTTACTAGCTTCCCTCTAGCCTGAAACTTTTCAACATTAAGCACTTTCGTTTTCCCTTTGGTTAGTTTCTTATTGACCTAATGTTTCTGATATTAATCTTAATTTTCTGTAGACTGAGTAATGATTTCCTGTGTGGCACCATATGAAAAACACTTTTCTGAATTTCAGATATGTGAGGTCTCACACATTCGCAACGTCTTACAAACCCAGAACCTCAAAGAAAGCTATTGAATTGACCTAGTGTGATCTACCTTCTCCTCCTCCCTTGACATGCCTCTCTTTAAATATACTGTATCTCTGAAAACTTCCTCTAAATACATACACATTATTGAAAAGCATATTGAAATCAGGCTTACTGATTATCTGTTGCTCAGATTGCTTTCTCCTCTCCTACTTTGCTGCTCTATTCTATGCCTGTAGGACAAGATAGCGATCATGCTGCCTGAAATATCCTTTTTCTGTTCTTTCAGAGTTTGGGCTGGAGGCTGTCCTGTCACCATCAGCTTAATCTTATTGAGCTTTTCTTCTATCTGAAGATACATGTAATTAACATAATGGATAGTGTCTAATTTTTACTCCTGTTATCTTTATCCCTGCATTCAATAGTTTCAGCATAATCCTAAATTCTGTACTATCTTTACTCCATTGTGATCCCTTTCTTATTTTTCTTCTTTGTATTTTGTTCATACAGGTGAAAAATCTTTTATTGTTTATATGTAAGTACAGAGGTTTTATCTTCACTTTTTATCATCATCTACTTCAACCACCATGGGAACAAGACTAGTGTATTTATTGCTAATTCCACCCTATGAATATATGTCTATATGAAGAACAAATATTTTGCAGTAATAAAATATGTTTAAATCAAACAACAGGGCCCTCTAGATTTTTGTCTTTATATCCATATGCAATTCTATGAAGTAATATTTACTTACTGTACGCTACATATACATAGGGTTAGGCAGATATTCAAAGGAGCAGCTCAGTTTATTCGCCTAGGTTTTAGCCTGGCCTAACCTATGAAAAAAAAACAAAGAAAGAATAGGTTTAAAACTTTATATTATGATCCATGTTAAAAGAAGGCCTTGGCTTTTCTTCTGTGTGTTAAGCCAAGTTAGTGTTTAGATTAAGTGGGGTTTAGGAGAGTGAAAGGAGGAAATGGAAAACACCAGTCAGATGGTAGTTGGGAGACTGTTCCCCAAAGACAAGCTGAATGTGTGAAATCAATGAGGAGAAAAAAGAGCACTCCAGAATGAAAACTTATAAGTTGAACACAGAGAGCAGAAATCAATGCAAGAGGAGAAGAGAGGAAAAGAAAAAGGCGATGAGCAAGGCCATTGCTAGGCAGGCATGGACGGTACAGAGGAAGCGAGCCAGGCAGGTCATGGAGTTTAGGTATTTCATTGGGGTAAAACTGAGTTCTCTGCTATGAGAAGAGGGATGACTGAAATTTTCCACTTAAAGCAAGGTGAAAAGGCAAGCTGAAAAAGGGAAGAGGAAAAGGATTTTGAGCCTGGAGGAGAAAGATGTATCTTCAACTGGAGGCAACCACAGCTTCAGTCATATAGCAAACCAGAAGACTAATATAAAGTGCACTAATATGTTGTAATAATTTGTTCAGCTGAGAGCAGAAAGTGGCGGTGTATGATTCTGGCAATGTTTGGGTTAAGTGAAAAAGGATGAAAGGAAGAAAAAAAGCGAGAGGTCAAAATTTAATTTGTGTTCAGGTTTTTTTTTTTTATTTATTTACCCAACAAAAATGTTAGGGTGACTCCTGCTAACTTTCTTGACCTTCTTTGTCTGTCTGTTACGATTATTAGTGGGGTCTTTTTTGCCTTTTGAAAGGAGTATGGTATATTTCAAGCTTATGAATAATTCAGGTACTCCATAATGTGTTGCATTACTTGCCAGATGCTGGGTCACTAATGTATTTCAGCTCGCTGTTTCAAAAAAAAAAAACAACCTAGTTTAATTGCTGATAGAATTCAGTACTAAGAAAAATTTGACTCCTTTTGCATGGATTTTAATAATAGATGCTGTAATCTCAATGTTAGAACTCTTCAGTATATTAATTTAGTAGTACAGAGCAAAGCCCAGAACTGTTAATCTCAAGAGATCATATGGTTTCTGTTGAGGTTTCCTTTATTTTTTTTAATTACTTATTTTCTATTAATTATTTAATGGTATGTAAAGCAACATGATCTTGATTTATTTGCAACCTGGTGTCTGAACTAAGATATTGATGATACCAACAATGATATACCAAACTCTGGGGAACAGTGTTGTTTAATTACATTTGCATGGCCAAGAAAGGGATCAGGAAAGTGTCATGGCTCATTTGGGTTGCTGAGGGCGGGGGGGTGTCTGCGCGTGTGTGCGCGCGCGCGCGTGCATTTGCCAAATTTCTGTTGAATAATATTTACAACGAGAGGGCAGGATGAGGGCATATATTTTAGAACAGAAGTGGCCAAGCTTTCACAAAGCTCCGCTGGCTCCTTGTTGTGGCTGGAAATCTGGTGTGACTTAGAACAGTCCTTAACTTGCTCAGGACTGCATACAGTAAGCAGTCCATCACTGTGCCTCTTCATCCCCTTTGAAGTAGCAGCTCATTCCTCCAAACAAAGCTACTGGGCAGTCACCGAGGTGAGACACTTCCGTGTCTTCGTGAGTGGTAGATAACAGTTCAGTAAGTTTTAATGAAACCCAGAGTCTAATCTTAAAGACAGTGCCAAACATCCTATGTTTTGGGAAATAAGTGCATGAAAACTTTAAAACAGAAGCTTAATTCTTGTGCTTGTTGGAGTAACTGATGAAGCTCTCACCAACATCTACTATGGGGCTGCTCTGACATCTATCAAGAAACGTAGACCCATCATGTGGGGTGTTCCATATGTGTGATGATAAAGACACCACTGGCATAGGAGTCCAGTTTAGGACAAGAGAGAGCAGATGGATATAACGGTGAAACAGGGTACAAGTCCCAGAAAATTGATTCTAAAGAATGCATGACTATTAGGTCAGTTTTGATCACAGCCAAACAGCTCATTTCTGCAGCCTTTGTACTTAATAGGGTTTAACCCTACTTAGTAGTACTACTGACTGCTTTAATAAGTGCTATTCTTTGCAGACACTATGGGTTGAGGCTCTAAAATTAGTGTCAGAAGCCACTGTTCAGATTTTTGAAATTTTAGTGGCCTCTGCACCATTGAGAGGACTCAGGAAATGTGGCTCCATTTCTTGTAAATTTTGGTTTCATTTGCAGCTATTTCTTCCTCAGAAGTTTCATTTGTAACAAAAAATAATGAAGACTGTGAAATATGGTGTCACACGTTCTGCTATTAGTGAATTTTTAGTATTATTTTTATTAGGAGAATGTACTCTCTATAAGCAATTTGTTGCTCTCACGATTTTAAGTATTTAAAGAACCCTTCTAAGGGTTAGTTAAGCTATATGGGAGGGAAAACCTTGCACAACAAATTAGTTCCCAGAGGAACAATAACAGCAGGAAAGAAACCCTGGCATGGTAACAGAAAGATTTATGGCTATATGGATCTATATGGGACTCTTATGCAAATCTGTTTTTTCATAAATCAGTGGAGGTATTAGACTTAGGTGAAAGGGATGAAGATGCTCTGCTGATCAGGTTTTCAGCTGTATCAGTAGTTAAATCAGCACGAAGGAAAGTTTAAGTGATTTAAAGGAATAGGATAAAAATACTCCTTGATCTCAATGTCATGCCTGTTCAATGAGCAATATTGAGAATAGTTGTAAAGAAACAGTATCTAATGAAATAAATTCTCTTTGCACAGCTTTAACAATGTAATCAAAACATAAATGCTATTTATGGAAAAACCTGTTGTTAAAAACAATTACAATACCTTGTTTTATTATGTTCTTTCTTTAAAAGAAAATAAAGACTGGTATTTAGTTTTCCTATTTTCAACTAAAATGCTATTGACTTTTCATGCATAGTAATTTTGCTCTTTTTCTCCTCCCATATATATATTTTGCCTTTAAATTAAGAACTATTTTTTCAGAAGTAATTGGGTCGTTTTTAATTACTGTCAGCAATTTGTTAGTGGGGTAAAGCTTACTCTGGTTTCAGTCACGGCTCTGCGAAAGCTTCCAGTATCACCTGCTGCAAAATGCTTTTTGTGCCCTCTTCTCCAGCACAGCTCTTTGGACATCTGTGTCCTCTGTTGTGTAAATGAAGGTGGACCATCCTGCCCTGAGATGTTAAATTCTCATACTATTAGTGTTGTTCTGAGCATGGGTTTCAAAGAAAACACAAGCCCATGGAGAAATAGTGATAGAAGTAAGTATATCCAAGACAGCAGATGGATCATAAGTTGTAAATACTTATTTTCATGAATTGAATGGTGTATATTAGAATAGCCATAACAGAAGGGTTCAATGTTTTCAAATGGATACATTTAAAAATAAGCTCTACACAAATATGACATTGTGACTAGTTAGTATGTCACTGCTACCTGGTTTTGTTTGTTTGTTTTTCTACTGCCTCAGTAATTATTGTGGTGAGATTATCTCTTTATTTACTGGCATTCTGTAGGATTACACCAGTAATTCACCTGAAATGACTGTCTACCGTCTTACAGGGTGTTACTGCTGAGGATGTTTGAATGCTAATGTAGGTCATAATTAATCAATAGTGGTTGTGCAAAACATAAAGCATTTATATGATGTTCATAACTGACACCTAAATTCTCCACAAGAGACAGCCTGAAATAGTAGCAGAACTTGGTCTTGCATCTCTTTGTTCTAGGCTTGTCCCATTTGATGTGCCTGCATGCGTGCCTTAAAATAGCTTCCAAGGTGAGTTGTTCAGATGTGTCATTTGAACTGAATATAGTTTTGCATGCTCCTGTAGTATAGAAAAGAATAAAATACCAAATGCAATTCTAAGTAGTACACAGCAAAATTGAAATATTATTCTTTTCTGTTAATCTTCCAGAAACAGAATTTTAATGTATCAATGAATATTACTTCTTGAAATGCCATTTTGAGGAGTTAATTAAGAACAAGCTGTATGTGCTTATTGAAAGACTCATGTTTTGCTTCTTTTCCATGTATAAAATAGTCTTTTTCTTAAGCTTCTCCTAGTATTGAGTGCATTTTTTTCTCAGCTGTTCCTTATGTTTTGTCTTTATACCTTCATTCAGATGAGACTTTATAGCTTACATTCTCCGTTCTAACATTCTTACTAAACTGTCTTTGCTGGATAAGAATTATAGCAGATTTTCCAAGAGAAATGGGACTTCTACTTAAATGTGGCAATTTCCAGAAGTAGTACTATGTCCTGACTCTTCAATGCCAATGTCAGTAGCATGTTTAAACTCTTTGGTCTATTGCTATACCCTAAGACCTCGGGATTTAGCTGAAAAAGGAATGAATATTGATTACCTGGAGAAAATGTGGCAGAGAAGGAGCTGGGATCCCATGAATAGACATAAGATGAAGTAACCAATTCCCTCCTCGCTCTCCTCCTGCTCCCAAAAATCAACTGACCAGCAATTAGAAGAATGGTTAAAAAAGACTCATTTAGGTCCTTGATTCCTTAAATGAACATGTGAAACCAGGTGTTTAGCAAGTTCATTATTGTCATTCTATGTCACAATGACATAAATTTACAAGACTATAAAAATTATTTTCTATACAGAATGAGCTAAAATCTGAAATCACATGAAGATGAGAGAAAAACTTGGTATATTGTAAACATTATCTATTGTATATAGTTTTCTAAAACTGTATGTGTGCCAGGAAGAGTAACCTCGCAATTACAGAACCTTGTGATGAAGCTGATTCTTTTACCTAAGATGCTAAGATGTTATTTTTGTCGAAGATAGAGCTGATAGATTTTTTTTATGCCCTGATTTTAAAGTTTGCTATATTGCTTTGAATGCTACGTTTTGATGGTTACCTTTTGGAAAAAGAGATTTCTGACTGATGTTAAGGATATCGTTAAGAAATATTTGGAGGTGGCCAAAGCTAAAGGGAAACATACAGTAGGTTTTACTGAAGTGACTATGCATAACAGGTGCCTGACTCTCATGAAAGTCCATGGAAATAAGGTGCTTACTCATTTAGATGCTTTTGTAAACTCCATTAGGTGCTTTTGTGGATCTTTAGGCATCTAAATACCTCATCCACTGGTCTAAACAAAGAAATATATGCACTGGCAACATTTACAGTGATGGAAGTCAAGTATGCTTTGACTCAAATCAATGTGGCTCTGTTCATTTATGCCTCAGTCTGAAAATATTCTAGCTGTAATCTGTTTGGTTGCCAGCTGACCAAAAAAAAAAAAAATTCAACTGAAAAATTACATTTCAAGACGACTAATAAATGTATTTTGAAGATGGGGAGACAAAAAGTAAAATTACTTCCATATGACACAAAGCTATTAGAGGTCTGATAAATCTGGATTAGTTTCATCTGTAACAATGGCTGATATTAAATCCTTGGCCAAAAAATAGATAATTGGAATCACACAATACACAGCTCTTCAGTTTGGCATCAATTTCATAATACAATAAAACTTATCATTTGTAGGCTTGTCTGGTTTTCAGAAAAAGGCTGAGAACAATTTGATCTGTCCTGGTACATCAGACAATACCACGCACGTGGTTTAAAAACAAAACAGTTAATCAAGCAAAATTTTACTTAAACTACCTGATGATTCATCATCCAGTCCATGCACACTGTCAATTGTGCCTTTCTGAGCAATTATTTATAGAATGTTTAAATAGCCTGGACAGCATGTGCAACTGCTGAGAATGTTATTTCATTATGAATTACTTCTTCAATTTGTTTCAGTTCAATATAGACAGACAATATTGCAGTGAGTCAACCTTCTGTTTTCCTGAATGCAATGTAATACACCATTTACACTGGAAGTTAAGTTTTGCCTCCAGTATTATTTTGGCCATGTTATAATATTTCTGAAGTAAACTTTGAAATGGTATGAGAGTCAGAATTATTTAACAACTTTCCACTTCTTTTTACGTATTATCACAAACTTCAGAAGTTGTATTTATATCAGTAAGGCACACAATTAAGCTCTTACCTGCATGACACCCATTCAAGCACAAAATTGCTTGGAAACACCAACAGAGAATAGGACAGAGTAGTTCCTTAGTGGGCTAGCTTGATTTTTTAGAGCAATTGAAGAAATGTATGGAGTAGAAGAAAGCTGAGGGATGTCAAATACTCCAAGAATGAGACTGTCAAGAACTGGACAAGATTTGACAGGCTGTAAATAAAGGGGAAGAAATTGGAGAAAGTAGAAAGACAACAACAACAACAAAAAAAAAAGACAGAAGGGTGGTGATACAGTTATGGATGAGAGGTATTTGTAGAGTTTATAACCTACCACCTGGAGCAGAGACAGTTAAGTAATTTCTTTTGTGCTGGAATTTGGAGAGTAGAACATCAAGAGGATGGAAATGAGACTGGTGGAGGTAGAGATGGCGTCTAGTTTGAGGACTGTGACCTCAATAGCTATAGCTAGACTGTATGACTAGTAGTTTCAGGGATCCTTCTTGCCTGTTTATTGTGTGCCTGGAAACCAGGGTGGAAATGACAGGAGAAAGAAAATGGGGAGAAATGAGTGTGTGTAGTTAGATATCATCCTGGCAAAGCGAGGCATGAACTGTGATGCATATCGGTATTGGGTCTGGCTAGGATGGAACTAACTTTCTTCACTGCAGCTCGCACGGTGCTGACTTAGATTAGTGACTAAAACAGTGTTGCTAACACACCAGTGTTTTAGCTGTTGCTGAACCGTGCTTACACGGTGTCAAGGCCTTCTCTTACTCTGCCCCCAGCAAGTAGGCTGGGGGTGGGCAAGAGGCTGGGAAGGGACACCACCAGGACAGCTGACCCACATTGACCAGAGGGGTATTCTGTACCTCATAATGCTATGCTCAGCAATAAAAACTGGGGGGCTGGGCGGGGGGGTAGTCTTTCCAGAATAGTTGTTGCTTGGAGACTGCGTGAGCATTGGGCAGCTGGTGGGAGGTAGGGAGTGATTGCCTTTGCTTCACTTGTGTATTCTTTCTCCCTCTTTTTTTCCTTGACTTATCAAATTGCCTTTATCTCAACCCATGAGGTTTTGGGGGTTTATTTGGTTCTAATTCTGTCCTCCATGTGGGGAAGTGGAGTGAGCGAGTGGCTGGTGGGTGCTTAGTTTTTGGCCAGGGTCAGCCCACCACAATATCTGAAACTTGAGAGTCCTTCTGAATCCCACTGTTTATAGATAGCCAAAAATACAAAAGTCAGTTTCTCTGTAGTTAAAATAAAACTATTTGATTGAAAATTTGAAAACAAAAGAAAAAAAGGGTAATGTTGACAAATGTTGTCTGATAAAATGATTATGTCAATGGCCATTTGGCTTTTTTTGAAGTTTTTGTGGTACTGTGCTATTACTTCTCTGATAAGATCTCCTGTATCACTTAATATTCTGTTAGAGGTTCTCAGAAAACACTTGTTTTGATGATACATGTTACTTCGCACCTTTTAACTCTGGTCATATAATATAGACAAACCTCAGGAAATCCTTAGAAAACTAAGTAGGCTTTTCATGTGTTTTTAGTGGATTTTTTTTGAGTGGTATTTTTGAAGTAATGGCTTGAAGGCTTATGGAGCTATTGGTCATGACAAATTTGCTCATCACATGGGGACTATATCAATGAGTATGAACTTCCTTTTGGTACTGAAGTCATCAAGCAATAGTAAATTTATATCTGGTTATTTTCTTCACTTTCCATTTTGAGTCTTGAGAGAAATAAAAGTATCTACAATAAGGTCACATTGTCTTTCAGAATGTCTAGTCTTAACTAGAAACTTGAGTGAAAACTAAAAGAAAATAAAACTGCATTTCACCTACACCCACACAGAGGCAATATGGACTAGTTTCCTCTCCTATTAGGTGTTTTATAGGCATTTTGTTGGAGTTAAGAAAGGAGTACTTCAAAGACAAATGAAAATAATGAAAAATGGTATCTTTACTGCACCCTGGCTAGCCTGGAATTATGAACTGGATATTAATACGTTAATGTTGATTATATACATGTAATATATATGAAATTTAAAAATGCAGATTGAAAAAACACGTGGGCCTTGCACTCTTTCCTCTGCCGAGTCAGAATTATCAGTGCTGTGTATTTGTTTGTCTGAACTGATCTAAAAATCTCGTGTGTGTTGTAATTTCGTCATTCCTGCTGAAAACCTGGTTTCACTGTTCTGAGTTGGCTGTGATGTTCCCACATCCCATGTTTTCCTGTTTCCAAATAAGTGCAACTGCAAAACCTAGTCATCTAAGCTATGTTGCCCCATTGGGCAATAGGAACTTGAAGCTTAGAATGCAAAGTGCTCCCATTCTCAAACAACTCTTTGTTTTAACTTACCATGATCGGACTGCTTTGTGTGTGCACCTATTCATTGCTTGAGCTTAGAGTTTTAGTGTGTATTCCGCCAAAGAAGTTTCCTGGATAGTGGATGAAAAAGAGGTGATGATGAACTTTTCATTTGTTCTAAATGCAAACAGCAATGTTCAAGGGAGCTAATTAAAATCTTCATCTGATCCCTAGCTGTGAGAGAGCTCTGCCTGGATGCACGTGATAAGTTCATGCCTTTTGAGATTTCTAATTTGATTGTATTTTTTTTTTTCCCTGGTTTTATGGATACAGCATTTTTTTATGTTCATAAGTCCTTGACAGAGGAAATGGCAGCTTTCCGTTGAAATGTTGCAGTTGGGAAGCAATGCTTTGCAAGTGGATTTTTCTTTTTCCTTTGTGTGTGTGAGAAGAATGGTAACGTAACTCATCAAAGCTATTTGTAGGGGAAAAGGCTTCTTTCCAATCTAATTGGCTAATAAACTATTGTTTTGAAAAGAGTCCAACCTGAGATAATGTACAGGATCTCAAAAAACTGTGAGCTCCTATTGCCAAAGCTTTGTGAAGACTGTTTTGTCATCTTAAAAAGCACACGCAGGGTTTTCTCGATACACACTGGCACATTGTGCATGAGCTGGATGTTGGCAAAGAACATTAAACTCTTAATTTGGCATTACAAGTTGTCAGCTGGTCACATCAGTTGACTTTAATAATTGCTAATTGAGCAAATGCACAGATGTGGAAGACAGAACCTCAAAACTTACCCTTTCTCTGTCAGCTTATTAGTTTTATGTGTTTGGGTTATTTTTCACTTGTAGCATGAAAAAAAAAATGTTTAGTTTCCTTCTGCAGTGAGTTCTATACCATCAGATTGATCTTGTGTTTGATGTCTTTCATAAATTGAAGGTCACACTCACAGTTTAAGCTTGAAATTGTTCCTTACCAGCAAGTAAATGAGTGGATCACTATGGAATTGGGTTGGTAAGAGAGGTCAGAATGGGAGTTTGAGAGTAGGACTTGGCACAATATAAGGAAGTAATATAGAATTGATGTGTTCACTCTGTAGTGAGCTATTGATTGTTACTTTTTATTGCATACTTCAGCATTTATGTGGAGGAAAAAAGTTTATAGCAAAGCAAGGTTTCTGTCCCAGTCTGCTTTTGCTGTAGTAGAAAAATTAATGTTAATGATCTGAGATGTAGCTAAAGCAAAAGAATGTTACTAAGTAAGATCTTTACATAAGTGAAGTGGAAGTAGGAGGGTAATAGTTATATATCAATTTTTACAGCGACCAGTAAGGTAGGGCAGTACTTGAAGTACTTTTTTTGGCTTCTGTCAGTTAAGTGACAAGAATAAGAGCGATACTTTTGCCAGTGGAAATTGAAGTGTGCATTTGCATGTATTTATTGCTTGCTACTTTTGATTAGGAAGAAGAGAAAGGGACCTGATTTCCCTTCCTTAAATGTGTATGACTTTAATATGAACAAGAATTATGGTTCAAATTCTCCTGGGGAAAAATATCCCCAACGGGAAGGTCAAAAAATTATCCTACTGATATCCCACAGTGAGACTAGAAAACACATGTGAGCTAGAATATGACCCCATGTGAGGACAGCCATGTTTTCTTGAAGGGTGGCAACTCAAAGTTGTTGGCCATATGTCACCAAAGTCGGTTTTTTATTAATATCTAGCTATGTGCTACCATATGCATACCTAAAACAATACACAAGGAAAAGAACAAATTGCTGTTAGCAGATCAGGCAGTTCTAAGTCTTTGTGTTCACATCACTCCGTACTGCAGTCACTTTATGTTCTGCACTTTCTTCACCAGGTAAAATGGAGTTCTTCCTAGTTTTTAGACCATCCTGTTGGATTCTGTGTTTACGCTTTTCTGCCTTACACAAGCATATGCCATGCAAGGATATAAAATTACTATTATTATTGTTGTTATTGTTACTATTGTTACCTTTTCCTACACCATTCTGAGTAACAGGAAAGGTGGACATGTTGAAATAATTTTCTTGCAGATTTTAATCCCAAAGTACTGTGTAGAAGATTCAAATACATTCACATGTAGTATAATGCGAAACTTTGTCATATGTGTTTTTTGAATCATGTCTTTTTCTAGATTACTAAGTACTTGTACTGTAGGTGCAGTTGCTGTACTACTAATGGAATTACTATCATGGACATACCAAGTTAAAGCCATACAAATTTGTCCAGTAGGAATGGACTCATGCAATATGAAGGATCAGTTGCTGATTCCTGGAATATGAAGGTATCTGTTTCCTTGCCTTTGCTTAAGCAAAATTATAGGTCAAATGCAGAGAATATCTCGTTAGAATGGAAGAACAGTCCCAAGAATTCCGAGCAGGGATTGTTATAGCCTGGGACCCATAATGTCCAGTATCCTGTCTCCAGCAAGCCATAGCAGACTTCCAGAGAAAAGAGGAATAGGGCGAGAGTATATCACACACATCTTGAAAATTCCCAGCCTCCAGCACTTTTCAGCTCAAGGGATTTCCTGGACCTGGTATGGTTTGCTAATTCTCAGTGAACCTCTCCTCCAAGTACTTGTTCAGTTTCCCCATGTAACTTTTGAAAATTTTCCTGTAGTCCCTAATATGTTTCTGAGAGGTTTCATAGATCTTCTGCCTATTGGACAAAGTATCAGCTGCTTCTGTTTGGTTTGCACTTCGTTCCTACCAGCTTCCTTTGTGGTTGATCATTTTCCTATATACAAGAATATACTGAATGCCAAAACGACATAAAATTTCAGTTTGAGCCCTCTGTTTTGATACAAATTATTGCAGAACATCACAGAAACTCAGCTTTACAACTTAATTTACTTACAAACAGCTTTACAAGACGACAGTATCAGTTCTACAGCAGTGACAAGATAGAAATTGCCAGTTGATACTTTTCCTCACAAAACCCTATCGTGTACATGGTCTGTATAGACATTTGACACCCCATACACAGATTGGTGTAGAAGGTTACCGGGACATTTGCAGACCCTGTTTGATAAGCAATAAAATGCACTGAGATCATAAAACCCATGTTTTTATTAGTACTGTGATAGGTACAAATATTTAACACAAGTTACATTAGAAAGCTACAAGGATAGTGGTATCAGCTAGATTTTGCTGATAGTTTGCGTGGCGGCCAAGGTTTAAATTGGAAGGTCAGAGGGAGACCTGATACAAGTAGCGTGGGCTGGAATGATGTCTGTGTGTTGCAGTTCTCATTTAAGGTCATTTATCATGTAGCAAACAATAACATTTCTTGAGCTGAAGCTTAAAAGTTGTGCTGCAGTGTAATTAAGAATCATTTGCAGTAAAACAAAGAGACCGTCCAACTCTCTACATATGTCACCTGATAAATTTAGGTCAAAGCTGACTGAAAGATCTTGCTGATCTATAAATGCCAGGTTTTTTGAGAGTCCTGTGGCTGTTGCAGAGTGGACATAACTTTAACATGCTTCAGACTGCAAGAAGTGGTTTTTGTTTAGTACAGGAGATAAAAATACACTCAGAAGTAGGTGGAAAAAAAAAGTAAAGAAATGTCATTACTGTCTTCCAGAATTAAAAGAAGTAATTAAAAGAAGTTTTGGGGTTTGTGGGTGTTGGTTCTCTTTTTGCTGAATAGTAATGCTCTGTGAAATTATTCAGTATCTTTCTATGAGTCAAAAAATTCTGAACTTCAAAAAAGGGAAACCAATGCACACAGTATAGAGATACATTTTGAAAATTAGCTGAAGGGATTAAAGAATGTCTGAATCTTGGACCTCTAGAGTTTGTGTTGGCAATAAAAATAGTCTGTGCTCCTTAATTGCACTGTGAGCACTAAATAATGGGCATATGTAATAGTCAAAGATGTGGTAGGTGGGGTACAGCTGTAGCATTAGCATCAATACTGGAACAGACTATTATACTTACCAACAGGTGCAGATAAACTAATTAAATAGTTTACTTCTGAACATTGGTTAAAATTACTTTGTTGACAAGATGTCCTTATATTGCAATCACAGCTAGTGTCTCTGCTTTCTTTCAAAAACATCAAATAAAGTTTTCTACTGAAAAAAAAAACCAAAACAAACCCAAACCAAAAAAGCCAAAACAACCCTCAGCTGTCAGAAAATATACATCTGAAGGCATTTTATCCCAATGATTTCCTATAAAGAAGGCAGCAGAATGACATTGTAACGTTGCTCAATTGATAGTTTTTCTTTCTGAATCTGCTTGCTCTGTATAATGTAACTGCGGGCAATACCTTAAGTTTGCAGATGTAAATAGCTGGTGTCAGTATGTATTGCATATGGAGCAGAATTATACTTCCAGCCAAGAAACACCTCTCTAGGAGAAGCTGCCTGGTAATGCTCATTTTAGCTCAAATTATAGAAATGAACAGCTAATCTTTTCTGTGGACAGATCTTTTTTTTTTTTTTTTTCCTCCCAGAAAGCAATGAGAGCAAACTGATTTTATCTTCATTTTCCTGTGTTTCTGGTAGCATCCTTCATAAGCTGGTCATTGACCTTTCTTGGTAAGAAAGCCTTTTCCCATCATCATTTAATACCTACTACCTTGTTTCTCTCTCGCTTTGTGTTTTTCCCTAAATGTTCATACTACTGGGGAGGTCTCTGAGAACCAGACTTTTGGAGAAAGACTAGTTCATTAAAAATATAGCACTAGCTTAAATATCTCATAATGCAATTAAAAAAGCAAGACACAAAATGGAAAGGGAAGCTTCTCATCCCTCCACCCCCTGCCTTTTGTTTGCATTTTGCATCTCTATGGAACATACATAAAGGTTTTCCACAGAGACTATTAGTATTCTGGCAAGCTCTCACTTGTGGTCCATAGAACATCAAAGCGCTGACAGATGCAGTATTATACAGAAATGGAAAGATTATCTTTGTGTTTCTGTATGTATCCTGCAAAACCCCCAAAACATTCAGATCTCTCCTTGCTACTCCGTTCCAGCATGCTTAAGCCATCTGCTTGGTTTTCCTGCTGCATTTGGTCTCATCAGTCATGTTCACATGTATTTCGGGCTGCTTAATTTCATTACGCAAAGTATTATGCATTGTTCATCCAATAAGTGAGAGAGGTTCATTCGGCTCCCCAAGGGACTTGTAAAAAGGAGTTTTAAATCTCCAAGAAAACCTAAAAAGTCTTGTTGAAACATGGATCACATTTCACTGTTACCTTTATTAACATACTAAAACTTACTTTATTGATTGTTATCTATCTTTTCCTGACTCCCAAAGGCTAACTGATGTCTCCTTAGAAATATTTGCTTCTAACTAGGATTTTTTTAAACACAGTTAAGATCTCTGCACAAAACTAAGTGCCGTATTTGAAAGTTTCCTTTCGGTGGAGTTAGTTTTTCTGCCTAGTAGTGAGGTTGCCAGTTCTGAACAGAATGTGCTTGTGGCCATCCCTGTGAATATCCCCTAGAATTAGCAAGTTTTTTTAAAGCCTTTTAAAAAGCATCAGAATTCACAGAGGAAAGAGAGATCCCTTAATGCCAAAGATGTAAAATCTCCATTTGCGGTCTTTGCTGAGTGCTCAAGCTTCTCAGAACTCCTAAGGCTGGCTATGATAAACTCTTGGCATTCTTATGGAGTAACTCAATATACTCGCGTTTCAAGACAAAAAAGATAGAAAAAGAGTTTCCTGTGATGGCTCTTGATAGCTCATCTTGTGATGGGAAGGAACTAGCCCCAGCAATGAGAGCTGGGACGCTGCTGGGACCACAGTGGACAGAAGAGTACCAGCATGGGAGAAAAATGATCAGTGTTGGGCTGAGGAAAGAGTGATCGAGGCTTGGTGGGCCAAGGCAGTGGATTAATAGTGAATCTGGAGAATGGGAAGGGACATAAAAACTGGACGTGGAGTGGGAAATCAGGATGGACCAGACAAAAAGAGTGAGAATTGGCAGGAAGCTCTAGGGAAGACAGATTTAATAAGGAATTGGATACCCAGACAGAAAATGTAGAGCTGCCAACATACTGCCATTAGCTGGAGAGAACTGGGAGTGCTTAAGAAATGAGCCAGGAAGGCAGGAAAATGCAATTCAAAAGGAATGGTGCTTGGGTACATAGGAAAAAAACATACAGTATATTCTACATGTTCTAAAGAAAAAAAAGAAGGAAAAAAATGAGGATCCATTACTGGGTGTAAAAAGCTAGTGGATTTTTTAATCTTGAAAAAAATTCACCATGAAAATAATAATTTTATTTTGAGAAGCTACTCTATATGGTATATAAATTATAGAGCATTCACCGAATAGGAGGTGTGGACTCTTCAAATTCCTTTTAAAAAAACAGCCTATGCACTGGATAAGCATGGCTCCCTCCCAAAAAATAAG
The DNA here is from genome assembly GCF_949628215.1 of Phalacrocorax aristotelis. Classification (NCBI taxonomy): domain Eukaryota; kingdom Metazoa; phylum Chordata; class Aves; order Suliformes; family Phalacrocoracidae; genus Phalacrocorax; species Phalacrocorax aristotelis. The sequence continues at coordinate 175,273,200 of NC_134276.1, read as the reverse complement.
TAACTTAGAGACTGTCATAAAACATCAGAAAAAGGCTGAATTAAACTTTGAGTGCTTGACGTTGCAACAGTGCTTTTTTTTTATTAATGTTGTGGTTTGCATCTAATGAGTTTAATTTTACATTGTTGTTTTGATAAATAATTATATTCTATCCAGACAGCCACAAGGTACAAAGTAATTGTTGACTGTGAAAGCTGGAACATTTTTAACCAGCTTTTCCTGATATTTATTTCATTAAAACCCTAGGTCCTGGAGTCATTTGAGGATTTAGCCTTTCTTGTCTTTTCTGATGGAAAAGGGACATTGTGTGGTGGTGTAAATTCTCATTGTCCCATGACTTTGGTGACCGTAAACTCAACTGAATGCACGTTGTTGATATGGGCTTTATTCCCTAAAAAATGAGAAAGCAAATGAAAGGTATCCATATTTACAGAAAATTCAATCATTTTTACTGTTGTGGTTAACAATATTGATTTCTTAGTACTTAAGTAGTGAAAAATGAGAGCTACTCAAAATATTTTAATGAACTTTTGAATTATGCAATGCTATTGTTGTTTTTAAAAAAGTATCTTCAAGAATTTTTGCTGTTTTAACTATTACCAAGACCAGCAAAATGAAACAATGACAGTATTTCATACTAAGGAAAATAACCAAAAGTGCTACATGTAAGATAAGGGGACTGAGGACAGCCTTTACGGTGTATGATTAAGGTATTGGGTAAGGATTCAAGACATTTAAGGCTGAGAAGGTTCCTTAAACCAGACTCCTTGCGTGACATTCAGCATATTGTTTAATTTTGTGTACCTCAGCTTCCATCTGTAGAATAAATATGTTGATATAGCTTTACTGCTATCCGTTGCCTGTCTCAGGGATTTGATTTATAAAAATCTTAAAGATCTCTAGCAGTCTTGTTCAAACAACTTCCAGCACAGTAAGCATTCTGTCTTCACTGGAGCTTCTAGTCAGAGCTGTGGGGAAAAAGCGATGTCAAGTCTCTTAATTTACCAGAATGCAAGGCTCTATAGAAGGAAAATAGAAGAGCTGAGAAGGGGAAAAAAAAATATCGGCAGTATAATCTGAATATTTCTATGAAATTGTTCTAGTCTGAAGATTGGATTTACTTAAATAATTTTTGCCCCTTAATGCAAACTCTTTTGAAGTTGTCTGGTTGTGTATAGAAGTAGTTAAAAAATGCACAAGTATAAATCCATGTCTTTTTGATATCAGAAGAATTCGCTGAGCGTGCTAGGTTCAGGAACATTGTGGGATACAGCAGCAGGAAAACACAGTGTGTGTGAGATCACTGCAGTTCACCATGCTTGACTCACTTATGAAATCTACAGAAGTATGTAATATTGGAGCACACTAAGAAAACAATCCAAATGAGTCCATCATGAAAACTTGTTCACGTATTTTTTTTTTCTGTGTATCTTAACAATCTGATTAACTCTCATGATAATCAACTTCTGTCAATCAGCAGCTAAAGGGTACTGAACAAACAAAGTATAATTAAAGGAGTTTTTAAGTGGCAGTGTTTGTGGGCAAAGATGGAAAATACAGCTGCGTAGGTACAGGCAAGTGTTCACATGGAATGTCTTTCTTTTAAAGGGAGAAAAGAAAAGGGATTTTTTCTGAGCTGTGAAGAGACTAGAAACTGACTGAGAAAGCCTTCATTCAAGATTTCCCTTTGAAAAGAAAACTGCGTTGATGCCAATCATATAAGGTATTTTTAAAAAAACATGGATGCTGTTACCTTCCATACCTTGTTAAATGCTTTAATGTGTGGTGCTTTCTAAGAAATAAAATGGAGATAGTAAATAATTTAAAGAAATAGCTTTTTTCTGATGCAAAGTCTATTACATTAGTGAACGTATCATTTTGTGTTGATGCATCATATTTCATACTGACATGAAAGATGAAAAAAAAAAAACCCAGTTTATATACATTTGTTGACTGTTCAGGTCGTAGTTGTATTCCTTGCCTTCTCTCACCATCAACTCGCGTTTTATCAAATCCCAAGCTGTCATGGTTCATTATCCATAGATGATCTTGAGCAGCCTTGCATCAAAAAAAAATATGCTGTGGCATCTGCCATTGTGCACCACTATACAGATCACTTCTGAGTGAGGTTTGTCTTTGATTTATACATTCAGCTGTGTGTGTTCTTATTTTTTCACATGTGAATCTCTTAAGCAATGGAAACTGCATAAACTGCGCTACTGCGATTTTTCAGACTGTAGATATAACGTCTACCATGCCTTTTTATCTAACGAGTTCCATTTGAGTTAATGCTTGTACAACTCAGTCTCCACCAGGCATTCACGTTGTTTCTGTAGTCATTCCATAAGCTCCTGTATTAGCGATGTAGATAGCACATTGAAATCTGCAGCTGTGATTGTAGTATCAGTCTTGCATTCTGGAGCTTACATTTTGACTCTTCTGATTTTAGGAGCCAGAAATGGAATTTATGTCACGATTGTATTAATAGAGAGCAATAATGTCCAGATATAAATATCTTTACTAAGGAAGTCTTTATTTCCTGTAAGGTAATTATATTGGTAAGAGGCTATTATTCTTTTTTGAAAGAAAATTAGTAAAAATGCACAGTGCTCATAGATATTAGTAAATAAAAGTCCTCTTCATTCCTCTAAGTTCCATCTCTGTTTAACTATTGTTGTAAGGGGAAAAGGAACATTATTTTTTTTTTAATATATATTCTAAGGTCATTTCATTGCTATTATGTTTTGGTGATACCACATTTGGAAATTAATTTATTATACTGCTACTGTTACATCTGAAAATATTTGTTTCAACAGTCAACAGTGAAAATGTATTATTACCCATTTTAGCTTTGTTTCGGTACTTCTTGACTTGGTAACTGTTTGAAATTAATCGAAGAAGCTGTTTTTAGGAAATCGCATGGATGCTTTTCTGAATATGTTAAATCTAAGTAGCATTGCTTGCTACAGCCTAGATAGGCTGTCTTCATCCAGTTGCTTTGATGTTTTCTCCAGGGATGAGGAGAGTAAGAGAAACAATCTTGTTCTATTAAGATTCCTTCCCAGGCTTGATGCAATTTCAGTGAAACATTATGCTAAACCCACTCCTTTTTACAGAGAAAAAGACTTTCCGTATAGTCTGAAGACACTTACAGGACTTCAGTTTGCATGTCAGGGTTCCCATACCAATTAATTGTTTATACGTGCGAGGGCTTCATTTGGGTTAGAGCTTTTCATGCTTTTTCTGTTTGTGCAGATGTTTCACAGAGAGCTTGTGGAAGTGGGCATCATTCACAGGTCAAATGAAAAGCAGCAACATATAAAGACAATGAAATGTTAGGGCACTTCTCAATGAAAGTTCACAAAACAAGTGAAAAGCCACATGAAAATGCAAAGCTATATGTCCTTGAAGTAAACTGTCCCCACAGAAAAGAACTCACTTGGAAAGAATAACACTATTCTTCTGTGCTGTAGAGCAGATTGTTGCGAGACTAACTCTCAATGTGACTTTAGCAGTGGCTGTCATTCTGCCCAAAGCCTGCCTTTTATTTTCAGTAGTAAACCACAATGCATCTCTGCTGAGTGTGCAAAAAGGGGGAGAGAGCGAGAGAGAGACTGAAAAAAAATATTTTTTTTCTAATTCCCCTGCATCTGTTCCTGTTCCACCAAAACTTGCAAATGAATTTTGATTGAAGTAGTAGTGTGTTAATCACAGCGATAGAATTAATTTCCATCTCTGTTCACTATCATGCGTGTCTCAGTTACAGACAGTTTCTTCTGAGAATAAGAAATACTGCCTATGAATGTGTCTGGGAGTAAGTCAACAATGTTGTAACTCAAACTAATTTAAATGAAGGCACATGTTTTGGGATCTGAAAGTTGAATTTCCATTTGAACAATAGCTTCAAGGACTTGCGTGCATGTTTGACTGTCTCGTGCCCTGGGGTGGATTGCTGCTAAAGAGATTACCCACGTATACCTATGAGCTACAATAAGATTCACAAGAATGTGAAATAGAATAAAGTTGTCTGCAAGGTAAATATGATGGGGAAGAGCAAATCAAAGCAAAAAATGGAATAAGAATAAAACTAGGGGAATTTAAGACAACCTACACCAGGAACTTAAGGATGCAACGAAACCTGAGGATCTGATGCACAAATCTGAACCAGAAATGCTTCTTAGTCTGTCATCCAAGTCAAAGACTTTGGTAGCTCTCTCAGTGTTGTTGATGTCTATATAATACATTACAAATTGGGTTAAAGGGGATGCTGTAATAAACAGAGTCAGTAGGAAATATCTTCTGAGACTTTTTGAGTATTAGGATGTGCTTACTGAAACACAAAATAATTGCAGATAGTTAAGTGTTACAAGAAGTCTTCCTATTTAAAAAAATCCATTAAATTGGTAAAAATATTCCTTTAAGTGTTTTAGATGCAATTTATCTTTAATACTACCTTCCATTTAGAAATCTTTATGGTGTGTTAATTGTGGTGTTATTTTTTGCTCGTATTTGATGATAGTAACAAGGGTGAAAATAGTTCTCCTATTACAGGAACTCCTACTTCCACTGAAGTTGCTTTGGACATTCTAGAAATTCAGAGTGCTGCTCAGGCCAGCACAGAGGGAATCCCCACAGAGCACAGAGGAAGGCTGTAAATAGTACCAGTCCAGAATCAAGAGGCCCCAGACCAACCAGTCTCAATGGTCTGACCCCATTTAATTCAAGAAACCATGCCAGCTGATAGCAAGGCTCTTTCGAGTTCTTTCTCCTTTTCTTGCCTTAGGAGTATTTTGTTTCTAGCCCATTTGTGAAAGCAAAGAAGAAATCCTGGAGTCCCCATCTCATTTTCATGCTTGTAAAACTCCGTTAACTGTGATGGAGCATGTAGGGCTACAAATAAAACTTCATTTCAGTCAGTGAGGTTGGCTGGTGGAGAAAACTGGTTCTCAGTTTTAGGACTTACAATCACCATACTTTGGTAAAAGAAAACATCATATAAACCCATATTAAATATCTCCCCACAAGGCAGAGGATGTTACCTATGTGTTCTTTGAATTGTTTGAGAAAAATTATACTTTCCCAACTTACTCTGGGGTTTTTTTTTTGGTCTTTTAAATAATTTTAGTACATTTCTATAGGTCATATGTGTTATATAGGTCACCAAAGTCCTATCTATTGGGAAGATGTTCACGTTTTATCATGGGACTGTTTGAGAGTCAAGGACTAAGGCATTGTTGCAACGAACACCAAAATTATAAGTGAACAATGTTGCCACAGTTTGCAGACTTGTCTCAGAGCAAAGGTTGATAGACTGTAAACCTGGCTCTGAAAATATAAATATTTGCACTATTTCTTTTTCATTTTTTCTGTATTCTTTTTCTGACCTTTTTTCTGAACTAAGACTTGCCGTCATTCCTCTTTTGGGACCAACATTTCACTGATAAATGAAAATCCCTAGGCTGTAGATGGATACATCTTGCCTGCTTTAACCATTTCCGTCTTAAAGGTAAACCATTAAGCAACAATGAAAATTGAATTTTGCATAGATCTGTGCTGCATGCATCCATTAAAAATAAGGAGAGCAATAAATGCAAAAAATCACTTCAATTAATTTGTTGAAACTTATTAAACTGTGTATAACTTCCTTAGTTGATAATTTTATCTTACACTGGCAACACAGGCTGCAGTGAGATTTCTGGGTTTTGGTGGCTGAATACGAATCAGACATACCAAGGACTTTTTTTGGGGAAAAGAAAATTTCACGAAGTAATATAGTTAAGTGCAGGTCTTACTCTCCCTATAAGAAAGAATAAAATTGCTGGTGAAAAAAAAGGCTTCTTTCTTCCCACAGTGCTGCATTTATTGTATTACTGTCTTAACTGGCAGCAATTACACATAAGCTGTTAAACAAAATGAGAACAATCAAACAGTCAGCTCACTGAGCCAGAGGTGGTACTTGGAGTTACCTTGCTGTTTCTCCCACTCAATCTCAGCATCGCTGATGGTCAGAAAATAGATGCTCATTCTGCTGCATATGTTTATGTGGCTGGGAGGGACATGACTTTTCTTTCCTTTTTGGCAGACAAGAAAGAAACTAAAAACTCTTGGGGGAAAAAAAAATAGATTTATGAGGAAAGTATGCACCTACATGTGCACACCATACCTGGGAAGAGTATTGTGTTTTGTAACTGGCTGGATTAAAGGCCCACTAGATTACGACAGGTTGAAACCAAGAAGGTGGCAAAATTCAAAACAGTTCTGAATTTATATGGTATGAGAATCGTAACAGTAAATTCTTGCAAGACTTTAGGGGGAATAAAAAAAACCCAAACCACTTGTAGGGCAAAATAAATGGGTAAGTGGGTAGGGTGTTCTTTCGTGGAATGAATTATGTTCCAGATAACTACTGCAGGAGGTCATGCATGGTTTTTTTAATAATCGATGCTGTCATTTGTTAGGATACAAGATCAGGTAGTCCATAAATTTAGTTTGGTTCAGAAAGTCCTCTTGTCCTGTCACAGGTTTGGTCAAGTGATATAGAAAAAATGCTGTGACAAATTGGCTCAAGAAAAGCCAACAGGATATTTCTGGCGATCTTTACATCTGAATAAATTAGGTTAGACATTTTAAGAAACTGCAGTGTAAATATAGGGGAAGAGCTGTAATCCAGGTCTAATAAGGATAGTTATTTTCTGAGCTCCATTGGAATCATGAGCCTGAAACAGTTGGAGGGTGTAGTTTCATGATAGCGTAAAATCACATTTTGCTGGATGTGGTGATCTTACGCTCCCTTTTTGTTCCAGCACTAAAAGGTTAACAGAGTAGTTTCCAGCCAGATCAGTCTTATTGCAGCCACGCAAGGAACAGTGCAGTGGTGTGCGTGTGGGAGGTAGAGCAGCGTCTCTTGGCAGCAGCAAAGCCTCTAAGCAGCTTCTGAAACCACTCCAGAACTTTGAACCTTCACAGAAGGTGCAGGGGGCAGTGGGTGCTGACACCGCCATTTACTTTCTAGGTACCAAGTACTGCTCACCGCACTAATAGCAAGTGTGCTTAGCATTGTAATGAAGAATGAGCTTCAGACACTTTCCTATAATTGGACTACCCAAATTAGTAAAAATCAGTTCCCAAATTTGATCCCCAAGTGTGGTGGGTTGACCTCGGCTGGCTGCCAGGCTCTCATCCAGCCTCCCCAGCAGAACAGGGGAGAAAATAAGATGGAAAAGCTTGTGGGTCAAGATAAAGACAGGGAGGTTGCTTACCAATTATTGTCACAGGCAAAACAGACTCGACTTGGGGAAGTTTAATTGCCAATTAAAATAAATTTGGATGGTGAGAAACAAAGACAAAAGCTAAAACACCTTCTTCCCTTGTTCCCAGGCTGACCTTCATTCCTTCATTCCCACCTCTTCTGCCTCCCCGCTGCTGATCAGTGCAGGGGGATGGGGAATGAGGGTTGTAGTCAGTTCACAACACTTTGGCTCTACTGCTTTTCCCTCCTCATAGTTTGCCCCTTCTCTAGGATGGGGTCCTGCATGGGCTGCAGTCCTTCAAGAAGTGCTCCAGTGTGGTGTCTGCATGTGCTGCAGCTCCTTCAGGGCATATCCACCTGCCGTGTCCGCATGGGACTTATCCATGGTCTTCTCCATGGGCTGCTGGGGAATCACTGCTCTGGCCCCTGGAGCACCTCCTTCCTCTCCTTCTCTCACTTTGGTGCTTACAGGGCTGTTTCTCACATTTTTACCCCTCACTCTCAGTGCCAGGCATTTTTTTACCCTTTCTTACATACAGTTTTCCCCGAGGTGCCGCCACCATGGCTGCAGGGCTCAGCCGTGCCCTGGGGTGGGTGGGTTGGAGCCGGCTGGAGCCGGCTGTGTCCGGCTCAGGGCAGCCCCGGCCTCTCCCCACAGAGGCCGCCCCACAGACCCCCACGGCCAGCGCCCGGGCACCGGCACCCAGGACACCAAGTTGTCTCTGAAGCAGTTTAAGCAGCCAGTGAAAGCAAAGGTCATTTCCTCAGAATACTCTTGAAAATTTGAGGGTTTTCTTCCTAAACTGGTCTCTCAGACGCCTATTTTCCAGTAGTATAACAGTACTGATTGCATGGGAGCTCTTCTTTCTAAATGCCTCTGTAAGTATAAACAGAAGAAATCCCATCATGTATTTTAAGGAATTTTATTTTTTTTCCTTTTCAGCGGGGCTGTGCTTATGGTAGATATGAAGTTATTTTCTCTGTTATGTTTTTGTATTTATGCATTAGCAATATTAGGTGTTTGTGCTAGAAATGAAAACTAGTAGTTTATTTATTCTTGCCACAGTACAATTTGCAGCCCTTCTGTCATGCAACCAAGCAAGTTCATTGCGCAGATCATGTTGTGACAGAATTTTGCCTTTAAGTTTTAATATATGGTATTGAAAAAAAAAAAAAGAAATCTTATTTTCCTTCCTCTAAAATATTCAAAAATATTTGCCTTGCATATCACATTTAATCCAAACTTTATATGTCCAAGATGTGCAAAGCATGGAAGGGAGAGAAATGGGTGCCAGAGGAGAGTCGCACTGTGGACTCTGGCAGGTTCCCAGCTGGCAGGCGGGATGGGGACGGCCAGGTCTCCGGCTTGAGTCAGGCAGATCTGCTGCATCCCTTCTGGTGCCCACCTCTCCTTCTGGGGACGCCTGTTCTCTGGACCGTTGGTTAGGAGGCTGTGCTGAGATACATTCATCCTCTACTGTTCTCCCACTAATTTTTTTGGCAATCTGGGTGAATACCAATTCCTGCTTCATTATTTATAACATCTGTCTCTCAGTGTCAGAAAGGTGGTAGCCCAACCAGAGTGATACATTGTCCTTTACAGCATGACAAACTGGTTGGAACTGTTGGCACAAACAACTGGTTTATTTTTGTTCTCACATTAAAAAAAGATGTGATATGGAATCTTGTATGTTTTAAAAATACAAATTCTTATCTGTGTCTGACAGATCACATTGCTATGAGAAGTCCAAAATTTGTGGTTTTCTCTAAAATTTAATTATGTGGCACTTTCCAACAGCAGCTTGTCTACTACTGACATGTAGAATTTCATTTTATTCCAACATCTTTTGTGTATATGTCTCCTTGATGTTGATAACAGTGGCTCATGGTAATGCTTATCTTCTTTTGATTCTGAAAATGTAATAAAGAAGGAAAATACAAAGTAATAGCTACATGCATTAGTTAGGCAGGCATCGATCAAGTCTTTGCATCAGACTTAGCTTTTCAGATATCTCAAGAAACAGAGATCATAAAAGCAGCTTTAGCATGGCAAACATGCATGCCCAGAAAACCAAATAAATCATTGTCCAAACAAGGAATGAAGCAAGACAGATCTGTCTTGCTCACTCCTGAGTTTCTTTGTTTCCTTTTTCAGATAGTTTTCTGAAAAAATTCTTTATTGCTAATTACCCTGGCTACCTCTCTTCGTAGCTACCAAGATAGGACTCTTCAAGGTAGGTGAGGCTTGGTTCCATTCCCCAGACTCCGTGGGATATGATGGGGATAGGAAGTCAATGCAAAGAGGGAAAATAGCCTTAATAATCTGTTGTTTACAGATAAGAGTAGTCAGCTGGGGAAAAAGTGTAGAATTGCAAATATATAGAACTCGATCTCATCTGTAAAAGAAATCCGTCATTCAAGATCTAGAGATATAAATACAAGCAACCGTAGGCATAACTCTTGCTCCTTACTTTCCAATTTAAATGAGTGAAAATACTGGATATTGATACGTAGGACATGTTCATATACCTGAGTTTGGTCTGCACTTGTGGATAATGAAATGGATAATAAGTACATCCTGGTGTACTTATGTGTACATATTGGGAGTATTTGGGGTAAGATGTAAATGCATCATAGAAAAATAGGAAATTTTGATGGTTTTTATGTTCTAACATATGCAGTTTTATTTGTACAATGTTTGCAAGACACGGTATCTTTTTTGTGTGTTTTTTTTTTTTAGCATATACTTCTATATTGTACAGTGCTGTATGTGCACAATGATCCTGCTATGGAGTTTTGACTTTGTAACTCTTGGTCTGAGCAGCCAGATTCAGTGCTGACTGAATATTGCATGGAGAAACCTGCATGTTTCCTTGGCAGGATATCTGATTTGATGAGAAGAACAGTGGCAATCTGCTTTATATTGTGGGAAAACTATAAGTATTTTTGGCTTTCTGATAGGCTGTCAATAGGCTTTGATAGGAGCAGTAAACAAGTTTAAGCTATGCTGTGTGCCACAGAAGAGTCTGCACGGTGTGGCCTGCTTCTCAGGAGGAGCAGAGAGAGAAACCGGGATTTTCTGAGCTCATCATATGATTATTTAAAAGCTTGTATGAAAGACAAAGCAAAGGGGGTACAGCTGTGTGAAAGCCATATCCCTGATGATCACATCACAGGTGAGGAGGATGTATACCCACTGATCAGGGACTATATATTTTCCCTAGGCAGAAGCAGCTATATTGAGTAGCTAAGGCTGTTTGCATTTCAGATCACCGACCAGGTCCTGCTTGTGTGGCGGCTTCCAATTTGGGTATTATGGTGTCACCAACAGGGGACCTCCTGGCCAAAGCACATGAGCAGCTAGAACTAAAGTAAAAAGCTCTGAAACAACCATCCATCACTCCTCACATACCCCGGCCAGTGTCCAAGAGAGGACATGGCATACACACTGGCCAGTGCCTTTTTTTTTCTGTGTGTATGTGTGTGTATAAGAGAGAATGGACAGGAAGATCAGTTATGGCGAGTGTCAGCACAGCCAGCAGGTGGGACAATCAAGACATCTGGTACATTGGCTTTTGTAAGTAAGGTTTAAAGTATACTGGAATAGTACTAAAAAAAGTTACAGAGGGAGCAGGTGGAGACAGGAGAGGGAGCTTCCATCTTGTCATGCTGTTCCATCTCCGTGTTAGGAACAGATGGCTGCAGTGAAACGGGATTCCTTTCCATTCTGTAACCCTGAATGCCATTTAAAAAAGAAATGTAGTTTTTGTGGCGAAATTACCGACATAGAGGTAGAGAATGCAGATCTACTTTTCAGGGACAGAAGAGATACGTGACAGCACATGGACGTCCTTAGAATATGTGATTAGTTTTGACAGGGAAGATGCAAGTTAGCTTTACTGTATTTTGTGAAAGACAGCTGATACTAGTTTTATTTGACAGCAGAAGTCCAACCTGCATCAGTTAGAATTTCCTTGCACTGCAGCAAATAACAACAGTTAAGATTGGCAAATTGTTTCAGCACAAAGTGGCTATACATGAAGGGTGTTGGCTGCAAAATTTCATTCCACTGCTGCAAAACTGTATGTAATTCATATATGAGGGTAGGCCCTGACATATCTGTAAGCTCAAACTCATTTTGTAAATAAACCATTGTTTACAACATAGTAATGTACAGATTAAAAAAAAATCTTTTCAATCTCTTTCTCTACTGCTGTGCGTTCTGCTGCTTCTTTTTCCACTAGCAAACAAATGGTTATTTCTAGATTAATACATTCTTCATATGTGCTGCTGAAGAGAGAGAGATTCAGATCATGCTACTGTGAACAGTGTTTTAAAATGTGCATTTGATTGTAGTTTACAAATGGCATGGAAGGCAACCAACCTTGAAAGTCTCTGCCCTGTGTTCGTTGTCGAGAATGTTACATAATAAATGTGAGAAACATATATTTGTGCATGCAGCTGTACATCTATAATGCTCGCTCATGCTTATGGCTGCTCAGGTGTGTGTGTTCTCTTGTAGCATGAGGAAGTTGTTTAGATAATGCTAACCTGCCAGTTTTGCAGTTTGGTGTCTGAGAGTCAGCTGCTTCCATTACAAATCAATATATTCTTTGTAAATAGGAAGGACGCGAGAGATATCATTGAGTTGGGTAATTTTTACATTAACTTTTGCATCCTACTCTTTTGCGTGTCTTACTGTTGTCTACTAGCAGCCTGCAATTTGACGACACCATTTGAAAACCTCTTTTCATTTTGTTTTGTTGACAATGACATAGGATATGCTATTAATCCAGCTTTTGGGGAAAAAAAAATTGTTGAGATCCAAAGTAAACAGTGGCACGGTAACCGTGGCACTGTGAACAAACTGGTTTGAATAAAATGATAGCTGATTCAAACTCTTTGTCCATGGAAAATTTGAAAATGTAAAAAGTTCAAGCATGCAGGTGTGTAAGTGTTAAGACCATGTTCTGCCACTTCTCCAAGGATCGTTTCCTCCCGCTTGGGTGGTGGCAGCAGTACTTGGCAGCCCTTCCTGGCCTACAATACCACTTTTTGAGAGGTGCGGGTGCCTGGTGGGGGATCTCCTGCATAACTTGTTTCTGGGGGTATTCTTCTGAATTTCTGAATTCTCTGATTGAGTATTTCTTGGATTACAAACTCTTTACAGGGAGGGAGGATGTTTTACTCATATGTAAGTAATTTCAGTGAAATCCAGGAGTTCCTTTCTCTTTTCAAATACAGGTTAGCAGTATTTGAATTGTGTTTCACATAGGCGTCACAGCCAGCTCTCTGATATACCCTGAGGTTTACAGACAAGGATAAATGTCTAAAAATTAGTAGCATAAAAGCATCCAAAATAAGTTTTCTTAACCAAATTCAAGTGTTGCATACAGATCTTGTGAAAGGATGACACCCTGAAATACACATTGTATCCCACCTGAGAATCATTGAGCCAATTTTTTTGTGTTTGGTTATGTTGGTTTTAGTGGAACAATTTGTGGATTAAGATGCTAGCCAAACACACTAGTCACTGTCATCAACTAATGAACTCAGTGCTTGGCTAGGACTGAAGATAAATCTGAATCTAGTTAAAATTACAACATGATGTTCATTAGCTTCAGCAAGGGTAATTTCTGAGACAAAGTGTTGCTATCACCCAATGTGTTAAATAAGCAGTTGGACTAAGCAGGTGGTGGGCAGAGATCAATGAGTTTCCATTAAACAATAGGTAATTTCTCAGTAGGAAATTACTCACATTCCCAAAAAGGGGAACATACCAAATTTCTTCTGCTGGTATATAGTTGTAAGAAATCTGCCGGTCAAGTATGTGTGCTCTAGAAACATGAAGAGGCAGAAAACCTTACAGACATTTTGAAGGGTGATGATTATTCTCGTATTTATTACCAGAAAGGTAATTATTTATTCTGATATACCTCAAGGCTTCATTGTGCTTGATGCTGCACGCATGTAAGATCTCAGCTTTACACTGAAGTTCACCACTAACTTATTTGTATGATGAATGTTTCCCGGTACTACAGCAGAATTGTAAAATACCACTCTTACGAATGATACTAAGTCTATAGAAGATTGACTTGCCTGGTTGACATGGGGCGGGCGGTAGACATTGTCTGCCTGGACTTCTCCAAGGCTTTTGATACATTTCCCCACAGTCTCCTGGAGAAATTAATGTGTTGTGGTCTGTGCAGCGGGTGAATTGGCTGACAGGCCGCACCCAAAGGGTGGTGGTAAATAGCTCTTTTTCAAACTGGCAACCTGTCACAAGTGGGGTCCCCCAGGGATAAATATTGGGCCCAATGTTATTCAACATATTAATAAGTGATTTGGATAGTGGGATCAAGTGTAGCCTGATGAAGTTTGTGGATGACACCAAATTAAGTGGGAAAGTAGACACTCCAGAAGGGAGAGCTGCTCTGCAGGAAGATCTGGATAGGCTGGAAGAGTGGGCCAGCAAGAACCTTATGAAGTTCAACAAGGAGGATTGTAAGGTCTTGCACCTGGGAAAACATAATCCAGGAGTGCAGCACAGACTGGGAGCCACCTGGCTGGAGAGCAGCTCTGTGGAAAGGGACCTGGGGGTCCTGGTGGACAGGAAGCTCAACATGAGCAAAAATTGTGCTGCTGCGGCCAAGAAGGCCAACAGGATGCTGGATTCCATCAAAAAGGGTATCGCCAGCAGAGAGAAAGAAGTCGTCATCGCGCTCTACTCAGCGCTTGTCAGGCCACACCTGGAGTACTTTGTACAGTTCTGGTCCCCCTATACAAAAAGGGTGTGGACGGCCCGGAAGGGGTCCAGAGAAGGGCCACCAAGATGATCAAAGGACTGGGAAGCCTGGTGTACGAGGATAGGCTGGGAGAACTGGGTTTGTTCAGCCTTGAGAAAAGGAGGCTTAGAGGGGATCTCATCACTGTGTACCAGTACTCAAGGGGTAGTTACAAAGAAGATGGAGTCTCCCTTTTTACAAGGTGTCCCATGGAGAGGACAAGGGGGAATGGACACAAGTTGCTCCTGGGGAGATTCCGATTGGACACAAAAGGAAAATTTTTCACAGTGAGGACAGTCAACCATTGGAATAATCTCCCCAGGGAAGTGGTTGACTCGGCCATGTTGGTCACTTTCAAGAGTCGTCTGGACAGGGTGCTGGGCCATCTTGTCTAGCCTGTGCTCTTTCTAGAAAGGTTGGACTAGATGATCCCTGAGGTCCCTTCCAACCTGTGATTCTGTGATTTCTTCATCTACTTATATCTGCTTATGTAGAATTTTGAGGGGAAAAAGGTGTAATGGATAAGGATGCAGATATGGATACGTTACTCAGCCTTTTTGATTAAACCTTGTACAAAACTCATTATATAATTTGAGGGAAAAAAAATCCTTTATCTTTGCTTTTCATTTAGCCACATCATGGCCTATTTCAGACTCAAAGCAGAAATGTTAATAGTGGGAGATGTTTTCCCAACATTTCTAATTATTTGTCTCAAGTTTTACATGCTGTATTTTTTGTTATGTGTATCAAAGTTAATTCAGCAGTCCCTGAAGTTGTTCTTCCACTAATATGTAACCTAATAGTGAGTGGATTGAAGTGAGATGACCTGAGGAGGGATGGGTTTGTGTCTTCACCCTTCTGATAGATGGTATCTTCCCTGAGAACATCATGTCCAACCAGTTAATTTGCTTTAGTCTGTCTTCAGTTTACCACAATGCATTAGTGTTTAAAAACTGGTGGGCATTTCAGGAGCTGGCCGATGAGACATCAGTTGTCCTTGCCTGGAGGGTAGAGAAAGATGTCTGAAGAGCAGGGCAGAGGGCAGGAGGTGATTATACTTTCTGCCATTCAGTTATTCCATCTAGCCATCACAAGTATGTGGAATTGGATAAAACTTCCTGAATTTTTAAACACAAATGGTTACGTTGGTAATCATTCCTGTCTTGATTTGAGAGTATCTTGCACCTACCCAAGATGGTAATTTACCGAAGACGGCAAAAACACTCTGCCATAATGTGATATGAATGAGGGGTAAGAAAAAATAGATAGTTATAATAGATAAATAATAGATCATTGTAGATCATTACTCTTTCCTGAGGCTTTTACAGACAGATCCAATAGATGTAGAATGGGTGCAGAATGACGGTGCCTCTGCATGTTGGCACTGCTTTCTGTCAACCAATTTCTAGTCTGCTTCATATGTAGATAGTAATGAAAAAAATTTATAGTGAATTGCTGTGGCAGTGTTTTTTAATATTAAAAATGAAACAATTTTTAACCGTGTTAAGACGGCAGTATAATTTTTTTATCTCATGATGTGAAGCTTACCTTATCAATATGGTGGAATTTTTTTTTTGTTTTGGTGGTTTGGTTTGGTTTTTTAACCAAACTATGGTGGGTTTTTGTTTTGGAGGGGGAGGCTTTTGTTCCATTTTAAAAAAGTAAGATTGTTTAATTTGCATGGATTAAGATGAATGATAGGGTTAACCAACAGGTTTGCGTTAGAAAATGTCATGGTTTTGTAATTTTTTTTCAATAAATCTTTAATGAGCTACATAATAAGAAAAGTTACAGTTTTAGGATGCAGGGCACAGCAGGAAATTTCCAAATTACTATTTTATAAATCTAGTATATATGGTATTGGTTATGCTACAGAAATTCTTAATTAAAACCACTTTAAAATAGTTTCACTCTAGATGCAAATTTTGGAAGAAATTGTATGGAAAGAGTCACTTTCATAAGGGAATAAAACATGTCAGAGCAGTGTCCCAATAGTTTCTTTGGAGCCATAAATTAAAACTCGTCATGCCACATGCTTTCTACTTATTCTTCATAATTTACTTTCATGAATAACTTTGTCTTGTAGATATGGTTTTGGAGAAGGAATAGAAATATATTTCTAGCTTCAAAATGAAAGACTCAGTATGCTCTTTCTAACCCTCAAAGACTAATTCCTGTCTGTGCCTTTTTTGAAGGTATGCTTAGAATAAATTTTTTTTTCAGTAACTGCTTTGTTTGCTGATCTTGAAACTATGTGGCTCTTGAGCATTAACTTCCAAATTCAGGTGATTATACTGTAAACAATCTGATTCTGTATTTATTGAGTTGCCCTGAACTCTTGCCTCCAGCTGATTCAATTTATATTCCATGTCAACATTAGCAGTGCATGTAGTATAGCCTTGCTAAACACTAAGTTTATTTGATGATTACATTGTCTTTGCCGCTAAATTCTTATGGGAGACTCAGAAGAATGTCTTGTCCTTCACTCATCCTTACAAACCTGAGGAAAGGAGTAACTAAAGTTCTTTCTACATCATTAATTTGTTCATTAAAATCGTGTTTATGTCTCTGCGTGTATATATATTGAATACTTCCATAGCTGCATTTTTTTCCTATGTTTGCAGAAGAGTGGTTGGAGTGTGTGTGTACATACACACAGAGATGTTCCCCTTTGCTTATGTGTATATGTATAGGCATGTGGCAATCTTTAGCAGTCTGTTGATTATATAGGGATAAATTTGGTTTTCAAGATTGCAGAGGTCAGTCCTGAGGTTATACTAGAACTTTTCTATATGGCAGCCACAGCCATAATGTATCTCACACCATATTTATAGAGTCAATAATACAGAAAAAGGTAGTTCTTTAGTTTTTGTAGTAGATTTCAAAACACATTCAGCAACGGGAATATCTACTTCAAACAAGTGTAATCCAGTAAAGTGTAGCTAATTAAGTTGTCTATAAAGTAAAAAAGATCTCATCTAATTTTTTTTATCTTTTAACATTGCCATTTTGTTTGCAATGGAATGAGAATTGTTCATATGTTTATGAGCAGAAAGCTCAGTAATATTTTCAGTGAGTGGGGAGTGAGAGCCAATTTTGTCTTGCATCTACTGAGAGTTCTGGCCCCCCAAAATATTTTACGGGTAGGGATAACTTATATACTGCATGGAGCCATTCATAAGATTTTGGTAGAAGCCTACAACCTAGTATGAAATAAGAATAGCAGACAAAATATGTGAAAATGTTTGTACTACAAAGTGTTAGTTAATGCACACATAACCATAGATGCCTAGTGGTATCGGCTGCCACAGTCACACATCACTCACTTTTAGAAGCACTTTTTCTTCATTTCTTTCCCTAGCAGATGATATTTCTTACTAACAGTGCTTCTTATAGGAATGTATTTCTAATCTGATTTATTTTTTCCTCCTCGTTTATATTAATAATCTTACCTGATAATCTGAATTTAAAACCAAGTTTGTTTTTCTTCACTCTTCCTCTTGTGTGTTCTTTTCCTTTCACTTTAAGTGATTGTAGTTAATTTTTAATTTAAGGTGCCAACACCTCTGTCTTTGTTAATGTCTGGCAGCTTTTGTTATGAGTGTTATTAAAGATAAGACCGTGTCTGAAGAGATAGCTTTTCAAATCCCCTACATGCTTTTTCCCTGTAGAGACAAAACTTCTGTCTGGCTTTTCTCTTTGTATGGTAAACTCTTACTTGCCTTCCTTACCTCTGAGTATTTGTGAAGTACTAAATACACTACAGAACAAGCAGATGAAAAAATGTCCATGAATTACTTCAGGGTATTGTTGGACGGTTGCTTGCTATTAGTACAATTGGAATAGTCTTCCAATACAAACAAAAAGGCTTATGTTGGAGCATCATTAATCCATTAAGTGTATTTTTAGAAATTAATATGGTTATGTTGGGATTAATAAAGATCACGTTGTTTGGGAGCAGCTTGAAAGAAGCTACAAAATGAAGCACAAAAAGAGAAATTATGATTTTGATAAGACTGTTGAACGTATAAGAAACAAGATCTGAGGAGTAGATCAGGAGAGGCTTACCACAGATGAGCAAGAGTTGAAGAAAAGGCAAGACGACTATGGTTACCAGGAAAGAAAGATGACTGTGGACAGTGTTTTTCACTTTGAAGAGAAGTAGTGCTGTTTGTTTGTTTGATTTTTGTAAAGAGGGAAGACTTTAAGTGAAGGGCAAGAGTTAATAAACATCCTGAGCCACAGAAGAAACTTTCTGATTAATGAGGCTAAGCACCGAAGAACAGATGAGCCAGAATATGGGTAAAGAATTTAGAGAAGTCAGAGTTGTTCTGAACTAGCCATAGCAAGTCTGAGCTGCTAACAGGCCATTTAGAGTAATGCATTGGAAACAAAGTCAAACATGTGGAACAGGGAACTATCTGGTTGTGAGAGATGAGTCATTGACTCACAAATTATAGCTGAATCCACATAATATCCACCAGAGACAAGATTAAATGGCAGGAGAGTCCAGTACAATAGAGAAAAGAAATTATAAGGCAAAAGCTGGATGCAGGACCACAGAGTCTGAAATACATGTTAAGAATGGGAGTGTAGACAGTAATATGAAAGGCTGTAGAGGTGTTAGGGTGGCAGGATTTAAGACTTGGCTAACAACCACTGCAGTAGAAAACACCGGTAAGGAAAGAGCAGGACACACATTTTATAAGAAGGCTGTAAAGCTCTGCTTAAAAATGCTTCAGAAAGGTAAGGGATGAAGATAGGGGCTGTGAGATGAACGATAAAATGGCAGATGGAGTTGAAGATCCTTTAGAATATGTATGACCAATAAGCAGAATCAGAGATTATTGGTAAACTGGATGGAGTAGGAGTAATGGATGGAGTCAGATAGTGTAAGCATGGTAGTGTGATGAGCAGCAAGCAGTAGGGCAAGAGGAAAATGCTTTAGTCAGTAAACACAAAAAGAAGAAAAGTCAAAGGAAAGAAGAGATAAGTCTAAGCCTATTGGATTTTCTTTCCATTAAAAGCCTGAGATATTGAACAGGTTACAAGAAGAGATGGGATGGTAATAGGTCCTGCTTTTCAGTGTTCAGCCATGAAAAGAAAGTTTTGAAACATCAAACAACTCTTGTGTGATTAAAGATTCAGGCATGTAATGTTATGCTCAACCAACCAACCCCAATCACGCTGACTGTATTTTAGCACATGCAGAAGTTGAACAATACAGATTCACCAACTCCATCCAGTTGCCTTTGGACAGATGCAGCCAGATCACCAGCTGCCAAATAGTGATACTGAATATTTAAGCAGCTGTGAATCCTCTTAACAGTCTGTTCACTACCTTCATATGTTGCACTGCTTCTTATGCAACCTACAGAAGTATCATCTCCCTTTCCTCTGGTACATGACTTCCTTACTTAACATTCTGCTCCATATATAATCTGTACAGTGGTATTCCAAGTTCACTGGTACCTATTTTATTCTTCTTTCAAATGCTGAACAGATTCAGAACTCCTGAAGCCTTTCATCATAAAATGACCTTTCATCTCCAGATAAACTCTCCAGGTCCTCTCTCTTGAAGGATGTGAATGTCCTCCACTTTAGCGTGCTGAACCACTAATGACATTTCAAAACTGGTGTGTAAGATGTGTCTATAGCTTGCATATTGGGGTTGTTTACCTTTTTTTTTTTAACCAGCTCTGCTGTAAAAATACAAATTCCACTGTCTTATTTTAGATTCTGTTAACCAGCCATTTCTATTTTCTTTGCCTCAACAGCAGTGTTTTCTGACTAACTCAAGTAGCAAAATCAACTTCTAGTCAAAGTCATCCATTCCTAAAATTGGGTAGAACGTTCTGACAGCTAACAGGGCAAAAGCTAGCAAAAACTAACTAGGTCATGTTTATAGCATGAGCTATAGTTTATCACCAGTTATTGAAAAGTTTAATACCTGAATTTATTATTACCTGCTAAATGAATATGCCTTCTGGAAAAGTTTGTCTTCAGAGAAAGAAATGTTTTCAGCATGGAGAAAAAGTAGCCTGTATGTCAAAGGCTGAACAGTTCAATTTGGCAGAAGATGTTTCCTTTGCAATGTGCATATTTAATTTTTGAAAAGATACTGGCCCATAACTTAATGACATAAATTTTGGTTGTGAGTTCATCAGATTTCCCTTTTATAAATGCTGCGATATCTTTCTCTTTTGCAATTGTTTCAACTCACACATTCCTCTTCCTTGCAGAATAAGCAAGTTTCTTCCACTCAGTTTGATCTTTTCTTGAATCTTGTCTGTTAGAAGATTGCCTCTGCCACATTTTTTCCCATTCAAAGGTAAACGGCTAAGTAATTTTTATCTGCTTTGTGGTAAGGAAGCTCAAGCTCAGAGACTAAGCCTTTAAAATCATATATACAGGTATTGCAAAGATTAAAACCCAGAGAAGTTAGATATAGCCTCTGACATGAGGATTTTGTTTAATGGAACCCTTATTTTTCTTGATTTACAAATAATCCCCTTGCTTATGCACCCTAAGGCTACAGTAGCCTTTTCAAACAGCTGTCATGTGTGACTCTCTACAGACGAGCACTACTGCTTTTTGTCATATTACCTGAAACATGATATACAGGTCGATGTTGGTCTTGGTTTACTTTCACCGAATGTGCAACACTTCCTATCTTGAATTTTGTGCTACTGTCATCTCTCCATATTCCTATTCTGCTTAGTCTTTGTCACTCTGGCAATATTTTCTTTATTTCATTCTTTTTATTTACAAATCGTATTCACAAAGTTTAACTTATTGAAGCCAATTTTTAATGTATCAATATGAATGATAAAAAATGTTACATTACAATTGTAATTACAAATTAATTACAAAATTTAGTATTACAAACCCAAGGCTGTGCTAAGGAAGAGGAGGTTTTATCAGCTTATAACTTTATGTGGTTTATGGGAAACTAATTTGAATAGGAGGAATAGCAGCATTTTAAATATTTTTTTTCATATTTTTAATACTTACAATATTTTATTTTAAAAATCACATAAATAAAATCAGGAAATGTTACAGTCTTCCCTCAACTTTAGCTACTATTCAAGTGTTGTTACTGTTACTGCTCAAGGTTGACTGATGGCAGTGTCAAATGCATTTAGTGCATATCATCAAGTACCGCTGTGCAAGCTCCGTGCTAATATCTGTGATGATAACCCTATACATTACTGATACTAAGGGAAACTTGGAACTGGGATTAGAAGTGTGGTGTTGGGCCTTGGGTTTTGGACTTAGATTTGTTTGGGTTTTGTTTGTTTTGCTTTGTTTGGGTTTTTTTCACAAGACGTTTCTGTCCTTTAAATACCTTTGACCATATTTAAACAGTCACAATCTTCAGCCGAGTGTCTTTTGTGCTGTTTAAAATTACACTGCTGTGCAAAATGGCTGTTCTATTTAATATAATTAGTGATATATGAGGGTAACTTATAAAGTAAACAGGCAGGTTTTTCAAAATCAGAATCAATTTAAGTATTAGCCAACAACAGCAGTGACAGAAACATGGGCGTGTGACTGAGTCATATATATAAACTAAAAAAATACATTTCTGAAATGAATGAGTATTTGAGTACACACATTAGTCTTTGCTACTGTGACTAGATTTTAAATTGGAAATATTGCTTACGAAAAAAAAGGAAGTGTAAAGTCTCGTCTTTTGCTTATTCTTATTTTTCTTGATGGCAGTTTTTGCAATGATTCTCAGGTTTTGTATATAGGGATATGCTTGGTGTTTTAAAGGCAGTAATCGCAAGTGAAATCTGCTACCTCTCTAACTCTATGGAAGCATAATCAATAGCTGTCAAACTTGTTGGCTAATAGCTTTCTTTTACTTTTTTGCTGATTCCGCTGAGGAAAACCAAAACCACTGAATGACTTTCCTTTCTCAGAAACATAAAATGTAAAAAAAATTCCTATGCAACCTCTCCCTTACTCTGTTCAGGAAGTTTTCTTTTTAATACATCTCTACCTTTTCACTTGTCTCTGCTCTCCTCTATGATTTACTGTCATGTTTCTGTTAACTTCTAAATTCCTGAGCTGAATTGTTTCTTCCTGCTCCCCCAAATAGCTTTCACTTGTTCCCTTGCATTTTGGCTTACAGTGCTTTATTCATAAATTAATCTTAAGGCCCTAGAGAAGAACTTAATTTGTCCTTTGAAATGCTGCTTAAGTTTCAGTCTATTAAAATTATGCTTTTGTTGCTTCCTTCTGTTGAAAGAATTGGAAGCTCAGCAAACTCACTCAGTATTGCCAGCCCAAGTTTGGCTGCGCTGTGGTTGCAGTCAAGTGCCCTAATACGTACAGCAGTTTAAATTTAAATCTGATAAATGTCCATTCTATATCATATCTGATTAATATCAGATTTAACGTCAAAGACACTTTTTCCCCAGTGTTCTGTTTTTTAAGTACTGGTATTCTGCTCTAGAACCGGAATAAAGAGCCAGTGCGGGCAGAATGCTATGGTTGAAGTCAAAGTATTTTGAATTAGCAGTTTTCACTGAACTTTATTCAGGTTCATTCAGGTGTTTGTGATATTCATGGAATTCTTGGTATTAATTTGGTAGAATAAAACCATTCAAATTTACTGTGAAAATAAGATCTGGTGTGGCACCTGTAGATATCTGGAAAGCAAAATTTTGAATTTTCTGTTTGCTTAGAGTCTCACAATATATATTTAAACTTTTTTTTAAAAAAATTGGGTACCTATAATAAAAACGTTTCTTTTGTAGCTCAAACTACATTGAATTTCTATTCCCTCCATTTCAATATTTTTTTTTTCAGTTTTGCCAGAAATTTCCATGCTGTTTTATCCTTTCTAAGAGCTTTTGTGGTAGGCTTTTGTGATTTGAAACATCTACTCTGAAACAGAAGAGCTGCATAGAAATACAGCGAGAACACATTAAGACTGCTGCCCAGGAGCTGCTGAAGCAGTCCGGTCATGTGGATTCCCCATGGTTTCTTCCTGCCTGTCTGCTTAGTGTCCACTGCATGACTTCTGTAAAACCGTGCTTTTCTTCTCCTCATCCCCATCATCTAGTGGATCTTCCAGGTGGACACAGAATTCTGCCTGAGCTCCTCTCAGCTGGGATACCAGCTTTCATCTCTCAGCTGGGAAACTACAGCTCACAGCAGCACTTCAATCTCCCCTGCAGGTTTTGAACAGTTCAAACTTCAAACTCTGCTTGTGATACATATTTATTTGCCTTTTTTAAAAAAAATCGAGAATGACTTTTTATGAACTGCTTTAACCGCTCAAACATATCCTCCAAAATATTCATGTTCTCCATTGTGGATATGAAATTTTGATGCCATATTAAAAATTTAGTGTGACAGATGGATTAACTACGGGGCAAAACATTTATAGGGGATTAACTAGGGGGTACAATATTTCTAAACTTTTAACTGCTTGACTTTGCAGCTTTGACAAAACCATTGTTGAATATTTGTTTAATCTGTGCATGTGAGTCTGTAAACAATTCTGCATGTTGATTGAGTAACCTATATATTGGACTAAGAGTTTCCTACTGCTTCTCTATAAAATATAATCCCCTTAAGGTAAGTAATAAATGACTGTAGTGGAACGAGTCCAGTAGTGGAACCTAAGTTCAGTAGCTCATTAGATGGGTGGGTAAAAGAGTTACTGGAGCCTGCAGTAACATAGCTCATCAGCATAAACATTACAAATCAAAGCATGTTACCAGTGTCTGACGGAAGCGCTGTGTCTGCATTAAACAACATGATGAATACTTACAGAATGCTCTAGTGCTGACTCCAGGTCTACCCTCAATGGCTTTCTGTAAGCCACTTTTTCCTTGCAGTGCAGCAGACCTAGAATATGGGAAAGAATACAGAAAGGTTATTTGACTCTCTCTATTTGTATAAAATATTTTCCTTTTTTATACCTTGTTGTACTAGCAGCTATTCCACATTGACATAAACAGAATAATCGTTTCTACCGATAACCCTACAAATCACTTTAGGATGCCACACTTCACTGAGTGACACTTGCACTCTGAGCTGCTGCAAAACCTCATTTTGTGAAACAAAACCCATGTCACTTTACATGGCAAGAGAGTGAACACTACATTCATAGCTCATATAGAATCTGACAGTTCAAAACCGAAACAAATTATTTGGAAGGTCAACTCTCTTCTTCATTGACCTTGATATTAATAAAGTTTGTGCACTGAAATGTAAATGAAACACGTTACCAAGGTCCTTCTCCATCAAAATAAATTAACAGCTTTTTAATTTACCTATCTATGAACTCTGGTTATTTTCAAACATGTAATTTCATTCTAACTAAATCAATTTAACCAGGGACAAGGCTAGGATGTGACTCATTTGCTTCATGCCAGTGGGTAGCATTATGCTGCTAAAGGAAGAATTTCTGACAGATTTGTGTGCCTGGGAACCTTCTTGGCTATTTCCAGTTGACAAAATTTCCACAGCAGCCAATGTCCAAGTGTGGGATCCAGTGTGTGAAAAAGATCTTGTCTGAGGGAGATGCACAAGTTATTAGTGCTCAAATCTATTGGGACAATTCCTTCCAATAATCCATCCTTCAGCCCCAGGAGATTCTTTATTTCTGATGTAGCTCTGCTTTGTAACATCAAGAGGAAGCCAAATTATGAAATGCAGGTAATTGTAGAAATAAGAGATAGCAATACAAAGAACTGTTCCTCAATTGCCAACAGATTAAGACATGCAATTACACAAGTTAGTACAGAGTCTAACTATGGTATCTATTTTCACTGCTTGACTCTACAGAGAGCAAGTTGAAAGGGATTCACTAATTTTGAGATGGAGAGCAGTCAGCACTTCTTGTAAAGAGTTTTCAGGCTTTCAATTAGGAAAATTATTCTTGTCTTTACCTTGTTCCGTCCCTCCTTTCATGGCAGTGAGCTGGAATCCTGGCCTGAAAAAGCATTACAATGTCTGTGTTTGGCATTGTAAGTCAAGCTTGACTTACGTATACTACAGTATATAGATAACAGCAGAATATTAACTAAGGCTGGAATATAACTATGCTATAAAGAGAAAAAATGCCTAGCAAAAACCTCTGATTTTAGCAACACTGGATTACAGAAAAATAAAAGCAATTTATGTATTACGAGATCTGTGTTCTTAACTCTATGTTCAAGTTAACAGTTTCTTCTCATGTCCACTAGTTTGTGGAAAAGAAGTAAGTATGGTCATATCTGAAAGGATGGCATAGAATATTAGGATAAGTTATTTTATTTATGTATTTTGAATAGATTTTTGATTCACGCCCTTACATTAAGCAAATTCTTGAGAAAGAATACTATAAGGCTTCTAGATGGGAAGCAAGAACAAATATAAATACAAGTGCTCTTGAACTCAAGCAAAGAAAATTGAGTGATACTTTGGGATGGCTTGAGACTAATGAATATGAACCGCACTTGATTTTAAGACGTGATATTATGATCCCACCATAGCTGTCAATGAAAGACTGGTGAATGTGCAGCCTGGGTTACGTTGTTCACTTTTCATTTTGAAGGTTCAGAGGCAAAAAATAGTTATATATCTTGGTGGGTTTGATTCTGTTCCCTACCACATATTACCTGTCACAAAAAAGAGAGAAATCTTTGCGCTGCCACTGTTATACGGGGTCAGTTTAATGTACACTTTACCTCTAACTGGAGAAGTATGTTTGCAGACTTAATAATGCTCCATATTGTTAGTTCTGCCTCCCACGTTCCCTTGCAGTGTACCTCTACAGCCTGTTGGCCTGCTCAGGTCACTCAAAATTGCAGGTTGATTATCACCTTTACTTCCAGAATAGATAATAGTTACATGGAGCTAACATCAGTCTCAAAGTGCCATGTCTGCTAAAGGCATTTCATGCTTTCAGGTCGTTGTGCTATCAGGGTGATGAACACCTATTATCCATTCTAAAACCTATTGCTTGATTTTTTTTTTTAAAAAAACCCATATATTATGAAATACCTGCTGTAATTTTCAGAAGGTCTAGTGGTTCAAGATTATGTTCTTTTCCGGGTCCAAAAATAAACCAGCATTTTTTTCTGCTAGAGAAGGGTGCTTAATATTCTCAAGTCAGGCATCTTTAAATAATTTCAGAATATACAACAAAACTGTGAGAGATGCAAAATCATTTGTGGTTGCTGTATGGAAAACTGAACCACTTGCAGGGATAACAGTAGACTTGAACTACAAACATTTCTGGTTTTGTAGATTGATGTCACTGACCAGAAGTCTCTCAATTATGAACGAGGAAGTTGAAGCATCCACACTTTTACACTGCAGTAGCTGAGACATAGTTTCAGTAGTATGATCATAGGAGAAAAGTACTGGAACTAGAAATGACCTCATTCTTGCTTAGTATTTGGAAACAATGAGTTTGAAAACCAGAAGAGATCAGAAGGTCAAAGAGCATGGGGAAGAATAACAGGAGAATTGAGCTGAAGGAAGTAATTGTGGGAGGGTTTGGAAGCTGGACAGAAGAGTCAAAAAGGACAACAGTATTTTGTGGCATTCTCGGGATGAAAATTAGAGACAAAGGGATATGGAATAGATTAAGGAATAAGAGTTTAAAAGATTTGACTTGGGAGCCGGAAACAGGAAGGCAAATGGAAGAAGAAAAGTGGAACAGAAGGTAGGAAGGAGATAGAAAAGACCCAAATGGAAGGATGACTCCTGTTGAACTGATTGAAGAAGTAGATATATCACATGACTGCTGAAGAGGTGCAGGTGAAGTGAAAACTATATATAAGTAGAAGGTATGATATTCATTAAGCCGAGAAAATAATTGCTTCTTGGCCAGGACAGAACCTGAGCTGAAAGAGGACAGAACAGATTTGTAGTGAAAGAAATTGATTTGGTCCCAGCTTTTCACCCAAGGGCATTCAGACTGAACAGAAATAGGAAATGGAATTTGGAGGTTATAGGTCAGAAGAAGAATGGAGGAGGAGGAGGGATTGCAAAGTATATGTTCATTGAGCTGAAAATAGCATTATGTTGTTTTAAAAGGAATCTCATATTTCATTAAATCCATCAGCTTTGTCCTGACCTCGAAACATAAATCTCTTGTAAAAACTGACCTAGCAAAGAACTAACGAGCGATTTACTTTTTTCAGAGTACAAGATGCCCTTTCAGTCCCTGAGCAGTGTTGTCAGTGCTATTAACACATTTATCTAAAAGTGTTTATTTTAAACAAAATCAAAAGTCACTTTCCAAGATTCCTTTAAAAAAAATTCAGCCAAATCAGCTAAATAAAAACAAAACTATTTTTTTTCTATCACAATGTATAAAAACACCCGTTACTTAAACATCAAGAAAATTAATAGCCAAGGAGAGCATAAATCTTTCATTTTTCTGTCATGAAACTATATAATGTGCAAAGCTAAATATTCAAATAAAACGGAAGGTCTTTGGGCAATTGATTGCAACAAGGAGCATGATTATTACCTTGTAGAATGTATTCCTGCGCTGGCAGTGGCTAAGGCTCTGCATTATGTGCCAGCCTAGTTCGTACAAGGGGAGTGTACAAACCCAGACCAAAAAGACAATCCTTAGTTCTAACAGCTTTCCAGGTAATAGGTTAAATGAGAAGCATTCCTCAGGCTTTAAGATTTATAGTACTTCTTCTACAGTGGGTGGATTAACAGTGAAAGCGTACAAGATTGTCTACAGTGATGTCCGCTTTCAAATAACAATAAATTTTATAAACCTTCCATTTAAAAAAATTCTCACGGAATCAGCATCAGCCTTACAAATGTGCTTTCATGGTATAGGGAAAGGCATGCTAGAAGAACTGGATGAAGGAGCCATTTTATATTACATACTTTTTTTTTTTTTTTTTCTTAAACCTAATAAAAATTTTAGTTGTCAATGCAGTAACTTTTAAATCATTAAAGATTACTCTTTTTCAGTATCAGTTTGCGCAGCTCACCCGAAGTCCTGTTGGGATATCGAAATTTGTTATTTGAAATACTTTTCATGTACTTGAATATTTACAGTTTTCATTACAGAATGCCCTTTTATACTTAGAAAGGAATGAGAAATGACCTGATAGCAAAGCCAGCCTAACTTTTTTTTTTTTTTTTCATAAAAGAAGCTGATTTGCCAAATCTGATCCTGCTAAGGTTGAAATAAGTTTTAAGGAATTTTAATATTCTCATTGGCTTCCCTGGTATAAGGTGAGTTTCCTTTACCTTTGGAATCTCTGCTTTCTTCCTTATTTCTAGAAGAGAGGAACCATTTTAACTTATTTTCATCTCTTTCCCAATTCATCAGGAGAAATGTGAAGTGGTAGCATTTGGGAGATAAGAGGTATTTACTAGCAGGACAGTTTTCTAAGGTTTCCTTAAATTTGGTTGCTCATCTAGAGTTAATCTGTAGATGAAGAAAGGATTGACAGGTAGGTATATTTCCTTGAAGATTCAAATTAAAGTATAAGAAGATATATATCTTATATAAGAAGATAACAGATAAGAAGATTCAAATATAAGTGTATACACCTGTATTATTTGTGTTTTATAACTCAAGCACTTTTCTTCTGCTGGTGTTCATTTCAATGACAACAAACTATGGGTAGTTCTCAAATAATGTGATATATCATTACAGAAATAGATGGAGATTTAGCGGTGAAGGACCACACAAAGTGATTGAGGGTATTGGGATCTGCTCTGTAATGTTTATTTTACTTTTAAAAATATACCCAAATTTAATTACAATTGGAGTGAGAAAGTGGAAGACAATGATGTTTTAAGAAAAGTCCAGTTAATTTTTTTTCTTCAAAAGATACTACTGTTTCTTTGAAATAGCAAGATTAATTGTTCCAGAACACTTCAAAATTTAGCTCTTGACAACATGGGATCATTTTTCATTTTGGAGTTAGATGCTATTTGAGATGAGTGTCTGCTTCCAATTTTAACAACATTTTGAAGAGAAAGAAAGTGAATCTGTAATCTAAAAGCACTTTTTATCTCTGTAATCATTAGGCCAATGGCAAGACATTTTGTTCAATCTGAGGTATCAAGGAGTGCAGCCAAAAGTTAACAATGAAACTGTGTGGTCAGCCTAAGAGGTACATAACCAGTACTGACAAGGTGAACAATAGAGTGTTCAGAGTTTCTGCAAGGAAGATGCAGGAGATGATCCGGCCTCTGTTGCATGCTAGTATTACGGGAATTTTAGCATTTGTTTGTGTGTGTTTTACTGACATACTGGCAATGGAATTAATTTCAAGATGAGACAAAAGCATGCAGAAACTAATGTGTTTGTCTCGTGTGAAAACTATGTCTGATGGTGCAAGATAATAATACTTGAGTTAGATTACCTGTCTCAAGGCATGCTTGGTCCATGTACAGAAATAAATTAATGTGCAGCCAACGAAAATCAAAACAGTAAGCATTCCTGAGTAGAATGACAAAACATAATTAAAATGCTGTGGTTTTATGGTTGATTTATTGTTGGGAAGCATCTGGGCCTTCTCCACCAGATTTTACCATTATGGCTATCTTAGAAGATAGAGCTAGAGCCTGACTGAGTACTGTTCATTGATTCAGTTATACAAACCTATGTTTAAGTATGGAAGTAGGCTCAGAGGTTTTCAGGCTACTAAAAGCAGTTGAGTGTATTGGGTTTGCAGGGGGGGACCATGGGGGTGGTTTCTGGGAGAAGCTGCTGGAAGCTTCCCTCATTTCTGATAGAGCCGATGCCAGCCGGCTCCAAGACAGACCCACCACTGGCCAAGGCTGAGCCCATCAGGGATGGTGGTAGGGCCTTGGTGATAATGTATTTAAGAAGGGGGGGAAAAACCTGTGGCGGAACAACAGCAGCAGAGAGAGGAATGAAAGTGTGTGAGAGAAACAACTCTGCAGACACCCAGGTCAGTGAAGAGGGAGGGGGAGGAGGTGCTTCAGGTGCTGGAGCAGATTCCTCTGCAGGCCGTGGTGAAAGACCATGGTGAGGCAGGCTGTGCCCCTGCAGCCCATGGAGGTTCACAGTGGAGCAGATATCCACATGCAGCCTGTGGAGGACCCCACCCCAGAGCAGATGGGTGCCTGAAGGAGGCTGTGACCCTGCTTTGGAGTAGGCTCCTGGCAGGGCCTGTGGGCCCATGGAGAGAGGAGCCCAGGCTGGAGCAGGTTTGCTGGCAGGACTTGTGACCCCGTGGGGGACCCACACTGGAGCAGTCTGCTCCGGAAGGACTGTGGCCTGTGGGAAGGACCCACGCTGGAGCAGTTGCGTCTCCTGTGGGAGGGACCCCATGCTGGAGCAGGGGAGGAGTGTGCAGAGTCCTCCCCATGAGGAGGAAGGAGTGGCAGAAACAACATGTGATGAACTGGTCACAACCGCCATTCCCTGTCCCCCTACGCCATGGATGGGGAGGAGGTAGAGAAAATCAGGAGTGAAGGTGAGCCTAGGAAGAAGGACGGGGTGAGGGGAAGGTGTTTTATGATTTGGTTTTATTTCTCATTACCCTACTCTGATTTGATTGGCAATAAATTAAATTAATTTTCCCCAATTTGAGTCTGTTTTGCCCATGATGGTAACTGGTGAGTGATCTCTCCCTCTCCTTATCTTGACCCATGAGTTGTTTGTTGTATTTTCTCTCCCCTGTTCAGCTGAGGAGGGGGAGT
Source organism: Phalacrocorax aristotelis (assembly GCF_949628215.1). Lineage (NCBI taxonomy): Eukaryota > Metazoa > Chordata > Aves > Suliformes > Phalacrocoracidae > Phalacrocorax > Phalacrocorax aristotelis. The sequence continues at coordinate 175,242,498 of NC_134276.1, read as the reverse complement.
GATAGAGTGGCTTTGGTGGGCATCTGATGTCCAGCCAGGGTCAGCCCACCACATTGAGTATGTGCTTAAGCATCTTGCTGAGTGTCTTTATCTCTCCACAAACTATAGCTATTGTTCAGGGAATTTGGCGTCTCACAGGAAAATGCCTTCTGATCACGTTAAGCTGACCAAATATAAAGCAAATAGCTGTTTCTTGATCTGAGGGGAAACATATATGTTTAGAACTGAGCAGCGAATGAAGTTAATGTGCCAAACAAAGCCAACAAACCTTAAAAAATGAGGAGGAATATAACCTAGGGAAAGGAACAAAAGGAGAGGCAGCGTGAGGCACAAAGGAAGCTTTGGGATGCAGTGTTATGCCATATGAAAACTGCACAGGGCAGTTTTACGGACCCATGGTAGAATCTGGTGAAGCGACACAGGCCATCTAATTTCCACTGAGCTGAATAAAAACTTACAAAAGCTACATGATCACTGTAGAAGGGCAAAGCTATTAGAAACAGGTCTGTTTTCCCTTCCATCCTGCAAATAGTAGAAAAAGACATAGAAAAAGTAAGAGTCTAGCCCCGCCCCCACCATGCTACCCTCTGGGTATTTTCACCTAACAAATACTTTTGTTACTGCAAAGCCTTTTGACATTTGGGTGTTCTTGAGCTCTCCTACATCCTTCCAGTGGCTTAGAGATTTATGTAGCTTTTGTTTCTTTGCATGAAAAGTGTCAAGTTCTTTCAGGGTAGTAGGGTGTGTTCTACTACTTGTTGCCTTGGTAATGTGCAGAATACTCAAGGCCGTTCTGGCCTAAGGATTCGCTGTGGTTGTCTGTGATTCCAGAGGGCTGCACTTGGTGACCAGGGTGATCCCTTCCATGCTCTTCGTTAGTTCATTTCCTTGTTCTGATACAGTTCTTTGATAAGTATTAGAAGTCCTGGGATCTTTTCATTTCATTCTTCGTTATTTCATGCAGTATTGGTATCTTAGGGTTGGTTATGTAGGAAATTGTAAAGTTACACAGAATTGTCTGGCTTTGCTTTAAACAAGGTAGGTGGAACTAAGCAGGAAGCTGAATGAGGCTGTCCCAGCCGAACAATGTCAGACCCTGTACTTTTTTTAGTAATCCTGCTACTTTGATTCTCAGGGAGAAGGTTTTCTTCTGTGCTCCACCAAAACTTTCAGACCAGGTCAGTCTTCAGTACTAAGGACTAGCTAAGGCCACCAGTCTGGCCAGCTCAGTGCTACCCTTGGAGCCCACAGAGGTTGAAAACCTTCCTGTGAGGTTCTTGACCCAGCTGAATACAACTCTGTTTGCTCTTGCCTTTTTAATCTGAAGATGGTACATGCCCTTAGCCACCCTCCTTCACGGGGAATTCCCAACATCCTTGAAAGGTTTAGTAGGACTGCCACCTCTAGTGCAGGGCTACCTGCTATCTTGAGGCAGAAAACCACACTGTATGGTACCCAAGTCTGAATAGATCTAACTCGTGTTTCTCTGCATAGTATTGCCTTATGGATATACCCTTGTTGCACAAGTAATAACTCACAGCTCAATAATTTAATTTGTTTCTGGCTCTTTCCTTATTTGAAATGAGTTAGCCACTTCATTCTGCATACTGTAATGGAAAAAAAATAGGAACCTATTACTTGTATTTATTATGTTAAATCAAAAAATTCAGACATGAAGTTTTCTATTGATATTTGGAATACTAGTATAAGTAAAGCACTGTTTTTAATAAGCAGTCTTGCGGTGCAGAATATGCCAAATCAATGTATTTAGCAGACTTCCAAAAATGATGTTCCTGTACTCCTGCACAACCTTTTGCCTGCTGCCAAGGTAATTATCACTATCAATGACAGTATCTATCAATCTCTATTTTGGTTACGTTGCTTAAGACTTCAGAAGTCATCCAGGCAGGATAAAGACGTAGAACCCTGTGGCCTCCGTGTGCCATATCCAGGCTGGAGCACACCATCTTACTTTGTTATTCTTATGCCATAAGTTATATAGTATTTGTTACGGTTGTTATTTCAGAATGGGACACTGACCTAACTGAAGGTTTTCACACAGCCTGGGCATCAAAGGCCTCACTGTTTTTGCACAGAGTGATATAAATTTCTAACTGCTACCATGGAGGCATCTAAACTGGGATCATCTCCTCTCTTCCCTTGTGTAATTCAAGACTCTGTAGGCCAGTATCTTAGATATGGGTGATCCTTCAACAATATATATTTTGTGATGTAATGCCACATGACATTGTATTCTAAAGACTATACCTTTCTATATATTCAGAAATGACAACAATTACATTTTTAATGTGTTGTTTATTCCCATATTCAGTTATGCCTGTACTGGTGTGACTGCGCTGTGTTATACAAAACAAATATTTCTGCCTTAATCTTTTGATCACATAAAGAATATAATTTCCGTCTGTCATAAGCATGTGTATGGACTTTATCCAGTACTTGTTTGGTGCACTCTAGTTCATAACCAAAAATCCCCAAATAAATCCAGAACATCTACATGCCACGGGGTTGGAGCTTGGTGTTCTGGGAGCAGTGGGTGAGGAAACGGGGGATGTATGTGTGAGTGGATACAGCTTGACAAAGGCATACATGCCTGCAAATACAGATAGGTGCCTATACATAAGGCAGTGTGATTTTGTTTAGGGCTACTGAACATAAAAATTCCTTATATCAATATTTTAATTATGTAACACAGTAAGTGTAACTAGCAAAAAATTCTTTATGAGAGTGAAACATGGAACTGTAAACAATTCAGATTTGTTACTTAATTCACTTTATTATGTTTAAGCAATCCTGCAAATATTGTCAACTGACAGAAGATACTGTTAACAATCTTGCAGTCCTTTGGTCCTGTACTACATCTTTGTTTAAACCACTCAGTTTGAGAGTACATTTACTTTTTGGTTGAATAATTCCTATGCTGGTGAAGAGATGCCACTTTGGGATTTAGTAGGATAAATGTAGTATTAATAGTAGTGGCAGGTGAACCACGTTAAATGTATTATCAAACATGTTTCTCTGTAATACAGCCTTGCCCAGAGAGTCAAATGTGATGATCTCACTACAGATTAATAGTGAGAGGCATTTGTAGCTTCAAAGAATTTTGTAAAACAAGGTGGTGCATAAAATTGAGAGAGGGATAAAAATGTTCCTGTTTATAATGCCTTATAAAAGCAATCCTAAGGTGTTAGGGCTGAAGGAGAACTTAGACTGTCCTGTAATTTAATTTTGGAAATCAAACAAAGTCCCAGATGTGCAAACATTCAGTCTCCATGGCAAACAGCAATGCAAAGGTGAAATTTTTGAAAACAGTCAGGATTGCCTTGATTCTCTCCTACTGAAGTCAATATTTTTATACACATAAGCTAAGACCCAGTCCCATAGTCTGATCCTTGTAAGTACTGCAGGAAACTGAAAAGTGCCAGTGTTTATTCAAAATACTAAAGACTTTAATTAATCCTCCAAGCTCCTTCATGAGTTGGATATTATTGTCTCTGCATTATTAGTAGGAAAACTGAGCAGTGACGTAAACGTGGTATCAGAGCAAGTCAGAGACCAATCCAGGATTACAGCTCTAGAGTTCTTGACTTCTAACCCCGTATTAGCTCTGGTAATTCCACTCGCCTCCACAATAATAGCTTGGTATTCACTGAGGGGAAAGGTGGAAACAATAAAATAAATATTTAGTTCAACTAGTCCTCAATTCAGCCTAGGTGGGATGATTTCAACTACATACTTTATAGTGCTTTTCCTAGTCCAGCCTTAAATTTCATGCATAGCTGAACTTTACTATTTCCCTTAGACCAAAAGAAGGCTTTTTTGGTATCCAGCCAATGCCTTCTTTTCCCTGTTGTATGCTGTTATGCTTGCTTACAGTGCTGGTCATGTGCCAAATACTGTCCAAACTTCTGTCTTTCAGATACTTCCTACTATCTCTTCAGCTTTTTTATTTTTTAAACAGTACCTGTCTGCCTGCCTCATTTCTTCAAAATCTACCTCTTGGCAGTCCTCTCTGCTTTTCTTAACTTTTTCAGGGATCTGTTCAAATGCTTTACTTCTGCATATTGGCAAAGCAAAAACTCAAAACAGATGTATTTTTTTCAACAGGCCAAGATAAGGGTATTATCTGTAATATGCATTGAAGATAACAGTCAAGAGACCAAAAATCACATGGGTCTTTTTTGTTATATCTCATTGCGAACTCATATTCAGGAGAGAGTACTGGCTAAATTACAAGACAGTAGATCTGGATTTCATGTCAAGCAAGAATTGCTTTGCAGTTAGGGTAACAACCTCTCGGCTTCTTTTTTACCTATTCTTAGGGTGTTGCAAGATTCAGTATAAAAGTACTTTAAAAAAGTTTCTTATGATGTGCTCAGAGGAGCTGTCTCTGTGCAAAGGAAGGCATGTTTCAACTCTGATGCTCATTTTAGTTTAAGAAGAGGGCGGAGAAGGAGAGAAAGTACATTAGGAAGGAGCAAATGAAACAAGGGCCGGGGGAGGAGATATTTGATCTCTTTGGTATTTTATCTTCTCTCTGACTCCTACTGGTTTCTAATCTCACACAGACTTATTGTCTTGAATTTTCTGATACATAGACTGAGCTTTAAGAAAATAGTTAACAAAGGCGTTTGGTTTATTGATATATATCAATGTACCGGAATGCACCCGTAATGTTCCTGTTTTAAGCTGTCCGGTTGTTCTGTTCATAAAGCAACATTTCACATTGCATCCTAAAATCTCCATGTATGACAGAGCTTTGCTGAAGACTGACACTGCTGTGGATTGTGTTATTGTACTCTAGGAGAATTAATTTTGCCTCAGAGCCCACACTTCAGTTATTCTTGTGTCAGGACTGTACCCTTATAAGCAAAACGCTGATTTTTGTCAAAGGGAAAAGAAATGGATAGTCAGCTTTGCCAGACTATGTTGAACATGCATATTTAATATCACTGCAAAGCACAGATTAGAAAATTGTCTGCATACTTCATAAGTGATAGTAGAAATTGATTAAAGCGATTGATTGTACCCTGTGCAAGGAAGTATTTACGGTCATTACATTAATGTCAAAAAGCACCTGTCAGCTTCAGAAAAGGCATCTGCTGATTTGTTGACAGCCAATTTCAAGTTCTCTTTTTACAGAAACTCATATTAAGGGCTTCCTTGACCTAGATGATATTTAACAGATATTTCCTTTTTGCCAGATGCTGAAATGCAATTTTAGATACATCATGTGGTGTTTTCTTGATTTGTTTAAAATCCATGCTGAGGGGTGCTGAAACAATCATTCTGCATAGTGGTATCTGTTATGGTGTCCCTTCCCTTCCACAAATGCAGTTATGCTGTCATCTGTCTGTTTACCAAAGCTGCATTTACGTGCACCTTCCTACTCACAATATATTTACTTACATCTGCTTTGTTTAAAAGAAAAAAAAAGAAAATAAAATCTCAAAATCTGTTTAGTGGGACCTGCTAAATTCTGCATTGGATCATTCAGCAGAGAACTTCAGCGTTTCAGTGTTAAGCAGCTTCTGTCTTCTGGGGTTGCTGTGAGATCTGTGGCATTGTAGCAGTTTGATACGGAAAGGAGAAAGGGAGATAAATCCCCCTCCAAAGCTAGACGGGAACTGAGGATGGAACTGAAGGAGCTAGACAAAGGGGCTAGAAGAAGTCTCATAACCTAACTGCAGCGTTTCTCCCCTGAATTAGTCTAGCACAAGTTTGCCTTCTCTAGGCCCCTTCTTAGATGTCTAATACAGCCTGTTTTAAGAATATATTGCAGTGTTAGGTGTTCAGGGGCCAGGCTTGCTTTGTCAGGTAGAAAAATAGATGAGGCACATTTTGGATAATGATGGTCTGCGTTGAGGCAGAGTGTGTCCCTGCCTCAAGATGATGCAGACATTTTTTATGTTTCCTAACTTTCTGCTTCTGCCTCTTCTGGGCCACGGGTAGTACAGATTGCTTTTGTTTTATGGTCTTAGCTAATGTGTTAGCAAATTGCAATGAAAGAATCTCAGAAAATTGCGCTATATGTCAGCTGAGACAGAACAAATGTTTTTTTCCCCTTCAAACTGCTCCAGTGTGCTGTTTGAGTGCTAATTAGTTGTTTTTATGAAGTGGCTAAAGTTTGGTCTAAATAAGCTATATTTCAGAGAATCTAATAATCAAAAATGAAACAAGTTTCCTCAAGATGGATAGGAAGATTAAATTAAAGGGTGGTTTATGTTAACATTTGGCTCTACAAAGAGGGAGTAATATTGCTATGTGGAATACTTAGCTTCATTAGCAAAAGTAGCCCAATTAAAATATTTGCCATATGGGTTTTTTAGGGATTTCAAACAGACCTTTCTTGAATTCTCCTTGATTCAGAGATGCTAACATTAAATGTGACACATGAGATGGTAATTACAAGGTAATTATTTGATTTTCACTAAATAGATATTTCCATTAGATTCCGTCTGGCAATATCTAGCTGAGGAAGTTGATTTTATAGCCAAATACAATATCAAGATGTCTTTTCTTTGCTCAACTATGTAAGGAACAATAATGATAACTACCTCTTTTAATGTTCTTGGCCATCTGTACCTCGACACTCTGCAATGTCTGATGTGCTGCTTTTTGATTAGGTGATCAGATTTGCTGAATGTGGACTTGATGCTTTCTTTTTTCCTTTTATGTAGACTTGCAAAACCACCACTTGTCTGTTATCCTGCTTTTTGTAATAGTATCTTTGCATGTAATCTGCAAGGATTGGCTGTTAAGCTCTTCTGTCACAGCCCACGGTGACACTTGTGATTAAAAGGTCTGCCTGAATTCTCCAGTCTCTAGGTTTTTGCTTGTAGTTTCAAGATGAAAAAAGTCATGATGCCTCAAAGTTTTCTCTCTCGGGTTGCAAAATCAGGTGCATTTGTCTGGCATGCGTGCATACTATGTAAAGAAATGCTTTAAGAAACTGAAAAGTTACTTCTGGGTGGTGTTACACAATTATTAATTTAGACCCAAATCCCAGAAGCAATGGGCTAGTTTTACTGTGTTTGCATAAGTGTGGAGATGAAAACTACTCTGGATGCCAGCCCTACACTATTTGTTGACCAGGGAAGGAAGCCAGAGTAGCCAGGGTAGTATGTTACTGTGTGCCACAACTACAGAAAATTGCATGACTTAGCCACACTACACTGAGGCATCACGTGCGCTTGGTTAAGAGCTCTGAGGACTAAATTCTCTCCCTTGCACAGCCAGCCAGGCTGGTGACCATTTATCTCAGGGGTATGAGACATTTCTGCTGAACTGTGCAGCTGCTGCTGAGTTGGCTTTGCAGCTTCTGAGCATCAGGGTAGCATTTGCAACCATGGCCACTTACATATCCACCCAGTGCTTTTCGCAGGTTGTTGTCACTTGTCGCTCAAGGTTCACTCTTGTCATTTAGGCTATATGTTTCTTCAGCAAGTTGTAGCCTGACTGTAAACTCCAGTTTGCATGCTCTTGGCACTTAAGTATTTAATACCCAGACAATGCTTCTCTCTACTATTTATTTTTTTTTGGTCTGGTTTATTTGTTGGTGTCTGTGTGATTACTTCTCTGTGTCTCAGCAAAACACTGAAGAACCAGGAAGATCTACCAACTGGTCATCCCATTACTTGTGTTTGAGGACCAGTTATACCAATAAGTGCATCTCGTTTTCACTTCTGTAATGGCGCTATATGCTGTCCCTTCCAGGAGACACTGCTGTCTGCTACAATGACAGTCACTGAAAGAATGATGTTCTGGACAGTACTAAATAAGACAGACACTTGACAGTGTCACAGGTAGACTGTGACAAATGTGAATATAACAGGCAGTTTTACAAAAACTGGTGTGTTCAGTTCTCTAATTTCCAGGGGCATCTCCACAATTTCTGTTCTTTTCATGCTAATCCATTTTATTTTTTGTTTCTTTAGATCTTTGTACTACAGAGCCATAATTTATCAAAATGCCGTTTTTAACCATTGCTTAATTATTTTTTTACTAACTCTAAGGAGGTCTAATATTCTAATACACTGAGGAAGATGAACGTAGTACAAGGTCAATTCATATTTTCCAGCAGACTTTATGATGTTTGTACAACAGACTCATAATAGTGATCCATTCTTGTGACAAAAGTATCAAAGGCAGAAATAGCACAGTTAATTTTTTAACATAAATAATAAGAAGGCTGCAAACATTTTCAGATTTTTATCTAATTTCTCATGATTTTGTTATCCTAATTATCTAGCCATGAGGTTGTAAAGTATTTACCAATGATTGTAACTGGAAAGAAGTCTTTAAAATCTTCAAGTATGCTTACTTTGTTTAGCGAACCTATGTTGCTGTACGCTTCTACGGGAGAACTTATCTTGGGCCGCATCTCCGGGACACAGGGCTCTACCCACCCTGGGGACAGCGATGCACAGACATCAATGTGATGGATACAAAACGTCCGTTTATTTGGCTGCGTCACACGCTTATATAGCTCTTGCGCTTCCTGTTCCTGCCACTCCTATGGGGAGGAGTCTATCTTTCCGTCACATCCCGTGATCTTCCGGTCGCCGATCCCTGTCTATTCCCCTACATACCTATTATTAATAAATTTTAGTACCACTACAAAAGATCAGTGCTTTCCAGTTTGGTTTTTAGTTTTGAGTTTTTCATTCTTTGCTGCTGATGACCACAGAAGGGTACAATGCATTGTCTCTTCTTGTAAAGAAAAATCTTCATTTGAGTTGATGACATTTCATTTTCTTACTAGTTTAAAATGTGGTTCAACAGAAAGGAAAAGCCAACTGTGCCCATGAAAGCAGTGAAATTCGACATGAAAGTTAAAAACAGTAGTCACTGGATATGAAGCCCCCAGATAGTTACAGAAAGGTGAAAGGGAGCAGAGAGCTCTTGGTGTAGAACAAAGGACGTTGCGTGGTGGGTGCAGAGCAAGCAACATCAAAATGAATGTGAGAGATCATGGGTAGCAGCTTCGGAAAATTATGTACCTGTTTTTATAGGGTTTTCTTTTGCTGCCTACCAGAAATCCGAGCAACATGTAGTGAGTTACCTCTTTGATTAGTAAAGGGAGGGGTAGGCAGTAACTTGGTCTTGCCTATTTAGACTTCATAGACTTCCGTATTTCTTTTTAATAATTTTCTTCAGGAGAATTAGAACAGCAGCATGAATAAAACTTAACAGCATATGAGAGGAAGTGTGGGCTAGCATTATACCGATGGTGCATTATCATCTTTTAGTGTACATATCCAGGTAAACCTCCGAATAAGTCAGTTTAGGACTTTCTCTTACTCTAAAAAGTTATCTTTGAAGGAATGCATTTAAATGGCCAGCAAATATTGAAGTTGTTGTCACTGTAAGGCTCTTTAGGGTTCTGTGGAAAGGTTATTGGAACAACTCATCTATAGATTACATTGCTTAGTCTGCTGAGGTGCTGATACTCAGTATTAGGGTTTATGGGTGAATTACATTAGTGCATTTTTGTAAAGTAGAATTGAGAAAGGAATTAAAAACCCCGCATGACAAACTTCCAGAACAAAAAGATCAGCAGTGTTATGTAACGTATAATCACTTCCTGCAGTGGATGTTGCAGCAATTTCTTTTGTCCTGTGATAAAAGCAATCAGAGTCTGAATCTCCAAACACTGGAACGCAGTTGAGTGTGTATCGAAGGTACTGAAGTTCTTCCAAGTGTTTACAGTTAGATGGCTTGTGTTAGTTCCATGAAATACACCAATTATTAATGTAAAGATCTATGTCATCTTTCTAGGAAGGATTTGGGAGACTGATTAAAAACCTTCACTGTGCTTCTAAATAAATCTTGGTCTATATCTGTAACAAGGAACCTAAACATGACTTGTGAAACCAATTTTGCTAGGAACCATTATCATTTTGTATAATTCAAGAAATCTAGTCTAAATAGTGTTCTGAAGCAACTCTTGGAGGACTGGATTTCTTTTTTCTTAAATGACTCAGAAAATAATGGTAGCTCTTTTGCTCTTTGTCTAAGAAAGCCTGAAAATATTTGGAATTAAATTTGATGAAATGCCATGTCAAGAGTGCTGGTTGTTTCAGCTGAAGCCTTGAAAACTTTTACTTAGGCAAATGAAGTTACCCTCTGATGTATAAAGTCTTTAGGGCTTTTTATTACTAATAAATGTTAGTAGTAGTCCCATGTGTTCATATTTGCAAATGGAAAAATGCCAGCTTCATGTAAAGTTCGAAAATTCTATTATTTCTAAGAAAATGGCTGAGACATACCCAGCAGTCACAAAGCAGGAATGGCAAGCTATGCACTGTGAAGGTTCTTCCCAGGGTGGCTCCACAGTTGCTACGTGGCAGATGCAGCAAAGTGGTTGAAGTGTCCCTGTATAGTGTGAACACATCCAACTTGTCTACTTTAATGGTCTGTCACATGCAAAGATTTCCGAGGAGCCTGTGCCACATTTGGTGTACGTGCACATCTCTGGCACATCTGACATCCCATTTGTACAGTAGGACTGGAGTAGTTTCACTGTGAAATGTGTGTTAGTAGAGGAAGAGCCATATATTGTCCTGGATAGACGCTGGGGGGAATGCTAGTGCTGCCCAAAATTCTGATAATCCTTTGCCATTTCTGCATATGGGCAATAGTTGTCATAAGAACGTAAGCTCAAGTTGATCCAGATACCGATTTGTGACTGTATTGTCACTGGCCATATTATCACTGTTAATAGGTTTTATTTCATGAAAAGAGAATCTTTTAGTGCCCACTGATTCATATGATTGTTTATTGATCATGAAGTTATGATACTGACTTAAGTATGGTTGATTGAAATATCAGAGTGGATGGCTCTTTTAACATCAAGCCAAGCATGAGGATAAAGCAGAAACTGGAAAAGGCTGTTGTTGAGCAACAAAAGGCCTGAATCCACCAGGACTGAGAACCAAGGAGGGCAGCGAGGCATGATCTGGGCAGCGCTAGTAGGAGAAACAGAACCTGAGAATGTGAGAAGCATCACGCAGCTGGGAGTGACATGCAGGGGCGCTAGAGGAACATCTAGCACTTACTGAGGCTTAGTAGCTAGCCTTTAGCCTGTGTATGAGTTGTGTGTAGCAGAAACACGTATGTCAGATGGAGGTGTGGAGTATAAGCAAGAAGAGACTAGCCAGTTTTCTGTGGAAAAAAGGACCACAGAGCCTCCATGGGGGCTGAAACCCTTGGATATTTAATCTACTAAGAACTGAAATTTTGAGGAAGCCATGGGTGAGCAGCATCCTTGAACGTTAAGCATCAGGTAACTAAATACAAGTGAACAGAGGCCAAAAAAAGCATCTTCATTGCCAGTATTGTAAAAAGTACTCCCAGAGACAAATTCTGCAATAAGCAGAGTCCTTCACTAAGTAGAGAAATCCCTAGAGCTGAAAACTGCGTTCGAATTTAATCACATGGGTCACAGGGTGGGGATGGCTGAGCCGCAGGCTGAATGGGCAGAGGAAGCAGGGTCTAAATATTGTTTTTACCATTAGTGGCCACAGTGCATGTGTATTCTGCTAAATTGTAGGGTGAAATATTTAAGTATTGTATGTCGAGACCTTAAAAAAGCTTGCAATCTAATTAATATTTGCAAACTTAAATGGCTGTCCAAATGGCACCTCCGCTATATAGGTACTTTGTCTCTACATACTGTGCTGAATAAATGCTCATGTATGAATGAGGATGGGAGAATTTCTCCTGCCCCACCAGGAAGTGTATGGTACAATCAGTATCTTTCCTTTTTCATTCTATTGCTCTAAATTTCACCCTTGTCTTAAAAAAATGGCTCCTTGTCTGTGTTTATCTTTTCTCTTTCAATTCCTGTTTCACTAGTTGTTTCCTTTCCCGTAGGAAAACCAGCAGCATGCATCCATATTTGTTCATTTTCACAAACTTACGCCCTGTCCTAGTTTTGCATCCTAGTTTTGAGAAGATAGAGGATCTGGTAACAAGCTCATACAGGCAGAAGGTTGCAGTCTCTGTTCTCTGTACACTGACACCTAACGGCAGGCACCCATCTGAGAATTTCTTTTTTTTTTTTTCCCCAAAATCCTTAGGTTGTTTTAGAACCCTCTGGACTGTTGCAGTCCAAGACGAGAGAGCTGGTGGGTATATTTTTGTGCGGTACTCACTGTGTTAATGCCGTTCTGTAGTCTGAGAGGCTTTCCAGAAAAGGGGATCCATAGAAGTGTTTAGCTTTCCTACCATTATTTGTTCCCTTTGCAGACTTTTCATGAAATTTGCTATGAAGGTGGCAATAAGGACTTCTTTTTCTGGTTTGCTTATTTGCTAGAGAACTTTTCATTCTGGATTTCGATTTACAGAATATCAAAGACTCCTGAGCCTCCTTTCATTCATTATTCTGCAACTCACTTGTTTGTGCACAGTCACCTCTATTACAATATGTGTATCTCTTTATCAAATAATATGTATATTGTTTTTTTGCCCTTCTGTACTGTTCATCATTTTTTACTGGCAAGGAGGCAGGGTTATGCGTGTGAGGGGAAGAATGCTGTCACCTAATACACGGTAACTTAGAGGAGTGCTATTTAGGTGGTTTTTTTTTATTATGGAGTTGTATTTAAAATTAGTTTCTGTTTTGTTATATTACAGGCCTGAATTCAGTCAGTAATGACCTCAATAGTGCCTGTTTTAATGTGTAATCCCTGCTTGCTGACTGCTGTTCCAAGAATAAAAATTTAAGCCAAAAGATTTAATGAAATCCTTTGGGATTAGTGCTCACTGGGCTGGGGAAATTGCATATCAACCTTTTCTCTGTACTCTAACCATACGGTTTGGTATTTGAATAGGAGGGTGTCCAAGAGAGACAACTCTGAGTTCATCAATAATTTACATTTTTGTTAGTTACAAACCTGGTATTTGGGATTCTGTTGCCATAGCAATCCATCTGGATCTGAACGGATAGTGTTTTAAGTGGTGGTTGTATAGAGATTCACAGTGTGTGCTTTAAATCCCTTCTAAACTAATCCTCAGATCTGTTCTGTGACTTATTTGAGGCTTCAACAAAATCAATGTTACTCACAGTAAAAACTTTATGCTGAGCAAATTAAGCTCATAAAATATTAGAATATGCATATGATTAAGGACTGTAAAGTTCATAATGTATGACAATTTCTGTTTCAATATGTGAAGCAATTAATAAATGCCCACAGCTCCATTTTTTTCAAAATACATTTAATTTGTTGCACATTATGCAACTAGAAATTATCCAGACTCTGTACTGGTTATTAGCTAATTTAAACTTCATAATCGAATGCTAGCCTCATTTTCCCAGATGTCAGTTCTATGTTTTACAGGATGTCAGTCTATTCATAATACTAAATAACTTCTACTTTCAATTAATCTGATTTTCTCTCTTATAAATAATTCTAAAGCAGAGAACAAAATTTGAAATTCCCATTTTCAGTTCTAACACTACTGGAGTTGGGGTTTGATGCTGCGCTTCTAAATTCAGTAAGCTAAACACCAGCTGCTTTTTGTTTGAAGTTTGGTTTATATTTTCACATTTTGCCACCCCAAATTTCAAAATGGTTTATTCAAAACCTCCCAGATACGCCACATAAAGGGAGGTCCTCAGGCTTGAAAGACGATCAATAAACTCCTCAGCAACGATTCAGCCCTGTCAAAACCAAAACTCTGCTGAAACTGATTTCCAGAGCTTTTAGTTCTTCATAACAAAAATGTTGTCCAGTTGTGCTCTCAAACTGTCACTAAACCATAATGATGATGTATTAGCAGCTCTTTATTACTCCAGAGTATAGAGATTTACTTTGCAAAATTCTTCCTCAACGTTCGAAAGAAGAGAGAGAAAAATATTCAAATAACAGCCATAAGCTCTACTAATGAGTGTTTAGCCCATAATCATAAACAGACAAAAATTGTTTCTTCATGGAGTTTATAGAAGATTGCACTGTTCTTCCTGGCTGTAAAAAATAGTAATAGAATAAGGAAGCTGCAGATGGCCTGAGAGATCTTGAGACATCTTTAATTACCATGCAACTTCCCTTTCGTCTTTATATTACAGTTCACAATGAATAGTGAAGCATGTAATAGAAGGGGCTTATTTTTGCCATGATTCTGTGATGCTAAAAAAGTTCTCTGTCACCTGTAATAAATGTAAATCTACTCTATTTCTGTATGAGTTAAACACGAGTTTCCTGAGAAGAACTGCAGAGAGTCCCTTTCTTGCAGTGGAGTATGATTTCATCTAATGAGCAAAGATATGCGTGTATATTCTTAAAGTCAGTGTGGCTGATTGAACTTGGTTTATTTTAGAGTTCCAGTTCTACCGTGGCTTAATGGGACTATATCCGTAACTGGTTTCCACTAAAGGTAACTGGGAACAGAGACCTTAGAATTAACTAAAGAAGACTCTGTTTTGATTGCTTCTGCATATCCTTATGACTGACTAAACTAAAAGTTGCAGATCATTTACATGATTACTTACCCTAAAATTATATGCCCTAAAGTATCTTCTGTAGATACCATTTGTAAAATACTGATTACACTTCAAAGGGATATTACAAGATGTATTCAGGCATATCAAAATGTGTTTCTGTTTATATTTCCAATGGTTTCTTTAGGAAAAGTCTTCCCTTGCAAATATTACTGAAATTGAAAGGAAGCCTTGGAAGATACTAGCGGTATGACAGATGCTATTTGCAGCTCTGGAAATACAGTTGTCACTGCAGGGGATCTCCTGCACTGGAGATCCACAGAAGTCCATAACCAAGGGTGAATGAATTAATCTGCCAACACATCTCAAAAAAAAAAACAAACCTCTGTGTTTAATAGTAAGGGATAGAAACACAGTTGAATTTCTCTGGTAATTTTTTTGATCTTCCTCTAGAAATGCAAGTATTTCCTGCTTACTTCTCTCTATATATTTTAGCTCTGCAAATCCTTGCAAAAAGTGCTGATATCAAGTCCCCTTGATTACTGTTGATTTTTATTGATCGGTTTTTACTTATTTATTCCGGATCTGCATTACGTTTTTCATGTGTTTTGGAAACTCCGTCTGTCAACTTGAAGGGAGCAGGTGGGCTGTCTCTGCATTTAATGAAGCCCCACACTTACTCGTGGCTTCACTTAGATCTGCTTCTCTAATCTAGCACATAACCTGTATTTTTGTTCAGTTATTTCCAATTAATACTCAAGTAAACATCAGTCTTTCCTTGCCATTTTCTGTCTTTGCAGCAGAAGGAAATAGTTAATCTTCTGAAAGGCTCAGTAATAACATGGCACAGCTTGACACAGACAGCTTAGAGAAACAGGGGAAGGTTGAGACAGTGTACCGCAGAGCAGGTGTGACTCTGTGTGTTAATTTCTCTAAGGCACCTTTATTCAAATGCAAGGTGTACACAGAGACCTGAACCAAATCCCCGGCTCTGAACCCCGGGAAAAGGTTGGGGTTAGAGCTTTTAATTGAAACCTGTCTCTGAGTGTGTCTGAATTTCAGATTCCTCAGTTTGGGAGGGCTTGAATGACAGGGAGGGGCAAGGTTTTGGTTGAACCCATTCAAGAGGTATTGGAGTACGGTAGTTCAGATTAGGTTTGTCATGGTCTGTACCAGGACATTTTATGCAGCTAATAAGGAGCACCAAGCTATGTAAGGCCTGTTGTCAGATGTATTACAAACTCTGGGAAAGAAGTGAGTTGGTCCCACAGCTGTGTTTTACAGCAGCATCTGAATTATTCTAAACGCTTTTGAAATAAAGGTTTCATATCATTGTCCAGCTAACTGCATTGTTCAAGTGCTCCACAACTCCTCACTCATGTCTAGGACATAACGTAATAGGCTGTCAGGTAGAAGAGCTAATCTCTACAGTTCAAAAAAGTTTAAAACTTAATAACAACATAATATGGTACATTTGGACTCATGGGCTGTATAGCCTTCAGCTCCAAGGAGCTGTTACTTGTTGCCTGACAGGTTTCTTCAGTAGACTGACATGCCAGTGAGTGATTTCTGGGATGTCATAGATATTGACAGAACTATGCAGAAGGCAATATTAATTTTTTACCAAAATATGGGAAAAATAGGGTTTTTAATCAACTGTGTTCTGAATCCTTCATTATTTGAGGCACAAAAGATGGTAGCCTGGTTAATTTAGGGTGAGATGCTGGATGGAATCGTGATTTGCCTTTTTTAAAGACCAGAGTAAAGGTTGATGTGATATAGTTTGACAAATTTAGATAACAGCAGTGTCATTTTCCTCTGACAAAGCTGATGTAAAATTAAAAATACATTTACCTATCTTGGTAACTGTACATTTGGCTCCCTTTTTTAACTGCATCAAAATTGGTCGCCTTTGCATTTAAGTGCCTTCACAGCTTGATCCTGGCTGCTCTTTCACGACAATGTTGCCCTTATTGCAACCCTCATTGCCCATCAGTCCCAATTTTCTCCCTTCTCTCATGCAACATTTATTCATGAAAATTGTTAATAGTAAAAATCTGCAAAGCCAGTACGCTCTGTTCCTTCAAATCCTGCCTTAAAGCTCACCTCTGTTGTGATGCCTGTAAACTGCCCAAGAAAGGCTAAGCAGCTGGTGTGCTGTGATCAGTGCTTATGCTAATTGTCTGCATGAAACAGTGGGTGTGAAGCATCAAACGCCCCTCTGCAGCATGTCCCACTGTCCTCCAGAAGCGGTGGGGGAGGCTGTGGCTGTCATTGGAGGTACCTGTTGCTTCTTCCTTAACTCCTCAGTCTAATGGGGTAATCCAGCCAAGATCTAATACAGTGTGAGAATTTAATTTTGACCAGAGGATTGCCAGCCTCACAGGTGTGAAAGCCTGTCGCCTTCCCTGAATTGGAGAGAACTGCAGGTGTCCAGATGCAATTCAGATGCCCAGAATTTGGTATGAGGTTTCAAAAGAGATTTGTCCCCTGAACCTGTGGATTTCCCATCTCTGCTACTATTATAGTACCTGAGAGTGGAAACTTTGCCCTTTAAGGAAAAGGAGTGATGTGGATTTACTCTTCCGGACGCTTTCACAAAAACCCAAGACTTTAAATCTTGGAGTAAACCACAACTAAATAGGAAAATGGCAAACTTCTATGGCACAAATGAAGCTAGGTAATTTATTTTATCTAGATGATAAATGCATGTATTTGTTTTTCTTACAGAAACGTGGAGTGCTGAATAAACAAAGAGAAGAGAGTTAAGCACAGTCTGTATTGTGAACAGTAAGTGATTACGTACTCTGAGGCTAAACAGTATTTGTACTTCCATTTATTTTGTACCTTTTCTTATTCGTAGTTCTTTTAATAAGTGTAAGAAATTAGCACAGTGAACATTTCTGCCTTTTATCCAACTCAGTTTCCTTTCACAGGTGTAGACTCTTATTAATCCTTTAATCGTTTTAGGTAAGAGACCCAGATAATCCACACACTGTGTCTTCATTGCTGTCCGTACTGAAAATTTTGCCTTTTTCTTCTCAGTAGAACTGAATTGTAATACTAGAAGGTACCAAGCTAAAAACAGTGTTACATTAACATTTGCTCACCCCTGAAATTTTGGAGAAAAACACTTATGTTTATCAGTGTAGTCAGATCCTGTTGAGCTGGGACATGAGTAAGAGAGTTTTATGGGTTTGTGTTAACCACTTAATCACTGACTCATTATTCTGAACCTCCCTGGTCAGAGCTACGCTGTATGCACTGCCCAGTATGACCAATGACAACGCATGGCTGCACTGGCACCTGCACTTTGGCAACTGCAGCTTTATAAAATATCAAGAAATTAAGACTAGTTGATGAGGCAAGAAAATGAGCTGTGTTGTGGCTATGTGTTGTGGGTGATATTACTGATGATGTCCTTTGAAAAAATCTCAGGCTGCTGGTGAAGTACTAGGCATTTTACAGTGGAGAACAGACACTACTTTTATTGCCAGTCCTAAGTAACATGCCCTGGGAAACGTAGCAGGGTATGTCGGTGTACTGCATTGCTGGGTAGTAAAAGGTGGGTAATATCCTTTGTGAACCAAAGCGGGTGAATGTGTGTGAAGGCACTTCTACTAACAGTTCCAACAGAACAGTTCCTCTATGCTAGGTGCTAACAGAACCTGCCTTTTTGTGGTAGAAGATTGTGGACAGTAAGTAATGTACAGAGAAAATGGGCTCTTCAGCACCATTCTGCTTAGCGAATATACATTTGACAGTATGTCATGCAGTAGAATTGAAGTAATTTTATTGTCCTGTACGAAATCTCTGTTCCTTTAGCCAAACTGGAATATGGAACTGACTAGTTTTGGACAGAAATAAATCTTGAATATTTTTTGGCAAGCAGTAAAAATAAAACTCTTTGGCGGAAAAGAGTGTGTGTAAACCTCAGTAGCCTGTAAATGCCCAGTATCTCTCTGGGCAACCAAATTCAGTGGTGGTTTTTAACATTACATTTAATCAGAAAACATGAAATGTGTGACATTCCACTGAAGCTGAGGGCAACATAGTGCTTGTTTGAAAATCTGTATGGTTATTTATACCATGCACTAAACGGTGCTACCAGTGGGCATTTTTTTAGACATATAATCATACGTATGTTCCAGAAGATCATCAGGAAAAAAAATCCGTTTTAAAAGAACTTCTCAAAACTCTTATTTATAGATTCCTTTTAACTTGCCGTTGCTGCTTCTGTCAATCATACTTCCCTTCCATTTTCTCTTTCCTCCTGTGACTCTTGTGGTTTATATTCCCTACGTGCCATCATACCTCTCTTCAGCCTTTATCTTTCCAGTCTTTTACCTACACAGCTAATCTGTAGCTTCTCCTCACATCTCCCACACAGGGCCATCTCTTCTTCCTTTCGGCAGAGCTGCGTTGCAGAATGTTCCCGATCTTTGGCAAATTTTGAGCTTGCTATTTCTAGTATCAAATAGACACTCTGCAGACCAAGAGTGTTATTGGTAGTGTTGGATAATAATGCACAGAATAATGCCATATAACCTATATCTAATGAATTTGCAAAAGGTTGCAACATATTGCAGTATGGTCAGCTCTTTCAATTTTTATTTGACATGTGGAAAGATATGGTGGATCTTTGGGAGTTGTTATTTAGCATGTGGGATACCTCCAACCACATCAGTTATGCTTTTCCCCTGGATCTTAAGTTTTGGCAGCAGATAACTGATAGTTACATGCATAAATATTAGCAATTCCAAGCAATTTGTATAATTCAACTGATGTATGTATACAAAAAATCCGGGGGTTGTTATAGATCTGTTTGTAGAAAGTAAGTTTCACTACTGCAGATGCTCGAAGGTTTTCCTCTCCCTTGTATTCCTATGTTAAGTGGCCAAAACTCACGGGCGGCTGTTTCAGAATAGCATGGATTTATTTGTGTATAGTGAGAAAAAATTAATCAACTATTATTGGTACTCCATCACATACAAATTCTCTCATTCCTGCTGGCAGAATAGGTTGACAGAACCTTTTCATAGTATCCATCAGTTAATTTTATCAGTCATGGTATTATGATTGTAAACCACAAATGATCTAACAATGAATATATAATTACAGAAATGACTCTGTACGGTGGTTATTTAACATTTGTAATGTGTAATTTATTTAACAGTCTCTTTGGAATATAATAAAATTACATTTATCTCTCATCCATCATCAGTGAGGAGCAATGTTATCAGCTTGATCAGACTATACCTTCAGCCATGTAGGGAAGTTCATGTATGCTACCTCTGGGCCTGCTTAAAACACCCTTGAAAACTGTATGTTATACATATACTAAGCAACAAGTGATTCTTCTGACACTGGGATTAATAAATCGTGGATCTTTCTTTTAAAATACTTCTTTTTTTCTCAACCCGATTTAAAACCTAGAATTTAAAATATCAGGTGCTGAGAGGCAAAGACATTGGATTCCAGATATAGGAAGAAGATAAAATGAATATTGTTCTCATTTTAAAAAAAGATAAAATAAAACTCATGATATATACTATATTTTGTGGGTTTTAATTGTTCTCATCTTTGTTTTAAATGCAAGGGCCTTTGTCATTTAGCCTTGATACTGCAGATGATCTCAGTCATCCTTTGCGGAGGAGGGAAAAAAACTTGGAATACGCGTTCCAAAAACAGTGTCCTTTGTCCTTACATAGTCAGCAGCAATCAAATTTCATCCACCACATACTTTGGTTTATCCAATAATTGACACCTTTGGTGGCTGCTGGTTAATAACAGTTTTCTCATTATTCTTGTTTAATAAAGACAAGTTCAGGTAATGTGACCTAAATTAGGAGACTGCACAAATGAAGCACTAATGCAGGAGGAGGATGGCCAAACCGCACTCTGCTGCGAGCAGATGAGAGGAGGCTTGGCCTGCCGAAAATTATTGTACAGGCAGTTTGACTCCATTCCATGTAGAGGAACTAAATTGACGTTAGACTTACCATTAGTTCATGAGCACGCACCAGTATAGATGTTTACCCTAGCATCTGTTTCAAAAGCTACCATGTTTTGTATTTTACCATTTACCTTAATAAATCTAGAGGTATGTAGTGTACCAGAGATTAAGTAGCTAAATGAAGGGTTCCTTCGTTTTGGAAGGGTCAGTTTTGTAAAGGTTGAATTTATGAACCTTCAGAAAGAAATGAGCCTGTGGTTTCTGAATGTTCTCTAGTAATCACAATAATCTTCCCTTTCATTACGATTTCAGTCTTTCATTGCTATACAGTAATCTAGAAGCAGCATGGAAGTACCCTCATTCCCTGTACTCCCAGGTTTTGTCATTGGCCATTAAAATTCATGTGCATATACTGCAGGCTTGGATCAAATAGTTCATTTGAGTGTTCACGCTACCTGAATTCTTTAATGAGGTCTTCCCATAAATTAGTTTCACTTTTCTTTTTTTTTTTCCCCCCCTCCTACTGTGGAAGTATGGCCTTGTGGTAGATTCTATAGTACCATTTCAATGGTGTAAAGGTTTTTTGGTTTTTTAGTTTGTCTCTGTTTTGGTTATCATGTTAAGACTATTCAGAGTAGTATATTCTCTTTGACTCCTATGCTTACAAAATCCTGTGCCTCAAAATCTTTTTTTTTTTTTTTTAATCCACCTTGTGTTACAGACACAGCTTAGCATTTTCTAATGTGAGATCTCTGACATGGATTTAGATTCTGTACTGCTTTGAGGTATGCTAGTTATGCAACCTAATTTTGCAAAATGGCTCTGTGTTTGTACTTCCCTGGGGCTTCAGTTTAGTTGTCGTCTGTAATTTTAGCACCGTGATTGATTACTCTCTACTATTTAATTTATCTGCTGTAGCTTCTCAGCTTTTTCTTCAGTTGGTAAACACATACTTTTCTAGACACATTTTCAAATGATGTGTTTTCCAAGTGCCCCAGAAGTCATGTAATCATATTTTTCTCAGCTAGGAATTTAACCATTTAAGCAATTTAATGGTTTCAATAAATTATTGGCTGATATTTTGAAGTTATTGCACTGGAAATCTGTGTTGTATTTTCCATTTTTCAATGTTATTGTATATATTTATTCTTAAATACAAGTCTATTTACCAACTGCTTCTTTGTCCACCAAAAAACAGTAAAAGAAATGAGCACCTTTTTAAGCGTAGGAGCCAAATGCATGGGCAGCTGCTGCTGCAGTAGACTCTAACCACCTTTGCACATTGGGTTTCAAAAGCAAAATATTTATTAGCTTAATTTGTTCACTGGAATTTCACAAGCCAGCATCAGTCAGTGAGGTTAACATGTGCTTGTTTTCTTGTCTTGTATACTATGTTCCTGTACTATAATTTGCTGATTTTAAGCATTACATTGAATATCAACTTGGTTATGATTTTAAATCAGGCTCTTTCAGAGTGACATCGAGTTTCAATGCAGGGTTGGGGTGGGTTTTTTTTGCATTAAGTCATACTGTGTATAGACATGGCAGCAGTTTTAGACAATTACTGAGGCAACTTCCAAGAAGCCACTATAATGAAC
This sequence comes from Phalacrocorax aristotelis, assembly GCF_949628215.1. Classification (NCBI taxonomy): domain Eukaryota; kingdom Metazoa; phylum Chordata; class Aves; order Suliformes; family Phalacrocoracidae; genus Phalacrocorax; species Phalacrocorax aristotelis. Next base: position 175,220,483 of record NC_134276.1, on the reverse strand, counting down.
TGCTTCTATGGTCCACATATCAAAGTAGTTTTAATGTCAGATTTTCTTTTTTCCTGCAGTTCTTATTATGGCTCCGTGTTATCTGTGTTTTTGAATAGGGAGGTTGATGATTTGTTTTGTTTTTTTTTTCCTTTTTAGTTACTGACTCTATTTAATATTTGTGATTAAAATCTCTCAGTAAGAAAAATTATACTGTGTCATCATAATGCAGCTTTGCAGATGTTGGTAACTGCTATTGTAGTCCTGTCTCTAAATGCAATCAAACAAAACGAATTGACATCTGCAGTGTTACGTGCTTTTGGGGGGCAGTTTGGTGTTCTTTTTTTGTTTGTAAGAGCGAGCTTTAATCAGTACTTACCTTTTGTTTGTAATTCTTAATCTCTTTGCATAATCCTCTTTTAAAGACTACCAGGATATGTATCTTTGTAATTCTGGTAGGTGAATTCCAGCCCGCATTTTGTCAGAGATTTGGAGATAGCCAGTTCTGTCACTGTTCTGGCACTGTTCTTTTAGTGACTTATGCTTCTATTAGGAACTAAAAGGATGGACTTTCTCGTCAGATCTGCTATTTTCCATTTATGCTACATGAAGGTTAACTCAAAAAATAACTAATAGGATACCAGTGATTACATACAGGTTAAAGTGACTCCCAGTACGGAGCTGGTTGTAGCTAAGGAACGTTATTTGGTGGTTTTGGATCCTCTCCAGGTATGAGTTCATTCTTCAGTGATGATTTTCTTTGTTTCCTTCTTTCAAAGTTTCACACTATAATTCTTATTTTGAAGACATATAGCCATCATAAACATCACATTTTGACGGCTTTTCTTATCTGAATGAAACTCATTCAAGTAAGTTTATTCAGAAATGAGAAAAGCTGCATCTTAGACCTGTTTACAATCGTATCTTTAAGTTACTAGTATATTGACAACATTTACCTTCGAAAGTGCAAAAAGTATAGGAAATTCAGTTACTCACTTTCCCATGTGAACAAAAACGTTCTGCGAAACCATTACAAAAGATAGCACATAAAAATATTTTTATGATACTGATCTGCTGTGTTTATATTGATAGCTGAAGCTCATGAAAATGGGCGCAGTAGAATTTTTCTTGCAATAAATAATTTTGAAAATACAAAATTCAAAATTAAGTATATTTGGAAAGTCTTGATTCCTTGGATTACAATTTTCGGGCGGGGGATATACTTTAGAACAGCTAGAAATTAGGAGTGATTAGGCATGCCCTGGTTTATATAAAATATATTAGCCGTGTGTCTGCAATGTGCTTCTGCTGTGATACCTTCAGTTTTGTACTGCAAACTAAGGAGGCAAAGACGTGGTTTTGCTTTGAGAGGAGCCTTTGCACAAGGGCTCTTACAGCGATGTTGATGTATTTCATACTCGTGACTCTCGTAGCTATGCTAATAAATGGAACAACAGTGATTAGAGGTGAAGGCACAAGTTTTTGAACATGTTGGTCATAAAGCACAACATATATGCCATGTTTCCCGTCTCGCCAATTAAAAGGCTTTAGTTAAGCCATTAAAGATATTGAATTCTGTTTTTTCCATAAGCCCTGTATTTGGGAGTTTTTCTCATTACTGCCTGATTTCCATGACTGCTTCAGTCCCTCCAAAATGTCAAGGATTAGAAGTGTATTTTTTATCTAAAGGTGAGATTTTCACACAGTCACATAGATCCAGGAGCTGGAGCTTCCAAGGATAACTCCCAAACATTTATTGCAAAGTCTGGCAATACTGTGTAAAATGCATGATAGCCTGGAGGTCTCTGCTAGTACTGTACAGCAGTACACTTTGATCTTTCACGTAATAGGTCTCCCAATACCTTTTCATTTCTAACAGAAATAGTGCCCAGGCTGCTCTTATACCATAAGCCTATTTCACTCATCCTTATAAGTTACGATGCCAAGTGAGAACATTTGCTTTAGGAAGAAGGATGAGAAAAAAAAGGAATAAGTCATCATTTAGACTGTGCAACCTTAACCACTTTTGATGGAATTTTGCTTTTAGAAGCGTGTCTCGGTGTTTGAATCTGTAGTTTAAATGAAATGCTTAACACCAACAGAGTTTATTTAAAGATCTAATTTTACTTCAGGGATAATAATTTTAAGAACTTTCAACTGCATTAAACCATTAGTATAAACCACTAGCTATTGAACCGATAATAGTTTATCCTGCAGATACCAGTGATTCCTTTTGGAGAGTTATGGTCTATTGGGCAAATATGCATTTAGGGAGGTTTTAAAATTGGAATTACATCTAAACTTTATAATTATGTACTTAGACATTTCTTAACGAGAATAGAATCAGTAGCTTTTTATATGAAGCATATGCTCCTCTAAAGATCTAAAATGTTCTAAAGAAAAAGATCTAAAGTTCTAAATTTAAAGATCTAAAAAGATCTAAATGTTTGCAGTACACAGCTATGCTTATAATAAGGAATTGTTACATCTCAGTTGCTCTACTGTCATCATTTTTGTATTTTCTCTGAAATTTGACTATTTACAGCCTCGGTGCCTGGAGCTATGACCTGTCAGTGCAGACACTCCAGCTGCACTCTGGAAAACCAGTCCACATCCCAATACTTGTGGACTAGTTCCATATCCATTTAAAAAGAATGAAAGGATTTGAAACCTGACTTCCTTTAAAAAACGGTTGTTCCAGAAAAGGTAGGTTATATGTAACTTACATGAAGCCATTGTTAATGCCCAAGAATCTTGCAAGCCCTCTCTCTGTTCTCTTTTGACAGATATTTTAAAGACTGTTCCTACAGAAGTAATAATTGTCTTTTTTATTAATAATCTGCTGAGATTATTAGTAGGCTTATTATATTAAATCACAACTAGAATTATACTTATACAAATTGCCTTTCAAGCAGAACTAGTGATTTTAAGTGTGTGGAAAGCGGCGCGATGCTATCGAACCCCATCATGGGTCATATACAACGGCTGTCAGTGCTTTCTGGCATTCGCAAGAGTGTGGCAGCTGAACTTTCCCATTTGTATGTGGGCTGTCCTTCGTGGCTGATCAATAGTGCGACTTCGTTTCCTCCAGTCCCTTTGTGACAATACGAGTAGGGATCACACTGATAAGTTCTACCCTGAATTAGAGGGAAGTGTTTCTTGTCCTTGTCAAACATTTTTGGTGCGATTGTTAGAAGTTCTTTTTTCATGAATGTGTATCTCTTGTGTCACATTTTCACCGTGCTATTCTGAAAAAGAACTTAACTAACTTTATTTTTAATTAATTTGGGGATCCATTCTCTTGTTAAATTTTGCTTCACAGCTTGAGGAGTTCTTATGTAGACCCGCTCCCCCCCAAAAAAAATCCAGATGTCTGATACTGAAATTTTCCAAGGATATGTTAGTGGACTTGAGCAACTTGCTTAAATCCCCTGAGCTGCTTTCCTTTTAGAAATTGATATGGTGGCGCATAACAACTTCCCAGGGATTCCAGAATTCACTCCTGTAGAGAAATTGATAGTATTGTTACTGGCATGTAAAGAATGAGCTGATGCCATTCAGGTATTGCAAAGACCTTGAAGAACTACAGAAATACGTACTGCTGTTACTTATTGTTATTCTCTCAGACACTGAGACTGCTCTGAATATTGATTTGTCCAGCAGTGCATGCTTCATAGAAGGTGCCGGTGTGTTGGTCTGTTTGATAAATGTGTTCAATAGTACCTGATTATTTTTAACGTAGGTTAAAAGAAATGGAGATCATATGTTGTTAAGTAACTATGACTTAAAAAAAAAAAATAATAATTGGCTTGCTTGGTGCTTCCTAATCTTGAAAATACCTATATAAGACTGTGAACAAATCCTACAAACATGAAACAGAGTTTCTTGCTGTATTTTTTACCAATATAAACCCTCTCTGCCTCCCCTATTCAGTCTCCAAGGGGAAAAAAAAAAAAAACAAACCAGCAGACTTTACAAGCCTAAATAGCAAGATGGGGCTAGGAAAGAAAGCAAGCTCTGGTATAATTATCCTAATCTGCTACAAACTACTATGACATCTAGGCCCATATTGTTTCTGATTCTGCTTTCTGCTTTCTTTTTTTTTTTTTTTATATTCCCATGCTTCTCCCTTTGCTACTGTCTGATCGGCAGCTTTACCTAAATCGTAGTTTCCCTGCTAGAGCTACCTTCACCATACTCTTCTGGAAAAGATCCCTCATTCTCCAGTGTCACCTAATTTGTTTTTTTGTAGTTTCCCTAGTCCCCGATCTTCTTCATAACAGTGCTTTCAACAGGATAACAATAGGGATAATATATGGCTTCTTTCACTTACACCTGATGAAGTGCTGTAACTAGGCTGCGACTGACCTTGCAGAGGGGTACTCAAGCTGGGATGGTACTCATTTATGTGATCGGCAATGTATCTAAGCAGAAAGTACTTGGTTTTGTATATACATTCCTTCCCCCCCCGTGCCCAGGTATCTTACTGCCATGCCGTAGAACAATGAGGGAACCTGGGGTTTGTACCTATTCCCTCTGTAAGTGCTTATTTCGTTGCCATAAGATCAGAGCTCTTTGGGCATTTCTCTACCCCAATCAGAAAAACTGTATTTGTAGCTTTGCTTCTGCTTCTGCTACTTCTTCCTTTTCTCTGTACTGTGGGCATGGGGCTATAAGGTTACATTGTTTCAGACAGAACACACTAAATTTGCTTAGAGATGATACATGAGTACGCTGTCTCTGTGCCTTTTAGTTGGTCGTTAAACCCTTAGCTTTAGCATATAGTACCCTCTCCAAATTATCTGCATATAGCATGCTGTGTCTGATCTGTTTAAAGAGCTTCTGTTTTCTGCTGATTAGATATTTCACTAAGAACTCAAAAAAAACCCCATGTTTGTGTTTCTGCCTTTTCTTCTTGCATGCATGTGTGCGTGCTCTCTCGCTTTTGCTCTCTGTGTCTCTCTTGCTTTTTTTTTTCCCCTCTGTTTAGCTGGAACATTAAGTCCTCAATTGTCAAATAGCTTTCTCTCAGCTGAAGTTCCAATGCTGAATTGAAAGAAATCAACCAGAAGCTTTGGAAAAAATACTCATTTTTACAGTGAAAGACAATTTTACGAGTCTTAAAGGAAGAAAAGTGTATTATTAAAAATACAGTATTAGGCTTGGGAAAAGGAATCTCTAAGATTTAGCATGTAAAAATGGAAATGTTATGATAAGATTATGAAACCTTGAGGGGTTATTTGGATGATCTGCTTGTTCCTAGAGACTAAATAAAGTCCTGTTTTATTAATCCTAAGTGTCCTTTTATTTGTTGCAATATATTAAATCAGGTTTACAGCATCTCTTCAACATTAGCTTCCCAGGAACAACGCCACCAAAGTGCAACTATCAGTCAGCTGAGTGATGCAGCTACAACACTGAAAATAAACATGGATGATTAAGCAAGTTGTTATTTTTCAGAAACAGTACGTCGATTTCGGTGCACTGTCAATAGGAGATTTTAAAAAATGTTTGATAAACTGTTGAACAATCTGTGTTTACTGACTCATAAACTGGTTTTGTGAGTTAATCTCTTGGTCAGTAAAGGAGGAAGACAGGTTATGAGTAATAGAGTATCATGAACTGTGTGGCACAAGGAAAACAGTTAACACTAGAACTGGATGACGTTTGTGAATCGTTGCTGCTTAAAAACATCATGGCTGTGAGGACACATTAAAGCCTTCTCTAAGGATTCTCTACAAAGTTGAGGACTGAGATGTGAGTAAAGGCATTTCTACAGTGCCCAACACCACTGTGCTGCCAAACTTAACGTGCGGCTTTCATGAGGTGAATCGTCATACAGCGTAGCTGTCCCTGTTTAGCCTTGCCCATTCCTAGGCATACATTCCGGTTACCGAAATGTTGCTTCATCAGTTTTTTAGCTTATGAGCACAATATAAGTGCTGTCACAACTTCTTTAGCAGAAAGTTGTGACAGGGTAGTTTGACATTGATTTAAAAACTTGAAACTCACAGCTTTAGAACAACCGGAGCTGTGTCAGTTGATTTTTATACTACGGTGCAACCTGCCTTATGGAAGAAACACTTCTCATGAGATTTAGATAATGTTTGATATGTAAGCTTTTTTAAAGGTAATTGAAGTATAGTTAGTACTTCTCATGGGAATAAGCAGGAGGAGCAGATGAACCCTGGGTTCCAGTCACAATTTTAGGTGTCACAAGCAAACAAAAACACAACCAACACCAAGAAAAAACCACCAAAATTAAGACAACAGGAGATGTCAGAGAGTTTCTAAATAAGGCATTCATCAGCTGTCACGTTGCTGTCTTCTTCAGTAATCATGTTTGGACTTGATGTGGTGCCAGTAGAAAGAAAGATTTGCTCATTTATTTTTCAGGGACCAGAAATTTTTTTAGGCCACATGTAGAAATAGTTATACTCAGAAAATGTAGTACGCTGTACTGGATAGAAAGGAAAGAATTAGGGACTTGCAGTGATAATACAGAAGAGGAAGGACGAAAGATCACAGTTATTTAGATTTAAAAGGGATCTCCATAGTAACCGCATTCATTCAAGATACTTAATACATGTATTGTTACCTCTTGCTTCTCTGATTGGGTGAAATTTATTTGGTTGCCTAGAATTTGATGTGACTTGTAACATTGATTTCTCTCAGAAAGGGCAAGAGATTAAAATTAAATAAGGATGAGAAGGGTAAAATAAGGATGATGTTCTTTGGTAAGTTAAGAGATAATAGCAGTATATCTACTAAAAGAAGAGGCCCAAGAATTACATTCTCAAGGCTGAGTATATATTTATTTAAGGGTGAAAATTTATTTATTTACATCTGAAAGATGTAAAAAAGGTGTAATGGAAAGGGTATTTCTTACAGGTGTGAGTTAACTGTATTGGTAAACAAGAGCAATGGCAGCGTAAAGCTAGAAGTATGAAGGTACAGATTTTGTCAACTAGTAAGCTCCTCTAGATACCCTGATGAAGAATTGCCGCTAGTTGTATTTCTCGTGTGGTTGCCTTGACCTCCAGTATATTTTCTGTAGAACCTCTGTCATTTTTACCCCAAATATAAGTAGCCATTGAGAAAGCTTTACATTTTTCTTCTAGACTGTGCCAGGTAAAAAGCCAGTTAGAGATATTTGGCAGTGACAAATGGCATCTGATCTGTAGGCAACACTTGTACTCTGAAATGATGCAGAATGCTGCCTCAGATGTTTTCACAGTTAGGTGCCTGTGGTTTATATTGATGCTTGTTCACAGATTAAATGGCCTCAAGTGTGTTTTGGGTGTGTAGCTTTTGTACACCATTAATGAACAACTGTAATTGATTTGGGTTTTTGGGAAACTGATAATGATATGTGCACATCACTCATTGTCAGTACCTTTATGGAGAGCGTGTGAAAGCAGCTTGATTACTTGAGAGAGTCTATGCATTTCTGTGTGTTACGGCTTGACTGTCTATTTTATACAAATATCTTTTCCTTTGTAAGCAAAGTCTTCTATAGCTTTTAAGGTTTTTTGACAGAAGCTTTTCTACAGTTTGGTTGCCTTGTCATTTTCTGATGCTGTTGGGGCAGCGATGCTTTTCTGCTGGGTGAACTTTACTGGCACATCACTTTCGTTTCCCCCTGGAACAATGAATTCCAATATGAGACATTCCTAGAAGAAACCTGAAGTGAGTTTTCTTGCTTTCCTTTACTTTTGGATATAGTTTCACATACCTATATTGCTAATTACCTTATCACCTTTTGATAGGATCACCAATAAAATACTGTACAGTCCATAGAAAACTCACAAGAATTTACATAGTTACTGTAAACTTCACATTTACTCTACTTTGATTCTCTCACCTTCCCTGGATGTGTATAGCCAGTGCCTTATTAACTCATATGAACAAGGTAGTCTTCACATTAGCAGTTCTAAAAGATAAGCTATGAAATCAATTACAGTCCTGTACAGAAAAGGTAAATGCTTGGAATGGTGCTTAGCTATACTTATGTATGGAGGAGAGTCTGGCAGATGCTTTGCCAATAAAGCAGTGAGATCTGTGGCAAGGGAATGATCCTGTGCAGGACATATCTGCTGGCACAGCTCACGGTCTACAGAAACGTCCACTGAAAAAATGCTGGCTGGTATGGAGAAGCTTTGTGGGGAAAGATTCAAATTCTGTTCACTTGTGGCTTTTCATGAAACTGTTATTTAATTTTCCAAGAGAAGTTGTTCCTCTTCTTCAGTGGAGAATAAATCATATTTCTACTGTAGATAATTGCTGTTGCTAGGCGGGATGTGAATTCTAGCTAGGTAGATCTTGCTAATAAAGAAGGTGAGCCTGTTCTAGAGGATCTTACTTGCTTCTATTACAATACATGGGGTTATTTCCTCCTTGGTTGTTTTGGCATTTTTTTTCTATTTATTTATGCTTGATTTTACGATATTCTTGGTATTGTGTATCTTAATCTGTGTTCTCTTTACATTTAATGTTTTATTCTGTTTTGTTTATTGCATTTGGATGTGCAGGTGGCTAGTAAATATTTGCTAGAGTCTATATTGTCTAACCTTATGAGCCTTGAAACTTGAGACCTTGAAAATAGCTTCAAGAATTTTTCATGATCATCCTACGTGCAAGGAGACCCTGTATTTTCAGAAAGTTGACTTTCTATTTCTCAGTCACTAGGGTAAGATGGGCAGTTGCTAAAGATGTCACATCTAGAGCAGGAAGTCAGATAATATGTTGTAGTCTACTTGTTTTTGCTTCTGCAGTCTTCTCTTACTTACACAATTTGTCTTTACGCCTGGTTGTGGAAACCCAGTGTTTTCTCTAGTGCTCACAGTGAATAACACTTGTCGTCAGGGCAAGCAATCAGTTCACCCCCAGGTTACAGTAATGCTGCTTTTTAAACCAGCAGCTGAGTGTTGCTTCAGGAGAGTCCATTAGATGGCCCTTCCCCAGAGACCGAGCCTATCTGATTCAAAGCACTGTGTGATGCCTTTGAATTATAATTACTAAAATGCCACCCATTTATTCCAGTGGAGCTGCCAAGATACACAGGTAAATTTTTTAGCTTTTTAATTAAAGATGCATATCTGAGGTAACCTAGCAAAAGGAGCTTGCCTAATTAACTCTCTTTAGTTCACCATTCTGTCAGTTGCTGGCGATTAGTAAATATTTGGTTTCTTCAAGCCTGATTTCTGTAGGTGGGTGATTTAGATATTTATTATTATGGAAGAAGAGATTAGTTAATTTCTGTGTCTTTTACTGTGATGCTTACTTGGTTTTCCCAGGTCACAGGCGCAGCTTAGACAAAAATATTTAAGGAATACAGTGTGTTTCATACATGGATAGGTGAAACTTTGAATTTTGTCCCAAGATCATGTTTCAGCTACTGACTATGAGAATAAAAAAAATGCCATTCCATACAAAATAGTTAAATTCTGTAGTCTTCTGCAAGTCACACTTGAAAGACTGTGGTTTTATTTTTTAAATTTACGACAATGTTTTTAAAAGTCTATTTACTGTAGGGCATGTTCATGGTCTCTTGAAACTTCAGTACATTAAAGGGAGTGAATAATGGTCTTTAATAGAATTGGGAATAATATGTAATAGCCCTATATCAAAAGTCACTGTATAGTGCAGTTGTTTTCTGGACTGTGTATAATTATCCCAATTTCAGTGGGGGTAGCAGGCAGCTGTGAAAATGATCAATTCTTATTGCCTAGACTGTTATTTTCTGTTCCACAGTAAAAGTTATATTCATTCTTTATACCAAAATTAATATTTTATGTCAAAGCTTGAGGAATAAAGAAAGGGCTTTGGGTGGGGAAGAGATGAAGTTTATATGTATAATTGAAAGCTGCACTGAAAGGGACATTTTGGTTAATGCCAGTTCCCATGGTTACTTGCAAATAATTATGCAGTTTTAAAAACACAAAACTTTTTTTGCAGTCTTACTTCCAGGCAGATAAGTGTCCAGGAGTTAGTTATAATTAGCTTTGTAAGAAGTAAATTATCAGCCTTGATCTTCAAAATTAATCTTAGCCTACATATTTTACAGCTGTGCGTAATGCATTTTTATTGGCTTCACTAAGATTAGATTTCCAGGTTAGGCAATTCTGTCTGGCCTGAATAATCTTATCAGTTCACTATCATAGTTTATTCTTACCTCCACAAGTTTTATGGCAAGCTATGAAAGCCTTTAGAGGAACAGTTACTGTTTTCTAAAACAGCATCTATTTTACATTTAAGAGTTTTGCTCTTTTCTCTTAGGGCCTTTTTATTGTGTACCTAATCTTATTAAAACCATTCAGATCATGGAAACCACAATGATGAAAGTACAGCCTGCCATGAAGGTTGGTCATAAGAGACCACTGTTCTTTTTTGCTTCATTAATAACAAACCTAAGTTTATCTTATTAATAATAGCAGTAATATGATTATTATATTTGTAATATCATATTAGCATAATGTGAAACATAAACAGATTAGATTCAAACGCCCAGGTTTTTCTAAATTAAACAAAACTCTGCCACTGATTCGTTTGCATAGCTGCCCTACATTGCCTGCCTTGGAACTGCACAGTACGTGGCATTGCAGAACTGGGGAAGTGCAACAGATAGCTTAAAACTTATGTTGATCAAAATTCTGAGCTTCTATTCTGAAAAGATTTTGATGCTTGTGTATGAAGCATTTGCAGATAATTTTTTCTGTTTAGATATATGTGATTTTTTTTTTGTGTTTGCAGCATTATTTTTATGATTTGTCAGAAATAGGTATAACAAGATATGTCATTTCATATCAGCCCTGCTGGTTTCCTTTTGTCTTTCTTGTCATTTTTTCATCGAGGGATTTCAGTATTCAGACAATAAATCACTATTTTTGTAATTAATACCTGTTATAAAATATCCTATTTAATAATTTTATATAATTTTATTTTTTTAAGCGTGATAAGCTCTCAGTTTATAATTAGATTAACTGCTTCTTTCAGTGTAACACAGAGATCTGGAATACAGTAGTTCTTCACATAGCACTTTGAATATTTTATTTCCTGATTTAAAGGCTTAGTATCAAACTTTCTCATTACCATGAGTTGTGATGATGTTTTTAGGATGAGGATAAACCATAAAACAATGAGGATGAGGAAATACTACTTGGTCACAACACTTGTTCCTCATTTTGCACAGTGAGAAGGGAGCTGGTATCAGCAGGTATCTCTGGCAAAGGAAGCAAGAGAAGCAATTTGATTGACTCTGAACTATAGAAACACATAATCATTCAGGTAGGAAGGGACCTTGAGAGGTCTCCCAGCCTGGTCTCCTGCTCAAAGCGGGATCAGCACTTGAGTTTAGACCAGGTTGCTTAGCACTTTCTCCAGTCAGGTCTTGAAAACATGCAAGGATGGCGTTTCTGCAACATCTCTGGGCAACCTGTACCAATGCTTAACTGTCCTTTTGTGGAAATGTTTTTCCTCACATCCAGTCAGAACTTCCAAGTTTCAATTTACGATCATTGTCTCTTGTTCTCCCACGGAGCACTTCATGTACAAATAAAAATCATTGCGATCCATAAGTACAACTTAATTCAATATTACATGTGATAGCAATAACAAAACAGTCTGTTGTGGCATGTGTTGACCTGAATTCATAGCAAAGTGTATAAATTGAGGTGTATCATGTATAAAATAAAAAACAGCATTTACGACAAAATCCAGAAATTTTCCCAATATAAAACTTTGAAGAATGATATTTTAACTTTAAATTTTCCTTACTTAATTTTTAAATCTCTCTATTTTAGGGCAGTTTTATCGAAGTCAGTATAATTTCACAAACACATGCTTTCTTCCTCTCCAGTGGAAGAGTTCCCTGGCTAAAATGTGCACAAAGAGATTCTCAGAAGGAGACTCCTCTTACAGCTTCTCAAAGCTGCTGCTTTATGAGAGCACAACATCTGGGCTGTATTATGAAAAGTATATTTGGAATTGCCTTTCAAGCAAAATGGAAGTTCTTTATCACCAATAGATACTTTATCAATCTGGAAAGCTTCCATTCTGAAACACTGGAAAAACAGATGTTAAGCATGTCTGGATTATAGTCATATTAATGAACTTGAAAGGGGATTATAAGCTTTGCTATCTTGTTAGTTCTTCAACTAGGGGATAATAAAAGTGACCACACGGCTATTTAGAGTCAGTTCTGTGGGGGCAAATGTCATCCTTTCTCTGTCAAAACTCATCAGTCTTCTTATGGTTTTGTTACTAGAAGTAGCTAGATTCTTAATAAGTCTTAAATTTAAAAAGCTGGATAAGGCAGTTTCCTCTAAAAAAAAAAATCCACTTTCCCTATTCTGCCTTTGTTTTTCTACACAAGTCTTTTCCTCTTCACCCCAAATTTCCATTGAGAAATCTTTTTATCCCCTTTTAAATACTCACTTAATGGTCTCCCACTTTTCCTTTTGTGTACTTTTATCTTACTTCTATGATCAGTATTTTCTCCTTCCATCCTATCTTGGTTCCAGTTTCTTATTGCCACTTCCCCTTCTCCAGTCACATCTCAGCTAAAACATGGCAATAGGGGCTTACCCATTTTGCCCCTAAGGATGTTGTGACCTTGAGTTCTCCTAAGCGTAAGAATTAACTTGGAGACTTCCACAGAGCTGACTCAGAAAAATCTTGTTATCTGGAAGGCTGGAACAACCAAACCCAGTTTGGGTATATAAAATTACATGATACACTACAGTGGGCAACAGAAACGTGCTACAGAATCCTCCATGCATTGACTGACATCTACTTCTGAAACCTAAGGCTGAAATGAAAATGAGCTTGCTACCTCAGTTCCCTTTTAAATGCTGCTGCACGTTTAAAGCACAGGCTTTGTTCAGCTAACCAGTTGCTCTATTGTAAAAGCTTATTGTCCATTCTGTTCGTAATTTCTTCCTGTTTATATCTTGGAAAGAAGAGTATCTCACTGTGGTTGGTTTCCCCTGGGATTTGCAATGGAGCATAACTCTTGTTTCTTTGCACGTATCAGCAAAGCCCAAGCAAGGTGGAAACCTTTTTCTACCACCACTTCAGCACAAATCAAGGCATTCAAAATATGCAGGATAAGGCCAGTTCAGTTTCAAAAGACTCATGAAGAAATGCAATATTCTTTGATTAAGTGTCCATGATTTGGTTTGGAGTTGTTTGGGTTGAAATTATACCTGGACAAATTAAATGTTTAAAATGAGCTAATGGGTTACCAATCAATACATTTTTTAATGGCTTGAAAAACCTAGCCTTCAGCTTATTATTCATGTCTGAATAAATGAAATAATAATCTGATGCAATGACTGCTGCAGGTGAGAAAACACATGGAACAGTCTCCAAAAAACCTGAATACACGAGTTCAGTATTGTCTAAAAATAATGCAAGTGAATTCTGTGCTGTCGTTTCTTATTTCATTGTGAATTACTGTTATTCTTCATATATGAATAGCGACAAAGTAGAATGGAAGGTTAGTGAATATATAATGAGCACAAAAAGGCCATCCATAGGAATAAGAAACCAGTTTCTTTCAAAATATTCTTTGTGTTGCTGGATTTTTAAACATCCATCCTGAATTCTGTGATGACATTAGAAGCAGGAGACCCTGGGCCTGGGACTAACACGTCATAACAGATTGCATTATCAAGGAATGTTCTACTGATGATTCAAAGTGTCATCATTATAAATAATGCTTTCATCATAATAAAATGTTCATTATTCATTATGTATCCAACAAGTACTTTCAGTGAAAAGGACAGCAGTGTTTGTAACATAGGAAACAAAACACTTTTTCAGTCCTGTGCAAAAAAGTTTCTGTTTCAGATACTTATACTTGTCCTTGGAAAAGTTTAAATTTGGATCGTCATTGTGATTGTGTATGAAATGTATTCTTTTTCCCACTTACATATATTCATATAAAATTGTGGCTGAATTGTGTGTGTCAGGGGAGGGAGAGAGAGGAGTTAATCCACATTTATTTTTCTGTTTATGAAAATATGTATGTATATTAAATTATGTTTATGTATCTTTTAATTTGTGTATGATGATATGTGTATGTCCATGTCCATAAGAATGAACCCTTTCTCCTATTTTGACATTAAAATTCCCAAATAATAAGCTATAGCTATGAGTGATGAAAATACTGAAAGAAGAAGCAGTTCTTAATATTTAATGGCCCCAAGCCAAAGTCTGGAATGGAAATAATTTATCATGAAAAAGCCTCCAACAATTTTTTCATGTATTTTTTGTACAATTAATTTAATCTTATCATAATGTAGTATAATTGTAGATGCATTGTAGATAGCCACACACACGGGTAGACAAAAAAAAGTACAGTTTTTAAATCAAAGATTGGAAAATAAGAATTACTAGTAACAAATAAGCCTTCCCATTGCCTTCAGCATATGCAATTTTAGCTGCGTAATCATATCCTAAAGTAACTGAGGCAGAGGATTCCAGAATATAGCAAAATGCAGGATGCTTAAGGAAACAGCAGATACTCAGACTTCTGTTTCGTCCTCACTTTTTAGTGGGATATTTACATGTGCTATTCAAATCCTTCTCTGAAGATGGGTTTTTTTGTTTTTTGGGTTTTGTTTTTTTTTTTCTGTGGGCTTTTCCGTGATACCTAACATTATCATATTATAATATTATTATCTAGTAAGGGTAATGGTATGGTACTTGGATACTAAGAAACTTGCAGCACCCATGTGAAAAGAGGAAAAGGTTTTAGTTCCATTTCATAAATGGGTCGGTAAGGCACATAATATCCAGGAGTGTCCATTCATTTCATCTGTCCAACGAGCACAAGACCTTTAACATCTTGGTTCTTTCAGAATGCTACATTTTTTGTAGCATATAATGCACTAAAAGCCTCCCTTGGAGGGCCTTAAAACTGGAAGGAGGCAAGACACACCGTTAGCAGATTTCACAGTTATTTGTGGAGGGCAGAAAACTACTAAGAAACAGAGTTCAAAGCCAGATACTGGTGGGGGAGCACTTTTGTATGGCATTGCTCTTCTCTTCTATTTCCGCAACTGCTGATGGTTTTCTCTGGATTTCTTCCACCTTTAACAGTTCTTGTCTTCTCCACACACAGTCTTCCCTGAGCTATTCATGCTAGCTTGCGACATGCTTGTGTGCTCTTTCCAGTCTCTATCCACCTGTCTGCCCCTTTGTGCTTCTGTCCCAGTCCCTCCCTGCCTTCTGTCTCATCTCTTCCTCTCAGGTTCACCTTCCGTCCTGGGCTGGCCATGTCCATTCGTGCTTCCTCCAGTTTCCATCCCTTCTCCCTATCCGGTTTCCTTGCCCAGTGTTGGTACCAAGCCATACAACCATATACACTCTGACCATCTGTCCCCTTAGAAGATGATCCTTATCTTCATCTGTTAGTTTCTTTCTGATTGAAAGCCAATCAAGTCTTCGTCTTTCATGCTTATTCAAAGTGTCTGGTGGCCTGTAAGGCGTCATAGAGAAAAGATGGTCGTTTTATTCTGAGTTACTGTATGTAGAACTGCAGCAATAGTCCTAAAGTTTTCTTCACCTCTATAGTAGAAAACCTTGGTCCTTCCAGTTAGCTGGAACAGGGTGATTGCAGATGGAAATTTGGTGATAGGGATGTAGCTGCTGATCTTTAGTCTCTACTGCAAATAGATTAACTGAGGAATTTTTTTCTGAAGGCTCATTAATTAGGTGGATTTAGGCACTTCACAGAAATCAACACATTTCTGGTGCCAGGGTGAACCTTCTGCCAGACAGGAAACAGGTGGGGAGGTAAAACTTCTTGAAAGATTTGTAAGAAATTTTTTTTCCCAAAAATGTCTTTTTTTTCCCTAGCATTATATTTTTAATCAATTTGAGGAAGATACTCACTCTGGGAATTTCAACGGCAGGCATATTTGGCACAATAAACAGACTCACATAATCAGAAGTACTGAGAGCTAAGAACAGGCATGAGGTTGTTGCCTATCACATAGTGTTTAAAATAGTTTCTTTATATTTCTCCTTGTGACAAAATTCATAAGCTGTGGATTGAAGATAGACATCTTTTACAGTAAACTGCTGAATTAACATCTTTATTAAAATCAGTATATAAATCATACTCATTAAGCTGGCAGACAAAATAAGAAAAAATTCAATTATAGAATCTAATAGAGCATTTTGTTGAGATTTAAGTGACTGCCATGAAAGGATAAATGAAGTATTTGTTAGATTTCCAGTAAGTGACAGTTTACTTCTATTGAAGAACTTAGGCCTGTTTTCATAAACTCATTTAATATTGTGCCATCTTCCTTTCCCAAGAAATCCTGTTAGTACATGTTTACAGTGAGCTGTTTTTCTGTTTTGATTGTCAGAACCTTGGAAAATATCAAGGTCAAATATAGAATTGCAAATTAATGCAAAAATGCATGTAATATGCTGATACATGATCTACTAAAATGTTCCTATTTTTACACTTACAATTTTTTAATTGTAAAAGAGATTAGTGAATTTAATGAGCTGAAAATGATGGCTTAGTGGTATTAGTTGGAACACTTTACTTGGGTGATACGCAGGTTTTCTCACAGAACTCTGCCAATATAATTCAGTCCAGAACTGGAAAAAAACTACCAACCAAACTAATACTTAAAAATCCTAGTCCAGTATTGGCTGGACACCATAGGAGTATTGTAGGAAAGGAAGATAATAAGTGAATAGTAGGTTAATATAGCTCATAGCACTGACTAGTGGGTATTTTGATAAGGCTGAAGTTAGAAAATACTTTTTTTTAATGGTAGATACCTGGTCTAACAAGCTCTATCCTAAGAAAAAAAACTTGAAAATTCACCATTCTGAAAAGTGTATTGGAGAAGACACTGTGTTGGTGTCTTAAACACCCACACCCACACCCCAGCTCAGTGTATTTTAAGGCATGTTTCAGTTAAGAGTGTCTTTTCTGTTGAGGTAAAGGTGTTTAAGTCCATGTCTGTGAGTTTCTCTTCTTTCCGTATTTGAAGATACAAGTTAAGTAAAATATGTAGTTAGTTGTTTGGTATCTCAGTGAGATCCTATTATGGTGTCTTTCTGTATAAAAATCGTAGATTATGGATCTTATGGTAGTACCTAACTATTTTCCGTTGTTAATTTTTAAACATAAACCCACAATATTAGTTAGAAAGTAACTTGAATTATGTTATCCTACAGTGGCAATTGTGTTGAAGGCTTAATGTCAAAGGAGATGTGTAAGTAAATGTAAACAGACACGAGCTTGGGATTGATTTAGCAAAAATTCTCTTTGGAACATACTGACTTAAATCCTTCCAGCAGTACAAAGGCTGGATCTGGGATAGCGGGAAGTGACAAAACTGCTGATCAATGTATTGCAGAACAGTGGGGGGTTAGAAGTTAAGAGGCTCGATATCAGGCTTTGAACAAAGCTGACAACATTTTGCTCCTTGTATTAGCCCCTCCTGCTCACTTTTGTACTCTGATTCCTGGAGAAGAAGAAATGTTGTGAACTGTTTGACTTGCCAAAAGAATGTCATAAATGAAAACCTACAGCTCCGGTTTAGCAATTTGCTGTGGTGATCTTAGGTTATCTTTGATTATGAGCTTTGTAAGTAAGGAAGATGAACAGCTCCACAAAAATCCAAACAGTTAATCAGTGCAGCGCTTTCATTTTCATCTCATCTTTTCATTTAAACCCTACATCCTGTTAGCCATATGTGACAGTGAAGCTGGGAGGGAGAACTGTGTGAGAGTGTCCTCGTAATGACTGTCTGAAGTACGGACTGTCCTCAGCCAGCAGAGAATGAGGCTGGGCTGTCAGTCAGGATACAATTTTAAGTTAGAGACAGGATAATTTCAGGCAAAATAGAGAACAAAATCACGTGGGCACTGGTCAGATGTCTTTTCCTGCTTCCTCCACAAATAATATGTGGTTTCAGTTTCTGGGCACACCTTGTGGTCTCATCCCTCTCCTTCCGTCCTTCCTGCTACTCCCTTCTTCCACACAGCTTTTCGTGCCATTTCAATATGGGATGCTGCACAACAGAAATAATCTTATTCTGCTGTGAACTTAAACAATTGTGTGAGAAACACCTAGTCAGTCTGTGCTTCACTGTAGCTGGAAGAATTTTATCAAAAGACCTGTCTCCTGAAAGACTGTGAGCCTCTGGTCTCTGGCATCAACCAACATAGTCCACAGAAACCCAAAGGTAATCCTTTTTGGACTGTTTCTGGTCATGGTTAAGCTGGTTAGATCTCGGGGGAAGAAGTTAGGCCCAAATTTCTGTAGTCCTGCTTCTCATGCAGGATTCAGCCTTCCTAGAAGGAGCGCTCCACTTGCATGAAAATGATATAATCTAAGTGACTGTTAAATTTTTGTGATTTTGTAATAGTATTACCTACCGTATGCCATTTGGATAATAAGTAAATATAATTAATTTTAAGTTCCTGGGGGTGATTTGAAAAGATACAGTGTGGTAGCTTAATGCTGATTATTAGTTATTGGAACACAGGTTTGAAGGGGCTGCGTATAGTACAACACTGTGTTGTGTGTGTGCATGAAGGAGCGAAGATGAGCAGGAAGGAAGAGGGAAAAAGGAAGATCAAATCTGAAATTTGACATACCACGTGAAATATCGCTGGGCCCTGTTTGGCTCCACACGTATTAACCTAATGCAGCACAAGAGGAGAAGTTTCCTTCAGCCTGGTTGCACTCATGAGCCACCGTTACTCTCTGGAGTTGCAGGGTGGGAACAGCAGAATAGGATTCCCAGAGGGGTGGAGCAGAAGAATTGGGAAGAAACTGTATCGTGATCTGTCACTACATTGATAAAAAAGGTTTGCTCCTTTCTCTCTCTTCAGTCTCCCCCTTCAGAAGGACACTAACTAGTGCTAAGGGAGGAAAGGGCAACAGAGAACAGAAATGAGAAAGGATTGATTTACCAGCTATTTAGAAACAAGTTGTACTTTCTGAACAGTGAGAGCCTCAAGCACTGCATGAACGTGGTGGTTCATGGTTTCATGGTGGGCTGCATGGTGGAATGGTTTACAGCAGATAGAGTTTTTGAATCCTCTACTTCTCCAGCTGAATGGTTCGGCACATAAGCGTTGCCATTGGTTTTGGTTGTCAGGGTCATGAAAAGCCACACATGAGCTGCATGTGAATTCTTGGATCTTGGCTACTATTTAAGTCTGGGCTATCTAAAGCTAAAGCTCAAGCCAGAGGGCTCCCATGCCATGCCCAGAGCTGTGTGGCAGTGCTTATGTGCAGTTGAAGAAAGGCTTTTGAGTGTGGAGACTTTCCCAAGCTACAATTGTGGAGGTGAGACTGAAGATAGATAAAGATTCTGGAAGGAAATAATCAGTACTGAGAGTAGTTTAAGCCTCTCTCTTTTTGATTTGCTCTGAAGTAGTATAGGAGAGCTTTCACGTTGTCACTATCCCCGCACAATAACAGAGGCATGATAACTTTTTAAAGTTCAACCATTATTTCTCAAAGGACTACAGGAGCTCCTGCAGCTCTTTGTTGATGTGCTGGTTCAGAAGGAGCTCAGTCTCTGACCAGAGCAGTAGGGCTGTGGTCTCCTGCTGACATACCCTTCCTGGCCAGGCTAAACGATGTTTAATGGCTCAGGCCAAGCAGTTTGGCATGGAGTGGGACAGTGCCTCTGGGCTGAACCCCTGGTCAAATATCTGCTGTCTCCACGCTCCAGAAGAAAGAAAATGTGAAACAAGGTATGGAACCCATACAGTACTGGCCAAGAAGAGAAGTACTTTTGTTGAAAAGAAACCACAGTGATTTGTTGTTGTGGCTGTGGAAGCTGTGAAAGGAGTATGTCCCTTCTTGACTTCCACATGCATCATTCTCATAATGCATATTCTTCCCTACCAACTTCCCTACCAACCTACCTAGGAAAATGCAGGTACCAAACCCAGTGCTTCAAGATGCATCTCTTTTGGATTCTGAAACGTAAGACATTTTTATCCAAACCACTGTCCAGATGCAGGAACTGTGCTCAGTAGTTGCTGGGGACAGGGTGGGGAAGGTGGGGCGAATTGCATTGGAAGTGCTGTTGAAGAAAAATAAGTGCTTACTGGACATTAAAGTTGAATGTCAAGCTATCTACTGGTAATTCTGTTTTCAGATGATGTCTTTTTGATGACCTGAGGCTAATAGATTTCTCTTTTCCCCCTTCTTGTTATTTCATCAGTTCAACCCCGAAATGTGAAGTATGTTTATTAGGAAGCCAATGTGGTCATTGCTTTGAAAAGATGATGCTGACAGTGTAGCTGCTTATAAAGTATTTGTGTGTTGCTTTGCTTGGAATTTGGACAAGCTAGCCCCTGAAGCAGAAAAAGCACAGCCAGCGTTGTCAAATATTATTGGTGCAATGTGCCTTTATATGTGCCTGACTGAACAGCATCAAATGGCATTTGACATGGTTCTTCCCCAAGGCCATAGCTTGCTGCATACAGCAGACTCTCAGTTAAATCATTTTTATATTTTATATTTGTACACACACATACGTGCATCGTGTTTATAATCCATCAGGCATGAATTTGTAAAATATCCCTCCACCTACTCAATTTTATCATTTCATATTAATAAGCCACTTATAAAAAATCGTGGCATCTTTCCCAAAATAGTATCCTTGAGTTAAATAAGCCTCAATGCATCTAACTATGATATACAGCAGTCAGTTACAAATATCTTTTCTGAAGTAGTAACAAAAGGCCTAAAATTAGTGATTTAGCAGCTGTTAAGTTATACAAGTGGGGTTTTTTTCTTCAATTATTTCTTGAGTGAAGACTTTCAGACCTGTAAGTCTACTTTTTTATGAAGCACTGAACACTTTCTGTTAGCTATAGTTATAAGGAAACATGAAGAGCATTTGTGGTCTCTGCCACCAATGCAAATAGAAATCCAGCTCCATTATGTAACTTGTTCTACACAGAAATCATGGAGAAATGCCACAGTGTATTTAAGTAACATTATTTTTTAACAAGTCGATGCTTTAACTGCATTTTTTAAAATGCCACTTTCCTTTCTTGTTAGGATTCTTCTGTGGAATATTCGTTTTGCAATTTGTAAAAATACTGTATCAGAGGCATAATAACTTTGATGCCCTAGATGTGCAAATTTAAAATTAAATAGATGTTTGCTTCTCATTTTTTACTTTTTGTACAAGTCTCCTTCTATCCAAATAAATGATGTAAAGAATAGATGTCAGCAGTGAGGGCAGACATGTGGTATAGGTGTCAAGAATTCACCATGTATTTCTATTTTAGCTGAATTTTTACTAATCTAGACCAAAAAATACTGGCATCTTTTCTGCATGCTGTTTTTATTTTTCTGTTCACTTTAGACTGAGATGAAAAACACCAGCCAATCCATATTGAAACATTTGTGTTTCATTGATTGCTGCCTGCAGGGACTATCCTGGTAATGTCTGTGTAACAACTTGGGGGTGAAAATGATCTCTCTGTCTAGTCTTGTGTGGGATAACTCCCTATGGAGAAAGACAAAATGGTCAAAGCCTCGCTGCTACTTTGCCCTAGACTTATCTTTTCAGTAAGATTTTGTTCACCATACCTCCTGCTTGTTGCTGGCAGCAAACATGGGTTTTTTAGCCCTGGCTTATGAAATTATGGTTTTATTAAAGCCTATGCAGTATGTTGTTAACTTGGTAAGAAAAATCTCTGCATTAACTTTTAACTCAGATAATAGCCTAGCCTGTTTTGTTTTAATTCTTCCAAAATCAAATTCCAAGGAAAGAAATGTGTAATGGACTTTTTTACAAGCTAGAAATTAAGTTTAGTGGGGACATCGTGTCAGACTATTTAGGATTTATCATCTTGGCACCTGTTAGCTCAACTGAATTACAAGTTGGTAATAAGTGCACTATTAGTATATAATACGTTGCCAATTTAATGATTTGTATTTTAAAGTAGTTTCAAGAACACCACTGCTACTTGAGCTTCCCTCCTAATTTAGGCAAAATAATTCATAGTTTCAGTGTTCCTTTTCTTCCCTTGAAGAGTGAAAGAGGGTAGAGGAAGGGAAGAGGAGGAAAGGGGAGAGAGTGTATGGCAGAGAAACTATTCATCTGCTGTTGTCAAATGCAGAGAATAAACCAGCTGGATCAGAAGCAAGAGGAGAAACCTATAATCTTTTCCAGTTATAGCAATATTGGAACATTAGTTCTAGAATTAGTTAAAAATATTTCAGACACAGACTTAGTGCTCTCTTGAAAACATTGAATATCCTGGTAAGTATTGAAACAGAAGTAATTATTCTGTAGTTTGAACTTACTGTGGTTCAATACTGTTTAAAAGGAGCACATACAAACCGTGCCACTGCTCAGGTTTTATATACAGTGTTTGCCTAAACAAGGAACAGTGCGTTATCCCTTCCAGAAGATATCAGAATTTTCAGGCAATCTTTATTCTAAGGATGATGGCTGTTTTCAACTTCTATTTTAACAAAAAATCATGCTTTCTAAATACATCCTTTTAATGGAAGTACTTTTTCTTTCATAGGTGATACATGTTCTATTTTCATAATTTAACCTTTCTCACTTCTAAAATTGACTGATTAACACTGAATTCAAGCATCCAAATTCTACTTCTTTTCTTTGGGCTTACAAAATAATAAGTATGTTTCCATTGGACATATTCTGTTACTGGTTTTGTGAGTGGGCACTTATGCATGAGATTTGACATAAATTTGTATAAACTACCATTGTTTCATTATTCCTATGAAACTGTATTTTCAAAAAAGAATGGCATAATTTTATATCTTTTAAATTTCTCTCCCTACTCCATTCCTCCCTCCCTCTGCCTGCCTTCAGACCATTAAGGCTGGGCCTTTACCAAGAGATGACTTCATTCTCTTTTTCTTCTAATCACTTAAGGTTTAGGCGTGCTTGCCAAGATGTTCAGAAAACATAGTGATTTGTGAGTGTCTCACTTCTGAGGATTTAAAGGAGCATGATTGTCAGGGCACACTAAACATCAGTTCTATAAAACATAACTCCTTAACATGGGCTAAATGGTGCCAACAGTCATCAGCTGAGAAAGTCGTGGATCTAGCACGTTTGTTATCATCCAGGCGGAGAACTACAGGTTGTCAGTGGTGGCTTCTTAATGATTTTGTAATTCTGTTGAGTTTTTCTGTTCTTTTCTGAGCTAATGTGCATTTTCCTAAGATGGATCTGAGTTAAGAAAAACAAGACTTTTCATGATCTCAAAATTGATGGCTTGCCACATATGATTTCAGAGTATGTGAGCAGCACACTAAACAAGATATTGTGGAGAACAGTTTTGAATTGGTCCACTATATTAGTATTGATTTTTTTTTTTTGTCCTTTCAAGCTTCCCTGATATAAACATGGAAATAACTGCATGAACAACAAACCAGAAGCCACTGTCTGTGTAAGTGCACTACTTAGCAGTGGTCTGCTTATGTTCAACACTCGTCTGATATCAAGACAGCAATAAGATTAAATCAGGGTTAGTATTCAGTCCAGTTCAAAGCATAGTCTTCAGCAAATTCCATTGATTTCAGGCTGTCAAATATAACCAGGGTATTGAAAATTGCTTGCTTTAACAGGGTAAACATTTTTTTCTTTCATTTCATGAAAACAGTTTACTCTAGACAACATGGAATGGGAATTTTCTACTGCTTCATTCAAATATTGCCTCCCATCCAAATCCTCGAATGTGCATTAAATTGAAAATTGAAAATAATTTGCAAAAAACCCAACATCATTGCAGATGTGCTATTTTGAGAATAAAAAAATATATGGAGTTAATAGGTTTTTTCTTCTATAGGAACAAAAGCTCAAAGTGTGTGATTTTCAGGTCTGGAAACTCCTTTTAGGTTTGCCCTTTTAAGTGCAGGGAAATCTTAAGTAATCACTCACCCAAGAATGCATTTTTGGGGAATACAAATGTTATATTTATTACAGTAAATAATTTCCTGTGTCTGAACAGTGTTTGGAGTGACATTTTTTTCTAATTTAATTTGTCATCAAATTTGCTATGATTCTAGAATAACTCTTATGAAATACATTAGAGAAATACATTAGAAATGTAGAAATACATTAGAGAGGAATGAACTTTTATGATTAAATTTTGGGTTTATTTTAATAACTCAGACCAAACAAAATTGGGTAAAGTAAACATCATTCTTTTTATATCACCACTGAATTAATGTTAGTATTTGTGAAATTGTAAAATGCATAATTCTTCTCCATTACATCTGAATATTGCAAATTTTTTCCATCTCTACACGGATCAACCGAGCTTAAACTTCCCTTTTATACATTGCTCTGAAATAAAAGGTAAAAATACAAGAATGTAACTACATGAAATAGTCTCATGGCAATTATTTATTGTTTGCTGCTATTGAAACACATGTATGAGTGTGGGAAGAGTGTAAAAATCAGTCAATAAGGACATGCAATTCTTTTTGGAAGGAAGTTAAAATACCTTGTTCTTTCTTTTCTGGGCTGACTGGACTGAGTTTCCTGCAGTTGCATTGCTTCAAGGTCTGTGAACGTGGACAGCTGGAGGACTTACAGGACTTCAGTAGCATTTCACATGTTCATTGGGGCACCTTCATATTCATCAAGGTGTTTTATCCCTAAAAAGCGTGCATCAGAGGGTTGAATATCAATTAGTGTCAGAGATCTGAGCGTGCATCTATATATTTTGTAAATCATATTAATATTTGTAAATCTTAAAACCAAAAAGATCACTGTAACTAAATAAGATTAGCTGGCTTATAAGGCCTTCACTTGTTTGAAGCTGATTGTTTGACCATGACTTAGAAAGTGCTCTGAGACAAAACAGACTGCCTAGTGATCTCCTTTCAAACAATTACATTTATTTTCTCTAGTGATTCACAGATGTTGCCATCACTCTTGTTTTTCAGTTCCTAATCCTCTTCATGTGTTTTGGGATTGTACTGGGTGACTGCAAGGGCCAATGAAACATCTTTGTGACAGGAGATTCTTCTGGGCTAAGTGGATCCAGAATGCTATGTTCTGGAAGCAAATCTGGTTTGTTGCCTGCCTCATAATCACCACTGCATGCAGTAATGGACTAAACAAGGGAACCAGGATTGACAACAGTAAGAATAGATGACAAGAGAAAGGGTTAAAGGCAGTCAGAGCTTGTAGAGCTAATTCTGTTGGGTTTGGAAATCTTTTGTACTGTACCTTGTGCTTCTTGTGTGAGGATTAGACTTAGAAGTTTCTTGGGGAAAAAATGAGCAGCCTGAAGGGAAAATAGCCCCACAGAATATTGAAATTTTACTGTACGGACAGTAGGTGGATTTGTAAAGAGACTAAGAGCAATTTGACTCATAAAATCCTCTATCAATTAATCATTTAAAAATATTTAAATCCTGATACATGCATAAATACTAAATTGCAGCATCTTATCCAAATTGTTAATTTAGCAACTTTTCTTAGGTTAAGCCTGGTTTTGATGAACTGATTTAATAAGTCAGTACGTATGTTAATTGCAGTATTAATCAGGTATCCCATTCAAATTTAAAATAAATATTTCCTTTTCTTTTCTTCAGACTTAAAAATCAAGTATTAACGCAGCTGTCCATATAGTTATTATAGAAAAACTAGATACTAACTAATAAAGGATCTGGGGTGTGCATATTAAAGTATGAGGCACTCTTTAATTGAATTGGACTATATGAAACTTCTTTGATTTAAATTGCTCAGGATAGATTTTTTTGGTACTTTTATTTTGTGATGCTAATGTATACCATAAAAAATTACTTACAATAAATTGTAGTTAAACAGTATAGAAGAGAGTGATGAAAGAATGTTGAAGTATTTCTGATGGAAGAAAATATCTAACATTCAATAGGACACAAAAGCGAAGTTGCTAAAAAATGATGTCTGAATGAATCCATAGCCATTTTAAGCACATGATGATATTCACCGCTATTACTTTTGTAAATTATATTCCATTTCACAATAGGAGGAAGGTGGAGGTCTAAGGCTGCAACTTTATGATTTCAAAGGAAAGTTATGTTAGTTTAAGTCCAAAAGTTGATCTGCCCTGTGTATTTTCAGGGAGTTCAGATGAATTATGTTATACCAAAATTATAGTTCTGAAGGAATTGAGTTAATCGGAGCCAGGTAGAGCCGCTCCTCTGTCCTCCACCCCTCATTATTCAAGGGCAATAGCTGGACCTTCATGACTTTCTACCGTTAGACTTGAACAAGATACTAGGTACAGTGGAAAATGTGCTTTCTAATAAACTGCTGTAATCCGCAATACTGTGGCACTCTTCCTGTAACTGATGTTGAGAGTGCTCTGTGTGCATCTTTCAGTTGGCAAAGTCCATTTGGAAGGGGGACCTTTCTCTGTTTGTCTTTGTGCTTTCCTTTTGCAGTGAGTTATAGATGAGCATGATACTGAGTTCTCATTAAATATGATGCTCCTTTATTTACTTGGAACCCCCACTACAAAAAGGTGAAAGTTACACGCATTGAGCTACTTTTTGAAGTTTGCACTTTGGTGGGTTGGTAACTAAATAACAGTTCACCTGGTGGGAGACTGATTGCCTGTCAAGGCCAATCAGGAGTCACTGTCAGAGAAAATACTTATTCCAGCAAAGTATTCCTTGTGTAGACATGGTCAAGTAATCACAAAGACCCTCTGAGATGAAAACAGCCGCTATGCAGGCTACTGTAGTTGTTAGCAGCTACCTTTTAAGGGACAGGCATGGAGAGACTTTTGCTATGACTCATCTACTGTTCTGGGACTGCCTTACTCAAAGGCTGATGGTAGACCTTCCTCTTATTCTTGGTCTTACACAGCTGAAGGCAGGGCAAAAAACACGTTTTTAAATCAAGTTTGCCAATAAGATAATGGTGACAGTTGTAATGAATTAATTATCAGAAGGAGGAGGTAAACATCTGTCTTCATGGTAAGCAAAGCAGACAGGTCATGGACAGAGTAAACATGGAAGGAAGTCACTGCTGGCAGTTCTCTTCAATCAGCATTAAGCAAAAGGTCACCTTTGAGTGGAGAACATTTGTATTTTGGATCTCCAACCAAGGCTCCAAGTCAGTGGCCTGGCATTTCATACTTGTATTACTACAGGGTCACAGGAATATCAAGCTCTCTCCTTTGTTCCATATGAATAGGTAAGTTTTCTCCTGAATGAAAAGCATTTCACCAATATCTTCGTTCTTTGCTGAAACTTCAAGTAAAAGCTGATTTAGGGTTCTTATGATGATGCTGTGCTTTCTTTTTGTTCTGAGCCTGTTGTAAAACCAACATAAATGGCTTTTAGCAGAAATTCAGTAGCTGGGCTGAATTTTACCTCTGCTAGTGCTTAATGGAATTTGCTTACTATCACTATTGTGATAGTAAGCAAAGCACTCGTCATAGATCAAGAGCCAACTTGTTCAAACACTATAGAATCTTGAAGGGAGAAATCTGAAGGAATTTGGTGCTGAAGTACATGTTACAGACAAACGCTATTTTGAGTCTTGCAGGTGGATGAAGAGAGACAATGAACTGATTCCTCTGTGATGGTTCCTAGATCATAGGTAGCACCATGAAAGGGAGGATGACTTCAGTTCTGCCAAGTTGCTGCAAAGCTTTGTAAAGTCATGGGCAGGTAAAAAGGTAAAATGGACATTCTATGGATCAAGCCTGGCTTGCTGGCACTTTCGGCAGCTGGCACTACAGTGCTAACATGGATTTGTAATGTCATGATCTAGACCCATACAAATAACATGTCACAGGATTT
Source organism: Phalacrocorax aristotelis (assembly GCF_949628215.1). Classification (NCBI taxonomy): domain Eukaryota; kingdom Metazoa; phylum Chordata; class Aves; order Suliformes; family Phalacrocoracidae; genus Phalacrocorax; species Phalacrocorax aristotelis. The sequence goes on along the minus strand of NC_134276.1, from coordinate 175,192,696 downwards.
GGTTCCTTTGTTGCCAGTCTGTCTTTAAGGTCTTTGTCATTTATTGTTAATTTAGGACGCAGATAACCGATCAAATCTTAGTTACAGTTTCTTTTACAGGGTTGCTGCCATGCGTGAAAGTTACAGTTATATATGATTACTGAAATCCACCTTTTTGTATTAAAAGAGAAGCAAGTACCAGAAAGCCACAGGATTCTATTGCCTTTAGCAATTATTTGTTTGAATTGTTCAGGTGGAAAATTACCTAGATACTTCATGGTCATTTTTGCACATTATGGCAGCCTAAAGGTGAAGGTGTGAGGTGGAACATCTTAGACTTTGTCACTGTTCCAATGCTTGTTTGCTGTGGAAGACAGTTTCTTTCTCGGTGAGAAGAGAGATGAAGTGGAAAAATCCATAAAGTATTCTCTATGGCAACGTGAACTCTCATCACAGGGTGGTGGTGGTAGCTAACCATTTCTGAGTGTATAGACACTACTCTGCACATACTGTTAGAATGTGAGAGAGGAATAATGCAGTGGATTCAAAAACCTTTTTCCCAAATTAGTTATTTTCCTCTGGCTTCTGTATTAGTTTCAGAACTATTTGCATAATGTGTTTTTTTGTCTGCCTTGATTAATAAAAATTAGGATGTAAGCATTAACTTTAAATTACTTTTGTGGTAAGAGTAAAATCTGGTTTGTCAGAGAGTAAATTACAAGAACCATATAAAGAATGGAAATAGAGTTGGGAAAAATGTAAACGGGAGACAATCAACTTGGACTGGAAGAAAGATAACTCTTGTGAAAAGTGAATGAGATGCTTCACATTAGGTCAGTCTAGTTTAACTTGAACCTTGTGTCAAAATTGAACCAGCTTTCACCCACTGTAATAGAAGTTGACTGTTCTGAGCTGGAGAAACATTTTTGGTTACATGGATAGAAAACCGTTTGTGAAAAACATTATATAGACATTTAGAATATCAGCCTGTTCCTTACTCCAATTCTGTTATGTAATTTAGTACATAACAACCTCAGCTGATGACAACTGAAATTATGTGTCTATTATCTGCAAAACAATTTCACTATAAACAGTATTAATACAAGCTTCTGCTGATTGCCATTGCAATATACTTCATCTTTGCTCTTTAGGTTCAGCTCTTGATGTGAAAATAGGTCAGTTTTTGTTCTCTGCTATCTATCAGCATGTGTGTCAATCAAGCAGGTGATGAACATACGCCCATTAGGGGTTATATTTAAGATCATCAACTCATTTTATGTAGGCTGCTAAACAGATGGTTTATCTTGGCTCCCAGAAATATTATCTGGATTTGAACCATTGATACAAGTGTGAAAGAATCTGTTTATATTTCCCAATCTCCTCAGTCTAGCTTCCATCTATTAAAATTTTAAAGGCACAGATTTTATTCTGTATGAACAAAGCATATGTAAAATCACTGTCCTGGATTAATAAGTAATTAGTGGAATTTCCTTCAATTAAAACTGAATACACAAGCCTGCAGCCTTGCATATTGAGTACATTCTTTAAACCAAAGTAGGAACCAGTATAACTTGAGACAGAGCTGTGATATAAAATTTTCCAGCATATATTAGTCTGATAAATTTTTTATGTGATTTGCTTTTTATGCCTTTCTTTCCTGATGGTTCTTTTTCAGCTTTTCTAGGTTGTGTTTTCCACTGGATTTTATTAAGTTTCTCAACCATTTGGCAAATAAGTAAATAGCGTTACACTCAGAACAGAAGTATGCTGCCTAAATTATTTCTGGTAATGCAAATAGAATGTCTAAGTCATCTTATGGATTTTGCTGTGAATGAGAAACCTCTTCTTACGATTATGAATACTCCTACTATCCAATCACAGATTTAAGTTACATACTGTGGTCTACAATTTTTGTCTCCTGATTTTATTTTTTGCCTCTCTTTCCACTAGCAATGCAGTACTCTTGAATAGTATTACTACTGTTTGATTTGCTGTACCTCTTAAAAGCCATAGTCAGGATCAACATGCTTAGTTAGTCTATGCTGCTGGAGGCAGTGTAATACAAAGACACCTAACTGAGTTATTAACGGTACCTGGAGTGGTCTATCAAGAGAAGCATAGGTCTAATTTCTGTAGTTATTTATTCCCCTTAGCTTGATACAGGCATGCTATCAATACAAGACGATTCCTGTGAGACAACCTTATGTTTTACTGTTATGTCCATTACACATACATGAATGCAAAAGTGTTTCTAAGTTGTATGTCCTACATATATTTATTTCATTGTACATTTATAGTAATATAATACAGCATCTTGACTGTTTATGTAAGATTTACTCTATCTAAACATCAGCCCTGAATATCAGAAATTCTCAAGCATTCAAAGTAGTAGAGGCTACTGTTACTGCCATTCTAATGGAAATCAAATCTTCTGGTGGAAAGTACTTAGTAATGACCACAAAATCATTATGGAAGCATGAATATATTTGGAACTGTGGGAAAGAGAAATTCAGTTAAAATGCATACTCCTAACATTAGCACTTATTTAGACAGCCCTTCTTTGTGAAAAGTATTGGTACTATGTTGGAGTCAAAATGATAAGTATACAAATTAGGGATGGATCACAGAATCACAAAACGGTAGGGGTTGGAAGGGACCTCTGGAGATCATCTTGTCCAAGCCCCCTGCTTGAGCAGGCACATCCAGAGCAGGGGGCACAGGACCGTGGCCAGGCGGGTTTTGAATGTCTCCAGGGAAGGAGACTCCACAGCCTCCCTGGGAAGCCTGTTCCACTGCTCTGGCACCCTCCCAGTAAATAAGTTTTTCCTCATCTTTAAGTGGAACTTCCTGTGTTCCAGCTTGTGCCCATTGCCCCTTGTCCTGTCATTGGACACTACTGAAAACAGTCCAGTCAAATCCTCTTGACACCCATTCTTCAGATATTTATAAGTATTGATGAGATCCCCCTGCAGTCTTCTCTTCTCCAGGCTGAACAAACCCAGCTCTCTCAGCCTTTTGTCATAAGGGAGGTGCTCGAGTCTCCTGATCATCTTGGTAGCTCTCTACTGGACTTGTTCAAGCAGTTCCCTTTCCTTCTTAAACCGGGGTGCCCAAAACTGGACACAGTACTCCAACTGTGGTCTCACTAGGGCATCTCTCTAGGGATACATGACTATACTCAGAATTAAATCTGCAGAGTGTTCTAGATTGATTCTGGCAAGCAAAGAAGATGAATTTTCTCTGTTGATAGGCTAGTGTTTGGGAAACTCACAAAAAAGAGCACTTGCATGTGGAGCAAGTAAAAAAAATACAATCCTAAAATTACATTTATGTGGGGTTTTGTTTGTTTCTTTACTGAAATATACGTTTGGTGTTTAAAAAGTTTCCTCTGAATCTAGAATTTGGTGGGTTTTTGTTTTTCTTAGATAAATGAGGTTTAAATATTAAAAAACCCCCTACCCATTTCTCCAGATATTATATTCAATTAGCCTTACTTTTGCAATAAGGACTTTAGTCAACACAGGAGAGAAAGATAAAAGTGTTTCGCAGTCACAGGTAAATGGAGAAGACAGTATTTCTTACCAAATACAGAGAACCTTATAACGGTCATTGCTTACAGAAACCAAACTCTGTGTTTTGTTATGAACCTCTCAGTATTCAGAGTGAGAAAGTTTTTAAAGCCTCACCTCCTGGAATTAAATTGTTTACGTGAGAATCACTTCTCTCTTGAAGACAATTTTCTAGTTCTTTCTGGGGGGGGGGAAAAGGAACCAAAACTGCTAGTCTGTTATTTACATCTCAAAAACCTTGTGTTTAGAAAGTGATCACATAGTTACACCTTTTTAAAAAAATTTTCAAAAAATTTCAGTATTCCAGTCTCATGATTTTGGGGTTCCTTAAAGGTAACTTCTGAATACATGCAGATAATAGTACAAAGTAGTTTTTCTTTTCTTCATGAGTATTTCAGCATTCACAGTATAAGTAGAAATCAGGAGAGCACTCAAACTATTTGTTAAAGCATATCCTCATAAGATGCTTCTGCAGTGACAGGGTTTCCTAATATATGTTTTGTATTTTATTAGTTAAGCAGTTTACCCAAGGCAGACATGACCACGCTGTGTATTCATCATAGTAGTGCTCCTCGCTATGGAATAGCAATCAGATGCAGTACTTTTACCATAGTAAGCAAGCCATATCTAGTTCTGGAGGATATGTATCTATAAAGAAGGATTCAGTAGCTGAACCATTTTTTTGTTTACTTGGATGTTGACTTAGTGGATTGGGAGACTGTTAGTGCTGGGATGAAAATATCCAGATCTTCATTGATGTGTGGTGATAGGATGTGAATCTATCACTACGAAGCTTTTCCACACTAAGTCGTGGTTGACTAGTGATACTTTACCCTTCACAGCTCTGAGGGATCTCTTTAATTTTCTTGTCACAAACTAAAACTATAAACTCTTTTGCTTAGGTGGAGTCCCCATTTCTCACTGGAAAGGAAGTTTTGCTTTAAAATCCTGAAATCATTCTCTTCTTACTTTTCCTTTCTTTCTTTGGTCAGAATGCAGGAAGATATGAAAACAAAAACGTAGAGGGATCAGCAGTCTTAACATTCAGGCCTATCACCCTTCAGTTTGGGTTCAATAGAAAACGGTTTTAATCCAAACTAGAGCTCACTGTCCCTACAGAAGCAACAGGCTGACACTTCATGAGGGTTCAAAGTTGTGGACTTCGAGGCAGACGTTTTTCAATACATGGGATGCATATATGACTTTGCCACCCATAGTTTCTTTCATAGTGAGTGAAGTAGGCACTTCAGTGGCATGTCTGCTTTCGATATCTACTTTAAGAAGATAAAACTATGCCCTAGAACTCCATGGGTTGGACCAATATAGTCAATACCAACTCTATAGTCCCTTTTCTGTGAAGATCCCCTCAAATGGCTAGGTCAGGTGAAATGTATTGTTGACATCTGTGGGGAAGATAGGGACTTGCAGATTGAATTAATCACCTTTTCATAGGTGTAATTCTTACTTACAATGAGAGGAATTGTGCTCTAGGTGCTACTAAATATATTGATTACGCTTCTGTTAGTCACAGTGCTGACTAGTTCAGCTGTAGAAGTCTATATGGTAGGCATCTAAAATTAAGAAAGATGAACTGTTGGCTCTTCTGTTGTATACTTAAGTCCTTCTGACTTCTTTGAAAATATTTATTTACTGCAAGGCTTTTTAAGAATAGCATTTAATTTATTTGTCTTCATCCAGTACAAATTTCTGTGGCTATTGTAGTCACTGACAGTTCCGAATTCTGGGTATAGTCCTTGTGTTTATGTATATTGCTGTAAGTCCATAGTCCTAACTCACTTATAGCCAAGTTTACTTTGTCCTTGGCTTGTCTTGATGCTGCTTCAGTAATATATGCTGTCACGCTATGTCCAGCACTGACTTGCTTTTAAAATCTTGCTTCTATCATACCAGAAGTAGATATGCTTTGGAAATGGGCAAGTGTCAGGAAGATTATGGTAAAATAAATTGTCCTGTTCTTTAGCATATTCGGAGCATATGTCTTCTCTTTGTCTTCAGCAAAGATGGGAAAAAGTTCTTTTCTTTCTTTTGTTCCAAAGTATAAAGCATTGATTCTCTTTAGTTACCGCCAGAAAACTTGTTTCTTATGGTGATCACCTCCTTTCTTTTCTCCACATCTGCCTCTACTTTTCTCATTTTTCTCTTTCCTTTCCCAGGAGAATTCTACAGTTTAAGGGCTTTGGGCCACAGATGTTCAATTGTTACTTTTGACACTCTAGGCAAACTAACTTTGGCCTTTTAGGCTAGACCCAGCTACTCAGTTTTTGCTGTGAGCTATCCTAAGGTTCACATTAGTGAGACACAATTTTTGTCTCAGGATGGAAGGAAGTGGGAGCTGCTGCCTCCCTAGTTAACTTAGAATTTAAAAGGTGACATGTTAAGGTGCTAATGAGTTTTGAGTGTCAGTGTAGCTGTATCACTTGTCAGAGTGGTAAATGAAAGAATATGCTGCTGCCTCCTGAGTAGTACAAGTAACTGAGCTCACCTCCAAATTGAACATTACAGGTTGTCTTTGTTTTAAATTTATCTATATGTCACTCAATATTGTTAAGCACACTTGATTCTTCAAGATGCTACAAGAAGCAGGTACTGCTTGTGTCAATAATTGTATAGTACTGACAATTGTAGTTGAGGGTGTCTTTAAGCTCTCTATCTTTTTAAGAAATGCATTGTGTTTGGTAATCTAGTTCATTCCCATAAAAGACATGAACTAGACTTGAGAGTCTTTCCATTAATGAGCTTTCTAGTGTGTACAGAATAGCTATTAAGATGAAAAATCTGAAACATAGTGAGGTTAAATTAGATTTGTTACTACTCACAACTGAACTCCTTTACGGTAGCTGGAGTGAGCTTCTAAAGCAGATAAAAAAACAGAGCATGAGGCATACAGCAATTTTTCATTGTTATTACAGGTGACGTATCTAAACCAGCAGTATGCAGGCATGGGAAGGGCATATAAATTAGACCAAAAGAATTTCTTCAGATTTTTTCAAAAGCATCAACAGAAGTAAGAAAAGGAATGAGCTTGAGTGGGATGCGTGAATGAACATCTTCATCATCTTTACCTGGCTATCTTTCAATGCCAAAAGAAAAAAAAGTACTGGAGAGAAAAGTAGTTTTGGACCTTTGTTCTGCAGTAAGTCAAAAAAACAAATATGACATTCAAGGAAAATCTGTACTAATTTGCCTTAGTTCCTAATATCATGTGCATAATACAGTCATTTTTCATTTTGAAAAGAATGAGATTACTAACGACCTATTCAAGGAGAACATTTTTCATAGCAGGCTCGATCTTTCTATTCCAGGGGTATTACTAAAACTGTGAATTTCCTGCCACCTTAAGTTTCAGTAATCTTAGATCAGAAGTAAAGTTTGTTGGGTGCTAAGAACTACTACTTTCTGCCGTTGCAAGATAGACTCACTTGGCATCTTTTGGGATAATGTTTGACCATTGCAGTAGAGGACTACCGACGGAACTGGGCAATGGCTAATTTAGGTACCGTCAGTGCTGTTTCACTCTTTCCTTAACCTACCTAATTGTAACTGAAATGAGGCTTCTGTGGCACAAGCACCTCTACAGTACTTGATACAAATGTGTAATTAGAGCACAAATAGGTTTCAGGAAACTAGACAATGGCTTTTTGTAGAGTAAATGAAGAAAAGGATTTTTCTCCACCTTATTGTTAACTTGCATTACATCAGGCACTCATCTTCATGTACTGAACTGGTACAGCAGTGACATTTTCAAAGACTCTTCCGTCCTAATTGCCTTTTCTCTGTCCTGCAAGAGGTTATAAAGAAAACTATCATATATAGTTTTTACTGTATACTTTTTTTCCAGAACATATTCTTAGTATATATGGAGGCAATCCCCCTAACCTTGCTGGTTAGCCTACTGCTAGTTTCTGAAAAGATTTTACTTTTCAGTACATCAGACCTAGGCAAGGAAGAAATTTTGTCCAAGAAAGTAGGGAAGTGCTACCATTTCAAGTGTGAAACTGGAAACAGTTTCTCACAGGCTTGAAACCATTCTCTTAATTTCTTCAGTATTGTCCTTTCCCCCTTTTCTCAAATGCAAGTGTTTTCCCAAACAAAAGGGGAAATATCTGTCTTTGTTCAGCCACTGTCATGGTAGTACTTGAAAATGATAGTGCTTGGATTGTAACTACTCATAAAGGGCAGAATGATAAATTTGTCACAGGTGAACATGAAAGTTTCACAATAATAGTAGTAGGGTGAGAAATGAGAGACCCTGCCTCAGGTAGCGTGCCCCACGGTGTCACAGGGCAGCCGCAGCTGCTGGCCATCACTGCCGCTGCCTCACAGGGCACTCCTGGACCTGGCACACAGATGTCGGTCTGCGGTTCTCAATCGTCTTCAGCACCCTCCACCCACGCACCTGGTGTTGTCACGGTGTACTGTGCGGGTGAGGCCGTGCCAGTGGTGGAAAAGCTCTTGCTTAAGTGAAATATTTGTTTTATTAACTAATATTAATTAAACCATGGTATCTATGAGTAGTAAAGCAATAATACTGAAACTACACCTAAACAACAACAATTACAAATAACACTTATAACACACACAAACACATGCCCCTAGCTCACTCACAGCCTGCTAAAGTTGCACGTTACCTGTAGCCCCCACCCCAGCTACACCAGGGAAGTCATGGACCATGCATCTGTCTCAACAGGTGAGGCCCCGTGCTTTTTCCTGTGAAGACATGCCTCCACACAGTTGTCATGCCTACAGGAGGCTGTTACTTTGGGGTCTTCAGATGATCTTCCTCAAATACCTCATGGTCTCATGAACATACTACTTGCTTTACCATGCTGTGTTTATAACACCAGCCTCCTGGTCTAAGCGTGTCATGGTTTGCTGAATCAAATATCCAGTATATATGTTATGCTGATCAAATGCTGATTATAAGCCAATCAAATATCCCTTTCATCTCCTGATGCCAGTTTCTTCCTCATGTGAATTCTGAGTAGTGATCTCCAGGCAGAGTTCACTTCTTCCTGTTATTCTCTAGTCTCTGCTACCATCAGTCTCGAGGAAAACATGACTTACTTCCTCCTGCCAGCTGCAAACCACGTCAGTCTTAGTTCTTCCTTCTTATAACTCAGCGCAGCTAAGGTGAGTGTACTTGCCTCTGTGCGGACCCTTCCACACACAGCTCTGGATGAGCTTGTCAGGGGATGCCTATGCCCCAGGATTCAGAGGGTGGAACATTAGGAGTGAAGCAAGGGATGCATTTATTGAACATGCAGTCTTACTGCTTTTGCCAAAAGGATGGGAAGCTGAGAAGGTGGAAGAAATGGTTTGAAAATGGGTTTCTTGCCACCTTACAGCCTAATGATGGTGGAAGAGGCTCAGCAATTAACCTTACTGGGAGAATTCCAATCCATCAGTCAGTTTTTAGCATTAACCTTATATCTCAGGTACTCAGAAGACAGTATAGGCTCAGAGAAGAATTAGCCAGTTTCTGTGAAGTTCTGCAACTTGGAATCAGCATGGCGATTACGTCTTGTTCCGACTTTTTCTATGAATACAACTTGTTTGAAAAAGTAATCCATCAATCCATTTAATTCCATAGTTGTAGCATGAAATTATAGTCCTCACATTCTCACCTACTGTTTCATCAACACAAATGTAAAACAGCCTGAGAAGATTAAATATCATACTGCTAAGGGGCTACAGCTTCCTAAGAAGAATGAAATACAAAACTTGGCAGTTGCATCAGTTTTGCTGGAGAGAAGAACCTTTAAACTTGCACTGAAATGCATTATAAGCAGCTTTTTTCCCTGCCAAATGCTTGCAGCATAGTGGCAGATTGGCTGTTGATTTACAAAATATTTTTACCCAGTTTATTTTAAAATAGAACCAAAATTCTTTTCCTGTTGAGTGGCACTAAAGCAATATTACATCATGTAAGCAATTAAAAATAATTGCAAAGGCTTGAAAGCTAAATGCTAACATGTACAGGCCAAATTCTAAAGTTTTTACTTCACTTTCCTTAGACAAAATTCCTACTTGTTTTGAAGCAGTTTTCACCTTGGATTTCCTGATGTAAAGCGCGCACACTTAAAACAGATAATTATGCTTTGTCTGCCAAATCTGCATCTTTCATTGCATGTGCCCCATGCACACATATTTTTATGTATAAAATAACCAAGTGTGAGCATACAGTGTTGATGTGTGACTCTGTATTTTGTATTCTCAATTTACCTTGCCTGGATGCAGTGTCAATTCACCTCAAAAATTCTCACCCAATATGATTAAGTTCTTTTATGAGCAGTATTAGTTACTGATGTGTATTTCTCATAGATCTGAAACTTACTTTGTCAGTGCAATATGTTGCAAGAATGTTCTGTCCCTTCTCCAACAGCATCACTTTCTAGAATATTCATACATCCTTGCAATGCTTTTGCAACATATTTTCAGCCCTTTTTTTCCCATAGGTTACCTTCAGTTGCACCTCACCACACTTCTGGAGCTCACTGACATCAGAACATGGATGGGATCAGATAGCAGCATTGGCTTGACATATTTTAATATATGAAGCGTGAAGGTGAAAACTGCAGTCAGCAGTGCCAGTCAGATGGATTAATACTGTTGCTGAAACTGGGAAAAAATTACTAGGGCAGGATAAACTGATCATTTGCAGTAGATTTTTTAAAATCCTTGCGCTCTTGCATTTTAATTCTAATGATTGGAGAACTAGGGACTGGGATTCATTTTATCCAGTTGTAGATACCTATAAGTTGGGTGTGTAAGTTTACGGTACAGACCTGAGCTGGTTTTATAGCCAGTGGAAGGGCAATTAATTGTATTTTATTTCAACCTCTATTATAGGATGAGATGACTCAGCTTCTAAGGGAGCTGTTTCTCACCATTGACTATGAAGGTACATAGTGTCTGTCAGTTAAATTAGGGCAGATGAACTTGCCATGCAGCTTGCTGTGTCCACCTTCTGGAAATAAAATTCATATCTGAAACTCAAAATGCTTACGGGAAATGCACAATAAGTTCACAGAATTGGAAACAACAAATGTTTTGGTGTTGTGTGTGCATTGGTAGTGAATCAAAACTTCAGGACAATACTTAAAGATTTTAATTTTTATGATATCTGTTTTTCCCCAATTAACAGTGTATGGTTTATGTGTCAGAAAAAAAGAAAGATAAGATACTTCAGTTAAGCAGATGGTTCAATGAATAGGTCATACATGCTTTTGCCCCATGGATGTATGGTATTCTGAAAAAAGATATGGGAAAATATCTGAGAAGTGTAAAATGATTTTGCTTGTTGCTGACATGTGACGCCCTCACCTAGTGTAAACATCAACTACTTCTCTTTTTTTGCCAAACCAAGTGGAGGTGTTACTTCAAGAAAATAAGTCTTAGAAGCAAAAATCCTTAAATATTTGATCAGATGTTTTAATATTTAGATCACAGTGATCAATTTCTTAAAAAACTGGTGCCCAATGATTTCTTAAAATCATATCCATTAAATGTGTTCTCTTGTGGAAATTTCACATAAGGACGATTAAAATTACCTTTAAAAATGTTACCGTGCAGATTTTGGTATCAACAAGAAGACTGGCTCCACATTATGTGCAACATAACCTTAGTCTTGTTTTTCATGGGACGTGATTGTACTGGTTACTGCAAAGCTGTGAGCCTGAGGGGATGGCTTTATATTTATATTAGATCAATATCACAATTAGAGAAAAAACCTTCGACAATCTGGCATTTCTTAAATTAACCTTTCAAAGTCTTTTGTGGCCAGTCAGGGTCCACAAGTCATTTGGTTTCTCAACCATTTCTTCTCTGTGGAATTTTGATAAGGGAGGTTCATTAAATAATAAAAAACTATTAGGAATTGTGTATGATGTATGGTGGTAGGAATAAAGAGAAAGACAATGTTGCTAGCACTCTATTTATGAAATCAATCATACTTACAATTCGATTGTTGTCATGCCTTCTCAGAATCATTTTACAGTCTCTTTAATTTTACTTGCTCTTTTCCCTTTGTTTTGTTATCTCTGGACATTTTTCTCCTGCCCCTTTTCTGCCTCCTCTTTTCAATTTCCTAAACAGATTATGAATCCACTTAGAATCAAGGTGAACTTTTGAACTTAGTGTTCTTCAGCTGATTAGAAAATGGGCATAATAGGGAATGTCATTTTTAACAATGATTTCATGAGAGTAATTGAATAGCATCTTCCAGCTGGAGACCCCAAAGTGCTTTGTAAACGTGAGGCAGTATTGTTATTGTTCAACAAATAATAGAAAAAGTGGAACAGATAAATTTAGGCATGCTTTTAAAAAATATTCACCTTTGAAGTAGGGTTCTGAGCCCTTTAGACACTCAAATTCTAGGTCAAGCTTTACAGAGGTAACTACCTCAATGCTCCCTCTGAACCTGCTGAGAGCTGTGAGGACTCAGTATGCCTAAAAATCAGGAAAAAAAGGATGAGGAGAGAACAATCACTCATTTATGGAATGAACAGATTAACTCAATACACAGGAAGTCTTCACCTTCCTGATTTAGACATTTGTCTTACCAGCTAATTTTTTCATGGTAACATTATCCTCAGATGCGTAACTATGACATTAGAATGATATTTCAGACACTTAACTTTTAAGGTCTTCACCAAAGTAGTTTTCCTCAGGTCCTGGAGACCTCAGACACACAGGAACTTTGCATCTCTACTCTTCTTTAAAGGCATAATGTACAAAGCATCTTGCAGAGTTTTATGGGCAAAAGAAAGAATATGGTTTATAACTGAACCATAAACATTTCACTTGACAAGAAATAGAACTGACTGATTCAATTAAGAAATTAGATAATGCTGTTATCTGTATTGGAGCTGTGATGATGCAACGGATTTGGGGTCCTATAAAAACTGGAAGCTGTGCCTGCGCCCATTCAGTTCAGCTTCTGTTGGGATCACTCAGAGATTATTATGGTTTCAGCTGGGCCAGAAACAGAGTCAGTTTTAGTTTTATTTTGGTTTGTATTGCTACATAAAGTACAGTATGATTTTACAGTGCAAAGTATTTATAGCAACAATAATGATGTGTCTCACTTTATGTTCAGAGCACTCAGACGGTTGGAATTCACCGGTTCTTATAAATCTACCATTTATCACATCGTAACTTACAAAATACATTTATGTTCTTCCCAGAGTAGATGTGTGTGGATATAAAGAACTAGGGCAGGCACATCCAAAACCTTTGCAGAAGGGTTTATCTTCTGTGGAAAAGAGGAAATTTTGAAGTGAAGAATAAACCAGTCTTTTTTTGTGTGAGAAGTTATTTAAATATTTTTGATTGTTGAAGAACTCTTTGTACTTGAGGAGAGAGAGAATTTACAAAGGTAGTGGTCAAGCTAAATTATCCAGTAATGAAATCTTACTTTTCCATATGATCCCTCTTGTTGTTTTATATGTTTATTCATCATTTTTAGGTGACTTGTCTAATGTGAAAAACCTTTCATTAACTGTTGTTGCTTCCCTTGTCTCTATCTAGCATCTAATATCAAGCAATTACTTGTATTTCCAGATCATGAGAGGAAACAACTCCCTCTTTTAAAGGAGTATTTGGCTTTGAAGGTATTAATGATTAGAGAATACTTTTTAAAACATGAGATGCTAAACAGGGAGTCTGACCTATGTTCAATCCCCTGTCATGAGGCTGTTGCAAAAAAGGACTTTCTTCTTAAAGAATAGTATTGCAGATACTATTAAAGATTCTTTGTAAATACATCAAAATTTGCATGTTGTGCCCTCTAATTCATCAGGACATTTGCCATTGACTTCAGCAGGATCCATATTCCTTGAATAGTATATGTTTGGTGTAAAGAATACACATACATTTCTTCTGTGTGGCCCATGCAGCAAAATTTAAGAAATAGATTTTATTTCCTCCACCCATACCTTGTCCTCCTTTGCTTAGTACTTTATTTTTATTTTACTTATGCTTCCAATACCTGGCAGTGAAACTTAGCTCAAACACTACAAAGGGTGTGTTTTAAGATTTAATACACATACAAAAATAATCCTATCCAAGAGTCAAGTCAAATACATAACCTGTTGGCCTGAGTCAGAGTGAAAACTAATTTCACCCGATCAAAAAACAGATTCAGAGTGTGGTTTGTTGAATATTGGTTAATTTCTTGTTGCATGCTCAAATCTCAGTGTAACCTAAAAGAAATTAGGGTAATTATTCAGAAGAAATGTATCCATAAGTAGTGATAAAACCTTTTTGTTGCCCTTAGGAAAAACCAAGGCTAGTGCAAAATTAAAATATAGTTTGAATTTTTCTGGACAATATGAAACAACTTTGTATAGGCTCAGCACTTTCAATTTAATTGAAGAGCTAGATCTCACAACCATGTTTCTCCTGCCGTATGGTCTTTGCTGTCTTCCCAGGATGTACACACTCGCAGCTGAATGTTCACACAACTCATTTACTGAGATCGACACTCCTGCCCACCTCTTCAGGTGGTGTCTTACCCTGCTGTTCCTCTTCTCTAGCAGTTCTTACCATAGTCTTGCCAAACTCACTGTGGCCCACCTCTGTCCTTGTTTTTTACTGCATAACTCAGACTCACCCATTCTCTCAGTGTATTCCTGTGGATATGTTAACTAAATGCCTCTTCAATTTGATAATTCAAGTGTAAATATTCACATAAAAGTATTTGGTTTTAAGAAAATTTGATGGAGCATAACTTCAATGTTTAAATTCTTTCATTTAAAAAAACCTGTCATTTCTTTACTTGTTTCCTTCAAATACCACATAGGAAAAGAACGGAAGGACATAATTTCCTTAAAAACTTTGTAAGACACAGTTAATTTTTATAAATTCCTGTCTTTTCCTATGCAAAAATAAAAATAAGTTTTGAATTTTTAATATAATAATAAATCTAACTAAAATATAGAAGTATCCACCTGTCACCTTTTTGAGTGTTAATCTCCTGGCACTAATACTTTTTTTTATTTTTTTTGTCCATGTGGTATTCCTAGTCAATATAAAATACTCCCCCATCTGTCCTGGTTTGCTTTCAACTGCTGCTAGCTGTGGCAGCTTCTGAGAGTGTTTGTGTTTGGGAACATCTTTCTGTGGAGCATCCCTTCAAAGGAACAGCGTGTCACTCAAAGGCAAGTGTGTGCAGGTGCACCTAGAAAAAGCTGTTTACTGATGTCCTGCCTCATCACTCATAGTTGACACTCACATTGTGAGATTAAAAGGTTAGCAGCTTAAAGCTCAAAAATAACACACCGTCAGATGAATAGACGGGGAACTGGAATAGTTTTCTAAATCTTTATATTCTTATTGTGCTGATGATTTTACTAGCAAGTTTGCTGTTGTCAGTAGTCTGTTACTAGGTAATAACTATGGGGACAAAATTTAAAGGCAGGCAGTATCATGTCTTAATGTTGCCAGAATTACAAGTAGTAAAGAAATCATTAATTCAAGCAGTTGAATTTTTTTTTTTTTGCATTAAAATGGAATAGCATAATGCAAAAAGTTAGAAAATAATGTCGGTGAATATGACTGAGGTTGTATGTAGAGTTTGCATGTGCTCTATGTTTGATTTCCAGGGAATACTGAGGTAGGGTGCTTGAAAATATCTGTAGCGGAATAACGCTCTGCCCTTAAAAAGATAACTTTACACTTGCATGCATGGGGATAGGAATCTCTTCTGCTGAAACTTTCGATGAAAATTCAGGGATTATCAGGATCCATTAAAAATATTTTTGAACATCATGGAATCAGCCTGTTACAGCTAATTTTTCTGTGAAATGGTTTTTCCACTCTTTTTAATAAATTCTTCACCGTTTTTATTTAAAAAAATCAAATACATGGTTGACAAACTTGCCATTCTTGCTGCACATGCTGAGCCTGATACTAGTCCAAAGATCAGCCTATTAAACATTCCTACCACTTATGAATGTCACCAATTCCATACAAAGGTAGTTATTTCCCTGGTACTGTGTCTCTATTATGAAAGCTTTACCCTGATTATTCATACATTTTGAATTTACAGACAGGAAAGACCTATGGATTGTTATTTAAAGAGTTATCTTTTTTAACATTCTCTCCAGCTGATTATTGCCAGCAGTTTCTTGAGTTTTGAAGTGCTTTTTATTCCTCTGGGACCCCTTTACTTATCATTTCTCAATGTTAGAGGTCCAGCATGAGATACTATTTTGAACCTTCTATGAAATTCTCTCACTTGGCTGTAACTTTGCAATAAATTTACTGCTATTCTGCTAAATAGAATCTTGAAGTATTTGCTCTTTTTGCTTTTGTAGATAATTAGGCAGGAGTTTAACTTTTGGGAAAGAAGCACGTAATATTTTGCAAACTTAAAGAATGAACATAGAACTGCCTGGACTTCAGAGTTCTTGAAGAAAACCTTGGATAATTATTTTTGTCATCATGAGACTTCTCATTAAGAGTCCTTCTTCTCCCTTAAAAATATCTCTAATTATGGTTTTCTGTGGTTAACCCCTGCCACTTGCATGTTATCCCATACACATACATGTTTAGAGTTTACTAAGTTTGATCTTCTCTGGTCCTCTTTCTGAAGGGTACTAAGCAATAATAATTCAGCCAACTTTATAGAACCGTAGGCTCTGACTGAATGAATAAAGAGTCTGTGGCAGACAAAGAGGAAATAAAGCCAGGAGTGTTCATAAAGACTTCTGTTCTGTATGTGAGGATAAGCTGGTTGTCATACTCATCCTGTATTGTGATTATGAAGTTCTTCCTACTCCAGCAGTCGCTAAGGCTACTGATGCTGGAAATCTTAAGTCAGTACATTGGGGTAACTTATATCTAAATATTTTTAAAGGATTTTCAGAAGAACTGTCTGGATTTTTAATATCGATTTTCATTATAGCTCGGAGCGCTGGGGATGTTCCAGAAGCCTGTGGGAGTTAAGGTCGTGCTAACATTTTTTTTTTTTAAATGGGTGAGATAACCTAGGTAATTTTAAGCCTGTCAGTCTGACAATCAGTCTCAGGCAAAATAATGGAAATGCAGGTGTAGGACTTGAATAATAAAGGATTGAACTCTGCTGAGGCAAACAATATGTTTTATAAGCACAACTGTTAGAAAGGCAGCTCAAGTTACGGAATGGGGAGGGGGGTGCTACCCAGGAAAAGCATTTAGGTGCCCTAATGGGTAATAATACTGGACAGAACAGAGCTTCAGTTTTTCATCCAAAACAGTAGCCAACAAGAGCTAATGTAATCACTGAACGTAAAAACAGGGCAATATAGAATAAAGCTAAGGAGATCATTTTATCTCTTCTGCTCTGTGCAGCTAGAGAATACAAAACCTAATCCTATTGCCCACTATTCAGCAAGGAGGTTGGAAACCTGAAAAACGCTTGAAGATCCACAAGATTCATTAGAAAATTTTCTGTATAGTGATATATTGTCTTGAGGAGTTTTAGTCAATTCACTCAGCAAACCAAAGTGTTAAGGGAAGATTTTGTATTAGTCTATAGTTGTATACGTGAAAAACAGAAAACTGAAAACAGAAGGCTTAAAACCTAGCAGACAAAGATTAAACAGATTAGCAATTGAAAGTAGATGAGTTTGTACCATAAATAAAGAACCATGGTGACGCCTCTGAAAATAGCGGTGTTGAATTCTTTAAGACGGGTAGTTTATAAATCAAAGTCGTGATTTTCTAAGACAGAATCTCTGCTACCAATAGGAATTTCTTCTGGGAATTCCCAAGCCCTTTGTAATGCTGCAGGTCAGACTGCGTGATAACAACAGTCCCTTCTGGCTTTCTAATCTGCCTCTGCGTGTCAGAAAAGCAGGTATGGCTTTGAGTTGCACTGACAGTAATGCATGGCTGTAATTGAGTCTCTGTATGTACCCACTGGCCCATGGAGTGATACCTTCCAACTGGCTCTTGATCACAAGAATAAAACTGAAAAATCATACTGGTTTAGCATTGACAATAAAGACAGTATTTTAATTTCAGCGATTTACTTTCACAGCCAAGAATAAGCCAAATAAGAAATCTAAATATAAGTAATGATGTGAGAATGTCTGCTTACTCTTGAAGAAAGTTTTGCAAGTATCAGTTCCACCTTGCAGAATGCTTGTTCCATTTAGCTTAGCTTAGTTTAGTTTAGTTTAGTTGACTATGTGTGAATATCACTACAACTTTGTAGGTAAGCCCCCTCTTAAACCTTTCTCTATTGTCTAAGGAACGCTTGGTCGTTTTACAAGACCCGTTTGATATTAGCTTCCACTGTACAGTTACCAGGTTGTGGCATTAGAATATGACATTTTCAGTCATAAATACTTACATCACTTCCAGTAGATTATTTAAAAGTTATTATGAGTTCTTATTGATCACAGTATAAAATTAAAGTTGAAAGTGTTACAAAGAGCAAAACTGATCACATTTTACTTCTCTCACAGAAATATTTTAGATTATCAGAATAAGCATAAGATGCTTTAGTTGAAATGAAATATTAATGCTTTTCTATTTTTAGCCTAATATTATAATGCTTTTTCTTTACAAAGGAGTTTTAAATAGTACCATTGCAAATATCTGCTTAGATCTCTAAATATATGTGCATAAACACAGAAGGATAAACAACTCACAGCAGCATTAAAAACAAACTACGTTTTATTGTTCATGGTACAGAGATTTGCAACCATTTGCTTTAAACTACAGACTTCAAATGCAGAGTATATAGATCTCCTCCATTTAAAAAAATACTCTTTTAGTCTAATATTTATTTTGGCTTTTTTAGTGTGTGGCAAAAATAGATATGCACAATGTAATACTTGACTGTGCCTATGTGTTTATATTGCAGTACCTTCTAAATTAATCAGAATATATTCCAAGGCGTGAGTTAGTATTTTTAGGAATCTTCTTTTGTCCTGGCCCATTTTAGATCTTTGTAAGAATTCTGCAAGTGGTTAAGTGAACATGATCTTGAAAAGACTGTGGTAAGTAAATGTGCTAAAGTGAGCAAGTATTCAGGAACGTTTCAGATTTGTATGGACTTTCTTTTTCTACCCACTTTCTTGGCTGTTAAGTAAGAAAGGGTAGTTAAATAACTTGTAGTATTAATGTGTCATACTAATTAAAAGGTATTTGAGCACTCTGCAGATTAGTGTTGGCCTTGAGGTGAGAAAATCCATCGGGTGAGTACACTTGATTATTCTCAATAGAATTTTACTTTTTATTATCTGAGTTAACTTTTTTGTGTAAACCCTGCCACAGTTAGGACTTTGCTCTACTCATGTCACTGGTGTAATGACAGCACTCTGGCTATGGGGCAGATCGAGGCTATGCTGAAGCTGAGTTTAGGTCTGAACATCAGGGGAACTATATTAATTCATGCCACCTGGCCCTAATGCCATCATGTGTGTGCAAGCTGGTGTGAGGTTTGCTCTGGCTGCTCTGCTGACATCAACAGGTGGAAGCTATACACGAGTGAGGAATGTGAAGGGAATTCACACTTGTCTAACATCTGGTTGCTTTTCAGCTTTTTTATACTGCTCAGGCAGGTGGACCTTATGCTTGGGCAGTTTCTGCATCAATTATAAAAATGACTTATGGTCATGTGTGAGACCACTGGCATCTTTATCTACTTTGTGTGTTCTGTTTACCAAACAAGAACTTAATGAAGGAGCACTGAAAGAAAAAAAAGAGAAACTGAGAAAGAACAGAAGATAACAAGGCGATTCTTAAGAAGAAATAATTCTGCAATCTCATTGGGTTTTTATTGTCACCATTATTGCTGAATATTACCTTCTTGATTTCAGGTTCTGCAGGAGTTATCTGTGGTGTTGCACATATCAAGCAGTGATCTCTCTGACTACTTAAAAAAAGAGAACCTTAAATCACTGTAAAAATATCGGTAGCATAATAACAAACTTCACCCGTTCACCTTACCTAGTCTCTAGGTAGCTAACAGAGTCTCTGTGGCACAAAATGGGATTATATGAGTGGCAATCAGAATTTGATATTTATTTCCTCAGTATGCAGGACACTCTCCAGTGTCTTTAGTTCTTCTTTGTGCTTTGTGAAGGAGACAGATAAAGAAAAAGTGTAAACTAACATAATTTCTGATGTTTTAGTCCTGATTCCATTTCCTCATGTTAGGTGAGAGAGAAAAAGGTAGGGGGTTAATGTTAACATCAGCAGTCACAGCTGCAGGTCTAGTACAGGAACCATAAAACCCATGATGACTTCGCTTAGCTGACATGTTATAGAACCTATTGAGCTGTAGGACATGCTGTAGGGCCCTGCATTTCCTCTTTGGGTACTTGGCTTGTTTCATTAATTCTCATGAAAGCTCTATTTGAGCAGGTAGCCTATCACAAAGCGTTTAAGGGTATATAATTGGGTATCTTAGCTGTATAAAACACTGTGGAAGAAAACAGTAAGTTTTCAAGATCTCATGAAGGCTGTTGATAAAACACTGTAATCTTTGCCACACTGTCTAGATTTGAAGCTTCTGAAATGGTTGAGCCGTCTAATGCACAGCAAATATAAAACCAAAACTGTTTCGGCTAACAGCAAACTTATGTATCAGCACCACAGGAAAGCCCTTCTCTGAAGCTCTCTGAATCACCCCGTCATGCTAAAAAGCCATGGAGGGACAGGTTCAAATTCTGACTCTTCTTGTTACAGGGTAAATGTGGTCAAGTGGCCTTATCTCCAGCCTTCCCTACTTCTCTGTACAAGATACAGACTGACTTCCTGACTCCCCACATTACATGTTTTATCTATAAATACATGGTACAGAGACTGCTTTTTTCACTTGAACTACAGCATCCTTCACAAAAGAACCCCAGACTTTTGTGCTATCTGTTCTATGCAAATAATTAGGATGTTTGTAATCATGGCACTTCACTGTATTAATTAATTTTAAAGAGTAATTACTAGTAAGTGGCTGCTTACTTAAGTATTATTAAAAATGAGACCATTTGTGAGAAAAGGCTAACCAAAAGTAATAGAATGGAGGAAGCAGAATGCAACATAGTAAAGACAGGAAAAAAAAAAAAAAACCGAGAAGATTGAACATTGCAAGCTACGGTCCGAGTTACTTACGATATATCTTTGGTTCACAGTGGTGGATGTTTTGCTTGAGTGATAACAAAAGTATTGGGACTGTGTGGATTGATGTAAAATTTCAACCATGGTGGGAAAGTAGTGTACATCACAGGTATGAGAATAAACACTCAGCTTTCCGTGCAAACGGAGCAGCAGACAGCAACAGTATGACTGGCAGCATGCTGCTTTCATGCGAAGTGGCTGTGTTTGCTTTGTAGAACTTCATCATCATGTGGTAAGTCCCAGTGCAGTGTCATGACATCTTAGCTCGCTGTAACCCAAGCGTGTCAGCACGGCCCTGGGAAGGCATGGATCTGTTTGAATTAGTATCTGGGTTCACATATCTTTTGACTTTCCTTCCTGGTTGAATAAAAGGGAGAAAAGAGACTTCACTGAGTTTGTATCTCATGTTTGTAGTCAGGCAGGCTGGTCCAAGCCATTCATCTGTTTTCCCGAATAAGAGCTGTGGAATTGCTAAGAATTACATGCAACTAGAGGGCTCCTGTGAACTCTGTACAGGTGACCATGGGGTAAGGGGTGGGGAGGTTTACAGGGCATGATTCAGAGTACACAAAATCCTAAGACTTTTGATATCACTATATAATGTTCCCCATATAAAAAAAAAATTCTCCCCATCCTTCCCTCTGTCAAATGTCTGCCAATAGATATAGAAGGTATTAACATTAGCTGATTCTTAATGTTACTTGCCTATATATTTTTCCTTTAGCACTGAATGTCATTGTTTCTGTCTGGTCTAACAGCTCCCTGACACCAAAGTCAGGAGTATCTTGTTTCCCTGGCTGTGCACTCACCAGTTCTCCTAACTCTGAAACTCCTGTAAGCCAATACATTTTACTAATCCAGCAAAAAGATAAGCTAATAGCAGAAGACGGACAGTTTACAGCTGTACTAATAAGTAGAATTATTTCATAGCAGGGGCCACTGAACACTGGGGAGAGTAGAAAGAGTTTGTGGAACCATATAGCCAGGAATAGGGAAAGGAATAAGGAGGAATGAAGGCGAAACATCCTCAATTCAGTATCAGCAAGCCCTTAAACCAGGTCAGTTCTTTACTGACCATTTTGATCTTATATATCCAAAATCATATCCTTTTCTCTGTTATGTCAGTTTCTCTCATGAAAGCTGCGTCCTCTCAATGCAGCATTTGCCTCTCCTTCCATTCTCTTAAACCACAGAGCCACAGCTTTGGTACTACCCCCTTAAACACTAGAGGTCAAGACAGGCACCACAGTAGAGTCAACATATTTCCTTCTAGCAGTATTTATTTCTTTTTTTTTTAATTCGTAACCAGATGTCTGGAAAATAATAAAATCATTAAGAAGACACAGCTGTACTTTTTACCAGGCAAAAATAATTGTTCCTTGTTCTGCTGTCAGCTATGGGATTGCTAGTTAGAGAGTACATTTTTTAGGTTCGACCACAGGGTGAGTGCTTTGCATGCAGATGACCTGTGCTGCATCACCAAAGGAACAGGCTCGGTTTCCACAAGTTCTCTGTCGAGTCCTTACATTGCTCTGTAGTTTTCTACCCTTGTCTTGGGTGATTTGCTAGTCCTACAGCTTACAGTTTTTGTCTCTATACATAGAAAATATGTAGTTTCCTGAAGAAAGTAATTGATCAACTTTTTTTCCATTATTAAGTACCTTGTTGTACTGTTCCTTTTGTTTGTGCATATTCATACCACTGCAAGAGTGTTCAATAAGTGTTAATATAAAACATCAGTGAGCTTAAATATGAAACATAGAGACAACGTCCAGAAGAGAATAAAACCAGCCAAAAATAGGCTGATGCTTTACCCCAGTATAAACACTGAGGAATTATGAATTTGCTGCAAGACTGTCATAAAATTTTCAGAGTAATGTGTGGTTTTTGTGTCTTTTTGATATTAGAATGGTAAAATCTCTAAGTTTTATAACTTAAACAGAAGTTGTGCATAAGAAATGAGTGGATTAAAATCAGATCCGTACTAATTTGGTAGTCAATCCATACTATAGCTTTGTACTCTTTGATGCAATTTTAACTCTCAAAAATAGAATTGGTATACATGTATGTGTGTCTAATATGTGTGATATGGTAATATATTACCTTGCCAGTATTGTTCATTATGTTACACAGTCTGTATCATCAATTTTAGTTTCTTTTTTTGGCGTATTTGGATGTGCACCAGGACCCAGCTTAGCTAGAGATATGGAATTAGCATATTGTGTCTTGGGCAATGCCCTTGCATGTGGTTGAGTAGCTGTCTTGTGTGAGACGTGAGCAGCACTGCTTGCAGAAAAGGTGGAAGTTTGTTTCAAGCAGTATTCAGTAATCCTGTGTTGCTGTACCTACTTTAAAACCTCAGGAAAGCTCTTCAGACTCTCAGGCTCATTGCTCAATGAGTAGCAAGCAGTAGTGATGGGCAGGTTTCTCACCTGGAAAGACAGTGTTAGGTCACTTTACAAAACATTTTGTTAGATCTTCAAACAAGGTCCGTATGGGAGGCCAGGCAAGAACCTAACCTCATTCTGTAGCCTGAAAATACCACCAAGGAATGAAAGGCAAACCTGAGGCCTTCCTATTGCTTCTGTACAGAGGGTGAGGGCAGGGTGTGGTGTGCTGGGGGAGACAAGCAATGTAAATTTTCTAAATTCGGCTTTTTTCCCACAGACGTATTTATTTTTCAGATGTTTATTTCAAATTTAAATAGGAATGTGACTGACGATCTAAGTGAATATTAAATGCTACCAAAAATCAACCTTGGTGGAACCAACCACGAGAGGCAGGCAACATGACTTTTTATTAATATCACATGCCAAGGAACATTGTGTCACTTGCTATGATGAATGGAACATAATGTTGCTTTCTGGCACAAAGCTTAGAAATGGAGAAAGTTGCAATCAATCAAATACAGCAACATTAGTGAAACTTGGGTGAAAAATCTGGTAGGAACCTGGGAACATAGCTGTGTAACTGTCTCCCGTTATTGCTCATTCAGCTCATGTGCAATCCCATTGTAAGATTTAAGTTTTGTTCTCATCACACTCTTAATTAAACTTTATTGTGAGAAGCAGAATTCTGTTGAAATGCCCATGAACAGTTGCTTGAGGGCTTTTTTTTTGTGTGTGTTTTGATTTTTTTCTATCATCTAAATTTGAGAATGTCTGCATGTGCATACAATGTAGCCTATTTTAATATATTTATTTATGGTAGTCATGCTAGACATAGAAGGAATTATAAAATTTTTCTTTGACCTTGGTAATAAAAGATGACATGCTGCAAAGTTGCAAAGCACACTGGTCCATATCAACAAATGCCATTTTACACCTAAGGTAAACCCAGCCAATGACAAAAGATTTGGGTACAACAGAATTAGGGAAGCAAACCAAAAAGCCAATCATAGAATTTGTTTATATACTTTCTTCTCAGTTGATGAGATATTTTATTACTGTAGAAGTTATTTAAAATATATTTCTCTGTATCTACACATATATATGGCATCTAAAACAAGTTTGGCTCCATGAATTTTGTAGTAAATAATATAGCCAGGAGCTTTCTTTTCCAATGCACAGAACAGCAGCTGTATGTGCACATATGCCTTTCTCTGTATTAAGTTGAATGGCCATGTTTTGTTACATATTACACTGTCTTGTATGCTGTGTTTTCAGTATTTCTTCCTGTTTAAAAATGGGCATCACACCTGGGAGGGAAAGAAGAGTTGATATTAGATAAAACTTGCAAACAAATAATGATATTGTATTTTACTTGTATTTTTTCAGCTTACTTTAATACCGTAACTGTTTACTGATTATTGATTTCACTTTTCTCAATGAAGAAAACAATCTTTGCCATTATAATCTACTTGTGGTCAATAGCCTTGGCCAGAAATCAGAGCAGTTGTCACTGTTGAAACCACAGCTGCCATTTTGGCCTTTTTGTCTTGAAAATCAAGAGACATCACTTAGCTTTATCTTTGTCCACAAAAAAATAAGAACAAGTACGTAAGAGCTGGAAAAACTGAAATTAAACTGGTGAGTGAAAACACATTAAGGCTCAGACTCACAAGGTACTTCTAAGTCTAGGTTTAGTAGATTTTAGTGATTCCTACATGCCTTTGTAAACATGGGTCATAATGCTCTAGGAGCAAAAAATCCCATTTCTAGTAAAAGACACTTTGGCAATTGTTGTGGAACAAATGCTGGTCTCCGTGACACCAGAAGAATCCAAAATTACCATCTTGAATTAATTGTTGTTTACTAGGGTTTTTTTTCTTAGGGTGAATAGGGACAGCTATTTTCCACAATGAGGTGTTATTGCATTGATTACAGATTTTAACTACTCAATATAAATAATGCAATGTTACAGAAAGTCATTCATTACAGATGAAGTTCTGATTCTCCATAAGACAATATGTAATATACTGGGATAGACTTTGCTCTGAGCTATGTAAGTATAAATCTAGATTAGCTCTATTGAAATCAATGTCATTTTTTCAGTTTATGTGTTTTAGCGGTATTTCTGAGAATAGAATGTGGCCTGTGTGTCTTTAGGTGAAAAATGGCAAAGGAGAATCTAGAAACAGCATCTAATATTTGCTTCCTCATAATCTCCCTTGGCTAAATTAAGTAAACAAACAGTTAGGGGTTTATTTCCTTTAAGTATCTACTTTCATTGCTGTAGAACTGGTTTTACAAGCACTGAGACCCAATAAAAGTGTTTGTTTACTTTTTTCTGTATTGTACAGAATTCTACAGAAGGACTTTCTTTTTTGTCCTACAGAATATTTCTCTTACTTGAAAGTTTATTTTTCACTTGTCTAATCATTTCATATGCCTGTTCATCATTGCTGAATAACTTGGAGAAATGTCACTTAATTTCCTGTGTGACATACATCTCCTAGCCTCTACCTCCAAATCAAAGTATTTCCATTCATTTCCATCACTGTTTTGTTCATTCTTTTATGAAATAGCAAGGCTCTCTGCTTATGGAAAAAGCCTATAATAAAGCAACAATACATTTTATTTAATTTCTATTTATTCTTCCCCATCCACTTCCATACAAATTCTACTTTACTTTGGTCATATACTGTGTTTGCTTATAACTTTTGTTATAAGCTATGAATGAACTGGGTGTGTATGTACAGAAGTTTAGCGTGGCTTCCAGTGACTTCCACCACCTCACCAAATGGGACATCAAGTTTTGAGCTGCGTCAATCTGTGTAAAACAGACCCGTCCACGAAAGTTGAGGGGGAACTTTTGCTCCTTGTTTACATCATTAGTAAATGAAGATTTTAGTAGATGTATTCTGAGATTTTCTTACAAATATTCTCTGTAAAATAAACAAATATATGAACATACATATATATGTTTTTATTTTTATAGTTATTTTATGTATATATAAAAATGTATTTTTATAGATCTATATTCCTTTGCCTTCAAATAAGAGAATTCCAGCCACAGTTTCATTTAGCCTTCCCAGAAGACCATATGTGGCTGAAATATTGTGAGGTACTTGACTCAGTGACGTGAACACTGTGACAACAAAACTTGGGGGTATTTTAGCCATGTATCACCAGTCTGCAGGGACTTCTGAGTATTGCTGTATTTATTACTTTATTGTCTGTCTCGCTTAATCATCCCCCTAATGATTATATATGGTTTATTTTTCTCACTTTAAAGACCATTAATTCTGAAACAAATCTATTTTCTGTTTTGTAATACACCATACTGTTTTAAATGGAAAGATACATTTGAAGGCAAGTATAGCAATAAAATTTATCCTTGAAATAATATTTAATCTTTTGGTATGTATAAGCTGTAGTAAATAACACTATTATTAAAGGGTAAGTATTGGAACAGAGAGGGAAATTGGAGGAAAACAGTAAATATTAAAGTAAAATATATTGGTCTTTGGCCTGTTTTATAACGGGCTAGATGACTATGAATCCTGAAATTTCTTTCCTAATTTTGAAAGGCAACAGAGGAAAGAGTTTTAAAATCTCTTCTGAAAGATCGTTTGTTGGTTAGTCATAAGAGCGCTTTTTTTTTTTTTTTGGTAAATTAGAGGCAAGGAACTCAAAAACGTTTGGACAAGTGATGGAGAACCTGTCTGCATGTGGCTGGTACTATTTTATGGTGAAGAAGAGTAACACAATTGTTATTCAAAATATGACATTCTGCCTAGTGAGATAATGAAAATCAATGGAATATATGCTAAACTATATAATCTCGATTTTTGGGAAGAACAAAAGATGTGAGATTCACATCTAGAGTAAGGTAGTCCCACTCAGCAAAAGCAATGCAAGATATCAGCATTCTGTGTCTGTGCATGCTGTGGGAAGGACAAAAAAGAAAAGTTTTTCCTGTGGAAAGATCCATATGAAAATCTTTTTGATGATAGAGGAGGAGGAGGAAAAATTAACATCAATATTAAAGTGCAATTGGGTTGGATCAGAAGTCTTGATGATGCATCTGGGAACAGAATAATGTAAATCACTGCAGGTATAATTATGAAGGTAATTGCAATGCAGTATAAGTAGTACCAAAAAATGAAATTAAAAAATTGCAAAGCAAATAAAATCACGAGCAGCAAAAAGACAAAAAGTTTGTGATAAATGGTTCATTTAGACCTGCAGTGCTGTGTGGGCAAAATTGGATTGCAATCATAGCCATTTCAAAAATGAAAACATTAAGAGAAAAGGAAATTGGACAGAAATGGCATGGAAATTACAGCCTTTGATCCGTTTTTGAAGAACCTTTTATGAGACATCATCGTGAGTGGGCAGCAAATTCTTTCCAATCTCCTCTTAAAAGTACTTGTGAAAGCTTGGAGACCATGAGACTGAAATAAACATTTTAGCATGGATTGTGGGAGCGTATCTCTGCTGACCTTTTTAGCTTTTATAAGCAGCACAAAATTGCACTGAATGTTTAGTGCCATAATATAGAATGTATATAATATATGCAATTGCATAGGACATAGCTTAGCACAATGATATAGAAAGAAAACTATTTTCTGCAGAGCATTAGCCTTTCATTAATTTTCTGTAAAAACCATGAACTCTAGGTGGGGATAGACTGCGCGTTCTTTTCAGAGATGTGTTAGATAGAAGTGCAGATGGGTTTTGCAGCTTATGTTTTTGAGGCCTCGCTTAGTCTGGGCTGAGTAAGTCTCTGCCTAAACTTGCCACAAGTTAAATTCCTGAGGAATGCTGTGTCTTTTTCTTCTTAATAATGCATCGTTTCGAACCCTCTGGGTTATCCTGCTGTCTTGAGGGAATTATGATGTCTCAGTGTGGAAATTCAGTGTCTATACAGAGAAAAAAGGTAAATTGTTGACATGAATAATATACTGTAATTGCAAAGCATAGCCCAGCCCTGCACTAGCTAAAATTAGATTAAGCTCTGAGGCTATAAAACAAAGATGATCATAGACTTGTTCAATCACTATTAAAATATCTGTAATTCTGTTGTAAAACATTAATGTATGGATGTATTTGGCAGTGCTCCTTATTAAATACCAGTAATTAAAATGAAAATACATTGGGTTAGCTGTCCCATTCTGTAAAGTCTGAGTTATTAGCTTTCAGGTAATTGGTCAGATTAGTAGCTGTACATAAAATGATTATTGTCGATGAGAAGAAATATGTTACATCCTGATTTGAAGGGTCACGAATGCTGTCACATAAAAGAATAAGCACACTGTTTTACATTTCAGTAAACAACAGCTGGATTCTTCCAAGAGTGCTGCTTAAATCAGATTCAAGCTGCCTGAAGCAAAATCCCTGTTTATTTTCGTATTCTATTTGACTTGACTGGGTTCTGTTTTCATTAACATTTTCTGTCTGACCTTTTGAATTAGAGAACCTTTACATTCTGCAGAAAAAGTCAAGTTTTCTTTGAATTTGTGAAATTTTGGGTCTTTTCTTTTTTTAACTTTCTGTAGTATTATTAAGGTGGAAAATACTCTCCATTATACCCAAATAAAGACAGTAGGAAAAACTGGTATAAAAAATAGTAAACATTTTCACTCATTTGTAGATTATTTGATTTTTTTCTTTTGGATTATTGGATTATTAAATGGAAGGTGGAGGCAGAGCTGTATTTTGCCATTGTGCTGCTGCTATTATTATTAATCATTTATATAGTCTATGTATAGCTGCTGTTCACATCTTAGGCAAATAAAAAATGTCATCCATGCCCTGAAGTGTTTGCAGTCTAAAATTAGAGAAAAGAGCAACAAAAGAGAGAACAGATGATAGCGGTTGGCTCTAGGAGTGGGAGATTTGGAAGAATATGTTATTGTTTACCTGCTGTCCTCTTACCACTTTCCGTTTGAAATGCTTGCTTTTAACAGAGTGCAGACTTGCTGAGGGTACACCTTGGCCCATCATCCAGACCATTAATCAAGACGTTAAACAGGACTGGACCCAGTATTGACCCCTGGGGTACAACTGCTAGTTACTGGCCTCCAGCTAGACTGTGTACCACTGATCTCCACCTTCTGTGCCCAGCTGTTCAGCCAGTTTTCAGTCCGCCTCACTGCCTGCTCATCTAGCTCATACTTCATCAGCTTCGCGATGAGGATCTTACAGGAGACATTGTCGAAAGCCTTATTGAAGTCAAAGCTGACAATAGCCACTGCTCTGCCCTCATCTACAAAGCCAGGCATTTTATCATAGAAGGTTGTCGGGTTGGTTAAGCATGACTTCCCCATACTGACTACTCCCAATCACCTTCTTGTCCTTCATGTGTCTGAAAATGGTTTCCAGGATTACCTGTTCCATCACCTTCCCAGGATGGAGGTGAGGATGAATAGCCTGTAGTTCCCTGGGTCCTCCTGCCCTTCTTGAGGTTTGAAGTGGTATTTGCTTTCCTCCAGTCTTTGGATGCTTCTCCCAGTTGCCACAATCACTCAAAGATTATCAGGAGTAGCCTTGAAATGGCAGCAGGCAGCTCCCTCAGCACTTGTGGGTGATCATGGTCTTACATATATTAATCTTGC
Source organism: Phalacrocorax aristotelis (assembly GCF_949628215.1). Taxonomy (NCBI): domain Eukaryota; kingdom Metazoa; phylum Chordata; class Aves; order Suliformes; family Phalacrocoracidae; genus Phalacrocorax; species Phalacrocorax aristotelis. The sequence goes on along the minus strand of NC_134276.1, from coordinate 175,163,017 downwards.
TTAAGTATTCTATGACCTGATCCTATTCCACAAAGGGTACATCTTCCTTGCTCCAGACTTTCCCTTTAGTCTCCAGGGTCTGGGATTCCTGAAGGCTGGTCTTCCTAATAGAGACTGAATTGAAGAAGGTATTCAGTACCTCAGCCTTTTCTATGTCCTGTGTCATCAGGTCCTCTGCCACATTCAGCAGTGGGCTCACATTTTCCCTAATCTTCCTTTTGTCACCTGTATACTTAACAGAAGCTTTTCTTGTTGTCTTTATCATCCCTTGCCAGGTTCAATTCCAGGTAGGCTTTGGCTTTCCTAACTGCATCTCTGCATACTCAGCCAATGTCTCTATATTCCTCCCAGGTTGCCTCTCCCTGTTTCCACCTTCTGCATGCTTCAGTTTTTGTGTTTGAGTTGCTGGGAGTTCCTTGATTATCCGTGCAAGCCTCCTGGCATTTTTTTCTGGCTTCACGCTCGCTGGGCGGGACCAGTTGCAGCCCTTGCAGGGAACAATTGCAGCTCTTGCAGAGGACAGTCCCAGCTCTCGCAGCCTCTCCTCATATGACAGATGCTCCAGTCCCTTAACGATCTTTGTGGCTTTTCTCTGGGCATGTTCCAGTATGTCCATGTCTCTCTTGAACTGGGGAGCATGGAACTGGACACAGCACTCCTGGGGTGGTCTCATCAGTGCTTTTTTTATACACGGTCATAGCAAGAGTTTTGAGTAATGGATGTGGCAAGAGAAGACTGTGATTAACATGTGACTAGCACTTTCATAATGGTAGGAGGAGTAAAGTTTGCAAGAAAGAGAAGGGAATTTTAAAAAGCTGTCTGAAGATTCAACAGAGGAGAGTCAGTGGGGTAGAAAGCACAACGATTGGAAGCAGCAAAAGAGAGCAGAAGGATGAGATGCATATATTGGGAAGGTGAGTGGGAAGGTGAGGATAAGAGGAAGTAGCTAAAGCTTGATAAAAAGTTAATTGAAGGCAATGGGAATATTTTCTGTTTAGTTCAGCAAATTCTGGTAAAAGAACAGGTTGCAGAAGTGGCAGGTTGTTATAAATAAGATACACCCTGTCTAGACTTCAGATTTCCTAAAGTTCAGCAATAACAAGTGCCTCTGGGGCTTTGAACCTGCTTTCTTGGGTTGGTGGCTGATGATTGCTTTGGTACCTCAGTGGGATGTGGAAGAGGGACTGAGTCTAATGACAGCTGTTTCAGAAGGACGTTCTAATTTGCAAAGGTGGTTCTTTTAGCAGAAAAAACCTCTGCCTGATTGTGGGTGAAGTAGATTACACAGATGTTCCAAAGAGTGAGTATATTAGTAGACCTCTTCAGAACATAGAAAACCTGCACAAAATGAAAACAGGGCCAAAGGGATATTTTTAATTACCAAGTCCTCACAGGGAAGATAAAAGCCAAACTTTGATTTACTGCTTAAATTATACACATTTTTATACTGAGCCACTGAACTGTTGAGAAACTTAAATGGTCCTAATAAAGGTAGCATGAGATTTGAGCAGGTTTCTTGTATAAGAACGAAATCACATATTTTGTATATCTGTGAGTCCTAAACTCTGGTAGCACCACCCTTTATCCTTACTTTCTGGGGGATTGTTTGCTTGTTTTTCTTTTAACTTTGTTTTTTGTTGTTACTGTTTTATAACTGAGATTCAGTGCTAACATGCAAAACACATGCCAGTTATTTAGTTCTGCTGCTGTAAGCTTCTTCAACCGTAAATCTCCAAAAAGTGTTTAGATTCCCTATTGAAATCTTGTTAAAGAGTATTACTGCTATGGTCATCTCCAGGTAGCAAATTACTTTAAATTTACTTAAAATTACTTAAAAATTAAACTTAAACTTAATAAGATGTTCAGTGCTAGCATGTCTGTGTTTGGCCTTCGTGGAATGCTGCGATAAATACATGTTTTGTTTCATCTATAGAATCCACCAACCTCTCCAACCTCTGCATAATCTTTGGTTTCCAGATCATGAAAAGCATGTTCAACATTAAAAAAAAATATTCTCAGTTTCCAAGTGCCACTTGCTGTAGTATACGAGAGTCTTGTGTAATGTGTCTGAACAATTGGCAAGTCAGGTCCCCTATAAGCTGGAGAGAAGAATAAATGCCAAAGGGTAGGAACAGATAAAACACTTGCCAGTAGTCCCTTGGCTTCCTTTCCTTCAAATGAAGAGAGTTGTTATACCATTTCTACTAGACCATAATTACAATCCTATAACTACAGACATCCACAGTATCTCCAGTGTGAAATACTTTCTTCTAGAACACAAGTATATAAGCTGTAGTAGGTATTAACATATCTATTTTCTGATAGCAAGTAATAGGTAAGTGGAAAAGGATTCGCAGATGACAGATTGATAACTAAGGCAACACTGTTCAACCAAGGATTTCATATACTTGCATAGGATTATGTGGCAATGGGGAATGAGGTAGATTTCTTAGCCATTTCTCAGTTTCTCATATATGGGGCTATATGAAAGCATTACAGCTTTTGAATACAAAACGAGGAATTGCTTTAGTGGTAGCCAAAAACTCATTGTATTTTATTTGCTTTGTTTTGGGGAGGTGATGGAAGGCTAGGGTCAAATCCTTTTTTCCCATTCTTACTAAAGTATTGTTTTATGTTAAGGGTTCTTACCTTCTTTTCAAACTTCAAGAAGAAAATCTGAAAAATAGCTTTTATTACCATTCTGTGAATTTGTAAGGATGGTGAAGGAATAGCTCATAAAAAGATATTTCTCAAGTTTTAACACACTGACTTTTTCATTACCATAGCAGGTGGTCATTTTCATATAAATGAAACTTGTAAATAGCAACCCACCTTTTCACATGGATTCAATTACAGTGAATGCTTCCAAAAGCCAAATGCATGGAAAAAAACCTTCCTTTTCATTCTCTCTCTAACCAAATAAAAAGAATCTTCAGGTCTTCTTTTTGTATATATATGCTGGTCATAGTCTAAATGCAATAATATATAAAACAATACTAAAGTGCGTTATATATTTTCAGGTCTCGTCCAATCCCCCTGCTTGAGCAGGGACACCCAGAGCAGGGGGCACAGGAACGTGTCCAGGCAGGTTTTGAATGTCTCCAGGGAAGGAGGCTCCACAACCTCCCTGGGGAGGCTGTTCCACCTCTCTGTCACCCTTACAGAAAAGTTTTTTCTCATATTGAGGTGGAACTTCCTGTGTTCCAACTTGTGCCCATTGCCCCTTGTCCTGTCTTTGGACACCACTGTAAAGAGTCTGGCCCCACCCTCTTGACACCCGCCCTTTAGATATTTATAGGTATTGATGAAATCCCCCCTCAGTCTTCTCCAGGCTGAACAAACCCAGCTCTCTCAGCCTTTTGTCATAAGGGAGGTGCTCGAGTCTCCTGATCATCTTGGTAGCTCTCTACTGGACTTGCTCAAGCAGTTCCCTTTCCTTCTTAAAGCGTGGGGGGGGGGGGGGGGGGGCCAAAACTGGATGCAGAACTCCTACTGTGGTCTCACTAGGGCAGAGTAGAGCGGGAGGATAACTTCCCTCGACCTGCTGGCCACACTCCTTTTAATGCAAGCTAGGATACCATTGGCTTTCTTGGCCACAAGGGCACAGTGCTGGCTCAGGGTCAGCTTGCTGTCCACCAGCACTCCCAGGCCCTTCTCAGTGGAGCCTTTTTCCAGCCAGTCAGCCCCCAACATGTACTAGTGCATGGGGTTGTTCCTCCCCAGGCACAGGACCTTGTACTTGCTTTTGTTGACTTTCATGAGGTTCCCTTCGGCCCAGCTCTCCAGCCAGTCCAGGCCTCGTTGGATGGCAGCACAGTTTTCTGGCGTATCAGCCACTCCTCACAGCTTGGTATCATCAGTGAACTTGCTGAGGTTACTCTCTGTCCCTGTGTCCAGGTCATTGATGAATATATTAAGCAGGACTGGACCCAGCACAGACCCCTGGGGAACACCAGTAGTGACAGGCCTCCAACCAGACTCTGCCTTGTTGATCACGACCCTCTGAGCTCTGTTGTTGAGCCACTTCTCTATCCATCTCACTGTCCACTCATCCAACTCACACTTCCTTAGTTTGTGAGGATGTAATGGGAGACATTGCCTTACTGAAGTCAAGATAGACGACATCCACTGCTCTCCCTTCATCGACCCAGCCAGTCACACCATCATAGAAGACTATCAGGTTGGTCAAGCATGATCTTCCCTTGAATCCATGTTGACTGTTTCTGATAACCTTCTTGTCCTCTACATGCCTGGAGATGACCTCCAGGGGGAACTGCTCCATCACCTTCCCAGGGACAGAGGTGAGGCTGACTGGCCTATAGTTTCCCAGGTCCTCCTTCTTGCCCTTTTTGAAGACTAGAGTCACATTTGCTTTCCTCCAGTCCTCAGGCACCTCTCCTGTTCTCCATGACCTTTCAAAGATGATGGAGAGTTGCTTGGCAAGAATATCTGCCAGCTCATTCAGCACTCATGGGTGCATCCCTCATCTTTTGGGGCAATCATTATTTCCCAGGCTGCTGTCTTACGGAAAACAAATTAGAATCATAGAATTGTTAAGGTTGGAAAAGAGCTCTAGGATTATCAAGTCCAACCATCACCCCAACACTACAATGTCTTCTAAACCATGCCCTGAAGTGCCACGTGTACATGTCTTTTAAATACCTCCAGGGATGGCAACTCTACCATCTCTCTGGGCAGCCTGTTCCAATGCCTGACCACTCTTCCAGTGAAGAAATTTTTCCTAATATCCAATCTAAACCTCCCCTGATGCAGCTTGAAGCCATTTCCTCTCGTTCTGTCGCTAGTGACGTGGGAGAAGAGACCAGCACCCACTTGGCTACAGCCTCCTTTCAGGTAGTTGTAGAGAGCAATAAGCTCTCTCCTCAGCCTCCTCTTCTCCAGACTAAACAACCCCAGCTCCCTCAGCTGCTCCTCATACGACTTGTTCTCCAGACCCTTCACCAGCTTCGTTGCCCTTCTCTGGACACGCTCCAGCACCTCAGTGTCCCTCTTGTAGTGAGGGGCCCAAAACTGAACACAGTACTCAAGGTGCGGCCTCACCAGTGCCGAATACAGGGGCACAATCACTTCCCTGCTCCTGCTGGCCACACTATTCCTCATACAAGCCAGGATGCTGTTGGCCTTCTCGGCCACCTGGGCACACTGCTGGCTCATGTTCAGCTGTCTGTCAACCAACACCCCCAGGTCCTTCTTCGCCAGGCAGCTCTCCAGCCACTCTTCCCCAAGCCCGTAGCGTCCATGGGGTTGTTGTGACCGAAGTGCAGAACCCGGCATTTGGCCTTGTTAAACCTCATACAGTTGACCTCAGCCCATCGATCCAACCTGTCCAGGTCCCTCTGCAGAGCCTTCCTACCCTTAAGGAGATCAACAATCCCACCCAATTTGGTGTCATCTGCAAACTTACTGAGGGTGCACTTGATCCCCTCATCCAGATCATTGATAAAGGTATTAAACAAGACTGGCCCCAACACTGCGCCCTGGGGAATCCCGCTTGTGACTGGCCACCGACTGGATTTATCTCCGTTCACCACAACTTTCTGGGCTCGGCCATCCAGCCAGTTTTTAACCCAGCGCAGAGTGCACTTGTCCAAGCCGTGAGCAGCCAGCTTCTCCAGGAGAATGCTGTGGGAGACAGTATCAAAGGCTTTACTAAAGTCCAGGCACCTCATAAACTTGCCAGGAGTCGGATTCATCTTACCTAATTTTAGATCTACAAAACTTAGACATCACACAAATACATTAAAAAATCAGATAAAATTGTATAAACTTTCCTCTGTAGGTGTCCCTTTCCAATCTGTTTTTTCTTGCTAGTCTGCTGTTAGCTCAGACTTAGTACTTAAAGTCAAGTGAGACAAATCCCACTCAAAGTCCTCAGTGCCCTAAGAGGACCAGTTAAAATGCTAATCTATCTAAGGATTATTGGAGTTATGTGAAAAAGAGGCAGCACGCACTACTGATTACTAATGATGTCGCTATCATGTTTGTAATGTATTGCAAAAGTTCATAGTATTTTATGGGGTCTGTAGAATTTTAAATAAAATATTTCCAAGTAAAATTATATGCGTCTTGGAAAAGCATTGTAAGGTGCCTGAGCAACATTTTAAATAACAATTTCTAAGCACAGCTTAGGGGATGAGAAGTACACCTTATCTTAGAAGTACAGCTTTTAACCTGCACACCACTAACACCAACAGTGAAAATAAATACTGCTTCTGGTGGGATTCCCTAGCTGAAGGGCATTTAAAGAAATTATTCCCCCGGATGAATTTCCAAAGACATTGGTCTAGGCAAGGGGAATCAGTGTCTTGGCGCAATGCTATAGCTACTACATTCAACTCATCAGGTTCTCCTGTAGAAAAACAGATAAAATAACATGACGAGGTTGCACAAAATTGGTCAGTTTAACTGAGGTCCCTTACAACTCTTTAAATGTGTCTTTGTGTCCAGCAAGCTGCTGGCAGACAAAGGCAGCAATTTAAGTCCTTGGCATTTCAGATCCTTTTAATCACAACTGACGAAGACTTCCTCCATAAATGTCTCTTCTGTTGTATTTATTGTGGTGAAGGATTCTAAAGAAGTATGTATCTGATGTACTTTGGCAGAGGTGATTCCCAAGATGACCAATATATGTAATAATCAGATATTGGTTTCCTTGTCAAAACGATTGTGATTTAAACTGCTATGTTAAAAACTACTGAATTCTATCCCGAGCACACTTGCAAGGGTGCAAATTTTGGCATGGATAAAAAAAGAGTTCATGACGGCTTAGTGATTACTTTGACATACAGTTTGTGTCTTTTTAAAATTACTGTTACTAAGCTCAGTTGATGATGGAAAATATGTAAGCATTAATTAGTACAAGGACCGATAAGCATATTAAATCAGGCACATTTTTCTTGCATATAAATTATGGTATTATGGAAGAAAGGTTGTTGAGCTGGACATAAAAGTGCTAATAGTAATTTGTAAAACAATTTTTATGATTAAAAGATATTGAAGTTGATGATAAAAGGGAGTCTCAGAAGAAGGCATTTAGCTTTAAAGAACTAAAGAACTTTTAGCTTTCCTCATCCTATGCCATCCTTATACTGTAGCACTCTCCTGTTTTGCAGCTACTCTTTTTGTACTACCATAAGCACAAGAGATTACATCTGAGTCCTCCACACTAGCTCTAAATAAAGATTCTGCAATTTCATTCCAGATATTTTGGGGTTACAGATTTCTTGTCTTCAGAGGCATGAATGAGCTTGTTTCAGTGCCTGTGATAGGGAGGCTTAATATTATTCTATTTCGCAGTTTCTCACTACAAACAAAACATGTAAAATCCATTGTGCTCTCCAGTTAAATAACCCGTAAACTGGTACTTGAACTACAGAGATAAGTGTTTCTGTTTCTTCTCACGTAAAGATTTACTGAAAACTAAGCCATAGGGAGTTTGCAATATTACATTAACACATTGCATTTCACATAATCCTTAACTAATGTCTTTCAAACCTTTCTATAGAAGTGTAAAACAATATTGACTTGTCACTAAAGAACAGTATCAATGATTTATACAAAGTGTTTTATGAGTGGACATGATTATATTAAAACTATCAGCCAAAGATGTCTATTTATATTATTTATATGTATATACAATTTTCTATTCAAACCACTTCTAGAGCGTTTTACAAGTAGCAGGTTATTGTTTACTTTATGGAAATTATGTCTGCGTAAGAATTGCTGATTCGTGCTCTCTATACTCATCACGTGCTACTTAAATAAAGATGACTGTTCTGAGTTCTTAAAGCTAAGCACACAGAAGCTACCCAAAGGAGAAACCTCCTTTGAAGTAATGGTGAGAACCCAAAGTGTCCGTTCAACTCAGAGAGAGCTGCATGTGTGCAGCAACTCTGGATATTACCTTCTTTACTTAAGTCCCTGTTCCTTGGCAGTCAATTTGAAAATTAAACCATTTTTTCGATACCAGTTTACCCTAGTGTTTCATAATCACGTCTCCTTCGCGAACACCATGAAATGACAAACTGTTGGATCAGTTCAGCTGAGACATGAAACACTATAGTCTAGAAATTCCACATCTGTGGATCACCTCCATGTTTCTGCCTGACAGAAGGATTATATAATTTCCATAGGTTCTCAGAAATTATAGTGTATTTGGGTATTTTTTGTTTTCTTTGTGATTTATCATGCCTATTTTCATTTTCTATTGCCTGTGGTTTCTCAAAAACTGTAAATAATTTAGAGATGTCCTAGATTTAGAAAATGATGTTTTAAAAATCTATGATTTAAAGTGTGCCTGGAAAAGGCAATTTATTATACACAAAAAAATTTTTCTTGCTTTTGTGTTCAAAGATGATTTGGGCAATATTAGACCATTAGTCTGACCTCAGTAATATACAAAGATTAAGAAAATATTTTAACAAAACAGTAATTAGGGGCAAGGAGGTAATGGAAGCCCACATGGAATTACCAAATAGAGAGCATGCCAGACGAAATTGACCATGTTCTTTGATGAAATAGCTGTTCTTTCTTGAGAAAGGAAGCTTAGTAAATTTTATTTGTATGGACTTTCTAGCATTTGATATGGAAGCTCATTTTTAAAAAAGTCTTAGTTATGTTGTAAATGTGTACAAAAGCTGTAAAGTGATTAACAAACTGTCAGAAGGGGTAAACAATGATGGGCTGTATTTAAAGTTACTGGATAGGAAGGAGGTTATTGGTGTGATTCTTAATGGAACATTGGTCTTGAATCAATACTATTCTTTTAACAAGTGGCCCCAGAAAGTCAGAAAACTTAAATTTGCTTCTGATACGTATTGGAAAGTTTTGGCTGCTTGTGGAAGGAACAATGGCTCTAGGAAAGAGTTGAGTCTGAGGACACGATCGTTAGAAATAGATAATGTAGATAAGTACAAACTTAAAGGTAACCCGTGATAAAAAATTGGTACCCTATCTGGGTTCTTACCCCTTAAAAACAACAAAGAAGGAAAAAAAATTCAGTTCGTAGGTGATTAGGGATACCACCATGGAAAACTGAAAGATTTCTAGCAGTTACTAGGCAAGATAGTCAAGAAAAATGGAGATGTGTTAATTTGGAAAGACACAGGTGAAATTCCATTTGGAACGCTATATAGGGTTCTTGCAATAACTCTTCTAGAGGGATAATCCATATTAGAGCAGAGGAAAAGAAGGGTTATTGAAATAGTCGGGGGAAGAGGGAAACTCATTGCATAGGCAAAATCAGTTAATTATCAGATGTTGGTCACAGTTGTCTTAGCCAAGGGTTGGACAAGGACCCTGGAGGTCAGCACAGGCTGGAATATGAATTCCAGTAGATCTCAGATGGAGAACATAACTTTCATGTAGTTCATTCAAACAGTGTTTGAGTCCCTGTGCTATGTTTCCTGTGTTCCTTAACATTCCATATAAGAAATTCTATGATGCTATATTTGACAATTTCTTAATCTTAATTTTGTGCCAGTTTTTCATAAACCCTATATTAAACTTTTGTGCATGTGTGTGTCATTAAACAGTATCTTCATGGTTTGTCATTTTGGTAGCTCGAAGCAATGAATAGATATCTTCACACTGTGATGCACCGGGATCTTCAGCGTCTACTAAAACATACTTAGCAAGTCAATCCTTTAGTGACCCATCAAGTTCATATGAGTTCTCCGTGACAGATCATTTCTATGACAGAACTGAATCTAAAGCTCAAGGTTAGCATTTTCACTGCTGGATGATTTGTTTTCTGATTCCATTTATGCAACTTCATTAGTGAAAAGATAGCAAAGGAAAATCCCTGGGAGTCCAGTCTTATCCTTTCTAAGTTCTAAGTGTCGTATTGCCTAACAGAATCATTTCAATACTTTTGTAAGGGGCTGGTCAGTACAGCACTTAGCTAAATGGTAAAGGGAAAAGCTGCATTATGAAAAATAACCTTTCTACTAAATAATCACATTTCAGAATAATATTGGGCTACTGTTATATTTGGGGCCAGATTTTGGAGTCAGACGTAGTCCAGTAATTTATTTATTTGGATATTTCATTGAGCTGGCCCTCCTACATATTATTTGTTGTTCAAGAGTGCTCTAGGACTCAGACTTTGTATGAATCACATTATGAAGCTCTGGAAATGCTAAATATGAGTCAATATTTGTGGTGTGTATCTGTACAACTCAAGCCAAGTCTTCTTCCAGAATGGCAAATACTTCTGATAAAAGATTGAAATTCAGCTGTCAGAAAAGGTTATATCAGGCTGAACCACTTAGGCCTGGCCTTGCTGGGAAGATGCAGCTGGATGAGGGACAAGGAATCCCAGAAAAATAATTTCACACAGATAAATGACCTTATTGCCTGTTTCTCTGTAGGAAAGGGCCTGCACTTTCTAAAATGCTGCTTTCATCTGGTAATTTGAGTTTGTTTCACAAATCTTAGAAAGTGGTATTAGCTGGGGAGCTTCCCCAGTGTTAAATGCTTAGGCCTAGGTCTACAAAGTCACATATAATAGCCTAGTAATGTTAGTGTGCACAACATGTGAAATATTCCGGGTATTCAGACATGGCACTAAAGTTTCAGCAGATGTTTAAGTCATTGAAAATTGCAAATTTGGAAATGACTGCCAATTAAAAAAAAAAAACTTTCCTCTATAATAATGACTGTCAGTTCATGTTTGAAGAGTTGCTGTGGGGCTTTTTTTGTGTTTTGAAATGACTCAAGATACTTGTTTTATCTAATCATCTCTTCTCTTGTCCTAATGTGTGTGGAGGTTTTATTGTCATTGCATTGTTCAGGGAATGAAGTATATATTGATGATTATCTGTCTTTAGGCATGCATTGGTATCTGAGATGGCTTGATATTTTCCTGCTTGCCTTGAAATTTCATTCCTTCCGATTTTCCTTCTAAAATATCAAATACAACTTGCAACCCTGAAAAATATTTCTCGAACGAATACTGTTGTGAGTCTTTCTAAATTCTTCATTTCTCTTCAGAAGTGGGTCTCTTCCTTTGTTCCTTCTGTGTTGTGAGCTCTCAGGCAAAGTTATTTTGCTGAGCTTCCAGTGTCATTGAATTTAAGAACAGCAGCCCAGGCCTTCTGCCAAGCCAGTGTTTTGGGACTGAAATTGTCATTGTTTGTTGTTGAAAGAAATATGATGTTCAAACTTGAAGCCAAAGCCCTCTTTTGTAGAATAAATAATTATCCTGACATAATTTGCCATTTGTACATGTGGCATAAATTTTGCGAGAACAGAGCAAGATGGGTTACAGTCCTAAAGCCTCCTGGTTCTGTTGTCTTAGTTTATTTCAGCAATAATTTCTCCTGGTCTTTAACTGAGAATTCCTTGTGGGGAACAAGGTTTGTATGTTGTGAACTCGCTAGTCTGATGCTGTATTTAGGCTGGCAAGAAGCCTTGTGCTTCCAGTGTGGGATGTTTTAATGGCTGGAAGCTAAATCTTTTACCCTTGATGAAATGGTATCCTGGGTTTCTGTATATATAAGGACTTTTTATCCTCATTTTTCTCCATTTCACATTACTGTCTGGAGGACTGACTACGGAAAAAGCAGCATCACACCCTGGAGTTCTAGCTAGCTGGCTGTATACTAATACCTCATTTAAACGTTAAACCCATGTTTATCTCCAAGTTATGAAGATGTTGTGCGACACTGCTAGTCATTATAGAAAACTGAAACATCAGAGATGCTGAAATGTGAAGCAGAAGAAATGTGCCTGCTAGGAAAGTGCATCAGGCAGCATTTTAAGATTTGTCTGTTGCACTGTGCTTCTGATTTTGCTTATTTGTTTTTATGTTCTGACTTTATCTTTCAGTGTAACATTTTTGCTTTATATTGACACTTAGAGAGCTATGGATGGAAGTGTATCTGCAATATTTTAATGTAAAGGTACTGGCGTGGGAAATTTGGGAATCAGCTTTTCCACAATACTGCGTACAAGCCTGATAAAGTCCTTTAATTTTTCTGTGCTTCAGTTACCCACATACAAAACCAAGATAATATTTCCCTGCTGCCAGCCGTACTATTTTTCTACTTCCCCTACAGCAAGAGGACGCTCTCTGAATAGTTAGGAAAGGGAACTCGAAACATTTATATTTAGAGGGTTGGAAGAAGGTAATCCCACTAATCCAGAGTTTTAAGAAAAGGGAACATTTGTTACTTGTTTATAACTGATCTGTTGCAGTTACATGCAATGCCAGTTTGAAAAAAAACTTGTTTTGGAATGGCATTCGGGTGGATATATCACAGTATGAAATAATAGGGGCAAATTTAGCTGAGTCTCTGATTGTGCATAGCTGGACTAAAGGTACTGATGGAGTCACTTCTTGATTTGCCTGAGCATATAACCATTTGACTAGATAAGGATTTGCCTGTCATATATATGTCAGTAATCAGAGCTGGCAAGTAAGATAAAAGAATGGAGCTGTACTCTTGACAGAAAAGTATTTTTGCTGTAAAATGGAAAACATATGATATGCAAATTCAATGTGGATTAAAAATATATGTTCCTCAGAAAAAAATCATTACATTTGTTGTTGAAAGTTTGCTCTAGTTCTGATATACAACCAAATAAACACCTGTAATTTCAAGAGGAAACATTAACTGCAAACAAGTTAGTGAGTTTTATTAACTCATTAACAACTGAACAGCTATTGTGAGTTGTTGCCTTGAAAATACAAGTAAGAAAATCAAGAAAGCAATGAAAGAAAATGAAATACCAAATAGTAAAAGTTTAGAAATGTGCCTGAAAAAACTGTTTTCAGTCTGTCCTATAACACAGTGAAAGCCAGTTATATCATCTACCTATTTTCCCATCCCCATGTCCACCAAAAAACTAACGCCTTCTCAGAGAATACAACCATCTCTTCATTTCTATGACTAGCACCTGCAGACTGAAAACAATCAGTAGGAATGTACGCACTGGTTGGAGAGGGCTGAGGGAGAAACAGAGCTTTCCAAATCACACAGTAGCCGCAGCCCCGGCTGGGCATATGCTGGGGTGTGGGAAACCCATTGACACGTCTTTCAGCTTCTTGCACCTCCCTGTTGCACGTTCTAATCACTGGCTGTGGGATCAGGGGGTGGCGGTACTTCAAACTTTGCTGGAAAGGGCTTTGAAGTTTGTCAAATTCATCTCAGTGTGGAAGGGGAAAAAAATCCGCCTGAATTATTTTTACATGAGGAGAGAATTGCTTCCTGCTCAGCACTAGGCAATTTTAGATTGTGGGTCTCAAAGATGTACAAACACACTTTCATGGTGTTTAACTGCAGGGTTTGGGTTGGAACCGCTTCAGAGGACTATTTGAATATTCCCTTTGGATATTTGAATAATACAGGATAAGATTTTGTCTCTGGTATATATATGGGTGTGTATTTTTACAGCCTAAGTTGTGTCATAAAGAAAACTGAAAAACATCCTTTTTAAGAATCGCTAGATGTAAAAAATCTGCAAAATTTAAATCGCGCCGATCAATTTGCACCTAGCTCTGACATCTAAGGTGTCCCTCTCTTAATTACTACAAGAAGCTGTGAGGAGTTAGGTAGAGCAGAAGGGTCAGAAGAGGGTTAGAGCTTGTTAGCTGTCCTTCCCCTCACGGCTTTGAACAGTTTTGCTGTCTTCGCTGCCTCCGTGCCAACCCCCTGTAATCCTGAGCAGAATCCTACAGCAGAAGGATTTACTGCCTGAACACAAATGCCTGTGCTAGCCTACTCACTTCTTACAGCATTGTCTGAAGATGCGTACCTACTGTTGGATCTGTTCCTTATTGTCTAATTATATTGTCCAGTGAAACAACTAAAATATGGCAAAAGTAATTAACAAAAGAAAACAAAATCTTTTTTTTTTTCTCTCAGCCTGCTGGGAACATACGCACAGCCACAGGCTGTAGCTGACCCACTTCCTGATACATCGCACAGCAAAAATGACACTGAGGCAGCTAATGCCATCTACTGACTAAAATAACACTACCACCAGGATAGCCAGCCTCAAAAGAAGCTTGCAGGGCTGGTAGCATTAAAAATAATCAGAACATTATGTACGCCTCTTTGATTAAGATTAAGCTGAGCTTGAGAAGTTAAACCAGATGCTTCAGAAATCAGGATTCATTTGTCTTAAGCTTGTTCTGCAGCAAGAAAGCTAAAATAATCTATTGTTAGAAAAACCTTTCAATAACCTGATTTTCAAAATTGCTGAGTACCTTCTTGCCCATTGCCTTCAGTGAGATTTGTGTCTTCTCAGAATCTCTGAAAATCCATGCTGATACTGGTTTGCTGAAGATACTTTATATGCTGGGGCTCATTTAAAACAGAAAAAAAAATTGCCCCTTCTCATCCCCGTTCATTGTTGCAACGAGTTATACCGAAGTGTGTTATAAAGCTCATTGTTTCCACTTCAGAGGTGAGACCAGGCTTTTTATTTTTGATACCTCAATATGAAGACATGTTCAGTGTTAGGTATGTCTCTGCTTTATGATATCTGCAAATAACCCTTCATTTAAAATACCTTTTCCTGTGTTTAAATTAACAAATATACTATTTTGATGCAATATGCAGAGACAATTTGGATTTGAAATAAGAGCCGCATTTCCTGCAAAAAATCATTCACTGATCAAGGTGGATTACATATAAGATATCAGGATCCTCCAGTTTAATAACAGAGAACATTCTCTCTAATAATGAATAATCACTTCTACACAGTAAAGCAAATCAGTGTTCTCCACTCTTTTCTTAGACAATTAAATTATAAATCAAAGTCTCATTAAAGCGGACGATGTACTTCAGTATGTTTTTAAGTGGGGTGGTGTCGCTTTAACTGGTGTCACTTTTCTGTGTGCTGAAATATTAACCCTTCTGAGGCAAAATCCTACTGGTTGTGTGGAGCTTGGTAACTTCATAGGAAGATGCTGCCACTTTTTCAGGTGAAAAGGACCTTTAGTCACTTCGAGGAAACAAGCCTAAAAAGGACCATGATGAAGGTGTCATAGTGCAATAGGATGTGGACTAGTATACAGGATCCAATATGTATAGTTGGTGTTGTTCAGGGCATCTTCTATAGATAGTATCATTCAGAGGATAAATGTAATTAGTATAATTCATTCACAATTTACGCTTTCACATAATTTTAGCTTTCTGTGCCAGAACAAATTTTTTTCCACTATATTAATTCTGTATGACATTCTACCAAGTTGTTTTCATTGCTGACTTTAGGTAGCATTTGCCGTGATACCTATTATATCAATCAGAATAATTCTTAGTTTAACCAAAATCCCTCCATAGCCTAATTAATTGCTCTTATAGATTTATTCTACCTAATATCTATCATAAATAATCTAAGTCTGAGGTCATTACACCATCTTTAACTTTGTGGACAGTACATCTCAGCAGTAAGCATGTTGAGATAGCAGAATAATAGCAATCATTTCCACTTTTAATAGCTTTCAAACTGCCTATGTTTAAGGGAGATGTGTTTTGTTTTCAGAATGTCATGGACTGTATTGTTTCCCAGCTGTTTACAAAATAGCAACTCAGTCTTGGACTGGGTTTCACTTTGTATGAGCAGTCAACCTCTGTTGATCTGGGATTAAGACCTCTGGGGCTTGTGAATAAGTAAGGTTTACCCAAGGCCAGCTAGGAGAATTATAATGCTAATGCAATTTGCCTAGAGTACCCTATTAAAATGATAAATTATAATTTTTCTGTTGAATTTTTAAATCATTCAAATGGCCATGTAATTTATTACCTGCTATCTATGGTGGTTCTGAAACTCTGTATTTATAGTCTTTAGGAGGGGATTTCTTGTTTGCAGTTATATTTCATGGACTCAAAGAACAATTTCCATAGAATTTACTGCTCATTTCATTCTTTCTATGTTTGATTGACCCTTTTCTTTTAGAGACTGAGGATGCATTTATTCTGAAGACTGACAAAGAAATCTATCTCTATAAATCATATATTTTTTTGCCAAGATACTGTACTATATCAGAGTTTTCCTAAGGAAAAAGCATTTTTTGAGCAACTATATAATATTTTTGTTGCTTTTGTGTGACATTAAAACGTTGTCTAGTGTTTGCTATGGTTAACATGACATTTTGGGTTTTGGCACAGATGAGATTCCGTCCACGTTGGTTTAGTAGTTAAAGACAATAGTATGGGGATATGGGGAAGAGGCTTTTTGTTGAACTGCTTATATTGTTGTTTTCTTTGTTTTATAAAGTCATTTAGATTCTCTAGTCAAGTTATTTATATTCAGAACATTTTCTGGTACTCAGAGAAGACATATAGGAGAAAATATTGAAGGTCTCATGGCAGAAATATATGCAAAGATAGACAACACGCTGTTGTTGCTGTATCTAGGATTTTTCAAACAGCTCCATTACAAACTGCACAGTGTGTACAAGCACGGGTATTTATTAGCTGTTATAAACTGGGGTGCTGGTTTCGGGAAAAAAAAACTGCTTAACATTACATGATAATGGCTGACTACGAAGGATGAAGATTATGCAAGGAGCCTTCATAAAGAAGTGTATTTATAAATAGAATATGAAAGCCCATTTTAAATTGCTTCATAAAATTTGATGGCTTTAAACAAACCTTTGTGCCAAACAAGCCAGTCTTTTTGTTTTCTAGAGGCAGGGATTAGACCATGATTTCTCAGTCTGTAGGAGACAGACCAGAAGTGGGTCACAGGGATCATACCAGCTAATAGGCAGAATCCATCAAAAATCGCTCAGTCTCTGTGACAGAGCAGAACCCTTGAATGGGGGTGAAAAAGCTACACATCCCTTACGACTGTCCTACTCTCGCTGCCTCTACTGCTTCTCCTGCAAGCCAGCACCTGCATGGGGCTTTCTGTACCAAACATACTCACATGTGGGGCCCATTTCTGCCAGTTTTCATCCATGGTGAGATGATTACCGAAAACGGCCCCCTGTAGTCACTTCAGGTTGCCATGCAAACTGGAGAGACAGTGAGAGGATGGCTTTTGTTTAGAGACCATGAGCTGACCATGGCAGACCGAGGTGAGGACCCAGGAGACCACTGTGGGCTTGAGCACCTTACACTCAGTGTCACCGCGTGGTGCTACTGAATCCTGCATTCTTGCTGGCTGACTACTGCGATTTCTTTAGTGATCTGTGGAAAGAAACAAAAAAGTGCTATCCTTGTTTGTCTTTCTAAGTAATATTTCTCCCTGAGAACCAGTGCTAGAACTGAAATTCCTTGAAGTCAGTCCACTGCTGGGGTGCCTGTGACCACCTCATTCCTAAGTCTGTATAGCTGCATGCAAGAAAAAGGAGTCAGAATGAGACAAAGGCTCCTTACCCAGGCTTGTGGAAGACTGTTCACCCTGCCTAACAGTCTGTCTGCCAAAGGAAATGAAGAGGTGCTCCATCTTGGGAAGACTCAAAGGAGCCCCTGGAGGAATCCATTGCTGTCCTTTGAATGCTTCATGTAGACACCTTGTACATGGCATTAGACAGTAAGGAACATGCCTTCTCCTCGCCTCTCCCTCCTCCCTGGCCCTGTTTCTTTTCCAAGAGGAAATCTGCCTCCTGGCACCCTGGGGAGGGAAAAGGTCCTCACTGAGAGGCCTCTCTGCGATGCGTGCAGTTACTTCAAACAGTTTTAAGGTGCCAAGTCCAAAGGTTTGTAACTTTGCCAGAAGATGGCAAAAAGTAAAAATAAATTATGATTTCTCTTCCTCCTTCTTTCACTATTTAAATATGTAAGCCAGCATATTCAACAGTATTATGCAATAGGTGGGATCAGAACAAGACTTCACACTTTTTAAATTGAAAGATCTGTAGAATGTGTTCTGAGGATGGTGGTTTAAATAAATAGACCACCTGAGAGAGCCTCAGTGCTGGGTAATTTATATTTATTCGTTCCTTGCACTTTTTATTTTCCTTCTTGTGACCTTTCTTAGGACTTATGACTCATTCTTTTGTTGCGTTGTTTCCTCCTCTTCCATATTTCACCTTTTCTCCTAGAATCTTTCTCTCACTTCGTTCTTCTCCTTTTGTTTTTCTGTTCTCTCTCCTGAATTGCAGTCAACAATCACACCTCTCTGTCTGTCACCTTCTTCCATGACTACTTTATTACCTCTAGCACTTTGTAAGTGCTTTATCCTTCAGTTTTATCCCTTGATACTTGCCCCTTTCAGGATTTCCTTTTCCTTCCCATCATAGGCGTTTTTAGGTTAGTGCTTTCCCTGCAGATTTGTCTGCTCCCCATCAGCAGTAGTACTGAATTCCCTCTGCAGTAGGAGGAACAGGAGTGGGCAGATGCTAATTCTGTCCTGGGGTATCATCACCTGTAAAGAGGAGAAGGAAACCTGCATCTGAATTCAGCCCAGGCTTTTCTTCCCCCTGTTGGTACTGCCAGTGTCAGGGGAAGGAGCTGACTTCAGGAGACTGAAATGCCAGTCTGAAACATCAGTTAAGGTCAAAGAGGAACACAGCACTAGTCCTTTTAAATGCTCACTGAGTTTAAATGTTAATATTGAGCTTTGAGAGATACAGGGTTGGGGGATTTATAGCCTCACAGGTTTTTGATTCCATGCCCATTACTATTTAATTAGTTATTTCTCTTACAAGAAGTTGAGTTCTGCTATTTACTTTTTCTAGCGTTTGATCACTACACTCCACAATATTCTTATCCAGAGTCTCTTAATAGATATTACACAACAACAGAAGACGGTGGAAAGAGTTGTGTTCTAGTGGGGTGCACTGAATATTGGAATATTAGGCGCCACTGCTTAGCCATTGCTTAGTCAACTCTTCAATGATTTTGTATACCTTACCTGAATTTTTGTGTGCCTCTTCTTTCTTCTCCAATGGATGAAGGGAACAGTGGATAAGAATCTCTCTGCCTAGTCAGGAGATACGGCTGAAAAGGCGTTATTTGGGAATGCCACTTCTGGGTATTACCAGCCCTCATATGGAGTTGTTCAGATGCACCAATCTCCACGTACAAACCTAAACAGACTCTTTTTTTTCTTTTTTTTCTTTTTTTTTTTTTTTAATCTTGTCATTAAAGGGAAGGCTATGTTTAGGTCACAAAAATGTTTAGCTTCAGGCAATAAAATTATTCTTCAGCTTTTAATAGCTATTTTCTATTCTGTCTCTTCAGTGCCTTAGAAATGCTTTACAAAGCCAGGCTCCTGAGGTGCCAGGAGCAGACAGTGGGAAGGGGTTCAGCAAGCAGGGCCTAAAATAACACTTAAATGTAGGTGCATAATGAAGAGAGGATAAAGATGATCATAGGTAGCAGCTGCACAAGGCAAAACTACATTTCACAGTAATTGTAGTGGCCTACTTGTGTCATCATAGGTTCAGTGCCATCCATGCACCCTACCTCTTTTGAGGCTGTTTCTTTATCAGATGCTCTCAAGAATGGTATGATGTGTCCAGATTGAGAAGAGAATGCTGAAAAATAGGAAAATACCTAATAAGATCACCAGGGGACTGGATAACCTGAATTTTACAAAAAGAACAAGCTTGTTCACTCTAGCAAAAGGATGATTAAGAGGAATATTGAAAAGTATTGATTATATAAATACCGGCAGGGGAAAATACTGCTGAAGCTAACAGACAACTCTGGCCATGAATAAACTTAGACTGGAAGTTAAAGGAAGCTTTCCAACCATGAGAATAATGAGATTCAGGAACAATCTTCCTGTAAATGTAGGAAGAGAAACATCCTGAACTGAATTTAAGAGGATTTTGAAAAATGTCTAAAAAGGACTCTATGACACTGTCAAGCACTGTAATCTCACTTCTTCAGCAAACTTCTTCAAAAATTGAAGAGTTGTAGTGTTTTTGTAATATTTGAGAGCATTTTTCTAAAATGCTTATTTACACACATACGCATCATCTCTTATAAAAGGTCTCCTGGGAAGCATTTTTTGTAGATATCTGTCTATGAAAGCATCCCTTAATGCTCTTCCTGTCCTCTGAGCTATTTTCATAGGGTTTTTTCAGTTTTTCTTATGGTTAAGTGGGAGGTACTCTGTTCTACCAGCGGGAATTGTTTCGGAGCCTGTACAAAAATCGACAACTTGTTCTAAAAACAAACAAACAAAAAAGGCTCATTCATATGATCTTACCCATCTAACACAATTAAGCTGAGCTTTTTTAACATGGGAACAGTGAACTAAGTTTGCACAACTCTGTGAATCAGTCATTCACAATAATAGCAGTTTTCAGAAGATTCATCCTTTCCCTTTTATTTGTTTTTTGGTGTAATTGGGATGAGCATTGTTTAAGCATATCCACACACTCCAGTAAGACGTTATGTTCCACAAAATGAGTACTTCACTTTTAGACTGTACCTCTAACAGTCCACAGTGCATGACCCTGTTCTGTCTGCCATTGTCACTGGGTTCCCCTTAATTATATTGATGTATTCAAAGACTTCCCATATGTAAAAGACTAAAATGCTGCATCATATTTTGCTACTATGTTTTCCCTTCCATTTACATTTCTTAAAATGCCTCGGAATTTTGTCACAGTGCCTTCATACATATGCATGGCATGCCACTGCAGAAGAGAGAACTCTTTATTTTTAGAACTTATGAAAAATGCATCCAAACTTCAAAGATGAATTAGAAATCAAGATTTCTGATTAGATATTTTGGGATTCAAATCATATGAGACAACTAGAATGTAGACAATAAAAAGGGCGCTATTAATGTGTCTTTAGAGAGAGAAAATATCTTGCACAAATCCCAAGAAGTCTTCTAGGCATTTGGGAGACAGGAAACGCAAAACATAAGCTAAAGTGACAATTTTGCCGCCTACAGTTTGTAGCTGGTGATAGTTTTAATATGATGGCATTTTGTTTCCTTCCTGCTACATCACTAAAAACGTGAAGCATCCTAGAGTAATCTGTGTTCTATATATCAGAATTCACTGAAACACAAACAGAAACAAAACATGACGTAGTGTCATGACTTAAAATTTCTATGAGCCTTATGTGCTGGCATAAATAAATTTTAGGATTGAACTGCCTTATTAATACCTTTGTAATAAATGTGACATTATTATCTGCTCTTTGCTGGAAATATTTGTTTTGTTAGCAGGTGAAAATCCACTAGGAGTTTTTATGAAGTTGGAAATTTTTTATTAACTTTCAACTCTCAGAGATGTACAAATTTGGAGTCTTTATGAATGAATGACCTTAATTAGGATTTTTAAATGTAAATCAAATACCACAGCCCATTGCTAATCTGTGCTTACTAAATTTTGCAGTATTTTGTCTTACAAATATTTCGACTGATTTCTCAAAAAAAAACAAACTAACAGATTCCATTGTGAAACCTATTACATTTATATGTTTATTGAACTGAAATAGTGGGCTACCTAGAGCTCATAGTATAAAGCCAGAAAATCAGTGAATAGAAATTATTCTAAATTTTGAAGCAAGCATCTTGAGATGAACAAATTGAAATGTCAAAAGTGCATAACCAAAGGTAGAATTTGCAAACAAATATTAACACTTTTAGTATTTTTCTTGGTACCTTTAAGTCTTGTGTTTTGTTTTCCTGTTTTCAAGGGAAAAATCCAAGGTTGTTAAATTTGCAAAGGTTGTGAGATCTTTGAACTATGTCCAATGCCTGCAGCTTGTGGAATTCATAAGCTTCACCGTTTGAGAGTGATTCACCAGTTTGCTCTCCCAATGACATAGCATGCCAGAGAAAGTCTCTCTTCTGAGCTTAGAAACTGAACACACCAAAAAAATCTCTGCTGTGCAGTTTACCAAGCTGTGCAGCACAACAAAGATGTCAAAACAGAGTCTGCTTCCTTTTTTTAACAAAAAAGTTTTCTTGGTTCAAAACTGGCCTTCTCTGTATTGGGCCAGTTCATTAACAAATAATGTTTGGCTGCCCAGAGCTCTGCTCATTTACAAACTCTGTATATTAACTACATTATTTTCTCAGTTCTCACTCACAGTTCTCATAGCTCCTCCCAAGACAAGGAAGGTGATTACTGCATACAAGAAGAATCCCCTTTTTAACTACTTATAGTTTATTCTCTTTAAACTGCAAAACATTTCAATCAGATCTACCCGAAACATAAGAGATCTGCTACAATCTGCAGTTTGAGATGTACTCAGGCAATATTGTCTTCAGGCATTCCGAACAAGATCTGTGATGATTATTATTGAGTGGCTAATGTGAAGAGATTATTTTCAAACATTAACTCTTCCTTTTTCCTCTGCTTTATATCCCTGCCTTACTCAATAAAAATAAAGCAAAACAAACAAAAAATTCCACGCCAGGCAATAAGAACAGAAAGTGTCATTTAACATATAAAAAAACCTCGTGGTTAGCCTTGAATATACCAGGCACTAGGTGGTGATCATTAAAATTACTTCAAAGCAATACGCAATACATTACTATAGGATGGAAAAGGCAGTTATTCTAATATCAGAAGTGAATTGGGTTGTTTAACTTCTCGGCTTCTTGAGCATTATAGCCATTTTAGTATAATTATATGAAGATGAGTTGGATTACTATTACTTCCTCGAATTTAGAGGGCCTAACCGTGATTCATACTTTGTGTGTAAAGTATGCAACAGAAATGTAGTAGATCTTGGACTATGGCCAAGCGCTGTTCCATGTTTATGAGTATACAGAAATATAGAGATTTACTATACAAGATTAATCCTATATTCCATCTGGTTTAATATAGGTTAGTACCCATCCAATATAGTATATAATGTCTGGCAGTATTTAGAGTCAGATGCTTCAAATAGACATGCAAGCAATCCTAAACCAGCTTGTTGTGGAGTAATCTGTCACATGGGAAATTACTCCTAACGCTTTACTGCTGACAATTTGATAAGTGCACAAAGGAATGAGACTTTGTGGCTTTCCAAGGGTAGTGAAGGTAGTTTCAGAAGAGAGGATTCAGTGTGTGGGCTAAGACTGTTCAGGTCACATTGCAATTCACTTCCCAAAGAGTACATCCGATCTCTCTCTGTTTACACAAAATACCTTTTTTCCCCTCTCTCTCATGTCTCAAGACAGAGAGTTTCTTGGCTGTGTATGCCTAGAGCATAATCAAAGAAACTTGTTAAAATATAAACCCAAAAGAGTTTACAGAAATTTATATTAACAAAAGTTTAAAATTGTTCCTGATGGTTCCCAAGCTACAATTTCCTTTTACCTTTTCAGTATTAGTTTCTATTACAAGTGGAAGTGGTGGGCTCAAAATATAGCCAATTAAATTCTGTACAGCATCATTAGACTGCAATGCACAAGGAGATGATTAGGTATACTAAAAAACAGTCCTTTATTTTCTATGCTATTATAATGAATTTTAACACAAATCTTTTAAGAGACAGCCATTTTAAATTAAAATTTCCACCACTCCTAACCAGTTGCAACTTACAAAAAAGACCTGAAAAGATTTGGTTATGCTATTCTCTATTTAGCTATGCTAAATGAGTAGATGTGTTTGCCCCTGATGAAGTGCTGAGCAGTTGAAGTTATACTCTGCAAACTGAACCACTTCCTTAGGCCATTAGATAGATGCAGAGTATCAGGATCTATAAATGCATTCTATCAAATATTTCTCTTGCACTGTAAGTAACATCCTTTGTTGGTTTTTTTTGTTTGTCTGTTTGTTCTGAAGGGACAGTCTCTGCATCAAGGACTGTCTGAAGTCTTGCCTGCTGTAACTGTGCTGGCCTGTTCCTGCGTGTGTAGGTAGGATGAGTGCTGAAGAGGAGGCATGTTTGCTGGTGAAGTTACAGTGTCTTCTGAAATTGGGTGATGCAGGCTGACAAAATCCCTTTCTGTTAGGATAATGGCGTACCTTAGAAGTTTTGCTGATGTGTCTGCACTGCAGAGATCTACTGGCATAGCTGTGGCCTCAGTTAGATAAGCAAAACCCAATAAAGCAAACAGAGGAAGGAAGGGACAGTTGATGAGAAGGAGGGGAGTTAAAAGTAAGAAAGGGTTTTGCTGCATAGCAAGAGTATTATGAAGGTGTAGGAGGAGATTTTTCAAAGGCGTGAATGATAGCTAAGTATCTACATTTCACTTTCTTTTTCTGAAAATCTCTTATTAATACACAGAAACTGAGGTAAGAAAGAGGAGAAGAATAGAGAACAGGAGAGAGAATGTCTGGAGGAGGGATCTAAAGAGCTAGGCTGAAGATGGTTAATGAAGCAGAGAAATGTGATTCTTGGGGTAGCATGAGTCACACACCAGGATAAGGAAAAGGGGAGCGAAATGACAGCCATGAACAAAGGGAAGTGGCAAGGCTTAAAACACCAAAAAAGCAGAAGCAGCATCTTAAAAAGGTACAAGTAGTTTATTTAAAAAGAAGCAGACGTTAATGCAGGTTGTGCTGGGATATCGGGTGACGACAAGGAGAGTCTCTGTGTCTAACCTTGTCTGCACGTAGATGCTGCTGCAGTGCACCCTAGGGTGCTGGTTCTGATGGCTGGTTCTGATTATCCAAACTGAAGGCCTGCTACAACATGTCATGGCTTCCAGTGAGGCTACACGTGTAGATGTAGGTGGTGTAAATGCAACCCTAAATGCCTTTTAGGCTAGTATATATATTTCAGCATAATTCACAACCTTTATTATTGACCAGATTCTCATTTCGCAGCAGGTATCACTTTCCCACTTTGTCACAGGATGGCTTGTCACAAGAAGTGTGAGTAGGCTTCAACAGAAAGAAGAAGACTTCACCTACTGTACCACCTTTGTCTGTCAGAAAGAATGAAATAGATAAGTGTACCTAACTGTCATGGTTCTAACCACTGCTCTAAACGCTAGGCAATAGTCTTTAGTAAACAGAATGGAAATATCTGTTATTTCCCTACTCTCTTCCCTGGTTTTGTAGCAAGGCAAAATATGTGCTGTTCTCTTCCCATGTAGGCTAGATTCAGAAGCTACTGCTGCTCATTCTGAACTGAGCTGGAAAGTGGCTGTATTGTAAATCCAAAAGTTCTTGATTCAAGCATTGCAAACAACACAGTAAAATAGGTAATGATCATAGAGGTTCTTGTTATGCTAGATAAAAAAGTAGAAAACTAAAGGCCTTAGGGATACCTACTGAGAGTTTGAGATGATAACTTAAGTGTTCTTGTGGCACAGCCGTAGGTAAGTTTCCTCTGAAGTGAGCTCTGACCAGAGGACTTAATGCTGTAGGGCAGTTCTTGTCAGCTGCAGTGTCTCACATCATAGGTCCCCACTTTGAATCCAGTCCACTATGTCAGCAGAAATGCTGCTGTGTTCAGCTATTCCCATGTCACAGGCAACATGCACTTCTTGAAATGTTACACCGTCACAGCTTGGTTGGTGAAGTTACACTAAGGGGCTACATCACCGTCCTGAGTTTTGTTCCTTCAACTATCCCCTGCTAATGATAAACTCATGAGACTGGAATAAGCAAATAGCCAACGAAGCAATCACTGCGCTTTAGTCAGGAATCTGCAAACACAAAAAATAAGAAATGTTTGAGTGAGAGAGGTGAAGAATACTTGTTGAATCCAAACTAAGCAAAAAAGCATCTTTACGCTACATGTTGTGACTAAAATTTCACCTTGTGTGCCTGCAAAGGCATCCCAGTGTTTCAGCCCTCCTTATCCTTTCCTTCTGCTGAAGTCCCAGCCTCCAGTTTGTTCCCATTAGCAACATCCACTGTCAGCCAGTGGCCGGCTGATATTGCAGTTCGTTGCTCTTTAGCATTTCTTCTACAAGAGCCAACAGTGTTTCAGAGAGATGACACTCTCCCTCTTTGGAGACAGCCAGCTGCCACTATATTTTCTTCTTTCCCAGTGGTGTATTTTGGCAGTAGATTTCCTTTGCAGCTGTGACTACAATTTGCATTTCGAGAGTATTGGTTTAGAAAGATAAGGTATTTAACAGAGCTAACAATTATTGTTTTCAAATGGTTGAAAAGGTGATGAAAATTCCAGTTAGTGCTTGTGCTTGTGGATCAAAAACAAATATCACTCATTGCCATAAATGCTGCTTCTCTCTCCTACTGTGACAGCTGATAACAGCTGAAACACAGATGCCACATTAGCCCAGGTTTCCATGGGAAGGGACTTTCGGTGGGGACATACTTCTCAACCTGGTTCTGGATTTGTTACACCCTTCAAGGAAAGCTGGATTGTGTGCGTGTAGGACAAGGAAGCTGCATGTGTTCCTGACTTCCACAGAGATGCCTTGGATTTTTGTTCTTTAGGTGCTCTGTGAACTTTGCTTTTGAAAATGGCAGACGACAAGAAAAAAGTGCTACTTAATGTGTGTGTGTGTGTGTGTGTGTGTTAAAAGAATTAGATTATACACCTTTCCATTTACAGAAAAAGTAGTCTTTGTCTAGGTTGAAACAATTTTAAATTATTCTATTTGGTTTTTGGCAGCAAAATCATGAAAACAATGAAGTTCAAAACCACGCTGTTTCAAGCTTTTATCTCTTTTTTTTTTTTTTTTGCTAGCAATTAATGATAAACAAGAATTATAGGCTTATAATTAAAGGTTTAGTAGTTGCTACTTGATTTAAAATGACCTTGAAGTGATATTCTCCTTTTCACCTTTCTCTCCTCTTTGCTAATGTACATTCCAGCAGGGCTAATTCCTCAGGTTTTTTTTTTCTCTAAGGGCTTTGTCGAAGTGAAGGCAAAACTTTGACTTTCGTCTCTTCATATTTATGATAATCTTTTTCTTGTCACATTCTTAACATTTTGCTGCATCCACTTCCATGCCATTGTGAATGTCCCTTGTGCTCTAAGTCCAATTTTCTGCTTTTACCTCACAGTGCTTAAACTATCCATTCTATTCTGCTCTGTTTTCATCAAGAACCAGCCCTTAGCAACTAGATAACAGCCTGATACTGAAAATTTCTTCTTTTCACACACTATAATACATCTTTTCTCTTCCAAAGAGATTTCTGGAGCTCATCAAATGCCCGTGCTACAGAACAATGCATCTGTGTGCTTTCTCTCAAATATCTTTTCTCTTCACAGAACTTTGAAATGCTAACTTATTTATTACTCGCTTCTAAAGAGAAAGCAAACAATTTCATCAATCGTGTTGAATCCTTTTGTGCTCCCTTTTTGTAATGTAGGTATAATCGCTGGAAAGCTCTTGGCTGCAAGATTTCTAGAGAAAGCCAAGGATGTCTTTAATAATTAGTGCTACATTCATTATAGACAACCAATCTCTTGCAAGTAGTGCTGGCATTATCATTTGTTTCCAGTCCTGTGTTTACATGCTTTCATGAAGACAAAATGCCCATGCCACAAAGCAGAAACACATGTACTGAAAGGGTCTTAAAGATCATGCCAGCTTCCCTACATCCTGCTTCTGTTTTGACTCAGTACCCTCATCCTTTTCCAGAGCAATACACTTTGAAAGCAGAGGGCAAAAAACCAGCTACTAGAGGCTGGAAATGAAGTTAAAATTATCACTTGTCTGTCCTGGCCACTTCCTCCTCTTGAGCACGTGGAGCAGAAGAGAGCATAAACCTCAGCCTTGGGTCATCCTCCTTGTTGGCTAAGTTTGCCAGCCAAGCAGTGGTAGCGCACGACCTTGGAGAATGTGTACGGTTAGCGCTGAAGCTCCCCAACTGCAAGTCTGCTTTGCCACACAGTGCTCAGCAGGCCACAGATCACATAATAGTAAAAATGATACCGTTTTCAGCACAAGTTTGATAAAGGTGCATGGCCATACACCAGCTATGGTAACCTAAAAATGTGGGCTGAATGCGTAACTATTTGTCTTTGTTCTGTGCTCTGTGACAAGAGATAATCTTATTTTCCTCTGCACCTATGCTCAGTAAGTTTTTTAGTTTCATTTTTAAGTGGATCATGGCTACAGGTTAGGGTTTGTGACCAATAAATGTTTGTAATGCCGTAGCTGTATATAGAGCTTCGCAATAAACAAAATGGGGGAGAAAAAAAGAAAACTGAACAAACAAAAAAAAGCATTAGCACATTGAAGTGTTCAATTAGACAACATGATCATCAAAGAAAATAAGATCTGAAACAGAAGAGGTTTTTTTTATTATATCAATAAGATGTCTATACAAAGAACTCTTAGGTTCTCTCCTGTTCATTTGCTCACTTAGAACTGTTGTTTTTCTGCCTGAATGTTAACTGTATAGCACTCGGCGTACACACAGCCCTTCTTCTGGTGTCCCAGTTGGACAATTAGCTCAATCAGCTAAATCTACAGGAAAACTTAGGGTGTGTGACAATGTGCTCTAAGGTGTTTAGCTGCTAGAGATCTAACTGCAATAGCACTACCTGCTGCACAGGGTTAAAAACCAACACTCCTGTAACCATCCTGTAACCGATGAGGTGTTCAGAGTGGTCTAAGTTTAATTACCAGTAGGTTAAGTAAAATTTGCTCAAGTTTCCATCCACAAACTTGAAAAACTGAATTATCCTACTTATAGGCTTTTGGTGAACAGCACTTTCCCCTCAACAAACACAGAGCCAATGGTTTAAAATAGAGAGCACTGTATTGGGCAGAAGGAAGAAGCGCTCAGAACAAAACTGGGAAAGCCAGTCACAGCAATAAATCAGCCATGCCTGTTAAGTAGGATTCCTATCTCCTCAGGTGGTTTCGGCAATCGTGCTAACCTTAGTTGCCCTTCTGCAGCAGTAAGTGGCTAATGAGGCAGAATGGTCTATCAATCACTGCCTCAGTCAGAATGCTACTGCAGACTCATGTCCAAATGTAGGGTAGATCCATCCCTCAGTCTAAAGGGCATGATGTGCTGGGACTTTACCTGCCATCCCAGATGAGGCACTCAGGAGGACTGCTTTCAGAATTCAGCCCAGGCATCTCAGTTGGCCTCAGTTCACCAAGTTTCTTTCAAAGCTGTACTGAATTTCCAGATGGAAGTGGGGGAATATTCATGACCCAGAAGGGTCATACCATCAGAGACACCAGCCTGATTTTGTCATCCTATTTATATAAGCAGAGCAAATCCAGGTTGTGGATTTGATTAGAGGATCCCTGACACTGTACATATAAATACCCCTACTCTCTACAACCTTGGGCTGTATTACAGCCTTAGACCAAGCTTCCCATATAATATCCGGAAGATGTGAGTACCTCAAAATGGGGTGCTCAGCAGCCAGCATGCTGAGTGGGAAGCTGCCTAATCAGCAGGGCATGCTAAAAACAGGAGTGAGTCATAAATCCTGCTCCTCCTCTGAACTGTCTTGAGCACCTTCTTCAAGGTGAAGTTCATATCCTCTCCTGAAGGCAGGCATGCAAGTCCTTTTTTTCTGCTGAACAGCAATGACTCTTCCCTGTAAGTGAAGCACAGATGAATGGAGGCAGCAACACTGTTGTATGCAAAACTCGGTGATGGGAGAACTCACTCAATGAAGGTAACCTTAGGCTAAGGTCTTCTATCTATCCAAAGGAATTCAAAGCTACGTCATGTGAGCTTTCTCTGGTCTAGAGAGGAGGTGGGAACGTGGCCACACCAAGCATTTCTGTGTGCAAAAACCTGAAAGTTTTAGATTTATTAAAATCCCTAAATTGCCATTCAGTCCGTAACTTTATTTAAACAAAAAACATCCAAGTAGTTTTCCTTTTTCCTTTTGTTTTGTTACTTCCTCATCTTTATTCTGAAGTTGTTTTCTCTCGTAATGCTCATGCATGAGTTGGATGCAATAGTCTTGTGAACGGGATCCTTACTAAATCGTTCATCTGCAGAAATAATTGCAGAACAAGAAGTAGTTGGACTAACAGCAGGAAGTAGTACTTACACTAACGCCTTACAAACTGCCTTAGTTTACGGTTATCAGTTGTTAAAATAATTTCAGATATGTATAAGGACATCTTTTAAACAGATGGCTTTCCAAAGCACTGTAGGGAATGCATGATTATTATTTCTCAAATTAGGATCTTTTATCTTCTATTCGGTAGAAAAATGTTACAAGTTAGGAATTAATTGTCATGTAATTGATTGATAATTCTCCTTCCTGCTGTGTGCGGAAAGCTATTGGATGACGGTATATCGTTCTCAACAGGAGGAAAAAGTATCAGTCATTATAGGACAATTAGTTCCAATTTCCACTATTTTTCTTCCATGTGCTGATAAGATGATTGCCTACAAAGTGTAAGTACAGTAATTAACCATAAATATCAAATAACTTTAATTTTTATTTTTAACTTAAAAACCAAATCTAAATGCAGATGCTTCCTACGCCCCCATGCTTGTCTTTAATGGACTGGTGACATTCATGAAGCAATAATTTTCATGTAGCTGCATTTAGCAGAACCTGTCACAGTCAATCAGCTTATGTTCATGGTTTTGCAATGTTGTTCCTGATTTCAGTGCTGATATGATATGGCCGGAGAAAACCCTGAAAAATCTTTCTATCTGCATCACAATTTATGAAAACTGTGTATTTCCCTACAAACCCACCATCTGTTTACAAGAAAATTTTTGGAGTCAAACTGTCATTGTTTGCTTTATGGACAGTGAAATCATAATACTTGGTTAGTCACCTTATAGCAAGCATAGTAGCATATCATTAATGCACACGTGGGAGGAATATACCTATGATGTATATATACAGAGAGATATATTTGTGTACACACAGGTACTTTACATGTGTCTGATTGATGTCTGTGTGATGAACTCCTGAGATCTTTTAAAACTAGAATGCATATATCTGAAAAGTCTGAATCTTTTCTTGCACAGAATTTGCAAAGCTTGATCTACAAAATTCACTCACATGTGAGTATTTTTCCCATTAGTACACTTGGGTGACGCATCTTAAAAGCTTTAATGCCACATACCAACTGTTTGCATTTTTCTAAATGCCAGCCATGTAATTTTATCATAGGATCTGGAAAACTAGCTGAGCTGTTTCCTTCTCCCACCTACCACCAAGTAATGCAGCCCGAATTTCATGTGTTTGGCTACAAGGATATTATCCCATGCCTTTAGCTGTAACTGTAACCTGCAGTAGCTTCTCAAAGACATAATCAAACTGGTCACTGAAATTTAGTTTATCATTGCATTCATAATGCAGAGAAGGAATATGATCTTATTGTGTTCTCCTTGTTTTCTTGGCTTTTTGATACTGCACGTGTTAATAAGGAAAAAAACAGAGAAGTTGGAATGTGGTGGTCATTAAATTCAGCATATATGACTGAATATACATAGGGAGCAGATCTTTTTCAGAAAGAAGGTGCCATTTTTATATAGTCATTTGTCAGAGTAGAATCACACTCTGAGGTGACAATTACTTCACAACCTAAGTCCAAGACGTAACTAATCTGCGAGGGAGCACTGAACTGCACATCTCAGCTCCCCGTATTTGGTTCCTTAGTTCCTGCTTGTTCCTAATTAATTTTACCTACCTGGTGATAACTGAGTGGAGAAACTGGGACACACAGGAAATCTCAATAGAAGGAAAATTCAAAGATAAAATAGTGAATTTAGAGCTATGACCTACAGATACCAAAGCAAGAATATTAATAGTGTTTCTCTGTATTATTTTACAACTTCTGTTGTGTTGTTCCTTATGAATTTTACCATGTCATAGTTAATCTCTATGGCACTTTACTAGTTTATAGGCTTTATTAGAGCCATTGATTGGACAGGAGCCAAATATATGAATATAAATTGATTTTATGCAATGTACACAACCAGGAATTTATTGATATAAAGGGCTTCATTATTTGTAGGATTATTCTAAAATGATTTTGGAACAGCAAGAATTCTCTGTGGACTGTGTTAGAATTTCACGCTTAAATGAACTTGAACACTAATTTTTATATGAATTCTTTTGTCTTACACCGCTGTATAAAGGAAGTCTGGAAGTAAATACCAGGGGAGTAGAAATGCAGATTACAGTTTCAGGAAACAAGATGCAAGCATGAAAGATGACAGAACGATCATGTGGGAGGAAATTACTGTAGTTTCTTTCCCTTATTCCTAGTCATAACTAGCTATTATCAAGGACCTCAGTCATTTTGAAGCGGAATTGCAGTAGTAGAGGAAGACAGAAGGGTTAAATTATACATATTCTGATGCTTTGACAGGTTTTGTAACCTCACTGCTGTTGAAAAAAGACAACAATGTCAACATCCAGAGAGACAGGGCTGTCTCTAGCCCCATTACATCTAAAAATCAAAAGAAATACACAACTAAGAAATATTGTATGCTTAGGGGAAAATAAGAGTTTCAGAACATGGTCAGGGAAACAGGCATTTATATAGAATCTGTGCAAGGGACTTACCACTCTTGTCTTGCTGCAGTGCTCCTTGCTCTTAATTTTTATGTTTCTCTGTAAGCTGTTGTGACTCTTCTGGCTCCCATGTGCTCTTCGGCATTGCAGGAGTGCAAGTTTGAAGCAGAGTCAAAAAATTATGGCTTTTAGCTGGAAAGAAAATGATGTTGGCTTCACTGTTGTCATTTAAATTAATGGCAGTCTTTTCAACAGCTTAAGGAGTGAGTCTGAAAATATAATTTTGCATAGCTTGGTACCCCAAAATATACAGTGATTACGTGTTCGTAGATTACATATCAAACTGAGGTTCTTTCTAAAGATGCGAGCCAAAGTTTCTCTTGCACAGACTCTGCAGCATAAGATATTTCAGAGCCCTGTATGTTGAACAGTTCTGCTGTATTTAATAATGGGTGACAAGGAAGCTGAGAGAAACATGTAGATTGTGCCATGTACTGAGGAATTTGTCTTTCTCCAACATTCACAGGGTCCATATCCCTCCCAAAACATTCAGATCGTTTACTGTCCACTGGGCAGGTAATTTTCTATGACATTATATGGTTAGCTTTGAAACATGCTTAGAGATGAAATTGTATGCTGTAATGATTTCAGTTAAATAAAATGTGGTTATCGTGACAGAGAACTGTGAACTATTCTATGCATGTTTGACATTTATTAGATATACAATGAATTTAAAAAGTGAAATAGGTTAAGAAGGGTACACAAAGATTTGGCTATTATTTAGATATAGTTCGTATTCAGGTAATAGGTTTTCAGTGTGAATATTAGACTTGAAATTTTACAGTATTTCATTTTCTCATGACTTTTCAGATACTCATTGTTGCTTTGCCTGACTATTAGAGAAGAACCCGGCTGAAATTCGTATCTATGTACACAAAACTTCTGGATAGCTATGCTGCCAGAAGTGCTTGAAATAGGAAATAAATGGATGTCTCAGGAGAGAAGCAAAATATGTTTCAACATTAAAAAAAATTATTTTGGATTTGGCCATCAAGATAGTTTCTTTCAGCTCTTTTTCTAAAAATATTTGTTCTTATTTTAAGCAAATTCTGGAGACTCAGACTGACCTCTTGTCTAATAATGGGAAGATTTGTTGCCTAGTTCAGGACTGTGCTGTAGATAACTCAATCTAACTAGCCATTGGCACCCAAAACTAAGAATTTTGACTAACTGTCAAAAAATATTTCTGCCAAGCTCTCCTCTCTGCTACCTTGGAGTTGCAGCTCTTCTGCCTGACTTGGTATGTGGCTCCTTTCCTACCCCTACACATGCTTAAACTTGGGCTCAGACATGTTATCCTCCCAGTATGTGGGGTCCTCATCCCTGCTGGCTCACCATCTCTTGGTCCTCTTCCTATCTATCACACCAAGTTCCTCCGTCCTGCTCCAGGACCAGTGATACTCCTATGGCAGGACACACTGGCATAGTCATTTCTAAAACTGAGCAATAAAGTAGCTGTGGGTTTTTGGGCAGAGATTTAGGTGCTTTATCTTGTTTGTTGATTCAAGCCAAGGAAACTATTGATGTGATATTAGTAGCAAGCATTGGAAAACAGTTTTAAAGAGCTGATGTCCAGCTGCGATCTAGAAGGTGTCAAATGACTTGATGTTTCGCATATGGCAGCAAGAGAAATGTCTCTCCTCCACTAAAAGAGGCACAGGGGTGATTCTGTGGGGGTTTGCTCTGATGTTTCTTGTGCATAGGTAGCAGCACAGACAGGACACCTGAATTCCCCCACCAAGGTTCTTCATCAGAACTTTTTTCCCCATGAAATGTTGGGCGTTTCATGTACCTTCTCTAAAGCAGTACTAAATCCTGATTGCGTTGTAAGCCTTTGTGGTAGTGGTGAAAAGGCTGTTGTGATATGACATCTTTACTGTGACCTTCTTTTCTTCTGAAAATGTAGTTACAGATCCATTTTATAAAAAGCCAAGAAGGTCTCTTTTGTGAGCTTGTCTTTTAAAATAATTGTCCATTACTGCAGCTGGGAAGACAGTGTATTTCATTAATAGGAAGATGAATGAGTAAAAAAATATATTATTAACATCCCAGAATACTTAAATCTAAGAAGAGATCGTTTATTGTAGATAACTTTAGACATTCTGGTAATGTTCCCATCTTCTTAATGATGTATTAATTATATTAAAAACAGTCTAATGGAATAGGGTAAATTTTCACTGTGGTGTCAAACCATTCTCTGGTACCACTGCGTACTTACCCTGTACGTATCAGCACTGAAAACTCAAAGTTTCTTTCTCTTTCAGTGCACAGGAGCTGTAAACAAAAATGACAGAGGAGCAGAACTGATGTTAACATGTGATTTTTTTTTTCTTTCTTGGATAAGTTCCAAGCTGGATGTAACTGCTGAGGTGAACACGTTTGGGATGCTGAAAATATAAGCTGTCAAGGAAATACCATTTAACACTATAGATCCCAATTTAGTACTTGGCATGCTTATTGAAGTACAGTGACCAGCTCTACTACAGTTACAGCATTAAACACTGAAAGAATGGGACAATGACTTCTGAAAACTTATACAATTACTCATAGTAACACTGTATTTGTATGTTTTTAATAATTTCATTTATTTTAATTTTCAGTATGGCAGAAATATCTGAAAGGCAGCAAGGTAAAAGGATGCTTTCCAGAAAATTTCTCATTGGGAGGGAATGATTGGTCACCATGGAATGTCTGACCTATTCACTGTCTCACTCCACCCAGTTTGTATTCAGCAGATAAGAGGAGGAATGAGCAAAATTAAATTGTCTGAAAATCCACCATGCAAAAGCAATGTCACCAATTTTATTTCCATGGGATTAAGTATTCACTAAGTCCTTCAGCAGCTGCTATGATATTCCTGCTGTAATTTAACCACACAGAAACCATACAGATTTTCTTTGTTGCCCTTTGGGCCTTTTTTTTCTTTTTTCTTTTTTTTTTTTTTTTTGTAATTCTATCATAAATGTCCCCATGATTTGTCAGAAGGTGATACACTACTCTGAGTTTTGCTCTCATTCCATGTCCTGAAAATCCCCCTTTCATGTGAATCACTGTGAACGTCCCACATCTCTCCCATTAATTTTCTCACTATTCAGTTTATTTTTCAAAAACAATTTTAAACAAATAAAATTTTCCGATGGGATTAGTCCCCCCACACCTTACTTTGGATATGCCTGAATGTTTGCAGAGACAGGCTGTTGCCCCTGGAGCACGTTCTTTCAGCTTTCAGATTTCCAGAGGCTAGTCCGTGCTCCATAATCAGCCACCTCTGAAGGCTTACTCCTCTTCTTTACTCCTCTCTTAATAGTAGTTGCTACTTTACTACTCTCTTAAGAGGTGCATTCCGATGCAACTCTCACCATCAGGATCCGCACCAGTACACTAAGGCAGCCAGCCAATACTTTGTACCTCCATCAGGAAATCTCTTGCTTCTTGTGAATCTCCAGAGTGCATTTGTGTATTATTCAGATGCTTCCTTTTCAGAAGAAGTCTGAGCTGATGTGAATTTTTATCAGAATTTTTCTTGCATAGGGAACAGTGAAGTTCTCAAAGGTTCAAATCATCGTCTCTGGATTTTCAGTCAACACTTGACTACCTCTGTATAGAAACAATAAGCATTATTTTGAATCATTCCACATACTGTTATTTGGTTTTGCACCTGTCTTATAAGGGTTACATGGCAGTAGTATAGATGGGCAGTGAAATACCAAAGAATCAGCATGCTCAGGGAATTCAGTCTATGCTGTATTTTACAGAAGCATGTAAATACTTCTATTTATGACTACAAATGTACTCTTATCTATGACTGCATGTTGCACGTGCAGCATGTAATATTTCATACCTGGCACTATAATCTTTGTAGTGAACACTGAACTGGAAATCATAGTCAAATTCTATGACATTTCATTTTTTAACCTATAAGAAATTTTTGCTTGCAACTGCCATTTCATAAATGGCAGATAATGTGCTAGTTTTTTGTAGATCTTTACCTTCAGCAATGCACTGCAGCATTAAAGTAACCCCTTTTTTTTTTATAAAAGGCCCATTTAAATCTAATTATCCAGTACTCTGCAGTCTGGAATAATACCACAGTGTTTATACCATTATTGTGAAAAGCTGCAGCATTACAATAACAGAAGCCATCAGATGTTATCTCTATAAGGGCGTGGGCATGTGCTCTTCAGGAAATTCTTTACTATAGAAAGCCTTTTCTGAGACAAGATTTTTTTTCAGCTCCTTCACACCTATTTAAAATATCAGGACAGTGCCATTGGCCCATAAAGGTCAAAGGCTCTGTAGCAAGTCTCAAAGCATTTGTGCATGCCTCATTAGGCATAGTGACCTCTAACTGCATGAGGACTCTACCGAGAATTGTTCCTGGAGATCAGAGGAAAACTCTGTTTTGTTATTTTTTCCTTCTTTTGAATAAATGAAAGTGTAACACTTCAAATTTGTTCTCCTAATATATTTTCAAAATACAGCTCCAAAACTGGAAGCAAATAAATTACATTTGCCTTAATTTTTAATTAGCTGAAGTCATCACTGCA
This sequence comes from Phalacrocorax aristotelis, assembly GCF_949628215.1. NCBI lineage: Eukaryota > Metazoa > Chordata > Aves > Suliformes > Phalacrocoracidae > Phalacrocorax > Phalacrocorax aristotelis. Next base: position 175,126,185 of record NC_134276.1, on the reverse strand, counting down.
AATTGTGTCTTCTTATTACAAAATAAAATAGTCAACTGCCAGGCCTGAAATAATTAAGCAATATATTATAATTAAGCAATTTAATTTTTATTTAATTATGATATATCATACAACGTTTCTTTTGATTTAACTGACATTCATTGACAAAATGCTATAATATAAAACAGCACTAATGTTTACAGCTGATGGCTCTGCATGTTTTGCTTCATAGTATTTGGCATTCATCAGAGCATATGGAAAAAGTCGTCCAGTCTGGAATAGCTGGCACATTATTTCATACTACACAAATTATGCACTACATGTTTTTCTCGGTTGTTATTTTGGGAGGCAAGTGGGGAAATCTTCGCAGACACCGGACTTGAGCCAAAGTTCATGGATATTAACTGGAATCTTTCCATCGACTTCGGTCTGCTTTGGGCAGTGAACTGTTCCTGTGTTGTTACAGGCAAATAGATAAGACTGCATGCTTATGAAATATTTATGGAGCTGTATCATATACGTGTTCTGTGTCAACATCAACATGATTTTATATTAGGCTAGAGACTGAGGGTAAAGGCAGAAGCGATGGGCAGGCAGGGAATACTGCTTCATTCAGTGCTGCAGCAATAAAATTGCTGCAAAATATCCACAAAATTGCTTCTTCAGAACCAGGCCAACCCCCTATTTAGTTAAAATCTTTTTCATCAGATGACAATGTTGGAGAACGGCTTCTATTCCAGACTACACTTGTGTGCAAACCCCTGTTTAATGATAAGAATGATGAGGATGATTTCAGAAGGTTCATTCTGCCTGCAGTCAGGTCTGCGCCTGCAGGTCTTCATGGCTGCGGGCTCATAGATGTAAAGTTGAAGGACAAAAAGCCAATCTTCATCTTGATTTAATGATTTGAGCACTCTCGGCAACGTCCATGAAAACAATCACGTAAGGCAGGAAAGCTCATGATTCATCGTATTGCATGCAGTCAGATGCTCTTATGCCCCTTTAATTTTGATGCGTTACCTTTTTTTCCTATGGTGATGTTTAAGTTTCTCAGCAAAAGGTCAAAGGCCAAATGTCTTTTGGGACTGAGAGTAATTGTATACTCAGAGCAATAATGAATGTTTGTTATCTCTCAAACCCTTTATCCCTCTGGTTTTCTGAAGAAAATGATTATTCAGATCAGTGATATTTAGGATGCAGTAGAAAATCAGAACAGTGTGTTCAGAACCAATATAAACATTTCAGCCAACCTTCTTGTGATAATGAAATTGCTTTGTGCATCTCATCTCGCCTTCACCCCAGTAGCTCAAAATTCTTTGCTTTGTGATGTGTGCTCAGGTAAAGGTTTTGCAAAATGCCCATTAAACAAAATGAAATTAAAAATATGCTGATGTGGGATTATGTTTGTGACAGCCTCTCAGATACTTCAATATGGCTGCATTTACGTACCCTACAGATATCGTAGCTTCATGAATACAGCAATGAGACATCTGAATAATTTAAGAGAATGTTGTCAGTAGCAAATGTCACACGAAATAACTGGAAGGAAAATTGCCTTGAAAAAGTGAAGATAAAAATGGATGCAAATCAATTTCTGTTTATTATACAAGTTGCTTAAACAGGAAACAATAGGTTATTGCTTTGATAGGAAATCTTGAAGTGGTTTTGTTATATCCTTATCACTACATTTATTTTATACAGAAACTTTGGCTATGATCCACACCTCTGTAACTCTCATAGAAAAATAGTTCTGTAAATAGACTGTGAAATTTGCACATAGGGAGCAGTTATTACCCGCTTATACTTTCAAAATTGAAGAGCAAAACGTAGATCTACATCAGAGTTTTACAGGAATTCTGAGGTTTCAAATTCAGCTGTTCAAAATACAACACCATTGGAGAAGAACTCTAAGCAATAAAATAATTCTGGCTGAAATTAACCCTGCAAAAGATGTTTCCCTCTTGTCTAATAAATATTTTATGAAGAACATGAAGCAATATGCTGATGCAGTTGTATTTACCCAGTAAGCATGAGCACTAAGTGATATTCTGCCTATTTAGTCTTTTATTGATGAGAGGTCCATTTCAATGATTTAAACATTATCTTTTCGTTTTTTGTTGTGTTTTTTTTTTTATTCTGACAGCTTACCCAGGGGTTAAAATGGTGAGTGAAAGTCATCATGAGGCCCTGGCAGCACCGCCAGCTACCACAGTAGCAGCAGCCCCTCCAAGTAATGTCACCGAGCCAGCCAGTCCTGGAGGAGGGGGAGGAAAAGAAGATGCATTTTCTAAGATAAAAGAGAAGTTCATGAATGAACTGAACAAAATTCCACGTAAGTAAAACTTGATTGATTAAAAAGCTTCTGTTGGCAGATTAGATTTAACTTGACATTTTCTTCTCTGTCATTTATTTAGACAGCATACTAAATGTTTTCTAGTCAAAACTAGAAAAATTGGAAAATAAAGCTGGTTTAGTAAGCTCATCAAAATAATTGGAGTAGAAAAAAATAGGGTCGAACTCAAATGTAATTTGAGTCTATTCTTATTATGTCAGATTGTCTTGTTAATTTTTACTGATGAATTATTGCTGAATCATCTAAAATGGAATGGCAGAACTTCACAGTGGCCATGGGACCAATAAGCAAAATATTTCCTAACAGTAACACTTAGGGTTTCATGTTTATGACAAATGTGTGTGGGCATATTACCTTAAAGCAAAATTTGGCCAAAACTCACAAATATTGAGAAAATAAGGAAACTGTGTGCCTTTGGGGATTAGAAAATTTAGAAAAAGTGGGAAAACTGCTTTTTAACAAGGAAATAGCTCTAATACATCAGTAATGTGTGAAGATAGCCATGCTTTTCCCACCCAGTAATTTCTTTATATCAGCCATTGTACATTGTTCGCATGAGTTCCTGTACCTATGCAGAATACTTTAAAAGTGCCGATGTGTATTTCTGTGAAGTCAATAAGGTTAAAGTCAGTAGGGTTCTTTTGGTCTGTGCTAGAAAGTATTGATTCGAAGTCGAGGCCACAATTTGTTCACATTCATTAAAAAAATATAAGCGTTAGCTTTTTGCTGTTATTTATGAGACTGCTAGGGTTCTTGAACCTGTTTGGTATGTTTTAGTATGCATACAATGATATGAAATATACAACCAAGTCATTGTTAATGTGATTTCATACAATAAAGAAAAAATCTTCTTTGTTACTGACAAAAAAATTACCTAATGATACAAGCAGATTATTTTGTCACTTACAAGAAGGTGAAGGCTGTGTGTGTATGTGTGTTTTAACAGCAGGCATTAGAGAGATATCCAATCTTTAATAATTTTTACTTCAGAAGAATAAGGAAATGTAAAACATTTTCAGGGAAGTGTTTTAACATATGTAAGAGTTTTCATTTTTAGAAGGTTATCATTTGTGTAAAGAAATGTTGTGTGACTGATAAAGACAGATAACAAATTAGAATATTAATTGATTTTTTATCTCTGAAATGGATCTTGGCAATCTGGCAGATGCGGTTTTTGCAAAATTGATAGCAAACAGCCTTGCTCTGTCACTTGAAATTCTCACTTGCAAGAATAGAGGTGTTAGAGTGGTAAGAAGTCCGTATGTCATTAGTTTGGTAATCTGCACAGTCCAGTGCAGACCATACTGAAATGAAATTGCCTGATGATATCATGGGAAAAACAAAACTACAAGAAGAAAAAAGAAGAGGAAAAAAGAAAAAACAACACACTGGAGGAGAAACAGACATCATCTGAAACATTTGTCTTTTAATTTTTATCACACCATGCTATGTAAATGAGGTAGATGACACTCTACGTAGCTATTGTTTTATTTCTAAACTTTGGTTTTAACATAGCAAAGCTGTGAATGGTTTCCAGTATGAGGAACTCTGTAATTGGTAGGTTTAGGAAAAGGCCTGTAGATAAGAGAGCTATCAGCCAACACCCCCAGGTCCTTTTCCTGCAGGCAGCTCTCCAGCCAGTCTTCCCCAAGCCTGTAGCGTTGCATGGGGTTGTTGTGACCCAAGTGCAGGACCCAGCACTTGGCCTTGTTGAACCCCATCCAATTGGCCTTGGCCCATTGATCCAGCCTGTCCAGGTCCCTCTGCACAGCCTTCCTACCCTCAAGCAGATCAGCACTCCCGCCCAACTTGGTGTCATCTGCAAACTTACTGAGGGTGCACTCGGTCCCCTTGTCCAGATCATTGATAGAGATAAGGTACCTTATGCTGATAGTGAGACCAGAACATATTGCCCTTGTTTTAGAAATCTGGACTTTTTTCCAAGATCATGCAGTAATTTTGTGGTGGAGTGGAGAAATTAACCTGGGGTAGTCAGAAATCCCATGCCAACTGTCTGTTCTCCTTCCAGAGGGAGCAGATGTGATTGGTTCTTCCCAGCATCTCCATCAAATCCTGGGACTGTTTAACATGACATTCTGCTGTGCATTTTTTTTTTTTAACTTTGCCATTTCAAGAGGAAAGTTGAATGTTCATTGTAGTACAAAGGGGCAAAGGGCTTAGGTGTGGGTTTTTTTAAATATTTAAATATGAAAGAGCACCATTGATATGTTGGAGCATTTTATATCCCAAATAACTTCAGTTTTCCGCATTTTCCCCAATAACAAATCCTATGTGAGTGGACTGTAATTGACAGGTCTATATGTGTTTCTCATTTATAAACTAATACAAACAGATCACCAAATAAGTTTAAGTAGGCTGTCTCCAAAATACTGGGGGCAGGAGTGGAGAGGAGATGTCATTTCCCTATTGGAAGATTATAGCATTTTTTTCCTATTTGTTCAGTTTATGTCAGTAGGGAGTTGTCAACAAGGTGTTGTTAGCCTATTAAAAAGCTGAGGATTTAATTGTTGTAGTAAAGTTGTCAGACCTTACCTCTTACAGCTGCTTGCAAATTTTTTGAGAATCTCTCTTAAAACAGAGCAGAATGTAAATTTATCCCAACCAAATAGGTTTTATAGTGCCTTTCTAGGAATTCCTTGCTGTGTGACAGAGAATAAAGATGGTGATTGGGCCCTGTTGGGACAGCACAGATATTTGGGTCGAAGGACACTTCCAAGACCATGGACCAGGTTTTTCCTCTGGTAGATTCAAACTGAAGACCTGACCCCGAGTCTTACACATGGCAGAGGAATGCCGTAGTCAGCAAGTTGTCTAATCTTTGCAGATCAGTAACAAGCCTGTTGTCTAGTTCATGTTCTTTCTCATTTAAATCTTCCAAAGGTCTCGTGTTCATCCCCACATGACAGGGAAGGCTTTGAAAGCTCAGTAGTTACTGAGAGAGGATTTTTTTTTTTCAGTGCAGTGTTGTCTATGTGCAAGAGAGAAATAATTAAATGTTTTAGTTGCATCTGCCTAAGTTGTCTGCAATGGAAAATAAGCCATCGTGATTTAATGGATGTACCCATATTGTGAAAAAACTCACCGGCAATCAACTTGGTTTGACTGATAAAAAGGCTGAGCCATAGTAGGGGCTAATTTATATATAGTCTCCTCTTCCTGGTTTTCACAGAAATTATATAATATCAAGTCATGCTTATATAAAAAAAACCCCATTCAAATACTGGAATACATGATGACAAAAATAAAGGTACAGCAAACTACACCCAACAGAATAAATACTGTTACTTCCACGTGGCTTATAATAGAACAGTCATCTTTTTAAAATAACACATAGAAGTCGCAAGTTAAATAGTCTAGACATACTTAACTGAGAACATCAGGATTCCCATTAGGATTTCACTTTGCAAAACTACAAACAGGGTCTGTGCAATCTGAATTATACTTACGTTTCCTCCTGTAATATAGGCACCAGGAAAGTCTTATTTTGACGAAAATGGATTAATTCAATAGAATGAGGAAATAAGGGCCTATTTGTATTAGTCTGCATTTATTTCAAGAGTAGTGATGCAGTATGTAAACCCAGTTAAAATTTTGATAAATACAAGCAGAAACTCTTATCTTTTTCATTGATTTGTATCTCTTTAAAGTAGAACATACTCCATGTTTTGTGGCAGGAGAGTGTAGGCTTGCAAAAGCAGACAAATCATTCAGAATGGCAGTGTCCTAACATATAGTTCACTCTGGATAAAGCAAGTGGGATCATTTTATTACAATGAGTCATGCAATTAAAGTGCAAGAATCCTGTAAGGTTACTGAGGCATAACTGTGAAGAATTTTTTTCTGCGTTATTTAAATCCCTGCATTTTGGTTGTGAGTGGCTGATTTGCATAATCACAGTACAGTTGTTTTTCCATAACTGCACTGTGTATAAAAGTCACTCCATCTTAATTGGTTCTTATACTTTCTATCCCAATTTATCTTTAATCTGCAGAATTTCTAAGCTGTTTACCAGAAGGAGAAAAAAGGTACCATCTCTACTTTTATGCTTTGCATTTTAAACCTAGTAATTCCAACACCTGAAAAAGGGGGTAAAACAAAGCAGATAATGGCATTTACACTTCTGAAAACCAAATTGCACTAAAAGACTTTGTAAGATACATTGATTCTTTCCTTCCTCCGTCTCACTGTTCTTCCATCTGGGCCTTTGTCTACAGGCTAGGAAAGTATATGCCATACATTTACAGTAAGCGAGTTCTATCAAGGCTATAGGAACACAAGACAGAAACTGCTTTTGGGTGGAGGCTTTAAATATCAAATTCTGATACTTACGATACAAAAATAAAACTTAACGTCAATCAGCATTAGTTTATTTAATAAGCATCTTTGTGAAAGCAAAGTGATTTTGATGTGTTTCCTAAGAACACGTTTCTGTATGAACAGAAGACCTCATTCTGCCAATAAGGTAAATAAAACATCAAAAATCCAATAAAATTCCAGCGCGCATCTGACTGAAGAATGATTGTCTGTTATTGCTTCTCATATAATCTTGAATAGCTGTAATACTGAATGCACTGAATCCAGGATACTATCGTTACCTCTTTAATAGGAAGTTATTGCATATTTCTAATGCTGTCTTACATTGTAATTGGATAAAAAGTTACATTTCAATACCAACCTTGTTCTGAAATGCTTGCAACTCCATTTGGCCTCAGTAGCTGGTGCTCAAAACCCCTAAATTTGATTCATCATATACAACTGGCCAGTAATCCCCGGAACCAGGAGCTCAAAACGTTGTGATGATTCAGGCTAAAACCCGATGTTCTATGCAGACTTGTTTCACGTTCTGTTTGCAGATATTCAGAGAAAAGTTTACTCACCTCTCCTTGGCCAAGTGAATAACTGTCAGAACAAAATGGGGCTGGAGGCTATAGAAGAAACTGCGATAAAAAATGTAAAAGTAACCATAAGACTGAGGTCTGGGTTAATTCTAAATAATAGCTTAGTAAGCTGAAGTACAGACTTGTAGATATATTTGGGTAAATTAGAAAATAAAATAAGCCTGGATTTATATATTTAGCCATTTAAATTCAAGTTTCAGCCTTCAGCAGTCATCCTAGACAGACCTCATCATTTCTTTTGCCCTGCTGGTCTCTGCTTTTCTGCCCTTCTGCCTTTTTTGATTGACCAGCTGAGGTTGTATTGAGAGTTCTTATTACCTTCTGTAAATGGCAATAAAGTTCATTTCTTAATTTTTCTTTCTTACTTGGCATCAAGATTAGCAAGGAGGTATTATTAAATGTTGTCTATTATTAGAAACTTGAGTATTTTTTGCATGGGGTCTTTCTGAAACTTAATTTTTATGGAGCTCTCAGTGCCATCATTTGCAGAAACTAAATTCAGGCTGTTCATTTCACTGCTTCTCCTAATGGTTCCTGGAGTACAGGTGACACTGCCACAGGGAAGAGAGGGCATGGTCTTTTCAAATTTCATAAAAAAGATGCAAAATGCTGATAATAGAAGGCTTTCAGATTTCAAAACTGGATTAATAGAGAGAGATTATACTGTAGATGAAATACAATAAAATCACAGTAAAGTTCTCAGCAATAGCTATTATTTATATTTCCATGGCACACAACAGTGCTTGTCATTGCCTAGGATCTTCTTAGGTGAGCCAGAAAAAAATTGAGTCTTTGTTTCAAAGACCTTCCTATCTAAGTATATAAGTCAAGGAATAGCTGCCTGCCTGCAGAAAATGAGGGTTATGTATACGTATGTATGTGTGTGAATATATATATATGTATGTACACTCTTAATTTTGTCAATACAATAAGCAGTGATCTCCACTTAGGAGTAGTCTGACACTGGCAAACTCTATTTAGGTATCCTGGCAAAGAGGACTTGTGCAGAAAGATTTAGAGGAGAATAAAGAAAGAAGTTTCTTGATGTTTAGGAAAGTCTGAAGAACAGTGCTGGAGAAAGCGGGAAGGCATAAATTCGAGTAATTTTGTTTCCCTTCCTATCATCAAATCATTGGCAGTTACTCATGCCAAGCAAATACATGCAGCTTTACAGTGGGAAAGAAACAGGGGAAATCAGAAATAAAGATTTATTTTGGAACACAGAACAAGTACAAGAAAGAGCTATTACAGTACAATAGTAAAGGGGAAGAAATCATTATTTCTAAATACTGCAATTTAAATGCAAATCTCAGATTAGTTTGTTTTCTCAGAGTTCAGTGGTTGTATGAGAACTTCAGAATATTTTTTTTTTTTTCATTAAATAAAAGTTTCTAGATCACCTGCTGGTGGGGAAAAGCTTGAAAATACTGCCCACACACCTCCAGAAGGCACAAAAATCATGAGACAAAGAAAACCAATTCTACTCTGTTATTTTATAAACTCATGAAAATACCTTCATTATTTTTAGAGGTCCAGCATATTTTGAATGCTTGAAATTAGGAGTCCTGGAAATAGAGCTATTAAATCCAAAGTACCTAAATAGATACTGAGGGGTGGAAAAATGGAAGGGAAAAACTCATGAAGCAGAACATGGATGAAAATCCTTGTCTGGAAGGAAGAGCACATGGTCTGCAATGCTGCTGAATTGCGCTCAGTTGATATTTTAATTACTGATTCTGTTATGAAGAACATTTTTACAGTCCATGAGGAGTTATTTTCACATGCCTTCTGATAGGATCCTGTTAACATGTCCTGTACTTAAACTTTTGGATCTGTGTCAGCTGCCAGTTTGATCCTCATAGAGGGCTGAGCTAAGAACCTCAGGCTGTTACAGGTATGAGCTGCTCCAGCATGTCCCAGAAGTGCTGCTGCAGACCACAGCTCGATCCAGCACCAGCAAGCACACGTGCTCACCAGGAGGTTACACATCCCCTCCAACCAAAGGAAGCGCAACCCATGCATCTGACACTCTTAGGTCTGAGAGAGGACCCTATTCCTACTCTGGCCATTATCTTGGCTCCTTGGACAAGCTGAGGAGGAAAGGAGAAATCAGAAGAGCAGAGTCCTCCAACTTGAGCCAGAGCACCAACTGCAGCACCCTCCATCCCAGCACAGGGGAAGCCTATCGCACACCAAACCCATGTGCTTTTCTACAGCACCTTGAGAATACACTGTCCTGCCTGAAAGGAAATACTGTCTCGTAGCCAGAAGCACACTGCGAACATAACCTCAGTGTGAAAGAGAATTATCCATTATTGATTACATGTGTCTGAAACATCATTTCCAGAAACAGCAGTTGGTTTGAGTTGTATAATCTGAAAGAAGGGGAAGGAGAAGCAAGTTGTCCTGTAAAATACATGGTTCTGAGAACATTTCAGCAAAATTAAAAAAAAAAATACTTCAGATTAACCTCTACAGCCACGGGGATGAAATTTGTCTATAGCAGAAACAGGGCTGAGCACCTACCTTTGATTTGGTGACAGAGTTTTAACAAGGGGTGCCAGAGTACCCCCAGAGGGTCTCCCCAAGCACATCACTGTGATTATTATTTTACGTGTTACAACGACTCTGGTAGGTATTTTATTGCACTATAGATATGTTGAGTTGTGCCAGTGCCTTATAAATTGAGTAGAGAATTCAATTTACAAGCAGAAAACTGAACGTGGTTGCTGGCTTCCTTTCAGTACTGGGAATGTATCTTAAAATTTCATTACTTGGTGTGAGGGAAAGTGCACAATTTTATGTTTACATGTGTAAAATAAACACAATCTCTGCTAGTCTTTTTCAAACTTACCTGCAGATGAAGTGTTTACAGAAATTACCCATTATCTGTTATAATTCAGTTTCTAATCTTGCTCTGAAAATACTCTCTAAAGAGAGTTCATGGAATGATTGTTCTGAACTTAAAATTTAGAATACATTTAAAGATTGATTCTCAGCAGCATACTGCATAAAAGAAAAAAGCACTTGGGACTATGGTTAATAGATTTGCTTTTTAAAAGTATGCTATAAATGGGCAAGGAAAACATAGGAATTACTGTTAAGATTGCTATTCCATCCTTACTTCAACTACTTGTGCCTAGGCACTGTGGCAAGCTAGAAGATATTCTCTTGCATTTTTATAAGAACCAGGAGTAGATAATGAAGCCTCTGTTATTCTGACGTACTGTTGTATGTTGGCGCAGATGAAGAACAGAATGTCATTCTTTGTTATTTTTAACTATTCTGCTTACAACTGGGTGAATTTGCTGCTGACAATTATCCAAGCTAAAGCCTTCCCTGAGGGATTATAAATCCCTGTAGGTCCGTAGCATCCTTTCTTGCATTCCTTTTATCTTTTTAGTCTTGGCTTGTGTTTCAAGCGAGATATTGAACTGCTCTAGATCTGAAAGTCTCTACTTCTTCCACAACACACAGCCAGTTTGCAAGAGCTGTGGAGGTGGCCTCCAATCTTCAGAAGGATCTTGGTATAGGTAGACTTTGCTCTGACTCCACAGAAGGAAGCTGTGCTGCTGAACTTGAATGACTGCCTCATGAAGGCTGAGTTCCAGCTGGCAGCTGAGTGAGCCATCTGCCTACTCCTGTGCAGGTTTCTGAATCTGAATCTAATCTTAATTATCAACTTCAGCAAGAGCTCCCTAATTTGCTCATAGCCCCTATATCATCTGGGGGCATGTTTCAGTACTGTAGCTGGCACTGTTTCCCTATTGCAGCAGGAGCCACCAAAATGAAAGATGAGGTTTGTCCTTTCAGATGGGAAATGCATTTCAGCCCACATCTAAAAAGGAGCTCCAGAAATGTTCAGGGTTTCTACACTCAGCTTTTAGAAACCAGGCTCTGGGAGTCAAATTCACAAATGTGAGTTAAATGCCTTGGTTGTCTTCAGAACAACACAGAAACAGGAGGCCCAGAAGGAAAAACTGGAGGGAGATGTGTCTGAAATGGTACTGGTCTCACAGACTGATGTCTAGGAAGACCCCTAGGTTAGGCCATTATAACAGGCAAGTTCACACCTGAAAACAGTTTCCCTGGACTTACAGACCTGATTTCTCTCTTTGAGAGTGATTGGTTCACTCTCTTCTGTCAATGAACAATCTGATGAAGAGCAAAGGAACTCACTGGATCAGAGACCGGGCTGAAGGACAGCATATGTATTTTGCTGTGAAATGCTGTTGGATAAAATAAGCAAATAACACTGGGTATTTAGGCCTCCTTACTCTTAAACAAACGTCCTGCACAAGGCTACAGTGTCTGACCTCATGAATCCTGCATTTCTTTCCTAGCTGTTCCTGCAGAAAAGGCAGATCCAGGTTAGTTTTTCAGCTTGATCCCCTGATTTCCTTTAGTCTCAGGAAGACCAGGAACTCAGGTATTTTAGGCTGCAGCCTGAATGATATTCCTCAGCCTTTGCTGCCCGCTCCCATGTTGTCAGTTTGAAGCAGCCACACAAGCCATTCGTTTGACACAGTGGAGTAGGGGTGGAAGTTCCTTGTAGAGGAGGGAAAAGGAGTATCCTAAAGCTGGTGAGATGCCAATAGCATTGAAAATCATTTCCACATGAGAAGCTTTCTCCCCCTAAAGCTGTGTTAGGACCATCCCCCATATGGCTGTACCCCAAAGGGGAGGAAACCTCCAGAACCAGGACAGGCATCAGACTTTTTTTCCTGGAAACAGTTTGTAGAGAGGCAGTACGTTCTTCACATAGTCAACAACGTTGATAAGAATTTTTATACCTTTCTTAAAGATATTTTTATGGTACTTCCTTACCAGAGTTCATTGCATTTTCTATTTTCCTTCTGTATTATTTCATTTATGTATTTATTAACACTTTTCTCCTAGCCAGAACTCACATGAAAGAATTGGCACAAGCAATATACCAGCTAACCCAACATTCAGACTTGTTTCTTCTTTAGATTTCAAACCTCACTTCTCCTACAAAGCCAGCTATTTTATTATGTTTTCTAAGACCTCAGTACCCAATTTTCAGCAAATGTGCTCTAAGCTGGAATATAGCATTTCAGGTCTCAGCCTTGGAGTCAGTTATTTGTTTGTAATATGCTGTGGGTGTAGATTTACTTGCAGCATGGGCAAGGGAAGGAGGACAGAGGAAGATAAGGCAAGCTTACTATTCATAAATTTCAGTCTAGCGTAGCATTTTAGATTACAACTCAGTGATGGCAATCACTTTAAAGGAAACTGTTCCAGATTGCCAGTTTCTAAACTCTTTTGCCTCATGAAATATTTATTGTTAAGTTTTAAGTCCTAGGACAGTGAGGTGGTCAAGATGACAGAAAATAGTATGGGGAATGGAGAGGACCAGTGGACAAACAAGAAAGCTTGATGTTACCTGAACTCGACATCAATGATGATTAAAAATAATGATGAAAAAATGTCAAGATTGACTTGACAATTCTGAAACAGCCATGCATTTATTTAACAGTGTTTATATGGTACAAAACCAGTTATGCACACTGCTTTTCTTGATATAAGTAAGCAGGAAGAGACAAAATGGAAGAGGGAAACTATTTACAAAACTCTTTTCTATTCAGTTGATGCGTTACCAAAAGTCTTTAAACTGTGCAACATCCTTGATTTGCAACAGCTCATTTTTGCTAGGAGCCTACTGACAGCTGGGCTTTAATTCTGCAAAGTGCGTGGAACTGTCCAACATCGCTAGTACTTCTCACTGCCACTAGAATAAGAAAACTAGCTATAATTTTCTAATCATAATAACAAGAAGCATTTTTATCCTGTTGAACTGAATATTTATCCCAGTAATTCCTGGTAGAAATGGAACAAAAAATATGTCCTCTTTAAAAACAAACAACCAATCCCCTAAATTGTGTCCACATTAGGTAAAATATTTTGTGATACCAAATCCCTGATGGCATAGCAACGCTAGCTGAACCCTGCAGTGCAGGATGAGTGCAAATAGATGAACAAGTTTTTTCTTGTTTTCAAGTCTTTTTCTTGACTGACCTACACCACTTCTCTAAATAGCATGAAAGGCAAGAGAAGTGCATTCTTACGTGATACAACCATGCAAGTATAACCTGTATATATGCAGGGTATGCAGGCTGAGTTCAGGTACTAAAATGATGCACAGCAGATTTTAGAATTTCAAAAGGTTTAATCCAGTAAAGTATTTAAATGTGCACTAACCTTGAAGCTCCCGAATAGTCCATCAAAATAAATTTGTTACACACAAATGGTTTAGAGGATCAAGGCTGTAAACACTTATATTTGTAATACATGCTGCAATTTACCTGATGAACTGCCACATTAATTCATATTTTAATGTAAATTAATTGTACTTTAGCAATGGTTATTTTAAAAGATTGTACCTCTACAAGTGATGTAATTTTAGAGACATGTACCACACACACGTCTAGTGGTAGTAGCAAATTTCTCTTCAGATCTTCATAAATATCAGTGTAATTTTTTTACCTTCCATTTAATTTTAGGAGGCTGCTTGCTGAGAGTTGTACCCTCTTTTGTCACATGGCTTATTATCACAACACACATTTTCATGGTTGTTGTCAAAAAAAGATGGCATTTAGGGCAGTTGTTTTGTTTAAATGATCAGTAGAATGCTACTTTGAGATCGTTTGGGATGGGGGTACTGAAATTTTCCAGTGGAAACCATTGGAAGAGTGTAATTACCTCGCTTGGGATTTGGGCCAACCCTGCAAACATCCAATTTCCACAGAAGTGATTGAGGTTCTTTCCATTTAGTTTAATGAGAGTTGGATGGGGCTGTAAGGCATTACAATCCTTTTGGGAAAATCCCAGGGGATCTTTCATCACCACAAAATCTGAGGACATTGGTTTTATGCTTCCTCCAAAGTACAGCAGCCCTTGCATCAGCATGTCTCCACCGCTGTTCCTCAGCATTACTGGCGCAGGGGGAAGCAGGCCACCACAGTGCTGCTTTCTCTGCCTGAGAGGGATCCAGGATACTGGCAGATGATGTTGTTTAGCTTTCTTCTGGGTTTAGGTCATCCAGGAGCTTTAGTGAATTGTTCAGCTGTTTGGTGGGTGTACTGGAGTGCTGTGGCAATGAGCAAGGAGCGGATGTCTTGCCTCACTAATTCCTCCCTCCTTTCAGCTTCAGTGCTGGGAAGCCTCTGAAAGTCAGCATCAGACTATCACAGGGTTCGAGACTTTTTCAGTGGCTGAACCCCAGCAGTACTTTAATTATTGCAGACAAAATTACAGGATTGCCTCCAATGCTACTGATACTTCTCTGTTTGGGCAGACTTTAATCTTTTCCCTGGTATCAAGAGGAATTATAAAGTGCTAGGGGCATACATTGTATCAGTCACGTATGCTAAGGTGGATCACTTATAATAGATTAACAATTGCTATAATGCCTATTTCAAAGTCGGTTTTGCTTTGGTTTGGTTTTTCTAAGAGGTAAAGACAAGCTGTAATACACTTACATCAACAAAGGACTAAAATACATTATGTCCATGCTTATAGTTGTAGGTGAGTGTACTTACTGTCCAGTTCCCAAACTTAATGAGGCTATACCCAAATTGTGAGGATGTTGAATTACAGCAGTTTGTAACTCATTCAGCATTGTCAGAGTGAGGGTTGAGAGCCATTAGGAGACCGAAGTGTCAGTGAGGATTCTTAATGTCGCAAAGCAATGATTATGTTCCCTGCTTTTCCACAATACGTTATGGGGCAAGGAAAATAAAGGGGGTTTGCATCAGTGTTGTGTTTGTACTGACATTTGGGGAATGGAGAATGGAGAGCTGTAAAATATTTATGTTCCTGTCCTGATGCTAGGTGAACTTAAAATTGCCTTTTCTAAAGTTAAAAAAAAAAAAAAAAGGTGATTCTTTCTCCAGGAAGGCACAACGTTTGCTTCCACCAGACAGATGAGCATTAACGACAGTATATGTCTTCACAATCTTCATGTCAATAGGTCTGATGTTCTGAGAATTACTATTACAGAGTATGCTGACGAGATGTATGGCTTGTAAGCATTAGAGGTCATATCTCTGATCTGAAGGTAAATGATAACCAATTTGTGACTTACAATTCCAGTTCTTCTCACCATCTTTCATCTACTGCCTCTTTTCCTTACTTTTTCCTGGTTCCCTCATCACACAGCACCTTTTCCTCTCACTTACACTTTCTCCCTCTCCAGAAAAAAAGAACAGTTTTGCCATGCTAAGACTTTGACAGAGAATACAGTTACAGGAGGAAAGAGGAAAATTAAAGCCTTTGAAATTTTTTTGACATATGGCTGAGAGAGGCATAAGGCTCCCTGCCAGTGCTAGTCTCTGCTCCATTCTCCACCCTGGCTGGCTGTCATAGGATACTTCCGGTAAAAAATAATAAATATAAAACAATATTCCTCTACTTTTCCCTCTACTTCACACAAACCTTGCTAAGAAGGAACGAAAAGCATTCAGCTAACATTTTAGCAAAGCAGACTGAATACAGATGTTTATTTTTTAGTAACTTCAAGACTAATGTACTGTAAAATGTACAGTTTTTTTCTTGTCACAGTGGCAGAAGTCATGAGGGTAGGACTAGCTGGTTTTTTGCTCAAGACTAACAGGGCTCCTGTCAGTGGTTGTTCTTTACCCCATGAATATGTTGAACATTCCTGCACTGAACCATGAATTGGAAACCTCATATCCTTGCGCAAGTGTTTTCTAACTGCTACTAACTACACTACTAGTTGGACAAGAAACATTGTTAGAAGGAGAGTCAGAAAAGTGTGTTGCATATAACCCTGCGATGTCAGTGGCAGTCAGCAAAATTGTGTGTGACCTCAGATAAGGATCAACAACTGAGACAAGCCAGGATAAATCCCAGCATTGCCAAGTTTAGAGAGAAGCCAAAGGAAAATTGGTTTCAGTGCTGGCTTCCAGAAGGTTGTTTCCTGGCATGAGCTGCCTCAACTTGAAAGCATGTGAGGCCTGTTAAATAAGTACTAGCCCCTTGCAAGGGGTATGCTTGTCAGAAACTGCTTTCATAAAGAGATAAAAGGGCTATCAATCAAAATATAGTTTTCATGTTGGCCGTAATAAAAATACTTTGACTAGAGAGCTGTTTAATAGGGTTTATTTTGGAGTGGTATTTTTAACTCTTCAGTGGTTGCCTCTGTGGAAGCCACTGCAGAGATATTGGATCTCCAAGCCATCAGCAGTGAGGTAAATGGCATTTAGTTTTGTTCTTCAAGTGTCACCTCTACCATGGAGTGCCTAAATATAACTAGCTTCATTACTTTAGTGGAGTCTCCTGGGACAACACTGACAACATGTTATTTATGATTTGGGATGGATTGAATACTAGTCACAGCACAAAAACATTACCTTTCAAGCTCACTGCATATTGCAGGTGATGGAGACAAAAACTTTATCCTTATTAAAGGACTATTTCACCATAGCGATTAAATTTATGGGCCCATTTTTACCTCTGCCAGCTGCATTTCTCATATACTATGGTATTGCTGTATGTAACCATAACTTTGGCCCTGAAACTCCATTGAAAAGGCGTATTGATGATATGTTCCTTTCCCTCAGCTCAAGGAGAGGCTCTTCACCACCTAGCAGATCCGGGAGTTTGTTGACAAGTCTGATTAGAAACACTGAGACTGGCGTATACTAGTATCAGTGATCAGAAAGCAAGGGAGATATTTGCAGGTTTATTTCTGAGATAATTTGGGCAAATAAATATTATTTTGCTTCATTCCTAGGTTATTGAAAGTATAGCAAGGGCAGCACAGGGTTAAGACTCAAATTTTCTTAAGTGTTGTGCTTACCAATATAGTCAACTTTTAAGTCTAGAAGAAGTTAGAAATTTTGCATCAGATGTTCTATGTAGTTTTTAAAAAAATTTCTATGTTACTGTATCTTGTATCTTATCTGTTTTTCATCATATATAAATTACCATTTTATATTTCTGGTGGCTTAAAACTCTGTGCTGATTTAAAGACAATTCACAGGTGGCTGAGCCATAATAAGGCCTTTACACATTACAAAAGCAGTTTCTCTTATGAGTACTATATATTGAGTGAACGTAGGAGAGAAGTGTGATCAAAGTAATATAAGAGCTATAGTAAAGATAATAAATAAAAACACAAACAATAAATAAATAAGGACTAATTATTAAATAAATAATACATAATAAAGAGCAAAACAAGTAAATGCAATGTTCTTAATGCAATGTATATACTGCCACATGTTTGTACCCCACTGTAAAAGCTCCAAATTGCACTGAAATCAAATTATAATGTAAAAATAACGACATATTTGACAGTACCCTTTTCATTCCTTAGGAAACGTATGATAATGCGATAAAATACACCATCAATAAAATCTAGATCTGAATAAAATTTGTCTCATATAAAGTTAAATGCTTTTCATTTTGAACTTTTCTTCATGTTACATATTTAGGAGAAAAAAGCCACAGTTTTTTGAAGTCTCTGTTAGCCTAAGGCTTTTTAGTGTAATGCACAGTACTGTTAACCATCAGTGCACATATTCACAAAGGGGGATATTCATCTGCTGCATGGGCTTCTGTGACAGCTTGTGCAGCACATAAACCTCACCTTAATATAGGTTTTGAATTATGAAAGATGCCTTTTGCAAGCTTCTGCAATGGAGTAAATTTCACACCAGCATATAGAAAAATACCATGAAAATGACTATTTGATTAGCAATTTCAGACTGACATTTCATTTGAAAATTAGTTATGACTTACCAAAATACTCCTTTTCCATGAATCACCACACTTATCTTTCCTAGGTTAAAGGAATGTTGTCAAAAACATGCAGTGTTTTTTTCCTCTGTATTAGTAAGTTCACCTCAAGACATAATCCTACAAACATTGTTCAGCATAGTTTTGCTGAAACTAATGGAACTATTTACAACTGGAAGAACTCAAATCGGAGCTCTACTTGTCTAGAAACAACAGGCAGCAAAGAAAATTACTTTAATAGGACAATTTTGAGAATTTTCAACATTTGTGATTTCTTTTTGATGATAGACCCCTCTACATACCCTTTTTCAAACAGCAGACCCAATTTTCACTACGGGATTTATCTTTCTTATCTATTGCTCTTTTACTTGAAGGTTGAATTTTTATTCTTGGAACTAATGGGACTACAGCGGGGCTAAAGAAGGAAAGGGAAATGCTGGTAGTGTTGTCACCAATTTTGTTATGTAATAAGGATAGTTGTTAAAGCACTATCATGAGAGGAGGAAGAACATGGCTTGCATCTTACTCAGCCTAAACAGGTTTAAACCCACGTATCTCACCCCACAGAGAAGAGAGAGAAAGAGCCTATGAGCTATAGGTTAGACTGCATGGAGAATGCATCACACATCCTTCTCACCAAGGCTGATACAGAAATCCTCCATGGGAGATGCAAGGACTTGGGAACGTTGTTCTGTGGGAGAAGTGGCTTAGATTCTGGCTTATGTGGGTTAAATAGCTCACTGGTTAGGGTGCCAACCAAGGAGGGAGAAGTCTCCAGAGCTCTACTCTCAAGCCTATTTCAGTTTTTCATACAGTGAATATTTAATCTAAAACAGTAGGAATGGTCAATTTGCTGGCCTCCTAGGAGAGTGTCATATCTACGGTATAGTTCTTGCATGCTCTCATTCCATGAATCTCCTCTGACACGCAGTGTGGCCTGGTGTGGAGAATTTCCAAGGGGTGTAAAGCCATGCCTGTCCCACAGAGTCAATGACATATTGGAATTCAGCATTTTAGCAATCTGGTGAGCCTTGAGAAAGGAAGAAAGAAGAAAAACAATGAGATCTGGAGACCCTTTTTACCCTACATGGATTCACACTCCTGCCAAGCACCATATCTTCATATCTTTGGCTTTCTACAACTATAGTTATTTTAGGTTGCAACAGGATCAAGACAGTTGAGACTATTTCTCTAAGGTGGGAATATGCAGAGTATCTTTGTCTGCTGTAATACGTCATGGAATTATGTTGTGATGAACTTTTCATCAAGATTTGTCCTCCTTTGACCTTCTTTCACCTGAGAGTTGCTGATTTAAGCATTTTAAGACAGTTTTCAAACATGAAGTTTCCTACCTAAATTTTTGAGAGGGAAAGAAAAAAGGTAAAACACTGGAATTTATTCTTTTATATTGCTCTCACAGTCTGTATACTGTATGCTGGGTAGAGAGTTGTACACATTATTTTATTACCTCATGGCTGTTTTAGTTCTCAGTGCTGGAATCACTTGAGAGCAGTAAGTTTTCATACTGAATACGAAGTCTGTGGAATGTATATTTGACAGGGAAAAAAAAGGGATTCAGTCTTAAGAATATTTTAAAAGAAAACACTTGACAAGACAAGGTTTTGATCATGCCTGATTTTGCTGTGGACAACTCATGTCAGTAACGTAACGCATCTGCAAAAATGTTATTTTGTAGTTGAGTTCTTCCTCAATAAGTGAAGCTGAAGGATGACTTAGAGCTCGAAGCTTTTTTCTTTTTTCCAACTGTATCATTTTGCCTAACAAAAGGACATTACCTCCCCCCGTCGATGTGGGCTCTGTTGCTGTTGTAATGTATCTGTGGATACATTATCACTGCTTCTGCTTCTGTGAATGAACAAATCCAAAACAGCTACAGAGAATTTATTTGCCGATTACTCACCTGCTATCGAAGTGGCTCCAAATAAAGTGAAATGGCAGACACACTGGCTCTTGGAAGCTCTTTCCAACTATAAAAGGAATTCTGTGTGTTCTTTGCAGCGCTCAAGTTGCTTTACGGATGCACCATATTTAGTTAGATTAGTTTTAATTAGACTGCAGATGCGGAGTTGCATCTGTGGATCACCATTAGTCTGTTTTGAGGCACTTTCAGCCCATAACAAACCACCGTCTCATTGGCATTCATGTAATTGTGTTAACATTTTGCTTGCTGGAATAATCACTATGGAAGAACATATATAACTTAGAGATTGATGTGTTGTTATTGTCATGTGGCACCATATGCAGAAAGTGAAGTAGCCTAAGAGACAGTCAGGCAAGGGAAGAAAAAAGGAAATTGCACTGAAGAATTAATTCACTCTTAAATAAATCTTTCTGAGAATTCCATTTATACTTATTTAAATTCCTTTAGAGTACTTATTTTCCAAGACAATCTTTGCAAGCTTTGGACTTTATTGATTGCTCTTCTACCCTTAATGTTTGTTTTCTTTATGATCTTTTCTTTTTTATTTCTTCATGCTTCACAGAGTCCATTTTCTTTTTCTGCCTCTCCCTCTCTGTTCTGAGCTTAACTCAGTTCTGAGGAGATGGAGGATTAATTGTTCATTACTGGTGATGCTACAGGTTTGAAAGAATTGTCGAGCTATTGCAAAGTTCTTATTAGGAGAGAGCACAGCTGCTTCTTTAGTTAATGTCAGAGTACTTGCAAGAGGAGTTGGAAACCAGGGACAGGATCCTTGCTGGACAGAAATCATCAGAACCATGGCCATTATTTCAGCAGAATGAGCCTTTAACCCTGAATTTTAATTCCTGAAGTGATTATTTTTCCTATGCTTAGTTACAGCATTTCCTTTTAATTTCTATTTCTTTATTCTGGTGAAACTTGGGGTTAATCACTTCAGGTTCAATTGTATTTAAATAGGGACAGAAGCAAGAACTCTGCTGTGTACTTTCAATTTTAAGATTTGATCATTTTTTTCAGCCTCTGTGATCGGTAGCAATCAAATTAATCCAATGAGAATAATAGATTTTAATTAAATGATTTTAATAAGTGGGATGCACTTTTGAGCAACGAGGGGATGCGCTGGTTGTTAAATAGCAATAAGAAAATGTGTCCATGTAGAACAGCTGCTAAGGTTGACTTAAAAATCTGGAGCAAAATATTCCTAGAATGGAAATATGCCAGTCTGAGGAGAGAAACATACACTGGGCATGGGGTTAGATTGACCACTCTCAAGTTGTAGTGACATTCTTTGTGATCCTGAAAGAAAGTCACAGGTCATCCTGTCCGGGCTTTCCTTCTTCAAAATGAAATTAATACTTTTCTCTGACTATGCCAATTAGCAAATTGTCACTCAGAAAGCAATTCATAGATGAAAAGCAATGAACATGGAGTGGTGTCAACCACAGGACTGCACATCCAAGTCTAGTATAGAACTTTTGAGTCAGGTCTTGATGATCATTTACTGCAGCAAAGTCAAACAAGAATGTCTAATGCTTGATTTTCAGAGCTGGCATAAGGTTCCGCTTCCTATTCTCTTCACAATGAATAGGAGAAGCTGGTGAAATTTCAGCATTTTGTTTTCAATATACCCTTACAGGAATGCTTCACTTAGTGGAGAAAGTCTGGCCTGGACATAGCTGTAGGATCAATCTCAGTCTCAATAGGACACTACAGAAGGAGGTGGAGGAAAAGGATGTTCTTTCTGTGAATTGAGCTCATACAATTAGATCCCATAAGGGATGTAAGTGCCTAGAATGTGTCTGGTTTTCATGTGGGCGGCGTAAGGCAAAACTGACACCTACTGCAGATAATCAAAGGTGGACTCTGGTACTGAGAGGGGATTTATCTCTTTCTGTCATATCCAGAAAAATGACTGATAAAATTTGAGAACAGCTTGCAGTTCTCAAATTACTGCATTCAGTATTACATGGCTGGACTTCAAACTCAGTACAGGTGGGAGTCACGGAGTCTCAGAACGATGAAAAGCCCCCCAGACTGGCTGTCCAGCAGCAAGCCAGATACAGGGGTTTAAAATGGAGGGTTTCCATCCAAAACCCCTAGCACATCTCAGAACAGCAGACTGATTCACTTGTCCGCTTAACACTGGGGAATGAAAATTCCCCTTTGAAGGACAGATGCCTACAGCCCTTCTTTTTGGGGAAGGGAGGTAGGAGTAGAACAAGGCTGGGACTTCTGATACTATGCTGGTAGCACAGCTCGCTACTTTTTATATATTAATCTGAAAGTTGGAGTGCTCCTCCAGGAAATGGAGAGACTTAGATTAAGTCTCATCAAGCTGGAAGCTCTAATGTATGACAGCACTTCTAACTGACGTTGAAGTCATGGCATTGTGTAGTAAATAATTCAAACGATAGGCTGAAATAAGCAGGGAGGACAGATTTCTGGTTCCCATTCTCAACATTGCTAAATTTTAGAATAAGCAACAATAACCAAATAAAATACAGAAGTTGATGAAAAGAACCTTCTTTTTCGTGGTTCTTCCTCTGTCCCAAAGCTTGCAGAGTCATACTTCACCTCTACTTTTAAGTCAGGTTTAAAAAAAAAAGGGAGATAAAAGTACTAGATGAGTTTTTTAGGGAGAGTGGCTGTCTTAAGAGACAAACTGATAGTAGTTACTTTTGCTGATAGCCAATAAGATTATTGGGACAAAGAAAGCATTGGGACAAACTGCCCATATTAATCCACACCGTACAAGAACATTTTGTGCTGTTCTTCAGGATATGTGTGCTTACAAAACAGTCCTTTCCAGGCTTCTTTCAAGTCCACATCATCCCTTAAACTAAAACTATCAACTTTGGGTTACAGCTGTAACACACACTCATGGCCTAGCTGAATATAGGTAGGGTCTGACTACAGCTTCTGTAAATTAATTATTGAGGTTAATTAGCAGAAGACTGAAGCACAATGTGAGAGAAAACATATTCCTGGTGTGCTAAATTAATAAATTCTAACATTGATAGGTAGGCAAAGTGAGAAGCACAGCAGCAGTAAGGAGTGTGTTATACTTGTACCTTACAGAAGTAAAGATAAAGGAAATGAGAACCAATTTGCAGGTAGTATGTAGGAAATGTGGATTCAGAGATTAAATGCAGTCTGCAGCTTTTTCATTCCACAGACCTGAAGAGAAATCTGTACGTGAGCCATATAATTTTGATGTAGATTTCAACATACTAACAAAAAATTCCAGGCATACATATGCAAAGGTTGTTGTTCTTCAGCCAGCTGACCATTTCTCCGTAAAACACAGCTTCCCTGGGCTTGTATGGGTAGCTTTTAATGCCTCCTAGGAACGGATTTAACTTCTTCCAGGCTGAACAAGAAGTAAGGAAAACTTGAATGTCTAGCATATGCACAAAGCGTTTTGGAGAGAATTGTGATCTTACCTCAGTGGAACAAAATTTCAACTTTTGTATTTATGGACATCAGAAAAAAGCCTCGGAGTTCTTGTCCTAAAAAGGAGAGTCTTCCTTCTTAGGGAGCATAACTCCAGATTTGATTAGATCTATTAATGAGGTCAAATGATGCTTTTAGGCTGGTAGCTAATGTAAACCAAATCTATTTATCACTTTGGCAGTGGTTCCTGCAACAAAGTTAATGATCATTACATCATTTATAGTTAGCCAATCAGGAATGGTGCTTTTTGTGCAAAAAGGCAGAAGTTAGTAATCAATCATCATCATCATCCTCATCATAATAGTGCTGCTAAATGAGCTTCTGAAAAAGAAGAGCAACACGGCTATTAACCTTAACTGTACCTTGAAAATGGATTTCTTCCTACAAAGGCCAGTACTGATATGTAGGTTGTATCCTTGATAGCTTCTTGCAGAATAAAGGAGGTCAAAATACTAGGCAAGGGCACAACCCATATTTACATTCTTTGCTTCAGTCTTTTAAAATAAAACTGAACACTTAAAAAGAGAAAAGTCAAAGCCTGCTATATTTTTAAATAGCAGGAAAACATTTTGTCCAAGGGATTTGAGTCGTATACAGTCAATGAATAATCAAATTAAATTTCTTTTTTCCATATTAGCAGTGTAAGTGCCTAATAATGTACAGATTCCACAAAACTGTATCTTTATAATAGTTTCTGATACACAGCTTCATAGTGACAGCTGTGTGCTGGCAGAACAGAGCAGACTGCTGCAGAAGCTGTTGTGCACATTCATGCCAGTGGTGGTTTCTTGGGAGGTTTGGCTTGGCAGGGAAGAAGCAAGGGGAGTTACCTTGTGTGGTGCTTGTGGAGGCAGAGGTGAGGCATGCAGAGTTGAGGACTGGGTCTCTCCTTCCCTCCCAACACTGGGGTGAGGCTTGGGATAGCTGGGCTGTTGGTACCTATTCCCTTGAAACTTGAAAAGCCATTATAAATAACCTGGCCAGCACCTCTGCTTAACAGACAGAGGTCATGAAAACATTTTAGTTTGAATGCCTGGGGCAAGCCTGGGACCATTTGGTCCTTCAGCGCACACCCCTCAGGCAGCTTGGCAGACTACACAGTGCAGAACAGCAAACCTAGCTGCCCTGGCCTGCCAGGTGTGCTTCATGTACCAGTGCAGCAGAGTCCACACCATTATGCCCCCAGTCCCACAAACCAGTGCCACCCATATAATGTTCCAAAACATCTGCAGCATGGATGGTTTACTCCTTGCCCTTTCCTGAGCTGAGCAGAGTACCATAGCAAGGACAGAGGTGCCTGCCAGAATGCTGTCCCGCATACCCTTGCACAACTGCATCAATGCACAGTTTGAGGGCCCTTGGAAAAATGCACAGATCAACCACATCCAGGCTTGCTGAGTTCCACCAAGGTACGCAGAGCCACCCGGGTGTGGAACAGCGCAGTCGCAACTCCTGCACCCTGCTCTGCTGCGCTCTATGATCTACACATTATATGAGCCCTTGCCTGCCTATGGTGCACCCAATCAGGCATTTCTGGCCATGCACCAAGACCAGGATTACCTAGCAATCCTAGCATTCACTTGCAACCAGATTCGAGAGGACACTGGACCAACAAAGTGTATCTTATTTACGATCGCTGTGAACGCATGCGCGGCTCATGCTGATCGTGCCTGCAGCAACTGCACAGAAGTATTATAGGGCCATTTCTTGTGTTACAAACACCCTAGAAACAGATGATAGACCATGTGGGCTATTTCAGTCATGCTGACTAGGGTTAGGGAATATCATCTCACACTGAGGGTTCAGTGTGGAAGTGCATGACATAAAATCGTTTATGGGAAAAAAAACGAGTTTTATTAGCTTTAGGTCTGAATTAACATTGTCAGAGTGTGCATGTTTTGATTGCAGGTCTAGAAGCACATTGATGAAGGCTTCATAAATGACTATTCACCTTAAAGAAAGCTTGCTTTCTCATGTTTTACCACTGATACTCTGTCTCAGAAGAGTCTTCTTAGGACCTTTTTTGGATTATCTCCAAAATCAGTTCTAACATGAGCATAGTCCTGAGGTACCTCAGGAGCTCAAGTGCTGGGTATGCTTTCTGGGGAAGAGGGGAGGTCACAGACAAGACCATGTGGCTTGAAGTGTTATTGAATGTACAGCATTTTTAATTTGGGCATTCCTATTAAAAGCCACCACCTGGAAGACCAGAAAGAGGCATGGTTGAAATCTGTTTTATCTGAGGCAAACTACTATTGCCTCGATAACACAATTGGCTCAGGCCAATTGGCTTGGGCCGGAGGGTCCTGGCCTAAGAGAGTCTCTTCTTTTTCTGTGTCTTTTGTTTCAGGGCTCAGTCTTAGCCATAACCTTGGCTACTGGTGAGCTGTGGAGGTGCCAGGCTGGCGTTCTGGGTTCCCTCCAGAAAGAGGGCATTCGTGCCCTAGGTGGGCAGGATCCTAGGAGGATCTTGTTGAGGTGATAGAGGGGGTACTGAGCAAGGGTTGTGGACATGCGAGTGCTAGGTGATATGCTTGGACAGGTTGGATCTGGTCATGTACAAGCCTGGTGCGTTCTTGCAGGCTGATGGTTGGACAAGAGCACAGCTCTTGTGAGCAGTCAGTTAGACCGAGATGTGCACATACCCACCACACAGGCTTGGGACCTTACACTGTAAAGCCTCTCAGGCGAGACTGTCTTTTTATTTCATCTGTGTGCTCTGTCTAATCTGGTGAGGCATTTCTTCTGAGTCAGTGCCTTTAGGCACTACCCGCACACAAATGAGTATCTATTAATAATGATAATATTTAATGAAAGAATCTTGTTCAATGTATATCTGTACATATAAAATAACAGATCAAGAAATGCAGATATTCAGTTCATTTCACTGGGTATACACTATTGCCCAGCAAAAGAAATACGCTTTTACAGTTACATTTCTGTCACAAAAAGAAATATGACTTCTTATATGAGCAGTTACTGCCTACGTACCTGCAGTTGGCCTAACATACAGTAAAAATTTTAAAACAAAGCTTTAATTCTAGCTGGAAGAAGGAGATTGTTTTTTGTTTGCTCCTTGATTGCTTTTATAATTGATTTATCACTACTACAGCTATGCAATTAATTTTTTTTTACATTATTCTGGACATTGAAGATGTGGAAGGGTTCCCAAACCTATTAGAAATTAGCTTTTCTCACTACTTACCATACTTAAGTATGCAAATGCTTTCCTGTTGAAGTGATTTTAAAAATGAAAAACAACAATGGCTTTTATGTCTAAAAGTATTAATCCATTTTAGAAATTAACTGTTCCCACAATTCTTAACAGCAGAATACATCTGGTTTTTTAATAACTGGATAGCAGATATAATGCATATGTATATAAATATATATGTAAAACATTCTATGCTGTAGATGACTGTTTTTTCACCTGTCTATATCTTACCTATCAGAGGAGGAAAAACACGTTCATCCCAGGCCTTTTCAAGGTCTGGATAAAACCAGATATATGAACCTCCTTAGTATCTGTTCAAAGTCAATAATATGACTCTACTGGGCTGTGTAATGGATAGAGGCAAAAGATCAAGTCCTAAGGGATATGGTGTCATACTTTTTATGAACAGAAAGGGGTTGATTATTTCCAAGTTAAAAGTACTTAACATTTTGACATTTGGTCTTATTTCATATGGAGAGAGAGACAGTAAATTTCACTGAGAATTTCGCCAAAATTTTTAATAAGGTGGAAGATGAAAATCTGAACTGGCAACAAAGCTGAGGTATAGGAGCATTGTTTCAGTTGATAAGTTTATCAGTTTGGTATGTATGAGGAGTAAATTCGATTTACTCTGTGCTATCCCATACTTCAGGCTTCGTTTGAGTGTATGGACTCTGGATACAATCTTCCTGGCTAGATAGTAAAATGGCAGGAGTTGGGGAAAAAAAGTGTTTTTAAAGCTTTATGTCAAAGTAGCACATCATGAGAAATGAAGCTTAAGTCTCTTTGTTTATGCTTAACAGCTCTATGGTGGTAAACAAAATTAAGTTTTAAGGTCCTAAACACTGCAAGCCTGGAACATTTTCAGAGCACAGCATGTCATTACACTCTCCATGGGTCAGTAATTACCCTGCTGACAGTCACTCTTCCACACCGGGGTGGGAACCACCATGTTTCAGTCCTCCTTTTTAGCAGCATCACTGTATTGTATGAAACAGCCATGCAGAAAACCTGGAGGTGGTCCTCTGACTTGCTGCTTGGGAAGAAGCAGAGTGAAGGAGATGCCCTAAGGGCTGAACGAGGCTCCTGGCACTGTGCAGTAGCTGAGGTGCCAGTGAGATGTGTCAGAGAGATTACAGCCTTGAGGGGCCTGGCCGGCGCTGGGACCCCGGCCACCTCTGATGTATGCTTGGCTCTGGTGTTACACAGGGTGCTTGATGCTAGTGATTTAGTGTGCTGGAGGGGTTCCTTCTGGGTGTGAGTTTTCGTTACCTCTGTAGTACTGGGAGCCACCAGCGTGCACACACCCCAGGGTGGCGCTTGGGGTGCCTCCTCTGGTGGGATCTGAGGTTGGCACTGCTGCCCAGGCTGCTCTCCGGTTCACTTGCTTGCAACATGCACATGGTATCCTCCAGCACTTAGCTCCCTACACTTACAGGGTGCATGCCTAGGACCTGCAGCTGACATGACCTTTGCTGCTGGGACTTGTGGTCCTGGAAAAACGCTTGCAGCAAACGAAGCCCCTGTTGTTTCCTGTGCACCACACCAGTCAGTAATGTAGACAAATGCTCCCACGGTATCTTCTATATGATGCTAGCCAAAGTAATTTTGTTCTGTGTGTACTAACATCTGCATCTCTGCAGTTCAGCTATTATTACCTACCTCCTTACAGACACTCTGTGATCTACTGATGAAAAGTGCTATATATGAGCCATTTTTATTTGAGACCTTCTAAATTAATATTAAATCTCAGTAAGGAATAAAGCTGGTTATTATTTTCAGTGGGAATTTAGTGTATTACTCCAATGGTTGTTAATTCTTTTACAGTAGCTGTTCTCCTTTAAACCCTAAGCTGTTGTGTAATAGCATCCTGTGTTAAGCTTCTATACGTTAACAGACCATTGGCTTACCTAGACATATAGTTTCTTTAAGTTCATCTTGTCAGAAATCACAAATCAGTTCCTTTTTTCTACCCCTTTTTTTTCCCCCTGCATATTTTATTAATATTTATTTTTAAATGTTCCAAATTAGCTTTTCCTGCCTTGGCAATGGGGTTTTTACCTAGTTTTGGAACTTAAAACATTTAACATGTACTATGCATAGCTAATTCTGGTGTGCAAGAAATGTGATTATTGTTTTGAAAATTTAAATACAACCCTGGCCCTCATATTTGCAGGGCAAACCTTGAAAATGTGACATAATAACATTTCCAAGTGTTCAAAAACCGAGAAGATAAATAAAAGATAAAAGATAAAACAAAACCAGTGTTCATTGCATACAATGAATGAAATCAGATAAGAAAATCAAATCTATATAGGCATAATTGATTTTTTTTCCCATCAATTTCATTACTTTTGACTCTTATTCTCTTGGTTTTTGAGTCCTGGGATTGATATGACTGGAGTATTTTGTCCCTTTGAAAATTCCAGTTCCAAGTCAGAGGAAGTTGCACGACTTTTTTTTTTCTTCCTTTTTTTTCCTTCAGACTGTCAGTCGAAGTTTGAAGTATAACATATTGTATATGTCACAGGAAAAGTGAAATGTGTTTTAACCACAAAATACAATTGCCCACATCATAGAAAACCGGCATCTCAAGCTTCTACAGTTTTGTTCGTCAGAGTTGAATATTAGCTCCATGGGTTGTTTTGTCCCTTCTCAGGAAAGTATTTAGCCTCAGCTGGTGTTGGTACATACAGTTTTTGGAAAGGCTTCAGCAAACCTGTCTGGCTTCCAGGTCTGGTTGAAGGCTCCAGCTTTCTTCATCTTCCCCAGCTGCTCAGCGTGCCCAGTGCTTTCTCTGGCAATTATCTAGAGCCTGAATTCATTGATTTTATTTTAAAAGCTTTATGGCAGCAGATATATGAACTAATAGGAAGCATCAGTCTAAAAATATTATCTACTTGATTCGAAAGCATCTTCCACCAAATTCTTTCCTTTCCCTATGCTGTTTTCTGTAGTAAGTGACCTAAAGGTTTTGCCAGAAAGGGGAGGCTGTTTTATTTGTCACACTGGCCAGCATTGCAGTCCTTCACAAGGGACACACTGTGGAGCAGGGAGCTGGGCTGCTCGTTCCTCCTCTGGGCCATTGCATGCCAAGTGGGGGAATATCATTCTTTCACAGAGGGCAATGGAAGAAACAGCTGTATTTGCTGGAGGGAAGGAGAGGCAGGAGCCGGCAGGAGGGCTGGGAGCTGTGAGGGGGTGAGAGGAGAGCCAGCAGCTCTGCAAGAACACAGCACTGCTGGGAAAGGCAGCCAGGCACTGGAGACCGTAGGAGGGACCTTCCTGGGGAGCCATGTGGCCACCAAAGAGGCTGTGCAGTGGTGGTTGAGCTGAAAACACGCCCAAGAGAGTGGCCCCGACTGACAGTGACAGCCAGCAGAGATCTGTATTAACTCTTTTTTGCTCATATTCTGTTTCATTTTGATCCAGGGAGGGGAATGGGCATGTTAACAGAGGAGTTATTTTAATTTTAGTACTTGTACAGGTGAAGCCTGACAATTGAGCTTGAAGGCCTTTGCGATCTCTCTGAGGTACTTCCTTCAAGAAGGACACATCTCAGTAGCTTTGATTCCTCGTTCTGGCTGCCTCACCATCCCGTCTCACCTGGAAACTCCCTGCCTTGTTTTCTCCCCCACGTGTCTCGAGAGGCAAGGGGAAGAGGAGCTGATGAGACTGAGCAGTGAGGAGCTGAGGGAGAGAGGGAGCAAAACATGTTGGAAAGAAGGAGAGAGAGAGAGAGCACCAGAGACAGAAATCATTCTGCTCTGCAGAAGGAAGATCTGTTGGGTAGATGTGCTTTACCATGACATGCCCTAAAAGGTGAATTAATACCAGCAATAATAAACATAAATGACCTGCAAATTCCAATAGTACCTGTGGGTTCATCTTCGGGTAAATATTTTACTCATTTTATGCATTTTGACTTCCAGCTTTGGAAGCATACAGTAGGCACATCAGATTCTCATGCAGCCGAAGCACCTCAGCTAAATTTGTAGCCATATCTAGGATTACTGCTAAATTCAGTGTCAGTTTATTTGCAAAGACTGGAACGTTCAGTCATACAAAGTTTGCATAATTTTGCATGATAATATCTAACAAAGAAGCTATAGGCAGGAGTATATTCAATGACTGAAGCCCATCTGATCAGTGCACTTTCACAGATTGTTTTGTATGTGGGGAGCTTTCACTGTCAAAACACACATCTCTTAGCACAGTTAAAGCTTCAGTAACTTCCATAAAATATTCATAGCGATAGTCTTATGCAACTGCACATGCTCAAAAAATAGAGAAGGGGGAAATGGCAGCATGAGAGAATTCGTTAAGATATTTAGTAATGGTTCCTTCTAGTGATGGATCAAAGGTAGCATCATGAACTTGAACCACATAAAAAACCTGTGGTAAATGTAAGAAAGCAAAAATAATATTTTGCAAACATGCTATTAAAGCAAAGAGATTGTACATAAGAGTGTTTGCGGCGGAAAGGTAGCTGTATAAGCCTGAAGGCTAGTATTTAAATCATCTGTATTTGTAAGTATGCATTAATAGTTTTTATATTCCTCTTTTATAAGTCATTTTACCACGTATCAGCATTTCCCTTTCTTTGCATTGATCACCTTTGTCCTCCTTCTGCTGTGAATAGTGGTATCTGTTGCCTGGGTCCTTGCTCTCAGTACATTTTCCTTTTCTTTAAGTAACTTCTAATGAAAGTCAAATTGCTTCCCAGCAAATGTGGCCCCTGGGGATTTTCTATACAGAAAGTCTGAATATGGCTATATATGGGGTTTGATTCCTGATTAGAAGCTGTAAGTGCAAAAAGCTAAGGTAAAACTATGGTTTAGTAAATGAAAACTGCCAGTGTTCTCATGTTCAGGCTACCAGAGCTTTAGATGAATGCAATATGCGCTTCACATACAACTATTTGGCAGTTGCAGCTTCCTGTTAAGTATCACGCCCGCTCTGAAACCTATATTATTAATATTTATCAATTCCGACATGTCATGGGCTTCCTTTGCAGAATAATGTGGAAGCTGCCATTATCTCATAGTCCTTTGCTGTCACAGTTTAAATGGGCAGCTTAATTGATTAATTGGGAGTTGACAGTGGACAGCTTTTTAGGTATGGAAGTCTTCGCTTTTTAATTCAGCTCCTCTCTTCAGTTCTTCCTTGACCTTCCCTCTCTTTGGGCTCTAAGTTAATAAAGTTTCCTCTGACATTGCACACAGAAAGGGAAAAAAATTATTAGGACGAAGGATTTTATTCTGTTTTACAGACTGTAGCATTTTGATGGTGTTACACATTTTGTGACTTCCCTCTTAACTGTCTTTCCTCTGGAGTTAAATGTCCTCCGAGGCATTTGATAATTTTAGATTGTCTAACGGGAACATCAGTTTTAGACCCAAGGCCTGTACCTCTCCAAGCATTTTGTGTAAGGCCAAGTAAGGATATCTTTATATAAAAGGACATAATTTGTAGCTCTTAAATTGAATAACTCAGTAATACATCCTTTCCTTTGAATCTAGCATATTCAGTGAAACAAGATTTAATAACGGGTTGAGACACAAGCTATATTTAGTGCAGTGCAGTAGAAGCAAATCAGTGGAGTGAAGTGGTTGGTCCTGAGGACCCAGCCCCCACAAGGCAAACTTTGTGGGGGTGAAGCTTTGGTTTAGGTTTGCTCCCGCGGGCCAAGTGCCTTTTGCAGTTGGAGCACCATTAGGTGAGCTCCAGGTGCATATATTCCCATTCAGTCCATCGTGGCCACCCAGACAGAGCATAACGTGTCTTAGTATGGTAGGTGGGTATGGTCTGGAGATATGCCTCATCAATGCACTCCTACGCCCAAACTAAAATGGTAATGTAAGTGCATCACAGCTGCAGTATTTGTGAAATGCTACAAATGCATGAAATGACCCATGATATGCACACAGTCCTGGCTGGCATTAGTGGAAGGAAGCAACAGAGAGGGATGAGAGAGCTCACAGCTCCTTTAGCTGCATCCATGTCTGACTGGTATTCAGCATGAGTGAAGGATGCAAAATCGGTACCCAGAATGCCTTGATTATCAAGATTCCTAGAGCTTACTCTTTTCAGTGTCCTGCTATTGCTCAGGAGTAAGCCATGCATTTCATTTTCTCTTCACTCTCCTTTTACAGATAGGCTTCATTCCTGCATTTTTGAGTAAAGTCCTAGAGCATACCCTGTTTGGACTGGATCAATAAGACTTATTCAAAACCTTATTTACTAACTGTGCTACTCAGCAGATCCCCTTCTATAGATTTGTCTTTAAAAGCCTTGCAGAATCACCAAATCACATAGCGATTCATGACAGCTTCTTTAAAATAAGAATTCTGTATTTGCCCACAGGAGCAGAACAAAGACATAGCACTGAAATACCAGAAAGTTTACACACATATTAATCATCCTTAAACCAATAGCTTTTCCATGATCACATAGTTTGTTGTTTCAAAGCACCCCCTTGTGCAGGCGCTGGGTAAGACAAGTTGTACAAGAAGCTTCTGGCTCCCTGACACGTCAGGCGCTTGGTCAGGATCCGTGTTTTTCATGTCACCCGCCCTGCTTCCTCTGCCACAGAGGTATTTTGTTCAATGGATCATGTCTGAAGACCTCCTGAGGTTTCAAACTGTGTTACTGAACCTGATCGAAGTGGTTTAATATAGATGGGGGTAGTCTTCAAACTGTAGATTACCTTTGTTGTCTATTTAAACATTGGAAAAAATGAAATTCTTTGAAAAGCTTGCAGAAGTGTGGGTAAAGTCCAACTGGAATTAACCAATATGAATCTCCAAAGTAAGCCACTGTGCAAAACCAGGAAAGCTCATATACTCTTGGTAAGGTTTTTGTACATATTATTCACAATTGGTAAAAAGGCTGAAAAATAAATGGCTGTGGACTTGAGTATTCCAAAGTGACTAGTGACTTCAGTCATTTCATTCTGGCCTGTCCACCTTGAGACAATTTTATAGAAAACTAATTTTTAAAAACTCATCTTTTTCTGGAATTCAGGCTCCTCTGGCAGCATCATGAACTGGGGTCTACAAATGTGAAAACCCTCGAAGTCCAGTAACTTTTGAAAATCTTGTCTGTATTCTGTAAAATGATTAACAACTAAAATTACTTAAATAATGCTTTTGAAAGGAAACAAACATCACTTCAAAGCCAATGACAACTGTATGTTTCACTTGTCTTAAATCTAACATGTACATCCACTGATTGGGCAATCTGTCTGGCAGTGCTCGGATGAGCCATCTCCTTGACAGAGACAGTACACTTCTATTGGGGAAAAAAAAAAATCCATTCATACTTGAATGTTGAAGTTGTTTTGGAAATGTTGAGATTTTGGGTTATCCCATTTTTTTTTCCTTTATTGCTTATCTTTTGTTTAATAAAAATGGAAGTGTATTTTCTTTGAAGAGATAAGGAATTCTGCATAATTCTTGGTGTCTCAGATATTAATTTGATGATCATTTAATTGCATCACAAGAGCTGTTGGGTGAAATTAAATTACAAACAGATGAGAGCAGACAATGCATTATAAAGAAGAAGCTGAGGTATCTGCAAATGTTTCAAATGCTCCCCAAGGCACCCAACATGGTTCATGCTCCAGAGAACCAAGACAGCAGTGCCAGAATAGCACTTTACATGATAGTTTCATCACAAAGGCACCTAATTTCACTACCTACACAAACTTTTTCATCTGTAGGACGCATATGTATATAACGTATTAACACCCACATTCCCTGTCTCCAAAATTCCTTGGTTCTCCCAGCTTACCCGCATTTGATGTGTCCCTCCTCTCTTTCCTCCCACAGTGCCATCCCGCTGGCAGAACCCTATCCCATATTCTTGCTGCTTCCCATATTTGCTGGCATCATGCTTCAAGTACTGCTAACAAGGCAGTACAACAAATACCTGATAAATTTGGGCACAGCATTAATTTCATATTGACATAACTCCTGTAGATTGGCTCAGATATAAAGTATAGTGTTATGTGAATGCCATTTCAGATGCCAATTGTCTAACAGACTAAGTACACATGTGAAGTTTAGAATTTGAGAACACACATTGCCTGTGAAAGGCGATGGTTTTACATTTGTGAGTGCTGGATGAAAAACATTAAAAATTTGTAGTAGAGTCAGTTGTGCTACAAAGTGTTACCACACCAGATTTGAAGATGAAGTGAAATCATTAATGCATGAAATACAGATTTTAAGTTGTGATAAGTGCACATCTAATGCAATTTTAACTGCAGAATTGCTGCTGCTGACTCCATAAAATACAACCCATAAACAGCTGTTAATCTGTTCACTGTTTATCTTTTAACATTCATTTGTTTAGTAATCAGTTCTCATTTGTTCTACATATGGTACAGCTTCCCTTTTATAGCAGCTGCATTTAATGAACATTTGGAGACACAAAAGTATTACAGAAATTATTGTTGAACTATTCTCCTGCATTATTTTTGTATCTGTCAACAAGGACACATGAATAAAAGTTAGAAATACGGTCATTAAATTTAGAGTAAGGAAGGTGCAGGTGCTTTGTCCTCTTCCTGAACTGGTAATTTGTAGTGGAAGTTTCTGTGACCATGTTTCACACTCTGCTTAGCTCCTTTAAGCAATTCATTTTCTCTATTTATACTGTCCATTCCCTTTTGTGATTCACTGACATCAACATGTCAAATTTGATTCACTCTTTGGTTTTGCTCTGTATCATATTAGAGACCTTTAGGTAATGCACTGAGAGAGTGCCTTGCAGACCTGATCGACTCAGTGCGTTTTGAGATTTTTAGAAAATGACAGTTTACAAGATTTAAAGTTTTGTCAGGTGTTCTGGTTAAATGTGGGGATCAGTGGTCATTAAAGCTGATTTGTATGAAGATTATTCCCTTCTGGAGTACTTAAAGTGTCATCTTAATTCCTTTTTTCCAAAAATTCTGATCTTTAACAAGACCATTTTATCATAGTAAGTGTTCTCTGTTATTTATTCATGCTTCAGCCATGTCCAGCACCCTGGACTGAATGAATAAATGGATCATACGCTTTTCTTTATATGAAAGTGTAGGTACGAATATAGCTATGTACTGAAACTTTGCTAGCACTAGGGCACGATGACGAATAGGGCAAATGCCCTTGGATTGGTCCGTCCTTTGTCCTTGGTCAGTCTTTACTGGTGACCTTGACCTGCATCTGTTGCGAGGAGTCTGTGAGTCTGTCAAGTACAGCAGTGGGCAGAGGAAAAGGGCTGTTCATTCAGACTGACCGCTTGGATCGGATGCCATTCCAGAAAAGGGAAATTCCCAGTCAGTACCACCCGATTCAGCCACAATGCCAGGTGGGTTGGGGAGACAATTAAAGAAAGAAGCAAGTAATTGCCTAAATGTACCGAGCATTTTACAGATTTGCGCAGTGTAAATATTTTGGGCATATTGTTTTCAGGTGGTTGGTTAATCAAAATAGCTGCAAGTGAGTTTGATATGTGTCACCAGGCATGTAAATAGATCGATGTGTTAAATTGGTGTTGTGTGTGCAAATGCTCAGTTGGGAGAAATATACAATTCATGACAGGATATTTTAGAAAGGATTTCACGTGTTTCTGCAAAGCATTTTCATTGAAAAAGGCTTAGCTGTGAGAGAAATGTGCTTGTTTCTAAATTTAACCCTACTAACAGTTTACCACCTTCTTTTTGTGTGTGTCTCTTTTTCTCTTCCAGTGCCACCTTGGGCCTTAATAGCCATAGCCATAGTTGCAGTCCTATTAATCCTTACCTGCTGCTTTTGTCTCTGTAAGAAATGCTTGTTCAAAAAGAAGAACAAGAAGAAGGGAAAGGAGAAGGGAGGGAAGAATGCTATTAACATGAAAGATGTTAAAGATTTAGGGAAAACCATGAAAGACCAGGTAAAGTACCTCTCCTTTTCTTGGACTCTTGAGTTGCATTTGAAGGTTTCTGTTTGATGGGTCTACAAAAAGTTCTGCTTCTTGCCTCAGTAGTGGCTCTGTGAAGAGGAGACTGATGGGCAGCATCTTCTCAGTGGTATCACAAAAGATGAATCTGGGTGTGGCACCACTGATAAAGCAGTCAGCCAATTTCCCTGCTCTGCTAAAAAAAGAAGAGCAAGCATATAATGACTCATCTGGAAGGAGCAAATTTATTGAGAGTATCTTAGCTGTCCCAAAAATGAAACAAATGCGCACAATTTTCACTGTCATTTTTCAAGACTTTGACCAGGACCTAGTACAGTGTTTGCATATCTTTCTAGCAGTATTTCTGAGCTTACATAATAAACAGAAGTAGCTCTGAACTCTAAATCTCTTTTTACACAAAAGCAAAAGTTCAGCAGAGAAAGAAACAACAGTATAGAAATAAAAATGAGAAGCATAGAAACAAGGGAAAACAGCCAATAAGGAAAAGTACAGGGGTGTTCACCACAGTGATGTTGGGAGGATGAATTCTGTACTAGAGAGGAGGAGATTAAAGATAGCAGGCCATACTTGTAGCTGTGTCACTCAACTGAGTAACGTAGAGGAAAATATTAGCAAATGGCCATTGAGCAGCATCATTTTCATAAGGGCAGAAAAACTGGTCGTTTGGATCTGCTTCATGCAAGAGAAGTAGAAGTTTGCGGGACCTAATCCTCAGGGCCACAGACTTGAATAATATGTTCCTGAAAGAAAATAAAGCTTTTTTTTTTTTTTTTAAACACAGTTTTAGTATTTTCCTTCCTGGAGCAAACTGTTAAGCATAAGCAGAAGAAAGGGGAAATAAATGTGAAGTATCCATGTGTCCTCACTGCATTGCCAGATTTCATAGGCTAAGAAGACAAAGAGCTACATTTTTCAAACAGAAAATGCTGAAGAGATTTAGAGAATTGCTTTGCAAAACCTCTTCAGTAGGAGCCAATAACTGTAAAGATACTGCATGGTCAAGTCTGTGGTCTCAAGACCCCTGGTAAGATTCAGCCAGAGCAGTCCAGGAGCTCTTATCCAACCAAAGAGAGAGGATAAAAGCATGGTCAGGAATGAGCAGTTCCTTCCACAAGTTGGGATCTAGTGTAGGAGAACGCTGGGCTGAAGGCAGGTTGATTAGAAGTACAAGCCAAAGCTGGGAACCTGAGGGCTAGGGAGCTGATTGGGAACATGCTCCAAGAAGAGAAGCTTGGAGCACAGTAGCTAAAAGGCCCATGGAGCAGTCCAGAACAAGTGGTGAGATGCCACTGTACAGTGATGGAGCAGCCACCAATGTGGCTTATCAGCCAGTCTTAAGAGGCCTGGGACAGGTCAGCATGCTTCTGCAGGCAGGTAAGGTGTGATAGGGGAAGAGCAAAATCAGGAGAGAGGATGAGGAAGCCTTAAAAGTCTGATGAGTAGCTGCAGCTGGATCACATGAATGGAGTTTGAAAGGAGCTCAGATAAGGGGAGGAAAATAATGGATAATCTTCAAAGGTACAGAGCTATCAAAGCTATTTCCAGTTTTCATTATCAGACAAGAGGACATTTTTTGTTGCTCTTGCTCAGTAGACAGTATGAAAAGAAAATAACTGAAGATCCAGTTGTTTTATTCCTGTTCATGCTACTGAATTGCAGTAGCCACTACTAAAATGTTGATCCATTAGGCAGTAGTTAACTTTTCTAGTGTATACGCTACACTAATAAAGTAAACCTTGGCAATATCAATTACTTTCAAGCTGTATCTATTAAAATTTTATAGTGACCACTGTGCACACTGTCATCATGTGAGCGATGAAGGAAAGAGTGCGGATCCCTTGATCTAACACAATCTGTTTTGATATTCAGACCAAAGTACATATTGCATGCTTACAGCTAAAGAAGTTCACACCAGTTGCCCGTCCTAGGTGGACTCATGTGTCTACATGCTAGTAAGCAATGCAAAGCAGATTTCTCTACAGCCATCCCAGACTGTCTTACCGCAACTAATGGAGTCCTGCACAGGCACAAAAAATGAACAGCTGGAGCCCCTTGCATCCACATTGCAAGTGGAACACTTTACATAGTGCCCTGGTGCACAGTCTCAGCCTTGGTTGTACCTGGAGAGAAGATGCGTCATGTGCCACAATGGTGTACTGAAGTGCGTAACACGAACACAAGACAAATTCACACCTGAAAACAACCTCATCAGTACACAAAATCACTAATGTAGATGCAGCTATTCCAAAGTTAGGAAGGTTAGTGAGGCTGAGCTCAAAAAACAATGGAGCAGAAGTTTTGAGTTCTCCCTTGAAAAATATTTTATTCTAATTTCATTTTCTCCATATGATGAATGTGAAACAAACCCCTTTTCTTTAAGCACTTTGATTTAGCATTTGTAGATTCCCTGTATTTGATTTATAGCCTTTGTTCTGGGCTATTAATATTAAATAATTGTGAGATATTTCCCCCTCAGCAATGCATAAAAATCAGATCACCAATTGCTGGTTTACCCTGGGCTACTGTTAGCCAGCTCCTCCCATTGAACCAAGAATAATTTGGAAGAACTGTTTGATTATGCTTGTGGAAAAATTCCTTGGGGTGTTTATTATTTTCTACCAATGATAACAAACCTATTACTTCGCTGTAGGACAAATAATGTGCAATTTGTTGACTGATATTTATGTGGAATTTGTTCCATATCTTGTAAGGCCTTTGTTGTATTTACAATATATTATTAAGTGTTTTTAATTATATTCATTAGGACCTGGATAAATGACCATGGATTCTTGGAAAACAAATACTGTAAATGCAAAATTACGTTATGTAATTACTGTTGAGTTTAATTTCTGCTTTTTTCATGGGAAAATTTGGTAAAAAGCTGAATCATGCATCTCGTCTACAAAGAGAGCTCAAACTTCGAAATGTTACACAGATAGGTATTTTAAGATGATTCCATTCAAAATATTCTGCATAGCTATACAAACATACTTTTGCCCAAACATTTTGGGATTTGACCAATATGTTTTGTTTTGCACAGT
Source organism: Phalacrocorax aristotelis (assembly GCF_949628215.1). Taxonomy (NCBI): domain Eukaryota; kingdom Metazoa; phylum Chordata; class Aves; order Suliformes; family Phalacrocoracidae; genus Phalacrocorax; species Phalacrocorax aristotelis. The sequence goes on along the minus strand of NC_134276.1, from coordinate 175,086,557 downwards.
TAAACCTAAGGAGGGTAAATTCTCAGTTGATGTAAATGTCAGACCTTTAATAAGTGGATGGATCACCAACTCTCCAGCCAAGCTTCTTCTTCACTATCTAGGATTTCAAAAACAGGCCACTTAAATTAGCTCCTTAAATTCATTTTTTATACTTGTATACCCTCACACTAGCAGTCTGATAGTGTATAGATCTTAAGTCCTTGGCATTCAATAACTTCCACCAACTTAATTCCTAATTTGTGAAATTTTAGTTGTATGACTGATTATTTATTCTAATAGTTTAATCTTGAATTATCAGTGCAGATTTTAATATACCTAGCTGAACTCAATGCAATGCTAAATGTGGAATATTTCAGTTAAAAGAATTGAACCACTTTAGAGGCTCTGACATAAAATAGAAAGGAGAATAACAAGAACACCTTTTAGCTCTTTAAAAAAGGAAATTTTAATGTTAAAAAAATAATTGAAGATCAAGATGTAGATCTACTGGATTATAAAGGTCAACGTACAGTACCAAAGATCTGAAATGTTGTCAAAAAAACCAAAAACCTTAGTTCAGTCATTGTTAGGCCTGAACCTGCAAGTGCTAATTACCTTCTGCCTTCAGCTGAGAGTGCATAATAGCAGTTGATAGGCACTTGGCATCTTGCAAGATCCTAGTTCCCTAGGCACACAAAACTTGAAAGGGAGTAGCATTTGGTAAATCGAAATTATCAACTTCTGAAAATATAATTTCCATCTTAGTCTGGTTTTGTTTCTCAAAGAGAACTTCTAACCTACATGTACCCGTGCTGACCTGCACATCCATGCCAAATCATTATAGAGCTTTATAGCCTGACATAGTTAAATATCCTTTTGCCATAGAGACTCAGTCAGCTCCACAGTCACACATGACAGCTAGATGTTACAGAAAGTGGAATACAATTTTTGGTCTCTGTTAGAATATTTGTGCTTCAAAATGTCCACTTTCCTAAGCACAACTTCAAATGAGAAACTGTGTATGAAATAACATAGATTATGAGCAAATATAGTTGAGGTTAAGTGGGAGATGAGTTGAAAATAAGGTTACATTTTCAGCCTTGAAAGCCATTTCATTGCAGGCAACGCTTACTTTTTCAAGTAGAGTGCACAACTCCACCAAGGGCCACCGAGAGGATTAGGTTGCTTCTAGGGGAGGCAAATTGTTAATGAATGTACTACTGTAAAAAGGTCATTTCTCCATGGTTTTTACTAATGTTTGTGTGTGGATGTTTTAATTTTTATTTCTTCCTTCTATGTCCTCCTTGTCTATGTTGTGTCTCATGACTGTTCTGGATTGTCACTTGCGGTAGGTTTATTTTGCTATTTGGACGCACCTAGTCTAAAGCTGTGATACATATAGTCTTCTGACAGCTCTGGCTCCTCAGCTGAGATTTACATGTAGTAGCTTTGATACAAACATCAAGAGGCTGAACTAAATTGATTGGGTGTTTTTTTGGTTGGGTATATATTTGGGGGGAGGCTAGAGGAAGGCGAAAGAGAAGAGGTTGTCATTCTTTCCGTAGTTAAAATATGAAGTCAAACTGTACTAGAAAGCTCAAGTTTAAAATTGATAGGCACATAAAAGTAACTTGCTAATTTTATTTTCTTTTTGTATAAATGTCATCATATCAAAAGTAGATGAAGGCAGTGTGTATTTTTAATGTCTTAGTTTCTAAGTGTTGCTAAAATGATTGGTACCTCATGAAACTTACTGTGGGCTTTCACATCGTCTCAGTACAGTGCCCACGCTTTAAGTTCTTAGTGCTCCATACCAAACTCTTTTGAGTGGTCCTACTCCAGAGTTCTGTTGGTGCAACTGAATGACAGCTAGCACCAGTGTTTTTATGAGATCTTCCCATCACAGTTTTCATCTGTTTCCCAGTTTCCCAGTCTCTGCTAATGCCCCTGGTGGCTCCCACTACTTTAGGAAAAAAAAAAAGCCCCCAAACACCCAGCTCCAGAGACACTATAATAGCTGCTGATTTATTGGGTCTGAATTTAATGCAATGGTACAGCAAATTCTTGCTTAAGCTCAGCCTGTGGGCTGAGTAAAGGAATAGACATAATGATTTCAGTCATGAACAGCAGCACTGAAAAACTGCTAAAATTTAGCTCTATTGCTTGGAGAATAATTGTTGTGGTGGTCTGAACATTTTATTAGGTCACAAAGCATTTGTGGAGAAGGAGATTTAATAGCTCAGTCCTTTCTCATTACATCAGGCTAAAACACTGTCACTAGTGAAAGATTTTTGGCTTACAATGAATGTGTCTGTTAGGTGAAATAGGAGATTTGGGATCAGGTATATGTACTATACCCTGGAGTATGAGGAGTATATTCTTGGCTCTGCTACTGACTTACTGTGGCCTTCAGTCAGCCACCTGACTTCTCTGTATGCTTTTTTTCCTTTTACATAGGCTTTGCTTTTACATCGGGTTATGTACTAACTTAATCAGAATATTCTGACTGAAGTTCATGTATTAATAGCAGTGAAACATCAGGGCGTTATAAAGTAACATGATACTGAGAGCTGCAATTGCGCCTAACCAAACTTCAACATATAATGATTTTCTTAGATTATTTCACCATATGATTTTAGCTGTTGAACAGTAAACACCCTTGCCCTCATAGAGACAAAATACTCAAGGAACAAGCTTTTTAATGTTAGGTGCCCTGAAATATTTCAAAGAAGTAGTGTGTTGACCTGGCAGCATGAAGATGATAGCCAAAATGAAGTCAGTGAAATCCACAGTGACATCCAGAGAGCGTGGATTTCACCTGAGGGAACCTCAACCTTTATTGCCAGAAATAATCCAGGAGGATCTTTTTGAGGGACAGGACCTCTGTTGCTGGCAGTGGTCTTTTCCTCTGCAATGTTTGTTCATGTGCTTTGGTTTCCCAGTTGAATGCCCAGAGAATAGTGAGCGTATTTATTCAACAGTGCCACCTGTCTTGGTTTTAGCACACCAATTCCCATTTGTTGGCACCTTCAGCCCATGGTGACATCAATGCTCGCTGTGGCTTATCCCCAATGCAATGAAACATCCTAATTCACACTCAGAAAGACAGCATTTGCTACAGAGCCATTACAGTGTAGAAAATCAGTCAGAAACAATGGGGACAAGTCTTTCGTAGAAAACCAGCCCGATAAGTATACTGTGGCAGTCAAAATGGATTGTCTGAGTCCCATTTTTACAATAATTCAACCTCAGGCTTGACCAACTGTCCTGCTTTTTCACCTGCCTCAGAAGGCAACTGTGAAGGGTGCATAAAACTTCCTGAAAAATGTGAAAATAACATGTTTATGAAGATGCAATGTTATAGATGAGTGTTTGCGTTCTGCAGGGTTTTCCACAAAATTCTTTTTTAACTTAGATTTATATTAGACCTCAGAACCCTGAAAATATGGAAGCAACAGCTGTGAGCCACAAGGCTGGGCTTATCTGCATTCCTGTCTCTTCCTCTCAGTCACTCCCAAGAAGACACAGAAGTTTGCTTTGCATGCTTCCTGAGTTTCTTTTTCCTCATTTTAAAAAATATTTTTTCCTGTAAAATATTTCTTTTATTACTTCTATGGTAACCTATTGTACTGTTGGGATGATATGAAGATAGAGATCCTACTCATTTTCTTACATGTCTTGTTTTATATACCTAAGGTCTTGCCACTGGAAGCTTCCATTGTGAAGGACATTTCTGCCTTGTGTTCTCTTGATTAACAGACCAAATTTTGATTTCTTTATTCAAGACCAGAGTCTGCAGGTTCCTAATGAGTGGTGTCTAGGAAGTATGCAATTATTCCCTAAATTAAGTGATTTGAATCACACTCTCGAGACATTTACCTGTATCCACTGATTATATGGAGAGCTAAACTCTTACACTAAGTGCCTGAAGTTAGTGGGTATGAATAACCTACAACAGGAACAGCCGTTCATATCAGTGAGGTGTACATTTCAAACCCCACTGGGAATATTTGTTTACTTTTTAAGCAAAGGCATTTATTCTTTACAAAATGATGAATAACAAATATGAGTAGCAAAATAACCTTCAAGCATGAGAATATCAGATGCTTGATGAAGGCCTGTTTAGAGGATGGTCAGAGAATGATCTTATCTCTTTTTAAGCAACTGAACCAAAAGAACAAGTCTTTGCCAACTTTTTCTCCATAGAGCAATGTGGCACCCAATAAATCATGTCTGGCTATATTTAGGTTCATTTTCACTGTTAAATAGACGTAGTCATAATTATACAGTATGACAAATTTTTCAAACAGAAATAAATGTAGTACTCAGAGTGGTCCCCCCATGTCGAAGAGCCAGCTCTCTCCCAAAGCGTGGTTCCGTCTGGCCTGCTGCCATTCATTTGGGGAGGATGAAGAACAATTGATGGAGCAGCATGTACTGGCCAAGCAGCCTAAAGCTGCCTCCTACTCACAGCCTGCTGCTCAGCGCAACCAAGCACTGCCATATGGGAAATGGGGGCAGAGCACGCTAGCGTACTTGCAAGAGTGCTTACTTGTTTTAGTTCACGCACATAGGCCCTGCGTTCGAAGCAGAGCCCTGACCCACAGGGCGAACTTTCAAAATAGGCCCCCAGGCTGAGATCAGCTGCATCTTTTTTCAGCAAATAAACTCTGGCTACAAGAAAAACAGGTTGACTTGGGGGCTTAACAGCTCCAACTGGAATGTATATATTCATATTTTACATTTAACACCTCCAGCATTTGCTGTATTCTTCTGTTGCACCAGAATAAGTTGGTATTTTAGCGCCCAAACAATTCAATGAGCCCTCAAGCTGAACATGATGACTTCTTGTCATAGAGCTCCTGAAGAAAGAAGGCCTTTTGAATAACCCAACAGACCATCTAAAACCTGGATAACAAGCAAGGATGTTATGTCAAGGCATTGCATGTGGGACACAGCGGGGTCTTGCTCATTCTGTGCATCGGTGTGGCCTGCTGCTGGTGTGTGAGGCCAACACTCTTAGAGCAGTAATGGCAAAGTAGATTTCACAATGACCAAAGCCTGGCTGAGCCACTGGAAACCTGTGCACAACATGCTTTTTAAATTAATTCATGGAGAGAAAGCAGATGCTGAATGAATGAAATGTTGCCTTTCCTTCTGAGGGACTCTGATAGAGAATGTGCTACAATTGCAGGCTTTTCTGCTTTGTGGTAGGGAATCAGCCAGGAATTTTTAAAGGCTTTTCTTTTCCCCTGGGATAAAAATTGGCCCAGACAGAATTATGGTGTTCTTGAATGTGAACGAAATTGATAAGAGGTGCACCACCATTAGTGGAAATGCAGCCATTCCTAGGTGTGGAGGAAAAATTGCCTTGCTGATAAATTCATTGTTGGACATGGCACAGAACATTCTCAATACAAAATAATATTGTTTCCTTCCATTCAGCTCAGCAGGCATTGCACAAGCCTGAACACTGGGCATCATTCACACGTTAAAAAAATATCCTCTTCACCGTGTGAACAAAAGGAATGATTGATGGGGCAGGTGGAGATGGAACTCAGGATGGCAGCATGCACTGTGCAGCAAATAAACTTACAGGCTACAGTCAGCATTATGTTTTCCTTCTTAACATCTCTCCTTCTTGCTTACTGGTAACTTATTTCCTTAAAAGTAACACCATAGGCCACCCCATGAATGGAAGGAACCCTAAAAACTCTGTTAATGAAGGTGTTTCTTTGCATATGACAATGAAAGGCACTTTGCTTGCAGTCCGAAATAGCTTGTGACACGTACTAGGTGTTAACAGCGAAACGCGAAGATAACTGAGACCTGAATCAAAGACCAAAATACACATTCATGGGTCTTTGCATCCTCCTGGTGACTCAGACATGACTGTGGCCTCTGCCTCGCTGTACAGGAGGCAAGGAAGTACAGTTGCTCCCCCAGCAGCTTTGTTACCCGAGTCTCATATCAGTTTGCTTTCCTGGAGCTTCTGCATACATGGAATCTGGAGGCAACCAGCAGACTGACTGTGCTAAATCCTTTGCAGAACCCCTCAATTTCTACAGATAGTTTCGGGAGGGATTAAATGAACGTGTACATAAAGCTGTTTTAATCCCCAGAAGCTCTTCTGTAGTTTGTGGTGGATAGTAGTGGGGTAAACCCAGTGACAGGGTGCAGGGCTTTTGGTGGAACTGAGCTGGAAGCGAGAGATGTTTGCAGTATCAGGAGGGTACCATCACTGGAGAGAGGCTTTTGTCGGCTGGGGGAATCAGATGGGGAGGAAGCCCAGGAAATGTGAAACCCCACTGCAAGGTGTGGAGTTTGCAGAACTGCAATTACAAGCAGTTTTGGGGTTTCTTTCCTTTTTTAATGCAAAAGATGTAACCACAAAAAAAAAAAAATTAAAATCAAGCATTTTCTTTAACAACCCAGAAGAAGAGAGGAGACTGTAAAACCACTCTTAATTATGTAACAGAAGTGAAGAAACAACCAGCAGATTGAACTGTGCATCCCAGATTGCTGTAATTTAGCCCCGTTTGTTGTAGGAACCACGACAGAGTAGATGAGCTTGAAAACAATTAACTAAACATGGCACACAGAAAAGCAGATACTAATGCTGTATGTAGATACGTGTCTGCACCCTTGGTTAGAACTAGTTACAGAGCTCATTCAAATATGGATTAAATTAGGGGTTGCTCAAAAATTCATTTGTCTTCCAGGTCTAAGAAAATATACACTTTATATTGTGTGGCTCTGTTAAGGTCCCTGGCACAAAGCAACTTTTCCCACTTGCCGATTTCGTTGGATGTGGATGTATCACCTTGTAAGGGTTGTATTGGATTAACGCTTTTTTTGTACATTCCTACACCCGCTTACATATAAGCCTATGTTTTTCAGATACTTATACACATGTAAGAGGATATAGAGGATATAGAGGTTTCATTGTTCTGTGTTTCTGCATATGTTATGCAGAAATGAAGAAACCACTTGAGTGAAATTAACAGTCATCCCAAATTAGAAAAGATAAATCTGGTCTCCAGCACAATGTAATAATGCATTTCTATGTTGCGTATTTCACAGAAAAAGCCTTTAAAATGTCATGGAATTAAAAGAAATATTAGGAAAGGAAAGGCCTATATTCCTCTGCATCTAAATCCAGGCTTACTGATCACAGTTGTGTCAGTTAAAGAAGCTTGAGGAAAAAGCTGGCTCATAATTAAAAATAGTTTATTTTTTCTAAAACCAATAAAATATAGCTGCTTATTTTAATTGATTGTAGCAATACAACGGTAAGATCCAATATAGTGTGATATAGTGTGCTATAAATTGAGGGTTGCAGTGCTCTTCCATCAAATATTGATCTTTGAGAGAATCTCAATACAAAATGAAAATCCCTACGGGGTGTTTCAAGTACTTTGAAGCAATTCAATTCTTCTTCCTCTTTGGAACTCAGCAGCTGCATCAAACATGAGAAACTTCTGTGCTTCCTTAAACTCAGCTTCTTGAAACATTGGCCTCTAGTTTGAAAGCAAATTCCTCTCTTGACGGTAAAAACTATTATGTACAGACTGCTGTAGAGATAATCATTTGTCATTTCTTCCCTCCCCTCATGCAATGCCCTTGGCCAAATCTGAACACCATCTTATTCTTAGTGTTTCTTAGTGCTTCAGTATTTCTGAGTGAAGGTCAAGAAGAATCATATAGCTCCTCAGCTGATGTGAGTAAAGTGCAATGTTTTCCATCTCCCCTGGGAAATAGCTTTCACCTTCCAATAAGCCTCTCATAACCTGTGGAGAAGAGTTTCCCAACCATGTAATGTTTTCTGCCTGCACTTAAAAGCCCCGCTTGCAAGAGGGACGTTAGCTTCCCATTATATTTCCCATAGTCGTGGTAAGAACTTTTTCACACTGAGTTACCCACAGCTCTGGCATCTCCTGGATTGATCAGCTATGCAGAAGAGTAAATAATTTTTCCAGAGAGAGTATGGATATGTAACTATTGCTTTGATACAATAGTTACCAATTCCTCATACCTGGAAATTGACACAGAAGGGTCTTTTTGCACTCTCCCTTTCATCCCTGAGGAATGGCTGTAGGATATTTCCTCTCAAACAAAATCCAGGTCAAAAGTAGATGGAATAGCAGGAAGTTCAGTACTTAGCCCAGAAATTATGATATACTGGAGATGTTTATCACTCTTGTGTCATGAAGTCCTCTATTAGAGCAATACTGGGATGATTCAGAGTAGCGGGTCTTGGACTTAACATCCCACTCTGAGTTATTGCTTCCTGTTGTCTCCAGGCTCAGCTAAATATGGTTGCTTCAGCTGGATTGAGTCACATCTTTTTTTTTTTCTTTCATGATCACAAAACCTCAAGGTTATTTTTATTACCAGTGAAAGCAAGGTGTTCAGTGTAATCACATCACCCCATATCCTGAAAGTCCCACGTATGGTCCTACAGGGGCTGTGCCTCAAACTGGCTTTGCTCCAACAGTATCCTCTTGCCATAGAGCCTGTCAGTTTTGAAGCGTCACGCTTGTTGTTGTACTAACAAAAATGTTGCGCTACAGCCAGGGAACTCACTAGCAGCTCAGCAATTAAAATGTTTCAAAATCATTTTCTTTTCAGGCAGTTCAGCCCTTCCAAATAGAAATGGTTTAGTTCAAAAAGTATTACTTTTCCTACACCACAGGTGATTCTCATCCACTGCCGACCTTTCACACTGATCTCATCCAGGTACACTGTAATTTATGTTCCTAGTAAAGAGTCCATCACTCACTAACATTCAGATATTTAACTCAAACCCAGCTCCTCCGTTTGCATAAATCAATGTTGTTGCATTGATTTCAGTTGAGCTATGCCAGCTAAATTTCTAGCTTATTTCAAAAAGTAGAAAAATAATTGTTTCATACTGTACAGTTTTGAGCCTGACCTTTTGAATTTAGATCTAGCTTCTGAAAAATAACATTTTCTACCTCAGAGATCAATCTTTGCTCTTACCACACCCATACAACTGTTGGATGGCCCCCACTGCCTTCCTGGCTGAGTGAGAACATTGATGCTTTCATGTTCTTTCTTTCACCAACCACCATCAGCCATGGGTATAGATACTTTCCAGACATGCTAGCTCTTCAGCTAGTGAGCTCCAGCAGCAACCTCATGTTTATATATGCTGTAGGTTTCTTCAGACCACCTCACAATGTGAAGAAAGAAAGAGCATAATAAATCTCATTCTTGCACTTAATAGTCTCTCTGCAAGCAGAAGCTCCATATAGAAGGAACTTTCATCCCAATAGGGCTCTTATAGTCTTACTGTTTACTGTAATATGCAAATAATAATTCTGGATAAATGCTCAGTATTGATTCCTTGTTTTCACACTCCCAATTTTATTTTCACATTTTCCACAATTTTTCACTATTTGTCACATCACTTCTGCCCATTTCTCAGTTCTTACTTGGATAAGAATCTGCTGGAATAAGATCTACATAGTTAGTTACGGTTCACATGGTTTAATAATTGTATGAATTCCCTTTTCCACAATGCAAATACTTCTGCTTTCTGGTACAGCAAAGAAATAATTACATCATTTAGTATTTCAATTATGTATAAAATCTAAGATAACTGCTGTGTCCTCTAAAAATAGCAGGTTTTATGCAATGGAGAAAGCTGTAAGCAGTTTTGTATTTCTTTATTTTTGCGTTTCTTTCTAAGCAAACTAAAATCAACTTTCAATCAGTTTGGTTCAGCCAAGCTTTATAGCAAGAATGAATAAAAAGGAAATTGGTCTCGGGAGGGAGGGAAAAGGAGAAACATGCATTTGCTAATGGCATGGTGAAAACTTTGCTTCCATATTCATTCTAAATAAACATGAAAAATGTTTGGCATATGATTGTAGGAAGAACTCATCCACAGCACATGCTCTTTATCATAGTAATCCTACAGAAACATGTTGCCAATTGCAAACAATTCACAGCATGCACAACCAGATTTGACAGTGCCAAGATATTAAGTTGAATGAGTGTTTGCCTTTGCTTATTTAATAGCATGTTTGCCTCCTTGTGCCTCTTTAAGAGCCAGTGTGAGCCCAGAAGAATTTTTTTATATCAAGTTGATGTTTTGTTTCTACTCTCAGGTTTTATAAAAATTGTTGCTTGTAATGGTCCAAGAAGCTTTCTTCCTACTTCCATTGCTTGCTTGCTGATTTATAACATCTTCTTGAGCAACCTAAATAGTATAAATATATATGTAAACTGCATACTTGGATTTCTGCTGTCATGCTTGCTTTTAATGGCTTTAAAATAGATTTAAGGACAGTGTCTATCTTAAACTGGTACTTAAGAGTTTACCTTATTTATGAATATTACGTTCCTTCTTTCTAGGCTCTTAAGGATGATGATGCTGAGACTGGGCTGACTGATGGGGAAGAGAAAGAAGAACCCAAAGAAGTGGAGAAACTAGGGAAAATCCAATATTCGTTGGATTATGACTTCCAGAATAATCAGGTTTGAAACAACCAACCTGTAACATTTCATTTCTGTGTGTGTAAGGGAAGAATGAAATAATACATTTAGTTGCAGTAGATATTTCTGAAATCTTTACTGCTTGCATGGAGTACAGGGAGAAAGCAAGACTGGAGATTCATGGCAGAGGTACTACTAAATTGGTATTCAATGTACTCAGAGTTTATATTACACCTTTAATCAAAATTGAAGGCATAGTTTTAGCTAATGGTTATTAATCAGTTATATTAAGGCATCACCAATCAATGTCAACCCACATTATATTATGGAGTCTGCATGCAGACAGTGAAAGATGGCTTCAGCCTCCAGGTATTCAAAATGTAAGCAAACAGAAGATGGGAGGAAAAAGAGAGGGATGTAAAAGTAAGTTGATTCATAGTGAGTCTTTTAGTAAGTTGGTAAGATTGCCAGGAGTAGCTTTCTCTCACTTCATCAGGTGTGCACTTTGCCTTATTAACTAGCTGCATCAGGTTCTGTTGCTCTCCATGAAAGTACACCTACTAGCCAAGAAAATTTTAGTTTGAAACAAAAGTTCAGATAAAAAGGTCTGTCCCCAAAATAACATAAAAGTTGCACAAGAAGAATCTCTCCAGTCAAGGACTGATATTCCTTCAGTACCCTACTCTGAAGCTGGTAAAACCAAACTTTGGCATGCTTACCCACATTTTTGTCGATGTAATATGATGTAGACCTAGAATCAACCTACTTAACAGGTCTGGCCACATCCTGAACTAGCTCATATTTAATTCCCCTCCCTGGGTTCTTGCTGCGTTTGAGATCACTTTTGTCAATTATACCAATTCACAGCCTCACATCAAAACTCACTGCAATTAACTTTGGACCGAAGTACACCAACACATCAGACTTCTTAATTTCTACCACGTTTTTTCAGTGAACTTCAGAATACATACCCTGCATTTCATTTTTTGACAACTTCAGTCAAAACCACATCATTCTGCTCTATTTAGGGAAAGAAATTACTACTGAACTTAAATCCCTGATAATTCCTCCTCTTCATCTGAACTGACTTCCACATGTATTTGTGATTTGTTTCCACATTCAGATTCTTTATTTGATGCTGTTCAGAGAATGTAGTGTTGCAAGAAAAAGAAATAAGCAAAATTAAGAAAAATTTCTGTGTCAGCAGCTGGGTATTTACACACAGCTATGACCTGGCATAACACATAGTATTTGCCTGTCTTTTCAACTATCTTCTAACTACCGGTGCTTGTTTTTCAATGCAAGTGGCAAAAAGAATTGTGAAGTCTTTCAAGAACATGTGGTAAAGGAGCTTTTCCTCAACTCCCAGAGCATATTCCCCTGAACATGTGTTGAGTCACACTGATCCCCCTTGAAATCAGTATGAAATCAGTATGAAATGTTAGACCCTTCATAAGCAGATCTAAAGAGAGGGAAAGGAAAAGCTGCAAATGTGTTCTGAAAAATTGATTTCAGTTTCCTTAGAATATGAAAACAAACTTTCTGTGTGATTTTTATAAAGGAAATGTTGATTTTGTGAACTCTATTTTACAAATGGTAATACGATGGGAGAGCAACAAATCTGTAGAAGCGTGTAGTATTTAATTAAGGTAATAAATTGAGTTATTGATTCCTATTTGATTTTGCTGCTTTAAACTATGTTGCCTCTTGGAATTTGTCAGAGGAGAGACGATATAAAAGATCAGAAGAGGGGATTCAGTTAGGTTAATATAGCACAGTGGCATGAAACTACAGACCAAAAATCTGGCTAATATATTGCACAGTGTTAAGAATGGAGACAAGATGACCGATGTACTCTGCAGACCACAATGCCTCAGTTTTAGAGAGAGAAATTTCAAAAGGGGATTGAATTGTTTTTCTACTCTGTTATCTAAAAGTCATAGACTTGTTTTTCACTCTTTCATGTGAAAGACTTGATGTAGATCCTGAGTCTATCCATGTATTTATGGACTGTTATGCATCTAGAATAAGAATGAGACAGAAAAGGACAAGTGTTTCTTACAGCTAAAGGAAAATGTTTCATGGAGCTTGAGAGTCCTGTAGGTGCGAAAGCATGCATGCCATACTGTGAATTTAAAACTGGTAAAAATAAGCCCAGCTTTGAGGAATCTCTCAGAATCCAGATGCTTCCATCCTAGATTGACTCTTCTGTTCTGTATCCAGTTGTTTGAGCTTCTGTTTCCGATTTTAAACAATTCATCCATGAGGGAAGCAAATATATTGTGACTGAAGCACTGATTTAGAAGAAAATATTCTCAGATTTCATTCCCAGTTCTTCATATCTTGTCTCCAGATTGACCTTGAAGAGTCACTTGAATGTTTACCTTAGTTCAGTGTCTATGAAACAAGATTAAAAATGTTTTCTCTCAACTCCAGTACGCTGATGAGGCCAAATACAAGCTGGGATGTCTAGATAACATAACATAACATAACATAACATAACATAACATAACATAACATAACATAAGCCTTCATTTATAACACTTAAAAAATGGCCAAGGCATTTACAAGTTTCAAATATGCTTCAGTCTTATTTTTAAAAGCGTGTAAGAGATTTAAGAAACTAATTTTTCTGTTTTTCAATGGGATTACGAATTGTTGTGAGGATTTAGTTACCAAAGGTTAGTTTTCGTGGGGTATGTTTTGAAAATGCTGTCCTTAGTTAACTACCGAAACCCATTTGTGTACATAGCAAGAAAATTTAACTGTAAGGAAGACTGCAAGATCCATTGTTTTCAATAAAGCTCTGTCTGACCATTTGCATTTGATATATCACCTTTTTGTGTTTGGTAGGGGGGAAGGTTACATGTTGGGGATTTAGAATACAAATTTTATAGTCAAAATTAGGCATTCCTGATTGTTTAATAATGTGATTTCTATTCATGGTGCCCAGCATAGAAAAATAATGCACAAGAGGAGAGAGCAATTGAAAGTTATTTGATTGCAGTCTGTAAAAAGATGAAGTCTGTATTTAGCTGTAATCAGCTGCCCTTTGAAAACCTCTTTTCTGCTTAAAAACAGCCTTTGTACAGTCTGCATCTGCTGTAATTGGTTTTCTGAAGTCTATAGTGTTGCTTCATTTGCCTTCCTTGAAGCCGGTGTGGGGGGCAGGGGGGATATGGTATTTCATAGACCAGAAATAGAGTCTGCATGTGTATTTTTCTGTTACAGTTTTTTTTATAAATATCTATTTGAAATTTCATTCTGCTGTTTTTCTCTCTTTTCAGCTTCTGGTTGGGATTATTCAAGCAGCTGAGCTGCCTGCTTTAGATATGGGTGGTACATCTGATCCCTATGTGAAAGTTTTCCTGCTGCCTGATAAGAAGAAGAAATATGAGACAAAAGTCCACAGAAAGACCCTTAACCCTGTTTTCAATGAGCAATTTACATTCAAGGTATTTTTCTGATAATTATTGAAACCTTTTTATTTAACCAGCATGCATCTCATCCTTGGCTACGAAGTTAGACATCTTAGTTAATTGGTAACAGCAGAGTAGTGATTTTTCATGGTGCAGAAACCTCTGATACTCAATCTTGTGATGAAAATGGTATAACATAGGGTCAAACCTCAGTAGGTGTAAAAGGCACAGTTTGATTTTAGGCACTTCAGTTATCCTGATGTATGACAGTCTGATCCATCTTTTATGGTTGGATAAAACTTACAAGAAAGTCAGAAAACAGTGACACTTTGAGAAATGTCAGGTACATTTCACTAGACCAGCATTTTCTTTAAATAGCTTTGTAGCCTGATTTATGAATTTCAGCATACCATTTCTTTTCCCCTCAAAAATAAATTAAAACTCAAGGTAAATGGATGAAGGACAATATGGCAGATTAATCTTGCTAGACTTTGTCATAGCAATTCTTTGCTATGCTACTCTACATATGAAAAGAAATCATGTCTCAGGTTTAATAACATATGAATTAAATAAATGTACAATATGAATTAAATAAATTGCAGCCTTACGCTGCAATATTTAAGTCATTCCAATAGTATCTGTCAATAGGGGGTTTGTAAAACCATAGTTGTACCTAAACCCCAATTAAATACAATAAAGGAATACTATACAGCGTGTTTCATAGGGTTTCTCCTAATATACATTCCTCTGCTGTTACTTTAGGCCTTTCTCTCTATGCCCAATCTTAGAATGACAGCTACAGATTGAGAACAGGAACAGTGAAAGACTCAGGCTATGTAATCATTCAATGAGAAGAATATCCCTGGAGGCCAGAACTACTACTGCATATATAAGCTTATTTTTTCCCTTGAAGATGTTCATAAAAATAATCTTTTGTGCGGAGCTATTTTTTTCTTGAGCTTTCCTAAGAGAGTATTTAAAAGAAAACAGTGTTATAAATTACTGATTCCCTTGCAGTTCACAAAAGAAAAGAAAGAACCAATAATGCTGTCATCTAAGATGAAGGCACAAATTAGAAACCAGATCATCCACTCCTGGGCTATTATGTCCACTTGTTTTAAGTCACATCTTTAATATTCAAATTTTATGCTCCAGAAGAAAGTTTGCTTTCCATGTGAGACCTGACAGCATGTTTAGGTGCATCCCAATATGATACTGATCATCCCCTGGATAGTGTGGTCTGACTTCAAGAGAAAACCTACAGAGCATGCCAAGGACTATCATTGTTCTGGGGACTACAGTGAAAAAGACAAGTGACCATTTAACTAGTGCTGCAACTGTAGTAAATAACTTCTGTGGGAACTACTGACAATATCTCATTTACTTGGGCAGAGCCTTACTTCTGGGACCCGTTTCAGGTGGTGCACAGCTTGTGTTGGCATCCTTCCCATCTCTCTCTTTGGCAGAGCTGCCCACCAGGCAGCCCAGGCCCATTTTGTTACCCCAGGGCACAGCTGTGAGCTGCCTGCCTTCCTCCCAAAGAAGGGCTAATGGGGATGAGATGTGTTACATTTCTGCTGTATTGCATCTTGAGCCCAGGACCTCATTCCTTCTCTTCTTTGGGTGGTTCCCAATATTAGTCCCGTTTTTACTTCTGTTTCCCAGGCGTCCATGGTACTGTTCCAGGGTGCAGGTGTCCATCAGGCTCCAGCTGTCCAAATTGTATACCTGCACTGTGCTGCCAAAAGGAAACTCAGATATCCTAGCTGGACTACACCAGTCTGGCAGAGAGAGGTGTTCCTCCCCAGGCCCAAAGTAGGATGTCTGGAGGAATGACACGTCTGTGCCAAGAAAACGCTCCTATACGTGTCCTTCTACTGAGGTCTCACCTGCATTAAGTCAAGAGGCCAAGTATCTCTGAGCAGAGCAGAAAGCAGGGAGGCGGAGAAATCCTTCACAAGAGCTAAGGACATCCTTGGTTGTTCTAAACAAAGCAGTAGGCTGAGGCTGCTTTAGAGGTAGTGACTGGAGGAAGCACTGCTGCTAGATCTTCATTAAAGATGAAAGTAGCTAAAATAAGCTTTACTGAGAGGAAGTTAATGATAAAAAAAGTAAATAATCATAAACATAGTCTTTTCATGCATTCCAAATGACCAGGATCCATTAAGTGGTATTGTAAGCTGATGGAGAAAGAAACTTTAGAACATTTCTCTTCCTGTTTTTGAGGCTGTGTAAAAATAAAAGTGAAATTATTTGGAATTTTGCCTTCCACATACATTTGCCTTCTACAGCTTTTTAGAAGCTACATATAATTTACAGAATCAAAATAGATTTTGCTATAGTATGTGCCACAATACACGACCACGTAGCCACTGAAACTATTGTACTCAGTAATGGAAGCTGGAGCTGAAGCTTCTTTTAAACATTATGTAACATGTTATGAAAAAATACTCATGTTATTAGTAAGTACTTTAAAAAGCAAGTGAAAGCCAAACAGTAACAAAAGACTACAGTCCTAGAGTTTAAACAGACCGGAACATACAGCGGTTAACACGGCCAATGATAATGCCATGCTTTCGTTTCTCTTTTTATATAGACAATTAATAGAGAAATGTGTACTGAAGCCTGTGGAATATATTCAAATTGACCAAGTGTTCAGTATAAATTCAAACAATTCCTAAATCAGACCTCTTCAGATAGCCACTCAAGTGTAGCTTACCTGAACTGCACATCTTCATCTGAATATTAAAAATGTGACTCATAAGCATCCTAACCCACAGCATCTGTCCAAAACACATCAGAACAGCTGGAGAATTAGTCAGAACTTGGCCTTCTGCCACCACAATTTCTAGCTGTACACTGTGACTTAGAAAGCACCTTAGTGTCTACAGTGTGAAAGGTATAATAATGAAAAATATGCCTTCCTAAGTAATAGTTAGTGGTACTGTAAGGGAACTATTTAGTGTCTAATTACTTTGTGTCAGATACAGTAAGCCGGTTCTGGTTTTTTCATCAGTCTGGGAGCTACCCATTTCTGAGTGATGACAGTTGATTTATTGAGGGAAAGACACCACTGTGTGAAAAGTTCATGTGTCTTCAGTGCAAATAATTGGGCTTCCTGTTTCAGTTTCATCACCCACAAAATGATTTGGAGTAGAATGAGAAAAAGCCATGGAGTGATGAGTGAGCTGCCACATTGTTCTATCGAGTGCCAGAGCCTGGTCGCAAAAAATACTGCGTCTGGTGACTCTGAAACAAATACACCTCATAATTTTCTCTGCAGTTCAGTTTACCTGAGATGACAGCTGATACGCCAAAGAAATAGATTTACATTGTAGTGGACTGACCTTTATTGTCTCCGATACAGAGTTTGTCATTTTCTCTTCTTTGCAGGTGCCATACTCCGAGCTGGGTGGAAAAACTTTAGTGATGGCAGTTTATGACTTTGATCGTTTCTCCAAACATGATATCATTGGGGAATATAAGGTTGCGATGAACACAGTGGACTTTGGTCATGTCACTGAGGAGTGGAGGGACTTGCAAAGTGCAGAGAAGGAAGAGGTAAGGAAAAGCACTCTGCTTTTTCCCCCGGGACACTTTTATCCTCAGCTAGAGAAACAGTCAAACTAGCAACAGCTTTTTGCCGAGACAGCTCCCATCTGTTATCAGCATTTCTCAGACTTACTTCACCTGATAAATTTTTGATAAGCATCTTTTCCAATATTCATTCAATGGTACATTCTCCTTTGCTAATCCTATTTTCAATCTTTTTGATACTTTATGCAACATATTAGGAAAGTTTTCATGAGTTTGACTTTTTCATTAATTGATGCCGTTTGGGTACATAGAATTTGCATTCAAATTATGAGAGTGGTGTGCATTTAGGCTACTTTGTGCCCCTAATCATTCTCAGTGTTTGCATCTCAAGGCATTTTATTGTGCTTGAAGACAATGGAAAGTTTTCATTGAAATACCTTACAGTTTTATTGAGCTACTATGCAATAATATCCATTGATTAGAATTATGCATTTGACAAAGACCTTGGAACGACACCTCACTCAAATATTAATCACCTTTTTATTTTCATCTCTGTGCCAACATCCTGTGGGTTCATTATTTAGTAGGTATAGTGCGACATGGACACAAGACACTTTTTTGGAAATATTTCCTCAATCAATTGTGCATCCTCTGAGGTTGTTCATACTGGCACATCCACCTTTTTATTTATTACAAGACCATTTTGTACTCAGTTTTACATGAGTTTTCCTTTTGATTGCTAGATAATATCTGCCCACTCATAATAGAGTGCACAGCATGCTTCAGTTCTCTGGTGGGAGAAGAAGGAATCTAAGTCTGAGTTTCTCATTGGCTAATTTAGCTAATAAGTTGCTTTGGATTCAAACCTTAGTTTCTGTAATTAAAAGGACAATCTTTGCATGAAATCTTTCCTTAATACAAGTGACAAAAACGTGAATATTGGATTTAGACTACAAGTTGTGAAAAATTCAGCAGATGTTAAGCCATGCAGCCTTCTCAGATTTAAAAAAATAGTAGACTTTGGTATTGCTTTTTGAGTGTTTGTTTTTAAAGACTGTATTTTCAGATGGCTTTCTTCTACTGCTTATTTATTTGAAAGCCACTGAGACTATTCTGGATGGCATTGTTTCATAGTGACAGCATTTGCAGGCCTCTCCTACTGCATGTGACATTGGTACCTGTGCTATATGGGGCACTTTTCTTCTACTCTTAGAGCTAAAGATGAAAATGGAAAAAAAGAGAAGAAGGAAGTTTGAAGTTCCCTGAGCTGTAAGGGTGTTAAAGGGCCTTAAAAAGCCTTGTTCCTTTAAGACCTCAGCATACCAGAAAGCTAGAAAAGTGAAATCGGAGTGTATTAATCCTTCCAAACTTTATTAAGTATCAAATTGGACTTTTATTGCACTACTGTGTGTGATAGCAAAGTGTTTCATGTTTTTCTGTTTCAAAACACACAAAATAAGCCAAATAGGTATTGGAACTTTACCTTCCTAGTATAACTTTAAGTTTTTAGAACATAAACAATGGTATCCACATATGTAGCTGACAGATAACATGGTATAGGTTAGTGTGGGGTTTCATCTATCTTGTGGCTTAGAACATTGCCTCTCGAGTTTTCTAGCTCATGTCCACAGTAAGACCTGACTCAGTTGCTTGGTTGCTTCATAAAGTTTATCTCTTGCTAATACAAAACAATGATAATGTTGCTTGAAATAGATATTGAACAGTGTGAGCTATTTCCAAAAATGAATTCTGACTTGGAAAGAACTTTTTATTAAAACAGAAGAGGGTAATTAAAATAAATAATTCTTAAAGTATTTGGATTTTAGAAGAGTATTACAAGAGCTTTGAATAGTTTGCAGTAGAGACGAAATCTAGGTTGTACCTTATTTGTGCCTTCAGAGCCCAAGTATGAGAGTGATGTTAGCTAGAAGAAAGTAGCTTTTCTTAGTTCCCATTTGAGCCTCTTCCCTCACCTTTCCTCAAATTTTAGGCTCTATATATGCAGAAAAAACATTGTCATTTGTGTAAAGTTTTTTGATAAGGCCTTTTTGAAGTTGCTACCAGCGCGTGGTTTTTTTTTTATTTATAAGAAGCTAGGCAATATGATCCTGTGAAAACATCATGAAAAACTGTGCTTACATCAACTCCCTAAATATTTTTTTCATAATACAGGAGGTGTCATGTTTCATTTTTGCATCTCTGTGCTCATAGACATGCAAGGTTTCCAATAAATATGGGAAAATATAATAACTTTGGTTAGTTGGGGCTTTGTTAATCTCAGTTTTCTATATAATAGTTGTAGCTTTTCCACAACAGCTCCTAAGCTTACGGTACAAATAAAAAATGACCTCACAGAAGCCAGTTACTCAAGATGTAGGTAAGCCAAGTATATTTAATCCAAAAGGTCTTCCCTTATTTTGGTCTGTTATCGGTCCTCTACTTCTATCATATCTGTTGAGCCTGATTCAAATAATTCCTTAGTCCAGTTTGGAAAAGAAACCTCTACGAAGATGATGATTCAATGATTTGGGAGCTGTGTTTCGCTTGAAATGTCATTCATATTTCCATATTTGACTACTGCCAAGTACCTCACCATCTTCAGTGTTCCGGCCCCTGCTCCACAGCAAAGATGCCAAACAAATTCTAGTACATTCTATGTGATAATAAATAGGGGACAGAGAGAGATGGGAGAGGTCCTATCTTCATAAACCTGTTATCAGCTGACACAGCAGATGTTGCAGGATTCACAGCAGATACAGCTGTGACCAAGATGTACCCTGGCTTCAGAATTAGCAAATACAGTACGGCGCATATGAAGGCTAATGTGATTTACCTAAGCCAGATGTGTGGCAATAGACACATGCTTGTATCCTGGTAGTGATCATGAACATGATATGGCAGTCTGGCTTACTAATTGTAAAAAACATGATAAAAATTGAATTAAAACCTAAGCAACTGGATTTCATCCAAAAATGTATGACAAATGTAATTCTATTACTACAAAAAAGCCTTTTGTAGACTACTCTGCATGTTATAATTGCATAATTAATTTGTCTCTGAGAAGCACATCTGTATATAGTCTGCAATAGTTGAGGAATGACATGTTTTATTTCTTTTTTTGCCCTTACAGCACTTAGGTAAGTTTGTCAGTTCTTAACAACCTAGCACTAATTAGAATTCTACATATGTTTGCAATTAAGCATCAGATGCCAAAACTATCCTTAATGTTTTCATTGTGAGCCCAAAACAAGATACACACCAAAGCCCATCAGTGGCAATAGACAGCAGTCACTTCGAAAGAACCATCTAGGTGGTATCAGTCAAACTGGATATAAAAATCTTATCTTTATTTCACTTTATGTAGAATTCAGTTGATGCACATCACAGAATATACAATTTAATGAACACTGCAATCATAGGGGGCAAAATCATTTTACGAGCAGTTACTCTTCTTTTTGCTCATAAAGCTCCTCTGTAATTTCCATCCTTTTTTCTAAATGGGCTTGAAATTGATGACAGGGGATGAAGGTTTAATGAAATATCTGAAGCTCTACCTCTCATGGCCCAGCCATTAGAATGGCATCTCTCTGCCACTGCATTCTCTTCTGGGAAAGGTCTTATTAATATATTTATGTTGGTGAAGTGCTTTGAAGGTACAAAACTTTAAGCAAGGATTTTGTATGACTGCCAGAGGGCCTTGGGAATGTATGAGTCTGTACAATGACTGCTAAATATTGGGGAGGCCACTACTAATGAGCTGCATACCTTGAATCTTTTTTCCCTGGCTGCTTTAAGCTCTGCTGTCCTTGTGAATATGCAGAGGTGATTTATCTAGCAGTCCTTCAGTCTCATGACTGAGAACATGGGAGGGAAGAGTGGTAGATACTGAAAGATTATTCACTTTTACCAAGTCTGACATATAATGGTTTGGGCACAGTGTTAAAAAACAGATGATAGGAGTTACTCCTCTGTGTCATCTACCAGATGTCACTGCCATTAACTTTATCTGAGTACACACTGCCTCCAATAACTGTTATCACTCCAGTACAGAAGGCCAGACAGACCTCTACTTTGCTCACAGCAGTGTGAATCAGACTGAGAGTCACCTTCTGCCTACTTCAACTGATTTCCCTCCAGACATTTTGTTATATTGGCACTTAAATTGAAAACCTGTTCTAGCAAACATTCCAAGAAATTTTAGGCAATATAAGGAAGAGCAGAAACAATTCTTTCCCTTGAAAGCAGTGGAGAAGCAGAGCCCTCATCCATGAGGAGGAGGATCTTCAACCTGCCAGCATCCACCACCAAGAGTTCTGCAGACCTCTTACAACTGCCATCAGATAAGACTCCATGCATTACCTGATGAGGCTTCTACCATGGATAGGTTACATGATGGATGCATGCTCATATCACAGTGGGTTGTGATCGGTATATTTTGGATGGAAATCTGCTGGAAAACACAAGAAAGATGGACAACAGCTTCTCTCCTACATGATGCACAATCCCAAGCAGGAGAGATGCTACAATACTGCCTTGCAGATTGCTAATATATAATTGATCCTGCAGCTGGGGAGTGAAAGACCAGTTCTGTGAAGCTTGACGTGCACTAGTCGTGCAGATTGTTCTTTCCTTCTTTTAAAACTAAAATTTGAAGGAAGGAGATGGAAAAGTGGGCCTGAAATTAGTATATTTAATACCTCAGTATGCTTCATAAAAGTTGGAGAGTGACGAAGTTAGTAAGCTGTCTAGTTTATTGAATCCTCAGCACTGAAACTTGCAGAGATTTGAGAGGAAAGGACATTTTTACAAATGTCACTGTCAAATCACAGCAGCAAATCACTGTCATTTTCTGTTATATCAGAGATGGACAGATGATCTAATAGACCTTTCCCATCCCTAATAATAACACTTAGTTCTTATATAGCTTTGCAGATAGCACTGTGCTTTGCAGAAGAAAGTATCATTATCCCTATGGAGATTCTGTCAGTGTGTCAGACAAATTTTAAAATGTGAGGTCTCCTTTATTTAGCTGCATATCATGTTGGATCACTATGTTTTCTGCATGCTGTTAAAGTTTTCTGAAGTTCACTTCACCTTGCACCCAGTTAAAACTTTAAAATGTTAAATACAAGGGTTTTTTAATTTTCAGATTTTGTGGCAAAGTTACATACAGTAAACGCACAATGTTGAACATACGTTCACCTAAGTGCACAATATTGAACATAAGTGCAACAGCTGTCTTGCAGAAGTACTGAATTTGATAGTGAGACAGGGAACAAAACAGAGGTTCTTAATATGAGGAAGATGGCTCAAGTTTGAGAATAAACAAGCCTGATTTGAAATTCTTCAGCAGTTAGTTGTTTTCAGCTTGAAATTGAAGATGTTGAGATCTTGTGATTTTAAAGGGAAAACCATATGACTCAAGCAGAGCAGTTACAGACCTGTTTCAGGCTATTAGAATGACACATTTCTTTTTTTCACCTTTGATACTCAAATTGCTGACAATCCCACTATATACCTTTGTTGAGTATTCTCTTTCTTAACTCCCTCTCTGGAAAAGACACCTACCTTAGGAGGTCAGAGGCTTTCTTGTGTTATAACAAAAAGAACGTAATTGGCTTACTTGAAATCAAAAGGGAACTTGTCTTGATTCATCTCAGACTGTCTGGCTTTGCAGATATTAAATTCAAATACAGAGGATAGTAGACAAGAAGGAGAAGTTCAGTGATAAATTCAGCTCTGCTGGGGCCCTTGTGTTTCTGGACAGTATTCATTCTGAGATCAGAAGAACTTGTGTTGCTTATTTGTCAAAAACATACTTACTATCATTGGACTTTCAGCTGTGGAGGAGCATCATGAGGTTAAACTGTGCTGACAAAGTAGATCCTACACTTGATGCAAAGCATCTAATGATCCATACACAAAATAATAATCATAGAATCATAGAATTGTTAAGGTTGGAAAATACCCTTAAGATCATCAGGTCCAACTACTAACCTATCACTGCCAAGTCCACCATTAAACCATATCCTCAAGCACCACGTCTACCCTTCTTTTAAATACCTCCAGGGATGGTGACTCGACCACCTCCCTGGGCAGCCTGTTCCAATGTTTGATAACCCTTCTGTCATGCTTTAGCCCCAGTCAGCAACCAAGCACCACGCAGCTGCTCGCTCACTCCCCCCTGGTGGGACGGGGGAGAGAATCGGAAGAGTGAAAGTGAGGTAACTCATGGTTTGAGATAAAGACAGTTTAATAGGTAAAGCAAAAGCTGCGCACAGAAGCAAAGCAAAACAAGGAATTCATTCACTACTTCCCATGGGCAGGCAGGTGTTCAGCCGTCTCCAGGAAAGCAGGGCTCCATCACGCGTAGCAGTTACTTGGGAAGGCAAACGCCATCACTCCAAATGTCCCCCTTCCTTCTTCTTCCCCAGCTTTATATACTGAGCATGACATCATATGGTATGGGATATCCCGTTGGTCAGTTTGGGTCAGCTGTCCTGGCTGTGTCTCCTCCCAGCTTCTTGTGCACCCGGCAGAGCTCGGGGAGCTGAAAAAGTCCTTGACCAGTGTAAGCGCTACTTAGCAACAACTAAAACATCTCCACGTTATCACCGCTGTTTCCAGCAAAAATCCAAAACATAGTCCCATACTAGCTACTACAAAGAAATTTAACTCTATCCCAGCTGAAACCAGGACACCTTCCAGTGAAGAATTTTTTTCTAACGTCCAACCTAAACTTCCCCTGGCGCAGCTTGAAGCCATTTCCTCTCGTTCTGTCGCTAGTGACATGGGAGAAGAGACCAGCACCCACTTGGCTACAGCCTCCTTTCAGGTAGTTGTAGAGAGCAATAAGCTCTCTCCTCAGCCTCCTCTTCTCCAGACTAAACAACCCCAGCTCCCTCAGCTGCTCCTCATAAGACCTGCTCTCCAGACCCTTCACCAGCTTCGTTGCCCTTCTCTGGACACGCTCCAGCACCTCAGTGTCCCTCTTGTAGTGAGGGGCCCAAAACTGAACACAGTACTCAAGGTGCGGCCTCACCAGTGCCGAATACAGGGGCACAATCACTTCCCTACTCCTGCTGGCCACACTATTCCCTGATACAAGCCAGGATGCCATTGGCCTTCTTGGCCACCTGGGCACACTGCTGGCTCATGTTCAGCTGTCTGTCAACCAACACCCCCAGGTCCTTCTCTGCCAGGCAGCTCTCCAGCCAGTCTTCCCCAAGCCTGTAGCGTTGCATGGGATTGTGACTGAAGTGCAGGACCCAGCACTTAGCCTTGTTGAGTCTCATACCATTGGCCCTGGCCCAACGATCTAGCCTGTCCAGGTCCCTCTGTAGGGCCTTCCTGCCCTCCAGCAGATCAACACTTCCACCCAACTTGGTGTCATCTGCAAACTTACTGAGGGCACACTCAATCCTCTCATCCAGATCATCAGTGAAGATATTGAACAGGACTGGCCCCAACCCTGAGCCTGGGGAACACCACTCATGACTGGCCACCAGCTGGATTTGACTCCATTCACCACCACTCTTTGGGCTCGGCCATCCAGCCAGTTTTTAACCCAGCGCAGAGTGCACTTGTCCAAGCCGTGAGCAGCCAGCTTCTCCAGGAGAATGCTGTGGGAGACAGTGTCAAAGGCCTCACTAAAGTCCAATTAGAAAGTGTCCACAGCCTTTCCATGATCCACTAAACGGGTCACCTTATCATAGAAGGAGACCAGGTTAGTGAGGCAGGACCTCCCTTTCATAAACCCACGCTGGCTGAGCCCAATCCCCTGGTGTCCCACGCATGCCGCGTATTGGCATTCAATATTTATATTAATGTTGATTCTAGACAAAGCATATTCTGAAAGACCTTTTAGGAAGTTACAGAGAAAGAGTAGTGGAGAATTCCCCATCTCTGCCCCTTAAAATTATTTTGTGGGGTTTTTATTTCTCAAGTATAGGATATTTCAAAATGAAGGAGAGAGTCCAGACCAGCCAAGGAGTTCAACAGCACTGGACTTGGATGTTAAATATACATTGGCATTTGGAAAGCAATGTTCTGAGTCATGTTTTCATAGGCTTTTGAGAAAGATGCTGAGAGGGATCAAAATCGTCTTAGAGTTCTTCTTTAAAGGACTTAAGCAGAATTTATATCACTTAGATGCTGGAAGTATTCTCCATGTACCTGCAAGTGATTCATTCACATAGCTGATGTATCAGTCATTAGCATGGATTGAAGTATATTTCAAGGGGAAGGTGCTAAAGCTATGCTATGAAGAGATCTTTTGGACAGAAGCTGCCGAATTCATTCCAGGGAATTCAGCTATAATCGCAGACTACTCCGAGTTATAAAGCTCTGTAATCTGGGAGGGATTGCAAATGCATCTGCAGAATCAGCTGATTGGTGTAAAAGGACCTCGGAACACACTATGTATGTGAAATTTTCCTGCATTGTTCTCCACCCAGACTTTCATGTACTTACTTACTTTTCTGGCTACCAGCATCAGTGAATGCATTACCCAGAGGCAGAAGTTGCATTTCTCTCTGGAATTCTAGGCAGAAGCTTTGCACTAGTCCAGGGTAATACCTTATTTCCCTTTCTCCCCTCCCTTTGCAAACCGACAGTGAAAAAAATCGTTATCTGATTGCTGTTACAAACCAGGATCAGAAGCTAAGGGAAGCTGTCAGATGACTGTATCAAAATACTCCATCATAAGTGTCATCAGAAGGACCTTCAGAACAGAGACCAGTGTTTTAACAGTCACAAGAAAAGAGCAGCTCTCACAAAGAAGCCCACAGCTTTTTCACTAAAAGGTTGAGGCATAGTATGCCACTCTACTCTCCTCACTTTGTTGTGCCCACTCCAAGCAGAAGTAAAAGATCTTGGTTTCCAGAAGCATCAGAGAAACATGTATTTTTTAAAAGGTTAAAGACAAAGATTTAGAAATAGTGGTCCGAGAAAGAAATGGATTAGTCATTTTCTTCCATTTCTTCCTCTGTCAGCTCTTAAACACCAATTTAGACCATGTCCGGGATTACCATAGTAACCATTTAACCTCTTTTCAGAGTCTGTTGTGTTTCAGTTTAGTTCAACAATGAGCTTAACTGGCATTTGAAGCACTTTGCATTGTACCTGTGACAGGAATTAGCACCAAATGCCCTTATTTTAGAGAAATAACAGTTAGAATCTAGAACATAATATTTTATTTTCAGTTTTGTGGTATTAAGCTTTTATTGTCTTTATGCTAATATTTTTCAGAGGTAGAGTACATAAATTTAGGATGTGGTACCAGGTCTTATTTCTAGATTAAATAGATGACAGACAGCGCTAACTCATTCCCAGAGTTGCCTGTTCGATTGTATCATAAAACTCAGCCTTCCACCAAAGGCCAAAGAAATTCCTCACATTGGCCGATGCTCTCTCAGTGTGTCACAGGTGAGGCAGCTGGGTAGTTTTAGTGCAACCAACCCTGTACCTCTTTCCTCTTTCTTTTCTGTGGCCTTCTGCAGCTTACCCTGTGATTGTTATCATCATAACTGGAGAAACACTCAGGACATGATGACTTAAATTAGATTCTAAAAACCTTTGGAACAACATAGCCTTTCTCTCTTGTTCATGTCTAATTCAGCCTGGCCAGGATGCAGTTGTACAAAATAATAACTTGCAGAAAAAGCCCTTTTCATAGAATATCTCTGTTTCTGCATTTTTTGCATTCTTCCCTTGTAGGTTAATGGAGAACTGACGTATCCAATTTTTAAGATCTTGCAGTCTATGACATACACACAGTTCTTTTTGAAGGACTGATTATGGCTAGTCTTTCATTTTCAATCACACAGATAGATCAAAGCAAATATTATTATGTGTGTATGCTCATAGGTAACCACATCATACGTAAGATTTAAAGAGATTAACATGATAGGTGTAAATGCTTTTCTGTACCTTATCTGAGTATGAACATTTGTAATGTTGGTGCTATAGAGTTAAAATTTTTTTAAACTCTCTGTCATCTAATAGTGAGGAATTTTACTTCAAGAATGATGCCACTGTCTAAAGATGAAACCATTTCTCCTCTCTGTCTCTCTCCAGACTTCTACAGCACTGACCACACAAAGGGAAAAAAATCATAAAATGCTGACTGATCTCTCAGTTTCTTATTCTTTTAAGTTTTTTCTTTTTTTTTAACTTTTACCATCATTCTGCACATCTGAGTGAGTCAGTTAATAATTAAGCTGCACGTTTTAGCCCCCATGGTCTAAAGTTGCTGTTGGCTTTTAGTATCTATGTTGACCAGAGATCAAAATTCTGTGAGTCATTCTACCTCCTCGCTTCTCAACATATTCTCACTCTGTGTGTATGTAAGATGTAGACCTGAGTATGGAGCAGAAGTACACCTTTTTTTTTATGATGCATCTCCTGTGATGGAAGCTTTTGTGCAGACTTTAATAGTTTTGTGAGCAGCCTTTAATTACATTAACTGGGACTTTTTGTTTCAGATGGCTGCCTGGCTGGCTTCCTTGCTAGATGGATGGAGCGGTACTGTAGTTGCTCTGTCCTTTCCACTGACAGAGTTTCCAGAGTAGGATTTTTTTCTGTGGAGGACTTCAGTACAGTTACTGCCACGGAATTACTTCTCCTGCTGTCCACTTAGAGCAGAACACAACTCACTTTAAGCTACAATTGTCAGTGCACTGATTAAATTCATTTCTGATCTCCTTTTTGAACCCAGATATTGCCTGTGCATGCTTCTTACTGGCCAAGCAGTAGATGAAGAGAAATACCTGAAACTGAATCCAGCGACACAGAGGCCAAGACATTTTCCTTGAGCATTATGTCTGCAATTACAACTATAGAAATAGTGCCAAAGGCAGGAGTTTCCAAACTAGCAGTGAGAGAGTTCAAAGTGGTATGTTATTGCTGCTTGATCAGCTGGATGCATTCTCCTACAACAGAACAGAAGTAGGAGTTACTGCTACTTCCACCGTCATTGATAATGGCAACTAAATTTGGGAACCATTCTCTAGTGCCTTTTTCCACTTGTGGCTGACCTTGAGTTCAAATCTCTTCTTCTTAGATAGAGAACTTGCCATAAAATTCTAACCTGAGTCATTCCCTAGATGCTTACCATTTTGTGGGGGTTATAACTTGCTTTTGATGCCACCGGTGTAGAGCATGGCACTGCAGCTTCTCAGTGATATGGATGGCAGTGCAGAAAGCACCTGAGCTTCCCATTAGATCATTAACCAATTTCAGGTGCTACTTGAATTGCTTCTGGTAATCCTCGGAGCTGCTGGATTGTCTGGAACCCAGTTATTTTACTTTTGGTTTTCCATATCTTCTTCAGTAACAGTGAAAATTAACAGGAGGATCTCTGTTGGTGAGTGGAGCTCAGGCTTCAAGACTGGCAGTAGCTCATTTTCATCTGAGTGCCCTGAGGTCTGCAGCTGACATCACCTGTCTGTTAATGCCCAGCCCAGAATTAGATAACAGCGGATTATGCTGAAAGTGGTTTTATTCATTCAGAATTTCACATTAATCAGTCAGGCCAAACATTAATTTTCTGTGATGTTTTAGAGCAGACACATTTTCCAGGAGATGTGGGACATCTGAATTAATTTTGATTACTCTAATTTCTTTTTCTTGTACTTATTGTACAAAAAATAGGTACAACTATTACAATTCTGTGACACAAAGTAAGAGCTGTGGTTCTTCCACAGCACAAGAGGGCAAACTGCATCCTGGGGTACATCAAACACAGCATAACCACCCGGTCAAAACAGGTGATTATTCCATTGTATTCAGCGTTGGTGCGGTCTCACCTGCAGTACTGTGTGCAGTTCTGGGCCCCACAATTTAAGAAGGCTGTGAAGATCCTTGAATGTGTCCAGAGGAGGGCAACAAAGCTGATGAAAGGGCTGGAAGGCGTGTCCTATGAGGAGCGGCTGACGACTTTGGATTTGTCTAGTTTGGAGAAAAGGAGGCTGAGGGGCGACCTCATTGCTCTCTACAGCTTCCTGAGGAGGGGAAGGGGAGAGGGAGGTGCTGATTTCTTCTCCCTGGTATCCAGTGATAGGGCTTATGGGAATGGTTCAAAGCTGCTCTAGGGGAGGTATAGACTGGACATTAGAAAGCATTTCTTTACCAAGAGGGTGGTCAAACACTGGAACAGGCTTCCTAGAGAGGTGGTCAATGGCCCGAGCCCATCAGTGTTTAAAAGGCATTTGGACAATGATCTTAATAATGTGCTTGAACTATTGGTCAGCCCTGCAGTGGTCAGGCAGTTGGACTAGAAATCTGCTGTAGTTCCCTGCCAATGAAAATATTCTATTGCCTATCATGAAACTAGCTGTTAATCTGCCTCAAGCACAATAAGGCATATACAGCTGTGAATATCTTGTGTATAAACATCAGGACATGCTCCTTAGACTTTTAGCCTTGGGTTCATTGCCAGAAGGCACCACTATATAAGCTCTTACAGCTTGCTGACGATGAAAGGTCTTTAAATCTGATCTATTTTATTTGCATTGAGCCTAGACTAGCTAACATTAAAAAATTTTTTCTGCAAAAAAATCTCCCATTTCAAAAACCTTTGTTTTGTTTAGAATTACTACTATTTCCTATCAAATTGGGTATTTTTCTAAAAGAGGTGAGATTGTCTGCCCTAAATCTGAAGGACTCCTAGATCTTCAAGGAACAGTTTAAAGAACTTCCTGTAATCTAACACAGTCTAGGAAACAGGCAGCGTCCAGGAGATAGTAGTGCTCCCTCTCTGCCAAGTTGGGAAGAAGGTGGCACAAAGAAGCCCCCTTTCAAACTTGAAAGTTAGACCTTGCTTGGTTTTGGAATAAGGAGCTAGAAACCCTCTGAGTCTCAGCCTACGGCATTTTGTCCTGGCTGCATGGCCATAGACTGCAAACTCTGAAAGCTCAGGTTTCCTCATGGCATCCTGACTTTCAGCATTGTCCTGCATGTTTTTAATGGAAGTTCAGCTAAACCAAGTCTCCTGAGACACATTTTAATATAATCTAATCAGAATTTTGTGGAAATTCCACTGGAAAATTCTGCATGAGATCTTACTGACAAAGGTTACAAAGAGAAGACTGCTGACAGTAGACCAGTGTTCATTACAGGCAGCTTTGCACCTCTGCCGGAAAATTCTTAGAGGGTTTTCAAACCCAAAGAGGTTGCAAGTTACTGATTTTAAGGCATCAGTAGATGGAGAAAATAACACATCCATTATAGCTTCAGCAGTTACTCTCTTTGTGAAAAATGTGTACTTTATTTGTTATTTGGATCTTACTGGATTCTACTCCAAGTCATTGATTCTTGTTATGCCCTTCTTCAGTAGATCTAAGCCATTTAATACATGATGCTTCCTTTTCTCTACAGTACTTATGCACTGTAATCAAGTCACTTCCAATCCTCTTTTCAGAAAGCTGCAGAAATTAATCTTTTATGTTTTTCACAATCAGGCTTTTTCTCCCATTTTTCCAATGAGTTGTGACTTTTCACCTTCTTCGTAGTTTTCAGCATCTTTAAAAAAAATATGTGTATACAAGGACTGTGTGCAGTATACTTATATCTCTGCCAGACAGGCAAAGTCACCAGCTACTTCCGCTCACTTCTACTATTGAGTGTTTTGCAGTGTTACGCTAGCAGTTCATAGACTGTAGCTTATGACCCTAAGTCCTCAGCAGGAGACCCTGCCTTGTAACATGTAGTTCCTGAGTCAGTAGATACTTATAAATAGTCTTGAGTTCTTTGTCTTAGGATGTAGAATTTTTGCTTTTGGCTGTATGAAAATGTACTCTGTGTGACTTGTTATAGCTAAGTGATTTAGCATTTTCTCTCTGATCAACCTGTTGCATTACTATTTACTATTACGTTAATTCTTGTATCACCTGCTTACTTGATCAGCAGACATGTCTTCCACATCTATAAAAGCAGCAGTACACCTTGAACAGAAAAAAAAAAAGAATTTTGCATGTTTTCTTCATCAAATTTACAGTCTTATCAAAGAGTGAATCTGGGTTTAGTTGAAAAAACCTATTTTCCATAAAACCATGTGACTTCACATTCATTATATTCCAGATCCTTTAAACCATCATTAATGCAAACTTTTATGAGTCCTTCCTTTGTTTCATCTGGGTTTGATAAAAGGCAAATGGCTGATAGATATCACCTTCATCCCATGTGGCCTTTTGTTGAGTAAGATGGGCATAACATTAGCACTGTTCCATCTTCTGGAATTTCCCCTGTGGTCTAAGATTTATTAAAAATGAACATCACTGAGCCAGAGAACTCCTGGTAAGTACAGTCTTCTTTCCTATAGATGACTGCAATGACCTCTTTCTTTTTGCTGAAGAGATTAATGAAATTGAGTGTGTGGTACTGATTGCTATGATGACCTTTGGTGAGTTGTCTCGTCGTCCTAAAGAATGTGTTAAGACAGTTTTTCAAAGTGAAATAGGCAGGGGAAGCAGAGTAATAAAATAGGTTCTTGGCAGTATGTATTTATCCAAAAACTCGAATATATTTCAGTAGTTTCATAAAAATATATTTTTGAATGCTTAGTTTAAGAAGTGGGTATGAGCTTGGTAAGGGTAAAATTAATAGATTTGAACATATAGCACTAGTTAGAAGGAACATATTCTTGAGCTGAGCACAAATATTTAATGAGCTGAACTTAAAACTTACAGTGCAAGAGACTATAGAAGTAAGGATATATTAGATTCTTCATTTCAACTGGAACCACAGACAAAAACATTGAAATTATCTGAGAAGGTATTTTACATATGTCTGACTTGCCTGAAACTAGGAAGCACTAGAACAAGAGCGCCTCTGAGCTTTTCTGAGTGTTTTCAGCTTGTATCTTTTCCAGCTGCATATCCTTTACCCCATCTCATATTTTTTGGGAAGGTTTGATGCTCTAGAAGAAACACCATCACAAAAATTAGTAAAAGAGGACAATGTAAGAAAACTTTCCAAATGGAGAGCAACAATATAGAAAGGGATTTCAAATCCTGCCTGTGCTTGTAGCACAGAAGCAGTGGATAGAAGTAAAAGATGACATTGACTTGGGTGAGTCTTCTTCATCTTGACAAATTACAGGTGGAGAGCTGTCTTGTCATAGGACTTCACTTATCAGCAGTTCACATACATCAGTTGTCTGTGGTTTTCTCGTTAGCAAATCCAGTTCCTTTCCAGCTTGCTGTGCAGTCCCCTAGTTTGCAGCCCTTCTAGGCCACCCCTGTGGCTGCAGTGCAGTGAGGATCCTGACTTGCCTGTATGGCTGCGTTGTCTTCTTGTAAAAATAAAGGTACAAGCTGCTTTTGGCCCAGAAGCGTGTTGCATCCTGCCCTGGGAGCAGGTGGGGCACAGTAAGAAAGCTTCTGTAAATTTAATTGAAACCAGTGGCTGAAAGAGGATAGGTGCTCAGATTCTTACCCTGTTCAGAGAAACCCTTAAGCATGTGCCAGGTCCTCATGTGTTCTGTTTGTCTTGCCACTAGCTAACCAGCAAGTTTCTACTCGTAAGACAACCACATCACATACTTTCTCTTGCCTAATTGCCAATTCAGGAGATTTTGGAGGAGGCTGCTGTATTTTGTGGGATTTGTGATTGGGGTCGTGGAAGGGAGCTGGAGGTAGTGCTGGGGGATATTATGGAGGAACATGAAAGCTGAACTGGTGTTACAGCAAGCAAGAGATGAGAGAAAGGAGGACATAGATCTGCAGGAGGTGAGTGAACCAGGCTGTGTTAGTGTCACTGCAAAAGGAACCATTTATTTATAATGTAGCTGGTGGGTTGACCTTGGCTTCATGCCAGGTGCCACCAAGCTGCTCTATCACTCCCCTCCTCAGCAGGATGGGGGGCAGGGAGAAAATGAAGTGGAAAAAAGACCTTGTGGGTCAAGACAAAGGCAGTTTAATAAAAGCAAAAACAAAGGCTGTGCACAAAAGCAAAAGGAAAACAAAGATTTTGTTCTCTGCTTCCCATCAGCAGGGGATGTCCAGCCACTTCCCAGGAAGCAGGGCTTCAGTATACATAGTGGATGCTCCAGAAGACAAATATCATAAATAATGAATGCCCCCCACCCTTTCTCTTAGCTTTTATTGCTGAGCGGACATCATATGGCATGGATCATCTCTTTGGTCAGTCAGAGCCAGCTGTCCTGGCTGTGCCCACCCCCAAGACCTTGCCCAGCCCGGCCTGCTGGTGAAGGGGGGAAATGTTGGAGAGAGAGCCTTGGTGCTGTGCAAGCGCTGCTCAGCAGTACCCAAAGCACTGGTGTGTTATCAACACCTTTCTAGCTACCAATACAAAGCACAGCATGATGAAGGCTATGGGGAAAGCAAGACCCAGAACAGACTGGTACAAGGTGCAAGGTCTTTTTTGTCTTGCTAGTTTGTTACAGAGGAAAGCGAAGAGGTTCTTGCAGTACAAATGGAAATACATTGTATGGTTTCAGTAATGGAGACATTGAATTCACCTGATAGCCTTTCCCTGGGGCTGTTGAATTTCAGCAGAATTTACCAGCAGCTGTAGCCATAGCATTCCATCATGACAATCGTTCCCACCTACTGGTTTGTTTAATCTGTTTGTTCTGTCTTTCATTAACTGATAATGTATGGTCATCGTAGCAAAACTCTGTTCATGCCAGGTTTTTAATACACTACCACATCCAGTGGTACATCTTACAAGTAAGAAATCGGTAATTGATTTGATTCTTAATTACAGTTCTCTGCTGTCTACGATCCTTCTTCGGGTGTATGCTGTAATTTCAGTCCATAATGTAAAGTTTTGGAGTCAATTGCTTTTAGAAACTGAGATACTCTTGGTAGTGGAAACTACATTAACTAAGCATTAAGGTGCCCATACTTACTACAAGAGATGTTTTCAAATCAAACAAGAGTACTGTACTGTGGCTTCCTGTACCCTATCACAGGAGGACAAGGATTTTCTGTGAAGTGACAGCTATGCACATATAATATTCTAATAATTATGGAAAAGCTTTGTGATTTGTCTTCTTAGAGTGTCTGATAAGGCAAAAAACCCTAATCTTTCAAATGTATTACATTTCCTTTCAATGTTGTACTTATACTACTCACTAGAAGACCAGCCTTGTGACATGCTATAGTTAATAAGTTTTCCATGCTGTCAAAAGTAATAATATTAATGTGCCATTCAGTTAAATTAATTTTGTTTTGTGCACTGGCCTGCATAAATGTGAGTGACATTTAGAAATATGATCAGGCAGAAGCTGAGGAGAAGCCAAGTGGCAAAATAAAGCGAGATTCAATCATTAAAGCAGAGCAGCCAGCTGCAAGCATTTGTGGGTAGGCAGAGCTACAGAAAAGCAGGCTATGATGTTCAGGCATATATGTTTCTTTTAATTCACGCCTCCCTTTCTCGTTTATTTAAGAAATTCATTTTCTTCTTGTTTAATTAAGAACTCAGTATGTTTGGTAGCATGGTCTCTTGTTTGGAAATCAAAGAGTGCGTTTCTGTTAATCTTTGATTTCAAGTGCCTTCAGCCACAGCGTTTCTCATTTTGCAAGAGGAAGCTGATTGTAATGCTTTTAAACTGATGACCATGAAGTGTCATTTTCTACTAATAATAACAGTGTTTTCTCTTCCCATTTCCTCTGCTTTTCAGAAAGCAGTAATAGAAGTGCTTTCTCTACACAGTTAAAAATGTAATGAAGAGGACTAAAAGGAGGAAGCTGACAAAATCTGACTTGTTAATTTTTTAATAACATTGGCTGGTTCAAATTATTGCCCAGCTTGCTTTCCAGTCAGATTTACCATTGCGTTGTAGAATATTACATAATTGGGGCAGTTAAAAGAAATGCAACCTACTACCTTTCTATATATATACTGCAATAAGAACACAGAGATTTGTGAATAATTTCCATGTTGAGTAGTGCTGTTCAGAGGGGGGGGAAAAAAAGTAGATTTTCTTTCCACAGAAAGATCCTGCCAGGTCTGTTCCTTTTAAGCAAAGGTAAAAAGTAGTGCTGGCATACAGAAGTTGTATTACAAAGCAGTCAGAGAGTAGGACTGTAGTAGGAAAATCATTCAAAAGGAATATGCAATTAAACCATTTCTTTTGGCTCTTCCTCAGTCCTACTTTATACCATGACTGTATCCCTACAGATACCACCTCCTGATACCTTTAATAAATTCACTTCATCTGAAAGATTGTTCCCTGTCTGCCCTAAAACTTCTCCCTTTTAAAACTTACCTCATGGACCTTTGCTTCTATTTCTGTTCTCTCTTCACCTAGAATCAGTCTCCTTTCCAGCTCTTCTTTAGCCCGTTGCCACTGCTAATCCCTTTTTTACAGCATCTGAAACAAGCCCTCTGGATCTTTGCCTCAAGAACCCTCTGTTTCTTCCAAGATCTCCTGCTTTGCATCTTAATTTACTTGTTATGTGGCTTGTTACATTAACAGGAGCTTCCTTTATGGCCAAGTTTGCACATTTGAAAAGGGTATAACCTGTGAAAATAGTTCTGAAATAATATTAGTAAAAGCAAACAGGAGAGACTTTGGATCACAGACACGCTATACTTCCATTTTGTAAGACAAGTGGGTTATTCCTGTGAATAAAAACTCATCCTTGAATAACAAAACACACAGTAGGACATAATCTGTACATGTTCTATTGTTTGAAAATATTTTCTTCAAAAGTGCAGTAGGTACAGTCGTGAAGAAGGTTCTTCCTTCTCTCCAGAGGCATTTAGTACCTATTTACTCCTAGCTGTATAACAGCATGGCTGCTCTGTTCATGGGCATGAAATTCTTTTAGACAGCAAAGGAATTACTCTGCTTGACAGATTAATGGTTTAGTTGTTAAAGTCCTGAAGTTTATATTGACTGGGTTTATAGTTAACATTTTGCAAGTCTGAAATAGCTACTTCTGTAATAAGCCTTTTGATTTAAAAGGCTGGGGAGAACTCTGCCTCTCCTATTTGCTCTCAATACTTTATCCCAAAAGTACTTCATGGTCTTTGCAGTTCAGTGGCACTTGGTGTGTGTAGGTATCCATGTGATAGTCTCCAGAAGTGCTATAATAATGGGCTGACACATTAGCTCCAGCTTTTTTTTCTCTTTCGGGTTCTCCTTTATCTTTCTCTGCTGCACCATCTATTTCTAGCCTATTTATGCAAACTGGTTTTAAAAGCTTCTTACTCACTTCCCACTCCTTTGCCTAACTGTGGGAGAATCATCTGTGTATTTTGGGGTCATCTGGTGCCTGATTTGCAAGCACAAGAGAAAAAGATTGTCTGCCTTTCCTCATTGTACCTGTTGCAGGTATTTTCTGCTTTGTTCATTAACCATGTATTTATAAAAAAATCAGTGTCTTTGAAACTGGTAATGTTACTGACGTGTAACTGACCTGCTGTAGCAATACAATTTCAGGTTGAAAGATGAAGGGGGAGCCCAACAAACAAGTATTTCCTTTTCCCAGTATGATCCCTATTTGTCCTGGGAAGTGTGGAGGAGCAATATTTTCCCAGTTGTAGATCCCGGCTATGTGTATGAACTGCTATTTCTGCCCACTTGCTATGGTGGCTTAATTGAAGTTGTGGCCGGTTCATGTCATCCATGTGATTCTCTTACTAGTATTATTTTGACACCTTTGCAGCTTAGTGTATTCGTGGCTTACGTGCCAAGAAAAGCAATTTGCTGGATTTGAGATCTCCATGTGTAGGCAGAATGCAATGGCCTCAACACTGTCTCAAGCCCATGGATGTGGGAATTAGGATTAAAGATTCTGTCATTACAGTTTACCTGGGTTTCCTGAATTTGAAAGACTCTAGCTTAGTCTATAACCCACCTTTATGCTGTTCCTGTGTTCTCCACAGAGTTTTAAAACATTTGGTCAGTGTGAAAACTATACAGTGAACATTATGAGCGTCTATTGAAAATTTGGTTTGCGGAAGATTGTATTTTGGGTGTTCACCCACAACCCGCATCCTAGTGTGTTTCTCTCTGGCTTATGCAAATATCCACAATCAAAACCAGGTATTGAAGTTGGAAACCCACCTCACTGTGTTTGTAGCCTTCCTCTACTATTTTGGAGTCTTAGATCCAATTAGAAAAAAACATATGGTGCTGTGGATCATTATTTTGGTATTGTTTTACCAAGAGAGCTGCAATAATCAACTTTCTCGTAATATCTTCCACAAGAATGTGGAGAATGTTTATATTAAGAAGATAGATAATGCTGTTAGAGATTCTGCAGTGCAAATGAGAGTAATCTGCATAAATAGCATTTTTCTCTGTAGCTCATTAGAAGTGTACTGTCAAGGCAAAAATGACTACTGACACATATGAGAAGAAGCATGAGGCAAGCAGGAGCCACTTAGAGTCATGTCTAAAAAGTCCAGCTTCTCAACAGGACTTCAAATAGCCTTTTCTAAGCTGAAGAAGTGTTACCAGTGCTGTCTGTGTCATTTTCGTTCTGCACCATTGCATCCTCTTTAAATGTAATGAAGTTATGAAGTTGCTTAGATGGAGAGAGTCTTTTGATTGGTGTTTAGGCATTATACATGAATAGGTTAATGTCTATGAACCTCCCAGTTGGAAGTTTCTAACACTAACTTAGAGTTTCCATCAGAGATCAAAGTAATTTACTAAATAAATTATTTATACATAGGGCTGAAAAAAATTCATAATAACAATAAGGCACCTCCATGAGATAATCACCATACCAGAAGCACTCATCTGTGCCTCATAGCCCTGCAGGGGTTTGTAATTATCTCCCGCAAACCACACCTCCAGTGATTGCTTTTTGTTGCTTCATTGCAGTGCAGCCACTTGCAGTATTTTGCCTGACAAATATTTTTACAATTTTAAAAAATCCCAGCAAAAAAATGGCTTAGGGATAGAAAAGTTGTGGCAGTCACACAAAGAGAAAACGTTTAAAAATACAAGAACTATTGAAGAAATGCAGTTCATACAGATTTTAATAACAACAAAAAAGTACTAAATTAGATTCTGTAGGCATTTAAAGAGGTACCTGTGCTTTTTCTTCAAGTTATTCACTGGAATGAGCCCATCATCTGCTGACATTTCCAATGGCTTGCTGGTGATCTATGGAAAACTGGCTGTTTACATGATGCTGGCTTCTTCTCCATGCTTCCTGCAGCTAAAATTACATTAAAAGAGGCTAAAAATGCATTAAATGCTCTCATAAAATTACTCTTCTGTGTAGACAATTGTGGTACTTGCACGGAAGCATAACATGATTACAGATGGAGAAAGGCTGGTGAGAGGTGATGGTCTCCGTGGCAATAACTGTGTTTGTAGAGTACCTCCTCCAGCCTCTGCTGAAGCACTCAGAATCAACAATCCTAACACCATTTTATGCTTACTAAACACACTCTAGTCTCAACACAAGTACACACACACAAAAAAAAAAAACAATCGAAGGAACAATTAGAAGCATGGTATTGATTTAAAAGTACCTTCCAAAATAGATGTTTAGATAGTCTGTCAGTGAGGTACATTTCTGAGGAATACAGGGGAATACAAGTTCCTGTGCTGCTACAACCAAAGCTCCGCCTAGTGAGTCTAGAGGTGAGGGCAGAGCCCTTGAATGTCAGGTGATACGCGAGTACAAAGGTCTCTAAATGGGGGGCTAAAATGAGCTTTCAAATATACCCTGTTTCAGTCTTATTCAGAGCCCCATGAATCAACCAGGCTAATTTAAACCAAGTCTACCATGTAATAGAACAGTGACTGCAGAGAAAACTGGGCGGCTGGGTGAGCTGTGATCATGATAAGACAAATCAATAAGCAATTGATTTCTTCCATTCTGAACAAGCTGCAAGTGATAGATCAACTTCACCATTAGCCTAGCCAATATGGACTTCCAAACCTGAATGTCAGGGGAACAGGAGCGTGTTTTGCTGTCACCGTGCCACTGGAGGCTCAGTTAGATCTGAGCTTGAGCTGTGCAGATTGCACAGCTAAAATGTGTATTTCCATGATGCGAATCTATGATGGGATTCATAACAGTATGTGCAGACAGGGAAGAATAGTAAGTCCTTCCACAGAGGTGCAGTCCCTGCTGTGAAAGACTTCTTAGGGTATTCTAGATACGAGTTTAAAATGTAAATTTTCTGATATTAGGATCTCTTCTTTTGAGCAAGGTCAAATCATCATTATAGCCCTCCTGGGTCAGATAGAGGTCTCTAAGATGCTGCCCTTCAGCTGGCCCCTTTCCAGGCTGAAGAGTCCTGATCTATGTAGCTGTTCATTGTACAGAAGCTGTATCATACCTTTGATCATTCTTGCTGCTTTTCTTAGAATCTTTCCCGATTCTATCATATCCTTTTTGAGGGGGGGAGGACACCATAACTGCACCAGTTTTCAAGGTACTGGCACGTGTGCATTCTGACAGTGTTTTTATACGTGATACACACATTTACATCATGAGCTATTTTGTTGTGTTCTCTCTGAGCATTTCATAATTATACATAACTGTGTTTGTTCTGTATGTTTTCTGACCACTGGTAACCACTGAGCTGATGTTTTGCAGGGAACTATCTATTTCAATCCCTAGGTCTCATTCCCAACTTGTAATAATCAATTTAGAGTCTGTCACTTTATAGGTGTTGCATTATTATTGCAGTTTCTAAGATTTTTAAAATTAAAAGGAACAATAACTACATTATTCCATTCTTATATATACCACTCCAGTCTTTTGTTGGGAACAACAAAGAATCCCATGTCCCCAAGGAAGTCTTCTAAGACAAGCTCACGCACCTTTTAGTAAGGGAGGAAGATGAAAAGTCAGAAGTGTAGCTGAGTTTCTGGTACGCATTCTGCAGATGGATGTACTGCAGATGCTTATCCAAACCTGGATAAAAAGTGATTGTGTGTAAGAGCTATTGAGAGAAGAACTGCCACTGATGCTGAAAATTTAGCTTAGTAGATAAAGTTCAGTTTCTCTTAAATGATGTGGAAACTTGAGCTCCCAAGTTGGAAAGGAGCATTTTGGTTCCTTTTACAGACGGTGAAGTCCTTAGGACATGGGCTGTCTTTTCTCTAGGAAATACCTACTCCGTCCATGAATATGTGAGCTGGTTGCTCTAAGTAGTGTATTCTCTGCTTTTTAGGTAGGGTCCTGACTTTGCCTCTTTTTCCCTTGGCTCTTTGAACCTGGTGAATTGCCATGTTCTTTTTGCATTTGTGGTACAGGGAAAAGGTGCAGAATTCCTGCAAAAAAATAACCTAGTATCTGAACAAAAAACTTGGATACACCCCAAAAACTTTTTAACAACTTGTTGTTGAACCCTTCCAATTTATTCTAACAAAACACTGTAACCAAAGAGATATGTCTTGATAGAAATGTACTTTATACTCTACTGCCAGAATAAACTGTGGAAACAGACGTGCTGTAAGAACTACTGCCTTTGAAAGAGAAACATTGCTGTCTGAAATGCTTTGTTGGACTGTTCAGTGTAGCCTGTTTCTTGTCTCAAAAGCAACCTTGTTACCCCCACTAGAGATACCGTTGTGCCTAAAAGGAAGGAGGAAAGCAACTCAGATCATCCTAGTGATCATTTCTAAGCAGTACTCTCCTCTCCTCCTCTCCCTCCCCTCCATCTCCTCCCCCTCATATATCTGCAAGTTCAAATCTGTTACTTCTCCTTTTAAAACAAAGTACCTGTAATTCTAAACACAATTCAGCCTTTCCCTCTTTGCCAGGACTGTTAAGAAGGTACTAAGCAATGGCTTGCAAAAGGTTGCATTTCGCAGCATCCCAGATGAAAGGCTGCAAGGCTGAAGGCAAAACCGAATCCTTCCAACAATTCCTGATGTGAGGAGGGATGCACCGTGTGCTTTCCCAGCCTATATCTGCCTTTTGGGTTTGTTGGGTTTTTTGCCTGTCAGATAGAAGACAATTCTTTTTTTATATGGAAAGCTTTGTGCTTTGTAGTTTTTATGATTTCTGCCTTTGTGACAAAATGTGATGAGAAAGATCCATGTTATTGTTTCGGAGAAAGCAGTCTCGTGGTTGTGCATGTGTGCGTGTTAATTGATTTTTACTGAAACACAACCTGAAAAAAAAAACAAACCAGTTGTGATTCGGTTTAAAGGGTAAACAGTATTTGTGGAACCCTGATTGTCAGGGGTGAAATGCTGAACAGTAAAATTTACTTCACAGCAAGAGCATATCTTGTCATTTGGCTCCATACAGGATAGCTGCTGTGAACTCTGGTTGCTGCAACAGACTTGAGGGTATCAAGGATTTAAGCTGGGCAACTTTTCACAGATATCTCTTATTGTTCATTTGAATGTTTTGTTTAACAATATTTGAGATGTAATCCTGTTAATTTTCTGTGGGGCTTTCACAACTGTATTTTTAAAAGATACAAAAAATTATTAAAGTATAACACCATGTCTTGTTTGTTTTCACAGCAAGAAAAACTGGGTGATATCTGCTTCTCCCTCCGTTATGTGCCTACTGCTGGCAAACTGACTGTCGTCATTCTGGAGGCAAAGAACCTGAAGAAGATGGATGTCGGTGGACTATCGGGTATGTGCATGACAATCTGCTTGTAGATTTTGCAGGCTTGTAAAGGCAAAATATCAACTCATTTTCTATCGGAGATCTCTAGGTTGAGAAGGTAAGGGCTCCTGTTCACTGTCTGCAAAATGCGGTTTGTGTTTTCTGAAAGTTAGGGCATGACTGAGTATATCAGAACTCGCTCTAGCTTAAAAAAGGGGATTTCATTATACATTGCATTCCACTCCAAGACAAGGTCTGAAGTGTTAAAACAGTCAGATGACAGTGCAAGCTCTCTGTTGCCTGGAGATAAATGCAGGCTATTCAGGCAAGAGAAAAAAATCTGACTACAATTCTTATTGTCTGTTTAATCTCACAAAATGTGAGCATTTCCCTGCAGTGTTACTGATGGTACACAATAGAGGAACTCAGCGTAGGTCACCATGCTGACTGCTGGTTGAGGTGCTAGGGTAATTGTTTGTACATCTGAAGGGCTCAGGTGTGACTGTTCCCATGCGCAGAGTTGGGAGTGCTCTGCATCTGCATGTACGCCAGCAATCAATATGACAGTCTTGTACTTGTGGTAGTCTCTGAGATTGGTATCTCCAGCGTACTCAGTACCTACAAATAGCCCTTGTAGTCTTTCCTTGTAGTAAGGCCGTACGCACCGTGAGTGAGATGAC
Organism: Phalacrocorax aristotelis; assembly: GCF_949628215.1. Classification (NCBI taxonomy): domain Eukaryota; kingdom Metazoa; phylum Chordata; class Aves; order Suliformes; family Phalacrocoracidae; genus Phalacrocorax; species Phalacrocorax aristotelis. The sequence continues at coordinate 175,043,960 of NC_134276.1, read as the reverse complement.
GTGTGCCATCTCTAAGGGAGGGTGCAGTCACCACACGTGACATCGGGGCTGTGTCCCTGTGGTAGGGCTGTGTCCCAGGGACCTGGTGGAGCTCCATGTAGGCTTCTGTTCTCCGCTGTGTCTGGAATTTGGACACAAATTACTGTCTAAATTAGCTGAGACCAAATTAAATAAGAAGATGCTTTATAAGAAGAGGTCTTTCCAGGAGAATTTTATTTTATATACCTTCTGTTTAAAAGAGGCAGTTTCTGCCAACCGTTGAGAATAATTCCAGCGCCGCTCTAGAACTGAAAATTTTTACAGCTGTCACTAACCCATAGATGATGTAATTGCCGATTTTGAATTAGTAAGTGACAAGAAAAAGGGGTTTTGCTTTTATTTTTATTTTAATCTTAGAACAAGGTAAGATTTATATCCAAAATACACAGAGAAATGGGAGCCTTCTAAAAGCAAGCCTGAAGTTTTTATTTACCGCTTTTGATGAACAATAACAGGAGGACCTTCACAAAGTGGGAGGAAACAAGGTCTCTTACCAGTAACCGGTTTTTTTGTTTTTTTAAACTTGCTTCTAAAGGCTTCCACTGCATAGCCACAGGCATAATAAATTAAAAGTCATCAAAATATTCTTGTAGTCATTACCTCAATCAAGTCTAGCCTTTTCCTGTCTAAAATGGGCACTGGATTAAGACACACCACTAATAGTTTCCCTAACGCTCATACTGAACCAGTTGCAAATTAATATTCTCAAGCACATTTACTTCCTAATTGTTTCCTAATGAAAGATTAGATTCTCCTAATGAGGAAGTGTGGCATTTTTTGACTGCAGTGTAGCATCTACATTCTTTTCCTAGCTTTGAGAGAAATGTGATGGATAATGGGTACTCAGCTCATAAGAAAAGAAAGAAAGGAGCAGGGGAAGCAGTAATGAACTGAAGACCTTCTACGAACTTCAGATGGAAAATATAATGCATTCTGTTGGAAATAACCATGAGGAAATGAATGGGCTTAGTCCCCTGTATGTCCTGAAGCACCCTGAGGATATTTAAATATATTTCTAGGGGGTGACAGGTTTTGTTCTCCTTTTTTAGGGCCATGCCAAACTACGAACATCATGTTCTCTCAGAGACAAACAAACCCAATGGGATACCATGGTTGTAGCAGGAATTCAAATGTCGCTGACAGTGATAAATGGCAGTTAGTGTGGTATTCCTGAGGCAGTAATTATAGATGAAATAATGTTGGTTTAAAGTGGATCCAGTATCTTTCATTAGGGAATTTATCTTTTGAATAAATTATGCAGAAATAACTTTTGAAATCAAGCTGAGATTCTGTTGTCATTATTCACACTAAATAATACCTACTCTCACAGTACAGTACTGCTAAGTGGTAATGAAGGTGACAGGATTTTATCTCAATTAGAGAATGCTTTCCCCACTAGTTTTGTTATTTTCTCTAGATACTAAAATGGCTTTTCGTTTTGCAAAACTGAAAGTTTTGCATTGCAGTGGAAGTGGGAAGATGTTAACAATCAAATGTGATCTCAAACCGAATATTACCTATATACTCAACAGCACTTACTGTCACCAAGGGAAAGCCATTAGCAAGAGGTGAAAATTATATAGTTGACACAGATGGAGAAAAAATCTTAGAAGTTTGTAAAAAATAGGCAAAGTATCTGTTTTTTGAGTTTAGAATATGCCTTTTTGTTATTCTCTCCTATTTTGGAGAAGATGCTGGAAAAGTAGAAGACAAACATTTGGAAAGGACTCTGCTTTCTCTTGCATCCAGTCTTTATGCCTCTCTGTGGAGTTTATCTGCCTTGCAGAAAGGAGGAGCAAGGCCCTGGCTCCTGCAGGACATCTGAAGTAGCACCACCAAGCATTCACAGCACAGCGGCAGGCAACCTTGCAGTTTCCTTCTGGCCACTTCTCTCCACATCTTGAGTATTACTGCTGCTAGTAAATATCTGCTGTACCTTTGCACCTCAACGATGTGGAAAGTTTTAGCATTTATGTTATCTTTAGTCCCAATATAAAGAACCAGTCACTGTGGCTCAGCACCTGCACTTCTATTCAGTAATTTATTAAAAACTGGACTACATCCATAATTGTGATCAATCAGGCTTTAAAGCATGCTTGATTTTCAACATGTATATTTTGTTTTGCAGTTAAGAAAGTACCTATCAAAAGCAAGAGACCGATCAAAGTAGATTGAAAGTACCACCTTTCCTAGCATTTCTACAGGCTGAAATTCTACTGGTGAAACCTTAACCCTGCTAGTCAGCATATATATCCCATTTAATGGTTATTACAGTTGCCAAAAAAAAAACCAAACCTTTATCTCCAGTGTTTTGAATTTTTCCATAAATTTTACTAGCAGTCAAAAGCCAAGCACAAATTACTTTGGAAACAGACAATAGAAGACAACAGACTAATCATCAAATTCATTAGACTCCTTGTAACAAAACCAGATCACCCATCTGAGCAATAAACTCCCAGGTCTTAAACTTAATTGCAACATCAGGCTGTGACTAAAGCAAACCTTGGCTCAAACACTGGAACCATTCAGCCTGAGCTCGTCAAGTTACCACAACAAGTGGAAATTATTACTTTTGGTGAGCAATGGCTTCTGGCAAACAATTATGCATGTTTTAAAATGGCATTTTCATTATTTAAATTATATTCAAATACATTTTTAATGAATCTGACATCTGGCAGGTGATATGTAGGAATGTAAGCTATAAAGAAATTATTTTTATTTGTCTGAATTTGGTAAACTCGGGTTACATGGCTTTATAGGTATTCTTCACACCTGGAGTACTGTGTACAGTTCTGGTCCCCGCTCTACAAAAAGGATGTGGACAGACTGGAAGGGGTCCAGAGAAGGGCCACCAAGATGATCAAAGGACTGGGAAGCCTGCCAGATAGGCTGGGAGAACTGGGTTTGTTCAGCCTTGAGAAAAGGAGGCTTAGAGGGGGATCTCATCACCATGTACCAGTACTTAAGGGGCAGCTACAAAGAAGATGGAGACTCCCTTTTTACAAGGAGTCCCATGGAGAGGACAAGGGGGAATGGACACAAGTCGCTCTTGGGGCGATTATGATTGGGCATGAGAGGGAAATTTTCCACAGTGAGGACAGTCAACCATTGGAATAATCTCCCCAGGGAAGTGGTTGACTCGGCCACGTTGGACACCTTCAAGAGTCATCTGGACAGGGTGCTGGGCCATCTTGTCTAGCCTGTGCTCTTCCTAGAAAGGTTGGACTAGATGATCCCTGAGGTCCCTTCCAACCTGTGATTCTGTGATTCACCCAAGATGTCTACAAGACTTAGGTCTTAGAGAAAATCAAGGGAACTTAGACTCCCAAGTCACTGTGGGTTGTCTTTTTTTAAATTTCATTTAGATGATTTGCAAAATTGGAAGATTTCAAAGCCAGTTTGCAGTTTAATCTCTCCAAACAGGCCATAGAGATATAATCTGACTACTTCCTTGATAAAGGCACAATGCAGCTCAGCAATGCCGTTCAGCTCACAAGGGTCATCTATGAATTATGATACTTCATTCAGGTTTACAGTCCCTTCTGCTGCAGAAAGAGGGCAGGAATTATTTGCAACTCCCCTATGAGATATTAATCTAAAAAAAAACTGGTAGTGGTTTCAGATACAGATCTAAATGAGTATAAAACTTTCCTAAATTCATTTTAATCTTGTTTTGTGTTTGTATTTTTTACTTATTTTCTAAAGAAAAGATGGTCATTTAACCCTCAGCACATCTGACTGGCAGCTAAATGTGGTTTGTACAATAAATATAGAGCTGCTTTTTATTACATAGGAAGATTCCCAATATTAATACACATTTATGCGGGCAATTCTAAAGATTTCCAAGTATTTAGCTATACCAGCCATTTGTATTAATTTTTATTCCTAACATGAAATAAAAGCTTTCCTTTCACCTTCCAGCAGCTTTCCCTGCTTTGACCAAGCCAATTGTTGAAATAAATTACCTGAATACATTGAAAAGCGTTTTCCTTCTGAACCTTCAGAAGAGACTGGGGCTGGCACCTGAACAGACTCTTGATGCGTGTTTAGCTACCCAGGCCCTTCGGCTTAAATACCGTTTTTAAGAACTTCAGTGGCTGTACATATTGCTGCCAAAATACTGTTTTATACCAAAAAGTCATCTCTTACTAGCTGATAGTAATTGTTATCCTTAACATAGCTTATCATCTTTTCAGGATTATTTTCAGTATAGTTTATTCCTTCTAAAAATCTTTGAAAGCTAATGTGGTTTTGTTCTATGCTTAGCTTTTAGTCAACCTAATTACCAGGAATCTATCCTAGTAGCAAGCAATGTACCCTTCCCTTATCTCCTCGGCACTGCTGCCTCTCACCACTCTCCCCAGTCAGACCCTGAGTTTCAATGGGGAGAAGATGGCCTAGCTGGCATCAGCTCAGGTATTGCCTTGGAACTGTTGACAAGCAGGAAATATTATAGCAGACCCTAAACCATACCTGCTTATGCTGAATTAATGCTTAGGAAGAACTGCAAGGAGAAGAGGACTGTGATTGGATCCATGGGCTCTTCCTTCCACAGAAAGCTGCAGGTACAGCTGTGAAGAGAAAGCGGCCTGCAATCTGGTCCATTATGTGTGAAAGCTAATCTCAATATTTATGAGTTATAAATAGAAAATACACAGCACCTCTTTGTGACTGCCAAGCAAGTACTATAAATCAGAACCATCTCTGGGGACCAAATGGTACTATAGCAGAAATAAAGCTGGTTTTCTACAATTAGACATTTATTTTGAATATTGCATTCAAATTCAAAAGACTTGGTTGGATGTCTTATAAGAGAATAGAAAAATTAAAAATTGTTTAGAGACCAGCTCTTTGAAGACAGAATGAATGCTCATGAATTATGCAGTCAGAGCATTCACTTTAATAACTTCATTAAAGCATAAGAAACCTTAAAAGCTAGCTGACACGACTGCAATATTATAAGAAGAGAAATACACCATTAGTGCCATGGCCTTGCTATAAGCCATATTGTAAGCATAACTCAGTGAATATTAAGAGAAAAGAAAACAGCCTTATTAAAAAACAAAAGTGAAAATAAACAACAAACACCACCACCACAACAGCTGCATTTACAACTAGGCTAATGCTAAAGAATCCAACAGAGATCAGTACCAAGAGATATTTTAAGATCTCTACTTACTGTAAGGATTTCTACAACATCTAATATGTCGGTATGTACTGTAATACACTGGCAGAACTTCCAACAGTAGATGGCTGCAGCAATACATCTCTCCAGTGCTCGCAAAGCAGTCTCACGCCATTGCAGTAAATTCCCTGTGAGCTCCCACAGTGGTGCTGGGATGGGTCACCAAATCTCCATCATGTTAAAATCTTTCTCTCCTGCCTGGAAGAACATTCAAGTTGGTGATATCTACCTTAAGACTGGGCAGTAGTAGGGAGCAGGGGTCTTGTCTGAAATGGTCCTCTTTCAATGGGTAAATAAGGTCTTGGGGATTTGTTTCTTCTAATCCCAAATCAAGCCAAACCACCACCTTCTTCAAGTTAAAAGCTGAAGGCAGCGATTCCAAAATCAGACTGTATTCCAAATTACAATGTATTCATCAGAGAAGCCATGTTAAAGGATAGATAAACTCTGATATTCCAAGGCATTTTGGAGGGTTTTATGAGTAAGCTGTCAGGAAATTTTCCATTTTGGAGTGAGTTACACAATTTCCACCGAATCATATGCTACAGCCTATTGCACAGAATAATATATTGTATTAGATGAACCATCAATTTTGGCAATTCCTCCAAAGAACCAGAGTCAAATTGTTCTGCTCTTTTTTTCCTCCGATGCTTAAAATGAGGAAAAATAAATTGTGCCTGCTGATTACTAGTGAAGTTGTACAAGACCTATAGGCATTGCTCTGAAAAACCGTAGGAAAAACACTGTGCCGAAAAAGTGCCTGGGCTCAGGAGGTGTTTGAACAGCTTCTTGATCTGAGAGAGGGAAAAAAGCTTATTGTATGTGTACATCTCCTTAGTTGTACACACTGACCAAAGGTACAGGAGGTCAGCACCCAGCTGTGCAGACTCTGCCAGCCAGTAATCATAATTTTCTGCCATTGCTATTGGCTTCCTCCCACCCTCCCTTCCCCAAAACAGAAGGCAGAAAGTCTTCTTATCCTTTATTTAAATAACCACAACTAAACAATGCATTTTTTGTGTGTTTGTATGCATGCTTCTTCCTGATTAAATTATGGTATGTTTTTATTTGGTTATGCAGTCCCAAAGCAAGTGTGAAGATGTGTGTGTTAATTACCTGTATGAAAATGAGGTAGTTAATACTTTTGGTTTTCAAGCTCTATCTACAAGAATTTCACAGCAATGTGAGTGGCTGTAAAATAGATATAGAAATACTGTAGATAGATTCTGGAGTCCTTAGGGAAATTAGTCAGTTCTCTTACAAGTAAGTTTAATTTATTTTTATTCTCTGAAAATTGCAGCCTACGTCTTTTCTTTTAATGGGTTTGAAGAAAAAAGAATTAAAATATGAACTCAAAATGAAAATGTCTTTTTTCATCTCTATAAACACAGTTTAGATCAGTGCTTAAATGTTCACAGAAAGTGAGAGCGTAACTGACGGTACTTCCTTTTCCAGACTGTGTAAAGTCATACAGTTTTTAAGACAGCATGATGAGCATTTTATTAGCGCTGTTAATGCAGTCGAGGTTTGATTAAGTTTGGAGGAATTTCTGAAGAAATAGAAACAACTTTAAATTAAAGTTTGTACGTTACTTTAAATCCCACAGGCCTTTTTTGTTTGTTTAATCCCTTGTGGGCAAGAAAGATGATTAGTTTCTGCTAGATCTTTATGTGGTTACTTCTTATATGCCTCCTGACTCAGTTTCCAACATATAACTCCTTTGTGTGCACATCTCAACAGAAGGAAACATTTCACAGATTAGACCCTTGATCCTGATCCTGAATTATCCTTGAAGGGAGTAGGGGTTGAGTGCTGAGAAGGGAACCGCACGTCTCCTCCAGTGCAATGTGCTGAAAGTATGCCTGTGATAACAGAGAAAGCGTATACTGTAGCGTAAGGAAAGACAGGAAAACAGGTGTGTCTAGCTCTTTGTTGGTATCATAACTTTACATATGTGCTTTATGGGTGATAGTTGTTCAAATCTGTTCACACATTGGGCAAGTGAAGCTCTCTGCTGGCAGCTAAGATGCTAAAATGCTTATCATTCAACAAAAATAGAAATGAAGTCTTTCCCATTGCCAATTCCAAAATTTATTTCCCAAAACCTTTCTAACTGAAGGTGGGAGTCAAGTGCTGCCCTTTCTTCTGTTGATGCAGTTCTCCAAAAAGGCCCCATTACCCTTATTCGGGTAACAGGAGAGACGTATAATCTTGTTCCTGACTGAGATTGAGGTGCCAACATTCAGTTATTCTCAATGTGCTTTCTGTGTGTCTCAGGATAGTGATATGAATCTCAGAGGGATTATCTTTCCAAATATTTTATCCCTCACTTTACTTCCATGATGTTATTGATGAGGTAGGAAAGCCAGCATTTAGGCTTTCTTTTTTCCTTCCAGCATAGGCCATGCTGCCTAACAGCCACCTTGTTCTAGTTGAGTCAGTCATGGGGGTTTGATTAACCGCAAATTACCTGCCAACAAGGTGGAAAAGTGAAGCCCAGAAATACCACTTTTCCCCTGTAAAGAAGTTCCTGTGTGGTGGAGGTGAGAATTTACCTGGGTTTAATTCCTAGCTACAGTTTCTTGTGCTTTTGTTTATTAGCAGTGAAAGTCAACACAGCGGGTATCCTGTCTTCATGAGGGTCTTCTGTATCATTATTAATACATCTTTACATCTTCTTTGGAATAAACTGAATAACTCTGCTCTTCAGACATATTATTGTAAAGTGTATGTGTCACTTTGTGAAACATTCAGACGTTTTGAAGGGGAAAACAAGGCTGGGCATGAATGAAGTATCCACACAAGCAACACCCTTTATTTTAGCTATTTAGTTTATTTAGGACAGCTAAAGTGCTAGGCAATTGTTTTACAAAGCTAAAGATAAGAGAAGAATCTGGCCTTTTTTTTTTCACCCTTAACAATATGATTGGTTTTAAACTAAAAACTGTGGGTTTTTTCCTCTATTATACCAGTCTTGTTGATAAGATGGTGCCAGATGTGTTGCTCTCAGCTGATGGATCTATGAACAATATAATGCAAGAGGAAAACTGGTAATACGGAGGGAACATCTGAAATTTCATAATTGTTAGTGCAGTGACTTTAGTCCATAGAAGGGAATTAAGATTTTTTTTCCTCTTTTGTTTATTAAGCTTTTTTCTGTCTTGTTGATGAATATGCTATTGCTCATTCCCCACATGAATTCCTTTCATTTCTGCTGAGCTGTCTTCAGGTTTACAAACAGCAACTTTTTTTGCTGTCTTTAAATCAAAATAATTTATGTGCAGGGGTTTCTTGCAGCATCCCAACATATTAGATATTAATTGAATAATTATTGAATAGTAAAATAGATAACTTTCATTGAGAAAAGTCACAAATAAAACACAGATCACATAGCATCTGCCCAGCATCTGTGCCAACAGACATAAACTTCTTTATTTGACTGCAAAATTCAAATGTTATGTAACACAACTGACCAACGTGCAATGGGTAACATTTAGAGGTTTTCTTGTAAACTGTGCCTAAAACAAAACCTGTCACAAAGAATTCCACCCCCTGCAAAGCTCAGCTGTTTTCTACTTTTTTGTGAAGGCAAAAGGGAGGGTTTTTAAGCTCTGTATTGTGAGCTTTGTCACAACATAATCTCTCTCAGATTTGAGTTTGTCAAAAACCAAATAAAGATACAGATATACATTATAAAACTGTGCATGATCTCATAGTAGGCAGAACCAATTTTTAATTCCTGTCCTGTAAGTAGTGACACAAAAGGATTTCAGGATCCAAATGTAATCTCCGCAGCTCAGCAGCACCTCTGCAGGAATTTCATCAGGTTAGAGAAGTAAGGGGTCCTGTTTAATCTCAGCTATCAAGCCCAATTCGTGGAATTGCTTTTTCTTCAGATTCCCAGTGGTATCGCAGAACACTTTACATATACAGGTCTGCAGGTTAAATCCACCTTTCCAGTGAAGAGAATATGATAATATCCTGATTGAGGCCTGGCGAGAAAGCATCTTACATTCTGTTTGAGCCTCTCCAGAAATCTTTGCGGTACAGCTGGCTCATTACAATGTTGTTCGGAGGGGATGCGTCTCTGCAGTAAGTTCCAGGAAGCTGGGTTGGAGTGCTGAGCTATATCGGTTGCTTCCCATCAGCAAACCGTCACATGCTTGTCAACATTTGAGGGATGCTAAAAGTAGTGATTATGAGAGCATGCAACATAACGGGTTGTTTAAGTTCAGGAGCCCTGGCTATGTGGGATGTGAAGAAATGCTTATGTAAGGAAGGGGCAGCATCAGCAAGTCTTGCGCTGCAAATTGTTTCAGCTGGTTGGAAGCTAAGTTAATTCAGGCTGCTCCCTCATGGCTAAAGAGTAGACGGGGGAATGTTTAATTAAAAAGAAGTGCGTATTACTTTACAAATAAGGTATTTGGGATCTGGGTCTTGAAAACTGTGGGAGCAAAGTTGTTTCTGGGAGAGGTTTCTGCTTTTGTCATTCAAAGTCACTTTCACTGGGGCTAAGCAAGCTTCAAGAGTATTGGACCAAAGTCCTTCCTGGATGGTGGAAGTCGGGAACTGGCTCAGCCATTCCCAGAGACTATCCGTAGTGCCCCACTGTTGAGGAACATCTACTTCAGGAACTTACCCTCTGGCTTCTGGTCAGGAAACCAGCACTTGACAAGACCAATCTTTCCATCTGCTGCTCTGCTCAGCCTGTGTGACTGGTAGCCCCTGTGGGAGATCGAGTGATTTCCTAAATTGATCAAGTTCTTTGACCTTAGAATTAGTCAAGAAATAGACTCAAGTATGAAAAAATATTGCTTTTATCTAACCTGTGCATGGATTGTTTCTTTTTGATCAGCATTTGAATTCTCCTCACAACAAAATGGAGTAGTATAAGAGAATCCACACCAAAGCATAGACAATCATTTATGTTTCATAAATGCAATTATTCAGACAAGCACATCTTTCACGTACACCAGTGCTTACTTTCCTTTGTGTAATAATGTCTACAAAATTATAAAATTCCAATTGCTGTCGTGTCTAGGTATTTTGGTCCTCAGCTTCAGATTCCATCAGGTAGCAGGCAGTATGGGCTTGATAGCTTTTCAGCCTTGAGGTTGGTGAAATAATGGTCCATTGTATTAAGAGTTGGCAAAAGGCTAACAGTAGTTCTCCAGTACTTTAAAATATACTTCTGTGAGCAGTGGAATTATAAGGTGTGATTTTCTTTACATTTCAGATTGTGACTGGGTATTCTGATGTCTAATAAAATACGTGCTTCAACTGAAACCTTTTTCCACAGTTTGAACATCCATATCTCTCTCACATATGTATTTTCTGGTGCGTAATAAGAAGTGAGACCATGCTGCAGTTTTCACCTCATATAGAGATACTTAGTAGGCTCCCTCTATTCCACCTGGCTGCCTACTTTCACAAAGCTTGTAGGAATTTAATATCCTTGAGAGGCTTGTGATCCTGTCAACTTAGATTAACACCGGCCAATATACTAAAAAGGTATGGAAAGGGGGCAGTCAGTCACCAGATCAGTACTTGCTCACAAGGAAGACAGAATGATTACCTACACTATGTTTCCTTGGGAACCCAAACAAAAAAAATGTACTTTCTTTTATTGCAAATCCAGTGTCAAACATGGTTTGATGATTCATATTTAATCTATTCTCATTTTCTTGCCATGTGGTGTTTTTTTTCTTTCTTTCTGATATCTGGATAAAAGCAGTTTAATACTTCTTTTTTTTTAATCTATATAGCTGCTCCAAATCATTCCGTTACTTCCTCTCTAGTTTTAATTGCTTTTCATGCATAGGAGACCCTGAATCTGAATAACCTAAGCCATATCCTGATTTTAGAAAACGAATTTTGGCTCTGTTGGCTGTTGGCATCACACTTCAGTAAAAAGCATGGTCCCCAAGCGTTCCACTGCTGTGCATTTGCATACAGGTTTGCTTTCTGCAGAGCATTCACAGGATAAGCACTTTGGCTTTTCTTGTTTACATGCTGTTTGCTGTATTTTCTCTCTGTGTACAATTCCAGCGTATTTGAATCCTGATGGGGTAAGTGGAAGGGAAGACTAGCGTCAGCCACAGTGCTGCTGCTTGACCTATCCAGCACACCCATCTTTTAGAAAAACCCAGTCATTTTTCACCAGTGCTTTGAGGTACATTCAAATCTGCTTTGGCATCTGTCCAGCCCTGCATAATATCAAGCAGGGGACATCCTGTCTGAGAGAACAGATTGTTAGTTCAATTATATTCCTGAAATTGAGTTAAATTTCCATGAAAACTGCTTCAAATGTGAAGAACCCTAGGGGAATGGGGGCTTTTTTGTTTGTTTGACTTATATTACAGCAATCAGGCATAGTAAATGAGATGCATTGTATAAGCGTGTGTTCTGTGCACTGTTTACGGCTGTTTATCTCATGTGTTTGATAACAGGGTGAAGTAAATTGATAGTGCTGCCATCTATAGACAAAAGAAAGTTATTGTATGTGGCTTGGTGAGAAAGGTGGAGGAGCTTGGACTTCTCTGAAATTTTGTGGATGATGTTCTATTGTAACCAAAGAGGATATGAAAAAGCTGTAAGCTGCTTCTCCATATGATTTATGACTTTCCATTATGATTTTCCTCGGTAATGGTGATCAAATTTTATGCCACTGGCCTGGGTTTCCAAAGTATAACACAGTAATTAAACAGTCCTTCAGTATCTTTGGTTCAGACTTGGTTAGAAGCGCTGTCTTGGGGCCATTGCTAATCTTACTAGACTGAGAAGTGTATTTTGCTAGTCAGGATCGTGTCTGGTATATTGAAAAGAATGGTAGCCTTCCTGTAATACATAGCATTTCAGTCCATTTTTTGGTAAAAGGACAGATGGTGCGATTTTTCTGGCAGAGATCCAAGCATCCATATGGTACACTAGTGTGCTGTATTAATTCCAGTGTTGTTTCATTGAAATATAACGTTCTGGTCAAATGCAAAGCATTCATGCTCAGTTTTATATTTTTACCTTTGTTTTTCTCTGTTAATTTTTATTTATTCTCAGAAGTATAAAAGCCATCTTCTCCATCTGCCAGTTTCATCTTTCCATGTACAGTGAATGTTTATTTTCCTCCTTGTCTCTTAAATTGCGTACGTATCTTAAGAAGTGAAAACTGGCTGTAACACACAGAGTTAGATTCTGCCATTCCACCGCACACCAATAAGGCATATTTTCATGTTGTCCCACTGATTTCCATCAGGTGAAGTTTCTATTTTATCATGTAAAGGGTAATAGAACTCAGATTTTGAATTTTTTTAAAATGCTGTTTTGTTTAAACATCTACGTGGCCACAGAATCAATAACGGCTTTGGCTATTGCAGGAGCACTCTGTTGACTGGATGTTTGTTCTGCTTGTGCATAAATGAATGCCACCTTTTTGCCTCTAGGAAACAAGGAACGTTGCCTATCATCGTCTGTGTTTTTTATTTCTTGTCAACAATTTCTATGTGAATTTTCTATGAGGATAATGAAATAGTCTGAATAGCACATATTCCTAAATGATCTGCAAGCCATATTAAAGAGAAACAGCGCAGCAATTAGAGAGTCTCTCACAAACTAATCAGAATGAAAGAAATAAGGCATATAAGAAACAGTAAATCACTTAATGACTTAATCAGTTTAACATGATAAATAAAGATACTCCGCAAGATGGAAAAAAAAAAGCCTAACTAATTACAGTGAAAAGTATTTGAAAGAAATTGCTGCAAGCTGCCAGGAAGGCAAAAATTTTGGGTTCATAAAAGACACAGAGGGTTGCCATCTATGCATCACCAAAGACCGGACAAGCTAACACAGTCACATCACGATTCTGACAACAGTCATAAAAAACAAACCACTGTAGAACAGCACGAGATTTTCAATAGCCACACTAATCCACATAAGGCCTGCCTTTTCCTCTCTGAAGTCCTGGTAAGCTGAAGCATTAAAATTGGTTCAAATGCATATTTTCAAACTTTACATCACCAGATTTGACAGCTTGTGCTGACATCAGACCTCCAGTCTGTTATGAGCGTGAAGCTCAATAGATAATATACTAATAAACTAAAAGCGATGAAAGGCAAGACAAGCCTTACTAAAACAACCAGAAACTTCTGCTAACATTTTCGTTTCAAAAAAGGACAATTCATGAATTTGATCTCCAGTGGATGACAGGAGGTTTGGATTTCTTTCTTCTCCAAGCATGAATAGACCATTGGTACCTCTTTATTTGTCCCCTTGCATATGCAAAAAAGTGGCATTCAATTATTCTTATGAGGCAGACAATTTTTAATAGACAAAATGAATGTCCATATACAAACAACTTTGTACTTAACCATGGAAGAAAATCACTAAGTAAAACTGTGAATTTTACAGTGATTTTTAAAAACAGGAGCATAGAAATTTGGCCACATTTTGTAAGTCATTTATGTGTCTTGAGATACAGAATTAGAAGTCAGATGGGATTTTTCAGTAATTCTCTGAAAGGTGCTTAGCTATGTACTTTTGAAAATCCTATCCATACTTAGGCTTTTAAATACACTGCAAACTGTACTTTTACTATCTTTTCATGATTTAGTCAGTCACATTGACCAAATTTTCACTGAATCAGCAGTTCAGGGCCAAGCCTTGATAAACTGAAAAGCAGAAGGTTGGTGTCTTAGTTACATCAGAACTCCTTAACACAGCTCTGGCAGCACAGAGAAGCTGTTAAATGGTTTTTTTTTCAATTAATTAGAGGACTTAAATTCAAGAAATACGTTCTAATAGTTGAGGTTTCATAGATACTTCAGGCCTTAAGCTAATGCTTACCTGAGTCTCTTAGATATGCAGTCAATAGGGAAATGACAGAGTGCATGTGAATTTAATAATCTACCAGGTGACTTGGACAGCCAAATGTGAAAGGGAGCGCTCAGAAGAAAAATGTGCATATTGCTTATTCCCTTGAGCTCTTTTGTCCAAAAGCTGATTCCTGCATGTCAATAAACCATATAGGGCTACATGATAAAAATATTTAAGGGAGAGCTTAGACTAGTAAGTGCTCTTGCCTTTCTGTAGGCATAAAACCAAAACCAAAAGATAAAAACTTCAACTCTATTTGTCTGAGAAGTACCTCTAGCATTTCTCAGGGAGTCGCTAAACATTAGTATTCCAAATGGCTCTACAAATGCAGTTGCATGAGGCAGTGAAGATATGGGTGGCATGGGAATGTGACTAATTTAGTAGTAGCTTCTGCTCTGAACCTTCAGAGAAATCTTACTTTCTGGTTCCCACTTTAGTGTATGCTTTGTGGGTGGGCTTTGACTCATAACTTCCTAACATAAAATGCTTGTATGATTCCAGCAAGGTAAAATCTTACGAACTAGACCTTCATCTGTTCTCACCCACCTGCGTGTCCTAACCAGTGGTTTGCAAAGTCAAGACATTTCCTACGAGATGTCCGTCTTGTCCCAGGAGCCTTTCCCTCTCATTTTGTGTCCAGATTCAAGAAGAGGGTTTAGTTTCCTAACCACCAGCCAAGGCTACACCCTGGTGGATGGGAAATGGTCAGAGGTGGTGGAGGATTAAATTCTGTCACGTTGAGTAGGAACATGTCCAGGGTTCCTGCTTCCCTGGCTCCTGTTCTGCTCATGAAAACCTGGTCCTCAGAACTACCTTCTCTGTTTCCAAGGACAGCTACTTTTTTTTTTACCGAGCATGTAAAGGCTGTACTTTGTGCAGAGCTTGGTCACAACCTCTCAGTCTGTCTCTGTGCTAAGCATGAGCTGAGCATGCCAACCATCCCAGAGGGATCTGAAGCATGCAATTTTCCATCTCCCTAAGTGTTTAGGAGAGTGAGGGTATCACCACATGTTGGGTGACCAAATGAGCATGTTCTGTGGGAGGTGCAGTGGTGTGATGCTGGACACTTAGAAAAAAATATTTTTCCAGAAAACACGGACAGGTATGTCCTCTCACGTGGATGTGTAAGGTCTTTTTACATTTACTCCTTTCGGTAGCCAAGATGTACCAACGTTGTTCTCTATTCACCTAAATGCTACTTTAAGCGTTAAGGTTAAGTCTTCCCAAATTTGCTATAACTTTTTTTTTTACCATATGTAAAGGTATTTTTCTAAGTTTGACCTTGGAGAGGTTTTGTGCCTTTGTTTGCACTTGTATTTTCTCCAGTGCCAGACAGGAGTGCCTCTTATCATATAGGGCCAATGTCCAACTGAAAGGGGCCTCCTGAGTGCTACTGTGGCAGTAATAACAGTAGATCTTTAATTTCCTGATTTTTCCCCCCTTCCACCTGTGCTCAGATCCCTTTCTTCCCTGAGACTGTTGTATATTATTTGTATCATGACTGTTCTTAATTAAGATCTCCAGTCAGTTAGATCATGCTCATGCCCTTAAAAACATTACCTGAAGAGCCACAGAGCAGAATTTTAAATATTCTTCTTCCTTGCCATCATTTGAGCATTAATCAGGAATACAGTGGATGAACAGGAAGTGGTAAGCACTCCTTATGAAATGCAAAGAGTTGGGTATTTTCTCAGGGGGCTTAACTTGTTTACAGTCACTGCTTGTGGTACGCAAGCCTGAGAACCATTAGCCCAGCACAGTTTAAAAACTCACAACTGAAAATGTACTCTGCAGGTTTTTATATTCACAGAAATTGAGGTACGCAATTCTCCAGTTCAAATTTGTAACAGATTTTTTTTCAACTTATCTATGTACTCAGTCTCACTGACTGAATGGAGGAGCATCTGTAGATTTCAAAGCAAATTTTGGTACATCTGTAGCTGAAACTGTCTCAAGTTCCCATTGAATCAGATAATTCTTATCAGGTATCCTCGAAGATGATAAGAGGATCAGTGCTGTCAGCAAGTGCATAGCACAAAAACACAGTTCAGTGAAAAGCAGCTTCATTGTGATGCAAAAAACATCTCAGTGCCCCAGCCATTCTGGGACTGCATGTGCAAGAGTTTGAGTGATTTGAATACAGGATTCCTGATATTTTCTGCTATGCATGAGACCCAGAATGGTTACTTGTCCCTGTAGGGCAAATGGACCTGCTCATCATGCAGGTCTTTGTAGAGATAATGTATACACCTGTTTGGGAGATTTAATAGTTGTGGTTGAAATACCAGGTCTGAAGCGCAAGGGTTAGGAGGGACGGTTAAGCTTTAAAATCACTTGGAAGCAGCTGATTTTAAGTTGCCATGGCAAAGGATTTTCAGACAATGAGAAGCTTTTACATTAATATCTTTGTAAGCCTTGTTGTGATGGAATTGTCTCTGTGAAGAGCAGTGTCTTTCTTGCTCCTGCTGACACACACACTGATAAAATCATAAAGTAATTATATAGTACCGCAATGATTTTGGGGGTTCTTCTCGGGGGGTTTTGCCACTGGTATGGAGATTCCGTCTCTAGTAGATTTTATAATAGGGAACTGTATTATTCAACATTTTATTATCAAAAAATTATCAAGATACCCCCTACGTTTGCAAAAATTACAAATATATGGAAATGGCAGTGATTTTCAGTTGCATTGGTCTATTAATTTTGAGCAATAACTGAATAAAACCTATCTGCTCTTTACTTTTTTTTTGACTGCTTTTCTTTTGGTTTTTCTTTTTTTCACTTTGTGGCTGTCACAGTTTGAGTTTTTTGCAGCATATATCTTGCAAACAAGTTCTGTGATCCTCCTGTCTTCCTCCTCAGTAGCCAAAATATAGGTCTGAAAAGTGTGTCCCATCTAAGTTTAGGTTGAAATAAGAAAAGAACATTATCAGTAGGGGAAAATTTGTGGAGAATTTTGCAGGGATTTATTCTGTTTCCCTTTGGGGAGGAGAGAATGTAGTGGCCACTCTCCTCAAGACAGTTGGGACTGAAAGCTAATACTATTATTGGTGTTTATCTTTGCCAGCTGCCAAGAAGCTGACAGCTGATGCAAATGGTACTGGTAGCACATTCTGTGTCAGAAGCTGGGAACAGTTGATACCTGCATCTGTTCACTGCCACCTCCCAGAGGCTAGCCGCGGTCTTGGGTGTTTCGGAGATAAGTTTTCTGAGATGCCACTTTTCCTGTCGGCTGCAGAGACAGTCAGGATGCAAAAGGTGAAGTTTACAGGCTAAAAAAGGGCTTTGGGGAAGCAGCACTGAATCTCTAGCAGCATTGAATCTCTGACATTCACGCCCAGTGGCACTTCGTCATATTGAAATTTAATGGGCTTTAGGACATAAAGTGAGGCGTATTTGTTCTGGCACACTTTTAATTAAGGTTTTTATCACATTCTTTTTAATTTAATTTTTACTTGACATTGACCATTCCTTGTTTGGGATTCTGCAGGTCTGGAAAGCTTTCAGATAGGTCTTTAATTGGAGGCTTTTCAGTGTAATTAGTGGTTGTGTATTACATGGGAATGAAGCCGATTCTTTTAAGTTAGCGCAGTATAAATGCTTCGTACACTCAGCTGCCATGCTAATGCACAGGACCGGGGTCTGCATTACAGTACATCATCTCGACTGTCTGTACTGCAACACAGACCAGCTATTTACTTAGTTTAGTGACAGCAGCAGCACACAAGTAATTGGGGCCTGACAATTCTCTGCGGGTATCATTAATTTAGTGCAAGGTTTTAGTCATAGGAGGTACCCAAATGCCATAACAACATACAAATGTATTTAAACATAAACAGATTGATTGGATTCCATAAATGGATTGATCACATTAATCTCAAATCCCTATATTTTTAGACGTGTATCATTAGTTATGTAGAAGCATGGAGCATGCACGTGTATGGAAAAGAATACTTCGTATAGCATTATGAGCTGTTAGTTGTTACCTCTTTGAAATCAGCCAAAATATTTAAGCTGAGTAAAATTAAAAATATAGGAAAGCTTTAGACAGAACTGAGATCATTCACAAGATTAAAGAAGTATTTGAAGTTCCCCAAAATAAAATAACCCAAAGTTACAAAAATGGCAAAACTATGTTGAGAGAAGATTTAGTAATAAGGTGGGGGGGAAAAAACCAGATATGAAGTTAAGGATCCTGAATGGTGGGTGGGGATAAGCTCATTTTATGTAACAAGGTAATTTAGAAAGTTAATACAAAAATAGATGGGAAACTAAGAAATAACTGCATTGCAGCTTTCACATATTCACAGCTCTTCCAAAAAGCTTGAAATCTGTAATTTAAAGCAGTAGTGAGGAACTATTCACCTGATATGAGAGCACAGCAGGGCTTAAATCCTCCAATCTTTCTCCCATCATGCAACTGAAAATATGCTCACCACATGACCAAAGAGCTGGTATCACCTTCCTATCTGTTCACAAGCTGTAGACACAAAACATTGTGGTCATAGGATAATTGTGCTTGTAGTCAGGCAATGAGAGAACCTCTGCAAGCCCACAGGAAAATGAAGAGCAAGAAGGATGGCATGCAGTTCCCGCAGCCCTTTCCTCCCAGAGGACACATAGAGAAGACCTTGCAGTCCAGGCTGCTGAGCTGTGGCTTTTCTGGACGGTTCAGTCCAGACACTCCCCAAACTACAGAATAGCTTTCTAACTTTCTGTTTGATTTTTATTCTGCAAAGTCACAGTCCTGTCTAAAGGCCTTGGTTGGTTTGAGCTGGAAGCACTGGAGCTGCTGTTGATCTGATTATGCAAGATGGCCATTTATCTGGGGGAGGAAGTCCTTGCCTTAGGGTAAGCTTAGATATAAAATAACTATATCCTTTTAAGAATAGATAGTGCCACTACTTTTTGAAATCGGCTTTGCATTTTCCAGAGAAATCAGTGACAATCCTATCTCTTTGATATAGAAAAGCAACGGCAATTTCTGCTGAGTTTATTCGCAGAGGTAGGAAGCTATGAATCACCTAGTAGTGGTAAAGGGCATCAGCCAAACAGACACCTAGCCAAATGACTATAAAATATTTTTCAAAAACTTCTCAGTTGGCCAAATGTCACTGAATCACACTAGAGATATGTCAGGAAATTTGCACTGCCAGGACAGTGTTTAGGTCTATCATGGGTACCTGAGAATACATACAACTTCATGTAGGTAATAGGAACAATATTGTGAAGCTGAACATTTAATGATTTAAATGATTAATCATGTAATGGGTAAGATTTTTTGCAATATGTATATAGCAGCATACCTGTTGTTGTTGTAATAGTAATGGAAGTGAATATAAAAGGGTGAGTATGGTAGAAAAATAATGCTAGAAGAACTGGAACTGGAATTCATAGTTACAAATGAAGATGTGAGCAGAGACGTGGGTTCCATTTTACGCTCAGTGCTTTGGTCAATAATCTATAGTGTACAGCTATTTATGTAGTAAATAAAAACCCACAAATACTGTTTTTCTATTACTATGCAAATCCCTTGTGTGGGAGTAATGCTTCTGCAGGAGTGGTGCTGAACAGGTGTCATCCTCCCTCACTCCCACACCATTTCCAAATCAGAATAATTTGTGGTTCTTATAACCAAGACACCCTGGAAGAAATGAATAAACATTCCCCCTGTACAATATTAAATTAGCATTCTGCATTATATACAGCCAATCCTACAAGGCATATGCATGTGTATGGGATAACTATATGTATATGTCAAATTAATAAACATGGATGCAGAGTTTTGTCAAGTATTTGAACTTAACAACTAGAAATTTCTGATTTAGGATTAAAAAAAAAGAAGACTGTGACTATATTGCCAGAGCACTATAAGATTTACATGAGATTTGTGTTATACATTATCATAATGTTCAAAAATCCAATGTCATCAGTCCATGGATCATAGAGTCATAGAATGGTTTAAGTTGGAAGGGACCTTTAGAGGTCATCTAGTCCAACCCCCCTGCAATGATCAGGAGCATCTTCAACTAGATCAAGTTGCTCAGAGCCCCGTGCAACCTGACCTTGAATGTCTCCAGGGATGGGGCATCTACCACCTCTCTGGGCAGCCTGTTCCAGTGATTCAACACCCTCACTGTAAAAAATCTTTTCCTTATATCCAGGCTAAATCTACCCTCCTTTAGTTTAAAACCATTATCCCTTCTCCTGTCACAACAGGCCTTGCTAAAGAGGTTGCCCGCATCTTGCCTACTGTCTTCCTTTAAGTACTGGAAGGCTGCAACAAGGTCTCCCTGCAGCCTTCTCTTCTCCAGGCTGAACAACCCCAACTCTCTCAGCCTGTCTTCATAGGAGAGGGGCTCCATCCCTCTAATCATTTTTGTGGCCCTCCTCTGGACCTGCTCCAACAGGTCCATGTCCTTCCCATGCTGAGGATCCCAGAGTGGATGCAGCACTGCAGGTGGGGTCTCACCAGAGCAGAATGGAGGGGCAGAATCACCTCCCTCGCCCTGCTGGCCACGCTGCTTTTGATGCAGCCCAGGATACAGTTGGCTTTCTGGGCTGCGAGTGCACATTATTGGCTCATGTCCAGCTTGTCATCCACCAGTACTCCCAAATCCTTCTCTGCAGGGCTGCTTTCAATCTCTTCATCCCCCCAGCCTGTATTGATATCAGGTTGCCCTGACCCAGGTGCAGGACCTCGCACTTGGCCTTGTTGAACCTCATGAGGTTTTCACAGGCCCAGCTCTCCAGCTTGTCTAGGTCTTTCTGGTTGACATCCATCCTTCTGGCATGTCAACTGCACCAATCAGCTTAGTGTCACCTGCAGACTTGCTCAGAGTGCACTCAATCCCACTGTCTATGCCATTCATGAAAATATTAACCAGCACTGGTCCCAGTACGGACCCGTGAGGGACACCACTCATCACCAGTCTCCAACTGGACATTGAGACATTGACCACTACCCTCTGGATGTGACACCGTCCAGCCAGTTCCTTATCCACCAAACAGTCCACTTATCAAATCCATATCTCCCCAATTTAGAGAGAAGGATGCTGGGGAGGACTGCATCAAAGGCCTTACAGAAGTCCAGATAGATGGCATCCATAGCTCTTTCCTTGCCCACTGATGTAGTCACTCCATCATAGAAGGCCACTAGGCTGGTCAGGCAGGACTGGCCCTTGGTGAAGCCATGCTGGCTGCCTCAGATCACCTCCCTGTCCTCCATGTGCCTTAGCATAGCTTCTAGCAGGGTCTGCTCCATGATCTTCCCAGGCACAGAGGGGAGGCTGACAGGACAGTGGTTCCCCGGGTCCTTCTTTCTACAAAAAGAAGGGTACGAAAAGAAAAATGCTTGGGTCTCATGAGTTGGAGGACAATAGTACCTATTTGGTGTCATACTGTACCATTACCCAACATTAAAAAAATGGTTCCACCTGGTTGCCTCTTGTGTGATAAACAACAGGATTGGGTTGGAGGCAGGGAAAATGAAACTGCTCCATAGCTCAGTGTATTATTATGTTTATATGGGAAATCTACAACCTCTCTGAGCAACAGTAACTTGCATCTGGTAGAAACTTGCACTGTGGCTGATTTCAGATACTTATAGGGATCCTAAGAAAACCACTACCTAGTGCCAGTAATTGCAAATGCTTTCTCATCTGTTTTGGCTAGGTGGCATGCTTTATGAAAATTTGCCCAAACCATTTTTGTAATGCTTTTTGCATGTTTTCCTCCTTTTCTCATTTTTATGGCTTCTCCAATAATGATGCCAGTTTATACACAGTTCAATTATTTTGGATTAATCCTATTTTTATAAATTTACAAATTACCTGGTGAATGAAAGAATAGAAAAAATTTTTTACAAAAAAATACTTTGATTTTGAAGAACTTTATATCCACCTCTTATAGTGCTAGTTTAATATACTCGACTGTACAGTATCACAGTATTGGAAGAGTGACAAATACCTTTATCACGTTAATTCTGTTTTCATGGTATGTGTGAAAGAAACATGTAACTTTTTATCTGATACACTTAAATGACATCCTCCTGACTTACGCAGAAAATATTTTTATTACTTTGTTGGTATTAAGGGTGTTTAATACCAAAATTCTGAAATATTGTTTGGCTGTTCTCCTTTTACAACGGATTCTTATCCTCAGAAAGTGATTTATGGACAGTTTGAAACATGCATATTTCATGCCCAGCTTGGATTGAGCTAAGCATAACTCTGAGAGCTGCTAATGAATGCCTTTTCTCAAGAATGCAAAATAAAGACATCTTGTCTTCTTTATACAAAAAAAAAATCCAGAATCTGCAGTGCAATAGTAGCTGACATTATCCTGACAGTTTAGCCTATAATTCTTTAACACAGCAATCACGTTGTTACTATTTATTTGTGCACAGTAGTCTTGGTCATGGATCAGGCTCCAACTCAGTTAGACTGTGCAAAGAGACAGTTTATGATGGTAAACTAGCGGTGTTGTGAATGCTAGCCTACAGCTGTGAGTGAATTCTGACTTTTATGTCATGTAAATATTGCCATGCTAGTTCAAGTATCAGTGAGATTTAAAAGTCAGTATGAATTTTTGGGTTTGGTTTAAAGGAAGAGGTTTGCTTACCTCAAATTTGTCGATTTGAACAGAGTATTGTGCCAGTTAATCATATGCTGCAAAAGAAGAATCTTGAAACCAAGGGAAAAATATTTTCTTCTAGTCCTACGTAAGGAAAACTTGAGAGCTTGGTGCTAGTCATTTGAAAAAGAAAAAAATATAGAAAAAGGCAAAATCCACAGGTCATTGGTTCCAACATTTGTATCAAGAAGATGGCCAACAGATAAAATGGGCTCTTTTCATTATTTTCTATAGATTGGTGAGATTTCCAAGAGGAGAGAAAGACTTCCTCTTTTAGAATTATTGCAATCTTTACTTAACCTCCGAGTACAGAGAATAAGAATTTCATACTATTACTTGACTAAGAGAAATGAGATTAGGAAATGGCTGAAGATTCTTTTTGTGCAGGCTGCTCTGCTTGTTGTTCCAAGCCGATCCTGCCTGCCTGGAAGCGCAAAATACTTCAGAAAATGCAAGGCAACAACCTGAGCCTACGTACGGCAGCTAGCTGAAGCTAGGAGCAGGGCACTAAAGCACAAGAATTACTGAGATGACAACAGTCTTTGGACTAATGTGCTCTGGTGTTGAGAACCCTCAGGAACTAATGAATATTTTAACCATTTCAGAATTATTGTCATGCCCGTCCCCACTTAAGCATTTTAAATGGCTATGAAAATGCTCATTTTGCTGTAACCAACATATTGTGGAAGTGTAGAAAATAACCACTAATTATTTTTTCTGCTAATGGCAAGGGCTGTTTTGAATATTATAATAAAGTTCCATTTCAGCATCCTTAAGTATTCACACTGAAGAGAAATGAAACAATGTTCGCAGAACATATTTTATTAATTTAGCATTTTATGCTCATAGTTGTGTGAACATTATTTTTGATAGATTATGTGCTAAGAAAATTATGACTGTATGAAATTCGGTCCGTAATGTATTAGCAGATTCCCTTACAAAGACAAGATGCCATAAAATTTTAAAAAAATGCCTACAACTGTAAACTGAGGCAGAGTGCCTTTCTCTATGGAATTGCAGTATATCTTACATACTGAAGGAGATATATATCTGTAGATTGTATCCTTTTGGAAATTGGTACTGACTTTAGACCTAAGCAGCCTTCTTATGGACTTGAAGCTGATGCTGGAAGGCTCAGAAAAGCGTATGCAGCATCTACCATGCTTAATACATGAGCAGTAGATTGCAATAAAGAGGTTATGGTCTCCACAGTAAATTACTTCCCTGGTGCAAGATAAGGTGAGGTTTTTAGATGCTAGAAGGGGACATGGATTGTCCTTCTCAGGAGAGAAAGAAAGAAGGAACAAGTAAAAAGTTATTCACATATAAATGAAGACAGTACATTCCAAACATACGTTTTGTTGATGTTTAGTTCTGAACAAGACAGATTCTCATGAGGGAAAATACAGTTTTCGTCTCTCCTCAGTCCTTAAATTGAACTTCAGATTGCAAGATGGAAAAATCATTATTAGGGAATTGGTCTAGGGATGAGCATGAACCTGATTTTCTAGTTCAGCAAAAGACTTGTTCAATCATGTAGCTGTGTGTGAAAGATGATGTAGAGTGCTACTAGACTGTAAAGGCATGGCTCTGTACTCAGTCAGCAGAGATGTAAATAATTTAGCAAGATGCAAAGCAGTGAGACCAGGTCTAAAAAAAACGTAGTCCCATTATTTTGAACAACTGAGTATGTCATGTCACTTGTTCAAGGAGTGTTCCTGATATTTGAAATGTTGGATGGTGTGTTTAGGGTTGACTTTTCAAGTTCCAAGAAGTATGCCTTTTCACTTGCTGTTCTTGACATGTCTAGTGGACCTGACTATCGATCTGAATTGACACAGGCAGACTGATTCAAAAATAAATTGAGATGTCACTAGGGCATTTATCAAAGAGGAAAATATTATAATTGTTTTTGTTTAGATTAGGAAGCTGAGAGCAGAGAAAATAAAGAGGGAATTAAAAAAAAAAGGAAAAAATACAAAGCTTGTCAGAATTATCCTAATGCAGCAGGTAGTTGTTCTAGTCTGGTAGATATACTGTGCTACAGTATCTGAATCAGTGCCCCTGTTGTGATCCATTATCACTATATAGCACTATTGGAATTAATAATAATGAAAGACAAGACAATCATAAACTGATGAAATTGTGGTGTTCCTACATCGTTTTATAACTAAGTGGCTAAATAACTGGTTTTGTGGAGATAATTCCATTATGAAGAAAACAAAGGTAACCTTTACAGACAAGTAGTTACATAATTTAGTCTGGTAGGGCATTATTGGCCTAATTCTCTGCTTATCTGAACACATAGATTTTCACCAGTGATGACAGTGATGTGGTCATTTATTCTAGCAGGAAGCTGTGCACAGTTTTAAATTATCTGATGTTGTCTGAAGTGCCTCCTTGTCTTTGCTTTGTTAGAGTCCGTTTCTCACTGTTTTCTCACTGGGGTTACTTCAAAGGCAGCTTTGGGCAGCACAATTGGTTTTTGTGGCACAGGGACTGAGCCTGGGATCGGGACCTAGCAGGGTGCTGGCTAGCATCTAAATATGTAACACAATGTGGTCCTGATTCTTCTTTTGCAGGGGCGTGCCACATAATTTTCACTGATCAGCGGTCTTTGTCTATTGAGCACTAGCTGGGGAATTGTGTTTCATGACCATAAACGCTATAATTGTGCCCTGCCTTTACTTTATGTGTGTCACACAGAGCTGTTAGTCAAGCAAAAATCCCACTGACTCACCTCTCGCGCACTGCCCATGCGCTTGCTCTGCCATAACTCGGCAGTCTGCAGCAGACTTGGCCAATTCTTATTTCTCAGTTTATCTAAGTTTTTGTGTGCAGCATTTTTAATTGCCAGTAAATCCAATCTGGGCTGCCTTGTTTGTGCAAAACAGAGTTACTTTATCATGCCAGAGAAGGACTGTCAAGCACTGCCTGTGGAAAGGAAATATTTATTTTCGTTACAGGAGAGAATGGCATGAAAATAACAACGTTTACAGAAGTGTTTAGGAAATCAAGAAAACGGTTTAGAAAAAGGGCCCGTTTTAGGCTCCCCTGAGTTTCTCAAAACTCTTCAAGTTCCTCAAAACTTGACAGTACCAAGGTTTCTGCCTCTGGGAGTAAACACAGCCAGGAGGGTTTTCAGACTTGGCACTTGGAGAGGGTAAACTCCATTTGGAGCAGGGAACCAGATCTCCTTCCTAGGGAAGTCCTCTCTACACTAGGTTATTAGCTACTAGAATGTAACCATGCCCAAATCATTCCACTCTTATAAATAACTAAATATTCATTGGAGGAGGGACTTCAACCCCTTTCACAAACCTTTCAGGTAAACTTCTTACCCATTAGGTTCAATGCTCCTTCCTTACCTCTTCTTTCTGTCTCTCTCGCACTCTGTTTTTTTGTAAGAAAAGGCCAAACAGGTTGTGGCAGCCAACTCCATGGTTGCTTTAAATGATAAAAAAAATTCTAGGCAGAATGATGATGCAAAGACTAGCTGGCTGGCCTCATGCGCTTCTTACAAAACGTCACATTTGAAACCAATCAAGTGGTTTTATTGACTCTGGGCCTGGATATGAATGGGTTGCTCTTCTGATTGTACTTGATTAATTCTGCCAGGACTTAAACCATGTTTTCATCTAATCCTTTGAAAAGTCTATAGAGCACCAGAAAGATAGAAAGAACCTTTCCAGTTCTTCTCTTAATTATTATTTTGAACAGTTACTGCAATCAGCAGATGAGATGTTACCTTCTTTAAACAGAGCTGAATATATTCAGTACTGTCATTGTACCAAGCTGAATCTGCAATGACATGAGTAGCTTGTAATAGCTGTGTATGCTTCTATAAGATGTTACTTTATGTAATGTAGCTCAACTATATAATTGTTGTCAATTGCTAAACCAAATTCTTGTGTTCTGCAATAGCTGTTATGTGCTATTTTCAATTCTTAACACGAAATGGTGAAAATCAAGTCATTAGCAAATGCTACCTGCATAAGCTAAAACTTCCAGAGTCAATACACGAAGAAAGAAAATACTGTATCAGTTTCAGAGATATGCATAGCTATTAAGAGGTTTTTTACTTTGCTGGATTACTTTAAATTCTATCAAAGCACCTCAGAGCAATGAGGATGGTTGATAATATAAGTAATAAGAGAGTGATCCCAAGAGCTTTCATGTCAAAGCAACTTAAAGACAGAAAATATGAGCTAACAGAGCAGCCTGAAGTCCGTAAATCTGGTTTGGTATCTTTTTGAAAGATTGTCTTTAGCTTGGCCAGAACATACCGTCTTGCTGGAGAGCAGGTCTTATGAGGAGTGGCTGAGGGAACTAGGATTGTTTAGTCTGGAGAAGAGACAGCTGAGGGGAGACCTTATCGCTCTCTACAACTACCTGAAAGGAGGTTGTAGTGAGGCGGGTGTTGGTCTCTTCTCCCAGGTCACTAGCAAGAGAACAAGAGGAAATGGCCTCAAGCTGAGTCAGGGGAGGTTTAGATTGGATATTAGGAAAAATTTCTTTACTGAAAGAGTGGCCAGGCACTGGAACAGGCTGCCCAGAGAGGTGGTGGAGTCACCATCCCTGGAGGTATTTAAAAGACGTGTAGACATGGCACTTCAGGGCATGGTTTAGGAGACATGGTAGTGTTGGGTTGATGGTTGGACTTGATGATCCTAGAGGTCTTTTCCAACCTTCATGTTTCTATGATTCTATAATCATTTGGTGAAATATTGCACATGTATGCTAAAGATCAGTTTGCCTCGCTGGTGTTCCTGCTTTCCTTTTATATGTACAAATAAAATCCAATGAGAAATAAACAAGGGAGTTTGCTGAATTCTGGAAGGAGATGTCTTGATTCAGGTTGCAGTCATGGGCAACCATCCATGGAAGTCAGATGTCCTGTGCTATGAATTGAGGTAATAAAAAGATGATCTGGATATTTACTGCTTCCTCAGAGTCTCTTTAAGAGATGGATCCAATTTTATAGAGCATTATATAAGCAGATATGAGATAGTTACCTTCTACAGTCAGGACATAAAGCGAAAGCAGGAGAAATGTGGTTAAGGTGATTCAAATCTTTAATCCATGTTAACAAACCAGGGCAAAAAACCTGGAGTTTGTAATTAAGCATGATAAAATGCAGAGGTCCCATGAGTGCTGCACGTCAGGATGAGGGATACCAGACTAGTCCAGATTCTTTAGGATAATAGTTAAACTCTAGAGAGCGCCTTTTTTTCCCCTTATCTCCCTTTGTAAGCAGCAGAGAAGGACAGATTCTTTCCGAGCAATTCAGAGGAAGAGCATAACTCAGGTGCTGCTCTCCTTGTGACTGTGTGACACCAGCTGCCTGAGGGGTCACTGGTCACGCACTGAGTCGTTGCTCTCCTGTATCTGTTACTCTCGCGTGCTACCCTTCTTTCATGCTTGCCAGAGCTCAAAGTTTGCTTTTTGACAAAACCAAAGCAACACAAACAGGCACCATCTGAGAATTTTGTGGCACAGCTATTTTGCTGTGGAAACTGCAGGGAGGGTTTTTTGTGCACAGCACTTCAAAACCCTACTTTGTCTGATTAGTCTTCTAAATAGCTTTATTTTCTCCCCAGGAGAAAAGCTAAATAATAATTGAGAAAGGAGCTTTCTATCACACTTAAAGCTGGAAGAGGGCTATAGGAAATTTAGTGATAAATCTTCTCACAACAGTAAAAACAGTGTAACACAGACTACAGTCGGTAGAAAAATATTTACCAAAATAGTGAGAACACCTGTGTGGGTGAGTTCATGCTGACCTGATAGAGAGTCAACCAGTACAGTTCTGGTTGTTCTTCCATGTCTGTTTTGATGTTTTACTCAGTTCAGTATGTTAGTGATGCCGCCATCCTAGCTCCGAGGAGGACACCAACAAGAATTTTCTGAAGACTTTATTTTGACTGATTCTGACTTCACCCCGTTCTGAAAATTTCCTGGGAGAAATGTCAGGCAAAACTACAGGTAAAAGGCCTTCCCTACAGTGCTTTTAAAGCTTTTATCAGCGCATGTTGACACTGGTTGAAAGGGGAACTAAGACAGAGAAGATGTAAGAGGTCACAGGTGGCTCAGTTTTAGAGCATGCTATTGGTAATTAGTGGGCAATAGTGATATTGCCAAACCCAGGTTCCCGAATTTTTCCTCTTAGCTTAAAAATAAATACATTCTAAGTAGTAACAAATAAATTATTCCTGATTTGAAGCTTTGGGTTGTATGCTTTCAGACTTTTATTTCTAGCCATGAGGGTTAGCGAAGTTATTTTCTATTTCAAATGCAAGCTGAGAACCTCTCATGATAACATAATGCCAAGAAACTAAAGCTTCAAGAAATATGCTCTATATCTCACAGATTGTGATAAAATCACACGAGTTGGCAGCGAGGAATATTCTTTAAGTTTGCATACAGTTGATTTTGCAGTCCCACTTCTCTAATGATACAGTACTTAAAGGAGCTGGTTGCTGGCTTGAATATCAATGCCAGAGTTCTTCAGTGGTTATCTCTGGTCAGTAAATAGAGTGATGCCTTAGAATAAGGTTCAGATTCTGATCCATACTGAAAGAGAAGACAGATGCAAAAGCAACCCTAACCCCAGTAATCATAAGCAAGTAGAAAGTTTTTTTAAAATATATTTTATATATATTAGAAAGTTGAAAATTTGTATATGGAAGTATAGAATTTTACATGATTGTTTTGCAGAGTTCTTGGCACCTAGTTCAGGGCAGTACTCGGGTGTTTAATATCAACCTTTACCTCTGCCTTTCTAGTTTGTGAATGCCACGATGCACCGGCAGTTGCAAGAGGCTGTCAGGAGAAAAGGATTCTGCCTATATTTTGCTGGAAACCTGTAACATTATGTTCAGCTGCATCTTGGATAAAGAGCCTCAGGACAAAACACTAACTTTCACTCTCATTGAAGCAGCAATTTTTAAAATTGCTTTTCTCTTCCGATGCTTTTTTTTTTTTTTTTTTAACTAAAAGCCCTTTTCATTGAAGGCAGCTAAAACTTTCCCAAAGCAACTTTCATCCTGGTGTATAAAGTGATTTAGAACATCCAAAAACTTTTGGACTATTGTAGCAATGTAGTAGAAAATAGGTTGTTATTTAAAGTGCCCCCAACAATTTTTCCCTAAAATGTGTTAGGTTTCTGGGTAATAATAACAACCTTTTTGAAGTTAGACTGCTGCTTTCCTTCACTTAGGAGTTCAGTCATTTTTCAAAGCACAGAAGTTTTAGCTAAAAGTCTGTAAGTTTCCTAATACTGTATTCTGGCCCAGTCGATAACTGCAAATGATAAAAGGTTTTCTCTCAGCCTTTGTGTTCTCTGGCTGCA
This sequence comes from Phalacrocorax aristotelis, assembly GCF_949628215.1. Taxonomy (NCBI): domain Eukaryota; kingdom Metazoa; phylum Chordata; class Aves; order Suliformes; family Phalacrocoracidae; genus Phalacrocorax; species Phalacrocorax aristotelis. Next base: position 175,013,883 of record NC_134276.1, on the reverse strand, counting down.
TTAGAAACTGAACGAAGATATATGAGATGCCACAGCAGGCTTTTTAATCCTTTAGAAATGGTTGGCAAAGTCACCTCTTTACTCACAAAAAGTAAAACATATAAAGTTGGGGTATATGGGTATTTTTTTTAAATAAATGTCAAATCTTTTTGCAATCTACTGTATTTTCACAGTCTGGGGTTGGGTGAAGGACAATACTTTAACATACTGAGACATGTTTATGGCAAGTTCAAAAGTTTATGAAACAAAGGGGCTGATAATTCCAAGAGAAGCAGGAAAATACCGAGCCTTTGAAAAGCTTCTGTGGATTTTGCTTACAGCCCCGTCTGGAATTTGCTATGGTTAGAATGAGAGAGTTGCTATGAAAAATAAATCTGAAAAGCTGCGGTGCAGTGCATAACGTGTTATAGGCAAATCTGTGTAACAGAGCTCACTTTAAAGCTTTAAAGGCTCTTTAAGCCTTCATTTTGTGAAAATCTAATCAAGATACGAAATGCGTGCCAGTAGCACTCGGAGTTTATATTCTACCTGATTTGGGGAAAAGGTAATTGACAGAAAATTGTAGCAGTATGAAAGCTATCTTTTTTCACATCTTTCCACTGTTTTTCTTTGCAAGTGCAACTTTTGCTGCAAACATTGTGTTGCTTTACACTAACTCTTAATTGAATAATAGTTCTGTACAGGTGAGCAATATCAATGACAAAATATGTAGTAACTGTCTTGCAAAGGAAAATCTAGTGAACTTAATGTAATGTTGGGTCTTCTGTAAATACTCTGCCCTGCTTCTCTCTTTTCAATCTTTTCAGTTGTATAGATAGAAGTCCCATAACCTGAAACGGAAGGAACAGGGTTTCAAACCCCACCGTTCCCTCCTCCCCTCAAATTCCTGCCCAGCACACCAGCTTTTCATATCAACCACAACCATAACGGAATAAAAAGGATGCGACCTCCTTGTTGACTCCAGCTAGAAAAGAAAAATAAACTCAATTAGCAGCAAGATGGTTGTAGGGTGAATTATCCGGTTGCATCCTCTGGGTGCCACCACGTTTCCTTTCAGAGTGAATCTGTCTGAATTTACCTTTAACCAGAGGCTTCTCCCAGGCCCAAGGGTGGAGTCCAGTTTCCAGGCTCCCACTGGTAATGAGTGCTTAATGGTGTGACACCCCATGAAAGTACGTTTCTGATCATCCACCACTGGTTGGTGTCACGACCTGTGAACTTCTGTTTTTCCTTCCTTTGATTTTGGAGGGGGATAGGAGTATTTTGATGCAACTTCAGCCGTATTATACGCAGGTTTTGTTTGCTAATGTTCATATAGTTTGTGGGTATTTGAATAGTTAAGACTGGCTTTCAGAAAATCAAGATGCTTGGAGCTGACAACAGCATGCAACTACAACGCCTTAGCAAGAAAGGAGAAAAGATAACAATGAAATCAGTATGCTACAGGGCGAGCACTATATAATTAGGAAACTGCAGCTTTATTCTTGTCTCAAAAGCTATAGAAAGCCATGACTACCGTCCTATTTCCACATTCCCTCAGCCATTGCTTATTTTTATACCGAGACAACATGCTGGTTGACAGAATCCTACTGATTTTCTTCCCCTGAACAAATACGAGACATACATACAATCTTCTTTTTTATTGTTAGTCTACTACCTTCCACAAACCACCTCTCCTCTCAGAAGAAGTAGTGGTATTTCCATGGGCAAAATATGATTTCTGCCACTATCTTCACAACCCTTTGAATTAAATTCTGTGGAGAAACTACCCCATTCGTTTTGGCTGTGTGAGACAAGGCTGAGGGTTAGAAAAAGGTGTGGATATGACAGTTCCCTACTCATTGCAACCAGAGACAACCATCACAAGGGACATGCAAGGTTACTAAGGCTGAAATACTGTTGTTGCTTAACAATGTATTCACCTCCCTCTTTTTTCTTACTCTCCAGACTGTTTTCTTTCTGTGAAATAACAGATGCTAAAAACAAACCTCAGCTGGATTTCAGAACAGAAACCCAAACCTTACCTTATACCTTGATTTTGTTAAGCATGCTGACATGCGGTGGGGTATGTACTTGTGCGATGTGAGAGGAGGTGGGATGGTGACGCTGCGGGCTGCTGAGCAGCAGGAGGGGATATAGCACATCGCCATACATGTGGGGCTGATGAGTGGGGTCCAGGCACCAAAACTCAGTGGTGCCGCCTCTCTGTTGGGATGGCATCTGTAGCACCTGCATCTTGTGAGCATCCACCATCTCACAGCATCTGCAATGCTGACAGTAAAGGCAGAGCTTTCACAGGACAGTTCATTACACTGAGTTTGGACTCCCAAGTGCCATGCAATAGGAGTAAGATTTTCCCACATTTTGCAGGTTACACACTAACGTGCCTTGCAGATCTGGCCCTCATTCATGCACAGCAGATACAAAATCCTTAGATTTCCATTACATCTACATGGATTTGCATCCTTTCACCAATGGCATAATGGATTAGTTATCTTACAGACCCTCTCTGTTAAATATTGCTAAAAATACATCTGTGCACATATATGGAAGTATAATAACAAGTCCTGTGTTCTGCCTCCACACACAAAGAGATGAATCATTAGCAAGGCTTGTACTTCAGGTGAGATTTCCTACGGACTACAAGGCTGATCACCAGTGAAAGGGTGACTGCGTCTCCGATTAGGGGAAGTCTTAATAGAAGGGCCAGATTGGCTGTAAACTGAAATTTATGTCAATAGAGTGAAAGCAATTTACACAAGCTCCACTGCAGTATAATGATGCCTTTCCAGCCAAAAAGAATGTGTTAAGAACATTTGAAGCTGATCATTGATATGTATCTTGGGATTATTTCACTCTGCAGTTAAAAAAGAAATGTAAGGAACAGGGGTTTCTCGTATCTGCAAACCTACTTTTGAGCTACCTTTCGGTAGAAAGAACGATAAAAGTGAAAACAGATAAAGAAGCAGTCAGACCTGCTGCTTAGGGTTCGTTTTTTAATTATTATTTATTTTGTTTCCTCAATCACTTTGCTTTACTCATTTGGCTGGAAGGCAAATGCGTTCCCTGTTGATTTATCTCCGCTCAGCCAGCGGCTTTTGCTACTTGGTTTGATTCCTAATATGGTAGCAACAGCAGATTTTGTCTGACTTCCAGAGGGCTCCTCTCAGCTCCTGGAATGCAGCAGGGAAAGAGTCCTGCAGAGACCAACAAAGACAGTTGTTGCACTAAGACTAATAAAGACCAGAAAATGGGCTTCCCTAGATGCGCTGAAATTCCTGCTTTCACTACTCTCTAAATCACTAGTTCTGTCTTACTTTACGGTAAGGCCACAAATGGTTTCCCATTACCCGCCTGAATGCTCTTTCTTGATCACATCAGAAAATATATTTTTCGATGAGTTTGGAAAACACCTACTCCATCACAATAAAGTTTTTATTATGCTAGTGTATGTGTTGCTGTACCAGTGGATTAATTATCACACAGAGGAATAATATGGGAATTGGAAAAAAACATTGGATTTCCCCTTTTATTTTGTTTTTCTTACTTATTTGTTTCAATGCACTCAGCTTTTCAGTGCTCTGAAATATCTGCTGTCCATTACAGAAGGAAACCGATTTTCTGTATTTTTTTCTTCTTTTAATAAAGTGTTCCTCAGGTAATAGGCTGTCAAACTCACTAAATCTAGAAATGGCCTTTGCTGGTGACATACCAAAATCCAAAGGATTAAATTCCTCCACCAAGCAGTCTCTAAAAGGTTAATATGGAGTTTGAAATTAATTTCGTTCCAAATACAGAACAATAGTGTGCAGTGACATGGCTTTGTGATAAGCATTTGTTAAAGCTAAATCCTCCCTAAGCCCTGCAATTGTTTTCCTTTGTGCTAATGGCAAGCTAACCGGAGGTACTCCCTCTCTCTCTCTCTCCCCGCCCCTCTCCGGAGGGTACCAGAAAGGCAAGTTTATTGTTTGCTAAATCTGGCTATTTTTTTTTTATTAAAACCTCAGTTCTCCTTAGGTCATTCTTTTTAACATTTGTGATCTTAATTTCTGACAGAATTTTTTGTCCTTCTGAAATCCACAAATTTAATATTGTTGCCTGCTGATTGTCATTACTGGCAGGTACATTAAACAAAAAGAATTTCATTTATTTCGTATTGCTGCTGAGTGACTGTCCTGACTTTTATTGTTCACCATCAAAAAAAAAAGAGGCCTATTGTCACCTAGGTACTGACTAATCCAGAAGAATGTTCAGTAGGAGTGTCCAGAGGAAAGCTGAAGCTGGGACTGCAGGGGAATTGATTGCTTCACGTTCTTACCAGTGATTTTTAACAGAAGTTAGGTGTCTTTGAAAGTGGACCAATCTACAACTCCAAACACTTCATACCTTTGAAAATCTATTCTAAATTTGGCGAACATTGCCTGAAAAGAGTTTTGCTTTTGAGCTTAGTTTCACTGAAATTATTTGGATTCTTTATTATACGCAACACATACTGCCTTGGCTTGGAAGTGGTGTCATCCACCTTTCCTTTGCTGTGGTTTCAATCAATAGGTTCCAAAGAAAAACACTTACCAATTTCATTCTTCTGTCATCCTCTTCCTCATCTGATAACTACAAACACTCGGACTTGTCTTTTCAAATATTCCTACCTTCAATTACGAAGAGCCAAAGGCTTTCTGAAATTCATATGTGCTTTTTGGATTCCTGGGTTATTTGATTTTATTACAGATCGTGATCCCTTGACTAAACTACATCGAGACCTTGTTTCAATGAGTAGCACCAAGAAATATGCTGAGCTGCCTAGATTCAATCTGGTTTGTCAGTGAAGCACAAGATCAGATTGCTCCATCACTTTTGTACCAAATTGGATATCTGCTGTATAAATTTGTAGCAGGTATCCAAGCTGAAAACTATCATGTACCTTTGGATTTCTGATAGGTTGTGTCATGTTTGACTGGCTTTTAAGCTGAAGTGGTGCTCAGTAAGTGGTGAACATGTCAGTCAAATATCCATTTGTGCCATTAAATGGCTGGGACAATTTGAAGAAGAATTTGGGTACATTGGGGCATGAGCTATTGGTCGTGTTATCAGAAATACTTCCATCTTTCATGTAATGACACCATTTGTCAAGTTGTCTGTCCTCTCATCTTATAGCAGGACTAATGTTCTCAGCAGCAGAGGTTTCCTACTGCAGATGCGGTTGGCCTTGAACACTTGTTCTTTAGTCTACCTTGAATATTAGCCCTTAAATACATCCTGGTCTTGTTCTTTTTTGTAACTTGTCTGGAGTAAACAAACAAGGTAGATTGTTTGTTCTACCAAGGACTTCAGCACTTCCATAACTCTTCAGTGGGCATGATCTAGATGTTACTCTTGTCTAAGTGAAAATTTGCCTTAAGTTTCAGGTCACTGCTTTTCATTATGTGGAATCGACAGGAATGCGAGCAGGCATGCAGCCTCCCAGCACTTCCTCTGCAAGTGCCTGAGTTAAAAATCTGACCTTCAGGCTTTTCAAAACTGGGTGGTGGTTTTTTTTTGATACTGCAAAATAGGTTTTCACTCAGCTGTCATTTTTGAAAAACAGATATAACTTAGCTGAACTCAGATGAAACTGCTGATAAATTTAGCCTACGTTGTAACTTCCCATGCTGAGATTGAGATGAAGATGTTGCCCATCCCAAGAGAGTCTGCTTTTGATCTTCTTTTCCTTACTGTGGTTAAACTTAATCCAAAACAAAGCAAGTCTTCCCAGCAATATTGGGAAACACCATCTGGAATGGTTCCTTCCGCTCTCTGAACAGATGCAGTTCTTGCCTTGCAGTATTCTGGGAGTTTTCTCCTCACCACTAGGAAGCACATCAGCTGGGCTTGTCTGTAGCCTTTGCTCTGAGCAGAGAGTAGGGAAAGGTTTCATGTGGCCTCTGTGTCTAAACAAGCACAAATAAACAACTGTACCATGGGTTGCTTTAGGTTTCATATATGGGATTGGTGGTATATGTGTTGAGGCAGTAAAAACTTTGATTCTCTGAATGACACTAAAATTAGGTGCCACAAATAGCCTATATGAATGCCCAAAATACTTTCCAAAATCCAGCTTAAGAGACACTGGATGTGTTGGGAAGCAGGGGAGAGGGAGAGGAAGAGAGCCATTAAGTATTTTCTCCAAGTAATTCTGAATGCATGTTTTGTAGGCTAAAAGCAAGACTGCAATCTTGTAGCTCCCTCCTTCCATTTACATTTTTCCTTAAAGCTCAAATCTAACAGAAAAATAATGAAAACAGAATGAGAACTGATATTTATATAAATATTACCTTATTAGGTGTAAAAAGTACTAGGAATATTATTTCAAACTGACACTGAAAACCGGATGCTGATGGACTCCCTTTATATACAGCCACTGATGAATGAAATGTAGTTTGAAAGTCTTTATATGCTCTTAAAATAAATATCAACCCTGATAAAGCATAACTAGGGTTGGTTTCTCAGCTGTGAAGAGTTTGGATCAGGCTGCTTTACTGGTAGTCACTGATGTTGTAAGACTATTTTTTTTATTCCTTTGTACTGCAGCATTCCTGCAGTATTAGCTTTCAGTGCTATTTCTAGTTTAATCATCTGAATCAAAAAAAATGTCTCTTTCACACTGTCTAAGACTGAAAGCTTACCTGAATGAGAAAAGCAGCTTGCAAAATAGAAGCAATAAGTATTTATTAAAAACATCAGAATTATTTTGCAATATATTGGTTTGCATTTTTCTGGTGACTCATTTATATGAGCTAAAGTAATTGGGTGTTTCCTATCCTTTCTATCCTATGTAGATAAAATATCCTGCTGCTTTGCTTTTCTACTTTTGCTATCCTCTGCTTCTCCTCCCAGCTCACCTAACATTATTTTGGACTATGAGGGTATGGAATACACGGTCATAACTGGGTTTGCTGGATTTGAAAAAAAACTCTCACCTGTAAACAATGATAGTCCACTGTTTTTGATGTGAGGCAGCCTTTATCACTGCCTTTGTCTTCTTTTGAGTGTGTTCCTTCTAACCCTCTGCGGGAGAGTATATAGATTACCCTTAAGCAGGGTATATTAGCTTTTTTCCATGTAAAGATGATCACAGCACAGTAGTACCACGCTGATGTGCAGCCACGCTGTAAAACCTTACTGTGGCAATACTGACATGAAGAGTCTGTAGCATGAAATGTATATTCTTGCTACAGTAAATTGCTAATACACTAGTTAGACCAGTTTTTATTTTTAAGAGTTTTTCTGTGTTTCAGAGTTGAGTAATTCCTTTGAATTAATATTGCCACTCACTCCAGTGTGGTTTTCTTTATTACCCAGTATTACTGGAACTCTTATCTGTCCTCAGTGCAGTTTGAGATCAGGACTTGTTTTGCCTCACAGCTGACGGGTTTGGGTTTTTGTGATAGACGGGGTTTTGGGGAAGAGGGGAATAATCAAAAGAGGAATATGTTTGTTATCAGTCGACAGTTTATGAAGGGGAAAAACATGTGTCACCTGTTTTCAGAGGAAGAAAATGGATGTGGAAGGTTGCTCCCTGCCGCACCACGGTCTCTATAATGTTTGTCCTAAGTAAAGGTGTCTCAGTGCTTGGACATGGCAAAATAGTCTTTTTGAATAAGTATCATCTATACTTCTTTCTGACTGGTATTACTTCCTTTCAGTCAGTTTTTCCTATGAGCACAGCCGTTCACTACATTTTTTTGCTTTCTTCCAGTTATTTTTGGGTGTCTGTCCTCACACTTGTCACACTTGTCTCTGTGTGGCTCAGTAATTTTCCTCAGGACAGTCATCCTAGCTATTTGAGCCTGGAAGCACAGAGAAACATTACTATGCAAATAGAAATTCTTGACTAACCAAAATTTGTAAATGCCCCTGAGTTTCTTTCAGACAATTTTCCAAAAGTCTTGATAGTTACACAAGTGACACGCCCAGCAGCATCACCTACTGGGATTCCTAAACTAGGAGCCTTTCTACCATCATCCAGGATGCAGCTGAATAGCTGTATGCAGTAAATATCCACAGGAGCAGAGGCCCAAAGATGATCGCACAGGCAAGGTGGGCAGGGGCACTCAAAGAAAGGAAACCTGGTACCAACCTTTGCTCCACTGAGTAACTGAAAAGAACACAAAAAATCACAGAATCACAGAATCACAGGTTGGAAGGGACCTCAGGGATCATCTAGTCCAACCTTTCTAGGAAGAGCACAGGCTAGACAAGACGGCCCAGCACCCTGTCCAGACGACTCTTGAAGGTGTCCAACGTGGCCGAGTCAACCACTTCCCTGGGGAGATTATTCCAATGGTTGACTGTCCTCACTGTGGAAAATTTCCCTCTGGTGTCCAATCGGAATCTCCCCCAGAGCAACTTGTGTCCATTCCCCCTTTTCCTCTCCATGGGACTCCTTGTAAAAAGGGAGTCTCTATCTTCTTCGTAGCTACCCCTTAAGTACTGGTACATGGTGATGAGATCCCCCCTAAGCCTCCTTTTCTCAAGGCTGAACAAACCCAGTTCTCCCAGCCTATCCTTGTATGGCAGGCTTCCCAAACCTTTGATAATACAATGAAAATACAATGTTCTTCTCAGCAGAGCAGACTGAGAACATGTTCCTCATATCTTACAACCTTGTCTCACTCTCAAGAGATGGGAAATGTAGGTTCAGACCTTTCAGCCAACGGAGAGTTCTGAAGAACATTCCCTAAATCAGCAAGTAGCAGTTTAACCTCTTGGCTATCAGCAAAAGAGGGTTGGAGAAAAAAAGCTAGTGTTTAATTGCTCTATTTTGTAAAACAAAATATAAAAAAAGAAAAACAACCCTAAGCCAGCACAGCTGTAGGAAGACAGCGGAGACTGGAAAAGGTGAAGTGTAATTCCGCTCCATCACAGTTTTTCCAGGCAAGTTGAGACAGCTCTCCAACCAGGTGTCAGGCCCTTCCAAATCCCAGCCTTCACCACCTGAGGCCCCTCATGTGTTTGCTTTTTCAGCCTGCTTTTTGAATTGTGACCTCCACTAGGCATCACATGCCTCCGAATGAGGTAGGCCAGTTCTCTCCCCGCTCCCTGCCTCCCCAAATACTGATACCTCTCTCTGCTCGGCCTGGTTAGAGAGCCAGCTCAGATCTGGAGGACTTCAAGGTACATACTAACAGTCTAGTGGGATACATCATTATATACCTAGCTCCTGTTGTTTTCTGCTAAAACATCCCACATGGTCTGCTCTTTAACCTTGGATTGTTTGGGGTTTTCTATATTATGAGCTTCTGCTTCTCTCTCCGCTCTTTTGCCTGTTGTTACTCCTTAGCCAGTATGTATTCTCTCCTCCCCAGTTCACTTGAGGACAGTATATTGAATATCTGTAAGCCTCTGTGTATTATCTTCTGGTATTTTCAGTACCACCAATTTAATAAATATAAATGTAATTAATTTTTTCTCTATATCACCAAAAGGCATTACATAAATTCAAACTCAGCAGTCTGCTGGAATTTGCTGCCTGAAATACTGGCAGTTTGCTTTGGTTTCTGTCTGAATTCCTGTACTGGAGAGTCTGCCTGTATCAGCAGCCCTGATTAATACCTTTCCACCATTTGATGTTAATGCTTACCTCATCTTAGTTGCTACTGTATTCTTTCTATTTGTACACAAACACAACATTACAATATGCTTTTTTATTTCTTTATTTGTTATCTGAGATTGCAGGTGCCCTTCTCCAGTACGTTAAAGTTTTAAAATGCCATGCTGTCTTTCCCTCTCCTAACTACGTTCGAGCTTCATGAGCAGTCAGTTCCTCCCCTTTTTGGTCCAAATACGGGGGAGTAAGGTTTACTGCTTTGATGCTCGTAGTTTCTGTGTAATCACATTCACGAAGTGCTTGGTTGAGTTGCTTTGCTTTTCCACAAGAGTATTCTCTGTTTACCCACAGTCAAAACTCAAGGTGCGTTTTCCTGTTGGTTCAACCCACATTTGCTGCGCTTTATAAAACTATTTGTTTTGCCTGTGTGCAATTATGCTGAAATGAACTGCTTGGATGCAAGAGAGACAGATCATCTGCCCTTGCTCTGGCAGTAAACTTAATCATAAGCACTAATTTGTGCTGTTTTTAAATAAGAATTTTGGCTGCTTTTTTTTTTTTTTTTTTTTCAGTTTTCTGCTACTTTTCCCATCTGGCGCTGTAACATTTGTTGTTATGTTCCAGTTGGAAGCGCTGTGGGTGGAATTGCAAACTCGAGTGCTGGCTGAATAGCCCTTAGGCCACTGTGAACATATCTGTTTCCTCTGTCAGCTCTACGTGTTCAGCAACCTCAGTTTGGGATTCTTGGGTGAGGGAATCGTTGGCTCGCTTTCGGTTTTACAGCACCTCATCCTTCCCAAGGCTCCCTGGTTCTCTGAATTCAGCACTTCAATAGCAACTTGATGTTCATCTAACTGCACAACAGTGAAGAGTTGTTGGGACTGCTTTGCTGTACTCTCTGTTTACCTTTTTTTTTGTTACAGGCAGGCTGTCATTAGTTCTTATAAACACCAACCCCATCTTCTCCACTATAAATGGATTATTGGACTCCATCATTCCTATGAGAATCTGTCTAATGTTATTGAACACGAAATTGCAAATGTTTTCATTTCTAAATCAACATCTTGCAGCATCTTCTTTAAAAGATGCTGATGGAAATATGTAATCCAAAATCATCTAGCTTGTTACACTATGACATATGAGCAAGAAAGGGCCTGATGGGCAGCGTACGCTCTGTGTGTGCGAGAGCTACATCTGGAACAGTTCACGCATGGGGCATAGATAGACACTAACAAGTGTAATACAAGTCTTTTTAAATAAACTGTTTGCAGCTATCCGGGCTGCTCTGGCAGCCTGTTTGGGCTGCTTGCAATTTCTCAACTCCTTTCGTGGCCAGTATGCTACTGGGTGGTGTTGGGAGAATCTCCCAGGCACACCGCTCAGTCCTCAGCCCCCTTATTAGAGTGATTTAAAAAAGTGTTTTGCTGGGGTCAGGACTGGCATAGATGCTACGCAGGAATCTACAGTGAATACCTTTGCTATGCACCTTTCTCTTGTGTATTGATCAAGTACAGGCTACAGCTAAAGGTTTGGCCCATAACATCAAGTAATCTGTAGCCCAATGGGGTTATGGGAGCTATGATGAGGCCCCAAGTAGCTAAATATAAAACATCAGCTGAGGATTGGACATCATGTAGCAAATAAACTTGTAAAAAAAAAAAAAATGAACAATCCTGTTTTCAGGGGAATGTAATAAGAAAAAAAAACCACAAACCCTATATTTTATGCCAAGAGAATTGTTTCTAATGAGAATGTTTTCCAACGTTTCCCTTGAGACATCAGCTGCTCCTTAAAAATAATGTTCCAACTTTAATTTGCTCATTTATGGAGGAAGGTAGAAGGCCCAACAGCTTGTGTCAATGAATATAAACTATAACTTTTATGCAATCTAGAATGTACCATAGCACTTGTACTCCTTTTTAGTAATTGTACCTTGCGTTGTTTCTTCCCCAGATAACACATTTTCCCCCTCTGGCTTTCCTTCCCATTTGAAGCTTTCCATTCATCTGAAAAATACTAGTTTAGACAATCCAGGCACAATATCACTCTAAACTCATTATTTCGGAGACTTTAATTATCCCCTCTCATCCATACATGAATAAACAGAAGAAAAAAAGTCAGGACAAATTATCCATGGCTCAGACACCACAGGCATCATGTGAATCATCCCTCTCTTGGGAGAGGAAGGTTTGTATGCCCACGGAGGGAGCGTGTCCCATGGTCCTTGGGAAGAATCAGCAAATCTGTGGGAACTCCCAGGAAAGTTTATCCTGTTTAGCTCTGCTCTCACAGCTCTGCTGCTTTCCACAGCACAGCTGTGACAGCCGCTTCTGTCACTCTCAGAAGAGAGAAGCAAGCGTGCAGGTATTGCTGATGCAGTCAGCCTTCATCCCTGGCGCAGTCTCTATAGAAAATAAAATTGTTTGCTGTATAAAATTGCTGTTCTTCCCACTGCCACTCCTGAAAGCCAAAAAAAGCTTTGTCTGAAGGGTGTTTGCACGGAATAGGAACAGGTTAAGGGTACGATATTGAATCTAGCACTGCCTGTGCTCCTGTCTAACGCCTTTCCTCAGCTTTCCACCCCACTGCTCTGTTGCAGGATGAGAGCGATTCTGGCTCTTTAGCATGGAACTAACGGTCCACCCTGCAAGTCACCGCTGTCCTAACTGTCTTTTCAGAGCCATTTTATAATGCAGCAGGGCTGCATTTCCAAACTTGATTTTCTTCAGTTATTGGATCAATTGCCAAGCTCTTCAGGAATTGTTCTGCTTCCTGGAATGGAAACTCTACTGTCTGCTGACACTTTGGCTCTAAGTGTCAGTGATGGGTGCTTTGGCACAGGCTTGGCATAAATTTTCTTCTGATAGGGAAAAACACATGCTAATTAGCACCCAGTTTTCCTGAACATTTTGAAGACAAAAGTACAGCTGGAGACAATTCTGGCACCATATTTCTTCTTCTTGATTTCTGCATTCGAGTTAATATCTTTTTACAGTGTTTTGTAATCTGAAACTTCGTTCAGCTATATCTATGACTAGTTTGTTCTGGCTCATTTTTTTTCCTAATAATCATGTTAGGTTTACTTAAGGCTTGTAGAGGGTTTTCTCTGATCCCACCACTCAGAGCTGTGTGGGATTTCTTCCTTTAAACCATTAGGCTCCCCCCACACCCAGACTTTGGACTGTAATTGCACGCCCAGTCAAATCCAGTGTTACCCCTGCAGCATTTTTCAAATTTCTCAACTTTCTAGGCACTTGCTTTTCATATTTTCAATAATTACAGAAGCCTTACAAATATGTATTAAAAACCGGCACCATCCTTGTGTTTGCATTCAGAATAAACCACTGTAGTAAAATCACTCCAAGCTGAGTACTGTGTTGACACTTTTCTGCTGAAGATCAATACAGTTGGAAATTTGTGTGCTGAATTCTTTCCTACCTATGTAGAAAATTATTTTTCATTAACTACTGATGCCTGTCTTAAAATCCACTGACAAGCAGGCATTCTCAGGTTCCCCTTTTTCCTCAGATACTGTCATGTTCTTTTGAGTTGTAGTATTTTCTTTCAGCTGTAAATTTGCATGCATCTTGTCTACAACATGAGGATGATGAACTAGTCATTATTTTAAGAGGGTTCTAATTGTATGTATATGCTTCACAGTCCAAATGACTCCAGAAGTCTTTACCTGCTATTACATACCATTTCAGTTATCCTTTAATGTATTGACATCTTGCTGCAAACTTCAGGAAAACAAAATGTGTCCATGAGTCCCCCAGTGCTTTTAAAGCTGTTCAGCTAGCCTCCCTTGAGACATTGTTGTAAAATCTACAATGCCCAATTAGTTATGAATTTTACATCTTTTTAGCATTCATGGCTAGACTGTTAATGAGGGAATAAATAGCAGAATTTTATTTAATCCCACACATTGCTTAACATGAATTATTAAGCAAGGGACATACAGCCATTCTGTCCCCTTTGACAGAGGGACATCCATAGTGATCTGGATCAACACCCCTTCTTCCAGACAGGTGGGCAAGGTCCGTCCACAGATACCTGTAGATGTAATGTGGATCTAAATCCCTGTTTACTTTAAAGGAATAAAACTGGAGGGAAAAACAGAATGATGTTCACCTCTTCTAACTTGAAATTTCTTCAGTGTAACTTTACATGAAAGCGAACAGACTGTCTTGTATCAGTGGAGAGAAAAATATTTTGGGGTGCGAGTTATTTACAGATATGTGGAATGATATAACTATCCCAAATACAGAAAGACAAATGCTTATTTATTTTCACTGGCGTCAGATGTACACTTTTCTACTTGGTCAAAAAATTCTGTCCTTTACGCCCAGGCTATGCACGTACCAGACAATTTATCATTGCTGGGCTGGAATATCAGTTCTGTCATCCTCACTAGTCTCACTTATTCAGTGAGACTATTTACATATTAAAGTATTACTCAGCATGAGTAATGGTGCCAGCACTGAGGTTATGTTGCAAGTAGAGAGAAGAGATATTTCCATTAGCACTAAACCTTATCTCAGAAAAATCACTGGAGACTGGCACTTCCCAGAGGTTCTGCTTTCTTTTGATTATCCTCCCTTCTTCTAATAATTGACTCCAAGCAGTTCAGCTTCTGTTATTTGGTAGAACAGAATCTGTCTTTTTCAGAGGTTTATTCATGAAGTCACAAGAAAGTCTGTGCTTAGGCGTCAGGTTGTCTGTGTAGATCACAAGCAAATAGATTATTAGAGAGTTGAGGGAGTTAGGAATAATGTCATGGGATATGGGAAAGTGTAACTGAGGGCAATGCAGTGGTGGAGGAGGTCCTGTATGAGACACAGAAGAATGAAGAGAGGGGAGAACTAGGTAAGACCAGGATACTTTGAGAAACAGGAAGCGGATGTACAATCTAATGAGGAAAAACTCAGTTAAAATCTCTCACAGCACTGTTGAGGCTGTACCTCCAACACTGTGTTCAGTTTTGGGCCCCTCACTACAAGAAGGACATTGAGTTGCTGGAGCACGTCCAGAGAAGGGCGACGAAGCTGGTGAAGGGTCTGGGGAGCAGCTCTTATGAGGAGAGGTTGAGGGAACTGGGGTTGTTCAGTCTGGAGAAGAGGAGGCTGAGGGGAGACCTTATCGCTCTCTGCAGCTACCTGAAAGGAGGTTGTAGTGAGGTGGGTGTTGGTCTCTTCTCCCAGGTTACTAGTGATAGGACGAGAGGAAATGGCCTCAAGCTCAGTCAGGGGAGGTTTAGATTGGATATTAGGAAAAATTCTTTACTGAGAGAGTGGTCAGGCATTGGAACAGGCTGCCCAGGGAGGTGGTGGAGTCGCTATCCCTGGAGGTGTTCAAAAGATGTGTGGACGTGGCACTTTGGGTTTAGGAGACATGGTGATGTTGGGTTGACAGCTGGACTTGATGGTCTTAGAGGTCTTTTCCACCCATAATGATTCTATGATTCTATAGCCCATCCACTTACTTGGGCTGGACACCCCGTTCTGATTTTCTGATGAGTAAACTCATCACTTTACTCACTTTAAAAAGTATTTAATACTTTCCTCTGAAACTAGAAAAGAAGGAACATGATTTCAGTTAGGTGATATTCAATTTATATTTGGTTTGGCATGACAATTTTACCCTTGGATGAAAAAAAATTAGGATATTGTGTCATATGATATGTCCTCTTTGGTGCTCCATTTGGGACCTCTGCCACTGACAGTCTGCACTACCATGGCAACCTGGTACCACTGGGGTCTTTCCCACTAAAAATCTGGCATTTGACTGAGCCTAACTCAAATCCCCAGATAAACATAAGAAGCTGATCAGGACATGAAAAAGAATACACAGAAACATAGCTTCTGGGCCTTGTCCCATGACCATGGGTTATCCAGGGTTAGATTTTGCTCTAATACCAGCATGAAGACAGGAAATCTAAAATTCAATAGAAGCAAATCACTTAAAGTGAATGTACGTGTAGACTCTGAGCATTCACATACACTTGAATTCTAGGTTAAAACTATTTTTCTCCAAAATACGGAATGTTTATCAAGATAGGAGTATATCTGCATCACTATATAAGTCATTACTATACAGTTCCTTATAGGCATATGAATAATCATCAGATCTCTATGTATTGTCTGTGCAGAAGCAAGGTCAGTAAAGGATTGACTTATATCGAGTGCATTTATTTTAATGGAATTCCTCAGTTCTAATCTGCTTAATAATAATGTATTACTGCACTGTTTAACCTCGCAGCTCACTCTAGTTACTCAAATTATATTTTAACAGCATCTTATCTCATTTCCATATCTTAACACTCTACCACTGGCTCCTTGACTACTGAACTTTCTTACAATTTATTAGCTATACATAAAATGTCATTTTGCAAGTCAAAACAATTGTATATTCAGCATGGAGCCTCAGCAAAAGTAATAAGGTAGATAAGCTTTTCTCAAGTATCACCTAATGTTGAAGAAGTCCAGATTTCCCTGTTTTCCACCTTCAGACCCCTGTATGTAGTGATGTTGAACTCAGTATTCAAAAAGAACTAGAACTCTGTTGGCTTTCTGCTAGCATTTCTGCTGTTCACATGCTACTCCTTAATTCATACATTGTGCAGCCAAAAGGAACCTTTGCAATCCCCTGTCTAGCCTCGAGCGTAAACCTACCTAGATTTCATTTCTATTTGAACTTGAGTCTTTTGAGGGAGAAGGAATCTTAACCCTCTGTAACAGAGAGTTCACCACAAACACTGAGGAGCTACTCCAGCTGTTTTAGTAGTCTTACTACTAAAGTACGTGCCTGTTTCTAAGTGAGAATTTGTCTAGTTCCTTCTCACAGCCATTGGATCCTATTATACCCCTGTCTGCTGGCTTGAAGAATCCACTACCAAAATTATGCTCCCTTCAGAGCTACTGTAGACTGTGATCAGGTCACTCCAGTAACTGTCCTGAACTCCTAGGTCTTCCACAATAAGGCATATTTTGACTGTAGCAGAATGCAATTACTCAGACACTCCGAGCATGAATTTCATTGCAGAGTCATAAAGCATGGTTTGCTTATAGTGATAATATTTAACTTCAGTGTTAAATTTGTCATTCTTCTTCTGTAGCCCCAACCTTTCCTCAGGAGGGAAAGGAGAAGCCCTTTCCTTTGATAGGTTGCGTTCAGGCTCTCATAATTTATGCCACAGATGGTTTGTGGCTGGCTGGTGCTTTGTGTAGCTCCTACAAGCTCGCTAGAGGGAAGGCTTGCCTCGACCTACATCACAGTTCAGCTGCCTGAAGCCAAGTGAGTTACCTAACCAAATTTTGGTTACAATACCATACAGGTTGTTGAAAAGGTTGAGCTTGAGATGCTTCAAAAGGTGCTTCATGGTAGGCCTAAACAGAAAAATAACTGAGCCCAGTGAAGGTACTGCTAATTAACACCACCATGAAAGAACTGCTAGTTCATTCTCTAAATGGGAACAAAGCTCTTGTAACAGATTAAAGACTGATGGTGGTATTCTTTCAAGCAGGCAAAATATCTATTGAAAATATAACCACTGAAATGCCACTTCAGGGCAGTAGTATCCAGCAGAGTTTTGCTTGCGCAAGAAATACCTGATTAGGTGCCAAATCAGTTCTGTTCCTTAGCCACCCAAAGCATTACAAAATAACAATGAGAATTCAGTAGAGAGTAGCAAAAACAATTATTAATTCATACCAATACCAGGGCCTGCACCTTACTCTAGTTGCATGTAGCACTAAGGTAGAGGATTGGTATTTAAAGGGCAAAGCCCCGTCCTGCCATGCAGTCTGACCAACAGACACTGCGCTATGTCAGTCATGGCCCTCCGGGGAGGTCAGAGGACGGGAAAGCCGTGGTGCAGCTCCCACCCAAGGAGCGATGTGAAGAGCTGCCGGGCAGTCACAGAGCAGCCAGCCACCCCTAGCCCTGTGCCTGCCGTGTGTGCGTTCAGCAGCGCTCACGGCTCTTGGGAAAACCATCCCACAGCTCTTTTGCCAAGAAATGTTGTCAGTAAATAAATGTTAAGTAGAAACGATTCCAGGATGCGTACTGAGCTACAGAACGAAGTTAGGTGGGAATTTACCCCTCCCTTGCAGTGTTAAGGAGATAATGCAATAAATGTTTTGTACCTTTTTCCATCAGGAACACTTAGCAGTCATGCAGGAGCTTTTGTATAGTGGAAATTAGGACTTTGTTTAAATACAAGTTGTTTGTTGCTAAAGGTTTTTCTTTTTTTCCATTGAGTCTTAAATTTGCAGGATTGAAATCTGTAGGTAACACACTGAACTACCCTTCTTAGCTCTACTTCTTCTCTTGATTACTTAGATCCCTATGTGAAGATCCATCTGATGCAGAATGGTAAGAGGCTGAAGAAGAAAAAGACTACAATTAAAAAGAACACTCTGAATCCCTACTACAACGAGTCTTTCAGCTTTGAAGTACCATTCGAGCAAATTCAGGTAATGTCAAACAGTGTTTTGTCTTCCCTCTGCATTCCATTTCTGAGCCCTTAGAAATATTTAACAGGAATCTTGTTAATTATCACGTGTGCATGCCTTCATTAGCACCTAGGTGCCAGCCCTGTGCTACATTAGATGAGTGTGACTGCTTCAAGAGGGAGATAATAAAATGCACAGTACTCACGAAGCCTTGATTCATCAGTGAGAAATGGATAACTGACATTTTCTGTTAACACAAATGGATTCTGAAAAAAAAATTCCACAGGGAGATAGTGAAGGAATGTGCCAGCAAAAGAAGTATAGGGATAAAAGAAAAGGCATATATAGCAATTTCCCCCAAATTATTTGAAATAATAAATTGGCATTATCAGTCACATTTGTGTTCCCTGTCCATTTATCAGTCCCATTTGTTGAAAGTACTGCAGCATCCCTCTTAAGTAAAACATATAATTTCATCCGTTTTTTTCAGTTTTTCACCACACAATGAAAGCATTTCGGTGATTCCTATGCTCCTTGGAAAAAGACATTTGAGAATCTCAGGGTCAGTACAGCAGTGCCTGTTTTCTTGGAACCACAGGGGAGCCTCAGCAGTTGTGCAGGTGCTACTCCTGGAGAGTTCAGTGCCCAAAATTTGGGGCCTCAGAAGTCAGCACAGTGAGCTGGAAGTCACCTACATTAGCAGTGGAAAATACCAGGATGAGGCATCATGTAATTTTGTTCAGGGACGCAGTTACCTGTCTTTGGGCTGCTGGGAAGCAAATCATCTCTCACTCATGAGTGTGAGATTTAATGTCTTCTGATGTTAACTAACCTTTTCTCACAAGAGAGAAGGTCTTAACCATCTCAGGAGGCATGTGGGAAACCCACATCCAATTCAGTCCCTTCCCTAAGCGAATTTGAACCTGTATCTTCAATGTCTTAAGCAAGTCAAGTACTCTTGTCGCCTGTGCCTATGGCTTGTGTTAGGAGAGCAACATCATTTCTGCATAAATAATAAGTATACAATTGGCCACAGAGCATAAGATCATCTGTTAGTTGGGTGGTTTGCTTGGAAAGGGAGAGGCTTTGGTCTCTGGTCTGATCTGGGTAATGTAAACCACATAAAGATGGGTTGGTACAGGCCTCCTCCATTTCTATTAAGCCTTTACTATTAGAGTTAATACATTTTGTTCGTTTGCTCACTTGTTAGAGCATTCGTTGGCAGGGCAAGATGTATTGGTTTAAATGTCCTCAGAAGAGAAAAGAACTGCATGTTGGCTTCCCACCTGCCGCGGGGAGCTCTGTGACCATGGAGATGTTAAGAAAGACTACAGCTTTTCTGGGTGGAGCTGAGTGTGGAAAGTGTACTTTCAGGGGCCTCCCAGTTTGAATGACCATAATTAAAACAATCCGGGAATAAATCCTTTTGTGGCTTGTAAGAGAGGCCTAGGTAGGAGTTAGGCACCTTGCTACTATGAGGGTTTAAATAGCTTGGGCCAAATTTCGAGCCAGAAGACATTACCAGTGAAAACTCCCGGACAATAGGGACACAGACACCTCTTGATTAGATGAGAGAATGGTATGGGTCTCGAGACTCTGTGTCTTGGATTTTAATAGCAACTGTACTGGAGAGAAGCCCAGGAGCCAAGGCCTACATTTCAACTAAAGCGATGTGCTTCATTTTTATTGACTTGGTACCAACAAAGATAATAAAACTAGACAAGGTAAGGCACTAGGAATAGTGACTTGGATACATGACTAGCCCATTTAGGAGTTTCTTCATGCCTCACAGCAAGTACAGGTGTCTGTGGACTGTAGGAATCAAAAAGCGGGAAATCCAGTGAGGTCTAATTCCTATTGATTTTAATGAAAGCTGGTCTGTGTGCTTGTGAAGAATCTCATAACAAGCATCAAAGTCCCAACAGCAAAAAAGATCAATCAAATCAAGCCTGTCTGGCAATTTAGGCAACGAATGTCTTGATTTCCAAATAGGGACCGGACTGGGGAACCGGAATGGGCACCTCCAAGTTACAGATCTGAGCTTTGGCATGGTTAGGTGCATTCTGTAGGTACTTGGCCATTTTGCCTTCTAATCCAAGTCAGTTTTGTAAGGCAGATATAGGTCCTTTAAAAAGCATCATGATTTAGCAGTTTAATTTTTTTGCACTTTCTTTTGGGTAAGCTTATTAGAATGACTTTATAGCTATTTACTTCAGTATATAGCCTCATTTTAAAAAATCTGTAATTATGGACTTTGGTCATATGCCAATGTATTCTGGATTTAGTTATAAAAGACTATATTTAGAGGTGATTTCATTGTGGTTACTGAAGTGATTTCATCATTAGGAAAACACATTTTTAAATGTTATTTAGTCTTAACATGGTAACAATCAGTGACTTTGGGGTAATTAATGTGAAAGTCAGTAAGCAAACTTTCACAGTCAAATAAAAAAATAATGGTTATGCAAGTTTTATGATGGTAGAGAGCAGAGATGAGGGAGGTAAGCAGCTCAATAGCGGCACACCTATGTAATTTAAAATGGACCAAACATTAACATTTTCAACAATTCAGCAGTGAATATGGATTCTAGCTCTTCAGGGAAAGAAAGTGATGGCTTGAAAGGTAATGGGAGAACACCACTAGAAAGTCAAATCCTGTTGCTACCGGCAGGTCAAGCATGTGTTTTGCAAGACTGCCACCATAGGTAGCAGTCTTCAGGCCCTTTCAGTCCCAAGAATGCCTAATCACAGTGAGGAAGCTGCTAATCCAAGTGTTTATTATCAGAGGTGGTGTTTTCTACTAGCACCTGTTTTGCAGTGCAGCTGTTCCTTTAATATATCGTACAAAGGCAAAGCAATGCTCACATTTCTCTGTAGATTTAAGACAGAGATCTCAGATTAAGCAGCATCTCAGAGTTAATCATCTGAGCTAGCTGTTCTTACATCTTTATAGAGCAAGGAAAAGGGTCTTTCGTTTACAGTGCTCATCGCTGTCATATGATTAACACACACACAAAAAAAAAATCCAATAGCAACTAGCCCCCAAGCTTCTAGGTACAGCAGGCAACTTTTTTTTGTACCATAAAATAATAGTCTTATGCTTACTTTTTATATCTGTGATTGTACCATGCATCTAACACATAAATGTTCATTTGGGGAGGTACCATCAGCATTAAAAGTGAGTATATTGCAAACAGCAACACTGAAACATCATTTTGGCATCTAGAAATACTTGCTTCAGGATATTGCCTTTTATCGTGAGTGCTCTGGGGAGAGAGTCTCGGGTTTGATGTACACTTTTGTCATCAGCAACTATATAAATACTTTAGTGCCTGTTGGAATCATCTCTCTGGCTCAGTGAATTGTACAATCTTGTAAGGGAATGGACTCTATAAAATAGACCTCATGAGTCTGGTCTTGCAGCTATGCTTAAAATCATCAAGTTACTTTTAAAAGATAATCCTATTATGAGCATTGAAATTAATCATTCTAGTGAGAAATCCAGATTGTACATATATTTAAAGCCTTAAATTTAAAAACCTGATGCCTGAGAACAAAAGATTTTTCTGGAAGAAATGTGTTTCAGGGTATTTCTTCCTCCATTTCAGGAAACTTGCACTGGAATAAGGGGCTCTGTGTCTTTACCATGGGATAGAAAGGAATCAGGAAAAGAACTCTATGTTCATCTTTAAAAATAAATCTCCCTAAGGAGAAGCATTTACAGTTTAGTAAAATCATCCCGCGGCTGTTAACATCTTAGGTGCTGTGGGGAAGAGCAGCACTCCACTGAAGGAATAGCTATTTGTGCTCTTTTGACAAATATTAATGACCCGATGGCGAGGAACACGGGCATGTGCACGCAAACGCATACGCAAATGCCTGGCTTGAACATCACCTCCCAGTGCGCCCCAGTCTAACTGAATGGAAAATTGTCTACGAGCTGTGACAGATGGGCTCGTGCAGATTTTGTGGGAATAGTTTAACCCTGTTTGCCAGAGGTCACTGTTCCTACAGCAGAAGTAGCACTCCAACACCGGCTCAGTCACAGGCAGCACCGGGGTGTCAGAGCTCCGAGATGGGAGGGTTTATACTTCTTTCCAGCTCCCCAGAGCATGCAGCTGGTTTTCTTGCCTCATACAAATTTATATAATGCACACAGTGTATACAAACTTAGGTGTTCGCACACACACAGAGATGACTCCACACACATATATGCGCGTAGCGACTGTAAGGACTATCTTCTGAATTTATCTGAAAATTACTGATTAGCATGCTGGACGGATGGGTGAGTTGTTTAGAAGCAGAAGAGCAATTAACAGAATAGAGCACCACATTACAAATGTTAACTTGGGGCAGAGCCGTTTCTGAATTTTACCTAATTTTTACTTACTTACTTAAACAATAATGATGTGTTAAAATGCACTACTTTTGACTTCGCTTACCTTAAGATCTCACTTTTAGCCCTACAGCGTTCTAGCAGGCTGATTCTTCAATAACAACAAAATAATAATCCCTAGGTTGTTAATTTGTTAAAGGAAGAAAATCAACTCCCACATGAAGCTCTTCGATGAAAAGGGGCAAATTTCAAGTTAGCAGGGAGGTTGGGAACTTAATTTTATTTTAAAGTCTCCCAAGAAGCAAAGACAAAAGTTTGAATTTGCTTCTCACTGGGGGAACCTGCTCTGGCTGTCACACACTTACCCGCTTGGTGTACATGGAGTCTCCATTGTCACTGACTGTCCCAAGATTTACTCCTGCCCGCCGTCCCCTTGCTATCACACTCACTGGTCTTTCTCTGTCTCATTGTAGAAAGTGCAAATTGTTGTGACTGTTTTGGACTATGACAAGATTGGCAAGAACGATGCCATCGGGAAAGTCTTTGTGGGCTACAACAGCACCGGAGCGGAGCTGCGGCATTGGTCAGACATGTTGGCCAACCCTCGGCGGCCCATTGCACAGTGGCACACCTTACAGCCTGAGGAGGAGGTAGATGCCATGCTGGCAGTCAAGAAGTAAATTAAATTAAATTAAATTATGAAGACGAAAAAGAAGAAAAAGCCTTTCTGCATTTGCCCACATAGTGCTCTTTAGCCAGTATCTGTAAATACCTCAGTAATATGGGTCCTTTTATTTCCAGCCATGTGTTCCCGACACAGATCAGTTGTACTTTTAAATTTCCATTTTAATTTGCACAAATTTAAATGTAGAGAGCCCTCTAAAGGCGCTTCATTTCACTACTGCCCCCCAGATCTACTCTTCTTTTAAGCAATATGATGTGTAGATAGAGCATGACAGAAATTATTTATTGTATCACACAGTTGTATATATACACCAGTATGCTGAGAATTTATTTCTAGTTTGTGTATTTGTATGTTGTAAGCGTTTCCTAATCTGTGTATATCTAGATGTTTTTAATAAGATGTTCTATTTTAAATTATGTAAATTGACTGAGATATAGGAGAGCTGATAATATATTATAGGGTAACTATTGTATCGTCTGCATTCCAGAAAAAAAAAAAATTCCAACTTGTAAGGCACTAGTAGTGTTACACTGACATCTTAAAGGACAACTTAAATCTGAGCTTTCAACTGGACCATCCTAATAACACGCTACGCGTCCGCAGTGAATCTTGGAGGGGCAAATCCAATTGGGTAGACTTCTTTCACAGGCAACTTAGCATGATCTGAGCAGCTCCATGGCTGACCTCAAGGAGATGTAGCCAGAAGCCAGGATAGAATTTTTTTGTATATATTCCAAAGCAAACACATAACAGACTGAAATGGCTTTAGATTGAAAGTTGAGGAAGCAGTTCCATAGGAGGCAACGATTTCATCTAACATACAAAGCAAGACCGTTGCAGAGGTTGTGCAGGGAGGGGGGGAAGGGAGGGGGGAGATGCAGCAGTAGCGAAACGCTGCCATGAAAACAAGAGTAGCTCTCCATTATCACCTTTATACAAAATTTGCATACTGTGAATTCCATCCACGTTTTCACATTATAATGAGTTTGCACATTAGACTTTGTAACAAAATATTTTATTATACTAACTCAGATTAGAAGGAATGCAGAATATTTTTTAGACACAGCCGTGTGAGTTTATTATACAAAATAGTTTCATGGTAAACAAACAGTATTGTAATCCCATCAGAAGATGACAAAATTTAGCCATAGTTCTAAATGCACTTCAAAGTAAGCCAAAAGAGAACAGCTAGTGACCTTTTATATACTATTTATACTTAAGTTTTAATTTGTCCTTTAAAAAAAAAGTGAAAACAAAGAACAAGTTCTAGAAAACTGAAGCAACCTCTTCTGTATACTAGATGCTCGTTTCAGGAGGAGTTTTTAAATGTTTTCAATGTTACTATGTAGTAAATGGCACTATTATGAAGCTATTAGTCATTCCATAAGAGTCTTGAAAGACTGCTCTGTGTATCACTGTGACTGCCGTGTGTGCTTAGAAATGTAGTTTTCTCAGTGGATAGCAATCAATTTATTCCGTAGTGATATTGTAATAATACTGCCATTCCCTTCTACTGCACTGCCGAAGGAACGCATAGCACAAGCAGTTCTAGTTATTATGGACCAATTTAGAACTGGAGAGCTATGCAGGGGACAAGGATGCTATATCGAATGGGTTGACCACGCAGCATTTTGTCAAGCCCTGTGCAATACTCTACATTTCCAACCTCCCTCGCTCCCCGCCGCTTTACTGTAGATAGTCATCTTATGGCTAGCCAGCATGTCATCTCAGCTTGTACCATCTCATCAAGTCATTTAGGGCATCACTTCTATCTCATGTACCGCCCTTTGAGGCCCCTCGCTTATCTTTCCAAGCTGTGAATATATTTATAATGCTTTGAAGGGTTCATTATTTTCAGCAATGCAAACTACCCCAGAAATGTGGAAATGCTATACCTTTTGGAGGAAGGCATGAGAAGCTAACCATTAATGTTCCTATCAGTTGTATCCGAGAGAAGTTACTGAAAACAAAGATGAATGTAACCAGAGAAATGTCTACTGAAAACTAAATTCCACAGCCTCCCTCAAGACTCTGCTTCTGTGAGAGGTGTGACAGTCTGAGAGGTCAGTGCAGTGATGGCCAAGCACCAGCGTTTTTAGTACATTGGGGGCAAAAGAAGCAGCAAAGAAGTAGGAGGAAAATAAATAGAAGTCTGATCTCTCCCTACCTCCAAAGGGAGAATAGCAAGACCCATTTTCTTTCTTTTTTACATGAAACAGAAAAAAAACACAAGTGAGACATTTTCTGATAGGAACAGGCGCATACATGCAAAGCATCAAGCCAGAATACTTTAAAGTCTTAACCTTAAGGACCAAACCCCACCAAAGAGAAGAAGTAGACAGTCAGCTTTCCAGCATAAGAGCTTCATGGTCTCCAACTTCCAGTTGTTCATTCAGGATAGCTGCAGGTTCAAACTGCCAGGACTGACTCATTGAGTTAAGGTATTCTTAATGCTTTCTCTTCCTACACTGCCAGACTGAACGTCACCGTAGAACTGGTTTGTAAGGGACAACGATTCTCAGAGACTGAACCTGCCACGTGACCAAGATGACATTTTCATGCTCAAAGAAGCCACATGTACCTTTCTGACAAAGCTGTGTGAAGTATTAGAATCTGATGCTGTAGAAAGATCCTAGTTGCCTTTGTGTATATTTACTGCCTGCTTGAGTGTTTCTCTGTGTGGGTTTTCTCTGTATCTTGTAGAAATGTTTGGGGTGTTTTATCCTGCCATATCGCTCGTGGCCCGCGAGCTGACAACTTTAGCCGTATTTTACCTTCATTTTTGATGAGGTGGTTTATATTTTGTTTCACTTTGTGTAGTGACTTCCCACAGTAGAGTTTTCCAATTGTCGTTAAAATAACATACATATTACACAGATACTCAATAAAAATGTTTTATTTCCTGTTGATGTTCTAGTGTTTCTCTTTTGATCTAAAATTTTTAAAGGACATTTCACTCTAGCACAGTCATGAACCTTGAAGTATCACAAGTGTAATAGCACACCACTTTCTGAGGGGCTGTGAAAAGCTGCTTTCCCCAGTGTGGTCCAGTTGTTTACCTCTTTACCGTGTTTTCCCAAGAGCCTGATTATTTGCCTCCAAAACCATCATTCTCTATCAAAACGTGAACTAGTTTCCATACCATGACAAAAGCTCTAAGTAGTTACCTACACATCAGTACTCTTCAAGCCAACTGGGTTAGCGCCATGGTTGTCATTTTAATTTGGCAAAAGATGGTATAGTTTAACCTACATTCAAGAGCTACTTCAAAGCTGGCCATAAAACCAAGCCTCTTGTAGACTAAATGTAATTAAATAAGAGCTTAAACTGTATGGGGTAGGGGGAGAAGGGGTGGGGGGAGAAGGTGTGGGAGGAAGTGACTCCACAAACGAAAAATGACTGAAAAACATTGTGCTATGAAACATTGTAATTTCCTGAGTTAATTAAGAGAACAGCTCAAAACCTCCCAAAACCTGTTGCCATGTTTGGCTTATGTAACCATTTTCCACAGCAATCCCCCCACCCTTGCTTTTTTCCCAGTCTGAAAAGAAATATGCCCATTCCTGTCAGGAACCACACTGTGGTAATTACTGCTATGCACCAGCTTAACCACAGCCGTTGTTAACCGAGGCCTTACTACGAGTTACAGCTCATCGTAACTATTTTCAGGGTTGACCCTATTCCCACTGCT
The DNA here is from genome assembly GCF_949628215.1 of Phalacrocorax aristotelis. Classification (NCBI taxonomy): domain Eukaryota; kingdom Metazoa; phylum Chordata; class Aves; order Suliformes; family Phalacrocoracidae; genus Phalacrocorax; species Phalacrocorax aristotelis. The sequence continues at coordinate 174,987,132 of NC_134276.1, read as the reverse complement.
CAGAAAGGGCCCTTCTTGTCTCCCAGCTATTTTTTTTTTCCATCTTCTATTGTCAATGAGCACCAAATGGACTGATGCCACAGTGAGCAAGCGAGAGCAGGCCAACATCTCCTGGTGGGCCTGGTGATTTGGAGAGCAGTTACTCTTCCAAAACTGAATTACTGGAGCCAGTATCTGTAGCTTTACAGCTCTGCTGTGAGGTGATGCCTGCTTGGTCTGCAGGAGCTGAGGTAACACACCCGTGGTGGACCATAGCTCCCCGGTCATACAGGCAGGTACCCCATTATGGAGGTGTGAGATGCTGCTGCTCCCTTCTTTGTCATCTAAGCTGTTGCATGATTAGCCCAAGCAGGTACTTCCCTAAGCAGAGCAGTTTGCTTAAGAGCAGACCCAAATCTAGCATGGTCAATAAATAAAAATACTTTGATCCAGGTTCTGTATGTATCAGCCATTTTTGCAAAGCCTGAGAATACCAAAATGAAATCTTTGTCAATCAAAAACAGTTCTGCCAACAGGGCTAATCAGTTAAAGCGGTCGTTACAACTAATGTAAGGAAAAATGCCTCATATAATAGCTGTTTAAATGGGGAAAGCAGCAAAAATCACCAATTTTATTCAGCTCATTTAACCCCAAATCAACTGTCAAGAAAAACATTCTTCCCAACTGACAAGAGTGTTACCAAAGCAAAGACTCTACGTCTCTCGATCACTTTTCGCATCATGAGTCAATGAAAGTTAATTGCCTGTTAGTTATGCAAAGCAAGAATTAGAACATTATATTTTCTGATTACGCTAACAGTCAATTCCCTTATTTATTTATGCATTAGCATTTTCACTCCAGGCTGCCAGTTCAGTTTCTTATACACATACTGACCTGCTTTTCAGAACATTCACCTACCAAATTCATGTCCAGCCCCTATTTTCATTGTCAGTGCACTGGGTGTTCATCCAGGCATTAAACAAAGTATGGAAAAGGGCTTTTTCTATACGTAGCACAAGAACTTTTACCCAGTCCTAGTTACCTTACATGCAGTAAATCTTCTTATATTCAATATAGAGATTATTTTTTTAATATTGCACAAAAAAGTAGTTCCAAGTAACAAACTAGTACAGACAAGATTTCAACTCCGTGTGGTTCTTTGTGGCTGACACCTAGAGCAATGTTTTCAGACACAAGAGCCATACGAAGGTATTTGTTTCAAGATTGTGCCGTATTCAACATGAAAAAGAAAGCTCTACAAACTGGGGAATGCCCTAGATGTCCTTAACAGAGCTTATCAAGAGGCCAAATAGGTTGGGGAAGTGAAAGCAGTTCTTCCAGGCTTTTGGAAGGGGGTTGTCTTTTTTGTTCTATGCATGCACTGTGCAATGGCATACTGAGCTTTTGAACAGCCACTTAGACCAACAAAACCAAAACCAAAACCAAAACCAAAACCAAAACAAAAACAAAAACAAAAACAAAAACAAAACAGAGTTTCATCCTCTGGCAGAACCCATCTCATCAGTTTGACAGGTCACATTTAATTTCAGTCAACCATTTCATCTTTGTACGCTCTCTTATTACTTACAAGGAAAGCGCAGCATAAGCAATGCACTGATGTTATACACCAAATAGAGCCGGCATCAGTTTTTCTCATGAACAAAAGACCAATGCACAGAAGTGGCAAAATAGTCTCTGCTCAGCTAATCAAGGTTATCCCACCTTCCTCCACAAACCTCCCTAATTTTGCTCGCACGCTCCCAGAGCCCAGGGCCAGTTCTCTCCTTGTATTTATTGTATTTACATACATGTACCTTAGCTTAGAAGATTTCATGACTCTTTCCTAAGAAGCATCAGCACACACTGGCACCAAGCGGTTGTTCCAAAGCCCTGACATGGATCTGTCATTGAAGCGATCCAGATTGAGCTTAGGCGATATTTGTCTTCTCTCTCCGACCATTCATCACAAGGAGGCGGATCTCTGCTCTAAATCCTGATTGAAAGCCTGACGGGTTGGAACCTGGACCGCATCACTGAAGTCAATTACTGTGCACTTCGTCAGAAACGTTATCATCTGCTTGTTCTGGTGAAAGACAGATGCTGAGGCTCCGTAACTTGCGTCCTGCTCAAGACGGTTTTTTCCTTCATGAAACTGGCAATATTATTAAACCAGGGTTTTTTTGGAGATAGCTTCTGTGACATTCACAGAGTCAAAATGGCTTTTATATATTCTCTGTCTTTCAAATACAAGGTTGCCTCCATTGTTTAACTCAGTTAAGAATTTCTGAGTCAGCTCATCGAAGTTAATAATAAGTGGCTAAATTTTTTAATTGGCTTTAACTCCTTGCTTCATCAAACTTCTTAAGAGTTTCACTCACTCCTTTCCAACCCTACACCATGACCTGACACTGATTGATACACAAAAGCACTGGTGGAAGGCTATCAAGGCCATGAAGTAATCAGAGTGACTGATGGAGCCCTTTTCATGGATTAGATGAAGACTAAATGGTCAAATTTCAACGTAGTGTAAGATTAAGAGTGGGGTGCTAAGAGGTTCATTGTGGCAGGTGAATATTTATTAATGACCTAGAAAACAGATTGATGAGTTGACAAAAATTCCCTGCGGTGTAAAACTGTTTCAGCTGGAACAGATCTAAATTAGAAGGCCACCTCTGATTTCACATATTGAGAACCAAGTAGCCAGACAGGCACTTCAACTCAAATATTATTGATCACCCAAATATTCTGGAGAGATTTGTGAACAGTAGTACGAAAGCATCTGTAAAGATGATCTCAAATGAGAAGAGAAGGTAGGAGAGCTGGTCAAGCCATTACGGAAAATGAAGGCAGAACCTCTTTTTTTGTACAGGAATTGCTGACAGAAGAATAGATTTGCCTTCTCAGTAGTCTCTAAGAGTGTAATGAAAGCTTATGATGAAGGGGGAGTACACAAAGGATGTTCAAATTACTATCCTCATAGACATATTTATACTTCATGTATGTTATTTGGAATACGTTTAGTTGTAGACATACTTCACACATCCACAGAACATGTCTATGTGTCCCAGCGCGGCACTGTACAGATGCCAGGGTGCTTCCTGACTTCAGTACAGGCATTTCTCCATTACAGCGACTACTGCCACCGAGACATAGCACCCTCGATGCAAATACCTAAAAGTGCTTTTCAAAGATCAAAGTACGCCTTGAAAAATACCCGTTGGAAAACTGGAAAATATTGCCCCATTAAAAGCTGTCATAGGAACTGGCATAGAGCAAAAAGCTCTCCATGGCAGCTGAATCAGGTAAGTCTTTGTAGCTCAAACACAGGGTACAAAAAGGAACTGAGCAAGTCCTTGGCAGGAAGAAGCTGTGAAAAGCAAATCTAAAAGGAGCCAATATTGAGGGAAACATAAGACATTTATGGAGATTATATAAACGAACAGAAAAATAAATGTGGGGCAAATGAATAAGTATGTATCCTACTTACAGACTTCTACCATACTGGAGAAAAAGTATCTAGCTACAGATTTGTACCAGAGTGAAGATGATTCCTACCTAGCCCACATACTGTCCTGTGTCCGAGCTCTCCATGTCTCCAGAACAAAAACCTGGGAAGATTCAGGTTATCATTGTTGCTTTGTTCTATGCTTCCAAAAAGAGCCTTTCCCCCCGCCCCATATAAAGAATTACATCTCCCGCTCGAGCCCAGTCATGAGGAGAAGTGGTTAATGCTCTCACTCCTTGGATTTAACACAGACAAATAGCTGCCTGAAAGGTTTGAGCACCGTGACCATAATTAAATCTGCAGTAATTAGTAATGCAACAACAGCAAGCAAGAAAAGCAAGCAAGCTTCTCCAGCTGACACTTAAAAGTACAGCAATAAACTGGGGAAAAGGGCAGAAGGAAAAAGAAACCCCTTGCAGATCAGGGGACCAAACTTTTGTCTCTTGCCATACTGCCCCAGCACCACATGGTCTTACTTGGTTTTGTCCTTTCCCATGTCACTGTTGTGTCAATAGGGCCGCAAGATACCCGTCTAACTAAACTTTTGATCCCATGTTTGCTACTGTTTGTGTTGTATTTACTGTGTTCCCTAATCCAGCTGAGCACAAGCTGTTCTGTTGTTGATTCTTCTCACGCTTCCCTTGCTCCACTTCTGCTTAGCCAACTTTCCTTTCCTTTCCTTTCCTTTCCTTTCCTTTCCTTTCCTTTCCTTTCCTTTCCTTTCCTTTCCTTTCCTTTCCTTTCCTTTCCTTTCCTTTCCTTTCCTTTCCTTTCCTTTCCTTTCCTTTCCTTTCCTTTCCAAGTTTATTGAACCACTCTGCGACAACTGGTGCCTAACAATCTCTTAGGAACATGGCTTCAGGGAAAAACGCCGAGTTGCAAAAGCCTTTGCAACCAGTTAATGCTTGTTTCAGAGTATAAATTACAATGATGCTACAGTGTTTAACCGGCTTCTCACAGTATAATACCTTTCTGTACACGTGCTATGTAAAATATACTTTTTTTCATTATCTTATTCTATACCTTATTAGCAATGATGAGTCATACGAGCACTTCAAAGGAGCCTAGTAGCACTTTTGGTGGAGAAGAAATGTGATGGACTGGGTGACACCAGGGGCTTTTTATTTTTTCCCTGCACCAGAAATTCTAAATCAGTTCCCACCATGACTTTCATCATCTCAAGTGCCTTCATCAACTCTCATGTAACCCTTTCCCTAAGAGAGAGTGAACACTCTCTCTGCCTAGCACCACAGTGCAAGCCCATTTCATTATGACCAAGGTAGATGAACAATCAATATGAACTGCACGTTAGCCTCAGCCAGTCTCCTCCCAGCTTTGTTTGAAGTTGGCAGCACAAATACTTCTCTGATCACAAGCTAAGAGGACTGTCTCTACTCCTGAGCTGACTCTTTAAGGCATCTCATGGGGAGCAAACTTTTGGTCACACCACTATCCCATACCCACTCCCAGTTATCTTAAAAAGCAAAATTTACATGACACAGAGTAGACAGAAAATCTTAAACAGAATGTCAAGACAGCTGAAATAAAAGTAAACTTCACTGGCACCTAGATTTTAAAATGCATTAAAAGAATAAGCAGGTTAAAAGCATTAACTATCAGGGAACTCCTTCGTTTTAACGAGGCTGATGATTTTATAGCATCTTCACTTTCTTTTGTATGTGTGAGCATTCGTTACCTCCTGGGTGACAGCTCCGGAAATCCTCTCACACTCTTGATCTGTTCAAGAATAGATGAGGAGCTCCTTGCGACAGAGTATTTCATAGTTACACAGCATCTTCCTTGACTAGCAGCTGTTAAACGCAAGCATGCACCGGCACGCTGTATTCCTCAGCACTGCGCGCTGCAAAAAGAGTAGGTCCCCTCCACACGTAAGCAGCCACGCACCATTCCTTGTGAATGTGTTATGTGGCATATACCACACTTTCCCTCTTCATTTACACTCACATTGTAGCCACGTTCGCTTTTCCTAAGGTTTGTAGCACGTGTGGCTTCTGGTCCACAATTTGGCGTCTGGGCATTACTATACTGCAGATGGTGGCTATTTAAATCCCAAAGCCACAGCAAAGGGCTTCAAGATCCCTAGCTTTTAATATTGCAAATCTGAAATTACCATTGACACAATCTGCTAAACAAGCATATCATCATCAGCCAAATCACCTTACTCAAAAGCTTCCTGGATTTTCATATCCTTAAAGATTGCTGTACTCTTCCTGAAATTAAAAAAAAATAAATAAAAAGAGAAGATTAATGCCATTTCCCGATCATCTCATTAACAATGTATTTCCCACATTGTAGAACAGCCACTTACGGTGACATGGGTTTGCAGAGCTAGATCATTTTCAAAATCCTGCAAGAATTGTATCCTTTTCATCTGAACTACTTAAAACATATGAAAACATTTGATCCTGTTAATTATCTAAAACAGTTATACATGAAGTGGATTTGGTCTTATTAGCAGCAACATGGTCTCTTCCTTGCCATGCAACATGATTCAGCGCATGCCTGGTAACACAGCCACAGGGTACTCAACACAGGAGGGGAAAAAAAAAAATCCTCGCACTTTGGGAATTACCCATCGTGGATAACAGCACGGCATAACCAACGCCTAACACGTGGCTCCCAGAGACTGTCTGGAGAATACAGTCCAGAGTTAGTCCGAGGTGTAAAAACAGAAACCAAGGACTTAGTAAGGAGCAGTGAGCTATTTGCTTAGTTTGTGGAGAGAGGCAGGCAGTTTCCCCATGTTTAAAAAGTACAGTGTGTGTGGCAAAGACATACGGTTAGGTCTTCACCAGAACTGCAGGGCAGAACAAGGAAGGTCCTGCCGAGGCGCAGCTGAGGACTTCAGCGTGGGCAGAACTGGATTTTGCACCAGTCCCTTTTGCAAGGGACTTCCCTTAGGCCAAGTCCCCGCTTGGCCTAAAAGGCACACAAGGGAGTCGGGTCAGAAGTTTACTGGTAAACAAAACAGCAAGGAGCCAGAGTACCCGCACCCCTGAGATGTCCAGCATCCTTCTCCCTAAATTGGAGAGATGTGGATTCGGTGGATGGACCGTTCGGTGGATGAGGAATTGGTCGGATGGTTGCATCCAGAGAGTAGTGGTCAAAGGCTCAATGTGCACATGAAGATCAGAATGAGTGGTGTCCCTCAGGGGTCCGTACTGGGACCAGTGCTGGTTAATGTTTTCATGAATGGCATAGACAGTGGGATCGAGTGCACTCTGAGCAAGTTTGCAGGTGACACCAAGCTGAGTTTTGCGGTTGACGCACCTGAGGGATGGGATGCCATCCAGAGGGACCTGGACAAACTAGAGAGGTGGGGCCATGTGAGAACCTCGTGAGGTTCAACAAGGCCAAGTGTGAGGTCCTGTGCATAGTTCTGGGCAACCCTATATCAATACAGGCTGGGGGATGAAGAGATTGAAAGCAGCCCTGCAGAGAAGGATTTGGGGGTAGTGGTGGATGACAAGCTGGACAATAATATGCACTCGCAGCCCAGAAAGCCAACCATATCCTGGGCTGCATCAAAAGAAACGTGGCCAGCAGGTTGAGGGAGGTGATTCTGCCCCTCTACTCCACCTGGAGTGCTGCGTCCAGCACAGGAAGAACATGGACCTGTTGGAGCAGGTCCAGAGGAGGGCCACAAAAATGATCAGAGGGATGGAGCCCCTCTCCTATGAAGACAGGTTGAGAGAGTTGCGGTTGATCAGCCTGGACAAGAGAAGGCTCTGGGGTCACCTTATTTGCAGCCTTTCAGTACTTAAAGGGGGCTTATAGAAAGATGAGGACAGACTTTTTAGTAGGATCTGTAGCAATAGGACAAGGGGTAGTGGTTTTAAACTGAAAGATGGTAGATTCAGACTGGATATAAGGAAGAAATTTTTTACAGCGAGGGTGATGAAACCCTGGAACAGGTTGCCCAGAGAGGTGGTAGATGCCCCATCCCTAGAGACATTCAAGGTTAGGTTGGACGGGGATCTGAGCTACCTGGTCTAGCTGAAGATGTCCCTGCTCATTGCAGGGGGGTTGGACTGGATGACCTCTAAAGTCCCTTCCAACCCAAATTATTCTATGAGTCTATGATCAGTCCCACCAGTCCCATGATTCCATCAGCCACCGTCTCTCACCCCACAAGCTTCTCACCTTCACATCAAAGAGCAGCAGTTCGTACACACCCATGGCTGATCCGTCTTCTGTGCTAATTCTGTCAATAAAAATGGGGTGAAACACTGCCTTTATATGTACCCATTCATTGTTGAATGTACCCTGTATTGTCTTTTCTGCTCTGCAGTCCGGGGCTGCATTTCCCAAACCTTCCCTGATCCCAGCCACAGCTGCAACTGTTTATGTCGGGTTTACCATCCTAGTTAATTGAACTTCTTGAGTTCAATTAGCTTAGGAACTAATTAAGTTCTTGCTGGCCTGGCTGGCAGAATGATACATTATGATGATCAGGTTTTACTCCTGACTGGCTTTTTTTCCAGGGTATCTCACGTAATTTACTTTACATGCCTGCTACCTCTGTTTCCACTTATGTAACTAGGAAACAAAAATCTTTATCTCTTTGAGAATTTGATGAGGAGAGTTTCGTCGGTAGTATGTAACAGAGTTATATATTAACAATACCATTACTTCCATAATTAGGAACTTATATAACTCTTTTCAATACATTGTATAAACCTTGCCCATCACATTTGAAGGGTTATTTCAGTAATGAGCTGGTAAGCATTATTACTCTTCTTCTGTAGGCAGAAATTGAATGCCACTTATTTGCCCTCAGGTCAGCAATATGCCACACAGGGCTGCAGCAGTGACTGGAGTTTTCGTCCTGACACACCTCAAACCTCAAGAATATCTGGACACTCTCACTAAGCTGTGAAGCATCTCTGAAGTTTTTAGAGATTTCGCAAAGCTGCTTGTGCAGGACCTTGTGGGGAGTCACAGCAGAAACTAGTCACCTCTACTTAGTGGTATGGTACCTGCCACCACGTATTTCTACCTGTAAATGAAACCACTGTTTTGAAACGAACCACATCCTACCACCCCCGGTAAGATTTGTGCCAAGGCGAAGAAAGGGTATGCCATCAGCAAGCAGTACACACACTTCATGGCTCACTCAAGATGGATTCAGATGAGAAGCCTCCATGATTTCTGGACCTAGGGCATTGCAAAGCTAGATTGAAGAATTATCTGTCCTTCACTTTCAACTGTCAAGCTTCAACCATTTTTTCAGTGCAGAATATTATTTTCTTATGCTTCAATCGTTTTTCCACGTTCCTTTCTCTTAGTGCAGCTGTAGCTCCACTTTGTGGAAGATGAGGAAAGCAGAGAGTGACCTAGGTGTGTTAACTGCCGGACTGCGCAGAGTTTCTGAACCTGGCAGACATATAAAAGATGTGGGTCTTCAGAATCAGCCAACAACGGTTAGTGAGGACTAAGACCATTTCTCGTTCTTTCTCAACTCGAAAGGCACTCAAATCAACACCTTGCTGTATTTCTTACTCCTACCTAGTTGTAAATATACCAAAAAACCCTGTAAAATACAGCATGCAAAAAACTGAAGGGAAATGCATTTCCTGTATATCCACATGCGCAGCCATGGAACCTGCCTGACCACAGATTCATTTTTCGTACAGCAGGAAGATTTTTCAACCTGTTCAGTATCCCGTTGAATATTCTGAGAGAAATTAATGTTTTCATCTCTCAGGAAGTTCTCCAGTTAATGCTGGAGCTGAACTGGCAGTTTTGAGTGTCCAGAGGCTACAGTTATGAATGCTTTTAAAGGCATTAAAAAACTCACAAGAATACTTGAATTATATTTACAAATTCTTTTTAAAATCTGTTTTCCATACAATGGAAGGGGACTGAATTTCTGACTGGGCCACCTACTGACTGCACAGAACTGAAATTATTTTTCAAGGAAGGCAATCTGGAATAGGCTTTCTTTAAAAAGTGCTGGTACTTCTGGATGCTGCAAAATCAAGATCACTTTGTAATGAGGGCGAGGATTTGGCTTAAGATGTCTGACTATAGGTATCCACATGCAGGTGTGTACAAGTGTACCCGATGCTTAATTCCAAGTACAGACAGCAGAGGTTTGGTCAATGAAACAGCAATTTCACGCACAAAGCAGTGGGTGCATGCATTAGGGAGCGACATCGCTCTCTGAGCCCCAGTGACTACACTGGGAGCTCAGGCACCCAGTGCTCACGCACAGATTTGTAAGCGGGCACCTCAGTTTAATCCCAGTTTCAAAATAAATCTCTCCCAAACCATCCGAAGCTGCCCTCTGACAAGTTGGCCCTGCACAGGACAAAGCATTATTCTGGCACTTAGCTTTGAAGAGACCATGAAGCGGTTTAGGAACCCCTCTCAGTGCTGGCCCCGTTCCATGCTTCAGCAGAGCATGCTCTCTTAATGGCCAGTTCGTGTCATGTCAGACTGTGGCAAGAGCTGTAAAGCCTCACTAAGTGCTGGTCACGTCAATTTGATCAAAACCACATCAGAACAATAGGAAGAGAGAAGAGCTGCTGGGTTATCCTTTTAGTAGGTGAGGCCATTATCTCAGCTTTGGATTTTAGGGCCAATGCTTTTAACGCTTTGTAGGCTGTACTCAATCCAGACCCAGCACAGAAAAAGTGAAAGCAGCTAAGGTGCTTTCAAATGATCACCCATGACTCTGTTGTCTCAGTAATTTCATTTCAGGGATGACCTTATCTGAGGAGAAAGCCTCAGGTCTCTGTGAGGAGCAGGAGACAGACATATTCTGAACAATCTTTGCAAGGCATTTGAGGACTTTTCAGGAAGGCAAACAGTAAGGGAAAAAAGCAGCAAGATTTTTGATGTGACTTGGAAAGTGCCGAGAAGGCTACTTCAACTTCTTCCCACATAAGGAGCTCTGAAGACTACATGTAACATCGAGGGAGGGACACCTTGCAGCAGTGTAACATACAGCTCTGTCCACTCAGGCTAATGCACGCAGGGAAAGCACTGAAAAAAATTCAGTGGTGTGCAAAGGAAGAGCAGGAGGTTGCATAGCTCACTTATATACGTACAGTCTAGGGAAAGCGCTTGAAGGACAGTGTAAGCAGGCCTGAAGCCGTCTGGTTGAGGGCCGTTCTGCAGTACGGCAGTGGCAGTAATGGGAACAGAACGACACGAAGCTCTGGCTGGGACTGTCTGCTCGAGAAGCCAGAGTTGGGAGGAGAAAGTGTTTGAAAAGATTTTGTTTACTTTAAAGAAATTCAAGAAACGAACACAGCTAGTAAGTGGCTACGGCACATCTCAGACCCAGGGACGCCGTATCCTCAGCCACCTTAAGAAGTGAGCCGGCATTTGGAGCACAAGCAGCAGCCCTTGTCTCAGGACTGCTGCCAAATATGCCATGCTAATGCTGGCAGTTTCAGGCTTTGAATTCCCACCAGCTCTCCCCAAAGACCATTCATCTGGGGGGAGTTTCCCAAGCAGACCTCTTTGGAAAAATGTCTTTCTTTCCAGGGTTTAGCATAACGCCAGGGAAGTGGACCATGTAAACAGTCTGAGCCTCTGAATGAAAGGAATGTGGAGAGGAATGGGGATGAAGGTCTAGAATGTAATTCCTGTAAACAAAACCATCAGCTTCTTTTAAATTAAATACATACCTATCTTCCCACTGCTTCATACGTATCCGCACAGCACCTCAGTAAATTCCTAGGAAATATGACAGGCAGTGCTCTAGCATCCAAGAAAACAGTGCTTTAAGCTTTACTTAAGGAAATTAAATTTATAAGAGTCTAAAGCCTGTACTGTTATGAGGCTTTGCTGTTATGTGGCAGAAGTCCCAGAGCTGCAAGTTAGATGCCAAAAGCATTTTAAAAATTTATTAGACTTTGAAATACAGTTAAAATGCATCTCATGTATTTGATCTGTGTTTTAAAAAAATGCTTCTCCCTTCCCTCTTCTTTTTAAAGAAAAAGTCATCAAGACCTCTGCAAGGGAAACATAGAGGAATAGCTGCAAATACAGAATTTGTGTAAGATTTTGCATATGTAAATAAGGTGATGAAGTGGAAGAAAATGACAATAATTCTGAGGGTTATGAAATCTTAGTATGACTATTTCACAAAAGCAGTTACACTGTTTTGTTTTTTTTTTTAAAGCTCTAGGGCCCTACAACTTTCCACATAAATTGCCGCAAAGGCTACTGTGCAGTATGGAAATGCCACCAGAAGATGTCAGCCATGAACCATGAACAAGGTAGAGAGGGAAGCAGGGGAGATGCCTGAACAAGCCAAACCCCACAGGAATGAACGCTCAGCTGAAAAGCACTTTACAGGCACAGAAGTCATCGCTAATACTGTGTCAGTACTTCATACTTAAGGAAAATGCCAACTTAGGGAAAATAGAAAACAAATTTTCTGACGTTGTTGTATCTCGAAATTAGAAGTAAAAGTCTTTCTCATCTACTCTTACTAGCTCTTGGAATACTTCAGAAGAACAATTCCACTAAGACCTGAACATTGGTTCAAACCAAAACACCTGCACACGTGCCCCTGTATACCCATGCACGCATACACAAACCAATTCACGCAATTCTGGGATCAAGCGCGACATGTTTGATATGCGCTACCACGACTTCCTGAAGCTAAGATTTGTGTACCAGACATTACGAAGTCCATAATTACCGAATAGGTTTTAGTGAAGTTCATTAAAACTGTTTTATCCAAGAAACATTGAGCGAATTGTGTTTGGCTGTTGCACTGTTTATGTCTGCAGATTCCCTTTCAGGGTACTCAAGATATTGATTACTAAAAATAGAACTGAGTTAAGTATGTTGTAGACCTAAAGGTTTACGACATTTAAGATTACAGTGCTTATCTACTCTTTGGCTTTTCCTCTCACTACAAAAGATCATACTCTGGTAGATATTTAAGACTTCTTTTCTATTTCCTTATATCCATCCATAATCTCTACTGAGTACTGGGATGACAAATGGAGTAATAACAAGCCACTCGTGTGGATTCATTTCCGCCCGGTGGCTAGTGCTAGGCAGGCTGCAACAAGTCATCTTTCTGAAGACATTCTGAACAAATGTATCTGCCGATTTTCAGATACCAGGTTGAAAGTCACATTTTTTAAAATTTTAAGTTATAAGTGATCCTGCAGAAACAGCAGTGCTCTCCCAGGTTTAGCCCCCTATAGATTTGAGAACATGCGATGGGACGGACTGTCTTGCCTTTTGGCTAGCAATCCCCAAATGGTTCAAATTCACATAAAATCAAGAAACAGAACAATTTGGATTTCAGATCAAGAGCCGGTGTCCTTTTTCAGTTCCCTATGACAGAAGGGTTTTGCTGTCCCAGCCTTCTGCAGAAGGCAGGGTGGGGGAATAGATTTTTGGTTCAACTGTTCTTTATGAATGTAGATCTGAAGAGTTCTATCTCCAGCGTTAAAAACACAATTAAAGCCAAGTTTACAGTAAGAAAGTACTGTCTTTAACATGTTCACAGCCTTAGAACTAAGCAGCAGTTACTCTTTACGAATGAATTACGAGATTATTCACAGATGTATGCTAATTCAATTATCTTGGAAACTACTGTTCACTTTAACGTCGAGAACAGATGCAGCTCCAATACTGTGACTTCAGTAATGTTTTAGTTTCCTGTAACCATAACTTTGTCACTCAGTGTCTGTACCTCACAGAAGTTGATTACAATTATATTAGGCTGTTCATTCTTGTCATTTTTGTTTCACTTCAACCGAGTAAAATCAAGATAAACCACACCTAACTTAAGTCTGATTCAATCACACACCCCTATCTACCCCATGCCAAACCAGCCTGGAATTACTTAAAATCTCTACTCCATCCACTGACCTGTAGTACTGGAATTTGTAATGGACTTCATAAACTAACACTGCAGGTCAAGAGAAGAATGTTGAAAATGGGAGACGGTAAACAGACCGGCCAAGAGACACAACTTCATCCAAACTCTGGCTCCCGAGGAATTCGGAGGCTGGGAGAGGAGCACATGGTATCCTCGCACACCTTCAGGGCTCCGCTTCTAGGGACTACGTAGAACTGTTCAACTTTATTTTATGAAATATATTCTGTGAAATGAAGCTACATTAAAATGTTCTGTAGAGGAGAAAAGACAGATGATGAATTTTTATTCCCCTTTGAATTAAATTGGCATGCGAGTCATCACCCAGGCAAAACAATGTGAGCCCCACCTCTTCCTTCTAAGGAAAACCTGCAAAGTCCCTCAATTAAAAAGCAGTCTGGTACCTTTTAATGAGGATAGCACTAGGCTCCTTTAGGTTTGTGGCTTTTTTGTTGTTTTGTTTTGCTGTTTTTTCCTTTTTACATAGCTCTAGTAGTTCTAGGTATCTGATGTTTAAATTAAAGCAGCTCTTACGCCTGCAAAGATACAGATGAAATATACAACAAACGATCCTGAACGGAAATTTCAAGAGACGCTGCAATATATGCAACATGTTAAAAAGTAACTTTCTGACACCTAGTGCCACCACATACAAGTTTTCATTCAGGATATTTTGGTCTCTTCAGGCCTTATGAAATGGCCTGGCCTCCAGGGAAACTCTTTCTTTCCCATTTCAAAATGAGAATACAAATGAGAACCTTCACTACAATCTGAGCTGGACACCTGGACCTCTCCGGGTGCCTTGGTCTCTCACCGTGTCAGGGCAGGGAAGCCCATACACAGCTCCCCTTCTGCCTCCCCTTGAGACAAGGGCAGTCACAGTCGTCTGGTGGATGCCTCTTCCCTTACTTTGGGACAGGGCTTTTCACACCACCGCCCCATTTAGCTATGTCCCTTTCAGCCTCAGCAGAGGAGGAAGAAAGCGTGGGACCATACACGCAGGCAGCAGTTTGCCACCAGGTTTTCTTCTTTCTCCTTGCCCAGGCCTCTGCTCTGGCTCCCTCAGAAAGCTCTTCAGAGGTCTTGTTTGCTTTCTTCTGAAAAAGTAGACTGCTGAACTGGCTTCTGATTTCATTCCCCAGCTGGCTGCTTCCCACACCACAATCCTTCAATCCTCGCCTTTCCGTGAAATTACCAGCACGTGCTGCCCAGCCGCATTTATACCTTGAGTAAGGCTCAGAGAGCCCGAGCAGCCCCAGCCCCGAATCTGGAAGAGCACACAGGCATGGTCTCCGAGAAGCAGCTGCCTCTACAAAACAGCTGACAGAAAGGTCTTGCCTGAGATATCTGAATATCTCTATCTAAAGAGTAAGTAGGCTATTGAAAACAAAAATGCTGGTTTAGGATGGAGTTCACATCACCTGTTGTATACAACCTAGCATGTATATAATCCAGTAATATACTGGGTAGAGATCCTGTTTCCGCAGCAGCAAGTCAGAGAGCAGGCAAAGAGAGTTATCAGAAAGACACTATTATTAATTTTCCAGAGAGGTCAGTGTTTCAAGCAGAGTTTGAGTGATTTAAGCAGCCTGCTGTCAAGCAGGCAACGGGATTTGTCTCTCCCCCACTCTTTAGCACTGCATCCAGCCTGGTCCCTCCTGAGGGCTGACATCCTTCTCTAGTCATCGTGCTCCCAAAGTAGATTTCATAAACAACTTAATACCAGTGGTTTCCCAACTATGGGCCACAAATCACATGCCCTTGATCTACAGAAAGCTGGCTAGCTCTGTCAAGCTGACTCCACTCATTTCACTTAGGAAGAGAAACAACAAATGAGAAAAAAAGCATACTGAAGAGAAAAATGGATCATGCAGTTGCATCTGTATTAAATTAACAGAAAAGGAAAGAAAACCTTATAAAGAGACAAGCTAGAAGCACAGATGCTTTCCCACTGTTGCTTTTCCACGTAGGCATTTTCTGTAATTGCTACAGAAGTAGTTACACTGTCCTGTACAGATCCTCTTTTTAACATGGTTATATTTGGGAGGAAACTTGGGAATTGGTTTTTGTTGTTGTACAATTAAATTACTTGTGGTGAGACTGCCCTCTTCCTGGCTTTCTGGCATACAGCTCTCGCAGGAGGACTGCACGGTGACAAGGGAAAGTACACGGAGACTAATTAATCTTGTGTTGCATCTGGTTTTAATTCCTAATTTAGAAATATATTAAAAACAGATTCTAGAATGGCCATCTGAAGTTCTGGGCATGTTTTCCAAAATATCCAGCTCTCCAATAACACTAAAACCCATTAAACCACAGTCTTCGCAATGATCATCAAATCCACCTCTCCCCTTCTAAGAAATAACTCTTTCAAGTCCTTTCCCCTCCATTTTACCCTGATTGAAAGAAAGGGGAAGGAATGAGAAGTGTTTACAGTATCTAGATAGCTACAACATTAGTTCTATTGAATGTTAAACATGAGTTATGAAACACAGACAATTCTAGAGTTGAGGAGTTCTTGTGGAAAAAAAAAAAAAAGAAAAAAGACCCTCTTAAATAAAATCAGAGTCCTTCTACAGCAGACCAGGGGTGACAAAGGTAAGCTCTGCTTCTTTCAAATGCACCTGGCACTATGAATGACATAATGGCACTTCTCCTTCCTTTTAAAAGATCTTTTCAAAGGACTAGATGCTGCTGGTTTCGGTTTTGTGGTTTTTGGTTTTTTGTTTTTTTTTCCCTAACATGGAGCACAGAAACCACCCCACGCTACGGTCATCTTGTGCTGTTCTTTAGTTTCTCTCGCACACCTTACTCTGCTGTGAGTCAAAGGAACAGGTTTATTTCTGCTAGTGACACCAGTCTGTAGAGTTTCCAGCGCTCTGTCCTTACTATTGCTGCTCGTAGCCAAATTCCTCCTTTCCTCAGTGAAGAAAGTCCCACCACAGCCACTCCATTATCTCTTTATGAACTGTCGTTTAAATTCGCAAGCTCTGCAAGAGCCAGGCGGAACTTCCCGTTTTCTCTGCAGTTCCGCCCAACCAACCTTGCTGTCAGCCACTATCGGAGACTCACCTGCACGGTAACTCAAGGAAAACCCTAACAGAGCACACAGCAGCACACACGCACACGCTCTCACAGCTGTTGCTCAGAATTTCCTCCTGTTTCTGCTGAGCCACCTTCATCGCCTGCGGATACTTTCTCATTTCTGTTTTTATTGCACGCCACCGAGACAATTTTTAAAACTACATGTGCCAGATACACTTTCAAAATATAGCTGGAAATATGTAGCAAGTTTTAAGCCTTGCAGTGTGATGTTCACCGAAGATCATATAGGCTTAATAACAGCATATAGATTTTTTTTTGACCAGCTGAAAGCTGACAAAAGCGGTCGCCTTTACAAGCTTATCTGCCTGAAAAGGAAGAACCTCCGAGCTCTCACCTTTCACAGGCCATAGTCTGGATGCCTTCCTACGTTGACTGGATGCCTTTCTGGTTGACTGCTATTATTTTGCTGAGTGCTGGGACAGGCTGTCTGCTGGCAAGAGGGCTCCAGCCACCGTCCTCTCGCATTTGACTTGCTGTGCCCGTTTTGTTTTAAAGCCTTTTTGCAACGTCCTGCTCTTTTACACTTTGACCCCCCTCCTGTCCTTTTCTACTTCCTCTGCACCCCATAGCTATTGTTCTCTATTGCACTAAAGAAATAAAAGGAAAAACCAAAATCAGTATGTATGAGGACTTATTTTTAAATAGTAGTATTTTCCACAGGTTCGGCACAGCCTAGCTGCTGTGGTAACTATTTCCATGCCAACATGTCAACCAAACAGCGTTGTCTTTTCCCCTCCCAAGCCAAATACCATCATCTCGTACAAACACACTCCTTGCAGGTGTACTTAGCAGCACCTAGATCCTTACCTCCCATCCAGCCTGACCTTTGCTCACGTTCCCGACTCTTGCCGACACACCCTGAACTCTCACTGCGACACACCAACAAAAAATACTGCAGCAGACGTGCAATGAAGCTGAGCATCAGCAAAACTGCAGCTAGAGGAAGGAGAAAAGGCTGTGTAACACACCCAGCCTTTTCCCCATATGACACCGAATTTGGAGCAGGTTTGCTTTCCCTGGCTCTGCAACTTCCCGTCCCAGGCTTGGGATCCTAGAGCCGTGTTAGTAAGAAGTGTACCAGTACACGTGTATTCGGTCTTCGCCACTCACCAGGCAGAGCATGACTCGCTCGGGACTTGTGCTAAATAAAAGCATTTCATTTTCTACTTCAGAAAAAGGCCTAATATTTTGTTATAACCTCTGCTCACTGGGGGTATTATTTTATAGAGATCTGATTTCTTACACACCGAAACAAATACTCTTCAGAATGTCATTTTCTCTCTTCTTGCAAGTGCCAAGAATGCTTAACAAGCTAAGTAACATAACATTATGCAGGGGACAAAACAAGGGGGGGGGGGGGGGGGGGGGGCAGGGGGGAAGTTCTGCCCCTGATTTCAATTTTGGATGCTTTATTCAAAGTGATTTAATTATTACTTTTCTTGAGAGGTGATTAAAGTTCATTAAAATCCAACGGAACGCTTGCCAAGATCTCAAAACAGTTTATTATTTTAATTCTTGCGTAATGATGAGGAAAAATATGTTTTGTTTCAATGTCTTTGGTAAGGAGATATGGCCTCGTGCCAGATTACAAAGAGGAAAATTCTCCTTAGTGCCAACGCCTAGTAAACTGCATCCTGCGTCTCGCTGCCTCAATGCTGAACAAGGCAGCTGACAAATCCATGGGTGACTTGCTCTAAAACCTTCCTGTTTCCGAGCATCGGGACACGCTGTTATTTACAAAAGAGCAGTGGGAAAGGTGGGTAAAAATTCCATAGAGGAAGAGCAGAGGAGGAACGTGACACTTTGCCAATTTGCAAATAAATGGAAGCTGATTCATCATGTCCAGTGGGTTTTCATATCAGCACTCCATTAATGATACTACCCTGAAATATGTTGGTTCAGCTGTCTAGCTGCAGCAGCTTAGTGGACAGCACAGTACATCTAGTGCATGGCCTGAGAGAAAAAAAACAAACAAAGTGCTTACTCTTGCTCCCTGCATAGGTATTTCAGCTGTTTACCTTCTGTAATCACACAGCTCTGACTGCAGCACGGGGCCAGAAAAGATAGGTAATAGATTCAAATATTCAGTATCTGACAGCATCGATAGAGGCATTTCCTGAACCCTTCAGTTAAGTGGTTTTGCCTCCATGGCATTAAAAAAATGAGTAAAATACACAGAACACTCCAATTGCAGAGGTAAATAGTAGTCTGCTGGGATAACCTTCCTTAGATTTAGAATGTAAACTGAACTATATTTCAGCTTAAGCACTGAAAATCTCAAGAGGTATCAATAAGGCAAAAGATAACAGGGGAAAATGAAACCAAGAAAAAGGACAATTACACTCGTCTACTGTAGAATCCTCAAGTAACCAAGAACTTCTTGTCTTTGTTTAAAGTGTCTTAAAAATAATTCAATGCTGTTGAAGACAAAAAGGGTAGTGAAGTGACAGACCTGAAAAGCTTGAGTGTTTGTTTACCTATAGATGAGACAGAAGCACCAAAGCAAACCGCCTGAGAAGTCCGCACCCTCACTTACCTACAGAACAGACAGACCAAAGACATCAGCTTCATTCATCCATTTCAATAACACACTTTTGGATATAGAAGTTTAGTTACTGCTTTGAAAATTTATTCAACACGTCCTCTGAGCCAACACCCGATTTAATACCTTACTGTAGATCTCTGTTAACAAAGCTCAGAACGTGTTACAGAGGTAGCCCTGTGGACACCTGCCCGTCACTGCCGCCTTTGAAACAGTGAACATTCCCACTTCTGGTTACAAATCCCAAATATCAATCCACTTTCTTCTACTGGTGGAATAAGTTTCACAGTTACCGCCAGGCAACTCTCCAGTTTCCAACTACCGGAATACACTCCCACACAAGGAAGCCAGTGCAATTCCTTCTGCTCTCAACTGCCTCAGCTACAACATTAACAGTATTCAAAAAGCCACGTAAACCCAATGGACAGGTTGCCAAACAAAAAGGATGTGATTCCCACGTAGAGAGTTTCTCAGCAGAGACTGCCAACAGCTGCTTAAAAGGAATCCGAATGAAGAGCACGCTTATAGAGCTGCACCAGCCGCTTTATTCAAAATAAGCGGCACCATTCTTGAGTTCCTTATCCAGTTCTGGGCTTTTACAATCAAGTGCACCCAGAGGAGTCTCCTTCTCCTGATGCTATGCAGATCAACCCCAAATACACACATGAAATCTCAGTGAAACAGAAAAAGTTAAGGAAGTGAGTCATGAACGTTACTGAGTACTAAAGAAAAGTAGGAAAATGTAAATAATGTTTTCTTTTACCTCATTTTTAAGTGGTCTTAGGTATTACTTATAATACAGTTAATAATCATTGCAGTTCTTGCAGAAACATGAGTTTCAAGCCATCAACTTTTGGCTTCAAATTTTTAGTGTTAAAAAATGACAGGTCATTACACCAGCAGCAAGCTGCCGATTCTAGTTAGCTCTTCCTATAACGGAATGGTTAATTTTTCAAACAAGTACAGCTATTGAGATGGATGTACAGCAAGCACCTGAATACACAGTTCTTCAGTTACATAAAATGTCATTCTAACCTCGTAAACAAACCTATGATACATATATTTGTAATTTCAAAGTGTTTTTAAAAATCCATACAAGCACCATCACTTTAGACCGGGACAGTGAGTTGTGTTAAAATGTACTATATGACTTCACTTGGTAACATTACATTCAATATGCTTTTTAAAAGACCTTTGAACCCATTTTGTTCTGTAACACTTGCGTACACCTATCTGATATACCGCAAAAGCAGTTCGCTCCTCCTCTCCCCACCCAGTACATCTCTCAGCAGCTGTTGAAGACGACTTTGTTATATTTAAGTCTGCAGGATGCAGCAAGAGGGCTCTCAGATGCCAGCAAATCAGAAGTCCTCCACATGGTCCTGGCGCTTTAGCAAGGAGCTCCCACCATACCCCAAATATCAGCTCTATCAGTCTTCTGCTAGAGATCTAAATGCCTGGCTGGGGCTAGCCCTACTCATTCCCCGAAACATCAAACATACTAACCGATATTACCGCAGTAGTACCACAAATTCTGTACTATTTGAAAAGCCACATCCAAAATTTCTTTCTACTCATCTACAACCTAGCATGGTCTAGAAAAGATGCAATCAAACCTCTGATTTTAGAAAGTAATTTGCGTTTCTTAAGGGTGGAGAGTTATATTCTTTTCCTTTTTAAGTATTTATGCAAAGGTGAGAAAATGAAATGCTGGAGATCATGTTTTCCTCATAAAAATACTAACTATATTGCAGTGATAACCGGAACCACTTTTAGATCTTTATAGAATACCCAGTTTGTCATCCTTTCCTTGTTGAAAACTCCATGAAAAAAAAGTGTTGGAGAAAACCTAGATTTTCTTCATCCTTCCACACCTAATCCTTCCTCTCCCTAATATTCAATCCTGCACCGTCTCAACCCATTCATTTTCTGCTTGTTTTCTCCCTGCTTTTAACCGTCTTCATAAACCCTAAAATCTGGAGAGTGAAAATTGAAAGTGGCCAGTCTTTTTAAATGTCACTTCTCATACAAAGCCAGAGCAACACAATTACAGGGGTTTTAAAGTGATATTTTATTACAAACTATAGTGAGCAGAAGCAGTTGATGGGGAAGAAAAAGTGATTCAGTTGGGAACAATTAGCATTTCTATATAATTGCTTCACAGAGAAATATGAGAGTTATTTCTAGAGAGTCTCAACTTGCAAAGCTTCAGTGGTTTTATTGTCCCCACCCATTAAATATATTTGGTAGCTGGCTGTAACCACACTTACACTGCTGCAATCAACATTTTAAACTCCCTAAAATGCATCATTGTTATAACAAGCCTTCAGGCAAAAGCAGAGATTAGCATTTCTGAGAGAGAGAGAAAAAAAAATTCATTCCACAGGCTCTTGGTCTACAAAATCTGATTTCCAGAGATAAATACTAATGGAGAATGTGTCAAGATGCCAATTGCCAAGCTGCAGTTTTCTCAGATGTAATCTTGGGCAAGAGAAAAACACTACTTTTCTTTTAAATTATGCTTTGGGTTCTTAGAAAATACCCTGGTACAAAGAAAGGATGCTGCTGTGTTGCATGAGATTATGCAATAACTTGTTGAATGAGTCTCTAATACCTACATGTCTTCAGGTCGTTTCATCAAGGGAAACCCATAAAAATTGCTTGGTTCGCACCCTAAAAGACTAAGCAGAGATTAAGTTCTCATTTTTGCTGTCACCACATTTTAAGTGCATCCTTTTGCTATTGCATAAAGCACAGGTTTTATTATTAATATATATGTGTGTGTGCTGAGAATGAGATCAATTATAAAACCTATTTATCTTCAACAGCGTTTCTGTTTACCAGAATAAAAGCCAGGGCGTTAGCACCGAATATGCACATGTTTTCATTGCCTCCCTTATTAAAGAAATTCCAGATCTCAAAACAAAGTCTAATATCTATGTTATTTAATATTCTTAAAAATGTACGGCATATTGATTAAAAATCAGAGTAGATTTGGATTAATATCTCTGCAGTATACATAGGGCTTTTCTCTTTTGTTATCTTTAACAGAGCGTTGCCGCATAACAAATACCTACAAGTCAAAGGTGTTAATTAAAGATATTAAAGATGGCACCTCTTACCTCAAAGGCTCTTTCTAAAACGGACACAATTATTGCCAAAGTTTACTGTTTAATCTCTCGGCAATTAACATCACAGAAACATTCCATAAGAGTGCCTAAAATACAAATTAAAATCTCACTTTTCCTACTCCTTCAATAGCAACAACCACTACAATCCCATCGCTAATTACTAGCCATTTTTTTGCGCCGTTTGGCCCAAGCTAGTAGAAAATGCAAGTCAGACATTTCTAGAACTCTGCTGTTATTCTTTGCTGCATTAAGGGTATTTGCAGGACCTTGGCACCCAGGGACAACTGTGTTCCCTGGAAGCCCATCAATGACTAGCAAGGTAGTCACTCAGAAACAGTGCTGGGTTTTGTCTTTATAACCAGGTTTTCTTCAATGAAGAAAACAAGGATTTACAGACTACTTTTGAGATTAAAGAGCTTAACCCTCAAATCTGCTCCTAAAACTTTTCCAAAGACGTGTAACTTCTACTGACTGTTAGAAGAAGGCCTGGAGGTTTTGGGTTTGTTGAGGCGAGCACCCTCATCAGACTATAAAATGAGCCCAACTTAAAGGCATTGAGATTAAACAAGTCTTCTCTGAAGGCAGCAACTTTCACTTCAAGAAAAGAACTAGTGGACTTGACTTTGCCTAAGAAAATTAAGTACTGTCTTTTTACGTGGTATAAAAGACTGCTTATTTCCTCATCAAATATTGAAACATGTCAAAAGCTTAATATTACTTCAAATTACTGGAGTGAATCCAGAAATTGCCAATTTTACTTAACCAGAAATCCCTCCTGAGATATAAGCAAGGGCGACTGTGGCTATTGGTTGTGTAATTAGACCTTCCTGTTCCAGGAATCCCAAGTGAAAGGTAAGCAGTTTCCATACGCAAAGGGCTATCAGCTGCCAGACTGGAAGTTATCAGCAGCAAACCTGTAGATGTAGGTGGAGACCCACCAGGACCTCCCACAGAGAACTGTCAGATACCCATCAGAAGGATAGCCCTGTTGTTGACTCCTACCCAATAAGTCAATATCAATATCACTCTTATATGCGATATTCCTACACAGTTACCTTTTCATTTTTAATAGCTGGAGACGAACAGAACTTTTTATAGTATAACTACAGCATTGGATCATCTCAATATCTACATCAATACTCAATCCCTCTCAAATCCTTGGTAAGTTCTTGGGAGTCCCAGAGCAAATTCCAGCAGCAGTACGTTCCACAATGTAGTTATTCACCAAATGGGAAAATTTTCTCATACAAATGTTTGAGGTCTGTTTAAGAAAGGAAAAAAAATCCAGCAAAGAATAGTTTTATGGACAGTGTTACACTTCATAGATACCACTTGAAGGTTCTAGCACAACAAGGTAAACAAGAAGATACCAAAATTACAAAAGAGAAAGGAAGAGATGGGCCATGAGAGAAAAACTAGAACATCTACAGGAAAACATACCAAGTGCCAAGATCAGGCAGATATTGAACGGCAAATCCAGTGACTAAAGGAGGAGCACAGAACAGGCGCTTGTGTACTTGGAGATAAAATGTCCCAGCAAGACTGAAGAACCTAAAATGCCAAAGGCAAAACCCGAGGAAGGACGTACTTCTGTATCTTAAAACAAAATCCAAAGGCCACTAGGCTTTCATAAAGGAAGCCAACTGTAGGAATAATAATCCTAAACTGAATTCACCTAAAATTTTAAAATTTACTAAGTGCAAATGGTCATAATGTCTTACCCATAAAGTAACCGTGCTGTTGAATGCATCGTTTCTTATGGTATTTATGTTCCAAGCTGTTTTTTAAAACAACATTACAAACTTCATGATGAACTGTGATATAGTTATTGTCTCGCTGGTGTCTACTGATTATCCCCTTTTTCTCTTTATGTGTAGTCTGCAGCAATGACTGAAAAGGAGGTTATCTCTAACGATTCTGCCTGTGCAGGACAAAAGAACATGCATTCGTATGGAAATTTCAGAAATTAAATCTATTGTGAAGTCAATTCACTTTGTCTGTGTAGAAGTAGCACTGTAACATCCTTCACTACCTTTTCCTGGGAGGGGCTATACTTCAACTCTGATGTACCAGAAAAGGTCATTTCCACCTAACTGATGGAAGGATACTCACTACATTCCCGAAGCAGATAATTAGTATAGCGGAAATATGCAGGTTTCTCTCTTGTGTGTGTGCAAACACATACACACTTTAAGAATCAGACCTTAACGTAAAAATAATTCTAACAGTTCAGGTTGGGAGCTTCCCAGTATGGGTGACAAATCCAGTGAGAATTTTAGTCAGACAATATTAATTCTCCTTTAAACACAATAAGTAGTCAGCCTGGATTAAAAAGAATTTCGTTTTATTTGGACAAAGGCACACAGTCTTTATTGTTAGATTAAACATGTATCTTTTACCTGCAATACTAAGAATCTCAACATAATTTTTAAAGTGGTATCACAAATATCACAACTAGTCAATGTTCAAAACTAAAATGGATATTTAGTTATTTATAGCTTAATGACGCTTCAACTTTTTTAATGCATAAAAAGGATATTTTTAAAAAATTACTCCGCATTATGATTATGAGACTATTTTCAGAGGAAAACTCAACTATCACAATTTTTCCAGAACAGAAAAATCACAACTAGCCCTGAACACAGTTACACCAGAAATCCAGAAATAAAAGCAAAAAGATTAAATTTACAGAGTCATGTACATCTGCTAGAGTATAAGGCAAAATGGTAGATGGAGATTTGCTACAGTAAGTCAACATACGTGGAAGGTCATGAATGCTACTAAAATACATATCAAAGTCCTTTTTGCCCTGGACATACTTAAGTAAGCCTTAAGAAATGCTTCATATCAGAAGTCAAAACGCTTCTAGAAAGGCTCGTGTCAACACCTTTTGCAGGTATTGACATCAGAATGACTGGCTTGGAACAGATCTGTAGTGAAATTAAATGACAAGACCCAGAATTAATTTGTTTCATTTTTTAACAAAACTTAAGTGTAATCCTTAGCTCCTTAGTCTCAGCAGCTACAGGCACTAGCATGAAATTTTTTTATTTTTCTAAGTTTTTAAGTCACAGCTTGCAATGGTATTTTCTCTAACTAAAATAGTTGTTTCTTATTGGAAGTGTCAGATGTTTATGATCATTAATACTGATGCAAAATGGGCCGACTCATCTGACACCTTCATAAAGGGTCTGAGCCCAAGAAATACTGACACTCAGCCACATGTTAATGGCATCCATAGTTATTACTCATGTATTTGTTTCCCAACAATTACCTCTCCTCTTGGCTACTAATACTTATTTGGTTCAATTCAAGCTGGAAATAGCCAAAAGAACATACAGAAAACCATAAAATAGCTGGAGTCACTGTAACTCTGCTCTCATAGCAAAATGTTACAAAAGTAATTTGATCTCCATTATTCCTTTTGGTGTCTCCTATGGTAGCAAGTTTCCAAGCTGTAACAATACCAGCCAAGTTGAAAAGAGCTTTGATGGAGGTTAATCAATTGTTTCCAACAAACTAAAACCCCTATATTTTTTATAGTGCTTGTGCCAGTCAAAAATCTTTCCAGAGCTAATTCTCAGTACAGCTGAATTTAAAAAAATAAAATCATTGTGTTACACTTCCTACTTTGGAAATCACTGATTTATTTCTTGTTAATCTCTTTTCTCACGCTACCTCCCAATTTCAAAGCCAATCTAACACAGAAATAATTAACCTCTGAATAATAATTCAAATTAAATTCAAAGTAAATACAAATCTGGTAATTAACGATGAAAAAATTTTGCTTTAAAATAGATAAAACACTCATTTGCAAATGCAGACTGTACTCCTTCAGTTAATATATACATCAAGTAACACTGAACTTAAACAGGGCAATTTATTATTTTTAAAAATGAAAAAAAATGAGCCATTTTGAATGTCCTTGTAAAATTCACCAACATTTAGATATGGTTTGATACGGTTTATTCCTTTTTAGGGAATAAATCCCACAAACATTAGTGCATATCATCAATGATAAAAAGTATTTCTGCAGAACTTTAAGCTTCGGCTCTGGATGTAGTATCTGTTTTCTATGCAACAGCATTTGACCACAACAGAAGTGTAATTCTGCATTATCAAAATAGGAATTATGTACTGTGATAATTTTTAAAGTATCTTGAAATAATTGTCTTACTTGCTTTAGTCAATGGGAGTGCTTTTCTGTTTAGACTTCCTAGATGACCCAAGTTACCCAGAAACACAGACACTAGACCTAAGTGGTTTGATATGAATTTTAAGACATGAAAGCTCAGAAATCTCCAAGAGACTCACTGTTAAGTATTAACTTACAGTTAATATTGCATACTAATGCACCCCGCCCCACACCCTCGCAAATTAACTTAGCCTAGGTACATTAATACCCAGATTCATTCAGGAATCACATAGCTTTCCCACATGTGGTGGGTTCCCGCTTACAGCAGTCTCTCTGCTTTTCAATCACACAACTGAGAATGACTGAGGTGTTGGACTGGTGAGGACATGCGCATGGGTTAGTAAGTTGCTGGCAAGGTAGCCAGTTTAACACTTTAAGTCACCTAGGATAAACACTTATTCTATGTTTGAGCTTGACTATAAGGGAACCCTACTGAAATAAAAAGATAATGGCAAGTAACAACTAGACAATTATTAACGTTCTACATAATACATCATTTTTCCTAGAGTCTACTAAACTTCTCCCAAGAGTCTGATAATGTAAGTGATAATGAACTGTTATTGACATACTTTTTTTCCAAAAAGCCATCTAAATCTTCCAAAATGCCAGCAAATTGTTATGCTTCAAGATAAAAATTCCCACAAATTGTAAAACCATGAAGAGCTTTACATTTGTTTAATAACACACAAAACACAGTAACGTCCTGAGGTACTTTATCTGTGAGTTCCCAGCAGTTCCTTTGTTCACATGTTCTGCCTGAAGCATTACTGGTTTCATATATTTGGAAACTTCCCTTGCCAGTACCTCCTCAAGCTATGGTATCAGAAGTACTTCTGCCAAATACTCCTGTCAGCCAGAAGTCCAGGTTAAAAAAGAAATCCAAATTTTGGAATTTCTGCTGCTAAGTTTTAGTCAGTACACCTGGAAACCAAGAAGAGGTAATATGGCAAGTAATTCTTGCTTATGTTCTTTGCTGTCATTGTTCTTTGGTTTAAAATATGTGAAATACAGTTTATGAAATATCTCATTTACAACTTCATATTAATATCTGTGTGTTCTGCATTAACTCTTTAATGATGCTTCAATAGGTTTGACATCCCATGCTGTAAATGGTATGTGTATTTCCTACCTAGTACACAAAGAAGGAAATCAGATGTTCTTCCAGAGAGTGTTTCATATTTATTCAGAAGGCATACATCTCAACTGATTTTTTTAAATTTAATTTTTAATTTCATGAAACTGATAAATTAAGGGACTTCTTGCTGTTTGAATACATTAAAAGCAATATTCATTGGTATATATTGTTCAGAGGGCCTATTCAAACGCCCCATACCATTTAAATGGTATCCCATGGGATCTCATCCACTGTGAAGGAAAACATCAAGGCATCCTGGAATATAAGCATCTTGAAAAATACTTTAAAGCTTTGAAAAGTTCCTCCTCATTAGAATACATAAATGCAAAATAGCCTATCCTATATCCAAAACAATCCAAGGTGTAACAGTAATACCTGGAGTTGAAATTTAAGAAACTCTTACAGTTATTAAATAAACATTATGAAAACAACTGGCAAATCTGAAAAGGTGATAGTTATTACATATTAAAGTTGCCTTTAAGTTTTAAGGTAACAAAAACTATACGCATGCAACTTCTGACACCAAACTTCAAAATTGTCAAGAAAAAACCTGGGCTCTTTGAAATGTTTTCATTTCTAGTGTCCCGACTCAAATGACATATATATTTATTCTGATCAGGAATGAAAAGTGTGCTGTATTAAGATGAAATACAGTACATCAAATTTCAGCCTAACAAGACCTTTAAGAGGAGAACTGTTATCTGAGGTCTGTGGTTAATGTAAAATGAAAATTTTATCTACTATCATGTTATAGAAGAATCAGTAGAGTCATAACTGCATTGTAACATCTAAACAGGCACTTTTTAAACACCTCGTTAGTTTAAAAACAAGGATAAAAGGGGTTTTTAAACCATTTGATGTTTCAAAAGGACACAAACTACTTGTATGTCTCTGTACTTTGTTATCTACAAAAATTTTCACCCAGCTTAAAAAATTAAAAAACAAAACATCAAAAACTCATATTGGTTATGATCACTACAAATTTTAGGGTGACAGCTTTAAGTAGGAGAGTATTGCTGAAGTGTTTTTGCTAAAATGAAAGCTCCAGGCTTTGAGTTCTCAACACAGCAAACAAATTTACTGTCTGATAGCAAACTTGCATTTCATTGCTAAAGCAAAAGCTTTAAAATTAACTGCAGTGCACAATTTCAATATGATTCTAAGAACTCATTAATGCTGGTACCACAGGTGATTTACCGGGGGGGGGGGGGGGGGAGGGGGGTGGGGTTTGGGGTTTTTTTTCTTCTTTTTTTTTGTAAATAAAACCTCCCCCTCCTGCCAGAATACTGTTACACAGAAAAAAAATTGCTACTCTACTATCGTCAGTCTTTCAGATGTGGTAAAAACCCCCTCAACATACAAGAGTTTTAGACCAAGTAATCAATCTGCAAAATGTTATACATTGGAATTAAGGCATCCACTTTACAGCTGTTTAAACAAAAAAGGAAATATTTCCCAAAATATATATTTTGGATCTGTGTAAACAAAGGTTCTATGCATTGCTTCCATTCATTTCAAAAATATACACCCATATGGACTGAAAGTGATATTGGTGCTATGAATTTTAAATTACTGTAATGTATCCAGATGTAATATGAAGATACAAAACCCAAATATTTTTGAACTTAGTATTTTGAAATATGTCAAAATTTTTAATTATGTGAAAAGAAAGCTAAAAATAAGCCCCAGATTTGATGCCATTTCATTGAATGAAGAAGAAAGTACTATGAAAATAAACATTCATCTGGTTTCCTAACAATAAATATAAAGATAGTTATTATAACATACTGCAACACAGGAAGTATTACTATATTGACCTTAACGTTCAATCAGTAGTTTTTATATCTTTCCTCATTGAGGCTTGAATCTTCTACCTTGTCAGCTGTCCAACAACTTTTAAGAGGGTTTTATTTTCTTGCTTCAATTGTTCATTTTCATCTTCTATATCATCTAGGTCCTGCGAAAGTAAAATGAAAAACAAACATTTCTCAGGACATAAATACAAGCTGTCAATTAGTAGCAGCAGGAATTTAGCATCTTAGCTCTGAAATAAAGAAGTTGTGGTTGGGAAGAATTAGTGTCACAGTAGCTACCCGCAAATCTGTTAAACCAGCTTTTTCCCAAGTATTACTTTAATTAACTGTAAAAACTTAAATATTATATTCCCATGTACAAGCGCCTTTAAATGGAAACATATAATCAAAACTAAAGCTACAGCAGGAATTAATGCATCAAGAAACCAGAACAGGCATGATTATTTTATTGGTATACAGAGAGTGGATTACTCAGGTATTGCCTCTGCTCCCCAGAGTGTGCTTGTCTGCAACTATCCTGCTCATATATACACATCACTGGTTATTACTGCAAGACGACCTGCTTTGTGTTTTAAATTATGTACCAAAATTTTCCAAAAAAATGCCAGCCCTTTTTTTTGCTGTGAAAAAAAATTAAAAGGTGTTCTGTACCTTCTGTCTAAACTGCTACTAATAGAACAGTTAGCATATACAGTAATAATGGGTGCTTAAAATAGATTGCTCCCACCCCAAATATTCATCCCCCTTCCACCAATTACCGCATTTACTCACTTCCCATTTCACTTCTTCACTTCCCACCAAGTCTTTTCAAGCCTTTGAAATGAAAACCAGTTACCTCGGCTGTTTAATGTCAGCATTACTTTGGTAAAAATAATTTTAGTATTTAAAAAAATAAATAAAGAAACAGAATGAGAACAAAACAATGAAGAAACAGAAGAGTGACCTCAAGAACAGCATTTTAAGGAGGAAAATGAAAGGCAGGCAAAGGAGGAAGAACCATGATTCTCATTAGAGATCGTAGATGCCTTTTGACTGAAGTCTGCAAAACCCTCCTGTTGCCACGCTAGGTTAAACATAAAACAGCAGTAGGGAAAAGATTTTCTCTCTCTTGTTCCTTTAAGTTGTTAGGCGATGTTTGACATACAGAGTCTATTTTCTTGTTTCTTTTTAGTGGGGTCATTCCAGAAGTGCGTGCTAGAGATGTTGCATTTATTTGGTATCATGATTTTTAAAGGCCTCTTCTGTTTGCCAAGCCAAAATCCATACCGCAATACCTTCACAGCTACTTTTTTTTTTTTTTTTTTTTTTTTTTTTTTTGCAATGTGGAATCAAGAAATCATCAGCAGAAATTCCTCTTTTCCTCACCGAAGTAACACTGCACCACAGTACAAATGGCTTCCAGGAACAGCATTTGACCACTCCAACATAACAGATACAAGTGACTTAAAGAAAGAGGGAAAGTTTTGATGGATAGCTACTATAGAAAGTTTACTATGTAACTGTGAGGAACACACGTTGTTTTCTCTCTTGTGCAGTTCGGATCAGTAATCAGATGGAAGGGACAGCATTTTTTTAAAAAATTGGTTGTTTGGGGTTTTTTAGTTCAGTATTCATAATACTGTGTTTGAACTTGTGGTTAACCTAGCCATCAGATGCCTCAATTAAAGCTTACCTAAAAGCCTTCTGTTTAAAATACTTGTAATTTACTCAAAATAAAATATTAAAGGTTTGTGAAAGATTTATGCTGCAAAAATAACACTCCAAAGATTACTACAAGTAAGAGTTCCTTGAATATGAGCCAGGAAGAATAACTATTGCAGTTTAAATACGTACAGAAACCATGGACCGAGAGATGCAGATGTTTTGTGCCACTCTTAAATGTAAAGTTTCATATTAAAAATTACAACAGTAATGTATGCTTACTAGTAAAAAAGATGCAACAGCAGGAAAGCTTGGGCTTCACATACCAAAGGAACCCATAACTACACAACTGACACTAACTGGATTATAAATCCTCGCTGACAGTCTTTCTCCAAACACACATTTAACGACAATGACATCTTAGTGAGGTCAGAGATGACCAAGTGTAAGCTACTTGACAGTTGAACTTAGCCTATAAATATTTAAATGCCTTGAGATGCCTTTCCCTTCAGATGTTTGAGGTTTTTATGAAGCAATTACCCCTTTCTTACATAAGACGTGACAGACATACTTTTAATGGCCAATGTACTGGAGTGAAAGAATGCCATTTACGGCAGAAAGCCTTTTCTGTTTCTCAATATAAACGCAGCTCATGTTCTTGAAGTATCTTTGTGATGTACTGACCAATCTTAGTAAAATTATATTATTCCGTTAAATAAATACATTTATTTAAAATGAGAAAAAGTCTGCCAAGCTTTCAGGAGTCTTAGAAAAAGTTTTTCATGTGTAACACAAGATCTTTGCCAATGGAGGATGCATCCATGGTTAAGAATTGACTGCAACTTCTAGAATTAGCATTTCTTTAAATCTGAGGACTGAGCAGTCAGAAAGCTATGCAATAAAATGGCATTTTAAAAAGTTGTTTAGGTTCTTTGACATGAAATTCTTTCCATGTCTGTACAACCTAACATGCAATAACTGCACATTTTGATAAATAGAAAAGATGGAGAAAATACCATGAATGCATAGATGGTCAAATTTAAAGACGCCTATTTAGGTTACCTACCAGCAAAACATTTTAAAGAGAACTCTGCGTAAGCTCACTAAGTAAAGTTTACTCCTCAGGACATCCTTTTGTCTGAGGAGGAGGCTGAAGGTCACAACTGTTCTTCCACGCAAAGCATCCAATCCAGGTGCCAGGTCTACAGAGTAACATTCCATGAAGACCAGAGTGCTGGCTCTTGTGATCTCAGTTATGATAATAAACCTTAGGCAAATGTGACTGCGCTGATAACCTCCATAACCTTGTATCACAGGAATGATGCAGTATTTCTGTAGCTTTTCTTAATATTCTAAAGCTTTCCTCTTTCTAAATCCACACGGATAGCCAATATAGGAGTCATAAATCCAAGAGCTATTAAAAAAGAAAGCAAAACTGCATCTGTTTTAATGGAAGCATCACCTGTGTCACAGGATCAAACTTTTGTAAGATGACAAATCATTAAGCTGGTTATAAAGTCAAAAGGCAGCTATTTCATCATTAAGAAAACCCCAAGTGATGCAAATGTAAATAACTTGCAGTGCAATTAAGCTAACAGGCAATATCACAGCTATGGTAAATGCTGATCTGATAGAGAAAAAAAAAAAGAAAGCATTCTTTTCTGCATTTGAGAGAGGCTACGTAGGGAGCACCAATAAGGTGGGCTTTGTAATATCTCATGGAACTGTAGTTTTAGTAATTTTGTAATAAAGAGGTTTTTGAAAGGCCTATATTCTATGTTTTCTTTCCACACAACAATCAGAAATTCCCATCACACTTCAACACAGGGAAGGCACAGGCACTGCTTGACTTCCCTGCAGATGTTCAGATGGTTTCTAGTCAGACACTCGATAGATTTAATTTAGGATATCATACTTCAAATGTAGCAGAAAAAAACATTGTTTCTGGAACAGCAAACCTTGCAAACAGTCGTGGTCCTAAAACACAAGCTTTCAGTAACTTAGGGTCTTTTAATTTGTTCTGTTTAACCTCTGAGTCAGGTGTGTCCAGCAGTCTTAAGTAGCTTTGCCATCCATTATGTAGAAGGAATTAACACTTGCCTTGACTGTAATAAGGTCACCAGCTTAGATGTGACAAGATTATTTGCAGAATGGAAGAATGGCACTAAGACCAATTCTCCAACTGAAACAGAAATCTCTCCAAAACAGACAATATTTCATTTACCCTACAAATTTACTTCCAACTTTCTTTATTAAAAAAACCAAAAGATATATGTTTCCGAATAATCTCAACTACTTTAGTCCTCTATATTAGCTGGCAAACTTTTGTCATCCTCCTTTGCTACAAATGAATAGTGCACA
Organism: Phalacrocorax aristotelis; assembly: GCF_949628215.1. Taxonomy (NCBI): domain Eukaryota; kingdom Metazoa; phylum Chordata; class Aves; order Suliformes; family Phalacrocoracidae; genus Phalacrocorax; species Phalacrocorax aristotelis. Next base: position 174,953,844 of record NC_134276.1, on the reverse strand, counting down.
GTTTGCCACTATGCACATAGAGTTATTGCGTCCCTTCACTAGTGGATTGACCAAAGCCAGTTCTGAATTTTTTTTCCTGAATTTTTATGGGAATGTCTGCACAGGACCAGTAGAAGCATATTTCTCTCATACATCCAGGCTCTGCACCTCAGCCAGAAGTTCAAGATGAGGTCACTAATCCATTCTATGAAAGAGTTCCAGTCTGCCCTTAAAACTGGGACTTGTTTAATTTGGTGTCTTCTATCAACTTTAAAATTTCTCATCCTGTCCCATTCCCAAGCACATCTCAACCCTTCTACACCCTCTTCTCCTGCCTACACACCTTGCTTAAGTGATGCTAGCCCAAGTTTCTTGCCCCCATCCTGTTCTGCCTTTAACCTTGTGGATCAACAGTAAAGAGCGTATGTGTCAGAATATAAAGCACTTACTCCCAAATCTTTCTAAGATCATCTAACCTATTATTAGTAATTAAGTATTAGTATTACATAAGTAATTGGGTATTAGCAATTAAGCTGACTAAACCAAAATTAAATTAATAATTACTTTGTCTAACAAAAGTCCTGAGTAACAATTTATTGAGAAAACCATCAAAAATCCAACTTAATTATTTCCTGGTATGCTACGTACAGGATTTGGAGAGAAGAGGCAGTAGAGAACTCTTGTTTTTATAACCTTGTTCTACAAGCACTTACAGCAACAAGAGATTCAGGTACTCCAATAACACATAGCTCATGGAAGTTAATCATGACAAACAGAAGTCACCTGGAAAAATGTAACTTATTGACATGCCTTCTTGAAAAGTTACACAAATACAAAAAACATCCCCACAATTAATTCTCTTCTGACCTTGCCCAGTGGGTGCAGGTAGCTGAATAAGAGTATAGAGAATGCAGAGACTTTTATCTCTTTATATGGCGCTATATAAGAAAGTATGTGCTTACTCTGCTTAATAGATCAATTTCTTCCTTCAGCTTTCCAATTAGTTCCTCTTTGTCCTGTGTCATTTTCAGCAATCTTGCATTTTCCTGTCTCTCCTTCGCAAGTTCCTAAAAACAGAATATGCAACAAAGTTTGAAATGTAATTTTTAGTTTTAAGAGACAATTTTAAGTTATTACGATTTAAAACAAACATACAAAGGAGAAAAACCAACACACACTTACCTATAATTCCTTTTCTACAGCAAGTAAAACCCACATCTTCAAACCCTTACACTTCAAGGAGCTACAGAATCTCATCTGAGAAAGTATTTTACCCACAGCAAACCTGTGTGATAGCTCTGATTCCAGAGATAATGTTTTAATTAATATTTAAATTAAGCATAAACCCAAAATTGGATAGGGGCCCAGAACAGAAGTAAATAAATGTAAAGCATTAGCTTCCAAATTTGTTATATTGGGAGGGTTATTCCTTTTTTACTGTTGTTTTGTTTGGGGTTTTTTTTGTTGGTTGGGGGTTTTTTTGTTGTTTATTTGCTTTGTTTGGGGTTTCGAGGTGGCAGGTTTATCCTACCGTTAGAAAGGAATGAAGACTCACTGTTAGATCTGTGGGCCTGACCATGTGAAAAAATTAAAAGGTTCATTAGGAATTCAATAAATCAGAGTTCAAGGTGCTAAAAGAAAGCCCCTAAATCCTCCTCTGTTTTCTGTGTTACTGGCATTTTAATTATTTCAGAATGAAGTTGATTTGAAAGGGAGGGTTATGGTGTACTTTACTCATATCAGGCTTCCCAAGTCTTTAAAAAAAAAAATCTACAAAATATGCTTTTTTTGAAAGGATTAAAATAAAGACCTATTCAAATGGTGTTTACTCAGTAACTTTCATCCATATGACCATCCATTCAAGGATATTTGGCAAGTTACCCACAAAAATACACTTCAGAGGAAGACGGAGAAGCCAGTAATAGATTACACAGATGACAGTATTTACCAAAATATTGTTAAAGCTGAGATTTTCACCTAAAACATTATTACATTTTCCCAGAATTGACTATATGAAGAATGTCTGAACTAATGAAAACTTTGTTTCAAATATATATTTGAAATATTTAAAACTTTAATGAACAACTGGATAGCAATCACATTTTATATTTCAGTGCATTAAAAAAAATCCAAAACAAGAAGTAGATCAGGAGCAGGCTTGCTAATTTTCTGAACAGCCAGTGAGCCCCTCCTTCCCAAGTTATGTGCCCTGTATTGGTGTGTCACGAGGTACATACAAGAAAGACGCAGAGCACTGCTGGCTCTCTAAGTGTATGGATCTTCACCTCAACTATTTCTCACTTACATACCAAATGAAAACTAAACATCTGTGATTAGAAAGTTGACATTCTTCTCCGTCAGTCTGACTCTTCATATATCTAATAGACATAACTTTCTGTACTTCAGGCATTTAGCATCACTTCTATATATTTCACTTGTAAATTTCCCCATGGAGTTTCAAAGGTATTTTATTTCAGATGTATGCTATGCAGACATTGGTTGGTACTCACCCTTTCAAGTTCCTCAATCCTCTTTTCCAAAGTGTTACTTGCTACAGAACTGCCAGAAGAATTTGCATCCCTGCTGTATCTGCTGTAAGTTGTCCTGTCTGTTCGGGAATATCTATTTGGAGCATCATCATCTGCTGCATTAGCTGTGCTACAAAGGCAAAGAGCAAAGCAGACACCTACTTATACATTTAACAAAACTGAAATGATAGAAATAAGAAGTGCTTTCCAAAGCACTCAATAGATCAAACTGCAGAGAACTTACTTCACAGCTCTTATGTTGCTGAGAACTCACTAAATTCACTGCCTCAGGGAGTCAAATCCTTGGATAATGCAGCTCTCATCACATAGCTAATCAACTTTAAACGCATACTTATCCTATTTTATTGTTAAATATTTAAAAATTTTATGATCTGTGCACATTAAAAACCAAGCTAAACAATTTATTTTAAAAAGTTAAGTAGCACTATGGAGTTGAAATCAAGCATCTTTTTAAATAGATAGAAAGATAAAAGATGAAAAATAAGTGTATGTCTAAAAACGTAAGAAGCTTACACGTATCAACTGACTTTTCAGGAACTATGGACATGGCCTGTAAGGAACTGGAAAGCAAACCAGAGTGAGAAAGTGATATGGCCCAACATATTAGTTTTATACCATTTCCAAATATTTTACTTCAGAACTTGAATACACAGCAGTTTGTCATAGCTCAGTTGGTAGGCACTCACTTATTAACTGATGATATGTTTTTGCTTTAGATCATGTGTCTATTCGTTAAAATCACTGCAATGGAATCTTAACAGATAAGCACTGCAAATGCACATAAACTAGTTTTAAAAAAAGCTTATGGGTTCTTCACTGTGATTGCTATGTACAAAACCAGTGCTATTTTAAAAATACACATATTCAAAGTCACAGGTTTAACAGTGCTTTTCACAGAGCTATTTTCTTCCTAACAGCATTGTTATTTACCTTCAATGTAGACTCTAATGAATAATTAAGAGCAGCAGAGAGTGCGCCCTGGGACCAGGCAGAGAGATACAGATCTCCCACTCCCCAGTCTACCAAAACCACATTTAACTCTGAAACTATACAGCTAAACAGCCAAAACCAAATCAAACAGGGGAGGAAAAAAAAAAAAAAAAACAAACCCCAAACAACCCACACCAAACCCAAAACCCTTATTCAGTCCTCACCAGGAGAACTGGAATGTAGACACTCAAAAGCCATCCAGACATGGTCCTGTGCAACCAGCTCTAGGTGGCCCTGGTGGGACAAGATGCTCTCCAGAGGTCCGTCCCTTCCAACCTCAACCAATCTGTGGTTCTGTGAAATCACACAGCTGAAATATGTACACAATGGTTTTCTAGAACACTTAGCAGAAGAATGAAAAGTACTGTGAGTATCCCTGCAACATTTCCCTTAAAACATAGACGAGTATATGATCAATGTGTTCATTTAACAGTTTTGCCCTTCACAACTCTAGAAATCCCCTGCTGACAATGTGCAAATCTAGACGGATACAGTGCAAATGAAAAGCAGGAGTATCTGGCAAATGGATGCCTTTTCATGGATATAAATATTGGTTTGCTCCAGTATGTGTGAAGTTTCCAAGGCACACTGACACAATTGTAAGGAATTTTGTAGCTTAATGTTATTACCATATTTAGCACTGTTTATTCTTCATCTAGAAGAGTTTTTTTAAAACATTTCTAGGACCGGATACGCATGTTGCAACACAACATAAGAGAAATATTTTAGTTTAACTCTATAAATTCTAGATTATTTAGCTTTCTGAAAGACATGTTGCTTCATGCCGTTAATGTCACAAGGATAGACCACACAAAAAAGGCTCAATTTTTCATCACTCAAAAATGAACCCTTTTGCCAATATACTGGAGTATCTCAACTCAGCTCCAGTGAGTGATACTGGCAAATGCTCCTACAAGAAAGTCAGAAGAAAGGACGCCTAGATAGGATGGGTTTCATTAATACTGAAAATTAAGACATTTTCTGTATTTTCCCTGAAAGTCACACTCAAATTTCCTTATCTATTCCCCTGGAAGCAGACCCTACTGAACACATTCCTTTTCCATATCAGCAAGTACAAGGGACAGATCATGAAAACTTCTAGGAAATGGGACTAAAAAAAAAAATTTACGGACGCATTAGTCCATCTTAGTCTGTGACCTAACACACAGAATGTGACAGATACAAAGTTTATTATTTGGGCTGTTATAACCAACGTGCAGTACACAGCAACCACAAAAAAGGTACCATCCCAGACACGGTAGACCCATCTTTCACACAGCATGTTATTCTAGTTTTCAGATACAATGTCACTTTTTGAGCCTTTAACAAGACAGAAAACTTACCTAGAATAACAATATCACTGAACTTGGTGTCTATGCTTTACTAAGAGAAAATGCCTATCAACCAGCCCCAATAAAGCTATCTCTATGGAAATAAACCTGTATGTATGTATGTGTGGATATATACACACACTTATCTATACATATATATTTATAAATATGTAACAACAATACTACTACTAATAATAAAGATAATCTGCCCAAACTGAAGAGCTTTGCATACTACTAAGAATACAAATTGGGTTTATGTCTTCTTTTGGAAGAGGGCAGTAAAAGTGCATGCACGTGACAGCAGAACTCCATTTAGTTTGAGACTGCAACTGAAACCATTCTTTTCTTCTTCCACTTTCTAACTGAATAAAGGTTTACAAATGCTTGTAACTTGGAAGTTGCTGGAATCTCACAAGAGGTATGAAAGAAAAGAAAGCCTATTGTCAGTAGATGTACATTGGGTAAAAGTGGTCATTAGCACCAGCAGAAAAAAGTAGGGGTCCGGCAAGTTGAAAAAAATTAGGGTCACTGCTCAAGAATGCAATTTAAAATGTATTCCACTTTTTAGCATTCAAGTACCTTATGCATGTGACTGTTTCAACACTTGCAGTTGAAACACCTAGCCACAGGCTATGGCTGCAGGAAACAGTATTTTTAAAATTAGTTTTCAAGCAGACTCTCAGATTGTATTTGTAGCCATATGTACACTAGATTAGCATGCCCACACGGACAGTAGCAAATGAGAATACACCTGGATAGAAACATTCCTCACTACTGCTTCAAAATGGCATGTTCGACAAGATGTTTAACAAAATTCAAACTTGTTGTTCAATCAGCCTACTAACAATCAGCCACTATCAAACCCTCATTTTAAATGTGTCTTTCTGTACTAGAACACCCAAACAGAAAACATTTTTGCAACTTGAGGAGACTTGCTTTTCTAAGTTTTTTTTCTGGCTGTACTTAAATAAAAACCATATAGCGAAATCAACATGCATCGCAGTTTGACTACTCTTACACAGAAGCAAATGTTTTGTTTCAGAATGATGTTCTAGTTAAAATCAGTTCTTCATAAAGGGGCAGGTTTAACAGCAATATTACAGAGAGGTGGAATAAATCTTGCTCCTTCCAAGGCCTCTTTGGTTCTCTCAATGTTTTCCTGAAGCACTCTCCAAATTACAACTTTATCCAATTAAAATCATGCAGTCAAAACCAGATTTCATTGCTTTCAACTAGAACACATTTATTTTCACTGCCAGAATCTTGTAACTATACTTGATGTGGAAACTCCTAATTATGCCACTGAAATTCAGTCAGTTGCTAACAGCTTCTTTCAAAGAATATGCAAAAGACAATATTTCTAAATAGGCCACCTTGGACTTCTGTGATTTTGGACTGCTTAAGCCAAGTCCATGGCTTTCACAGCTGAGCCAAGTAAAGGCAGTCTTGTCTTCTCTACAGCTGCACATTCCTAGTCTCCACTTTTCCTGGCTCTGGCCTTCAGGTGACCAAGCAGGAAATGATTCAAGGAGCTGATGCAGCAATCTAGCAGCCCAGCAAAGAAAGCCATCAACTTTCAGCCACAGTGGCTCCCTGAAGCATCAACCTGTCCAGCTGCATGAGCACTGGCACAAGGAACAGGGAGGAACTGCAGCTGGCTCAACACAGACCTTCAAAAACTTCTGTAGAAATAAACTCTAAGTGTCTCTGCCTTCTCATAACGCCAGCATTGGCTGAAGAGGGAATACAAAAATCAAGAAAAGCACCTTGAGTCACTCATTTTAAGTGTTCATACCTGCACAGTAGTGGTCCTACTGTAACAAGCCAGATGAGATGGTGCTTCAACAGCCAACCCTCGCTGCAAAACTCCCAAACACAGGCAAGTAAGCAAGTCTGGGCATAGTGTTATGAAATAGTATTTTGCAGCTGTATTTTTTTGAATTAGTGAGACCAAAATTACTATGATGGTATGTATATTGTTAGAATTTAAGCTCTGTAGTAATCTAAAAACACCAAGCGTGAGAATTTCAGCAGGGCTTTAACATTTCCTTCACAGTATTTCAATGACTGCTCTTGAAGCACTAGCTTCTCTCCTGCTGATCTCTTCTTCCTTAATTATTTTTCAACTCTTGCATGAATGTTGAACTCGAGTACAACATTGCCTTTAGAACTAGTGGCCAAGGGTCTGTCTCTGCCTGTTGGGTTCCATGTTAGTGTGCTGTACTATCCTAAAACAGGGGGAAAAAACCCTCTGACGTTTTGTCTGGAAGCCATAAAGCCATACTATATTGCATTCATGTCTACTAATAAACAAACTTATAAGTGGAACACACCCCTGAACCACTAAGAGATTTTAATCTAACTCTTTCTGTAAACTGATCCAGCTTGACCTGTCTGATCCATAAACCATACAAAAAAATCTTATTTTAAATCCTGATTTGCAAGGTTTTCTTTTCAATTTATGACTTTTCTAAAAAAGAGGCTAAATTGGTTCAGAAGCTAGTAGACCGTTGTAAAAACAAGCTGCTAGAACAAATTCTCTGTATTTATTCCTATGTCCACATACATCTTGCTTTACTGTTACTTGCAAACTTTAAGTTCACAGAATGCAAGAGAAACATAATTCATGTTTACATGTAGATTACCCTCAAATATTTCAATAAACATAATACACTTTGTCATTCTCTTGTTTAAGAAGTCAGTGATGACACCAACTATCCTGAGAGCAGTCTTGAATCAGAAAAACATTTTTACTAATGGCATCATGCTTGTTGCTTTAAAATAACTACTCACATAGCAGCACAACAAGTGGTAGACCCAGTTAACAGTAACAGAATTTTGGAATGGCCAAGATGAGGCATATCACATGAAGAAAAGCTTAGGGAGGAATTAAAGATGAGCAAGTTGATTTGGGCTGTTACCACTGAAGGATACCTACACATTTTAATCACATGAAGCTCACAGTCAGGACGGACGGCTGGTTGCAACTCCCAAATATGCTCATGAACAAGCCCTGTGGCCTTTATATCAACATGACCTTGAAGATTCTGGTCATGTTTTTAATAGATCTTGCAGTACCACTCCAGATCACAACAGGACCATCACTTTCTTTTGAAAATACTTTATGTGGTGAATCATGCAACTACGAAGGAACGCCTACACAAACTTTTGGGGTGCAAGCCTGAAAATTTTTGAAGTAAATTGAGAAGACAGACTACAATTAAGATCCTCATCCCAAACTTTTGTTTACTTTACTGCATAAGGAGACGAGCTCAGTTTGTCCAAGTCAGCCAGAACAGAAGTAGAATAACACAACAGCAGCCAGCACAGTTCATTTGTAAACATGTCTTCCAGTCAATGGGCACTCAAGCAGGTTTCTCAGCAATGTCATATAAATGTTTAACCATGGATTGCTGCATCCATATAAGGCAAAGCAGCCAGTGTGTCTGATTAAATGGGTGTAAAATCTGTGCAATTCCTTGAGCCCTGGAACATACTGAGAGAACAGCAATTCCATGAACCAGGAGGCTGCATGTCTCAATGCAGACATGAAAACAGCTATATGGGAAGGGAAAGGGAAGGTACTGGAAGCCCAGGACAGTATCAACACCCCAGGACTAGAAGTCAGAAGAGGACAGAGGATGGAGACAAAACAGGGTTAAAAACCAAAGACAGAAAAATATCAAAAAGAAGATTAGGACCTCAATGGTTAAATTTAACCATTGAGGCCCGAACCCTAAATTGAGGATGTAGGAGAAAGGGGGAGAGAAAGGAAAGGGTGTCTAACTGGGCTAGGAAATGGAAACCAGTGAAGTGAAGAAAAATGCTGAGATGAAAAGATGTCACTTCTGATGAGGAACAACTGGAGAAAGGAAAAGATAAGGAGCAAGAGTAGTAAAGACAGGGGGAAATGACCTGAAAATTTCTGATAAATAATGCATTCTTCCCAGAGCAGGGAGTCTGTAACAGAGCCCAAGCAATTAGGCAAACATTATCTTTTTACTTTTGCTGTCATATGCGTGTAAAGGTTACTAGCAGTCTCTTTTCCCCACTCACAAAGTACTGACCACCTGTTGTCAGAGTAGCACAAACAACAGTTTCAAATGGGATATCAAAGTGGTTGCCCTATGTGAGAACATGGTTTGCTCTCGATGTGCTTTGAAAACCTAAGGGAGTGCACCCAAAACTGTTAAAAGCACGTTAAGTTGAACATATTTGAGCCTTCAAGGAGCTTATGGTCTCAATTTAACCTTTTGGCATTCACATTCCAGTACGAGGTGTAATCACAGACTGGCATTTTTGGTTTTCACCTAACTTGTGCTGTATTTGGGACATAAGCGAGATATCTACCACAGTGAATGAGAATTACCATAGAAGAGGTAGTTTTCTCTAGGACCTTCCCATACTGCAGATGTTGGTAAGGGGCAAACAAGCCAAACATTGCCAGAACAGAAGAGGACTATGGTCCCGACTCCTTCCTTTAGCATTCATACCAGAAAGCGAAGCCACTGGGAGCCACACTTTGTTCAAGTACTCTTACCTGAAAAATTACGTGGGAGGAGGGTAGAAATTTTCAAATATAGAGGAAAATCAATAGATACTGTTAACTCTAAACACAGGGGGCACTGAATCTTTATCCATAAAATATCAGCTACTGTATACCTCATGGAAATACAGTTAGACTATTAGCATTTGTGAGCACTGGGCACTGTGCTGACTTCACAGGAAAGTAATCCTTTGTTTTCAACATGAGGTTTGAAGACTAAGCAATGAGTAAGATAGATGGCAACATACATAAAGTATTGAGCAGGAGCTCACAGCAAGTCAGATTCTTCCTGAATGTGATGCCAGTCCTGAGGGAGAAAGTTCACAAAGAATGTACATCCTACGTACAACTAAAGCTGTCTGAACAAAGACTGCACAAAAAAAGTCTTCTTTTAGCATTTTCTAGCTTTGAAGTTTCCTATTTTTGCAAGGCTAATCAGAAGAATTATCTTATTTTCAAATAAACTACAAATGTGATTGCGTAAACTATTTATTAACACCACACACAACACCAGGTTTTTGCAAGCGAGTGAGGATATACGGAGTAAAGATATGGTTTATGAAAAGCCACAAAGCACTATGACACACACCACTAAGTATTCGGCAAATACAAATAGAAATGAAGTTCTGCACAAGGACTGAAGAGGAAGTGGAGACTGAACTAAAATGTGTTTGATTAATAAGGAAGTAATCATGAATTTGTATAGTTATTAAGGTTGTGTCAGTAAGTCCACCCATTCTGCAATGACAAAGTGGTTTAAAAAAAACATACAGCAATAAAATGCATTACTCAACTAGGTTTATGAGAACCCAGAAATATAAATATAAAAGACAGCACCACGCTAAGAAATCTAAAATGTAACAGGGTAGGTTATTATTTTTTACACTGAGGGTGGTGGGACACTGGAACAGGTTGCCCACAGAAGTTGTGGATGCCCCATCATTGGTAGTGTTCAAGGGCAGGTTGCGTGGGGCTTTGATCAACCTAATTTAGTGAAAGATGCCCCTGCCCATGGCAGGGGGCTTGGACTAGATGATCTTTGAAGGTCCCTTCCAACACAAACTATTCTATGATTCTACAGGTGAACAAGTCTGAGGAGTGGAAAATACACCAGTGAAGACTACATAATTGTAGGTGCTCTTTGCAGTTACTTCTACAGCCAGGATATATATACACAGATTAATTAACCACCTACACATTTTACCTGAGTAAAGGATATCTAAATGAAAACACATTCAATGTGACAAACAAAAATATGTTTACCCAAATGCCTTGTCTCAGCTGACGTACTTTACTTGAGTAATGATCAGAGTAACACTTGACTCAAATACAAACGAGTAACAATAAGGACATGCTGCATGTGGGCAGCATCCCCTACAACTGAGACAGTAGTATGACAAAACCACAGAAATTTCTTTCAGTATTACTGTGGAGAGCAACAAAATTATCTTCCTGTATTAAACTTCAGAAGATGGTGTTTCATAAATTATCTGTGAAAATACTAGCTCCTAGGTAATGTGTAGTCAAGTTAGACATTTGCTTGGGAAACTGTTCTGCACTAGTAAGACCCAGCAAAATACTAGCCAAATTTATTTTTAAATAATAGTAACGTAATAGAGGGGTTTGGATAAGTTTGCTGCATCTCTCAAGTCTTTATCCCAAAATCAGGCTATGTATCTACAGTAGCAGTATGATGGCCTCTACTACACCCATCCATTTAATCAGCTTTATTTCTGGCAGAGCTATATATGTAGAGAGATGTATTGTGTACAAACATATCATACCTTTTATACCTGCTTGAAACCATCCTGGAGGAGTCCTAAAAGAAACAGAAAGAAAAAACTAATTAACATTTCTCCTGTATATGTACTTCCAAAATACTTTATCACTCCACTGAAAATGGAGCCTGCAGTTAAGAGCAGGAGAAACAGCTGCGGTACAACTCAGTTTCGCACTGTTTCGCTGTCAGGAATAGTCAGAATACCAGGATTGTCGTCACCGCGTTACTGCTGCTGAACATCAGCTCAGAACCCTTAAACAACAGCTTCTGGTTACATCTTAAAACTGGATGCACTATACTCCATCTCCCAGCATCCAGAACATGCAGCTTACCAAAACAGGATACATCCTGCCACCAATACACCTTTCCTACCACTACCGATACAGAAACACTTGCGCACTTTGATAGCTGTTCATCTACTTGTCCAAGAGCAGCAGAGCAAAACTGTTCCAATTCTTCGGCACCACTGCTGTCCTTCTGGACAGAACAAAAACCAAAACCAGCAAGTAGTACAGGGTTAAGACCCAAATCAATTTATTACTTATCAGCTGGGACATGGTAACTACAGGCATGCTCTTTGCCATGCTAACCCAGGTGTTGCAACCTCCATGAGAAAACACATTTTAAATAACAGCACGCATTTCAAACAAGTTCAATGGTGCAAAAACTATGCATCTGGCCCTTCAAAGATACATACATGGATTAATTGCAGATTACAAGTCTTACTGTAATTTTCCTAGCTTAAGGTAAGAACTTCATTATTTTTCTGATTCCCACAATGCAGTAAGAAGTAGTTTTCCCTAAGACTACGTTTTGTTTGGGGTTTGTTGGGTTGGGTTTGTTGTTTTTTTTTTTAATTTGAAAAAAAAAAATCCATTATGCTTTTGTTCTGGCTCTGTAAAATGGAAATGGAAACAAAAGGAAGAGTGGGCAAAAGGGCTAATTTATTTTTACATCATCCCTGAAAAAACATCAATGCAGTATGTACAAATAAGAAAACCTGAAACAATGTATTTGCATCAATAGTGCTATGCTTGTACCTTCTCAATATCAGTCTCATTACATAGGAAAATTAAGGCATGTTTCAACTGGTAAATGATTGCTCAGATTAGACAGGGTAAATCCACAAGTATTTTTTAGGATGTTGTAAGAAGAACATGAACCAATTATTTTATTAATCATAGACAAAACTCCCCCCAGCATCAACAAATATTAGGTAAAAAGTCAGGAAAGAACATTTAAGGACTTAATGAACTGAACAATTGTCTTTACCAGAAAAAAATAATGTCATAGTGTGAAATTCTGTCTATTTATGATGCTAACTGCAGACAAAGGAGTAAATGAGTTCTCAAACCAAGATGCAAGAGAAATTCCATCCACACTGAAAATCCTACAAAACATTACACTATCTTCACTGATCGGTGTATTAATGTCTTTGTAAGTAACAAAACAAGCTAAAACATAGGATAAAAAATTATTTTATTCTAGAAAATACAGTTGACAAAAATATTTGTGTTACAGAAACAAAAATTTATCTTAAAGTGCATTTTATGTTATGAAGCATTTTCAACTTCTGCAATATGTGCTACACTTTCCTTAATATAAGCAGAAGAACAGTATTCAACAAAGTTAAGTCATGGGAATTATTTGAAGAAACCCACAAAGTGGTGTAAAATCACTGTTTTAACACCGATACCTTTTATCATTGATGACAGCATCTGAGAAGTAGCAACTCACAGCTATGAAAGAGCAACCTAATTTCATCTCTAAAAGGGCAAGGAAACAGAGTTTTAAATTATACCAACACTATTTTTAACGTTTACAAGGGTACCTTATCTTTGAAAGGTCATGGCAGTAGGGGGAGGTTTGTGAGGACTGGAAGGAAATAAATGTCACTCCTCTCTTCAAGAAGGAAGATCCAGGGAACTACAGGCCAGACCTTACCTCATTCCCTGAGTAGGTGATGGAACAAATCCTGAAGGACAAGAAGGTGAAATCACCGTGGATATATGAAGGGGAAATCATGCCTGGCTGATCTGACAGCCTTCTACAAGGACACGATTGGCTCAGTGGATGAAGGGAGAGCAGGTGATGCTTATCTTGATTTTAACAAGGCTTTCAACACCTTCCCACACAATATATGTATAGGCAAACTGTTGAAATATGGACCAGGTAAGTAAACTGTAGGGTGCAACAGAAAGTGGCTAGACTCCCGGACTCAAAGGGTTATGAACAGCAGCATGAAGTCCATCTGGATGCCAGTCACTAGTGGGGATTGATACAGGGGCCAGTACTGTTTAACATCTTCATTAATGGCCTGGATGATGGGACAAAGTGCAACTTGAGCAAGTTTGCAGACTACACAAAACTTGGATGAGCGGTTAATAATATATCAGATGGCTCTTGTGCCAGGCAGAGGGACACTGACAGGCTAGAAAATGACCTAACAGAGACCTCATGAAGTTCAAAAAAGGGAAATGCGAAGTCTTGCACCTGGGGAAGAATAACCCCAAGTACCAGCACATGCTGTGGAACAGTTGGAAAGCTGCTGTGCAGAAAAGGACTTGGGAGTCCTGGTGGACACCAAGATGAACATGAGCCATCAATGTGCCCCTGCAGCAAAGACGACCAATGGCATCCTCCTGATGCATTGCCAGCAAGTCAAGGGAGGTGATCCTTCCCCTCCGCTCAGCCCTGGTGAGACCACAGCTGGAGCACTGGGTCCAGTTCTGGGCTTCTCAGTATGAGAAAGACATAACAGAGACACTCCAGTGAAGGGCCACACCAACGATTAAAGGTTTGGAGCATCTGACACATGAGGAGAAGCTGAGAGTGCTGGGAATGTTCAGCCTGGAGAGGAGAATGCTGAGGAGGTATTTTGCCAATGCATATGAACAACTGATGGGGTAAAGTAGATGGATCCATACTCCACTGTGCCCAGAGAAAGGATGAGAGGCAATGGACAGAAATACAGGAAATTCAACTTAAACGTAAGAAAATAGTTTCTTACTGTGAGATTAAACTCTGGAGCAGGTTGCCTAGAGACGTTATGGAGTTTCTATCCATAGAGATAATAAAAACCCAGCTGGCCACAGTCCTGAACAATTTGCTATAGTTGAGCCTGCTTTGTCCACAGGGTTTGCACTACAGACTTCCTGAGATTCCTTCCAGACCTTAATGATTCTGTGTTTCTGCTCTGCTCGTCTCGAGCTTTCCATCTGCATTCTTCTCTCAGCTTAGGGAGTTTAAGTAAACATATACCTAACATCTGGCAGCTTCAGAGGATTTCATTCTGCCTTTTAATATTTTTATTTAGGGACTTGCCTATCTGAACTTTCACATACAGAGGACTGTAATGGTCTGATTTTTAGCTTTAAGACAGTCAACAATGACTGAGAAGGTGATTTCACTCTGGTGTACGTGAAGAGATTCAAGTAGTTTGACCTAATAGGTTAAGATACATCTTCACTGTATATGAAAACTGAAATGCCATTTCAGTATCAGTCACAGCTGTTAGAGGTGATGGTCTCAAACATCCTGGTTGTCCCATCAGCCATACACAAGTGGTTCAACTCACTTTTTAAGCTTGGATGGAGAAAGAGAGACACATAGGTGTCTGGGACAAAATTTTGCCTGTCTGTAGGTAAAACTCTTGCCAATAAAGTAGAAACTCTGGGCTCTAAGCTTCCTCAGTTCTTATTTTTAAACAGCCTCTTTTTTAGGAAAATGCTGAAGCCTTGAGGTTATGGCCATACTTCCTGGTGAACATAAGCCTCTGCTTAGGGTGAAAGGCACAATTCACAAGAATGGGAGAATTTGCACATGACATTGCAATCTAGTAAAGCACACGTACCCTTGTACAAATAAATCTCTGGATCTTTGATGTTTGTTTTCTACTCTAAGACACCAAAGGGATGCAATGAATGCATTTTACTTGTACACCCTCACATCTACTAAGACCTTTTCATATAGTAAATGCAAATATAAGCTATAAAGCAATTTATATACATAGAGCTGTACATTTACCTCAACAGGAGGCTTCTAAAAGTTCAGCAGTACTATTCAGAAAAGACAGTTCTTCAGAAAAAGAAAGCTGGGAAAGCAAACAAATGCTCAGGGACAAAGTCCATGGCAAATACTCTCATTTCCTACAAATGACAGCTGTTAAAACTAAAAAAAAAAGAAAAATTAACTAGCCCTTTGTAACATACGTTTCTACAGCAAGTATTAGTGGTTTTTATTTTTGCATTTAAAACTATGAAGAAAAAGTTAAAAATACACACCTGATGCATAAAAACAATCTCTACTGATAACCAAATTAATCCTGCAGGTTTGGTAAATTGTGACTTTTATTATTTTGGAATCTCTAATGTAAATGCAAACCAATCATTCTTTAAGGTGATGATGCAAGAATGAGGGAAATATTATTTACCTCTGTTCGCATGTTCTGAAATTTATTTTGTGTGTTATTTATGCAAAAGTTGCTGGGAACAGGAATATATGTGGTTATACTATAAACAGCATTACATCTCTATTAATCAAAAATTAATCTAAGCCTTCAAACTATTCAAAAGCTCTTAAAATGAGGCAAACATCTTTTATAATTTAAGATCTTGCCTCCTCTGCTGCTTTTGGAAAAGAGAAGGTTGGCAGAAAATGAAGAAGGGGAAGGAGAAAGGAGGAAGATTCCTGTTCTGCAAAGAACTAACCTAAGAGCAGACAATTAAGCATGTACATAACTACTAATTTACAAATCTTGCTTATATTTTAAACTTTAAGTTTTAACCCATGTTTAAAATAACTAGTAATTACTATAAAAATGAGTGATTTGTCGAAGTAGTTGTTTATGAGCAATGAAGAGATAAGTTTAGCTGAAAGTCTCCTTTCAGAAAAGGCAATTCTCCTTACCGTCTGTGGAAATCCTGACCAGAAAAAGCCATCAGTAAAGAAGTAACACACAAAATTATGCTAATGGTTTCCTTCATACTGGTGAAAAAGTATTGCTGCCAAAGACATCTAACAATATCAGTTCTTCATCCAGGGTTGAAATCAAACACTCGTTTCAATACAGTGTTCAAAACACAGTTTTAAAATTACTTTTACTTCTTGCACGTGATCTCTGGCAGCTTACATTAGCTTTTAGCAGTGTACTGTTTATACTGCTAATAAATTACGTCATCAAGTAGTCTTGCTCTTGCTCCATCACAAGTGGGAGTTCAAGAACACTGAAGACTGACATATGTCAGCACTGCTCCATAAAACTGGTCATGCTCCCTTTTCCTCATGCCTACAAAAGTGTTTGTGCAGCCACGTGTTAATGCGCGACAGGGTATGATCTAAGTGAAAATAACCAAGGAAAAAGCAAAGATTTGTCTCATTCCACATAAGCTGATTCACCACACAACCTAACACACACACCTGCTGCACAAGAGAAAGAGAATGCGTAAAGGCAGAAAAGGCATTTCCATTAATTAAACCATTTACTGCTAATTAAATTTCTGTCAGACTAGGATGTAACTAACCTTACTCAATCCCCTCTCTGCTCCTAGCTCATCTTGGTATTTCATCTGACCAATACAGAGATTACATAA
Organism: Phalacrocorax aristotelis; assembly: GCF_949628215.1. Lineage (NCBI taxonomy): Eukaryota > Metazoa > Chordata > Aves > Suliformes > Phalacrocoracidae > Phalacrocorax > Phalacrocorax aristotelis. Next base: position 174,937,078 of record NC_134276.1, on the reverse strand, counting down.
ACAAGCTGGTCATCAGGCTTTAAATAAATAGAGTTGCCTGCGTTTACAAGTGTCTGACAAAGATTTCCAGATGTTAAACCAACCCAACCGTTACAAATCCACTAGTTAAAATGCACTAACAAACATTGTTTTTAAATATATACAAACACCAGAGTCAGCTAGACTATGAAAATGGTTCACTGGAATCCCTTGAAAGACTACTTAAAAGTTTCGCAAACAACTAAAGCAATTTGCCTGGATGAAATCAGGCTGCTCGGGTACACTGGGATATATACTGGCATGAAGAATACGTGTGGTGTTTAAGAATTTGACTATGCACTAGTGTAAATTATGACTACATAACGAAATTCCTGCAACATGCAAGGTTAAATTTTGACTGCAACTAGGCCAAAACAATCTCTTTTTTTCATTCAATGAAAATATGGGCTTCCTATAAAGTCTCCTATAGGTTCTTCAAAATGTGAGCAGATACAACTTCACTGCGTGGAGGAAGGAGGTCTATTGCTGGGGTTTCTTGCCTTTTTACATACAAAGGAACAGGTGGATTCTATCTCCATCCAGCCAATCAAGTTAACTCCAGTCTCCTTCACTAGTCCCATCTTGATTAATTACATCTCCTTTCTTCTTACATTCAGCACAACTTTACGTTGCCATTTCCTTGGAAATGGAGGTTACGTATCTTCTGCAATGCAGTCGAAGTTTCATTCAGAGAGCAAAGTGTGATAGCATCTGAATGCCTGACAACTGAAAGGCATAGAAATTCAACAACAGAAAGCAAGAGTCATGGAGGTACAACTTACCTTCCATTCCTGATTCTAAACCATTTGAAAATTCTAGGGATGCTTTTCATGGAATGTACTTGCACCCCTGGCAGCTGTGCACTTTCTATATCTCTACTTGGACAGAACACTTGTATGTACAAAACCATCCCTGGCTCCCTCTCCTCACCTTATTCTTCTAGCTGCCAAGACTTCACGTCTGTTTCCGCAATTCATTACATTTTATTTTTTCCTGGTGTGGATTTCCTAAAGATGACCTTAAACACTCTTTACTCACCCAATAAATCTCTTTTACAAGCAGCCATTCTAAAAATTAGCTTTTATTTCTAAAACTGGTAAGAAAGCATGAAGTTATCACCACCTATTAGCCAGCTATAAAATAAACTGAAACAGGAACCTGTTAAGATTAAACAAAACCAAAAGCTGACCTACTATTCTGAAATAGCCTGACAAATTTTTTCATATTTTTGATCTTCCTTTGATTTGTACTCTGTCAAGTTGGAATCAACACATTTTAAGAGAGCCTTGCTTCATTTCCATCCAGCTGATCTTTTTAAAACACATCATAATGAATCACACATAACAGAATAAAACTTTGAGCAGAAAAAAGACGTTCCTATATACTGGAGATTACAATTCAATTGCCAGAACTATTCTGATAAGGTGGCACCCAGATACTTAATTCCAGATGAGCAGTACAGAACCTCTTCTGTATGAAGCAGATGATGTAACAAGCAAGACCTAAAAAAATGTCATGGGGAAAAGGAAGATACAGTTTCTTTATCTGTGCTAAAGAGAGGAAATTTAAGGTTATTACACCCTCTGGTCACATATTTCTGAAATACTGGCTGATCGATTCAGGTAAGCATTTTATAAAAGTTAAAAGGCAATGACATTACAGTCTATACAAGGATGATGCTTTCTTTAGCAAGGAAGCCGTAAAAGAAACTACAAAGGTAAGTTCAATAAATAAATTAATCTTTTAGAGCATCTGCCTATATTTTTTTATTGAGAGAGACACAGAAGGAGTCAGACCAAACCGAAGGTCCAAAGAGAAGACCTGTCTCCAGATGCAGAGTAACCTAAAAATTAATTAGGACAGCATCATAAGTTATCCATTTCCTAGACTGACTTTTAATTTCCCTGGTCCTTTCAATGCGGCCCATATGAAATCCATACATCTCAAACAGGGTCCAGGCAGTCTTTTCTACCTCTTGACTTTGCAACTCTTTGGGGAGAAGAGCTTTTCAATTTCTTTTTTCAAAAGAGAAATCTGAAAACATGCCATTCTCTGTGATGTGTGTGCGCTTCTGGACTGTGGATGAACGATGTCCTGGGTAAAACCACTACAGTTCCCTTTACCTGACAGAGCACAGCCTCAGTGAATACTACACATCCAATATACACATGCACAGCGCCTGTTCATGGGCTGGTTTTGCTTTTCCAGAAATCAGGAGCAATAAAGACAGACATGCAAAGAACTCTTACCAAAATCTGCCGGGATCCAAGGGTACCTATGAACTCTGGCTCAGCACCAGCCTGCCTGGCTCCTGCAGAGCCAACTCAAGCATTCTTACACACAGCCTGCCTGGGCACTGCACCCAGCAGACACAGGCATGCCCCATTCTGAGCCCAGCTGAGTGGGAAGCATGGCTCAAAGGCACTCAAGTGCCTTGAAGAAGAGCCAGCCAGGCTCCAGCACGGGCAGCAACACTGAAGTCTGCCGTACAGACATTCATTCTGTCTTGACCTACTGAAATATATTTGCATCATGTTACCAAAAGTGTTCTGCAGTACACACATTATCCATCTCTAATTACTTCACAGGATAAAATCCAGCTAGTCCAAATATTAATTACCTGTCCAATTGTGAAGGAAAAAATCAAATTTTTGGGTACACCAATTAAACTGTGGCACAACTTTAGGTCAGACTGATTTTATACGATGTTAATATTCTTCAAAAATCTTAACATAAGGTTTTTTATCTGCTTCTACATAATTCCATAGTTGCAGAAGTATGAATGTTTGAAGTGAAGAAAAACTCATTAGAATACATAGGTTCATGGTGGTTATTTGCCTAAAAACCGATATGAACTAAATCTAATGGCTAACTTGGCTTACAAACCTATTTGTATTTTTATACAAACAAATGAAGTATTTTAAAGTTTATTAGTTCTTATAGTTCACCAGTATCTCTTGATCAGCTTTAAGACAGATGTTAATAACAGAGTCACTGAATACTTTAAGGTTGGAAGGGACATAATATTTATGCTAAATATATCACATACATATAAGTATTTTTATATATTTAGTGTTAGATTGTAACATATTGTTTTCGTATTGACTGACAAACAGTCATGTGATTTAAGTAAGACTATAATGTTTACAATGTCCTAAAGGTTTCAAAATTATTACCTGATGAAAATTTCCTCAGAAAAAATGAGACACTAATATGAGAGAAAATGAAAGGAATACATAGTATTTCCACCTAGTGGGCTAAACCCCAAGGGGGGGGGACAAACCCCCTCAAAAAAACAGATTGGAAAAAGAGTCAGGGAAAAGTTAAGTGTCCTTACTTCTGTTTACTTAAGTCAGCCTCATTTTTTACAGCCTCATCTACTACCTTTAATTAATAAGGACTTCAAACAAGAACATAGACGTGCTAAAATGCCTGAGTGTGAGTGATACGCATTTTTCCTGTGAAACCGAAGAAGTAAGTTATGACTCATCTCCCTGTTTACACAGAGCCAGGAGGCCATGGAGAAACACTGCAAGAACATCTAGGGAATCAAATCAGATGCCTAACAGGAAGGTAATTAACCTCTACTCCTTCCTATGAAGAAACTATCAAGGACATCAGGCGAGAGGAAAAAAATTAAAGAAACACCTGCATGGAAAACCAGTAACTCCCAGGGAAGTCAAGTATCATCAAGAAGAAAACAGTTCCCAAAAATAAGGAAACCAGAAATACTCACTAAAATATATGAACAGAGTTTTTTCTTCATTTATGATTCTCCATTTCTACACCCAAGCAATATTCAAAGAGCCGGAACAAGAGGTTCAGGGCAAGCAGTTAGGCATTTGGAACAAAAGCTTTGAAGGAGCTGATTACATCAGGCTAACAAAACCTGACTAGATCTCAGGTGACTCACTGACAGAGCAGAACTGCAAAAATTTGCACAAAGATAGTGATTATATCCAACATATGGCCTTTATGGATCAGTGTTGCATAGTCGTGAACTGAAAACGTAGGCTTCCTAGAATTCCCTGAAAAGAAAGGGAACTTGGAAATACTTGCACAAAGCTTCCAAATTCAATGCGGCAGTCATACATAAAGAAATAAACAATCAATACCAGAAACCCGAAGAACACCTCCAACACATAATGAGAAAGTACAGGATCTAAAACACATGACTTGATGCCAAAACAGGACAGCATTTTTAAAAAAGGATAGAATTCAGACGGGTGTAAACCTTAATGGCTCAGACAAATTGAGCAGTGTGAGGATCTTGAATCACAGAAGAGCTACATCATGATATGAAACCCACAGCAGAGGTGATGACAGTGAAAACAAACAGAATTTGACGTACTTTACAGCAAGTGTAAGTATAAGATCCTGCACAGAGCTATGTGCATAGGCCCTTCAAAATCCACTAGCCTGAGCCCAGACATATACACAAAATAGAAATTTCTCAAAATTATTTTTGATGGGATTTGTCTCACATGTTACAAAGCATTACAACTTTTTAAACCTCACCCTAGAGAGCTGAGCTGCTTGTTGACTTGTCTACACCATGCTTTGCACACTATGTACTAGAAACGTAACTAGTGATAAAACCAGATTCTTCAGTGGAACCAGTTTAAAACAATGAACCATCCTGTCCACATCTACCAGGTGCTGGTTCCAAGAAAAGAAAGGAGAGGCCCTTGTCAGTGAATTTACCAGGAGAATGGGCCTGATAGCTCCTACTAACCAAAGAGTAAATGGAGACAGATGAGCCAGAGGCTACTCTATGGCTCTGAAACCAAATGACACAATCACCACAATCATACTCCAAAGCTCTTGACTATGCATCTCCTTCATGTCCCATGTGGCACCGCCAAGAAATAATAATCTCTAGGCTTACCCCTGGTTAAAAAGCATCAGAAATAATGCAAATAACGCAAAGGCTGAACTACAGCCCAAAGTGGTGTTTTCATAGCATGAAACCTAGGTCTGTGTTGCACACCCCAGTGTGTTGATTAAGGGCGTGCAGCTGCTCCTGAGCTACCAAAGGCTAGCAGTGTCCTCGTAGCACTAAACAGCAGCCAAACCTGGTGCTGTGATGTCCATACTACATGCGAGGAGTGGTTCCTGGCACATTATTCCTCAAACAGTCCCCAGGTATGCAACAGGAAAGCTCTAGGTAGCATGAACCAAAACCATGCCAGAAAACCTCGCTAATAATTAAGCCATAAAGCTCTATCAGCACTGCAGTGGTTGAGCTCACACCCAGGTCTTACTCTTTTCAGCAGTATAAATTTAGTCAGACTGGCTCCACCAAACAACTCTGATTTCTGGATTCTTCCCCTGAGCCATCACATTAATTACACTAGTCTACAAGGACATAGAGAAGCACCACTATGGAACTGGAATAGGCAGCTTCTTAACACAAAAGCACACCTGAGTAACTACCACTATGTTATTCTCTAATTTAGTATTAATAACACAAATGTATGATCCATGTTATGAAAATGTTTGAACAACTATTGCTGTGTATATTTCTGTAGAGCTGCATAAGTTTTTGTTCATCTTTCTGCAACAGTGAGTAAGTTTTCTCCCCTCTCCACCTTGCACATACACATTCAGCAGGGGTCCCCTTGGTCCAAGCAGGTTCTTGCAGAACGGTGTCGTCCTCCTCTATTCACATACCTCAAGTACTTACAACTTCATTAGCTAGGCTTCAGACTTCTTCCTGTCATGAAAACAGTATTAACTAAAATTCTGCCTCTAGAAAAGAATAGCAGAAAAGTACAGGAATCAGGAGTATTCCTTTATCTTACAGAAGCTTTTGACATCAGTCAGGCCATGTCATTTATTTGTAAAAGTATATACGTTAAGAAGTCCTTCCTTCTTCAATAAATTTGTATTTACAAGAGGGCTCTTCCTCCCACAGAAACCTCTGCTACAGTGTATCATTATACTCCACCAGATCACATTTTTCCCCCCAAGAAATTCTAAGAGAAGATTGGAAGGAGATACTCACTTAGACATCATCATTTTTGAGAGCTGAACAGAATTTCCATATTGACTTTCAGAGATAAAACAATCTTTTCAAACCACCATTCAGTTAGCTGAGTTAAAAAGTGATGCCAGTCCAAAAAAGAAAGTATGTGGGAAAGAAAATTAATTCCTTCACATGAGGCCCCTGCTGACTGCTCAAAACATTAGCTGGGAATTTAAGAAATGGCTTCCCATTCCTTCTGGCTGTATAAAAGCTGCAAACCAGTGTAACACCAGCTAATGCACCAGCTGATGCAATTCTGGAGCATAGCTTCACAAATTCAACTGTGAAAGAAACAAGCAGTACAACAACGAAGCAAATGCCTGCTCATACAGGCTGACAACATAGCAGCAACATCTGTAGATAAGAAAAAAAGAGAAGTAAACAAAGAAAAAAAAAATCTTAAGGGAAGGATCACGACTGAACTTAAGAGATACTACACACTTTGCTTCCCACTTGGTCGGCACAAGGATTTACAAAGTACCTGAAGAGCAGGCTGCGTAACACCTGCAGTTCCTAGGCACACGATTCTGATGCGGGAGTTAAGAAGCCTCCATGCCGCCTTGCCTTCACAGATACAAGCTTGATACAGTTTCAGTTTTCACACAGGTCTTGTGATGAATAGTCAGAAATGTGCACAGACACACAAAACCGAGTATTCAGTTATAAGAGACTTCATAGGTACATTTAATTTCATTTACTGGGAGTGAAATGCATTCCTGAAACAAAATTTTAGGCTAAAACCTATTATCCACTAAATTAAACTTTACTGACCAGAGATGTTAAAAATGTTCGTCATTTTGTATTTCTTTGTAAGAAAAGCAAAGTTTGCTTGTTGAGGTAATCAAACTTACTGAACACATATGATGCCTTCCACAAACAAATGGAAAGATTTCTCCTTTTGATCAGTTTTTATGAAGACAAATGTTGATAACTGATATTAGTATTTCTCTACAAGAGCAGAAGTCAGGTGACTCAAAGTAGGGGTGCCCAACCTCCAGCCTCAAGGCTACACATTGCCACTCAGAACAACTTCACCTGGCTCATCACAAGTTTACAGCCACACCGCTTTCCCTTCAGCCTCACATCAGTAACTGCTCATTCTCAGCTTCCTGATTTCTTAGGGGTAAGGGGGACCGCAATTTCACTTCTAAGCACTTTCCAAAAGCATCAGCGTTAGGCAGTGCACGTGCAATATAGCTGAATCAGATTTGCTGAGCATGTGCAGATCCTTTGGGAACGTAAAGCCCACTGAACGTGCGTGTATCAGCAGCACTACACATAGGCACACATATACTAAATTTGCTCACATGGGAAGAGAGGAGGAGGATTTTGGCAGAGGAACCTATGCTGCTACAACAATGTCTATTACATAGCCCATTCAGCTGAGAAATCCAGACTCCACTGTTTCAAAACTCAGTTTCTATTAATAAACACACACATGCACAATTTAGCTAAAAACTAGCAATCTCATTTTTTGTAAAACAATTCATTCAGTGTCTTTAAAGCCTCCAAACACCACCATGCAACATTATTACCCCTAAACTCAGAGAAGTTACCTTGAGGATTAATTAAAAAGTTACTACGTGGGGTGTTTTTTCATTCTTGTCTCTAATAATACAAACAAAAAACATTTCAAGAAAATTAAGACTGCAAAGTCAACCAGTTCAAAACAGGTGAGAACATGGTTGACTTATGCAACTTTTGTTCAAACTCTTATAACTACATGCATCATGACACTGCGTTTCCTGACATCGTCACACAATATTTTTCCACAAGATCTCCTATGTGGAGCACAAAGAGTACTCAGTAGCATTCAGTATTTTGCATTTGCTTGTTTTTCATGAAGCAGCCACCATGCCTTATTTACTGCTATTCACATACTGGAACTGCACTGAACACACACCTGTATTGCTAGGAACTGCTGAGTGAAGGTCTCATCATACATAATCACAGAAGGATGGAATTCCTGTGTTCCTGTTTTCCCTATACAGATCACAGGAATTCTCTGAGTCTCCCAAGCCACGCCGAGCGTGACAGCTGAACATCTGAAGCACCGGGTTCATGTCATGAGGTGTAGAGTGCAGCAAGTTCCCTGCAACCGATGTCATCTACTTCAAAAATACTGTATGCGAGACGTACTTCAGATGCAAATATATTTATTGAATTTGAAAACTCTTTAACTCCTTTTTATGGGATCCTTTTTAGACACACAAAATTTCATCATCTTTACTGCATTTGCTATTATTGCTTAAGTGGTTTGTGAATACTAACAACTGTTTTCACACCATCCCTGCGAGATGGATCATGTTAATGAGCAGCTAGAAAACCCAAGATCAATATTATCTGGTTACTTCACCAACAAATATCAGAGTCTTACTATCTGATTTTGAAGAATTACATACAACTTCACATCCTCAAACACAGTTCATCCTAATTTACATATTTCTGTATTTTATTCACATTTTACTTTCTTTTTTTAAAAAATGCCATATTATAATCACATTATGTAAAATAATACTTGGCCTAACGCCTGAAGAAATATAGCATAAAAAATAAAACATGTCTTAATACATTTGGGCATGCTCTGCAGCACAACTGAATTTTTTCTATGGACAGCAATTAACACAAAGTAACATCATGACAATAGACTAATAAAAGATGAATTATTACTCTTGAACGCACGCACGCAGTTCTTTGCAAGAACTACAGGAAACTTAGATGCACAACATCCTTGAAGAGTTGTGGTCAGGTATGAATATGGTAATGACATGAGTATCGCTACCTCATACTTTGGGTAATGAAGGTAATTGCAAAATGATGCTGTATGACATACACTGCTGTGCAAAATAAAAAGCCAGGAAATGCAAAACAGACAGCTATATACTACAATACGATTGAGAAGCTTACTTAGCAACAAATTCTTGGCATAAGATTCAAGTACAAGACTCTGGGGAAGCTTGTGTCAAGCAGGTTTTCAGCTCTGTTTCCTAATGGGGATGCACGTAATACTTCAGTTCTTGCATTTCTCGCAGTTTGTCAACAGCTAAGTAGTTCACCGAAGACTTTTACTCCCTAACTTCATTTTATTTACTGCTTTCAGCATAGCTTATAAGGTGCTTGTATTAAACATTTACAGCTTTGTAACACCGAAGTGCATCACAGCTTCAGAAAATTTTAGCATGTTGGGTCACATCTAAAGTAAAGGATGGTATTTAAGCAGTCAGAACTGCACCAGAGGACCACGTTCCTTTTAGAAATTGCCTGCAGTGTTCTGGTGAAATGTTAAGCTTTTTTAGAACAAAAGGTTTAAGAAGTATCAGATATGGTTTTCCTTCAATTTTTATAGTCTCTTGGATGGCTTAGGACTAAATGCACAAGTCATAACTAAATGGACATGATAATATATCAAGTTTAGATTACTTCACCAGCCATCTAACCTATTCACTACTGAAGTTATGATGCCCAGTCTGCTGTGGCACAATTTTATAATTATACCATTAGGTGAATGTACATAGACATTTCATCCTATCTTCACCTCCAATCAACTAGAAGGATTCTTTCAGAAGTCCTGGGTAATTTCTACACTAAACAGAATGATTATCCAAGCATCTATCAGAAGCTGATCTCTTGCAGAGAACAAAACCCTGCACTGCTGCTGCAGAGAAGTGAGAGCTATCCAAGACATAGCAATACTACTGTGTTTGCAAGTCAGTGTTCCGAATTGAAAATTAGAGCAACTTCTCCTTTTATTATCTTGGATTAACAGTTCCACACAAATTCAGTACTAGGGTCAAGCTTTAGCTTACCTACTAATGCACATAATTTGAATTTATTTCAAGAACACGATACAACATATAGTATAAAGACAAGGCCCAGTGCTACAAATGAAGTGGGTTTTTTTGCCTAGCAAATCTGTCTAGTGTTGCTGTGTTTCATGTGGGTGTTTAATTGTCTCAAATGTACCTTACAAAGTTGTATCTTGTATAAAATCATTTCCTAAGATTCAACATCTTAAAATATCTTTAATTTCTTGTTGCTGCACAGTCTAAGAGCAATACAGAGACTCCAAGAAATGCCCATTATAATTGTACACACAAACCAAATTAATAGTTGGAACAAGATGATCGCAATTTCTAAAAAGACTGCTAGGGTCTTGAATGAAGTCCTGGGCTTTGCAGCAGTACAGAATGTGCAGTCAGGTACAGCAGAACAGTTGGTTTGGCTTAACAAAAAGAGTGAGTCTGTCTCCCACCAGGGTCCCTGGCTTCAGAATGCCTGCGAAGCAGAATTCCCCTACCAGTTTCATGCCAGCAATACAAATCCAAATGCAGGTTTCTAGCAGATGACCATAGAGAGATCCTCGGCAGTCATTCCATACACAAAATTTATTGGTAACTGTGATAGTTATGATCTGCAGTTTCTTAACTTGGAATTAAGAGATACACTGGACAAATTTTGCTACTGTGTGACAATAAAGATCAGCATTCCCTTTTTACAGCAGGATACTCTAAATCATTCTCATTTTTATAAATCGTTACCCTTCACTCAAAGGATCCAGAGTATTTACTTCAAAAAGGTTGAACGTCATTATCTGAGTGACCAAGAGCTTCCCCTTTTCATGCTCACAGGCACAACAATTGGTATCTTACTCTCTAACTGATCCCTATTTCCAAGTTATGTTAGTAGCAAAAATCATTCTTACGTGCTTGGTCCAGGTCTGCCAGGGAGAGGAAAGGATTCCGCCCATCTAACTGTAGACGCCTATATCTGATCTACTGAGACCCCTTTTGTCAGTGGGGAGAAAAAACACACATCTAGAACACAGTAAACCCTATCCCCATGCCAATGTCAAAAATAACTCTGAAGAACTCAAATACCTTGTCTCTTGTTGTTTTTGCCAATACATATTTACTGACCTATCCCCATGTCTTATGCTTAAATATCAAACTGTTCACGGCTGATGAAATTTTTCAGTGTGTTCATCCAGTGCAAGGCACAACTGGCATTCACAGACACTATAACGTTTGAAATAAAATGAGAGAAGGAACCAGAGATAACACGAAGCAAAGGATTTCAAATGCCTTCCAAGCTATTGAGAATGACAGTTCTGTGTGATTATGGCATAATTTCCAGAAAAACAACCAGTTATAATTTGAAGGTTTTAAGGGATGAAGGACCTACACTGCAAGACTTTGCATCAATCAAATCAAATCGCTTTGCATCAATCTTCTCAGCCTTCCCAATTTGCTCTCCAATTTTCCAAGACCACCACAAAGTAATAGACACCACAACATGCTATCATGCTCAGATATCACTGCTATAATGACATACAAGTTATGTTAACCCTACTGCCACAGGATTACACCAAAAAGAGCACATATTGGTGGATCTGGTCTCCTGAAATATTCCCCAAACAACTGAATGCCAGGAGGCAGATGACCACGGTATCAGCACAACCTGAATGCTTTGACGTAAAATTTTATATTTTACATCCTTGCATATAGTGGGTTTTGGTGGGGGGTTTGGGGGCATCAACATAATAGTAGTGTTTTTCCACCTTCTGGAACTCAGCAGCTCTTCTAAGAGACTTGAAAAAAATCATCGTACACTAATCATTTTTCCAGCCAAACCTTCTAAGTTTTTTTTTTATGCAAGTTATCTTTATATTGTGTACATACTAACACCTCCTTCACCTAAGAAAAGAGAAGACGTTCATTACCCTGAACATAACATCATTTCTGTCCAACTTCAAGAAAGACATTGCTACCAAAGCATTTTGCACTCTTTTTTAATTTTACCATCCTTGCTAAGCAAGAGCTAGATTTGTATAATTGCCAGACTCCATTGATTCCTAGTTAAAATAGTAACTTCAGTAACTTTAAAGTAGGAACCTTAACTACGCTTGTCCTTAGCATTACACATTTTTACCTTATTTGCAAGAGTTCTAAGCTTCATTACATATACATTATCACTCTCCATCTGCATCCCCGTACACATCGATGATTAGTGCAAAGCACTGTGACTCACAAGCTGAGAGCCACTGAACTGCAGCATTAAAAACAGGAGGAAAAATCAAGCAAGGAAGTCAGAGCCAGATGTAACAATATAAATGGTGTTTGGGAGTGAATTGTTGATTCACTTGGTGAGGCGTGGCTTTCCACGCTACCTTTTGCTAAGGTTGAGTAACAGCTCTGATTGTAATTGGTTTTCAATGTTTATAATGTTGCCAGACTTAACATGCTCCATATTTCCAATATAAAATGATTGAGAAGCTGATTTCAGCCAAATAGTTCTGCTGCAGGGAAAATACTCTCACGTCTGGTACGTTTTTAGATCTATTCTTCAACAAATCTCCTATCTCTGTGCTTTGGATCAAGGACTTCAAATTCAGCCAGAGTTTTCACAAAGTGTACATTTTGCCCATGAGAAGTAGAACAGCTACTTCGGACAACATTAAAATTGAACTGAAAGAGCAGTTTAAGGATTGGAAACAAAACATTATTCAGCAACGTATCTGTCCATCATATATGAAGTCAATATTAACTGTCTTGTTTCCCAAATGTCACAGTAATTATGTATTTATAAATGTCATAAAATGATAACAGAATGAACACATCAGTGAATGTGTCTGTAACTACAGAAATGTATTTGTTCTGCTTAGCAGATAGAACTAGAATAAATATTGGTCAATGGCAACTAGAATTTATCAAATTCTTAGATCTAAAACAAACTACTTTTAAGGACAGAATTAGGCTTAACTGTTGCACAGAGGAGAAACAAAAGGGAAGTCAGTCATCAAAGCTGAAATAACACTGCTGTCAAATTCTGTTCAAATTGGGCAATTTCTAAGTCCTCTCATAAAAAGCGAGTTGACAGCGTCAGTAATAAACTGCTTAAGTCTTAGCAGCTACAACTCTCTAAGGTTCCATCTGTTCAGTACGTGTGCCATCCTGGGTCTTTGCCAGATCTGAGGACTGGGACTCCCTTGTGTATTGTTAGTGACAGGACACCCCTGCTGTGCTCTGTCAACAAAGAAGTAGTGCCTGTTGGAATACAGAGGTGACAAACTTGGAACTGTGTAGGATACAATTAATACAGACAGCCTGGTAAATAGAAACTGAGATTACTGGTCAAGAAGAATAGAAAACATGGATGAAAAAACACTGGCACAGGAATATAGCCAAAGCATTATGTAATAATGCCACTAGGGGAAACAAGAAGTGACAACTTTCAGAGTATTTGTTGAAGAAATGAAAACAGAGTGAACACAATAAGACAGACTCTAACAAGCAACTTGGAAAAAGTATGAAAACATTTCAGAACGAGGAACCCTGCCAAAGAATCTGCAATGACAAGAGATCAAGTTTTAAGAGGCATGCTCAGAGACAGTTTCTCTGCAGAAATGTTTTTGTTGGTGTTCACCATGGAATAGCATGGTAAAGGTCTCACATCAGAGTAGTTCTTCATGGAAGACTCAAAGGGTCTGTTTCAAACAGATGCACTGGTAGAACTTAAAAACAAATTATCAAAATGAAAAAAAAGAAAGGAAAAAAAGCTGATTGCCAGAATGAAAAGGTACTTACTCCTTGAGCTTTGAAGGAACCATTAATGTTACTGAGAAATGTAACAGCTAAACTACTCAAGATCATATATAATCTCTCACTTAAAACTGCTCTAGTACCAGGGGTTAACATAATCACTATCTTTAAGCAGATTCTAGAGTAGGAGAGGGAACTATAGACCAGTAAGCTTGATATTTATACTGAATAAACTGGTGCCAGTAAGCCTAAAACAATTAGGGAATAAGGAGGTAAATATGATATAGTGTAGAAGAGTCACCAGGGCACATGTAAAGTAGTTACACTTCACAAATCTAATACAACTTTTTAAGTGACAAAATGTCCAGAAGAGAAAGTTGGTTGGCAGCCTACCGAGTTTCAAAATGGCATTCCCCAAAGCCTCTTAGAGAAATTAAGCCACACTGCAATAACAGGTAATGTTCTTCCATGAATAAATCACTGGTGAAAAGAGAAAATAATGCTGGGCCTTGGTGTTCAGCTTTTGCAGTGGATGGAGTACCCCAAAGGGTTCCATGGGAACCTGTTCTGGGACCTGTGCTTTCCAGTATATTCAGGAAGCAGATGTCCACAGATGCCACTCAGGAGAGAAAAGATGAGGGTCAACTGTAAAAACATGCAGGACTTCTCTATTGGGAGTGGTAGGAAGGTGAAACATGAGATTAAATTCAGTGTACATAAGCACAAAGTGAGACAAAAAGGCAAACAATGCTTCTAAATTTACATATGCATCAGCCTCTGAGCTGGCTATTATTACTCACCGATAACCCCAAAATGTTAGGTAAGAGCATACACACACAACAAAAAATGTAACTCAATGCTCAGCTGCAGACAACGAGGCAGACTATCAGGAATTATCAGGAAAGAAACAGAGTGCAAAACCACCATTAAACCACTCTACAATTGCATGCTGTACTGAACTCTTCAGTTCTGTTTCCTAATCCCAAATAAAATATAGCTCAAACCAGAAAAAGTACAAAATATTACTACCTCCTGTACAAGGAACAACTGAAGAAAATGGAATTCTTCAGCCTAGAGAAGAGTCCACAGAGGGGCTGTGCTCTCTCTGCAGCATTCAGTCACATGAAGAGGAAACAGTTGTTCCCCATGTCTTCCACGGGGACCCCTTGGTGAAATCACATGGAAACTGATGACAAATGACAGGTTCAGCTTAAACAAAAGGAGACTGTTCTTCACATTCCAGGTAATTAACCCACGAGCATGTGAAAGACTGGGCAAAATTTTAGGAGCGTGCATCCAGACCCACTAAATTCAGTGATGCCCCCTCTGGTTCAGGTGGCTTGAAAACTACCTCTATGGGCTTGCTCTGTATATTCTTCTCCTTACACATGTGCTATTGCCTCTGTTAGAGGCAAGAGGCAGAGCTAGATGGAATCAGTGCATACAGCTGGGCTTGCCCATACTGTTAGGTAACAGAAGAGAAGGAGCAAGACGACTGGCTAAAGAGACTAAGGGCACTAAAAGAAAGAGACAGAACATGTGCCACAGGTAGTGTAGCATGCAGGAGGAGTGTACAGGGCATAACTGGCAAGGCTTTGATGGGGGAAGGGCTGCAGAACTGAGTGTAACCTGTGGTGAGGTGACTGGAGAACCAAAAAAGGGGAAAAGAGGTTTCACAGACAGCAAAGAGTGTTTTCGCTAATTCTGTGTGCTTGTTTCAATACCAAAATCCATAATTAGAAGTTTGGTAACTGACAGTGAATTAAATAGGGAAAACAGATCCTGATTTGAAAAGTTTACCTCCAATTAATTGAATTTTCTAAAACTATAAGTATTTTTTACTTGAATCTCCAAGATTCTCTTCCTGTTATCAGATGAGTGTTTGGTGGACATCGATACCTTTACCTTCAAAGGCCCTACAGAAACAAGAGATTTTGTTCTCCAAAACCAGTCTCACCGGTGTTGAGTTTGGGGAATGGAACCTCATACTCTGTTTTTAGTAATATGACAACTCCTGAATTTCATGTTTGTTTTTATATAGCGTATAGTCTACTGTTAAGTAGGAGGACAAATAAGAAGATAGTATGAGTTTAAAAACCAAACAAAATATCAAAACAAGCAAGTGTTACAATCTCACCTGTAGTAAGTATGAGCCAGGGGTATCTGCACTGGAAGTCTCATTTTGTATCGTATTCTGTTGGGTAATAGCATCCTCCTTCTTTCGCTCCTTCTGCCCTGCTTCATCATCTTCATATTCATCAAGGCTCTAAAACCAAAAATTTTCAGTTACAAGACAGTCTTTGTATGTTGCTTCACATGCTTCCCATATTTCATAGAATACATGCATCAGTGAATTTTTTCAAAGATTGATTTTGTATTTCAGAGAAGTTTAATTAAAAGTTTACATGATTTTTCTTTTCATGGGATATTGGTATCTCCGATACAAGAATAAAGTCTGACAACTAGCTGCTGCTTCTTAATCACAAAAAGAAGAAATAATCAGATCAACATCCAGCTTGACAAAGCCCTGGGCAATGTTGTCTGAGTTCAGTGTCAATCCAGCTGTGAGCAGGGCCATGGACTATACCTGAGGTTCCTTCCATTTGGACTATACAACCCGGTTTGTCATAAGTGGTAATTTTACCTCTACATATGAGATCTTGAGGAAGCACAGAAAAGGAAAAAAAAGTTAATTGCTGAGACTGAAGCATCAGACCAAATCACCCATCTTAATTTTACTCTCCTTTTTTGTCTTTGAAAATTTTTTATTGAAAATTAGTATTTTTTTAATTAGTTGGGCAGTTATTAATTACTATCAGTTTACACTAACATACAACATTTTGGTTCTTCATCATAAATGTTTCATACTAGATTTACGAAAATACTTGATTCAAAAGGATTACGTTTCTTAAAGAACTGACTGCTGACAGGTGAGGGAAAATAATTTTTTTAATAAAAATAAGGAAAAAAAAATCAGCAACGCCACCTCTGTTCTAGCTCAAAGCCACACTGAGGCCAGGGCAGAAACATGAGAACTCAACCAGGTTTGGACAAGGTCAATTATGTCTACATCATTCTATTCGTTTACCATGTACAAAATTACGTAAAGGAAAAAAAAAAATCATAGCCTCATGTTTAGAAGACCAACTTGAAGAGACATGAAGCTCCAAAAAAATTGACTCCAAAAAAATTGATAACATCACAAGCTGTTTGCCAGCACTCTGCATTGAAACAAGAGGTGTGTGAGACCTAGTTATAAAAACACAGGGACTAACCATTCTAAGGTATCAGAAAAAGCTTCTAAGTGAACTATGCAACAGCTTGAGAAACAGAGAAAAGGGCTAAAAAAAACCACCAAAGATGAATGTCAGTCTACTTCAATGGAAATTTCTAATGCACAAAACCCAAAAAATCACTATTCTGAAGCTTAGATACTGACGATCTCTGATATCATCTTATCCAAAGAACCCAAAACTAGTCAAAAGCAAAGAGTGATTATTCTGGAATATAGTATTTTTTAAAAAAAGAAAACCAGTGTTATTTACTAACTGAAAATTGCACTAGCATTTAAAAAACTAACTTTGGCTGCTCCAAAGCAAATGCTATGGTGATAGAAGTGTTAGAAAACTGACAAACTAGAAACGTATGTTTACAAAAGTGAACGTAATAAAGTGAATGTAAGTGAACCTGAATGAAGGCCATTTAAAATCCTGCGCAATAGCATGCACAGCAGAAACCTAATGCAATTCCACCAATTTACTTCTAACATTTTAATGCAACTGGTGTAGACCTGTTTACTTCTATCACTAAAAAAAGGCATTCCTGAAAAATTATTACGTCCAAATCATTACACATTCAAAATCACTTTTAATAAGTGGCCTTTTCAAATAAAATAATTATAAGAAAAATACTTAATTTGGTTCGCAGGTCGGTTTTTAACAGAGCATTTAAAAAACACTATCATGGCACATTCTAGGAAGCAAACTTTAAATCAACATCCACTACCTTTTTAAACTGTAAAGCTTAAAAATTTTGGTAACATAAACTTAAGCCTGTATCCTAATTTATCCCATTATCCTAATAATCCATTCTGAAGTGACAAAATAAGAAATAATGAGCCACTATGGCAACAAGAAATGGAATGATCTTCAGCTCTCGCAAAACCAGTCTTGTTCAGAAAGTACTACGAGGCTCACAGAAGGTCTCACAAAAACCTAAGACTGTCGTGCTGATGAAGAATGACACTGTGTTAGAAAAACAAGAAAACTTCCAGACTGTTCTTCCAGCCTCAAAGTTGTTCATGTAAGAGAACGAAGACCCCCCCAGATAAACTCAAAGGAAACAGAGTTTGACATGAGTTTGTAAGAGCAGCCTCTAAGAAGTGTAGGAGAAACCCACTGGAGACAGAAGAGACAAGTAATGTACACACACCAAAAAAAAGCTTTGCATTTTAAGGAACAACATTCTTTAAGGAGAACATAAAGCTCAAATTACGATACTGTAGGTAAAAAGTAGTCTTTGTAGTGACTAAGTCGACGAGCACTCCTTTCTTCACAAATTCTGTCCTTCAGATACATGGTTTTATATGCTTTCCAGAGACCACCAGCATTCCACAGAAATACTTTTCTGCAAATACAATCATATCTGTGAGGAAGAATGTTCTTCTGGTTTTCGATAACAGGTCACCTGCTACTAACTATTCTCTTAGCAGTTTTGGATGGAACAAAATGTCTTCATCTGATAAGAAATTTCCAGCCACAATATTTTAAACCAGGCATTTTCAGTTAGGATTTGCCAGAGATGTCGGTTCCTACCCTTTCCCTTCTTATCAGGAAGGCCCAAGATCACAGAAGACTGCTAATTGATACCATAGAAAGGTATTAACACCCCCCACACACATCCTCCCACCCCACTCCCCCCCCAAAATAAAAAATTCATACTTCCAAAGTTAAAGGCTTTCTTCCCAAGCATGGAACAAGCTTAATGTAAACCTAATTTGGAGCATACAACCTGGTTTGAAGGCTACAGGGGCTTGCTCCCACTCCAGTTCCCTTCACTGGAGCAGGCCTCAAGCCAGCTGGGGCCAACACAAGTTTGAGTGGTGAGAACCCCAGAAGCAGTGGGTTTTTATTACTTGTTACAGATGAGGTAGAAGAGTCATGGACAGGCTGATCCTGACCATTTGCAGCTGATGTGGCACATTTGGCTCGGGCTGCCAATGCCTTCCTACCCTAAAGCAGATTACCGGTAACTGTTAAGGACCTTCTGTGGTTTCCCCAAAACAAAGGCTACATTCCCTTTCCAAACACACAGACACGCATATACCTGCACACCAGTTTAAACGATGTCCATGAAATGCCTGCTGAGCACAAGTAAACATGGTAACAACTATGGAATTTTAACATTTTACTGCTTTTTACTAAAGTTAGTAAGTTTTGTTTTAATTTCCTTAATATGGAAATCCATTTGTTTTGATTCATGATGAAATAAGCTTTCTTATGCAAAATACTTTACATTCAATATTCTGCTTATGCACTTCTCCATCAACTTCAGTTAGATTGCTAAGCTTAATGCTATTTATATTCTAGGCTAACTTTTAAAGAAATAAAAATCAACGATAGCCAAGTTTCGTTTGGCAGATTAATTATTATTGAAAAATTAAAAATATACAAAGTGCTGTTACACACTTTAAAAACCATTTTTGTTCAGACTACCCTGCAGCTGAAACTGCCTCAGCCCACAGGACATTTCAATCAGATGGATTACTGCATTGCTCACATTGCAGGCTTCTCTCAAATACTCCACTTTGCTTTAAAAACTAGTTTCATGTCATTGAAAAAGACATAAATGCAGTAATTACCTTCTCTGTCAGCACAGCAGAGAAATGGACTTGTAACCACCAAGGTGTAATTCTGGCCCATTATATAATTCTCTCTGTCCATTCCCTTCCCCCTACCTTTTTATTTTGTTGCTAGGCACATACCATTTCAGATTTTTATTTTCCATTAATATATCTGAGTTTTGTACAGCAGATATTCAATGTGACATTCCCACATCTGATCTTAATATAAGGGATCCACAGAAATTCTTTAGGTTTTCTAGCATTTCAGTACATGTTTGAAGCTGTAGTATAAACATTTTTTTTGTAAACCTCTAGTATGGAAAGTACAAGCAGAATAAGATGCTTTCAAAAGAATCAGACTGATGAAGGAAACAGCCACAAAAGATATCCCCGCATTCCAGCGCACCGCCAGCCTGCAGTTTAAGGAAACATTGTACAAAAAACATTTCTAATGATTCACTGGTTTGCTTCCTATAAACATTTGTGCATTGCTAAGACCAAACAAAAATTGGGGACAGACTGCCTTTTCCATGAAAACAAGCACTACTCCTACATGCAAAAGATCAGTTTCTGAGCACACACAAGCTGCTCTCGCCACAAGAAATGGTGCCGAGTCAAAATGTCACTATCCCCATCCCCCTTCCTGCACCAACTTGCTTTTGCCTTGCAGTTCTGCTGGCCAAGCACATATCTAAAAGCTTCCCAGTTCGTTTCATGAAAGGTCAGTCAGGTTAGTTTCAGCAATTTTAATTAGCCCTGTTGATTTTTGCCTGAACTAGATGCAAGACCATTCAGACTATTTACTTCGCAGAACGCCATGGATGGCTGTGCTACATCAGCTTTTTGAAATTGATAAGCACTTGAGATAATAACATATTTAACCAGTATAGCAAGATGTGCAAGCAGATACATACTCTCAGTAAAACCCTGTGTTCAACTTCACATTGGGCAATACATAGAATCTCTAAAACACAAGCACCATGAGTTATATTGACTTTTTTTAGCTTCTTAACCATGCTAATGATCTAGGAGAGGAAACAAATCTAGGCTTCTTCCCATTGCACCAAAACGACTTTAACCAATTTTTTAAAAAAATAATCAATGTTACCATAAGGACATTTTCCATGTTTAGTAAAAGTTCAAAGTACATTATCACAACGTCATATCAAGATGCTGGAAAAAGTGCAAAGGTTTCTATTCAATGTAAACATTTCCTAAAAACTTCCACAGCAGAAATACAAGACAAGATATAAGAATTTTGGTTTTAACTCTGAAAAAAAATAAGGTAACTAGGCAATTAACTACAACAAAATACATTTTGGGATTCAACATTGTTTTTCCCTCAGCTGATCATTCAGAAAAGCCTGGAAAAGTTAACTGCAAAATAAAGGCACATCATTTTACACATAATTTCTTTATAATCACTCTTCTTACTGCAGCAGAGAGAACCAAATGCTTCCTCGCTTTACCACGCACAGCTCTGATATCTGTTAAATACCATCTTCCTACCTCTTTGCACAGTATGAAATCTTTCTGCCATCACCTCTCAAAATACATAGCAAAGCCAGGCAAAAATCCCAAACTTTAATGGTTTGAGATATTAACATTCCTCTTCAAAAACACTATTTTTAATCACACTTTTTATACACACTCTTTTTTTACAATGTCCAGGCAGTACCCAAAATATTTAAGTATAGCTGTTTACATAATATAACCTTTTAGGAGAACAACAATACAATTGGGAAAATTGCACCTTCTTCCCTACACAAGCCTTTCATTAGGTTTAACTTGCCTAAGTGCTTTTCTTTACAGGTTGAAAAACATCCTTATAGAGGTGCAAAGAGCTAATGTTTATTCATAGGAACTATCTAAAACCTATAGTTTAATGGATATGGATTGCCCAGTAAAAGGTTTTATTTTTTTAAGAACACTTGACCTTAATTCTCACATTAAGAGAGTCCAAAAAAAGGATTCTGAACTCGAACACCTCATCTGGACGATCTTTGTGCACTTCTAAAAGCCTATGTATGCAAACGGAGCAGTCCAACATCAACAATTAGTACAATCACAAGCATGGATTTTTGAACCAGAAAAAGAATAAAGGCAGGAATCTTTGGTATCCAAGATCAAAAGCGACCTGAATGCAGCAATGGGTCAGTGACCAGCAGGTGGGCCAGAGCACAGCTGACTGCAGCCATAGGATGCGCTCATCCTTGACCACGCTGCCAACAAAGTGATCCAAAAGGACAAGCATCACTTCGAGATCAGAAAGATGCACATCTCCCTCTACAGAACTCATAGTGTTTGTGACTATAAGTCACATTTACATTTTGTTTGAACTCTACCCTCTTCTCACCCATAAGAATTTACAAGCGCTTACTTTGTATACTCAATTACATTTCAGAGCAAATACAATTTGCAGTCTTAAAATCCACTTAGAAATGTTTCTGGAAAAAACCCTACATATTTGCCTGTATTAGAGCAAAATAACAAAGAATTTTGAATTCTTTTAAAGCTTTAAGTAAAACATCAACTATATCAACACCAGAATGTCAGTTATCCCTCATTATAGTAACAAAAAGCAGCCATGTTTGCAGTTTGTTATTCAGCAAAATACGCTGTTTGGCCACCACTGTCTTCAAACATACCACAAGAATGAGTTCAAGGTCAAATGTTTAACTTAAACTAATCTTAACTTAAACTAGTCGCCAAAAAATCCTTTATCACAAGGCTAGTCAAGAATGGTGGAAATGCTCGATTTAACTACTTAGTATGTGATATCAATATTAATAAATCAGAGTAAAATGCCAGGCATAAAACAGAAACTGCAAAAGACAAGCTCTCTAGCATTTCAAATCCTTCTAGAAAAGAGAAAAACATCATAAAAAATATGGATTGGCAAGCTATCACAATTGAGCACCAAACAATTCATACTACTCAAAGTTAGCGTCTTAGAGTCTTTTCTGATTGATTGCCACCTAAGAACAAAAGTACCAAACAACAGAATTGACTGAAGATCCTTATGCAGAGAAGTCAAACTGCTGACGCCTGTTGCATGGGGAAATTATTATATGATATAATAATGACTCATCCAAAAAAGTGCTCTTAAAAAGAAAAGAAAAACCAACAGCAAATGAAGGGGCTAAGAGAAAAGCAGCCAAATCCTCTTCCTCCTGTTGGTATGATCCACAGGTAGTTTCAGCCTACCTGATTTCCAGAACTACAGGGCCTAGGCATGAGATATTAGCGCACTCTATGTGCTAGAAGAGTGAAATTAAACATCACCCTCCTCTTCGAAATTTTGCACATTGCTCTTCCTACCTCTATGCTCTAATCAAGTTTTGCTAGTGACATATTTTGCCTCCTCTGCTGATGGTTTACACCTGGTATAGCATTAACGAAATTAACAAGGACTACATTCTGTACAGAGAAATCACTAATAGCATTGAACATACAAACCTAAAAGTTACAGAACTGTTCCCCTTCCCCCCCAAAAAAAAGAAAAGGAAAAGAAAAATCATAATTTCACTCCAAAGTGGTGTCATTCACCAAACCCATCTCCTTAGCCTCCTATTTTACATTCTGAAATGATGCATTCCTACTTAATATGAAGATCGCAAACCAGTGGCTGAGCAGAAGAAACCTGGCAAAACAAAATTTGCCTGTTTCAGCCAGGAGGACAAAACAGAATTGTTGAGGATATTTACACTGTTCATGGAAGAACTATTTCTCAGTTTGCATCATGCCATACATGTTATGAAACAACAAATCACAGACTGCAAGAATGGAAAAAGAGAACTTGTCTTGGATATATAGAGAAAAAGCTGTAATTTACAGACTTGATGCCCACCTACACTGTTTTTTCCTATAAAACTTGCTCCTGTATTAGGCAGGATTCTGGGAGATATTGGTATTAGAGGGCATGTAAACTATCTGAAATGGGAGCAGGTTACCCAGCGGGAACAATGGCTGAACAAAAGCCACGCAAAGAACAGTTAAAATAATGGAGTTAAAATGCCTGTAACCACCATCATTTTGACTTCCACTGTCATGTACTTCTGCCAAAACTAAGCAAACAGAAACAATGCTCCAAAGGAGGAAAAGACGTATTGTCATGTAGATAAAGACCATACAAGATTGAGTACCCTTCTCTAAAGCCAGAAGAACAGAGAGAGAAACAAATCTTGGAGACGATTAGCACACTATTTTCAAAACAGAATTATTCCTCTTAATGTGACCATGTAATATAGAAGGCATCTAATTCCTGTTTTCTTCCCTAGTACATCTATGGTACTTCTAAAAAGAAATAAAGATGAGATCAGTATTTGAGGAGTTCTGAAACGAGATCAAACAGGTTAATCAGCGTACTGTACTTCTAAATATCCTACCCGCTGAAGCATGTAGTTTGTAGCAATTTATATTGTCTGAATATCGTGTTGCATTTAAAATCTTTTAAAAAAAAAACAAACACAAAAACACAGTACAGTGCCCTCACTGGTTTCTGCTCTCTTGCTTAACAGGCAAATTATCTTTTTTCTTTTTCTACCCAACACAATCTCACGCAGTGTTCACACACGGTGGGTGTGGGATTGGTCAAACTAAACAAAGCCGAAGAGGCTGCTGACAACCAAGTGAGCACGGACAAGCCACAACAATAGACTGGGAACCAATTCCAAGGGAAAAAAAAACTTCGGCACAATGCTTTTTTGAGAGTTATACTACATCTCTCATTTGGGAGTGGGATCTTCTGAGTCTGTAGAAAAGCTGATAAAAATATCAACCAGGTTTTCTGCTCTCCCAGCTGTTTCTTTTGAGTCCTAATATAAAGAGCTGTTCCAACCAGACCGATACGAGGACTCTACACTCAGCTGTGTGGCAGAAAGGAAGAGGAAGTACTGAAAGAGTGCCTTAAACAGGATAGGCACATAGCCGGATAAAAACTGTTGAATTTGACTTTCAAGGCAATACATAAGCACTTTTTAAGCCCTCAGCACTGATGTCAGGAGTAGATAGTACTGATCAAAGCCATGCAGGCAAAACACATCTGCAGTACCGAAGCCTGCTAGGATGGCAATGCCCAGAGAAGAATAAGAAAGTTTGAAGTTGCTGCCACACTCAATATTGTAACTACTTCTTGGGAGAACACCATATACCTACAAGTTAATCCTAGCAACAATGCTGTGAAGCTGTTTCCCAACCTAGACTTCCGAGATCGCCCTTTAGCTCTGCGTTCAGACAGAAGACATCTTCCTCAGGGGCTTTGCCAGCATTTTTTTGCCAGCTCATATCAAGGTCCGAGGCTCCTGATGGAAATCCAGTCCAAGTTCTCAGTGCAATCCCATTTCCTAACAGCACAAAAGTCTTCTGTCACCAGCATTTGTACCCCTGCTTCTTATGGAAACTGTGTTTAGATATTACAGTTCTTTTGTCCCCATATTTTTTTGAAATCACTAGTGACAGAGGTGGTCCAGACAGTAATAAATAATAGGTTAATATTGTGAAGATATGAAAGTTGCACAATTATTTTTTTTTAAATCAAGTTTGCTAAAAGTGAAAGATGCAGATTAGCTGCCACAGTAATTCAAGGGCTAGACAAAGCAGGCAGTTACCCTTCCACCTGAGTAGTCATCACTGTACAGAGCCCTGAACCAGCTCAGCAGGTGTTTGACTCTTCCCATTCAAAGACTCCCCGAGGAACTGAGGGAACTATAGGATTGACTTACGAGCGAGGAGGAGAAAGCGTGGGAGACAGAAAGAGCTGTGGGAAAGGATCACAGAAAGAACATGCAGCTGATGCTTGGTGAGAGTGAACTACGCAAGTAAAATGAGATTTCAGCAGCAAAAATAAGCAAGCAAGCAAACACCACATCTGTTTCGATGGGTCTGAGAAGCAAAACTGCACACTATACCTTTCTGTGGTCTTTTTTCTGTCAGTTAGAGTGATCTGCCTAATTTCCCCTGCAGCACTCACCCAAAATCTTTACATATTGATTACCAGATCTAAGACAGAGCTGGACATACTCCTCTCCCAGAAAATAAGGAAAAGTAGGACTTCAGGATCGGAGCGTGCAGATAGACAAGACTTAGCCACTCAAGAGCATTTCATGTGCATGTTTTTGGCCCACAAAACAGCACCAGCAGGTTCAAGAACCTTAGTACAGCCATAGCATTTGCTTATGGTGACCTCAGAACAAAGAACAACATACATAGACACAAAAACAAATCAATCTAGGTGTGAGGAAATGTAGTATAGGATTATAATGGGAGGAATGAGTCACGCGATACAGTTGGTTCACAACAACTGCACTCACTGGAACCTTGCACTACTGTAACCCACTGCGTGAGAGAGATATGGTATTTCTACAGCAAATCAACCCGGAATAAATAAAGCAGAGAAACGCTGGATAAATAAAAGCTTATGTTCACAAGTGCAGAAAAAGTTTGTATAAAAAAGGGCAATTTTCCATTAGTGTTTTTTTCAATTTTTGAGTCACTGATACCGTTTTGGGAGGTTTTAGCTACACAGTTACTTACATACAATAAAGAGTAAGTCTTGGCCAAGTATTCAGCAACAATGAAGTTCTTTGCATGTCAATAGATGTACCTTTTCAGGCCAGACAGCTCAAGCAAATCATTAAGGTTTCAGCTTAAGGCATTTGCTTTCTTGATTCAAAACATCAACTGTCACATGCGTTTCTCAACTGTAAAATAGGAATAAAGGGTACAGTCCTCTTTTCTGAAGTACTCAGAAATCTACCTATAAAGATGCTCAGGAAACTTCGTCACACGCTGACACGGATCCGCTCCATGCTCCAGACCCGTGCGTTGCTTCGTACTGCACTGGCAAGGGTCTCCCTTGCTGAGGCACAGGATGAAAGGGCCACGACACCCCTCCCCCACCGTTTTCTGTTGAGTGTAAAGAGAGCGTGAGGTTAAGGTTAAGACTGATACACAAATTAACGTGAATCGTCTTCTCCATGGTAACTGTTCACTTGCGTTCTTTTCTGTAGACCAAACTGTGGTAAACACAAGGTAATTCAAGCTTTACCATCCCCCAGTGAAAGAAAGGTAAACAACTTTACATATCCTGTAGGTATCACAGGGCAGGAGCATTCACACCGTTACCATGGAGCAGCCCCGAGCCATTCATGTGTCCAAGCCCGCAGGCTTTCACTCAGACCAAAGAGGACAAGGAGAGGAATTAGCATGAGCTGACAGCACTGGAGATGGGATTCAGAGCTCAGCTCATCTGGTGCAATAACTTATCACAGCCTAACGATACTTCAAATCAAGGGAAAAAAACCTGGTTTTAAGAATATGAAAGTTTGGGGGGTGGTGGTTTTTTTTTTTTCCCCATCAAAAGATAAAATGATGCTCCAGTGGGGTCTTCACCTTGTACACGGGGGAGGACACCAAACACCAACAAAATAAATCCCCCAGCCATTGCTACACTTGCACTCCAACCCAAGCCAGGGGAACGTAAGTGAGAAAGTATCCGAGGAAGAGTCAGGACTGAGGATTCTGCTGTTCACGTTATTAAAACGTGCTTTTAATTTCTCAGACTACAAGCTAAAGCCTGTAATAATGTCACTTGGAAAACAGAAGGCTGAGTGAGCATCTGAGGGTGAAAAGGAATGTTTTCACAGGCGCAGTTAGTAAATACCACCGGCTCCTGCCGACATTCTTACTTAAATGGAAATTAACATTGCTTTAGGTTAAAAAAAAACCTCGATACAATAGAAGTGATAGGCTAGCTGTTAACCTTTTAGCACCTGCACTAAGATACAAAAAATTAGCAGTCAGCTATAGATAGATAGATAGATAGATAGACAGACAGACAGACAGACTTTTTGTCAGTATGTATTTAAAACCATTCTCCTCCCCCAGCACACAATTCTTATCTGTAGATTTGGAAGAGCAAGGAATCCAAAACTCTCTCAAACACTGTTAAAATAATGTGGAAGTAGAAAGTGTCTCTGCATATCTATGAATAACTGTATAAAGGCACCAGACAATATAAAGAAAGAAAACTACTCCAGATAGAATCAGAACTGAACCTTCACCCTAAAGTTGAGCCAAACTTTATTCAGACACTGAAATAACTCTGCATTGCTTTGATTTTTTTACTTCCTATTTCTTATTTTCACATGCCCCCCTACAATTTCTTTTTCCAGCCAAGAAAACAAGACCCTTCTCCCTCCCTCAAGACTCCTAACAAATTTAACAACATGACAGACTAGGACTGAGGCTCCACAACAGCTTAAATTAGCCTGTGTCTATTCAGCCATATTCCAACTCACCCTCTTTCCCGCTCCTGCCCATGGGCATCTACCTCTGTAGCAGTCTTCTGCATCACCTCCCCTCTTACTGGCAAGCCATGTCAGGGTAACTCACTAGCAGACAACTACCCCTATAAAAAGTGAATAGTCTTTTGTACATGTTGGTCTAGCTAACTACAGGATCAGAGGAGTGCCAGGGTCAGCACAGGCAAGTCAGGTAAAAGCAAGGATCCAAAGCAGCCTGGACATGGAAAAAGTCAAACTCTCACAAAATTAAAACCTCAGCAATTCAAACCAGAGAAATATTGAAGTGTTCATCTAAAAGCACATACTATGTGGAACATTATTAACTATTTTGGGATATAAATAGTATCCCTGATAATAGTACACACCATCTATTTCTAAGGGGAAATAAACTATTGATTCAGATTTCAGAGCTCTGACACATGGCCAAGGTGACATCTTTAACCTGCAGGTTGTATGGGCTACAGAACAGTTTTCCCCTTGTAAACTGCACAGCTGCTATTACTCCAAGTAGCAAGGGGACTACTATAGAGCTCATCCATTCAACCACTGGAAGATTGACCACCATGCCCCATAGTGGCATAGCCCCATGTTATGATTCCCAAAATAAAAAAGTCAAGGACAGTGGATTAACATGCTTCTCCTGACGGCTGGGCTCCACACGCAGCTGGGCCACTGTAACTGAAAGAAAACCACAACATAAACGAGCAGGATGGAAAGACAAGACAAACTGGATCTCTAGGTATACCTGCTCAAGCAGGGGGCTGGACAAGATGATCTTCAGAGATCCCTTCCAACCCCTGTGATTCTGTGACTTCTTAACCTGGCTTTTCCACCACAAACAGCATGAACTCAGAAATACCTACAGACTGGTCAAATGGCCCAGCCTCATCATCTGCTCATCCTGGAGCCTGCACTGCCCATTCTTCTGTCCTGGCACAATGTTTACCTGTACAGGAACTGATCCTGCTGTAAATGAGTTCATCAAAATCCAGAAATCAGAAACGCTATTTTCAGACCTGCCACTTCCCTTTTTTTAAAAAAAAAAAAAACAACAAACAAACAAAACAGCTCTCCACACACAACAAAAGGGACAGCACAAGGACAGGAACCACTAGACCTGGCCTAATTCCTTCTGAATTAGCCCCTCTCTTTGCACAGATATGCAAAAATGTCATTAAAATATGTATACTTGTATACACAGGGCTCCTCATGTTAGTAATAGTCTCTTGCTAACATATGCAAATAATTTTAGGAAGAAATATCTATTGAAATCAAGACCACAAAGACCATAGCACAACTACTACACTATGCCTTATGTGCTAGGGTTTTGGTACTCTCTTATTATTGCTTTAAGTAAAATTCTCCACATTGTTTTTTTAAATGGAACTCCTTTTTCTTGAAACAATTACAGCTCTATTTACACTTCCATGATTCTTTTTATTGTACTGCTGACATGGATTTGTAGTAAGATAAAAAGTTAATTAAGCTGTAGTAGTTTATGCCTGAAATAGAAGTCTGGCCTAGGACCTCTTCTGGCTGTGAATCTGAAAATGTGGAACAGCTAGGTTAACATTTGGCTGTCTTCATTTATATATAATGTAGCACCTTATTAACTGGAGTTGAGATAATAAAAGGCTCTGACTCTCTTCTGTAGCTGCTTTTCAATTTATGGTTTGTGCTTGAAGACTTTTTAAAACGTGTAGAGAAGGAAAGAAGACATAAATACTTCTATGCATTGTCATATCAGACACCCACAAAGGCTTTCAGTCATTCACCACTGATAAGAAATGCTGTAAGAAAGCATTTCTCCCGAAAGTCCAGTCAACATCAAAAACAACTTACTGGGTCAGCAACAGCAAAAAAAAAAAAAAAATCACCTTGCAGATACAATGCAGACTGATTCACTGATGCATCTCATTGAATAAATACACTACACACAAAAATAACACACAGAGCCACACACCAAAAAAAGGGCATAAAACAGTCTGCCTAGAAGAAGCAATCTTCATCACTGGAGATCTTAAAGAACATGTCAACATCAGACAAATGTCAGGGAAAACACAGGTACAGGGATCCTGCTGGGACAACATGACAAACGAGATGATTTTTCAAGGTACCCTGCAACCTTGTTGTCTAGGATTTTATAACAGTAAACTTTTCTCAGGAAAAGCTGCAGTGGCAACATAAATAACAAATAAGACTGTAGCACTCTGGCTTTTCATCAGAGGACATGGGCAGAATATTGCTCTAATCAGGGAAGGTAACAGTATAAGAAAAGAAAGAGAAAAAAATTGGTTCTACACCTGCTTTGCTCTCAAACAATAAGTGTTCCCACTTATCCCTGCCAAGAAAGGATGCTGGGATGGTTGGAGTGTTTCCCTGAATGAGGACAACTACTCTTATGTCATTTCAATGTACAGACTTTTTTCTTTTTTTTTTAAGCACAGAATATCAGTTCTTAAATTACGTTTTTTCCCCCTTGATCTTATCCAGTTGTCTGCACCATAGTATTAACTTCAATTACTACTAGTCTATCATACCTACTGAAGAACTCTGATCCGTATCCATTTTTCCTGGTCGATTAGTCAAAATTACTACCTTTCTTACAACCTCTGCCTTCCTATTAACACAAGCTATTCACAAGAAGACTACAATAGACTTCTGTGATGAAGGTCTCAAAGATCCAGTTAAAATCCTAGGAAAAAAAGATCTGCTAAATTACACTGCCTGTTTTTCAGTCAAGAGAATTAAATAAAATAGATCTCCCACTAATTTACCTGGAACTGAGATCTATCCAGCTAGTGTCTACTGATCCAGATTTATACTCCTGGATTTGCTTTTTTAATTATAATCATAATCTTATACTCAAATTCTCTGAAAACTTCTCCAGTGTTCCAAGGTGTCTTAGAAATCAGTATTAATAGACCAGAGACTACTTTGGTCAACTGCTTTGAGTGCAAGTTATCTGGATATGCTCATTTCCAAACGTTTATCCTTACTGAAGATGAACTAACTCCCTGGAAAATCCTCTTTTGATATGAATACCTACTCCTGTTTCCACGTGGCAGAAAACAGGAATATTTCTTGAACATGTACTCCTAATGGCGGCAAGCACTCATCAGTGTAGCATAACACCACCAATCTAACCAGAAAGACAAACCAACATGTCTTAGATTATGACCAAATAATGTTTGAGGAAAAATTGGCATATTTAACTGAGATGGGATCCTCCAAATGAAATGTAGCGCCTGGCCACAGGCATGCTACCAGACCTCTGAACTGAAAGGATTCATTTAAAGGATCCATCAGACTATTGAAACAGCCCCTTATTTTGCATTGCAATGGGCTAACAGCACACCCACTATCAGTAACTCCACCTTGAGTGAGAAAGGCAAGCAAGAGGCACAAAACCCCAAACTAACACCATTTTAGCTGATGGCTGACCATAACCCAGCTCTGAAGCAGTCAGTCCCTTGCGCATCTCGGAGAAGAACGCAGCTTCTACTGGGAGCAGGGCGGGTCCAACCCAATCTGTAGTGGTCACAAGCCACTGGCTGAACTATCTATGTGTGGAGCCAAGTGTTAGAAACATTGGGGATTTATCTGACTGCACTGGTTTTGATTCATTAGTTATGTATAATCTTTTAGAAAAAGAGAGAAGAATTATATCAATCAATCCAACAATTTGTTTTATGTATTACACTTCTACAGTGCTCTAATTTGTGGTTTTCTTCAAATGCCACCCGTCGCTGACCTGCGCTACTGGCAAAGCTAACCATGACAAGCTTTTAGTTATTCAACAGTGCAAACTAAACATTTACCTCTGTTTACCACAAAGCACATGCACTATTACAGTCTACTCCTAAAGACAAAATTTTAATTGAAGTATTTGCAAAGAACGCCTATTTTGAAACACAGCTTTCAATTACTCTGTGAAACCCTTTGGCAAGGATATTGTGCATTCCTAGGAGGATTTAAATTAGTTTGCTGCAGAACAAAACCTGGGTTACAGATAGTAACTTGGATACAGTCACACACACACACACACAAAGAGAACATTCTCATTCCCCCTGATCTTTTTCCTTGAAAAACACAACCATCAACATGCAAAGTCTGTTTTAATAGGATAACGTGAGGGTTTTTTTGGTAAGTGAAAAATACCTATTGCAATACTGTTTCTAAATAAAATTAAACCCATTTGTACTTCTCAAAACTACTATGGAATCTAACTTTGTAAAGTCCTATGATATTTGAAGTTGAAGCTGCTAGCTGTAAACCGACATTTGGAAGGATAATTTTATGTTAAGGGGTAGAATTGTACATCTCCATTTCAAATGCAATTCCTGATTTTTTAAATAGGATTTGAAACATGCTTGCCTTAAAATAATTTCACTTTTGCTCACTCCAATCTGATTTTTCCACTCAGCCTATCAGTAGGGCATCAGAATAAAAACAGGCCTTAATATAAAAAAGAATCTTAAAACAGTCTCATTAAATCAAATCTTCTCAGCATTCAGTTCTCATTTTCTAGGGAATCTTCATATACATAATAATTTGTTTCCTGAAAGGCTAAGGCTTAAATGTTATTTCTTTGTGTTGTAAATTGTAATTATTCATAGTAAATAAATTAGTGATACTCTTTTATTGCTTAAAGCAATGCAGAAGCTTGAAGTAATCATACAACTGGCAAAAATTAGGAGTTCCCAAAAAAGGAAGTAAAACTTCATTCTTCACATTCCAGTAGACATAAAAAGGGCTCCATTAACACTAACAGGGAAAGGGCCAGTGACCTAGAACTTTACTTGTGGTCCGAAACCATTAATGAAGTCTGGAGAATAAAGAGTAATGGGTATTCAAAATCCAACTCCTGTGATGTAGCCGGAGAATGAATAAACTGTGCTCTAATTTACTCTGACGTGCAGCACATCATGGCTGGAGAAGCGCTATGTTGGAACAGACCATCTTTCAGGAGTCACATTCTTGGGAAATGGCCGATTTCTGAGGATTTTCACACAACCTTTAGTTTAACAGCAAAATCATTTTTTAAAAAAACCCAAATCAAACAACTTTTCTTATATACAAGTCAAAGAGAGTTCAGTGGGGAAGAACATCTTATTTAGTCTTATTTCAGAAGGAGACCATAAAAATCAAATCGATTTTGTGACTGCTCGAACATTATTAATGAACACTATCGAAGAGCCTTATCAGATCCACAAATTTTACATTATGGATGTCACATTTATTCACTACTGGAAAACAGAGCCAACTTGAGTATTCCCCTTGAGAACCTCCCTCAGACCATCAAAGAAAAAGACTTTTAGGTATCTCAATGGCCAGATCTTGTTCCCTACTACATGCTTTATTGGTAAATAAAAACAGAACATTGACAAGTATTAGGATGACAAAATTACTTTGAACTTTCCCCAGATTGCTTCTGGGCTCCTCAACTAGATTAAGCACTTTATTCGCAACAAGCCATTCCACACCATTCCGATTAAAAAAGCAAGTGCAGATTTCATTTTTCTATTGACAAGTATAAGTTTAACATCAGAATGACTAAAGAGTCAAATCAAAATCAAAGGACGGACCTTATTTAGCCCAGGAGCAAATAACTCTGTCACCAGAAAGTACATATTTAAGGCTTCATATTACCCATCAAGGGAAGTGGGGGGAAAAAAATTCTATGGACACATAATTTAGAATTTGGCTTTCTGAAAGGAAACCAGGGAAATAAAACACCATTCTTGAAAACACCAAGCTAAGTGATGCTTCACAAACAGTAGCATGTTCAACTTCCAAAACCATCCTGTAAAAAAAAAAAAGCCACTATGCAGTCCATTGTATCTGTAAACATTTCTTAGAACTTTTAAGAAAGAACAAGTATTATTCTTAAAATACTGGAATAAGTATTTTTTCTTATCAGCACAAAGGCAGCAAGTAACTTATCAAAACAAACACTGTCAGAATGCTTAAGATATTGGGATGGACTTGAAAAGTAATGATATTTTTCTACTGGTCAGAATAAACATTTAATGCTGCTTTAACATTCAAATTTAAACTTCAGCTTTCTATAACTGGAGAACAGATATATTTGTATGTGCATTCCATAATTTGCCAAGATTATGAGTCTCCTAGATGGCTGCTGCAAGCAATAGCAGAATTCTTTAAAATACTAGAAATATGTGAATACATATCTATCCAAATAAAGACTGACTATTTTTGTTACTAGAAATACTTTTGGTTCTGTTAGCAATTAAAATGCTTCAGTTTAAAGAATGAGGAACAACCTAAAAAAAAATATTTCCTACATAGAATTACTGTATTGGACATATCCTTTCTGGATCCATCTTGATTCCATCATTGAAAGAACAGTTGAATTAAGCTCCCTAGGCCCCTGAAACATCTGGAAACAAAAGGATCTGAGAAAAATGTAAACTTTAACTAGCTTCTGAGAAAGAATTATCTGTGTCTCAAAGTAATTCTGTCGTTTCTTTTTCCTTAAAAAGAAAACCCAAACCATGCTCCCTCTGATATGTTTCTGACGACCAGCAACTCCAGCAAGGAGAATCAACAAAAAGAAACTTTTTTCCGATGTGCTTCTGCTCACCGATAGCAAGGGCAAGGGAAACCAACAAAAATAATAAATAATGCCTTATACTGCCCTTACCCGTATTAAAACATGATTAAAGTACAAAACTGGAATCTGTTCTGATATAAGGGAACCAAGTGAGCAGCAGGAAGATACTAGAGAGGGTCCATAGAGCAAGAGCACATGAAAAAACAGGGCTTATTTAATGTGCTGAAGAGAAACTCAAGGAGCAATTTAATAGCAATCTAGAACTATCAGAAGGTTAGTTACAAAGATGATGGAGCCAGGCTTCTCTCGGAAACAGCAGATGAGATACCAGTGGTACAAAATGCATCAACTGGACATGAGGAACAACGTTTCACTGAAAGGGCAGCACAGCAGCAGGTCAGGCTACTCAGAGAGACATAGCAACCTCCATCCTTAGAGGTTTTCAAGCCTCAGCAAGGCAAAGCCACGGCTGACCTGATCCAGGGCTGCTGAAAGTACTGCTCTGACACTTCCAAAGGCCCCCTTCAACCACCATTTCTATGCATTTACAGAGCCAGTAGGGTGGTTTGATTTCTTTTTTATGCCTTCTCGCCCACTTTCCCCCAAACTGGAAATTTCTGGGTCCACTTGGCTTTTCTTTTTCTTACATTTGGGCAACAGCCAAGATTAATACTTCCTTCCTACAATGATTCAGGCAAAACGTTCTGTGATTCAAAGCTCTGTGGAAAGGAGGATTCAGGCACAAAGCCAAAGATGCATTAAAAAAATGCAGAAGCAAACAATTTGGCCAAAAAAATCCAAGCGAACAAGTAATCAGATGCATTTGTTAAGAAGAATGTGTAGACAAGTTCTAAAATATGCAAAAGAAAAGCTTTTAAAAGCCAAAGTTTCTTTTTTTGAAACAACCAATTGATACATTATTATTCATTATAGGAGAATGAAGAAAGATGGACTGTTTAAAACACACACTCTATCTGGATAGATGTATACTTCTTCCTGTAACATTTGCTTTTTAAGTTACCCGCCTCCAAGAAGTGAGCTGCCCTATCCAAAGGTTTCGTTACTGCTTTACTGTTCCAACTCTTACTCTACTGGCTACATGCACGCACGCACGCACACACACACACACACACACACACACACAGAGTCAAGTCACAACTCATATCACACACCACATGACAAAGACTGTATATTGAGCAAGGAGTTCTGAATGCACCAAATCCGGTGAAGGTCAGGTTCCAATGGATTTGTGATCTGATGGTTCACCGAAATCACATCAAAGTTGACAAACTCAAAAATCTCTCTCCTTTGCATGAATTATTTTCTACTGTTTTCTGGTGATGCATTCACTTACATTACATTTCCTTCTGTTGCATATTAATTGGCTCTCTTCTCTTCTTGGCCTTCCATTATGGAATTTTTAAGAGGTTTATTACTACTGAGAACAGCAACTTTCTCAGATTTAAGGAAAAGAAGAAATGGCACTCATGGGTTAAAAGCTGTAGAGGAAAAACAACCACAAAAGATTACTTTTACTGTTACTTTCCCAATAAAGAAGTTACCAACCCACATACCTGGCAACCCTGCTCATCTTCTAACGATAAGAGACAATACGCATGCTTTTCACATAGATACTCTACAAAGCGTATTCTTTGAGTACAGCTGCATGATCTCAGTGAGAAGCCAAGAGACACACGGGTGCAGCCTTTAACTAGTCATTTTGCATGGCACTGAAATAAGTCCTATGAAGGCCATTTGAAAAGGTATACTGTATGTATGAGTCCAATTGCCTTTCCAGTAGACATGAATAAGACCCAGCTCCATAACTGAACAATCTATAGTAATAATGATTTCACACCCATTTTTCCCCATGATTTTGAACGGCTGCTTTCCTACGTTCCTGAACAGGGCTTCTGAGGAAAGGTGATTTCCTCAAGATTTGCAAGATTTCATAAACTGGATTTGGATTTGTCTACAAAACGTAGTTTCTTGAAGTCCAAAAGGTACCTACCACCATTAAAATAACTTATTTTTCACAATGATTTGGCCTACAACAAGGCACATAAGGCCAACTGTGTTTTCATTATAAAGTAACTTCTCAAGATGATATTCCCAAGTGTCCCACTTAGACAGGAAAGGATTGTTTGATGAAAACAAATTAACCTGCAGTCAATAACTACAGTAAGTAGTGGGTGTACTGACAAAGGCAGACCTAATAGTAAATATTTTATCAAAATTAGGAACCAAAGACAATAGTAATGCAAATCTTTGGCCAAATCATAGCAGCATAAGACAAAATTGGTAAAGCCTGTCTTGGGAATTAAGGCTGCCTCGAAATTAAGCTCAAGTGAAAAGAAGTGCACAGCTCAGTATATTTTAATTCTATTTGGTTCTCAAAACAAACTGCACTTAACCTTTCTAGCAGACATTAACATCTGGATGTGACATGCCATTTCTGTTACAGTACTCTACCAGCAGCTACAGCACAGTGATTTCCAGTGTGTAAGTTTCACAACACCTTTTCCCCTCGCTATTTACTATCAAGGGACTTCTGGGGACTAACCAGGCAGCTGCCAAAAGTCTGAAATGGGTAGCTGGCCAATGACAATTCCTTCTGCCTCATTACAGGCCCATTTAACCACCTTTTAGCATGAACTAAAGCTTAAAAAAAATAAATTAAGAAGTCTCCACTTTGCTTTATAGTTCTCCTTCCAAATACTTTAGAACAGTTGAGTGGGAATTGTTCCTTCTTGTTATCTTTTGTCCAGGTTTTGGTGCTGCTGCTGCTGACACACCAACAACCTAAGTCACTCCAACAGACAGGCAAGTTTAAATGTAACATGACTGTGTGGAATGAATTCCTGACAAGTTCTTGCTGGATCAGCTGATGGCAGCAGTAGACATCTAGCCATACTTCAGCAATAACTGACTCAGCCATAGTGCTATCTTCAAGTCTGATATTCCCTAAAAATCAAGGGATTCAAACCAACTGCTGTGTATAAAACATTCTGACCAATAGATGAAATATTTAGAGGACAGGATTATGTTCTGAACAATAAGAGCAGCCTTCTGGAGATAAATGCCTTTTTATAAAGCTCTTAGAAATAAATCCACCTTTCAGGGACAGTTCCACCTTTTGAAAAGGATTGGTCTTGAAAGTAAAAAGCACTCATCTATAAACTCATTAAAATTATAAGCACCAAATGCATTTAAGCAGAAAATAAGCACATTCTTGAAAAGCTTCCCAATTAAAAAAAAAACCCTAAACACCCATGATTACACTTCCACCTATTTATATTGCAGACTTCCAAAGGTGTTAAAACATTTAAGCAAAAAGAACAACAACAAAAAAAGCCAAAACAACAGCAAATGTTTATTTTGTTCAAAACCAAAACATTCTGCAACTAATAAACTGATTTTTAATTTCGAAGCAAAATCCACCCACACGTTTTCATCCCAACACTACCAGTTCGGTGATCCCTTGTAACACATTGTCTGTTCTGAGTCAAATATATTTAAATATCTCCAAAAATATCCCCCTCCTTCTTGCCACATTCCCTTCTTCCCCTCCTCACGTTTTCAGCTAATACTTTGACATTACTGGCCTCACTAAACTCAATCCTGCAAATTCCTGACATTCATGTCTTCTTAATCTGAAGCGTAACTTGAGGAGATGGTTAACATTTGACCTTTGCTCTACCTCAGACATACCTGGAGACAAAAAAAAAAGTCCATGGCATGCAATATGCATTCACAGTCTGAAAGGATGTTTTATTTTAAAGTTCCCAGCACAGAGTCTTTAAAAAAACCAACCCATTAAAACTTCAAAAGGTAGTTTAATAAAAATTCCCCTACAAGCATAATTTTGCATAAACACTACAAACTCATGCTAAGAATGAAGATCTAAAGCAATAAATAAGAAATAAATCCCTAGAAGTATACATCCAAGAGCCATGGTGAATTGAAGAATTAAATGGCTACCATACTAATGAAAACAGTCTCATTTAATTAAACTGGATACTATGGCAGAGAATGAACAACAATAAATTGCACATTAATTACAGAAGTGGACACAGTACCTAACAGACTGTTAAAAAAAAAATCAGTCAGGAACGAATTACTAAGACAAATGGAGGATCAGGTTAGGAGACAAATCAGAAATAAAAATGCAAGCTACTTGTGCAAAATATCTCTCTCTGCTTGCTCTAAATGAAGCCAAGCAAAGACTCAAATAGAGCTCCCTCTGCCCTTTTCTTTCCCCTTTGAGAAATAAGTCCTAAAACTGAACCTTAAAGATTATTCTAGCTTCTTATCCACCCTCCTACTTTCCTTCATTACACATACAGAAAAAGAATAAGGACTTTAGAAGCTTGCTAGCTGCACTTTAAATGGGTTACTCGCTCTGTTCCCCTCAGTAAGTGGGGGAGGTTTGTTGTTGTTCTATTTTGGGAAAAATAGTTACTACGAATTAAATCTTCTCAATGATCCATGAGAAATGCTGTCATGATATCACATATTTTTACCTCAAATGAACTTTTTTGGGCATATAGGCTTCACATCCTTTCTCCTCTTAATTACTGGTGCATACTACTGCCAGTATCTGGCAGTGCCAGAATTTTGAGGGAAGAAAGAAAAGAAAGGGTTGAAATACCAGGGATGAACATGATTGTTTAATGAGCCAGTGTCTCTTTGCTCAGAGATAGTCCCCATTTGCTGTTATCTCTATCAGCTTCAGGCATTTTGTTTGTCATACAGTTAAGGCATGACTGAACATGCCATTTTGGGATTGTTCGTGTTAAATAAAACTTGCAGCTACTACAACTGATTAAGGGAATGTCCTCTTACAGACATGATGTACAACACCTAAAATTTGAATCAAGTTCTTGAAAGTAAAAAGTGAAAAATAAGGTGACTAATTTTTGTTTGTTTTCAAGACATTTTCACTCTCTCAGTTGCGCTTTTCAAATCAACCTCTACCAGCAGCTGCTAACTCATGAAAACACTGACTAGAAAGTTCGTAATTTTCTCAGAGCAAAATATTTTAAGGTACAGAGTTCCTTAACTACAAGCCAAGTCAATGGCAAAACCTTCATTTTCAAACAAGCTTCCTCTATATGTAAAAAAAGGAGCAGACAGAACATATTATTTAAAGTCTTCTTTGGAAGGGCTGCCTATGACACAGAAAATGTGCCCTTCCTTGTCCCATAGCTGATTCAAAGCCAAGGCCCTCCAAATCAAATTCATTTCGGAAGTGTTTTGGAAAATTAAGGGAGAATCTAGTCACCTAGTCATTGCAGATTTAAAGCAGTTGATGCTTACTGCAACCCAGCCTGTTTTTACCCAGGATTCTTCAAAAAAGTTTACGTCCATCTCAGAATTATGAAGAAACCCAAAAGGCTCTATAAGCACAATCTCATATGCAAGTATCATGCATTCAACAGACAAAAAAGAGCAAAAGAAAATGAAGATAAAAA
Source organism: Phalacrocorax aristotelis (assembly GCF_949628215.1). NCBI lineage: Eukaryota > Metazoa > Chordata > Aves > Suliformes > Phalacrocoracidae > Phalacrocorax > Phalacrocorax aristotelis. The sequence goes on along the minus strand of NC_134276.1, from coordinate 174,897,295 downwards.
TAAACCAATGGATGACAAAAGAAAATCATATAGGAAAAATTACCCAAAAAATAACAGTTTTCCCCATGTTAGGTTATTGACTAAAGTTCTGATGTTCAAGCAGCAAAGAGAATTTAATCTGTTCTAATCTTCTATTTCTTCCCTTTATTTATTATGGTAAATAAAGTATAGTGATAAATGGTGGCAGTAATGAAGTCAAAAACATGAGCTTGGGCACCTGAACATTTAGTAGCTTTTAGTTTGCTTGTCAGTAAACACCTATTACAACTGAAGATAAATAATCCATTCCTATACCTCTGTTTAGTGAGCTGCTTATTATTTATCATGCTCATCAATTCTCTACAGACAGTGCAACTTGTTATAGTCCTAACCGATAAGAAAATCCACAAAACTGTCTCTTCTAAACTATATCTATAATTAGCTATCATTCCTTATCATCTGCTTTTTTAAATACCAGGACAGTTGTGACCTTTGTCAAAGTTCTGTCACCTGTTAAGGCATAGCCACATCTTTAATTTATCCTTCAGTTTAGCTTTTTTTGTTATTTACTACAACTTCAGTAAATCAACTTTTTTTTTAAATTAAAAAAAAGCCAAACAGATTTAAAGAAGGTTTTCACAGACATATTTTAAAGGGACAGAAACACATTTTCAGATACCTCTTTACCATTCCATTCTGCCAAAATGGTACAAAAGCTATTCTTTGTAATATCACTGCTTCCAAACTAACCTCTGTGACACACAGACCTCAGGCACACAAATCAATGCAAAATCTGCGCTGATTTAAAAACATAGCTGTACTTAGGCAACGCAGTGGCAAGTCCACTAACACTCTTGGGAAGTGGGAAGCAACACTGACGTCCAAAGGGCTGAGAGTCAGCTTGACTATCACTGCATCACATTTGCATACCCATATTTCCCCGTAATTCTAGATGGAGCCAGGTTAGGTCAGCGTGATTTATTAACCACAAGTTCAGCAGTGGACAAGCACCATCATGGTGCTCCCAGATCAACCCAAGCGGGATCTCAAAGCAGACTAACAAACCTCAACCTAAACTAATAAGCTGTACCAGCTTATAAAACACTGTAGGGATGATTACGCTCATCATAATAGGCAATTAACTGATAGCTTACAATGTAAAGAATTCAGGCTTCAGATCTCAGTTTCCAGTCTCTCTGAGCCAGCCAGCAATAAGTGCTATAAGCTTTGAAACATATAAACAGGCAAACATCCTCCAAATTTTTCTAAATAAACAGGACACAAAAAAAATTTATGAAGAATCAAAGAGGGAAGCAGAATGGTAGCTGGGACTATTTTATGCGTGCATAAACACATTAATACACCCCTTTCTAATTTCTTGGTTTAATTCTCAAACATTCATGCATCTTATAAAAAATGTAACATGCTACGAGAAGTGGTTTCTAGTGTTGTGCTGCTTAGCAACACCTGCGTTCAAATAGCCTCCGGCTAAGTTTGACAAAAACTGATCTGACATCTGACAAGCCCAATTTTTTTTAATTGAAAGGCAGAAGCAAACCCACAAAATGGGATTATATTAAAACACCCATTTATGTTTTAGACTAAAGAAGACTGTCAGATAATGGGATGCTCCTTGGTTTCTGCCTCAGGCTAAAAATAACTCCTACATTTTCCTTTAACAGTCAACTGCCTGCGGTGTCTTTATTTCACGCAAGATAATTACAATGCACAACATCTTCAACAGGATACAAGATATCTTTATGTGCACCCACTGTACAAATTTTCTTAACGTTTAGGTTATTTCTCTTTTCATAAAGAATTACCTTTATGCTTTCTATGTCTTTCTAGCAATAGGAGTACATTAAGTATTAAGGACTCTGTCCTTTTTTCAATTCTTTTGATTAGTAACAAATCAAAAGAGTACAGAAATGGGCTGAACAGGAAATTCTTTCACAGATGTGTTGAGACCAACTAAACTCTAGCTATGCCATTATTCAGAAATGCCTGAATGCATGCCCCTAAACATTTCATTGTCAAGTGCAGGCCCCTAATTTAATTGTTAAGTATGCTCTAAGTGCCCAATTACAATATACTTCACTGGAATGTTTTCCTAGAGTACTTAGCACACCAAATACATGCTACTTAAACATTCAGCTGTAGATTTCAAAATCTGAAAAATTATCACATTTCTGAGTTTACTGGAGTATTTAATACCTTTGTGAAAGAAATGTGACTTTGATGCCGTGAAAAGCCAAAATCATGACTCAGTAGTCTGACTCCCCCAAAGCATCAAGTTTTAGTCACAACAGTTCTAACTCCATTAACTTCTTTGTGAAAGAAGCGCTTCATTAATGTAACAACCTTCTGGTCAGACTTCCAGCAACACTTTGCCATTGCTCACTGTAGTACAAACTTCCCCCCAGTTCTGTAACATCCTTTAGGGCATGATTACGTGCTGTTCCTGTCTCATTTTCAGTCTCCCCAAAGCAGACACCTACAGTTTGGTATGCCCAGATGCCATGAAAATACAAGACAAATCTGTAAACTAATAATGTTAGCCCCAAACATATCCTTTAACCTCTTCTCAGCATACTATATCTCGGCAAAAATGAATTAATTTAAACAAAAAAAAGTTTATTGGCATCAAATACTAACATGGAACATCTCAATTCATCATGTCTTCACTTTTTTTCCTTAAAGGACAAACCGAAAGGACTGCTCTGCAAAATTGCTCTGTACATTCAGTTCTTAAATCATTCAGCACATCTCAGCATTTTACAGCTGCTTGTAGCTTTTGTCTAATTGAAACAACAATGTCATACAATTATCCTTTGAAGCACAACATAACACACACAAAAACCTAAATCTTTAATCTTGAAGTTAGTATGTTTATTTAAACAAGACTTTTTCATATACAGATCTGAGAGCTTCTGCAGAAAGGAGAAAAATGGCAACATTGAACATGACTGTGTGACAGACAGAAGTTAAGCGACTCATTTCGTACAGATCTAGAACATAATTTACTACAGGACCAAGTACTTCCAAGTTCCACTCCACCTCCCACATTCCAAAATACCCAGATCTTTACTCAAAACAGACTTCACAGAAAACTTCCAATATAAGCATGTAAGACATTACATGACTATTTACCTAACAGCCTACAGTGCTCCTGGGGGGTGAAGGGGGGGGGCAGGGGAGGAAGAGAAAAATGACCTTTAGACTTTTTGTTCTAGAGGCAACTGTAGTAGCTACCAGCTTCAGGGAAAACTACTAATCATTAAATGGTACCTCTGAAAAGATAATAGTTACTAAACCAGTATGAAGAACGGAGCAGACACACACAGAGAATCTTCGCTACGCTCCAGGTGTGTGTCAGATAACACAATTAAACAATCAATATAGCTTTTGATATTTGGCTTGTTGAAAACAGGAAGATTGAAGTCATGATACTATTCCAGATTGGATTTAGTCTACAAAAATCAAAAAGCCACATCAGCATGAGTTAAAAAAAAAAAACCCCACACGTCTAAATGTGTTATTAAGTCTCTGGGACAAAGACTACGTGTACAACTGCTGCCAAACTTGGAATACCTACCTTAAAATACTTTAAAAAACTAAGGCTAATAAGGCACTGGCATAGTTCTGGCTTGGCAAAGCATTGCTTAATTGATCAATAATAATAATAATAAACTTGCAAAGACAAAAAAAGTGCTTTTACGGAAGAAACATTCTATTTCATGTAATTGGCTAGTCTGTTCATTGCACTTTGGAAGAATTATTCAGATGAGATTAGTTCTAAGAGCTCTTAGAGCAGACTAAGTGTTCTTATAGCTCTTTCTAAATGGCTACTCGCAGTACATTGTTGTTTTAAGAGCTTTTTTGCAGTTAGCTTTGTTTAACAATCTGCTTCAGGGTACCAGAACACTAATTAGCTCCTAAACGTTGCAATAAAGGTCATATTTCACAAGCCTAAAAGATCTTGAAGAACATATTTATTTTTTCAATTCAGGGAAAACATACCAAACTGAAAAGCTTCATATTCCTGGCTAGAAAAACAAATGTTCTTTAAAAAAACCAAAAGGGGGATGGGAAGGAAGGGAAGCTGTTGTAGCGAGAAAAAAAAAAATTAGTATACAGTTTTCTGCTTGTTAATCTAAAAAAAAAAGAAAAAAATACCTTAGTGTGCAAATATGTACCTAAACACTGAATAGGAAAAAGCCACCCTGCAAATAACTGATTTCTCATTTGCTGCCATCTAATTTAGCATTCAGTATCAAAAACTCCTCCACCCTTTCCAATTATAAAAGATGTAGGTCAGCTTAATTTCCTTTAGTGCTGCTGGCTTGAAAGAGGAGGTAAAACAAGACAAAAAGCACTATGTAAACAATTAAGAAACTATTTTAAAATCAATGACTCATTCAAGAATGAATACTGCATTTGTTTATTTTGCCACCACTTCAATCATTAGAAGCTAGCTTCTTATGTAGCCTTTATCCACATAAAATTTGTAAATACAGGAACCTCAGTCTACACTTCTACAATTTTTACATAGAAGCAAAAAAAAAAAAAAATTCAACAGCAATCGTCAATGCTCAAGTAATTTTCCCCTTTCTCTCCCCAGAACAAGATATAGAAATGAAATTATAAATATATCATATATATTGTATACTATATAAACATACAATTATACATTGTATATAAACATACAAGAAACAAACCTCAAAATTTTTAAGCTCAAGCCAACTGTTTATCTGGCAGGGCCTGGATACTTCTAGATGTTACAGCACACAGGTTTCTTATCTGAATTAGTGAAAAAATAAGAGATTGGGTTTTGGTAGCTGAAGGGGACACTACAGAAGAGCAGGTTATAAAAAATACCTTGCTGTTTTGTACATGTGGTTGGTTCAGATTATAAGATGTTTCCACTTTAAAGGTCTTTAACAAGATACTTATTTCAAAAGTCTGCCCTTATTATGGATTCTGGTGAACTAAAAGGAGCTGGTTAGGGGGGCGGACCTGAACTTGGCTGCACAAGCACTTACATGATGAGGATCCAGAACTTCTCATTCGAAGTGGTACAACACTCAGGGCCTGTATCTCAAACAAAACAGAGGAGCATACAAAAATTTTCTCAGCCTATCTGGAAGAATAAAATACTACCAAAAGCAAAACTCTAAAAGGGAACATGAGGTAGATGTTAATCAATCAGAAAAAAAAACCCTTCATCTTCAGGTACAGCTCCACAGTGGCTTAAGCCAAGGGTTACATGAGATGAACCATCTTCCTCAACAGATGGACCACAAAAATATAAAAGTTCAAGTGCATGCACAAAGTGAGGAAAAGTACCACAGCATCCCCACAGTAAAGAGGAGGGAAAAAAAAAAAGGTCCTAAGGGACACCAGTAGATCGATGGGTATAAGTAACAGACTGTCAAAAAACAAGATAACAGACCAGAGATCCTTGGAAATGAAACAAAATTAGAAAACTTTGCTGCTCTGGTCACTGATGTATTTGGCTTAGATGAGAGAGAGACAGAGAGAAAGGGAGATGGGGTGGAGACAAACAACAGTTTTCCCACAACACTTTTTCCACATCCGAGTGCTGTATACATTCTGCTCGGCTATCCTGCCACTGTGCCACAAATCTCATTACAGCACCTCTTACTGCAGCCGAGTAAAGTACACCTAGGTTGTTGCTCTGCCAAAAAATACCAAAAGCATCTTTTTTCTAGTTGTCTCAGGCAGCCACCAAGTATACAGCCAGGCTCTTTGCAGCAGTGCATGGCAGGAGACAACAGACATAAATTTAGAGGAAGGTTCTGACCAAAAGGGAAAATACTTTCCCTGTAAGGACAGTCAAGCACTGGAAGGGTTGTCCAAAGAGGCTGTGCCTTCATCCTTGAAGGTGTTCAAGACCTGACTGCGTAAAGCCTTGAGCAACCAGGCTGGATAAAAGACTTCCTTCCAACCTTAAGTACACTTAGATTCAATGTCTACACACAGAAAGCACTCAGTGCTGCCCCGGACCATGCTTCTACATGTCTTTCACCTAGTAAAGTCTCCAACTTAAGAGAGCTTCAAAACATTAGTTACCTACATAGGCTTCAGATAAAGATAATTAATGCTATCTCATTGTTGATAAAGTACTGCCTAACACACTGCAAAGCCCGTGCCCAGCACATAGTTTTATTCCATATTTTTGTTTGAAAGTGGGTGAGAGTTGAGAGTTAAAATAGGCAAAATTTGCAGTTGACACAGCATTATTTTGTTTCTCTGAGGGTTTTTTGTTTGGTTGGTATGTTTTGGTTTTTAAGCTTACCTTCACCCAGGATGATGTTCTCATATTAGGCACAAAACCTGGCTATGTTTTAGATGACATATGATTGTTACACGGCAAGACTAGACGATAGAGTTGCATATGACATTTGCAGGCCTGGAGTAAGAGACCTAAATGTTCCATCCAGTCCTTCCAAGCAACATGCAAGCAGATCAAATAGGGTAAAATCCTGAAATAAAACATCAGGGTTGTGGTTTTTATTTTAACTTCCCATGACCTTGTGAAGCACGGGAAATAGTCATCCACCTACGGTCTTCCAATTGGAAAGTCTTTAAATACACAACTCAAACTTGAAAAAAAAAAAGAAGTAGCAGAGAAAAACATACATGAGTTTGCATATAAGTAATGAATGCAAACCAGATAGTTTTAAAAAATCAGTACAAACTTATATGGAACTGAATACTTAACAGTGACCTTTCCAAAAGTCCCCTCTACACCTCGAGCTACAGGAGGATTTAGAAAACAGCTATGCTCCAGAGATGCAATGAAATAAGAAGCATGAGAAGTTTGTGCCAATAAATATTTTGCCTATCTATTCATACTATTGTATTTAATTTAGAGTTGGGGTAGGATTTGTTTTAACCTTCCCTTGTGAAAAAGGAATCTATTTCCCACCAGCTCTTACTGGGATATACAGAAACTACTTTTTTTGGCACTGAAAATTCATTTTAAGTGGCACAGAAATATCTAATAAAACTCAGTTGCCATCAGAGATGCATGAATATCCAAGTTGCATAAAGCAAAACTGCAATAAGGTAAGGTATAGTCAAGAGTTGGATGGGTTTTAGGGGTTGCTTTTTTGCTTCTCTCGTGTAAGAGGTGGAGGGTTATTTGTTCTGGGAGGTTTTGTGGTTTGGGCTTTTTTTTTTAGCTTGGTTCTTTTGAAAGTAACACATCTGGGATATAGTACATTGAAAGCACAAACAGGCTGCTGGAAACTTATAATGCAAGTCTGGAGAAATTATAAAATAATTCACATGCCTTCTTGTGGTTTATGAATTACTGTGGAAATTAATCCATTCATGGTTTTTATTTTCCTATATCCTCCAAGAAAGTTACATCTGTGGAACTCAGCGGAGAAGGGCTGTATTTCTTACTTTTTTCCAGTTTTTGATTAATAATAATTTTTGAAAGTAGTTCTCACAAATAAAAAAGTTAAAGACATACACACACCATGTCTAGACAGAAATCTCTCCTCTCTTTTTATTAAAAACGCCCTCCTCTTCATTTTTTAAGGGAGTATTCTTCAGCCTACTGAACCTGCAGTAGAAAAACATAATTATAGACTAATTTGCTTTTAGCTTTGGAAATTAAGAACTAGAATCAGCACAGTTTCACCAGAAACAATCAAAGCAAAGTCAAAATGCGGAAGTCTAAAATGCATACAGTCTGTAATTTGTTCCTTCTAGTACAGAAACAAACACAAAAGTATATTTTAAGATAAAATTAGATTTTGTACTTCATTTATTCCAACCATCTCCTTCCAGATGTGTTCAATAAATTAGTCTCTCAGTAATTCATTCTGAATATTCAGGTTTGGGATGAATCAGGATCCCCAAAGTCATGAAGGCATTTTGAAGACACGACAATTCCAAATGTTGAAGTTTTAGAAGCAGCAGCTTTGGAGGGCTTCTCTGTCAATACTTTCTTTTTTTCAACCTTCAGGGTTTACTCATTAAGTTATTATTTCCTCCACAGCTAGGAATACTAGGACTTACTTTTGAAAACACTATTACAAACACCTGAGATTGCTATTTAATCCCATTACCTCCCGAAGACAGTTCTAAATAAGTGCTACAAAGGATGAGATAGCAAAGGTGCATTCAACTGGAGAATGAAGCCGAAGTACCAACTCGTTATTAATCAGAGTAGTTTAATTAAAATATTATGAAGTTGTAGAGGGTTATAATATTGTTTAAGTATTAAACATCAAAATAACAAGTTCTCCACAGAAAACCTATTTTAGTATTACTCTTCCAAGGTATTAGTAGCTTCATCTACTTGAGACAATACAACAGAGCAACAAGATGGACTGACCTGCCCTCTTTCAAACTAGTTATTCTTTTGTCCCGCTGCCTTGGAAAAATAAGAGCTTTCCAGCACTGCCCCTACCAAAAAGAAACTAGAAAACCCTAAACAATTTCCCTCACATAGACAATTTCAATGATTCAGCTGTTTTAGTGTACACAGCTCTCATATTAGGGTTTTCTGCACCAGCAGTTCCGGAAACTTTGAAAGTTTCCTCCAAGGGTGAAGAAGGGCCTTTGACTCTGTCTCCCTGTAGTATCTATCCTTAAAGCCAAACTGGTTAAATATGGCCCACAGAAGCGTACTATTACGCAGTGGAAAGCTGGCTGCACCTTCAGCCTCAAAAGGTTGAAATCAGTGTTAAAAACTTCAGCTGGCAGCCAGTTAAGTGGCATCCCTCAGGGGTTGATGTTAGTGCCAATAATATGCAACATCTTTATTAACAACCTGAACAATGGGATGGAAGGTACTCTCCTAAGCAAGTTTGTGGCTGACACCAAACTGGTAGGGCAGGGACTGGTTGAGAGGCTCGAAGGGAGAGCTGCTATTTACACCAGCCTCAACAGGCCAAATATATTTAAAACTTTACTAGGCAAGACTCTAAGCAACCTGATCAAAACTGGCCCTGCTCTAAGCGGGAGACTAGGCCAGACAACTTTTTCAGGGATGCCTTCCAATCTGCATTACTGTTATTATTCTTCACCTATTACAGTGTAATGTATTATACACCAATGCTGAGAGATCTTCAGTACCTAGCTTTAAACACGTGATCTAACCCAGGGCAGCTTGTCCATATGTGTCTCTTGTGATAAAGTTTCAGCTACAGTAAAACATTGCAATATTATAATTCATATTTAGTATACTAGTTTAAATCACTTAAAGTTAACTTGAAGTTATTATTTTCACATTTGTGAAATGAGCCTCTAGTTTCAAATAGCCAAAGCAGCAGAAGTTTCTTTTTGATTTGCAGGAAACCATCAACCTACCACTTAAGTGAAACACTTCCAATTTGAGGATTAGATTAAGGCATTTTTATAAAACAACAATAATGAAATATTTTCAGATCAATTACTTGTTACAGTGAAGCTAGATACAACTTCTGAAAAAACTGTCAGATGAGTAATTTTTAGCAATACTCGGCAGCATGTTCACTTCAGCGCAATGCTCGGTCACAGAATCACTAAGGTTGAAAAAGACCCTTAAGATCGAGTCCAACCACTAACCTACCACTGTCAAGTCCACCACTAAACCATATCCTCAAGCACCATGTCTACCCTTCTTTTAAATACTTCCAGGGATGGAGACTCCACCACCTCCCTGGGCAGCCTGTTCCAATGCCTGACAACCCTTTCGGTGAAGAAGTTTTTCCTAATATCCAACCTAAACTTCCCCTGACGTAGCTTGAGGCCATTTCCTCTTGTCCTATCGCTTGTTACCAGGGAGAGGAGACCATACCAGCACTTCTCTCTCTGAGCTTTTCAATGAGACTGAAGTCACCCGACTTCCACTGGAAAACAAGATGCTTCATATATTTCAGTGTAAAGGTAGACAAACGTACAGCTGACAGGCTGTTTCCACTCTTTGGCCTACAATATTTTTTTCCCAGATTATCTTGTCTTTTAAGTAGGCTTTAGGGACAAACGACGATAGGATAGACAGTGTTGCAGTCAGTACTCAAAAATAGCCTGGAAAGGAATATTTAGCTTCAGTTAACCAACATCTACATTTATTTAAGGTTATTGGCTACATGACAGACTGGCAAGAAAAGGCAGTAACTGACAAAGCTGAACATTAAGAAGCTTTCAACCACGAATTACAACCTAAACTGAATACTCTTCTTACTTTCTGTAGAATTCAGTACTCAACAGAAGAGGAAATAATTTACTTACATTGCGCTTATTTTCCACCTAGTAACTGCATCATTTCAGATGATTCACCCCCAAAAGAGAGTAGTGAAAAAAAACCAACCACACAATAATATTTTCCAATTACACCTAAATATTAAAAGATTGCTTTAAAAACCAACTTTCCCAAAATTGTACTTAGAGATAAATGCAAGGTCAAAAGAATTAGAGGGGAAATTAACAGCTTCTGACACTTTTCCATCACTGTCCTTCCCATTCCAGCAGGAACGAGCGCTGAACTAAAAAGAACTAAGTACATGAAAGAATCGGTACTTCCTGGTTGATTCCTGTGAATTCCAGCTTAGATAATGGTCTACAACCTCTTTTTCTATGAAAACAGCCTTATTAAATTGGGCAAAAATAAAGTTATCCGTATCACCTTTTAAAGAGAAATTATACTACTTCCATATATCTTTTCAGCTCAAAAACTACTGCATTGGCTAGCCTTATTCTAAAACAGTGCTATCCTAGGGCATAGAGACCCCAGGTTTGGAACACATGCATGCAGTGATTTAGAAGCTGCTACAAGGGTTCTTGAATTGAAAATAAACTTAGAAATCTGGGAAGTTGTATGATTCATTTCACCAAATATCTCCCTTACCTAGCTAATTGTCAGGATATTAAAGCGCACTGTTGAACATGGGGGGGGGAGGGGGCAGAGAAAAAGAACAGGCATATAAGTTTATCGTGTGCTAAAAAAAGATGGAAAGAAAAAAACAAATATGCCCATGAACAGGCATTGCCCAGAGGCTTGGTCAAAATCAGAATTTAAAGGCATCAACAGCAAAACAGGCTGGATGTAAACAATCTCAGTCAGATCCTTTTATCAGAATCTGAGAATGCTTGTATTGCTTCTTCCACTCTACCACCTCTGAAGGAAGAGCCATAAATGGAACCGTAATAAGATCAATGTGTTCACTAGACAAAGCAAACAGGCAGATGGCCTAACATATCATGAACAGTCATCCAGGTCAAATAAACATATTTCAGGCTTCTGTCATAACACGAATACCTCTGCATGGATGGCACAGGTATCCATGGTCAGAAACAGGGGCGGGGGGCAGTATTTTGAACAAACGCTTACTGAGACTTCCCCCCTCCAACATATGCAAAAAAAGCAAGTTGTTTTACGAGAAAATGCACAGAGATGTTAAACAATGCAAAGACGCTACCTCCTCAATATGAAGGAATGGCTAGAACTGCTCTTTCATTTAACTTCATCCTTAGGTAGTTAATCACTGAGGAAGATATTGCTGAAGGCAAACTTCTGGTCAAAAGAGTCCAACCACCAGTACAGGATTCCACTCCTCTCTCTAGTTTCCAGCCATTCAGAGGAGGATTTCAATTCCTTTACAACATACTCAGTAATTGCTATGCTTGACACATTTGGCATTTAAAGTTTCCTTAAATTTTTCCAACTGGAATGCAGCAACTTTCTGTCAGTCTGCACAACTCAGCATGCTGGACTACTCTAGAAAGAGCAGGAACTCTTCCTTTCACCACAGAAAGAGGCCATTCCTCTCTGCCTACTTACAATACTGTGGTTCAGTATGACACCTACCAAGCACCACATATGCAGTGCCTTCTGAAAAGGCAGGCAAACGCCTGGTTGCAAGCCAACAGCGTGTTTTCAAGAAGTCATACCCTTATTGCTGATAATAATAAGACAAGAGCTGAACACAGAGTGGCTAAACATCCTACACAGATTCCACGTTTTAATCACTACCACCTTTTACTCTATTAGTATCTCCGGCATTTCCAACAAAGGGCTCCGGAGACTGTTGTGTCTCAAATCTGGCAGCTTCACATGCTAAATACACAGACCTGAGTTCTTTACACCTTTTTAAATCATTCATCACCATTATTAACAGAAGAACACATCTGAATTAAGATAGCTTCCATCTGGTTAGGTGAAAATGTAAACTTTGTCTGTAAGCACACATTAAATAAAACCCAGCTATCTAACTGTCCATCCTAGATGGACTGAGATTTTGATTATATATACACCTTTTTTAAAAAGGTAACCACAAAAATAGTTGTTATTCTCCTGGTTGGGGTTCAGCAAAAACTTACGCACACAGCTCTGCCAGCAGAATCCTCCAGTGTAAACAGTTACAAAAGTAAAGCTGCACTTTCACCAGTGCAGCTTGTTTTGCTTGGAACAGGACAGAAGAACTACTGTAACAATACAAAACATAACTCTCATCCTATATGCGGGTCCTCACAAAGCACTGTTAAGCTACACTGACAGGAACTCTGTGTGTTTCTTGGATAGACACTAGCACAGTTGTAAATGAGAAAAATGTTACACAAACTTAACACCTGTGTCAAGTGAATACCTACGAACTGAAAACACTTCCTAACATAGCTAAAAACAGTTATAAAGCTTAATATTTAAAAAGGAAACTTACATAATGATAATTATATACAAATTTAGTTACCTTTCACAACCTGAAAAACTGTTACGAAGCAACAAAACCCAAATCCCACGGCACTTAATATTTAGAGTGAAATTAACTTCCAAGACCCAACAAGTGATCAAGAAACTACTTTACAACCACTGAAAACAGCTGCAAGTATTTCAGAAGCCTTTTTTAAAAGCCACCATTACTTAGATAAGCACTAGTGCTGAGAAGATAAAAACCAGCCTTTACTTCTATCACAATAGCCTCTAAATACAAAGTGTCACCACTACTCCCAACCTGCCACTATCTGCTTTCACAGCTTCCCCTATGGTTTCTGTCCTCCACCAACTTCAATACAAAATACATTTAAGAAACAGAACTGTTTAAGACCTAGCTCTATTACCTTCCTATTGAGCAGAAGATAAATTAATCATTAATGAATAATGACCTAACATTTTTCATGCCTATTTCAAGATAACTGAGGCAACACAAACTTTTACTTTCCTTGTTCCACCACCTTTCATATCATTAAATTCTCCAGCTGCATTGCAACTGAAATGAGATCGTACTTTTTTGGGGTAAAAAGTTTTTTATTCCATTTTGGGCAGAGAAGCTTCTAGGCACTACGTGTCTTCTGTGAGTGTATTTTGTCAACAGTTACCCATTTTAATTTCAGAGTATCAGAATCTCCTCATTGTTCCCCACCACAGTGGCATGCTGATCATAAAAAGGAGACGTTTAGCATAAAATAGCTACTCCATTCTACAGAAGGACTATTTTCTTGGAAAATAAGACTTAAATAAAACACCTGGTAAAGCTCTGAAAGGACATCTCCTGAAAAGTAATTTTAAAACATACACCACGCACAGCTATGTGTGATAAGTGGTTAAATTCAGCATGCGCTACTAAGTCACTACGTATAGCGTGGTAAAGCTACGCCTAGCATCCAATGAGAAAGCATTATCCCAACATGTCATCAGCTACATCACAGCCTTCTTTTGTCTGAGAACTTCAACTGACCGTGTTGAATCAGTGCTTTAAAAAATTTTCTCATGAATAAATAGATACATGAAAGACATTTACAAGCAAATACTCTGCAAAATGTTCATTGTTAAGCAGTTACTCACATTTGACACTGGAGACAGCTTCTGAAGTTGTCCACCATGAGAAATGATCTAGTGTTCCCTAGTTAAATAATTCTTAGGAATGCATGTGGTAATGATTAAAAACATTTAAGAAATGTGAAATACTGAAAAGGGATAGCTTTGCCTAAGTATATGCCAGTCAAAAATGCAACACTTACTACTAGCAAGTTTCCCCAATAATGACTTCTACAGCAGGTATCTACGTTTATTAAAATTTGACCCTGAAAAGGTGATGGAATGCTTAATAGCTAGTTACAGAAGTAAACAGTATAAACGTACATCAAGTTTCCAAAAAGTGCCAACAGACAGTGGCAGGCAGCAGTTATTAGGTCCTCAGAAATACAGGAACGGGTGAGAACTTGCTTCTCAGTGCCTATGTATGTTAGCCCTAATAAATAAACCACCCTTAACAGCACAGCAGAAACTACAGTAGCAAATTCACATATAAGATTCTAACAGCTGTTGAGCAAGAAATGTGTTTTCCTGGAAAGCAAAGCGTATTTTGAGCAATACTTAAACAAAACAAAAACCCCAACCGCTACCAAACCCATTAAACTAGCAAACTCCAAACCACACCACCCAAACACTACCAAAGGAACACTGGTTCAGAAAACTAGTTCCGATAACTAGGAGACTAGTCTCAAAGAGAGAAAAGAAACATACCACCCAAAACCAAAGACGATGACTGGGGATGGGGTACACAGCAGAGGCCCCTAAAATATGAGGTTGCACAATGCTTGCTGCAATGTGTAAAACTATTATTGACTGGGCTCAGACTAGTTTACTTAGGGAAGTAAAGATACAGCGTTTTAAGAGTTCCTATAGGAGCTCAGGAGGCAGGTATTTAGGAGGCTTTGAATAAAACAAGCAAGCCAGTCTAGGAAGCTTGCATGTTCTGAAGCCAGAGAATTAAAGAATTCACTTGCATTCCTCGCTTTCCAAAGCGAGAATATTGAACTATGCCAGAACGCTTAACCTCAAACTAAAGACTATGAAACTAATTATTAAAAAAACAAACCCATAATTACAGAATTCCTAAAATGAGTTCCTAAAACTCATTCCTCACCTGCCAATACCTTCCCACATGGAAGTGTCTCTGTGAAAGTGCCTAGAATGTCACAAAAATAGGATTGGTGACTTCAGGTATGGAGAACATGATTTCATCTTCTCCTGCTGCTTTAGAAACAGAGATCTAATTTCTAGTCCTATTTTATTAATCCGTAATATTAACCAAAAGAACTAGAAGTTTTTTCTATAGTGATGGTGGTCATCATTATTTGTGCAAAACCATAGACTAAAATCCAGCTTTGTTCAAAGTTTCCTGTGGCCTTTCTTATTAACTGCAAAAAAAGCTAAAAACTTAGTTATCATTCTTCTGAATTCCTCTAGGAGTATTATAAATCAATGCCAGATTTTTATACTAGTAGCAAACCACAGAGGACAGTGGTGTTGGCTGATAAAAATATCTTCCTCTGCCTTCAAAAAATGCTCTTTAAACCACTACATTTTTTCCAGTGCAAGAAATTCTTTTGGGTTCCAAACTGAATAATATTTACACCTGAACATCTATGCAGAGCGATAAATCAGTTTTCTTTCATTACTATTGTTTTGACCATACTTCAACAGGCACGTGTCTGGGTTTGATCTTCCAAAAGCACCAGAACTTACCCTCCACCAACAAGAAGACAGGTCGTGACAGGTCTGATTTATTTAGAATACGCGGCACGCTGTCTGTCTGGATGCCACACCGTAACGGCCACGGTGCATCCCTCCCACTGCGTGCAGGGCCTTCGTGCTTTTTCCACGCCGTGCAGGGAGAAGCCTTCACCATCGCAGCTAGCACGGGCGTGAAGCCCGGCCCAGGGCGAGGAGCGCTCTGGGGAGCGGCACTGGGCTGAGCCGCCCCCAACCCCCGGGCTGAGCCGCCCCCAACCCCCGGGCTGAGCCGCCCCCAACCCCCACCGGGCTCACCTCGGCGGCCGGGATGTTCACCACACCTGTCGACCTCCTCTTCTCCCTCAGCTTCCTCTTCTCGATCTGCCCCTTCCCCTTCCTGGCGCTGGGACCCGAGCTCTTCCCCTTGGCGGCCAGCTTCTCCTCGCCCTCGGGGGACCCCGCCGCGGCAGGGGAGGCGGAGGCGGGAGGGGGCTTGGCGGCCGGCTCGGCCCCCCGGCCCCCGGCCAGGCCCGGCGGTGGCTCCTTGGCGGGGGCGGCCCGGCCCAAGGCGGCGCTGGCGAGGCCGAGGCAGTTGGCGGCCCCGCCGACGGGGGGCGCCGGGCGGTCGGTCGGGGCGGCCGGGGCGCCGGGGGCCAGGTTGTTGTTCAGCTCGACGGAGGAGGCGCCCCCCGCGGGCCTGACATCCCCCCCGGTGGCCGCCCCCGGGGCCGGCGGAGCCTGCTTCGCTCGCATCTTCTCCCGCTTGGCTTTCCACTCCTCCAGAAAGTCCGTGGTGCTACCCCCGGCGCTGCGGTAGCCGCCGGTCGCCATGTTCCCGGCGGGCTGGACGCCGAGAGCGCCCCACCGGCACCTCCGCCGCCGCCCGCCCCGAGGCGGCTCTACTGCCGCCCGGAGAGGAGCGGTCCCGGCGGGGCGGGCGGGAGAGACGGGGGCGGGGAGAGCGCCTCGGAGGAGCACAAACACCCTGGAGAGAAACAAAAGGGGAGACGTGAGCCCTCCCGCAGCGCTGCCCGTCCCCGTCCCGCCGCACACACCCCCCCCGGCCCCCGGGGACGGGTCTCCATCACCGCCCGCCCTCACACGCCGGGCTCCCGCGGCTCGAACCGTGGTGCCGCCCCTCTACCCCTCACCGCGGGGCCGCCCAGGGGTACCCGCCGACGCCCACCCGCCTGCCGAGCGCCGTTCCTCGCCCCCGGGGCCGCCACCCGTGCCATCCCCCTGACGCCCGCTTGCCTGCCGGGGCACCGTGCTCCCGCGCGGGGCGGAGCGGAGCGGAGGCGGCCGGCGCTCACCGCTCACCTCCCGCCCGGCGGGGCCGCGGCTCAGGCGCTCCGCAGCGCCGGCGGCGCCAGGTGAGGGACACCGCCTCCCGCCCTCCCGGAAGGAGCGGCGCCGCCCCGAGGCTTCCCGAGCTCCCCATCCCTCCCCTTTCCCCACCGCGGCGCGGGCAGAGTTGAAGCCAGGGCGGAAACTGCCGAGATGGCCTCAACAATAGGGCAAGGGCGGGGAGGCCCCACCCGGACCGGCCCGGTGCGCTGCGCGCTGCGACCTGACCGCGCTGGCTGCCAGCCCGCAGCGGGGTCCCGCCGCCACCCGGCCACCTGCCCCAGGCAGCGCCGGCGCGGGAGGGGACACGGACACGGACCCCAGCGCACTCGGCGAGGGGGAACGCGGGCGGGAGAGGGCGAGGGGCGCCGCTGCTGCAGCCGCCTGAGGAGCGGGGCGGGACGCCGCAACCGCCGCCCGCCTCAGGCCGCGCTCCCCCTTCACCGGCAGCTTTAACGGGCGGCGGGCGGGGACTGCCGAAGCCCGGCCACGAGGGGCCGGAGGAGGCGGTCTGGTATGTGTGTGTCCTCCGCCCCAGGGCCGGCGGGGGGCTCCCCGCCCGGCGCGCCCCGCACCTGCCGTAGAGCCGGCGGTGAGGGGGGTGAGCAGCCCGCCGCGTCCCGCCTGTACCCCCGGCCTGGGGCCGCCTCACGGCGGGGCAGGTGCCCGGGGCCCAGCCCTAGGGCGGCGCGGCGCGGCTCCCCGGCACCGCCGGCGGCCCTCGCTAGCAGCGGGGCGGAAAGCCCTGTGTAAATGCCCGGCTTGGTCAAACTTCGCCTGTCCGGAGGGAAGCGCCGCGCGGGGGCCAGAAGCGCCGGTTTGGCCTGAAAACGCGGTGACGGCCGCTGCTCTCGCTTCGTCGTCGAAAGGGGTCGGTGCAGGTGGGAAGAGCCCGAAGTCACTCCCTGCCGCAGCGCGGTACCTTGCTCTGGTCCGCGGCCCCGTGGGCAGACCCGGGCGGCGAGTGGAGCGGGCTCCCGCGGGGGGTAAGGCTGGGAAAAAGCCCGCGTCTTCCTGATCTTACAAGAAACACGGATTCGAGGAGTTTGCGCCAGTCAGGCTGCAAAGGCTTGAAAGGTGTCCCGGTTGTAAATCATACAGCCTTCCGTGCGGGAGCCTGGCTGGGTTAAAGATGAGGAAAAAGGCATGTGCAGGGAATGTGATGGGAGTATCAGGGCAACAGTTTGTGTAGGTGATCAAATGGCAAAACCTGCACAGAAAACTCGGCTTTTTTTTTTTGTTTTCCTGAATTTACTGCGTCTCAATAGCACCCTGAAAATTGAACGTGGTATTTTTGGAAATCACTGCTTTCAATAGGTTTGCGGCTTGCTTCATCCTGCTTTATAAGGTGTGTGCTGAGGGACATGAAGGGGTGTATTGGTGCCACCTTTCCAGCAGGCTCAGGATAAGATGCAAGCTTATGTCCGAGGCCGAGGAAATCCATGTAGGCGGGGCTTACATAGCAGGGAGCACGTTTCCACCTTTTCATCACCTTTTTTCTCTCTTTCAGATTCAGCCTGAATTTGTCCGCCTGGTTAATAAAATTCATTAGGAGTTCAGAATATAAACTTTGCAAAAGTTTTTTGTTTCTTTTTACGGGAAAAAAAAAGAATATAGCTGCTACAATATAGATAAAAATATCTAGCAAAATGGGGCCCCAAATATCTGGCATGAGGCCGTCTGCACCCTACAGTATAAACAACAGGCGTAGTCCATGCAACAGCTTCTACCTTAGGTATGTCTCTACCCCGTTCTCTTCCACAGCAGTGGGCACTGTCTCACCCGTACCGACCTTCTCTGCCCTGCTGGTGATCATTCATTTACTTGGACTTTTCACTTAACTCATATCCGATTTCTGCTCTCATTTGGGTTTAGGGTGGGGGTTTTTTTGGTGCAGCAGTTTCTTTTGAAGGGGTGTGTAAATGTTTGTATATATGGAAGTTAAGGTATCGGGGTCCTTGGTGCAGACAAGACCTTCGCTTCCAGGCTAAGGGAAAATCCCCAAAAGAACAGGCTAGTTGTTCTGTGTTATGCTGGAAAGCTGTAAATAGGCAGAAAAGTAGATGATGAAAGCATAGTTCTGTACCAGCTCTACTCTTTAATACTCAGCAATGCAAAGTTAATGAAGTTGGTCATATTTCTATTAGCAGATCAAGTGCTTAACAAAAAGTTGACCTAACAAAAGCTTTGACTAAACACTCTCCTGAAAAACCATTCGTACCTGCACTCTTATCTGTAGAGTTTTTAAGTTAGAATACTACTCAATTGTATTTTTTGAAAACACAATTTAGAAAAAGGATCCTTTGTGTGAATTCTTGTCTTTCCCATTCTGTCATTTTTTTCCTTTTATACGATTAAGACCTTTTATTGAGAGAATCACAGAATGGTAAGGGCTGGACGGGACCTCTGGAGATCATCTTGTCCAACCCACCTGCTTAAAATCACATGACTGTGACAATACCAATATTTCGCCCCTCACTATTACACCCCATGAGCAGCACAGCTGGCCAAAAATGAGTAAGAGTGTCAGATTAGAAAGTCATTACTTACAGTATGTTGTGTATATGGAGAAATATAGCAGTGTATTTTAGTTCTTAGGACACCCCCAGGTCTCCCCAGCTGCTGCCTGGGCCCCTCTCTCTGTGCCAGTCCTTAGCAGCTAGCAATACTCAGGCGCACTCGCCCCGCTTCGCATCTTATCTGCCCACCTTTCTGATGTGTAGGAGGTGTGGGTGCCAGGCTTTAGCTGCATCTACCATTGCTTTGGAGTTGGTGTTTTTTTTGTGGTTGTTTTTTTTTTTCTCTAATCTTCTATAAAAAACATTGCGGGTTTTTTTTTTTAGTGCCAAAAAGGCTTTGTGTTCCTTACGGTCTGTTATATATTAACAGAAGTTATGTTGTGGTGAGTGAGGCTGGGCTTAAGTGCCCAATACAAAAATGCTGACTGTCAGATGTTTGCATCTCAATAAGGTTGTCTGTGCTGGAGAGCTTTCAGGGATAAAGTCCCAAATAGTTTAAGTATCACGCTGCATGTTTTCCTCTGCCACAACAGAGAACAGCTTGCAAACATTTTTAGAACAGCACTTTCCTCTTTTCTTACCAAAAAAATCTTCAGGATATTCTTAAGGCCTAGAAATACAATTCATTTGATTAGCTACGTTTTAAGCTGGCATAATGACAAGGGTCCCTAAGCCTTAAGATATTGGTTTTTATATATTCATTATTATGGAATGAGACTCTCCCCTAGAGGTAAAATTACCGCCAGGATGGGGTAGGATGATCTTGATCTCCTTTGCCAGGCAAAAAACAAACACTTCATTTTTAAAATTTAGAATAAAACCTATCATTTATTCTTAAAATCTTGAGGAAATTAAGTGCCTTTCAGGGTTGGGCACTTTAAAGTTGGTTCTTTTAGGAACCAGCTTAGTGAAGGCTTGCAAGCTGTTTAAGATTTTTGGAAGTTCTTCTAGAGAGTCAACCAAATCATCCAGCCTTATTAAGGTTCTGTGTACAAGTTTATCTGAGCCATAATCTTTTCTGAAGTGGCAGTTTTCAAGGGCTGAAAGATAAAATAGTGAACGCAATAACATATTATTGGCTGAGGAAATCAAGGACAACATTCAAATTCCTGTACAATGTCTGTTTGCTTGTTACCGTCAGGCTCCAAGCTTAGCAAACATTTGTTACATCCACTGGTGCTGGTGTCCTCTCCCCTGAAATAATCCCTCCCTCTCACACTCCTCGGCATCTCTGGAAGCTCTCCCCAAAGCCTCTATTGAGATTACTGTATTTGCCTACCTGTCTCTTAAACGCCCATACCCTTCCTTCCGCTCTGGACTTCACCCCACTCCTGCCTGCCTTACCTCAACTTCCATCAAACTCTTTTGCTTAGTGCACCTACCTACTGCTTCCCCTATCTGATCCCCTTTGAAGTCCATTCAGCCAGCATTCTTCATGTTTCTTCTCCCAGCACAAACTTTTTCAGTCACATACTTGTTCTACCTGCTTTGTGACTCTGGCTTTATTAAACTCACTCCAGTGCTGTCCCATTAAATCTTCTCTCTCTGCTGCTTTAAATTTCAACTGCTGAATAATCCCTACACTCATCACTGTACCCCAACTAACCTATCTACCTACTTCTTTCTGCACTATCCCACCATAAATGCTGTTGCTTAAAATTGCTATGACTCAGTGAAATCATAGAATAGAATCATTAAGGTTGGAAAAAACCTCTAAGATCACCAAATCCACCCACCCACCCAACACCACCACGTCTCCTAAACCATGCTCTGAAGTGCCATGTCTACATGTGGCAGGGATGCTGACTCCACCACCTCTGGCCAGCTGGTTCCAGTGCCTGACCACTCTTTCAGTAAATAAATTTTTCCTAATACCCAATCTAAACCTCCCCTGACATAGCTTGAGGCCATTTCCTCTCATTCCCTTGCTAGTGACCTGGGAGAAGAGACCAACACCTCACCTACAGGTAGCTGTAGGGAGCGATAAGGTCTCCCCTCAGCCACCTCTTCTCTAGGCTAAACAACCCCAGTTCCCTCAACTTTTCCTCATAAGACCTGCTCTCCAGATCCTTCACCAGTTTTGTTGCCCTTCTTTGTACACGCTCCAGCAAATTTCACTGCCATCTTGTAGAAATAGCCGTTCCTCTTTTTATTCATAAAATTTCAAAAACCTCTCTTTAAACCTTTTGCATTAAATCTCTTACTGTAACTCCCCTCTAACCTTCCTGTAAAATGCCCACTTATGCTCCATGACGTTTCTAATATCAAATCTCCCCCCAAAAGTAAAATCAAGCTCAAACATAGCACTACTATCCCTCCTGGCTCTTCCTTTTAACCTTTTCTTACTAATGCTTTCCAAGCCAAAGCTCAGCTGTCCTGCAGCAATACTCTATCTCCTCTCCAGCCACCTATGCTGCTTCAGACCACATGCAAAACCTACCCAAACATATTCGGCAAGTGTCTTCCTCCTTGCACTCTTTTTTGTTACTCCCAGGTATATTGCTAACAGAACATTTAATACATCTGTCAGGGTTTATCAAAAGAGTTTAAAAACTTGGGTGGCGCTCTGCAGCCTTGAACATTGGCCTCTTTCCCGTGACTTCAGAAGATTCATTTGTAGCGGATGCCAGGGAGGGCGTGAAGCTGTGAGTGGTAACATGAAGGTGGCTGTAGTCTCGTTTCTGGACAGTGAAGTGATGCTGTATTTTGTCTCTAACCAACTTCCTTCGTTTTAAGTATGTAGAGGGAGTTTTTATTTCTGTTTACATCTGTACTGTTTGCTTTTCAAATTCTCTCTTAATCTTCGGTTTATCTCTTCTTACCTACCAAATTCTGTTATCGCTCAGTCTTGGTTGTTTTTGCATTTTTGTCTAAATGCGGATAAACTGCTATCCCTCACCATTTAATACCACTTTCTGCTACTTCTCAGCTATGCACGTTATCTAAATCTGAGAGGCTTAGCCTATCATAATGGATTTTTATTTCGTTTTCTTCCAGGAATTAATTAAATTATTCTTTTTTCCCCCCCCTTACTGGAGCTTAGAGTCACAGTGCTAACCTTCTGGCAAGGTTTTCCTCTGTAAGGTTCTAACAATTAATTATACACTGCAGTCAGTGGTTTAACTAGATTACATTGTTATGACTTGCGCCTGGAAACTCACACAAATCTGACAGTCCCGCTTTTACTGAAATACCAATTTTATCCTATTTGCTGTGCTACTGAATTGGATGCTTAAAACTTTTTTTCCTAGTGCTAGGGCCCGATTTGAAAACTTGCACGTCAATACCACAGAGCTTTGTGAAATAGCTGGATTTATCAAGAGGTATTAGCATTCAAGATCAATCCTAGAGTCCATCGTCTAGTCTGGCTTCCCCATGTGTTTTACTGTTCTTTAACTCTGCCATCATTTGACAAAAAATAACTGTGGTTTCTCTGCACTAGCTTGGTTTGACAGACAAACTAGTATCATTTCTTGCAGCAAAGTTCATTCACCTAGCTGATGGAGGGGTGCAGCATGAATAGCAAAAAACCAAACTTACTTACAGAAAGAAGTTTGCTTGATTTTTCAAGTATTTCGTCTTGTAGTATGAGGAATTAATGCCGAGAGTGCCGTCTGTCTCCAGCCGGCAGTTGTTGGATAGGAATGATGGTGGGGCTGGGAACGGATTCAGTATCTGTGCAGCCTACTCCAAAGGCGTGATGAGAATGTTTTCTGCCACAGTTCACAGCCTCACTCTGTAAGATGGTCTGTTCCTGCTTCTCGTGTACTGCACTGTATGAGGGTACAAACCGATGACTCCGCTTATCTTACTGCTGCTTGCTATTTGTGACGAAGTTCAGTCAGCATAGCTTTGGAACAGTTTACTGAGCAACCGTGCTACCTCTTTTTTTCTGTCCACGCAGGTACTCTCTAGGGCCAGATGTGAACAGTGAATGGGGTAAGTATGCCCTAGACCAACCTGTTGAGGAGTAGGGATGAAAAACAGGCGTGGAGTCAAAATGTGACACAGTGAGGTATAAGAAGGCAGAGAAAAACCAATGCTGACAAGCCTCACATTGCTTGGGAGAGAAGGGAGGAAAGGGTGGATGCTATCAGGCAGGCTATAAATATGCCTGAGGGCCAGTTTGCAAAAGCACAGATGCAAATCCCTTGATGGCAAATCAGTAGGGCCAGGATATGATCCCCGTTCAAAAGAAGCACTTGAAGGAGACAGTTTTTCCATTATGGCCCTTGCTTTGGTGTTCACTGTGGAGGAACCTAGAGAGCATCTCGCAGTGGGGGTCTTCATTCTGGAGGATCCATTGAAATTAGAGTATTAGAAAGAAACAGAACAAATTGAGAAAGTGAAAAACAACAAATTGCCAAACTGAGTGGCAGTGGTAAAGCAGCAGATGGAATTCAGCGTAGGTAAATGTCAAGTGACTTACGCTAGGGAAAATTTTCCAAGGTAACGAGCTACCTAGGCATACCTGAGCAGCACTGAGTCTGTCAAACTAGAACGCTCCTGCAGAATGCCCACGCTGCCTCACAGTAAGAATGCCAGGGAGTGTAATGCAGAAGAATTGGATTTGTCCGTAGCTGCCTCATTAGTCCAGCCTCCACACTGGCCCTTTTGGGAATGGCCTGATTTCTGACAGGGGTGCCTCTGGTATCTTTGTATTCCTCTGGGAGAGAGCGAGCTCATGTAGTATTCCAGACATAAGCTGGCCTTGGGTGTTTTCTGTGGCGTGTCTTGGTGCCACATTGTCTTCTGGACTCCTGAACTCTCGGGGATACCCTAAGTGGGCAGCCGGGCTGCCACCGTCTTCACTAGTGGGGGAGCCGCCAGGTTACCAAGCTGTCGTGCCACCTACAGTATCGTCTATCACCTTGGTAATGAAGAGCTGACCATACATATCCATAAGACAGAAATAATATTGTTGGTTTAAGCTACCCTTAAGTTAACCTTAATTTATCTGAATAACCCTACCTTTGTTGGTTTTTATATTTGATACGTTTCCAGCACCTACAGAGCCTACTCATTCTTAAAGACAGCATCCTCTGACCACACTCACCTCTACACAGCTAACTCTCATTACAGTTTAAAACATTGTTAAACACGTTTTCGTCCACACCAAAGACAATTTGGTTCCTGCCTTTCTGTATCTCCAAATGTAAGCATGCAACGAATAATTAGAAACCAAATCCAGTGGTTACTGACTCACTGTCAGTTGGTGTCTTGTTGGTACTGGTAACAATTCGTAACTCTTCAGGGCTTTTTTTTTTATTAACAGCCCTCTAGCACTTATAAATTATTTGTATGTTTTGAAGGACCAATACAAAGTCAGTAAAAATGAATCAGGTCTCTGCAGTGGAACAGGCTGCCCAGAGAGGTTGTGGAGTCTCCATCCCTAGAGACATTAAAAACCCACCTGGACACGTTCCTGTGCCCCCTGCTCTGGGTGTCCCTGCTCAAGCAGTGGGGTTGGACAAGATGATCTCCAGAGGTTCCTTCCAACCCCTACCATTCTGTGTTTCTGTGATTCTCATTGTATACCTCTTGGTTAAACCGTTGAACCCACATCCTTTTGATCTAACCTCATGCAGGTGACGAGCTGCAGCAGTAGAAAAGTGCAGCTGGCGCAAGACTATGTCCCCAAAGACTCATAGTTAGGGCTGACGGATCTCCTGAGAGAGCTGACTGAGAAACTTGGCCTTCGCTGAAATGCAGTAGGTGATGCATGCAGAATTTAGCATGATGGCTTTTTACAACGCTTTGTTTGAGTCATCCGTTCATTTGGCCTTTTTTTTTTTCCTCCTGCCCCACAGTGTGTTTCAGATGGCGGACCATAACGAAGTTGCCTTGTAAAAGGAATCAGGCAGATATTTCAGGAATTTAGTACTGGTTATTAGTAGCAATCATCTGGAAGTGTCCAAAACAAACACAAACAGCCATCGATCACTGGCTGTGACATATCAGTGAGTGTAAGCAGAGGAGGGGAAAGCACTTAGAAGAGTTCAGAGTCAGCGTTTATGAAACCAAACAGACTACAAAGGGAGAGAATAGCTTAAAGAACATAAAAAATAAAATATACTTCCTATTGTTCAAACTATGTTGATATTTTATATTAGGGAACTTACTTCAACACTACATGGCCACGCTGTAAGCATCTAGGATGAAAGCTTGGGACTGAACTTTTGTGTGAACAATTGGAACAAAATCCATGTGCCTATATTGTAATGATTTTATATAAACATGGACAATGCTTAAAAATGAATGCTGTGTTTTGCTCATTATATACATTATTTGCTGCTTCAAGGTGAAAACTGCCAGGTATGGAAGATGACATGCTTTAAATACATATTAAAAAGATGTTTTAAGTTTTAAAAGTTACTTGAAAGAGGACAAGCTGCATACTTTGGACTTTGCATACAAGCCAATGCTCAGTTTATATTATTTATTCCCAAATTAGGCATTAAGATCCAAGAGGCCTCGCCTTCTGTATTCGCTTTATTCTTGGACACTCAAAAAGGGGCGAAAGGAAACTAATTAAGAAATAGTGAATGGCTGTTTGCCTGCAAACCCCTTGATGGGTTGAAAACAAAGGAAGAAGTGTAA
Source organism: Phalacrocorax aristotelis (assembly GCF_949628215.1). NCBI lineage: Eukaryota > Metazoa > Chordata > Aves > Suliformes > Phalacrocoracidae > Phalacrocorax > Phalacrocorax aristotelis. The sequence continues at coordinate 174,871,375 of NC_134276.1, read as the reverse complement.
GACCTTTCACCACGAAACTGGTTAGGGAGAAGGAGGAAAACGGGAAAGAAGCCTCTGGAGAACAGTGCTGATTCCTGAGGAGGGGAATAAGTGGATTAAGTGGGAACAGGTGACTTGTAGAGCGTGCTTAGTTTATGGTAATACCACTCCCTTGGATTAGAGAGAAATGAGAGTAGATGGGAACTCAGTGGCTGGGTAGAGACATTCCTACTGAGTAAAGATCAGATTATCAGTGAAAAAAAGATCCAGTGGTCAGGAAAAGATTAATGACATCTTTCAAACCATTAGGGATGCGTGCTTCTGGGGAGCTCGGGATAATGGGGAGCGGGATGCAAGTGACAGAGGTCAGGGGGAGCACGCAAAGCGTGGAGGCTGCTGAGTTGCGGAGAAAGGAATTGCGGACACTGGAGAAGTCAACAGAAGATACAACTGCAGAGGGAGTAGCTCAGATGACCAGTGGTTAGGTCTGAAGGAGGAGTGGAACAGGAGAGAGAAGCAGCACATGGGTAGAAAACACAAGAAGCAAGCAGAAGGATGGGAGATGGTCTAAGGGGGCAGAAATAGGCAGCAAGTACTAGAAGGACTGCATGAGGAGCGCAGGGAACTGACGGTCCAGGGAGGGTCTTGGTGATCCGCGTGGCACACAGGAGTGACTGAGAAGACTGAAAGCTGAGATGAGCAGGAGACAGAGGAGAGCCTGTTCTCTACAGCGGTTGCGGCATGTTGGAAAGCTTGTAGTGACTTGTTAGTAAAATATGAAGGTAGTTCTTGCACTCAGTGTTGCAATTCCGAGTGCCACTCCCCAGACACACATGGGGAAATTCAGAGAGTGCTCAAGGTCCCAGCGGAAGCAGCTTCTGGGGCCCTTTGGTTATTGCGGCTATCACCCTGAATAACTGGGAATGCAATTAGACCTCAAAGCCCTCTCTTGCACAGAAAAGAATTACGTATGGTGGCTTGGGCAGAACCCTGTCCATGCGAAGCTGAGGAGAAAGGGCTGAGGAGACTGGAGGAGGATGTGAGAGCACGCTCTGTGCTGCACATGCTTGCCGGGCAGCGAACGGGGAGGAGAGATTGAAGGGGGCAAAAAGGACTACGAGGACCTCTGTACAGAGTGCTCTGGTTACAAAGCAAAGCAACATGCTTATATAGTGATCATATGGAAAGGGAGTTGAGTAAGAAGGAATTAACCAGTGTTTTGGCATTTCAGCCAAGCTCAGTGCTGCAATGAACTGCTGGCTTGACAACTTTTGATATGGAGGATGAGGTTTTTTGCATTTCCTCCCTTTCGGCTGTAGCAGAGCCATCCTGCAGTTCTTGATGTTTCTCCTAGTCTGTAAGTCTCTTCATGCAGTACGGCAGCGCTCACTGGGCAGCAGGGCCCTGTCTGTGCCTCCCAACAGATGTGTTCCCCAACAGGCCGGCCCTGGCCCTCCGTGGGTCTCTGCCTCCCGACGGGGTGGGTTTGAGCTCACCAGCCAAGCCCAGGGCACTCTGCCATTCCCAGGGTGTTAAATCGTGCGTCTCCTTTTGCAGGCTTTCAGTATAAAGCACTTAAAAGGAGTCCTTGCTGTGTTCAGACTAGGCACATCCCTTGTGTCTGAATTAATTTGTGATGGCTCTTCCCTGCCACGCTTCCTCTCTCACGCTAGACCTGACTTAATTTACAGCCCAGGCAGAATTTCCTCGCGTCGCTGTCGTTTGAGCCATTCCTACGTACTCTTGTCGGGGGGAAAAAAGTAAAAAAAGGGGCAAAGAGACGAAACGTGGGCCGGGTCTCGGAGGCCGTGCCTTGCCGCCGGGGTCCGAGCTGTGCGGCGCGGCGGCAGCCAGACCCGCGGGGAGCCCGGGAAGACCCTGGCGGGACCCCGGGATGAGGGCGGGAAGAGCCCCGAGGAGCCAGGGATAAGCCCAGCGGGAGCCCGGGCGAAGCAAAGCCGTCTGGTGCCACCTCCCGGCTCCTTCCCCGCCTCGGCCCCTCCACAGCCGCAGAGCCCTGGTGCTGGGCGGGAACCGGTGCAGGAGCGTTAGCACTTCAGTCCCCGAGGGGCACCGCTTCCGCCTCCCCCCGCCCCGTATCACTGGAAATAGATCGGCTCCTTTTTTATGCAGGGGTCTAAAGCAGCGTGATAGAAGCCCGTAGTGACAGCTCGCTTATTTTCATAGACCCCCGGCATTTTATGCAAAGAGAGCTGAGGAGGAGTTACTGGGCAATTTAGTTAACATAATGCAGCAGCTATAGCAGTGGATTACGGGGGGGGGAAAGAACTTAGTGTGATTTGCTGCTTTTCACACAGCTGAAAAGAGAGGTGAGCCGTTAACAGTTGTAGACTCATGCCCACGGTATCATCAGTTGACGTAAATGTGGATCTTTATTTTTAAACAAACTAACTTTTTCGTTAAATCTTCCTTCTGGGCACAGTGACTAGTCTGTGTAGCTAGATGTGTTATTTTGTGTAAATTTTGTGTAAATGTGTATTTTGTACCAGCTGACATAATGAAGTCATGCTCTTTTCTGTGGAAGACTTGGGGTGCAGGGCTGGGTAACTGCTCACAGAGAGCAGTAGCTCTATTTTAGCTGTCATGTAGCAACTCCCTCAGACCAGGCCTGTCCTTTTTTGATGCAGAGACATATCATTAAAATGGGGTTATATGATAAAGACACGAATGAGGGCAATGGGGCTGTAAATTTTCTTAGTTTTCTTTTTGTGGGGGGATGAAGGGGCAGGGGGAGGCGCAGCAGCCAGCTGTGCCGGGCTCCCACCGGAGGCGGTGAGGGCAGACAGGATGCACAGGATGGTGGGATCTGCAGCAGCTTCTCCCTGCGCAGAGGGCTAACCTACTAGCAAAACCACAAGTGGTTTGCTAAAAGAGAAAATCAGCCAAGTGAGTCTCTGCTCAAATCGTGGAATCACAGAATCACTAAGGTTGGAAAAGACCGCTAGGATCATCAAGCCCAACCGTCAAAGAACTCTGTAGTGGAACAGGTGGAGCACAGAAAGACAGTACCAAGGAAATAAAGAAGTTCTTCTCACCCACCTCCCACCATGATATTTTTTTTTCTCCAGCAACTAAAACAAAGGGAAAAGACCACACTGGAAGACGAATTGTGCTGTCTTGGCTAACTACTTCTACTAAGCTTTAATAGATTTGCAAAACAGACATGTAGAACCCAAGTAAGAAGGGTGAAATAATTAGAGTTGGAATGTGGGGCTTTTGTCCCTGCTGTGATTATCCCTGAGTCAGATCAGAAACATTAGACATCTAACAGGTGATGTTTTTAGAGGAAAAAATGAATAGTTCCTCCTTTCTCTAAAAGCTACATACTTTCCCTATCTAATCAGTAGTACAAAATGGGGAGGTGCTGATACAAGCAAGAATAGCCAATGACTTCATCAGTGTGGCAGCAGCTCTCCCTTTAAAGTGTGAGCAATTCATTGTGAGTTTCAGAGGTTTTGTGGTTTTTTTAAATTCTGCCATCTATGCAGGAACCTGCAGCCACCTTTAGGACTGTTCCAGCCTTACTTTAAATCCCTGCCCAGGCACAGCACAACACTACTTACCATTACTCTCTAAACAAACCCCAACTTGCTGCTCTTACAATCAAAAAAACGTGAAGCAAATAACTCTAGTCACCAGCATTTCTTACCCTTGTTGTTAGCGGCTTTGACCTAAGAACTCGAGGAATCTCAATCACCATAGCTAAAGGTTAACATTGTGCACAGACACCACGAAGAGCGAGAACTTCTGGAAAACTTACGTGAATTGTTTCTTCTGTCCCCCACCAGACATACTGGCTATTCCTACGTGGGAAATACAGCAATTTCCCAGAGGTGACCAGCAAAGCTGCAATAAAACTAGCCTGAGATTCAAAGCAGGTGGGAAAGCGACTCCCCTGCAACACAGTTAGTTGTTCCTCCACTCGTTGAAAATAGGCTCCACAAAAAATTCTGTAATGTTTGGGTATGGCTGTGGAGTGTTTCTTTTTTTAAACCGTACATTATGTAGTGAATTTGTGTTGTGTTTTGCTGTGACAGTTCTCCAGATTGTAGCTGGAAATCAAATTTCATCTATAAAATGTTAACGTCTCAGTTGCACAATTCAAGTGTCAAACCTACCCACTGCCCACACCGCCTCATGTCAGGTTAGAGAAGCTAAAGCTACCACTAAAGGGGAAAAGTAGCTTGCCGTGTAACTAAAACTGCAGCCACCTACACCTTCCACACTGGACAGGCTTGAGGCCACAGCTGCCACGAGCCCCACGGAGGCCCAGCTGGAGCTCCTGGGACCCGTGGCTGCAGAGCATTGCAGCATGGCAGATTTGGCCATCTCTGTGTACGCTCCTGCCACGATACCACGAGCAACCCGATAGAGACAAACGGGTGCACGTTCCCTTCGGGAGGAGCTGGTGTGCTACACAGGCGGGTAAAGACCTCAAGACGCCCATAAAGAAGCTGTGGAGTTCCCAGCTGTGGAGAGTCAAGCCGCTGCCAGGATCACCCAGATCAAGTGAGAGCCAGTGTAATGATTTTTTCATCATTGCAACTTTGTTTAACAAGAAATTAACACCTCCTGAGCAGCAGTAAAAGCCAGTAGCAAGGCATAATTCATACTGTTGCTAACTTTGGACAGTTTTTCTCTGTTCAGGAGTTTGGGTGAGATGGAGCCCCGACTTCTGACCAGTTTTGTTCTGATATGTCCCCTATCCTTCTCCATGTCAACTGTTCATTTTCTGACACGGTGTTGCCCTCCCACGTCCGGCATCGTGGCATACTTCCTCCTCGCCACCTGCTCTTTGTGTAAATTTTCTCTCTACGGTTATACGGCTGGTTTGGCATTGAGCCATACCTTGACTATAAACCTCACGGTTAAGTCAGCTAGCAGGGGTAGGAACCACCTCACGTGGAACCCACCTATGTATGATAAAGGTTCAGGAAATCATTAAAATTTCTCCTTTGACACACATATCCTAAAGCAGATACCTTCCCCCAAAGCATGCTTTTTTCTATTCTATAGGATGACACATAAATAGTTCCTTTCTAAAAAAGAAATGAGAGGACTCTTGTTCTATGACAACACATTCACTCCTAAAAGACCACCAAATGGACAGTGGCTGAGCAGGTAAGACTCACACCCATTAGTTTAATGTTCACCTGAGCACAAACCAAAGTCAAGCATGGAAGGCATTTCTAAAGGAGAGAAATGCCAAGACACACACGCACGTTTTGTACTTGGTGCTGAGCAAACAAATGCACCAACCTACAGAGCATGAATTATAACCGCTCTTTTTTGGAATCTGGCATGGAAATAGCGGAAGTCCGAAAATGGTATGTAGTAGCAATTGGGGAGATCCAGAGGGAGATGAGGTGGGGCAAAAATGAAGTTCCAGCTAATGAAGTTCCAGCTCCAGAGTCTTTTCTTCTAGGTAACTGCGACTGTCTAGAGCCATTAAGGTCAGGCAGTCCTTACATGGCCACGCCGCCTCCACCCTCCCCGCACTCTGCTGCCGCGGCTGCTTTCCCACTCCGCTCTCTGGGCTATGGCTTCCTTCACAGCTGGGGCTGGTTCTGGGCATGCCCTTTGCCTCTTAGCTCTCCAGCACTAGCTACTTCCGTGCCTCCATGGGTATCTGATGTTAATTTTGGGACATCGAGATCCCCTTCCACACTGTGACAAGTCCCCTAAAATCTAAGCTGCTGTTTTGAATTACCATTTAAGCCACTCGTCGCTTAAGGAAGCTTGCCAGTCAGCAGTCAGGAATAATAGACATCTCCTATGCAAACTGTCTCCCAAATAATAAAACAGTCCTCCACCACCCATTTTCTCTCTGTGGCAGCTGGATTTTCTGGGTATGTGTTTGATGTGCAAGACAATCAGGGCAGTAAGACGGTGACACAAGTTTAGCAATTGCTTTGTGAGATTCGGTTAATACCACATAAGAAATGGTTCTCAGATTCTGCACACAGACAGGTTTATGTAAAATATATAAACATTTGTCCAGGTTGTTACAGATTGCATAAATATGGCATTTTTACTGATGCATTTACAGATGTGCATGTACAACGATGTGCAAATAATCACAATTTGATTACAATCTTTGAAAGGTACTTGAACTTTGCATCCAAGTAACACAATGAAGAAAAATGCCCACCGAAGAATTTAAATAGCAAACTTATAACATGGTTTAAATTTGTAACAAATTTCAATGTCTTCTCAGTAAAACTTTCACACATTTAAAATAGTTTGTATTCATTTTATTTGTATATGTCAAAATACATTTTTTTTTCCAAAATAGTGGGTTTTGCAACTAGTTTCATGCAGATACAAGGTCTGCTCAGTACTACCAATAAAATCAATATAGCACAGTAGCCATTCATTTTTTAGATATAAAGAATAAATAACCTAAATATAAAACACTAAAATATTAGAAACATGTATTTAATCATTCACAGGCACCCAAACTTTACCAAGTATAATCCAGAATATGCCTAACTGTCTTGTAACAGAACTCAATACGTTGCAGCCATTCAATTCTTTATTTTACGTTAGCGTAAGACAATGGAAGTCCCTATGGTTCAGACCCACCTCTCATACAGATCAATTACAATACGGTATCTCAAACTATCCGTGTACCTTTAAAATCAAGAATCCTGAGCTTGGTAGTAAGAGCATAACCTTACATCTTCAAAAAACCAATCAAGAGAGAGAGGACATCACGTCTTCCTTACCAAAACATAGCCCACCCCCGTAAAACTAACCCCCGCCCCCCAAGTAGGCAGTAGAACACAATGACCTTTTTAAATGAAGGGGTACAAATTCACATTTAATATAGTATACAATATAATCATTAATACAATAGCTACTACAAGCTTTTACAATGTACAATTTGTTTTAATGGCTGATCCGTTCAGTGGTTTTAGGCAATAAGCTATGTGCCACCAGGATGTCGTATTTTGAATGGTTTAGTGAAAATATAAAAGCTGTTTCTAACAAAAGCGATCTTCACTTAAGTAACTTTTTTTATTTTTAAAGGCCACTGAAATGTATAAAATGGTCTGACACGACGGTGTTATCAAATCGGATGCCTTCTCGCATGGCAACAACAGTGCATATAAACGGTAATGTGAGTGTAATGGGTTATGGTTTTCAAATGATTTAGTACATTACTTTGGCTAGCACAACAGTTTTGGACAGCACTCAGATAAATACAGGTATGTGAAATGTAGTGAAGCAGTTATATTTATGCAATTTTTTATTATGGTGAACACTATCAAATGAAAAAAAAATGGGAGGAAAAGATAATAATAAAGTATTTTATATAGTTTAGACCTTTTGTAAAGATAGGGCTCCATACAATGTACAATGTCTAAATTCTTTATACCATAAAAATTAATGAACTTTGTTAAACACACTATTCTGGAGTAGCCTAATTTGCATTAACAGCCATTTGCAATAGGGAAATATATTCAAGCATGCCACGTGGTGGTCTGAAAAATCAAACCAGTACACATTTATATATACAGCATCACTCAGTACCTGCTCAAATGAATGTGACGGTTACAGGATCTAACATCTTTCACTACAAACGTCTTTTTTTTTTTTTAAAGTGACCGATAAAGGCAGAAAACAGGACTCTTAAAATATTTCTAGTTTCAACTGACTTTTAAAGCATTTTGTATAGGAAATAAATGCATATTGCACAAACAGTGAAAGCAAATGTTCCACCAAACATCTCTGTTCCAGGTGGTTGGACAATACAACTCTAGGTAGCTACACAAATAGGTAATTTAAAAGGGTGTGTGGTCTCTGCAAATGGTAAAGCTGTGAAAACACTGTACAAGAAAATCTGGTACATGAATAATTAGAAGGGGGGAAAAAAAATCCAAACTTAAGATTTAAAGAAGAACTGAGCATAGAAAAAAACTGGGAATTGTGGCACAACAAAAACATCATTGAGTAACTGTCTTCTGTGAGAGCTGAAAGCTTTTGATGATGTAAAAGTGTTTATGTACAACTAAGGCTTACTGGTTAAATATCTGAGGCGTATCTGGCCTTGAACACTTTCCTTATTATGCTGTAGCTGTAAACAAGATTTCTCAGTCATTTCATCTTCTCAGCAGCTGCATTTTAACACAAACAATGATCTTGATACAAAAACACACACAGGTAAGAGGGCGTTTGGCAGGATATCTGAAAATGACAGTCTCCAAGGGATCTTCCCACACTTCCAGTGACTGCCATACTATGGTCCACTGGAGTTACTAGCGATGTGCAATACCGTTATTTGCTGCTGGAGTCAACCTTTATTTGGAAAGTTTGCTTATAACTCTGATCAAGGCCCCATTTTCATCTTTTAGCCTCTGGTTGTCTGCCTTCAGGTCTGGTAGCATCTATGAAAAATGAAACATGATTGTTATTTGCTATTATAACCCAAGTAAAAGCAGCGAGACAAGACAAGTGCTGGGGATAAAAACCTTTACTCAGCTTAAGCATCTTGGCAGCTCTCCCCCTTCACATCAGCAGTTCAGAAAAATCTCACCTTTTAGCATGACACAGTTAAGAGTTACAGATTAGGAGTTTTAATTTGCTTGGATTAGATGCACCAGATCTCGGAGGTGCAGGTGACAAGCTTTAACAAAAGCATTTAGAGTAGCGTGAGGAAAGTAATGAAATGCTTCAAATTTCAGTGCAAAACAAACACACAAAAAAAGCTAATTATCAACAACTGAAAGAGGCTTGTCTCTACTGCACTTGCATAGTTTCAAAAAAACATGCTGCGGCTAAGCATATCTACCACTGTGCTCCTGGATGATTTCATCCCGATCAGATACAGTGTGATTCAGCTCGTTAGCTCATAGCATTAATCTTCCTACCACTTCCGAACTCATGTTGAAGCACACATCCTATAATTTGAGATCATATCCCTGAATAGCTTGGTTCACACGAGATCAGATCATTGGAAGAGATCACTGCAACACCAGGCTGCATACTCAGGCATACAAGTTAGGAGATGGCAAGTTAAGGTTGCCACAGGAGATGGGTGACACACGAGCACAAAAGCTGGAGGGCAGAAGCCAAGTGAGGTGAGAGTTGGACAGGATCAGACAGGAAAGGAGGACGAGTCAGTGCACAGAGGTTTCTACTGGGAGAATACAACTTGTCAGAGAAACCAGGAGTAAGCTCAGCAGTTCTCCATATCTACGTTCACACACTGATAACAAACCACATATAATACTCGTGGCTAAATTACGTGTATGGTCTCTACTAGCAGCAGGTTTACACAGGACGTAACAGCCTATTCCTGCAGAGCAGTTATTCAGTAGCCTCGGGTGCCAGTGCATGCAAGAGATCTGTCCAGCTGGTGACCTATGTAACAACTGCTATGTAATTTTTCGTGATGAAATTTCCTTGCTGCTGGTTTTGGTTTTGTGTTGGTTTTTTTTTTTTTCATTTTATTCAAACAAAATTATACTTTCAACCCCATGATATTCAGAAAGAACTGAGAAGTTTAAAAATGCAGGGTTAATTAACTGTGCATTACACCAGAGGCGTCATTTACCCATTTCCTCCACAGGAGTCCTGCCCACACTCAGTTCACCAAACAGCAGACTCCCTCACCGAGTGAGACATGATGGTGCACTGGAGATGACTGAGGTTATAGGACCTCTAGTTTATTTACCTGGCAATATCAGAGTATGCGAAACGAAGACAACAGGAGATCGTAAGAGGAAAAAAGGTGGTCTCCACAGTTAGAGAAAGTAAAAAATCATTCCGCTAACCTGGATTCCAACTAAGCTCCACAATGGAGCTTAGCACAAGCCACCTAAATCGAGCTCTTTGTGGAGTCACAGGGAAGATCCCATTACAGTCAAGCGAGAACTGTGCTCTGATCAGTAAGTGCTGTAAAATGCTGAGTACTTTCAAAAACCACGTCAAGGTGTTTGAAATCGGGCAACACAAGTAATGATTTGGCAGTTTTCAAGTATGACCTCAGTTAAGTTTGCTAAGCTGTGAAAACCAACTACTGCTGCCTGAGGTGGATGTGCTGGGGTCATACCCAGGTAACACCCGCGTGCACCATGCACTTGCGCGTGCACCTGTAATATTAGGATATTAGGATAAACGCGGGGTTGTTCTATGATGGGTATCTACAGACAACGAAACAGCCACTTCTTCAGGCAAAGCAACCGACACCGTTCCTTCCTCCTTGTTGTCCTGCTGTGGACTTCATACCAAAGATCCTGGGCGAAGACACAGCAGCCTTCAGCTAGCCGTGCACAAGGAACCAAGGGGGTCTGGTTCTGTTCTTGTTAAATGGGTATCTCGACAAGTGTTGTCATGTATGCTTTCCAATGAAACCTCAAAGTAATTCCAGGAATGTCACAGTCCTCTTTTAATTTACTGACTAGGGAGCTGCAGCCCGTAATGCTTAATTACATACAGGCAGACCCAGAGTGGTATATTTTCTGGTGAACTATTTTAACAAAAAGGCCGCTGTTCAAAATTTAGAACTTTAATAGAATCCAGTGCCATTATATGTCTGCAAAACTCTGTAGATAGATTTTAATCTTGATTAAAGTAATAGATAGAATAGGTATTAAGAAAATATTTTCTCTTTTCTTACGAGTCTGCTACAGAATAGAGGAAGACTGGTAGGAGACAAAAGCAGTTATGAGTAATAGGAGATTGATCAGGAAGGATAAGCTCAAGTAGCCTGAAATACTTATGCTTCTCATCTATACTAATCTCCACATACTTTAAACCTAGCCAAAGACATTTATACAATTTTTTGGAGCAGTGTATTCCTATGGCACTCAAACCTCTCATGAGGTGACACCAAACACCTTTCATGTGCAGAGGCAGGGAAAAAAAGCTTTGCTGTAAATTCAGTAAAATTACAGTTACATACTGTACTTCACACTTTGAATTCCAATTTGATTCTCACTAAAATACCAAAGTATCTTCCTGTGATGACATTCCTGAATAAGATTATACATGCACTATTTTGCTTACCTGTATTATAAGATGTGATGGTTTTGGCTGGGGTAGAGTTAATTTTCTTCATAGTAGCTAGTGTGGGGCTATGTTTTGGATTTGGGCTGGAAACAGTGTTGATAATACAGGGATGCTTTAGTTACTGCTGAGCAGGGCTTACACAGAGTCAAGGCTTTTTCTGCCTCTCACCCCACCCCACCAGCGCGTAGGCTGGGGGTGCACAAGAAGCTGGGAGGGGACACAGCTGGGACAGCTGACCCCAACTGACCCAAGGGATGTCATGCTCAGCATATAAAGCTGGGGGAAGGAGGAAGAAGGGGGACATTTGGAGTGATGGTGTTGTGTCTTCCCAAGTAACTGTTACGCGTGATGGCGCCCTGCTTTCCTGGAGACGGCTGAACACCTGCCTGCCCATGGGAAGTAGGGAATGAATTCTTTGTTTTGCTTTGCTTATGCACGTGGCTTTTGCTTTACCTGTTAAACTGTCTTTACCTCAGCCCACGAGTTTTCTCACTTTTACCTTTCTGATTCTCTCCCCAATTCCACCAGGGGGGAGTGAGCGAGTGGGTGCGTGGGGCTTAGTTGCTGGCTGAGGTTAAACCACAACATATGACTAGTAACTTTGCACTGTTGTTGTTGAGCAAATAATTATTCAATAATCACCTGACATATGTGGAGCCAACTCAGATCTGTACAGTAATAATAATGTCTGTGTTTGCTGGAGGATTTAACAGTTTTTACATACAAAACAGCTTTGTAAATTATGATTACAAAAAGCTCATGAACTGTTAAGGTACCTGTCCAGATTAATTGGGCACACTGCTATGGTTAAGCTACCATCATAATGTCAAACCTCCCTGCTGTGTTTCCATTGCTTTTCTTTTGCTAGCCAGGCTCCTCAAGCTCCACAATGATATGCCATTGAAAAATCCCCCTACAAAAAGGAATACTGAATTGTTTTCTGTGGGTTAACACCCTGAACTGGCTTACCATGGTTAAAGGAATGCCAGTGCTAGCAAAAAAAGATGGTATGTACGTGTGGCTGCGGACAGCAGTCATTAGATTAGCTCAGCTGCGTTGAAAAACCACATTGTTAGCTGAAGCTGATGTAAGACAGGCTGCCCTAAAGGGACAGCTCTCCCTTCACATGCAGCAGTATGCTCCTGCTGCTTTCTGTGTGTTAGTTTAGTTATCCAACAACACTGGGGTGAGATGGATCAAGTAACACAATGAATAAAAGGATTTGTTTTCAGCCAGGTCAGTAAGCTGGCTTGACTCACTCAGCAAGGGTTAACACAAGGGAATGCTGAGGAATGCAGGGCCTGGACCAGGAACAACCTTTCTATCCACATCCTATTGTTAGACCAACTCCAGGAAGACATGAAGCCAAAGGATAAACCTGTTTACTTCATGCCTCTTAGTGGGGAAAACCTGAGACTGGACTTTGTGAGCAGGATGAAAAAACCTACGCTTATTGCCTTGCTTCTAAGCGGGCAGCGGGGTAGGCGAGGGGAAGCAGTTTAGCAGGAGTCACTGTGCAGAAGGAAATTTTTATTTTTTCACCTACAGATCTTAAAAGCTCACTGAAACCTCCACCCCATACAGCTGTTATATAAGAGAAGGACGAAAGGCATATAGATTTGGTGTGGAATGAAACCACATTTTGTGTGGTTCCACAGAAGTTTTGAATCTTCAGTGGGTTTCTGAAACAGCCCTGCTGTTCAGAATACAAACCGGTATTTTTTCCCAATATGAAACTCAAAACAGTTCATACCTTTAACAAAAGGGGACTGAACCAGATCACCCAGTAAGTATGAACCAATCTGACACACTAGGCAGGTTTTTTGTGGCTGTGTTTGTACAGTCCTTGCATGATAGGATTCTGGTCCACGACTGGAATTCCTACATATACAGCAATATAAATCAATAATCTTAACTCAGTGCTAAAACTGGATGTTTTAAGCTGTCTAGATAAAAATAAGGATTGACCAGAACCACACAGGAAGTTAATATGTGAAAATATTAATCGACTTGAAACTCTTGATACATTTCTGAAAGGAAAGACTTTGGGCCCCTCTCAACACTAAACCACACAAATGTTAGAAGTAAAGTTGCTAATGCAACTGTTTAGGAATGCACAGTACTGAAACCACTTCTCAAACATTCTTTAGTTGAGACTAGATTTGTATCAATTCTATGCACTTCAGTTATACTGCAGTAAGAAAGCTCAATTCTTTATTTCAATTTATTCAAAATCTAGAGGCAGATCTATTTGAGCATTTACTCAAGCATAAAAACAAGGGAGTGACTTCACTGTATCCTAGTGCGAACTCAAATCCTTTCAATTCTTGCCAAGGTTTTAACATGTCAAAGGTCTCCTGGATCATCGCCAATTTATCTTCAAGTAAGGGAGGACAAGCTTCAGTGCTAGTTAGGACAATACCACACCATACCAACACATCTGCGACACCTGCAGTTGGTACACCGGACACCATGCTTTAGCCACACTTCCAGAACCGAGCAGCAGTAAGTCAGTTTCTGACACACAAGTGTTAATAGTCAATTCTACCCAAGCACAAACTGAATGTCAGCACCTGCCTGGCTACACAAAGGAGAAGGCAGAAATTACAAGTCCACAGAGCGCAGTTGCCTACAGGACCCTGACAGCTTGGCAACCACCCGGGTCAAGGCCCTATTCTCAGTCACCAGTCGCTCATTTATGAGTCTCAAAGATTGAATCTGCTTTATTTGTTGCAGGTGCTGCAGGAATCAAAGAAATAGGAGAGAAAACAAGAAAAAAAACATGTATATTATGTTTAAAAGAACTAGAGATGAGCAGAATTGAAAGAAAACTTGAAAAATTGAAAAGACAGTCCTGTTTAAAGTAGATAAGTCTCTCTGAAAGGAAAGTATCAAACAAGTGGCACATTCTTGAAAAGCAATCTAAGAACCAGCAGTGATTCGTCACAGCTTTCCAAAACAGTTCAGGATACATTAACAATGAGAGCTATTCCTGGAATTCTTTACTTGACATCCTAATTGCACAAACTAAATCTCCTATTCAAAAGTCTGTAAATAATGACACATTTAACATATACTTTTACACAGCGGTGCAACAAATGATAGGAAGACTATTTAATCTTTAATTCAAAACTTTCACATATTGCTCATTGAAAGTAAGCTTTTGAGATAAGGCAATATATTTGCGTTCTCTATGTTTCTCGGAAGCCCAACCTTTCCTAACAGGAATTTACAGGTTGATGATAGAAGCTCACATCCTGTCTTCCACTCTTAGACACAATTATTTTCCTATAACACAGTTTGCTTTCTACAGATTTCACTTCTAAAGACCCCTCAAGCGACCAGACATTGTGTCCTCCCTTACAGCAAACTATCTTAGCATGAATCCAAGGGAACTAGAGGCATCGTGGTTGCCTTCTGCCTACATCTGCCTGTCAGCTTCAATTATTTCAACAAAACTTCATGCATGTATTTTAATAAAAACTATTTGCAAGTTAATGCCGCTTCCAAGCACCAGAGGGAGCTCAAAAACGAGCCTGAAAGGAAACTTCTTATTAATCAATGACAAATACCAAATGTCTTCTTTAACATTTTGGAGTGAAAAAATGTTTTCTGTTTCGTCATGTTCCACTAGTTTTCTAGTCGTACTTTAATTCTATCAGTTTTGGTTAACCCTGTCCAATATTGCATCCAAGGGCATAATACAAAACAAACCTGCCAGATTTCTCACCCTTCTTAATCATATCAGAGGATTTAACATAGACAGACCAGGAAAAGAGAAAAGTCATACCATGACTGGTTAAAAAAACAGCCAGAAAAGTATTAAAAAAGTATTTTCCTTCTGGGATTCAGTTTATATGCAGTTAAAAAAAACAAAGGGAAATCAGTGGATGTGGTAAACGGTACATATTTATCAATGTCTGAAATCTATCCACTGCTTTTTGTTAACTGAAAACTGATTATTATTCACTCTATAGAAATGAAAGTTTTGATAATGGTAACATGCTGTCTAATACATAATTTAAAGAGCATGAGATAAAGGTTGAAGGACCATTTAATGCTTGCATACCTATGGAATTATATGCTACCATTATTTTTAAGTGAATAAAATACAGAGCATCACATCAAAAACATAGATTGCAATTCCATCTTGATTAGATCCAGATATGTTTCACTCCAACCATCTCTGAATGTTTCTCGTTGGCCAATGTGTTACAGAAGCACAAGTCTCAGCACATTGTTAGAAGTCCTACATGTGTGACTGCTTATGCTGGCGTAACAGCTTCGCTACAAGCTACATGACATGAGAGATTTTGAAATGCAGCTATAACTTAGTTATTTTCTAATGAAATTATAGAGACCAGTAATACTGCCAGACTACATGTTGCCCTGACATAGTCATACACTTTGTTATTAATGGTTTAATGTGTAATAGTTTACTTACTTTCAGTTCCTCTTCCATTTCAGATATCCTTCTTTCTAGAGCTCTTCTTTCCTAAATCAGAAGACATGTGTTAACACTGAACAATACAATTTTTAAAAAAATTACTGCTTGTAAATACTGTGGTAACAGTGAAATACTTCAAGTTTCAAAGATCATACAACCAAAAGCATAGTGTGGACAGGAAACTTGTGATGGCAGTGATATATAGAAACTCTGTCAATACGGAATTTTAATATCTGAGGAGGAAGAGATATAGAAATGTACATCAAGTCCTACAAAATATACCCCTTCCTTTACACAAATTTAGACAGGCTGTAAGTACCATTTGTTTGGATTTATTTCTCATGAGCTGGACTTCTGTGATAGCTTAATATACAAGAAATGCAGAAAATTATCAGAAACAAAAAGGAATATTAAAAGAAAGCAGCACAAAAGCATAAGTTTTTGTAGACAAGCAAACGTAACTGAAACATCCGTCTCAGCTCAGTGGGATCTGTCCACACTATAAACTGCAACGTAGTGTAGATATGCCCAAATTTACAGTAAAGGAGTTCAGCTGAGCACCAAAGATACCTAGCTACACCTGCTTCTTGAGCAAATGTTTCCTGAATATTTTCTGCGTTTCTAGTATAGGTTGTTTTTTTTTTGGGGGGGTTGTTTTTTTGTTACCTGAGAAGCAGGAGAAATTATCCTTTGTAGAGAACTTCAGGTTGTTTTGGTTACAGTACCCGAGCCAGCGTATTGAAAGTTAGCTTAGGGTTTTCTTTATTATGCTGCAGTCTGCAGTGCAGACACACTAGCATATTTCTAAATGGCATTATTTTGTTCATTCCTAATTTTCAACACATCTGACAGATGAATAGCTAATGCAATAGACTTCAGGGATTTGTAGCTTGATTGCTTGCTTTCCTGTGTCAGACAATGCAGTGTGTCTCATTTAAAAGCAGCTGCGGTTATCAGTACTCTACATTCAGATTTTTTCCAGAGTGTGAAAGGCAAAAGCAACAGATTATTGCGAAGTGGACATATGCATCTGCATACAACGGTGTTACGCAAACAGCAAGCAGCATTGACTGAGGTGTGTAAAACTTTGGTTAGATCATACCGCCCAGTAGATACTGACTCTTGCCGGTCACCTTTCAGATATAAATCATTTGAATTTAGTTTAATCATAGTGCAGTTATACCCCAACATTTTCCCACTTTAGCAAACAACTTTAAAGGTTTATCAAAGTAACAGATTACTGCAGTTGTTAGTACTTAATGTACTTTACTCCTTCGAGTTAAGACTTTCCCCGTAACTGACTGACAGTAATGGGCATAAGAAGTACTAGCGAGTTAACTGCAGTAAGCAAGTGACTAACAAAAAAACCCACGCCATCTTACATTGCTTAGAATTGTACCAGTTACTTACTAGCTTTGTAGAATAACATGTATTACCAGTGTTCTTACATTAAGCAATATTTGATAATTCCTGCGATTACCAAAAGATGATAAAATAAATCTCAAAATTTCAAATGGTTAAAACTCGTTAGTCTTTTTGATGCATTTGCTTAACTAGCGTGTTGTGCTTGACTGAGAACAACCATTAGCAATAAAAGCCTATTAAATAAAATCCTTTTTTTCATTAACTTTGTATGCTTCACATTATATAAAAGAAATATTTAAATGGACTGGCCAAGATATAAGATTTATTGTAAAAAGTACTGTTCTGATTAGATGAAGCTATGCTGCTCTTTTTCCTGAACTGCTTACTCTTTTACAAACTGGCTTGAGGAATGCCAGCAAAATAACACATTGCCATTTCACTGGGAAGATTTGCCGGTATTATTAGATTAGTCCGTGGACTCAAAGAAAGGGGTTGAAATTTATGCCATCTACAATTTTATGATGTACTTCAACAACTCTATAAGGTACATTTGTAACCCTCAAAATGGAAAAAATACATGCTAGTCTCTCAGCTTATAAAATAGCAATAGCTCATTTGTATTTATTAAAGCAACTAGGAACCACAGTCTTTGTGCTGTGAGATTGAGGTACGGGTATACACACAGATGAAAAACTGACCCCAGAGTTATAAAACTATTAAGAAGTAAAACCACATTATATACCTACTTAAATTCAGTAATAGCAAAAAATACACCTCTCCACAACCCAAATTCCCAGATGATTAATTCTAAATTTGGAGAGAACTGGTTAAAGGTACCTACAATTCTGAATTCTGATCAGACAGAAACCTTGCAGTTTGAGTTTTATTACCACATCATACGAAATTTTGCAAAAGACTTTTAGCATACTTCTCAGAGTGACAGGCAGTTAACGAAACCCTTACTTTTGCCTATGTATTGCTATGACCTTGCAACTGTGATCCGATCGGTACCCCCATCCCTATGGGAAGAGCCCCTTTCTGGTAAACAGTTCTCAAATGCACAATATTGGGAATGCATCACCAAATCACATCATGGAAACCCACTTCTGAAAGCCGAGTTAAAATCAAATTCAAAGACAGTGTTTTCTAAATTTTATTACTGTGCAATTCTGGTTTTAATAAATGTTCCCATCTTCTTTACTGAGAAGGTATATTTCAGCTTGAAAATGTCATAGTTCAAAGATGCCTTAGGTTTTTCTCTGCCAGCCTTTCTTTTCTTCCAATTTATTCTCACCACTTTACTCTTCCTCTCCCCTTTCTCTACGTAATTTTTATGATCATCTTAAGTTTTATATTTTATATATTATAGATAAAATATTATTGAATTTATTAAAAACTCAATTTTATATTAAATTTATATACTATAAAATATATTTATATAAGTGTATATATTATATGAAACATATTCAGTTTTATATTGTTTTGTTATAAAACATACATATTTCATCTTATATGAAGTCATATACTTGGACAAGCATACTTAGAAAAGCCCTACAATTTGTTTCTACCTTTTACATTTATATTGTTACATTATACATTAAAAAGGTGTCTTTAAAATTATTCTTAGACATCTACAATCTGGACTGAAATTGGTAAGCTTATTTCTAGAGATCAGCTATTGATGACTAGCAGCTGAGAATCCTGCTTCAGTCACTTTCAAAGTGAAATGAGCTCCAGATTTTAACAAAACAAATACAATCACAAATAAATTCCTGTTTAAACTGTCTGAAGTTTAAAATTATAAAATATAATTATATTCCTAAATCTTGTGTAAATCATGTTTCAGCCATACAGCATTATCACTAACTGTATTTTTTAACCTGCTAGCTTTAGTACTAATACATTTAGGAAGAGTAACATTTCTGAAAGACATTTTGCTGTTGGACTAAAAGTCTTTACCAAAAAGGTGCAAAAAATTCTAATATAGCCAATTGTTTTAATGCAATGGCCTATTTTGGACGCAGCTAAATCTATGAAATAATTTAAAGTTCACTTGTGTGGCCATGATTGCAAGCAAGAAACCAATTAAAGACACTGATGAAACTTTTCCACTGATGAAATCACTGCCTACAGCAGGATGCCAAAAATTCAAGGAGGAACTGGTGCTAAAAGGCCACTGCAATTATCTGGAGAGATTATTAAGATAAAGATAATGGAACTTCAGGAAGTGCCCGAGAGCATTTCTACATCACCATGTGCTCCTATAAAATCTACAAAGTGTCTGTAGAACTAAAAATTGTTTTCTAAACCTCATATACTGGAAAGTAAACATAAAAGGCTAGTGAATGTGTAGTTTACCAGGGATAAATAAATGTATACTGTATCACTTATTACTGTCAAAGTCCATTTAGTTTTCTTCCCGTATAAGTGTCTAACGTGTCACTCCAGGATCAGGGCAGGAGAAAGGAATATGTGGACAGGGTCATGAAGGAAGCCAGGACCACAACAAAGCCAATGTAGTTTGCTTCACGTTGCTGTGGAACTTTTATAGGGATGGATTTTAAACTAGCATGAAACTATAGCCTAAAATTATCATGTGTCCAACTTCTGAAATAATTCCTGTAGTCACATATGGATTTATTACATGACCTCTTTTGCCATTCAGTTTAGGGTTGTCTCTGACCCTGATGCCCCTCTTCCCACACTGCTTACTCATTCTCTCCCTGCTGCCCCAGTATCATATTCCCTCTGGAAAATGTTACAGTACAAGGAAAGAGAGAGATTATGATTCATTTTATATCATTAGCAGGTTTAAGGCCTCATGTCTGTGACGCAGAAACTGCTACTTCATTACCAACAATAATTGGTAAAGCAACACGCACGCCTCTGGAAAGCTCTGAGGAAATTAAAGTCCCTGACTGTTGGAAATGCATTAGAAGATGAGATGCTTTGAACGTGCTTAACCCTCTGGAGTGCCAACATTGTTTTGGATGAGATGGAACGAGCAGCAGATCCCTGGAGGGCTGTGGGGTTTAGAACCTGGTAATCGTGAACCAGCAGGCAACCTGAAGGCAGTCCTTAAGAGTAATTCCATCTCACAGTATCTCACATTCATTGCCACTTTGAAACCTAAAATCCCCAAATCTTCTAAAAAATGCAAGTTATAAGAAAGGCTTCTGTTCCCACTAAGACATATCCAAGCCAGGGGTTGCAAAACAAACTAAAACAAAGCCTGAACTGGAGTACTTAGATCTCTGGCAGAAAACTCACCCTTTTCTCCATTTCCAAGAGTGATCTGTCAGCAAATCGTTCTTGTCTCTGAAACGCAAAATTAATAAAGACATTGGTACTTGTTCTTAAACAACATAAAACTGAGGAAAAACAATTCAATTGCATGTTTTAGTACTCTGTCTGAAGTACACCTTCAAAAGTATTTTAAAGTATGTTCAGGGAAGTAACACAGAATTAAAGAATAAAGAAGAACGAACTGGATTTATCACACACTTCCTCTGTGACCAGCCCTAAGTAGTTTAATCACTACATAGCCTTTGGCAAATAGGAGTAATACAGTATTTCTATGTAAAAGCATTACAAAACAAACATCTTTTTAATGCACTTCACTGATATTTATGGGGTACACATGGAAGACACTTAAGTACCTACACAGGTGAATTGTGGCAAATGTGACCTGAGAATAGGAGACACTCTTTCTTTAGCAATTTAAGACAAATTTTACTTTTGTGTACATATTTGGTATTACTGTATGCAGCACTCTTATCTGAGAGCAGTTACCTGTAACCGGAGAGCACTATTTGCTCTTTAGTTCTAAGATAAAGCTATCTGACCAGCCAAGAAGAACTGGCAGGTTATGCCAATCTGCCAGCTGGTTTATGAATCAATCGATCAGTCCCAACTGACACTTTGAATATAAGCTTAACAGTGTAGAATGTGTTTATCCCTACACTGCAAAGAAGTTACACATACATGCTGGCAAGAACCACTACTACTTAAACAGGCAGGAGGCAGTCCCACACAACTTGTTCACAGCTGAAGACCAGAATCCTGCACTCTTTTCTCTTTAGAAACAGAGGGGTACTCTTCTTCACTCCTGCCTTTGGATAAGAAACAAAGCTGATGCCTAGTAAAGAGCTGCCCATACCCTGGGGCGCTTCTAGTTTGCTATCTACCATGTCAGCTAAGTACAGGCTTTTTGGTTTTTTTTTTTTTTACAAACCTGAGTGGTCTTCTCCAACTGTAGCTTAAGGTCTGTAAGTTCCATGTTGGTATCATGTAACTGTGCTTTCAGTTTTTCATTTTCAGCTAGAGTCTGTTCATAAAGCTGAGAGAAAATATTCATTTAAAAAAAATACTGAATAATATTTCAGTGAGATTAGCTGAAAAACTTAAAAATAATGATTAAGCTGCATGTAAAATGAACAAATACCTTAACAGCCGAAGAAGTAAAAATCAGCTATAGATTTTAAAGATGTATAGAACTAGCAAACACTTTGAAGAACTGTTACCAAATATTTCTAGGAACAAGCAACATTGCATAGGGAGCACATAACTTACTTTACACGTATTAAAAAAAATACTTGCCATTTTTTTGGCTTCAGGCTTCATAGATAAGACACCACTTCAAACTTTTCGACAAACTCTTCCTCTACTTTAATGCAAGATCTGAACAAGTTTTTACACCGTATGTATGTAAGCTAGCAAACATATAAAATAAAAGGCTTCACGTCTGTATAAAGCAGTGCTAATCATACAGTCAACTAAAAAAAAATATTATAGTATTTTTCATAAAAATGGATCTTGGTTTCTCTGGATTTCTCCCTTGCATTGCATTGAAGAGAAAAGTGCAAAAGGCAGAATCTGTTTTGTAACGTGCATTTTCCCCCACTGTAGGGGTTGCTCTGCTCCTCCATTCAGTTGAGTTGCTTTAAGCAGCATTTGTGATGCAATATGAGATAATTTCCAGACAATTTATGAAAAACAATAACAAAGTTCTATTTTCACACCAAAATTATTTTATCAGATACCTTTTTAAAATCAGTGCTATCTTCTTTTTCTAGTCTACTGCAGTATGGTTTTCGATCTTCAAGGTAACTCTGTGACCCCGATCGCCCCTGTGCTGAATCATAACGATCACCTGAAGACATGCTGAGGGATCCCGTATCATATCTGTAAAAGAAAAGTTCTTATTTTTCTTTACCTTTGTGTTCAAACTGAGACCACTCACTGTATCAAACATCGTGAGTTTGCTGTTACCCAGCTGAAAACAACCAGATGCAATCATGCAATTTAGTTAAGCCACTGTCTTCTAATTTGATGCAAATTTGATTTTTCATTCCCTCAGTATTCATGATTTTCTGTGTGAAATTGTTTTCAAATTGCTCAGTCTTCCAAGTAAGTGCCTGTCTTATATGCAGAGAAATCTTTTAAATTAAATTTTAAAATTTAATTCAAGCAAATATTTACATGTCTTAAAGGACTTTATATTAGCTTACATACTTTAATTCTTTTTTATTTAGGTAGAAGACCTGTTTTTTAAAAATATATTACTTTAATTGAGGGGTTTTTAAAAAGCAATTTCTAAAAATTGGCCTAGATGAATTCTCCAGGTCTTATTAGATTTCAAAACTGTTTGTTGTGAATTCCAGTATTTCAACAGAAGTGGTTTATGAAACAAATCCTGAGCACAGCTTTTATCCTATTCATCACTAATTTACAGTCAGTATTAATAAAGTTTAGAATAATTTCACTTCATTCATCACTGATCAGGTGCTGTAATAGTTCTATTTAACAGATTTTCAGCACACACAACATAATAAAGTCTAATAATTAATTCTAAAGCTCTGAAAACAAATTAAAACTATTGTTTTTAAATGCATTTCCTTTTCACAAATCTTAAGGAAATCTGATTTTCAGAGGCTGTAATACTTTTCTTGAGATTCCTTTGAAAATGTTCAGTAGGGTATTCTAAAAAAGGGGCAACAAGAACCTCTTGTCTTCCTGGTAAAAGCTGACTTCATACTGATAATTTGTAGGGAATGGTACTGTATCCCCTGTGTTCTACAAAATGCCCAGCCTGTCTTCAGTGAACTACAAATACAGAGCCCAGTACATTCCCCAGAATGGAGTATCCCACCTGCACATGGGAAAAAATATTCAGGAACTGTAGCTTTACAACCATGTTTCATACAAATGTTAAATATCATTAATTCCTTTTAAAGCTCAGCCCAGCTGACTACTGAGGTTAAGCTGAACTTGTATATAAAGAACTTAAAATGAGAATATGCGAACAAAAAGTCTAACAATTTTAAATTAATTTGTTTAAATTGCACATACCTTGAAAGGCTATCACTCTGAGGTGGGGAGGGGTAAAAAGAGAGAAGAAGAGATCAAGTCAATAATTTAAATAAAATATATAACAATCTTTGAACAACTATAGCTAAACAGTTATGTTAAATGCACATGCTATCCAACAGTATGTATTATCTGAACATTTGTCAAGCTTCAATCTGTTATGCCTGGAACAGAAAATAAATATGTGCTAGAATGTGCTTGCCAAAATATGATTTACAAGGACGTTAACATTACACTCTAAAAGTTTGGACTGTCCTAAACACCGGAGTTACTTCAGCAGTCGGCGCATTCTGCCATTTGCCTGCCTGTTATCAAAGGCATCAGAACTGTGTTCCCTGAATTCCCTATTCCTTCTTCCGCTTCTCTAACATTAGCAATAATGTTTTGAAAGGTCAACATAATAATGACTTCAGCTTGAAATAATAACATAAAATGAGCTACAGGATCATAGTTTCAAATAGCTCAATGGGAAACAAGCTACTACACCAACAACATAAGGAAGTACTTATTAGACTTAATTTAAATGACATAATTTAATTTTTTTTATATTACATTCATACAGTCATTCATTCCAGGTGAATCCACAGGCACAAGGTTCACTCACTTTACTTGACACACAGAATATAATTAGAAGTGATGACTTCAGAGTGAGAGAGTGCCCTTTAAGCATTACATCAGTCATACAAACCTCTTTCCCCTCTGGGTGGTCAATATAGATTTACCATTTATTCCAATTATAATAACAATCTTCAGTGAAGACACTTCAGTCAAGAAACTCTACTGATGTATCATCACCTGGACATGCTCCAACGGTATCCCCTAGCAGGGGCCGACACCTTCCCCATAGGTGGGTTTTCTGTGGGGTGGTGTGGTTTGTTTGGTTTCCTTTTTTAGGAGGCACCTGTATTTTTTTTTACTTGCATAGAGGAAAATAGCCACATTCTCCACAATGCACTCAATTTCCCCTTTGACACCTTGAAGTGCATTTACTACACACAGAATATCAAAAGTATGTGCTGTAGTCTAACCACTCCTAATAGAACATTGTTGTTTTTTGTTAAGAGCATGCATAATGCTGAGAACTTGAGCGATTTTGTAGAAAATGTCACAGTTAGGTGGCACACACCTATACAAGGATAGTTTTTAAGCTACTGGCCACAGTATGATTGACTTCCAGCTAAGTATGAGTCTTATCTTCCATTACCATATGTTTAAGTAAGATCAGCGTGAGATTACAGAATTCCACCATGTAATCAATGACCTAAAAAAATCCCTTTTCCACTGCTTCCTTCCCACCTCAACAAAACAGAGGAAGCTTTGTCTGTAAAGGCTTTACGTTTTCTCTTTTTACCTTGAAGGAATGCTGTATACAGAAAAATGCTAAGCCGGTCCTTTTAACCTCTACCTACAACATAGGGCAGCCACCACAAGGAAGTAAACCATTCCTACATTATTTCTTAACAAATATGCTTTTTTTCTTTGCTTCTAGTAGACTCCCCTTGGTACTGTGGGAATGTGAAAACCTCCCAGATCTCCATTCCCCTGCTGCATTATAGCTTCCCGAATGGAAAGGCAAGTTATCAATTCACACATGACCACCTTAGAAACAAAATTTTCCAGCTACACGGGGACAACAAATAAACTGGTGAGGTAAGAGAGCACTAATTACTAGAGACAGGAAAACACTGATGCAGCCCATTCCCCCAGCTGAGGCTGGGAACCTGAGAAGCCAGACAAGGACTCCATAGTCTGCAGAAAACTATACATCAGCGGTTTTCATTCCCTGAAAGCTGTGAAGCCCTGCTCCTGCTGCACAAGTACTATACAGCCTCCTCATCTCACTGAGAGAGCAGCACACCTCAGAAGCACATGCCCGTTCTTGTACCCCTCACGTTTCACAAAACCCATTAGCATTTTCTGGTTTGATTGGTTTTGGGTTTGGTTTTTTTTTTTTTTAAAGCAGCCTTACAGTCAGCTATTTGCTTTATTTTCCCCTTCAATTTGTCTCCGTTCGGGTCAGTCACAACTTTTGACATTTGACAAAAAAAAACCCCAACCTGTGAAAAGGGGTTAAGTCTACAAACTCTGCATAAAGCTTGAGAAGAAATGGTGCCAACACAGATATCCCCGTTCATCCAGATCACACAAGATGGATGTTCTTCATACAGTCACAGAACTGAGCAGCCATGCTTACATTGGCAGCACGCAAACAATAACAAAAAATTAAAACGTATGTATCCTTATCTCCACAACCTGAAACAACACTTCTAACACTATGCCATCAGTCTATACACACCATAAGGGTGCCCCAAAAGAAACTCTGTATTTGAAAATGAAGTTTAAGCTTCTAGACAGGCCCATGACACTTTAGTGAGGTTAGGATAATTACTGGCAATGGCAATAAAATATCAGTCAGGTGGAATTTTCTGTACTGTTTTAAATGAGTGTTTCTGTAAAACTGCCACAGCAGTGAAACTGAGAAAGAAAATTTGAGTACAGCATTTAATCAACACTATTAATGGTAGATTCTCATGTTTATTCCCACAGAAGTAGACGACCTAATGACATTTATTATCCTAATACAGCTAGCCTTCACCTTTCAAAAGTCACATATATGATCTCTTGAAAATAAAATTTCAGTCCTTTTAATTGCAACCTAATCACAGTTGTTCTACCTATCCAATTTATTTTTTTTTAATACCTCATACGGAAAAACAGGCTTCAAGGAAACACTTTTTTACCTAGAATCCTTCAGTTGCCAAAGTGATCTTCCAACTCCTATTTCTGAACTGCTGTCATACACCTTAGTTCTAAGACTATCCTTCTAGCAGGAACACCGATTTTCTTTAAGTAACGTGGCATTTTTTGTGCCAATTAAAGAAATTCTCAGCTCTAAACATAAAAAAGCCTACACAAAATTTCATTAGAACAACCTCCATCTGTCAAAGTGCTTAGCACAATCTGGCTTCTCTTTAACAGCTCTCCTTTATGGACAAATGATCAGCTAAGAAGTCAAAAGCCAGTTCTGAAGAACAAGAAAGCACAAACTGAAATCTTACAAGACGGTTCTTTCAAAGACCTCTGAGATTAATAAAATGTTAATTTCTCTGGTTCCTTAAAGATTTCAGACTAGAAATTATTTTGTTGAAGGTCCATTGATTTTCTTTGTAGCATGCACTCGTGTGCAAGGCTTGTTCTTGACCTCCTCTCTTTAGTTTAAACTCTTGAGTTACTGCCAAAGCTCTTGGAATTTTATAGTTACCATCTTCTACCTCTGGCTTGTCGCTTCACCAAGCAAAAAAACCCAACAGCAGCACCACATATGGGAGTAACAGAAAATTTCAGTATTTCCAAAGTTTCTGTCTCCTGAATAGCAGCACATCAAATAACCAGAACAACCGAAAAAGCACAAACATTTTCTAAATGTCTTTCATTGTAATTCTAGTTTATTCATACCTCTTTCATTTTCTCTTCCTAGAACTGAAAAGGATTTATGAGCGAATAATGAGGAATCTCTACAATAAAGCATGCAATATCTGTGTCAAAGTGAAAGTAGATTTAGCAACTGCAAAAAGGAAAGTGCAATTTCTTTAGGCATTTAAAACATTAAAAATTACACTTTTTGCCATGGATTTGGGAACAAATTGCCTATTAGAATGTTCATGATCTATTCCATTGGTATTTTTGTAAGGTGGCAAAATACCGCATTGTTTAATGCATTTAGTTCTCCGTTTATTGTTGACAAATGCTAAATAGCTGTTTATCAAAAAGAGGAAGTTACTTGGAATCTACATAATGTTTTAAATCTCTGATAAGCCATTTGTATGCAAAGGAAAAAACCACCTTAATATGAAAACAACTAAATTGTTATAAACAAATTTTAAGATACCTCATCATTAACAGGATTATAATTAATTCTAAAGCTAGGATGTTTTTCGCAATTTTGATACTATACTGGAAATTCCATAGTAGGTTTGACAACATTTGAAAAGAAAACTTAAAAACACATGACATACTTGTTTTGATACTCAACTCACTTTCAGTCTGTTTTGGTATTTTCTGCAGCTGATATAACAAAAGAGCTTATATCAACAAAGCAAAATTGATTTATGTAGCTAGGTGACAGTGACCTTGGTTCACACATTCAATGTATCTCAGAACTCTCCACGAACTCAAATCTCATATTATATTGATTCCTAATGAAACGAAGCTACCAAAGTCTTTTGTAGGAAGTATACAGCCTAGGAGTATGTTTTGACTCCTCAGCCAAGCCAAGATTAGGTAGCCAATTCTGTACTTCTGCACCATCCTACCCCAACACATCCACCCTTTTAATCATAAATCATATTCATAATTTTGGGCCTGATATACCACTGTTTCACTCTAGTTTGATACGAGTCTAATTCTATCAGAAGCACCACATGCACATTCTACCAAAATGAACTTCTACAGGACAGGAGTAATTACAGATAAAGGGGTATTGATATGTACTCATGGGAGGAAAGGAAACAGGACTATGCATTTATGTTAACGAAACACAGAAATAAAAAATACAGCAAACCAAAAATCACACAGGATGAATCTCTTAACTAAGGTATTTAAGGAATGTGTAATGGAAGCTTTTGCAAAAAGGAGAGAAACATTACTTGAGCTTTATTCCTTGGTAATGATCCTGATTCTGTATTGTTACTCCAGGGTAGAGGTCAAAAGAAATACGTTCTGCTATACTATTTTATAGTACAGCCTAAGTCACTACTTCCCTCTTCATCATGCTATCACACACCATTCAGTTTATAAGAAATTCTTCCATCAAATCAAGCCTACTATAGTGCTTTCCACTGACTTTTAAATAAGACTAAAAATACTGAATTAGGATGTTCAGAAATCCATTTTCTTCAAGGCAGAAATTGGGTATATTGTGCTCTTCAACTTTCCACGCTTCATTACACTAACTTCTCATATTATTTGTTAATCACATTACTGACACACTGAGTTTAATATTAAAAGGTTTTAATTAGTTTGCATAAGTCACCGGACATAATTTATCTGAAAATAACAGAACAGATGGATCAAAGATTTTTGAAAGGTAGAAACTGAAAGCTCCCTCCAGTAACTTGCTGCAACATGTCCCTGACCTATGCGTCAGAAATTTCACCTACATTTTCTGGATGGTAATTCTACATAATCAGAATGGAAGAGAAAAACATCAGGTTTAGCTATTATTAATACATTAAAAATTGTTATTAAAGTCTGCAAAGGAAATGGCACTGAACCATAGCCACAAATTACGAATCAGAAAGCACTTGTAAGAGCTCTACCATAAGTACTCTTTTAATTGAAGCCAACTGCAACAAAAATTTTATGATCAAAATGCATTTGTTAAGAAGTTAATAAATTAATTATATTTTTAAAAGTACCTGAGTTTCTTTCTTATTTGTTCCTTCTTCTGAATCAGACTGGTGTTCCTGTTCATTTTCATCACTCTGTTAAAAGAGGTGTGAGACGAAAAATAATTAAACTGTTGAAAGCTTACTGAGATTTTAAGGCATTCTAGACTTCCAGTGTGGAAAAACCAAGAGTGATAGGATTATACCTAACTGAAATAATTTTGATTGTTGATAATTTGATTAATATGTCATATATCACCAAATATCAACAATCAAATGATTACTTGAATACCATTGAAAATGAAAATACATGGGATATATGATAAATATTCTAAATCAAATACATGTTTTCAGTACCAGGAGGAGAGGAAGCAGAACTTTGCATTTGGCATATGAAAACATTGCTTTTAAAAATTACATACTGATCCCCTGATGAAGAATAGGGAAAGGGAATTGGCTGAAACATCATCTGTAACCCTTCTAATCTGATAGCAGTTCTTTTAGTTGTAAGTACATGGCTACTTGTAATGTGTCAGACAAGTCGTCTCATTCTTACAGCTTTGGTATGCACGCAATAGAAAAGAATTGTTTAATGACTGTTTTTTCCTTAGATAATTATTAATTCCTATTAAGTTATGATTATTACACTATTCATAATTCTTTTAGCATTATCAACATAACTTAGGCTTAATTTTGATTTTGCTCCTGAAAGCTTCAAAACAGAAACAGAGAATACATAACTTGAACCAGCATCACTTTTTCCAGA
The DNA here is from genome assembly GCF_949628215.1 of Phalacrocorax aristotelis. Taxonomy (NCBI): domain Eukaryota; kingdom Metazoa; phylum Chordata; class Aves; order Suliformes; family Phalacrocoracidae; genus Phalacrocorax; species Phalacrocorax aristotelis. Next base: position 174,842,025 of record NC_134276.1, on the reverse strand, counting down.
AAATTAGTACTCTAAACTATTCTCTATTTTAAGAATACACTACACACATTGCACACTGCTACAAGCTAAGACTATAAAATAGCAGTACCAGTCATTTACTTACATCTTTAGTCCAAAAAGAAACTCCTGTAGATCGTCGTTTTTCTCTTGGTCGCCGCCTTTCCCTTATAGACTTCGGCTGTGACTTATCTTCTTCCTTTTCTTCCTCTTTTTTGCCCCCTTCTGTTAGTAACAACTTTCTTGTTCATTTAAGTATGACACAATCTAATTTTCTGATAATTTTCTGAAATACTTCTCAGTCTTTAAAATGCTTACAATTAATGTTTTCACCTGAAATAAATTCGCTAAAGAGCTTCTTACTACATACAGGGTTTGCTGTAATATACATTCGTCAGAACACAGCTCTAAAATATTGTAAATATTGTTCCAACCGGTGAATAGCAACTGCAAAATACTAATTCTATTGCAGCCACCTGACAAAATGTTTCAATATAACAGTCATACAATACAAATTGGACTTACAACTCAATTTTCCAAACTGTCACATAATAATGCAAACATCTGTGTCAGTAAATGTTTAAAAGTACAAAATAAGAGAAGATAATTCTTCACCATTCTTCAACAAACAATGTTTTTTTGCTTACGTCAAGAATTCTGTATTAAACAAAAAAACTTTTGAGAGTCTGTTAAGTCCTCCTTAGAGTCCCCCTTTTCATCACAGTCCTCTCCACTCTCCCCTCTAAAGAAGAATAAAATAGGATCACCTAGACTAGATTAATACTATATTACAGATTTCCTTTTTCTTTAAAAGAAATGCAATTTTAATTCAAATCTGACATAATACCTCAGGATTGTGTTTGTTCCCCTATATGCTTACAAGTAATTTGTAACAAAAACCCAAACCACTAATTAAACAAACCTACCTAAGCCAAAGTTATTTACCTATTAGCATGCAGTCTATTCAGTCTATTATTTGTTTATTAAAGAAAGAAACCATAAATTTGAGTTCAGACTGAAGCATCACTACTAATTTAACTTTACCATCACTGGTCTTCAAAGGTAAATAAACATTTTAGCGTGAACCAGGAATTAAACAGAAAAGAAGGAAATATAAATATTCATGATGAACATACAACTTTCTGGATTAAATAAATAATTTTACCTCTGGGCTATCAGACGGTAATGTATTTCTCCTCCTAAAGTCATAATTTGAAAAAAACTGCTGTAGCTACTATTTATCCATGAAAATACTTTCCATAGAAAAGTCTAGAAAGAGTTTCCTACAGTAAGCATGCATTACTGAAGAATCTTAATCCAAATTTCAGTTCATATTAGGACAAAGGCGGAAAAAAATTAGAAAAATCATAGCCCTGAAGCTTAGTCCAATAACTTCCTCAGAAAATACCATTCTAGGGAACATGGCAATACTGCTATATACTTCATGGAGATTAGATCAATTAATGATTTTGTATCATAACAGAATTACCAATTTCAATCAGTAATCCTATATTGAATCTATAACTTGAATTAAAGTATTTCTCCCAAGTCAACAGCAGAATGCCTCCAAAAGAGAACAGGAGATCACACTGCATGTCAACAGCCTCCTCCTTTGACAGGCAACTAATCAGGCACAATAGCAGATGATTCATATTTGAAACAAGGGCAAAAACTCTGTGACATCAGAGAAAAGCTTTTTCTCTAACATCTCAATCACACATCTGATCCTCAGCTTAAGATTAGCTAAACCAGTTAAACTATCTAGAAGCATGGTCACATTAAATATTAACTAACACCACACTGCCACCAAAAGTATCCCCTTCCCTCCTTTGTTTTCAGGTGCTCATGAAGCTATGGGAGGTCCTTAAGGGATTAAAGCATCATTCCAGTCCTTCGATGTGGAAGGAATGAAACAAAATCCCAGGTATTTAGCAATTATTTAATCAAGTAAAATTCCTCAATACCTGCAAGTATTAAACCCTGAAATGTGATACTTTATTATAGTTGCTGTGTTAAAGCAGAAATGAAAGCATTATGTGGGTACTGACAGCAGAATATTTGATGTTTCTATGACCCACCAATGGAAAACCAGATTCACACAAAAAATGCTGCAAAATACCACAAAGTTCAAGAAGTCTTTTTTTCTCTATATATGTGAGTTTTCCGAATTTCTTACAGAACATGAAGAAAGACACATCCTCAGTGGTCTTACATATCGCCCCCCATTTTGAACCATCTTTAGAAACATAATCTGCCCTTTGTCAACTGAAACAAACAAAAAAATCCCTTCACAAACAGTATTCCTACCTCTCTCACTTTCCTTTGTTCCACTCCGAGAATAGGCAGAAGTTATACCTATAAGGCTGTTTGGTCTGTTTAGCTGACTTGAAGTTGAAAGAGAGCTAGTGGAGGTGGAGAGCGAAGAGGTGGATGATGAAGAAGTTGAAGTTGAAGTTGGTCTATAGCGATGATACGGCTATTTAGCAGAAAAATGTCAAAATTAATTTATGAAGATTAAACAACTACAAACCACAGGATATGAAAACATTTAAATATCTAAATAATTCTTATAGTAATACCAAAATTATAATATTCTAGTTGGAGTTAAAAGTCACATAATTTCTCTACCTAAAGAGACCCATCATGAAAATACCTCTTCAACAGTTCGGGAATATCTTTGTCTATAATCATCATCTTTAGTTTCAGATTCTTTCTTTTCTTCTTGTTTTTCTTTGTCTTGCTTTTCTTTCTCTTCTTTTTCTTTTTCTTCATTTTCCTGTTCTCTGGTTCGCGTGGGACGACTTCTTCCTATAGATTTTTCAGCTTCTTGAAGATCTGTCAGTGTTACACCCTGTGAAAACAGCAGTCAGCAAACAACGTTTCAGTATATCACTTGTATTAATGTAGATGATCACATTATATAAATACATATCTTAAATAGAAAATTCAGCTTAAGAAAATTAATTCTATTGAGAAATAAATTTTACCTATATATTCCACCTATAAGCTTTTCTCTCGACTCTTGGAACCAAACATCCCTCTTTGATTATTGGCAAGTGTTCGATCTAATGTGATATACTACAGATTCTCCAGCAACACAATTTTAGTTGAGCTAGTACATACAGATCACGTAGAAAATCATGTAGAAATCATTTAAGAACCCATTAGATACTTCCAATATCATCATAAGCATATGAAATGTTTTTGGAAGGATGCTAAAAACACAGTACTTATAAAATTTTCAGATATGTTGATATTTTACAAATTCGCTCACTGCAACTGGATTTTTAGGTGAACAACACAAAAAAACCGCCTGCATTGACAGCACCAGAGAAAGTTGCAACTCATTCCTTATTTCCTTGTTATTCTGAGGCTAAAAGCTTGTTTTGAAATAAGCCCAAAACACAAACAATTTTTGAAGACAACTTTTCTCTACTGCACTTTCCAGTTGATGTATATTACTGAGATACTTCTCCAAACACTTTGTGACCTGTTCTTCAAAGACAACTTTGCAGCTTATCAGTTATTTAATGGCTTTTTCTGTTGATAATGTTTTAATACAGTAATTCCTTGTAACTTCTCCACTGTAAAGATGCAACAATAGTTGAACTGTGGTTTGACCATCTCTCAGGGCTCTGGATTCTCATCAAGAGGTAAAAAAGAACTCCAGTAAGAGGAACCTGTATCAAGCAGCGTGACTCTCTCAATGGGAAAGGTAATCAGAAATATCTGAGCGGTTTAAAACTGCAGGGATTTGAAAGTAACGTCAATAAACAATACAGATACAGACTTGGCCTTAAAGCAGATAAGGACGATGGCTAGGGTATTATGTGCCATTTTGTCGAGTGACTATTTGCTGATTATTCTCAGTTTGTCAGCTGACACAAGAAGAGGTGGGTAGAAACACTTCAGAGGATAGTGGTTGGTGATTGTTCCACTGCCCAAAGAGCATTCAAGTTCCATTCTAAGATAATCTATTTTGCTACTGTCGCATGCTTTCCTGTATTAGTTGCACTACTTGCAATTCAATATGATGTAATAATTCTGATAGAAACTGGGAAAAACCACCAAACGCATCAGTATGTAAACTATGAGAGAGAAACACTGAAAGGAGACATGCAGTTAGATTCTAGATTATTAGCAAGTAACATAAAAATTGTTCCATGGTACTTCGCCATGTCCACAGAAACCAGGTTGAATGTATTTTTTTCTATGCCATGGATCTCATCAGCTATCCATATGTTGGTCAGCTCAATCACATTATCTTCAATAGTCCATGAACAGAAAAAATACTTAGGAATGGAAGTAAATACAGTACGCTATGCCTATTTTTCAAGTATTAAGTCTTCTGCCTGAAGCATACAGCTGTTAGTTCTTGGAGAATTAAAAGTCTCTGATTTAAACTCTACATGACATCAGAACAATTACTTGAGTAGCCATTTTACCATAATGCAATCAAAAACTTCCTTTCAGTGGAGAAGTGTTAAATTACTCCTCAGTAATTTATTAATTCACTCTTCAGTGATTAGAAAAACCAACTTTCAGTATGTAACGAAGGATCCTAAATCTTCCAGGGAAGAAAGGGAAAAAAAAAAAAAGATGCTTTCTTTCATCTGGGTGTTTTATATCAGGAAGACCCATCAGTTTATTTGGAGCTTTACTGGGAAATTGAAACTTCGCTGTATTCAGGGAGCTACATGGGTACATTTCCACAAATGAAGAACTTGCAAAAAAACTATACCTGCGTAGATCTTCTAGACTGTCTTGCTTGCCTGGATCTAGCTTTTCTCTGTGACTCTGACTCTTCATCCCGTACTGGAGTGAGGTATGATCTAAAGGGTTAATTACAAACAAAATTGGCAAACAATAATTTTTGTACAAATGCTTTAAATGGTCAGGAAAAAACCTCACAACACGACATAACTGAAAACCAAAGGAGTTAGAAGAAAATCTTTAACTATATAAGATGGATTACATTTTAGACATTCCATCCATACCGTAATAAACTATTCATTAAGATAGCAGCTTTACAACTCAATTGAAATACACAGTGTTTTCCTACTTAATTTAGATTGGGTTTTACCATTTTCTCTAAATATAACTTAAACTTTTTCACTACTCTACTAACATAGGGGTAGAAGACCTCAGAGATTTAGCCAGTTACACACTTATACATAAAATATGTGTGTGCGTGTGCGTGCGTGTATTAACTTAGAAAAAGCTAAATGTACTGCTAATGCAGAAAACCTAATTATACCATCTATTGTATCAGAGATGAAAAATCCTGGAGGAGGTGGTTAACATATTTTCACATGAATCATCCATGCTCTGAGTAATCCATCTCCCTTTGAAAAAAACTGTGTTTAAAAATAGATCCTCATGAAACCCTCAAAAATCCTGCAGAGTAAGGAGGTAATTGTAATCAAAGCCAAAAGGCTACTAGAGTAGACATACAAGGTCTGGAATCTAAAAGAAATTCTCCAACCCAGGCAACTGGGGTAAAAAAAATTATATAGAGACATATATATACACACATATTAAAAAAAAGTACGTAAAACCATCATTAAAGAACTTTTTCAATGCATTTGTTGGTTTTCTATTACAGAATATTCTGGAAATGCTGTTATAATTTACAATTTTTAAAAAGTCCTTAGATTAGCTAAAAATTAGAAAAATCTGAAAAGGCAAAAATCAAAAGGCTGCTAGAAAGTGTTCCTACCCTCCAATGCAATACTTTAAACCTCGCTGAGGGAAAATGAAAACTCTACACTTTGCACACTACAGCTACTGTCGGAGTGTAAAGTGTCCTTCCTTAACATCCCTTGTGTATGCCACACAGGTTCCCTATGCAGTATTATTCATGATACAAAGATTTAAAGATTCAGGTTTGTCATTCTCCTCCCTGTTTCTCTAAAGCAATCCTAAAAATTAGATAAAGAATATAGCTTCTTCAGCTATTCCGAAAGGATGCACCATTACATGCTTCTTTACCAAAAGTAGTTTATAAAGTGTTTATTTTCCAAATATCCTTTGAAATACTATTTCAAACGTACTTCGTAAATACACACTTTCAGTTTATAAATATGGATTAACCAACTTAATTGCTTAAGAATATATTTAGCATAATATTTCATATAAAGTTTTTCATGTGCAGATAAGCATGATATATAAACAGATATATATGCATGTGCCCATATCTACAGCACTACTTTCTCAAATGTATGCAGTAACTACTCCAGTTTTGCTTATTTCTAAGACTTAATGGATCTTTTAACATGCCATCAAGAATGCATCTAAAACAGTATATGATACAATCAGCCCAGAGTAAGATAAAAGCAAGGAATTTCAGGCCAATTGCAAGTATCTAAAACATATGTAGTACATGCGCATTAGTACACACACACTAGTGAGAGCAAACAAGACAGCAAAAGCCTTAGTTCTATTTTTCCTTGCTTTTCTAGCTCACATGAGACTGAAACAGCATTTGCGTTTTAAAATTGGAACAACTTTTGAAAAAAGGAGGCATTTTGTTGGTTTTGCTTTTGCTTGGGTTCAGCTGAATTTCAGTATGGAAAATGCAGGTTCCGACTATGGTTGTTAATGACATGGGCTGTCAGTACTTGTGGGCAGCAGGGTGGGGAATCAAAAAAACAATCCCCATTTCACAGAAATTACTTCATCGCAGTTTTGGGTGAAAAAGGAGAAAAACAGACTATCCTAAATAGGCCTAAAGCTATGAGGATTTTTAAAATGTTGTTGCTGCCTTAAGTGAAACAAAAGAATCCATCCAGGCTTATTCTGTAACAGCGAACAGCTTCGTTACCTCTGTGAACATACAGAGATACACACATCTGGCACTGATACAGGAGCTACATTTCAAAACTACTACAGGAGCAACACAGAAATCTGAACTTGCATTTCAGCAGAAGGGTTAAAGGATAAACGTTTATAAATACCCAGAAGACAAAAAACCCAGGGGAAGTTAACAGGAATTAACAACCTTATGAAATCTTATTTTTGCTTCCATAAACAGCAGGTAACAACTCTTTATGGAAACATAAATACGCACCAATCTTAACTCATCCTCCATGTAACTACAACAGAAAAAATACCGTATTCTTAAAATGAGATTTACATCGGATTCTTACTCATTCTTCATACTGAAACCATTGCATTTATAACTGTATATTACGTTTCAAATAGAAGAGACCCTAAATGATGCAATGAAATAAACAGAATGTGTTGGGGTTAATACTCTTTTCTCAGTAGTGCCAGGCATACAAAACGACTGAAAAAATGCCATGTTGTAACTTACTAGCGTACTGCCAGTGGCACAGTAGCTCAATCAGCAGCAATGCACAGTAAGTAACTAATTATTGATTTTATTATTTTTAATTCAGCAGTTTTGCAGTTTCTTTATGGGTATTTTTAAGAGGACTCATTTATTCTATTAACAGAAACACAAATATGAAAATACTGCAAACCAAATGAGAATCCAAGGCCGGTAAAAAATATACAATATCAAAGTTTAAATTTAATGAATGATCTCTACCAGTAATAAGCTCTTACATAAACTGATGCACATTGCTAGCTGTTTCAATACACAGGAAACAAACAACACTGCTTTACATAATGTACTATCCAAGTTTGAGGTAACCAACACATTCCTTTAAGTAAGAAAAAATTACAACTTTTGTATAAGAGCAACATTACTCTTAGGACCTTTACACACCTCCGTCTCTCCCTGACCTCTGATGTTGAGGACACAGTGCCAGAAGTAGCTGTAGTCATGGCTGTGGTAGTGGCTGTAGCATTTACAACAGATGGTGCAACAGGAACGGTCACTGCTGTAGGAACACTGTCCTTTTCTTTCTCAGTACTATCCTCAGCCCACAAACGATTTGAGGTACTACAGCATAACAAGCAGCAACACAAAAAAAAGAGAAAAGGAAACAGCTAAACAATGAAAGCACTTTACTAAACAACTAATAACATGTAAATTGAGGGATGGATTTTTTTTAAAAGCAAACTGAGAAATGTCTCTACTATGAAAGCTCAACTTGAGCTATTAAATTTAATAAATTAAGAATTGAGCAGTTCACAATAATTGAACTTTTATTCTTCACACCCTTCTAACATTGGATTTATTCTTTCACACCAACATGGCTCCCACTTTACAGTAGAAAGCCATCCATGATTTTTGAGCCAAATTGTATAAAATTAAAACAAATTTAACAGGAAAGCGAAAAAATCCAGAGCCCCATGATCTACTAAACAAGAACGCATGCACGTACATAAGCACACAATAGACCTGACAAAAAAAAAAAAAAAGAAGAGAGAGAGAGAAGTGTTTTGGAGCCGTTACCTGCTTTGTACACCTGCTGAAGTAGAACCCGTTGTACTCTTTGTAGTAGTGTTTGTGCTGGCAGGCAGTGTTTTCTGAAGACCAGCAGAAGAGGTAACTGTTGATGCAGTACTTGGAACATTAGAACTAATCAGATCATCTTGTCTTCTACCAAAGGAGCCACTGAAGGAGAGACACGTACAATGGATGCATTTGCATTACTTATCTTTGCTCATTAAAACATCACAAAGCTGTGAATGATCCATTAAACTCCTGCCCTTGTATCCCTTGTCTCAGTTGAGTCTCAGAAACTTCTGGGGTAAAAGAAGCATTTTCAAAAGCCATTTTCTTCACTATTTCCTTGACTAGGACTTCTAATTTATGACTTCAGAGGGCAAAAGAAGTGCTGCCTTCTTCTTTAGAAGTCTTAGACTTTAGCCCTTAGTCCTGACCATTTCTCCACAGGAGGAAGAGATAAAGAATGGAATCTCACTGGTTTATGTATGACTGTCTTGATTGCATCTACTGAAGTATTCATATAAGGCCCCCAATGTCCCGTTTTTAAACTGCTGTTTCACCCACACTAAATACCTCAGAAAATGCAGAATTTTACTCCACAGCTTGTCAGAAAAGAAAATGTCATAAATATCACTCCTCTTATAATTTTCAACCAATTAAATGTACTGCCTTTTTTTTTTTTAACTTTAATAATTCCCAGAAAGATTAACCTCCCACTCATCCTTTTCCCTTGCTCTTCAAGTTGTAAAGAAGATCCAGTGGTTTCCACATTTTTATTCATTGGTTCTGGCTGAACAAATTTTGCATTACCAAGTCAGGATGCTTGCCCATGACTAAACCTCAGAATCCACAGTCAGGGCAGACAGAGCATCATAGCATCATATTAGTAACTGCAAAAGATTTAAGGAAAGATGCTTCTTTGTCATTCTGCAATTGATCATTTTTTGTATTACTATCAATTCTAAAATGACAAAGGAAAAATAATCGTACAAGAACAACTAAGGAAATACATTGTTGAAGCACCACATGCAATTTAAAAGTGATGAGTACATTTTGTTTGAAGACTGGAGTGTACATGTTGATAAAAGCTAACATGCAGAGATTATTCTCATGTATCAACTGTTGATATTTTCCATCAAGTACAGGAAACCTGTGCAACTGAAGTTAGGAAAACTGAGTTTTGTTTTTAAGGCCGGAGGTTAACACAGAGGTAAGATGTATTATGCTGTATGAAATAGTCTGACTACATGCCACTACCAACATCAATGTCAAGACAAAAGGAAAAGTACTCATCACCACAAACATTATAGCACATACCAATATGTAGCTTAGCTACCTGAATAGCAATCTTTTCTTTTGATCTGTTCATTTTAGATATTTATTGCTCTGCTAATTCCAGTGAAGAACTTTACTCACATAGCTACATTGAAACTACACAATGGAGTAAAGTTAATCATGTATATATTTGCAGGATATGATTCCTTCTGAGAAAATCCTGCAAGATAGGAACCACGTGCACCTGAGAATTATTTTCATATTAACCATAATTTACTTTGCATTCAAGTTAGTTTTACATATGCATTCTATGATGCTGATATTCAAGGTAGGTGTGGCTATAATCTACCATTATGGAGAGCAACCCAAGACCTCTGATACCGTCATGCAAAACTAAAATTCAACAGAGACAATATTTCCTCCCTTTTGTTTTCAGATACCATGCAGAATTACTACTATTCCAATATTTAAAATAGTTATCTTTGGGTACTGAACTAATCTGGAGAGAGTCAAACGAACCTCAAACTGAAATAACCAATAGAAAAAAAGGAAGCATATAATTTTAATTATATAGCAGTTGCTGCAACACTCTAAGCTAGTAAAAATGGTGTAGCTTTAAAATCAGCACGAGCATTGCATCAGCATTAAGTACACACTCTGCAATTATTACAAACATTTGACCATGTCACCATTTAATTTTAAACTGTCCTTACAAAGTGATTCAGTACGTAATTTGTTTCTGATAAAAAAAGATAAGAGAAAATCCCACACCTTCTTTGATAACTTGTGTTTAATGATGTAGGACCTTCATTCAAACTGTTTTTCTTGACATCTTCCTCCCATTTTCTCCTGGTGTAGGAACTGCCACCACGTATTGAGCTAGCAGACAAGTCCCTGTAAAAAAGATATTATTTTAGCTTACTCATATTAAAGAAGGCTGGTTTTGATGCGAGCTGAAAATGCGTTTCAAATTAAAGATTAAAACCCTGGATAACACATTACAATAAACATAACCACACAGAACAGGAATAAAATGAACTTTATGGACAATAATTTCCAAGCTCCTGGGGAAAAAATACTATGTCCATACTAACACTGTTAGAAATATAATAGAAAAGCAGCATCAAACGAAAAACTGCTAAAGAGGATTTAATCAACATGAAATCAATCATCAGCTTTTATCTGTGACCATTGCTGGCTTTGTTTTTCTCAAAAAAAAAAAAAAAAAAAAGGAACAAGAGGCTTTTCTGTTTGCTTCTGAGACAATCCAGTACAATACACCGAAAAGTATTTGGGTTTTTTAGAAATGGACTTCATAGGTTTTTCATTCTTGGATGTTATGAGAAGTTCAAAAGCTGACTAACCTTTAGAACTCATGATACTGTAGACCAGTATAAACACGCCTGCAGTAGCCATTCCTGAGTGGCCTGTCATAAAATCACAGAATGTCCTGAGTTGGAAGGGACCCACAAGGATCACTGAGCCCAACTCCGCTCCCCACACAGGACAACCCCAAAATTCACACCATATCTCTGAGGGCATTGTCCGAATGCTATTTGAATAACATCAGGGTTGGCACCATGACTGCCCCCCTGGGGAGCCCGTTCCAGTGCTCCACCACCCTCTGGGGGAAGGACGTTTTCCTAATACCCAACCTAAACCTCCCCTGGCACATCTTCCTGCCATTCCCTCAGGTCCTATCATTGGCCACCAAGAGAAAAGATGCAATGCCTGCCCCTCCTCTTCCCCTTGTGAGGAAACTGTAGACTGCAATGAGGTCTGCCCTTAGTCTCCTCTTCTCCAGGATGAACAAACCAAGTGACTTCAGCCACTCCTCATACGGCTTCCCCTCTAAACCATTCACCAACTTCGTGGCCCTCCTCTGGAGACTCTCTAGTAGTTTTGCATCCTTAATGTACTGTGGCACCCAGAACTGCACACAGCACTCGAGGTGAGGCTGCACCAGCGCAGAGTAGAGTGGGACAATCCCCTCCCTCAACCAGCTGCAGTGCAGTGCTTGAGACACCCCAGGACACAGTTGGCCCTCTTGGCTGCCAGGGCACACTGTAGGCTCATCTTCAACTTGCCGTCGACCAGAACCCCCAAATCCCTCTCCGTGGGGCTGCTCTCCAGCCTCTTGTTCCCCAGTCTGTATGTACATCCGGGATTGTTGTGCCCCAGGTGCAAAGGTTGGCACTTGCCCTTGTTAAACTTCATATGGCTGGTGACTCCCCAGCTCTCCAGTCTGTCCTGATCTCTCTGCAGGGCCTCTCTGCCCCTCAAGAGTGTCAACAGTTCCTCCCAGTTTTGTGTCGTCAGCAAACGTAATTAGTATTCCTTCCAGTCCTGCATCCAGGTCATTTATGAAGACATTAAAGAGGACTGGTCCTAAGATGGGTCCCTGTGGAACCCCGCTAGTGACTGGCCGCCAGCCCAGTGTAACCCCATTTGCTATGACCCTTTCAGCCTGACCTGTCATCCAGTTGCTCACCCATTGCACTATATGTTTATCCAGCTGTACGCTGGACATTTTGTCCAGGAGGACACTGTGAGAGACGGTATCAAAAGCTTTACTGAAATCCAAAAAGATTACATGTATCACTAGCTGATGTTACTTTAGTCATAAGGAATTTCCAGCCTATTGTTGTAGTTTATAGCAGCAAGAAAGAACCTTGCAAAAATCTACTTAGAAAAACTACCCTGAAAACTGAGATGCAAAAAATTGAACTTCTAAATAAAATGTCAGCTCAAGATTTGAAGTAAAGTTCAGATAGAAGGAAGAAAAAAAAGGTCTTTCACAAACTATATACAAAATACAACCAGGTGTGTGAGGGAAAATGGAATAAAATTTTATATAGTTTATGTTCGGATACTTTTGCTGTTCAGAATGTACCTCTTTTTGGACAAAAATTAACGCTAGCACTTCTGCAATAGGAAACGACTTTAGAAAATGATCAAACACAGGCTAATGCAGCGTTATTGCTTACCACCAAACAGAAACACAGACTCTGAGTTATCATCTACCACCAAAAGGTCCTGCTGCATGACCAGTTTTTCATAATTACTGAAGGTTTCACTTTGCCAAGACACTACAGACATCAGCACTTTTCTGTAGCACTGGCTAGTTGACTGAGGCTGGGTGTCTGAGATTTGTTAATCTAAAAGCCCAGCTGGGATTCATCTTGAAGTCTTTTCCATTACTCACAGTACAATGTCAGCTGGATTACACTACATCATTTATAAGCTATACAAGCAGGTGTTCACACACGTGGAACAAGAAGCCAGCATTAAGCTACGCAACAAGGACGAAGACCTGGGACAGAGACAGAAACCTGAATAATTTATTGAAGTCCCTGTAGGGCAGATGGTTAAGTTTTACACATAAAGAAGGTCAGACTAAATGTCAAGAATCTCTTATGGCTTTAAGTAAGTAATTTGGGTTGTCTGCCACACCATACACTAGGCAAAGTATTGGTGCCTAAATAGGCTGGCCTAAAAGCAGGCTTCATCTCTGGAACACCAAGGAATACAGGAAACTCAGCCCAACTGTTTTGTCAGCACTGGGACTAACGAGACTGGTGACCCCAGTTCACCCAATGAATATGAGGAAAAATATGCTATTGCTGATACCCACTTTTGGAACTGTGTCTGTGAATAAGCCACGATGGTCAAGACTGGCACGTCAAGGACACAAAAAAACCTCAACAGTTAAGCAAAATTTAATCCCTTTGTTACAAGCTATAACAGCTTCTAAGAAATAAAAATGCAATGAAATATTTATCCCAATCTTAAGGTATCGTCTATGTAAGATACTTTTGGAGGAAAAGAGTTTTTGGGAAGATCTCAAAAGAATAAAATTGAAATAATAATATTCTCTCTTATAAACAAACTAAAACTGACAAACTCAACCCCAAAGAATATAGTGCTCCAGAGAATGGACCACAAACAGAAACTCCAAACAGCCCTGTTATAGAAATACGTATTAGAAAAATCTGGCCAAGTAACGTGAGAGATGCTAACAAACTAAGCTGAACTTTAGGGGATTGCGAGAGCTGGAATATCCCTGTTTCAAAACAGAATTTGTCACCCAGAGACTAAACTTTGGCAACAGAATTCTGCAAGCATAAGGAAAGCTGCTATTTATCTTGTGTTTGCACTGAAACGAACCATTCTCAAGAGTAGTGACAAAGAAGCTCCTCTTCAGACACAAGGAGATTTATCAGTCTTATAGACAATGATTATAATAGCACATTTTGAGCAAGCAGAGGGTTTTGAGTTCAGGTCATCCAACATTCAGCTATCTAGATACGATCCAACAGAAACAAGACATTAGGGAGACTTCTAAGTTTTGTACTATGCATTCTATAACAACTCATGGAAATGTCCAAGTAGAACCTCAATAAAGGAGAGAGGTGAAAAATGGGAAGGTTCTGATAATGTACCTATGCCATGAAAGTACCCCAAATCATAATAGGTAATAAGTCCATGCACCTAAACTTTCTGTTTCTTTTATACTGAAAGCTACAGAAGAAACATCAGCAAAGAAAGTAAAAATCTCCAAAAGAAGAGGAAAGGTAACATTTAAACAAGAAAAATAGAATAATTGCTTTTGTAACTTAGCTATGATATTTGTAAATCATTGCTGCTGCACAAAACGGTTTTAAGCAAAGACTGTAAGAAACTCAGCATTTTATTATTATCAAAGGTAATAATGGAGCCCAGTATCAGCACTCCATGGCTCAAGACAAAGCACTAAAATGCTTTTAGCACCCTTCAGTAGCTGAAAGTTTATGACTTCATGTTTTGGATTTTATTTACTTTCTCCCTCAAGAAGACAATACTCACAACCCAGTTCTGCTCTTGTCATATAACAGTTTGGATTTAAAAAAGGGTCATTATAATTTACAAGATCAAAACCCCTCAGAAATTGGACTACCCTATGGATTAGCATAACCTATAGAGCAGGATAATGCTATAAATTAGCATTGCCTTAAAATCTGTAAGTTTGTCAGCCATGCTAAAATCAAGTGATTTTATATTTAACAAAAATTATCACTTCTGAGTCACCTGTTTTCTTTTTCATCAATGTCAGAGGTACTGGCCAGTCGTCTTGGTATTGTAGGTGCAACATATGCAAGTCGAGCTCCTTTTCCATCTTTCTCCTGGAAGACACGTATTTTTTCTTAAGTGTTACTATTATTGGTTATACTGCTGTTGGCTGGAAAATCACAATTATGACAACTTCAGTTGTATTTACTGTGACTTGATTATACAAATGAGTTTTAAGCTTTAGTTAAATATCAGAAGGACTACAATAGGAAAGGAAACTGTTCATGTTTTCATTCCAGTGATGCAAAAGAATTGATTTTTCTGCTTTGCTGCAGTACAATTCCAACACTGATTACTGAAAGCAACTGGTTCAGTATTTGTATATAGAACAGTATAGTAGTATTCTTAATCCTGAAAACATTTAAACATTTGTACTTGAAACAGAACCACACATTCTATGCTGTTCAGTTACCTGCTCCAAATTAGTCCTTACTTGGTTTAGTGCAGTCATGTTTAACTGTAGAACTAAATTTTTGTAAATAAAAAATTACTATGCAATACAAAAGACACTCCTTTTTAAAAAGATTCTTTCAACACCACTCTCCAAGTGATGCCAAAACCATCAACCCCCCGATCTACCTCAACTGTGAAAACTAAGTCCCAAACAGGGAAAAGCCCCAGACCTATGTACAAGGTCACCAGGCAATGAAGGTGCACACTACACTTTTAAAGAGACTACACAGAACCTGCATAATTAAACTTTTCAGGATTTTTGTCAAGAATAATGTGTAACACAGTCTATAGTGAACATCTTACTTTTACAATACATAATAAATACTAAGTAAGGTAGACCAGTTCCTCAAAATGTTGCTTCACACTGAAAACTATTACCTTTTCTTTGTTGTCCAATGAAGAGGAAAGTCTAGGGCTTGAAGCAGAGCGCATAACACCTGCAGAGTCCTTTTCTTTCTGAGCTTCTTTGGAAGCAGTAATCTCTGCAAGTGCACCATAACTACCAGTTTTTCTAAGACCTAACCTCCACGAAGCAGGAGATTCATCTTTCCTCTCTTCTTCTTTGGGAGAAACCTTGGTTGTAGATGTTGGAAACTATAAAACACATGTAAATGAATTTACATAATTAATTCACATTACCTGTGGTAATTCATGCTCCTTGCAGAGATTTGAGAACACAACTATTTTTTGTAATCATAGAAGTGTTGAATTCGTAGGGGAATTGTGGTGAGACAACCTACACACTCTTCTCTTAAATTAGTTAATGAGATAAGAAATGTAAGACTGGTCAGAGTATACAACTCCTCTAAAAGTTAGCTTAGAAAAACCCACACTTTGTAATACACACCATAATAATGAGATGCAAGCTTAGAAACATGCAAATCCAGTATCAACAGTTTCATTAAATGTTATTTTGCAACCTGCACACAAACCTGTGCACACCAGAACCTCACCATAGATTTTTCACCCTTAGTGGGCACAAGAACAATGCCAGTTTTGCGCAAGCCCTGCCTCCATGATGCAGGATCTACTGACTCCACGACAGGCATGATAGGAGGAATGAAATCATACTAAAGCCAATTAAGACAAGAGAAAGATGAAGATTGAAAGAATGGAAAATAGAAACAAAAGGTTGTTTTAAAACCAAGACAAAGTTTGTTCCTATGTTTGTGTTACGTAGCTCTTCATTACAGCACAAAATACCAAAAAGCAGTAAAAGACTTAAAACCTTAGTAACAGATTCTTATTAACCACAATACAGCATGTTTAGCTAATTCAGAGACAGAATTACAGTTTGCATAGAAGAGGACAGCAAAGCCTGTTGACCTAACAAGGTCCATGGCCTAAACTCTCATATAGTTGAGAATACTGGAAGACACACTAACACACCTCTTACCTTTCTTATCTTCTTACCGTATTTCATTCATATCCCTTAATCACATCCCATGCTAGCGTAGCTATCAAACCCATACCTTCACTCCCAGACTTGCCTTAGTTCAGCACCCTCAGACAGAAAGCAGCATTACTGAATGCCGTATAGACTGAAGGAACCCCAGATTCAAGCTTAGTACAATGCATCTGCACCACTTGTGAGCAACATACGGTTTGGCCACCTATGGTGTAAAAGCAGAGGAGCAGCTGCAGTAGCACAGATGGTGTGCTACTGCAGTGTATGAAGTATTTGAAGTGTTAGATATCTCAGGATATCCAGCATGCAAAGATAATTAACTGCAGTAAAAAACCTGGGTGGAGAGCACATCTGCTGAACTGCCCAACTGCCGCAAATGCTTGTATTACTGAAGTGATTTAAAAGAATACACTATATAGAGTAGGCCTATTTCCTTGCAGCAAAATTCATGCTATACCTTTGAATCCATTCCAGTTAGGCACAGTTAGCAAAGCAGCAATTACTCACAATGTCTTCCCTACCTCACGTATTTGCTGTGGTTTGTGTGGAGAGCTTGTGGCTCTTGAGTTCTGTGCAGCTCCTGAGCAATGCAAATGCAGCTCCCATGATAGAGAACCGTTAATTCCTTACTGAGCCAGCAGGAACTGTTTAGATTAATGTCACAAGATCGCCCTGGAATCTAGCAGACAGCTAGACAGTCCAGCCACAAAACTCAGCGAGGGGAAACGGTAGTCACTCCTGCCGGTGAGCCATGCCCACAATTCCCCTTTTGCTCTCATGTTCTTTTGAGAGAAATCTGGTGGACATCTGCCACAATGGTTATTGTAAAGCAGCTCTTGGGATCAGGAAGGTTGGCCCAATGCTGTTGTACAGTATCACGTAGTATGATGCAGCTGGGTAACCTATTCTCTGCATCTGCTGCACTGAAGTATATTGTTAGATGAATCTTCATTAGGTTCTATTGTGAATATGAAAGTATAACTCCAATAAGCTCCCGTGAGCTAAATACAATATGCATTATTTGCCCAGCAGTACCTCTTATCTCTCTACTATGGCTTCAGTATATCATGGCTTCCATTTCTCCTGAACATGATTTTCAGAAGCATCAGCAGAGGGTTATGCTTTGATTATGACATTTATAGAAAAGTTGTAAAGGAAGCCTTACTGGCTTTCTATCCAGTTTGTTTAGCCCTTCTAAAAGTTTGACTTGTATACCACCTTCTGACTATGCATTATTATCTACTATAAATTTTCCCCCAGGCATACATATCTTCCTTTTGGCAAGTGAAACTAAAATTTATTCCAATTAACTTTTCACATCAAGCTGTAATAAGCTTCCCACGTGCAATATGGCTTTGCTAGCTAAGTTTTTGAGCTGTGCATTGAATAAATTATGTGTCCCAATTCTCCAGCTCTTCCATGAGGTCCTAACCATACTGAAATCAGTGTTGGGACCTATGGCACTTTCTACTTTGTATTTCAGGCATCATTTTCAACTTCTACACCTAAGCACTAGCTGAATGCTTCTAAGGACTCCTGAAAGTACCTTAGTCATGGCTGCTTCCCTTGCCATAAGTGCATCACAAATATAGGCACAGAGACACTAGACCTGTAGTTTCTGAAAATTTTGGAGGTGTCTAGCATAGAAAAGACTTTCAAAAGATGAACTTCAGCTTCAGAAAAACAAGAACTCCAGTCACTGTGCAACAGATTTTTGCTCTTTCAAAAGGGTCTTAAATTCAGCTATTTCATAATTATGTATTTTAGATCCCTGTTTAAAAACAAAACCATTCAAAATTTTTAAAAATTGAAACAGTTTCTGCACAAAACCACAAAATATTTTAGGAATCTCTGCGTATTTTCATCAATTTGCTGGATAATCCAATCCAATTTTTATACAAGAATCAAAAAATGTATGCTTACACAGAAGAACCAAAATCTAAAATCCAAGAAAGGTATTTTATTTTACCTTCTTAACAGGTGATGTAGGTGCCCCTTGGCCACCGGCTACTGAAGGTGCTGTCACAGCTACTGATGCTGGTTGTGTACTTGTAGCGTTTGCATTATTAGTTACAGCTGCCAAGGTTTTGGTCTTATCTGCAAAATATTTACAAGATTTTAATTTTAGTTTTTCATTCACAATTTCTTCACTTTCACAACACAGAGTTGAATTGCTTTTGAACAGATTTGACAGTCAACTTTCCCAACAGCATTTTATTATTTATTCCTCGGTGTTTTCCCCCCTCACTCCCAAGGTGTATCTTTGGTCCATATTTTTTCCACAATGTTCACGCATATAACTTTTTTTTTTTTTGGTTGCTCAGCAAGTGTTAAACACTCAGAGATGCAGAGACAGAACCACAGGATCATTCAGGTAGAAAGTGACCTCGGGACATCACCTAATTCAACCATCTGCTCAAAGTAGGGTCAGTATTGTGTACAGACCAGGCTGCTTATGGCTTTGATGAGTCAGATCTTGAAAACCTCTAGAGCCTCCCCAGGCAGCCTGCATTTTACTAGATGGCTAATGACTGTAAAAATTTAACAGTAGGAGGTATGTTGGCACGTAATAGTTAATTTGAACTACAGAAGATGCTAAATCAACATAAAACATTCATTCTTGGATAACTGTGTATGTTGAGTGCAAGAAATAATTAACTGCACAGACAATCCAGCCAGGGATTCCCGTCAGTGGAATGAGATGAGGCAGGGACTTGTCCCTTGTTTTTCCAACCTAAGTTTCACTGTCCACCTATCCTCTTCTGCTTCGTCCTTCCTGCCCACATTTCTTCCTCTGTCCTTTGTCTGCGTACCTTAACCCCTCTTACACGAACATACAGAAAGCGTCATGGTTGTGATACAACAACTGTTGTCGCTGCACTTGCTTGAGCTTCATACTCTTACACCTCACTTCTGTTTTGCCTATTCAAATTGCGTGTTCTTTGGAGTAGGACGCTACATCTTATCTGTGCAGTATGGAGCAACATGGGGTTCAATCTCCATTTGTTTTGGCCCTACTGTACACATATCTTTATGCCTATGCTACCCATACTGCATAGGAGCAGTTGATTTAGAAACTATGCAATGTTTTCATACAGTGTTCTCCTATCTAGCATTCAAATTCAGCAAAGTACCAATCTATGATTGGAAATTGTGTAATTAATAGTATTGCTGTTACACACTTGTTTTAGTTATGGACATAGTTGAACAGGTGTTTTGAATAATGAATTATGCCGTAAACAAACATGAATATATAAAAGAATCAGCGTACATGACTACTTGTGCACTTAATGGAAAGTTCTTTTTAAGCACAAGTGAAAATAAATGGTGGTAAACTTCTAGGTCATGGTGATAAAAAGTTGAACGGGGCAACGTGGACTGACAGTACGATTTGATGTGATGCACAGGCAGCTCTGCTGGAAATTTGCAAATGAGTAATACAGCTTTAAAATATACAGAAAAAGTTATGAGGAGTGAAAGCATGGAAGGAGAAAACCGGATTTTTCACAACTGTATTCTGAAATTATCTCAAAGACAGCAAGAACATAGTTGTATGTATGACTGAGCGAATACTGACTAACTTTCAAAAAGCATTAAACTACCTCAAACAAAGTAAGTTTAAAGAACCTGAACTGCTGAAAATTTGATTTTTCAGCTTGTTTCCCTGTCCTTTAGGAGATGATAGAATCTCTCCTTGGTCTTCCAGACAGAAATAAACTTATTTTTAAACTGTATTCTCACAGAATCAATGAAACAGAACATGAGTTTTAGGAAAACACTTCCAGTATCTCACTAGATTAGAAATCACAGTTTCCAGTATTTCAAAATATTGAATGCTGTTAAAATATTTTACAGCCAGAACGTTTCTTATAATCTTTAAGATTTTTCACTAGAAAACTACCTTAAGCTGAATAATAGGAAAAAAGGGAAAGTACAAACTTGGAATTTAGAGATGCAGCTCTGCGGGGAAAAGCTTAAAGTCTAGCTTGCCAAATAAAGTATGATAAAGCCTTGTTGATATTAAAAAACCCAAAGTTTACATAAATTAATTCTTGTGTCACAGTCAAATTTTCCTGGCACAAACTATCTACTGGTAACGAAGAGAACACAGTTACCAGAGTCATAAAGTTCAGGAGACGTTACGGTTAGTTCAGTGACTGAGAAATTACTACATGTTACATATTACAAATGTTTTGAGTTTATCAGAGCTCAGTCTCTGTAAATAAAGGATGCAAGCATACTAAGCTGAAAGACTATTTTACAAAGCTTGACAGACTTTTTTTCCAGCTTAACACTGAAATGCTGATTTATTTCAAAATACAAAAATACAATTAAAACATAATAGACAGTTTGATTTCACAACTTATTTTTATTTGTGCCTATGTTGAATATTTATGATATATTGGTTGGCTCTAAAATCCCTCCTTAGCCTTTCCTTTCCAGGTGATGAAATTGGAAAGAATGTTTTAAAATGAGAACTGACAGCTCACCAAAAAGGGTTACTCATTTTAAGGGGCATAAGTATAAATTATTAACAAGACATTTCTAATGACAACTAAGTATATATATTGTATTACTGCACTGTAATTCTAAAATTATTATGACCGAACATACTTCTTTAAACTCTGATTGTCTGACATTTGTTTCCTGATTTGAAAAAAAATGATGCTATGCTGTTCCTACATCACTACTTGCTTTAAGACTCTGATAACTGTTCCAAGGAAAAAAAGGTAAATTCCAATGAAGAGAGAAGTACAGAGTAATGTGTTTCTCTGCATACAATTCCAAACTTTTCAAAGAACATTTCCCTTGAAATGACGTATATGAAGTAACTGCTGACATTAGAATAACACCTTTAATAGTTTATTTCAGTACACGCCGAACAGTAGATATATGCACTGTTACTTTATGAATACCTGAGCTAAAGTTGCCAGATTAATTGGTATTTACTTCAGGATGGCAAGAAAAAACAAGAATGTTTGCACTTCTGCTGTTCCAATCTCTATGCCAGTTCTAGAAGCAAACACTTAATTTCTGATTTAATCTTCTGACTTCTTCAATGTTTTCTGGCATACTACTTAAGGCTTACATTATTCCAACTATTTGATTAAAAGTATCAATTGTTAAATAGCCAACCAAGTAAGAAGGTTAATAGCTCCAGTAAAGACATCTTTTTGATATCTCTGTTATGACTTGACTTTAGACATACATGAACTTGTTTTAAAATGATTGGAAGCTTAGTGGAATGCAGAAGAGTAAGTGAAACTTAAGACACTTAACTCTGTATATTAAATAATGATATTAACTAAGTAAATTTATAAAGCAAAAACTTGAAAGACAATACTCCAAATAACGTACCTGTCTCTGCTTCGGATTCCGAGTCGTCATCCTCCTCCTCTTCACTAGAACAACTGGATTCATCCTTCTTTCCCTCCTCTTCCTCATCTGCTTTTTCTTGCTCCAGAGACTCTATACTAGATGCATTCTTTTCTTGCTCCATAATCAACGTCTCTTTACTGAGTTTGAAAGAAAAATACTTACTAAGTTCAAAAAAAATTTCTAAGGTCTCTCAAGCAGGACTTTGCGACAACTTGTAAAATTATCTTTTTTTATTAAGAGCTTATTATCTGTCCTAGCTTACTTACTTTTTGAATGTTTTCTGTGTCTGATTATTATCCATGTTGGCTGTGGATTCAATTAGGGGAGATTTCTTTTCCCGTTTTTCACTATGAAGCTTCAAAACATATAGAATGATGTAGTTAATTTCACAGAATGATTATCAGCGTGAAAAAATTACAAACGGAGGGAAATCTTCTCTACCTACTACAAACGCTAGAATGTGCACAAGCTTTCAAAATGTCAAAGTTCAAAATTTTAGGATCCCAGAAATTGTTATTCCAAGTAAGTTGTTCTTTGCTGATGCTTTAGATCATAAAATGCCTGCTGGAGAAGGCAAATAGAAGAGCACCTTCTTTCTTCCGAGACACCATAACTGACCAAATAAGGACATGAAATAACCTCTGAAATGACTTGAATTGAAGCCCCAAATCAAACCTTTGTTTTTAATCTATATGCAGGTCTGAGCTGTGTAACATAACCATATGTATAACAAAGTGTAACATATATATGTATATCTTTATATGCAAAAGACTTACCAGATTCTGCTTCTTTTGCAATTCTTCTAAATATCCTAGAATATCTTCATCTGCCACATCAAACGCTGTCTGCCCCTGGAGAAGTGGAAGAAGTAAACCACCATAATTGTACAGCAGAATTCAAATATAACAGATTACGATGCCTTATCACATGATGATGCAGGTAAGGAGCACATTCAGATAGAGAAATTAGAAAAGTATAAGGCAAGCTCTATTACAAACTGTTAGTCTGTCAGTAGTTGAAAAAATTTCGCAACATTACTTTTTTGGATAATTGAAACAGAAACATCTATACCTGATGAGTAAACACGTTTTTTAGGAGATAAAAACATGACTTCAGTAAAATTTTACTGTTCTTTGATGGAAAAAAAAAAACTATCAAGGAAAATAAAATAGATTGAAAGAATATGATTCTCATTATATTAGTTCAACACAACTATCCCAATGGCAGTTGTATGGATGGATATGGAGCAGTTCAGTACCCTGTCCATCTTAGAATACCATATACAGCTTGATTTTTTAAAGTTTAAATTATTTAAGCAAGCTATATTAAATTTAAGTATTCACGCTTTCACATTTTTACAGTAAAACTGTATTTTACATTTTACACGCCATTTAGAAGAGATCTGCTACAACCATTTGTTCTTATCCTCCCTTAGCGTGTGATTTCTATGGGACATGTACTGGATTAAACAGATCGTAATGTGATTCATTAACACAGAGCAATGCTGTCAGCTGGAATTTCTTCAGCTTCCCGTATCTTACATCTACAGTCACTGCAATTCTCGACTAGACCAGATGCCCACAGGACATAAGATTCTATCTTTAAAGTCTAAATTGGTAAAGATTTCAAAAAATGCCTTTCTTCATCTCTACTTGAAGATGAGAAAGGCTGAAGCTCACACAGTTTCACAAAGAAAGCCTCACTTACTTTGATGCTGCAGTACAGTGTTTCGCAATTGGAAGTTTGCATTCAAATATAAGAAGGCTGGAATCTAGGCAAAGTCCTAGATCCATTGGTGTAAATGCAGCTGCACCAAAACACTGGGTGGACATACTGAAATGTTGGGAGGATCGTGACAAGATCAGTCAAGTAAGTGCTTCTGTACAATAATGAGCAATAAAGACAGAGCTGTCATTTAAAAGTGGTCACAGCAGCTTATAAAGGAAATTGAAGGTGTTCATATTTGCCTCTGCTTATTTCAGTTTCTCATAATGTTAACTAAAGGCAAACAAATTCCTAATACACTGTGAAGGCTATCTTAACTGGTTAGAAAGGATGGACCTTCAACCACTAACTTTCACATCCATAAAACTTGTGACCATACAGCAGAAGCACGTGCACCTTTCAACAAGTATTACCCAAAACAGCTTGAAGTCCTGCCACATGTGAACTACTCCAATTAGTATAACACAGCACTAACCAGGAAACTAAAAAACAAAATTATCTCAAGATTATATCTGCATTATGACTACAGTTTTTAATCTGGCGTTCTATTTTTAGGTTGCTATTAAGTGGGTTTATTAAAAAAAAAATGAGTTAGACCTACCTTCATCACAAAAAATCATTTTGCAAAAACAAAAAATGTTGTAGTTGGAAGGTTATATCTACACCTAATCCATAACAATTAATACCTGAAGTCAAGTGCCTGAACAATAATGGGCTGAGTTCCCTGAGATGCTAAGCACCTACAACTGAAACCAAATCCGGATAAGTTTTCAATCTCCGTATCTCCAAAAGCAAAAATGCTTACTGGCTTACTTCAGAACACAACAGGCAAAAATTTCCAGGCTTGCACAGACAAGCCCATACACCAAATGGAATAGCTTATATCTCTTTCTACCTTCTTTATTCTTATTCTTGCCCCAGTTGAGTGGAACGCGTTTTCATGAGAGTGCTCTCTGGAATATCACCCTCCACGTTCTCACAACCCCAGTAAGAAGTCTAACAGAATACTTGATGAACTGGCTTCTATTAATTGCATCAGCTTTTGATTGGCTGATACAAAACACAGTTATACAGCTGATATTTAGAAGTTCTATAAGCATTATACAGAAACAGAGGTGAAGTTATTTGAAATTTAATTCCAGGTTTCATTGATTTTATTAGAAGCAACCTCAATTTCTAAGCAAGAAAAAGTTGACAAAGACTAAACATGTTAAGCAGCAATAATTTTGCCCTTATAGAGAGTAAATAATTGCTAATTCATGATCTGTATATGCATATTTTCCTAATTTATTTATTAATTTAACTATAATTTAATTAATTTAATTAATTAAATTTAATTAATTTAATTAATTATATTAATATAAAATATATACTTAATATTAATATAATTAATTATATTAATTAATTAAATATAATGTAATGAATAATTTAACTAATTTAAACTATATTTAGTTTATGAAAAAATTCAATGAAGAATCCATCTTAAAAGTTGGCAGGTAATTTACATATACAGTATTGACAGAAACTGGAAGCACATCAGAATCTCTCTGTAAAATGTGGTGCAAAGAGAAGAAACAGAGCTTCAGCACTTACACAGTTGAATGAAAGGGTTTGGATCCCTGTGATGCCTATGTGGATCATGAATATACTTACATCTATTGGAAGCAAGATCTTGCAAAGCCGGAAAGCTATGCAGGCCTTTGCGTAAAAGTCAAGGAAATACAGCTTAAGGAGCATTCAAGTTATGTCTAGGGAGTCCAGAGATGCCTACAAGTTTCTTCCAGAGCACCCAAACCAGCATATAGTGGTAACTCTTTAGTATGCCAACATAAGCTGATTTTAAGATTTAAAACACTATCCAAAGGCATCATCACTGTCTTCAGTGATCAAATGAAAGCCTGTATGCAATCCATCAAGTCACTAATTCTGTACCTCTGAAATGTCACTAAACCCATTTTATTTTGAATTTCCCTGTCAAAGATTACATGGATCATTTAATATAGAACTAAGCATAAAGTGGGCCCAGAAATTAATTTAGACAATCAAGAGAATTTAGTTTGTAACACAAAACATGCTGTTTT
Source organism: Phalacrocorax aristotelis (assembly GCF_949628215.1). Taxonomy (NCBI): domain Eukaryota; kingdom Metazoa; phylum Chordata; class Aves; order Suliformes; family Phalacrocoracidae; genus Phalacrocorax; species Phalacrocorax aristotelis. Next base: position 174,816,236 of record NC_134276.1, on the reverse strand, counting down.
GACAAAACATGCATTATATAAATTTCCACGTACGGTAAACAGCAGTTTATCATCACTTTTCTTACCCTGGCTTCTAAAGTCACTTTAGAGACCAGAACTTTGTATCTTGACAAGGATTACATAAAAATCCTACCACTTTGTTGACAGCCTCCATATCACATAGGTTTTCCACTAAAATGCGACATGCTTCTTCTTTACCCCAGTGAGCAGCAGCATGAAGTGGTGTCCAGCCATCATAATCTTTAATATTTACATCGTAGCGAGCCTGTATTAAAAGCCTAAAGAAATTTAAAGAATTAGATCTCAACACTGCTGACAGGGATGGGTGGATAAATAAACTGTTATAAAATCATGAAGTTATTCTATAACAATACCCTTCTCCTTTTTCATCATACATATTTTAGTTGGGCTATTGAGAACTGATTAATTTTGTTTCCTCACAGAAACACTCGCCTTTTCATTGTTAAATAGGTATATATATTTTTAAGGAAAACTCAAGTAAAATAGCCTTTTCCATTTTCTACTTTATTCACTTCCAAGTCCATTGTTTCTATACAGTTAGATATTTTTCTCCACATGCGCAGTAGTAGAGAAAAACCTAACAAGGCTCTGTGGACCTTAAAGTAGCGATACTTACACAGTTAGGGTGTATGCTCATTTTCATTCATGTTACAATACAGAACTGTTCCCATCACTGCCAAAGCAGTCAAATATATTTACAATCACAGTAAAGCAATATGATCAATAAAAGCAGAGCTGTGATGAAAACGAAATTAAACCTCTGTTACAGTATACACTTGTATTGTATTGTATTACTGAAAAGCTACCTGTGAATTACGGGACACCAAATGCCTGAAGCTTTCCAGGAAAGATTTCATGAGTCATGATTTTCAACAACAGTATCAAAAAAGCAAAATTAAATTATCTGTTCTTTAGGTCTAAAAACCTTTAGTCTGGATTACAAACCCTGCTTTATGCATGCAAATAAATACAGTGGCTTGAAAATATGCGTCAGAATGCTAACTGGCACTATAAAAAGGTATTAAGCTTGTTTATACTGTTGGATTTAGAAACAGGCCAAGTTTTTTGTCAACTTTATTCTTTTAAGTAAGTATTTAAGCCTAAATATATGCATACTATTCATATTTTGAATGACTTCATGTAGAAAGCTAACAGCAGCATGATTTATGAGTGCCTGAAAACATAAAATCAAGCTCTGAGGAAAAGACAGTTCTAGGGATTATTTTCCAAGATGCAAACCCTAAGTCAGAAGTGTCCAATCCTATCAATTCCAAGTATCATTACATCAACAAGACAATCAAATATGAAAAATTTCCCTTTAAACTACACTTACTTTAAGACTTCTGTATAGCCCTTAGCAGCAGCTACATGAAGTGCTGTACCACCAGATTTTGCATGCCTGACATCATTTATATGGCCGCTGTTGAGCCACTGTCTTGCATCTCTTAGCATTATTCGTTCTTCTTCTTTTCGAGCTGCCTCTATGTCAACCCCTAATTCAGACAGGGATGGGGAGAGGGGAAGAGAGGATACCAACTATTTTAGTTCAAATACTTCATTTCAGTTACGTAACCAATCTTATACATGTTTATGTGATATAATAAAATAACAGCTAAACAACAGGAATAATGTTCACAGTTAGACATTAATATCTTACTGAAGATTAATCCCAAGAGGTTATGGAAACAATCATTATTTTATGATACTCTGCATGCATAATGCAAGTCTTTCCAAAAGAAGGAAGGAAAAAAAAAAAGAAGAAAGCTACTAAAACTGGCTTTTAAATTTTAAGAAAGTCTGCCATCACAGTAATAACCACTGAAGCGACCTGTTAGAAAAAAAGAAAACTTATATTTTAACCTTCTAAACACATAAGTCTGGCTCAATGTGTCTGTAAAAAGTAGAAAACAGCTACAGCTTTTTTACAAGGAGATATCTACGAGAAGAGGAACAGCCTAGCTTCTCAACATTAATGAATACTTACAAGAAATATAGAGCTATATTTTTTACGCTTTCTAAAGACTATCTCGTTACAACCTGTTTGTCTTCTATCACTGTGAAACAGAACCTTAGATAGCCAAGCCTTTGGAAATCTCCCTTCATAACTCAGGTAAAAAGAATCAAAAACACCGAAATCTTTTTGTAGTACATCTCACAAAAAATTATCATACAGTGATGAAAAGGGAGGAACACAATATTACATTTACATGTATACACATCAGGTTAAACAGATTGAAAAAAAACCCCAGACCCCAAATAGGCAAAGCAAAGCATGTATTGGGCAAGCATTTTTCAATTACTATCATGTGGGGTGATCTGAAAAAAACCATAGCAGGAAAAGGGTCTTGAGGAGAACTATGCATGAGCATTGCTCTCTCGATGCTGACTGAACAGTGACAACTTTGTAAGGAAAAGGACTTAGGAATTGTGGTCATCAAGAGCACAAACCATACCTGGGTTGACCTTCAACAGAAAATCAGTGGGCCAGCCTTCAACAAAATTATTTTATGTGTATGGTTGTTCTAATCTGGGGTCACTGGTACGCAGTGACTTGGGAAAAATTTCTCGTGGAGCAAACCATTAACTTTGGACATAATAAAACCAAGTGAAATCTAGAAAGAGGTACTGGTTTACTAGATAAAACCACAAATGACAACAGTAGTCCTTATATCCTATAAAATAGAAGTTAAGATAATTTTTTTAAAACACCGAAGAGACAGACGTTCCCTGACTCAGATCTAATTCTGCCTTCTTTCAGTATTTCTTGCTGAAGCTTCATCTGTCCCCAAAATGTTTTCCTCCAGCGAACATGTTTCTATCACATAACTTTCCTAACTGTCCAACTAATCAAAGCACAATATAAAGCAGACCACAAACAAGACTATGCAAAAATAGAATGCCTCTTTTCAAAACTACTCTACATAATTCATTAATTTTAACTAATTTTCAAAGTCTTTATAATGAACAGCAATTTCAGGCTCTAATGCCTTCAAAGAAACTGTGTGCTATTAATCCTCTACAGTGTGAATGAGTCCCCAGAATATGGAAACCAAATGAAACCCAACTTGACTGTTGCCCATTTAGATATCCAGCAGAAACTGAGCTAAGTGATGGAGCAGTCTTCACTAAAGACATTCTTAATATCATAAACTGAAAATATACAGATAATACAGCAATGATCACATGTAGTGCAACACATTGTCCTATGGTGTAAAACATGATAAAACAGATTATAATAAAACAGATTCATCAAGCTCTTATCAATCCACTGGCAACTAGAAAGCCAGAGCAATAAACTGGCAAACTGAAAGCAATTATATTGGCACTGTTGAAACGCCCTTAGACAGCAGATAACAGACTGATATATTCATTATGTTACATATGATTTAGTATTTCACAGATGCTGCAATTCCCCAATTGTACAGCAACAAAACCCTTGAAAATTACATGCCCAAATCAAAATTTCCTGAAATACAGAAAAGAATGTAATTATTACATGCTTTTGGAAACACAACATGTTATTTGTTTGGTTTGTAGTAGCATATGACAGTGCTACCACAGAGTTCACTGCTTTTTTATTATACTTTCATCAGTTCACACCATAACAGAGATTCCATATATACAATAATGTAAAAAAAAATTTAAAAAAGAAAAAAAACCACAGAAAGATCAGTTGGAGAAAAGATTCTGTTCACTAAGGAAATCTGGTAAAACATTATGCTAAGGACAGCTGAAAAGATAAACTTTACTAAGTATCATAAAATAACTGAGGCAGGTTATACATTAAAGCGTTTCAAGCAGTTGACTGAATTCCTAGACTCATCCACTTAATTAACTGAAACAATAATTTCAGTCTTGGCAATTTAATAAAAATTAATAGAATTACGTTTTATCAGAAACTGATGAAATCCTATTAATCTGGAGGCTAATTTTGCAAGATGCAGGAAGATACAAAAGACTGCTGAAGCACTAAGCAGAGGGAAAAGCTAAAATGTACTTGTTTGAAAAAAGCTGTGGTAAAAATTAAATACATGGATGTTTCTAAAATGGTGTCTCTCAAGACAACCCGTGACTAAATAAATCTGAACAGAGATTAAATTTTACATATCTAATAATCTTTATAATTCTGACAGATATTAAGAATGAAAACCAGGAACTTTGAATCATTGACATATTAATAATCGTGTATTCTCATTTGTCCCAAAGGCTCCTACATCCTGATGTATGAACTACTGCAAACTGTAGCTTCCTTGGGCCTTCGCATCTGCTTGTGTTTCAGAATGACACAGCAATACAGATCAGCAGATCCTGGGAAAATAATTCTCTAGAGTACAGTCACTTACATGTCAGTGTTGCCTGCAAAACACTACTATGCAAATAAATATTTATATATCATCTGTTAGTCACATTTATGTCCATCCCCCTTTTGCATGCCCGAGGTCTAGCTGTGAATCTTCATCAGCACGAGTAACCTTCTCCATCTGAAGAATATGACATAAATTCCCATCAGTGTAAATCTGTGTGTGGCCGGTCATTTTGAGGCACTTTTGTATAAAGGAAGAAAAGAGAAAAAGTTCTTCCCAAACCCTGATCTTAAACTTCTAACAGTTAATGTCTAAACATACTTGACAGGTATGCCTAAAGACCCAAAGAATTATGTCCAAATAGCAATGCTTTTGCAGAAAACGTACCTAATACTGCATAAGACTTCTATCAATATCACAAACGACTGCATTTCTAAAGCCCAAACAAGATCTAATGGCTGCAGAAGACTAATGACTGCATCAATAAATTATTTCACAAGACAGTAAATTTCTGATCGTATTTCAACAGAAGAAAGTAGGAGAATCTTGCCAAACTAAACAGAATATCCCACATTAATAACTGGCACGAAAATGAGAATTTAACTTTGTGTCATAGAAAAAAAGCTGCTCTCTGAGATAAGCTAAATCAATTCCCATTATTAATCACAGAAAACGAATGTAAACAGCCTTTATTATACCTTGTACAGACCTTTCTCCTTGCTTTTGTTTTCCAGACTCTATTAAGATATCAGGGAAAAAGAAAATGCTCGTCATACGTTTCAAACACTTTCTTCATATGGCCCATAGATGGCAATGCGCTGCCTCCCAGCTCAACTTCAGCTGGAGTATTCACTCACACCACCAGTACATTTAACTTCTGGCAGCCTAACAACTTCTTAAATCATTAATAATTTATTGCTAAATGCTTTCATTTTTTTCTGATCAACAAGTGTTATTCAACAGTTCCAAACAGGTTTGAAAACAGTGTGCTGTTCAGTGAGCATTTAATGAAATTCAGCGTAAATTTAAATGCTGAATCATTGTTTCAGGACTCCTCAGCCATATAAAGGCATGTTTCATAGATACTGCATGGAAGATCAACCCACTTTTTACTTCATGTAGTGAATGTTTATATACAAATGTAATAGTTCGCATTTTATCCACATAAACAAAGCTGAGTTAAGCAATACACCCGAGAGAGTCTTGTTACATTTACCTATAACTAAGAATGAGGAACATTTGCATCTCCTTGGAAAAGGAGAAGTGATCTCTCTAATAATTACTGAATAGCTACCATGCTGTATCACGAACTCCTGATTCACCTCGCGTCACCTCTCCCCACTAACTCACCTCCCAAGAACGCTTCCTATAATTCAAAATAACTGCTTAAGCAGTTAAAAAAATATTTAAGAGGACTTCTGATGATAAACAGCTAAAAAAATCACTTCAAAACATTACACTTAACCCTACTTGAGACCTGAGGAAAGGCAACATTTAAAACTGGCCAGGGCTAACTGGGACTGAAGCAATAGCCAAGCAACATCTCTCTTAACTCTGCTAGCTTTCACAAGTGCAGATGAAAATTTTACACTAGTGACAAAAGACAAATTCCATAACTACAAAAAGCTGAAACATTGCAGAGCAGAAGCATAAGGGATTGTAATAAACTGGGAATAATATCATCTTAAACGCAATTACAGAACCCTGTGGATTGCAGTGGCATCTATATACATGGGCTTGGCTCATGATAAAGATATCAGCCATATGGAGAAACAACAAAACAGGTCCTACAAGAAGTTTTTTTTGTAACACACAAAATAGTTAAAACATGTGGCATGCAAAGAGAATAGTTGTTCAGCACTAATAATAACAGAATAATTTCTATAAAACTCATAGTTTTCCTCTTTGCGAAGTGTTTGTAACTGTGTCAAAAAATCTTTATACCTTATTACGGCATGTACGTAATTTATCTTCTCACAAACTATAAAAGTAGGCTAGGTTTTAAGCTTAAAAATTAATTAAGCCAGTAATTTCCCTTTGAAGAAAACCAAAAAAAGACATTCCCCTTTGTAGAAAAATGCCTTCCTTACTATCGGAGTGCTATGGCTTCACTTACAGGGTAGCTAGTCTGTTAGTTCAGAACTACTGCAGAGTTCATTGTATCCACAGGGTCCTGCTATAAGCGCAGCAGAACACAAGGTGGCCTCGTCTGGGGATCTGTGGCCCACAGCCTGAACCAAGGGTCACAATTTAGAAGTGTCATATATGGAGATCAGAATAACTGAAGAAAGATAGATATTGGATAATAATAATACAAAAGCTCTCTTCTTTCACGTCCATCATGCCTTACAACAGAACTTGTAAAATAGAAGATTAATTTGGATCACTGACCATGCCCAGGTCAGATTTTGGAGTCCGAATGCTAAATCAGGATGAGCAAACACTGCAGATCTTGTATTTAGCCTGTAATGTCACACATAACTGAATTGTGTCCTATTCTATAACTTATTTCTGTGAATTTAGTGTCTCCAGAGGCTCATATTTTTTATCCTGTAGTTAGACACATCTTTAAAGTATAATTTGATACCTGTGAAAATTGGGCATAAATATGAATTGATGACCTGTAGAAGGCTGAATAGTTGCACAACTGGAAGGCTCTGTTTGAACTTTTCCTATAAAGACTGAAGGTCTGCGAAAGCAGTAAAAAAGGTGATTCTCCTCAGATTTCTACCAGAAACAAACATCAAATGTCATCACTTACATCACTTACACGTATCTGAAATCACAAGGAACCTGACTGATCTTTCCAGGCAATCTTTTGTCACCAAACAACTCTGCTGACGCCAGTATGCAGGAAGCCACACTCACAACATTAAACCAAGCAATGCAAAAATGAAACTACAATTAATGCTGGAGTAAATACACAGGAAAAGGTTGCAAGGCAAGACTGTTACTGCAAATGTCTACTCAATTTTCACACTGCATGTTTTACCTGCGTAGAGGTAAGATTTTTTGGCACCCAGGTTTGTTTATTTGCAAAATAAATTGGCTGATCTTCCATTACCAGTAACACTGAGACAGGGCTGATCTTTCCACAGACCCTACAGTTAACTTGCATTATCAAAACTGTGGCATTTCTTTATTCTATACAAGGAGCAATGCTAAAGCTGGAGGGAAAATTGCATTCAGCCACATGTATAGTCAAAGATGAAACTGTCACAATGCATCAGTGTTAATTCCACATTCACAGAAACAATTAAGTTGCTATTTTAGAGCTATTAAGTTCTCTACCCACAACATACACACAATTAGGAACTTTTCAAGTGATCATCATAATGGCTAAATAATCATTCTATAAATAATATTAACTTAATATCCAAGCTAAGGGTGCATATCTTTAGAACCTTATCGCTGAGATAACTGTCTCATGATTTAGTTAAGATATGAACTACAAGTTCACATCCAGTTCATACCCTTTCTATTCCATTCTCAATCACAATCATTAAATGTTTCCCATGATTTCATCCCTGCAGATAGAAGCCCTTCAGACACAAATTCAGAAGGAGGGATGCTGCATGCCTTCTTCCCTGCTTCTGTGAAACTGAAACTCCTAAGCGGTCTAACAGCAAAACAAGATAGACAGAATACATATATATAAATGCATTCATATAGATGTGTGTCTGTGTAAATATATGCACATATATATTAAAAATTAAGATTTTATATATATAGGCTATATGATACAACCACAGACTTTAGTGCCCTGTTAAGACCAGGAAGGCAGAAATGCTGTCAGGGATGTTCATAGTGTAATCACTGTTCAGGAGAGCATCCAGTTCCTGTTCTCCGCATAGGGAGGTCAAACCACTCTGAAGCACAGCTCTAGCAAGTTTTGTCTCACCTGACATGGTGCCTTGTTCAACCAATATATTTTTCAAATCATCTTAGAAAGACCAATCTCCTGAAAATCCTCTAGCTAGTCAGCAAGCCAACTGACATAAAAATGTAAGAGGAATGCTTGAAAAACAAGTTTTCATCGGTAACTGAAATTTAGTATTTTAAAACAACCTGCATTATTCCTTTAGAAGCTAACAGCTATAGCATGGGAACATCTACATTCTTCTGACTTATTCTCAGACTTATAAAGACAGTATCATAGATAGTTTATTGTAAGCTTTAGATATGAAATATGTGAACCACACTAAAATTTTCACTGAATTGTGGCATTTAGTTCGGGTTGCCAATGCTAATTTTACAACTGGGCTGTTGAAAATAATTAAATTTGCAAAAGAATAAAAATTAGCGTGTAATGTTGAATCTTTGCATTGTGAAAATGTACGTAAAACCCCCAAGCAACAAATAATAATTTTTATTTAAAAAAAAAAAAAGCAGTAAAATATAACTAAGAGATTTTGGAAAAGAGTTCTTTTCCCAAATAATGTAAATTTTACAAAGAACTACTACATTCAATTAGTGTAGCACATCAGTAAAAGTCAAATGTTCAAAAACAACCTTAAAGAATTCAGGCTGAGGCACATTCCAGAAGCAACTCTCCAGCAAAGATTGACAGTACTGTTAGAAAAGAGAACAACAACTGTATTGTTTCCAAACTAATTAAAATAGACAAATGGTTGTACAGACAAAAAAAAATATTTGCAACTATCTAATCTCATGTTCTTTGTGGGTTAACTATAAGAACTGGTAATCAAAACTCAGTTAACACTACCAAATAATTGAATCAAGGCCTTTGTAAAATCTCTACTTGTGTGTATCAGTAGGTATCTCTTATTCCCCTGCATATCACATCATCCACTTCCTTTTTACCATTTGTTTTTGGCATTAAATGTGTTTAACCATACAAATCACATCAGGCAAAGCCTGATGCAATTAGTAGTTTACTGTTAAATTATGTAAATCTGTCTTAGAGATACAAATTAAATGCCACAAAAAAATATTAACATTTCTAAGAAGGAAGAAGCCTTTTAAGAGGTAGGCTGGGGTCTAGAAGTAATGTAGATGCAGTCGCCTTGGACACCCCCCGCAAAGGTTCCATCTTCACTCTGAATGTCATGTCCCTCAATATATAACTCAGACCACATCACCCCAGTTCTTGTACAGGGAGTTCTGGGATGGCAGTACATTTCTATTGGACTCAAGACCGTCAGTCAACAACAATGGAATATTCTTTCCTCTGTGGAATGGAAAAAGCAGAAACTTTCCAAGATCTTTCACTGGAAAACCTACCTGAGGACTGGAACATGGAAAACAGCAGTGTAAGGAGGGGAAAAAAAGCAGGGAAAACCAAGTCAATATGCTTTTTCAAAGGCCAGTTTCTCTTGTAAAGACACCACTGCCAGTACTGCCCTAGCAATTTTCTGGGAGCAAGATGCATATATTTAGGGTATACATTTTTAAACAATACTGTCAATATACTTGATACCTACCCATTAACTGTTACATGAATGCTCAGCTATGTAGTGCTCTCAGAAGAGTACACAAAACCAGGAGGACCTTAAAGGTTCATGATAGGTTCTCAGGCCTAAAACAAGTGCAATCTAAGATTCCTTATCCAAAGAAGTACTTTCAAACATTTGGCATTGTAGAAGGGCATTCAGAAGGTCAGAAACAAAGGGTGATTTGCAGAATACAGTAGAGTTGTTTACTCTTGTTTTATTCTAGGATTTCTTGTAGTCAACAGAAAGAAGCAGCTACCTTAGAGCTGGATTAATCTCATCCTAAAACTGAGATCTGAGTCACCCTAGAAGTGCCTATTTCTCTCCTCTCTAAGGCAGGAATCTCTTTAGACACAGTCTAAAGATGGGATACAGAAGTCTATATCTCCAATGCACTGAATACCATCCATAGTATCTGAATACCACCTAAATTGTATTGAGTCAAGAGAACGCAGGAATCCAGTCAACACCTGGGTTCAACACTTCTGAACTCTTTCTTCACAAGAGACTGGGCTGAGTAAAAATGCCTAGAAGACAGCTTGAGCACTATACATTATATTGACAATTCTCTTTAGAAAATAAAATCATTGATTTAAAAATTCCTAGTTTAGCATAAGTTTTCAAAATATATTAATAAAATATATTAATTAAAATATATTTTAAAATATCCTTCCATATTCAAAATTACCTTGTCTATTTACTTCATTCTGAAGCAGCTCTTCCATTGCCTCTTCTTCAGCAATATCTAATGGAGTGTCTCCTTCACTATTTACAGCTCCCACATGTGCTCCTTGACTAATTAAATACCTGTCAATTGAAAAAAAAAAACCAACACAACCCATAAGCAACATAGTAAAGCTGATGCAAAAAAATAGCAGCCACTAGGATACCATATGCAATGGGTATATACATGCACACATATTATTCATAGAAACAACCGTATTAGGTATAAGTGAAAAACCTCATGACTGACTACAAACCCTGAATACCTGTATGTCTTTTCACCATAATACCCATTAATACAAATAGCACTCTGCTCTTCAGTTTGCCACAAGGACTCCTGACACATTTAAACACCTACTTGCAAGAACTGAAAGAAGAAAACAGTTAGACGATGAATAAAAGCGAACACAAGGCTAATAGGGGTTGAACCACTGATTCCCATGAGCTCCCCATATTAAGCCGCTCTTCCTAATTCAGCCTTCCAGATTCAGTGGCACATTATGTTTCTATACTTTGCCAGAATGATGACTCCTGGCCTCTGAGGCAGCTTCATAAAGTTAATAAAACCAGAATCACCTCTACTCCTAGGTATTTGTAAGGTCAGCTTTTGGTGAGGAAAGAGGCAAGGGGAGAAAGGAAGCAGTACCTCACACTCTCTTCCAATCCCACTAAGTGTTTTCTTACTTAAAGTAACTACTGTTTTAGGAGTTGACAATCCAGACTCAGTGGAATTTATTTCTGAATTTCAAATTAACTTAAATGTATCAATTCCAGCAATAAGTTGCATTAAACCATAAGTTATTGAGAACCTCCAGCTTAATATAGTCTGTTTCTAAGTAGACAATGAACAATAATTAAAACATCAATACAGACCAGTCTTATACCTTCTGACCATATCATTTCCACTTTCCTAACAAATTCAACTGTTTGAGTCACGACAGGACTCAACACAAGCGAAAAATTGCAAAGATACCTCCTGTCTTGCAGAGCTTAATTTACACTTTCCATATATTTGAGAAAAAAAAATAATCAGGAAATACTCAGACCTGAAGAGCTAGCTATCCATTTGGTAACAGGTGCATGAAATCAAAAGTGCCTTCTTAACCTCACTGCTGCAGAATGCCAGATGATGCAGGAGCCAATCACAAAATTACTCCAACACCGATACAAATGCTTTGAGGTATTTCTGCTTAACTACTGCCAATTAACAATAACAGATTCCGAATCTAGGATCATATTTTCCTTATATTTACTCAATAACTCAGGATCAAGTACTCTCATACATTTCTATGTTTTAATGATTTAAATAGTACTTGTTATTAAACCTCTGTAATTATGTCAAGAAGAGGTAAGAACTGACAGATCACAAAATGGAAATGAATCCTCAGAACTGTAACCGTATCTCCCAGGATATGCACCATCAGTTGCCACCACTCACTTTGGTGCTGGTATGCAGTGCTGGTTTTACCCTGTTCCTCTTAAAAGAGCGCTGCTGTGACTCTTATCTCTCTCCAGTTTAAAGACTCAACTTCTGCAGCAATGAAAATCTAATACAAAGTAACAACATTTCCCAGCAACACCAGCTATACTGTTTTAACAGTGACACAGCCTGCCAGGTTACAGATCAGGTAATTGCTACGCAGGGTGCCTGCTACACAGGCACAAGCCGCAGTGGGGAAATATAACTTTCTTACAAAGTCAAAACGCTGATCCAAAACCGAAGTCAACCACTGTATTGGGTCTAGCTGAGACAGAGTTTCCCCCTGGCAGCCCCTCATCGTGCCATGCGTTGTACTGGTGGCTCGAAAGGTGCTTGCACGGCACCAAGGCGCTCTCTCCAACATTCCCCCCCTCACCAGCAGGCCGGGCTGGGCAAGACCTTGGGAGGGGGCACAGCCAGGGCAGCTGGCCCCAGCTGACCAAAGGGATGTTCCATGCCATACGATGTCTGCTCAGCAATAAAAGCTAAGAGCAACGAGGAGGAAGGGGAGGGCATTCATTATTTACGACATTTGTCTTCTGGAGCAACCTCTACACATACTGAAGCCCTGCTTCCTGGGGAGGGGCTGGGCATCGCCCGCTGGTGGGAAGCAGAGAATAAAATCTTTGTTTTCCTTGTGCTTCCGCACGCGGCCTTTGCTTTTGCTTTTATTAAACTGCCTTTATCTTGACCTACGAGGGGGTTTTCCCCTCTCATTTTCTCCCCCCACCGTCCTGCTGAGGAGGGGTGTGATAGAGCAATTTGGTGGCACCAGGCGTCCAGCCAAGGTCAACCCACCACAAGCACTGACAAAAATATCTTTATAAAAAATTCCCAAGTCAACATTCATGTTCTTTCAAGTTTCTTTTTTCTAATATAGACATGAAAAAAGTTATGTTTAAAAAACCTGGTTTTTACCTGTTTCCAGATAATGCCTATACAGAAAAAAATTTAGCTACTTTTGTAAGGAAAATACATATCTCACTGAAGTGGTTGTATTTGGTCAACCTGCTCATTAACTTATAGACAATGCATAAGGAAGGAATGCATAAGGAAGTGTAGGGAATGAACAAAAGGCTACAGTAGCATTTCAGAAAGTTATTATTCATATATATGAACAACTTCATGATCAAATGATCCTTTAAAGTAGACTCCAGAAATGAAGCTGCTTACAGACCAAAATCAGATCAGCAGAGCTAGGGGGATTAGTGGGGCTGGAGAAGTACAGTCATCTGAGTTCCCCTTTGCATGCGCTTACAGGGCTTTGGTTTTCCTGGGTCAGCAAAGTAAGACCTGGTGAACCTGCCCCAAGTTCACAGGATTTAAAGGGATGGGAGAAGCAAGAGAAAGACAAAAAGCTGCATATGCTCCTTGCCAGGGAAGTGAGAACGGTCCTTTCCCAACCTCCCTTCAGCCACTACAGCTAGGCCTCCTCTCTGCTATCCCCACCAAAAAACTGATAGTGACCCCCACAAGTAAATTAAAGGTGAAACAGCAATACTCAGTATAAACCAAACTCCAACCATTTGAGAGACACCTTTTAAGCCTGGTAATGAAAGCCATGTTTGTTCTGTTTTCCACATCACACAGTAACATGACCCTGTCCTGAAAAAGTTCATGCATGTTTATCTTCATTTACAGTAAAAATAGTTTCAGCAAAGCAATGACAGGGTACAGATGGTGCATGTAGTCACCCTGGTGCCTACAGGATCATAGCTTTAATTAGGAAACATAGTGCTACCAAGTGGAAGAGGAGCTATCATTTCCGCCATGTAGGTAACTTGACTCTGCATCACACACAGAAAGGAAACAGGTTAGGTAAACAAGCCCAAGAGAACGACGCTCTAAGTTTCTAAGGCATAGCTAAGCAGAAGCCACTACCTGAATAATACTAAAAATCAGAAGGTTTAGTTGTTTGGGGTTTTTAAAATTACTTTCCAAACAAATTGTACTTCAGCCTAAATGTTAATTAAAACTTATTAGTATAACTTCAAATATGGTGTATTTGACATTTCAGTTATTCTGGTACCATATACCAAAATCTTCAACATGCAACAGCATATTGCTGCATGTAGGTATGTATGCACATTAAAAGTGTCATCCATATTTTAAAAATCCTGCAAATAATTGGTTGAATTTTATCTTTATTAAGTAGGTGCTACCTTCAACTTGAAATGCCATCTTTTTAAAGAAAGTAAACTTAATAAACTTAATATAACTTTAATTTCTTCGGCTGATATTTAATTGATACACTTACATGCACATTGTGAAAAAGAAATCAGATCTGTGTATCAAAAAGTCCAGAGCCATGCCCTTGGATACCAGAAAAAGGTGCTTTTTGCGAACTTGGATGCAGTAGAAGAGTAGAACATGTAGGACTCCCACCATGACCTACTTACAAAACTTTTTGGTATAGCACTTAAATTTGTGTCTTTTGCAATTCACTTGTTGCAAAATGTTCAGCAGACAGCTACAGAAGAATAATTCATAAAATCCAATAATTTCTATAACATCCTGGTAGATGCTCATTCAAAATGTAAATAAGTGAGAAGGAAACACTAGCTTGATCCATACCATGCTTATTTTTGGAGCTAAAGCTTTCAGGTGTTGATACTGAAACTAAAGGTACCAAGCACATTTAGATGCTCTTGTGGTCTAATGACAGAGAATTGCAAGTATCCCAGGAATACTAGGAAAGACAAGAGCAGGAAAATAAAATAATTCCTGATACTTTTGCCCTGATGTTTCCATGACAAGCATTATGTAGTCTGGGTAAGACTGGAAGAACAAGTTTGCTTTGTGATACCATTGTTTTATGAAAGCAAAAATACTTCTGTTTCAAATTTGTCTTTTATGAATCACTGCTGTATATTCCTCAACAGCTATTATAGACTGAAATTAGCAACTTTGAAAAAAAACCATGAAAAATTTATTTTCTAGAATTATTATGAAACCCAGACTCTCTCCCATCATTTTATGAAAGATACATTTTAATAACTTTCATAAAGGGCTGGAATCTCAGTATTGCTGAGACAATAAATAAAAACCCTCTGAGATTACTGTACAAAAGCCAAATAGCCCACACCAAAACCAGACTCAGGAACCGGAAGTTAAAAATTTTACCTAGCAACTTGGCCTACACTCTGAATTAAAAAACAAACAAACAAGAAAATCCTTACACTGACTTGTGTGTGTGTAAGTCAAACTATATGTGTCTCTATATGCACTAATGAAATGCATATAGAGACACAAAGTAAATGGAGAGGAAGACACCTCTCTCTGAAGACAGTTATATCCAAACTTGAATCTTATTTGTGAATTTAGGAAGCATTTACTTAAAAGTCTGGAAGACACTCAAACTTTGGCTTTACTGAAGTTTGTTAGCTGCAAACAAGATATGCTGCAGATAACATTTTAATATTATTTATCTCAACAACAGAAAGAGGGGCCTATGTTTGCAGTCAAACCTTGCCCAGTTCACAATGTCTGGAAACAAGTTTGCGAAGTCATTAGGGATATAATTAAGCACTCGCTGAACCTGAAGGTCACCAGAATGGTGGCAAGCACAAGGCAGGGCACGGAAGTGGCCACTGAACTGATTCAGTTCATTAAAAATTGCTTACTGAACATATTGGAGACTCACTAGTGAAAACAGGAGGTCCCTTCAGACAAGTCGGACGACTGGATGGCAATCTCTAACTCCTAAAATGTGAGGAGGAACCCTCCTAAAAAATCTCTTGCTGAACAGAGGTTCAACATGTTGCATTTACATTTAAAATAAACGTGTTCTGTGTGGCCTTCCAGGGAAACAGGGCTTAATTGCTGGCGGGGGCACCAACCAACAGCACAACCAGTCAACCAACAGCACAACCAGTCTCCTAATAGACTTTAACTAATTAGTGACTTCAGCTAAACCCAGCTGGTTTTCTTTAAATCCATAGATGCTGGAGTTTAAATTAATTCCACGAGTGTCTTAACTGAATGATAATAGGAGCCAAAGACAGAAAAAGTGACACTGTGTTCATGCAGCTGTGCAAGCCGTCATCTGAAGCAATGAATGAAAAAATAAATTTGGTTTGGGTCTGGTTTGTTTGGGTTTTTTTTAATTTGCAGCAAAAAAGGCAAGGCAAAAAGCTATACCTACCAGCATATACAACGTATCAAGAGATAAAATCACAGCTTCTATGTGATTCTTGAATTTTTAAGGCACACTTCACAGAATAACTTATTAAAGAAAGGCCTAGCTTTTTTTTTTAATCTTAAATAATATAAACTTGAAGCAAATACAATAGCATTAGAATAACATTGTGCTAAATTATGTTGTGGTACATGTATGCCCTGTGTCAGTGGGGCCAGTTTCAAGAAAAATGTACATTTGGTTGAATACAAGTGAACAGCCAGTACCCAGCCGGCCCTCAAACATTCCCTCATGCACCCTCACACTCACTTTTAAACACATTATTCAAACTCCATATAAATGTAATGATAGAAAGTCACAATTTCACTATTTTGGAAATAGATATGGTAACGCTTGTAAGCATTTGGTGGAGAGCTTTAAAATGTGTGCAACAGGGCAGGTGGCTGGCCGGTCTCACAAGGCACAGAGGAGCCCTGCTTGCCCAGGCAGGCGGCACCCCGCACAGCACCCTGCTCTGCACAACGGGGCATCTCCTTGTCCTCTTTAGTGACAACCTACAGATGATTTCCCTTGTCCCCCAGCTAAGATACTGCTGCAGTTGTCTTTCCTCCTCAATCTATGATTTACAGAAGAAAATGAAGGCTCCACCTTCAATACTGGTACCAAAACTGTGCAATTTTAATTGGGCCAAGAATACTTTCTCCTGCATCATTTTAAGACCGATGTAGAAGAAATCAAATTACTTTAAACCAATTAAGTCAAACTCATAGGGATGTCTTATTCACGCACTCTGCAAAACACCATCCCACGCTGTCAGTCGCTGCTGTGCCTCAACCTTCTGCCTCTAAACATTTAGAATTTAATACAGACTGACATAAGAAGACAGGCTTCTGTGATGACATTTAAATTAAATCAGGGTAAAACTCAGGCACTTTTAAGGTTATGTTTCTTTGCAAATTCCAGAAGAGTCTTGCTCACATCTTTCTCTCTTGGAAAAAAACTGCCACAGCACTTTCCAAATAGGAAGGCTCCCCCTGTTAACAGTATCATCAGCCAGCAGCTACATAAAACACCAAGTGAAATAAGGCCAATTAGGATTATTTGGCAAAACTAGATAATTATTTCTCCTGAAATACGTAAGTGATGATTTTAAGACAGCTGACACCAACAAGAGATCTGAGCTGAATTTATGATTTCCTCTTGCAGAACATAAGAGCCTCAACTTCAGATAACTAGAGACATTTTAAAAAAATTAATTAAAAAAAAATAGTTGAGGAAAAAAATGGACAAATTATTTTAAGCAGATAGGCAGTGACATTTCTTTTCAATTTTCATCAGTCTAATCCGTATTTCAGCATATGAGTTTTTCTATATTACGGACCATTTTGAGAAGACTTTTTTACATCCTTCCATATGCAAGAGCTCCTCCAGATAGCGGCAAATCCAGCTTCTCATAAAGCTGTTACAGAAGGCATAGCGGACAGACACACATCTTTGTTTCAAAATTGTCAAATCCTCCCAAAGCTATCAAAGTGTTATAACACAGAGATAAGAAAAAATTACCCCTATGCAAAGAGTACCTTTTATCAGTTCTAAATACCGTACCTACATGAAAAACATATTTATGTTTATGAAGCCAACACTCCACAATGTACCAACACAGCACTGAGCTCTGCGTACAGCTGGCTGTCCCTAGCCTCCACTGCAACCTGCATGCCCCAAGGAAGCACAGTAACTAGAATCACGTCTGCTTTCCTTTGTGGTATGCTGGAGCATAGAAGAAACAGTGTAGATAACAGTTCCTGGTTAGTTTTAGTCCCCCTGTGTTCCAAGAAACCTCTGAAAAAAGCCAGCAATAAGCTCTAAAAATATTTGTATGTAGGCAGCCACTTGGACATTAATGGTGCAAAGATGCAGCAGGACAAGTTCCTACGTGCAGGATATGAAAAGCAACTAAGCCATCATATTTTACTGTATCCATACAAGAGGTGGCAGAGCAATGTTTAGGTGAAAGTAAAGAGTGACTGAGAAGAGGATAGTAGGAAACATGACGAACACTATATAGGGAAACATATGCTATAACCTGTTTACAAAAAAAAAAAAAAAAAAAAGGCGGGGAGCCTGGTAATGCCAGGCTGAATGCAGGGCAAAAACTTCAGCAGGAAATAAAAAACAGAAAGTGAAACAAAAAGTATTTTTAAAGTCCATATCAAATGTGCACTTCGTGAACAAGCGTTTCCTTTACTTTGAAGTCTTTGAAAAGTTAAGAAACAAATACTTTTTACACTAGCTAGCAAATGTGTGCTGATCTTCAAGTTCAGGCATATGAAGTTTTCTGGCAAATACTGTCAAAATTCACATAATTTCCCAAACAAAACAAAGCTGAAAAAATTCAATCCCCAGAGAATTAACCAAGTTTTAAGCTATCAAACCAATGTGTTTAAGTCCAACATTTTCAAAAAGTATCAGGAATTCTGAAAGATTATGAAGCCTGACAACAAAAACGCATGTTCTTTTTCAACCACAGATAACAGGGTTTTTTATTTTTTTGCTCCATAAAGACTGTTTTTACCTAAACCTGATTATCCTTCTTGCACCCTACAGTACAAAAATGAATGCTGAGTTTGAAAAATACCTTGTTGCAGCTGCAGGAGAGCACATACAGTAGCTCTAGCTCACGATGCTCTCTGCTCAGGATGCTTTCCTGTAGCAAGTCTCCAAGCATTTGTGATGATGTACGGAAGTCTCATGGACTGAATTATACTGGTTAAAAAGCAGAGCTAAAGATGGCATGGAGGCAGAAAGGGAGAAGGAAGAAGGGAATTCATGTTGCTGCCCACCTCCCTCAGCTAATTCCTCACCAACAAGAGGTGGTCACAGCACTAGCTCACCATCCCTCCTGCCTTGTCCCAAGTGTAGCATTGCTATTTGGCTGTAGTAGCACAACAAATTCTGATTTTTAACTGCTGCTTTAAACTTAGTGGAAGTTTTGAGGATGGACCTAACTTAACAACCTTGTTTTCCTCCAACAGCCAAGTGTTGGCATCTGTATCAGAAAAATTTAATCAAATATCAATTCTTTTGCTGTGCTTAAACAAATATTAGCATAGATATAATCACTCCATCACAGAACTTATCTTGTTTGTAATTATATTATGCAATAATATAGTGACCAAATCTCTCTGTGAAGCAACACTGCTATCAGATGCGGCTTTTAGCATCGCCAGGAGTACTGAACTCAGTCTGACCTCTCATTAGATATCAGGAACCTGCATTTCATAGCAGTTGTTTACCTGTCCTTTCTTGAAACCTTCTTGAAAATCCATTTCTTCCAAAAGAAACTCTTACTCTTTATTAAAATCTGATAAGCAGTACCTCATCTGTAATCAAGAGGTTTCAAGTAATTCCTTTTTTATACTTCTTTGCTGTCATACCTGCTGTTTATAAAAAAAATTACATTTTCTGTGTCTTAGTATCTGAATTGTATCCAAATAACTCACTCTCATCAATGCAGAGGAGCCTTATGTCTCTAGAGACACCACACTACGTTTACATGATTTCAGGAGAATTCAAGAAGCTTTTATACTGCCTCAGTCACGGATAAGACTAGAAAAATATGCACAGAGTAGGATCACTTGCACCAAAATGTAGTTTAGGATATCCAACAGAAGACACAGCTAGCTGTAAGAAAGTATAAGTAGGTCATAAGTTGCTTTAGTATCATTAGAAAATCCACTCTAAGTGGCAGAATAGGGTTAAACTCACAACAGAGAAAAAAGCTCAAAGAAAATAAAAACTGAGATGCACAGAACTGACAACCTAAGACAAACCCATGTTTCCTCCTAGAAAACAACACTCAAACCTGACTTTACTGTGAATTAAATTATTTTTATATCAGATAACTGAATAAATGCTATATTCAGTTATTAATGGCACTAACAATTCCATAGATTCCATAGCCTAAGAAGCAGCTATCACTTCCTCTCTCTAAACCAGCAATTTTTAATTAGTTGATGAGGAGGCCCTCACAAGTGACAGTACGCCATACTTACCAAGTACTTCCTCAATTCAAAACGTGGTTGCTCATACATCTAGAGCTGCCCTCACATGTTCCAGTCACACCTAGAAAATTGGAGTCAATCCATGGCAATGGGCAGTTACGAGCCATCATCTGGGGGTACCTGACGCGTTATGTTTCTCAGGAGTCTACCCAAGCTCCCAGGCTTCCACATGTATCACTTTTCTGTATGTCTCTCTTCCATATGTACTGCTCAGATGCTCACGTTTAACTTCAGAATTCATAGGTAAGATACCTACTCTAAATTGTTCTCAGGATACCAATAAAACTCATGCTCTGTGATAAACCATTATGAACTTTCCTATGTACATCACTTCTCCAAGCAGGACATTTTTTTTTAGACATGAGCTGCACTTCAAAAATCTTTTTCAGACAAAAATTAGTGCGCTCTGAGCTTTACATTGGGCATCAGTCCCTTGACTTTTCATGAAATCCAATAAAGTGCTAAAGCATATTAAAAGAAAGAAGATACTTTCTGCTAAATCATGTATCTGAAGAAGATACCTCTGAACTTCAAGGTCTAGTAAATTTACCTTTAGAAGAACAGAAAACCAAAACAAAACCAACAAATATTTAGGGGCAGAAGCAGAGATGTACACAGTAATCCAATCTGAAGAAGGCAGCTATAGAGCATGCACTGTCTTTGTGCATCCTAGAGTGATCAGCTCTCCTAGACACCCTCCTCAGTTGAACAAACAGGTATCAAATCAGTTAGGTCCTGTAACTTTCTCTAACCCATCAACCATATCTTACTGTGTATTGCTGCCAGCTGGTTTTTAGCCAAACATCAGATCACAGCTACAGAGCAGAAAACACTGAACTACCACATGACATGATTTTAAAAGGGGAATTTCACCATCAACGTAAACAACTTAGTGTTTCATTATTTTTAGGACATACACACATATAGCAAAAATATGTTGAAAACAGTACACTGCCACAGTACATCTTCACAAAAGAAAATACCAACTGATACTAGCTCACTGATCTCCAAGTTTCTCCATTCTTTTCTCTAATGGAATTTAGTGTTATCCTTGCAGATGTCTAATACAAGTTTGGAGGAGGAACAACTTCTATGCTGCTGATAAAGAACCAGCACCGCACTTCGTCTTGGGTGGGGGGGAGGACACGGGACACATGGGACAGACTACCATAGTAGCATATCTTCTCTTCCATTAACATTTTCTTCCCAGTCTGTTCTTCCAGAAAGAAGCAAGGCAGCAAATAGAAATTAATTAACTGAAACAATCTTCCAAAGCCTGCAGTGACCGTTCTCCAGCTCTCAAAACAAAGACTGCATCTTTACCAGTGTCAACTTGTAAGAAGTCAGTCACCCTTCTAGAAGAGCTGTTCTTCTCTGGCTAGGAATAAATGTTCTTCCCCTGCTTTTATATTGTCGTGGGGCTTGTTTTATAATATAACCCTCTGAAGTCCTCATTTTCTGAGGTGGTTGTATCAAGTTTCATCTTTGGTCCTTTTTCCTTTTAATTCTACTCCTCCAGTTAAAATTTCTTTGTGTCATTTAAAGTAACATCTTGAATCCTGACAAAAACATTCATTCACCTTGTAGCATCTCTATCAGATCAAACCCCATACCAGTTTGCATCATCAGTTTGCATATGGTTTACATCAGACCACCAACTTCACCTTGTTGTTCATAAATCCAAACTTGTGATTACCCTCCAAAGATCCATTTCTGAATAACTAATAACATCACTTCATACTCAGTTAGTTAAAACCATAGCTGGGAACAAAGTTGAAGGATATGGGAGCCAACCCTGACAATTTTATCAGTCTGCTTTGCCTAAATAATGTCTTGCTCTCTAGGCTTATCATGGGTTACCGCAAAAGAGTTTAGATTAGAAACGCTCCAGTAAGTAATAGATCCAGATGATCAAGTTATTAAAACTTAAGAGAGAAATGGATTAGAAAAAACTGCTTTGAAACATATTCTGTGGTACCACCACCCTCAGATATCGTGGAAGAACATTCTACAGCACCAGCTGGTTCAGGCTCATGAGGTGGGAGATGAAGGAGAGGACTCCACCTCAGCACAGGCAGCTCTCCGCAGCCAGGCTTCTGATCAGAGGTACAAGCTATGTCTGAAAAGCAGCCCAGACTTTTTTTTTATACCTACGTATCTATGCCAACTGCTGCTGGCAAGCCAGATCAGCTCACTGATCCAAAAGAGAATAAACCCTCCAAACCCCCTGAAGGCCTGTCTTATGCTAATAATTCCCACATTGCTGTGCGATCATTAGATAATGCAAGAGGGGGGTAAGAGCCTGTGGAGGAGGTAAAACCAAGGAGAGAAGGGAATGACTGTCTGTTTCTGCAGTAGTCTCAAGTTAGATCACATTAAGCATATTGTGAAACTGCACTGAATTCCCTTTACTAGCTATTGCCAGATGAGCACTGGTCTCGTTCGTGTACCACCGGCAGGAATCACTAGCACCCAGCACGCACAGCAGTCCCTGCAAGGCAATTAGAGCTGTAAGTAAACCACTTATCACTGAACATCTATGTATTCAACTACAGGTTTGCAGGACTGTCTCTCACTCCTCCATATACCAGACAATGATCACTCGTTTAGTCTTAATAGACTGTTACTAAAATAGAGAGATCCCGGGAAAATTGCTTGCTGAGGCTTCAGCAAACTAGTTTGGCTGGGTTCACTTTCAGGTGTCTGGAGTCTGGAAAAACAGATGGGCGTCAGCAGCAAGGCAGTGGTTACACACAAGCCTTTTAAAGTCTGCTTTAAATATTAGGGGAAGGAGGGGATACAACATAGGAAACTTTGAGCAGGAAGGAAGGCGGGTGAGCTGGGTTTTAGTGCAGCAGAGTTGGTCAAGCTGCTATTCTCTTCCTAAATGAATGGAGTGAGGAGGTTCTGAACTTAGGAAGTTATTATCTTCCTAACTGTAATCATATGTTTCAGCCTTTAAAACCTGTAAAATAAAGAAGGTGTATTTTGAAACTGTGCTGTCTTATGGTCTGTATGTGCAACTACATGTATCAAACATGCCTCCCAAACATAAAAGCAACCATACTAAGTTAGACCATTTAACAACTAGCCTGTCTACAAGTGAGTACATCTTCAAGGAGGATAAAAGCATGGCAAATACATGCTACTTTTCCTGTAATACCTTGCCAGTCTCCAACTACTTTCAGGGATTTTCTGAACAAGATGCCATTTGTATTGACGTATTCTGTATTTGTATTTTTTTACATATCCACCCTCAGTGGATTTCTCATCAGCAACATTTGGCAAACTGTTACTCAGATGTAGCACCCACTGCATGAAGGTATAGAAACCCTATTCTTCCCTCAGGAGACATCTCCCTCCTCCATTTTTTTGCACAAAAGTGTAGCTGTCACTGACTTCTATGTTACTTTTAAAACATGCTTTTCTTACGCTTGCTGGAAGATGCACCTTCTCTCATTCTGGGGAAAATGAAAAAGCATTCGTATCTAAGTATTAAAACTTATTGTATCCCCATAGTGCTTGCGAACAAGCTTCAAAATACATCAACTATGCACTCACAACGAGGCATGGTACAAAGCCCACAAGAAAATACATTTTTAACACAAACTCTAATTCTAGAACAGAAAAGAAATTTCTACCATTTCAGATCTATTTTACATTAATCTGGTAGAATACAAAGCAGAGAGAAATAAAAAAGTAACCATTTTAAAATTCTGTTTCTTAAATGCCACTTTGTACTATTTTTCCTCCATTACATTTTTTCCGTTCTAAAAAGGAATTTAATATACAAGCTTTTAAACTGTAGAAGATATCTATCAGATAAAAAGATTAATTATATATACTCAGTTTTACAAGAATTTTACAAAGGTAAATTTAAGGATCCTATCCATTAAATACCACCCTAAAGAATGCACGCAAAAATTCTGTTTAAGTCCTCCTGCATTAAAGTTTCTTTCCACATAACTATAGTTTTTCAAAGCATTTGATGCTGACTTTTTAATTCATACTAACCCACTGGAGAAAAAAGGGCTCCTTTGTGTAAAGCTTTCTGTATATGAAAAAGTGGAGAAAAACAGAAAAGAGAGCATGATATACAAAATCCACCTGTTTTGGCAATTTTGAAGAATTCCAATTTAAAAGATGTTCATATTACAGTAACTTGTAAGCTAATTCACATGATCATACACTAGATGAACACTAACTTAAGTAGGCAATTATAAAATCAAACTATTCAAAGAATTTCCAGTAAGCTGAAGCACTCCTAGCATGTACAGATCTCAAAAACAACAATGGAAACAAAAGGAACAGTTGCCCTCCATGGAGGAGTTTTTGCTTTTACAGCACAACTCTCTATCTGCAACCAGCTGACACTTATTCACACTAAACTGTGTTCTCTTGCTGTATTCTGCCTGAAGTGGGCTTCTACAAGACTAACATTTCTTAAACTAGAAGATGAATTTTTTTAGAGGGGATGGGAAGCATATTCAAGAGAAGGTGGCTGTTCCAAAGGACCAGAAGACTGAAATGGGACAGGAGAAGTACTGCTGGCAGAAGATGCCATAGGACCGGTGAACACAGCAGAGGGGGACAGGGAGTACACTTGCAGTGAGAAATCCATTGGCCAGCCAGCGCAGCTAGCAACAGCAAAATAAAAACCCCATGAAGTGGGGGCCATGCCACAAATTCAGTCAGCCCATTAGCAATTTGCATAGGACCAGTGCTAAAACATGGCTGAAGTGGTGGCTCTATGAGACATCCAGAATGTTTCAGAGAAGCTCCCTACCACCAACGTATCCTGTACTTCTCCCCGATCTCCAGCACATGGGTGCACTCACTCAGGAACACCTGAGTAGCAGCAGGTGCTACTTAAGGAGGTAGGGAGGGAGAATGAATCAGATGTTCAGGGAAAGCACAGCGAGATGGGAAAGTTTCTGCATTGATTGTATAGGTAGGCACCATTTGAATTAACCCAGAGTGACTCCCAGTCGTTCCCATTTACTGTCCATAATAGGAAATGTGTGTTAGTAGCAAATGGATGGAACACATAGAAAGAACTGCTGAAGTGTAAGACTGTTTGTGTACTGATTCAATCATAAACAGTCTAAAGAGAAACTTTTCTCACTCTCTAAGAAAGTACATCAACCACCCCAAACATAATCCTATGAAAGTCAAATGAGCATCAGGAGAAGAAAAACTATGATAAAGATTGTACTATAAAGGTTTGTAGTGATTAAACTTTTTTACTTTTAACTTTGAAAGCGGAACCAAGTTTTTACATCCTATTAACAGATCTGCAAACTCCAACATACCATCTCAGTTATATTTCATAGACTCTAACCCTAGTGATGAATCATACAAGAGTTATGATGCAACGTTAACAGTTCTGCTTTCTTTTAAGCCTAGAAAGTGATGTACACACATACATGAAGAATGTTAAGGTTGAAAGGTGAACATAGTTAACGTACAGAGGACATAATTAGTGCCAGAAAGTTCCTAAATTACATTCTAAACATAGAAATGCATTTCCTAGGAGAAAATATCTCCATCTCCTACCTCTGCTGTTTTCTTAGACATAATTTCAGATTTCAAGACATGAAAACCTGAAATAATGAAAGTATGCTATCATGCTACATTTTTATTATGAATTTTAAAAATATAAGCATTGTAAACAAAACAAATATATTAACTAAATGTGCATATTTGGAGGATTTTACAGATCGTGCTATTTCAAGTGAAATTAATTCCAGATATTTACATCTGAAGGAAGTCCTAAGAAGACTTAAGATGGCAGCAGAGGAAGCAGAAATGGATTGCTGAGTCTCCAATTTGAGAAACTCTACAAAGCTGTGCACCAGGCAGTTCCATCGGAGGAGGAGAAAGGGAAGAACAGCTCAGGCTCTCCCCAGCTCTTTGTTGACAAAGTTAGGAAGCACCAGAACCCATTCCCTAACTCTCCTCTCTCTTCACCTTACAAGAAAATAGGAAATGAACAGAAGATGTTCTGTACAAAAATGCTAGTCCGTATCATATAGGACAGTAAGATGACAATCCATTAGCTGTAATCTTTTCAGAACTATATATATAAGCTCCATAATTTACCCAAATTAAAAACTCCCTTCCATGAACCAGAAAATGTAGTGCTAAAAGTGAAGCCTATCAGATTCAGCCACAGACACACACAAGCACATATTCTCATGCTTCCCAAGAAGATGCATCATCACTAAAGCATATGCTGGACCCAATGTGTACTATGGGCCAAATAAAAATCAGATTTCTAACCCCTAGTAATTTATTGTATCATCCTTTTGTCTTCCACTAGTTTTGCCTCAGCTGCAAATTCTGCTGTCAGTTTTGTAAATTATTTGAAGCTGAGCTCCTGGAGAAGCGATGTGAAGAGAATCTAAACTCTGTGGGCCTCATCAGATATAAATATTGCTCCACTCCGGTCAGGTTACCCTTCTCAGCTGTATGTAGAAATCTGTTTCAACAGCTTATCTCCAAAACTCCTTGCCCCTTAAAAACATTGCTCTTCCAACATCTTAGATGTCTCACATCCCACAGGACTGTACTCCAATAAACTCATTTCTTTAAAGGATATCTATACAAAATATGCAGACAGGTACTGTCCCTGTCTAAGAGAATAAAAAACAGATGAGAGTCTTCAGTGATATTACAGATTTCAGATACTCAAGTCAGTAGTAAAAAGCTGTCTTGTGGACAAGCGACATCGCTCTTCCCTGAACATCTGCCTACATTAGGCTGCAATGCCAAACCAAGAACCTTTATTAAACTTTTTCCTATTGCGGAAAAAGGCAGGTGTTTTACCTCCACTACGTTGAAGAAAGGCTTATATTATCTCAGTTTGTAGGGAAATTCTTGTCATAGTGTAGCCAACAAGTAAACACTTCCAGAGTGCATGCAAGGGAGATTACAGCATCAAGCATCTGCATAGTGTAGAAAGGCAGATTACAGAAGTCAGCGGTCACACAGTGTCCAAGTTACGAAAAGGACATACAAAGCGCTTCACTCTATGAACACACACACACAAAAAATTTCCCAGTGAAAATGACATACAACAGTCTCCAGAATTTTTCCTTTTCCTTAAGATTCAAGCAATTAAACCTCTCAGTCACAGATCATCAATGAACAACCCCCTAAATTTACAATTTCCATCTTCTGCCACTGTAATTAGTACAGTAATATAATTACATGATAAAATACTAGTTTTTATTTTATCCAAGTCTTACACTGGATCAGTCAACACAATGAGTAGAACTAGTGAAGTTTGTGTTTACCAAAAGGTCTCCAGAAAGACACTATTACCTTCTTTACTGCAAGAACAGCGTGCTGAACAACATATGCCAAACATTTTCTGAAATCAGTCATTACTTCAGGTTAAAACAGGCAACATTTGGAAAAATTTGATTTCAGCATATCTTCAGTGGCACTCAACAGGCTTCAAGAATAACAACAAAACCACTCCCGGAATTTAGTACTAAGTAAACTATTACTAATACCATAACCGGCATCTAACTTCAACTGTAAGATTTTGCTCCACAGCCAAAATAATTAGCAGAAGTCACCATTTTGTACCACACCTGAAAAACAGAAGTTTCAAGGCTGCAAATACGATTGCAAAATTCATCTCCTACACATAGACTTATCCCAGGATAATGTTTCAGACTATTAATAAAATGTAAATTTGAACTTTCTCCCTGTATCTCCCCCCATAACGACCTTTCTACAGACGAAAATAATTTTAAAAGTGTCTTAAATGTTTACATCTTACAGCTACCTAAGATACAACATAAGAAAATTAGAAAGAGAAAATGCAATGCACAAATAGTTATGCACATAGCACACTTCACAACAAACACACAATATAAAAGCATTCTCCCTCACTACACGTCCCAGAGGCAACTAAAAAGACAATTTATGGATGCCATCTGCTTCTAGTGCCCCTCTAACAATGTATAGCAAAATACATATATTTCAAAAATAGAGGAAAAAGCCTTACTCTGCTATATCAAGATATCCACAGGAAGCAGCTGCATGGAGAGGTATCCAGCCTTCATTATCTGGTTGATTAATATTTGCTCCATTTTCCACCAGAAATTTCACCATATCTACGTTATCATCTATACAAGCCTATAAAGAAAGAAAGATTTAAGAAATAAGTTCATATTAAAGTTGTTCTACAATACTGTACATCTTTAAGCAACATATTCAGGGAGTAGGGTTTAGCTTAGTTGTTGAGGTTAGACAGCAAGACAGGAAGAATTTGAGAGAAAAGCAGCAGGTGCTTTCAGATTTGTTAAAAAAATCCTTAAATGAACAAATTCAAACAGAGTTTAACAAAACCAACAAATATGATTTCCTCAGGTAAATTTCTTCTGGTTTTCTGAGAAGCCATTTACAATCCCCAATGCAACCTTGTTCTCCAGTACAAAGCAGTTCCCTTTACAAAGCCCCCAGGCCCTCGCTCCATCCCAGGCCCAGCTCACTCACTTGAGCTTATGTTACAATTGAATAAACAGCTACGCCATGAAGTAGAATTGTTGTGACCAAGAGATGGTAAGCAGTTTGGAAAACAATACCATAACGTGGTTTTAATTATAATGCAGTCGAGACTAAGGCGTATGGAAGAGGATGCTATGTTGCATTTCAGCACCCCCCTACTGTTTCCTACTGGAGCCTATTCTATACCATCATACATCTTTTAGCAGTCTATTAATCACTGATGTTTATAAACTTACTTGAGTATCAATTTGGCACATTGCAAAGGTATTATCATTTGTGCACATCTCCTAATTACCAAGGAAACAGTGTTGCCCAGATGAAGAACTACTGCTGCTCTCCAGATCTCCATCTTGACTGGCTCCTATTTTGCCTTTCTTCTCTGCGTTTGAGTATTTTTCTCACAGGGTGCTCAGTGAGTTTTCTTGCCAACTTCCATACTGCTGCCCTTAAAAGGGCAGAGCAACAGAGAGAAAAGTCCCTCTGCATTTCAGGACAGCAAGGACTCAAAACAGCTAGACCCCACAAGACTGGTATTAATTTTTTAGCTTAATAAATCAACAATACTACATAACCAGAAGGCTGAAATGAGAACTTTCATTGCTAGGCTCCTAAATCCTTCTAGAGAATTATGCCTCTAATTAAATGTAATTAAGGTATAAATTCTACTTTTCAGAATACTTGTACAGCAATAAAGGCTGAAAATTATATACGGCTTTATTATGGAAAAAAAATTTCTCATTTTCCTTATTTAAGCAATTGTGCCTTCAAAGACGAATCCCGAAGCTTTCCTCCATGCTGAGGTGCTCAGGCAACAGCTACTACATAAGAGAGACGTGTTGCTGCCCTGTTTAACCAGCCAAACAAAAACAGCAAGAAATTACTCCTCTTTGACCCCATTTGCTTTAGTTAGGTACAAACTTAAGGCTTTGTTTAGAATGCAACACAGAACTGTTTTAACAACGAGTCTCGTCTGGACATATTCATCCACAAACTTGCAGCTAGACTGCAACTAGACTGCAGTACACTGCTTACATTATGTTTTTCAATTAAAAACAAAAACATATTCTTGAGAGAAGACATTCAAAAACCTTCCTACCTTTTCAGGTATTCTTGAAAACTGCCTCCCTAAAGGACTTTTAAAGTTATCTTTTTAGTCATATCCATCCCTAAAATCAGCAAATCTTTTAAGAAAATAATTTATGAACATACTCCCAACAATAAAGACTACAAATTCCTCCAGCATATTATCTTCAATTTCTTCCACTTGTCATCAGTGTATAATGCTTATACGCTAGTAACAAGCTCTGAAAGAAGAGAATCGCCTCCCTTTGCAAGGCATTTTGTTACTTAAACAAAAAGGAACTAAATGCAAAACATCAGAACTCAGTTCAGGAGGAAAACAAATTCAAGAAACACAGATGTTTACACTTAATAGAAACATTAACCTAGTCATAATTCACATATACCATATATCTAGTTTTTCTGGATATCCAACTTGCCTGACCATTAATAGCCTATGTATCATAATATTCACCAATTTATTTTAAGAAAAATAAATGTATACCAGAAAACTTTGAAATTGCCTAAACATTTAAAAATATAGATCTTTTCATACTATATTTCAATATGCTGCATACTCATGTATCTTAAAATCCTCTAAAATCCATAATCTGTGAAAAAGGATATCTTAAAATTGATTAGCACAATTACAGAAAAAAAAAAGCCAGACCATCTGGTTGTGACAGAACCCAACACAGAATAATCCTTGCCCATTTTTCAAGTATACATAAGAAAAAACTGGCAAGACATACTCATAAAAATACTGTTGCTAAGTGAATCAAAAGCTTACATATGCAGCACATTAAAAGACATATGACTAAGTGGCTAAAAATATTTGACCAAATTTGGGCAGTTTATTGTGCCATACATGGCAAGAATCAGGAGAGCTCAAATACACTTCTCATGTATTATCAGAGATTGAACATTCATGACAAGCAAAGATAAACAATCGGTGAGATTATATATATTAGGATGGTAGAAAAGTAACTATTAAGATAATAACAGAATCTACTTGCATATGCAAATGGGAAAGTACTGGCATGACTAGTGATCACATTTGTGAGGTTTAAATAATGTTCCTCATAACTGATTATACAGTCTGAACAACTGTTCTAACAATGTTACAGGACAACAGGAGCCACAGAAGCTGAAGTTAATGAAATGGAAGACAGTTGTGTAATTTAAATAATATGACCTTTGAGCTTCCTTTAACAAAAACTACCTAAAAATGAGCCTTGTACATGAAATATTTGATAGAAAACCCACTGTGGCCTCCAGGTGAAGGAAAGCAAACGCAATTGATCCTGTTGCTGAAGAATACCTATATAACACATTTTATTTCTCCTTGTCCCCTTTTTCACCTTAACAGCACCACAGGTGTTTGATGGACCCTATAATTATCAGGACTTTCTATATTAAAGAAACCTCTGACTATCAGCAGGTACCTTATATCAGAAAGCCAAGAAACAAATGTTGCAAAAGAAATTTTATCTCAATGTTTTTCCATTTCTACCCTGATTGTCATGGTGCTATCTTCATAGTCACTTCTAAAAGCAGTATTTATCAAGTGCCAGAAGTGCTCTGTCGTTAAAGACTGACATCTCAACCCCAAAAGGAAAGCTTGTCAGAACAGCAAGATAAACTTAAAGCAACAGCCTCCAAGAAGTCTGCTCTTCTAGACCTGAGCCTGAAAATAGTACAAAGGAAAAAGCAATGTACATGCAAGATGTAAATAAAAAGAGTTCCACTGACGTTACAGCAACTAAAAAGATAAATTCGCATGATGACTTCTGTCCCAGTCTCGACACAGGGCAGATAGCCACAGGCCTTCCTCTTCCATGTCTGCTATGATCTTTCTAGGATTAATCTCGGTTCTTGGCATTCATCTCCCCATTCCCAGTCTCTCCCTTCACGGTCCTTAGTTCCCACCTTAGAGCCTCAGCAACCACTTAGTGAAACAGCAGGTTGTCCTAAAGCTCTTTCCGAGTGCTTGCTAACCACCACATCTGTAGAGCACATGCACCAGCTAGCCCCTGGGGCAAGCAGAAGAGCATGGGAGCTCATGCTCAAGATTATCTTCATCCCATGCACT
Source organism: Phalacrocorax aristotelis (assembly GCF_949628215.1). Taxonomy (NCBI): domain Eukaryota; kingdom Metazoa; phylum Chordata; class Aves; order Suliformes; family Phalacrocoracidae; genus Phalacrocorax; species Phalacrocorax aristotelis. The sequence continues at coordinate 174,784,382 of NC_134276.1, read as the reverse complement.
GGTTCTGTCTCTCAGCCCCGCTCCCAGCCACCACAAACTGGTAGAAAGGCAGCACTTCTGTATGAAGCACTCATCATCCTGCCAAATTTGATGGAAGTTAGCCAGTGGGCCCCAAACAGAACAACAGCTGGACAGTGCGACCATATAAACCTCATTTCCTTTGGGAACTAATTTAGAAACTAGGCTAATTAGTCACAAAGAAAGCAAAACAAATCAAAGTTGATAATCCAAAGTCTGGTTACCTTTTCTGATAAGAACAGAGATGAAACCTCAAAGGAAGTATATTAAGGCCAAGGAAAGAAAACCGCTTCTTATTTGTACAACGACCTGAAACCTGGACTGCAAAGACCAGCAAAAATCAACAGCGCCTGGCTCCCGCACAGGCCAACCCTAGGGGGGTCCAACTTGTCCTGGAAACAACGTGCCTATGTTAAGTGAAACAACATTTCAAACTTTTCCCAGAAACACTTTCTGATCACTGCAAACGGGATAACCAGATGCCTGCTGAACATGCTAGATTTTAACTGTACTCACCACGACTTTGTATCCTGGTGCAAGTGGCGTGGGATCCAGCTGGCTCTCCTGACTATCAGGTGTTAAGTGTACAGGTGATGGGTAAACTTAAGTTAGGAGTAACCCTAAAATAGGTAACTTTAAAAGAGATATCTAGACTGCTTGGTCCCTCAAGTGAGTAACCACACAAAGAATTCAGCAGACAGTACTCCTCCCCAAAAGATGGGAAAAACAAGTCTGTATTTTTTTAAAAAATCTGAGATCTTGTCGGGAAAGAGACAAGCAATCAGAGAATCTACTGTCCCATATACATGCAGCAAAGCTGTACAGTATGTATCTTATACTGGACTACAGTCTTTGTTGTTTTTCATCAACGATGAGATCTAATGAGGTAATGACATCTAATGAGGTTTAGACATTCAGTTTTTCACCAGTGTTTTCTAGAGAGTAGAACCTACCTTTTACTGTCACCTGATTGTTATCCTGATCTAGTCCACAAATGAAGATCTTTTGCCTCTAATAGCAGAAAATAAACTATGTATGTTTAATCTGTCACCACACTTCATTTTTCCTTACTTTCCCCAGTACAGAAAGAAGTCAAAAATACGAACACAGAGTAATACATTAGACTTGAAGGGATAAAACAAGCCAAACAACCATTCTGAATTCCTGTGGGAATGCTGGAAACAGGAGAAAGACCTCACGCAGTGGCCTGGAGAACAGTTTATCCCTTCCTTTGATTTATCCAGTGAGCCAAATCCAGTCAGTCCAATGGAACTAAGCAGGACATTAACATCTTTGTTAACGTACCCAAGAATCAAACTAAGGGAGGGCATCCACACCTAACAGCAGAGCTAGTAAAAGTGGTTGCTATTCTCTTCATGCTGGATTGCTTGTTTCCTCGGCCATCACACACCACACCCTTATAGCTATGCTGACATACTTTGCTGAACTGGATCTGAAGTGGATCAGAAAAGCAGTTAGAATTTAAAATTAAATAAAATAAGAAAAGGAGAGCAATATACTATTATCTTTACTTGATTAAGGCAGAATTATTTGCTTTGATTATATTAAGGATGTTTTTTATATTCAGAGAAGCAGCCTTGTTCTGAAATTCGTCTCCATGTCCTAATTCCACTATCAGAGAAACTAAATTTCATTTTACTATGAAATTTCACCCATTACAAACCCTGTGTTAAAGCTTCTTGTTTCAAACTGACACTTTTCAAAGAACAGGGTTCTAAATTTGCAACCACCTCTACCACTCTCACTTTTAAATTTACAACACATTTTAGCCTACTTTCTTGTTTGTACAGACTTCCTCAGGAAATCACATAATTCACTCTGTCTACCTGGCTGTTCTCCCTCCCTCAGCAATTTCAATTGAAATTGAGACAGAAATAGAGGCTGAAGAGAATTCAACTCTCTACTTGTCATGAAGCGGTGGTTAAAGGATAAGTCCTCTGAAATAATGCTGCCACAGAGTAGTGCACAGTTACCCCTCCTAGCTGGGTCCTCTTGCTGGCCCTCGAGTGAGCTCAGCACCGCCAGATAATTCCTACAGCCTGAACACTGGTCTCGGTCTGCAGTGATTTTTGTCCCCATGAGGAAAGGTTTTGTTAGGGCAAAGGACATCACTGTTCACTAGTCACACTGTTTACAGACATCTTCTGTTCATCTTCACCCTCCTTGTGAAAAAAGAAGAATAAGCTTACACATTGCTATTCTTAATTTTACCTTTTTCTTTCAATAAACCACTAACTGAGAAGGTATAAAAGGAAATTTAGTCAAAAGATCCAAAACAAGCTTGAGCAACATTTCCCACTTTTGGTAGGTCGTATATTTATGCTGCACATTAATTAAGAATGCAGCACAAACAAGCGAAGCGGCAGTAAGGCATATGAAATGAAAACATAAGCCTTATCTAACTTCCAAGCTACAGATTTGAGGTAACCTGGCAGTTACAGCCACTAGAACAAAGGAGGAATATTTATTTGCACCTTAAATTCATTCATAGGTTATGAATTCAATGTTTAGGTACAAAGTATAACATCTTAAGAGTCTATTATTAGTAATGACAGTGTCCTAAGACTCACTGAATATTTGGGAACACTTCTAGGATAACCAACATATTAGGTCATGAAATACTAGTGATTACTACACTTATTTACTATTTAAGAAATAACTATAAAAGCACATATTTTACATTTGCTGAGTATTCTTTTTAATATAGTACTCGCAGGGTGGAAAGACTGTTGATGTCCACATTTACGGTAAGAAACAGGGTGGTTTTGGTGTTGTAACAGAACTTCAGGCATTAATCTAGTATTACAGATGACAAATGTTGCTCAATCATGAAATTAAGTGCAATCTTTCCAGTGTTCATTTAGCCAACCCACAAGTCACAGCTTCTATTTTTTCAGTGAGCTGGGATCATACCAGGTATCTCTGCATACTGACAAAGGATTGAATCTTTTACTTTTTTAAAGCATGCTTACTAATAAAAATAGAACAGTTTACCACGCAAATATTCTTGATAAACTAGTAATATTACCCTTTTGCTACACTAGTGTTATTTTAACTTGTTTGTAAATATTGTGTGCATGATGCAGGACTGTGTTACTTTCAGTTAATAATGACCTAATACTTAAAATCCTGGAGAGCTGGTCCATGCAGAATTGTTAAAGTGATAGCTGCCATATCCAATAACTCAACAAATAATTTCAAGAGCATCTCATTGCTTCTGCAAATTCCAGCATTTTCAAGCTTATTGTCTGTATTTCTCTCACCCCAGAATATAATGCAATCTTGGCATAAATTCTTTCTCCCTTTCTCCCAATGCAGGGCAGAAAACTTATCTCTGGAGAAATTGCTTGGAAATGCTTCACTTCTAAGTGTAGAAAATGAGAAGCTTTCAGACACTTCCAGAAGCAGGTGGGCAAGACGCTTTCTCCTCAGAAGAAAACACCACCTGAGGCTGATGCAACGTTTCATGTCCATTCAAGCCTCATGGGGAAGGCATGCAGAGACTATTGAAACCGAGCACCCATTAACCATCATTACTTAATTCAAATGCTACAGAACCGTCAAACATCGACAAAAATAGACAAATCATCCCAGAACTCAAACTTCTCTAGCTATTAATTCCACTTCATGTAAACACCTTGTCATATGCATGAGTATATCTCAATAGAAGTTCACTTAGATTTTATTTCAGCTCCAAGAGGTAGATAAAACCAGAAGCTACGCAAAATCAGTTTAGCTCAAATATTCAGTAAGAGCATAATGTAATTTCTAACTACAATTTTGCCTTGTTTTCTCTGTTACACTGAACTACTAAATTAATTACATGCCCTTAAGCTTTGCTCGTTTGTAATTTATAGTTAAACCTGTAAATTTAATTAAGGTCACATTTCATGAAAAACACTAAAATCTATCGCTGTTGAGGCTGATACAATCTGCATGTTATAAAACTGATTTCTTAGGGACTTTCCACTATATAAACCCTAATGAATGCTTAATCGTAGTTCTTAATCAGGACTGTAATAGAATACGTATATTTCAGTAGTTTTAGTGTGCTTCAAGTAGAAATAGAATTATTCTTGTCCTCTAACCTCCTGCCGAGATAAGGGGAAGAGGAGAGTTGGCCATAGCATGTTATTTTCTATAGCCAGAGATGTTAGCATTTCCATTAGCAATCCCAGTAATGGATGAAGACTTACTCTGACAGACATTATATGGACAAAACAACCCAGTCTAATGCCTGCTTTCCTGTTTTTGCTGAAAAAATAAACCCCAACTATTCCAGGCTACCTAGTATTACTTGCAAATCTACTTTCAGATAAATATTTGTTTCCTTTTTTAGCTACGTGCAAATCTATTTTCAGGAACACTTGAAATTCCCACACTAAAAGTTCTCTTAATTAAAACTTAATGTTTCAAATGTACTGAATGTTTAGTGTTAAACTTCAATGGCATTCATTTATTTCAACTCGAAAAATCTCAGGACAGCCTGCCAAAAAAAAAATTTGGAAAAAGTCTGCCAAAAAAACCCAAACAATCCCGGAAAAATGAGATGTCATGGAAAAAACTGCTAGCCCTTACAAAATTATTTTAGAAGCGATCAAACCAAACAGCATTCAAAAACTGATATACTGATACTAGAGCAGATTTATTTGCCTGAATTCTCTTTCTTCTCCTGGCTAAATACATTGACACAAAGTTGGTGACGATACGGGACACAAAGGACTCTATGAAGCAACCTTTGCTTAAACCTCACACAAATGAGGCTCTCCCTTAAACTCCTGATATTAAGCATCTGAGAAACAACTTCTGCCGTTCCTTCTGGTTTCCTTCAATTTCAAAACAAAATTAGTACATTCTGTGGTACAGCAGAACTTGCTTTTAAATGTAGATGCAGGTTTCTTGGACAGCTTTATAACCACTCTGCAGGTGAAAGACCATGAGTTTACCACGTGAAACAGACAAATGAATATCTGACTGATGGCATGGTATTACAGCTAGTAAGATGTACAAATTTCTGAGCCCCGAAGACCTAGATAGCATACATAGGTACATGCAAATCACGTACAACAGATTCTCGTTTTAGCTACACGTTGTTGAAACCTACTCCCTTTGTCCAGGAGCACCAAATCAGTAAATTTAGGAGTGAAATCCGGAACCGAATTTCAGATACATTAATTTCACAAATGGCTTTCTCACTCTTCCAGCCCTTCGCAGTTTGCTTTCCGAGACAATTTCAACAGTTGTGGCTGATGCGCCACGCTTCGTAGGACACAGACATACAACCCTCCACATCTACCTCCTGACAGGTATGGAAGCAGTCTTTATTCATTGAAAAGAAATGGTTTTTAGGAGTAAACAAATTTTTCATACTATAAAAATACAGTGCCATTATGCAGCTATGCTTTCATTAAGCATTCACTGTTATAACTTTGGCAGATAGCGATTCGTTTTCATGGTCACACAATGTGTAAAGATTAAATTTGAGAAGACAAGGCAGTGTCATATTATATATGTATTTCTGTCCAGTCAAATTGAAGAATATGCCAATCATATTTCAAGTACTTAAAATTTTTCATGAGTAAACATAATCTGCTTTTTAGCATATGGGCAACCAAACAAGTTCATGAGCTAAAGTTGCCTTTCAATCTAAAACACCTAACATACCGATACCCTCTAATACACATTCTTAACCAAACTAATCATCTAGCAAAACAAAAAGGCATCCAGAAAACTTACTAGAAGAATCTGTTTACGTAAACAAACAGGTTTGTTCACTTTTATGTTCCTTGCATTAAATTTAAACCACATGTGCCAAGTTTTCCTTTTTTTCCTCTGCTTCTGACTATTACCTCTGTACAGCTCTGAGTTCTTCAGAGAGGAAAACTGGGCTGCCTTGGAAGAAAGTAAAGCTGACCACATTTATCAGCACTCCAGTGTGAACTCTTATGGGCTACATTAGTGATCTAGTTGTCAGCTTAATTTTCTGCTTTAGTAGGATCTAGGGGAAGTTCTCATTGCTTTCTAATTTTAGCCAAGTGGAAAAACTGAGCAGGTTAAAAGTAATAACATCGATTAATAAGAACATCTGACTAAGGGAAAAAATACCCATGTTGATAGGGCATACTAAACTAACCAAGACAGACTTTTTCTATGCTTACTTTCCTACTAGACATACTGTTGACAGTAAAAAACACCTTTAACAGAAGAAACCAAGTTTACAGGTACAAAAAGTAGTAAGACACTCAAATTTGCAACTACACACCTATGAATTCTTCATTCAATTAGCACTTGCCATCTGTGGTTTTATCCTCATCGTTATACAATATATTAGAAGTAAAAGCATATTTTTAGTAAGCTGATAAAGCTGGTATCATTCAGGGCTTTTTTTACTCCCTACGTAGAGGAATCTATGCAAATAAACAACTAATTTGTATAATTCAATTTAACATAATAGAATTAAGAAGTACATATGAAGTATGATGGTTTGTCAGATTTACATACATTCTATATTTTAAAATTTAATAATGTTTAATAATTAATGTTAAATTAATACAATCATGTTTAATTAATACAATCAGTATTTCCTGATGCAAATAAGAATTACATTAGAAGTAAAAGAGGCATTTTGAATTGCTTAAACACTTATCAAATTATCTTAAATGTGGCAAATATATCAGTTTATCAAAACTGCATTTTGTACACAAAACCAATTAAACAAAGGTAGTACCACATATAAAGAGGAAACATAACTGTTTGTCATAATTTTTCATTTGTAAGGGAAGACTATATTGCTACTCCTACTTTCTGTTCCTAGACTGGGAAAAGAAAAGCTATCCTTCTCTACTATAAACCCCAGTAAATTTTATCATTTACGATCAAACTTGTGATTCACTGAAATGACTAGATCAATTGGAAAGTATTTTCAGCTCTTCAAAAACACTACTAAGTCTCGGTAGGCTGCAAATCAGCATGTTCAGGATGAAGGCGGAGTATTCTGAGAGTGTCACTAAAATTTTAGCAGAAAACCAAGGACTGTCTAACAACCAATTAAATAGTTTAGTGAAATCACCCAAAAGCAAATAAGCCAAACTTGTTACAGTAAAAATCAAGCAGTTGCTATTTCTTAAAACTGTAATTTTTAATACATATTTTGTCTATTCAGATGGTAACAAGGTGAGAAACCTGCAGCTTCCAGTCCTCACAACCCTGCAGGTGTCAGGCACCACCTTTGCCAAGTGTAGCAGAAGTAACACCTCAGTGCTCCTCAGGGCAGCCCTAGCTCCGAAGCAGGGCAACACGGACATGCTGATAAACCTCCAGGATAATCCTGTTAGCATCTTAAACATCTAAAGACAGCACAGTATGTTCCTCACTCATCAGTAATGTACATGCATTTTAACCTCACTTTTCAACAGAAAAAAACCAAGAAGCAGCTCTCTAATATTCCTTTTTAGAAAACACTGGCTGCGGTACACACTTATATAAATAGCTACATTTTAAAATAGCTCAATTGATTTCTGACTTCAGAAATATATTCCGCATAAAGCCTAAAGAAACTGGGCCCTGGTTTGCTTTCTGATCTGCTGAAAGTTTGAAGGAATTGTTCAGGGGACCACACAGAAAATGCTAAAAAATCCAGTGTCAGGTAATTTCCTTATACATTTTCATATTCCACATTGTAGGGAAACACACAGCATCACTTGGAACAACCTGTCCAAAGCCTTTTTTTCTCATTTAATCTGCACAAAGAAATGTCACTGTGATCCCCAGTAGGTAAGATACTTGCAGCAGACAAAGGTCACCGAGACTTAAATAAATCCTCTGCAAGGATAAGATCAACTCAGACTAGACCTAAAGCCAAAATTTGAGTCAGACTAGGCACTTCAGGAATCCCCTCTAAGTTAAATAAGGGTGTTCTCATGCTGTGCCTTTGCTAAATTTGCTAAACAGTCTTCTAAAATAACTTACATGAAATACATTGCCATGTTTTAGTATAGCTAATAAAACTGTTTGTACAAATACAGAGATGATAATCAAATACACTACAAGTCTCTGTCAATTATAAAGAATAAAAAAAGTATGCAACACCAAACTCCCTCTTTCCCGAAGGCTAGCTATGCAGCTGTTCATACACACAGATATGGTTTGCAACTTCTAAAAAAGGCATTTTTGCCACAGTGTAACTTAACACTCTATTTTCAATAGACTAGCCACATCATGCAAAGTGCTGAGCAAACCCTCACTGGCTGGAACGAAGAGAAAACCTGCGCTCACTTGCGTGCACTTCCTCTGCCCCAGCAGCAATCCCAGTCCCACCTCCAACAACTATCTTTCAGTTGTATCCAAATTTTTCACCAGCACAAGAAAACAGCCATGAGTACTTCATAATACACGTCCAAATTTATCTCCAGCCACAAACATAAGAACAACCACTTGGTGAAGTTTCTCTCTCCCAAAAGAGCATGACAGAAGCACCAGCTTCGACACTGGGCTCCCTCTGGTCTATCTAAACAGGAAATACTTTGGTACAGTTGTCCCATTAGAAACTCATTATGACAGATTAACGAAGAAACTGCAAGTAATCACAAGTTCCTAGGAAACCACTTACATCCCAATTACATTGAAAAATGGACAGGAAGACAACAGCCAACAAGTTAAAAAAAAATAAATCTAAGTTTACATAGACTCATCTACAACAGTACATACCACTACATAGACACAATACATGGCATTTTAAAAGGGCTAATTTTCAAGTGTGTTTTTTTTTTTTTAAATGGGTATCACACAGACCAGAATCCGTTATTAGACAAAGCAGTTTGATTAGGAAGTCACAGTAGTACAGAGATAAAGGAATAGCAGCAATTAAAAGTAAAATGCTTAACAAATCAAACTGTGAAAATCAATATAAAATCAGACTTTTAAAAATGGGTATAAATCAGTATAAACTTTAAGTAGCAGAGAGTAGAAATTTGGAAAGGACAGCTATGAACATCAGTGAAAAACACAGTTGGCAGGGGCAGTAATACTAAGGTATTTCTTAAATATGTTAACAGTAGGGGAAAAAAACACCAGTGATACCAGGGCATATATATGAATAATATAGGAGAGAGAGAACTGATCAACAAATGCCTCTGCTTTGTGTTTTCAAAGAAGCAGAAAGTTTTGTCTTGCATAATGAGGATTATATACCACCTTCCAGTCTACTAGTAACAAAGAAAATCGCTAAAAACCCACAGATCACTATTTAACTCATCAGAATTTGGTAATACAAATCACAAGTATGCTTAGGCAGCTCTAGCCACTATTGAAGAACTTAAGGCAGCTCCAAGTCTGCCGATATTTATTTTCTAAACAGATCTTGAAATACCTGGGAAACAGTAGAGGACTGCTATCACTACAAAGCAATAACACAGATGCCTAAACAAGTTAGCCTGTCAGCCATACTGGATGAAAGAATGAAAAAACACACACACAAAAATCCATGTGACAGATATCAAGATAACTGAGGTTCATTAGGCTTATTAGCAAGAAGGCAATACCATGCGAGCAGTTATATTGCTTCAAAGGCTTGCTTAGCTTCACCACAGCTTTTTTTCAGCATGAGGCCAGACCTGAACAATGCTGAAGGACCACAACTGACACACATTCCTAAGATCTGGGGCACCAGCAAACACAGTTTTGAACAAACATGGGTCCATCAAGGCTTTTTAAGCTTGTAGTCTTGCCAGATTGAAGTTGACTCCACACCAGGCAACTGTTCATAAATGCTCATGGAAGCTTATTAGCTTTCATGCACCTTAGGTGCTGAACCTGAACACGCTTCCTCATCAGAGGACGCCTCTGTCCGCCCAAACCTGAATTAAACAGACTTTTCTTTTTTTTAACCATAGTAGCCCTTCATCACACCAAGTATCAAAGACTAACTCCACTGTTTTGGCACACAGTGCATGAAAAGCTAGCAGAAATCGAGTATTTTTGAGAAGCCCGTCTCTAGACTACATCTGCAACTAGCATCATTGTTCTCCTCATGGCATTAAAGGGAAAAGCAAACCAGACTCCTCAGCTCCATATTTATTCTGATACAGAAGGAAAGGAAGCAGCAGCTTCTTTTTCTTCAATTTGCTGCATGTGGTCCACTACCACCAAAGTATCCAGACTCATTCTGGCATATTTGTACACTGTAATTCACATTATACCACCTTCACCACTGTCACCAAACACTTGGACAGTATATCTGCAGCACCTCATGTGGCAAGACTTAAGGACTGTCCAAACCACAGCTGTGGTCATTGCCTATTCTGTGTGGCACAACTTGCACTGCCTGAAGAGGCTCCCCCTGCCATCCCCAAATTCTCTGCAAACATCTAGGGAAGAGCTTACAAAAAGGGCTAGGATACAGCCGTATTTTCCCCAACATCTACAGTGCCGCAGGTCCTCACAAACCAAGCTCCCTTTGTGTGTAAAGGTAAACCTGTAGTCTAGTAACCTCTAAATCTTCCACTTATCCTGCCCCTGAAGAGCAATTTTATGCAAGTAAGCAAGCAACACGAAAATACTGTACCTAGATAAGCAATTGTAACCCATAGCATACATGCCAAAATCAGCATGGCGCTCGTGTTATCTGCTTTTTTGCCAGAGCACAAGAAATTAATACATTCTTACACATGCTGTGGCAGTTCATCTCTAGCTTCTCAGTCCTGCATGCCAGATTTTGGAAGCTCAGACATCAGTTTCAAGGAAAAAAGGCTCTAAAGAAACTTGCCAGAAAAACAAAATATTTCTTAAAAAAGGTTAAGTACTTATGCTCACTACTTAATCAACAGTGTCACTTTGCAGGAAACATTCACTTGCGTCAAAGTAAGACATTAACATATTTCTTCCACTGTCTTTAGCAGCACATAATGCCACTTTTAAGAAGTTAGCAGAAGATACTTTTGGTATCTGATAAAAACACGCACTTCAAGACAGGATTCTAATTAAGCCTGTAGGACCTTCTTCCCCTGCTACACATGATTTTAGGTAGTTATACAAAAACAATACCCTAGCTGATAATAACTGGACCTTCACCTGAATATTCTGCATTGGAATCTCTGAAATTCAGGAGATGACAATGTTTCAAAGTACTAATAAATACCATTCCTGCTAGATAATTTTAATTTCTGTGCTTCAAGATGAGTTTTAAGGACTATTCTGTCCCCTGCAGGACGCAGTGTTATAAAATCACCAAACCCTAACTCCTTTGAGCTAACATATGCTAATCACTCAGGGCATGATTCTACACGAGCTCACTGTTGACAAACAGGGAGATCCCAGCCTCCCTCCCCATTTTCAGCTGCACACTCCCAAAAGCATTTGTCAGACTCTCCATTAGCCGATTCAACTCATCAGCAAGGCAGAAACAAGCCTTTCTCCCTCCCCACCCATTGAAATAAATAAAAAAACAGGAGGGAATGAAAACAGCATGGTGAGAGGAAGGAAGCAAAAGCACGCCCTTTCAAGGCAGCCAAGTGCAGGATTGGCTTAGTCGCACCTGGACCTGCAGCCACTTCTGACTTTCCTTCTCAAAGGATTCTGAAGAAAGGGCTAAAAGCCTATGTTTCTAATTTTGTAGTAACTCATTTGTGTCAACTTCTAACTCTGAGAGACTGCTGACATCTTTGAATTGCACCAGGACAGAAAACACGCTGGCCTTCTCTTTACCAGGACTGTGTCAGCTTGAAAGAAACAAGAAGAACCCAGAAGTTTACCTGACCTTAGCAGTATGCACGTCACCATGAAATTAATCATAAGTGTTTTAAAGTCTGCTTCTTGTACACCACACTGCTAAAGATGTTTATTATCAAAGAGCACAAAAATGAAAGCCTGGTTGGAAAGCGCATTGGCTTCAAGGTCAGTCATAGCAATGTGGGTCACTTTACTGAATGCTTTTCCCCCACCAATATGTAAGAACAAGTACTAAAGTAAACAGGTAGAAGAACAAACAAAAATTAAACAGATTTGATTACACGGAGCAAGTATACACACTGCCTGGGCATGGGGAAAGTCTATGGGCTGCAGAGTTTTGGCAGGTAACCATTCAGTGGCCCTGGCAGGGACAGAGCAGCAGCAAGGGTTTGACAAGGAAGACCTCCAAGTTTCCCCATTTCAGACAACAGAGAAAGGCCCATCTGGCTTTCTCTGCTATTCAGTCATCCACCATTCATGCTGAAAACTGAAAGCTCCTGCAATGCAAACTGTTTTTAAAACTGGTTCTCAATTTATTTTCATGAAAGATCTAGCCATCTCGCTAGGGGCTACGCTCCAAATACCTTGGAGTGCACGGTGAGAAACTGCCTCCACGTTAAACAGAAAAGAGAAACCCACTCCCTGACATGCCAGAAGACTACCTTCGCTGCCTTCAGCTTGCTTTTTGTCCTCTATGGTGCACACCTCTACAAGAATTCCTGGAGGGGAAAGCTGTTCTGCCAGCTTAATTTACACTATTAAATTAGCCAAAATGTGCTTAAGCTTTATGCTTCTCTAAGGACTCAAGTTTTACATTAAATTTTTATGCACAGACCTACACACAAGTTATATAGTAAGGCCAAACAGCCAAATATTCCAGGGCTTGGAAATGCTTTAATTAATGCTGCCTAAGCCAAAGCTTATGGCCCCACAAGCATATGACCTGTGTACAGTCCTACATGATCCCTATTTCCCTGTGGCCAAAGGAACTCATTTCATTCAATCTGAGAGATGATCAGATCTTTCACAATGTGTAGCTGAATATTCACTGTTCAGTGTTCGGCTGTATAACTGAAATCTCGCTCCAAATGGAACTCATTTTCTCATGGGCTCTTCTACCTATCAGCACTTCCCACCATTTAGGTACATAAGCAGAATTTTCACAAAACCTCCACCACAAAAGTTATCATCTTACAGATGGTAATCAGACAAAAAGGTCAACATAAGCCATATTCCCTGATTTCACCATACAATTTGAAATACCATGGAACTGAGGTTTTAGGATATACACTATTTCACATGTCTAAAGAAAAGCTTCCTTTCATTACACTTACAGCCACAAGTGCATAACGTTTCTACATATTTCCCTCCAATCTCCTACCCCATATACCATTCTCTTTCTTTTTTCCCCCACTGATAACGCAGGAGCCCCACGTGCAACAGCATCTTTTATCAGATGTCCTGAACTATCCCAAGAGCAAATCCCCTATACAGGCCCTATAATCTAGGTATGATGACATAACAGAGTATTAAAAGGTTAATGCGTGTTAAGTCCAAGTACAGATATCACAGGCAACATTAACTACCTGATGTCCAATACACCACCACTTCAGTTCCATTATTTCAGTATTCTCAGCATAAGCCTTTCTTTCCCACTTCCTCTTCCACACCACCAATTTTCCTAACTCTCAGTTTCATCCTGACAGCCAGCCCACGTCTGACAGCTCGCTTTTGCCTCCACTCTTCTGACTCACTGCTACATCCCTACTCTATTTTTGCATCTTACAGCTTCCTCCTCTGTGCTAATGGAGGCAAAGAGGTCACAGCACAGATAGCACTAGCATGTCTCTAACTGCTTTTAGAAGTCCACAGCAACCTGATATCTGTACTGCATCCATGCTCCAAATTACCATATTCAAAATTAACCTAGATATATCACTGTATAGTACTGCAGTTTTTTCTTTAGGTCTTGGCAAATTCTGTTGGATGTGAGCTTTTCTCTGAAGCACTCTTCTCTTCTGGTGAATCTGAAAACATTTGAAAAAAGGAGTTCTGAAAAATCCTAAATAGCCTCCAAAAGGCTATTAAAAACACAGGATATTAAAAACAAAGGATATTAAAAACACAGATCATTCCAAGAACACTTTCTCCTTTGATTCTCCCAATCTGATTAAGTATAAAAACATCCAGCTGTCATTCTGCAGCTACAGTTAACAGAATGCCCTACCATGGTGGCAAACCCTACCCTGACTGACTGAAGAAAAAAACCCACAGTATCATCCTTCTTTACGGCTCTTAGCTGAAAACAGTCAGAGAACAGACTTTGTCGAGATCTGTACTTTTGATCAAAGGACTATCTTCCAGAAGAAAGAACTCAATAGGCCAGAACTCTTCAGCCTAGAACAAAATGACTTTGATAATCATATAATAAAGGACTACAAAATCATGAGTAATACGGAGAAAAATAGGAATCAGCTGTTCACCCTTTCTGCTAGTACAAGGATTTGAAGTCATTACATGAAGCTAGTTAAGAATTGAGACCAAAAGACATCAAAAAACAAAAGCTGCTTTTTTGAAAGCTGACCGGAATGCCCCGTATCAGCAGAAGCAGAGATGACTTATTAGTGAGCTCAGTAGTTTGGCCTTTCCTTTTTACACAGATCGGGCACTGGAGCTATGTGATTAACTGAGAGAGAGTCCTAAAGGCCTTAGGCAGCCCAGATATAGAAAAAAACCCTCTCTTCACTGCAAGTCAAATGAATACTATAGCATTTTTACTGCATACCACTCATCACAGTAGATAAGTGACAAAGTGCTCTGTTTTTTCTCTTCTGCAATAGAAAATATGTTGTGCCTTTCATTACTATTCCAAAGAAAGGTACTGACATTCTTGTGTGTTCTCCATTTATACTTCTGTAAAACAGGATGCTGTGTATCTGAATAAAGAGATATGATTTAAATTTAACAGTCTAGCCTCTCATTCATGAGGCCTTTTTAAAGTATAGGTATATAAGTTACCACAAGGAGAATCAGAGTAAAGCTTATGTGCATCCTAAGACCTGAGAGTAAATACAGGGTAGCTTACCTCACAGCAAACATAGTAATTTTCAATGACTGGTGCCACCATACTCAGATGCTTTTTCCAAAGGAACCTGAACCAGACCTCTCTGAAGCAATCCCTTAATACGCAAGCCTCAACAGGGGCTTATTTAAACTGTTAGCATCTATTCAAGTGGTTAATAAACAGGTCAAACACACAGAAAAAAAAAAAAGCATGCTGGATTCTGTTGGCTAAACTTTGTTTATAACAGCTACAGGAATTATCACCAGTTTACAACGAGCTTGGGTAAAGCTTATCTGATGGCAAAAGTTCATTATGCAACAAAGCTGTACTATCAATATGCTACTATTCTTTATTAAATTAGAATTAAATCTGTAGTATACAGTCACTGCCACAAAAGGAGTTTCTTCTACTAGCTATATAGGCTCTTGCCACATTTTTAGTTTTAATAATTAGCTACTGTGCTACCGAAGGAGGCCAAGAAAGAGGGTATTATAGCCAAAGCTAAAGCCAGCTGGGCTGCGTTTTTTTTTTTGTTGTTGTTGTTGGATGGCTGCCTTCATTTCACTGAAACACTACAAAGCAAGTTGACCATATAAGGCACTGGGATTCCCATGGAAAATGCTTACACAAATCAGATCTATGCAGTCTTTATAGTTTATGTATTATAGTTAATAAGAACATTTGCAGTACATTTTTAAAAGACACTTCAGAATTCTTACAGATATAGCATTACTTTTGCCTTAACTGAGTTTTCATGTAAGTACCCTTCCAGAAGAATCTACACCATAACATTCAACTGAATACATTTATTTAGGTAATATTACACTAGATCAATTTCAAAATTGCAACCAGAATTCATATAAACAATGTCCTTGATTTTGGTGCAAATGAAAAGTACCAGAAAAGCCTAATTCACAATTCAGGGGTCTGACAGCAAATGAATCTCCCTGCCAGCCACTGGCTGCAGCCTGCATTTATCAGAGGCAGCAACTTGCTGCATGGAAAGATTATTTGTAGCCTAGATTCCAACAAGAATAACTCTAACGAGCAAGGGCTTATAAGGAGATGGTCATACACAGTCTACAGACAAAGGGCAGGGAGAATGGGAGAAAGCACCATTCTTGAAAAGGCGGGGGGGTGAAGTAGAGGGGACTGGAGGCCTTCCTCTTCAGAAGGGCAGGGGAGCTTTCAAGACGATGGAAGGAAAACACTGTCATTCTCAACAAAGGGACAAGAAAGAAATACGGGCAGAATTTAGGGTTAGACACACAAATACAGGAACACAAAAAGCCTTAGTTAGAGGCATGTGCCAGCATGACGACAGCATCTTCCTAACTCTAGGATTTATTTTTCAGAAAGAATCAAACACATATTGGGAAGCAACTCTTCAAACACTGTACCAAAATTACTAGAGAACTCTGCCATTCCTCTTAGGTCCTACCTTCACTTACTATTTGCGTTTATTAAAAGGTCAATTAATTAAATTAATGCCTTCTTAGGTATGAATTTCACAACATGGATTAGTGCTTTTTGAGAACTCTATTTTGCCAATACATTTTACAGTTTGGTCAACGCCGTGTTTCCTTTTCAAACAGATATCCAAACCTCACAGTATTCTGCATACCAGACTACCCAACCTGTTAAATTAGCTAGGACATTTGCACCTGCTTTAGCTGGGATTAGAATATAATTCTCCAATCAACACATGGTCTATTGATTCGTAAGGACAAAAAAAAAAAGCGTCTGTAGTTTAATACAATCTGAAGAGAACTATTCCAATCAATTCCAGCTGCTGCCAGGCCTAGCTGCCCTCCTGCACCTCAGAGAATATACTCCATCTAACATAGACACTAATCTCTGTACTAATATTAAAAATAATACTCAGTGATTTCTGAAAGCATCCCTACTTCCTCATTACTATATGCACTGGTTACCAACTGCCTGTATGACACAGGCTAGTGTAGCATCATGACGGAAGCTGGTACTGTCAATACAGAATTCTCTACCTAAAAATTCCCTTCCCTTAACAGAGAAGTGAAATTTTAGACTGTTGCTATCCTATCACAGGAATAAGATATGTTCAGTGAAACAATGTGCAGTAATAACAAATAGTAATTAGTATCAGTCACCAACAATTCAATCCATTAAATACTGAAAATTTAAATGTTTCCTCCATTGCATATGGCTTATGATACTTATCTTTAATAGCTCTTTTGGGACTCCCTCTGCCACAACCCAACTGCTTACAAACTGAATTACATCATCATCAATCTATTAGTTACTATTCCAGTCAGTCACATCAAAGAATTTGTAAAATGACAGGTAGTGAGATCAACTTCAAATATCCTCCACAAAAATATAGGGGTTTCAGATTAATGTAACCGTTTACTTTATATTGTCAACAAATGCACCTGAGTTTTTCCTGCAAGCACACTGGAAAATTGTTAACTATCAACACACACACCACTCACTCGAAGATCTAACTGGCCATGACATCACTATGGCACCCCTACATATAACAATTCCTGTACCTGAGAATGAAAGTAAACTTCAAAATTTTGTCTTGAATTTTGCATCCCCTGGGTTTGCTCTTTTTTTTAAAATTATTATTATTTCCTGAGGAAAAGAGGAAGACTATGTTTCCACTTACCTCAATGTTTGAATTTTATGTAATCATTAGGTGGCATTTTTAGTTAAGGCAACAGTCTAAAGACAGGGTTCTGATTTGGAAAAGCAAAACCCTTTACAAAAGGATGAACCTTCTATTCCAAGTACAATACTGATTTATATTAGTATCCATAACCAGAATACAACAGCCATCATTGAGAAATACAGACAACTCACTGCTCATTGAGAACTTTAAGCAAAGACGTCCAAGAACTAAAAGAACACATAGGGGGTTTTCCTCAATGCAAATAAACAGATTCAGAACGGGATGGGCTGACAAAATAAAAGGTTTATTTAGAGAAATAGCCCTCAAGATTTGGTATAGAATATATAAGCAGCAAGATTCAGAAATCTGGCTTCTTTCTAGGGAAAGGCTAGTTTGGGCATCCAAAGAACATATACTCTTCAAGCTCTAAATTGATGAGGCAGATGGGATGCACATCTTTGCCTAAGATTTCAGTACTTATGAATGGCACTATGGTCTTCTAAGCATTAAGCTTTAGAAAGGATTAACAAATCCACTGCTTTCTCTTATTGTAAGATACTTAATACACCCTAACGGGAGGGATCTTTTCACAGTCATTTAACATAAAACACTGGCCACCACTTCAAGTCAGAACAAAACTTTCTGTTAAGAGACAATTTTCCTATTAAACTACATAAATATATACATATAGATCTCCTGAAGATGCCTTTTTCATTCCAACTGAGGTGTGAGTTACCGGCAAAAGTCTCAAAAATCACTAAGCCCAGATGTTCCAGGAATAATCTTTCACTTACTTTCCCCCTGATCCCAGTGGACTCAAAGATTTTGTTCATAACTAAAGAGAACTTAACCATATAGCATGGTTTGACACTTATTAAGTTTAGTAAGGAAGGCCAACATTAAACTCTAATTATCAGGAAACAAAGACCATTCTGGACCAATAAAGACAGAAAGAGGAATTTAGAGAAAATGTCATGGGCCAGCTCTCTATGAACCTTCGTCTCTATTTTGCCTCCTATAAATAAAAAAAAAGTGTGATATTTAAGATAGTCTTAAATCTCATAGTCACTAGATTTATGTGATGAATAGTATAGGCAGTTCACCAGTTTGCACAAAAAACGAAGTTGAAAAAGAAGCAGCGTATAGCCAAACAGGACCCATAATCATTCTTATTACAGAAATTAACTACATATATGACCACAGTATAAATACACACACAAAGAGGAAAGACGCCACTACGTTTCTGTGTAAGATGAAATTTCAGTCTGTTCTTAAATTTGCCCCCAACGTCAGCCACCTTTGAAACCTATGTGCCACACTAGGAATCAGAGCCATCTCTATTTAAGTTCAGAATTCATTTGGCTAGCACTCCCCCAAATTAAAAATATCCCTTAAAGAGCTGTAAAGCATTTAGATTTATGCAATTTTATCCACAGAGGAGAACTAAGACTCCAGTTCTAAGATCTTATCATGGGCCTGTCCTAAGCAGTAATTTAAGGGACTGCTCAACTAGTTCTTATACCAATATTTTAGAAGTTACTGCACTCCAACTGCAAGCTCGTCTACCACGTGATGTGCCAAGTGGACAAATTAAACTTCTCTACACAAGAGTGAACGAGCACAGGAATGTACAGGAGCCGTCAATGAATAAGTACTGTGCTTAAGTAGGCATTTAGTCTATAATAATGACAGCACTGTAATTCAGAGCGTCTACATCCCTAAATATCTAAAGTAAATGTACACTGAGTTCTGAAAAAAGTATCATTATACCAAGCTACTTCAGATAACCTAACATTAGCTACCACTACATTTCTGCTCTGCAGGATATCAATTTCCTAAAAGCATGTTTTATGTGGCCTTGGACTCAAAAAACCATATATATGGGCTCTCCTTAAAAGAAATGTCTAAAGAAGTGTACACGTTCAATTCCTACGGGCATCCCAGAGACTGTCTCTGTGGCCGCTGGGATGGCGAGCTTCATTTGGAAGGGCTGTATTCAGTGTTGAGACATTTCTAGAACCCAGCAAAGTTATTTTCTAACAGTCCTGCACTAAATATATAACATCAGATTAACAGTGAAGCAATATAGCATTAATATACCACTGGCCTTAAGAATGGCACAGAAAATACTTACTGCTCTGCTGAGGGCTAACTCTTGTTTGACTAAATTAGGCTAGGTAAAAAATGCAGCTCAACTGTAGCATGCTGCAGACATACAAATACTGTGTGCAGGTCAAAGTCTTCTGCAATGGGCCAGTAGGCAAGAGTGAAAGGGAAATGACATGGTAGGTGAGTTTTGCCTTCCCAAGTTAGTCCAGGCTATAGATCGCTTTCTTCCCATGGGAATAACTAATGTCTGAGACAGAACACTTTGCTAAAACAGCCAAGTACTTAGCACTTAAATACCTTAAGCTGCAACGTACAAAGAGTGGGGTTCTACACAGACAACAGCTGATGCTGCACAGTCACGCTGGACTTTCTTATCCAGTCACTAGCTTAAAATTTTAGAATCAGTTTGTATCTTGCCCCTTCCTCGTTCCCCTCCTGCTGCCTAGGAACTGTGAGAGGAGAGGGTAGCTCACTACCAATAAAATTCAGCCCAGCAGTCTTTATGATCACTTAGGGAAAGAATGGAAGTTCACGTCAGGGCAAAACAAGAGCATATACTGTTCTTCACTTAATGACTGACAATTTAGAAGTCTCACGCCTTGCAAGATCACAAAGAATAATAAGCACTCCTCTTTGAAAACCTATGAACATCTGACCTTGATCACATGCTGGGGCACTGCTCATGCTCATTCTCACCAAAAAGTTGCATCTCACAACTGTGGAGGACAGTTGTGAAAGATGATGTTGCAGAACACAAACCTTGCTTTCTGAGGTCAAAGTGAAGAAAAGGTCAGGCCCAGACTAGTTGAAACCAAATACATCTCAGTCACTTTCTAGCCAAGAAGCTTCCAATAACTTTGCAGATGTTCGTTGTATCTTCATACAACACCATACTGTTGATATAGTCATCAACAAAATTGCATGTGTATATATTTGCATTAAAATCAATGTAGATGTTGAGTTTCATCCCTAATGAAAAGCAACAGGACATCAGGGACACCAGCAGCAGCACACTTATGAAGGAGTGAGGTTATTATCCAAGTAGAAGAAACAGCTGAGTTGGGTCAAACTCAAAGTTCCCACACATGAAGATGGCAATCAAAACCAGTGGTGAGAGAGAAGACACTCGCACCACCTTGCTGCTCTAGAGATTTGCGTTTAACCACACTATTCCAAAAGCAGAGTATATCATTATCCAGCAGACCAGAAAAAAGTACTTTTATATTGTCTGCAGTAAGACAGGTTTAGGTATTACCATAGATGGTTCCTTTTGCTAATCAATTTATTTAAAACAGATGCAACCTGTGTGCTTAGGTAAGTAGTTGTTGTTCTAGAGATGGGGAAAATGCCTTTGCAAACTGGAATGCTGCATTAAAGTTACAGCTATAGTTTTGGAGAATCTAGAATATATGGTTTTAAGTCTGAGCATTGACAAAAAGATGCTCCAAGTATACCAAGACAAGGCTGTAGAGTTTGGCCCTAACTAGGCATACTTTATGAAGAGTTCTCCTAAAGGTCTGGAATTTACAAGAGTAAGTGTTTCCAGGTGTTGAAGCAACATCCAGTGCTTCAGACGGAGCTTACTACTGTCTACAGTGGAACCCTATAAAGACGTGTAGATAAAATAATCAGCATTTCTTAGACCTGCATTGATAACTGAGGTTTTCAGATATGGATTAATAGTGTTCTTCGAAGAAGGGCTAGTAGTATTTGGTTGAGCAGTTATCAAGTGTAACGAATCAATTTTAACACAAATAAGACAACAAAGAAGGATGAGTTATATTTATTTTCCTGGTGTTTTAAATCATTGCAGAGTTATTATTTTTAACAATGAGACTAGAAAAATGTCGGACTCAAGCTTGGCCAATGCCTGCAGAAGTAACCCAAAGCCCTTGCTCAGAACTTCCCCATTCTTATTCAGAAAGCTAACGCTACCTAGGGAAGAAGTCTATGCATGCTTGTGCCTTAAATCACCTGCATAATAGAGACATCATTCACACAGGAGCCAACATCAGAGACTGGATGTGGGAACATGAGTGTAAAACTGGGGATTATCACCTTGAAAAAGTAATTAAGAAGTTTAAGAGTCAGTTGTGTTTAATTTTCACTTCCTCTTGGGAAACCAGGTGACAAAGGCAGTTTTCTGTAATTTGGAGCTCATTTGGATGCCATAAAAACAGCAGTTAGCTTCTCCCATGTTATATTTAGGGAGCATTAAGGTAACAAAAGTAGTGTCTGTAAAATAAATGTCTACCCAGTTGCACCATGCATTACACCACACATTCTGGGTACTGTTTTGGTAGGTACCTGCTACATGTCTAGCAATGTATAGTAGAACAGTGCAGAATATGACTAGTAGTTTAAGCAGAATATTCTAGTTATTTATTATAATTTGCGCAAAGGTACAGTTAGAACAACTTGAATTAGGAATCCAAGGAAAGAAGCACCTTTTGTTAATTTGATTAATACCATTCTTTATATGAGACATGTATAAACTAACCTCATTCATAACCATGAAATAATGAGTCCCTAATTGCAGCAATCTTTCCCATTAATGCTTAATATTTAAAATTAGCCTGTACTTAAGGTCTTGAAGGGAAGATATGAGGTCTAAATGAAGTTAAATGTGGAACTGCAATACATGATTTTTCTTGCCTATAAGGAAATAGCTTATTTATTTCAGTTTAGATTTATTTGATCTAAATCTCGGAACTCTTATGTAGACAGAAGTGGAAAAGCTGAACAGTTCATGGCTCTCGCATCACCAGCAACCTCCTCATTACTCCAGTGAAGTATGCAGTTATTAGCACAGTCAGCAGAAGATGAGCAGACTGGTACCATCCTTATTCTTCAAGTGACATTCTGAACTGTGCAGCATGAGTTTCCTCAGCTAAACTGTACCTTAATATCAGATGACTGTCCTTGTGGTGGCTTATGGTTCTTGAAATAAGGTAATAATTGACCAGCCCTAGAATACCACAGTGGCAAAACTGGGAAATTTTACTAGAAGTTATACATGAACACTATGACTAAAGCACTTGTGTAACTAGAAAACCAGCAGAACAGACGGATCTTCAACCTAGTTTATGAAGTGCTTAAACTTAACTTCTGTTCTAAGGATTACTGTTTGCCTTTTAGCTAATTTCTGTTCTCAGTTGTACTGAGTCATTTTTTCCATTACTGCAAGCCACTTCATTTTTATTGGATGCTTTCAGTCTAAGCATGTTCAGAACATCACAACTTCAGAACTATTGTTAAAGCAAGATAAAATTTGCTGAAATTGACAATTAAAAAGAGCTTGAAGCAAGAGTTATGGCCCATCTACTTAAAGAAACACCTGCACAATACTTAAATACCAAAATATAAATTTAACCCATTCCTTGTCATTGAGTAACAAATAGCAAGAGTATTATCACCTTTCAGATGGATGTTAGGGACCCAACATACAGATTTTATCAGCAGGGGTCTTAACTTACACCATCACAGTTTTAATTTCTTACTTTAGGATCCTGGCTTTATAGAAATGAAAACTGTTAAAAGATCCTCTGCTTCATCACATTACAAATAAAGTCTCTGAACAGCAAGATTGCATATTTGTTTCTTTAATAGCTATTGCATTAAATACATGCATATACTATTACCAAAAAATCCTTACAGTTTACAGGATTGGAGAGTTTTACATATTTGATAGTATTCCAGTTTTCAAAGCAAAAAACCACACATTTAAAAGTTGGAGTAAAATTGCCCTAGAGAAGTTCTGAATAGTTATTCCTACCCAACTACTCAAATTAAATTCATCTGGTAAGGAAGAAAAAACCCACAAAACAAAAACTGAGCAGCACAGAAACAGTGGACAATGTTTTTTCTACAGTGCCCTTCAATTTGCAGGTACAGGTACAAATGGAGTACAACCTACCGTTCACAGAATAGAATACTAAGTCTGAAACGTATCTTCCTTCAACAAGATACTGACATTACAATGCAAGCTAGCGCAAGTTTGTGTTTGATTGTATTCTTCCTTTCCAAACTTCATATACGTCATCTGCTATGATGCACTGTAGAGCAGGAACGAACGATGTCTTCAGAGATCTGTATGTAGCCCAGCACATGTGAAGCCACTGTTTCATTAGGAATTTCTGCTGGGCCTGTAAATTGGGCAGATTATTGGATAAAAGCTATTGAATACAGCAGTTATCACATAACTCCCTGTATGACTCTAACACCTAGGAGCAATAGACACAGACCAGGATCTCCAGAAGCATCTATATCTACGTCTGTGGAGCAACTCAGGTTTTCTGGAAAAGGTTTCTGCTTTGATCGATGAAAATCTGCTGAGTGTAACAGAACCAGGAGTGTCTCCAAGAAGGGGAGGAAGAAAAAAAATTAAAATAAATAGATGAGCATTAATTAGCATGCCACCAAAAGTCATGAACTCTACAAACAACACCGCTGAAGAATTATCCTGGGTATCTAGATTTTTGCATCCAATTATAAGAATGACTATTCAAAGCAGACAATCGAAACCATATTTTCATTTAAAAAAATACTTCTATTCAAACTGATTTCTCAAGCCAGTGCCCTTCACCTCTTTTCATACTCACCTATTCACATAGTTGTCACATGTAAGAAAAAAAAAGTAAGATGCCAATCTAAGGCATAGATTGCTGCAAAAATCTAGAAAGGTGCTGCAAGATACCCTATATATTAAATACTCGCTTACTTATACAGCATTAAAGTTAAGAACTGCATTTTACATCACTGCTTGTGGAACAAAATACTCTGTGGTAACAAAACTTGTTACTCTCTTTTCACATCCAATCTTTTTCTATTTGGTATGCCGTTGCTATCCTTCCTCTCCTCTAGTTTCTCCGCTTTGTACATTAGCTTTTCAGGAACTAACACCACTTAAGATGAGCACAACTTCTGTCCGGACTAACTTTGCAGTAGATGGGAAGATTGTAACACATACCTACCTGCCCAAGAAATAAGCTCTTGGGTCCAGGAACAGGCTGAGCAGAAACATACCCCTTCCCTTCTCAATAGGCTGAAGCTTGTACTCTTGCATTTAGACTGGAGAAATTGACTGAAGCTTGCACTTAGACTGGAGAGAAACTCCTTGATTGGTCTGACTGAAACAGGAAAGACCACACCACAAGCTATGAAGGTCAATATAATACCAAACAGCATTCTAAAAGAAGAGCAGAGCAAAGATCATCTTACTACTTCTGGTGGGCGGGGGGGAGGGGGGGAGGGGGGGCAGACCAACCAGACTATAGCAGGAAACCTGACACCAAACAGCAGTAAGTACCGAGTCTCAATATATTAACTTGCCTTCCATGGCCAAGGACTTGAGGAAGTTAGAATTACGTAGAACCTATAAATCAAAGACTTTTTTTCACTTAAAATTACTCGGACAAAGATTAAGCAAATATTTTCCAGATACTTCAGTGGTAGAAGTGCACAGCCTTCCACTAGGCACTCAACAGCTGGCATCTGAAAGGTAATTTATATACTTCAAATATATCCCACCTCATAACAGAAGGTAGTGCCATGTTCACAGTGCCTACTCCTGATTCAGCTTTTAAGGAAGGTTGTGAAACCTGTGCAACAGCACCTTCTCGTCTTCAAGGCCCAGCACAAGACTTTTGGGGGTTTTGGAAATAATTTTAAGTAAACCACAGCCCTACTTTGTCTTTCACTTCCTTAATGGTCCACTTTCCACCAAATAAAATTTCTAGTCTGACCTGGCTATTGGGAAAGGATCCTAACCGTTCTGCTATGTATGCCATTGTATTAGGTTTTTTGCAACCCCAGGGCACAACCACAAGAGCCCTCATTCTTTAAAGGCAAGGTTTCAATATGGCTATCAAGATTGCAGTTTAAGGAGGCTGCATTATTTTTCTTCCAGCTTATGTAGGACCCTTGGGAACTTGTTAGCAGAACTGCTTGGTAGTTTGCCTGCATGTATTCCCAGATCTGCTTTTGCTTACAAGTCACATTTTTGTCAAAAACAAACCTGAAGTAGTGCTAGTTGTAAGCCTCCATCAAAACCTGAAATACACAGCAAGCTTTCACACAAGACTGAAAATTTCTACATCAGTTAGATGACGGTTTTGTGAGTTTAACTAAATAGTCCCCTGGGAACAGCACAGAACACTAGCAATACCAGTAATACAATTTCACCCAGTTTTTAACTTTAATTTCCAAAACTAAGCCGAGGATGGAACAGCAGGCCTTCCATGTAGGCAAGAACATTTATACTGAGCCACAGCAGAGCACAGATTCATGGAAGTGTTATTTATTTATAAGCATGTAGTTTCTGACTTCTACTTTTGTAACAGCCCTTTTAGTTCAGCAGTTCCACACTGACCTCTCAGAGTGCAGGTAATCAAAGTCACTGCTGCATGCATAGGAAAACACGCACACGAAGTTGTCAAACTATCCTAGTTTCCTGCCATTCAGTTTGTAAGAGCTGATTACATGCTAATTAACAGTAACTCCCTGAAACAACAGCCACAGAAGTAAGGGCTGTGGGATAGCAAGGTCTTGTTGTTTTAGGGGAAGAAATGGGAGGAAGCTAGGGAAGTCTAGGATTATGAAGAAAAGACTTTTAAAGAAAAACAGTCACTTTGGATATTAAGCAGTGTCCTCATAAAAATACTTGCTGGCTTCATGGAAAAGACCTTTGAATCGCAGATTAAAAGCAAGTAGCAAATACTAGAATCAACTGTCATTTGGTTGTTGAACAGAGGAGCAAAGTTATGAGTTTGCCTCAGTATTTGCCTCCAGGAATTCACAGCTGCTTGGCTCCAATTTCCATTTGCAAAATGAATAATTTCCATTTTAGGAGACCAACTTGCAGGAGGTCAGAGCAATCTGGCTATCCTTGATTGCACATCATGGTTGGTTACAAGCTGAAGGATCTGCTTATGCCAGTGCATGCACAAAATATAAGTTCAAAGCAAGTGTACTGGAACTTCATCAATGAAGCAGAAGTTGCACTAAAATTTACTACTGAGATTCAGCTACTACTGCAGAATTTAATATGTTTCCAGCAGTTTTAGCTCAAGTGTTGGATGAAATTATGAATTCAATAATCCCATATCGCAGTGATGGTGGGTAAGCAATTTTGGTTTCACGCATTCAAAGACTTTGTCTTCAAATGCAGTGGCCATGTACAACTCAACATAAGTTCACTGATTCACAAGTGTGGAACATCTATACTTCTCTCCTGCAGTCCTTCGAAATAGCTAAAAAAAACGATTACTGGCTTACAGCACTTAGTAGAAGTACGAAGTGTTATAACTAGCATAATATAGGAAAGAATTACGGCAAAACAGAAAATTCACAATTCTTTAATTTTATGTGGTGTGTATATTGAAGTCACAGGTCAAACCCAGCACAAACATAGATTAGAGAGGACAAACTTAAAGCTTGCCAATCTGAACATTCTTCTAAAAAAGTCACTGCTGACATACTTACTTGAATTCCCAAGCTCAAAAAGAATGCTGTAAAAGTTTATTGCATCGAAGATTGAGACATAATTAAAGCCAAATTTTTAACTCATTTTATGGCTGAAGAGTACTGCCAACCAGCTAAGCACCTGTGTTGTTGTTTAATCAAGGCTGCCAAAACTCTAGTAAAAACAGGATGAAGACCTAGTAATAGCATGGAGATATTACAGGTTAAGTACATCACTACCATGCATCTGAAGGTTCTAGAGCACACCTGTCTATTCAACCCTGAACTCAAGGGATGTCACCAGAGTCAAACCACATGGCATGGAAACATCTCCTCCTAATAGCTGCAAAGAAAAGCCACTCAGAACGTTAATAATTATTAACCACTGGTGTAGTTTACACTTGAAGCAGGAGGGGAGAAAAATATTTACACTTACACCACAACAGCCTGTTTTAAAAACACACTACCGCTCTTTGGGCTAGAAACTAAAAGTTCTTTAAGTGGAATAGACAGATCAGAAGGTCAGATGCCTTTAAATACTTTTAAAATGAGACAAGAAATCAAACATAATATGAGTTTGCTCTTACTTATAACCTCTTGATACTTGCTGATGAAGGATATCAGTTTCTGTTGCAAAAATATAACTTTTCTTCTCCACAGTTGCTTATAACTACAGCATCTTCTGCACAAGTTCTTCATGTTTCAACTCCTACAGCCTTTACCATAGCCAGTCCAATCTGACATATTTCACATTCTCGTTCAGCGAGACGCAGCACTTCCCTTTGATTCTTGATTTTGTGGACATTAGAGCTGTGACAAGGCCAAAGGGATAAACCTGATGACAATTTTAAAGCTTCAGGTTAACAGGCCTCAGAATACACATTCAAATACAAGATAGCAAAGTAGCCACAACTACTGGCTCAACTGCAGAAACACACACCTTGCTGACTAAAGAGAGGGTTCTCTTGGCATGATGGACCAGTCCATTTAGCCAGTAACTTGTTACCTAATTGTTTTTTGTTTAGACATTGTGCCAACCTGAAAAGTGTAATTTTACAAATTAAGTGCTGTTCTCATCCCTTCTACCTCCAACAAAGCAGATGGGGCAGACAAATTACCTAGTTATCCTAGCAGGCCACCAACAGCCTGCTACTCACCCATCATGTATCAGCATAATCTTGCAATCAGCAACTTTCCTTCATTCAGCATCCTCTTCTAAATTGGCCACAGTATTATTGTTGCATGACTAAAGGGTTCTGGGGAAGAAGGGAATCATATTTTCCTCCAAGAGATGGACAACTTTTTGCAGTATTCACTGGAGTGGTTAATAACTTTTTTTCCCAAGTATTGTGTTACCATGGAGTCAGGTTCCACCAACTTCAAGTCTTACATTCAGAAATCAAGAAAATTGCAGAAAACCCACATGCCACACTGTGCCTAAAGCAGGCAAATTATCTGCATCTTAATGTATGAATTTAAGAAAGATTCTTATATGCAACTTCTAAAGCCAGAGCGTTACTAAAATTGGACTTCACCCAGAAATACTTGAGATTAAGAAGGTAAATAGCCTAACAGAGTCATCAATATTCTCAGTGAATCCAGACTCACTGGAAGTGCCAGAAGCATTTCAAAAGCTACACACTGAGACTGCAAAAGCAAGAGTTCACAGAAATCTTTCGTTCACATAATTGGCTTTCAAGGAACAACTCCTCACATTCTGCTATTCCTTGCATTAAAGAGGGTTAAAACGTTCCAGAGAGAAATCTACAGTGCAGTCATGGGTTTGGGCAGGTAGGGGTGTTGTCTTAGGTATCCTCATGAAGTCAAGAGGAGCAGAGATGTGTCTCAATGGTTGCTGATGCTTTCAAAGAAAGGAAGGAAACCTGCAAGAGACCTTTCTTGAAGAAATCAAAGCAGAGCACATGCTGGGTTTCCATAAGCATCAGCACCTTGTTTAACTCTCTACAGATGCAGACTTGAACTCAGAGCCTGCTTTTATAACTCTAAAAGCACAAGTAACTAACCAGTGATGCTTATTTATTAAAAGTTACAAGGCAAAAGAATTTGATTGCCAAGATCCAGTTTCTGTAACGCAAGCAGAGCAAGGAAACAGGAGAATAGAAAGAGAGAAAAGTGCAATTTACCTGGATTTAAAATATAAAATCCTACTTCTTATGATCAGGGGAATATCTACTACCATCTCTTTCCCTGGTCCCACCTTTGTCTAGGTCAAAGAACTTCTTCAAAGAGCAACTTATGCAACTGTACGATGTAATATGGGTCTCATGAATCAGACAGCTACCAAAGGTAAGTGCAGAAGTGTGTTGATAAAAAAAAATGTTAGTGATGTCATTCCTAGCTAAGTGACACTCCTCAGTTTTATAGCTTATAACGCGAGCTCAATTGCCAAACGTGATGTCAGATTTTAAACCATGTTTGTTTTAAAAATTGAAGATTCTGGCTTAAGGTTTAAATGGTTTTAATACCCAAGTAATATTTATAGTTTAAGCAGCATAAAGCAGTCCAAATCTGTTGACTTAGGCTGTTATTTGTTTACCTTCCAAGTATTAATAAAATGCAAAGCATGTCATCAAATACCTTATCAACACTGAAACATGACAAAGCAAAACAAACAGGAAAAAACCACCAAGATATTGAAGTCATTTAACTTAGCTATAGAAAATAGTATTAGATAATTATAGAAAAGAATTGAAAAGTCCTTGAAATCCCAGAAGAAAGAAATTAAGACAGCAAAGCCTTCCAAATGCAGTCACAAGAGTTTGTCTTGAAAAGACTACGAACTTGTTACTCTATGTGCAGGTAAACAAACAGCTGCAGAGATACAAAGTCCCTGGAGGCTGTCCAAAAAGGGGGAAATTACACATCAGCTCTTCAAGCAAACACTTGAGTCATATCACTGTGTAGCTGATGATAAACTATGTCACTGAAGGATCTATGGCTCTGATGTCAACAAGGCTTCTTAATACAAAGTTATTTTTAAGTGCTGTTTGGTCTTTTATTGGAATACCAATAGTTTGCATGCCTTCAACTTTTACTGATGCTTTTATCTACATGCTCTATTAAAAAAAAAAAACAAAAAACACAAAACACCCACAAACCAAAAAACCCATCTTTATTAAGACTACTATCATGTAAGCTTCTCCATGCCAGAATTTTCTTGTTTCCATATTTTAATCCAGCACATACACCTGACATGACAGGTTACTTTAAAAAATTAATAGCATCAACAGCTTTTAAAATCCACCATCTTATTATTTTGTTTTGGCAGGCTTGTCTGGCTTTTGTAAAGTTTTCAGAAGTCAAACTGAAGTTCACACCCAACAGCTGACCTTCTCTTAGGGACTGCTCCATCTACATGCAGAAAGGCTCCCCTATTTCATGTTCCTTGTGCCAGAGAATCTGCTAATGATTAGGCTCTAGAAAGCTATGGTAACTTGTTCACGGGCACAGCAATTCTCACATGGGTAGGCTTCTCGCAGCAAAAATGGAAGACAGCTCCAGACACATTTAAGCTGATTTTAATAGCTCACAAACATGTCATCCAGCCAATCCACCTGCTACATCAGAACTCAAAACTTCACCCAATGCAGTGTGTCCTCCTCATTTTGAGTTCTGTGTACGTTTTTTCTTTCCTCTGTTGCACTGAACATGGAGATGAGCATCTTCTTGGGTTACTGTATCATTCCTGCCTTGGTGACAGGATGGATACTTGTGCTAGAATCAAGAAAAAATTCAAGTCACCAAATGGTTACATTAGTCTTATTCGAATTCCAATAGGAAATCTGTAATTCTAGGCAGAAATTGGGAGGTTGTGAAGGCATGTCTAGTTAATGGCCCTTTGTATCAGGAACTGGCAATTAATATAGCATTCCAGATACAGCACACTTCTCAAACTGGACAAATTCAGTTCATATGTATATATCTCAATTGGTAGATACAAAATAAGGCTACTACTTGAAGTGACTGGCTAATCAGTTATAGGACTCCCACCATCCTACCAAACATAACCAGGTACTGAATGTGGTAGCTGCCACTTAGGTTTCATGTTTACGTTACATGACCTTTATGAATTGTGAACTGAAAGTGCTGATTAAGAAAAACCTCAGAACTCTGTAGTTATTTTACTGAAGATCCGTATTCAACTGTACTCAAAACCATGTTAAATATTTGTACTAGTCTTTAATAAAGCTTGATCAGAGTGGTAGTTTTTCTTGAATGGAGAAGGGAAATAACATTTTTAAGCATGAAGTTCTTACTGAAGGTAGTGTGATATTCAAATACTTTGGGGAAGCCTTTAGCCTTAAAACAAGACCAAAACCAACAAACTAAACCTAAATACTAGCTAATCTGTAACTAGCAAGAGGATAAATCAGAGTCCTCCTCAGGCATGCTAAAACAGTACCACAGAATCACCTGGCACTTCAAGCCTACAATGCATGTCTCTTCAAACAGAGCCTCCATCATCTGTGGTATACTCACACCTACCAATACAGTAGTTGTGCTTTTCTAGGGACCATGGGGAAAAGTATTGTTTAAGAATGTAGATATAATGAATGGACTCAACCAATTAAGCAATTAATTAATATAAATATAAAGCACTATCTCAAGCTGCCACAAAAGAATTGCATGATAAAAGGGCAAAGGGACAGCTAAACAGAAATGGGCTTTTCCTCCCAGTCACATGAATACCTTCAATGTGCAAGAGAAGAGTTACAGTTAACATGCTGGTACTACCAAAGAGGCAGAAATAATCTACCACACCATCACGTCAACTGAGTATCTGACACTGAGTATTTTTCCCAATTAATGGTAGTCAACTAGCCACAATTATTATTATATGAAGCTCAGACTCCTCTATGGAGAGAAAAAGCCTAGTCTGCATTCAGCTTTAAGTAATCTCATCATAAGGCAGCATTGTCTTCAACATTGCTTAGGCACTGGAACAGCACGTGGATTCCAAACTCAGCCTTATGAAATTAGATTGTCATTGCTATTCATTAGTACTAGCCCATTAGCAAAGAATTAGTCAGGAATTACTAGTTTTAAGTGAATGATAACTACATACAGAGGTTAGCACCAAGATAATCTAATTCAAGAACAACTCTCTAGAGGAAATTAGGGAAAGGATAAAAATCACCCCACATCTCTCATCCTACTTTCAGAAAAACAAGTAATATAAATACCTCTTTTAAACAAGAATTCCTACATACAAGTAGCCAGAGGTAGCCTGCATTTCCATAATTCACATCAGTATCTATAGCTGCATTCAGCACTGGTATATATTGCCACAGCATACTTTTCTCAAGACAGCCTCTTCTTGGATCCCAACTGCAGCTCCTTTAACTTAGGTCTTTCTTTTCACAAGCTATTACAGTGTACAAATTGATTCAGATTCCCACCCCACCCCAGTTGTACATTCAAGATGTTTATACCTGGAGCTATTTGTGTACCAAAATGAAGATTTTTCTTCTTGTTCTAGAAGCAGCAAGTGCGACATTTCCAGCAGTATTTGCAGCAGTCAAATCTTTTAATGAATAAGGTATTCTAAAACTCCAAATGCCACTTGAGGTTGCAAGCACAGACCTAAAATTACAGTCAACACTTTTTTACTATATTATGGAGTACCGCATCCTCTTCAATTGCCAAGAAGGAAATTGCCAAGAAAACTGCAAAGCTCCCCCTGCCCCCCATCTTCTTACATGGGTCAGTAACTGATAAAACACTTCTACAAAACGTGCAATGTGTCTTCTGGCATTCACACTAAGTCATCTCATATTTTCCTTTGAAATGTAGTTTTTAAGTCACCACTGCTATATTTACCTACAGCTATAGGTAAAAACTTGTTTATACAATAACTTCCTGAGCTTTCTTTGAAGTCGCATTTCACAGATCAGGCCAAAGCCAGGTAGACAGTGGATAATGTAAGGCATTGGAGATTGCAGGTGAAAATACGAAAAAGTTATTTCCCATAAACATAAGTTTCAGGGCAGCTCAACTAAAACAGAGGGCAATCATATACTTGCCAGTGGCCTTCTTCAGTATCTTACAAGTATATTTCAAGCATTAAGCACAAGAGCCACTAAGATCTGTTAAGTTACTCCTTTACAGATATGGGGTAAAGTTGTTTCTCTTACTAAGCGTACAAATACCCTATAAGCACTGTGACATACAAATATTAGCATTCAATACTACAATTACACACATACAAGTGCAGCTATACAGAGATACAAATGCCAAGCATTTGGCTAGGCTGTCTGCAAGCAAGTAGAAAATGACTGAACAGAAAGCCAGGTCCAGAGAGATTCACAAAGAAAACCCCCCTGACAGCCACAGTGTTAGTGCAAACCACCCTTTCTGCTCTGCTATTCTCAGAAGAAATTGATGTTACACAAAAATTTTTCTTAAAGTGTTAAACTTGTGCTTTCCATCGAGTAGGAGACAAAGCACATACTCATGAAAAAAAAATCTTCACAATTAGGACCTAAAATAATACAAGTTGCAGTAGTTGAACAAAATAAAAGTGGTAGCAAATTGTGAAGTTTGGCAAGCTTTCTAAAAACACTGTTTTATATGGTGTGATAGAAGTGAGATTATTACTTAACAGGAGTCCACTTTGGCCCACAGGCACAATGCTGTCACCCCGATCTTCACTTCTCACTTTGATTAAAACCTAAGGCAATCCATTTTTGCCCAAGTTTGCAGCAAGTTCAGCACCTACAGGCTGGATTGACTTGAAAATACTTCCAAACAGCAGGTTAGTTAAACAAGTTTAAGAGTTGTTGACTTTTCGTAGCTAGATAAAAACTAGCTTTATGCTGCAGTAACAATAGGCAGGGTTACTCATATTTTATAGAATACAGGAAAGGTAGTCAAAATTAAGACTGATCAAGGAGACAATACCAATAGCTTTGTATTTTCACCTCTGACATGGGGGTGGAGGCACACTTTTGGAAAATCTCAT
Organism: Phalacrocorax aristotelis; assembly: GCF_949628215.1. Classification (NCBI taxonomy): domain Eukaryota; kingdom Metazoa; phylum Chordata; class Aves; order Suliformes; family Phalacrocoracidae; genus Phalacrocorax; species Phalacrocorax aristotelis. The sequence continues at coordinate 174,750,350 of NC_134276.1, read as the reverse complement.
TTCATTAAGATTCACTTAATTTAGCCTACCCAATCAAGTATAATTGCACACATTTGTGAACGTGCTGCAAGCAACAATGCTTTCATTAAAACTTGGTACAACATGCTTTGCAGCTTTAAAATAACAAATTTTCCACTTCAGTAATGGAAGCATAGGTTTTCAAACAAGAATGCTATAGCAAATTTCAGGACATCAGTCAGCCAAAAGTTTCAAAGCCAGAAGTCCAAGACAGTATTTTGGTTTCAAAAGGGGCCCACAAGGATTCCAGATTTGACAGAGGAATGCAGCTTCTCAGTGAAAGCTTCATCCAGGCTAACTGTTTCAGAAGGCAGCGTTGACCACACACGTACATCAGCATACGCTTGTCAGCTGTGTTCACCTTTGTTACCAAATGAAGGCATTGTTATTTTGCCTTAGACAAATCCTCAAGTATGAGCTTTTAAGAAAAAATACTGTTAGGTAAGTTCATCCTGTAAGTTTAAAGCAGAACTATTAACAGACAGGTTTCACACTGCTAACATTCCTCTTAGTCTTTCTGTGAAAGAACCAAAGAAATAACAGAAAAATGAAATTCACACAAAAAGTGGCATTTATATATTTCAGAACCACAACACAGGCCAAGACTTGCATGTAATCCCCTGCTGGACAAGAAACCTCAAAAACTCAAGTATGTATATAGAAGATACTTTGGTTACTCTTCTAGCTTCACTGTCAGGGTAGTAAAACAGCAACAGCAAAACTGAATAATCACCCTCAAACTAAAACTTGCACAGTAATCATCGCTGGCTGGCTAACTGATCCTGTCAAAGCAAGCTGTCATAGTTCGAACTCAAGACCATGAATTACAATCATAACATGGGAAAATAAATCAAAGGATATTTCAGACTGATTTAAAAAAAAAAAGAAATTGAGACTTGGCCCCTGAGAGAACATTTTGTAGCTGGAACCATTTCTAACAACCTCAGCTTACAGATATTTTAGTATCAAAATAGATGGTTATGTGCCAGTTATAGACCAAATGTAAAATTGAAGTATTCAGAAGTTACAGTGGTATAAGAACTATTCACTTGCAGCCTTGAAGACAAACCTACTTCTGTATATAGGCCCAAAATGAGGCTGCATTTGCTGGCCAAGTTTTTTTTTCAGGGGTTTCACCCTCTTCTTAAAGCCAACTCCACTCTTCACTCTGTTTAACAGACCTTTAGAAGCCATTAGTCTAAGAAATATATTGTTAATGGGGTAAGTGCTAACACCACTCAGGCATAAATGGGAAACAGTCTTGTTCAAAAGACTTCATCATATTGCTCTAATTTTGGGTTTGTGAATGAGTCATCAAAGATGCAGTCTTTCCAGGATAAGCAGAGTGGCTGATTCAGTGTTCACAAAAAACAACTGAGACAGAAAAGCTGGGTACCAGGTCTTGTCAAAACAAAGCATTTAAAAAAACCAAAACGAAATGCTTCCCCCCTTATCCCCAAGTACCCTGATCATCCTTTGCCTTCTTGTTCTATCCTTACAGTCTTGAAATTACTAGAAAGGAAACAGCTGAGGAATGCTGCCACTCTTATGCCATGCTTTCCATTGACTGTCATTTCAGGAATGCATATAGGAAAGTAAAGCAGCTTGGAATGTCTCCACCCATCCAGTAGCATCAGAAGCTTCCCAGCTTACTGACAGCTCCAGTGCCTTGCAGCTGCATTCCAGTTTGGCATTTTTACAGTTGCCCAGATGAATGAAGAAAAGTATATTGTTAAGCACTGATATAACATTTGTTAAGTAAACGTCCTCATACATTGCATGTTCTAGACGCATGTACTCTAATATTGATTACTACGGCATGGCAGCAACAACACGTAGTTTACAATTTCTTGGTTGCAAGAGTTCCAAAAGGATGTCCTCATACTATAGTTGTCTAAACCTACCACCACATTCCTTTCAGAGCGTATTGGTTTGTCTAAGTCTAATCCGTCTGAATATACTCTTCAATAAAATTTAAGTATCTGCAAGAACACATGCACATTCCTCAAACTCCACATCCTGTCAGCGCAGCCTCAAAAAAGAGGCACAACTACACAGAAAGCAGCAAGCAATTTGCTGGGCTCTCAATTTTTGAAAAGATTGCAGTTAAGTGTCTTACTAGCCCAGGTAACAGCTCAGAGAGCAAGCAAGAGTATGAGCAAAGGGATAAGTAAGCTAAGAGCTGGCCAAGAGCCTGTCAAACCATCTGTTCCAACTAAAATTTTGCATATACCCTTAAGCCTGGAAAACAGATCCTCATTAGAAGACTTAAGTTCTATCTCTACTAATGATTTATACTGACTGCTTCTGTCTCTTAGCCTCAGTTTCAGCTAACAAACTGAAATTTAATTTGGTAAGAAAACCAACCCACAAACCAACAGACTTGCCACTACAATGCCATGGTCAAAAAGGACTCAAATCAAGTGTGTTCACATCAGCTTTATTCACACATGTAAGAGCACATCTCATCTACCCTTACAAGGTGCTTTTGATGATTTATCATGAAAAAAATGTTCTAGTGATACCAACAATATGCCAGAATACAATGGATAAAGCTTTAGTGTAAAAGCAGTATTAATGCTACAGCAAAATTCACAGCTAGAGACCAGCAGAAATTACCCCTGAACATTGGCTTCAGCAAGTACTGAAGCCCAACCAGCTGAATTCATCCTTACATTGAATGTAGAACATCCATGACTAGATAAGTTTAAGAAATCTGTCACTTACACTAACATGGAAAATTGCTTTAAATAATTAAAATCGTCACTATATGCTAGAGTTTACTTAGGTTGTTCTATTTGTGTACAAGGAATATCTATAGCAAAGAAAGTTGTTATGTAACCAGACATAGAAACCCCAGGTTCAAACCTGACAGACCATGAAGAGACCAAGAGACACTTGAAGACAATAAACCTAAAAAGGTGAAAAGATTGTTACTTGTTTCTTTTTTAAAACACCAAGCAGAATACAATTCTTTTGAATGCCATATTTAAGTTTCCACTATTGAAGTATATTATGAAGAATCACATCTTTTTTCTTCTTCCTGCCTCCATTTCAAAAGGTAAAAAAAAAAGTCTAAGATGACAAGATCAGTAGGACGTTAACAAGTACTTATTGTAGAATCTGAACCTAGCTACTGTAACTATGGAGAAATATCTATAGCCCACACAAGAACCAACTCCTATTACAAAGGGGATTTTAAACAAATATGCCTCTGTAGTCTAATCACTGAGCGAAGTCAACATTACACTTATTTCAGGACTCATTTTCTCTGTGTTTTTCTGTTCAGATAGAGAATTAAAAAATAAATCAGGATAGCACAATACAAGCTGAGCAAATGACTCCAAAATTCTCAGTTGTATATAATCTACAATGAGAACATTAGGGCGGTCGGTGGGTAGGAGTTTTTTTCCCCTCCAAACAGTGAGATTTAAGCATCAGGTTCATAACTGAGTACAAACCTTCTGTACATAAGGAAGCTCTCTTACTTGACAGTCTTGAAAAATTAACAGGTTTAGTGTACACACCAGTATTTTCACTCTCCAAAAGAGGTACTGCAGAAGTCATAGCTAGGAAGTTACTAAGATAGCTCTGAGCTGTTTCCATACCTTCCTTACCCTTGGTTGGTGGGTAGTGCTGCTATGATGCAACCACCCTAGAGATTTAAGACTGTAGCAACCTGTTCTTTGCTCTTATGACTTGACATGCTCCGCATGCTGTGGCCCCAGCTCAAATACATGACCTGTGTTATCATTTATCAAAAAGTATCCTGACAGTGCAGCCTTAATGCCCTCTACCAAGTTCTAAGGCGAAAGGATCCAGTGCTCGCAGTTTTTGTGTCTCTTTCATCACTCCCTGCTGTTAGGAAGGATGTTGTAACAAGGACAACAGTCGATGCCTACTGTAAGGATACCCTCTACCATATCAGGTACTATGAGCACGCCACCAGGAATCCTGACAGAATTTTTCACATTAACTATTGCAGAAGCTCCCATAAAGGAAGGCAATTCTTCTCCAAGAAATAAATCCCACAGAACTCACAGGAAATATTAAGACAGCAATAACTGTCCTTAATTAGTTAGAAGGAGTAAGTGTTCAGTGAAACACACCTGTGAAGAGTTTCTCAACATCTTAATTACTACTGAGGGGTCAATGCAGCAGAGCCCTACAGCAGTGGCATCAACTCAAAATTTCTATTTAACACTGCATACTGCTATGCCTGCAAACTAATACATAACTATAATGTGGGTAAAACAGTCTCACCTTCATATTCTATTTAGTACTTGAAGAGTTGCAGAAAAACACTGATATTTGCAACAGAGAGAGCCTTTGGGGAGCATTGCTTAATTGTACTTGTCCTGGACAAAAAAAAGAGCACACGAATTCTTCACTAAGGGCAAGCAGCCTGTCTTGCTGTTCAGTTTTCATCAATGACAACACCTACAGTACTCAACGACCCCCATGCTAAGACAGATTCCCACATGCTAAGGGAAACAGCTAAGACAGTTTCCCTTACCTACCCTCCAAAGGAGTACCCTCCCCAGAAAGAAGCAAGATCAAGGCAGCAGGACATGCTCCTTTCATGCTATGTGGTGGAATTAGGCCAGCATCCACCCTCCTCACCCAGACAGAATGAGGCCAAAAACCAGGTTACCACCTCCTAAATCTGAACAGCCTCAAAGAAAAAGGGCAACCGAAAAGCAGGCTGCCTAAGTTGTCATACCTAACCACAGCCTAATCTCAGCCGCCTTCTTTATCAGGAGCATGCAGGTACTCCACATTGCACACCCTGTGCCCCCTGGGGAGCAGAGTGTAGAGGAAATCTAGCCTTGCAGGAAACCAGTCACGTCACGGTCCCTCCCCACCTTGTGCAGCCTTGCCATGGTGCTGCCCAGAAAGGGTGGGCTCCTCTTTCCTGTACAAAGCTCTACGTCACTTTTAGTCAAAATTACTTTCGTCACTTGGACAATAAATTCCAGTCAGAACTAGTGAACAAAGTCCTCTTTCGTGGAATTCAAAAACAGAGAAGAAGAGGGAGTCCAAACTCTGAGGAAGGACAGGTGCTAAGCTTAATAGAACCAAATCCCACTCCACATATGACTGCCTAGAAGGGGCCAGGTCTTACTGAAACAGTATATATTGTCTCTTTACGTTATTGCAGAACATGCCACTTCCCTCCCGCCCCCCGCCCCCGCAGAAACTATTAATCTGTGAGGTCACAGCTCACCTCGGGGCTCTATTTTTCTCTCAATTTCTCCTTACATTCAATTGTTAAGGCAGATGAGAAAAGCTGCACTATCTGTAAGTTAGATATCACCCTGCCTGACACTGTCTGTGAACGCAGTATTTAAAAACCACCAACTTCAGCCTTCACTAGAGTAATGGAAGAGACATCCGATTGTAAATTTAAGTCTAGACTTACAGACGCACAACATGTACGTAACGTAGGATATTCCTGCAGAATACATACTATCCTGCTGCAGTATTCTACTCTGCATGTATCTCCCATAGAGAGAAAAACAGCATACCCAGTTTTGTCCTTTGAAGGCCTAATCTGAACATATGCTAAAACAAGTTCATAAAAAGAATGACATTTGAACCCAACATTACATACAGCAATAATAATCATCATCTGATGACAATTTTTACCCCTTCTGTGAGATTTTTAACTCAAAGAAATCTAACTGACATGTCCTCACATGTGATGCACTCAAGTCCACTCATTTATGCACATGCAAACATGAAACAAAAATCACTCACTGGCAGCGCCAAGAGATGAAGACAATACCTGCACACGCTCTCCTCCTTCCTTCTCTAAGCTACCAAGCCAAGTGTTATTTTTTCTTTCCTGTATGCATCAAGAGAAACAATTCTACATAAAGCTTTCTGATAGTGATGATATTCTAGCCAACTGATAGAGGAAAAGTTTGGCTAATGGCTTTATGAACAAAGCTTGATGCTCCATTAAAGATGAGATTGGAAGTTCACCACAATTTCAGGATTAATGGTACTTTCCCCTCAGCACTTCCAACCACCTGGGCTGTGGAAAAGAAAACACAGCTTAAGCCTCTTCCTATAACGGCCATAGCTAGCTGGAAAAACAAAGGCTGAATAGTATATTAAATATTTAATTCTACTGCTCTTTCAGACACATGCATTTGTTCCCAATAACTGCAAAGAAAAAATTAGATGCAAGACAAAAAGGATACAACCCAAAAAAGGTAGAGTCACTTTATCTTTACTGATATAATTTTATTCCTGTGAAGCAGTAAAATCTACATGGGATCTGACAGACAACATACACACATTAAAAAAAACCCAAACCACAAACAAAAAACCACAAAGCAACAGCAAACCATGGCAGTCTTAAACACAACAACATGGATTTCAACACAATTGAAATCAATCAGAAAAAACTCTGTCAGGAAGTATAACCAAGTTTTTGAAGAGTTTCCTTTGGGAACAGATACAGCTTTGTTCCATGCGACAGCCAAATCTGATTAAATGAAGTCATGTTACAGACTGCATCATGTATGATTTGCACCCTTCATATGGCATGTTAGAGAAGAATAAGATTTATTGATAATAATGAAGTGAAACAGAGTTGGTCACAGGCCGGCATTTGTTATATGCTTTTTTCTTTATAGCAACAGGCAACATTCATTTACTGGACTGCCTCAAGAGGACTGTAGCTTCACAATTTATCTTCTTATTTGCTTTTAATATCATAAAACCAGAAAAGGCTCTTTGGTATCACCAGAGGAGGGGAGGGGGTAGAGGAGGAGGAGAGTGAGCAAGACTTTTAGCAGTGATGTAAATCTTCACCTCTGTTCCCCTAGACTTTGCCCTTCCAATCTGCAAGCCAACAACAGGTAAAAAGAAGGGGAGAACAAGCTCAAAATGATCTTGATGAAAGCTTTGTTGTATATAGTGTCAAAGACATTTTGAAATTGCCATCTGGACTTCAAAGAGAGACAACTCCATTCATCTCTTACTCTAACAATAGAGTTAAACCAAACATCATCCTATCCTATCAGTCACTGGAGGACAGGAACTTGTAGACCCAACAATCTAACCAGTTAAGGCAGGACTTCTAATACAGAGCTCTGTGAAAGCATGAAGCAATCATAACTTGATTAGCGAAGGATAAATACGTAAAACCTCGCTATGCAGTGACAGGCTAGCCTGAAGTCAGGTAACCGTACTGCAGTAACATGCTGACAGGCTTAACCACAACACACATTCTTCCAGTTCAGTTCACAACTGAAAGTAAACCAATACCCTTTACAGGGGAGCAAGCGATGACTTATACACAGGAAATAGAGCAAAGCGTAGTAGAATTTTACAACTTCTGTTCAGGCGGGGATTCTACCCAGTACCATGGGGCAACTCGTATATTTGCAGAGCCTCACATCCTTGAAAAATCTAATATATTTTATCCATCCTATATAAACAAAAACGAGGTGGCATATTTAAGAAAAGCACTGTATAACAACAGTGTCTTAATTACCTCACCTAGCCATTTTAGGAAGGTTTCTACTTGGTCAACCTGCACCTGATAATCCTTAAGATTTTTTTTTTCCCTAAACTACTGAACAACTTCTAAACTCCAGAGGCAGCTAGCCTGTCAAAGATCATTTTTTGCTTTTTGGAGAACCAGTGAATTTAATATTGTCTGGAAGCTTTTGGCCTTCTAGAGAAACAAAAACTATTCAGGCAAACCCGCATTATCTCCGGATTGCCACAGCCTTTCCTTATTTGGCTAACGTTTTGAGATTCCAATCAGACTGCTATGAAGTTCAACATGCACAAAGCATCCATTTTGAGGAAACTTCACAGCCAGTTTCTCTTCCATTCCCCCCCTGCCCCAAGTGAAAGTTATCCCCCCTCAGCACCAACCCCCCTCCCACATACCCACGCCAGAACAAAGCAATATGGATTCGGTTTTTCACTGCTCTCCGACGCACGAAAGCAAACTCTGAGAGCCCTGCTCCCCTTAAAGTTCAGCTTTCACACTGCGGCAGAATCCGTCGCTGAGGAAGGCGAGCAGCCTGTTATTGATACACGTTTCTATATTAGGAACAAAACACTGGTCCCCCTCAGAAACCGGGGGGAAAGAGATGATCCGTCTCTCCGCCCGCCCGCACACACGAGCGGGGTTTAATCGGCTCAGCCGCGGCGGGGCCGGGGAGGAGACGGGAGTTCGGCAGACCGCCGCCGGCACCCCGGGCCGGGGGCAGCGACCTGGCTCAAGCCCGCCCCCCGCGCCTGCCGGCCCCCGCCCCTCCGCCGGGGGGCACCTGTCCCCGTCCCCCCGGACGGCTCGGGACAGGGCCCGCTCCCCCGGCCCTGCCAACAGGGGCAACCGGGCGAGCAGGGAACGCCAAGGAGGGTAACCGGCGCCTCCTCCCCGCCGAAGGAGAGGCCCGACCGCCCCCTCCCGACGCCCGGCCCGCGGGGAGGGGGCGCAGCCTCTCGTCCCCTCCAGCTCGGCCCGCTCCCTGCTCCGGCCGGCCGCCCCCGAGCCTGACCCCGCTCGTCGCCGCCGCCACCTCCCGCCCTCACTCCCGGCCCCTCCCCGCCCCGACACCCCCCAGCGGAGGGGAAAGCAGCCGCCTCCGGCCCCTTCCTCCTCCACCTCCTCCCGGGGGGGCACTTCGCCGGCCAGCCTCGTCCCCCTCTCCATCCCCCCCGCCTTCCCCGCCTAGCCCAAGCCCCGGTCCCGCCGCCGACCTCGGCCGGGCCCCCCACCACCCGCCCCGGCCGGCGGGAAGAGCTCCGCACCGACCTGGTGAAGCGCGGTGAGCCCGTCCACATTGGCGTAGTTGATGTCGGCGCCCCGCTCCAGCAGCCGCAGCACCTCCTCGGTGTCCCCGCTGGAGCAGGCGGCCAGGAAGACGGCGCCGTCGTCGAACTTCACCTTGGTCTTTTTGCGCTTGACCACGGGCGGCTCCAGGTCGGTCTCGGAGCCGATCCAGCGCTTCAGCTGCTCGTTCCGCTTCTGCTTGGCGTCCGCCATCTTCATACCCCGCTCCTGCCTGGCCGCCTTCGCTAACGCCGCACCGAGGATACACTATATACCGCCAGTATCCCACAGCGCACCGCGGCCCTCGCTCGCTCACCCACCCAGCCGGGCGGGCGGACGGAGGGCGCAGGGCGGGAGGGAACCGGTGGGGCGGGGCGGCGGCGGCCGCCTTCTTACCATAACCCCGCGAGACTTCCCGGCGGGGCGGGGGACCGGGGCGGGGCGGTGGCGTCACTGGCGGGCGGGGGGCGGCGTGCCCGGCGGGGCCGGGGGTGGGGGGGGGAGGAGGAGGGGCCGGGCTGAGGAGTGCAGCGGGCGTCGCCGATGGCCGCGTTGTGACCGGGGCGCGGCCGTCTCGGTTTGCCTTATCCCGGGCTCGTGAGTTCAAGAGTTCAGCCGTTGGGGTCACTGGCTTCCCCCGCCCCGCCCCGCCGGGCGGAAGTCCCCACCGCCGCCGCCGCGGGGGGGGACCCGGGCCGGGCGGTGGGGGCGGGCGGGGCGCCGGCCTTGGCCTGCTGCGGGCCGCGTCCGCGTTGCGGGCTGGTACAACACAGGCCAAAAGCGACGAGAGCCTTGCCATAAAACGGGCGTCGCCGGCGGGTGATTGGGGATGGGCCGCTCCGAAACGAAGCGTGTGGGGAGAGGGAAAGGCGGGGTTTATTGAGGCGCCGGGTGTAGGCCTTACGCCGCAAAACCTGAGCCAGGCTCCCCGGGGCTGCTGCGGCTGGGGGCGCGGTGCTTCTCCATCTCCGCTGGGCAGCTGAGTTAGTGCCGCCTGTCCCTGCCAGCGACCACTCCTTTGCATGCAACAGCATCGGCCCTTCTGCCCGCTTTGGCAAACTGGGCAAAAGCAGCCGCTCGGAGGGAAGATGGGAAGAAACTGGGTGACCTACTGAGGGCCCTTAGTTTTGGGGGTCAGACATGTCCCCATTAGGGCAGCTCACTTCCCACTCTGCTCTGCACTGGTGTGGCCTCACCTCAAGTACTGTGTGCAGTTTTGGGCACCACAGTACGTTAGGGATACAACTAGAGAGTCTCCAGAGGAGGGCCACGAAGTTAGTGAAGGGTTTAGAGGAGAAACCATACAAGGAGCAGCTAAAGTCACTTGGTTTGTTCAGCCTGGAGAAGAGGAGACTGAGGGAAGACCTCATTGTGGTCTACAGCTTCTTCACGAGGGGAGGAAGAGGGGCAGCGCTGATCACTTTTCTCTGGTGACCAACGACAGGACCCAAGGGAATGGCAGGAAGATGGGCCAGGGGAGGGTTAGGCTGGATATTATGAAAAGGTTCTTCCCCCAGAGGGTGGTGGAGCCCTGGAACAGGCTCCCCAGGGAGGCAGTCATGGTGCCAAGCCTGGCAATATTCAAGAAGCATTTGGACAATGCCCTCAGAGACTTGGTGTGAATTTGGGGTTGTCCTGTGCGGGGACAGGAGTTGGACTCGATGATCCTTGTGGGTCCCTTCCAACTCAGGACATTCTATAATTACATGAAAGTGTTCTCCCATGTGCCCTGGCGCTTCTGCATGGCAGTGGACAAAGCCCTATGTTCGTTGTCCGTTCTTCTTTAAGTTCACTGCCATTATTGTAAAACCAGGGGTAGCACATCCATCTTTTCTGTTGGGGGAGAACAAGTAGTTACAAAGCACACAGAGTTCAAAGATACAAAGGCTAAAATGTATTCGTACGGAGTTGTGACTTCTAGGAACTGAGCTATTATATGTAGCAAATTTTCTTCCATGTGTATTGTGTTTTCTTTAGCTAAAAGCAATATGTATTTTGTTTTAAAGTGAATCATCTCTGGGGATAAAACGTGGTTTTAAACTTACTGGAAAAAAAGATTTTCAACTAATTATAGGAAACAAAGTATAGTTTGAGAGGGTCACCAAACCTCATGTACTTTTTGCATGGTTTGTTCTTTTCTAATTATAATGTCTCCTTCTTATGGTGGGTAGTTGCACAGCCTACTTGGGCTGCTTATTTCCTTTTTTATTGATAAAAGTGTCAGTGGCATTTCACAAGAAGTAGTTGTAAGGTACCTGCAGCAATGTGTTGTTCTTAATGTCTTTCAGAAGAGGTTTTCATCTGGAGATAGTTGCATGGCATCCATCAGATACACCCGTATGGCAGTGCATGAGATGCAACGCACTGACGATTTGCAGGCGCAGTGTAATTGTGAATGAAGGACAACATCTTGTAGTCAAGATGAAAGACTTGCCAGGGAAAGATTTGCAGTCTAAATATGTGGATGAATGATTACCTGGCACCTAATTTATACCTTGCCATCGACAGCCTGTGTGACTCTTTAGAGGTACAGTTTGGCCTCCTGGGTTTGAAAGTATAGCTGATTCTGCGTAATGCCCTTCAGAAGCAGTCTTTGCAGTGCTTATTACTCACACGGGTGATTGAGTTGTGCTTTGGCGTAGCGCTTGTACCATCGGCCCAGTATGGACAGTTAGCAGCCAGCAGCTTGGCTGCACCAACTGGCTCATGTCTAAGGAGGGGATTTCTGCAGGCTCCAGCCGCCTGCTGTGGTCTTGTCTTTGTGGGCAAGCTTCCTTGGGGACAGACTCTCAATCCAGTGCCTTTTCCTAAGGAGCTGAAAACTGTAACTCAGAAGAAGTTAACACAAGATAAAAGCTGAGTCCTCCTTCCCCGGGTGTCTCTGCTATTTTACAGGTACCCTGCCCAACATGCTGCTTCTGTCTTTCTCTCTCTGAAAATTTCACTCTTCAGAGAAACCACATAGCTGAAGAATGTAATACACTGATTTCAGCAGGCAATATTTAAATCAAGTGCTCTATTAGCAGCAAAGTAATTCTAGGCTTATTCAAAATGCACTTTCTTAGGAATTTCATTGTCATGGAGCATGGTTTTAGGCCTCCATCAGTGCTCCAGTCCCCTCTCCTTGACCACATTCTTCCCGCCTGGCTTTTCCTTTCTGGTCATGGACCTTCCTTTAACTCCTTCAGCTCACTCTCCTTGGCTTGTTAGTAAAATGTAGAGGTCCTGCAGCTCAGAAAGCATGCCCCTTTCTGTTCTTAAGTATCATACAGTCTGGCTTTAAAAACTAATACTAGTTTTAAAGATCTAATACTTCCCTTCTATTCCTTTCTCCAGGGCATTTTTCACTGATTCAGTTCCAGCTGTTCAGAGAACTTAGCAAACATCTTTCCTTACGCTGGAGCTATTTTTATGTTTGCATTCTTGACTTTATTTTTCCTTGACTTCTTCATTTTTTTGGGTTGCATCTCATTTAGGAGTTATGTTATGTTTGAGGCTTTTTACAGTCTCCACAGGCAACGTATAATTCACTTGTGCAGCCAGCTGAAATTCAGATATTCCATATATATGGAGTATATATTCCTTTCCCAGATAGCTGTGTGCTCTGCAGTAAATTATATGTGGTCCTTTAATGTGATCTAGCAAAGCATATGGTCTCCCTTAAGCAAGAAGTAGAGCTGTCATTCATGTAAACTGGTTAATCTCTGCAATTGTTCACATTTTCTGTGTTCAACAAAATTCAGAACAAGGGAATAATGATTAATAATAATTCTTAAAACTTGTTTTTAATTTCTGTATTTTTCCTATCTCATATATCACATAAATGTTTCTAATTTCAGTAGCAAAGGCATACTGGACCACATTCTTTAGCCCATCCTGCCAGTTTGATCTCATTCAATTTCATTGTAAAATCAGTGTAACTGAGAGGAGACAAGACCATCTACAGCTTCTAATTCAGTACCAATTGAGATAAACATACCAATTACCAATAATATTTGCTGCAGAAATCTGATACTCTTTTCCAATTACCTACCTGAGCATGGAGGGTGAAATTCATCTCTGCAGAGGGTTAGACCAAACCCTATATATTAAGGATCCCCCCGAGGACAATGTTGAAAGTAAGTACAAAATTTGTCCTAAACCAGTCGTTACTGCAAGACAGTATCACAAGATGGAATTAGGTAACTGCATAAGTGTGTATGTGTGTTTACAATAATAACAGCATGCTAACAAGAGACACTTACCATTTTAGGTACCTGATGTGTGCTATTTGAGGACACATTAAGTAGACGTAGTTTTATCAGGCTCTTTTGATGTCTCTCTACCAGACTGCCCAACACAAACACACTAGAAGTGCTGTAAAATACTTTGTTTGCGTGTATATGCATAGCACTAAAGCAGATTGAATATGTAATTTTCCACATACAAATAAGCACATATATGTTTTCAGTTAATTTAATGGCAGGCCTCAAGTGATCAATAAAATGATTTAGCAATGAGATTGTTACCAGTGTGCTTTCTGGTTTTCCATTTTTTCTTAAAAGCATTACAACCATCGTTCAAAGCTATTTCATGCAGAATTCTAGACCACAGAAGTACACAGATGAAGCTTTTGCACTACCCAAAATAGTCAGCTTCTGGGACGTAGAATTTTTGCTCTGGCCTCCTAAGGATAATCGTTGTCTTGTCTTTCATCTTGAACAGCAACAGCCATAATGTGGCTTCTAAAAATTTTGTCCTAACATTTTTGTTTCCCCAGTGAAGCAAACTAATATTTTAAAATTAATCAACTCCAGCTCTGGGAAGAACTGATAATTTGGAGAGATAGTGACAAATACTGTATATATTGACACAAAACTTTCTAATAAATCTTCTAGATTTTTATAAAGAATCATGGATTGTAAAAGGAGAGATGGGATAATAAAATATAAAAGCCTTTTTCAACACGAAAAGGCCGTGACAGAGGTACTTATCATAAGAATAAGGCTTTTCTTTCATTCTTTTATTTGATAGTCATAGTCCTTTCTATTTTTAAATCTGTTGTATTCTCTACTGTGGTTGAGTGACAAACCCACACAAATAACAGTGAAAACTCTGGTACATTCCTTATCCAGAAGAAAAGAGGTAAGAAGACTATGCAAAAAGCGCTCTCAAAATTTTGAAGTAAATCATGTAAGAAGCAGACTTCTTGCTCTTTGATTTTGTCAGTTCTAAGTAAGATTCCTGCACAGAAACCCCACGTTTCAAGGTGGGTTACTTTTTGATGCTGCATAATCCTGAGTCACCAACCCCAAAACTAAAACTACCATAGCAACCAGGGCACATATTTATAAACTATGCAGTTCTGAATCAGATTTGCAATGGTGTATTCTCCCAGCATCTTTCATGAGCTTTACACAGATTGTTCTTTCCATATTCTTGGATGGCAATGCAAACTAACATTTAAATTTGATTCACATTGAGAAGCTCTCACATACTTCTACGTGTACCCATCTGTTAAACCAGCATTTGGTCTACTGACAATTTCAACAGTGCATGGGTTAAGCTAAAAATAGTTGTCTTGGCTAGTAAAAAGTAACACCATGTCCTTTAGAAATAGAGAAATACACTTATTTATAAAATTGACTTTATAAAACCATTCTTATAATTAAATTTCAGTTTTGCCTAGTCACTTCATGAAAAAACAGAACTGAGCTGTATGTTGTGTAACGGAAATGTATTCCGTTATTCAGTCTCTGCATTCCTGGGAACGCTGCATGTATATGGATGTAGACTTGGTGTTAGACACTCTGCTGTGACAGTTGTCCATTTTGGCCTCTTGCTATTGAGAACAAGGATCTTTGCTTTATTCTGATGTCCAGAAGGCCACATAATTTTACAGTAGCTTTTACGAACCTCTGTTCAACATTTCTGCAGGTAAAGTGTTTCTTTTCCACTATTGTGTGTGGCTCAAGTCAAGGAGTGTACTGTTGAAACACAGGATTTAAATACTGAGGGGGAAGGGAATGACCCGTCCCTCTGAAATGCAGGCGAGATGTTCCCTGTGAGCTACATTCTGAACATAACACAGCTGAGAAACATACTTCCAGGGCTGCAGCAAGACGCTTTGGACAAAGAGAAATGAAAGACATCCTGCTCTAGCTTCTTGCTCACAATGCAAATATACATACTCTCAAGGTTTATTGACAGCCGTGACACTTGGATTTCTGCCTTTCTGCTACTAGAAGGTATATGAATTTCCCTTTCCAATATTTTTTTGGGTATATTCTCCATCTTGGGGTTTAAAAATACTAAAATACCTGTGTGTCTGCACAGTTGGCTTGGCTTGGCTTTTGGGCATCTAGGAGTATGCCCTGCTGCTCATGGTGCCTACAGGCTCTATTTTTATGAGCCAGCAGAGCATATGACATAACTGCGCACTCACATCATGTTTAGTCTTAGCAATGTAGTAACACAAGTAACACACCTATATCACTGACAAAAATAATGTCATCCTTTAGTCTATTCAGACAGCTGCTAAAAGGAAAACCAAGTGGTTTTTTTTTTTTAAAGAGAACTGGCTAATAAGAGTATAGCAATGCTTATTTGTAAGAATATTCAGAAAGACCTGTTTCCCTAAATACAACAGAAACAAGCAACTGAAAGCAGTTTCCTTGCTCAGAAATCACTTCTAGTAGTTCAGGGTTCTAATAAATACTTCCACTGCTTTTCTGTCTCCTGTATTTGTTACTAGCCCTGTGTTTGCTGTGGAAAGCTACTTCTTCTGTAGGTAGCTCCTCAGGCTACAGCTTAACTGACCAGACTTCATCCCAAGCCATCAAGTGACTCCTTTGGTGGCCTCCTATTGTTCCTTAGCACAAGGCCATAAAGAAATTGAATTGCTTCATTCTGTCAGTTCAAAAGAAGCGTGACTTAATTGAGACAATTAATCTGAGGCAACATTCATCTGCAGCAACCACTAATGTAACGCCAAGGTATTCCAGAAGCTTTAACGTCTATATCATGAATACGCAGAGATGTACACTTCGGAATCTTCTTGTATGGCCTCTGGTTTGACAGGTTTATGACTTTCAACCCTCATCTGATGAAATCACATTTCCTAACCATTCCTAAATTGGCTTGCTGGCCTGCAACTCCCCTATTCAGTCATCATGATAACTCAAAAGGCCCCATTGAGAAGGGACCCATAAAAATCCTTTTCCTTTAGCAGATGCTTAAAGTAACTCAAAACCAGCTTCTTTCCACCAAAGCATTATTTGATCACTGAGTGTAAGGTGAGGAGAAGGCTGTAATCTCTAGATCTTAGCCAAAACTTTTAATTTCCCTAAACATTTTGGATTTATGATACAGCCTTCTCTATGTCTGAGAGAAAGGCATCTCTTCCAGCATTTTCCCAGAGACCTAGGCTGAGGTTTCCCCAGATAATGGAGATATCCACGCAAGTTACTGCCACAGAAAGGGCCAGTCCTTTCTTTGTACTGCCTGTTCCCTACCCCTGGATGCATAGACACCATTCCCAACCTTCCCCAGCCTTTGGTTTTCATCTGACACCTGAGTGAGTTGTCTACACCAGCAGACTAGTATTTACTTCTTGGCTTGGCTATTTTTCTGCTGGTTTAGCAAACTGAGCAGACTCATCAAAGGGTGACAGGAGGCTTCTAAAAGAGATGGGAGTGCATGGCCAGGCCTCAAGAAGGACAGAGTCACTCTCCTCAAAAGCAGGGAGACATAATGTGGTCTCAACCATCACATGAAATCTCACCTGTAGTTCTAGATGTGACCATTAAGTTGCTAATTTTCCTCTCTGGGAAGGTTTCTTTAATGGTTTGGTGTCCTTTGGACCTGGATTCTGGCTTGTGGAAAATAAATTTTCTAACTAGAGTAAGGCAAGCGAGCACTGCCAAGTTAATTTTCCTATGCTCCTTTACCCACCATTTTGTCTTCTCTGTGGAGTTGATGCATCTGCCTTTGTTTCGCTTTCTGTTTCCAAGTGGCAGCTAGCAAATAGGATTCTGTGCAAACACGGCAGTGAGTGGAGGGCTAGATAATTTTCATATTAAGTAATAAAAATGACTTTCTCATTCTTGGCGGTCTTCATTTTACAAAGCAACACTCTTGAGAGGCCACACTTAGCACACACTCACTCCTGGGAGTGCAGCAACAGTGGCACGAAGCAAGCCAGGACCCCAGCTGAAACTCACCCCCCAGCACATCCAGGCAATGCTGACGTTCATCCCCCATGTCCACCTGCCCTTTCCTCCCAGGCATGTTTGTGTCAGGGTCACTTCCCTGCGTGCAATGCTGGTATAGCTGCTTCTTTATGATTATGGAACAGTCATGGTGTGCTTTTACTTCAAGCACTAACTGAGACCTAAAATGCTGATTTTGCCAAGATCCAAGACTTGGCTCCAGGT
This sequence comes from Phalacrocorax aristotelis, assembly GCF_949628215.1. Taxonomy (NCBI): domain Eukaryota; kingdom Metazoa; phylum Chordata; class Aves; order Suliformes; family Phalacrocoracidae; genus Phalacrocorax; species Phalacrocorax aristotelis. Next base: position 174,733,112 of record NC_134276.1, on the reverse strand, counting down.
TGCATTAAGTATTCCTTAATTTGTACTGTTATTTATGTGCATTTTGTTGCTCTCTCCTTCTAATGGAACTGGCTCAAGAAAGTAAAGGTGGTCCTAGAAAAGTTCTATGTCACACTTATTTTAAGACAAATGGGTAGATAGATAGATGTGGAATGACATTATTTCAACTAGATTAATAAAGTAAATTAACTTTATACTTGCATATATAGTTATAGTTTAAAGATATAATTTAAAAATTTATTATTTTGATTATTAACATTTTCATTACTTCTTTAGGACTGTGGGCTGATAAGTAAAATAAATAGTAGGAAGTTGGAATATTTCTGGCTCTGCATCTGAACCTTGATTTTACATGTGATAAATAACTCAAAGTTCTTAATTTTAAATTTTTTACCTCGGTTTGTATTTAAACCTCAAGAGCTGAATAAAGAATTTTGATCACATTAATTAGAATCTTCCCACTCTCAGTGTTCACAGCTTAAGATTTAAAAGATTTAAATTAAAGACTTAATAAAGATATAAAAGTCTGCTGGACATAAAGCACCCAATACTGCAGCTCCTTATGCAGTGGGAATTTTGATTGAGAAAGGAGTGTTCTGAAAAAACACAAACACTCTTGTGTGTTAGAAAACACCAAAAGCGATTTCTGTGCTAAAATGTCTGTGTTACAGTTCTGTGGGCTCCTATATTTAAAAAACTTAGGTTTTGCATAATTTTGAAATTGTGCATAATATTAAATCTCATGATCTCTGTAAAATCACAGTGCTATTCCCAGGAAAATAAATGGCAAATGATTACTTCAGAAAGAGAAGGATCTGGCCCTACTCTCTCATCACTTTGCATTTAGATAAGATTGGAGAAGAGGCTTAACTACTACAGAAAAGGAAACAGTGTAAAAAACTAATAGCCTAAAGTACCGTTCTGATGTCTTCCTTCTGTAAAAAATGCCTAATCCATACTTAAAATTCAAAATCTATGTCACTGCTTTTCTCCATTGCATATTTCAGAAGATCCTTACTTTCAAAGAGATACCAGGCAGTTCCCAGCACAAACCAGGAATATCCTGCGACCATATCCTGCCTACAATCACCACCATATAACACTCACGCTTCTCTGCAGCAGCAGTAAGCACAAAGGAAAACACATTTCTTAATATTTTATACCCAAAATATATGCAGTACTTCTCATGACAATTTCTTCTAGTATAAGTGTATAGGTGATACGTACATAGGTCACATTAGACACTGTCTAGAGAATGCCTAGATGTATTAATTTATTTTTATTTAAATCAGTCAAGGCTCGATTTAGGAGCTCCTACTGGTTTTAGTGAGCTTCTATTACCTACCACTAATGTTCCACTGAATCCCACTGGAGTTACTTACGCAAGTAAATGGTTTCCAGTATAAGTTCCAAAATCTGAAATTTAATTATGTGTTAACTTATGATGGGGTTATACAACACACAGACAATTTCCAGCCTGACTATTTATTCAGGTTAAACATATTATAACAGATCTGGAGTCACATTCCCCTGTTATGTAACGTTCCCACAGATTCACACTTTAGCTTTAGTAAGGAGATGAGGATCAGGCCTCAAAGGAGCAGTTACCCCACGCGGTCCTCATACGTAGAGAGATAAAGCTAAATATAACATAAAGCATGCCATTTGCCCATATAGTGTTAAATGAGCTCCATACCTTAGCCAAAACATAGTTAAACAAAACCAGGCAGTTACCTAGAAACAAAAGCACAAAAGTCTCTGTCTCTATCACATGTCTGAAAGCATTTATGGTCAGATCCTGCCACTGTTGCTCACATTCTACAGTACTTACGAGCAGTCCCATTGAGGTACTTGCGTATTAGAAACAATTTGGAAGTTAATAGATGCTTCAGTTGCTTTTAAAACTGCCATAAAGCAGGCACCATATAGATTCAATATTTGATTTAATGAATCCAGTGTACAGTGGCTTTGTTAGGTTTGTGTTACCTGGCTTGGGTACAAGCTATGCAAACACAGAGCTCAGCCTAAGCTGCAAAATTCTGGTAGACTAAATTAAATCTAGTCTACCTTAGTTTACACTTGAGTTTTATGTAGCTCTGGGTATGCTACCACCAGTAGCCAAGCTAGTTAGTTTTAAGGTAGATCAAGCACATCTTCCTGGCGTCTTCTATCAGTTGAAGTTTCATCTGCTGGCGTGGAAGTTACTCAGGATCAAACCATGAGCTAGGTAAAACTTATTGTAACTGCACTGGATAAAGGCCTGAACTTTGAATTTTAGTATAAGATTTGGGTTTCACTTATAGAAACACATATTTTGAGAAAGTCCAGATGAACTGTGCTGAAGCAAATAGAGACTCCTAATTCACAAAAGTGTGCTTGAGACTAGAATTTGGTTGATACCCAAATATAATTAAATACAGTTGCTATGCTTCACCTGAATGGCATGGTGAACACATATATTGTTCTCAGGTAAGCTAAAACCAGCTTTTAGAAAGTTTAGTACAAACCTTTCTGCCTTGGTTCACTCTGACCCACACGGTAGATTTCTGTCTACCTGTGTGTCACAAGGGATGCTGCCCAACGTCTGGGCAAATATCTGAGACATCTACACAACCTGTCTCTATTTAGTATTTAAATTTACTCTGTACCCTAAAAGTTAGTATAGGTTTACGCAGTATGTCTCACTGAGCAAGTATAGACAGAGATGGATTCGCTTTGTCTATGCTCCAAGCTGCTGTGTATCTTGTCTGGAAATAAAAGAGCTCTTCCTTTCAGGTAATGTAGGTTTATGGCTCCTAGACCAAAGCTAGCTTGTTTCTGCCCAGCTTGGAGCACTAGTGAAACAAGCTGCTGTCTGGCTGCACCTGTCCCTGTAGACTGTTGTGACGGGACACGGGTGTTGCAAGCCTCATAGTGAGGCCCCGGGCTGGAGTCTGGGTGGAGGCAGGAGCTAGGTGACTTAATTAAGGCAATCTGAAATCAAGAACCAGAGACATATAATGCTTATTAGCCTAGCAGAGCAAGGCAAGGATATGGTTGGAGGCAGGGTTTGGCACCAAGAAGCCAGGGAGCTTGCACACATCTTGGCAATAGCGTAGCTAAACTTCAGATGGGGCCAGGAAGCCAGGGAGTGCAATTCATGAGGTGGGTCCAGGAGAAGGAGCAGACAGAGCAACAGCAAGGACAGGCGGCCTGGGCCAGAACTACGACTGAACAGGCGGCAGATGTGAGCTGGATCCTGTATGGTGAAAGCAAAGACAATGACAGAGACCAGGCCTAGAGGCAAGGCAGAGAACAGAGTTCAGTTCAAGCCAATGCACTTGTTCTCAGGACATCTTTCGTGCACACACCTATCTACCAACATCTAATGAATGACATCTGTCTGCTGGCTATAACACTTGTTTTGGAAGCCAGGTCCGCTTCCTGAGGGCACAGCACCCAACGACTGGCTGCTTGAAGGAAGAGTCATCTTCCTTGGCTAGTCATTGCACAGTCATACCTAGAAGCGACTGCATTTATTAATTCTAGTGAAGTTTGAGCAGGACTGCAAAGAAATCTGTGGAACGTTTGTTTCCACACAAAATTAATCAATATAATGAGGTGCAATCATGTAATCAGTCCCATTGAAACCTGTAAGCCCTAGTAGGTATGCATAAGGTTACATGTACACTTATTAAGCAAACATATACTTATTAAGGCCTCTACTTCAATATGAGCAGGAGCTTTAATTTTTAAGGGGAGGAGAGGATGTAATAAACAGTAGAACTGGGCATTTCAGTACCTGTAGGGCTGAAGGTGGTGCAAGAGGATGGGTTCGCTTTCTGGCATGTATGTAAGTCATTGTAATAAAATATTTTGCTGCAGAGGTGTGTACATCTTTGCACAGCGCCTGTGAAATAACAGCCTGGAGACTGATGACATATAAATTATGATATTTATGTTAATCTAACCAAAGAGATACAACAGCAATTATGTCTGTAGCACACTTTGCTCTGGTGCAGTGCGACAGAATTGAAGAGTCTTTTTCCCTGGGTTCATTGGCTTCTAGCTGGAAAGAGACGTGAAGCTTACACTTACGTGTGAGAAGCTGAGCTTCCACCAAAGTGCCATGTGACACTATGACAGCTTTTAGTCCTTCAGGAACAAAAAGTGTTTGGTTTTTGCCATTTAGGCAGTGCCCCAGTTCATCCCCAGCTTCCCTTTAGACTTATAAACTGTGATTAAGACTAATTACTCTCAGCAATGAGATGGGATTTTCAGGATGGGGTGTTCTTAGGTAACTATAAATGTACATGAGAAAGTCTAAGTAAAGGGAATTAGCCTGCATGCTGAATTACCCACATTTGCTTGTTTCTGTCAAATACCTTCCTCAAATAGAATTTTCGTCTTTCATACTTAAGATTGAAAATGCACTCACAGTAACTTATCTTCTGGATTTGTTGTCAGTGATCTTCGTTTATCCCAGGAAAAAAAGCAACAATTTCAAATAATTTTCCTATTTCTTGCACATTAAATAAGGAAATGAAAAAGGTAACGTCATACCTTACACTACGTTTAGGATATGTATCCAAAGCAAATGTGAGGTTTCCAGTGCTTTGTGTTTTTCAGATGACTTTATCATATCCCAGTAATCAGACAATAATCATGTAGTATTAACCTTGCTGTAATTGGAATGTTTGGCAGGTCATTTTGAAGCGGGTGCTCTTCTATTTGCTGTTTATGAAGTAATTTAAAAAGGAAAACTGTACAAAGCTTCAGAATTATTTTCCTCTGGTTCTACAACCTAAAACTCTATTGCATCAGATTTAAGAAACACATAGGTTTCTCTTGAAATAACCATGTTTATTTTAAATTCCATGCTGTACAAAGATCATTGATTTTCCATCATTTTTAATGCATTAAAATGCATTCATTCACTATTTTAATGCACTCTTACATTACAGAGGTCCTAATTCTATTGACAGTAGGCTTGGTTCTCTGTTGCTATGTATTAGAGAGTGTTTTCACAATCTGAGTTCAGTCATCAAAGTTAGGTGCAGACTTGCCCTCTGGAAAGGTCTTTCTCTTTCCAGAGACTATGGAATCCAAGGAGACTGTTCTCCTCAGATGGGTCCCTGAAGTCAGGCAGCATTAATATCCCTCACTTTGCACTCATTTAAACCAACAAAATGCAAGTGCAAAGTGGAATGAAAGGACTGGGCTCCTGGTGGGATAATTTTAAACGTTCCTGTTACATTGTCTTTGCACGCCTGTAAGTGGCTGGACAGTGAATCAAGCCCCTTCAATTACATCTCAGCCTGCACAGTCTCATTGACTATATGCAACTGATATGAGCAAAGGAAGCAGAATCCAAAATGAGAGTTACCTCACAGAGCAACTGCCTGAAAGAAGTAATTATCATTCACAGCTTTAGTTACAGCTCTTGGATTTCCACAGCTTTCACTGTTGATCCCATGCTTTGTAGCTCTGTTTCAGAAATGTGTGATGTTACTTTCCATTCAATACTCAGTAGTCAGCTGCATGCTACCATGTATTAGCACCATGGTCACATCTACCTCAACAAGTAATTCAATGCAATAGGAGCAGATCAGCAGCTGGAAATGGCTGGCACCGAGTCCTACGTCTATATGTCTGTATGGGCATTTTACCTTAGACCAAATTTACTGTGACGCTCGAACTATTTCTAGGTTTATACTGTGGATGGTTCCTACCACTTGTGGTTCAAAATCCTTCTGCCTGATTAGGCTTGGACCACAGTAGATACACTTTTGGAGTGAAAGTTACAGTTTAATTTCCCCCAGAAAGAATATCCTTTTTATGGCCAAAATGACTCCACAAACCAAGCCAACGCAGAGTGAGTGGGGGTTATCACAGGATTCACTTCAAAACCTCACTACTATTCTGAACAAAAACCCTGCTGGAGGTGCGGCTTCTAGGTACTGAAGACTGTTTACTGAGACCGTTCCTGCTCCACTGTAAATGGATGACCTAATCCTCAGCAAGATCAGGACCACTGCCTTTAAAATGCACATAATATTAATGCATATCTGGCTGATGAACTACATCACTCGGCTCTTTCAGCCTTGCTAAAGCTTGTGGTTAGAACAATAGAAAACATTTGGAGAGTTGCAGTTTTTCACTTTATTTTGTTATGTGACATTCATTTGTGTGTTGTGGATATAAATCAGCTATCCTGGGTCTTACATGCAGGAAGAATGATTCAGTTTTCTTTTACAGAACTGAAGATAGATGCTTGTTTTCATATTTTAGAAGCAAATAAGACATTACAGAAGTTACTGTGAATATCTGAATGATGTTAATCTGAAAACTTGTTTTTCATTAAATATGCTCCTAATAAATCACCCTTAGCCTTCTTATATTTGTAGTGTTTCAGAACAATTTGCTGCTGTCCCAAGGCATGAACTTTTTGGTCTGACAATGAGAGCATTTAATCTCCAGTTCACTTTAAATAGATTCTTCCAGCTCAGAAGAGAGAGGTCTGGCAACAAAAGTATGTGTTAATGCCATGGTGATGAATGATTTAAAAGAGGTTATTTAACTTGGCTACTAATAAAAGTTATTCTTCTGTAACTTTAAGATTTTAATGTAAATAATAAAAACACCTGGTCCTTGTGCAGCCTCTGTAACATTTGATAACTGCTTCACAAGAACTATCATGTCTATTAAATCTTTGGGAAGAGGCTTGAAAATTTAGGTTAGAAATATATTATCTCAAAAGCTCTGCTTTTACTAAAGAAATCGAGTTTGCTGAGATCTTCTGAAGAAGAGCAACAAAAGCAAAATGGAAGACACAGAAAAGAAGCTTAATTTTAAAATAATTTGAGTTAGTAGTATAGAGCATGTAAAATTTTTGAGGTTTTAGAAATCAAGTGTAAACTAAGATAACCCACACTGGCAAAGTTTATTTGGAAACACCATCTATATAATGAGTATAATTTGAAGAGTGTTTACAGCAGTTGGGGATGCTGTGAAATGAATCACAGTCTAGTTTACCATATTTTCCTTAGATAATATATATGAGGTGTAAAAGGGAGGCATGATAAGATAATGTCCCTTTTTTGCCGGTAGTTAATGCCCTAAATCCGTTAAAATATTAATCCTACAGTAACTGGCAGGAGAGGAAGATCCTGCTTTAGACTATAGTGCATGGAGGTGCTTGCTCACTGCAGAGATTTGGATGTTCCTGCTTTAGAAAGAGCTAGAGAAGTATTTTAGGTGTCTTTCATGTAACAAAGTCTTTCCAGCACTCCAAAGATGAGTTGTATTTCAGAGGGGTCTGTTAAGGAAGAAGTCTTTGGGTGAAAAACATTTACCTGAAAAGAAACTAGTGTCAAGGAGATACTGTATATGCCATTAGTGCAGAGAAGCCTCAATTGCTTCCACGGAGTTTTGGCGATAGTGATCCAAAATGATTCAAAATTGCTGTTTTTCATAATAAGCAGAGATGGAGAATAATTTTTTTGAAAAGGCCATTATTTGAGCTGGCTTCCACAGATTTAAATTTTAGCAGCTATTCCAGATGGGTTCATGAAATTAAGTCTGTCTTTATTGACTGATGAAGACTCAAATTAGGGAAGGTTGCAAGAATTGCTATTATGTTGATATGTCTTTGCTGATAATTAGTATGGGCTTCACATTTGCCCTGAAAGCCAGATATAATCACTCTTCCAGCTCAGCTCTCTGATGCCTTCCAGCCTGGCCACTCTGTTGAACTGGGACATGAGATACACTCTGCCTTTTCTTGTTTCATAAACCAGTCCTTTGGCACTCAGGCATTCAGGGACCTAAAGAAAGACAGGGAAAAAATTCTGTCCAAGTTGCACTGTTGAAGGAGATCCTTAAGGCTTGTCCTGAGCAGTAGCCATATAAACTGAGATATGAAGACATGTTTCATGATAGGTGGAATTAATGTACCAGGGTCTGTAGGCTGTAGACTGCAAACAGTAGAAGCAGAAATATATCTTGTCAATTTGATTGTCAGCAGCCTGCTTCCATGCATAACTATAGTTTCTATGGTATGGTGATGAGTAAAGATTGGCATATTTTACAAGACCACAGAATAATGATGAAGACTGCTAACATTTAGCAAGCCTGATGTGGCTACTGTTGAATATAGATAGGCAAGGTCTAGCCACCATGATTTTACCAGTAGAACTACCCCTGGTTTGGCATTTACTTCCATGTTGCAACCTGAAGTCTGGTTGGTAAAATCTCAGATATTTGCTGATTAAATGTAACTAGCTGACATGTATTCCTTTTTGATCTTTTTTCCATTAGGGCATGTCTGGATGCTGCATTAATCCACAGTGAAAGCGATGCCTGTGATCCTACAGCTAAGACTGTTCATGTTATTGACTTGAACTCCATGTCCCAAAATCACAGCAATTACATCTAAAGCCCTCCTTTCCCTCCATTATAACTCCCAGTGTGTTTTTCAAATACCTCTTTCCCAGTACTTCTACCTCTAAAGCATAAAGGTATGACTCAGTGCAGATCTAAAGAAAAAAATGCCATTCAAAGTCTAGTTCCTCAGCGTTCTCAGGAAAGAAGCCTTGAACTTCCTCAGTCGATGTAGAGAAGAATCAGTGATAAGTTTGGCTGCAGAAAACCCCCTAGAATATCAATGAAACTCTGGCACAATTATCACCCTGAAATATCACATAACACAGGTTCTTGATCCATTTCAGTTTATTCCACTGACCCTTTGGCAACCTGACAAGCGAAATATCAGTCAGAATCACAAGTATAGTCAGTTATCAGTGTTGGCATCCAGCAGTCCATTGGTCACATTCTTCATGTATTTATTATACTGGGATTTGCTGAACTGTCCTGAATGAGCCATCTAAAGCAGATTAAATAATTCTAACAATATCCTTATGGAAAACTTTAAAGAGTTTTTCTCATTTACAGTTTTCTCCTTGCTCATCAGATACTTCTCAGTGGCCCTCCTGTGCTATATTTGAAAAGCAAGTATAGAAACTTAATTGGAAGAATGAAGAAATAGGAAACTGGAGGATGTGATCTCTAACTTGGTCAAGAGTTTGCAGAAGGCAATAAGTGAAAGGAATATCTTTTCAAGATTGGGCAGAGGAACCAGAAGGTGGTTCGGGAAGCCCACAACATGTTTTGCAGCCCTTCAAATACCAAAAGAATGTATTACAAAGCATTAGGATGCAGAAGAACCTAAAACTTACTTGCCAGGAGCTACTGTACTGTATGGATGGTTTTGTGATCTAGGTTACAGCCATATTCTGCCACACGGTAACATATTATGACCAAATCAGGTCTTTTCACTTGAGCACAGTGTACACTAAGGGGCATGATACTCTAATCTGTGATCCATGTAAGAATGGTCGGTACCTTGAATCTTCTTTGTTCATGGCATAAATCTTCATAGAAATGTCTCTGATTGCTATGATTTCTTATGTAGATCATGATTTACTTTAGCTTTCAAAACTGACATACTCATTTAAAAACAGCAGTTCATTTAAAGTCTATATGCAAGCCAACTACAATGACACAAATTAGCACGAAGCAGATATTCCTCTGATTTTGACATACCGTCAAAGAATGCCCTTAAGGCCTCCTTCAGGTGCACATCTCCACAGTCTGCTCTGGTAATTGCCTTTGTGTCTGGCAGTTCAAAATCAGCAGAGGTATTTCTGTCCCTACCTCCTTTTCTGGTAACATTTTCCTTTTTGTTTTACAAATATTCTGTAAAATGCAACATTCAAATATCACAACAAAAATATTTTGGCTTACTTAGACACAGTCTAATTATGAGGCGTTTCTAGCATCAGTCTACAAATACACATTAAAAAGCCATTTTGCATGGCAATGCAAAATGTTCAAGCTATGCTCACATCCTTCTTTGCGTCCCAGTGGCTCCAAGATGAATAGGAAAAATAGGTGGTTCCTCAGGAAGCTGTTAGTCTGGCAACAATACCAGTGTGAATGAGCCAGTCTAGGAAGATGTCCCCCTCTGGGACTTTCAAAAAGCTTAAAAAAAATCCTTTCATTCTGAAGACTTACCATGGATCTCACCAACCAGTTGTGTTCACAGTAATGATATGTCCCCAGTGATCCAATAATATTTTCACAACTCTGGCAAATTAGTTCTTTTTTTTTTTTCATTGGCAAAGTAGAGAGGAAGCTGTGGGTGGCAAAGCTGTGATATTACTTCCCTCCAAAGCACAGTTTAGGAGGCAAATTACATTGTGTTCCTCTGTTACTTTCCCTATATTGCCCATGGTCACAATACCATGCAGACTTGGTAGCTTTGCAGTCTTGGATGAAATGCCTTAGATCTTCCAGCTTCCACATAGTTGCTGAAAAATCAAATAATAGTTTTCAACAGTGCGAGTGTCATCTCTTTTTCCTCCATCAAAGCTCTCATCTTTCAGTGGATGCCAAGTTGGAGGGCTGGGGCTGAACTCTCCAAGAGAGTTGTCTTCTGTAGCCTCTCTCCTCCTGGTGATCGTCAAGGCTTATATGACAGTTCAGCCTCACTTCTCATTACTTCTTTTGCAATCCCTGTAGCTTTACCTGACCAAGTGTAGGTGTTATTTAAATGCCAGTAACATTCAGAAACTAATTTATTGTCCACTCCAGTTATTCTCACTGCTTTGCAAACAGTCATTTCAGTAATTGTTGAAATTCTGCAGGTAATAAAAAAAGAAAAGAAAACAAACTGATGCACTGTGTCTCTAACACCAAAACGTCTGTTGGCCTGCATATCACCTGGATTTCTATGAAAATTAATGGAGAGAATGAACCGTGACAGGAAAAAGAATATGGATGTTACGGAGGAAATGCAAAATAAAAGACAGGAGAAGAGAAGATTATACAACGTGTAGGTTGCTGTGTAAGAATTTTTCCCCATAAGTCCCATCACAAATCTAAAAAAAGGAATTCTGGACTCCCAGCACAGCGCTAAGCTGCCCCGGGGGCAGCACCACAGCAGGCAGTGTGGTGAGGGATGCTGGGGCAGATCACCCGGCAGGGTTCCCTGGGGAAGGCCACCACAGGCAAAAGCAGCTGTTCACTCTGTCTATCCAAGCTGCAATGCTGGCAGTTGTGAGCCAGAAGTAACCCCGCCAGGTAAACGGCCTCATGCCGACATGACCCCGAGTATTTGCAGATAAGCCAACTATATGTATCTCCTCTTCACTGTGTCTGAGAAGCTGAGTTAGCATAGAGTTACCATAGCAAAGAGAAGGTGTTAAAACAAGTACTTTACTACAGTATTCATATGGTTTCTCTCCAAAGTACATCTGCAACTGCAGCTTGCTCGTACATGCAGTGTTGGCTTCATAGGCCCCAGGGCAGAGTTACGGCTGTGTTTCAGAAGTGGATGTATTCCACCTCTGTACTTCCTACATTTTAGGAGCACGAGTTTCTGCCATTTTAATGATTCATTTCCTACTTTTTAGGGATTTAATTCCTGCAAGGGCAAGGCTGGTAGGTAGCTCAGGGAGCGTTCTCCCCAGGAGCTGTACAACTGCTACTGACTGCCACAGTCCAACTTCACCACTTGGAAAAGTGAATTTTTATATGGCTTAAGATAATTTGCTTCTAATGCAGTTTCTCTATGTGCTAAGTTTGAAGCATATGTGATCAGCATGGGAACTGTCTGAGCCACAGCCTGAGCTCCTATATGCTTGAGACCATGTTAGCAAAAACATAGTGATTTTTTAAACACGTATTTTGGGGGAAAGTATGATTCTGAAAATCAAACTAAACTTGGCCACTTAAGCTTCTCCAGCACTAGCTACATCAAATTTCAAGAGCCACAGGAACAAGAAAAGTGTTTTATTTCACGCAAAATTGCCATCTTTGAACAGTAAGCACCATTCTGTCTTTACAGAGATTATCAGAGCAGCAGTGTTGAGCTTGAAGAGTGTAAGTTCAGGCCACAGACTGTTGTCTTTAAGAGGAATGGAAATCTTCTGAAAGTATTTAAATTACATCAATTTAAAATTGGCAGTGAAAACATATTCATAAGTCAAGATAATCCTTGTAAAACATTAGAGCGCCAACATATTTTACAATGCTTGTCCTGCAGTTAAGGAAAGTTTGTGACTTTTAACCAGAACCAGAAAGAAAGAATAAAAAGCCAGTTTGCAGGAGACCTTCTGCTTGCAGAGACAAATGTGGCAGCCATTATGCACTTAGCATTAATCACACTCAGTTTTGGTACTAGTTATGCTGAAGACTGGGATGTTGGCCAAGGCATTGGGGTTATTCCCCTTTTCCTCCCAAAATGTGCCCTGAAATCTTCAACTTCCATAAACCCTAGGTCAATATCTTGTTTGCAAAATGAAGCCACTAATTCTTCAGACTTCTGTCCACAGCATCAGAAAATGAGATTTGAACATGGCCTGTCAGCCTAGGGGCAAGAGGGCCACAGCCTGAGCCACACTGACACATGCCCCCACCACTTTTGCTGCCCAACAGCCCTGCCTCCACTTCCAGTGCCATCGTGTGATCTCCATGATGTAGTACTTAACGCTGCTCTTTATGGACTAAGTCTGACCTTTCTTTTTCTGCACCATTACAAGAACAGCTTTTTAAAAGGTTAAAGCTAGCATGTTGCTCTTAGCCCCCTGTTAAGAACTGGCGAAATGGATAAATAAATCAGAAATAATCAAAGGGAATAAATCAATTTTATAGTGGATATGGGTAAAGGCAAAGAAGTTGTTGCTATTTTTAAATCACAAGCCAGAAAATAAATTAATTGCTGAATGGGTAGAGCAATGTTTTGGTACATGATTAGACAGACAGAGTTCAAGAAACAAAAGGAATAAAAAGCTGCTTGTATTGGTGGCTAAAAAGAACTTGCCTTTCATATTATAGGAAGGCCCTAAAGAATTTTTGTATAACACATACCAGTCATTTATGAATGAAAATTGATTCTATCTTAACCATCTCTAAAGCCATGTTAAGCACCTATGTGGACAATTTTTTTCATGTTGATGTGAAAAGATTGTTCAATCTATGTATGTTTTGTATGAAAGGGAAAAGACACAGACAGGCAGATAGGATGGATGGATGGATGGATGGGTGGGTGGACGAGTGGATGGATGGATGGCTAGATATACATACACACAAGCACTCCACAAGAATAACTGAAAAAGAATGAATGATGGGGCTGAAGCTGGATGTGCCAGTGGGTCTTAGCATACACTTAGTATATACTTTGACAGATTTCAAAAATAGGAGTTGGAATTGTGAGGCAGAACATCTGTGAAAGAAAATCCTTTTAAGCTCTTAGGTTTGCATGTAAGGGCAAATGTTTTCCCTGAGGGAAAACCTGAACAAACAGAAGATGTGCAGGTGTCGGGGTGGAGCTACAATAATAATCCCCAAGGGCCATTGCTTGTCTGTTCCACAAATACTATGTTTTTAGGATTAAAGCTGGTTAAAAACTTCCATCAGTATAAAATCCCTCCAAGTGAAAATGCCCCCATGATGAGTCTTCTGTAAGAATGATCCATTTTTATCGGTATTTTTTTTAAACATGGTTTCAGAGGTAGTTTCAGCTAAAGAACATTTCCTGACCATCTTGACTCAGGAATTCACATTGCTGCAGGCTGCCTGTGCAAGGCAGAGTGACCTTTAGAGCAGCATAGTCGCAGACTGAGCTGTTTCCCACCCCCTTCTGCTACACAAAGCCCTGGCTAAGACAGTGACAGTGCAAGTCTGTTTTAGCTCTGCTTGGCACCTGGAGTTAAGATCTGTGGAAAATGACGGTTTGAACTTGAGCTAGAATTGAGAGTTAGACCCCAAGTTACCTTGGGTTTTTTGCTGTTTTAACCTCTTAGTTAAGTGAGCTTAGCTGTTAACAAGGCACTTCTTTTTCCCCTGTAGACATGCCATAAACAGAGGGTAGCAAGTTACCCTCTCAATGACTGCACAATACTGTTACAGTCATGCAATTGCTTTCAAGGCAAATTAATTTTAGAAAATCTCTTAATATATTCACATGCATCTTATAATACAGTTTTGACACGGAAACCAGGGTGAGCCATTATAATCATCTCCTTGCTGACATAGATGAAGTCACAAAAAAATTGAGAACTACTGCTCAGTATGCCACTGAATGGACTCCTACAGACCCTCCCCTTCTGGAGTATAAAATTCTGTTGAAAACACATAGCAATATTTTTCTTTGTTATATGGCTGCTACAGAAGTTTCCTCCTGCTGGAGGTTTCCTCCTACCTGTAACTCTCTTTCCTGCAGGACATCCGAGTAGACCCTTCCACCATGAAGTTTACCTGAATGGCAGATGAAGTGGGGGAGGTAGCTTCACTGAAGAAAGCTATGGAGTTATTCAAAAAGGTAATGTAAGTAGTAGCTAAAATTAAATGGGGAATCTTTTAAGTAACAACCATCAAGAAACCAGACTTGCATTTTCCTGTACCACTACTGAGGTCAATGGATCTGCTTCAGATTTATGCTTATATAAAAACAGACTCCTTTCACTTAAAAATGACAGTCATATCCCTGATAAATCTATATGAATAAGGATGTTTCATAATAAATATCTCATGAAGGTAGCCCTGCCTTTATGTGAGAGCACAGATCTTAACTGAAGATGTACAGGAATGCACGAAGTTAGCTGTCTCGCCTGCAGCATTATAGGCCGTCCTGGAGCAAGGTCAGACTCACAGTTATGCATTAGTATGATTTGTTATGAAAAGTGGCATTTAAATATTTAAATGTACCAGGTCCTATGTGTTTAATTTCATTGTTTAATCATTGCATAGTTTCCCAACTAAGTAGTAGTTGGCACAGAGCGGTGGGCTGCTCTTTATTTATGTGCTGCTGCAGCTTTCCAGAGCCTTTCAGTGTTGGTGAGGCTTTTCAGCTCTACATTATTCCTTTTTCGCTGTTGAAGCTCTACATCAAGATATACAGGATATCAGCAAACTTTTCTTCTGTGGAACATGGTTAAAAAAGATATCTTGTGTATATTCAGCAGTGCCTATGCAGAAACCCTTGCTCTTTTAGAGTGCAGCTATAAATCCATGCTTAGTGTATCATGCCAGGAGTGAAGTGCATAGCAGATGTATATCCTACTGATAATAACAGGAGCTGCATATACATAAATGCCTTGTACCATGCTAAAGATGCACTTTGAGGCATTTAAACAACATTTATCAGGTTGTAGCTACTGTATAAGATAATCGGCTACAGCAAAAACCATAGATGGCATCCTAGCTGTCTCGTTGTATATGCTAACAAACCTTTCTAACATCAAATGTTTTATACAAAATAGGCATCCTCAGTGAAGGAATGGGATTGCCTGCTAAGGACTGCAGCCATGCTCATGTCCATTTTAAACACACGGAAGATTAAACAATTGAGATAAAAATGTAAAACCAGAAATGTTTATATTAGTATTGCTGAGCACCAAAAGCATAATAAAGTGAAGCCATTGCTGCTCCCACATTTAAGTTTACTATGATGTTTACAAAAAAAGCCTCAAGCTGGAGGGATGTAAGGACCAAATAAATTGAGGCAGAGGGAAAAGACAGAACATGATTCAAGACAGAGACAAGAAAAGAAAGTCAAACATCATAATGCAAACATGCAACAAGCCTTTGGAAGGAAGCTACTTGAAAATCTGTGCTAAGCAGTGGGACTTTGAATGTTTATTCAAATATTTATTTATATTCCTGCTTTCCTTACATGCCCAGTGAGAGGCCGTTCCACAGGCCTTCTGCTGCAGCTGGGTGTAATGGTGCTGAGACAGCGTAGGGTATACATCTTTGTGTGTTTGCAGGTGTAGGTTTGTGTATGTGTACTTCTTGCCCTGGAAAAAGCTCCTAAGCAGGCCCTCTTTTCTCCCAAGAAGGTTACTCTAGCTTTCCAGAGGAAAAGCTGAAAAAAGCCCAAACAACCAACCCACCCTGAAATCCAACTCCCCTTGTGCCTTGTGTTTTGGATAACTGCTTATTACAATAGTGGCGCATGCTAAATTTATTCTTGCAGTATTGGCATTTGCCCATCTTAGAACTGTTGCACACATTTGGCTAATCAAAGGGATATTAAAAAATTGATTAATTAACAATTTCAAATGTGCTGCTAAAACTTATATAAATTTACGTTGTAATTCTGTCTCCAGCAGTCCCTCAGTTTATGTCACCACAAAAGCCCCCATAAGGAATTAAAGGCATCTTATGCACAGTTCACACAAGGGCAAGTCCTTTTCTTCCCTCCCAGTGAATCCTTGATTGCACTGTAACTAATGCAGCCTGCTGCATAGTTTTCTATAAACTCTGCGCAGAAGCACAAGATTTGGGTAGGGCCAGGGCTTGTTTTCCCACAAAAGTTGTGGGCTTGTTAGTTGAGACAAGCCAGATTAAAGTAGGGGTTAGACTGTCCACAGTTATGTCAGTTAAAAAAACATCTTGAATACAATTTGTTGTTAAACCGGTACATATCTTGACTGAACGGGCCTCCAGCTTTGGCTTTGCGAGAGAGTGTTTATGCAGAGCGAGAGCTCTTTGCAAAGCTGTGCACACAGGCTTGTCCATCCATATTCAAGGCATATACAGACTTAGATGGAATGAAATTTATTTTTATCTGGGAAGACGGAGCTGCCCTGTGAGTGCACAGCAACACGGTTCCAGCTGCATCAGACACATGTGCAGGTGGGTACTAATGAGGAGCCACTCTCCCCTTATTTCCATTGAAAATTATAGAAACATAGAATGGTTTAGGTTGGAAGGGACCTTTAGAGGTCATCTAGTCCAAATGCACCATTGGTATTGATGCCTAATAAATTTACTGATATTTGCTACCTCATGGATAACCTAAATAGCATTTTTTTAAAAAAAAAAAACAGGCTGTTATTAAACATCTCACAAACTGCTTGCAGCTGGTGTGTTTGGTTATTGTGAAGACAACCTTGGTCGTAGAAAACAATGTCAGTAAAATGATGTTTCATTATTATCCATGTTCTCTTCAAAAACAGCATAAAAAGTATTAATAAAACCCAAGCTGTCCAGCCCCTGGTGACCTAGCAGTCCCTACATCCTGCAAAGATCATCCCCAGAAACATTCTTTCAAAGACGGAGAGTTCTGCTTTAGATTAGATTGCCCAGTCCCGGAGTTCACAATAGCCCTACTGAAAACAATTAAGTAATTTATACTGAGAAGCAACTGTGACCTTATCCAGACAAATACCTTCCCATTATTAGGACAAAAGAGACAGCATGTTATTTTGCTTTCTCTAATATTATCTACTATAGTGGTATTTTTTAAATTATGGGAAATCAACTAAAAAATTATGTGTTGTCTAGCAACTAAGAGAACAGACACAAACAAAAGAGAAACAGAGTGATAATTCTGCTTTTGATATTGTATAGTTCTACCTTCAGGTAAGCTCAGTAAAACTAGAACAACAAACAAGTTAAAATGAACGGGCAAATCAAGCTCCCAACAGTGAATTGATGCAAGGGCTCTGGGTCAGTCCAAATGTTGGTTTTGGGGTTGGTTTTTTCTTTTAATTTCAAAAGCATCTGAGATTCATTACATTCTTCTAAGGATATTTAACTTTATAATTCAATCTTTTAAATTTAATCACTAACTTACAGAACAAACATCCATTATTTTCCCCTTCAGCCAGTTTTTGCTCTTGAATTAAAAGACTTTAACTTTTCAATTTTATCTAAGCTATACCATGAAAAATGGTCATCCCAGAATCAGGGATATCCTGATGAGTTATGTGGTTTTCTGCAAACCTTAGTATTTATGTAGAAATGTGTAATTTATGTTGTGATAATATGCTAAATGGCACACAAAAAAAGAGGCATTAATAACAATGTTGATATAAACAAGTTCCACATTTAACTTTGCAAGAAATATATAGAAAAAACTACAATGAAAGAAGGGAGAAAGTAACTGTGTTGAAAAATACAAGGATCAGTTAAGATCCACTGAAATCAGTGGTGGTTATAGCCATACTCTTAAATAGAAAGCGTTAAGGCCAAGCTCAAATGCTAAGCATAGCGATAGGTCCACACTGCTCACTTACTGGTGTGCTCCCGGAGATACCTATATATTATGTTTGAAGGAAACCATCACCTCTGCCCCGTGCTTTAAATTATACTCAGGCATGTTCTTTTCTGCAATGTAAAGCTCTACTTGTGCTTGGCTCAGCCACCTCCAAACACCCGTCTGCCATTGCAGTGGTCACTACTGGACAGAAAGGTTGGTTAAGGTTGACAGCTATGATGGTCCCAACGTGCACTGACTGCTGCAGCATCAGGTGGGATTGCTCAGCAGGCCAGACTCAGGCCTCTGAGGACAGTGTGAACACACAGAGCTGGATCTTGGGCATCTCTGAATTGCAGAAAGCTCCTGGAACAACGTAGAGACAGTGTAAAAATATGTATGTATCGTCCTCAGTGAGGGGTGGATTTGAGACACAGAAGTCTATTGAGTGAGGAAGAGTAGTGCCACTTAGATCTTTTTTGGTGACCTCAGAAAATGTGGTTGTTTTGAAGGTACTGTGAATGCAGGAAATGCAGATGCTCCCACACGCATTTACACATACATACCGAGAAAACAAGAAAAATATTCAGAAATGTAATGAGGAAAGAATCTTCTTCACATTTGCACTGCGACTTCAATAGGGGTGGAGTGAGCTACGAAACAAGCACTGGAGAGACTCGGCCTTGCTATGTTCAATTCTGGAGCAAGCCCAGCGCACAGGGCGAGCAGCATTTGCTCTTGCACCTTTATTACAGAACTATATCTGAATTACACCATTCAGGCTGAGGAGAAAATGTTCAGTGCTCATACCAAACCCCTCTAAAAAAACCCCTGCTGAATTTTGACTTAGTCACGACATTTTGCAGCACTTCAAGTTTTGGGAAAAAAGTGGCAAGGGATGTTAATCATCTAAAATCATTATTGTTTGTGGGAGCATCTCAGAATCTCACTCACTAACTTATTCTTAGGAATACATCATGTTTAAAGAAATTAATAACATCATAGAATAAAATAATATAAATAATAAAATAAAATATTTTCACCTATGATTTCATTTGTTTCACCTGTGTGTTGTCATGCCAGATACTCATCTACAGCATATAGACCTGGTGAAAATGTATCAAGAAGGCTGCACAGACATCTAACTAGATAGTCAGAGAATTAAAAATAATTCAAAGATTTTAAATAAACTCTCATTGACCACGACTTTTTTGAAATTCCTTGTCAGTCCAGGTGTTGTTAGCAACTGTGGAATCGCCATATTAAGAGAAAGAAAATTAGCAAATTGTACCCAGCCAATTAAGAATGTTACCGATGCCTCATCTAAAACAGCAGTAACAGATGTCTAAATATCTTGTAACTATCTAAATAACAGTGACCAGGAGGACTTTGAAGACCTAACATTGTCTTTGAATGAGAAATATATTTGAGCTATTGTCAGAGGTAACTGGTGAATGGAGTAGTTTGTTGTATGATTGGTACTTGCAGTGTGGGACTTGGCATCCCCATACAACACCCTTCAGTCAGAACTAAATCCATGACTGTTGCACTGTTTACCCTACGTCTTGAGATTCCCAATTTGCCTATTCTGCAGCTGCTAGGACAGTTACTGAGAGCAGTATTTTTCAGCGTGCTGCAACTGAACTGCGAAATGGAGGTCAAAGGATGGATTAAAAGATGCAGTAGCAGTGTTAGTAACTTCCTTCCTCTACTGAAGCAAACACCACAGTCTGCTCTGGTACATCACGATCAAAGTTAATGACTTATTTCATGCTGTTGTAACCAACTAGCATAACGAACAAATGCAAAGCATCTGAGACAGTTAAGAGGTGGATCATGTGCATGCTTCCAATTTCACCAATTTGTTGTGTTCCAACAGTTTTTTACAGTGTCTTTTTTTACATACAAAAAGCCATAGCTGATGCCACTAAAGATCTTACTGTTTTTGTAAAACAAAGAATATATCTATTAGAGGCAGAACAATTAATTCAATTTTTTACCTTGCCAGTATGAAACAAATGTGATTATGGCAATGATCAGACAACATTCAGTTCCTCTCTCTGGTGATTAATGTATAAAGACACTGTTCATATGGCTTTTCAGCCATATTATTTAGATCCCACTGTGACTGATACACCATTATTTTCCGATAGGCAACCTAACCAGGACACTAAACGCTAAGGCTTCATATCTATCTTTACTGAATTTAGCAACTATTTAAGTGGTAATTTAGCACTTTTCATCTAGAGGTTAAAAAATAATTATAGCAAAGAAAAGCCTGCTGGCTTGAAAATAAAAAATAAAGTATAGAATAGTCCATATTGCCATAACCTACATATCTAAAGTAAAAATTAATTTTGTTTTGCCATAGGAAAAAAAGAGTTTTTGGCAAAAGCAAGCCCAAATAAGAGACATCTCAGTCTGTCTCTGTGCATCCTGAGAGGACAGCAAAGCAAGGAGTAAAGTGTAGCAGCCCCTGAGGAATTGTCAAGAATAATTTGTCTACCTAATTTCCTTTATAACAAGGTAATGGGCCCTGCAGACTGAAGATTGAGTCAGCGAAGCAGAAAATAAATTCATCAGAAGAACATAAGAGAAGAGGAATAACGAGGTTGGGTAAGACTAAAGATTCCACTTAGCCCAGTATCCTGTCTCTGACAACAGCCAAATCAGTTGTTTATGGAAGAATATAAAAACAGGGCAAATACATAATGATGTGTCCTTGGTATATTCTTAATTTTCCCAGCACTCCATGGCTCAAGGATTACATGAGCAAGAGGCGATACCTTTATCTCCTCTTCCTTAATGACTTCTTTCTTCTAGAAATGCATCTAATTTTATTTAAATCTACCTAACCTTTTGGCACCAACAACATCCTGTTGTAGATTGTGTGAAAAAGTATGTCCTTTTGTCTTCTTTCTGTCTCATGGTTTGAGTCCCCCTTTTTCTTCCATTATGATGAATAATAAATCTCTGCTCACCTTCTCCACACCACTCATAATTATATACATTATTGTATTCACCCCCAGCATCTTTTTTCAAACCCAACTCTTTGATCTCTTCTTGTATGGAAACCGAGCCGTACCTTTCATCTCTCTTTTTGGTCAGCATGTAACTGTTCCAGTTCTAAAATATTCTTCCTGAGGTAGAAGAAAGGGATGATTCAAGAGGTGGGTATACCATGAGTTTAAACTGTAGCAGAGCAGCATTTTTTTTTTATTTGGTTTTGGCTTGCTTTCCTCAGTTTGCTTTTTTGCACTCATTTGCTTGACTGCCACTGAGCTGATGTTTTCAAAGAACCATCTAATATAACTCCAAGATCCCTAGAGATTACTAGGCCATAATATTGAGTCATGGTGCATATCAACTGTCTGGATTTCCTCCTGTGCCTCATTTTGCGTTTATTAACACCATCTACCATTTTATTGTGCAAAAACGCAGTATCATTAGATCCTCTGCAACTCTTGCAGATAGTTTTTATTTTACTACCCTGAGTAATTTTAGTCAGCAAACTTTGTCACCTTATTCTTTTCCCTTTTCAAGATCATGTATAAATATATTCCACGACGGAAGTCCTAGCACAGATCCCTGCAGAAAACTATTAGTGAACTCTCTCTTGTAAAACCTGGACATTAATTTCTAATTACTGTTTCCTACCTTTTAACCTATTTTTAACATAAGGGAATAAAGAGTTTTGTTTATTTAGGATTTTTTTGAGAAGTGTTTTTAATACCTTCAGTAGCAAATTAGAGCCCCTCCTGGACACACACTGAGTAAGGCCTTCAGAAAATGCTAAAAGACTTCTGAGGTAGAAATTCCCTCTGAAAAAAAGTTGCTATATTTGCCCACATGCTTGTTGACTTGATTCTAATTATTGTCTTTTCCTGCAGTTCAGGAATGAGACATAAAAGTCAATGGCTCCTTGCTGCCATCCACTCTGGAGCGATTTCAGACATTGATTATTTACCAATTTATGTTTTATGAATGGTGAACAACTGTTTAGATGGCAATTTCCTAGGAAAATATCTAGAAATGATGTTCAGTTAGGGACTGAACAACGCCTGGCTGTTACAGAAAAAAGGAAAATAGCAAACTAAGATATATAAACACAAAATAAAACCTATGGCCGTGTTCTCCTCAGCATAGGCAGAGCCTCAGCTAGAGCTCTGTGTTCAGGTTTTGTACCCTTAGAGAATTGGAATTACAGCAGCAAAATCATTTTAGATTTCCAAAAGATCATAGTCTAGAGGGAAAACTGAATCTGTTGCCACTGTTAACCTAAGAAGATGTAAGAAGCTGATGGTAACAGTCTTAAGTACATAAAAAGTTGCTAAAGAGGAGATAAATCCAATGCATAAGAAAAGAGGTAGTCAACAAGAAAAATTCAGTTTAGATATTAGAAAAATACCTATTGTTTTCAAACACGAATAGAGGACTAGAATGGACTGCTAGGGAGGCTGTATAACAGGAAGCCTTTAAGAAATGGTTGGACAAACATCTGGCAGAAGTGACATACACAGAGCTGTTCCTATCTCGGGAGGGGGGTATAGGTATTTAAGGAGATTTTCAGTCATACAGCTCTATACTCAGCCATCAGAAAAAACAGAATATATTAAATTCTAACTTCAGAGGAGTGTTGAAGCATTGCTTTATATAGCATCTCTAAAAAAAGGAGTGCCTTTCAACCTCCCAGGGAAAAGATCCATAAATTCCCAAACCAGTGGATCCATGAGTATGGATGTACTTTACAGTTCAAATACACTGTCCCTGACACTGCTGCTACTTGAACTCACTCTTTCAGACGCTACCAGCCTTCAGTAGATGACTCTTTGCTGTTCAGGGTAGGATGAACAGACTAGGATGGAACCTATTGCTGCATATGTACAGTATTATGGAGTTCAGCATCAGCTAAGTTATCTACTGTCATTACAAGCTTACATATATTCAAGAAAGAACCTGCAAAATAAGCCATAAAAAAAGATTTAATTCCCAGAAAAATAGAATGGCACAGTGTATGCTGTCCACAGGAAATCCACTGGAGAAAATCTGCCCGTGAGATTATTTAAATACATTTTGAAACACTGAAATGGAAATGTACCAGGCTGAATATGCCTAGAGTTCCCAGAGAACAGTTTAGGCCCACAAGACCCTGTGCACTTCTGAACCTTAGGACCATGCCAGCAGAAGATGCAATTTGTTGGTCTCAGTGATCATCATTTTAGCAGTGGGAAACGGTACAAGTAGAATGTGCAAAAATATTTTTTTACAAGTTGCTCCCAGGAACATAAGAAACCAAACAATGTTTCTTGCTTTACTACAGTATGCTCCTTGCACAGGGAAGGTCCTGTTATTATGGCACGTTGTTTATCATCTCTATACTGAATAAGAAAGTTAAAGGTTTAATTTTTTTCTCTCCAGCCATAAAATCCTAGAAACAATACAAGTCTTTGAGCCTGCCTTATTCTCTCCCTCCTGAAGAGTGGCCTTGTGGCACCTGCTGAGAGCCATTAGATTTCAGTGCTGGTTCAGAGCCCACCGCTGCCCCTGCCCACAGTGACAGAGAACTCGCTGCTGTAAATGGATTCAGCAGTGCAAAGATCATGGGAAGCTGTATCCTTTTGTTTTTAATTTCCCCCCTAAGGGCAATTTGTTCTAATTAGTGCCTCAGCTAGCAATTATTGCTGCATGATGCTCTGACTTATTTGTGTCTGCATGAGCTGATTCAAAATCAGAGAATCTGATGTGTGACGTATTATATACCCTGGCCTAGTGCCCTTGCCATAAAGAAGATCCCTTGCCAGGGTTCATGGCAGTGCTCTCTCGAAAAGGTCTTTCCTCACTGTCAGACTTGGTTCTTTCTTCCGTGGATACAAGGGAATCATTTTAAACAATAGCCTTCCTTTGCCGTAAGGGTATGTGTACCTAATGCATATGAACAAAATAACCCGCCACAAATGTCTGTGAGTGATTTTTTTGCTGTTACTGCTTTGTCTGGCCTGGGTGCTGACCCCTCCTCCCAGATGGGTCTCTTGCTGGCTCCAGCGGGACGGCACTCCTGGAGGGAGCACGGTGCCGCACGGCACACAGGTGTGAGAGTCTCACTCACAGCATGTACCAGCTCCACTTGTTTTGTCCTGTTTTCCTAAGGACGAACCCACCCCAGAGAGTGACGTAATGCCTGGTTTTGTCACATATTTAAAAATCAAGATACATCAGCACACCCAGCTATTTCACACAAAAAGCTTCATCTGAATATAAAATTTTAATGATGCAATGGAGAAAGAGTCTTGCCAGAGCATTATTTGATGTGTTTCACTTTTCTGACATTGAACAGTTTATTTAAAGGAAGAGGCCATGTGCTGATGGAGAGCTAATCATAGTTAGTAAACTATTTTCCATACAAATAATAATGAAAAAAATCAGTGACATAAATTCAGCTGCTCATCTTCCCTTATCTGAAACTGTGCAATACAGCAAAATTTAATTTCCCGAAGGTACATTTGCCTATAATTTCTTTGGCTACTAGATCGTGAAAAATATCTTTAAACATTATGAAGCAATGGCCCATTATCTGAATTACAGTGTATTCATGTTCCTACCATTCTCATAAATACTGGCTAAGAAAAGTTATTAAAGAAGACACAGCTGACTGAATCTTGAAGCTTTCATTTATGAAAAGGTAAACAATATTTCCTTAATGCTCTATACAAAATCCCTTTTGTTAGGGACTGCATGCTATGGTTACTTTTTTTTTCCTTTCCAGAGAAGTTAGGCTCTTGCTGAGGTGAGCTGCTGGCAAGCATGCACTTACTCCCTACGGGCTTATTAGCAAACCAGTCTCCAAATGCAAAGTGCAGCCCAGAATTTCCTGAGGTCAATGGAGACACTACCATTAAATTCAACAGAACCAGTTAACCCGAAGAATAAGGTGCATTATGCCGGCTATGCTAGGACAGATTTGGATCTGGATTCCTCAGTCTGTGTTTTGAATGGAAACACCATAGGCTCCAACTACACGAATGGCTTCCACCAACATAAAATTCAACAGCAGCAGAGGGTTTCTGTTTTCAGGGGACTAGAGAGTCTTTAAGTTTTATTCTGGTATCACCACAAGGGATCATGTAACATATAGAGGATATGGCAAATTTCATGGAATTCCTAATATTTGCTGTTAGACGGGATAAGACTGCCTGATCCTGCGTTCTCTCCATGATTGTATCTGCATCTACATCTTTTATAACTTCATGATGCCTCCAGTGATAGTTAAAGCAGTACATTTCCTAACCAGGCATTACATTGCTCTCCCAGTTCTGGGATAATAGCTGGCAAGTGGATAACAGGCTACACAAAAATTTCGAGTTGGAAATACATAGCAGGTCCATCAGAAGAGACATCTTGAACTGCACACTGCCTCCTAGCAACTGGCTCGGGAATGTGTTTCATAATGAGTCAGAAAGGAGCGTCCAACATACACCGACACCACTTTCCACGGCACCGTGTATTTTCCTTGGAGGATTCCCAGTCAAGTACAGGCTTAGCTCAACCTTGCTCAGCTTGGGAACTGCAAAGGCAGCGTAGGTCATTATGGTATCTATTCAGGATAAATTTGTGAAAATATAACATCTTTGTGTGCTGTTTACTTCAGTGGAATGGCAGCGCTACTGACACTATTTATCTCTGCCTTGACTAAAGCCAAGAACTGATAGAGTATATTCTTACTCTGTAACATTAGTAAGGTTGATGGATTGTAGGAGGCAATTAACGATAGCTATCAAGCCGTGTGACAGTTTAGAAAGAAAAAGCTTTCTAAAAGTAGCTGCTCTTATATACTAAAAATCAGAAGATTTCATCAAGACACCATTGGTTTTAATGCTTTTGGTAAACAAAAGATACAGAGTGGCTACGGTCTAGATTTTTAATTAACTTTTCTTACATCTGTTTCATGTACCTGCATTTGGATAAAATTTTATATACATCACTAGAATTTTAGATGTGTAGATGCCATAACAGCATTTAAATAGGGAGGTGATGAGTCCCATCAGCAGCTCTTTCACTGCATAAAGAATGAACACTAACTACTACATACAATAAATATTATCAAATAGAAAACTTTAAAATATGATAATAGATACTGTTCTTTATTTTTAAAATTTGTATATATCTTGTACCAGTGATAAAGCAAGAATTATATGCTGCAATCGAACCTCATTTACTATTCTAGATTTTTCATAGACCCAAACCTAAAAATTGGTAAAGCATCTGTAGTTCACAGCTTTATTGAGAAACGAATGCGTGGGAGATCTGTGAAATACAGCCCAATCTTCAAATCCACAGTACAACTGGAAGGTTTCATTTGACTTTCTGTGTCTTTTCACCCCAAAGCAACTGCAGTGATTCTCCTTTGACTAGTTTTCTTAGCAACTGAGAAGACAAGAGCTAGACCATGTATTATTGTAACACTGCTCCTCATAACATGGGTTTCCATATCACAAGCATGTCTGTCACTTCAATGAGACTATTTGTGGAGTAATACAGTTTATGTGGTGTGTAAATACAGACAGATGTATGTCCCTCTATTAATTTCTAAAAATGAATCAATCAAGTGGATAACAGGAATCAAATAAACACCCCTCTCAAAATTTTCCTTCTAGCGAGAAATGATGAAGTTTCCTATGCAGTTTTTTGGTCCCAAGGGAGGCACTAACTAAGCTATCTCAAAAGTAATTATGTTGTTACTGTATAGGTTGTTTGTTGTGGCAAGCAAGCAGGTTGTTAGTCAACTATCAGAATAGTAAGGCTTTGATATAATTATCTGATCTAGAACTGCAATAGACATAAGGAATGCTGTAAAGGTGGTTTACCACTAATTCAGTCCAGGTATTCACAGAGAAATCTGAGTTTAGTGATCTGGAGCTCCGGTACATCCATTGCTCACCATGCATTTGTAATTATTTAGGCTTATATGACATATGTTAGGAGTGACTCTATAGTATTTAGTATCATCTCCCATAATCAAAATATTTCATAGCAACTGTTCTAGCAATATATTTCTGTTAGCCTTGTAGGACTCTAGAGGCTTAGTTTCTAGCCAGTCTGCTTGTTCGGAGTATTTCACCTGAGTTTCTCTTAAGTGATACCATTGTCTTAATGTGAAGTCCCTTTAGGCTTCTTGTTAAAGAGAAACTTGGAAGTTAAGATGGAGTGTTTTATTAAGTGGAGAGTTAAGAGGATGAATCTTACAACTAGGCAGCAGTTGTAGCCTGACCCTTAACCCACATCTGGTCAGAGAAATATGCTGTGTCTGGTCTACATAAATTCTTATGGTTTTCCAAAGTAGATTGTTCCTGCCAAGACCTTAAACCATCTCACAAGTATGAACTCTTTTTTACATATCATTTCTGATCTAGGGCAGACCAATGACTTTTTATCACTTTGAAATAATCTACTTGAACCAAGGGAGGAGATGGGGGTCTGCTGAAGACATGATGTCTATAGCTGTTCTCTGATGCCACATGTGGATGGTGTTGGGGGACAGAGTAGAGTTGATGGCATGGTGACCTATGCGAGGCAGAGTGGCAGTGCTGAGAGATGATGGCACCTTTAAAGAAAGGTTCTGCTGCTAAATGCTGGGAAAAGGCAATTCTGTAACAGGCAGGCAGAGTACAGAGGGGATACCTTGTCTTTTGTGATTGTCCGAGCCAGATGAAATGCATTTCTAGCCTGGAAATGCCCTCTACGGTGACCTCCTAAGTCATGATCCTCCATTTAGATTACAGGGAGCCTAAAAATAGGGCTTCAGCATGGCTAATGGAAATGCCAAAAGGTAGATTTATCTACACTGTTCCTGTCATTGCACTCATGCCTTCAGAAATGGGCATTAGCTTTTCAGTGTCTGCTAGGTCAAAGGAAAGAGGACACTATTGAAGTTCTTGAGCCAACGTCAGGTCAGAGAAGTGGGGTCTTGAGGTTTTTCCTGATTTATAGTGGGAAACTTTCATGGTCTAATCATGCAGGGATCAAAACTAGCTCTTAGTCCTCTGCTAGTTAACGGAATAAATGGCATGAGGGCACAAGACTCCCAAAATACAAGGGAACATCGGTACCGTGTTGCACATCACTAAGTTCCTGCAGTTGCTGTGTTTGTACAGGACATTTTGAAGGCATAGAGATGTCAGAGAATATTCACGTCAGATACCATTCCCAAAGTTGCACTTAAAGTCTCTGGGAAATTGGTAGTTACAAGCAGTGGTCTGAGGAGAAAGGACTCTCTTTGGCTCCATTAAGTAAGCAGGTTGATAGCTCACAGCGCAAGTTTGATCCTGACTGGCAGAAGGAGATGTAAATGAGAATTAGTCCGTAATCTGTTTGGTTCCCCAGCAGTATAGCTCTTCTGATCACCTGGCTGAAAGTGAGAGAAGGATCTCACATAGAAAAATCTGAATTAGTCCATACATTCCTGGAGCAGATTACCACAGAAAGAGATAGGAGCAATCTTTACCTAAAAACTATTTGGTACTGCTCTAAACAAGTGCTACACTTTAAAGTAGCTCCTTATCATTCTCCACTAACTTCCTCAAAGTTGAAACATTGGATAAGTATTAAAAAAGTAACCCAAATTATGCATATAACTTGCTCCAAAGAGGGTGGTGCTGTTCAAAATCAAGAAGCCTGGCACCACCCTTCACAGATGACAAAATATATTACATCTGGAGTATGGGTCTCTGAGGACTGTCAGGTATCATATATTCACAGAAGCCTCTGGGCTCACTTGTTTGCTTATTTGGGTAGTTCAGCTTAAGGCCACGCAGAAAGAGCACTAAATAAAGAGCAACTTATGTAGTCATTTATATACGCCATTAAAATCAAACAGATGTATACAAAATAGAGAACTTAAATATATGTAATCACCTTTACCAAACACAACAAGTAACAGGAGATACAATCCAGGCTACAGTTAAATTATATATTATAGCAGATTCAAATTTCTTTAAACTAATTACAAAAGTGATGATAAAATATGCCTGTGATGCTGCTGTCACTGAAGATTGCTCTTGCAATAATACAATTCTTACTTTCTTGTCTCTTTCATTTTATAGATGTGAAGTAGGCAGGAGTAAATTATTTCTCTTAGTAATACAGAGTCTCTGGAAAAAATTGGGTTATTTCTTCTGTTATGTCATCATAACATAGTAACAAGTAAATGTTATTATGCAAAGTATGTTGCTTAATGCCTAGATGCTTCTCCATGAGAACCATATTCTGCTTAAATGACAGAAATATTACCTATGCTATTTCTTCTATAACACATGCAATAATATAAAAGGTTTTGGTTTGAGAATCTGATTACAAGACAAAAATACTTGATAAAGAAGTAAAAACAACATATCTGCAAATATTGGTAAATGTCTAAATGGGAATGCATTTTAGAGCTTTGGATCCTTTAGGCTATGGACACTCTTCCTTAGTTTTGTGCTGGTGACTGCTTTGTGACAGCACAACAATTGCATTTAATGCCTATGAAGGTAAACAGAACAGCCTTCATTTGTATGGCACCAAGACAGTTTGTCTAGACTGTAAAAACTGCATGAATCTAACTACATTTAAGATGTTTTCCCAGTTAGAAATGTAAAACCCTTAGGAACATGTGTTCAGAAGGCATAAACCATGCAAAAGCTGGTTATGCTTGTATCAGTACATTACCATATTAAACTAAACTAAGTTTTGGTTTGGCTGTACCATCGTATCCACTCCAGTAAAGGAGAAATTAAGAAAATTACCCTCCCTCACCAAAGAGGTGATCCCTAGCTGTGTGTACATTGTTTGTACAGAGTAAATCACTAATGATTTGTTTAAACAAATGCATTTTGCTTTGCATTGAAACGGATCAGGAATACATGGCTTCAATTCCTCACACGCAGACATGCCCTAAATAATAACCCTATAAACCAAGTTAAGCAGTCACTATCTCCGCAGGAATTCTGCAGTGTTTGTCATTTGGAAACATGGCCTAAGATGCAAAGCTCCTACCCAGATAGGCCTGAGCCAGCTGACATCTAAGGGTTTTTTTCATCCTCTAAAGATGGGGAGGTTAGAGAGTTCTCGCTGGCTTATGAAGTTTCCAAAATACGAGGCTGCCCATGTATGCTGTCAACGTTCAGACCCACATTACCATTTAATTTACCCTCATGAACAAAGAATATTTCATGAGGTGGTAAACTGAATCTCGCTTCTCGTTGTGCAAGCTGCTGACAGTTCGGAGAAAATCCAGATGCATTTGCATGGCGTAAACTTCTGTAAACATGTTCTGCACTCCAGCAAAGAAATAAATGTCAAGGTAAGCTTGGCAAGCGACAAAAAAGGATGAGTCATATTTCTGCAGTTTCATTCCAAAGATGCTATCTTTCACCTTCTGCAGCACTGTAGTCACAAGACTGACAATGTTTCTGCTCCTTTATGGGAAAGAGTATTCAAACACTGGGTAAATGATTTAGTGGAGCCTCAGAGTCATTTTTCACGCATACTTTGTTTTCATTACCAAAATCTGGAAGGAATAAGTTTCCATATGCAGCAGTCAATGTGCAATTGCATATCTAAAATGTTTGTAAGTCACTCCTCATCCACACTTTTAGCTGATACATATACATTAAAATACATAGGATGAAGTCATTTTATGAAAGGCTTCTTGTTAAGTAATTAATGGAAAATGTTACGTCTCTTTTGCAAAAGAAGAAACTGAGGCAGCATCACTAAGACCACATTTCCAAGCAATCATTAGCTTTGAGTTGTTTAACTTCTGATTAACCAAATTGACACGTCTTGGAACTCATTTTCAAGATTGCTACGCACTTGTTTCAACTGAAGTCAACAGGGTCTGTTTGCACCTCGCAGGTCTGCAATTCAGGCCAGCTACTCAGAAATCAAGGAGTTAGGAATGAAAGGACACTTTTGAAGAGATTTGCACAAGATTACATGTGATGTCTGGACATATCCCAGAACTAAACTCAGTCCCCTAGCTCTCAGTCCAGAGAATTACCAGAGTAATTGTCATTCCTGCTAACACTACTGATTAGTAAATACTTTCCTAAAAGAAGCATAGAAGGTACTTCTGTCTAGCTCATCCCTATTCCCTACTGGTTTGTTAATCCAACTGCACCTAATGAATATTTTTTCTCTGGAATGTTTAATGATTCTCACTTTAGTGAACATAAGTCAGTACATGATACAAATATTGTGATATTCAATGGAGAACCCAGCAGTTTATGAAAGGTTTTCAACTGAGTTCATCAGTGGTTTATGCTAATCAGATCTCTCAGGTGAAACTTTCTGTATGATGTATTCCTTTCCTCTCATGACCTAAGGTGTTGCCATTTTTGTTTTCAATTAAATTTTTAAAAAACTGAAATACATAGGAGAGTTTAATGTTTACAAAAGCAATGCAATTTGAATATTTACATGCCTAATATCTCAGGACTGTGACTTTTTTTGTACTATCCAGGTAGGGTTTTTAGATAAAGAGATTCCTCTTTATTAAAAATTGTATTTGTTGCATTTATTCTTGGCCCTATTCTCCTACAATTACTCAATCAAATACTAATCCTGGAAAATGCAGTGGAAATGTTCTGATGACATGATGTTATTGTGCATGATTCTGCATAATTAGCATTGCAGAATACAGCTAGGTTCTTTTATTTGTGGTAAATTTCTACCTAATCCAGATGACATAATCCAGATTATATGTGGATTATAAAAGCATTTGTGGTCTGTTGAATTCACCAGCAGGCTGGAGATTTCTAAGCTTGTCAATTTAAGACAATATAAGTATAAATAAAGCTCATCATTTACAAAGGAAATGGAAGCTACGCTTTAATGTGTTCTTGATTATTGCTTACGTACATGAGTATGTATGCTGATGCACAGAGAAGGCATTTATTTTCATGCCAACGAACAACTCCAAACCTATTTTGAAAAAGCAAAGTCACCACATTTTCATTCAGTTCTGCTCATTGTCCCAGCTAAGTGCAAGAAAGAGAAGTATCCTGAAAACCTGTTCGGAAACCTTATGGCAAGCATCTCCAAGCTAGTGATAGAAACATTTCCAAGACATGCATCTTGGTGTTATGGCTTTAGAAATCTCCCAAAATCAGGTTTCTGTATTTGGGAGTAATTTCTGGTTCCTCTTAGTTCTGAAGAAATGAGAAAGATTTCTTACAGGCGCTAGCTCTGGGAGCTTCAGTTTTACCATCCTCCGGCTCTGTAAGTAAGTAGAGATGTGCAAGAGAGAAACACTGAAAGTGGGAGTTGCAGTTTTGGTTCAGAGGAGCTCTGATCTTACCTGCATGGATTTATTCAACTTTGCTTTATCCACACTTAGCAGTGTGATTCCCTCAGCTATGCCTGTGCACATCCATTGAAGTGACTGGGGTGACAAGACCCCAGGAAACTATCAGTCCCTGTATGATAACAGCCAAATAAGATCTTCCCTTACATCTTCTGTCCCTCATCACCTTCTCTCCCAGCCTACCTCTCCTATATGTTTTCCTTTGCATTTCCATATGTCGGTTGCTATCAGTTCCCTGCTTCCTGCCACTCTCTCTCGTAGCATCTTTATCTTTGTTTTTTAAACATGGGAAGAAACAGATAAGTGCACTAGACCTGCCAAATCCATGCATATTGCATAGTCATGCCCTGTAACCATGTGATGTGTTTACTCTGTCCTCCCTCTTGTACCTTTTCTCCAGTTACTCAGTCTCGGATCAGACTTTCAGGGTGGAACTCATCTGTCCTGACTTCAGACACGAACCCTGAGCCAGCCTCCCATCATCCTGCCTTACAGCAGAAAGAAATAGGTGCGCTTGGAGACATGATTCACCTCATGTATTTTCGATTCCTACCTTTGGATGAAACTACTTGAATCTTGGAAGACCCTCTTTCTTTACTCTGACTAGAAGGGTAGCCCAGATAACTAGCTCAACAGCTGATAGCCCGGTCTGAGATACTTATATTTGGTCAGACAGGTCTTTAATCGTCCTATGCCATGCAGACTGGAGGAAGTCAAAAGGAGTTTGGAACCACAATTTCATCAAATAACAGAAAAAAAAAACCAATTTAGAGTTGGCAGTACCAAACAACTATCTACTCTTGCATGTTTTTAATACAATTTTCCTTTTTAAGTTGGCAATTTTTATGCTGTACATAAAACAAAGCTGCAACAAAATCCAAATCGACAGAGACTGTAATCCTCAAAATGATCTGGTAGAAAAAACTTTTACACTACAGGTTTGGCTTCATGCTTTAGATGTTACAGCTGCCACTCTTCATCCAGTTTCTGAATGCTACAGATCGGATTTATGGCCCTACAAGCATGGAGGTGAGGAATCATAAGAAAAATAAGCACACTGATTCATATGAAAAGCATGTGCCAAATAAAGCCTTAAATCATTTTATGCAGCCTGTCATTCAAACATATTTGACCGTCATCCAAATTGTTGGAATTGTCTTTCATACAGAAAAAAAATCTGTTTATTTTTAGCATAATTGGAAAAGCAACAGATTATCTTCAAATTAATGAATAGGTCAAGTTGTTTTTATAAGCTTAATAATGTTTTCCATTGTCCCTCCTTCCTTAACACCTATCTTCTTTGCCTAATCATTCACATACTTTAATTTTTTGTGTTTGGGTGAGTCATGAAGTGCACATTGCGATGATACATATATCATCTCTGCTTCCTCTTAGTGTTAACTCAGCAGCGTGATTCATGCCATAAACCTATTTTATTCATTCTATCGTTTGTTGTTCATAACCTTGACTCTGTTAATATCAACAGTACCACTGGAATCACATGTTTTTACTTAAAAGCTAACAAACATAAAGGTTTTTACCAGCTTTACATTTTATAAATTCAGTCTGGCACATTTTTTTCTATTACACCAGTTATTCACATGAAATCACAGATGTTATCGTAATGCAAGCTGAAGAAACTCACCTTATATATGAAGGTGATATTTCCCCTGTATGATGCTATTTAACTGATTTGTTTGATCAAACGTTGTAAAAGATATTTAAGAAGCTGTTTCTTTTACAGTTTCAAGCTCAGCTGGAACAACTTTCCAGTGCCATGTTAGAAAATCGATGCACCCTCTGTGTGTGACCCAAACAGAATCAGACTTGGGGCTTTCTTGCCCAACCCCAAAGACTATACCTATATTCACAACATCCCTGGAACCCAGAGTATGTACTTTGCTTCTCCAGTTTCATGTGAGTAACAAATGAATTTGTAATAGTTCTGAGACTGTAGTGGTTGATGACCCTGACTGAAAGCAATTACGTGTGTGTCATTAAACCAATCTGTAGCTGAGATGTAATATTCTAAAGATAGGATTACATCATTATGTGTGCTTGTGACTGAATAGTAAGGAAACATAAGATCTTTCTGAAGAGGAAGTTACTGGAAAGTTAAACAAAAAAGTAACACATATGAGTTGTTTTCTGAGCAAACCTTTTAGAAATAGGATGCTCTATCTTGAAATTAAATCACTGATTCACCACGTTTGTCAGCTCAGAGGAAGACAGAATGATTAGAAGTTGCGGGCTAATGATAAGGTGGAGAGAAAATGGTGAGATCTTTTGGATGTGAACACAAAAGCCCACACACGTGCTGTGGAAGTGTCTGAAAGCAGAAAGGCAACCTTTTTCAGCTTCCAGACTTCAAAAAGACAAGCAAGTGCAGAGACTGTTTCTTGTATCTACAGGTGGTGCTTTTGTTTCCCTGTAAACAAATAACTTCAAATAAAATATCTTGGCCAGTGATAACCAATAACCAGTGGCCTGCCTTTCCATTCAGGACTGAATAAACACCAGATGTATTTGGAAGGGGCTTTGCAGGGAAGTGATGTGGGTGTATGTGCTATGACGTTGTTAAGAGAATGGAGAGCAATGAAAGGTAGGTGGGGAGTGGTGGTGGAGGAGTCTGGGACACTTCCTAAACTGGCTTCTTACTGGCACATCTTTATCTGTTGCTCCAATGAGACAAGACCTACTGAATGCAAATCTGCTAAGGTAACCAAACTGAATAGCCCTAGACCAGTTCTCGGTCTAGCCCTAGAATAGGAAATTGCATGGTAAATTGACTGAGTGATGCATTTTTCACTCATGCAAATGGAAATCTTACTATTTACTTCAGTGGGTCAAGACGCGTATGTTAATTAAGCACCTACTGGGACTTGCTCTTTAGGTGTCTTATTTGAGCATGGATCTTTGAACAACTTTGGTAGCCGTTTCATTCATGATGTATAAACAGCAAGAAAACTTAATTTTCCATTTTCATTCAGGCATGGAAGTTGGAGAAAGTTTTGACATAATTCAAATTTCTATGGCTAATTTTAATACTAAGATTAAACAAAGAAGTGGTGTGCTACTTGAAAAGCTCCTTTCCTTGGAATACTCATTTATGGCATAACGTTCAAGAAAGAGGCCAGGACTTTGACTAGAGGCAAGTAAACACTTGCTGTCCTGTTTACTGTGGTTATCAGCTGAGAACTAGTGTACATGATTTACAGAATGGTTAGTGTTTCTGGTACACCTTACATAGCTGGAGCTTTTTTCTGGTGTGTTTTTTTTTTTTTGTTTCTGTTTTTGTTTGTTTTTTCTTTTCTCTCAGGATGACCACTGCCCGCTTACCCTGGCTTCAGAGGAGCGCAGCATGCGAGAGCAGCTATTTCCATACCTACGAGCCAAACTGCCCCTGCGATGCCTCGCCAGTCTGTCCCACACCCACCATTTCCGTGGCAGGCTGTGCCCTCCGTCCCTCCCTCCTTCCCCAGGTGGAGACGCGGCGTTCTCCCACCCACAGCCCTGGCTCCTGTGGCACCCAGCCACCGCTCTGCAGCAGGTCCGACTGGATCTGATGTCTGCCAGAGACTGCCCTTCAGCAGCTGGGCCCGAGAAGGTAAACGCAGTGACTGAGAAAGGCAAAATATAACTTGTTCATAGGACCAGAGCACTACACTCGGTGAGAAAAATGTTAACATGAGATGAGATAATATCTCACTCGAAAGGTAGGCAGGCCTAACTCTTCCTTGGAACCCCTTTTCTGCAGGGAAACGCCTCTGAAGAACTTCTCTTAGACTAAGAGCATGTTTCTTTTTTATAATCGGGCAGCCTCTCTGTTTTCTGTGTCCATGAGCTTCTCTTGCCAAGCTGATCTGGTGAAGAAACTAATGGACACTGGAAATGTTCCTCTGACTGCCCTGCTTCACGTACTGCATGCTGCACATCAGCACGAGAGGACTCCCTGTTTCTAAAATTGAACTGTCTCTTTACTAACAGCCTCATTTCCCAGGACACTGAGCTAGCAAATCAGATGCACACGACTTGCCTGGCTGTGCTGCCTCCAAGCTCTGCCTTCCCGCAACATGTGCTCTTCCCTCCGAGTTCACTGCAGGTAATTTTGTATGTAAGTACTTGCAGTGGCTGGATATCTACTTTTATTCTGATTATTGCGCTGGGAATCTGGGGAAATCTCTTGAAATTATTTGTCTCCTTGCTGTTTTGACAGATCATGCCATGAGAAAGGGACATGTAATATTAACAAAGATAATGAAGTGGCTCCCAAGATCTCTATAGTAAAGTTTAAGACTCTAGAAAGCTTCCTGTTTTTTGTTTCATTTAATTCATTTAATTATTAGTTGACAACTATGCTATAATTTGCACTTAAAGAGTAATCTGTAAAGTATTCATAAACGCAGATGAATCTTTTTAAAGTACTGTGGATATATATATATATAAAATAAACAAAATCAAAACTCCTACTTAATTTTGTGTGTTTTAAAATTCTGCACTTTATATATGAATGGCATTATCTAAAGATATAATATTTTTTAAAACTGTGACTATTATCTTCGTTCAGGAAGTAATACTAAATACTTCAGAATATAGGCTGTCTTTGTGAATATAGAAAAAATAGGGTGGGACAAATATTTGCTGCATCTTGTATTACTTGTAGGGAGTAGTTGCTTTCCTTGTGTCACTGCAAATGATATAAACATGTTATTACTTGCTTTTTGGCATACAGGCTAGAAATAAACTTATTATCTATTTAATATATGCCCTTCCTGCTGGATCTCAGGTTTCTATCCAATGAATTCAAGAGTTACTCTCAGCTTTCAGGCTATAAGTTAAACCTCAGCCCCACAAATGTCAACGGGAGGTTTGCCATTACATTAATTGGGACCAGGATTTCACTCAATGAGTATTTCTTGGAGAATATCTTAAATATTGGCTTAAAAATCAAATGAGAGAAATCTGAACTTACAAGTATCTAAAGCATTCATTTCTATCCTAATGTAAAATGACTTGGTCAATACCCAGAGGCAGTTAAGTTAAGCCTGGTTAGAGCTTTGCTGCTAAAAATTCAGCAACTCACATCTAGAATAGATTTTGTTTTTACTGAGAGAGAAACAGACTCCAGATATTTAGCTTGTGACATAGCTATGATTTATTTTAGACCATGCATCAATCTAGAGTAGACAGCTTAAGTTGCCAATGTCAAAGGCTGGTTGTCTTAGAAGCCCTTCTAATTGTGCTAGAAGGTTATGCATAAAGTTATGCATAATTGTGGATAGGGTTCTGTGGATGGCACAACACACAGGCATTTTTCCTGACAAAACAAATGAATACATTAGCCAATGATTTCTGTCTTAAAAAGCAACGTGTCGCTTCAGTGACAGCTGATCAGTAGTGCTCTTTAGCCAAAGAAATTAAATTGCCACTTGACACCATGAAGATTAATAACTTCTTAATACACCCAACAACAGCATCTTGAATTTGGAGCTTACATCAGTAATACTATAAGCTATGTGTACTACCCAATAATACACAACATTTCACAGATGCTATCCCCCTAACCATTAGGCTTTCAGTTGGAGCAGGAAGAAAATAATACAAGCTTACTACATAAAAATGCAGTCTTGCTTTTTCTGCATAAACTTTTCAACACAAAACCAAGTTCAGATCATCGGAGTGAAGAGAGTGTTCAGTGCAGCACCCAGGCTGTGCAAAACCGGCTTTAAGCCAACTTTATTTTCTCCTGGTTGTGGAACCCTGTTGGGACTGGTGTATAGCAGAGAGTTTAAAGGCTAGTGTAGATGCCAGCAGTCTCAAAAGGGCTATTTTAGTAGCCAGGGATTATTGGAGCATAAAGGAACCACAAAGCCCTTGCTCTCTGGCTGCCGTGTGCCAATAGCGTGCAGCAAGGGAGCGACCGAAGACACAGCATATGAGTTTTTTGCTGTTCTTGGGGAATCTCTTCATGACCAACTCCTCTGGGATCCTGGGCTCACGCGGATCTGCCCTGATTTACCAGCGCACTGGTGTTATAGTTTTGGGGAGACAGCTGGAGAGCTGCAGATTACATTTTAAAGATGTGATGCTGACAAATTAAGTTCAAAGTCTTAGCCGGGCCCTTCCAAGTGGCAGCTCTCCAGGGCTGGACAGTTATAGCAGTTACTTCTATAAATCTTTTCAGAAGCTCTTTGGGCTTCAAATACTTCCAACATTTCATCATTCCCTTCAAACAGGGAAAATTGCCCAATCCCTTGCTGGAGGCCAGCATAATTATACTCTCGGATGATGATGATGATGATGATGATAATAATAATAATACTAATAATTTAAAAAAAATATAAAAGTTTAAGAAGCAGAACACTGCTGTTCATACCGTGTGATAGAATTAGTTCATTCTCACATTAAATACTGGCAAAAATGTTAATACAATGGCTGTCTTAGATGCACTCCTGTAAATTTACATTGATGAAAGGAAGTGCAAAAAAAAGCTTTTAAGAGATTTGTTTGGGACCCCTCTTTGTAGCTGGGGAGCCGTTTCATTTCAGATATCAAGCCTCTGCCAAGCTCCCATTGTACAGTGTGCATTTCTTTATTTAAACATCCCAAACAAAACCAACTGGACAAAATGTCTGTGTTTCTTTAATCTACTGCCTTTTCCTCCATCATATTTGCTCGCTACTGCTATCCCTGTTAATCAGCATTCTGGAATATTTTGGAAGAAAGAGATGTGAATGCAAGTGTCAAAGAAGTCCTTCCCAACAGCAGCACATTATAACAGCCAAAAGCTCACAGGACAGTTCACAGGACAGCATGAGCTATATGCTCACACAGCTGGATACCTCCATGAATGATTCAAATAAAGTATCACTTGTTTATAAATGAAACCTCTCCTGTGTACTCACACTTTACAGTAAATCCTCCAGTGAAGGCATGCTTTTCTCCTATCATGACTGAAGTAATCTTGATAAAATTTAGCATCCATCCTCACATACTGCATGTATAACAAAACAAAACAGAAGAAAACTAACCAAAAGAAATCAGATGATAGAACCCGGGACAACTTTACATGGCTTCAAAAGAAGAAGAAAATCAAGCTATGAAGATGAGAAAAGAAAACAAAAGGAAATATCATCTGGCAAATCGAATAAATGTGATGCGCTATGTTTGGACCCTGTTATGTTTCAGAGTCTCAGAATACCTTCACTTGGCAGGGCACTACACCACCTATCACTCTTAATTTATTTTTTACACTGATGCCCGATGAAGGTGATTTTGGTGTTCACACAATGTCTTAATTGAATTAATTCATCTGACACAAAATCCTCTCCATTTCCTACATGGAAAAAAAGCAACAGAGTTAGTGCCATTTGCACCACTTTAAATGAATACTCATATAAATGAGCTGCTGGATTTATACCAAGTTTTCAGGAAGGTGAAAACCACAGAGGAGATCCAAAGGACTACTACATGGTAGAGATTTTTCCTAAAGCATAAATTGTTGCAAGTTCATAATTTCAGTTTAAACAACACCTTTCGATTTCTACTTATAGGTGTGGTCTAAAAGAGAAACTTTGCGATTACTAAAAAGAGAAACACGCTTCGCAGGAGGAAACAGACTGTAACTGGAAGAAGCCCACAGGTGTTGCTGTGAGGCTGGCGCGGTTGCCATTTCAGCACCGTGTGGTAGGGCGGATGAAGGCACAAGGCCAGCGGAGGTGAGGCCCTTCCAGGCAAAGCATGTGGGAACTGGAGGATGGGGCCGAGGAGAGGAATACCTCTGCGAATTAAAAAGTGGGTGATGGCCTTGCAGGGAGAGGAGCAGCAGCAGCAAAGAGCAGGGCCAAACCAGAAGAGATCACATTGCCTTAATTATAACAAGCGATTATTTATATATTGGGGTGGGGGTTTTTGTCAGTGAAGAAATTGTATGCGTTCCTATGAACTAAACAACGTACATGTTTAACAAAGTCTCAGCATAGGACTTGCATAGGACCTTAAAAAACAAAGCCTGTGTTTACAAGAGGAATACTCAGAGAGCCAAGGTGTAAGGCCTGTGAAGAAAAAGGAGTTTTGCCTGCTACAGTACTTAAATACTGAATCATTTCCAGTATTCTGTGCCAGACAATCATTCTGATGCATGTAAGTTGTACCAGTATGATCTGATACATCAAGAGGCAAGCAGGTTACATCAGTTGTCGTGATCTTATCAGAACACAAAACCCGTGTCTCTTTTTTTGTGTTCAATGCATCATTTCCCAAACTATTTTCCTCGTGTTCCCTTCCCAGATGTATTTTTCCATTCATTGTCTGCTAATTCCTCAATGCAATTAACATGTCCCAGCATAATTCCTGCTGCCTGAGCATAACCCCAGAATTTGTTTAGCTGTCATTCTAGTAGCCTGAAGCCTATTACAGTCACTAAGAGAGAAATTCAGTTGCCTAACTTGGGTGCCTGATGCTATTCAAGAAGCTCTGGGGTATCTAAGCCACCCATCGGAGCTGATAACACAAGAGCTGTGGGAGATGGACACGCTTGTCAAGCAGGAGGTAGAGACGAGGGCAGATGACCTTTGGTTCTTGTGAAGTTACACAAGATGCCTAGATTTGGGTAACTGGATTGAGCCTCAACAGCTGATTATAAACATATTATTGTGTTGTGGAAGGTTCAGCTTAAATATAAACCAATATTTTCATGCCTGTGAACTTCTCCTGGTGCTGTTCACCTCTTCTTGCAGTCTATTTTCCGAAAAACAATTAACAAGTAATTATGGTCTACCTCATCTCTAGCTCACATAAAGGAACCTCAGGTACAGGAGGCTAGAATAATGTTCAGAAGTAAACTGTTACTTACACATTTATTGATTTGCCATATTAAACTTACGCATCATTCAGTTTCTAAGCTTGGGTTTCAGTAGCCATAGAAACTGAAGAAGAGTAAAAATGGCATCACTTACTTCCTTTTTCATTTATTGATCTTGTAAAGAATTCCTCAGTCTGCAGTCCTGTATTGTATTTCATGTGCAATTGCTTCCAATCTAATTTTATGTCAAACACTGTAAATAACTCAAAAAACATTATCAGGTACCTCACATTTTAGCATTTCGTATTAACACTGAAGCAGTGGTTCAATTGTGGTACTATTTCATTGCACTTTAAAAAAATTTGCTTTCCTTGGTGACTCTGTCCACCTTACATACTGTGCTCCTACTTTATAGTCCTACTGTTTTTCATTGCTTGCTACATATCCTTGGCTGCTGCTGAGAATGATGTTTGCAGGAGGAAATAGATCGTAAAGTACAGATGCTAGAAAAATACTTAGCACCTCAAAGCTGTTCCTATGGCAACTGAGGCCTACAGAAGTACCAGAACATATATGAAACCTCATGTAATTTTCAAGTATGGCATTTTTTGCAAATGCTGATCATTATAGAGATACCACAATATGCCATTTTTTTCTGTTAAACTTCCTGACCATACATGAAAATCTATTTTCAGGAACATACTTCTTTTGATAGCATGACTAATTCATTACTTAATTATGCTTTTGGGATGTCAATTGCCATACCACATTACTACTGGATTTACAAAATCAAATCATGTTAATCTTAAAAAAAGGCGTTACTCATACGTATTCAAGTATGTTATCTTAAATAACAAGTTTTTTAATAAAATGCTTTTTAATAATATAAAAAAGCACCTAGGATTAAAAACCTCCTTTATTTCTCTTCACAGCTTTATAAGTATATAAATATAGTTAAAAGAATAACCTTATATGTATTTTCCTGTGTGAGTTGCCTCCACTTTCTGAAACAGTGATCATAATAGATTAGAAAGTCCTGGTCTGGTCCAGGAGCTTGATATGAAACTCGAGGTTTGCCACTTATGCCTGATGTGTGTCCAGCCGAGCTCACCCGCTCTGCCTGGGGCTGGTTTCGAGGTCCCGCGCAGCCCTGATACCAGGGTGCAGCATGGTCCTGCT
This sequence comes from Phalacrocorax aristotelis, assembly GCF_949628215.1. Taxonomy (NCBI): domain Eukaryota; kingdom Metazoa; phylum Chordata; class Aves; order Suliformes; family Phalacrocoracidae; genus Phalacrocorax; species Phalacrocorax aristotelis. The sequence goes on along the minus strand of NC_134276.1, from coordinate 174,690,767 downwards.
TGTGGGTCCCATCTGGTGCAGAGGGGACGAAGCAGCAAGAGCAGGGTAATCAGCAGTTCTCTTTGCTAGGAGGTAATGTCTTCCTTCTCACCTCCTTGTATACACAGCATTTAAATACACACAAAAAAAATCATATGACAAACCATCGGGATGATCCAGGTTGAGGGTGATCAGTCCTTGCTCCAGTGGTAGCTGGAGTTTTAGCAGCAGCAACTCTGGTAGCACCCATGTGCATATGGCTTTCCTGTAGGTGCATCACCAGTGGCTGTGAGCTGCTAGCCCGTAAGTTTGAGCCCGTTCCAATGAATTTGTACATGGACATGGGTATGTGACCACAGCCCCATACTGCCGTCTGTGCAGATCCCACTAGCTCACTCTGTGGGAACCATCCGGCAGTGTGCTCAGTGAGAGGCACTTGTCTTATGGGTCAGGTGAAGGGAATTTTCCACATTAATCCACCTCCAGTAGTGTATTTCCCTCTGTGCTCTCATGAAATTTGCTGGTTTCCAATACATAGATCTTCGCTCTACATCTTTAGCTTTTCTGTGCTCCAAGCCTTTATAATTCATGCAAGTTAAACAAACAAACAGACTTCTCTTATGCTTCAGTTGGTTCCTTGTCCTAGGCTGCTTCCACCTCAATAGCCAACTACTATAAAATTTAACATTCAAATTCTTCCTGGGAAGTACAGACAAGAGTCTTGTCAGTAAAACTGAATATCCATGCAGGGAGCTTCATGTTACAACAATTTTAAGGTATTAGTTACTTGCTAGTGTTCTTCTTTCTCAGCCACTGAAGAATTCACCATCAGCAGGGTCTTTCAGGCTTTCTCCTAGGCGTGTCTTTCATTAATATAATTCAAGTATAAGAAAGCAACAGAACAACCCATCATCTTGCATGACTGGGTCTGTAAAATTATATTCAGGCTGTGTTTCTGTCCGGCCTCCTCCTTGATCCTGAGTGGGGGCCTACAGTCACCTCCAATGTGATCGAAGAGGCCATCTATATACCACTCTTTACTGAATAGCCCTTAGGAAAGGACCTGGATTAACGTTTCTCACAGAATCTTCCCTGCTTTTGGATATTTTTCTTACAAGCTGTTTTACCACTATTGTCCTCAGTTACCATGATACGACACAGAGGAATGCATAATCCTGAGAGATTTGTCTGGAAATCAAGAAGTAGAGGACACCAAGTGCCGTCCTCTTCTATGACAAGCACTGCATCAGAAATGTACCTACACATAAAAACCAAAAGACCTTAAAAATCAAGGTTTTGTTTTGTAAGTGTAAAGCAAAAGTGACATCCAGTGGCCTGCAAATCCAGACAGCTTGTTTGGAGTCCGTATTACACAGGCACTGCAGAATTTTTCAAAGGCAATTCCATCTTCTTTGCTGACTTCCATGAATTTGCTCTTCAGTAGCTTCTTTTATAAAGATATAGTTTGACTTAAAAAATAAAATCATTGTTCTAGAGTGGTGAACAAATTTGGTTTGACAGCGTAAGGTTCTCAATAACACCGCAGTGAATAAGAAAACATTTAAAGATAGTGTATAAGGTCAAGAAGGAGAAAAGTTAACTTCACAAGGATTTGAATACTTCATTCTTGACACTGGACCTAAGGAATGCTTTATAATTGTTTTCTAAAATTAGATCAACGTGAGTGTAGACATTTTATAGGCAATTTTATAAATGTGAGTAAACAATGAGCTTGATAAGATGTGCCTTCTGGCTAAACATTTCCCAGACCACTCTGCAAAGAGGTCCTGATTCCACAATCATGTGCCAGTCTTCTCCTAGGGCATGATGAAGCCCCATAGGAGGCAAAGTCCTTCTGCGAGGAGTGAACGATGCAGCAAACTAACAGTTCTGAGCAAAATTGGAAGAGTCACAGAAATGCAAATGCAGTGATAGAAGGGAACCTAAACCCCCGTGGAAAGGAGTGAAGAGCATCAGCACCCTGAAACCAGGGCAGGCAGGGAAGCACTAGGCTATGACATTTTGCAAACCCAAACTATTCTGCAGTGTGCTCTTGTCCTGCCTTCTTAAGCAAGACTGATTTCAGATGGGTAAACCTGCCCATACAACTCTGCTAATGCATCTCTGTCCAGAATGGCTCACGGGGTTTTTTCCTATGAAGAGACTAGACATGAGCAGTTTTCAATTGCTGGACATCTGCCTTCTGGTACTAAAGGCTCTCAATACACACAGTAAATCCCAGAAAATAAATGAGAGAAGACAAAGAAAAAAATAAAATCAAAAGGTGGTTGTACAAACAAGGAAATGAACAGTGAAAGATGATAAAAAACAGACAGGGGCAAGAGGCATTGCAAAGGAGGAAAGGCTATGCAGTGGCTTTGTCCTCTTTCCTGGAGCAATGCCTAGTAACAGGAAAACTATCCAAATACCACCACAGAGTCACCTTTTTCTCTTAGTATACCAAGACCTGAGGTAGTCACGTTTTCTCACACGCTCTCTCTCTCTCTTAGAGTTCTTTAGTCATTATATTGGAGGCAGTTTGAAAGGCAAATAGACTGTCACACCAATTTTCATTTGGGATTCAGATTTACATGAATGAGAAGGCCTGTCTGTATTCAATAACTTTTAAAAACAGTTGAAGAAAAGTTAGTAAGACACTAACTCTTTTGAGTTCTTTCAAGGGCAAGAGAGGCTCTAGAAAAGATACATTTTAAGCAGTGACAACTTGGATCCGGAAAGACTGCTGGTCAAAAATCACATGAAAGGAGCGTGGTAAGGAAGCGAGAGAAGTCCCTTCAGAACAGCTAAAGAAATATAAATATCCTTGATCTTTCCAGCTTGTGCCTCTTAAGCAGAAACACTCAGCCACAGGCTCAGAGGACTTGGGAAGCAGCTGAACATGTGTTAGTGGCTCCTTTCCTGACTTAGGGGGGTAATGGGAGACTGAGATTGCAATGGTTCTTCAGCAGTCACCACTCCAGTCACATCTGCTGAACAAGAAGTGCATCTGAGGGGGGATTGGTACCTTTCCATTAGAAATAAATAAATCACAGTTCCCTCTCTATTGATATAGCAGTCGGGCACCTTTGTAATCAACCTTTCCACAGACGGACAGTCTTGTTTGAGACCTGCAATACAAAGCTAAAAGAGGAAAGAGAGCTTAACTAGGACACAGCCACCAAATTTGGCAGTGTTCCCTTTGAATATTTTTCTAAGGTTTTTGTCCATATGAGTTCTGAGACCAAATGCCAAATGACATTCAGAAGAAAAAGATTAAGCTGATAAAACTGTGCAGCAGGTTTTTTCTACTATTTTGGCTGTCTGTGGTACACAAATTACATTACATTTTTTTCTTGATCAAAATGAAAGGAAGTAAGAGTAGGTACTAGCCTTCCTTTTTAATTAAACTGATTAAAAAGGATCATCTATGTATTTGTCCTTTCATTCCATATTTCACTAGCCAAATGGGACCTCAAGAGAGCTGTGCTGCAAGATAGGATATCTCTAATGAGGTAGCAATTTTTCTTTTTGCAGGTATCTACTCACTTTATCTGGATGCTTCATTGTTAACAGTCTCCTTTGCCCAGGCAGCTGTGCCTATGACAGCAGAACAACATGTTCCCTCCAGTACAGCGTGTGGAGTTATTTCATGTCCAACCAGAGATAAAATGTAAGCTACTCAAAAGGAAGTTCCAAATCACCCTGTAAAAGGAAACTGCAGAGAGAGAAGCTGCTGGCAAGAAGAGAGATGAAAGGGTTATGTTAGGGACTTATTGACCATATTTCTCTTTCATCGGCCGGGATTATGCAATCTGCCAGGTGCAGAATACTTGCCGTTTCTAAGAGCTGGGCAAGCATTACAGATATGTGAAGAGCGAATACCTTCATTTAAATGACACACTGGGAAAACAAAGTCATTTTGCATGGGGGTCAGGATGTGGAGGGAACAGGTGGCAGAAGCAGATATTTTGGAATGGTTCTTCCACACTTTGGAGCATGCAAGGGAAAAGATTTAATCTGCATTGTTACAGGGGTTGGTGGATGTTTCCCTTCCCTATTTAGAAATATTTAGAAATATTTACTGAAAAAGGAGTGAGACCACCTGGTAATATATTTTTAAGCTTAAGTATTCTGGCAGGGCAGGGCTCTTGGGAGGTGGAGACCGGCCGTGCTGCAACATCACTGGAGCAGGGACTGACGGTCCCAAGGGGCTGAAATGGTGTCCTGGCCTGTGGGGAGGGTGGGGGGAGCCCCGGGGAGGGGTCAGGGACCCCTAAAATAAAGAAACAATTGGCACTGGATGCCAAACTTTCAGTTGGCAACATTTAAATGAGGTTAATCCCCCATAGCAGATCTAGGCTTACTCTGTCTAATGCTTCAGGATAAATTATAACGGGATGTTCTCACTAGCTGATTTGTGAATCTTAAACTTAAGTGCTGGTGTTGTCTTTACCCTAGCCCTTTGTCACTTGGGTGATTTGTGCCAGCCATCTGGTAGCAGATGTCCTTTGCAGAGACTTCTGCAGCAAAAAGGCATTAAACACTTCAGCCTTCTCAGCATCATCTGTTTATATCTTTCCTGCCCTTGGCCCAGCAGACCAAAGCTTTCTCAGCCTTCCTCTTACTATTAGTGCAATTACAGAAGGGTTTCCTGTTACTTCTTACAGCCATAGCCTTTCTGCTATTTTCCTCCCTAATAGCGTGTTGTGCTCTTGCTGTTGCAGCCACGCTGGGGTTTTTAGCATTCTTCTTCTGCACCTGGGTGGGTCACAGAGCCTTCCGCAGTGGTGGCTCGCTCTCCCATCCTCCAGTCTCCCAGCTTATTTGTTTCCCTTTGACTTCACCTATCAGCCTCTAAAGTCGGTGAAATCTGCTTATTTTATTTGTTGTCTCAAACTGTTCCTCTTTCAGAAAATAGGGAACTCCACAACTTCAGAAACAGCCCAGACTGTCCCCATCATGATCTCTAAACTGGTTGAATAGTTAATCCTGGTGTATTGTTTTTCCAAGTACTTAAAGCACTTCATTACCACTCCTGCCCTTTGGATGTAGAAATGTAAAAGCACTCAGAAATCAAAATAAACTTCATGCCTCTTGCTTTTGTGTGCCGAAACAGTAGCTCACTGATGTGTTAGCATATGAAGAGGACAGAAAAACTGATTTTATTTTTTAAAAATCTAAGTCACCCTTGGTACAGCAGGCTCACAGTTCAAAGATAAATACAACTCTTGGGTCTTGCATTCTAATTGAGCCATCTGTTGGAAACATGAAAACTACAGAAAGCTTTTAAAGAAGCTGTTTGTACTTTCACTTTGATTCTCTTCAAAACTGCACAATAATTTAGATCTATAGGATTTCATCCACGTTCCAACGAAACCAATGGAGCATTTCTTGTACTCATTGGTGGATTTTAGCTACGACCAAAAGTATGGAGCAAAATAAGATCTTCAACATTTTGTTACATGTCAATAATCAAAATGGGGAGGGATTATTGTTTGTTTATATCCATAATATGATTATGATTACCATCTCTTATTTTGTTGGTTTTATAAGAAGCAGAGAGTGTTCTTAAAAAACCCCATTATTAATGATCATGTGCAGGGATCTTGTAAAATGTCACTGTCTAAACTATCCCTCTAAAACACAAATAATAGTGTTTCAGCATTAGCTTTAGCTTCACTGTCTGAGTAATTCATACTGCTTTAAAAGCTTAACAAACAAATAAAAACCTGTGATAAACAACAAATTACCAAACTATTGGTGCGATTCTCTACAAGCACAGTTCAGAGCTAGGAAAAGATGAAAAACAATGGAGGAAGCAGAAGACTATTCTCTCTTATTTATTTTCCTCTGTTCATGGGCAAGGTGGAAAACCACAAAAGATGTTTAGAAAAGAAGACAAAGCAATGCTTGTATTTCCTATTCTTCATTTTCTCAGGCAAAAAAGAATTATAAGCAAAATGTGGACTGACATCCCCAAAACTCTGAGCAAAATCTGGGTGAATATTTCCAAGGGCAAAATAATGCTTTTGAAAATCAACATTTTGATGAAAATTAAACTATATCAGTATTTTTATGAAAAGATCTTTGAAATTAAAATACTGACCAGAACGAAAAATTATTTCTAATATGACATAAACCGTTTGCATCTGTGGATGTGCAATGGCAGCATTAAATATTTCCAGATTTTTGCTTGTTTATTTTGGGGAACACTTTGCGAACAGAACTTGCACCATTCTGGGCAAAAATGAGACGGGGAATGGTCCTGGGACGCCCCACAAAACTGTTTCGTCCATCATTGGAGAGAGACGCAGCATTTATAAAAGGTGAAATATAACAGGTTGATATGGATTTGACCTAGAACTCCCAGAGCCGTGAAGCATCTGAGAGAGGTGTGCTTATTTCAACAGATCTTGACTGAAAGCGGAGGGAAGCTGGTGGCTGAGCAGCCCGGCACCTATTCCCTGTGGCAGCGAGGGGAGCCGCGTGCCGCCGCAGTGCCGTGTGTTGGCATTCCAGCTCCTGCTCCCAGACAAAAGGAGCTTTCATTTAAACTGAGAGGTATTGAGTAACGAGCCTCTGCACAACACAACAAACTGAGCACAACTGTCTCGAGTGAGGCTCTGTTAAAGCACGGGAAATTTGCCATGGCCCCGTGATTTATCATTTTAATTGGAATAAGACAGATTCCATCAACGATTACGGGGCAGAGCAGCAAGAAATGTATGTTTTCCTTTAGCAGCTGTTATTATGCAGGACAGGCAGAGAGCTAAGGTAGTGGCAAACCCCCTTTTCTGTGTAAATAGGTATCCATCTAATCTGTAGAAGACGTGTGCAGGAGAAGAAGGGAAACAGGATCTTTCAGATGCAATCAATACTGAAGAAGCAAAATCATGCCTTTTCCAAAGCCCTTATATGGCTACAGCCTGCCTTCCTTACCTCTTACAAATTCCTGTGCTAGCACTACAGTAACTTCCCTCCACTTCTTGTTGGCATATATTTGAGCAAGAGTTTTCAAAGAGTCATTCTTTGACTTTCCCAGGTGCTGCTCATTTAGAGTTTCTTTTTATAGGCAGTAAGTTAAGTAGGGATCAATGAGGACCACCACCAAGCAGGAAAAAATGGAATGCAATTTAGTATGCCTTGTTACAGATCTGCTATCTTCACTACATTAAATGAAGGATCTTAATATTACGCCTCAATGCTGATATAAAAGACCAGAATAATTAAGGTTATAATTTTAATTAATAAATATCATGGGCTCCTGGTCATTTTTTCCAATGGCTCATAGCCTTTGTGGAAATGACACATTATTGAGCAGAGGAGCAAAAGACACAAAGCAGGCTAATTTTTAATGCAGACTGTTTTTCTGCTGTCAAAAAGTTCTCTAATGATCCTCTGTTTCCTAAACTGAAGATCACTATTCCACCCTCTGAATACATACTGATTTCAGAGCAGACAACATAAGATTAGGGACCTGGCCATCACAATGCAATACAGAACCATGTCTGGAAGGTAGGTTCCCACCTTAGGACACAGGGAGATGCATGTACCTCTAAAGGTAATCTAAAAAATACCTAGCAGATATTCACCTGGAAATGCCACAATGGTCAGCAATAGTAAAAAGCCAAATAAAATTACAAAAAGATGATTGTGCTGCCACGATCCAAATGTGACTACTGTGATCAGGTTGGGTAAGCGGTGGTACAAGTGTCTTAGAGGTGAACAACAGATACTGGCCAGGTCCTGTGTGAGAACGTTTATGGATCAAATTTTTCACCTTGGGAAAGATGCATGTGAAAAAGACATGCTGGGGACCTACAAAAAAACATGGTTGGGATCAAGAAGGTGAATAGAATTATTCACATTACAATGCATTATTTCTTACGATAAGGGACACCCAGTGAAACTGGTAGACAGAAAACTGGACACAAATTTATTTTTTTTTTTTTACTTAATGCAAAAGTAACTGAACTGCAGATTTTGGACTTAAAAGTACAAATGAGTTAAGAAAAATAGGTGAGAGAAATTAATGAAGTGTAGGTCCAAAGCTTCCTATTAAACAGGATAATCCATGTGCGGTTTATATTGGAGGAAGAGCTAATTGCTAGCTGTTCACTGGAGGAAATTTCTTGGTTCACGCCTTTTCTTCCAATTTTCTTTTTCTCAGGCAACCATTGCTGGAAATAGGATTCTGAGCTGTTTCATTAGCTATACATGAGTTGAAAGTAAGAAGTTAAATATATGGATTTAAACCACAGAAAAAGCACATTTCTACTTTCATTAGTTAAGAGTGCTCAGCTGATGAGCTGTCATTTTGGAGTGATGAACCATGTCTCCTTTTAATTGTCATCCCATATCCTTCACTGCTGGGGTGAAAGAAAGAATAAATTTTAGTTCTCAAAGCTAAACTTGTTGCCTAGTCCACATGAATAATAAAAACATAATCAAGATTAATTCAACAAAACAAATGGGATTTGATTAAATAATGTCACGCAGAAACACCAGACAAATCGAAACACCATTTCCCAGAGTTGCGTTCCTCTCTAGTCCTGGATGAGATTGAATCTGAGTGTGTAATATATCATAATTAAATCCATTTCTGTTAATCATTTCATCAAAAATACTCAGTCAGTGGTAAATACTAGGCTAAAGGGTAGGACGCTGACAGTTGCTGTCATGGGTTTGCTAAGTAGGAAAGCAGGAAATTGCCAGATCTCCCTTCTTTCACATCTCTCCCATGCGCAGGGGACAGAGAAGAGGTATTTTTTTCCCATGGAAAAAAACACCCTTAAATTCTAAACTACCTCCTACACTTTCCTGTGAGTTAAAACTCCAAGCGCATGCCGACCAGCTCGTGGCTCCTCACAGTTACCCGCTGTCAACTCAGAAATCTGCAGCACATTAAGAAAGCCCAAGTCAAGGACAGCCCAAAGTAAAGTGAATTAAAATGATGATAAATATTGCAAGGATGATTTTAATTCAATAAAGCCATTCCCTTTTTATTCAATGCTTTAGCAGAGTTTCCATCCTGAGATGCCAGAGAAACAGAAAAAAAATTGAAAAGTCAGAGGGAGCTTAAGATAAAATACAGTCCACCTTGGTTTGGGCATTTATGGTCTTCTCTTCAAGACCTAACTCTGCAAACAGCATGCGGGTGTTACGTGTGGTTTGAGAAAAAAAGCTGAATAAAAATAAAAATATATCACATCAGTCAATCTATTTCAGGAAGTGATGCAAGCAAAGTCTGCAGCGAAGTGTGCCTCCCAGAAATACTCTGCCACCCACAGCATTGTGTAACTTTCCTTTACCATGAAACACGGTTGGGCTTAGCTACTGTTAGCACCAGTTAATTGCACCCCATGCCACCTCGCTGAAAGTTAAAAAAACAACAAACAGATGATGTTATTTCCCTCCCTCTGAAAAAGCGGGTCTGATTAAACTCCTGTTACAAAGCCCTACAATAGCAGAAACGAGTCCTGCAGTTTCTGATATGAAAACTGCCTGCTCCACGCTCCGCGTCTCACGAAAGTGAACGGAAAGGCTGGGTTGGATCGTGCCTTTTTCACACCACTGCTGCTTCTCTAATTTCTACTTTATTGTTTTTGTTTAATTTTTCTTATTTTCTCTCCCATCAGATAATTTTCTTTTTGTTCCTTTCTAGTCACAGTTTCCAAAACTGAATAAACAAGGAAAATGTATGGTTGGGTGACAAAAGTCAACATCTGACAGTTACTTTTAGGCAACACCGATGCAACGATCCCAGCTGATAAATGACTATATTGCATCATTTTTAATTTGGCTGCCACCATTGTAGTTTTTGCTTCTAGAGCATCCCACTGTGTTACCTCAAACCCAACACTTTCTCTGCATATCTAAACAGACTCTTTTTCTGGCAGAGTAACAGCTGCCTCAGAACTATTGCACAAGCAAAGTGGAACTGGAAGAGGACACATTATTTGACGTTACTTATCCTGCTCTCAGGATATTTGGTTGTGTTTTTCAGTTGCCCTATTCCTGCGAGGCCACAGCTTCCCACCGCCACTGCAGAAACGGTTCATCGCTATTGCTTTCTTGCTTTCTGAGCAGGGCTGGTGGCAGGAAGCCACAGTTGCTCCCTGTGTTTATCTCTCCTCATCTCGCAGCCCTGACAGAGCGAGTCTATTTGGATAGCAAGAAGCTGTGGTAACTAAGCAGCCACAAAATCTAAAAGGGACATTTCCCAGCTACTTGCGCTACTAAGAGTAAGTGCAAAACAAGTCCTTTATAACAGAACAAGTATATTTTTAAGGTGAATGGAGTGAGGAAAAAGAATAGCAGGTTTTGTGTGGGTGCTTTACTTACATAATCTTAAACTAAATCTTCCTGCTTTAGAATAAAAACTCCTCTTCTTCCTAGAAACAGTTTTCACTGACAACGATATTAGCAATACCTTCAAATTCCTATAACAATCTCTACATAATTCAGCTTGAGCCTTTCTGTGGGTAGTTCAGAACCGTCCACAGCTCATGTCCCCTCTTTCGCTAGAAAGTAGCTCCCATTTCCTTAGGGAATAACAAAATGCCTGCCTTTATGAAACAGCCAGACCCACTTAACCCCTTCCTGGCATATTCCTGGCCTCTTCTGGAGACACTGCAAGCAATACTGCCAGATAGTTAGAGAAAACATTTGAAGAGGTAGGTTTATAATGCAAGCTTCAAACCCAGACCTCAGCTTTCCCAAAGGAGGTAGTGCTGAGACCCAGGACTTTGGTTCAAGGTCACCCTTGGGGTCAGGAGCAGACTCAGAGTGCAGACCAGGACCAGCATTGCTCCCGGAACTGTCTCTTGCACTCAGACCACTTCTGTTATTTTCATTTTTTAAGCAATGCTAGTGACTGCAACAGTCTCCATGAAAGACTAACAAAATGGCCATGAGACTGCCAGCAGTTATTCTTCTATTTCCAGATGGGTTACTAGAAGCAAAGACAAAATTTTACATCAGTGGTGCTCCTGAAAAGTAAGATTTCATCCTAAAAACATTACCACAGATTTCAGCGGTGTTTCTGCCCACACACAGCCTAGGGATTTGGCAAGATCAGGGTCCAATTTTTACGCCTCAAGCACCATTATCTTTAGTGGACTTATATTATAAACAATGAAAAGAACGTTTTAAAGAAGAAAGGGCTATGCCTGCATTCTTGCAAAGGTAAACTCTGCCTTAACTCTGTGTACACCTGTCCTCCAGACATCCTACGGCCGGTGTGGCCAGCTCTGCATGGGCTGGGGGCTGGTCTGAGGAGGTGCTTGTGCATCCTTAGTTTTTTCAACAGACAGGCGAGATTTCTTGTTGTATTCTGGCTGTCTTTTACTGCTTCAGGGACACAGAGTGGTCATAAAGTTTAATTGCCCAATTAAGCAGGTTTTACAGTGGCTTTGCATTGCTGGAGCGCCAGCAAAAACCTTTTTTTTTTGTCAGAAAACATAAAATATATGGGCAAAGTAACCTAAATACAAAGGTGGGTATAGCTTGTAGAGGAAGCATGTATTTCAGTGTTGTTGAACGAGCTACAAATGAAAACCCGAATCCCTCCTGTCCTCTTTACAAGATGACAGAGGGACCCCAGGGTGTGCAAGTAAGACCACCACAGCCAGGGCTTTGTTGGACCTGTGAGATGGGGAAACACAGAGCGGCTGGGGCTTCCTGCCGCTCTCCTGGGGCAGCAGAAACAACCTTTTGTGACTAAGTCATGGGAAAAGAAAAAAAAAAAGGCAAATAAGCACCAATGATGGTTTGCAAACGGAGGAGTTGAATGGGGAGCGGAGTTCAGTGAGGGCAGCAGCAGGTGAGGGCTCAGACCAGCTGAGCCTGCAGCTCTGCCCCTCACTGCCAGCTCGTCCTTTACCAGGTCCCTCCGGCAGGCCCACAGCTTTCCTCCCCACCCACTGTTGGCAGGTTCCTGTTTCTTTTCAAGCCTCTTGGTTGTGGGGTGACACCGGATGCACGTGCCTAAGGAAAGGAGAACAGCAAACACTTTAGGGTGGTGGAGGCCTCTAGAGACAGTTTCACTACAAATAAATACTACATTTATCTAAATGCCAGCAGGCATCTCAGTAAAAGTGGCTTCATGTTCAAGTAAGCTGCCTAATTACTTCCAGGCTAATATTTTTTTTTTATTTACCGAAGCAGTTTGCTGACAATATAAACCATTGGCTAGAGCAGTGTTTCTCAGACTGCCAGCTGCAGCTATCAGAGGAGCCATAGGAGAGTTCAAAAGGATCAAAGCTCACAAAAAGTTAATCAACTCACAATATTTTTATACTAAACGCCAACAATTTAGGGCAGTAAGTATTTCTCTTGATTAGTAGGTGGGGTAGATCCAGGGCTTGCAGGATTTTCACGGAAATGGACAAATCAAAAAGAAAGCCATGCTTGCAAAAACAAAATAATAAAAAATTGCGAAACGGACCCTGTTACTAGGCCCCAGCTCAGCCCCCGTGGGATGGTGCCCCTTTGGTAGGGCACTGCCTGAGCTGGGGTCACCTTCAGCTCCCTGCTCCTCCTGCTCCCTGACAAAGTCAGCCTGAAGAGCGTTGTTTTTTGGATCCGCGTCAAACTTTATTTCTTTTTTTCAAGCATTATTCTGAGTTAGTGAAACTAATGCAAATCAGCTGGTTTCTAGTCATTCTCTAGTGGGGATTAGTAGATATGAATTTGATTTAGTGCAAACACACTTCTGTTGGCTTGTCTGCTACGTAATGATGGTGCTTGAGGTGCAGTTCTTGCTTGGTGGTGATGGAAAAGCTAAGGAAGTTCGTGGAAAAGCTAAGGGACCTTTAGCATTCGCCCCTGTGGCAGCTGGCAGTAATGCCGACCTGCTGTGATCCCCCCTTCCATGTCCCATGTCACAGCTACGTAGGGCTGGCTGCACACTAGCCTGGCTTTGCCCTCCACATCCCCTACCACCCACACGCACTTAGATCAGCACTGAGTCTGTTCCAGGCTTGTCACGATCCTCTGACAAAGTAAAGCGAGACAAAGTGGTAAAGGATAAGGAGGGGAGAGGTAGAAGGAATACATATGTGGAGTGCGAAAGAGATTAAGAGATCATTAGCTGAAAAAAACACTCTACCGTAGTTTTCAGTTGTGTTTGAGAAGGCCTTCGGTAACAAGTACTTCTACAGGACCCTGAACAGATGACAGTAGTGGCAAAGGTCACTTTAAGTGAGCTGATTTCACATCTAGCTCAAATTAGAAGGGCTGGAGGTCTGATCTCTAGATAGTTATGCAACGGTCACATGTGAAATCATCAGTTGGTCTTTACAGTCTAGTTCGAGTGGTATGAGCTGGCACTGCAAAGGATGTAAACTCTCTGTCTGACCTGAACCCTCTGCCCAGTCTTTCCTCTGGAGAGTTGATGCAGGAATAGCAGAAAGAAAGTGCATTTCATGATTACCCTGTCATTCTCAGAACAGCCCCAAAAGTGCTTATTTCTTTTGGATGTTTGGGAAAGGATAACTACATATATTCTTTAAAGCAGAGTTATATTGTTTGGACCAGAGCTACATATTGAACAGTTGTCACATCACCACCTGGGCACATGTGCCAACAAAATTTGAAATCCAAAGATGCAGACATGAATAGGAACCTAGAGACTTTAGATAAAATGTGCACTGCAAAGTCTAAGCTGAGAAGTTTGCACTGACACTGTGCCGTGCTTTACAGAAAGCAAGATTTCAGTTGCTACGGTTTCCAAATGGCTGCATTTTGCAAGCAATCAACAAAGGCGCTGAATTAAAATTAAATCAGAAGGACTGATGGGGGCTGTACAGCTTCTGATGCTGAAGGCAAGGCCTCTGTGCACGTTCGGTCAGAGCTATTGGTTTTGGTTAGTTTGTTTAAGTCTTTGTATTCAGAGGATTTGATAATTGCATAGAGGAGATTCACACATGCACAGGCAGGGAACACACAGAGACAAGATGACCTTTTTTTTCTTTTTCCGCAAATGATGGTTTGATTCTTTGTGCTCTTGAAAGGCAAATACCCTGTCAAGCTCATGAGCTACAATTAACTGCAAAAAATTAGGTTCAAAATTATAATAGATCAATTTTAATATTTTATTGGAGCATGATTAAAATTATTTCTATTAAATGTGAACTGTATGAATGTTTTTAAAATTAATACAATATGGGAAATCTCATGTGGTCTGTTGTTTTAATTTAAAAGGTATAAACACCACATTAAAATCAAACTCCAACAGATTTAAAACCTGATGCCACCCATGGATTAAAGAAATATATCGATATCAGCTCCATATGACATGAAAAAATACATAATTTTCATTAAACTGATTTTGGGACAAATGAAGATTGTGAAAAATTACGTTGATGGCTTATCTATCTAAAATGTCACTGACCATGGAATGGAATCACATGGTAGAGATTATATGGGACTTTTTTGTCAAAATACTTTAATTCCTAAAATAAATGACTAGCAACTGAGCCCAGAATGCACAGTAAACACACTTAAAGAGCTTTTAACTCCAATCTGAAAAAAAAAAAAGGAAAAGAAGAAGTGTTTATGTAAGAATAACAGTTCAGAGTATCTTTAAATCCAATGGAATACATTCTTTCGGTCCTTAATACTCTGCCGCATTTGTCCCAAGCACAGCCCTGGCCTGTCTGTGAGAAACTTGACCTGTTTGCTTTCAGCTCCTATCAAATAATACATTTGCTAGAACAGAGAGGGCTCCTCCACTCACTACAGAGAGCAGGCTGCATAGAAAATAAATGTTCCAAGGGCTTCCAGTAATAATGAAGAGAAGTTCTATTTCAAAAGTTACAGATACTTTGACTAGTCTAATTAACTTTCAATTATATATGGACCATGAATCTATGTCATTCCACAAACAGAACTCAGGCTCCTAAGTTAAAGACGGAGGTTTTGTATTCCTCTGGGAGTTAGGCACCTACATGCCATACACATCGTAAACATTTTTGAAACCAGGGGTTCGTTTCCCATCTAACTACTGATTTCTCCGTGGTATAAAATCACCAGAGTTTTTATTTCCATACTTATCTTACTCTCCAAACTCCTTCATTTGAGAAGGCTGCAAGCTTGCATCAACAGCATCTTCCACTGTGCAAGACTACAGGCAACGATGATCAGTGTGGGAAGATTATTGTTCACTGTTCTGAGTAATATTTCTTTGATGCTGTATGGTTGATACACCACATTTTAATTCCTCATAGAATCATAGAATCATTAAGGTTGGAAAAGACCCTTAAGATCATCACGTCCAACCACTAACCTATCACTGCCAAGTCCACCACTAAACCATATCCTCAAGCACCACGTCTATCCTTCTCTTGAATACCTCCAGGGATGGTGACTCCACCACCTCCCTGGGCAGCCGGTTCCAATGCCTGACAACCCTTTCGGTGAAGAATTTTTTCCTAATATCCAACCTAAACTTCCCCTGGCACAGCTTGAGGCCATTTCCTCTCGTCCTATCGCTTGTTACTAGGGAGACCAACCCCCGCCTCGCTACAACCTCCTTTCAGGTAGTTGTAGAAAGCGATAAGGTCTCTCCTCAGCCTCCTCTTCTCCAGACTAAACAACCCCAGATCCCTCAGCCGCTCCTCATAAGACTTGTTCTCTAGACCCTTCACCAACTTCATTGTCGTTCTTTGGACATGCTCCAGTACCTCGATGTCCTTCTTGTAGTGAGGGGCCCAAAACTGAACACAGTACTTGAGGTGCGTGAAGAAAAGGTGCCAAACTCAGGGACTCCCATGGAGCCCAGAGCAGCATCTGACTTACAGAAGTGAAACAACATCCAAGGTGCCTGTTAGAGCATGAAGGGCCATGCCCAAAGCGTGCGTATCTCACGCTGTGAGGGTTGCCTTGCTATGGCAAGGGTATTATTATTTCTCCAGTCAGTGTACATTCAATCTCTATTCTCTAACTAGAGGAAAATCCTACTTCACTTCTTCTACAGTTTGAAATGCATATGGGTCTCCTGTTCTGAAGGGCAAATATAATTTATGTGTTGATGTTTTTCCCAGTTCAGTTTTTTCTCAAATTGAGATATCGTACGTTTTCCTGAATTTTGATTGCCATAAAATTAAATAACTAATTTTGATTTTTAAAATTACGTTTCCTTTTGTCACGGTTCATAGATGCAATGCTAGTGCCACCTTTTCTATATTTACTTTGGAAAGATAATACTTCCCAGGAAAAATCATGAGGTGGTCTTTGAAATGTTTAGATCAGCCTGACACTTTTGCTATCAGTGAAAAAGAAATATTTTATCTGCTCTGCATTTTCTGAATCTCCACAGCTCTACTGAGAAGTCGTAACCCTTAAGGAGCATTTTTATAAAACCAGTAGCTGAACAAGAATATGAATAAGTTGAAATTTTCAGCAAAGCTGAAATTTGGATGGAACGCAGATATGAAGAGAGTCCAGAATGGATCTCTGCTCAAGAGGTGTTTACAATTAAGGTGCAATTCTTCATAAGAAGTGGATAGTAAAAGTTCATGCATCTGGGTTATTTTTTAAACTACATTAAGAAAGTCACCAAAGCAATTTCTCTCACTTCTTAATTTTCTAATCACAATATATGTGTCACTACATGCCACACCTACATTAGGTTGTAGAAATACACTTTCCAGAAATACTTTTTCCTACGATCAGCAAGCAGATACCACCATCAGAAAAAAAAAAAAAGACCAAACCAAAACCAAACCAAACCAAAAAAACCCAACACAAAAACCAAAACCCCCAAACCCTAAAAATCTGGGTCAAAAGCTCCTGTGAAGTTCTGACAGATAAATGCTCAAAAAAGAATTGTGTTAAGACATGATAGATCATCAGCTGCTATGACTGCTGTGTTGCTGGAGGCTACTGCCAGTGTAAGGTTCTTGACCCAAGATGTTAACTTTGCATTGAAATAATCTGGAATGCACCTATTGTTTGCCATTCTGTCAGAGAACTGACCTCCACCACACAGCGCAACAGCTTCTTGCTGCGGCTGAAGCCCAGCTGAATGAGTACAGGTGACAATTCACAAAACAGGGTATTTCAAGGGACCTTGAGATTTTGACAGGTTTTGATGAAGCAGCTTTTAAAAGAGGAGGAAAAGTAGGCATGCGCATACTTTATGGTTAACACAAATGTATTTTCTGGGTTTGCAGTAAAAGTAAAACCCAAGTACTAGAAGGTCAGTGTGGTGAACTTCACAGATACTGGAGAGTTAGTTCTTTCAGTAACAGCCTATTCTCTCTCTTACTTTCCTCTACCATTGGTCAACTCCTGTATTGTATTTCCTCTTCCTTAGACCAAAACCTTCTGAGCAAGGACTGTAACTTCCTATGCAATTTTATAACACCTAACAAAAGCTGCTCATAATCCTCACTAAAGCCTTTGGATGCTACTGCAACAGAAAGAACCACCACCATGTACAAGATCAGCCAATGAGTACCCCAATGATGTAGTTATGATATTTCTATCAAAAGGGCAGTGGGCTACTTGATGAGACTTTAATCTGCATGGATGTTCCAGACCAGCATCATAGGACACTTATATTTTGTGTGTGAAACCTTCTTTAGAACAAAGTACCTCCCTAAATGTGAACTTTGTCTGCATAAATAAAACCATCTGGTTTGTTGTCTAACCATCTGGTTTGTCTAAAGTTTATAGTCTCCTGAGTGTTATTCACAGGCCCACATATGATCAAGCCTCCACAGACATTTTTATTTGGTAAAAGCTTTCCCACAGCACTTTATTTTTTCTGTTTTTGATCTTGTAAAAAAAAAAAAGTCGTTTTAATACGTGTGTTGTAATACTGCATGTGTTTGTGTTTCTGTGAACTGGGTGTAGATCTCCTAGTGGGTAGATATTACAGGCTAGATTCTCTTGGGAACAGTGGAGGAAAGAACAGCAAAAGAGACATTTGGAGATACCAGATCCTGCGACTTCCTCACCGCTGCCCCTGAACAAAGGGCTAGGTGCGGGTGGAGAGATTACTTTAAAACACATCAGCTGTTAACACTTAACAAGCACTGAGAACGGACCTCTGTCCTAGTTCAAGAGCTACAGCTGGTAACACGTAACAACCCCTTTGTCAACCCTACACTGGACGGGGACTCTGCTGGGTTTGATGATTCCATGATTCCTGGTAGCACGCAGCGTCCAGACAATCCAGCCGTATTCAGCCCTGTGTGAACAAAATGCATTACTATTTTCCCTTAATGCTGCAAGCTGGACAGTCACTACATTTCTGCTCACTCTCTCTGCTTCATAAACACAAGATTTTCCATCCTGAGCCCTTCTACAGCCTTGCCAAAAGGGTTCATTCTCCTTCAGAGTTCAGCTGCTCCAGTTTCTGAAGAAAATATCTCAGTTCTCTGGTAGGTCAGTAAGTACACAGCAGTTCACGGGCTCTGATGCTTCTGCCTTATCTGCCCTCTTACCACAGGCAATGGAAAATGTTTCACTTGAAACAACAAACAGACTCAAAATCAGAAATAGAAATGATCTCAGTAGAGATTAATATAACTTCACAGAAACCTACCTCTTTCTGCTCTAAACCACGACCGATATTTCAGCAAATTGTGTGCATAATTAATAGTCCAGTTCTGCAGCCAATAACAATAATCACACCTTTTCACCTACCTAGAAGATAGCAATTTTCTGTATGCTTTAACATCAAAAGTGCAATTTAAAGACAAATGTAGACCCACAGATCACAGAGTGCGCTACCATGTTCATAATCTGTACATAACTAAACCAACGGGGCCAGAAGTCTGTAATTTGAGAGACGTGCAAAATAGGCGTCCATTTCTACCATCACTCTTCCCTAAATTTCTTTAATATGGAAAGTAAAAAGGACCCCAACAGGCCTGTGGAAGCTAAGACCCAGGACAACTCCTCTCTCTGCAGAAGAGTTGAGAGAGGGCAGCTGGATCCCACTGGACCCTGCTGTGTTTAGTTTCTAAAAAAGGGAACTAAACCGAGGAGCAGCCTCCAGGGGCAGCAAAATACAGCAGGAAGCTTGGAGATGCCGTTCTGTTCTAAAAAAATAAACTGTTTCATGAACGTGATTCTGTTTACTTGCTAGCTTATTTGTGTAGTTTGGGGGTACTGGGTTGTTGCCGGTCAGCTTCTTACGACTTTGATTCCTGTTGATATACAAGAGTGGGAGTCTATGAGCTCATGCATACATACTTCAGAGCAGCTTCTGTGGATGTACAGGAGAAGAGTTTTAAGTAATTCTAATTTACTGTCCATAAATGTCACTAAAGCCTTGTATACGGCAAGAGAAGTCAAACATAGATGGAGTCACATTGCAAATCTATGTCCTAGATGTTTAGATTTAATCCTTTAGTATATGGATGAATTCTAAAATGAGCAGTTAATACACTAACACTTTCCAAGTAAACGATACGAGCTGAATATACGCATTTCCAGCCATTGCAAATAGGATGCACATTGTAAATTTAAGTCACAACATCGTATCGGATTCCAGAAACAAGTCAGGTAACGGAGCTAAAACAATAAGCCTTAATGTCTGTCTGGATGTTCGCATCCAAGATGGGCTTTATATTTCTTTTGTTTACTGTACTGGAAGAGCTATCCTATTCATTCAAAACTAAAGTCAAGACAATCATTAATTGTGATTTTTCCCGAGTAGCAATGCTAAGAGTGGGTCCTGAGCGACCTATTGTATTGCTAACTATTTGCATGCAATAAATTTCAGTGTGGACATGCCAATCGGTGTGTCAATTTCCACATGACAAATTGGCTTGTGTGTTCAATCTCAGTGTGACATTAACATTTATAATCTACAAATAGGAGTCAGTATTCACACCAATCAGGATAATCCATATCCTTATGTTCCAGAGCTTATGCTACAGACCTTCCTTAGAGAAGGATAATTAAACCAAAAATTTTCCTTTGGATTTTAAGTATTTTCTTAGGGAAAAAAAATATTAATATGAAAATCTTGTGTGTGATCCTTATTTGTTTTCAGAACATATTTCCAAGAGCTGGGAAGATTTGTCTTCTGGCATGCATCAAACATTTTTCCATTGGTCACAGCATTCTTGCACTAATTGAGTTTAGAAAACTCTTCAGCTGCTGCCTGGGTGAATATGATCTGTGAAAAGAAAGCATCAGAAATAATGGCATCCATTAGCTAATTACACTTTATCATCAAACACGCATCAGTCGTAAATGTAATATGAGAACTATATTCTGGTATCCCAGATCTTTCAGATTGTAAGAGCTGCCATAAAAAAGGCACATTGGTACCTTCTTTCCTGAGATACTTTATACCTCTCGGTGAAGGAACCCACTGATTTTCAAAAGGTGTAAATCCATACAAGACAGAAGCCTTCTGAAGCGTATAGAGACGATTTTGCTGTCTGAAGTAAAAACTTCAGGGAATATGCTTTGTTTATCATGCATGAAATATGAACAAATCTTTTCCCTGGTCAAAATTATCCGCTCTGCTAACAAAAAATCCTACCATGTATAATACAATTGCAAATTGGGACATTTTGGTAGAAGGCATGGGGCTTTTTAAATGTGATTATGGACTATGTGGAAGAAATGTTTCTTATTTCCCCTAAATGCCCCTTTACTTTTACAGTGATTTTTTTTATTTTCTACGACAACATGCACAGAAGTAACGGACCATATTTTGCCATAGCTCTCACTTTTCTATTAATGTTTCAGATAATACACGAGGAAGATAATCTCACTAATTCTCACACTATTTTTCCATGGAGAGCATTTTCTCTCCTTTAAATAGGAGGAAATTTAGAGTCACATTACAGCTGGCCTTGTTAACATATTGACCTTGACTCTTTGTTGCCTTACACTCTCAGTAGCTACATACTTCTGTGTTAAGTGGAAGCTAAAATGCCGTCCTCTTGGAATGTTTACCTTTTGAACTTCCATGTAAGTTTGTTTTGAAAGATGACAAGGTCCAAGTGGAGAACCAACATCATGATTTCACATGGAAGCCCAGTCACTTGCTATTTTAAATTCCAAACTACAGAAAATCCCAGGAAAAAAAACCAACCCAAACCTACATAAACACATAAATAGCAAAAATCTTCAATAGATTTGACTCCTGCACAGGGACAAGAAATAAAATCTCTGGTAGCATTCAAGTAACAAATTAGTAGACATTTAAAATTCACTGGTTGCACTTCATCAGCCTGACAGTATAGGGGGGCAGTGGACTGACACCCAGGTTTTGTACTGCAGTTTTCCATATGCTTTGCGCTGGCAAATTTCCAAATAAAGAGCTATGATGCTGCTTGGCTCAGCCCAGCTTATTGACTCCACCTTTGCCCATCTCCTGCAGCTCCCCTCCTGCCCTCCTACCCATGGAGCCACACCACCTACACAAGGTCTGTGCTCCTGTCGCAAAGCAATGAAACAATTGGAGGCGTCCTTGGAGATGTTCCCCGACAGCGCCATACCCAACTGCTATACCCAGCTTTTTCCAGCAAACTGACAGAGCAGAAGTGCTCATGCCTGGTCTGCGGAAGCAGAGTAGGTCACAGCAGCACCTCACCCTACAGCCTACAGCCTGCAACGAGGTGAAAGCAGCTCCAGCGGAGGAGGTCAGTCAGTGAGAGACTCTCAAACCCTTAAAGCCTCACTAAACACCCATGTGAAAGATTTAGTAGTTGTAAGATACTTGTTGGTACAAAGATACACAAGAGATCATCTGTAAGTACAACACAGAGTCACTGTGAAATCAAGGACTCAGACTTGAGTCAAATCCAAATATTTTCCCTCCTGTTAGGAAATAATAAAAACGCCCTGTCCAGATGGGTTCAAACCTGCCAGCTTTCTCTTGAAATGCTCTTCCTGGTAAGAGTAGCTTACCAGCAAATATGCCTTAACTTCTCTGTGCCTGATTATTCCCTGTTTTGCATGTATGCACTCTTCACACCAGTGCAAAGTAAGGTTTAAAAAAAAAAAAGGCTGCCAAACAAGTGCCTTACATTCCACAGGTGCAGTTATTTTACAAATAAAAAAGAAGTGAAGACAAGGGTTTGTAGGTGGTGCTTGGAGATTCCTACTATGCTATTTTGAAATCAGAGCTATGTTACCATTTTAAAGTATTCCGTGCTCAGTAAAACTAAGTAAGGATATTGTTAGTGCTTGGACTTTTCTTAAAAATGTAGTATCTTACCTATGGTTTTTCTTTCCCATTCTGTTATCTTTCTTTTGTATATGATGATATTTATGATCTAATTCTCTCTTCCCATGTTACAGCCTAATTTCTGTGGTAGGTGATCTCTAAATGTCTCTTAGCTTCTATTCCCATTTTTATGCTAGAAAGCAAAGGAAACAAGCAGCACAAAACCTTTAACCTTATTTTCTAGGCTATGCTACTGATATATGTTGGGTATCTTCTTATTTTGCTAACAGATAACAGAAAGATATGTATGTGTAGGCGTATCACTGGTTTTATATATGTGTTCTTCTAGGATGAACATTTTCAGTTCCAGGAAGAGCAGATGAACACCCGAATGAGGATGAAGCATGCAGGACCTAAGCAAGCATGCTCCCAAAAGGTAACCTTTATACAAGCATACATTTGAACTCCCCTACCTCCATTTAATGGTGTCCTTGGTATATAAAACATGGGTCATCATTAGCAGACCTCAGCAAATGCCCAGAAAAGGAACAGATTTAGATTTTTCTTTTCCTTTAAAAGCGCCCTGACCACCCAACAAAACTCAGTTACTGATGGCTCACCTTTGGACTGATTGTAAGTCTTAGTTGAACCTTTTGGCAGGTTAATTAGGTATTATGTTTTCTCTTTTTCATCTAATAAAGGTTTTGTAACATCTAATATTTCAGCTCCTGCAGGTGCTTTCATTATGCAAGTAAAAGATCTCTCTTAAAAAGAACTACCTATTTTCACCAAATATGTACAACCTAAATTGGTCCTGAAATTTCCATTCTTCTGTAAAAACTAACTGAAATTGGCCAACAAGCCAGTGACCATCCCCCTTCCCCCAGTGATGGGGAAAGAGTGGATGATAGACATGTGTGGCTGCATAAACGCTGTTCCTTAGGAAACAGCCTTAAAAAAAAAAAAATCACTTTTTGGGTCACATGTAAAAGCTTTGTACAACTTGGGGTTTGAGATCTGTTAAATCTTACGTGCTCTGCACAGTGCTATTCACTTGAATAGAACTAATCACTCAAATTGCATAAAGCTAAGTGCTTGTTTAAATCCTCACATGACTGATGACTAATGTTCAGTATTTAAAATCCCGTCCAAAGACAAAGGAACTGATTGTTTCATTTGAGCAGTCAACTTTCTAATTAATCATGATCATTTAAATATGTGTCATTTAAAATACCTAAGAAACGTGACCTTGTTTCATTGATAGATTCTGCTTTTGTCCTTCTGGAAAATTTCACATTCTGAATGCCAAGCCTTAGAAGTAAAATATTTTCAGCCTGAAAGTGACTTAAATTCCATGTTTTATGACAGACATTAAAGAATGAAAACAGAGATAAAAGCTCAAATTGATGGTGCTCCATGGATACCCTGAATCTAAGAACTCCTTGGCTTGATCTTAAACGTAACGGTCCCTGACCATTTAAGTGGGTGTAAAGCATTGCCTGAACATGCCTGTGTTCGATGCTAGGAATACAAGCTTTCACGCTTCATCTTCTCCAGCAGTTTACCAAACTTTAAAACTAAACAAAGCTATGTCGTTCATACTGCTGCACCTCAAGGAGGTACAAAGAGTGCCTGAAAGCCTTCCGGGGGAGGTATAATTTTGCTCTCTTTACAGCAGAAGCCCAGCTGGGTCCTGCTTGTGGCCGGGACACTTAAGATACGGTACACTATGGTGTCAGCACTAAGTGTTCCGTCGGTAACTCGAGAAAAAAAACCTCTCCCCGGCAGGCTGCGCATCCTCCCCGTCCCTCTCAAGAAGTCCTTCGGGCTGCTGTAACGCGTTCCCAGGCAGCGGGTGAGCTCCCCCGTCCCCACCTCACCCACCGAGGACGGGCCCTGCTCCTCCCGGACCGCCGCGCCCCTCACCTGCCCGCGGCTCGGCCTCCGCCGGGGGGCGCCCGCGACCCCTCCGGGGCCGGGGGAAGGGAGACCCCCGTCCCGCCGGCGGGGCCGCACCGGCAGGCTCAAAGGCGGCGGCAGCAGCAGCTTTAGGGCAGCTGTACGAGCCGCGGGTGACAGACGCTGGCTTCAGGGAAGGGGGATGGCGCCTGCCCAGCGCTGACAGAACCTAATGGGGCTCCCGCCCTTCACATCAAAAGGATAAAGTGAGATATTCTACATGCGCCCCATTTAACAGACCCCAGCGCCTGCCAAGGCCCTCCGGCCGGCTGCGGAGCTCGGCGCGGAAAGTCTGTGGTTGGCGGCGACGAACGGCAGGTTCCCGCCCAGCTCCAGGCTGCCGCAAAGCGCGGCCGGCCAGGGGAGGAAAGGGGCGGTGTGGCCGGGCGCTCTGTCGTACTGCCGGAAGACGGCGTTGCGCTTTGCGGCCCGGCTGCCCCTGAGGAGAGGGTGGGAAGCCCCGTTCGGCCTTTTCCCGGTGCCGCAGCCGAGGGAGGGTGAGTGCATGGGGCTCCGGTCCAACCGCCTTCTCTTTCTGTACACTCCCCCAACCCCCGCCGCGCTAATGCCGCCTCCCTCTCTCTTGCAGGAGCAGTCATGCCGGCCAAGGGTCCCCTGCAGAGCGTCCAGGTTTTCGGGCGGAAGGTGAGGCCGGGCCGCTGCCGCCCGCTAGCCCTCAGGACGCGCCGCGCCCGGCGCCCCCTGGCCCCGCTACGGGTGCGGCGGTGGGGCCGGGCCGGGGCCGAGCGGCGGGGCTGGCGGGCGGGGAGGCCGGCGGCGGGGCCTGCCCCGCGGCCCACGTGTAGCCGTCCCGCTCGCCGGTGGTGGGGCTGCCAGGGGGCGGGGGGAGGTGTGCTGCCCTGGGGAGCGGGCCCGGGCCTCCGGGTGGGAGCTCTGCCTGCTTGCTATCTGCCGGGAGCGGCTGCCGCTGCCCTCCCCAGGCCGCCGGGCCCGGGGCATCACCGCCGGTGGCCCAGAGCCACGTTACCAGGCGGCGGTGGGAGGATAAAGTTGGCGCTGTTGGGATCCAGTGGCTCGAATAATGCTAGGTAACAGGCTCTTGCGAGCAACGACCCACAAAAATACTGTGTTGCAGAATGGAGAGCGTGTCTTTATGTTACTTATAACTAAATGTTATAGCTCTGTAGCATTTATAACTATAAATGTAATTTTATTAAGGCAGCGCCTTAATATCTTGATTGAATACCGCGGAATGTAAGGAATGGTATGGCTTTGTTCAGTGCGAGATGTTAATCTTGGGCTTAAAACTTAAGTTTTTTAGACTGTTAAATAGAAATTCACTAGTTCAAAAATGAGGATCTGCAATAACAAATGTTTGGATTTTTAGAAAACAGCAACTGCCGTTGCCCACTGCAAGAGAGGAAATGGCCTCATTAAAGTGAATGGAAGACCTCTGGAAATGATTGAGCCCCGAACTCTGCAGTATAAAGTAAGCATCCACTGAGCCTCCCCCACCACTCTTGGGTATTAAAATACCCGTATATGTATAATTGCTTGGCGGTGGAGAGCTGCTTGCCTTATCGACAGTACTAAATTTTTGGTTGTGTGTTACCTGATCACTTGAAATGTAGTTGCTGTTGTGAAAGTTCAGAAAACTCTTTTTGTGATCTTCTTGTTGGAAGAGGTGGGATTTTTGCATAATTGGATTAACGTATATTAATGTAACAAAGTATTTTGCACTTCACATCAATCTTTGATATTGAAATGGGTGATGTAAACCCCTTCTTTTTAAAAGATGATTAAGGACTTAATACAGTAGCTGTTTGAACATTGCTATGAGAATCTAAAACGGACTAGAGAAATGTAAAGTGTAATAAATAGTGGAGAAAACTGCCCACAAATTACTTCACATCTTCAATTTTAATAACTTGATATATTTTTCTAGTGCAGATGTAATTACTACATTCTACTTAAACTATCCCCTTGTTCTTAATTCCCGTGTACATATACTTTGCTATTAAGATTTTTGAAACTTAAAAAAAAAAATTTAAGACTTCAGTAAGCTTATTTTACAACAGTGCTAGTAGATGTCAAAGAACTCTGCAAGAGGTGTGCTGAACTTGGGTGTGTGCTTGTAAAATCAAGGGTCCATTTTTCAGAACGTTTGATAAACCTACTACAAGCTCTAATCCTTGTTGTTTCTGACCACAAATGAATTTTCTTACTGTGTTTTGTTTCTCAGCTGCTTGAACCTGTCCTCCTCCTGGGGAAGGAACGGTTTGCTGGCGTTGACATCAGAGTCCGTGTAAAGGGTGGTGGCCACGTAGCACAAATCTACGGTATGGTTGTGTGTGGGGCCTTAGCTGTGGACCAGAACAAGTCAAGCCACATATTGAAGAGGCTTGGGTTTAGAATAGTAACACTGCGCATCTCCATATTCTGTTTCTTATTATTAAGGGATTACTGGTTATATTTTACATGCAGAGATGCAACATCTAGAGTGAGATGAGTGAAGTAAATTGATGAAATTCTGAGGAAATGCAAGGAAACGATCTTTGCATCTTGCTGTGTGACAGGACAGTTGAAGTGCAGCTGAGAAAAAAGATTTTGGGAGGGGAAAAGGGGATTTACCATTGAAACTTTACATTTAGCTGTACGTTTCCCTGTTGTTCAGAAGCATCTTTCAGTCCACCTGCAAAGCTGGGTAGTTTTTTCCCTTGCTGAGCAGACTGAGAATGTACTTGATTAGCTGTTGATAGAGCTGCTCTTTACAAATGACAGATTTGTTTTGCTGTTATGGCTTGGGTGTAGGCTAGTGGAGTGCAGCTGAAGCTGTGTGAAGAGCAGGGACACGTTTCAGTCTCAATCATTTTTCCAGAAAATTCAGATTTTCCCCAAAGCGCTGACCTTAATGTTCTGACAGGTAACAGCCTAACAAAATCTTACAGTTACGCCCATGCTCCTGGTTTGGGTTCTGATCGCTGTGTGAGTGTGCTACAGGCTTGTTTTATTGAGGTGTGCTGGATGAACTGCTCGTAACGTCTTGTTGTCCCTTCTGCCTCCTTAGTCTTTGAACACACTGATTAGTTTTATCCTTGTTGACAAGTATAGACATTTCAGAGGGTTGTGTTTCTAAGGATTTTGCAAGTCGACTGCTTGTAGGTTGATGATAAACCTATGTTTGTGCTCTGAAGAGAAGGTGAACGGGACTGCCCTTGTACAGTTAGTTCCTTGGCTAGCTGGCAATTGCCGAATTAATGAGTGAGCTGTGGGTGGCCTCTTGGCATAAATTCCTTCAGACTTGCCAAAGTAAAGGTCACGTGGAATATGTGGGAGGGGAGATTAAGGAGGGGAAGGACAATTTGGCAGAAAACAAGGCTGCAAGTTTCTCAGGTAACTGGCACTTGTCTTTAAGTTGTAACTATATTTGCACTCCTCACTGATCCATTATCTTTTTTAACAGCTATCCGTCAAGCTATTTCCAAAGCACTGGTGGCTTACTATCAAAAATGTAAGTTGTTTTGATTGTTGCATTAGCCTTAAGCACCAACGTATGGCTTCTGGTAGTTCTGGTGCAAAAAAATGTTAATATGGATTTGTTCCATGTGAAACTTCTTAAACTGAAGATTTTTTTTTTTTAAACAGATGTTGATGAAGCTTCCAAGAAAGAGATCAAGGATATTCTAATCCAGTATGACAGGACTCTGCTGGTTGCAGATCCTCGCCGTTGTGAATCCAAGAAATTTGGGGGACCTGGTGCTCGTGCACGCTACCAGAAGTCTTACCGTTAAAATTGTCCTGCAGTCATGTGACTGTCAATAAACATGAAGAGAATTTGATAAATTTCATGGTTCTAAATTGCATTTTTCTATGTGGGTAAATAGAGTAGTTTTTTTTATTGTGTGTTGACATAAGATTGAGACACAAACTGATTAAAGTAAAACCAGAGAGCTGTTGGCAGTTCTCTTTTATCCCTTCACAGTAAGGAAGTCTAGATAGGTAGGGTCTTGGGAGCAGAGATCTTTGCATGGTTGTCAGAACATAAAGAAAGCTTCTGTCCTGTTTTTTGTGGGTACGTGCAACACCGTAGCAGTTCACAAAAGCAGAGTTCAATCTTTGCCTTTCTGGTAAATCTAAATGAACGCAGACCTTTCCCAGTACCTGGACAGCCACTCCTGATGGTGTTATGAACCAATGTGACTCGCCCGTGTTCTTCCCACCTGAAAATGTCTCGGCCTGATTATAGGTTTTGTCCGTAACACACGAGAGTGTGGATCTGACTCCCAGCTGGTAACTTCTATATCGTGTGCTAGGTGACTTATTTTAGCGTGCTGCCCTAGCGTAATGCAGTGCTCACATCTTTCTGCCTTTCTCACAGTGCTGGCAGTTTGTGCAGAGGACTTCCGTTTTCCTTATATGTTAACCTGAAATACCACACTGGGAGTAAAGTTCCAAACACCACTATGGAATATGATGTGGCAATGAGTATCGTCCATGTGTGTGCTTGCTTAGTAGTTAGTGGCAAGGAAAGTATCCCCTTGAGGGTAACGCCCTTGGCGTAGTGCTGAAGGGGGTGTTCAGGCAGCAGTTCTGATGTCAGTATTTAAAGTTTACATTGTCAATGGGGACAGGGGAAGGAGGTTTATTGAACTCTCGCCATACCAGATAATAGAGGCAGGGTTTTCTGGATTAGTATGTCTAAATGTAGGAAACTTTATTTAGATAACAAAACATATATATTCTGTTTAAAAAATAATACTTTTTAAATGTAAAACAAAGGAATTTGTGCTACAAACAAGATTCGGTCTAAGTTACTCATCTTTCAACCGTGTGTTCACACAGTACAAGCACAGAGGGATGTAACATTAAATGATTTTATAAAAATGCCAGAAAAATCCCTCTGGAAGCCAGAGAGTTGCTTGTGTCATGAGCTAGGTGAGGCAATTCAAAGGCCATAGGGAGGTGAGTGGGAAAAACCTGGAGTGGAAAATACGGTAGTAATTCTCAAAAGATGTAGTTAGGGTGTGTGTGTATCAAACACGAGAAGAAATGGAGAAGTTCCAATTTCTCATCCATTGAAACTGAAGATTTTCTTTCTAGAAGTGATCTCAGGGGGATGAAGAAGTTCTGAGTAAGAGACTGGATGGGCCAACAAAAGGCTGTTGGAAAGGCTAATTCTGTCCCTTGGAAGAGTTGCAAGTAGTTGAGTGGGGCCTTGGCTACGAGCTGACCCAACAGGCATGGGAACAGCCTGGGACTGTAGTTTCCTCTGTTTGAAAACCAGTTCGGAGGCAAGCTGGAAGAAACATTGGAGGTGAAGCAACTGAGAGCCTAGCTTCTGCTGTACTGCTCTCTACACCTGGTATCTCTGTGTGTCATATACCTGTATGCCAATACTGAAATTGTTAAAGGAGCAGCTTGGTACTTGAGATTCTTGTTGGGCTTTCTATTAATGTGCTATTTTTAACTCCTACTTGTTCTATAGTTGGTCATTTCAGTGTACTCGGTCAAAACAAGGTTAAACTGGCATCCTTTGTGAGTTGGATTGGGGAATTGGAAATAATGGTATAATTTTGCCCTTTTAGTCTAGTTTAGGAAAATAGGTGCTCATGGCTTTTTATAGGTGTTGGTATTCATTATGTTTACTTTTTCTGTAGAAAGACATTTAAGGCACCTTCACTGAAGTGTAGTTATTCAAGAGTTAAACGTGCAGCTTGAACAAATGTCTTCTGAAAATGAATTCTCCATCCTTTTCCCATTTTAGCTGCCAGTGTCTGCCACAAAATACTGCATAACATGACCTGAATAGAAGTAGAATACTCCTGTTCAAACCCCTCACACTCCCATGGAAGTGGAGGGGACTGTTGTACATTCTCTCGCTGATTTACATACCAGGATTTTTTGTCTTACACTAAATGAATGAGGTGTTCTATTCCAGACACTTGCTGTCTCTTTGGCAAGATGCATGGTCTGCTTTCCTCAGTCCCCCTTTTTTTGCACGCTCAGATCTGACCTGTTCCTTGTCCAGTGAGTTCCTCAGAGTTTGCACCTTGTAGCAGAGTTGCTCACAAATTATTCTAACTCTTGGGCTGCTGAAAACTCTGATGTTCTGCCTCCTAGCCTGGCTTTCTAAGGAAAAGATGCTATGCAGGCTAACTTCAGATTTGATGACTTGAATTCCTATGAGTTTTGTGAAAACTGGTGTCTTGATAGATGTTAATTAGCTTCAGCTGAGGAAAAAATAAGCCTTTTAGTTGTTTGGCTTGTGTGGTGAGTGAAAAGCAATGGCTCACTCATTGCTTAGGAAATGTGTACTGGCCTGCCAGTTGGCACATACGTACCCTATGCCGTGGCTTGTCCAAAACTGATTCTTGCCTAGTTGTTAGAGCAGTTGGATGCAGGGAAAAAGAAAGGACGCAAAGTTGATGTGGTGTGAAACTCAGGGAGGCAGGGGGAGATGCGATACCTGATTCCTGTAACCCTCAGGGTAGATGTCACAGTTACAGGGAAACCTGATGTATCAGTTTTCCTGCCCATAGAACAGCTTGAAACAATTAGGGGGTTTTGTTTTGGTGGTTTTTTTTTTTTATGGAAAGGCTGAAAATAAAAATCACATTGCTACTAATATATCCAGAGATGATATCTGCTTGTCATTTCTTCAACCAAAAGGCTCTTAGCATAATAAAAATGCTTCTGAACTGAACTCTGAGCCTATAAAAATGTTCCATTAATCCTGTAGAGTGATGTCATCCCCACAGACTTGGTTTCTAAATGAGGAATGTTCATGGAATCGAGCTGGTGTCTGTCTGGGTGGCTGTAGATTTTTATTCCAAATGGTTACTTACTGATCACCCACTAGAGGGCTTAACTTCACTGGGGAAGCATAACTCCCGTGAAGTTTGAAGGTATAAGGGGAAAACCTGTGCATATAAATATTTCCTTTCCTGGTGCCCCGATTCTGCCGGGATGGCAACCAAGCTCTTGCCATTGAGCATCCGCTCTGGCCAGAGACACACTTCCACAGAGGAATAGTAACAGTTTAATCTCCAAGCCCCTGGCGAGGCTCTTGAGCAGCTGTGGAGGTGGTTCTCGGAAAAGAAGCGCCCCTAACTTCATATCGTCCAGCTCTTTCATTAGTTTCACTGGTGCTAATCCTTAGGAAGATCAGGTGCACGCAAGAAAATGCAGCCTCACTTGAATTCTTTGTTGGAAATACCAGTTCAGTAGAAGGCTGGAGGGTGAGCTTTAAAAAGTACCATGTTTTGTTAATGACAACAGTGGATCTGGTTCCAAACCAGGGCAACCTTGTACCTGTGGCACTGGAGCCGGTTATTTTCTCACCCATTGTTTATAATCCTGGTAAACTGTGTAACCTGTATATAAACTTAAGACCTTTCACGTGCCATATTGGAAAATGTGAGGCAAATTAATTTTAACTGTAATATACAGATATATTAACATTTAAATGTTTAAATTTTTTTTTTTTAAAAGAAAAACCTGTAACTTGAAAATGTAACGCTAATGTTTTTTAACTATGGACCAGTGTGTTCTGTGCTGTGTTTATTCTCTTACAAAAGTGATTATTTTCTAATGCATTTTTTCCATTCAATTTTTTCAGAAGTCCCAATCTGTGCAAACTATACTACTTGTGTAGATAATGTGTGGTGTTGCTTCGCTATAATTTCATTAATTTTTTAAATCTCTCTCGTAATATAATCCTCTGAGTTACAGTTCAGTGTACTTGGCTGAATAATTCTTTTTCCTTATTAGCTCAGATCTTTCATGGGCTTGGGACTGTGCTGTTTCCTACCCTGCCTTGAGCAGAGTTACCCACACCTAATGAAACCTCTTGCTCTAACTCCTACAAAGTCCCTTTGCAGCTGATGAGGCTTGGCCTACTTTTTAAATATTAGAAGTTAAACAATTGTGAAATACTAACATGCACCAAATATTCCCTCAATTTTGCTATAGAAAAAATGTTTTAAAAAAGGGCTATTTTTTATAGTTTTTGTTAAACCAAAAGAGCTCATTTTTATGAATGAAAAGATTTATTTGTGAAGCATGATGTGAAATATGGCCTCGAGGAAGGGAAGAATCCCAGCTCAGATTTCTCAGAAGAGTTTGAAACAGTTTCTAATCCAGATTTAACTTGAAAGTAAGATAACATGGAGACTGATAATGGAATTTGGAAGCCCTAATGCTTGGGTTCATCTCAGTTTGGAGCAATCTAAGGTGTCATCCTCTAACAGTACATTTATGAAAGGGTGAAATGTTGAGTAGCCTCTGCCACCTCCTGTAAGACAGGTGTCCACATAATAGTTCACAGACTGTGAGTCTGACTACATCAGTGTGTTAATTTGGATCAGGAACGCACTTCTGCTTCTGTAAGCTGGGATATGCAGTGCAGCTGCAGATGAGCAGCCAGCCCATGGGACCAGACCATACCTACTCAGAAGTAAAAACAAAGCAAAAAACCTCTTGAAATGCAAATTATGTGAATGTCAGCTTCTCAGATCCAACAGTAATAAAAATAATTCTTAAGAAATAGTCCAAACATAGTGTAGTGTTAGAACGTATATCAGTTTGCAGTAAGTATCCTTGGGTCACCAGTGATCCCAAACCTGCATGAGTACTGTTGGCTGTGGTGTGGACAGAGGGTTTTGTCTTTGTGGTTGGAGGAGTGCTTTCCTTTGCCTTCTCTTCTAGTCCAGCTGGGGAGCAGGGAAGGGAAAGGGCTAGAAGAAATGATGGGTGAACTTTTTATCAGAACTACTCAGTTGCCTCAACTTCTGAATTTTATTTTGGTCCAAACCCACCTTCTGTAGCATGCTCAGAGGGTCTCACAAAGCACATCCTAGGAAGAGTGGAGGGTTAGGCAAAAGACACACTTTGCAAAATAAAATGAGTAGTAGCAGTTTCAATTAGCATTATATGTGTCTTTAAAGCTGTGCTTTTTAATGATTTTGTTAATGTTAGGGTAAAGCAGGTAAGATTTTTCTATTTTAAAATGTGATCATTTTTAATTTTGGTGAAATTGTATTTTTATATTTTAATGAAAATTAAAACCAAACCCCATTGGCCCTGTTCGCTTCTTTCTCCTTTTTGCTAATATGGGATTTTCATAATATGTTTTGTTAAAAAAAAAAAGTAATTATCCTTTGGGAAGCCTTCTTTTGTGATACAAGGAAACTATACACAAAAATGCAACTAAAATATTCTTAAAAATCCAGGTGTATTATTTAATGGAAGTTTGTATCTCTCGTTTTAGAACAGATGAGGAACATTAATATGTTAATGCCTAAAACTATCTGCTTAGAATTTATACAGTACCATCATTGCAGGGTCTTGCAAAAATATTTCACTGTAATAAGCAGTAAAGGGCAGTGCTCAGCGCAAGCCTCACAGCACACAAAGGTGTGTGACGACGGAAGGAACTCTCAAACCATCATGACATGGCAACATTTCTGTGTCATTGTCTGCTATGTTATAAAGGGCTGATTCAATTCAACAGAGGAGTAATACTCGCAGGTCTAGTGAAAGTGTAACTAATACAGGCTCTGCTGAGGAGTTACCATGCATTGCTAATGAGAGATATGCAGCCAGAAAGTTGCATGCAACGCTTGCAAAGCTCCTGAAGCTATATGTACCTACCAAGCTTGATGCCTCCGTTTCTTTTCCTTTTCGCATTGCATTATTTTAAATAATGCATCCAACCATCTAACTTTTAAAGGATTTAAACACACTGTAGAAATACATAGTTCTAAGATGCCATCGTAATCAAGGCCATTTATTTGGATAAATTTCCTATTACTAAGTTATACTGAAATGAACATCGTGGGAAAGCTCAGTTTAATGATACCGTGGAGTGTATTCTTGCTTCATTCACTGCTGTCCTCTTTGCAAGGTAAGAACTTTATTCTATTTTTGTAGTACTACTAACTTTAAAAAGATTTTTATACATATTTTAATAATAAGGCTTCTTATTCTTCTGTCATTATAAAGCAATTTTTTTGACCCTTGCTGGAATTCATAAATGAAAAAGTTTTTTAACAGAGGTTAAAAAACTGTATATTGCCATTCTCTCTCACAGGTGTACAAACTAAAATATAGCTCTTATTTTATTTAAAAGATACATTTTTATGTCTGAATTTGTTACAAAACAATTATTTAGGAATAAAATTTAAGTTTCTTGGCTTTCTTGCCATTACTGCCAGATGAGTAAGTGTATAATGATTTTCAATGGGGTATGATTTTGTTTGATCAGACTGCACCTGCAGTTTGTTTAAGCATTTTTAAAATGCTAGGGTAAATAATTGCTCTTCTGGTTATAGAAATGATCCTATTTTCTATGTAATGCAAATGGATCTTGTAGATTTCTTGCAGCAGTTACAAAATTTTCTAAGGCAATATGAGAAAGGAGTTTTTTGTTTGTTTTGCTTGTTTTTTTTTTTTTCAAGCATGGACTCTAGTGTATTTTATGTGGATTGCAATTGAATTTTATGTGGATTGCAATTGAATTTTACAAGTAACATTCAGAAATTATAGGTAACCACCCTAGAAGTTTGATTCTGGATAGTTCTGAGGACCTCTTGTATTTTATCAGTTTTGGTCTGAGCCTCTGAAGAACTGTGTGCCCTTTGCTTTTTGTCCTGGTAGCATGTACCAGAACTGAGACCATGGAAACTTGCAGGTGATGAGTACTTGAGAGAATCAAACTCTAAGGAAGCAAAGCATGTAGTTCTACATCCCTTGGAAGGGATGTACACAAAAGTTTGTGTAAAGATGTTCTGGAAATCTTAGGATCAGTAAAGAACAAAATTCAATAGTGTTGTTTTACACTTGACAAACTGTTGTTTGCCAAATGCAGAGTGAGGCTGTAGCAAAAATATTTAACCTGATGACTTTTTAATCTACAGGATCTTATTGCAAGCTTTCTCTTTTGAGAAGAACTTCAAGGTAAGTTTTAATTCCTTATTTGTCAAGCCCTACATACAGAACAAGAATGAATAAGTTTGACGCAGTGCAAGTTAAAAAGTAAAATATAGCCTTGAACTTGACAGGTAAAATGTCATGTGCATGTACATTGGATGTAAAACACACTTTCAGAATGTTTATGACTCTTTTCAAAGAATTTACATAAAGGCCATGGGTCCTCTGTTTGAAAAATGGAGGAAGTCCGTATGAAAAATGATACTTCTATGGTCTTGAGAAAGCTTAGAGGAATAATGGAATGAAACCAGGATGAGATCATGATTTCATGACTGGAAAAATACATTAAATGAGTATCCTTCTACAGTTTTAATTGCATGATAAAATCCTAGCTGCTATGTGAAGTCCAGAAAAGTAAGTGCTATACAGCCTTAAAATAAACATTTTCAATACAAGTTTTCATGTAGAAGCTGAAATCCAAACAAAACCCAAACTAGGGAATGTTCCTGATCCCATTGAATTAAATGGGAACTATGCCATCAATTTCAATGGTAGCATCCAGTTGAATGTAGCTTCGGATATCTAATGACCTCTAATACATCTAGTGAACACACATGCACATCAAATTATATGCCATCTTGGACTGTTGATAAAACTAAGTACATTTTATAGTTTGATGCCTTTGCTTCTAAACTTAATCACAAATTTAAGTCAGCTACAACTGGAGATCCATCTCTTGCTATTAAAAGTACCATCACAGTGTATCCAAATAACACTTGGGGGAACTCGCAGCCACTCACTTGAGTCAGCAGAGTCAAGTAAATATGAAGCTGCTTTACAATTTTGTATCCTGTCATGTAAGCCTATTTTGCCTATTTACGTCTCCCCTACAAGCTCCAGGTACTTTCCTGTCCAAGCAGAGATCGGAGTGCTGCCCAACTCTGTAAAATGAGACCACGAAAAGAGAAAAAAAGAAAAAGCACCTTTTTAAATGTTAACCTGAGAAAGACCTCTTTGATAAAGTGATGGTAATCAGAGAGAAACACTTCTCTCGGGGGAGCTGCTTATTCAGGTTGCTCCAGGGACCTTTGCTTATACAAGATCCTTTTTGTTTTCTTCCAGAAACGAGTTTAATGCAACTCGACAGAAGAGAGATCTCGTAACAGCTGAGGTAGGTTATACCTCCAAAAGCAGAAGGGAGGAGAAACCCTCCCCCTTTTCTGCTCTGGGCCTTTGCTGTCCTTACAAAGGAACCTTTGTGGGGAGAAGGGCTGCGGTAACAGGAGGACAGTGAGGAGGAGTAACTATTCCCTACCTGCTCACCCCCCGCCTCAGCAAAGTGCCTGGACCCTGACAAACCAACTGATGCACAACATGGAAAAAAACCACCCGCAACGCCTCTGTCTTTTGTGAGGGCGAACAGAGCACCCTGGAAAGCTGTTAGTGTTTGATGGGAGGCACAGTGGCAGTGCTGCCAGCCAGGCTCCCTCCTGCACATGGTACGGTGGTGGCTCCGGCCTGGCCCTGGTTCCCACTGCCTGGCCCCACCACTGCCTCAACGCTACATCCCAGCAAAGTTGCACTGAAATTTAATAGTAAATGGGGGAATCTCATTCCCCCACTGGTACGTGTCTCAGGCTACGGAGCCCAAGCAAGGGTTATGACCCTGTTCAATGGGGGCAGGCATGAAGCCCACGGCAGTCCCTCCTCAGGGTCTTGCAGGGAGCCTGCAGCTGAACCACGGGTGATTTTCTCACAGTCCCTTTGAGGTTTACGTGTCTCCTGACTGGGTCAGAAGGTAGCTGGTGTGAAACACTGTGCTAAGGTGAATTGAGCCTCTGAGGGACACAGGATCTGGGGAGCGATGGTGTCCCAGGAGAGAGGGCCTTCAGCAGGACTGTGCTGTCATAGCAAGGACGCTATACCTCCCTGAAATAAAGCAAAGGCCAAAAGCTGCTTTCCTGAGGAGGATAGCTCAGAGTAACTATCAGGGGAAATGGAAATGAGTCTTGCTGTGCAGGGAGGGAAAGGATCCTCTCTGGCTAGCGATGAGCCACGGGGACCAGGAATAGTTTTGGTGTGTGGGCTTTCTGGGCAGTGATCTAACGAAGTCTGTTTCAGGTTGATATTAGACAGATTGTGCACTTGGATGCATCCCACAAAGTGTTTCCAGTTGGAAAAGGGAAGTTTTTATGTCACTGTACGAGGCATTAGTGAGACTTAGCTTAACCTCTTCCTTGCACAGTGCCACTCACTTAAAGATCCATTAGTTCTAACTCCAGACATGGAGAATGACTGGTGGCAGGAGGGAAGAAAGAAATTAGCTTAACAAGTGAAGACTTAAACAATTTGTTTTGCTTAGTCGTGCAGCTGGAGGCTGGTGTATACATCTGTGGAGAGCACAGAAGGGTTTTCTCACAGTACATCAGAGAGGGAATAAATAAAAACCCTGGGGAAGAAGAGCTATTTAAGCAAAAGGGCCAAGCTTTATAAATCAAAAGGGTTTAAACTGGCCATGAATAAATGTAAGAGGGAAATACCTAACTACCCAGCACTTCACCCTGGTAAACTCTCCAGTCAGACTAGTGGGGGCAAAAACCCCAGAGTGCTTTCAGCCTGGAGTGGGATCAGCTCTTGGAAGGGATGATGTGACGTGACAAACTGCAGTAGCAGAGCGCTGGGTCAGATACAGGGCTTCCTTATAGTCTGATGCTCCCCAGTTCCTAAACAAGACAGGAAGCAGATCCAGATCTGCCTCCTCTTTTGTTTGGGATGACCTGAAATGCAAATATGCAGGACCTCAAGGAGGACATGAAATCCATTGCAGCTGGAGTGGCCACAGTGGGATGATAGGACACAGATTATGAGTTAGGGGAGAAGAGGAAATGGAGGGATGTCGCATCTCCAAGCTCCCCAACTGTTGATATTTGACCAAAGTGTAAAGAGCACAAGGGCTTTCCATCCCCTCATTCTTCCTTTCAAATGTAAATGCAGAACTCCCCAGGTGGAGCCCTGCTGGTTCACTGGCACTGGAGGGCATTGAGAGGAGGCCAGCGGTGATCCTACAAGGCAGGCATATCCTTCCCCATCCCACCAAAAGCCATGCTTCCCCTCCCCACGGTGCTGGTTGCTGCAGTCACTGCCTTCCCTGCTGGTCCAGGGTGCCAATCCCTCCTGCAGCACCCATGGTTGTGCCATGTGCTGGGTGAGCTACAAATTATTCTTCTGTACTTAAAGTCCCAACCCAATGTTTTATGTTTCTCTGACAGATTCAAGCTGCCTCTCCTCAATCACACTTTCATGGGGCCTTGACGCGGAGTCCACCAGGAGGTCAGTGCCATGCTCCTCACCCGCAGGAGGGAGGGATGGTCCTGAAAATGCTGCCTTCCTACCAGTTCTCCTGTGTTACCATGGGTTGTGGAAGCTCTTCTCATTATGTCCCCTACAAAACCCTGTCCCATGTCTTTTTATTCATGTTAAATCATGGAAAATTCCTGTTAAAAAATGTACTTTCAAAATAATGCCTTACAACCAAATCTGAACAGCTAACTAAGGCAATACTTTGATTTTTTAAAAAATTTAGTTTCACTGCAATTTTTGTTTTCTGCCACTTTTTCTGGCCTTGGCAGAGGACATAAGTATGTCTGAGAGGTGTGTAACTGGTTATGCAATGGGACAAGGATGCTCAGGCAATAAGTATGCAGCTACTCCTGGAGGGCTTTAAGCATTTTGCAAACACATAAAGCAGGTCCAAGTTACAGAAGTTCTTTTGCAGAAAAGTTCATTGTATTCAACTGAACTTTGGTATCCTCTTGGAAAATACATACGCCTGGGTAGGTGCTTTCTGTCATGTTTTTCTATGTAAATGAATATATGTAATTTTACAGCTCACAATTCTAACAACAACAAAGATGTTTTCCACATTAGTGTTGTTCTATAAACAACATTTTCTGCTTTGTTGGTATTTTTAGAGTATCTGTGTATATTTGGAAAGCAATTCTTAAGTGGAAAAAATTCGAAAATAAGCATGGAAAGGAGTTTTCACAGTGAAGGCTGATAGTCTTAATCATTGGTAACTTCTGTGCATGCTTTACTGTAAAAGTCCCATTTTGTTACCGTTTAATGCCACTAGCAGCTTTACCATGGCTTCACTGGGAGTGGAAGGGCCTGTTAATTTCATTTATTTCCTGCTTTTTGCAATGCTTTTTTAATCTTGGTCAGCAAGATTGTAAGCATTTGTATCCAGGGTTTTAAACCTTCACCAAGAATGAGAGCAACTATCTGCAAAACCTGATGAAATATTGCTTTGCAACTACTTTTTTTCCCCACTTTTGGGGAACTATAATTTGGAGCCACCCTAACAAATGGTTAGTAGATGACAGTGAGGTCTTAGCCTCCCAACAGACTATAGAACCCTTTAATGAAACTGCTTTTGGAAACAATTACTAATTATTGCATAAATCAAGCCATTCCCATGGAATCTCAAGTCACTGACTTCAGTCACCTCTGAAGCAGAAATAACCTTTTAACTGTCTTTTTTTAGCATGGGGGAAGGTTATTTATAATTGGTTTTGACTTTGTAAATTATATGTTCTGGACTGTTCATAATCTGAATGTACTCTTTGCTGTAATGCTTAGGAGGGAGGAGCTGAACATATGTATAAATTGCACTGAATTTGGTCAATTAAAATAATCTGTGTCCTGTGTATTTTGAGACCAACAGGACTGGGATTTTGTTTCTTTACATGGGAACTTGACCTTTTGTTTGCTGGGAGGAGGTTGACCTTTTGCTCCTTTGTTAGTTTACAAGTCTCAAACCAAACGAGAGAGAACCTTGCTTCTCTTTTAACCAAGGAACACAAAGGATAAGATTAAGTATACTTTTAAAAATGGAGATTCTTGTTGGTTAATTTTTCTTAGCTAATATAGCTGCTAATGATTTAACAATAAACAGATTTAATGAGGTTCTCTCAGCCTATTTGCAATATAATCTACTAAAAAGCTAATACGCTTGCTTACAGGTTCATGTCCTCAGGAGTGCCTTAATGGAGCAGCCTGCACAGATGCAGGTGACTGTGACTGTCAGTTGTTTCAGGCTCAAGGAAGCAGGTGCCAAATTGGTAAGTTTTGGGCCAAAAGAGTCAAGTTTCAGCTTCAAGTAAGATTTAAGGTGCAAGTTTTTAAATGAATACCTTTAACAGCTTATTTATGATTCCTCTGTAGTATGACTGTCATTCTCTTAGTACCTAAGAGGGTTAAAATTATATGTGTTAGGGATATATATAAAGCAACGTCAGGAATGCCTACATTTTAATGTGCGGGCTGTAACGATACATAGATACTATAACAGATAGATCACTGTCTAGTACATCAGTAACTAGCCAGCTTTTTTATTGTTAGCCAAACAACCAAAAACTCACTGCATTTTTCTAACAAACAGTGAATTACCAGAAATAAAATTACCAACTATTTCAAAGCACTGTTTTCCAGAACCTGCTGGGTGCAGGGATCAACAAGAACTGTCTTCCAGGATCTGCAGTAGATCTAAATCCCTTGCTTCTACTTATAATTAAAAGGTCTCCACTAAAGCAAATTCAAAATTTATGATGGTCACACGTGACTAAAACTGCAGCCTAAGGATTAAAAAAAAGTACTGACTTTATTGAAAGTTGAAGAAATGAGGTTATATTTTGTCCTTGCTATGTATTTCCTTTATAAGCTCTTATTTCCTTTCTGAGCTCTTACTTTTGTAGATGCCTGTGACACCTGTCAATTTTTTATTACTGTTCATGTTGTAAACTTGGTGTGTTGTCTCCAGTACCTAACACCGGTAAGGACCGATATGGGATTTGCAAATCATGGGGACAATATAATTTTGAAACATTTGATGGCATCTACTACTACTTCCCAGGAAACTGCTCCTATATTTTTGCAAAAGACTGCAGTACTCCAGAACCCCAGTACACTGTTTGGGTAAGTATGTGAGCATACACTAGAAATAACACACTGACTGTTCCTGTATTACAGGACTTACTTTTCATCATAAGTGAAATAAGTAGAGAGACAATAAATGGATCAAACTATTGCATTGTTTACTTAAATATAAGGCTATGCTGCTGGAAAATGTCTAAGCCTTTGTGCAGTGGCTCAAAACACTGATGAAATGATAATCAACAGAATCAGTATATTAAAAATAGTATTTCCTACTCCCCCTATCCTAAAAATGATCTTTGATCTCTCCTTTCTGAGAGCAAAAATGGGTCTTAAAGCAGACCTTGGAAACTTCAATATACTTCAGCTGTCAGACTGTAAAAAAACCTGAGTTGCTGAATAAAGTGCAAACAGCTATCACCTGCCTGATAGCGGGGCACCAGAGTGTACTGTGCCCTGATTCACGGCCATCGTCACAGTATGGGGAGCCACGTCCCTGGTCCATGGAAAACTCTGTTCCCTCTGGGGATTTGCATTCTAATTTTGGATTACCTCTACGTCATGCAGAAAAGATTAATAGCTCAAAAGCCTTCATCTTGGCCTAGGTATGGAAGGCATTCTTTTTAGTAATTTTGTCAAGTTGCTGAGTATCCATACTTGATGACTTTGGGTCAGGGAGAGTTCAAACCTATACCTTCTTTGAAGGGAGATGCCCTATTTATCAGGCTGTTGGTTACTGCGGGGAGAGGGTATGAGCTCATTATGTGGCTTTTTACACAATGATTGGGATTTGGTGCTGATTGTGCAGGGGAGATGGGACAAAAGGTGTCCTAATTCTGAGCCCTGGTAGTCACAGTACTTGCAGGGCCAAGGGCAGACCTAGATGCTGATTTCTGCTGCAAGGACTAGTTTTCATTTATAAACACATGACCTCCTCTCCCCTCAGATAATAGCATCTAGTGAAGATAAATCTGCCATTAAAACTGCCATTTCTATTCACTCAGGTTATAGACATGTTGTTACACCTGCCTTCCATGATTTCATTTTAATTCTTTGGATTCTGTGTGTGGCTATGATCTTTTAGGATTTTTTAGAAAATGCTGTAGCAAAGCCCAAGATTATATTAAAATCTAGAATCAATATTTCAGTGGATTCCAGTTGCTCTGGAAAGAGAGAAGCTACCATTCAACTGCTGGAACAAACGCCATGTTTTGCTAAATACTGAAAAAGTTTACTCAGAAAAGTCATAAGTAATGTTGAAGCACTGCAGTTGTTACTACAGACTGGGCAAAACAGAGCCAAGATACTTGCCAAATCCTCACATTATGGTCCTCTGGCTTTAATAATCCATGTCTCTAGCGGAGAAAAAACCAGAAAAATTATTTTGATTTTCCTTGATTATATTTCTGTCTTGGGCCAGGTTTGCACTAGTAACATTTATGATGTCTTTAATTATGATTTTCTTTATACATGTAAAATCTCTAATGCTTTTCCTGGTTTGGTTTATTTCACTCAAAGAAACACTAACCGGTTTTTACTTCCAGGATTAAGTGTCCATTTAGGAAGATTAATTTGAGTACGTGTTAAAACTGCATGTGTTTACCAACAGAGCTTTTCTACAAAAATGATAGCTCTCCTTACTTTTACAGCCTCCATTACTATGCTGGCAAAATGTTTCCTAGTTACTAATCGATTTAGCTTCACAGCACTGCCAAGTAAATTGGTAATGCAACTCCCATCCTCAGCGAATAGTAACACACACTCATAGTCATATGAGTCTAGAGTCATATTTGAGCTAACTAAACTCTGTTTACATTTTTATTTAGCTAATGATAGATATCTAAGATTCAAAACCCATTCCCCTGTCTCCTCAGTGGTGTCTAAAATCAGCTCACAGGCTTTTGACGCAGTGTAGTCTAGTGTATCCCACAGGTTTGGGTGGCTCAGCCCCACTAAGATTAATGAAAGCTGTTGAAGCTTTGCTCAAGCTTTTGGAGTAGGTATGTGCTTAAAACTCACTTAGACTATGTGAGTGTAATTCAGAACTGTAGCAGTTGACTGGTTAGAATATATGCACAAAACGTTGGAGACCTATATCCCTATCATCAGAGTAAATCTGAACCCAAAGTTTTCAAGTCCTGAGAGTGCGCCCTGGCCCACGAAAGCCGTGTGGTCTCTGGGGAAAAGGACCATCCTGCAGAAGTTGTGCTCTGCCACAATGAAGGCTGGGAATGCAAAGGAAGTCTGACTTCAGGGGTATTCTCCTTTTTGCCAAACTGTAAAAACAAAGAGTGCTGGCTTATCGTGCCTGTTCAGAGGTCTGATTACTCATTTTTTAATGTGAGATCTGCTTCACTGCCATACAACTGTTGACATGCTGCAATAGGACTTGCATGGTCTTCATTTCTGGAAGCATGCGCCTGAGATCT
Source organism: Phalacrocorax aristotelis (assembly GCF_949628215.1). Classification (NCBI taxonomy): domain Eukaryota; kingdom Metazoa; phylum Chordata; class Aves; order Suliformes; family Phalacrocoracidae; genus Phalacrocorax; species Phalacrocorax aristotelis. The sequence goes on along the minus strand of NC_134276.1, from coordinate 174,647,432 downwards.
GTTTAACACCTCTCTCTAGTAGTGGGCAGTCGTGGAAGTCACACATTGCCAATATCTGAGGCACAGTTTTGCAAATCTCTCTCTGACTGACTGAAACTTGTATTTGCATTGCTGTTTTCAAACTAGGGAAGCTGATATATGGTTCAAACTAATACTCTGGCTCACTTTGCTATATAGGTATAATGGGGAGAGGCAGACTTCAGAAAAGCCTGTCCTTCTCCATTAGCAGGGCTGGAAAGCCAGTGTGAAACAGCTTTTAACAGATCCGTGTAAGTTAGATGCCTGCAGTAATACATGGGAACACTCCAAAATCTCAACAAATCCTGAATGGTTCATGAAGGCATATTGTAGTTCAGCTGGGTGCCAGGCTGAGCTGGCATGGAGAATGCTGGTATTACTCTGAGGTTTTCTATTGGTTTGTAGTCCCCTCTTGTAGATCAGACCTCTAGAAACAGAGCAATAGGGGTGTATCCTCACTGCAAATAACAAGCTCCTATATTGGCAGTTATAAGCCTATAAGTTATAAGACACTGCAGTGTCTCTGAAGTTCATCTACATAAAATACATAGGTAATTCATCCAGTATTTAAACCACAATATTGTGATGCTTTGTTCTATTAAACAATTGCTGTACCTGTATTTCTCAGTAGTATTGGGTAGCGTGAACTTCTAGTTTTGCATATCTTTGTAATTATGATTTTTTAATGTTCTAAGTATTATTTGTAAAGCTCTTTCAGTGATTGGTGCATAGAAATGTAAAATATCATATATGAGTTTACGAAAAATTGTGTGAAATTATCAAGAACAAACATTTATTCTGATTGTGTGTGTATTTTTCCCCTCTAAGGTTCATAACAGTCCTCACTGTTACGGTTCGGTATATACTTGTCAGAGGTCCATCAGCTTATTTTTTTCAAACCAAGAAGAAATAATTATTTCAGGACATGAAGTAAGAAAAGAAGGAATAAGGTAAGCGTTCTAAATGGGTTTTAACATTTTGTTGCAAAAAGATAGTGTGGCATTTGGGAAATTGATTTCTTTTACACCAGCCAGAGAAAATAATTTGATACATGTATTTACCGATCCCTCGCTGTTCTGTATGGGGGCTGATAGAGCTCTTGTGTGAGGAGATGTAATGGTGCTGATGTAATACCTGAATGAGGACATCATGCACTCCCCACATGAACCTTGTGTTGAACTTCTCAGCTGTAACCTAATGATTACCCATCCCTACTTTGTACAGACAAAGTCTCCATCAGTTCTAGCTAATCCTTGGTGCATCCTGATACCATTTTGAACAAGGCAGTCATTATTTATTCTTGGTAGCTATATTTGCTGTAAGACATCATCTTCTTCTAGCAAACTGTGAATTAGTTGAATCAAAGATCTTAAGTCCCCTTTGCCCCTTTGGTGCAAAAACTCCACAAAACGTCTCTGCAGTACATCAAACTCCCAAATTTACCAGTTGTTTTTTTCATAAGTAAAAAGATGAGTCCAAGGCTATCGTAAGTGTGTTTCACTGGTTGATGAAGTATAGAAAACTTCAAATAGTTGTTAAGGTGTTCTCACCATCCCCTTTGTAATGCAATAGCTGTTAGCATCTGAGACTGATAGCTACAGTGATGCTGTTAATCCCAACAGAAGCAATTTTGGAAGATTAGGATTAGGTCTGTACTGTAACATTATTGTCCAGTGGTCTTTGGCCAAAGGAGGAAAATATACAGTATTTTGGTCAATAGTATTTTCTGTACTGTAAGTTCCTCCATTTGCAGATGTATAACACAGTGAGGACCCTGTGCCCGGAAGGGCTGCTGATGGGTCATAGTGTCACATAGCTCCTTGTGCAATGCAGCATGGTCATGAAGTCATGTATTCCTCAATGTGCCCATGCTGGGCTTTGAAAATGGAGTTTCACTATTCTTTCAGGCTTATAATTGGTACAGCTGATAGGTATACAGCAGAAAAGCATTAATTTTTGATGGTCCATATAGAGAAGTAAAGAGAAGAAAAGATAGTAAAAACATGATGAAGAAATGAATGGAAGTGACTGTATAAACCTGGGGAAAAGGGCTTAGTGAGTTAGAAGGTGATGTTTTATGTGGTATTTTTCTAGCACTAACCTCATGTCATCTGAGATCTTTGAAGCAGGCTGTTTATTTTTCCAGATTAATATTGCCTCAGACAGTTGGAAATGCTTTCCTTGAGAGACTGGCTGACTATATTCTGGTGAAGACTACCTTTGGCTTTTCTCTTGCTTGGGATGGAAACTCTGGTATTTATATTAAGCTGACAGAAGATCATAAAGGAAAACCTTGTGGCCTTTGTGGAAATTTTAATGGCAATAAATATGACGACTTGATACTGCAAAATAGTAAGTAAATAGCTTAGAAATACACCCTTACCTTGTGTGAACAGCTTCTGTGTTCACTTTAAATATAGTACTGTAAAAAGGCATAGTCCTGTTTCAGTTATTTCAGTAGAAAATAGAATATCTGCTCTACTTTCCCTCATCATTAAATATGCTAAGGGAAAAGTCTCGGTTCAAGGAAGTATTTATATGTATGTTTAAGCCTTTTCTTGCTTAGCAAAGCACTTGGGGTATGTTTATCTTAGCTGATGAAAGTGCCTTCAAATAATAAATAGATAAACAAATGCTTGTGGTTTTTCTCTATGTTTAAGGATAGAGGGAGAAGGAGAGAACAGTCAAAATATTAATATTTGGAAAAAGCACCATCTAGAATCATTTGTTTATATAAGCATCATAGAAATGCTAGTTGACATATGTAAATTTTAAAGCTGTTGCCAGGGAGTTTCTTATATCTCTTTGTTGGTATGGTGTATTATGTTCCTGCACCTACCCTGTAGGATGAGGAGTTGCCCAATTCTGCATCTGAGGCAGAGATGACTTGCTAAATTGGTAGAATATTCTGTAGTCTCTGTAGGGAATACTCTATAAGGACTTTTGTCCTACTTGCAACTAATGTGGAGAAAAAAAAAAAGCTTGAGAATATGAGGAATATTTTTCTCCGTCTCTGATAGAAACAAAGATAGGACTGTTTTACTGTTACCATTAACTGCTGAGAGAATCTAGTCCCATGGCCCTGCATATTCTTAAGTCACAAAAGTTATCTCACTGTAACTTTTTTCCTTTCTCTCTTTCCCCCCATTTTTTACAGTTGATGGAAGAGCTTTTTGACTTTCTAAGTGAAGGAAGATGCAGTGTATCTACCTTTGTATTGTCTTTAAAAATCTGCCCAATATAAACTTCTCACACCTCTTCTGCCGTGAGGGCAGTAAGTTCCATTTCACACATTAGCTTCTGCACACCAGAGTATATTTAATACCTAGTTAAAACTGGTGATCTGTAATAATGGACAAAAATGGAGTTTGGAGGAGATAATGAATTCACATGATCTCTAAAAAATAGTAATTTCGGTATCTTTAATTTTATTATCTGTTATAAAAGACTTCCAGCTCTTAGCTTTCTTCATTTCCAGAGCTACATTTCTTCACCATCATAATTTCTTCTAGCATTTTTCTTTATCAGAAATTATAATATTACTGTAGTGTACTTTAGAGAGCGCTATGAATCATTTTAACCTTTAACCAGCTGTATAACATGGTGCCTTGACTCTGTGCAAATACAAAGCATGAAGTTTTGATTCTTTACAAGACCAGACTGATAATTCAAATTACTTCTAAACCGCAACATTTTCCTAAGTGTTTCCAAATCTTATAAATCATTTGGGATGATGAGTCATCTCCCCCAGCTGAAGTACTTCCCCCAGTAGTGTAAGGAAAGCTCTTACATCCATCCTAAGTCTTCCAGAATCTGAATGCTCTCTATTTGCAGTGCCCCAAATAAATAAGTTGCTGAGAGGCATGTAATACTCCATTTCAAAGCACAGTTTAAAAACAAACCCCTTTTCTGTTTCCTTATCTTCATCTTTAATGGCATCTTTGTATTGCTTTAATATACAAGGCTGTATCTGTGTATAGAACTGTTTCAAGGACGTGAATTTATTTTGTGGCATTTTTTTAGGACTTAGAAATTTTTTTCAAGCCATGTTGAAATGTAAATAAAATATTTTTAATTCTTTTGCAGAAGCAGAGTTATGTTAACAGGTTCACCTCTAGATCAAAACCCAGATTTTTATGTTTGGGAAGGGTTCTCTGCCTAAAGAACTATTCTGTCAGAGAGGAAGAAATGTTTTAAGTCTCTCTGGCTCTTAAGTAAAATAGACTGGTGGTTAGGATCTTTGTTTATTTGTGGAGATTGAAGTACAAATATCTGATTAGTGTGCTTTGGGGCTTTCCACATTGAAGAGTGACAAACTGTACATCTTGTGCTAGAAGAAGTTAAATTAAGTTTTGGATAGTATAGCTCCATGAAAAAAACTGTAGCTGATTTCATTTACATTTCCTATCTCCTAACCCTGCATAGATATAAATAACCGTAGCATAGATACCAATTACCATAAGGTTCTTCAAGGTGAAGGCAATATACCCTTTTTGACATACGTAAGAACACAGAGAAAATGTAATATTTAGTTCCTGCTGCAAAAACATGGAAATTTTGGGTCTGTTTCTTTACTGCCAACCTTCTTGTATGTTTGTCTGTCTTCCTCAGCCTGTTGCCATGACTTCCAGTCATGCATCTTGTTCATTAATTCTCCCATGCTCATTCTGTGAGGAGAATGGGGCATGTAGCGGTGTGTTTGTTGTAGGGCTCTTCTGCAGCAAGGGAAAAGGAGGGAGATAATAGTGCTAACAGACCTTTGTGAAACATGGTGAAAGCCTTAAATTGTTTTAAGGAAATGTATTTTTTCTTAAGTATTCCATGCATGATGGTTGTCCTTATTTGTATATTTGTTACAAAATTGTCAGCGGTTGCACTTAAAAAATATCCCAACCAGCACCTTGTCATATATTTTTTAAATCTTTTCATTTAAATGTAGTATAAGATACTACCTGAAAATAAAAAAGTAACATTTTTCTACACCACCCATACTCTGAACACATCTGTAACTGAGGTACAGAACACATTGAAAAACTACCAGAAATTTCCAAGTTGTCTTTTTTGTTTGTGTTGACATTTTATTTTTCCTGGATGTTCTTCCAATGTTTTCATGCAGTTGGTGAATATAGAGAAGACATCGCTGAATTTGCAAATAGCTGGGCTGTGCAAACCTCAGATGATGTAACTTGTATACCTACTGCCTCAGATTTTTCCAGTCCGTGCTCAGCTGATGCAGAATCCACTGAGGTAAATTAATCATGTTTTATATATATATATTTTTTTCTTAATCTTCACTGCCTAGTGATTGTACAAGAATCTAGCAATTTACACCATGTTGAAAAAAGCCTTAAATGCATTGAGGCTTTGACAAAGGGAAGATTCAGATCAGGACTGTTGCTAGGGAATGTCTGAAGATCTTCAGATGTTTAGCTTAAAAGTACAAAGGCTCAGACAGGATGTGCCAAGTGGCACAGCTCTTCATTTCTGTGTTAGACCTGGGTTCAGTTTCCAGTCCTGGCATCTTACACCTCACTATTTTGGAAATTGTGAAATACTGCAAAAGTAACATGCTCAGCTCCTGCATTGACACAAAACACTATTTTTTGTCATTTCACACTCATCCCTGGTGGTTTAGGAGCAGCATGCAATCAAGCCAACCTAGGCAGAGAGAACAAATTTTAGGAAGAATAATAAAGGAGACATAATAATAAAGTGAGACTGTGAGATTCTCAATTTTTGATGGCGATATAAAGGACCTTAGATTAGGGAAACAAAGCTAAAAAGAAGTGTGCTTGTTAAGAAAGTATTTGCTAAAAATTGTTTACTGATTCTCTTTTATGCGCAGGACATATTCTTCAAGTGCCAAATATTGCTACAGTTTCCTTTCCTCAGCTGTCATGAAAGCATAGATCCGTATTCTTATATTTCTAGCTGTATGAATGATCTTTGCAGGTAAGACTGGGGTTCTTATGTATTTATTTTTGATGCATGAAATGAATGGTGACTGCTTCATTTGAGACCAGAACTGAGCAGCATTGAGGGAAGTTAGGAGGAACCAAGTTCAAAGCAAAAAAGATGGGGTTTCTCAGTGGGTGATTTAAGTGTGGAAACAAAGGGAACAGAACCAGCCTACCAAGGGATATTTTGATTGTTAAAGGTTTACATGGATTCAAATATATATTAGGCAAATACATAGAAGAGAAATCCATGGAGAAGCATGACAAAAGAGGAGCTGCTAATCACAAAAACCTGAAAGCTCTATCTAGATGTCCTGAATAAAAAATACATGGAGATGATACTAGAGGGAAATATCAATGATACTAGAGGAGCTGGACCATTTTTCTGACACAGTGGACTGTTTTGATGAGCAACCACTATGATTCAGATTAGTAGAATTTTTCAAAATTGTTTTATTTATGTAAATTCAGAGTTGTCAAAAGAAATTAAAATCTCATTGGGAGTTACCCCTCTCAGCTACTGGCATTATATGCAACCTGGTGTTTTTCCCTTAGGTCTCCAAACTTTTCTTTAGTTCTTGTCCTTCAAGTTAACCTGGTGCTCCAGAGTATAACTGAATAGGTAACTGAGCAGTGTACTACTTCCTTTTTAGTGGGGTTTAGGATTTTTACCAGATACTATTATGGCCTTCTTAGAGTATCATCAATTTAATCAAAAACATATGGAATGGATCACAAGACTAGGAGTAAGAATCACTCAATATAATCCACTGCAACTCATTCATTTTTGATGAATTTATAGTTTTCTGCTTTGCCCTAAAGTCAAGATGGAGGAATTTGTGTTTGTAGGCAAATCTCCAAAGTGTGCTTCCTGAAGTTTATGATCTGTACATTGATTTTCTCAGAGAAGAGATGAGTTGGCTCTGTATGGTCTCTTTGTAACTCAGGAGTTTATTGAGACTTTTTCTTAGCAAAATAAGAATAATGAAAAGTGAATTTTCAAATGTGATATTGTATGAGTGTCACAGTGTTATGGCGGATTTGATTTTTGTCAACATGCATATGTGCATTGATGTGAATTGTATGAATGTTAAAAACCTTGAAGGAATTTTCTGTTTCTCAGAACCTCATTAATTTAGGCTTATTTTCTTTATAAAAGAGACCTCTCTTCTTGTGGCTTAGTGTCAGTTTATGAAGTTTTTTGTGGAGCCATAGTATATGCCAAGTATTCTTTCTATTAAGACGCATTTAATTGGATTAGATAAGGAGAGCTGGAGAGACTCTGATCACTCTAGCAAAGAGTATAGTGGTGTTTGATTTGATAACAGATGTATTGAAATACAGAAATACAGGCTACAAACACAATATAATATATTCTTAAGACCATTAATTTTGGAAGCATGATCTTGTGTGCTGAAAGACAAACTCAGCTGATCTGTCACAGTCATGCTTATAATAGAAATGATGTGTTATGATTAGTTCATTTTGGCATCAAGTCCTCCACAGTGAGTGATGAGAGTTGTTGGACTTTCACAGTAACAAAAGGTTGGTGGTATCTCGCCTTATGTGACTTACATCTGAATAAAATTTTAGTTTACCTAAACACTGAATAATTTTTCATTACTTGATCCTGGCAAAAGCACACTGTACAGCTGTTTCTGTATAGACTAAGGCAGAGATAATGTCTTTGCTCAAGGTCTTGTTGTAAATCCCTGAGCCTGTCTACAGTACTCAGCGGATAATGCTTCTGGTGCTGAGCACTTCAGCACAAGGTCAGGAGTCCACCAACAGGGTTCTTCTCACCGAAGTTCAAAGACTGACAGGCAATTGGAAACTTGAACTTGTTACTTGGACTGGAATGTCTTTTATGAGTGTAGGTCAAATTTCCATGTAATGAAGGAGGGAGAGGGCCTGAGGTGCAGATCTTGAGTCTGTTCAGTTGTCCATTGTCTTCAAGACAAGGCCATGTTTTTCTTTCACCGTAAAGCAGCATTTTTTTTTTTTTTTGGTAAAAAATCAGTGGTTTTGTTCACTGTGGTAGTATTAAAATGAAATAGCTTTTTGTGAGATCAAATGATAAAAACACAACAGTATATTCAGTGTACCGTGTTTCTTTCATAGTATTTTTGCTGTGTGCTGTTATGACTGAGTGGTGTCAGCTATGTGTGAAATATCCTGTGCAGTGTCCTATGGCAGAGATTTGTAGATGGGATCTGAGTTCCTTGATTACTCTCTCATTTTATCGTTTCAGAGTGGATGATGATGAAACATACTGCAGGGCTGTGACAGAGTACACTAGAGCATGCTCTCACGCTGGGTCCCCGGTGCGGGACTGGAGGGATGACTTTCCTGCCTGTAGTAAGACCATGTGACCTTTGAGATACCCCACGTACTCATTTCAAATAATTCTGTCTTGAAAACATTTGTCACTCTAGGACTCAAACCTGACACTGAAGTACATCAGCCAGCTTCACTGTTGCTGGTGAACAATGAATTCAATGACTTGCTAGAGGAATGTTTTAATTCCATTATGATCTGATCTAGATCCATACAAAATTCATGTTTCCGCAGATCGCTTGAAACATCAAGTGTGCTGATCATATTCTAGGACAAAGAACAAATGTCTGTGGAGAACTGATGTTGCCCCTCTTCCCAGATGACCTTTCAGGCTCTACTGGCCCAGACTTAATACAGTTAATCCAGCCTCTTCTAGTTATCAGCACCACCTATCAATTGCAGTTCAGTCCCATGCACAAGACTTTGAACTAGCTGAGATGTGAGCTGAGATGTGTCACAGAAACTTCTTTTGGAGTGGTGCTGTAAAGACTTAAATACTGATGAGAGACTCACCACAGTTCCTCAGTAAAAACCTCTCCAGATGATCCATTTTACCTGATTACCTACACCAGAAGCGATGCACAACTCTCTATTTGAGAGTGGTTCTCTGTTATGGAAAGAGAAATTGCACTAATGTTCAATGTACCATGTATTTTTTCTAGCTGAGAAGTGTGATGACAGCTTTGTACACCGTGACTGTATCAGTTGTTGCCCACCAACCTGCACATTTGAAAAAGATTGTCTTGGTAGCAACCTACACTGCTTAGATGGCTGTTACTGTCCAGATGGTAAGTACTGTCAATTTTATGTGAAAAAATATGTGTAAAGCTAATATCCAACAGCATAATAAAACTATCTAAATAGACTGTGCTTAAAGTTAAAGCCTGAAAATATGAATATTGTAAATTCTGCTCTAGGTGCTGTTATTCTCACTGTGACTATTCCTTTTATTGTGTTCTAAACATTTGTCTAGAATACAAAGGTGGCTAAGAATGAAATATCAATTAAAATCTGGAGCCATCACTAATGCTTGCTACAATTAGATATTGCATAGATTTAATCCACTTTATTTGAATTATTCCAAAATCTATTGAGGTTTTGTTTAAACAGAATGTGTCTTATGCTCTGTACAAGAAAATAAGCTTCCTGAGACCTGTACTCAATAAAAATTATGGATAGGACTATGAACGGTCCTGTTCTAGAAGGACTAAAGATTATGTGATCTCAGAATCTTTTCATTTTTGAGTCTGTACGGTTTTATATGCTTGAGGCAGACATTTTTGATAAAGCAGCTATTTAGAGTGACAGCTGCTTTAAGAGACCTTCATTGTTCATCACTCTGAGCTCTCTGTACTCACTGGGCACCTCTTTTAGTTGGTCCTTGGTTAAGGCTGGTGAGATCACCTTCTGGCAGATTTGAATGCTTGATTCAGATGGGGGAAGAGCAGTGACCCAGAGTTCATTAACTTGTTTTTTATCTCATTTATTAACTTCCTTCCCAATAGGTCTCATTATGGAAAACGGAACTTGTATCTCAGTGTCGAATTGTCCTTGTATTTATCATGGAACTGCCTTCCCTGTAGGCTCAAAAATTGAACAAGAATGTAGCAACTGGTATGTGAAAGCCTCACGTCTGTGTTTCCTCTCCCTGCGACTGCTGCCCGTAGTTAGTTTAACATCATAGCCACACTTACATTTTAAAAAAATAGATAGTGTCTACGTTTTACAGTCTGGGCCCTGTGTATCACTAAATATGCAGGCTATTCTATGGAAAGGGTGAATTCAAGACATTAATTAGCTCAAAGCTGCTCTTTTTGCTAAAGATCAGAACACTGTATTTCTGTGTTTTGTGATTTTTCTTTTTAGCATTTGTATTGGTGGCATTTGGAACTGCACTGATCACGATTGCCCAGGTATGTGTACTGCATTATTCTTTTCTCTCCTTAGTGAACATAAGGGATAAACTTTTCAGAAGACAACAGAACCAAATATGATCCAAGGGCTTGGGATGCTAATTTAAGAAGAAAGATTAAGCAGATGGATGTTGAGAGTAGCAGTGGGCCAGCTGGGGTGAAGTTGTTAACTGCCTGATCATAGTCATTTTATCTTTTCCCATTTGCTTCCCTAATTCAGTGTGTTACATCCACTGCTCTATTTTCTATCTCGTGTTCTTTGGGGCAGGTGGCTGTTTTCTGCTGGCTGTGCAGTACCTAGACCAGGTATAAGGATCTTTTCACGTCTAGATGCAATTGTAATGGAAATAATAAGAAAAACGTCATTCTAATGCTTAGTGTGCAGCGTTTTCTCCCTTGTAAAAGCAGTTCCTGTTTGGATAAAGATCCTTATCTTTAAATATTGCATGTCTTTGTAATTAGTTACTCAGAGGAAACATGCAGTAGTCAGGTAGTGAAAGTCCCTTGACAGTTCTGTATCTTACACAAAATTATACTGTGAAACTTGTGGAAGGGAGAATTTTTTCCAAATTAAGGAGGCCCCTCTGAATGAGGTAATAAACAAGGCTCAACAGTTACTAAGCAAGGCTTGACAGGGTGGATTTGTAGTCTAAAACTGTTGACATTGAGAACCACTCCATGTGTCTTGTGTGTGTGGCGTGCACATGGTGTGTGTGTGGGTTAATTATGACAACTCAAGTCTAGCCTAGGGACTGAATGCCTGTTAGTAGCTGGAAGGGGTTAGATGTGCTCCCACAGAACACCTCCTGCAGTATTTGCAGCCAAAAAGAATCTAGTTCCTGTGCCCTGACACTGCCCCATGGTGTGAATGAAAGTGCAGTAAGTGGGGGTGCGCTAGAGACTTGCTTCAACAGTGCACTCCTGATCTGAACTGAAAAACAAATATAGATGTACCCTGAAGACAGATACCTGCAGCCTCTTCATACCTGTGGTAGCAAGCAGTGCCATAGTACCTAGAAGGAAGGAGAAAGAAACTTGTCCTCTTTCACACTTAGTCATGCCAAAAACTTGTGAGGAAGAAGATTCAAGGAAACTTCACAGTTGTAATAAAGAGAAAACTCTTGTATTTCAGAGAACTCATGGCTCAAAGGCATCTCATCTAGTTAGAACCAAAAGATGCTGCACATCGGTGTGTGCAATATGAGATGGCACCTGATGGAAATAGGTGTATATAACGTTTTATTTCGAAATGCCGTAATAGCTAGGTAGATTAAAGTTAGCCTGGATTATGTGCTTAGAAATAAGGAGAAAGTTTCTTATTTAGCTCTGTTCGATCGTTTACAGAATAATGATACATTCTTATGCAAGTGATCATTCTTGTTTATCCTATTTCTTTCCAGCTGAGTGCTCCATCACAGGTAGCTCTCATTTCACAACATTTGATGGACGTCATTTTACCTTTCTTGGGATTTGCCAGTATATTCTGGTAAAAGGCACTGGGAAAAACAAATTCACAATCACTTTACAGAAAGCACCTTGTGGACAGGTAAGTCACATTTTTGTTGAACATTCACAACAAACGTGTCCATCCACATTTCAGGCAATCTTGTATAGATTCTACTGTAAACTAAGGGGTTATCTTTAACCGAAAATATAGATTGAAATTATTTTACAGCTTTTTTTGTAAGTGGTTGTATTGCCACATACTGTATTGCCCTTTGTAAAATCAATTGCATTGTCAGAGGGATAAAGTCTAAAGAGTTATTCATTTATGCACATTAAACGAGTATATACATCTTTGGTTATGGTACAAACAGATGTCTTAGGCTTTAGAAAAGCTCTTACTGGCAGCACTGAACAGGTTTAATACACTACTAGTTAGGCAAGAGATTTTTTTGGTGGTAGCTTTAGATTTTTATTTGATATGTTATAGCATATTTAATTTTTTGGAACAATGCCTTTTAGAAAACTACTGAAGAGACTAGCCACCACACATATTTGTTTGAAAGTATTTTGACAGGTATCCAAGAACAGGCTTTATAAACAGAGGTGCTTATAAAAAGTACTTACCTGTGAGGCTGGATTTAATGATGTTATTAGTCACTTAGTCTCTCAGGAGAAGGGGCTCTGAGACAGTGACTCACAGCTGCCCATGTGCTTAGGGCTGGGACACCTCAACTCACCAGCAGGGAGTGATGCACTGATGCTGCCCTACTATGGGACTGTCTCTCAGGTCCCTTCAAAAGCTAGCCTATCAGCTGGTGCCTCTGCTTTTTTTGTAAGCACCTCCTTCTCCTGCAAAGTTGTTGAGGTTTCTGTTTCTGCATTTCAGGTAGCCTCAAGTGTGAAATTGTTGGTTAGGTAGTCCCTGAGAGACAAGGATGCTACTGGAAATAACTCTTAGCACAACTCTAGGCACCTTGGAAAGTTTCTGGGTGAAAATATAGGGGCCCTGGGAAGCATAAGATGCTTGGTTTAAGCAGGTTATGTGTCACCTTTTGTCCTGTACTTAGGTTCACAAATTCTGCCTGGACAGCACTCTAAAACGTTGGCTGTGAGTTAGTTCATAAGTCACCATTTTTTGATAGTCAGATATTTATAAATTATTGTAGTATAATTCTGGAGAAATTATATCCTTTTGGTCTGCAGTCAGATCATGACTACGTTTCAAGGAGAGAAGCACCTTCATGTGTGCAACAGTTCCTTTCTCCTGAATTGCTACATTTGGGCGCTGGTTGCACCAGCTTGATATAGATGGGGTTGGACTCTTGCTCAAACACTGGTTAACCCAGCAGTGAGGGGTACCCAGGGTGGCTGGGCAAGTATGTGTTTTGAAGCCTGTATCAGTACTTGGGGACCTCTGTCCACTTACTACTAGACTGCCATAATAGATAAAATGTATTCTCCTTACTTTTATATGCATATGCAATATTTTATTATGTTCTACGTACAATTTTGGGTGCTCTAGTTAATGCTTTGAGTGATAGTTAAAAACTGATTTACCTGATGACAGCTCTGGTATTTCCTTTCTATACAACTGTTTTTTCCTGTTTGTTTGATTTTGTTTTCCATGGTAATATTAATGTCTTTGCCTGTTTCTGATGGTGAAACTTGTTTCTACCTAGAACTTTGACCACGCCTGCATTGAGTCTATAACACTAGTTCTTGAAGATGATGTGAGCAAACAAGTAACTGTCACAAGATATGGTCAAGTCCAAACTGGCCCTAACCAACTTTTTAACCTTAATGGTAAGAAGTGCATGGAGTAGAATTTTACCAGGGTTCGCATTCTTTCTTTTATATGCTCCAAAGCTTTTAAATAATATCTGTCTATGAAAAAAAGAATTTCTTCAAACATAACTTACGAAATATACAATCACTTACTTACAACCTTAGTAATGGTTCTAGAAATGTACTTTTTCAGTCTGTGAAATAGAGTTCTTCATTATGCCCTCATTTCTTTGCAGAATATATAGAAATTCCACTCATTTTGTTTGTGTTTAGGGGGGAGAAGGTAAGAAAAAGAAGGGAGGTGAAGAGAAGTTAGACATCGTCTGGATGGTGATGTTAAGGTCTAGCTCCCTTAAAGCTTTTTGGAATAAATGGCATGTAATAGAATCCATGTGCTCTGTGGGATCTACATTCAGCGCTGACTTATGTTGTGATTTCAGGCAGGTTACTTCACCGTTTTGGACAGGAGAGTAAAATAAATCAGCCTTAAAAGGATGTTATAAAAGGAATTACTGAATGTGGAAATGATACTGCTAAATTTTATATCTTACAGTGATCAGTAGTAAACTCTTACTGGATTTTTTGTCTCTTTCTGAAAGAGTAAAGTGGGAGTTTCCCTTTCCTTCTCCAGCCTCTGGCAAAAGAGAATTTAGGGATTTCTGTGCTGGTGGTTACAGCTATGTCTTTTCTTCACTGAATTTGTCCAGTCACGGTTCTGCTTTTCGCATTCACAGATTCCTCTGGCAATAAGTTTCATAGCTCAGTTACACTTTCAGTTATGTTGACAGTTCTGCTTCATAATTCCATTGATAATTCCATTTTATGTCTTTTGAATTAGTCCCTATTAATTTTCTTGTATCTTTCTACAGTCTCTGACAAATATGACAAATATTTTGGTGTCACATTCTTGATAATTGGGTGTATCTAGTAAGTCTTATCAGCTAAGAACATCTTTAAGCTCACATAAGCATTTTATCTGCCTCTTCTCAGTTTATGCACCTAAGCGTGTGTGTGTGCATGTGTGGCGGCTGCTTGTGAAGGTAGATCTGCTTTAAGCCTGCAGCTGCAAGTAGCCCAACAATGTGTAGCAAATGATGCTGTGACTGTGAAATTTCCATTTCCTTGCATAATGGATTTGCTGGGAAGGAAAGCTGGGAATTTGATAGGGCCCTAGTTCACACACAGTCTAATGAAGGAGCTATACTGATGTCATATCAATAGCAGTGAGAGAGAAACTTCTGTCTAAAGATTGCAATACACTTCACAGACATCTGTTAATTAATCTTATAACATCCCTGGAGACTAAGAAACAAGTGGTTTCTTGTCTTGTCTTCTCATTGCCAGAGGCATGCTGTTGCATTGCTTTCTTCTTAAAAAAAAACAAAATTCGAGAGTGGTTTCTGGATAACACACAAGTACAGAAAGGTGAGAGATTTTTTAATGTCGACAGTAGTTGCAATTCCTGATTTGTGTTGCTAATGAAAAAGATATGTAGTCTCATAAGATCAGATGGAGAATGGGTGAGGTTATTTGGCTGCAGGTGAGGTTGTGCATAGTTTCTCATTTTATTTCTGAGTTTTCAAAATCTATTTTGTTTAAAGAGTAAACTGATGCAACCTGGAAGTTGTATTTCAGTGACCTTGCTTTTCTTTTTCTTTTGCTATGTGTAGGGGCTATTGAAATTCAGAATATATCTTCTTTATTTGTTCAACTGAAAACTAGTTTTGGTTTGAAGATACTGTTTGCTAAAGATGGAGAAAGGATCTATGTTCACATTGATGTCAGCTGGAAGACAAGAACATTAGGACTATGTGGAACGTACAATGGGAATTTAAGAGATGATTTTCTGTAAGTTGCATGTTGTACATTTAGAGTGCGTTTCATAACAAGTGAAAATTTTTCTTGAATGTAATAATCTGATTATTTCATGTCATTAACATGCTGATACTTTATTAAAATAACCAACATAAAATCTCTTAATTAAAAAGTAACTTTTAAAAATATGAAACTCGTCAATTTAGCCAAATAATTCTAGAAAATGACTATATTTTTTATAGAAGTTATTGGATGATGATATTGCTTGAATGCACTTTTTTTCCTCCCTGCTGCTCCCTTATCATCAGAGCAAATATGCAAGCACTGCTGAAAAGATTGGGTGATAATACTAGTATCCCCCTCACCTGATTAACCCTTACTACTGCTTGATTTCCCCCCCCATCACATTTTAATGGAAAAAAATGTAATTCTGAACCACAGGAATAGTTTAATTAGAAGGGCACACATTCCTTATTCCTTTACTTCATTTTCTCCAAGGTTCCTCAAGCTATAAGATCACAAAACTTTTCTAGCAATAAGTGCTTTTGAAATACTTGGTGAAAACCAGCATCAAATTGCAAACAGCCCCCGTCTAGAACACTGAAATTATCTAACAGGTCAAATTTTTGACGTTTTGCTGAATGTATGTACTCAAATAAAGGCCAAAATCTTCTCTGTTTTCAACTGATTCCTCCAACTGATTTCAGAGTACTTGAATCAAGCGTAAGTGAGGGCAGGCTTCAAGTGTAAGAATATTTTTGCATGAGTAAAATATTGAGGAAAAAGCTTCACATGCCCTCTTTTATACCTCACAGATGGAAATTATTTTGACACGTTGAATGTTCAATGTGGCTATGCATCTAAGGCTTTTTGATGTACTTGTGTCCTCACCTGCATAGTCTATAAGGTCAGCAGGACGCATGCAGTGTTGACTTCTTCCTTTTCAGTTCTCCAGCGGGGATGATAGAAGGGACCCCACAACTTCATGCCAATGCATGGAAGGTTTCCTCAGCTTGTTCTGTGCCTGTCAATATTCCTGTGGTTGATCCCTGCAACATTAATCAGCAAAATGGTAAGTTTTCACATGGGAGTCTAGAATTAGCTGTGTCTTATTATTACAGGACACTTTTTGTTTCCTCTGTGAATGAGTTGCACATTTCAACTTCAGTTTTAGATGTGCACTCCTTCTTTCCTCTTTCTTTTTTGGCAAAGACCATTCTTTCCATACATTTAGCATGTAAAATGAAGGAAATCCTTTGTAAATACAAGCTAGTTGATCATTTAATGCTGGGTGTACTGGCCATGAGTCCTAAATTCTGCTGTCAAATATATATGCGGAGTGCTCAGCAGAACACCATCTGTAGTCCTATAAATTATGCCAGTGAAGAGGAATGATGTGATGCACATTTGTGGATTGACAAAGAAAGTACAGGAGACAGTGTCTTGCCAAGACAGCGTTCAGATCAAAAGTCCTGCCTCTGGCTTCTCCATGCTTGTTGCATTAAAAGTTTCCTTATCCTCCATCTATGCTCTCTGACATAAAATGATGCAGACAATCTGAGATCCACAGATTTGTTCAAGGTCTGGAGTAGTTTTAGTTTTGGCTGGTTGAAGTGCCTATGTTTTGTGCTGAACTTTCACTGTCTCCTGCTTTCCATGTTGCTGTTCTTTTCAATTAATGAAGACAATGGGCAGACAGTAGCTGCCAATTCTGACAGAATTTAGTCTAATATTTCTAATGTTTCAGACTTAAGGCCTCACTAAGGATGTGGGATTTGGCCATATTTAGAGCCTGTGGGAGCAAGCTGGGAATAATCATAAACCTTTAAGAATCTGGGGCATTCTAAGACTGTTTATGCCTTCAGCATTAGCTGTCTTCTAAAGCCGTACATCTCAGCCAAGTTAGCTCTCTCCAAGATACTTCATGCCTCACCTTCAGTTCTGTGCTTCCTCAGTGAAGGTGGAGTTTGACAGAAATGTAAGCTGCTTAGAGCAGCAGGGTGGACTACATGACCTTCTGAGGTCCCTTCCAGCCTGGATTTTCCTGTGATCCTGTAATCATCACTGGAAAAAACAGTCCCTAAGTAAGTGGTCCTGCCCCACACTACCACCTGTTCTGAGCCAGCACAAGCATTTTTCCAGCTCTGTGATGACCTTAACCTTATGAAACTGAAAAATTAATGACTGTTTGTTTACTTATTTTGTCAGGTTACTTTTCAACCAAGCCAAGTTCACTCCTTGAATCTCCTTTACTGAGAGACTCTAGAAATCCTTTTGTCAGTGTGTGCATGTGGGAATGAACAGGGAGGATGAAGGGTAGGGACACTCTTTTAGCAGCAGAATTGGCTTAAATATGATCCACACTATGGTGTTCCTGAGATATTCCACCACTTGTATGCTTCAGTGGCATACATAGTGCTTCAGGGGGGTCTGTTGGCACTAGAAGGTATATGGCCAGTTTGGGACTTTCATGCCCTCGAGCTCCAGTTTGTAATGCTTCCTGAGTTGAGATGCCAAGTATATGGTTGTTGTTGATTTCAAAGCCAAATGAAACATCAAGTAGGAAAAACCATATTCCAAGCTTTGGAAGACTCTTTTAGCTAACTCTTTTGAAATATATTATTCTACTATTGAAGTTTCCCACCCTACTAGAGGAAGGCATAACTGGTTTTATATAGTTATTTTTATCCTAAGTGGAGTTTATTGTAGAGGGAGCTGCTTACAATATCAGTTCTAAACTACAGAACTTTGCAGAAAGACATTGTATATAAGTTTTTGTTGCACAACTGGCTATGTTTGGTTTTAATACTTTGTGCCATTCATTTGACTAACTATTATTAAAATGGATCTGGGTAAAACAATGTCACCTTCTCTTAGCTGGGTATGCATCTCACTGTGATATCATCAATCAAGAAGTTTTTGCTCCCTGCCATGCCTACATCAGTCCAGGATTATACTACCAGCTATGCCGCTTTGACGCATGCAAATGCGGAAGCAGCTGTTTATGTAATGCTTTGGCACACTATGCTTACGTCTGTGGCAAGCACGGGATCACCGTTGACTTCAGATCTCATATTTCTTACTGTGGTGAGTAATGTTTGCAGAACAGAGTATCTTTTAGAAATGTGTACAATTCTATAAATATCATTCACTCCACAAAATGCAGGGATTGACCTTTTTTGCTGGAAACTAGAATTGTGCCATGGGCTAATGACATACTCAGAGGAGAATGCTAATAGCCTTTATGTTAAGCATCTGAGTCAGGGACCCTGAGCTGCCTCAGGGGGGGCGTCTGTCCCTTTCCATTGGCTACAGACAGAATTTAAATTTCTGACTTTGAACCCCTAAGTCATACAGAAGCCCCTATTAGGCTAAAGCAGTCAGGGAGCAGCAAGGAGCAGAGCTGTTCCCTAAGGGAAGGCAAGCCAGGGTGTCAGGAGCTCCCCAGTGCAGGCAGGGCAGGGTGGGCAGTGATTTGCCAAGTAGGATATAGCAATGATGTAAAACAAGGCATTTCTAAACCATAGAGTAATGCCTCAACCTTAACTGGCCCGTTCTTCCTGTCTTGAAAGCCTGAGTTACTAGATAGACACACCCACCACATGCACACACACTTAACATATATAAACACCTACTGCTTACAAAATAGACAATTCCAGCCAAGGAATTGTCTAACTTAAACCCACCTGGATCTAAACATTTCTAACTTAAGAAATCAGTAAAATAGCATATTTTTCTCATGCAATTTAACTCGCCCAGCGCAGCAAGAAACTATTTTGCTTTGCTGTTTTGCACTCCCATGATATACTGCTTTGTGTTTTTCACATTTTAAGAGTATGTTGTTCTCCCTTCTCTCTCCCTCTCCTCCAGCTGTGATGTGTCACAGTGGTATGCTTTATCATCAGTGTTCTTCTTTTTGTAAACACTCCTGTGCTTCACTTTCTATGGCAAAAATCTGTGGCGATGACTGTGCAGAAGGATGTAATTGTCCTGATGGGAAATATTTTGAAGAGTCGGTCAACTTTTGTGTATCAATGTAAGTCATAAGAAAATAGAATATGTGGGTAGGAACATTTTCCTGTTTTCAGCAAGATTTGAAGTAGTTTTTCTGCTGTTTCCCTCAAGATGTAGACTGCCTAAACAGGATAGCAAGCAATATGCAAAGAATTTGTATTCTTTTGTACTAATCAATAGTGGGGCCTCATCTGCTACTGTGTGTACAGCCACCACCTACTGCACTTCAGAGAAGATATGTCACACTGCTTTAGAGAAGGGTGATGCAACTTTTTTAATCCCTGGGGAATAATTTTCACATGATAACCTTGTTTTTAACACTTAAGAAAAAATGAGAAGGAATCTAAGCAGTAGCAATCCACAGAGTCAGGGATAGTATGGAGAGAAAGACTAGGAGTGGGTTTTTTTCTGTCTTACAATGCAGCTCCCTTCAGTTAAATGGAAGGAAATGGTCAATGAAAGGAAATAGTTTTTGTACATTGTGTACCAAAATTTTACAGCTTACCACCATGGGGAGTTACTGAGTTCAGGTACTGAATTAAATAATGGAATGAGTATTTATATAAATTTCTGGATTATACAGAGTTATTGCTGTTCATTGCAACATATATTTTGGAATGATCACTAAAGTTCATACTGTAGGGATAAAAGCTGTTTCAAACTATTAGTGTCGGGTAACTTGGTATTCCCATATTTTTGCATGGTTTCTAGGGAATTCTGTTGCCACTTCTATCCCATCTGGTTCTTATCACAAAGTTAATGGATCTTGCTATGATAATTCCTCTGTCCCGTGATTTTGACAGTACTTTGAATGGGAACTACATGTTGCCATACTACTCCCATGACCGGGAAGAAAAGCTGCTTTCTGTAAGACTAATGCACAGAAACAGCAAATAGATAATACAGAGTTTGAGGAAAATCCTGGCTTTGTTGAAGATTGTAGGAGTTTTGCCACTGATTTCAATACTGTCAGAGTGTCATCCTTTAGTTTTTGCCTTTAGAAGTACACTGTAAGTATAAAGGTTGTGTTAATGAATGATAAGGCCTGCTTATCATAAAAGCTTGATAAATGGATTGCCCTTAAATCCCATTTCATCTTGCTTTTGTATCTACATGCATAAATATTCTTTTAACAGATCTGCCTGTCGCTGTCATTACAAGGGCAAAGCCCTCCAGCCTGGAGAAATCCTCCCTACGCCAACAGGCTCCTGGTAGGTTTGAACGCCAAGGGTTTTATCTTTCATGTATCACAGTTTGGATGCTACCCAAGAGCCCTGATAATTTTTTCATATAAAATGAAGGTCTATTGTATCAAGATTTAAATTTTTGTTACATGCTTAGCAAAAGGGAGCCTAAAATAAATTGGATTACATACCTGCTTATTTTAACAACAGGATACCTGGAAAATTCTGTAAGCCAGGGACTGAGTATCTCAGAACACACACATAGAGGTTAGAGTTCTGTTCTTAGACCTGGTGGCATTATGATAGCAATATGAGGCTGGTTTCAAAAGAATAAACAATGTGATTCTATTTTGGGAAGTCTTTCAAACAAAGGCTTGGAGGGAGCTATATTTGTGTCATTTTGTATTATTAATTCATGATGGAATCCTGACCTCACTGAAACCTCCCAGGTTTCTTGGTGAAACTTATTCGTTTTACAAGAAATGCTCTCAATCTGCTGATTTAAAATCATGTCTGTGACTTGAGTGTCAGGATTGATTCTTGCTGAGGTCATATATTATAGCTGTTAGAACTGAAGCTTGGTATTCATTTCGTTCAAGAGATGGGACTAGGGGCTTCATTTTTCTGCCATTGCTATGCCTCTGCAATGCTTTGGGTTTTTTCCACAATTTTTTTTAAGGAAAAGAAAAAAAGGAGTACTAGGTATACTGTTAAATGTGTTTTTCTGCAGTTCTGTATTTTATCATAAAAAGAACCAGGCTGTGTATCCTAATGTCTGTGCAACAGGAAATCTGCATACTATATCTCTCCATATTCACCAAGGCAGATAAGGTTTTGTGTTACAATGCCAGCATCCTGAATGACCTGGCCATATGTTCCCACAGAGGCTGACATACCCAGCTTCTTTTTTATTTCAGTGAAAGTTAGGCAATTAAATAGTACGTAAACACCTTTGTGAGTTTAGGCCCTCATTACGGATCAGTGGTTAGAAAACACCAACAAAATATTGGTCGGAATTCATGCTTTCAGGTTGTAATGCTCCTTCTCCTCCTGATCTCTGTTGCTTAAATTGGGTTAAGCTGTATCATCTTTTTTTAACATGGCAGCTACAAAACATCTTCCCCTTGAATAAAGATGGGTTTGCTTCTCTTTTCCAGTCAGTGTTTGAATGGCACAGTGAAATGTATTGAAGTCACTACAGAAAATACAGGTAATTTAGTGTCTTGTCTCATATTACAGTTGCACAGAGAAAGTTTTTGACATTGAACTGTCATTTGGTTTTCTCCTCATACGTATTTTCATTATGAGATACTTAATGTTATGACGTATTTAAAATAGGTGGTTAGGAGCACAAGTTGTCTTGATTTTTTTCTTTTTCCTTTTTCTGTAGCACAAATTTAACTACTATGTCACTTGAGAAATGAAAAAAATAAATAATTACATGTGAGGTGTAGGTCAATGTCCTCATGGGAATACCTAAAATTAGCCTCTCTATCCATGTTTAGGAAGCCTTAAGATCTTGATTTCTAGAAAGTAAATTTTTATTTAATTTCTAATGGATTTAGAAGGGAGTTCAGTACACTGAAAATTATGCCACTTCTAAAGATTCTGTCTACCTAAGCCATAATTATTCCATCTTTAAGAATGGGCTGTGTATCAGATCCAGGGTGCATAGAACCAGACGTTTAATATCAAGTTTTGCTCCTTTTTTTTTACATTAAAACTTATATTAATTTTATATCTCTGTAATACAAATTAAGTTATAGACTTCTATTCAGATTGTGTTCTTATGTGTACTGTAGTGTAGGGTATCTGTACGTTAAAACAAATAGATTGTGAACAAAAACAAATGGAAAACCATCGGTGTAAAAGAGCAGTTGATCTCATTTAACCTGCATTTTGCATTTGAAGTTCACATATGCCCTGAAGGAAAAATCTACTATGACTGCAGATCTCCTGTGCCTGGATTACCAGCAGCGGGTGTGAGTTGCGGGATCTCTTGTGCGAACGTTGCCATGAACTTCTCCTGTGTCCCCTCACCACCCTGTGCAAGTGGCTGCATTTGCCCCCCTGGGTAAGCTTTGGTAGAAGAAACTGAAGCACATATTTTTCACAGTTTAACTCTGCATATTTTTTTTTTTGCTTTTTAAATTCCAGTGGTAGCACACCTCTAATTTTGAAGTTATCGTTCTATAAATTTTTGCTGCAATCTGACCTCAGGTGGAGTGCTCCCTGTTTTTTCTCAACATTTAATTTTATTTCACTGTATATGTGTAGCTAATGGGCCCCTGAGTATATATCAGTTGTGCACAGATCAGAGTGTAATGAGACTGCCAGAATTCCTCTTCCAGCAACTTGTGATGTTCATAGATTTCAAGCATAACTATTTAAGACTTCACTAGTTGTTCTTGCCTGGTATTCTGTAGTCCTCTAAAACCTCTGCCTCAGCTGAGGAGTTAGCTTTCAAGACCATTAGTGTTATAGGAATAAATAATTATTTTTAACACAAAAATGCATGAATCTGTACAAGGCATCATATAAAAACCAGTAAATTTTTACTGAAACATCACCATATTTGCATGAAAACAAACTAGCAGCATTGTCATGAAAGTTCATTTGAAAATTTGAAATAATTAAAATATAAGTTAAAAAACTGCTAAATATCTGCTCTCACAGTCAAGTAGTATTATACCATTTCAAATTGAATGTCACTTGATTATTTTCTGAATGATAAACTATAAAAGGGGTACAGACAACTCAAATCCCAAGTTTCTGTGAAATAATGGAGTAAAACACATGAATTATTTTGTTAAGTAAGAGAATAAACACTTCTTTTACTATTCAACAGAAAAGTAAATGTGTAACATTTAGTGCAGTTAGTACCATCATCAGTGTTAAATTGTATTTCTGGAGCCATTATGCCTTTCAGGCTCATGGTTCCAAGAAGTGAGTATGGCTTTTAGCTAAGAAGGGACCAGCAGGGCCAGCTTAAAAATTGGGTTCAGAAGTTATCTTTTTTATACAAGAAAATGTTCAGCATATACCTCATGATATTAAATCTACATGGACAATTCATTAAAGCCTTGTTATGAGAAGTTTTACTGTTATGTCATTTTTTAATTCTCTCAAGATCCTGTTTTTATCTTTGTTTCTTCTTTCCCCACCTTATTTCTATCACTACCCATTGCTTGACCCAATAACCTAACCTTTTGGGGTGGAATCTTGAATCCTCCTGGAGACTGGCACCTTATTCCAGCATCCTGGGTATTTATGGTGCTCACAAAGTAAAGCAGTTTGTGCATGGTATTGAAACCCTTTCCTTTGGAAACCCATGACAGGATGAACTCTAGTATGCAAAAATTGGTCCTCTTAAAGTAAAAATGTTTTACAGTTTCTATTGTTAAAATTCTTGCATGACAGCTTGTGGTACTTTTAGACAGTAGTTAAAGAGATGACAAAGAATAAAACACTGTAAGTCTCTGGTATGCTATAAAAATGGAACAGAATAGCTCAAAATTTCATGAGGAAATGAGCTGAGAATGACAGGAAATTCATCTCCCAAAGATACGCTGAAAGCCACCCTAACACTGAGCTGCAAATATGAGAGTTAAATTACAGAAGTACAGAAAAGTAGTATGGAAAGGGACCTCATGGGGCTAAGTTATTCTCCTGCCCTTCGGTAGCATCAGCAATACCTATGTTATTTTTGGCAGATATTTAACTTCCATTGACAGAGACTCTACATGACTTCCCAAACCATCTGTACTAGTTCTTTCCTGTCTTTAATAATTTTTTCTGAACACTTTACTCTTACTTGAAACCAATTAATCTTTAATGAACCAGTAATTATGGGGAGAAGAAAACTCTGATCTGTGTATTCCTTTTAACTTCAAGTGAAGCAATCTCAAGATCGTACTTTGAAAACACAACTCTCAACCGTGTGTTGCAATGACAACTACAGGAATTGCTCCCCTAAAGAGCAGCATTGGGAGTGTCAGTGAATTTTTTTTTAAAGTTAATGTTGCTAAGCAGATGGAAATGAGGAGATAGCAAAAAGAGGTTAACCACATCCACATCTCTGGGTCACTTATTCATGATCTAAGTAGGTGTGTTGCTTTTTGCATTAAATGCTTCTGTTTTGTCTTAAACTTTTTACTTGTTTCCACTTCCCTGGGGTAGGCAGGTAACCTCCACTGCTGCCCTTCATAAACTGTCTTTCTTTTATCCTCCTAACCCTGCAGCAGCTGCTGTAGCCCCGCTCACTATCCTGTGCTCAGGACAGGATGGTTGCTGTTCTGTGCAGAGGAGCAGGCACTTCAGTCCAGCTGCTTCCCTGGGACAGGAGGACAAGGGAGCAGCAGAGAGGAAAGGGCAGCCCGGCTGCAGCCTCAGCAGTGTGCATAACACACAGACACTCTGCAGTTTGCAGGGGGGAGTACCTACACTACCTGTGCTCTTGCATAGGAGCTGCTGCCTCATACCAACATACCCGTTTTGAGGTAAAAGGAGAGCTGCAGCTGTGAGCTTTGAGCGGTCTCCAGCTTGTGCACAGTGGGGGTCATTTGATTTGGACAGCTTTTGCTGCTGAAACAATTGTCCTTGGCTGGATAGAAGACCAGTTACCATTAGCGGGGTTTAGATTATACACTACAGTTTCAGTTACATTGATCTACTTGTGAATTTACACTTTCATCTTAATAATTCTTTTTTTTTGAAGGATGGCTGAGCATAAAGGGAAATGTTATATTCCTGACAGTTGTCCATGCACCTGGAAAGACAGGGAATTTCTGTCAGGAGAAGTGATAACTACGCCATGTTACACCTGGTGAGTGACACGCATTTTGCATGCTTCCACATCATCTGGGTCGAGCCACAAAAGGAGATCAATACAGAAAACGTGCTGAGTACATTGAAAATCAAAAATGTATATGCTTGCTTATAGATATTTGCAGGATATATCTTTTATCAGGCTCACTACTAGACTTGGAAGAGTAGTCAGACTTTTGGGTGAGTGCTTCTTCAGGTCTGAAAAGGAAGCAGAAGATATCCAAGTTAAAAAACAGTCAAGAACAAATGTTTGATTCCACACATATCAGTTTATCTTGGAAAGAAAAGACATTAGGCATTTTGGAGAATAGAATATCATGAAAGACAACCAAGGAGAAAACAAGACAAATTAAATGTATGACAGTGGTAAATAGTCTGCTCCTTTGGGAACTGGACTGTTTGCAGTGTGAGTTATCAATCAGCATGAGCAGAAGATAGGCAATAAAAAAAAAAAAAGACAATAAAAAAGCATTAGAATTGGAAGAATTGGAAGGTTAGCTGGCGCCCAGCATCTTTTTTTAAGGAGCCTTACTTGGCTTATATTGACACAAACCAGTTTTTCATCCATTATAATTTGCTAGCCAAAATATTTATCTTCAGTTAAGTATATCTTTAATAATAATAATAAAAAAGTTTGGCACGGCAGCTTTTAATCAGTTAAAAACTTCTTTGGCAAATCAGATGAGCATATACACTTACACAAGCAAAACTAGAGGATGTCAGTATTACCTTCATACAAATTAATGTAAATCACTGAATGTAGCTGACATTTATTTCTTAAACTCATTCCAGTCTTGTCTGATACCCTGAATTCTTACAGGTAGCAACTGGAGGTGTTTTTCATTGAATATGTGCAGAATTTCATAAAAATTTCCTGGTCTTCTATCTATACTGGAGGCAGTGACTGAAATATTTGCATAAGCCATAAAAATGTTAAGATTTTGATTAATTTCTTATGCATTTTTGTTGTACATGTGTGCTGATGGCAAAATGCTCAACACACTTCTGCCATGGCATCACCAATAACTTCAGAAGCAATTCACAGAATAACTCTCTGTTTAAAGGTCTGAGAATTTTCTTCTTTTCATGAATTTCTGTATGACTTGAAATAAAGAACCCAAGAAATCTTTTTCTTGAAAATGAAAGGAAAATGACCGTGCTATGAGAAGACACTGACTGTTAATTTTCCTTACAGTGTTTGTCGGAGAGGGATATTCAATTGCACCAGTTACCCCTGTCCTTCTGTATGCACTATTTATGGAGACCGACATTATTATACCTTTGACGGATTGGAGTATGATTATGTCAGTGACTGCCAAGCTTACCTGCTAAAGGTAGGAGGATTGTTCATACATTTCCATGTGTCCAAGTGAAAGTTTACGTGAGAAGGCAAGTATTTTGAACATCAGGAGATGATCTATAGAAACAAATATTAAGAAACCAGGTGCAGAACATATGTGTCTGAAAGGAAGAATCTGTAAATGACATTTCGTGCTCAGCCGTTTGAATATTGTACATGGGTGTGTCCTTACGAATCTATGTCATCTAGAGAAAAATAGAAAACAGTGGTTTCTGTTCTACCTTAACCACACTTTCATCACAATGAGTGAAGAATAACACTAAAGAAACTGTTTTAGAACTAGGTATAATCTATAGATTTATTTAATAATTATCTATTAACTCTGCTTGGCTGAGGGTTAATTATGACCTCTGAGGCTGCTTGGAATCCTTCTTGAATGTGATCTACATCAGATCTGGGGTGTATGTGTATAATAATATCAAACACAATGATTTCATAATTCAACAATGAAATCCTTCATTGAGATTGCCTGGCAGCTACATGCTAATGTTCCTCATAGCACACATTTGCAGTACATTGTTAGCCTTTTTTGTTTAAAAATACCATTACTGACATTTAGAAATATATTCTAACAACACTATTGTTTATTATCATTGTTGCTATTATTACAGCTAAGAGTCTGTCTTCTGAGTTTCAGTAATGTGTTTAGAAGAATGTTCATTTTCTGTCAACCCTGACTGTCTAACCTTAAGAAAAAGCATGGTTTCTCAACAAGGACTACTGCAAATAGTTTATTTCATGTACGCTTTAGTAGAGTATTCACAGCTGTGAAATAAAATAGATTGGTTCCAGATTTTTTCTTTGTTTAAAAAAAAAGAGAGGTTTGGTGAAGATAATAAGAATACCTCATAGCAAACTCCTGGCATGTATCACATTGTCTCATAAAAGAGCTCTTTTAGAGGATTATGAACCTTTGCACAAACCTTCCTCCTTTAAGATGTAAAAAATAGGGCTTACTTTACCTGTAGAATCATCTTGCCTGTATGATGAGGTGGAAAGGTGGATTATCATTTCTTAATTCTTATGTCATCTAGCCAGAGAGATGTGTAAGACAAATCTATGCTGCTTTTTCAAATCTTAGTATGATACTTGAATGTCTTGCTTTTACAATCAAATGTCACCTGCCACTCTACTGCATAAGAAAGTACCTATCTGGAAACACACCAATGGGAACATTTGGAGTCCAAGAAAATAATTCAGGCATGTGGCACACTGCCAACAGGCCTTTCTTCAGGTGAACGTGATGACACAAATGACAAAAATGCTGCCTATGTAGATCTCCTTTTCAGGCTTTCCAGACTTTTTTCAGCTTTTCAAACTGTTTTTTCCCCCAGACTTAGCTGATGCGAGAAAGAATGGCCTAATTTGTTCATTATTTTTCTTTCCTCTTTAGTATATGGAAAACTTTCATGATCTATATTGAAGGATTGTTTATTACAAATTAGGCACTGCATAATTATGCGTGGAACAGATGATGTATCTGTGGGCTCATTTTTGACTGTGAAATGTTTGGAGAAGTTGGGGAGGGGGAAGAAACAAAGGATGGGATCATATGGCAGATGCCCAAGAACTTTGAGGGAGCTAAAACACAGAACAGATGATCTATGTGATGTGCAACCCTGGAATCAGAGGAATGGAAGATGGCAGTCTAACCAAATATTTTAAAAGGACTCCATGGCTGAATTTGGCAGGAACTGACCAATATGTCTGATGTACATATGAAGGAAATTAATAGAAATTATAATAAGGAGAAATGACAGTTGTGGAAGAGTTGAACTCTTTTTTTTTTTTCGTAAAATAGATTCATGCATGATGAACCTTCTGAGTTATTCCATGAAGACTATAAACATATGGATGACGATGATCAGGTCAATATGTGTGTATTTTAACATAAAGACCTTTTGGAGATGGATTTCAACAAATATTTTTTAGAGACTAGTCTCTCATAGGACGAGAGTGAAGATTCTTTGAGACACAAAAGTTAGAAGTAAAAAGATAGGAATAAATGGCCTGGTTTTTTTAGAATGGAGAAATCCCAGTGACATCCCACAGGGTTCCATGCTCAGACCTGCATTCAGCATCTTAAGAAACAATTTTGAAAAGGTGGTGTGATGATTGAGGTGGAGCGTGCTGATGGTAAAGAATCAGTCTGAACAGCTGAAACAAAGACAGACCACCAAAAGTTTCAGAAGATTTTATGGCACGAAACACTGCATGATAAAATGGAGGATGAAATTCAACAATGAAATGTGCATATCAGTGAACAGAAAAAATGACTGTAACTTTGCTACCGTGAAGATAGGCACTAAATTAGCTACTAAATGCAGGAATGGAATTTTATGTGAGAAAAAGATACGAAACAGATATAATTGGCACCTTTCTAGTGGCAGCCTGAGCGATAATCCAAAGTGTCATCCATTCTCCAATTTCACGTATGCGTTGCATGTACATAGTTACACCACAGTTGTACCACATACTGATGTGATTAAACTACGTTATATGAGCAGACATGATAGCATGATGAGACTGCTCTTTTTTAAAATATGCTTTTTGTTCCTAGAGCAGAGGTTTCCACAGCTGTCTCTTCATAATCATCCTCCCCTACATTGTGGCCATGTGCAGTGACATTTTTTAATAGTAGTGTCAGAGTAATATAATTAGTCTTTCTTGAGCTACTCTTTGTTCAGAAGGTAGGCAAGAGGCAAGAGAGCCTCTTGCTTGTCTCTCATAGCCTATTATCCAAATAAACAAGCCAGATGAAAGGTGGGAAAGTATATGTAGCTGCAAAAGTTTTAAAGCCTTGCCTAACATCTTGGCAGTCTTACCACCTAAGCCGTGCTACCTGTTCTACAAACCAACATATTTTTTTTTTAACTTAAATCACAGAATCATAGAATGGTTTGGGTTGGAAGGGACCTTTACAGATCATCTAGTCCAACCCACCCTGCCATGGGAGGTACGTGCCATGTGCTTCATGTTCCCCACCTGTAAGGTATTACAGAACATCATAGATTTGATAGTTGCCAGCACACAATGCATTCACTTAATGGCAGTTCGCAGTGCTGTTACAAAGCTGATTTTTATGGATAAAATGTAAAAGGCTCACCAAACACCTGAAATTGAAACAGCTGAAGTGGTTGTAATATTGTGTATACAACACTGTAATAACTTTGTCCTTTGCCTTTTACTAATATTTTTCCTGTGAGAAGTGGACCACTTTGCCTCTGTGATCTTATATACTCTAAACAAAGGTGTTGTAGTGATACAATAAGGGAGATGATAACTACAATAAACCTGTTGGCAAACTAGTTCTTCCTAGACATAGAACTGAGTCCAAGAATGATAATCTGAATCGCATGTCCCCAGTGGCATGATAATGCACTGTTCCCATCCACGTTACCAGCCCTCACTGTTTAATTTGGCTGTTAGCCTCCCTAAATGTGATCTGTTTGAACAGCTCTTTAATTTGTCACTGTATTGCACTGTACCAAACAAAGAAGTCATCCTTACCTTTTACTATGCTTTTAATAAGGAGCTCTTGTGCTTTTATGGGAGAAAATTAAAGTATCAACTTTCAGCCAATTATGAAACTTCAACATCAGTATCATGTGTCAGGCCTTTTTGTTTAAGGTGACAGTAGGTGTATGAAAAGGCCCTTTCTAACTAGTTTAACAGATAAATTCATCAGTCAGAAAATGACCCAAAAGATTTAATTCAGCAATCAAGAAAATCAGGGCAGTAATGTTTCCTGAAATGATAACCTTTTTCAAGGAATTAGGAGTTACATTGCACACTGAGAAGTAAAGGCCCTGTATGGATAAATGACAATCCAGAGAGACCACCGATATTTTCTTCTAACGTTTTAAAACCTCAGTAATTTCAAAGGGCAAAAGGAAAAATCTTAGCAGACCTGCTCATTTAAGTTTTATCAGTATAGGTCATGTAAACACTTCATTTTAGCTTATCTGAATATTGATGAATTTAAGCCAACAAATTTCTTTCTTAGAAAGATTTAAATATCTTGCTTTCTTCCATTTTCTTGCTTATCTTCTGTCTTCTAGGCTGCTGCATTCTTTCCCTAACAAAATGGTGTTATTTTTCTAGCAAGCTTTTACTGCATGTTATTTGTACTTGCAGTCTATTTCTTCCACTTGCCTGTTTCATAGACTTCTGCTTTTATAGGAAAATTGCTGTCTTTCTATCACACGCATTGGCCATTTTCTAGCTTTGTGGTGGTTTTCATTCCTGCAGTTCAGTGTGTTTATTAAGGCTTGTAGGGTCAGTGTCCTTGGAGCCCCTCAGACTTGTTCTCTTCTGAGAAGCAGAATTGTATTTTCTCTGATTTGGGGGAGTCTCCAAGCAAGAGTTTAGAGGGATATACTACCTGTCAGAATATCCTTGAATGAAAGGGAGCTGTGTTGTAATGCTTGTCTCCCTTTAATAAAAAAAAGCCAAAACAACCCACTGAAGCCTTTCCATTAACTTTAGTAGGTTGTCAATAAGGTCCTAAAGCCAAGAAAAGGAAGGACTGTTTTATTTCTGTATTCTGAAAGATGGACGTCAGCAGAACTAAGCCCTCATCCTCAAGTATTCACATTTTATGGACTAGTCCTAACTTTAAAGGATGCAATAAAAATATTTTCACTTTTTTTCATCTGACATTGGGGGTTTGGCCATTTTTAAATCACCTTTTTAATCTTTTTGATGCAACCATGAAGGCTCTATTAAAGCCAAAGTTATTACCAGATTTAGTGTGTTGGACGATTATGAAAGCAACAACCAGGGATTTGATCAAATAATTGAACTGTTGTGCCAATTAGAAGTGCAGATGTAACTCTTTTGGGCCAGGAGACAGCACATGAGGGACCATTTGTTAAGGCAGAGGTTCATTTAACAAAACATACATGATCTGGTGAACCGGTGCTGCAGTTTCCCAAATGACTATTCTCTTGATGAACAGTTCCCAGTGTTAGATTAACAGGTCTGCCCTGGGGAATACAGCAAGGGAGCTCTTTCCTTGCATATCCCTTATTTTGTAACTTGAGGCAGGTTCAAAGCTCTTAGTTTATGATGCTTTTATTAGAGTGCTTAATACAGAAGTTGGTTGATGCACTCAAAATCTTTATCTGTTACCTGCTGATATATCTATCTTGATTCGTAAATTTGTTAAATGATGACTGGCCATAAGCTGGAGCAATCACACACAACACAAAAATTCTTCAATTATTCATTTGTCACATGTAAGGAGGCAGAAGTAGCCTTTATCCGATTTCTACTTATTGAATATCCGTAATTTTTTGTGCAGCTTTTTTCAACATTATTTGTGCCAGGTAGCCAGTCTGTAGATCCATGAAGTTGGCAAACCTATAGGGTGAAATAGTATTTTGCATGGTCTCTCTCGTAGCCTGTTTGTAAAATTAATACATTCTGCTTGACTTCAGCCATCCTATGGAGGACTAAAGCTGCAGGTTCATGGTTAACCAACATTGTGAAGCCAACTGCTCATAGTTAAGGCAAATATTTTCTTTTAATAGACTCTGAAGATTTTAGAGGGAAAGTAAAAAATGTAGAACTTGAAATTACAAATGCTTTAAATTGGCAACCTGACTCTAACAGTAATTTTCATCTATTTAGGGGATAAAACTGTAATATGGGGTTCCAATCAAAATGCCTGTAATTTTTTAATTAACGTATCTGATCCTTAAAGCCAGATTCCAGTAAATAGTTTGATGAGTGATGTGCCAAAATACGTCCGCCTAAACAACTTGTCAAATAATTTATAGTAACAGTAACTGTGTAGAAATAATGATGTTTCTTGACAATTTGCATGCAAATTTATGTCTAAAAAGAGAGACCACATTTCAGTGAAAATATAATTTACTGTGAATAATTTGCCTTGCTCTAGTCAGAAAGAATAGCAACAAATTGCTTTTCATCAGTCTCATGATTTCAGAGGAAACCTTTCTCGATGACCCCTTTCTTCTGGGTCTCTGAAAGTCCTGTAAGGGTCACTAGGGAGCTCCCTGTGGGAGGCATCCCCTTCCATGCTTGTCTTCAGCTGGGAAGCACAGTGCTCAGATAACGTTAGCTTGTACCTCATTTTGCATTTGTTCTACCCCTTCTGTGAGCAGAAGATTTGATTACAGTTGGCAATGGATTTATGCTCTGGTTCCATTTTCTCCAGATCAATGATTTCAGACTCAGTTACCTCTATATGCCTTTCTGTCTCCACCACCTGATTCTCCAGACCTTTAAATTATGCAGTGAATGAATCACTTTTATTCTTCAAGAAAGGAAAGATTTCTTTCAATTTGTGCAGATTAGCATGGAGGGCTTCCAGTAAAGGCTTGGGGAAAAGTTTCTTGCCATGAGAATGGCAATTTGGAGGTGGTGTTTGCATGGTGTGACTCAGAAGTTGGACCCTCTTTCTGAGGATTTTGTCATTTAGTGACCACACAGCTTGAAGAAAGTGACCTTTTTACCTTGAATTTCTGCTTTTGGGTTAATGTTTAGCATCCGACAGTGCTTTGGCTATAGTGACTCTAAAATGTTATAATCTGATGGCTGCCTGAAAAGACAGTTCACTGTAAGAAGGACTGCCTGAGTTGGATCTGCCTCTGGTGGGTACAGCTTTGTGGACTGTTGCTGTCCATCTTCTACTGATACAGAAGTAAAAGATGAGCAAAAAACAGCATCATGTGCTGCTGTTTCAGGAAGCTGTACATTGGCAGCAGTAAAATGAAAGCCTTTTGCTGTGTTTGAAGTGGGAGGATGTTCAGGCTAGTCACCTGTAGATACTGCTCAGCAGTTTATGGCGTCTGACTCTGGGTGTTGTTGGTGAGCCACGAGAACCATGGATTAGGTCAGGATATCAGTGTTTTTGTTTCTGAATGCATAGAAACTAAACTTCAGCAGTGTAAATGAACACATTTAATGTTCATGATATTCAGAAAAATAAAAGTTTTGTGCAAGTTCCAGCTTTCTAGATCCTGCCATCATTTGCTGGAGCTCAGAAAAGGCAAATTTATCACCACTATGTCTTGTCTATTTTTTTCCTGTTATGTTGTGCTTTATCATTACAACTGAAAATGAAAAAAATTGAAATTTATCATGCACTTACTAATAAAATAATACTAATAGGTGCCATATAAACACCTGTTTAGATCCTTAAAACTAAGACCATCAACTGTGCTGCTGATTCGTGATTCAGAATAGCTCGTGTTGTAGAATGTGTCACTTGGAAACAAACATATGAATGTCCCAAATCCTTAATCTTCAGAATATCTCATTTTTAATTAGAAAGGGATTGCAGTAATGTGACCTGTGCAAAAGCCAAATCTGATACACAAGCAGGCAAAGCTAAGTAAATGAAACAGAAGAAAATCTGCTTTAAATGATATTTTCTCAAACTTTTAAATATAGTTCTCTTAAAATATAAAAAAGAATACCAAAACCTTTCCAGTGATCTCTATCTGATTAATCAACTTTTTCAAAATTAAGGAATGTTGACTTAGAACAAGTTTTTGAGGTATATCAAGCAAAATATTCCGTCATGTACTTTTCATTATTAGCAGATTTAAAAAAATTATTCAGATTTTTAAAATACTGTTGACAAAAC
Source organism: Phalacrocorax aristotelis (assembly GCF_949628215.1). Lineage (NCBI taxonomy): Eukaryota > Metazoa > Chordata > Aves > Suliformes > Phalacrocoracidae > Phalacrocorax > Phalacrocorax aristotelis. The sequence goes on along the minus strand of NC_134276.1, from coordinate 174,613,158 downwards.
CTCAGAACACCCAGCAACTCTATATTGCCATAAAATCTACTACAAAAAACCTATATATAATAAAGAAAATACAATATAATGATTTATTTTTCATAGGATCATAGAATCATTAAGGTTGGAAAAGACATCTAGGATCATCAAGTCCAACCATCAACGCAACACCACCATGTCTCCTAAACCATACCCTGAAGTGCCATGTCTACACGTCTTTTAAATACCTCCAGGGATGGTGACTCTACCACCTCTCTGGGCAGCCTGTTCCAGTGCCTGGCCACTCTTTCAGTAAAGAAATTTTTCCTAATATCCAATTTTGCTATTGCTTGTATACAGACACACAGATACTTGTAATGCATCTTTCTCAAAAGTTGTTAAGAGTTTATTCTGCCTGAGGACTATCCTTTTGGGAAGTTACTTTTAAAGAAATAGGAAAGTGTTATCATGGATGCATTAGCGGACATCTGGAAGTTGTTTGAGGGTGAGTCAGTAGCTGGAAGAATCTCATTCCCTTTGAATTTGCATTAGTGAATCTACTCAATGGTGTTGCTCTCCTCCATTTCTACTCAACTGTGCTACAATGCTGGAAATGTGTCATATGTTACAGGTGTATTGCAAATTTCTTTGTCATATTTTAGGTGAAAATAATCACATCATCTGCAGCACTGTAGAAGACGCTGAGGAAAAGAATTTATGCGCCTGTGTGTATGCATAACCAATTTACCTCTTAGGTTCTTAGTTCCTAAATGTGGGGGGTTTTAAATACTTGTATAGAAATGCATAACATCAGTGGAAAAATAAGTAATATGACTATTCCTTTTCTTTCTCCTGTAAGAGGATCACCTACTGTCTTTCCTGTAGTGTTGATTCCCAACTTTCACGTGGATTTCTTCCTAAACGGAGACAGTATGTACCAGTGCCACCTGCTGACTCCAGGCAATATTGCTCCAATGTTTGAATAGCTATGGGGAAAAGCATTGGATGCTACAAATTTGTGCAGGATGCAAAAGCAGAGATTAAATAAAGTTAAGCAGAGGGTATGTACATAATTTTGAAATGGTACAGAAGAAATTAACACACCAGCAAAATGAAAGAAGCCTTCCAATAGGAGATGCTTCTTGGTCTAAATTGTGAATAAGTTTTGCGTAATTAATATGTTTTCACTGATTACCTGGAGAACAACCCCCCACGTAAAATGGTGCAAGAAACTAACAGAGTAAGATCATGTCTGGTGTCAAGAAATTTGTTTGCTGTCCAGAAACACTTAAATATTTATGCCTAAATGCTCACTAAATTTGAGCTAAGATGCTTTACTTTTAGGATCAAGGTCTCTAGAAGTAATATTTTCAAATGTTATGTTCCTTCAGAAGAAACTCAGAGTCCAATAAACAATAACTAAACTGATTCTCAGTTTCTGTAAAATTTACTGAAATGTTAAGTCTGAACAGAGCTAATGGTATCTCTGAAAATATGTAGGAAGGAGAAAGTGAATTCAACTTTTTAAACGACTGTATATTTTTTTTCAGTATGTTTAGAGCTTTTTGCATTTGCTTGTGTGTGTGGCTATATATGAAAACCTCTACAGAGTCATTAAAAGAAAAGGAAAATAGGGCTAATCTATCTCTGTCCAGTTCCTAGTATGTTCCTAGATGCTTTTAGGGCCGCCCTAGTTCACAAGTTAGCTTACTGTAGGGAACGAAACAAAAAAAAAAACAAAAAGGGGAAATCAGACTATTAAGAACAGAAAAGAATAAGTCTTTTTACTGAACAGTTAGAGAGATTTTAATGAAACTTTCAAAGAAGATAAATTCAGCCACTTCTAAATTGTCTTCTCCCAGGCTGCATTTTGGCTAGGTAAGCATTCTGCACAGTGTTGTTATTGGTTAATAGTGATAGAAAATTTCTAACAGGATATTGAAATAGAAAGTTTCTAACAAAAATAAACCCTAGCATTCCCAAGCTCTACTTAAAAAAAAAAAAAAAAAGCAGTGCTTTGCTTTTTCGGCTAGAAAGAAATATGGAAAAAAAGTGCAGTGAAGTCTAGAAAAAGAATGTCCTGAGAAGCAGGACTGACAATAAGCTTTTGACTGACTGCCCAGAGCTGTGACTCTGTCTTCCCTGTTGCTTGGCAACTCCATGTTATCACAAAGAAACTGATATTAAGTTGGAACAGGCTGGATATGGTAATTTACGTGGGAAGATACTCTTGCAGTGGGAAAACCATTTTATTTCTAGTTTCTGTCAGCCTAAGTAGGTTTCACATGATGAACTGTAGTACATCCCCTGTTGGGTGCATTTTACCTAAAAAGGTAAAGAGGGACTCTGCTTGGAAAGAGACTGCGCAGAAAAAAAAGGAAAACCAACAAAACCCCCCACCTTGTTATTCATTAGACCTGCTCCTAGTGACTACTCAGACATTTCTTCCAGCAGTAGTGACAAAAGCTTGTTCTCATACGTGTGTGGATCCAGCGCAGATTATAAAGATGCAACTCGATCATTATCATTTACAATATCCCAGTCCCTAAGAGCTGTTGAGATTTGCCCAAGACCTCACTGTCTTATACAAACATTAAAAGATGATCCTTACTTTATCTAAATAGTCCCTGTTCTTTCTTTGTGTTGGTAATAGTTAACTACTAAGTTTCAATTTCACTTTTTTTTCCCCTGCTGAAAGCAGAGACTGCATATATAGCAGTTACAGACTAAGTTGAAGATGAGGATAGAAATTGTCATTCAACTTTGAATTTGGCTGGTACTGTACAGGTGGGAAAAGACCTAATTTTTATTGAGGTGTATGGAGAGAATGGCAATGGTATGTATGTAAAGCAAATCTTATCGTGAAAGCTTTGAGTCACAAGAGATATGTCGTCTGTAATGGTGTTTTTATATTTGGGTTTAGGTCTAAGATTTAATTAGAGAGAGAGAAAGCACAGAAGACTCAGGATTTAATGCAAAGCCCCTTTTCTTCAATGTCTATTTTACTCATAGCTCTACTGAACCACCAACACTGTCTCTGCATTCCCATCATACATCGTTCCTAGTAATTTAACACCAACATGCAGTCCTATGAGTTAGGAAGTACTTCGCATGTCTTCAGGACTCCCTGTTCTGGCTTTGGTCAGCAAAACACTCCCTGTCTCCAGGCTTCTCTCTACTGCAGAGTTAACTTGAAATATAACTCAACTTTTGCCCTTGGCTCAAATCCCAACCATACACAAAAACTTCTGACTTGAGTATGTTGATGCTGTTCAGCTGAAGGGATTGGCCTGGACTGTCAGAAAGCATAGTCAGCAGCTTCAATTATCATAGCTAATACAGCTACCCTGTGCTGCTCCAAGAACTTGTCTTCATTGCCAAAAAAGGTGTATTTTTACTGTGAGATAATTAGCCTGAATTAACTACCCTTATTTAAAATAAAGCCCTCCATCTCTTTTCTTACAGTGAAGACATTGCTTCCCTATTAACTCAGTGTGTCCCCTTTTGCTGAGGCTAAGCTAACTGAAGAGGAATGAACTCTGCAATGAAAACAGCCCACAGTGTCCTAGGCATCAAATAGACCCATAAACTGCAAGCAAAGTCCTTTTCTGAACTGACTCATGGTGGGGAGGTAGCTTCTTTGTTCTCTTTTCATTTGGCCAGCAGAGAATGTATCAGCTTGCATCCCATCTACCAAACAAATGAGTTTGTCTCCTTTTAATTTACCACATCACCTCCAATAAATCCAAAAATGCTCTGAGCTGCTATCTGACTTGGAGGGGAATAATTACTGGACTGACTCCAGCAGCAATCCTGGCTTAATTAAAACACAGTGTATTTCCCAAAAAGGTAGTGACCAATTCTATTCTGAGTGTAACCTAAAACAACTTTACAACAGAATGGAACAGATGGACTTTGCTTTACCCTGAACCTTTCAGTACTTTCAAACTCAGTTCCCCTGCTAAATCATGAAGAGCTGATTTCCTATACCCCGTTACCACTAGCAGCCAGTGGCTAACTTCACCCACCTTAACTGTTGTCTTTCAAGCTAACTGCTAACACATACCACCTGTTTCTTAAGCCTTGGCATTAGGGTAACACAAAGCTTGCAGGCAGTCTTCCATACCTTATGTTCGTCACATTTGCTCACACTTGCTGTGGAGTGTTTTCTATGCCAAGTAGCAGCATCCTCTGGCTTGTGGGCCATGCTAGACTAAGGGCAGCAAAGCTGTAGCACCTCCTCTGTGTGGCAACAAAAATACCTCTACACTTCCCATCATCTAGGATTAAGGGCTTTCTTTTTAATTTTATTTTTCAGATTGAAAGTGTTCTTTAAACAGCTTGGTCACTATGACTTTCATTAAGAAAGAAAAAACAGCTGCCTCCTGTAGCACCCATATTTACAGTATGCAATGTTTCCCACTGGTGAGGAAAAATTGCTGATATGTTTTTTTGTTCTTGACTTCTGATGAGCACAGAACAAATAAGGTTACAAATGTGAGACAGGCAAGGAGTAGTTAGTGGTATGGAGGAGTGGAGGGGTAGTGGATATGTACCCAGCATCTTTCAGGAGTACACTGACCAAGGGAGGGAGCAAAGCTCTGGGGATACATGCTGTGGGCACTAAACAAGTCAAGGGATCCCTCCCATTGTGGCCAAGTGGAGCTCTCCAGGACCATTGCTGGGAGCCAAGAGGAGTTCCCAGGACTGGGAAACTGCTGAAAGCCACCATTCCCATCTTGCCCACTGTGCCCATTAGCACCTGCTATGACTAGTTTCAGCTAGTGTTTAAAGTGTTTAAAGAGTGTTTAAAGGAGGGTGGGAGTAAGAAAAGTTTAAACATCTTTTTGTTTCCAGCACTACACAAGTCTCTCATGTAAGACTGGATGACTCAGTGGGTGAGATATATAGCTTGCCACCTCCAAGATTTTTGTTTTGTATCTGTCTCAGGTTTGTAATGACTGTAGGACTGAATTTGATAAAAAATTAAACTGGATTCAGAAGCACTGCTATTGGGTTATATTAATGTTATGAAGTTAACTCTTTCAAGTCTTTTCTACAGTTATGGCTTCTTGTTGATTTGCAAAGATTGGGACAGAAATGAATTGAAAGCCAAATTAAAATAAGATATAATAAGAGTATCTCAACTTTATTTTTGTTTGTGGTAGTATTATCAACTTTGAAAATAGGGCTGGTCTCCTTTGTTCCACTACCAATTCTAGCACAGGGAATTACAAGGTGCATGTGTGTTTCCCCCAGTGTACAGAAGAACCACAAAAGCTGTAGATGAATAAACAGACACATCGAGACAAGGTGCAAAAGTAATTTTATGTGCCTAGATTGCAAAATTAATTTACAGGCTGGAGAGCCAAAAGATATGAGACTGGGAAGGCAGTAAATTTGAATTTTGGGTACTAAACCACCAGCAAATCAAAAGACAACAGAGTAGACAAATCTTCTAAATGCTGAAGAAAAAAAACACAAACAAAAATATCAGCAGAAACCTTTGCCCCCTCCAGTAACGTTGAGTATGACTCATGGTTTTTTGAATTTTGATGGGTGGTGGTACAAAAATTGTTCTATCTGCTACTGACAGATGGTAGGTCTCTTGGTTTTAAAAATATGAAAACAGCTTGATCTCATGTACCTTGGTTTAAAAATAAAGCTCTTTTTATAGCATGTCTCGATTATGACAACCGTACTGTGCAATAAATATTGGATTCCATGTATGAGCACATTTTAAAAGTCTATAAGCAGACTCTTATTTTAGGGTTAGGCTGATCCTCTGAGTTTGGGAAGTCCTCAGAAAGAGGACTCACAGCTGAATGTGATGGCTCTTTGTGTTTAACTCCAAAGTTTAAGTTGGTTGTGGGTTCAGCTTTGAATTTAAAAATGCATTTCTTTGTTTGGTAGCTTTCTTAAATTGAATTTCAAAGATGTCTAAATACTAAGTTATCAGTCTCTCTGTGACGATAAGCCTGGAATAGATCTGCAGGAGTGAAATGTAATTGAGTCTCTAAGTAAAATGATTTCTTCTTCATATTGCAGAGCACAGATAACTCAAATATATCTATAATTGCTCAGAACAAAAAGTGCTTTGACAATGATATTGTTTGCTCAAAGAATGTTTTCATCACTGTTGGAGACACTGAGATTTATTTTAGCGAACCGTCGGAGAAGCAGGTTAGTTATTTTCTCTCCTTTTCAGGTTGCCCTTTAAGATAAGCATTGTAAAGTTACAGTTCTAATGAAGCATGTTTTTGTAAAACTTCTCTCAGTCTGGGTTAACATAGTACAAGGGCCTAGGCCTGGATAAAGCAGCAGGCGCCAGGAAGAATCTTATTTTTTCATTGTTTTTTTCAAGTACTATTTGTCCTACAAAGACGACTGCTCAAAAGCCTCAAGCTGTCGAAGAATATTGGCATTTGTTTCTTTCTACTTGGTTTTGAAAGGGAAGCCAACGTACAAAATCAAAGCAAACTTGCATGATTGAAAAGACAAAATATCAAAGCATTCAACAACATTTCTAGTAATATTATTGATCCAACTATATGCTAAAGATACAATATTCTTCAGTATAGATTTTGTTATTAATTGGCTGCATACCTTATAGAATTACTTTATTAGGTCTTAATAAATATTCATTTCTGTCAGAGGACCTTAAGGGGACAGGAAAACAAATCTAACTATCAGCTTTGGAAGGCTGGATATTATACTGTGATACACTTTCCAGAACAGGACATTACAATTCTGTGGGATAAGAAGACAATGATGCATGTTAAAGTTGGACCTCGCTGGAAGGTGAGCCAAAATAAAAGCCTGAGATTTTGTGTGACTCTCTGTGTTGCTAATGTGATCTCTTATTGAATAACTGTGATTGTCTTTTCTTCATGACTAACTTTCCCAGTGATATAGCTGTTTATCATGGTGTTCAGCTACTAGCATTTCCCAGGTAAAAAGGGATGGAGAATGTGATTTAATGGCTGGATTCCTGAAGAGAAGGGGTGGTTCCCACATGCCTGTTTACTCTGTTGCTCCACACACTGCAACCTTGCAGATATGCAGTGATTCAGCTCTGACTCAAAGTTACTTGGGGGCGGGAAGAGAATGTAGTTTTGAGGCAGCCAGGTCACTGCATGATTTCATAATTGCTGAAGCCAATGGAGAAGAAGTTTCCATATCTAGCAACATGGAAGATGGCAGGTTGGATTGTGCTGATGATGAAACTGCATCCTGAGATGTAGTAGGGGCTGCTGAGATAAACAGATGGAGTCACATCTTGGCTTTAAATTAAGAAGGCAAGATACAGGAAACGAGCTAGACAAAAGCTGACATTTAAACCTAATAAGTATACTGTGACAGGGTTCAGCCATGATGCAGGGAAGAACATGAGGCTCCTTCTCTTGCCAGTTGCTCTTCTCAGTTCTGTTCCTACATCATCATCTGCCTTGGTGTCTCTGCAACTCAGCCTTTGGGTCCTGGCAGAATAACCCTATCTGCACTTTCAGGAATTACATTCCTGCTTCATCTCAACCATGAACACACGTATTGAGAGGGGGCTCTTTCCAGTAAAAGAAAAGAAAGCACTCTATGCTAGAATACAATATCAGATTTTTTGAAGTGTAAGTCAAAGTTACAATGACCATCTAATCTGGTTTTAAAGCAACATTATTGTAGGCTTTTTTTCCCAATAGCATTAAAATGCTTACTTCACATACAAGCGGATTTATCAGTCATCAATACACAGTTGAAAAAAAAAATATTCAGTTTTTGAGTAAGCTAACAGGGAGCTGAGTTGTACAGGATGCATGCAGGGACACAAATACTTCAAGCTTTTTCTGTTTCCAGTGACTGTTTCTTCCAGAGGCTCCAGTTCAGTAAGATAATGTCTGCAGCAAACCTTAGGGAAAAATAATTCATTACAGTGAGCCACAGTACCCTAGAAATCCAACTCTGCATTTTACTGTTGTGCAGAAATATCCTTTTCTCTATGTATGTATATTTGTATGCATGTATATATACTTTTTCCATCAGCAGCACATGACCCAACACAAGAAAGTTGCAGCTGTCTCTTTTGTAACTACTATTACGAATGTTCTTACTATTGTGAGCTAAAATTAGAGACAGCAAGTTTTAACGACAACTAGTCAGACTTCACAAGCATGAGGTAATTCACCTGAACTTTTGACTTTTGGGCTGGATGCACCACTAAGCTTTCTGAAAAAAATATGACTAGACTTCAGTCCCTTTTCACAGGCAGACAGTAAGAACAAGTTCTGGAAAACAGAAAGAAAAAAGGAAAACATAAATTTCTATTAAAAGTTATTTGCAATATGGAACTGTAAGCATAGCAGTGTCAGGTATTTCCAAAGTATAAGTCAGAATTGCATTCACTTTTTTAGTTTAAGAATCTTTTACTCCATGTATGTCACCTATATCAATTATTGACTGTCACTATAAGTAAAAAAAATAATCTGTCTTCTCTTTTAGGGTAAACTGGCAGGTTTGTGTGGAAATTTTGACAAATATACTTCAAATGATCTGACTACATCAAATAACATGGAGGTGAGAAATGCACAGGTGTTTGGAGATAGCTGGGTGTTAGGACAGGTAAGTCCTATGTCCAGTAATAAATTAGAAAAAAGGGATGATAATTTTAATTTATAAATGAACATGTTATAAGCACTTGATGTACAAGGTTTTTCTAAACTCATGGTCAGTGTATAAGAGGACATTCTAATTTTTATGTCTGCAGATGCGAAATACATTAATAATATCTTATGTCAAAGCAAACACTGAATTTAAATGAAACTCATCTCTTTAGGGAAGAATGTATTTTTCCCAATATATTATAATTATTATATCTGCCTGGATTTCAGTTTTTTACAAAGTTAGATATATAGCTTCTGATATTTTGGATTCAGCTCAATTTTAAAAACAATTGTAATTTCTCTGGTGTTGGAGACATCAGGATATTGAAAGTAAAGAGAATCTGAATGCTGGAAGACAAGGTCTGGAAAAAAGTTTCTTTCTGAACACTGAAAAAAATTGATGATTTTTTTAGTTGCAGTTTGTAAACAGAGAACAAACTGACAAAGCAGTGGTGGTGAAGGGGCGAGACAGAAAAGGCTCAGAACAGCAACAGGCACAAACCAGTAGGGAAACCTGGTTTGTGAGGAGAAAGGAAGAGACAGTAGAGAGTGGATGACCACAATTCTGTTTTATAACACAGGAGAATAGGTATTTTATTAATTTGTGCTGAGAAGATGTAAGGTTTTATAGCCTTGTGAACCTCCTGAAAAATCAGTATTTGTAAAGCACTCCCTCAAGATGTCTGTGAGAAGCAGTTTTTAATTTGTTCTCTCCTTGACTCACAGCAGGAAATTGAACCAAAATCTCTCACCTCATGAAAGAATATGATACCTATTCTGCTTTGGAGTAAGGATTTTGAGGCTCCTCTCCCTCAATATCTCCCTTTGGATCCATTTCCCTCTACATGAAATGTTTAAATAGTGCAAGCAAGCAAGGCAAATGCGTAGTGTTGGTGGTTATACTGCTCATCTAGACGGTGGTACATAAAGAAATGTGTAAATGCTTTGTATGAAGTGTATGGATTTTCCTTTCCAGTTTACCAGTTCAGTGGCTACTTTAAAAAAGTGTGTAGTGTTTCCATAGCACATTAACTTCTAGGATGTTATGACCTTTGCTTATGCAGCCCAAACTTGTGCTTGCCTTTTGTGGACGTACATATAATTGTAAAACCTCATGTAATCTTCCAACCTCTGGCTGCCAGAGCACTTGGGATCTGAGTTCAGTAATGGTCTCACAGGCAGCCTGCGCTCAGCCAGACTTGACACTTCATCTGCCTCCACAGTAGGTGTTAGGGATTTTTTCAGGAAAGACCTTTGGCCTTCATAGAAATGTATCCTGGTCAGCTTTTCTGCAAAATCTAAACACTGTAAAGGAGTATTTGATAGCTGGAGGCCTAGAACCTAACTCTGCTACTGGCAAACATGCTTGCACTGGCACTGTGAAGCGCGGGATGCTTCCAGGGTTTCTCCCTCCTGGGAGGGGCAGCACATCCCCCACAGTGGTGTCTGAGGATCCACACAGGAGGGCAGTGTAGGTGGGTGAGTGCACTTCAGCTGAGGTGCTGGGACACCCCGATACTGCCTGCAGGTCCATCATTACCTCCTCCTGGGCTTCCCTGCTGCACCAAGAGAGTATGGGTTTGGATGAACTCATGTTTTCTGAGCTGAGTGTCGTTTTGTTACATTCTTCCGTTCATTTGTTTTTCTTCTTGAAGAGAGACTTTAAGAGAGGGAGTTGTATCTCAGCCATTTTTGAGTTATCATGATGATCTTTGACTCTGTTTTTTTTATGGGTTGCTCTCTTCCTACCGCTGCTTCTTTATTTGAACTTACACTGCTAAAGCCATCTGTAGTGTGACTCCATTTAAAGTCAGGGCAAAACCACCAGGGATGGATTTGGACCATGTATTTGTTTGTGATGTTACAGTTGGTTGCTCTGGTAATGATTATGATGTGTCACAAAAAAAACATTTTGTCTTTATGCGCTGAGCAGACAGCAGGAACATTTTAGTACTTCAGAACAGACACAAAGATTGTCTTTTGTGCAAATGTTTTCAATTATAACAACAAACCAGGGAAAGGGGAAGATGAAGAAGATAGCATTTTAACTTTATTTTTGTTTTCTGAGTATGCAGGTATTGAATTATATGATACTACAGTGTATCAGAGTACATGGTAAACACACCTTTGTATGAAATATTTGTGGTGTTTTTGCTTGTTTTTAAGTGCAAGAGCCCAAATGAAACACTAAGACCATGTGAGGTACATCAGAGCAAGTTCCCTTATGCCAAAAAGGAATGCTCAATTTTATACAGTGATGTTTTTGCACCTTGTCGCAATGTGGTAAGTTTATTAAATGTCCAAGATGTAATTAATTTCTTCTTGCCATTCCCCTCAGCCTCAGTGCCATGGAGGATACAGAGTAGAGCTGTGCAAGTATGTCTGTGTGGGTGGGCTATGTTTATGCAGAGCTCCTTGTTCCTTTCAAGACTGGAGCCTAAACATAATAGCGATAACTGGGAGCCATGAGTTAGTAGACTGGATAATCAAGGTTCTGTTCTCTTTAGGTTTTATTTATATTTTTTATTTATATAGGTAACTAAATTTTTAAGCCTTTTGTATATATTGCAGGATTCTAAAATAAGCGTTTGTGTAATCTGCCTACAGCTTAGATCAAATGTTTTTCTTTTGTTAGCTGTCCTGCTTAATGTAGAAAGAAATATGAGAGAGTGAGATTTCAGCTTCAGAGCTATAGGGATTTTTAATCAGCTGACAGCTCATCAAAACTCTCAGGTTTGGCATCCTTGGTTTCCCCAATACCTGGCTGAGCCTGGAACTTGAGTTACAAGAATGTCCTTAAGTTCAGTCTAGCCAAGATGGAAACAACAACAGCTTGTGTGAGAATCTTTTATTGCATTTTAGTCCACCCTTGATCAATGCAAGACGTGAACTGTACATTTTTCCCTATTTCCGATTTTAGCTTCCCAAAGGAATTTAGTTATTGAAGGTGCTTCTTTATACCTGTGCAAGCAAGAACCACTATGACATTTCGTCTCTGTCTCTTATTTTCTTTATGACTATTAATACTAAATGAGATCATTAGATGTCCCAGCTGAACCTCCTGACTTTCAGGACTGAAGTTTGATATCAACATGGTTAGGAATTTGCCTGAGGAGGAGGTTGCAGTAGCTTAACCCCAGAGATTTATTAATGTTGACTTTAGTTACTATGTAAAGAATTTTTTGAGCATGTGCCTGAGAACATAGTGATGAGTGTATTTTCAAAGTGGAAAGTAATAAATAAAAATGGAACTTCTGAGAGTTTTTAAGGAGCTGTACTATAATAACTCATAAAGAAAGGTGTTTTCAGAATTGATTTTCTATATCTTATCCATGTTGTGATTAAAATTTACAAACATTATACAAAAAATTTAGCATAAAAAAATGCTTGTCAGGAGTAAAACATGCCATTTAATTAGTAGTCAAGTATTTTCACATGCACATATCCATCCTGTATGGCATAGACTGTAAAGCAAACATCTTTCAGGTGTTTTTACAACCTATTCATCAGCATGTGAAAATATGGCTCTTACAAATGTAATGTAAAGTGACCTCGTATCAAGGATATCTGCAGCTGGCTGCACGGGTTGGGAACTGGGTGCCAAGAAGAAAAGCCCAAGCAGAGACTGACACTGGGGACACGGAAGGAAGAGAAAGTGTAGATGTGGGTTTCAGTATGCACTTGGAGCAGTGCTTTTACAGTCACTCCTTCTGTGCGGGTGGTGGAGGATCCTGCTGTGCATGGAGGCAAGCTCCTGCCTGTGGGACAGTTGACCTCAGAGTTCAGCTGAGGCTGGAAAACCCTGTTTTCAGGCAGACAAGATCTTGCATCTCTGGCTGGCAGTGACTGACAGATTGCTGTTGCCCAGCTGAGCACTGAACTCAGCGGGAGCTGAGGAGCCTTGACACTCACAGAAATGAAGGTCTTCCTCATAACTCCTGAACTCAGCAGGAGGTTTGATCCTAGGCTCTCAGTTTGTCACAACAGCAGGATGTTGCTGACCCTTGGAGAGATGCTGTTTTGCAGATGTGAGAGACAGGTTGAGCTCTTTGGAGCCAACATGCTGTTTGGTGGGTCCTGCGAAGCTACTACAGCCATTTTCAATGGAGCTAATGCTTGTGCCCCCACCCCAGTGGTATCCCTGTTTTCAAAACAAGAAACAGAATATAAGCAAAATGGCATCTCTCTCCACTGAAGGCAGAAACCCAGTCTTTGTATCCCTGCCAGCTTCTAGCAACTGCCAGCTGAGAAGCTGTCTCTGTGTCAGATAAGTGCTGCTTTGTTACTGTGATGGTATTTCTGTAATCTGACATGTGCCATTTGAGTGCTCTATAACTACGCTAGACCAGAGTCTAAAAACGAGTCTAAACTGAATAAAAGCATTGCTTTAAGCATTACACGTGTTGAATAAGAACACTGTTTTGGAACATTGCTCAACATTACAAAAAAGATGATTAAAACCCAAGAAAAAATGTATCATGTAAACCCATGAAATGTGATAGGATTTTAGAGCGGGGAAGAGGGTTTCTGATCTATTGAAGGTTTGTGGGCAAAGTCTATTAAGATCTTGATAAGTGCAGAAATATTTTGCTGCAAAATGCCACCAGCATGCTCAAGCTTTCTTTCCCTGGCCAAAATCTCCTCTACAAATTAATTACTTGATAATCAGAGCTGCAGCTCTGATGTTGTTCATGCGAAACTGGCTGGACGACTACAGATGGCAGTATTTGCCTTATAAAAATAGAAAACTGCCAGCTTCAATACACTCTCCAAAATCGATGAACAGGAAGTGTATTGACAGACATACTCGTTAATAGTCACTGAATGGAATTTTGTCTTGGCCTGTAGCATAGGTACAAGCTAATCATTCAAAGTGTACTTTTTGTATAGGAATGTACCCAAACCTTAGAAAATACCTTATTTTTTGTGTTAAATTCTTTCACTCAGTCCAGAAGTAGCATTCCTGGTGAAAATGGTGCAACAGGAATTTGTACAGCTCATGCGATTAAGTCACCAGCCCTCTTTTTCTTTCCTTTTTTCCACCCCCCAGATTGATGTGACTTCTTTTGTCAAAAATTGTCACACAGATACGTGCAACTGCAATCTTGGCGGGGACTGCGAGTGCTTGTGTACCAGTATTGCAGCTTATGCCCACAAATGCTGCCAGCAAGGAGCAGTGATTCACTGGCGATCTCCTTCACTCTGCGGTACGTACCTGGGCTGGCCTTGCACCAGAGCTCATCTTTGAAGCATCTTTGGCCTTTTGCTGCCCAATAATACAAGACAGAATCAGGTGAATAATAAATGTACTTCTTCACATTTTTCAAGCTGTCTGTATGTTAGCTGTTAGTCACCTTAACGCAAATTTGCTGTTTTACTGAAGAGGACTGGCTGTGCTCAGAGTATGCCAGCAAAGAGACTGTAGGAAAGGCACTGGTATACCGGATCTGGGGTACATCCAGCGTTCTGTGTATTGCTGCAAAGCGATTCAGTCCTTTCTACTTTTCATTGACAGTAAGAAGTGTTCTTGGCTCTAGAAGAATTCATGCTTCAGGTCTGCTGTCCTGGCACATCTATTTAAATACAGCTGTATGTCACTGAATAAAAGCCTAAGGAAATAAAGTCACCAGCTGAAACAAGTTATGGGAAATGAGACTTCCTCTGATGAAAGTGAATTTTATGTTTTCAGGATGCAGATATGTATAGACTCTGTTGTTACTTTGTAATAATAATAATAATGTGCTTGTTTTCCTTTTCTTTTAGCATATGACTGTGACTATTACAATCAAGGTATGTGGTATCCGATATTACTGTCTTTGATTTATCCTCATATTTATATACCTTGCTGAATACAGTTACTTTTCATGTTCTCTAGCATACCAGCTAGCTATGTGCTAAAAACAAGTCTGTACTCCCTGGTTCCAAAATGAATTCCATTTTTATAAAGCATTTAGTAGTAGATAATTCCGCACATCGACCACTTTAGAATATGGAAGATGTCTTTGACGTACTATTCTATCAGCTTTCTTTCTGTATGATGCCATTTTGAGATATTAATCTCCACCCCTCCCCTATTTTGTTTCTCTTTTAAAAACAAATATCCAAGAGACACTTTTCTTACATCAGTTCACTCAGACTAACCCTGGAAGAAAATATAGTTTGGTAATTTCTCTCTTTCACAGGTTATAATGACTTTTTTTTTTTAGTACTCCTGATTTGGGTATGTGAGTTTAGTGAGTTCAGCAAGTTAGCAAAGCAAGTCCTGATGGGCCTTTCTGCTCTATGTCCAGGGACAGTGGTGGCATGGAAACAAATATCGTAGTTGTAAGCAAAACAACACATCTGGCATCTCAGATGAAATATGATACAGTGCACACTGCAAATAGAACCCTTGGTAGCTCGTGCTGAGAAGAATCCTTGTCGCTGCAGCAGTGTTGGAGGTTATCTCTTTTCCGTTCTCCCGATCCCTAGGGTAGGATTGCATAGTCACAATCCCTCAAGCTCACTTGACCTTTAAATCCGTTAGAAAGGAGAGGTGACTTGTATGAACAGCCTGGAGTATTGTATGTCATTTTGCAACATAATTCTTTTCTATTTAATATTATTATGTCATTTTACTGACTTTTTCTTCCTTCACATTCTGCTATGGGTATCTAAAATACTGCTTTTCTGTGCAATATCTAATGTATTACTTGAGATTTGTCCTATGCAAACAAAGACAATCCTACATTAGTAAGGAATTCAAATACTGACACATTAATGTGTATCTTAGAAGGTTATTACCATTTATTGCTATTATTATTACATGGTTATTAACATTTGAATTTTTACCTCACTGAACTAATTGCCTTTGGCACAGTGAAATTCAAGTCCTTTGCTCAAAAAATGAATGGTGTGGATATAATGCATCTCTGATAATACTGTTAAGATTAATCAGAACAAAAATTAATTTGGTGTGATTTTTTGAAAAAAAAAGTCTCAAATTTTATGAACATTTGTCACACTCTGCAATCATCTTCTAAGTTTTAATTCTGAAGCAGCTTGCTTTGTTTTATTTTTCCTTCTTTCATATAAAAGAGATTGCTCTTGTTCAATTAAAAACTCAACTGAAGTAATTGATGGGCTTTTTCTTTGACTTGGTGTATGTAGTTTTAACATTGCTTCTATTTTTAATTGGTGAAGGTCAGTGGCCCAGCTGTGTTGAATGATCTTCGTAATCCCTAATGTCTCAATTAATAACCTCATCATATTCAGTGTGGGGGTGGATTAATGCACCATGCAGAATATCTTGGCAGTCCGGGAGAAGCTCTAGAAGGATTTTAGCTTGCGCTTGTACTGTAAATTTCAGAACTGGGACCTATTATATTTTTGAAATAGCTAGGTTACAGGATTTTATATACAAGTCTCACAAATATTGTACTGTAAAGAGCAGTTCCTTAGAATAAGAGTGGTATTCATTTAACAGACTTAATTCCTGTGGCATCCTCTCTTATATTTGGATACTGTGCATGTGCTTTGTGGGGAGCAAGATACTGAAGAGGAAGGAAACTTGACTAAATGCAATGATATGAATATGACTTTTGATACATCTTTTTCAGCGACTTGCGTGCTATAATGAGCATCATACAGTAGATTAATTTTTTTCTCCTCCAGGGAGTCTGGCCCAGTACAATAGCAGCATGTAGAGCTTGCTAGGTATAGCTGACTTTCCATAATTTCTTTGCAATAGGGAATTTTGTCTTATTTTAGAAATAGTAACGTGTACTGGTTTTGGCCTGGAGAGACTTAATTTTCTTCATATAGCTAGTATGGTGATATATTTTGGATTTGTGATGAAAACAGTGTTGATAACACACCCATGTTTTGGCGATTGCTTGCACAACGTCAAGGCGTTTTCTGCTTCTCACCCCACCCCACCAGTGAGCAGGCTGGAGGTGCACAAGACGTTGGGAGGGAACATAGCCAGGACAGCTGACCCCAACTCACCAAAGGGATATTGCAGAACATATGATGTCATGCTCAGCAATAAAAACTGGGGGGAAGTTTGCTGGGGCTGGGGTTGCTTGGGGTACAGCCAGGCATTGGTCGGCTGGTGGTAAGCAGTTGGGTTTTTTTGGCATCACTTTTCTTGGTTTTGCTTTCCTTTGTTTCTTTTTTTTTTTTTTTTTTCTTTAAACTTACTAAATAGTCTTTATTTCAACCAATGAGTTTTTTCAATTCTTCCCCTCCAGTTCTCTTGGGGGGGAGGGGGGGGCGGGGGAGTGAGCAAGTGGCTGTGTGGTTCTTAGCTTCCTACCAGGGTTAAAGTCAAGGATGGCATTATGCATGTTTCCACCACCAAGTGCCAGCAAAACACATTTTGGGACATAGGATGGCTCCTTCTCTGATTCTTTTTTTGTTCTGCATGATGTCAAACTGTTGAATCTTTATGGAAACTTTTATCAATTACAGCTCAGTCCTGCTTTTGCTCAAGTCATAGGCAAAATGTCTGCTAATAGGTAGGGATAAACATTCAGTGATTTAGAATAAAGAGTCTTTTTAAGATAAATTGCCTCACCACTTCTTTAAAAGCAGTCATTTTGTGGCAATCTTTTGGGCTTCATGTGCATATGAGTTCCAACCTAGTTTCCACATAAAGACTGTTGTTATTTTAATGCAGTTTTCTTCAGAAATTTGTGATTATCCTCTAGCTGAGCCAAATCTCATTATTATGAGAATTCATTTGCTCTTGAAGAGTCATATTTGAAAGCAGCTGTCTTAGGCTTGGAAAGGGGTTCAGTCTTTTCACTGTAAGGATTAAAACCATTCACAAAACTTACACATTGTGTTTATTACTCACAAGGTGACGTTTTAGAGGTATACCGCTCTTGGTTCTTTCAGTGGGATATAGTGACAAAGACAGATGCTGTTGTATCTGGCTGTATCCCTGTGAGCTTTCCCAGCCCAGCAGAAATAGCCCCAGGGGTTTGCTGCAGGGCATGGTTAGGCTAGCACCATTTTGGCAGTAGTACCAGCTGAAGCTGTTGTCACTGTTAAACCAGTGTGAGATTTTGAATGACGATGTGGTGAACCAGACTGGAAAAATCAGGTTGTTATTTTTCAGCTACATCACTTCACTGCTGAAGCACTTTGGATGGCATAATGAATGGGGACGTAGGGAAGCAGCATGAAGTGGTTTGTGGGAGAGGATGAAGCAGACAACTGCTGAAGCAATATTGCTGCCAAAAGTCAAATTACAGCCTTATAATTTGAAATCTGTTTTTTTGGGGGGAATTGCCTTGTAGATCTCAGAGCAGCTTCAGTGTCTATTTGGGGAATAATATTAATGTTGCTCTGTTTATCTTTTGAAGTATAGAAATAAGGACATGTCAAAGACTAAATACCATTAAAAAGCAGCCCAGATACTGCTTTCTCGTACAGGTCATTTTGTGAGGATAGCTACCCACACTTTTTTGTGCTCACTTGGTATCTGTTGTATCTGAAGCAAGCAAAGAATAAGGGAGTACATTGAGCAGACAGATACAGACCTACTCCAGCGTAATACCTTGAGGCACTGAGCTATAGTTCCAAATATCTTTGATTCTAGGTATGGTGAAATATTTAAGGCAATATATTGTGTCAACTAAGACTTAAGTTTTGTATGTTATGCAAGGAGGATTTTTTTTTTCTATTTGATTTTTCTTCCCTTAGGTCTTGGTGAAGGACCCTACATTTTAGCAAGTTATGGAGACAATGACACAATTATAGGAGCTAACATATCCAGTAGAAGAATATTTCCTCTGCCTAGAACCGGAGCATATGGAAATGTATTTTTCAGTTTCATGATAACTCCAGGTCTTTTCAAAGATAAGGATTTATGTAAGTGTTCTCAAGAATTTTGCTGATGGCAATACATAATACATATTTTTCAAACTATATGAATGATTTTTGCTGCATCTTCTAAATCTCCTAAAATAGTATAGGTATTTTTAGTTTTTGGAATAAGTGAGGGTGAAGCAGCCTATTTCATAATTGAGGAGAAATACTGATTTTTTTAAAAAAATTTCTTTAAATATTGGAAAGCCTTGCTGCCAGCTTTCAAGCTGACTTTTCTAATATTGTTTTAGAAATATTGAAAAATACAAGTGAATAGAATTCCTTTGTGAAAAAAAAAATATTTTTTATAACTGTAAACTGGAAAATTTTGCATGTGTATCTAGCAAGTACCAACACTGAATGTCAATGTAGGATATTTTTGTCTCCAGTAAAATCACTTCTATTTTTTCTTTTCTCATTTTTCGTGACTTTCAGTGGACTATAAAATGTGCAACTTAGAACAACCAATCTGTCTCCTGCATTGTTATTAAGTAGTATCTCCATACAATGTGGAAGGAATTTTCTTAGGTGAACAGCTATTCCTAAACTCTATTTTAACTTATCAGAGACTGATCCAAACTATAGAACCCAAAAGAAATATATTTAAATATTTTTCCTTCTGTACATATTTTCCTTTCTTCACACGTATTGGGTTTGTGCCAATTAAGTCAATACAGATTTTGTCATTGCTTTCTCACAGAATTTAATTTGTTGAAAAAATCCCAAACCCGCAAAAATTGACCCAGAGAAGAGCTCTCCTCACAGTAAAATTTGAAACTATATTCAGAAGCAGTCGGCAATTTTGCAGTGGAGAAATCAGGTTTTCGGATATGATATGAAATGAGAAAGTACATAGAACAGAAGGATTAATTCAATCTTGTCAATTCTCCAACTGATGTCAAGTGGAAGTAAAACATTCATTATGTCTGTACAGTACACAGGTAGTTTTCATATCTGTGAGGAATGAGTATTAATCTAGATTAAAGGCACTTCAAGATTTTATTCAAGTTGAAAACCAGATATGAAGTCAGGATTCTTCTAAGTTCTTAAATTTTGAGAGAATTTTCTTCACTTTTTATTTCTGGCTTGGGTAGAGCAAATAGAGGATGAGTCTCTTTTATTTGGCCACAAGTTTTCTTACTATATTGCTGGATATGATTATATGTAAAAAAAAGCCTGACCTCAAGGTGAAGTCAAGCATGTTCTTACAATATTTGTGTGATGTTATTTACTAATGAAATTTTGGTACAGCTGAATCATCAGGCATTTGTCCGAATTTGAGAAAAAACTCCCAATTTGAGCAAGTCCAACTAAGACTGCTTATGAATAATTTTGAAGGCTGGTAGCAGTAGGCTGAATGTAGTTTTGATCTAATTGATTAGCTCTCTGGTGGCTCTGGATTATGTGATCATTTGAAGTCTCCTTTAGACCCTGCATTTCTAACTTTTTTGTGTGTTACATAAAACTGACTCTCTTCTTTTTTTGTGAAAAGCAGTTGTTTAAAAGGAGCCACTTAACAGCCAATATATAGATTTTAATCTCACTTCTAAGTTGTTTTCTGTGAAAATCTTACTATTATTATTTTCTCTTCTGTGGAAGCTCTCTCTCTTGTTTCTCTTGAATCTGCTGAAAGACCAAACTACTTTCTGTACGTACATGACAATGAAACCATTGGGTTGGAACAGTGGCGGGAGAGTGCCTCCTTTCGGAGACGAGCCACCTTCTTCCATCACCAGGGCCTCTGGAGTCCAGGGCTCAGCGCCTTCGAACTGCACAGTAAAAAAGGCTTTTTCATCATTCTCAGCTCATTCAGTGTTAAAGTGGCAAAGTACGATGATTCAGAAGAATTCAAACGTTTGAGTAGCTTTAGTATTGAAGGTAAATTTTGCATAATCCCCAGGGATAAGCACGTTTTTTCTGCTTGCCTTCAGAGCAATCGTCTTTCATCAGCAATAGTAACAAATATGTTTTATCATATTTTTAATTACTATTCTGTCTGTCCTCCATTCTGCCTCCAAATGCTATTATTTTCTAAAGATTGCAGATATGATGATCATTTTGTCCTCGAAATACATTTTCATTGCTTTACTCTTTCAAAATGTACATGGCCTGTCACAAAAAAATGCATGATAATTTCTTGTTACGGAGCTGTAGATATCTATTCTTTTAAATGAATGGGGTAACTGTTATTGCTTCTGCCACCAACAGTACCTTCACTACGTATAACTGCTTTTTAAGATTTTTAAACAGAATATATTGTAAAAGTGAGTAGATGTTTTTATCTTTGAAGCCTCTGTGTCTTTTAGCTTGATTGAATTTAAAATGCTTGAAACTGAGAATGAACAAAATCTAATGTATTTGAAAGTTCTCAAGAATTTCTCTACTGTTTTCATTTTTTTATTTTTCTGAAAATCCCAATGTACATTTTAGAAAAGACTATAAATTTATATTTTCTTGACTACACAATCAATAAATAATACCTTTTCCTTCTTTCTCAGAACTCAGTGCATCTGTGCCTTATAGAAGGATGTGTGAATGGCGATATGAATCTTGTGCTAATCCTTGTGTTAAAACGTGTAATGATCCTGAAGGAACAGCATGTAAATTCCTTCCTCCGTAAGTAAAATTAAGCTTATCTTGCTACCATATTGTTTTTTGTAATACACGTACCATATGCTTTCTGAAAATTACTGTAGATGCAATAGCCATTCGTTTTTACTCATCCAGATTTCAGTATGACTCTTGTGAGCAACTCACAAGTCATGTGAAAACATTTGTAACAAGCCTCTCATTTCCCACGGTATATATTGCTGTTTACAGGCAATCTTTCAACACAAGAATAAGAGGGTTTGTATTTAGCCCAGGGGATTAGCTTCTGGCCGTGGTTAAGTAGAAAGCTTTTAAATTAAATGAAGGCTATTCCCTTCTATGGATTTACAGTCACTTCCTAAACCAGCATCCCATGATGCTGTAAGTGCCTGCATCTTTATGGTGTTTATGTGACAGACCAAAAACTGTAGGAATAGTAAGGGTGGACTACGCCCTCTCCTGTAAGAGGAGGGAACTTTATACTAGGAGATGCTCATTGGCATGAGGTGAGGGATTTCACAGGACTGATGTTATCTTGTTACTTAGTAACAGGATTTCTGGGTTCCACGGATCTCCCCTGGCATCTATGGAATAACAACAAACTAAAAGGAAAAATGCCTAAAAACTCAAGGCACAAAATCTGGTGGAAAATAAAAGATATTTTGAATTTTAGACTACCTCCCTAGGCATATACAGTTTACGATTAGGAATATTACTAATTTTCTCTGTTGGTATTCTTAGCTTTTTCCGTTTTGGCACACCAGTTGTTAATGTCATGATATTCTTACTAAAAATCCCCCCAAAATAAAAATGTAAGGGAATATATGGACTTGTCTGCACTCTCCTATGCTGAAAGCGCAAAAGAGTCTGAATATTTTAATGGCTCATATGAGACATCTGGGTAAAAAAGCAGTCTTGTAGAGAAGTTCTTCACCCTATGGAAAACCTCTCTCCTTAGGGATCTGAACTTCCACCTGGATGTGGAAGCAGAATGGTCCAAAGCTATCATGTTCATCAGCCGAAGCAAAGAATTTATTATTAACAATTTAGAAACAGAATTATGCTGTTCAATGACTTTTGGACCTTAAAATGCCTCAAAATGCTGTGTTCACCATTACACTGGAAAGTTCTCAGAACTCTGATGGGAAGACATTAAAATGTTTCATTTTGCCAAAGTAAAATAATTTAAAGTTAATTTATATTTTTATTGTGGCTTTAGAATTAACTATGTAATATTTTAAAGGGTTGAAGGATGCTTGCCATACTGTCCCAAAAACATGATCCTTGATGAGGTCACACTTAAATGTGTTTATCCAGAAGACTGTAAGTATATTTTATTATATTGATCTAATCTTATAAATCACTTTACAGATCCCAGTTTTTTATTAAATGCTTTACCAGAACATCTTTCTGTTGAAGAATGTCTCTCTGGGACATAGACTCCATTCCCAGTCATCCAAAATACATCTCCTACATCCAAACAAGCCATATCTAAAGTTGAACTCTTTCATTTCTCTAAGAGTGCGTTATATTTAACCTTTTGTGGTGGTGTTATACTCATCACAACTATATTTGACTATATACTGCTAGTATATAATATGTATATAAGAGAAAGATCCAAATGGAAGAAATACTGCTGTGGTGAAAAGTTTAGACTTTTCAGTTGATGAGCCACCACTAACAAATTCAGTGCATCTATTTCATAACTTACGGTGTGTGAAGATACCACATTATTTGCTTATTTTGGGGATATGGTATTCTTTCAAGATAACAATTGCATTTTAATACTGTCTTTTATTTTATTTTACAAGTTTTGAATTAAATATATTACGCTTGACATTTGCTAGTACAAAGTTATCTCATATAGTATACTATCTTCCAAAGATATATTTATTCCAAATATTTTATTATTTTGGATTTACTGAATTTGCCATGGATTTCCCTTGTTGCTTCAAAACTGCTCTGCAAAATCAAGGTTTTTACTAATAATAAAAATATTAATACTTCATTTGCAAAGAAAATTAGAAAACTCCCTGAGACAGCTGAGTTCCTCAAAGCCATCAGGCAACCTGGAACCATTGCCAAGTTATCTTCTCAGCAAAATGATGCTCTGATTTTCTAATATTTAAATGGGACTTGAGTAGAGATAGATGTTGCTATTTTGCTTTACTAATAGTCCCTAAAAGACAGTGAAACATGCATTTTTCCTTTTAGGCATACCTGTGACACCTACAGAATCAGCAATTGGAACAAAACCTTCATTGTTAGTCTCTCTCACGGGTGCTACCGTGGAGAGATTTCCTCAGACACCACCTTTATTTGCTACTTCAGGGACTGAGTCAAGTCGTACTGCTGTGACAGACAAAATAACCATGAAGGCAAACACAACTTTAAGAGGAATGAATATGTCTGCAGAGTCTGTTACAGACTTTTATTCATTGGAAGCATCTAATGCAGCCACCTATTCAACATTTTCATTACCAAGTACAGTGGAGCCTTCTGATGTACTTCACAGCACAGCCAGCCCTACTGTCCTTTCCAAACCCATCTCTTCAGCAGATTTTCCAACTGCTCTTCAAGCCTCAGCAGTCACATCACATACTGTCAGTTCTATTGCATCTATAACTTTACCTGTTACAATAGCAACTCCAACAACCCTGCTCAGTGCAAGTCCTATTCCAACATGGTCTCCGTTACTAACACCTACTTTCCTAGCAGTAGTTCCATTTCCACTTGAAATATCAACCACTCAGCTAGGAACTGTTCCCCCTACCTCAGCATTAACACCTTTAACCTCCAAGCCATCTTTTGCCACTTCTGAGCTGCCTGCAGGGATTGGGAAGAGTAGTCCTTCAGTAAGTCATTCTAAGGGAGCAGCAGTATCCTCTGAAGTGTCTTTGTCAGCTTTGCTGGCTGGCAGAGTAACTTTCACAAGACCCATATTTCTTCCAGGTTCATGGTTGACGCTAAGCACACCTACTTCTCCTACATCTACTGTGTCTGTTAGAACTAGGTCTTGCATTGGTCAAACTGCTGTTCACCCAACATCCATTTCTGCACTGACTTCAACTGCTCCTCAAATTCCTATGACTACTAGATTTGCTAGCTTTGAGGCAAGTTTTCCTCAGTCATTCACAGTTTCATATTTTGAAACAGCAAAACCCTTGTCTAAAACTTGTTTGATATCATTAAATGCAAGTTCTTTAGTTAGTTTTTCTCCAAAGCCAGTTTTATCTTCAGTGGAAATTCCAGTGACTGTTACCAAGCAGACATCTCCATTAATAAAAGGCAGTATTTCTGCTGCTTTGCCCATAATGACTGTATCTTCACCTCAAGTTGCTTCTCAAATCCCTATAAACACTTCTTCGAGCCCTTCTGTAACACACATGGTATCTATACCACTGCATTCTCCGTTTACCTTCCTGAAGCCTAAAGCTTTGGCAGATGACGCTGTTGCCTCCGAAAGTCTCTATAAAATACCTTCTCCTGCTTCCACTCTCCTAGTCAATCCAACAATCTCCGATATGTCTCTAACAAGTAAAGCCCCAACAGAAAAGAAATACATAACGCACACCAATTCCTTTTCAGTGTCATCCATTTCTGAAAAGAAAATGAAATACATTATGTCTACAGCGTTCCCTCTTAGGGGAATGGTGTTACCTCTAAATACTACATTAATAACCACTTCAGAAATTACAGAGTACCCAAGCAGTTCACATACAGAATTGAAAACTGGCCCTGTAGCACAAAGTTCAGGCACTTTCATTCCTAAAGATCCTTCTGTTACAAGGTCATCATCTTTGTCTACAATCTTCTTAACAATATCAGCACCATCTTACGTGACATCTCATACTACAAGTTCTTAATTGATTCCCATAGTCAGTAGGACATCATCATTAACACAAAATATAACTGCTACCCAAGCATCAGTTCCATCTCTAGATACACAAGGAACCTCAAAAAGTTCAGTTATAGACTTCGCAACTTCTTCTGTAGATTTTTCTACATTCACTTTAAACATAAGCCCTTCTACCAGCCTTTCTGCAGCACTAAAAACATCCACTGTAATGCCCTCTTTACTAATGCCTAGAGCTCCTGAGGCCACTTTAGAAAGCCAGTCCAGTAGGGTCTCTATGTCTTCGCCACCTCCTAAGACCACTCGTATCTCTGCTGTTTCTCTAGGAAAACAGAGTTCTTCGGTAAGTTCTTCAGAAGAAGATGGAACAATATCAGCCATATCAGCTGGAATCATCGCTCAGTCCACTACACCAATGATCATGAACACAACAGTGAATGCTACATCCTTAAAAGCATCTGATATTTTTGCAGAAATGCCACCTACCTCTTCAGCCAGTGTATTAGTTGCTTCTGGCACTACTGTAGCCTCTAGAATTACTACAAAAAACACTGATTCTTTTGTTGCTCATTTGGAGTTTTATATGGCTTCGGCTTCAGTTCCTACCACCATAGAAACACCCATGCATGTGTCACATGAATCTTTACTCACCTCTGCAGC
Source organism: Phalacrocorax aristotelis (assembly GCF_949628215.1). Lineage (NCBI taxonomy): Eukaryota > Metazoa > Chordata > Aves > Suliformes > Phalacrocoracidae > Phalacrocorax > Phalacrocorax aristotelis. The sequence goes on along the minus strand of NC_134276.1, from coordinate 174,587,577 downwards.
GACTCAAGCTTCACAGAGCACTAAAGAAACTCCAAAAATGATGGTCATGAAAACAACTGGTGCTACAAGTCCATTATCACAGACAAAGAGTACCTCATTTACAGCGTCAGAAGTTAAATACACAACCTTATTTGAAAGAACTGTGGATATTTTAGAAAGTGGTCACACTTCACATGAGCAAAGAAATGTTACCAAGACGAAGTCAACTACAACTGAGAAATCTTCCTTTCCTTATTTGACCGTATCTGCAGTTCAGAGTTCTCCTTTTTCAAGAAATACAACTTCAGTAAAAAATCTCTCTCTTTCTGGAGTCCCGGATGTAACAACATCAGATTGGTCCGAAATCCCAACACAGAAAACCACTAAACCTTATTTCAGTTTAACAGAGCCCACAGCGCTGCAGACCAGAACTATAATAGATTTATCTCATTCTAGTGGTGGAATGGCTCTGCCTTCCTCTTCAGAGCCTGTGGAAACACAAACTTCTCTGACAAGCACAGAAACAAGGACAGCTATAGCTGACAAGGCTTCCTTCGGTTCAATGATGTATACACTGATGTCTACATCTTCTGAATGTGTGGTATGATCGGTTTTACTTGCCCCTATGTGTTAAAATATATATATTGCTTTTTGGTCCATTCTGTTACGCTATGCGTACAGTACCAGATATTTTAAAATATCTCCTTTTTTAAATTATTTGTACTTGTTAAAATACTCAGTTGTTCTTAGAGGATTGTTGTACCCATGCTCTTATACTGCCCTGGTATATTCCGCAACTTGGATGTATTGCTCTGGAAAAAGAGACTTTTAAAACCACGTGCTGATTCTAGATAGTGAAATACACTTCTGAGGTGCAGAAAAAGCTATAATCCATGGAATTTTAGGGTTTCTGCATAATCTCACCCTGTCTTTCATTTGTTCATTTGTTTCTTTGTCATAGAGTTTAAAATGATGAGAATGCATGATTCTGTATTTCTTAAAATGCTTCAGATCATTACTGACTATAACGTGTAGCCTCAATGCACAATGCTTTCCGTAGGGTATTCCAGGGTGTGGGTGAATGCATGTGCATCATTGCCACCTGTAACAACCACACAAAAGAAGTTCATTCCAAAATGAACTGATTCTGTCACAGAGCAGGGTGATGAACAAGTGACCACTTGGACTTGATAAGAGCAATGAATGTAAAACTGATTCTAGTTGTTTTTTCTTTATATGACAGCCAAGATACCTTGAACCTGTTGACAAATGTAGCCAGTATGTATGCGTTAATACCGGTTGGATGCTATACAACCTTTCAAGGAACTGCCCTAGGGATGTGCAGAAGCCAGACTGTGGTTTTCGAGGAATGCCGGTTCAAGTTAACACTGATAGTTGTTGCCCAGAATGGGAATGTCCCTGTAAGTCACTGTTTTATTTTTAAATAAAACACAGAGCCTTGATCTGTAAATTCCAAGTAATAAATTAAGGGTTTATTACAGTGGGAATATGATGTTGAGTACTGGAATGAATTTAAAAGAGTTGTTCATCAGGAAAACAGAATGAAATAAACTGAATGTTCTGGTATCTTTGAATTAACATTCAAGAGAGTAAAAATATTTTGTTTTGAATGAAAACATTGAAATGAAATCTGCAACATGAACATCAACATTTTCCAGCTGAGACTTTTCAGAATTTCTATCAGTAGAAATGTTGAGAGTTCAACATCTTGTGAAGAAAACAAATTAAATACTGTCATTTTCTGAAAGACAGAACCCCCAAATTTCAGTTAGCTGTAACTGCAGTTTTCACTCACACATAGAAACTGCAGAAGCTGGAAGATGACTGTCTGCCAAGGGAACGAAAAGGCCAAAGAAAAGTCATATTAAAAAGGTTGCAGCATTACTAAAACCAATATTGCACTTTTAAATATTTGTCTCAAGATAGGACAGATCAGACTCTTGTTATCAGTATCTCAAAATATGTAGATTTTAATGCATATATTTTAACTCACAATGTACAGGTTCATTGACTTTGCCTGTAAAACATTGACTTAAGTGAAAATTTTCACCAATTTAAATTTTCTCCCCTACTCAGGGTACATAGCAGTAGGTTACAGTATTTCCACTGAGTAATGTAAGATACTTGCTTCTGCTTATGGCTCAGTATGCTGTCCACAAAACAAGGTCATCAATGTGTATATGAATGTATATGTGAAAGCAAATATTATTAAAACTGAAAATTTTTAGAAATGTCCTATATTTGGTTTTTTGGTAACCTCATTAAATGACAGTTCTTTTTTAGGTCAATGTTCTGTACTATCTGAACTGAGTGTTATTACATTTGATGGAAACAACATAGCCCTCTATAATATGGCTTCCTACATTTTAGTCAAGTTACCAGGAGAAGTTATTGTTGCTCATATTGAAAAATGTCCTACTAATCAGGTAAGATTCTTGCATTTCTGCAATAGCTGTAATAGTTTCTTGAATTGTTGTGTTATAGGCATGAAATTCTTCAAAAATATATCACTTAAAACTTTCAGATAAAAGGCATACCCATTGGAAAATGGCAAGTTATTTAACTTTCAAGGAGCATGCTTAATCACGCTGTCTAGATTAAAGAATTTTATCTCAGGCTACGTAGTAATTGTTGTATTATGTTATAAGGAAATTCAAATGTAGGTTCCCTTTAAATTATCAGGGATAACATAACTTCTGAATCTGCGCGTCTCCTTTAAGGATCTCCACCCACAAATCTCTTGAGGCCTTGAATTTATACATTACAGTATGGTCAAAATACTAAAATATTTTGAATAGTCACAAGAATATTTTGTAGCTATTTTAGGAATGTATCAATGAGCTTGGGATTAGAGTGATGAGTTGTTCTTTGTAGTTGTTTAACTCCCTGCATTGCCTACAGAGGGGATCCCGCCTCTTTATTTTTAGACTGCCAGTTTAGGTCAGATCAGTCTCATCCTGAGAGTCCGTACATACATTTCCTTTCCATAGTCCTAAATCATGCAGCCCTTGAACAACTGGCTTGTATTTCCATCTTTGGTTTGTGGATAAACAAGTTCCTGATGAGAAACTTCATTTGCCTTTCCTTCCCATCCCTATTTGTCTCTTATCTACTCTCACTGGGCAACTGTACACTTGATTTTTAAGTCCCAAGTCTTACACTGTTTTAGATGTTTTCTTTTAAATTGCTCTCTTCACTGTCCCTTGGTTGCAGTCTAAAGGTCTGAAAGCAGCTCACATAAGCAGATGAGCTTTAGAAGTCCGTAGCTGTAGTTCTTCAAGCAATATTTTTTGAAAGGGCTTTGCAGCATATGCTGAATCTTGTAATGCTGGTAATGAGTTGCTCTCAATGTTAAAGCTGTTTAGTTAAAAGCCAGTGGAGGTATGGTACATATGATCTGTAATCTTGTGCAGAAAGACGCCTTGCTAAAATAACAGTTTCATCAGATTTAGGTCAGGAAATTTTATTGGCATGACCATTGTATTTCTATGTATTTTTAATTCAACTTGTTCAGGTCATGGGTTTCTTTTTTTCTGTATTATTTTCCACATAAACAACTTTGATTTCAATCTTTAACAGGTAAATCAAGTTTCTAAAAATAGTTCACAGAAAGGTGCACTACATTAGCTGGGAAATATGTTTTTTTAATTATTTGTAAGGAATATATTAAATTAATTATGAAGCTGATTGTAGAACTTCAAACACAAAGAAAACAGTCAACTTATTTTTGCCAAATAAGAATGCTGCTGATTATCATTGCACTTCTAATCTATTTTTTAATGTTTTCCAGAGTGCAAATTCAATAAGAAAACTAGTGAGTACTTTTTTCTTTTACAAATTATAAAATACATTAATATTACACTCATTGAAAAAATTCCCTATAGTACTGGTACAGAATTAGAAAAAGAATAATAACTAAACTTGTTTGACACTTTTCTTTCCAGGTTCTCCCTGCAAGCACTTCAGGGCTCTGTTTTAAGAAATTAAATGTAACAACACACACATATAAATTACTTATCAATCGTTTAGCAAGACAAGTAAGTATATATCACCAGTATGTAGCATGTGTACACTTAAAAGAGAGCTGGAGAGCTATTCTGTGGTAGAATGCAATAGATCAGACTTACAGTGAATGTACTACAGGATTAGAATTTTGTGGTTCAGGTTCTCAGTAATTCATGGTGTGCTAGAAGCAAAAAATATACATTTCTGATACCATGTTTCAATTATATGTCATCTACCCAAAATGACACTTCAGAGTTCCTTTGAGATTTTAAAGAAGCTGCAAAAGTCATTTACACTTGAGACTATTTTTCCAGATAACCTAGAACTGAACAGAAATGTTCCAAGACATGATAAATACTTGAGCTGCCTTTCCTGCTAGTCAATAAGATGTCAGAACAGGTAACTCTGAATAATTGAGATGAGAGTTTTTTGTTGTTTTATCATATATTATGTGATAAATAAGATTTATTCCTCTCTTAATTAGAAAAGATTTCTGTATCATTATTTTTTCTCATGCCTACTTCATTTGCAGTTATAGGAAATGGCACTGATGAGAAGCTTGTGATTTAAGCACTGTGACCATTATTGTATGTGGCAGAGGCTGTAAAAGTATCTTTTGCTATAAGAGGTAAAGACAGATAAAATACATCTTCTCAATCTGTTTTTATCCCTAAAATGTATTTGGTTTATTTTAGGTAGTAGTGGATTCTGTAATTCAACCATTACCATTTTCAAAAGAAGGACTGAGTATTCAGGATACTGGTGCAATGTATGTCATTGATACCCCAGCTGGTATTAGCATCAAGTGGGCTCACATTACAGGCATCATAGATATACAATATGGATTACACTCTAACATGTCGATGAAGACAGAAGGACTTTGTGGTGAGGCTATGGTGGCAAATTTTTTCTTATTTAATAATTTCCCATTTCAAATTTACATCTCCCTATTGTGTCTGTGACCTCCTGTCCCTATAGCTCTCCTTGTGACCCCCATTAACTACACTGATAATCCTATCTGAGGTCGGCTTGTAAAATTCTATTAATTAATAGTAATAAATCAATAATTCTGTTTCAAAGCACTGCTTGTTAATAAAGCGGCTTGCAGAGCAAGTAATGATCACTACATTGTATCTAATTAACTTTTTAAAAATATACTCATCTCTGCCTGTTTTTAAGAATACTGTTGAAGTCAAGTATAGAAAGGGGGAAATTTTTCAATAGAGAAGTGGCTGCTGAAGAAATTCAGGTAGTGACAGTCTATTTCAGTGGTTATGGGAGAAAAGAAAAACTGTCCGACTTTAGCAGTGGCAGCTTATCACTATGCAAAGACTGATAAAGCATGTATCTTGGGAAGGGTCTGAGACCCCTGAGGATAGTAAATCCAAATTCAGACCTCTTAAGGTTGGATCCAGGGTCCAAAACTATGCTGAAGTATCTCAGACTTAAATTACAGTGATAGCAAATTTAGCACATTTCAGGCTTCCCTGATAGCCTTTTTATAACTCTGCCACTATGAATTATATAGAAAAGTGTAAGCAGGTATTTTAGACTTACTTTAATTCTATCATAAATGTTCATTTTCTGGTGCATTGAAATTTTGCAGAATCTACCCTATATTGAACAGGAAAAGGAACTTTTTATAATCTTTCAAACTGCTTTTAGTTTTAAAAGCAAGCAAAACAACTCAGATGTGGTTTAAATATACTTATAAACCGATTAAGTGTTTAAAATCCATTGCTATATTCTGCTTGAACAACAGAAAAGTTTTCCTAGATCTAATGAGAGAAGGTGAATGCTGGACCTTGCATGTACTGCATCTTTTCCCAGTATCATGCCATCTTCTCTACTCATGCTGAAAAAGACTGGGATGAGAGGAGGTCAAATGCTGGAAGGATTATAGTTACTCTTTGTGCCATGAAAAAATAGAAAGAGGAAGACTATGCAGACAAATCCAACCTCCACTGTAAAGTGTTGCTCTACCTGGTATTTTGCAGTAAAACCTGAAGCCTCCTTTAGTGCTTCTTTCCTATTCTCTGTGGTTTGTTCCTGTCTGGGATTCTCCTACCCTCTCCCTCTCATACTGAAAAAAATTGTGGGACTGTGGTAAATTGGCTTTATTTTTAAAGCTGCATTGATTCTGCAATCCTGTAGTATGGCCCTACAAATTCTAACGCCATCACAGTTTGTGGGATGGCATTAGGACAGCAGCAAGAAGCAGACGTGCCAAGAATACTGGAAAGCGGTGCTACTGTCAAATGCTTCTTATAATGCAAATACCATCTTCTGTGTTCCCCCATGCTGAGAGAATAACAGCCTGTCACACCAGGCTAGCCCAGTTCTAACAAGGGACCCTAGAGAGTATCAGGATGCAGGGCTGGAAGCATGAAGCCAAGGACTTAGGGTGTGGTTAGAAATGTGGAAGGAAAGTGGAAAAATAATATAGGAACTTTGGTTGATTAGTTCCTGGGATGTAAAACACTATTATGAAGATTAAAATTTTGGCATTAATGAGTTGTTACGTGCTATAGGAAATATATGTTTTCATTGATGAATTGACTGAATACATGCAATAATGAATTCAGGTATCCAGTGGGTTTGGTCAGGTAGTCAGGGTTTGGGTGGGGCATTTTTTTCAATAGTTTTGTATTAATAAATTGAGTAAGAAAAATATTTTCTCTAGAGAAAGCAATTTGCTCATCAAAAGATTCCTTTCATAACTTCTTGCATTTTGAATGTTCAATGAAGTTTCAAAACAGTGTCAAATCATCAGAAATGTGCAGTTAATTTGAAAGCCATCTATACTTACTCCCATGGAGTTGACTGCCATTCAGTAGAATGAGATCAGAATCTGGTGCCGTGTCAGTGAATTTGCTACACTCAACAGCACATTTTGGCACCAGTTTTTCTCGGGAGTTAATTCATTGCTGGGAAAAGTATCATTACTTGTACTGTAAGATCTGCTTGTTTTGCTAAGCTTGTTTTCCTAAGCTGTCAGCTCGATGCTGACAACTAAAATCACAAGTAGAAAGTTGGAACTACAGTGGACATATAGCTGCTTTCATTTATCAATTCAGATGACTAAGACTCCTAGGTGAGCCTGCCACAATGTTGATCTTACCTTATCAAGTGCACTTTTGTTTCCCAAAGGAAGTAATATGGCATGTTTGTGCTTTGAATGTGATGCTCTGTCTTCAGGCGTGTGTAATGGAGACCCTACTGATGACCTGAAAATGCAAAACAGAACCATAATTACAAACATGGAGGAGATTGAAATGTTCATTAAGAGTTGGGAAATTGAGAAAACACTTGATGTAACAACCAGGAGGCCAGTAAGAAACTGTACTGAAGATAACTGCACATACTGTATGGAACTGTTGAGCAGAAGCGTTTTCATCCCTTGTCACAAGAAAGTGAGTGTGAAGATCAGAGAAATTCCAGGTCCAAATTAAATAAGAGATGTATAGTTAAGAAAAGAGTGAGAGAGATATGCACATTCTTTATGTTTTGCTTATTTTCATGAGGTAACAACTGAATGGGTGGCTTTAATACCTCTGCCATGTTAGCTTTAATGCTTTTATAATGTTGACCGCTGTAAACACACATCTATATAGATCCCTATGCTACTGTGCTGTTTCTTAAATGATTTAGTAGGCAACGCTCAAAGGGGAGACACCAGATCATTATCTCAACACAAATACATTCCAAAAGAGTTATTTTTAATAAATGCTTGACACAGTTTACTAGAACGGAAAGCCTCACCTTCTGCTGCATACCTTCTGCTGCATACAACAGCAATTAATGCAGTCTGAGACTGATCGGACTAAAGAAATTCCCCGTTAAACAAATTTTAATGTAGTCACTATTACTTTGACAATTTGGTAGCATTTCTTATGGAAATATTCACAACTTGTTTCTGGACACTGTACTTTGTAATAGGGATATAGCCGTAGCATGCAAACTACCACTAGAGGTGGGTAGTGCAGCACAGCTGCTTCCCAGAACGGGAAGTGAGGAAGCCCCAAACCTCTGAGGTCTGGCTTACTTTTCCCACTTAGTAAAAAGGATTAATTACTCAACTGGCCCTTTCTTTCTCAGAGATAGGTGTGTCCAGATTCCTGATTCACTTCTTGCTGTTCTGCCTTTCCATCCTTAGTTTGTATTGTGCTACTCTTCGGTTTTGATCACAGACAAATGTAGTTAAAGGTTTTGCAGGCACCTGAGCCCCTTCCTTCAAACTCCCAAGACCCCTCCACAGTGAGGGAGTTCTTCTGAAGGGAAGGGGTTAAAAAGAATTTTTTTAAAAAGGATTAATAGATATTTGTCACAGAAACTTAATGGGAGGGAACAGTGGTAAGTAGTTTGGAATCAAGAAGGGAGAGCAGCACCAGTGGGTAGCAGGATGCTTTTCATAATTGTTTTAACATATCTCATTTGAAATAATCAAAGGTAATCTGAATAGTCAGGATTCCTACTTCATATATGCTTTCAGGAGAACTCTTGTAGTCTCAGATACAATGCAACTGCATCTTTTCCTGGCTTATAGCAAAACCTTACATAGCATCAAAATTGCCAAGCACTTGGTTCATCCATTATGAAATTAGTTTTCTTCTATATACTTGACGGTGGCAGTGGCAGAGCGGCTGGAGCGTATTGTGCGCTCCACAGGCGTGAAGCACCTGGACAAGGATAGCTAACAGTCATCAGTGTAATGAACTTTATGGCAGAAGTGAGTGATTGCAGCACCACAATAGCGAACAGGCAGAATAAAGCAAAATCTGACTTTTTCCACCTTGTTATAAGCTTATGCAAATAACCCCAACAGAAATAAGGTAGGTTGGACTACCTGCATTTAGACCCAGTAACATAGGCTATCGGGTCCTACAGACACAGAAACAGAGCACTGAGTAATAATTCATTCACAGCAGGAATTTATGGAAGGTATAGCAGCAAAGTTTAGCTGAGATTGTTGACCTCTAGCTGACAGGACTGTACTGCAAAAGTTCTTGTTAGTAGTGTGACAATCTCATTAGGACTGTGTTCTGTGCCTACTAAGGAGTGTAAAAAATTCTGGCAGTTTAAGTTTTGCAGAATGAGTGTTTGAGTGTTCTGAAAAAAAAAAAAAGGTATTTCTTACTTTATATACTGCTTGTGATTTTTGCCCTGCAGCTGTATTAGTTCTTGCAATTGATGATTTACTTTAATTACAGAAAGCTCTTCTAGATGTTAACTCTCAATTACAATATGTTCCTAGGTGTCACCACAGGAGTTTTGTGAGAAGATGTGGATCAACAGTACTTACTTTTGGAACTATGAGTGTGATGCACTTTCTGCATATGTGGCTTTATGCAACAAACACAACATCTGCATTAAATGGAGGACACCTGATTACTGTTGTAAGCAGATAGTCATGTTCTATACTCCAATGTGGCTTTGTATGCCGCAATGTTTAGTGATAACTTAAAAACATATTTCTTTTATTATTAGAAGTACTGTCCCGTTCTGTCACAGCATTAGTACATCAGGGTACAAGTTATTAAGATGTATTGTTTTAGTTAAAGCGTCATGAATAATTTTTAATCTTGATTTAGTTGCTTACCTAAAGTACTGTTAAGAATATAAATGTGTGCTTTCTGTGATATACTCACTTGTTCATACTACCTCTTTATTCAACAAAATGCTGAAAGAATAATAGCACCACTCAGTTTCCTATTTTTATGACTTGCAGCATTGAGTTGTCCTGAGGGCAAGGAATACCAGCCTTGTGTGCAACCCTGTGAAGCCACGACATGCTTGAACAAGTGGTTCTATGAAGATTCCCCCTGTTCCTATTTAAGGGAAGACTGTGTGTGTAAAAATGGCACTATTCTGCATAGAACAGACTCTGACCTCTGTATACCGGAAGAAAAATGTAGTAAGTGCATCAAGACAGAGTAGTTTTCCAAATATGCTAATGTTAACTGCAGCTCTGTGTAAGAAATGTTTAAATTCTATGTCAGTCCTCAGTAGGTGTGCATCTGGTACAGCTCCCTTCAACAGAGCCTAGCTTCATCTCAAGCTACAGCAGTTTGTTCTTTCACTTGGATTTAAGACCCAGTGCTGACGTACTTCTGTGGAGGAAAAATGATGGTCATTTTTCTGTAGCTCCCAGGCTTTCTTTCCTGGAGTACTCAGGATGGAATAGTGTAGGCAGATTCTTTCCCCTGCACTCACTGATTATTTTCACCCAGAGCAGAGCATTTGTTCATTTGAGCTTTTTAAGATCATGATCTTTTCTTGAATTCCTTGATCATAATGCCCCACAGTGCTGTTACTTTATTCAAGAAGGCTACCAATATGGCAAACTAGTTCAGAGTTGCAGGAGATCTGTGCTTTCTACCTGTTGAAGGGATATAAATGTTTTTCTCTCAGCATGTACAGATAACAAAGGACAACCCCGCTCTGCTGGGGAGATCTGGAATGGGTCCATCAGAGGCTGTTGCATGCACAACTGTTTAGAAAATGGAAGCATTGTTGCCATAGAACCTGAATGCGACAAGGATCCACCACCAGTCTGTGAAAGAGAAGGAGAAGTTATCGTCCATGTCATTGAAGAGGGGGCATGCTGTCCAAAGAAAGTTTGTGGTATGTACCAAATTGTTTTCAGTAACAGAAGTAAAAAGGTAGTGCTTGATATTCATCAGCAGATTGTAACCTTCAGACAGGGTTCAAAGTAACATTTTTTGGAAGTGGTTTTTAGGTACTTGCGGCTGGTTGGACCAGCAAAGCAGGCTTCTTTTCTTTGTAAGAACTGACTCACTGAAATCCAAGGTTTTTTGTACTAGTCCACTAGTGAAACAAAACTTCTGTTAAAAATGAATGTTTTAGCTCTTGGGTGGAATTTCAAAAGAAATTGACAAACACTTGATGATAGAAGTAGTGTGGAGTGCACTGTAAGCTGACTTGGCCTGTTGTTAGTTCGTGCATCTCTGCTAAAAGGCATAAATATCTTGAGCTGTATAGGACTTGTACTTGTATCTATTCAAATATGACAAAGTTGATTGTTTTCTATCCCACAGAATGTAACATGTCATTGTGTGATGCCATTATTCCAACATGCAAAACCAATGAAAAATTGGTTGCAGGCTATCACCCCCTGTCCTGCTGTCCACAGTACAGATGTGGTAAGGGAAATTTAAAAATGAAGTTACTGGGACATTTTCCACACTTGCATTATGTGTTGTAAGGAAGTTTGCCTTGCAAGTGGTTTTGACTGTTAACAGAATGGGACATTGTAAATTGCACCAAGGAATAATGTATTTCTCTTCCACACTCTCCAATATTTTTTGTGTTTGTGTTTTGTGTCACCTTTGATTTACAGTCAATTTGGAGTTTTTGTTTTACTAAGGAGATGAAGAATATATTTTCGTTTTCTTAGCTCTTTTAAAAATACTGATTATTTCATATCCTACAGAATGCGATCCTTCACTTTGTTTCAATGCTTCCCAGCTGGACTGCCGAGAAGATCAATTTATTGTTGAAGCAAAACAGGAAGATCCTTGTTGTTTCTCTTATCTCTGTGGTAAGAAGCCTTAGTGGATAACTAAGGAATAGATAAGCATTTGCTAAAAATAGCCTAAAGTTCTAAACCTAATAATTTAATCCAAGAATTCTTGGAGAGGTCAGTGGGACTTCACACAGGTCAGCCTGACTGGAGCATGAATTACTCTTGGTTTTCGGAATCTTTTATTTCCAGCATCAGTTTGAACATCATACTTGAACTGCAGAATAAAATTGTTAACTGACACTGATCTTCACAGCTGAGTTATACCTATGATCTATTCCTTCAGTGTGTTGTGTCATGGATCGCAGCTCAGCCTCGGTAGTCCTTCACTACCAAACTGCCTACTACCTAGCCTAAGCCCTGACACCTAGGTGCATGCACTACTGCTTTGTTAAGTTTTTGTATTTGAACAACAATCCGTAAAAGCACTGTTATCCAACTAACAGACATAATCTGACTTTTAATATTCAATAGAATTCGCATGTGCTAACTTTCTAGTATTTAAAACTTTGTAAATGTCTGATTATTTTTTTTTAAATTTAGTTTGTGAATCCTGTATTGAGCCTGTTCCCTTGTGTAATGAAGGGGAAATTCTCACTGTAGACTTTAACACCGTACACTACTGTTGTCCTCATTACTACTGCGGTGAGTGTAACTGCTATTGGTGCAACTTATTACCAAATCTAGTAAAAATGACAGGAAGTGTGTGTGGGGAGATTTTTTTGATTCAGCATTTAGGGTGGTCTTCAGCTAGAGATTAAGAGATCTAAATGAGGGTGTTTACATTTCAGATAGGTTCAAATTTCTTGGTATGTACTTAATAGTGGTCTAACCAATGCAGTCCGTGGAGTGTGGAGAGCCTATTTAGTTCACCAAACAGTATACAGCTACTTCTAGGATGACCTAAATACTGATGTATTAATCTGGAACTGAATCCCATCCTTGGTGTATAAATATACAATTGTTCATGTATTAAATCACCTGTAAGAAGACAACTTCCTTGCTGTTGCTCCTCTGTTGTACCATTCATTAGTGTTTGGGGACTTTCTCTGCACTTCTAGCTTTTAGGGGAAGGAGTAGGCCAAGGGTTTCAAATACTGCTGGGTTCCCTACTATTCAAACAATGAGCAGTCAAAAGAAGAGTATTTTCAGTGTAACGTAGTCACTTTGCTGGCCTTATAAAACACAGAAATTGTGCTCTATGTTCTTAACTAATATCTGTAAGTGTAACTGCTTAATTTAGATCAATGGACTATTCCTGCATTTACTCGTCCTATTATAGTCTTCGGGTAATTTTAGTTAATTAAATTGTCTTCCAGTCAGTTTGGAGCTTAGTAATTTTTACTTCAGGTGGTTCCACATTTTGGTCTTTTCCTTCTCCTAGTACTTGCACCCAGGTGAAAGTTTCTGCAAAGGCTTTTGTCGCTGTTTTTGCCAACTTCTAGCAGGTAGAAAGTTAGTGTGTGGTCTTTTTTCAGAGTCCCAGTAAGTCTCCTCTGATAAGACAGGAAAGTATTCTCTTATGAGAGTCATCCCAGGAGGGCAGTTGCTTCCCGCTACCTCACAGAAATTTGCTTTACAGCAAAGCTGAGATGAAAAAAAAGCATGTCTTTCCAAAAGCTGTAATTTTAGTTGTCTTTGGTACTCATTATCATCTTGAGGCACTCTGAAGCAGCAAGAACATTAAATGATTGCTGTGCGATGTTTTCTGAAAATGTAAACTTGTTCTAAGGCACTAAAAGCACTTTCGAAAGCCTTTGTTTATTTTTCAATTCCAAGTATAATAGAGATGCTCGAGAAACACAATAAAAATTATAAAAGATGTCATTATTTTTAGAATAGTTTATCAAGAGAAATATAACCTGGAAAATTCAAAGGAAATTTGAGTAAATACTCATACAGGTCTTTTCTCTCCATTCAGTTTGTGATGAAAACCTTTGCTCTGAGTCTCCTATGAATTGCACAGATGACATGACACTTGTGAAGAAAAAAGTCCCTGGGCAGTGTTGTCCAGAATGGCACTGTGGTAATGATTACTTTATTCCTTAGTCACTGATGTTAACAAGCTACCAATCAGGTAACCGACTAATGTGCTTTTCTTGTTCTCTTCTCAGAATGTAGCTGTGAAAACACTACTATGCTGACCTGTAAATTGGTAAGCACTGTCCTTTACATACTTTTATTAATGCTGTTCAGCCCTCTTATTCCTCCCTTTCCATTCCTTGTTTCAATTAGTTGTAAAAGGTGATGAGGCTGAACAGGGACAGGCTGGGACTCTGCCTCCCAGTCCCCAGCTCAGGCATGTAACTCCATCAAGTTTCTGCACAGTGTTGTCAACTATTCCCGGGGGAAATTTCACTTTGTGTGTTTCAAGATGTGTCAAAGGAAGAAAAGCAACTGTAATGTTATTCTGTTCAATGTTGACTTGAAACAACACGCTGGGAATTTTTTTCTACCTAAATAATTCCTAATACTTTTTAACAATTAATGAAGGATGAGCTTTATGATCATAGGTATCATCTGGAGAAATGCATTATTTTGTTAATCATTTATGCTTTTAATTAAAATGACTTAACATTATTGAATTCAGCTGATATGAGAAGTCATAAATATTTTGCTCCTCACATACTTTCTCATAATAGGGACTGTGATCTGGAAAATAATTATGAGTTCAAACTCCCATTATTACCACAGTGACAGGGATATTTTCCCTATCAAATGTCTGTAGCTTGTCCTTCTCTTCCCCTTCTGTGAAGACTGCATAATGTAAAGTCTAAACAGGAGTTGCAAATTTGAAGAGTTTCCCCCTATCTTTTGGAAGAAAATTCATAGAAGGCAGTCTTTTGCTAGTATGTTTATTACTGAAATAATTTTTGTCTCAGGGAAAATTGCCATTTAGCCACCCTGCTGTTCATATGCATTCCTAGAGAAAATGAAGTGCTTTGCTCCTTTTTAAAGAGATAAATACGTCGAATAACTCTGAACGTGCTACTGTTTCTTGACTATGCTGCATTTTTTGCCTTTTAGGAAAGCAGAGCTGGAAGTGATGGAAGTAATATCTTACATTTTTAGATAAAAACTCTCTGTTTAGCACTACATTTAATTGTTCATGACTTTGCAAACTCTTTTATCTCTTTACACTCAGGGAGAAGTTAAAAAAATAGACAGTAGTGTCTCCAGTGCTTGTGGATGCACTCACTACATTTGTGGTAACTCTTTAATATTCCTAGCTGTTTTGTTTTAGTTTTTAGTAAAAAGAGCACACAAAGAAAGCAGAAATAGGACCATAATAACCTTCTCAAACATAAACATGTTTTTATCTTGATTTTATGGGTGTCTACCTAGTTATGCAATTATGCTTTCTTTCCTGAATATGATGCTTTATCTGCCAACCCATCCATTTAGTGTCTGTTCTGGCGGGGCGTAGGAGTGTTGTAAAACTGCCCGTGGTTTCAGAGTCAGGTGCTGTCTCTCTGGTGAGAGGCAGACAGGAAGCAGGCTATGAACCTCAGCTGGGTGGAAGTGGTATGACTGCTCCCAGTCCACTGTCAAGCACAAATGAGATCACATCTCACACCAGTGCAACAGACCTGTCCAGCCAGCACAAGGGTAGGTGCCCAGTCTTAAATCAGGCCTCTCTTCCCTTCTCTCACTCAACGAACCCACGCAGGCACAGTTTCAGCCATACTGCATGGGGGTGCTTGAAGTATGCTGCAATCCTGACTGCAGCCCAGGCTAAACTGCCTCTGGGAGCACAGTAAGCTTGAGCATGTTACTGTACCATAGGTAATTGTAGACATAGTATTTTAATTGACAGAAAGGCTACATTTTGTGATGCACAGAATAATTCATATAGTGTACTTAGCCCAATGTTAAATATTAGAACTCCTTAAAAGTAAGACCAACAGAACTTTTTTTACTTCTATAGTAGGAACACTATCAGTGTTAGGCAGTTTTGCATTTTGTAGCATTTTCTTAGGCTGAATTATACCTCTTCCCCCCCCTGGTTTGGTAATTAAAACAACAAACCAACCAAGTCTAAAAGGGAGAAAACTTCTGGAGAGCATAGGACTTTGCCCTATATTTGTCTTCAGTGATTCTGTTAATTTGTCTGATGATTTTTTTTCCTCTGGTAACATTTATTTCTTTTGCTGTTAGAGAAGGCTGATGTGTGCATCTTCCAAGAGGTCACAGTACTGAATCCTGGACAGTCAGTGATTCAGTACTTGGATGGAGACCTTTGTTACACTGTACGGTGTTTACAAGAAAAAGATCAGAGCACAGGATACAATGCCATGCATTTTGCAATGGTGAACTGTTCCCAGCAATGTGAAACTGTGAGTATTCTTAAAAAACAGGAATGATGTAATCTGTGAGCGCAACTACGCAGTTGGGATAAAACTGTAAGTGAAGCCTTCTGCTAGTCCTGTTTGCTCAGAAAGAACTTGAGAACTTTACAGTGATGATGTATATCTTGTGTCTCCAGGATTATTTTGAGGAGCAATTTCTAGCAGCATATGTAAACATGTCCATCCCTCCATCCATCTGTATATTGTTTCTCTTGGTATTTTTAGTTTCAGAAATCAATGAATTTTCATATACTGAATGTTTAAAAAATACAGGGTTTTTTTTTCCTTTTTTTTGCTTTCCTTTCTTTCCAGCATCAAATATATATTCCTTCCTCCAGTCACCATACTTGTTGTGGTACCTGTCAAAACGTGTCCTGCTCTTTTCATACCAAGAATGGAACACTAATTGTGTATGAGGTAAGTGCCTCTGGACAGAGACAGAAAATAACTATAATGATATGATATATGGGTACCTGACAGTCACTTCTTAGCTAACTCATGCTGTGAGTCTTGCTTCATACCTCCTTACTGCTGGTTACGCACTTAGGGACTATTTATGGTATATGATAGGAAAAAAGTGCGTTTATTTGAAGACCTGCCATTTCACGCTAGGTAAATACTTGACTTCATTTCATTGGTTGTAATATTTTCTACAAAGATATGTGAATATCATCATTTACTTAAGGCTGGATATGCTCTAAGTGCAAGGTAGGGTTAAAATTGTAACTCTAATTCATGACTGTGATTCAGATGAGTTGGGAGCTTCTGAGTTCACATCAGGACTTCTATGTCCCCCTCTTCCCAGGGCCGCTCTTCTCTTCATTCTGGTTTCTACAGAAAGGAAGTGTGTGAGCAGAAGCACTGGGGTTCAGGATCCCAATGGTGTGTTCCAGCATCCACATACAAGGAAACTTGGATGCGGCCATGACTTGGTTCACGCTTCCCATTGCTTTTGGAGCAAAAGAAACTATCAGTCTTTTTTTCTGGCACAGAGCCCTTTCGTTCTGTACTAGGGCAGCTGTGCTGAGCAGCATGCTGGAGACTAGAGCCATGGATATGGGCATGCTACTGGTAGTTAGAGGATGGTCCCTCCCTTTGCCACCTGTGGGTGGTCTGCAACAAACTTTCTACTCCAGTAGGTACTACAGCACGAGGGCACCACTTTTACAGCCGTTTGGGGTTGGAGATAAAGCTGAAATAATTTGCTTTTCCTGACAATGGTTTTGTTTTAACTATTCAGGAAGGAAGCACCTGGAGCTCCAACTGCACCAACTACAAGTGCGCAAAGACTGCTGTGGGGGCTATCATACTGGGATCAAGTGTTGTGTGCCCTCCTTTTAATGACACTGAGTGTACAAAGGTTTGTACTTTGGGTGAGGTAAGTGACAATAACTAATGTGGAGTTTGGCTTACACCTGACAACGCACGCATACCTCACACACTCTCTTTAAACTGAAAAAGTGGTAAGTGCAAACATGTAAGTGAGCAACTTACAGTCTTGTCTTCCATGTTCCTGTTTGCTTTTTGACTGACAAAATATCTGTGAGGAGTATGAAAGTTTGGTTTGGGTCTTAATGATGATTGATTTTAAAGTGTTATGGAATTGGAATCACGCCTGAGATACCACTATATAAAGTGCTATTCACTATGTCTTATTTTAGTTTGGAATAACACTTTGCCATGTTTGTAGTACACATACACTAAATAAATTGGATCAGCTATTCAGAAATGCTGCATATAAAAGTGGGCTATATTAAAAATTCCTTAAGCTGTGCAAAGATTAGGAAGATGACAGAGTATATATAAACTTTATTATCTCTTAAACTAAACTTTGTGGAACACAACAAAAAATATCTATCATACAAGAAAGGGTATCTACCTACATCATATATCTAAAAACGTACATTGCCATACCTATACAAAGTGGTTTGAAGGCTGTGGGTGCTTCACACGTTACATATTTGTTTACAACTTTATTTTCTAATTAAATACTTCTCTAACTTTATACTACCTCTTATAATTCTTGCACTTGCAGTACCCCATATATTTAATATAAGCTGCAAATAATAATAAAATAAATATACATGTAGAGAGGGTAAGCACCATTGCTGCCTTGACTACAGATTGTAAATTCAGCACAAGTCCTACCTACCTGTTGCGTTTGTTTAAAAAAGTCCTTATTTCTTCCAGTCCTGAAGAAGGTATTCTATCTGAAATTAATGCTTGTTCTACTTTGAGTTTATGCTTCAGTTTCACATTTGGAACCCTTTTGCCACTGTCTATTAGGATCTGTCCTTAGTAATAATGGTTAAGATTTTAAAGAATGGGGCCCTAAAATTAACTTCCTGACTCAGTCTGACCTGTTTTTCAGAGATACTGAGCACAGACTTGAGCCAGTAGCTGAGGAGAAAGCTTTTCTGACAGGCAGCTCAGGATAATTTAGGAATACGGATTTAAGAGGCTGAGTTTAAGTGCTCATTTAAGAAGTTCTTGAACAACTTATTCAGTATTTTTTTCTGTAATGAGATTAAAAATACATGATAGCATGAAAAGATGGAAGCTTAAAAATGTCTTTTGTCTGTTGTTATCATAAGAGTGCTATTTATGTCCAGTTGTCTGCTTGATAAGCAGTTCCGGGCTATCCACTAAAATTGTGGGTGTCTGTTTCTTGCTTGCACCCATTCTGACAGCCTCTCTCTCTCCCTCTCCCTCTCCCTCTCCCTCTCATGCTCTCTTTTAATTTCAGAAGGACATTTTCTTCACTTTCATACATTTTTAATTTCTAGCTAACAAGCAACTTTAGAAGAAATCAATAACAAAGACTATAACTGAGAAAAATAATTGAGCACACCAATGGTTCTGAAATTCTGCAGTTAATGATCTCTTTCAAAACAGTGTATATACACATACATACACTTAATGTTGTAAAGAGCTACTTATTAGGTGTTAATTTTCTCCTTGGCATATGATCAGTGTAAATCATTTTACATTATCAGCACAGTTGCATACATGAATTTTTTAAACTATCCTAATAAATCTCATCGGTGGGGAAACAGTAGTAGATGATATAAAAAGATGCTCATAGGAACTAAGGGGCTTATTCAAAGGAGAATAGGTCAGATCAGATCAGATAAGCAGTGACAAGTTCATTTTCAATGTCAGAGGTTGTAAAGAATTTGTGAACCAAACCGTCAGCTGATCACATCTGTGTAATTCTCTTGATGTCAGTGATACTATTTTTCAATAGTTGGACATCTTTAAAACATGGAACGTCTTGAGATACAATTCACCTTTGCATCGGGCACAGTCTTTTTTGATATATTCTCCTTTTGTTTTTCTAGAATGGAGGAATTGTGCAGACATATAATGATGGCTGCTGCAAGACCTGTAAGTGATGAAGGCTGCATTATGTTCTAGCTTGGCTTTGGTTTTGGAAGGCTTGTTTTTTAACCTCAGTTGCTGTGACAAAAAGAAGGAAAAAGCATGCAGTCCCCCCACAAATCAGATAAGATTGTTATAGTTACCTAACAATTCCTGCTGACTTGGTGATTTTTAACATTATTGTTCTGGAGTATAACCAAATCTCTCCAAATAGAAGCTGTGGAAGATGAAAAGTTATCTTGATTAAAATAATGAAAACATTCTCTTTATTGTTAAGCTGGCTCTAAAATATTGCCTATATGAAATTTCACAACAAAAGATAAGGATTTTCCACCCTGAAACTGATTCCCAATTAATTTTGAAATACATCTCCAAATCCAAATTGGCTTTTTAATACCTGGGAGTACATTCACATTTTCTGAGTGTGTAACTTTAAAATATGATGAATTGTGAAGCAAACTTGTAGGTTTAATATTTTATGCAATTGTAAAAGTCAGTTGAGAACAAACTGATTTTCTCTGCAGTTTTCACTAGGAAACTTTTTATTATCAAGGTATATAATTATGTACACGTAAAAATAAAACACTGTTGTGTAAAACTAATTGTGTAGAGCAAGAACATGTTGTATGCCACAGAAAATCCTCTTCCCCCTGTTTTGGCCTTTTTTGTGTTCAATATTAAGAGTTAAAATACATAAACAAATTAGTCTTTGGAATTCTTTTAGACAAACCTTTACTTAATAATATTGAATGGGAAGTCACAGACATAACAATATTTTGGAGAGTTATTTAATAAAATTCAGAAGTGCAGTGTATTGTAAATAATTTGGTGATATAGGGGGAAATGCTCATACTTATCAAACACAGAACAATACTCAAGTTTCCAAGTTATGCAAAGCTTTGAAAGTGAACTGCAAGCCTTGTTGTTCTATTGTATTCAAAACATAGAAAATAAAAGCTATTTTAATAAAACAGAATACTTTTTTTGGAATGAGAATCAGCAAAGTAACACACCAGAATTGTGCTAAAATCTTATTGATATTCTATCTCTAGTGATATAAACTATGCTGAAAAATATTCAATAACCCCCCTCAAATTAGGTTGGCTTAATTTAGAAAATTAGTCTAAAGAATTAATGGCTGCTGATTTTCTGTTGACCAGGAAGATTTATAATTTTGGCCGTATTCTGTGGCCTCAGGAAAGGCATTGTTATACTTCAGAAATACTTGCGGAGGTGGCTGCTAAAAACCAGATGCAATTCATAAAATGATATGCTATTTTATTTTTATTTTTATTTTGTTTTATTTTTAACTAAAAGCATGTGCCCTGTGGTGAAGCAGTTAAGAAGAATACTTATAAATAGAGCTTGCAACACCTTGGGGTTTTAATGGGAACAAATAATCTTTCTGAAAGAGCTTGATTCAATGCATGCAAAGTGAGTGCATATATTTAATTCTTACCTTGCCATAGAGAGACTCATTGCAAAAGTTTGGTTTACAAGGAAGCATCATTCCCGTTTTCTGTTAACCAGGAGAGTAATAAAGTTTAGGCCATCTTTAGTGAGACTTGAAGCAGCTGCAGAGTTTCTAAATTTGGAAGACTAACAGGAAAGCTCATCATCTTTTTCTATAAGAAAAATTGCAGTTGGCAGTGTAAGAATTAATGAAATGTCATTTATATAAAAATGTTTTTATTTCGTGAGAAACTTATATTCCTAATGATTCTGCCAGGTTCTGGATTGGGTCTATTACCCTTTGCCATTAGTCCAGTAGTGCCTACTGATAGTATTAATTGTGAACCAGGTATTATTCTTAATAATGTATTTTCTTTTTTTAATAATAGTGTAAGCACTGCTTGATATATGCATGTAGCTGTCATTACCATTAAATGTTTCAATGCAGTTAATGGTATTGGGCCTGA
This sequence comes from Phalacrocorax aristotelis, assembly GCF_949628215.1. Taxonomy (NCBI): domain Eukaryota; kingdom Metazoa; phylum Chordata; class Aves; order Suliformes; family Phalacrocoracidae; genus Phalacrocorax; species Phalacrocorax aristotelis. Next base: position 174,566,380 of record NC_134276.1, on the reverse strand, counting down.
TACTGAGAGATACTGATCCCCTGTTGGCCTCCCAGATCAGTGGTTTTCTAAAGCCTGGTTAGGGTTCACTGCTCAGCACGTGTCAGAATTAGGTTCATCCATTTATGTATATGTATATGCTGCTGATGGTTCTTCCTCCTGTTCATTTCTGAAATTGGTTTTAATACATGAACTTACTGCACAGGGTAGTCATAATACAAAATCTGATTTTTAAAAATATCATCATCCTGAATATTGTTGCCAAGAGATTCTAAATCTGATCCCAGGTCTCTGAATTTAATGACGGAACTGTTTTTGCCGTAAAATAGAGCAAGAGCGTGCATTCCTTCCCGGTCTCACCTTTGCAGATATGGATTTATGCTGTATTTCTTTTTTTTTGTCGCAAATAACATGTTTTACAGAGTTATGAAAATGTTGGTGGGAGCAAACATGCAATTACAATCATGCGTTAATAATACTCTTTACAGAATGTTACAAAACTGTTGTATTATGATCATAATTCTTTGCTTTTAAGAATAGGTAAGTCATAGAAATTCCTTACTGAAATAAGGAGTGAGTAAAAAAAGCACACCTGATACTGAATGCAGATCTTCTTGACAGTTGAAGGTGGGAGGGAGAAAAGTATAGCAGCAGAGTTTTCATTAGACATCTGCACCTTATACGCTGAAATGTCATATATCTCTCTGTATGACTTGTAGAAGTACAAAGACTGTGTTGTGTACACTTATCCATGCTGGCAAGCTCTATCTGATGGAAATATCACAGGACATTTTTTCTTGTGTTGCTGAGGAAGGAAAACCAAGATGCTGTAGGCTAACACCTTCGCCCGTACGGTGATCTGCCAGTTCAGTAACAGAAGCTTGGCCGATCCTGCAGTGCACAGATTAAAATCTAGCTGTACTCTGCAGCCAGCCTAACTTTTAAATACCCACTGGAGCTGTGATTGCAGAATATCTTGGTTACTCGGAGCTCATTTACCTTATAAAAGTGCTCACAAGCTTCTGGGGAACAGAAAAGTTGTTCTTTTTGTGTACACCCAACCATGAAGGCATGTGCTGAAGGGGGAGAAACTCTGCTGAATAGCACTTATTACTTTATATGCTGGGTGTCCACAAGGGTTGCTCAGTGAAACTAATAGTTGATTTTGATGGGCAGTGAAATAGGAGATCTAAGTAATTGCTGATACACAGACACTAATAACAGTCTGATATGGAGCGCAGCATGAAAGATTGTACGTTTAATTGTTTCAGTATTATATTATGATTTTTATTATGTTAAAATGGCTTTGCACTGTACAGCATTATTTTTCAAATAAAAAACTCCTACCAATATCTCCTAAAATGTATTTTAAAAAGCAGTATTTCCCTAATCCTATAATTGTATGCTGACTCAGCACTACGTACTTCACTTCTGGTGGTAAAAACCGCACCATATTTAGCAAATATATGCATCTCTCTCTTTCAAAGTTTCCTTCAAGGACACCTTTCTCAAAATATATTGAAACTATATAGTTCTATTTAAATTTTAAACATTCAAAATAACATCAAGGTTGTAATCACATTCACAGCTTTACCTTCTCCAACGTTGACTTCTGAAGATTTTCTAAATTGCAGAATCAATATCTTATTTACATTCAATATTCTTATTATAACAGAATTAGTTCTAATACTATTCAAAATTACTTGAGACATCTTTTTTTCCAATTGCTTATATTTGTATTGCCTTATGTGCAAGTGAAAATCGTATTAGTCTTTTAATATTTATAAAATCTGTATAGCTTAATGCCTCATATGTGCTGGCTGTGAAATCGATAATTCTTCACAGGAAGTATTTATTAATATAAGAGATTTTTTTCTAAAATATTATTTAATGATGAAAGTAATAGTTTCAGTGTGTACATTAATGAAAACAATAATTATTAAAATTAAAATTATTAAAAATATTTTAATAGTTTCACTTTTTTAGTGGCAAACACAGTACAAGTGTACTGATTGAGAACGCATTTTCTGTATTTTATCAGGCAAAAAGGAAGAAAGGATTTGCCAGAAAATGACAATCAGGACAACCATAAGAAAAAATGATTGTATAAGTCAAAGCCCGGTAAGCATAAAAGAGCCGTGTTTGATGCTGGGCCTATAGCATACCAAATCAAGTGTTAAGAAGTGGGTTATGGCTATCAACAAACAACAAAAAATGCTGCTATCTTCTCAAAAGCAGACCTTTGACCCTAGGAATGTTATCCTGCTTGTAAATTAGCTGTTCCTATGGCTGAAAGACTGAGCCCTCCTCCCTGGAACCAACAACGGCATTGAACTCCTCACCATGAAATAACATCCCACTCTAAAAGAGGAGTAGAAATGCTTCCACTTAGGATGTGATGGAAACACTGCTGCATTCCTCTTTGGAGACCTTTACTCTCTGGGTGCTTTCTCCTCCACATAGCATGTGTCTCCATATCATAAATTCATGATCCCATTTATTTATGGGTCTGCTTAAGACATCTCATTTCTCAGCTTTGGTGTAGCCTCATCTACAAAACCCAGGCCATGTGCAAGCAGCAAATGTGCTTCTCATGTAGGACTTAAAGGAGAAGCTGTTGGCACGGTATCTTGAGACTTCCAAAAGGCCTCTGATAAGATTTTGTTGAAGAACCTAAACAGTCATAAGGGAAGAGGCAAAATATCATCACAGATTGGAAGCTGAGCAGGTTAATTTCCATCCTGCTAGAAGGTCAACAGTGACATGCCCAAAGTTTAATAGCAGAAGTAAGTGTGTGTGGTGTATTGGTTTAGTTTCAGAAAAAGGGTTAGTAATGAGGGAGTATAAATATGTAGATGAAATTACAGTTATTTGCCAGTTAAGAGGAGAGAAGACTGTGGAGAAGTTCACAGTTACTTCAACAACCTAGGTTAAGGGACAGCAATATGACAAAATAAAGACGTGGTACTGACTAAAGCAAAAAGTATTAAAAAGAAAGATTTAGTCAAACCTCACAGGTTTTTAAGCTAGCTGAAAAGGACCTTGCCCTTGAATCTAGTTCTGTAAAAACCTGTTAAATGCTTTCCTGCAGACAGAAAGGCTAAGAGTTATGACATTTAGGGAACAGGATAGGGAGTGGAAACAAACTCATTCTAGTGTCTCTTACGAGCCAATGATGCAGCACTATCGAGGGTGCTCTGTGCAGTTATGGCCTCTCTACATTGCTGCAGAATTAGAGAGGGTTAGAGATGAGCAACGAGAATGTTGGCCAGAACAGTCCACAAATGGCACAACAAATGAAGCCTTCCTTTTTGTGACTTTCTGTGTAGATTCTTTCTCTTTCCTTTCCCCTCTACCCATCTTCCCAAAAGACCTACCCCTATCCCTCCCACCTCCCCTGTATTACAGCTTCCTTTCCTCAGTAGCTTCTTGTTCCCCACTTCCTTGATGGCTGCCCACCCTTCCCACAGTCCAGATTCCCTTACCCTTCACCCAGAAGTACCTCCAGGTTTTCATGTACTCAAAATCTCTATTCACATCCTTAGCTCCACTTTCTTTCCTCTTCAACTCCCCCACCGCAAAGCCCCTGGCACTCTTATTTCAATCACATGATTTTGGCCCATCAAGTGGCCCCATGCCGTGGCCGTTTTGGAACTACATATGTGTTCTTTGGCCAGATTAACGCTGACAAACTTTGGATAGGGCTGAGTATGATTACATTTAATTAATTAATAGCTGACAATATTAGTGCTTAGGACAAGGTCTTTTTTTCCCCTGTCAAATTTCAGGAAAGCTGTAGGAGTAACCTTTTGGTCTAAATAGGATACGGCCCATTTGTTCACAAGCTGTTTGGAAGGGGGTGGATCAAAGCATTTCATACAGCTTATTTCATAAGAAATCAGATTTAAAACTATCACAAAACGAACTAGATCTCAGTTTCTGAGCATATCAACTCTGCTTAAGTTTTAATTAAAAATTATCAATTTCTTTTTTGTCAAGTATCAGCTAAGAAGACTCTTCCCATAATGTAATGCGAGAGAAAGTTTTGCTCTGCTGAAGTCTAGCGCACAAATAATTTTACAGCCAGTCTCTGCCTTTGCTGGTTTGTTACTGCACCTACTTTTGAAATATATTTTTTACAGCGGTAACACAGCTCATACTGGTGTGCACTTACTCACAAACAGTATGAATAAGAAAGGGAAAAGCTTTTGCACGGATATGCTTTTCCTCTTGAGCCTTCAAGGAGAAGGACAGACTTTCCTTTGTTTTGCTTAAAAGAATTTAACTTTTCAGCAGTGAACATGAAAAGAACGTGAATTTATCTATGCTGTTTTGAAGTATTAAACTAGGGATTCGATTTTAGTATCCGCAGCACAACGTTTTGCTCAAGGTGAAGAGAGTATACATGATTAAACAACAAAAAAAAGGTTAATTAATAAAGAAGTATTAAAGTATTAGCATGAATGAATTTTAGAAGACAAAATAATTTTTAAGACCAGAGTCCTTTTCAAATGTAAAAATGGGTTTTAATCACATAGAAGTTTGAAATGTAATATTTTTATAACAGAATCTGAGATGTCTAACTTCAGTTCTTCTTTTACTCACAGATAAAAGTGGCTTCTTGTGACGGAAAATGCCCATCTGCAACAATTTTCAATGTCAATATTGATAGCCATTTAAGATTCTGTAAATGTTGTCGAGAAAATGGAACACGTAATCTGACTGTGCCACTACGCTGCTCAGGAAATGGCACTGAAATTATGTACGTCATTCAAGAGCCTATTGACTGCTCATGCCAATGGAACTGAACATTACTGTGGATACGATTTAATATGAGGAATTCAAATGAGTTTCATTTCACCAGACTCTATTTGTTGACCTTGGATGGCTATAATAATTTGCAGGGAAAAAAAAAAAGAAAGTCCTTAATTATGCTTTACAATGTAACTTTTCACAAATTTAGGACAGACGATCTTGTTTGCTGTTCCTCAAATTTTCTTTTCAAATAATGGCATGTATAGAAAGAAAATTAAAGCCATTTGAACAAGGTATAATTTAGCCATCCTTTATTTCTACTCAGTAGCTTTCTGATGAGCTGTTGAAAGCTGGTTAACATCCATTTCCAGTGTTTTAAAATTTTGGATTGTGGCTACCTATCAGAGTTCAGAATTTCTCAGTGGTTCTTTTCCTTTTACTTAGAAACTTTCAGTTAAGAACCATCACTGATCCCATATTTAACTGGAAAAGAAGCATATTAGGGTTTTGAGAATGACTGAATTAATTTATTACAAAAATAGTGGGTTCAACTGAAATATTTTTTATTTCGCTGAAAGATCTATCTTTTGTCCATTAAGCTGTTGTCAATGACTGGACTCTGCTTATCTTGTAAGTCACTGAGAAACACCATGACTGTGGTCTGTAAGTACCTGTAGTAAATCTCCAGATCATATAGAGGAATCATAATAATGTCTTTAAACCTTTGACACTTATTTTTGATATATATACTATATGAAGCATGACTAGGCAAAGGCTGAAGAATTTAAGCATTTGTGCCTTTATTAAAAATATCGAAAAGCTGTTTCTGATAGGAAGGATTCTATTTTATATGCATTTTTCAGTTTTCACAAATAAGAAATTGCCTGTCTAGTAGCTGTAGAATAAGATTCTATGTATATATATATTTATTTAAAAAACCAGCATACTGCACATTTTAACTATTCATAATGGGTTTCTTCCTTTGTTTTCCAGTTTGAAGATTTCTGTTCAGTATATTTTTCTAAAATACATAAAAATTGTTTGTTTGTTTTTAAATATTGAGATTTGGACTATTGGCTGAATTTATGATTAATCGTTTTTGAGTCCAGGGAAAAAATCCAGGTAAAATATATGTTTTGCAGGGCTTAAGTGAACTATTCATTATTCATGTCCAATCAGGCTGTGAATGTCCACGATTCAGCATGTTAAGCTGGAAATGCTCTCCCTTTTACTAAACATACTAGTCTTATCTTAATAACTAAGGATACGATTTTAAGCTTGTTTTTAGTAGATTATTTTGCTTTATAAACTCACTGAATGAAACTGGTTTAAATGATGACAGTGGGAGTTTCTGTCATTGACCTCAGTGTGGCCAGTATTTCCCTTATCATGGAAATTGTTTCAGAATTAAAAATCTTGTCTGAAAGTCTGAAAACTTTTTGACAAATAATTTATTTCAAGCTCTCATCATTTAATTACAAGAAGACTGGATTATCACAGTGGCTTATACAATGAAAAATAAGCAATATAAAATTTAAAGAAACTTAAAATCCAAGGCTATTTTGCTACTTCGTGTGACAAAGCTTTATACTTCTGCTGTGTTCAGTTTGATGGCTTATAGAGAAAAACAGTATATACAGTGAAATCTGTCTTTACTAACAAGACTGTCATCTACTCGTCCACCTCCTTAAAAATAGTAACTCGGTTTAAAAATTAAAGAGCAATCCATTGTATTATCAGTAGAATATTTAACCATTATAAAGAAACAGTGATCACTTAGTGATCAAAATAAAGTGCTGTTCTGAGAAAGCATATGCTTTGTTTGCACGTTTTTATGATTTGTATGGCAGATATTTCAAGTTGTTATATCCTAGGGCCTAGAACCAAAATATTCTCTGATATTGCTGCTGGCATTTGTGTACAGAAACTTTTCCTGCAGGCCAGAAATGGAAATTAAATCATAGTCATAGCCATAAAGTTTGTGTAGTCATACAGCAAATTAAAAGGACAAGTTCTTTTAAACGGAAAGTACAACCTTGGGGCCTTTTGATTTATTAACACAGGGACCCGAATCCTATATTTGCATCAACAGAGTTTGGCCCAAAACTTCTTAATGAACTTAGCATTTGATAAATTACTTAAGGAAGCTCCTACAAGATAGCATTTTTCCATATAATGACCGAACACTTGATGTGTTTTGATTAAATGGCCGTGCTTTTTATAAGCAATGTGCTTTTGTAAGATTTAGAATTGTATTTGTAGTTAAAGAGAAATTAATAAACATTGTTTGGCAGAATGCTAATAAATCAGTGTCGATGCAATTAATTTACCTGTGTCATTAAAGATGACTGATAATGCAAAATCTTAGACAAACGTGGACATTAAAAGCAGTTATGGTTAAAGTTAACTCCATGATAACCTGCAATAGGAAACATGGTACTCAGAAATGTTCCTCCCACTTACCCAATTTAGTTTAGGTGCAACAGTCAATAGGAACTATGTCAGGATCCTCCCTGAAGCCTACAGCAAAATCTTACATCTTCAGTGGAGCTGGATATGGACTAAGACTGTCTTCCATTTTACAATTAAACTTCAAATTCAGACTGGTTTGGCCTGGTCAGAAAGCGAACATCTGTTAAAACTTGTGAACCATTTTCTGGACAGCCATCCCACCCCCATTACCTCCAGGAAGCTGCCATTGGCATAATGTGGTATGCTTTATATGTGAACTACCCCTCGCAGGCCTTGCAATGGACAGAAGGTTTGAATGAGCCTGCAGCACGGCACGACCCTTCTGCTCCAAATATTCCCTCAGCCTGTAACTTAAACGTAAATTTAGATGCAGCTCGTGGTTCTGCCTCGGTTTCCTGATCTCTCTTCAACTCTGCATTCCTGCCTCAACCCCCAGCCTCCAGCCGTGTGTAACCCTGTCTGTGCAGGCGTCTTGTGAGCTGGTTTGGAAAACTGCTCCAACTCAGACCTAACCTAGTTAAATACCAAAATTAATTAGTTTGTTTATTAGTGATTATAAGAGCTCCCTTCCTTCTACCGCCTCTGAAACTAGGACTCAAATAATTTCTACTCCCCTAAAAGAGAGGCTAGGAATGCATTCCTCTCTCAAACTCCCACGCTGCCACTGGAAAATGTGAGGGACTCGGGAGAAGCTGTGCACATGACGGAGCACACTCCTTACGCTGCAGCCCTGCCATTTCCCCCACTCATAGCTGGTTGCACCCCTCCTTCATGCCTACATTTCCCCTGCTCTCTCTTCTACCCACCTGTGCCTGCAAAAGGAACTCCACAATATAAAGGCTTACCCATAAAGATAAGCAGATTTTTTAGGCATTAATGTAAATATATCTCTGTCCTTAGACTCAGATTGTAACTGAATATGCCTCTATAAAATAGTAAAGCTTTGGCCATGTTATTTATAATATTTGACTTCTATAAATACATTGCCTTATTACCGGGTCATTTGTTAAGACCAATCCCCACCCCAATACACAATTAGAACTTGAAGCACAGCTTTTAATATTGTGTTTAAACCGCTTACTGTGTGTTTTCATTAATAACATCCAAGACCTAGAGTACAGCTATAGTCTATAGTCTAATAGTCTCATTTTTAGCTAGCCAAATCTGTATGCTAAAAATCGAAAGTAAAACTTAATACATATGCATGATTTCCTACTTTTCCACATTGCAGGCAGACACCTTCCCAAATACATGCACCTGTGTATTGGTAAAAAAGCCATTTGCACCAAAGTCTTTGTTACGAGTTTTGAGAGCAGGATGAGGCCTGATGTATGGTGTTTGAACAGTTACAAACCACATGCTATACTAACAGGCGGAGGCGTTTACAAGACCACGCTCCAGGGTGACAAATAGTCACTGTGCTGTTCACAGTGCTTAAGCAGTCACAAAAATCCTGCATCAGATGTGGCTCCTTTCCCTTTTCCTTCACACTCCATTTTTCCTGACGCAAATCCAATTTTTTTCTCTTGACCTTCAGCACTGCTGATAAACTCAGCTTACTGGGCCTGGATATTGTTTTAATAATTATGCATCGGTTCTGTATAGCTCTTTCCATCTGTTTTTCTTCCACCTTTCCTTTTGTAAGAATTTAAGGGACAAATCCAATTTCCAAATACTACAGAGGTTCAACTTTGTGTAAAAACTTGCTGCCAAATCAATGTGTAGGTACCAATCAGGAATACTGTGGCAGTGGGAAACATTGACTTGAACTAATTTTTTCAAGTTCTGTCCCATCAAATCCTTTTCCAGAGGTTACTTGGACATTATGCTGCTGGTGTCATCATGTATGAAATCATAGACTCATTTAGGTTGGAAAAGACCTTTAAGATCATCGAGTCCAAAAGATCTATGTCCTATGGAAACATCCCACAGACGTGTGTTCTAGTACCAGGGACAAAATATAAATGAGTTGTAACACGTAAGCACAGAAATGTAGTGATAGTAGAGGGGCAGCATGAAGGCCAGAACACCAACAGAAAGCTTTTATAGTCACAGTGGGATACTGGTACTGCATTCTGGATACTAGGTTGGATTTCACATTCCCAACCATTCTGGGGAATATATTTAAAAAAACCCCAAACATTCACGGGCTGAACGTAAATAATCTTTCAAGGGATAGACTTCAGAACATAAATACAGAATTAAAAAAGGCTTTTATTGAGGAAAGGTTATGATGTAGAGGGTCTATATGTAACACTGTGTACTACATTTTCAGTTTCTCTAACCATTCTTGAAATACGCAGTGGAATGAGCAGCTGCCTATAGAACAACGAAGCTTGAAAAATTATCTATCCATTATCATTAACGAGTCACCACAGTTTAAGGGAGAAGGGCAGATTCAGAGCTGAAGAACAATGAACCGTAGCAACTGCAAATACGATTCATGGCCTAGTTCTTGGCAGCCACATACTGACCACTTCAGAACAGCTTTTTTTGCCTATTTTGAAAAATAATTCCACATATAGACCAATGAGGTAGTCATCAGTGGTAAAATCAGTGTAATCAGTGGTAAAAGATTGCCTAAAATCAGAGATTTGGGAATCTCACTCGAAGGAGACAGTCTGAAAAAAAAGGCCTTATACATGTGGTTTCTACCTTCACAGTAGTTTTTGTATGAAGAATGGGTGGAACTTAAAGAGCTTCTTCTGTACTAATGTTGCGTTCTGGAGAAAGCCAATAGTTAATGATGTTAGAACTTAATCACTAGAAATGCTGAATAAAAGGAAAGTAGTTATGTTTTGGGGAGTGTTCTTTTGATTAAGGTGGAATGCGCCACACACTTAATTTAATGAGGTTAAAAAAGAGAGGGCTCCTGCTGTTGTCTTGAATATCACCACATTAATAAAGCCTCCCTTTGTGCTCGGTGATTATAACGTGCCGGGGCAGGGGGTGGGGGAGAGATGTCTGCTTCGTGAAACAGCTGAATAGGCATCAGCTAACTTGTGGCATTTACAGCTAAAATAGCATCCAGGTGCTACATCCATGTATGCTCTGTGTGCGTGTGTGTTTCTCAGAGAGAGAGAGACTGACTCACTGTTTTGACATCAGGGGTTTCATTGCAGCAGCTTTTGATTTACTGCACTTGCCTTTCAGCCTGGGTAACAGAATAGCTCCGAAATGGTATTTTTCTGGTGAGATTAATCCCGCCTTGTTTACTAGAAGTTCTAAATAAAGCTATAATTAAGAACTGTATTCTTTATTTCATGATTCAAAGTTCAGTTGCATACACGTTTTAGGAAAAATAAGGAACAACCCATTGAAGAACAAGATACTAGCTCAAGACAGAAACAATATATTATGTGATAGCACCTATGAAAATACACAGTAAATAATATGAGTGTTGCTCATTTTTATGGTGCATATATACAGTGGTACTAGTTTTTATTTATTCCATAATCACTTTGGAAATAATGAGTAAACAATTTTTCTCAGTTTATTAATCTGATTTCATTTCAAAGAGCATAGCAGAGAACTGATTTTCTATTAAAAAGGGTAATTTGGGGAAAGTTAGGGCACTGGGAATTATATTGAGATAAGTTTACCTCTGAATGCACTACTTTGAATCTGGCCAAAGGCATATGTCACTCAAAATTCTTGTCTTAGCCAAGTTCTTGTTCAGTAGCCTTTGGGAAATAAATCGGTGGTCCTACTGTAACAAATTCTTGTCTCTTCTGTGTGTATCGATGCTTGCACTGGTAACCGTGTGTGGGACCTCTGTACAGAGGCCAACAGCTCGACAAGGAGAATCAGAAATTCTTCCCCAAGGAAAAATTCTATCCCAAAGAGGTAAATTAGGACCTTTACAGTGACTTCAGCAGTGGGAAACTGGTGTCAGGCTGGCGAGAAGTTGTACGGGCTCTGAGGCCAACTTCATCTCTCAGCCAAGCTTTATTCCTAGGCGGTCTGATTTAACCCTTTTCCCCTGTAACCTTTTTAACCCTGATGTAAAATCTTGAATGCAAAAATGTATGTTAGGAGTCTCGTAGTTAAAACACAGCACTTCATGCTAATTGCTTTGATTTTATTTGTTACTAACCCTTCCCAAAGGCATATGCTGAAACTCTGTAACGCCCAACTGGAAATAATTTTCCCAAGGCAAGTTAAAGCCAGTACTCCGGAAAGCCACTTTCATGTTCTGCACACGTTTATTCATGCAGCCCCGAAGACACAGCTATTACACGTAAGAAGAGTCGAGGAGCATCTGCTTGTAGCGAATTTCAGACGGGTCCATATTCCACAGACCACTGAAATCGGGCATCGGAGCGGGTCGGACGAGGTTGCTGCACCACGAAGTGCAACAGCGCTTCACACAAACCCTCGGCCTACCGCACCCAGCCCCTTCACACTCCATTCGCCTTCTAGTGTCTCCTTTCAGCCCGGTAATTTTGCAGGAATAGTTCGACTTTTAATCCTAAGGACTCCTTTGGGGTGCTGGGCTGCCGGTGGCAGCGCGGCGCGCCCTGAGGGTGGGCGGCGGGAAGGCGCCAGGCCGCCCTGCGCCACCGCCCCCTTCCCCTTCACACTGCTCCGTCCCGTCCCCCTGCCGGGGGCGAAACCCGCCTGGGCCCGGCCCGGCCAGCCCCGGGCAGCAGAGCTGCCGCGCCTCCGGAGCGGAAAATGAGAATGAGAAGCTGCGGGTCTGAACCCCCGCGACCGGCGTGACGGTACACGCGGGCCGGCAGCCGGGACCCCACCCCGCACAGCGCCGCCCCCAGCCCAGCGGAACCCGCTCCTCAGCCCCCCGCCCTCCGCCGCCCGGGGAAAGGGCGGGAAAGGCGGGAACAAATCGGGGTGCGGCGGAAGGGCGGAGAAGGCGAGGCGGGGGAGAGGGCGGCGGCCCGAGCAGAGGGCCTGCCCCCGCTACTCCTGCGGGGAAGGGGAGCGGCCGTTTCCCTCAGGGCGGGGAAGCAGGAGGCGGTGGCCACGTCGCTGCCGCCTGATCGGTCCTGCAGTTACTGACTAGAAATGTCAGACGTGCTCTAATAAGTGTCTCGCGTGCGACTTAGGCAAGTCGTACACTCTGCTTTTATATTGAGAAATAGGATTTTGTCCTTTCCAGAAGCAATTTTAGACTTGTTCGTGCAGTTTCTGGTGCCGTACTGGTGTGCACCTGTCTTCTGATGAGCAAATTTAACAGAAATTATCACAAACTTACACTGTTTATATATATTTTTCTTGGGCGCCTTAGCAAGACGTATCAATGGTTGTGCAGGTGTGATCAGTGCTTCCACAGAAAACTGTTTTAAGGCTTATTTTGAATGCTGATAAAGGAGCAACTTGCTAGAGATGTGTACGGTAGAAAACAGGCAGAGTCTCAAAAGTGCAAGGGGTTCTGCTGCTTTCCATCCATTAATCACTAGTACAACTTGAAAAAACGCTGACATTTTTTACACGGAGGGGTTTTTAATTGACTAATGAACAACAGGCACATCCCTAGCTCGGTGAAATTAGAGAACAGCCTTTTGCTGATCTGTGGAAGTGCTATATGAGGCGTGGGAAGAGGCAGGACCAGGGTGAAAATACAAATCTCGGGTGCACCATTGGCTGCAGCTGTATCTGTGTGGAGTATAAATACACGTATTAGTTTTAGTTCTTCTTTTCTTATGTCTTAGAATATTTAACACAATTTTGTTCTGAAGCTGTTGTGATTCACATAAGAGACGCTGGGACTATAACGTTTCTCTATGGATCAAGCAATTCTGCTGCTGCTGTTATTAAAATACTTATTTAAGGTAAGGAAAATATTTCATTTTCTGAAAGTGGATAGATACTTTAATTGAACGTTGAAAATTGATGTTTTGTGATTTGGACTGCTTTTTTGTCATTCTAGCAGACACAGGGAGCTCTCAGTTGTTGCTATTGAACATTCTCAGTCTTCCTTCTATTTAAATTGTTGGAAGGTCTCTTGAGATCCCTAATCTGCTTTATTGCCTGCTCCTTCTGGTTTAGTGTTGTTCCACAGAAGAAGTAACAGGCCCCAGAAACTTTAAGTCCTAAGCAAGGACAGCAATTGCTGTGTAAGTTTTCACCTTTTGAACGCTGCATTGCAATGATGGAAATTCAAGGTTCTCAGGTACCCAGCGGCACACTCTGTCTATGCCTTTAGGAAGTGTACTTGTGCAAGAGGTATTTTGCTTTCTGATCCAAAACTGCCATTTGTGGATTAGCCCTTTGGGTTTAATTTGGTGTTATTAAAAGAACCACATGTATCTTCCTGCTTACTGTTCTAATATACTTTGTAATAGTGTTCTCCATATTTATCTGTAGTTAGAGTTTGTATGTGTGGGCTTTATTTTACGTTTTGCTCGACATGCTTTGCTGCAAAGGTGATTTCAAACCTCTGTCCATTATTGGTACAAATACCACTCCCTTCCTTTGGAGAAGAGCGCTGTGTAGCTGGGGCGGTGCAGTGTTGCAATATACCTCCTGGTATGTTCCTTGAGAGTATCCAGATAGTGTGCAGTTGGGCTGGCCAACTTTGAGCTTGAGAACAGGTAGTTTTTGTGGAAGCCATAATGCATCAGTCTGTGATCTGCCTTAGTCAGGGATGTTCCCTGGCAGTTGCAGCGTGCTTGAGAGTGCCAGACTTTTAAGGCTGGTGGTGTGGGGTGAAATAAGAACTTCAGCAAGTTCAGTATCTTGTCTCTAGCAGCGGCAAAAAGCAGTTCCTTGGGGATCTGTAAGAACAGCATAGTATGAGAATTACCTTATCCTATGTTTGTTTCCCACCATTTGCAGCTTAAGAACTTCTTGAGGCAGATGTAGTTACTGTGCATTTTGTGCAGTGTTGTTCTCTTCTGTGAATTTGTCTGGCCTCCTCTGAAGCCTATAGAAACTTTTAGTACTCATTTTAAGTTTTGTCAGATAAACTATTGTGTTAAGAACTGCCTCTTTTTGTCTGCTTTGAATCTGGATCATATCAGCTATGTTTCATCCTTCACAGTTCCTGTACTTGAAGAGAAAGTGAAAAAAATCAATCTCTGCTCACTGCTTCTGGCTACTTAAGATTTTATAGACCCCTGTTGTATTTCCCCTCAAGTGCCTCTTTTTCAGATTGAGAATCTTACTCGAGTCATATGTTGAGAAATAGTCGATAGCGGAAGTCAATACATGTTTGTTGTTTAGATCTCCTAGCTGGTATGTAGCTGAAGATAGATTTGAATCTTAGATCAGATTTGAACCTTTGGTCAGTTCAATTTTTTTTTACGTTTCTGCAGTCTTTGGGTAAGTGTCTAAAAAGTACTGGCAAGGTGCTGGCAACAGAGAGACATTTTAAATCCTTCTCATCAGATATAAGTATAGTAAAATTCTGGTGTACACTTGCAAATTTTGTTCGTGTTTCTAGGTCTAGGAGTATGTGTTTATATACAGTAAAATGGCATACACTATTGCTGCCAGTAGAAAATTATTAAACTTTAAAATTCAATTATTGACATACAATTTTTAAAATTATCTTTAAAACCAGATTTTCCTACCCTTTGTATTGTTTTGACTAGATTTTTTTTCAGTGAAGCCAGCTATATACCCATCAATTAAAAGCCTGCTGCTTTTCCTGGAAACGTCTAATATCCTTAAATGCTTTTGCATATGCCATCAAATTTCATCTAGTATGTCAATTCAGGGGCTACCAAGAGGTAGTATGTACCCTCTTATACAGGGTTTGTAGAGATTAACTGCTTTATAAACTTTATAAAGTTTATACTTTATAAAGTGTGATCTAAACCTTGAATATTAAGATCTTGATAGGTTTACAGTTATGTCAGTTTTTCATTAAAGGAAGCTACCTTAAACCGAACTGAATCCAAGAATATGTTGTGTTAACAAATAAAGAGCTGAGTGTTTTGTAATTTTATGTTTGGGGTTTTTTGGGTGTGTGTATGTTGTGGTTTAGCCGGCAACTCACCCCCCCCCCCCCCCAGTTGCTCACTCACTCCCCCACCAGTGGGGCAGGGAAGAGAATCACCTCAAGCACAGCTAATTCCCTGAGATACTGGATGCCTTTCTCCATAGTTGTCCATTTTCCTAGGCGGTATGTAACATCTTCTTTGAAGGGATACCTTTCCTTCACTCCGGACAGGAGTCACGTCCAGAGGCTGAGGGCTTGTGTCCCTTTTCCAATTGCTTTGTCAACACCCCCTTCCCCAGAAAGGGATCCCAGTTGTCTCGCTTCTTTTCCCTCTAGTTCCAGGCTACTGGCCCCATTATCCCAGCATGGGAGCAGCCAGGTGACAATGCGCTCACCTGAATGACGGCTGAAATATTTTCGCATATCTTGCAACTTGCTCAAGGAGAGGGATTGGGTGGTCTCCATTTCATTTATAACTTCTTCCTCCTCTCCTTGTGATGGCCCTGCTTCTTCATCATCCCGTTCTAAATGAGTTGATGTCCGCTTCCAATATTTCTTCTTGTGTATAGGGGTGACTGATACTGGCATGGCTTGATACTCTGAGTCAGCTCCAGTACTTGTGGGGGTTTGAGTGGCTGCAGTGCTTGTCCTGGGGGTTTGAGTGGCTGCAGTGCCTGTCACTTTGCCTTTCAATCCAGAGACGTTCTCTTCCCCTTGGGAGCACTGAATACTGTTGAGCAGGGCTTGGTACGCGTGGGCCAGGCCCCAGCACGTTGCAGTTTTCTGTGTCTCTCTGGAGTTCCCAGCATAACAACATACTTTCTCCAAATATTCTACTGGTTTCTCAGGATTCTGCACTTGTTCAGGGGTGAAACTCCAAAACACTGGGGGTGCCCACTGCCCTAGGTATTTGCCCATGCTATCCCACCTGCCCTGCCACTTGTAATTATCAAGCTTTGGGGCACATTTCTGGGTGATAATCTTAAGTTCCTTAGTCAAAACCAAAACAACGTGCCCAAAAGTTAACAATAAGTATATCTTAACTACCCAAGGATGTTCAAAATACAGAAAGGTTGTTGTAATAAAGGCAAAGACATCATAGAAGAAAGTTGCAAAGATACTATTCTGTATTTCCTCCATATAAAATTTCTCAGAGGAGGGGGCATAATTGCTAATTGCCTCAACAGGGTTGTATCCAAAATACAGTAACGGTTTCAGCAAAAACGCCAAACAGCAGATAAAGCTGAAAACAAGTGTTTGCATAACAAACCTCATAGGCAAAACATTACTAATCACAGCAGAACACAACAGACTAAACCAACACCAATCTTCAACACCAACTGCAAAAAGGAGAACATGGTGATGTGACCAGCAGCTGTTATTATCTCAAACCCTCGAACCCCACGTTGGGCGCCAAAAAAGACTGTCGTGGTTTTGCCGGTAACTCAGCCCCACACAGTCGCTCGCTCACTCCCCCACCAGTGGGATGGGGGAGAGAATCAGAAGGGTAACACTCATGGGTTGAGATAAGAACAGTTTAATTATTAAAGTAAAACAACAATAACAAAAAACCAATGGAAAGGAAAACAACAAGAGGTACAAAACCTGGGGGTGGGGGGGAAGGGGAATGAACCATTGAAACAAACCACACATGCCACAGCCACTCACTGCCCACCACCCTGACACCACTAGTCCCCCAGCCGCAACTGCCCCCGTTAATGTACTGGTCACGGTGTCACATGGTATGGAATGAACATCCCATTGGCCAGTCGGGGTCAGCCGCCCCCACCATGGCCCTGCCCCACCCCGCCCCCTGCCCACATGGCAGAGCGCGGGAAGCTGGAAAGGTCCCTGACCACCACAGCCACTACAGTGAAGAAAATTAACCCCTTCTCAGCCAAAACCTGCACAGTGTAGTACGTTGCTTTACAGGGTAACACAATGCAATAATGAAAATGCTAACTTTTATTTTAGCGTACTAGTGTTCCTACTCATGCCTTGATTTTTTGTTTTGTTTTATTTGAACTACATTTTGAGTTTGTTGCTGTATAGTGTGGGTTTTTTTTGTCATCCCAATTCATAAAGAAAATGAAAATGGAACTTAAAACACAGAAATGCAATCTTTTAATAAATGGTATGTGATAGGGGTTGGCATCACATGCCCCCATTTCTCTGAATTTTAGAGATGTGATTCAGGTTTATATCTTGTTAGATAGAAGCAACCTGTAAATTTCTGGTTCCAAATGAAACTCAAACATAGAAGGAACCTGCTTCTGTGAACAGCTAAATTGAAGTCCCTCAAAGGAAGGTACAGATATTAAAAAGGTAGTGTCAAAAATATGGAAGACTTGTGTCTAGAATGAGTTGACCTTTTAAGGAGTTGAAATGCTGAAAGAAGTTTGTACTGCTGTGCCTAAATTGGATTGGTAGGGAGGTGTTTAGTAAATTATTTCCTTACCTCTTGAATGTTGCTGTTTCTTACTCTGAGACATTTGGAAGCTGTGAAAGTGATGCCGCTGTGGTCTTTACTATGTAATGTGACAATAGGACTGAGACCTCCAACTCCTGACTGACTGCTAACTGTGATTGCAAAACATACATCACAAGTGAAATCTCTGACCTCATTTCTGAAGTGATGGCAGATTTCTTTTTTTCTAGTAGAGTGTGTTTGGGTCAGCTGACGCGGTTTGGCCACCTCTGGAGAGAGAGTGAAAAACAGGACCTGAACCTGCAGAACTTGTAAAAAATGATTAAGCCTCTGTGTGTCACAGAGTAGGGCTGGTAATACTGGTCCATATAAAAACTGTTGCTAGCTGACAAATTCGAGGTAAAAGTAGTTAAAATTGACAGGGTTTAATTGTTTAGTTAGAGGTACATTTTCTGCATTTTCTACTAAGTTGCATTCATGTGTGTTTCTCTTACAGGGTTCAAAGAGTCTAGACTGTGACCAAGTGAAAAAGCCTGCTAGAGCAGTTTTGATGGAGTGGACTGAACTGTCCAAAGGAGAAGATCCGGACTATTATATTGTAACATACCAGCGCGCAGATGCTTTCGGTCAAAAAGTATATTTCGTCAATCTAAGCGATAAGTAATTCCAAATGTATTTAAGCTGCAGATACTAGTAGTTAATAGCATTCTGTGTTTGTTTAAAAAAAAAAAAAAGCAATAATGTAAATTAGCAAATACAGAGAAAGTTTGGAAAAATGATACTGAATTCTGTAATTCGTGTTATTTATGTGCACTCTTACAGAGTCCTGTTCAAGCCAGTGGGATGTAAAAGACCCTAGGGTGTCCTGGTTGAATAAGGAGACACAGTCATATGTTCAAAGTTAAGAATGCATGTGCTGGCTTTGTCTGGGGTAGAGTTAATTTTCTTTACTGTAGCTGGTATAGTGCTGATGGCACGTTGATGTTTTAGTTGTTGAACGTACTGTAGTGTGGAGGAGGAGTCCAGCTTCTCCAGAAGAGGCACAGACCCTACCCCCCAGATCTCTGTGGGAGGGCATTGTTCTTATTTTGAGCTCAGGATGTTCTGGAACTTAAAGAAAATAGGAGCATTTTAATATGAAGGTGTTAGTTTATGGTTTGATTTCTAAAATATTTTGGTATTTTGCATTGGGTATTTTGCAGTTTAACTGCGGCCTTGGGTTTGATATGCTGTAATATAAACTACCCTTTTAAAAACGTCATTTATGAATTGCGTTTGTATTTCTTTAACTAGATCCAGAAATTCTTTTACCTTGCAGAATGTTAGAAACATTTCTAAAGTGGAACAGAAACCTGTCAGTACTACAATTCTGCTTGAGGAAAATGAGAAGTATGATATTACAATAGAATCCCTCAAAAATGGCCGAATCTTAAGTTTAAAATCATTTAAGACACGTAAGTAGCGTAGCACAAAAGTATTTTGGTATCATGATAGTTAGTCTAATATTGAAGATTAACGACGTGGAATGAAAGGACTTTGTAATCTTAATTTTGTTAATTGCTTTAAAATAATTTATAGCATTACCTTTGTACACGTGACAAGCTCATACTGGCTTTGGAATGCAGTCTAGGATCTGAATACCAACAACTTAATTGGGAAAAATACATAGTAAGTTGAAAACATTGCAGCAGCCGTTGACTCTCCTGTAAGTTAGTACGTTTAGCAAGCTACAGGAAATAATTCATGGTCATGCTACTACTGTGTTACTGTACTTGACATCTATTGCTTAACTGATATTCCAGCAAAGTATGTACTTTTACAGTTAAACACTCCTTAAACTGTGCACTTAACTTTTTATTTCTGGTTGCTTCAGACATAAGTTTACATACCATGATGATAAAAAATTGCTCAGTAAGATATTTTCTGTTTTCACACTACCTTTCTTTCCCTACTGTGTGTATCCCTCCCTCAGCACTTCTTTTTTAAAAAAATAAAAATTAATGCAGTAAAACTGTGAGCTAATGTTGTGGTAAAGACAGTATTTATTTTTGCTTGGTCTGCTAGGTGGAATTTCAGAAAATGACATCACAACATTTGTGACAGCTACTACAGTGTCTTTTAATTGGAGTGCAACGACTAAAGAAGTTTCAGTTTCAGTTTCATTGGATGAGACTTCTCAGGTTGTAAAAAACCCCAGCGGATTCTTTGTATGGAATGATTTGTCACCTGCCACCTTATATACATTTAAGTTTGTATTTGAGCAATTACATCTGGAGTTTATAAATGTGTCTCAATCACTGGATGTTCAAGCTGAAACAGGTATGTGTTAGAGTTTCTTGTAGTCGCAGTGTATGCAAGGAAGCACTGCATACTTTCTAGAAGAGTTCAGTGTAAATTGTAAAAAGTCTAATTTTTTTTGCAATTTTTAATATATGTGGATTGTTTCATTTCTAGAAAGCTGAAAGAAATTAAATGTTAATGACATAGAAAGGTTATTTCGCATTAACATTTCTTAATATTTTTAGGAGCAAGAATTCAAATTTGTGCAAATATTTTAAGCTAACTACAGTTTTTGCAGTCTAAAATAGAGTCAAGTGAATGTTGAGGTTTGGCATTGTAATTATTTGAGTGTTTCAATGAAATGGCAGCGAAAATCCTGAATTTGGTAAGGATTTGGAACACTTTTTGCCAGCATTCAGAGTCATGGGTTTGTACTGCTGAGCGGCTAACCTAGCTACACTGTTTTGTTAGAAGTGCTTTGAAGGAGGCAGGTTTCTGAGGATGTTATGGATTGGTTGTGTAACTTAATTCCTTTAAATGTGCTACACTGATAATGCAACTTAAAATCTTTAAAAGTAAGAACACAAAAGAAGGTATGATTCAGTGAAGCAATTATTTTCCTAACCTCAGGAAACTATTAAAAAAAATGACCTATTAACTTCAATTTTAAAATTTAAAAAGAACTTTCAGAAACTAAGCTTAAAGAATTAATTGTTTTCTGGAGGAGGATAAAAATTAACGGATCTCTTTTTTTTCCTCAGTGGGTTGTAGCTGATACTCTTAATTCAGTCAGTCAGATTTTTTAAGACACTCAGGATTTTGAAGGCGGGTTGATTCACAATTACTGAATTTTTGGGGTTTGCAATTGTGAATGAATTAAATGCTATCATCATCAGAATATCTGTGTAATCGTAAAAAAAATCCCAAACTGCACAACTGCCATAAATGGTACAGAATATCTTTAAAATCCTGTCCTTGTTCACCTCTAGGCACCTGTTCCCAAGGGTGGGTGGCATTCCAGAGCAGCTGCTATCGCATGGGTGAGGAGAGCAAGCCGTGGAAAGTGGCACAACAAATTTGTGAAACATCTTCACGAGGGGCGCATCTTCTTGACATAGGGAGTGAAGAAGAACATTATTTTATTTTGTCTTATCTCCAGACAATTAGTCACATAATCATGCTGTGGACGGGCCTTAATGACCTAAAGGTCAGTCTATTTTATCTTCTTTGCTATTACATCTATGGAAGCAGGAGAATTTTGAAATACAGAGACCAATTCTTTGGAATAAAAAGTGCTACGCAGTAGATCGGTTGGGGTTTTGTGTAGTTGTTAGTAGTTATAAGAGGAATCATTATTTCTTCCTGTTTGGAAATACTGAAAATATTTAGCAGGCTATAGCTGGGGAAAAAAAGAACATAGTTTATACAGAACCTGTTAATTTTTTCTTTTTTTCTTTTTTTTGAGTACTTCATAGGGGTGTTTGTTGTTGTACCTGCAGGTGGTGCTGCATCACCAGATTTTAAATCTTATTCCATAGGTATGTTACTTACTATGGGTATCAAAGTCTGGGGTTGGCGTTCTCAGTTTTGATGCAGGTCTGAAATGTTGAGTGTTGAGCTTAGCACGGTCTGTCCAGTATGGGTGGGTGCTGGACAGGCCGGTAGAAGGAGGGATTGCAGCGAGGTATTTCTTGTAAAAAGTTTCCTGTTCCTCATATTTGGGATATGAGGGTTCTTAATGCCAACTCTGCTGTTATTAAATGACTCACTGTGGTGTGGTGTGTGATTTGGGAACGGCTACAGAGAGAAATTGGTAAAGCTCTCAGAAAGATGGAGGCACTCTGCCAGAAATGTGGGATCTGGTCTTCCTGTGATTAGGCTTAGTGAAAACTTCTTTTGCGGTAAGTATCAGAAGGGCGGGAGGAAGCCACTGTTTTTTGGTTTGGAAAATCTACACTCTGAAATTTAATTTTAATACTGTTTTGGTCAAATTAATTTTAAAAGAAATGCAGTGAAAAACAGTGAAAGTAAACTTTATTTGTAAGGCCAGGAGGTAAGTGATAAACATGTCACAGACAGAAAATTTCTTTTTTGCAGACCCTGTTAAATGACTTAATGGGGCTACATAAACAAGTCAGAGTGGGATAACGTGCAAACTGAGGAAACACAAATCTGTCTAGGTTTGTGGTTAGAGAAGCACTCTAACTTTCCTAGTTAGTAAAGCACCAGTAATATAAGCATTTTACATGTAATATTGTTTTATGCATGAGATTTTA
Organism: Phalacrocorax aristotelis; assembly: GCF_949628215.1. Classification (NCBI taxonomy): domain Eukaryota; kingdom Metazoa; phylum Chordata; class Aves; order Suliformes; family Phalacrocoracidae; genus Phalacrocorax; species Phalacrocorax aristotelis. The sequence continues at coordinate 174,544,284 of NC_134276.1, read as the reverse complement.
GAATTCTGTAATCTTTACACCATAGTAATATTAATCTTTACCAACTTGGTATTTTAGAAATAAGGTAGTATTTGTAAGAGGCTGCTAGAAATAGATGTCCCATTAAAGCATAATATTTTTGCAGATTGGAAAGGGTGCTGGAAACATTTTTTTTTCCTTTTTAAACTGATTACACAGAAAAGAGTTAATTGCCACTTTGGAATTTGACTGTTAGTCAACTGTTTAATCATTGCATGCATTTTTATGTTTGTGGGAGTCTAGTCGGTTAAATGAACTAGATGAGTACCTTGCTTTAAGAGTAGCAAGGGATAATTATAAAATTGCTTGTTTTTCAAGCACTCCTTTCCTAAATATTTGTATTTAATTAGCATGTTCAAGTACTGTATGAACATGTTACAGTCCTTCTAAGTGTCATCGTTGTCGTTTGCTCTCATGAGAACTCCAAATTGTACTCGCACCGGATTGTACTTACCCCAGGAGTTCAAAGATCATGGGACATATACTAGGAATTGCAGGACTTGTTTAAAATCTGAGATAAAAAATACAATTCAGTTATTTTTGCTTTGGCTTTCATATTTGAACCATTAGGGAGTTAAATTTCTGGTTTCAAGTTTTTTTTTTTTTCTCTCAGTACCTGTGGGACTTGAAATACTCTATGAAATTCAATGAAAGTTCAGAGTGTAACCTATTCAGAAGACCTCAGCAGCTTTAGGAAAAATGCCAAGTACTGCGACACTGACAAAAGTTAGTGACATTGTGAGCAGGATTAGTTCTGTAGCATTTGTATTCTCACAGTTTCTCCTTCTCTAACCCTATTTTGATCTGTATCTGCATTCAAACCCTTCCTGACAAGGGTGAGCATTCTTGTGAAAGACAACCAGGACCCTGGAGATGTAGGTTAGTGCTTTGGGTAAGAGTGAATGGAGCTCTTTGGTGATACCCTCAGGTCTGTCCTGACACTCTCTGCAATTCTTCAGAGTTAGGAAGAGACCGTTTACTGAGGCTTCGCTTATAGCCCTGCTACAGAGCTTTGGATCATAGAAGTATCTTGTGGCTTCCTGTGCTTTGTAGTTAAGTCTGGTGCCCAGGAAGGCCAGTGCAAGAAAAAGATATGCATTGGTCTACATAGTATTTTTGAAACAGCAGTCTAGACACACAACTCATCCTAAAAGTCAAGTTGAATTATTTCATACCACTGAAAATCTTTGCTCTCTTGGGAAAATGAAAGACATCACAGTATTGTATTTGATTTTTTTTTTAAATCAGCAAATGAATTTAAAAAATAGGCTTAGTCTCAACAAACATATTTGTTGTTTTTCTCAGAGAAAGGGAAAAATTATTCTTTCCCCTCCCCCCTTTTGAATATCTTTAGTAAAATGGAAAAGCAATGGAAGTCTTAAAATTATGGTGGTACCTCAACGTTTCTCCTTTACAGTACTTAATCATTTCTTTACATTGTAGGACCACAGACTTGCTATGCCTGAAAGTGCTTGTGCTAGTATACCTCCTGAGAATGCTCCAACATCGTGCATAAGTGTGTTTGGGTTTATTATTGATCCCCTGTAGATGTTAGTATATGTTAGTGCAGTGCAGACTGAAACCTGTCTCCCCCTCCAGGGGTCTGTGAGCACATTCTACAAGCATCTTGCCTTCGAAATATCATGTTGCCCCAGTCTAGTATTTGTGGGGTTCTGTTGGAGAAACTGGAAGTACCTGAAAAGGTACTGGAAGTCAGGTGTGAGCGAGTGTCCTAACCGCTGACCTACCCACCAATGGGCTAAAGGGGAAAAGAGCGCTTCCTCTTCTGATTGTGAATCTAGCCCTGGATTTTTTTCAACTGAACTATTTTTGCTTTCAGACCGAATTAAGTAATATTTTTGACTTTTTTTTTTTAAGTGAATAACATTTTTAGAAAATTATCCATCCGTGATTTTATTTGATTATTTGATTAATAACGATTTTTAAAGCATTTTTTGTAATGATCAAACACTGTACATTAGCTTTATGTAGCTTTTATTATATTATTGCCTTGTAATCTATTCTAATAGAAGGGATAGATTTTTACACTGAAATATTTACTTCATTCAAAATGTTTCTATATAATTAATTTGTATAAATGAAGTATGTAAATGTTGGATGTTTAGGAGATCCGCGTGCAGTGACAAAAACCGTAATAATTCATTAATATGTTGTAAAAATACATGGAGTTTTTATTTCTTTTGGTGTTTTTTTTCTATGTAGGAAGAAGGTCAGATCTTGTGGACAGATGGATCTCCTTATTGTCTAAAAGCTGGTATTTCAACTTTGTCAATGATACCAGAAAATGAAACTGACTGCTATGCCCTTCAGAGAGATCCCACCCGTCCCAACTATTTCTTCACAGGATTTTTCTGCTATATACAGCTACCATATATTTGTGAATATGAATGTAACTATATTTCTTCCAATCTTTTACATTTATTTTTTAAAAGCCTTCCCCCAATTATGTTTATCTTTGAAGATACAACTATAAAAAGTTTTTAATGATTTTAAACGATTTTTTCATTTTTGATGTTTTTTTTTCAGTACCTCTGCTACCGGAAAACTTCACGTTTAGTGTGCTTGATGTCAAGACAACTGAAGCTGTATTTATGTGGAGTGATATGGACATATGGCTTAAGTCAGACTTTGCACTTATAATTAAGTATTATTTTGATCAGTGGAAGCCATACATTCTGAGCTTGCCTGTGAATACAACTCAAACAAAAATTGAACTGTTGTCTCCCGGCCTTTGCTATAGTTTTTTATTAGCAGCAAGGAACCCAGAAGGGGCACAGACTACCTTAAGTCCAATTCTGAAGGTAGAAACAAGTAAGTTACAAAAATAAATAGCAGTAATAACCAGATAACCATACACTTTTTTTTTCCTTTAATTATGCTATTCCTTTGGTTGATATTTTGTTTGAAAATGTAAGTAACCCTGAACATGAGTTCTGAATCCAGGATTGACCAGTTGGTATAGTGGATTCCGGGGTCTTCATTTTGCTTTTGTGCTAAAATGCTGTATTAGGATTGATGTAGAAAAACCCAGGAATTTTCAGTGGCCGCAGGCAGAAAGCCAGCTACAAATTCTGCTTCGGTGAAGTATATTTTAAAAGCTTATTCTTACCATAATTTTACTCACAGAATTCCTACTGATGTCCAAAGGGAAAGCTAGATAACAAAGTTAGCAGTAAGGTATTTTTTTGGCTATGCTAATGAAATGCAGAATCATACATTCCAATCTGAAGCAAAAGATTTTATTGGAATAAACAGAGATATCCCTGTGTATCTGCAGTAAAGATTAAGACAAGCTTCACAGTTTAAAAATACTTTGTGTTTTGACCCACTGCATCATGCAGTATAACATAAGGAAAAATCATGTACAAATTAACTTGTGTTCTAGTAAAATCTAACTGAATGAAGCCAAAAGAAACCTGCCAGTTGTTAGAGATGGAAAATACCTTTGTACCTAAAGGTGATCAAATGGACACGTCCTCAAGGAAAAATTACTTCATGGACACAATTTTAGGTGCAGATTTTCTTTAGCTTCCTGTTTTTGTGGTACTGGGAAAATATCCAGATTTGCAAAAGTTAAGCAAAACGTACTGCCCCAACATTTTTACCAATTCTGGCAAGGCAGTCCAAAGATGAGACAGATGTCCATTTTCTTGAAGTCAGAACAAAATACAGATTTTTCTTTAGGAGAAAGAACTGTTCATTTTCTCCAGAAAGTACATTTTGTACAGTTCACTTCTTCCTCTGTGTTGCTTTAGTGCACTTGAAAGTCCTCCCATCTCCTGTGCCTCCCAGCTTCCCTGCTCCCTAAGCTGATGGTTTGTTTTCTGTATATAAGACCTTGTAATGCAGGTTACCTCCATAATGGAGGAAAAATATTCCTGCTTTCTTCTGTGAGAAGTGAATACACGTTTTACCTCAGAAACCAGCTTTTCAGCTGCAGCAGTGCTACCTACAGAAATATGATTGTCCAGGCAAGGAGAAATAGGATTATTTGCTAATTCTTAGAGTGGTGACTGAATTGTTGGAAGAGGTGTAGGAGACGTAATGAAGAACCATTTTAAAATGATTGATAGAAATAGTGTGCATTGAAAACTTACACTTCCTGAAATTCAGTAGATTTTGCCATTTAATTCATTAGGACCAGGTTTTAACCAACATGACTAATTCATACCATTTGTCTTAGATGATATTTCTGATCTGACTGAAGTACAAGAGAGAAGACCTAAGTGAGGAGACTGAATTCTACAATAAAGAGCTGGGTGATTCAGAAAACCTCAGTTAGTGAGAATATTCCCCTGTGTATCAATGTTAGATATGCAGTCAAAGTTGCTGTGTTTATTTTGCTCTAATGCTATTTAGCATTTAGCTTTTCAGGCTGTATTTGAAAAAAAACATTAGTTACTGGTAGAACATGTCAGAAGCTATTATCCTATTTCTATTCCTGATTTTATTCAATAGGACCATTGCACTCCCAGAAGTTAGAGGCTACATATGTTTCATCTGCAGAAATACATTTAAAGTGGAAGCCTCCACAGCATTCATCCAGTGCTTCTTTTCATTACTATGTTGTCAACGTTTTGGATACTGAGACCAACATTTGGGAACAGTTACCAGTTGAAAAAACCAAGACTTCAATAGTAATAGGAAATTTAAAACCTTATCATCAGTATCAGGTGTATTTACAGAATGTAGCAGAAAAAGGAACTCTAAGCTGCCATGAAAAGCCTGTATTAATCACAACAGGTGATGTATCCATTTTCTGGAGGTTTTATTTGACTATAGAGAGTTTAAATTGAAAATACAAGGCATTAAAGTATTTTTAAGGCCATGTACAGATTGCAGTTTGTTGGAAGGTATTGGGGGAAAGTCAGGGGAGTTCTTTTCTATATTCTCTGTTTACTGATTCTAACCTTCTGGACCTTTCAAAAGAGTGAATGCACCTATTCCCTTATTTATTTATTCACTTACTTAAGCGCATTAGTTGTGCTAAAGAAGTGACAACCTATTTGATAAATATTTATGGTTTGTATATTTAGTTTTAGCAAGGTAGAAACATTACCACAATGTCTCAAATTATATAGGTGAAGGCAGATTAATTTTTTTTCTTATCATAAACTGTGTGACTCAGATTGTGTCATGTTTGTTACTCCGTATATATTCAACAGAACGGAATATGCTTGTAAAATAAGTCCCTATTTGTTATGAGAAAACAGAAAGCAGAATCTGCCTGTAACAGGTAGTTGTCTACAAACTATTTTAAGAAATAATGAATTGAATTAGTAGTTTTAAAATAATGAAAATTTTAGAAGCAAAAATACACCAAAAGGCATCATTGGTAAGTGACTGTAAATTGATAGTAAGTTTGACCTGTGGTTTTATACTGACATCTTTCTCTTTGATCAAGCTGTCAGTCCACCTACAGCTGTTTATATTCGCCCAGAGGATGTACAAGAAGAGAGTGTAATCCTTCACTGGAAGCTGCCACACGAGGGTCAGGAATCCTACATTCAAGTGAAACCTAATGCAGACATAGATGAAACTAAGACGTTTTTACTGAACAATACAGAAGAATTGAAGCTTGATCTCCTAATTCCTGGAATGGCTTATGAAATAGCTGTGGCAAGTGTGAATAATGGAAATATGAGTGAACTGAAGACTGTTCAATGTACTTTAAGTAAGTCATCTTTTAACAGTGGAAACTACAGACTAAAATACACACAACATCAGGCTCATTATTGATACTGTCATCTAACAGACCTGGTAATCATGTTGGCTTGCTTAATAGCCAAGGTTCAAAACTAGAATAAGAAATGTACTGATCCAATCCTAATTGTTAATGGAAAAGTAGATACTGGTAACTTGCAAAGAGGGTGCAGCCTTGGGAAGCATTTTGGTAGTACTGATAATTGTGATGAGGAGCGTAGCTGGGAATCCTGTTCCCACTGACAGAAGAAATTGGATGAATCATTGATTTGCACTGAAATAGGAACATATTGGAATGGTTGAAACAGATTATTTATTTTTGGAGATGCGTTAGTTGTTCTGTGAACTGTGAGAGAGAAATTACCTTACTATTCATAAGAGGGTGCTGGGAAAGGACTTCAAGAGTTAGAAGTAGTAGTAGCTGAAAGGTAAAAGCTTTACACTGTTTATCAAAAGGTCTTTCCTGTTAGTCTTAGTTTACCAAGATGTTGAAATGCTTTTGGCACAGTATGATTTTTTTGCATATGTGAAAGGAATGGGCAGGATACACTTATACATGTGGTATGTAAAGGCTGCAGCTGTTGGGTTATAGGTACATGAAATGCTGCGTTGTCATATTTTTTCTAAATGATTACAATATTTTGGAGGGTAGCAGGCTTAGTCTTCTTCGGAAATCTTTTATATAGGATTAGATTTATTACCTCGTTCAAGACATAGATGACAGAAAATTCTAGATGGGATTTTTCACAGCTGTCAGAGCCAGCTGTAAGGGAAGAAAACTAAACACATCAATATTACATCCGTCAAACATATCTCATTCTCTATGCTTATCTTCCTGTCCACATCTACATTTCTTTATATTTTTCCAGCTATCCTGACTTACCTCCTTGGTGCGGTTGTGGTTGAAAAGGTAATTCATTGATACCTTTGGAAGCCTAACTTGCTTTGATTCATAAAAGCTTCAGGATTCCAGTAATAAACACCTAAAAAGATCGGGTTGTTTATTTTTTCTGTGCAATGACATGCTTTTTTATGGTAGCTATTCGCTTGCACTGGGCAAGCATATTTCTCAGGGTAGTTGCTTCAGATTTATTGTGTGGTTTTCACTGAATTTATTTTCAGCTGATTTAACATGTGGAAATTTTTCTTTTCTTCTTTTAGAGCCCAAGCCTGTTCAGATCGTAGTTCCTTATGTGCTTTATAGCAATGCTGTGGTATTATTTGTTCGCATGCCTGATATTGGAGTATTTGATGGCATATATGTTACAAGTAAAGGCGGACCTAATGTGACATTCATTTTAAAAAGTGATGGTAAAATAATGATTGAAAACCTTACTGCAGGAACAGAATATGATTTCTGCATCTCCACAAAAAGCGGAAAAATGTTGAGCTCCTTTTACCATCTATCTGGTGTAAAAACATGTGAGTATTTTAAGTTTATTCCTATAAAATTACACCATATTAAATTTTGATTTGTAATCTCTAAACTTTTTTTTTTATTTCAGTGCAGTAAAAAAGGCAGGTTATTTAAGACTCTCCTTTTATATATCTGTGTAAGCAATTAATAATTATACTAACACTAGCTGTTTTTTAAACAAGGCTATAACTATTCCTCATCATTTCTAAACTTTATAAGCTGTGTTTTTTATATCCAGTCTATAAAAATATCTAGCAAGTATTTCAGGAATTTTGACTGTACTAAATTGTACTTGTGGGAAGCGAGACACATTTTGACCATTTATTTCAGTCAAGGTCACTGAAGTTACTTCTGTGTCTTGAAATTAGTAAATTTATTCCTCCTGGTGCATGTTTAAGTAAATGATAAAAGCATTGAGGTTCCCATTTTTCAAGATAATAAACTGAATAACGAACAAAACTATTTAAAAAAGTATTAAAGGAGGGGAACACCTTCTAGCAAGGCCCTTCAAAAAGGAATTTTAATAAGGACTTAGATTATTTTAAAAAACCTGCTGAAATTCTGTTTTGACTTTCTTATTTTGTATTATAACTATATTTCTGGAAGTTTTTCTCTTATTGTTTTATCATTTGCTTTTGAAATTCTTTTCCTCTCTGTTTCTCTCAGAGTGGAAATGTTATAAAAGGAAAAATTAAGATTTAATAAAAAGAAGGAAGGAAGAAAGAAAGAAGAGGAGAATGAGGGCAAGACAGAAAAATTCTTCCCTAAATAATGAAAACCTTGGAAGCTCATTTTTCTTAAAATGTAGTGTTAATAAAAATTGAGTTTTGATCAATCTTATGAAAGCATTTCCTAAATTTAGCATGAAGCTGCCTTAGAAAACTTAGGCTTGGTCTGTCTCTTCTGGGCCCCCAAAAACATTGAATTAAAAAATCTGACCACTAACATGAATACAGTTTTTCTTAGAAAAAGTGTAAATTTTGGTACATTCTAGCCAGAAGCAGCTATGGTGGGGATGAAAGAGATGTAGAGAAGAGTGGAAGCTCCTCTGTAATTTGAACTGAATTGTATCATACAAGGCTGTACTAATGAGAGATAAAATGTATTTGTCTTGCCTGCTCTACCCAGTATGGCCGATCTATTTGACAAAATTTAGGTACACTCTGAGCGCTATGATCGTGGTATTGGAGGGACTAACTCTGTTCTGGAGGATTTTCCTCCCTAGGAGTGCCAGCTCCATCCTCAGGGAGAAATGCACGTTCAGCCCCATGTGATTTTAAGATAAGCAAGCAAGCAGGTTTTTGTACAGTGGCAATATTATCTCTTTGCTCCTTCTCCATTTTTCTGTTTTGGAATATCTGTGTGTTTGCATGTCTGAGATTAGATTTTGCCCTTTTGTTTGAATCTGTTACTGATTGTGCTAACTTTTATGTCTCCACAGGAGATATAAAAAGTGTTGGATAGAACAGTAATGTGGTTTCTGCCTTCTGCAGGTCTGGCAGCTCCACTCAATGTACGAGAAGGTAACGTTACAGACACTTCAATACAGGTTGCCTGGGACCGTGCTGATGGAGATTTTCATCAATACGAAGTCACATGTATAAATTGTGCACGTGCTTTCAGGGTATGTTCTTTAAAAGACCACTCACGTTTAGGCAATGCAGTTATTTTTTTAAAGTCTTCTATTAATTAATCAGAGGTTAAATTAAAAGCTATGTCTTCTATTAGAATAGGGGGAGGTACCAGTTACATAATACACGCAAATTTTGCAAGCAGTTCTGTGAAAGCTGGATTTGGTTTTCTAGGTCCAGAAGGTCAAGCAAGAAACAGCAACATTTTCCAACCTTACTCCTGGTAAGCTGTACAGCTTTACAGTTCGAACAGAAAAGGAAGGTTTTAGAGACAGTATTATTGTGAAAAAGGAAATAGAGACAGGTAAGACTAGAGTTTGTCAAATTCTGCATTTGTTTTGCTTGATCTATGTGTCTTGCTTTCTTCTACTGTTTCTGAAACTTTATTTTTGTCTCAAATGGAGAAAAGTAATTCAGTCATCTTCATCATTTTCTCCTTCTCCTCCATTATTATTTTCCTTTGTTGCTGTACGCTTCTATGGGAGAACTTATCTTGGGCCGCATATCTCCGGGACACAGGGCTCTACCCACCCTGGGGACAGCGATGCACAGACATCAATATGATGGATACAAAATGTCCGTTTATTTAGCTGCATCACACGCTTATATAGCTCTTGCGCTTCCTGTTCCTGCCACTCCTATGGGGAGGAGTCTGTCTTTCCGTCACATCCCGTGATCTTCCGGTCGCCGATCCCTGTCTATTCCCCTACATTCCTTATTCTTTGACTGCTTGTGTCCTTGAAGAATTTGAATATGGTTACAGTGTACAATGGACTACCCGTGTTAACTTCATAATGACTCAAGCAGGTGTACAGCCCAGTAACTGATACTTGCGTACTGTCTGGCTATGAGCATTACAGAAAACAAAATCTTTTTTCTTAGACTTCTCTTTTATGTTTGATTTCTCACTTCAGTGCTGAGTTTCAACACACTCAGAACTAAATTAGTTATATGTTCTGTCATTGGCCTCCCCTTACGTCAGGACTAAATTTGGGGTATTCTACATTTAGTTCTACTTTGGGTTAGGACATTTGATTCTCAGAAGCATAGTTCTGTTCTGTTCTGTTCTAGTTCTTCTCCTAACTGCTAGTGGCTTCCTTCCATTATACATTTAATAACCATTCTTTCATTGTTATTTTTTTCCTTTCTAAATTAAGATCCCTTGAAGTCAGATTTTTCTGCTTCTTTTCCTCACTCCAGCATGTTCATTCTGAAGGGTTCTTTCATTTTTGGAACGATGTTTCTCCTCTCTATCCATATCAGGTTTTTCACTTGTAACACAATTATGTTGCTTTTTTTGATGTCACTGTGAATAAGTCTATTCAGATACCACCAGAAAGTAAGTATTCTGGCCAGTAACCTTTACGTACTGTCTTGAGATAATTATTTCAGAGTCATTTTGGTTCACTGTTGCTTCTTCTTTCAGTAAGCATAACATTCTTATTCCAGTGAAAGGACATTAAGAGACAATTCAAAGTCTCAGAGTTTCTCTTTCTCTCCAGTAATGTACAATGCCATAGGTACTGAGATATCCTGCTCCAATGGAAAACAGTACCTTCATCTTGGGTGTAGGAATTAACGGTGTCGAGAGAAAAGAGTTTTGGTTGTTAGCTCTAGATAAAATCTGGACCAGGATAGCAGTGTCATTATTCGTGGCTAGCAGAGTAACTTAGCAGTGGTTCTTAGGCTGTCTTCACTCTAGGGGTGCATCCACTATTGCATTGCTTTTTGGTTGTAAAATTATAGCTAATAATAAACTACTTAGTATCTTACAGTTTAGAGGTAGAACAAGGAAGGATCTTACTAGTGTAGGAAAAGTATGCTTCAAAAACATCTTTGGATCCTTTAAAGGAGTCATCAAACATGTACAATTGATATATGCTTTGTGGGTTTCCAAAAATCTGTCAGTGAGATTCTCTTACCATGGTTCTTAAAAAAGCAGCCAGTCTTTTAAATTGACGTAGCAAAAGGGAATATTAGATAAAAGTAGTTTCCACAGCGGAGGGAGGTTGTCAGACAACTTCAGGGACGCGTTCTGTCCAAAACATTCATAAACCATCTAGAAAAGTGAGCAAACTCAGAGGTGACAGTTTGCTGATGTAAAGTTACTCAGGATAATAAGGATGAGAACTAGCAAAGAGTAACTGTGGAAAAGACCATATATGCCTCAGTGGCTGGATGTTAGCGTGTCAGGTGCTATTCAGTTTAAATAAGCATAAAGTGATACACAAGGCAAAAATAACCTAAACATCACATGTACCTGGTCAACTCTGAGCTGACTGATACATCTCTGAAGCAATATTTTGAGAATATGATGGGTTCCATGAAAATATCAGCATCTAGCTCAGCAGCAAAGTAAAAAGCAGCTGGGATGTTAGAAGAGATTATAGACCAAAGCAGGAAACATTGCTGTATTGTCTGTAGAAATGCAGGTACTCTTGCCCCTTGAATACAGCATGCAGTTCTGGTCCTGTTAGGTTGTGTTCACCTGCCACGCACAAAGAAGCCCAGAGGGGCAAAAGCAAGAAGGGGAGCCCAAGTAACACCCTGCCAGGCTACTCCCAGGCCTGTCACAGGAGCTATCAGCCCATCGAAGGCTTACCTCCACAGTGGCAGGCAGGAACCCAAATTACAGACTCCCAAGAAACAAACACCCTGTCCAGGTCCTTCCCAGGGCTGTCAGAAGAGCCTCAGCTCCTGTGTCTGGGTGTGAAGCCTGTCAAGACAGGTCATCAGGAGGAGCTCTCTGCATCACCTTTTGAACCAAGGGGCTTTACTGCCTAGGGGTATAGGACAGGGATGCCAGGGAAAAGCAGTTTGGGATTGCACAGGATTTGTTGTGGGGTGCTTAAGGGAGGAATCAAAGGCGGGAAAAAGAGAGGGCATTATGTGACTTGGGGAAGAACAAATGTGGGAAAATAGGGGCTAACGAGATAAAAAAGACTCACCACATGTCAGATTTGCTTATCTGACTGTGCCTTGCATCCGATTAGCACAATCTGTCCTATCTTATTAAATCCCTTTCTAATTTCTTCCTATTCTGTGTGCCTGTGTGTGTACAGGGGTGTGAGTGCAGCAACTGGAGTCAGACCATGAGTCAGAGGGCCCTTGCATATGTGGTGCAGCACCTAGAGCAAGTGCAGGTGTGTGAGTGAGTGTGTGACCACTAGTGAGATCCAGGTGGATGAGCTGGTGGGTAGGGGAAGTAGCCTGGGAGCAAGGGTGTGAGTGCACCAGCACTGGTTATGAGAGCATCTGTGTATCTCTAAGGGCGAGAGCACGGGGGGGGGTCACCTGCTGGGACTTGGGAAGTCCTGGCCAGCGCTGTATATGCGCCAGTAACTGGGGAGATTGGGATCCAGGGGCATCTACTGGGCAGACTGAGTGTGTGAGCCCAACTATTGGGGGGATCCACCTTCTACATATGTATCTAAGTATTCTCACTAGTGGACCTCCATTCTCAGCCGGAGAGGGGAGCAGGATGAGGCCATTGGTGCTGTCTGTATTTGTATGAGTGCTCTGAGTGTCTGTCTGTGATCTGTGTGGCTGGCCATGTATATGCATATATATGTGGTGAGTGTATATATGTTGCGTATATCTGTGCTCTGTGTGTGTGTGTGCCTGCTGGGAATACAGCTTCAGCCTTGCTCCTGGTTGGACTGGAGAACATGGCCTCTCAGGCTGTTGGATCTGGCATGTTGTATTTCCCTCTAACAGGTCCCTAATGTGAAAAAGTGAAGTATAGTAGATGCAATCAAAAAGGTTCATAGGAGGGCAGCAGGTGTGATCAAAGAATTGTCTGGTTTTAAGGAACTCCACATCAGTCATGTCAGAACTGCACTAAGTAGCATTACAGAGCAGCAAGTGGTTTGGCTCTGGATCTCATGGATAAGGGAAGTCCCTATACATGTTACTGCAGTGGTATTAGTCTGTGTGTCCTTGAGATAAGCAAGAACATGACATAATTTTTCTAGAGTTTTCACTGCATTCTCATGACATGAGTCCTGTAATTAAGTAATGTATTTAAAATGTATTTTAAAAGTAATGCATTTTTTTTTATTGTCACACAGTACCAAGTGCAGTTAAATATCTGAACTATAGCAGAGACTCTGAATCAATAACAGTTACCTGGCCACCAGACCAAAATATGTTTGATGGATATGTTATTTCAGTAAACAGTAATGTCTTCAGTGAGGAGAAGATGTTACCTTCTGGTGTAAGGTATGAGGATTACATTTAAAAATAACTCACATGAACTCAAACCAGATGTTTCAGTGTATGTTTAAAATAAGTAGCCTGCAGGTTTACTTATATGTGATATATCACAAAATCACAGAATGGTAGGGGTTGGAGGGGACCTCTGGAGATCATCTTGTCCAACCCCCCTACTTGAGCAGGCACACCTAGAGCAGGGGGCACAGGACCACGTCCAGGCAGGTGTTGAATGCCTCCAGGGAAGGAGACTCCACAACCTCTCTGGGCAGCCTGTTCCACTGCTCTGTCACCCTCACAGGAAAGAAGTTTTTTCTCATGTTTAGCTGGAACTTCCTGTGTTCCAGCTTCTGCCCATTGCCCCTTGTCCTGTCACTGGGCACTATTGAAAAGAGTCCAGTCCCATTCTCCTGACAATCACCCTTCAGATATTTATATGTATTGATAAGATCCCCCCTCAGTCTTCCCTTCTCCAAGCTGAACAAACCCAGCTCTCTCAGCCTTTCCTCATAAGAGAGATGCTCCAGTCCCCTGATCATCTTGGTAGCTCTCCACTGGACTTGCTCAAGGAGTTCCTTGTCCTTCTTAAACTGGGGGGCCCAAACCTGGACACAGTACTCCAAATGTGGTCTCACTAGGGCAGAGTAGAGGGGGAGGTTAACCTCTCTTGACCTGCTGGCCACACTCCTGTGATGTTTTAGTTGACATATACATATCTGTACCCGTGTGAAAAAAAAAATTTTCGGAATGGCATTTTTTCACAAATTACAAATCTCATACTATGTGTTTGTGCAAAGAAAAGCAAACAAAGTACTGCACTGGAGTGAGGACCAGTAGAATCTGTGCATTATTCTGGCAGTTTAATTTAATCTTTTAAGACTTCCTAGCACTTAAACTTCCTGTGAACCATAGTATGATGCATCCTCTTTAAGATTTTGTCATACTAAAATAGTTTTTGTCTGACAGCATATACACTTGTATGCACACATTATGTGTAAATAATATCCATAATACTATAAAGAATTAACATATTAAGATACATGCATTTTTAAAACCCTAAAGAACACAATCTCTTTTTTAATTCTTTGTAGAATGTACAAATTTGAGAGTCTTCTGCCAGGCACTGATTTCTTAATCAGTATTGTGACAACCAATGGGTTAAAGAGAAGTCACCCCACCATCCTCAAGATTAGCACCTGTAGGTTTGCAGTTTATTAATAACTTTACATGATTTCAAATAATTTGGATTGTTACATTTTGAGGTATTGCCTAAGAAAAGCTATTCCTTATTAAATCAATGCATCTTAACAATGGTTGGATTAATGTGTGTGTGTCTTTCTTTTCAATCTAGACAACCTTGAAGGTTACTGAGTAAATAAAAGCTTGTATAACACAAACAAGTTTCCTCTGTAGTTAATGGGATTCTACCAGTAACTGAATCGTCAGTATTCTGATTCTATTGCTAATATGTAGAGGTTAATTTAATTTATATTATATTCTTCTTAAGCACAAAATGAAATCTGTTTCTACACTGAACTATAAAATAATAAATTGAAGTGTCTTCTGTAGATGTTAATTTCCTTCAAAATAATGTAGATTATTTTGATATTAAATTTTGCATCCACTCCTGTCTTTACCTCAGATCCTGATCCACCATCAGATTTAGAGTTGTTTGGGCAAGAAGAAAATACCGTCTATTTTTCTTGGAAAATACCAAGAGGAGGTTTTGATATGTTTCAGGTGAGATAAGGAGGGATCCTCTACATTTCTTTTTTTAATTTCTCAATGAAGTTATCATCCTGTATGTACTGCAAACCCAACAATAAATATTTGTCTTTGCAACCCACATAAGTATGGGTGGAAAATACTGCTATGTGAGAAGATCAGCTAAATACATATTTCATATTACATAACAATTTTTTGAAAGATTATAAAATTATGCTTCTAAAAGCTTTCAAAACCTGATTTTTCAGCTGGCATGCAATAAAAAAGAAGATTACAGGTCAAGGGTTGAATGCAACTGCAGTGTGATTTTTTTTCTCTTAGCTTTCCAAAATTGTAACAAATTAATTTCATTAAACTGCAAAATAAAAAAAATAATCATTTTATATAGAAAGATCTAAATGTTTTGTTTAGAAAGTTCCAGAATATTTTTTTTAATGTAGCAATTTACAAGACAAAACTGAAAACATTTGATACCTCCCGTACTCTTCTGGCCTTGGGCACTGAAGGAGTTAAAGGATTTCCTGAGTGATAGGTTGAAACTGGACATACATAAGAAAAACAGTGGATGTTTTTTGTCTCTCTGTTTAATCTTTTATACTTCACGGTTTTGTTATGCCCTGTTTGAAAGACTACACTTTTTTATTTTAAACTTGGTATTCTTCAGGTTCTTGTGGTATTAGAAATAGCTAGTACCTCCCTATTCACCATACCCATACCTTTCATGATTTTATAAGCTTTAATTTCTCAGTTGTCTTTTGTGCAGCAGTCTTATGTGGAAGCTGTTCTACATATTTCATTTTTTTTCTTCAGTTTTCCTAAGCCTTTTATATCCTGCTTGAGATTAGGTGTTCACCTACAATGTGGGTGCATAATGGAGTTATCAGAAAGGTTAATAGTGTTTTCTGTTTTGCTTCCTATTCCTTTCCTAGGCAATAACATGCTGTCTACCTTTTTGACTACTGCCAGACTTTTTAAAAATCCCCTTCTGTGGACATTTCAATTTGAGAAGCTCAGTTTGACTCAAAATTCATAGTTGACTAATAATGATTCTGGTATGGGAACATCCTTGTTTATATAACAAATATGATCATGAAACAAATAATTGTTACTGTTTCTCATATGGACTTGCCTATACTGAGTGCTCCCTTTGTACTTTGGTCAGCTAGTGGCCTCCCCAACACCCAGATAAGCTTACTGTGTGTTAAAATTATTGCTTTCATCAGTTGTTATACCATTTTGAATTTGTTCTTCAGTCTCTTTTGGCCTGCTGACCTGTGTTTCTGCCCTGCCCTGCTTCCCTGTGATTAGAATCATAGAATAATAGAATATTTGGGTTGGAAGGGACCTTCAAGATTATCTAGTTCAAACTCCCCTGCCATGGGTAGGGACACCTTCCCTTAGACCAGGTTGCTCAAAGCCCCACCCAACCTGGCCTTGAACACTTACAGGGATGGAGCATCCACAGCTTCTCCAGGCAACTTATTCCAGTGCTTCACCACCCTCATAATGAAGAATTTCTTCCTTATATCTAATCTAAATCTACCCCCTTTCAGTTTAAAGCCATTACCCCTTGTTCTATCACTACATGCCCTTGTAAAAAATCCCTCTCCAGCTTTCTTGTAGGCCCCCTTCAGGTATTGGAAGGCTGCTATAAGGTCTCCCTGCAGCCTTGTCTTCTCCAGGCTGAACAACCCCAACACTCTCAACCTGTCTTCATAGGAGAGGTGCTCCAGGCCTCTGATGATCTTCATGGCCCACCTCTGGTCTCACTCCAAGCGGTCCATGTCCTTCTTATCTTGGGGGCCACAGAGCTGAGTGCAGGACTTCAGATGTTGTCTCAAGAGAGCAGAGCAGAGGGGAAGAATCACCTCCCTCGACCTGCTGGTCAAGCTTCTTTTGATGCAGCCCAGGATAAGGCTGGATTTCTGGGTTGCAAGTGCACAATCCCGGGTCATGGTGAGCTCCTCATCAACCAACACGCCCAAGTCCTTCTCCTCAGGGCTACTCTCAATCCATTCTCTGCCCAGCCTGTATTTGTGCTTGTGATTGCCCCAGCCCATTTGCAGGACCTTGTACTTGGCTTTGTTGAACTTAATGAGGTACACACAGGCCCACCTCCTAAGCCTGTCTAGGTCCCTCTGGATGACTTCCCTTCCCTCCAGCGTGCTGACTGCATTACACAGCTTGGTGTCATCAGCAAACTTGCTGAGGGGGCACTCGATCCCACTTCCCATGTTGCTGACAAAGATGTTAAATGGCGCTGGTCCCAGTACCGACCCCTGCAGAATGTCACTCATCACTGGTCTCCACTTGGACATCGAGCTGTTGGCCACAACTCTTTGAGTGTGACCATCCAGCCAATTCTGTATCTACCAAGTGGTCCATCCAACAAATTAATGTCTCTCCAATTTAGAGACAAGTATGTTGTGCGGGACAGTGTCAAATGCTTTCTGCAAGTCCAGGTAGATGACGTCAGTTGCTCTGCCCTTATCCACCAACACTGTAAGCCCATCATAGAAGGCCACCAAATTTGTCAGGCATGATTTGCCCTTAGTGAAGCCATGTTGGCTGTCACCAGTCACTTCCTTATCTTCCATGTGCCTTAGCCTAGTTTCCAGGAGGATCTGTTCTGTGATCTTGCCAGGCACGGAAGTGAGACTGACTGGTCTGCGGTTCCCCAGATCTTCCTTTTTTCCCTTTCAAAAAATGAGGGTTATGTTTCCCCATTACCAGTTAATGGGAACTTCACCAGACTGCCGCGACTTCTCAGATAGTGCGATAGTGTCTTAGCAACTTCATCTGCCAGTTCTGTCAGGACCCGCAGATGCATCTCATCAGGTTCCATGCACTTGTGCACCTTCAGGTTCCTTAGATGGTCTCGAACCTGATCATCTCCTACAGTGGGCAGTTCTTTGTTCTCCCAATCCCTGCCTTTGCCTTCTGCAACTTGGGTGGTGTGGTTTGAGTACTTGCCAGTGAAGACTGAGTCAAAAAAGTCATTGAGTACTTCAGCCGTCTCCATATCCCGGGTAATGAGGTCTCCCAGTTCCTTCCAGATATCACCAACGTACCTATAGAAGCTTTTCTTGTTGCCCTTGGCCATATTTAATTCTATCTTAAGTTAGCTTGCCTGAACTAGGCAAATTTATAGTTTTTCTTGTTTTGATGTGATCTCCAGTTTTTAAGGATATCTTTACTTAAAATAATCATCTTTACTGTTCAAATGGTTTTGCTATTTCTTCATTCCCTCTACAAATTTTCTGAGTGGTGTATTATGTACTAAAGCTGCATTTCAATGTTTTTCATACCTTTGGGTCCTCCTCATAATTTCCTTTTAATTTGCTTGATAATTTTTAAGTATTTCTCCTTTTCTGATTAAATGTCACTATGTGTGACTTCTTTTTCTTACAAAGAAGTTGAGTTCTAATATTTCATGGTTGGTATTACAGAGTGGCTCTTCAGCATTTATATTTTGAACCATATCCTTTGCAATGCTTAGAACAAAATCTTGAGTTATTTCTATTCTTTCAGTTCTCTGGTCAGAAACAATCCACTGTGACATCTGAATTGTCTGTGCATCACGTTCCACTACGACATTGAACCAGCCTCTCTTCTGTAACCTGTCTTGTCTTGTATTATCCTTTGCATTTTGCAGTCACTGTACGAACACGGTCATGCGCTCAATAAAACTTTGCAATAGGAAGCTATCCTTTAAACATATTATTTGAATCAGCAAAGATTTCAAGATATAGTCTTGTACGCCTAACTTACTTGACTAGGATATTCTTTAGTACGTAACAGTACCATGAGACAAAGTACTTTGCTTTAATGGTCTTACACAGTTTATATCCCAATATCACAGTGTCCAATTCTTTTCTCCCCCTTCCCCATGACTTCAATTATATCCTTACCTAAAACCTGCAATCTGCGTATTCTTAGTATAGTTTCTTGACATTTCTTCTCTCTTGATTAGTGTAAAGCTGTGTTGATCTGCAGGAATAAGAGTAGCCAGTTAACCTACCACAGCACAATTTGCCTTGAGTATTTTTACAAATTTTAAAATTAATTTTAGTTCTCTCATTCATGTTTTGAACCAGTTCAGATGTACTTCTGTATGTAGCCAGGTTATTTTTACCATCCTGTGGAAAGCAATTGTCATCCGTAATATTAATCTTTATGGCACAGGATTATTGTTCAGCATCTCATAAAGCAAGCAGCCACATTAGACAGTGCTTTGTTTGAATAAATGAGCTTATCTTTAAATCTTTAATGAGAAAGGCTTCAGCAGACAGGTTGCTTAGCAAGGTGCACCTGTGTAAAAGGGATCATTTTACTAATCATTTAAAATTAATTATGCCAGCTCATCAACTTTCTATGCAATACATTGTAGTTCATAGAGCGAAGAGTGCACAAAAGGTACTTTCCTAACTTGTTTATACTAGATGTGAATCGTTAATCTATAGCTTTGCTTCTAGCATTTTGCAGTGCTGTAATTCTAATAACATGATGACAGTCTCCAAGTTTTAGTGTGTATTAACAGGTATTGTGCTGGTAAAATATACAGAGAGAAATTGGATCGTTCGTCCCCAAATGAATAGCAGCTGAACCAAAGTGCATTCAGGTCACTGCCATGTGTAGAATATTCCTCGTATCTTAGAGCAAATAATGAGCAGCGGGACAGGACACACTGATGTGGGCAGCTGCAAACCTTCTTGATCTCTTAGTACTAATTGCCATGCCTGAGAAACCCGTGTGTGTGTGCTGGAGATGCTTGTCTAAAGCTCTCCTCTGCAGGGCAGACACAGTGTGCATCTTGCCTTTCACTAGTGCAGATAGAAAACAGCCTGCAGTAACAGTTTTCTATGTCCACAGAGAGGACTAGCACAGGATTTTTTTTCACCTGAGAGTTGTCTGGGAGGTCAGAAGGAATCCTCACAGCCTCTAGGAGTTAAGTGGCCAAATTTCCATTACTTGGTATCTCCAGCACTTTTATTCTCTGCAGTGGCTCGAAACAAGTGAGTTTTCAAGGTATCCCAGTGAGCAGAGCTGAGTGGATGATTCCTTGGGACTTTTTTCAGAATCTCAGTTCTGAACAGTGCCTGGGTGTTTTTTGGTTGGTTGGGTTTGTTTGATTTTGAGGTTTTTTTTTGCCAGAAAGGTACAGAGATTTCAGGATAATAAAAAAAATTATCTTATCCTATTGATTAATCCTTAGGCTGCTCTTCTACTCCTTGGCTATTCTCATTCTTTCTACCTTGTAGTTAATTGTACAGCTCATCAGTACAACTGTGTGACTGAGCAGTCAGAATGCACTTTATTATCCTTCCTCCAAGAGCAAAAAGATGTCACCTGTAAGCCTTAACATAACTTTGGTTCCTCCATCTACTTTTAAAGATTAAAGTCACTGCTTTCACCACCGGGCTATTAAGGAACCCTAGAATAATTAGTGGATCAACTTTGTGGAACATAATATAAAGCTCAAGCTATATTCTTGATTTTTTTTTGTCTTTAAAATGTGGAAAATATTATAAACATTTTTATATAAACAGGTGATTGGAATCTCTGAAAGTTACTTTTATGAAGTGAGATAGTCTGATACAAGAATTTATTTCTCTTCCATAGCTTTCATATTGTCTGATGAATAATGAAAAGCTGCTTACCAGAACTTTTTATGATAGCAGAGCTGTAGTGAAAAATCTGGTCCCTGGGACAGAATACTTTTTTCAGTTACGGACAGTTAAAGGCTTGGATTCCTCAGTGGCTGTGGAGAAAAAAGTCATCACAAGTAAGGAAATACCTTATAACTTTTCTTTTTTCTCTTTTTGAAAAACAGTAAATGTTCAGAGACATATAAATCATTGTGTGCAAGTGACTCAAAATGAAACTTCAACTTTGGGGGGCAAGTTCCACTTCCTCTTGTGATAGTTTTTAAAATAGGAGCCTTGTATGTAACTCGCTGAGTTGAAGTTGAAGAGTCTAGACATAGCTGCAGATACCCATTTGAAAAAGAGGCAAAGTCACAAAATTCCTCCAGCTCTAGCAGAATAAGGTCTTGCCAGAGTAGCGTTCATATTTTAAGAATTACCTTGCATTTTGTTTACAATTGTTTCTGCATCTCTCAAAATCTTACAAACCCATGGTCTAAGATTGGAGGATTGCTTCTGTAGAAGGCCACAGAAAGCTTAAAATGGTAAGAGGAATTGTGCTTCAGGTATCTTAACAAGGTCCAGAAAATTAGAGCTGTGTCTCGGACTCATTTTCTGTCTCGGAGCAAACATGGATTTTCCACTGCTCCTGTGACACAGCATAAAAAGAGGAAAGTGTGTTTGTGGCAGAGATTTGAAGGAATAGGTTTATATTGGATTCTGGACTGCCAAAATAAATAAAGAGCAGCTAAGTGTAATCAGAAAATAAATCAACTCCCAGATTCATACACATGCATGTCGTAGACCTCCTCCCTTCTTTGATGGATTTTCTGTGGTCTGTTTGGACTATAGCTCCTCAACCCGGTTAATAGTCAAGGAGGCTCTGTGCTAAATTATTCAGAGATGAGTGAATCTCTGAAAAGAACCAGATCTGGTCCTGCAGATTCTTGTTAATGGGAAGTACAGCAGAATAATTATGGCCCTGAAGGTGCTTTTTGTCCTCAAGCAAATATTTTCAAGAGTATTGTGGATGAATCCAGTGTATGGCTAGATTACAGAGAAATTATAATTTTAATGGCAAAACTTTAGGATTTTTTCATGCTAAATAATCCAGACCTTAATGGGATTATGCTAGTTAGTATTTTTCAGAAAGCTTCAAGCAACATCAATCAGTAATCTGGAAGATTCTTTTGTTTAGGAGGAACGGAAACATTTTTCTTTTCTAACCGCAGCTGTGCTGCACAGATTAATGGAGGTGCTATTTGTAAATAGTTATCTGTGAATTTAGGACCCTTAATATGACCAAAAAGAATGATTAAAAAAGGAAAATAGGGATAATTGCTGAGATTATGTGATTTACTGTATCCCTATGTGAACAGATGGACAGTTTTCTAAAATCATATGGCCTGTGATATATTTTAGAAAACTTCTGAATAAAATATCTACTTCTGTTTACAAAGAGTTCCATTCTCATGCTGTTTCACCAGTGAGTAAAGTTACTTTTCTTACAGAAGATCTGATAAGTCTGGAATTTTCTTCCAGAAATTACATAGTGCACACAGAAGGTACATCCCCAGGTTTCACCCTCTGCAGCCTAATGGCACTGTTTACTATAGATCCAAACAAAGATACTTCTAAAATTAGTGTGACTATTTCATGATGCTGTGAATCTTCAAATCATTTTAATAAAGAACATTTATTTTTAAAAGATGGTACTTTTTCTTATATTTTAAGGACTATGCATTAAATTTTTCTTTATTAATATGAATAATTTTTACTGTAGAACCAGCTGGGATATGCGGTCTGGCATTAAAAATGGTAAATACTTCCTCTGTAACTTTAACGTGGAATCCAACCAAGACTAACTTCACTTCATATAAAGCATCTTTATCAAACAGCACCTTTGTAAACAAGTTCAGGATTCCAGG
Organism: Phalacrocorax aristotelis; assembly: GCF_949628215.1. NCBI lineage: Eukaryota > Metazoa > Chordata > Aves > Suliformes > Phalacrocoracidae > Phalacrocorax > Phalacrocorax aristotelis. Next base: position 174,521,984 of record NC_134276.1, on the reverse strand, counting down.
AGCACTGACTGACTTCAGTGTTACAGGCCTGACTGCCGGGGGCATTTATAATTTCACTCTGCAAAGACTAAGAGGAAATATTGAAGGAACTTCTGCTTTCATTGAAATTGTAACAGGTCTGTATGGTTTCTTGCTTTCTCTCCTTGCCAGTGGATGGTAACTGTCAATAACAGTGCAGGTTTAGCTTTGTACATCTCACTTTGTGGAATTTCAAGAGATCTTGCATCTGTCTTTGGATCTGTGGTTGTGGACATGCGTTACTTATATGCTATTCAGCCTGTGCTTAGTGAAACACTACCAGAAACATAATTTCTTTAGCTATGCTGCACTTCTTTTCACCATTTTTAGTAATTTTGTTATTTTTCAGGTCTTATTGTCCCAAGAGTTATGCACGAACTGAGTTTTACCTTACCTGATTTCAGTAGGCTTTTTACAGTGAGTGAAGTTAAACAGGTTTACAAATGGTTGTAGAGTTAAGGCTTTAGACTGTAAACTACTCCATTCTAGGGCTCTTTCTTATTAGAATTGTGATTAAAACTTTGTGGTGTACAATCGCAGTCTTGACACGCGTCTGCAGTTTACTGTAATGTAGTAATGTAAAATACAGATGAAATTTAAAGAGCAGAAAGATGCAACAGAACTACCTCAACCGATTTATTTTACTACTTTTTAATACTACTTTTTATCGTGTTTTTTATGGCAACGACATGGTGGTGTGAGAGAGACCTGAGAAGTGGTGGAAGTTGTCATTGATTGACTGCTTTGACCAAGTGTCATGACATTTGTATGTCTGCTTTTGGGATCAGTGCTTGACAAACTGGTGGTGCTTCTGCATTAGTCAGGGGGACTGAAGCAAGGGGCCGAAGAGGGCCTTTAAAATAAAGTGGTGTAGGGGTGAAAATCGTTACATTTGTTTTGAGGTAATGTCTTGAGGGTAAAATTAATAAGAAAAAAATCTTGTACGTCTTTTAAACTAGGACTGCAATGCTATAATACTTCAATTGCAATTAATTTTTTTTTCAATTTGGTTGACCTAATTGTGCTTCCTTTTTACTTAAATGTATTGAGATTACATTGCGATGCTGAGCCTGCTTGTTTATAGTGACTAATTTTTGGAAAAATTAACATGTACTTGGATTTTGCACTCCATATTCACTGATGTATCAACTCAACCTCAACTAATTTTCAATCCACTCACTCAGAATATATATTGCAGACATTAGGTAGCATTTTTGTAGGGCAAATTGTTCTAACTATGCTTTACACAAATACTCTGGCTCTATACAAATATGCTGACCACTGCTGGTAAGAAGTGTGTGTGTATGAAACAGAGAGGAGGACCATAGAAGAGCAGGTGCAATGAGGCTTGAGTGAACCACACTCGCGTTTGTGTTCCCTGATGGTGTGGTTAAATCTGCAGAAGGGGATAGCCGAGGCTTTTTTTTCAGTGTCAGTGGGAAGGGTAATGCTCTGTCACAGAATAATAGTAGGGAGAGCATTAGCTTTGTGGGACTAAATTTCTCTTTCCATGAGGACGTTTTTATGCTCTCTTCTACTGCTGAGTCAGAAGTAATTCAGCTGAGCTAAAGAGATGACTTCAAGTATTGTGATAACTATACACTCAGAGATTAATCATGGGTCTGTATAAAAAGCCCTCTATAAGCATAAAATCCAGCTTTAAAGGAAGTTGAGATCCATGGAAATAACAGTACTGATGATAGCAGTAGGACTTAAAATTTTAAAAAGTATTCGAAAAGGAAGAAATTATGCTGTCAGTTACACTTGCACACCCCCACATATATTACTATTTTTTTTTGTTCTCTTACTATTAAAGCAACAAGTTAAAAATAATATGTGTAAGACAAATACAGACTGAATATAAAATATAAAGGTAGTATTTGGATATGTTAATATTTGACTTAGATTATTTGATGGCAAAACTGGAGTAATCTGAAATGATTCTGGAACTTTGGACAGTCAGTGTAAATACTTCATGAAAAATATATAATCTAAGCAGACTTACAGTAAATAAGAAAGGAGTGGAGCTCTTTCAGGATGGAAGTGATATGATATTCAGACTGCCCAGTATGATATTAGTATATAAACAGTACTAGAAGATTTAGTCTGAATTCTGAGGAACCATATTAGTAAGGCAGGCCGAGGACTGAGCGCGAGGGTGGTGGTGAATCTGAAATGTGATAAATAGCATCACTGGCTGGGCTGGCTCTGGGAGATGAGCATAGGGGCAGCTGTAAGCTGTGCATACTTTCCAATGTATAAAGGAGGCAGATGCACATGCCTATGGATTGCACAGGTGGATAAATTATACAATATTACAGGTAGATAATTTTTAATGGCCTATTGAAGAAGCTAAAATCCAGTTCATTATTAGGCTTAGAGTGGATGATACAGATTTAAAGGTGCATTTAAAGGCAGAAGAAATATGGTGTGACGGGAGTACGCGGAAACTTGGCTTTAATAAAAGGAGTAAATCATCCAAATTTTGGGGACTTACCTCACTAGCCTTCATGGAATTACTGGGATTCCAAATACATTAAAAGTGTTACAGAGTTAACAACCCTGTGGCTAGCAACAGAACAAGCACCAGCTATATCTTTAATTTCAACAGCAGCACTAGTTATGACAGTAGTAGTGCTAACTTTAAGGTTGGGGACAGCAGAAACACCAGGACTGTGCAGAGATTCTTTGTTAACTGAACACCAGGCAGAGATACTTGCGCTTGCTCTCTGCGAATGGGGATGTCTGCACAGCATAGCTGGGACATAAGTCTCAGAGGTAGTATAGCAACTGCAGTATAATATACTGCTGTATCCAGGCTAATAAGTGATTATCCTTCATGTAGCAAGTGAACTGTTCTTGGATGCTTTTATATTCAGTTGTAACTACTAATATATTTGTAAAGGGGGTTATTTAACTTAATATCTTTTATTCCACAATTCTCTTTCAGAACCTGCAAAGCCAGAAGGACTTAAATTCTTCAATGTTTCATCATATTCTTTTTCACTGTATTGGAGACTACCATATGGACACGTAGACAGATTTCACGTGGATCTTATTCCTGATCATGGTTCCGTTGTTATCCTAGATCTTGGAGTTAGGGAGTATCAAGTATGTGCTTTTATTACAGGACTTGCATGGCCAGCTTTTCCTTATGCAGTGTCCTGATAAGGAATTCAAGCTTGCCTCCTTAGCTACTTAACGCAAATATGGATATGAAAGTATTAATGAAAAATTGGTGAGAGCAAATTTCAGCATCCAGAGTTTGTTACCTGGCAACAGGTAGTGAATTTACCTTTTTTTAGGTCTGCTAGAAGGATACAGCCGGTCATTCAAGGGCTCATGAATACTTTAACAAAGGAAGGGCAGAGCTATTGAGTAATACAGACTCATTAATTGTGTACTTGCCGGGAAGATCTGTGCTTAAATCATTAATGCAGGCAACATTTCGCTAAGCTAAGCCATCAAAAAGAAATAGGAGCACTTTTTGATTCTGCTGGCTGGAAAATATAATAATTTTAGCAGAAATAATGGTTGTTCTGGTTGCTTTGCTTTTGGTTTTCGTTGGAACTGCAAAGATACAGGTATTTTATATAAATGCTTGCTAAAAAGTTGTTAATTATGTTTATTTCAAAATACGGGCTAGCTTAAGGGTCAAGAACTTGTTAGATTTTTGGCTACTTTTGTGTTTATTCTTTCAAAAAGGAATTTATAATGCTTCATATTTACTTTGATAATGATGATGATACCAAAAAACCTCTATAGATACACTGACAGGTGATTCCATGATAAAATTAATAGTTAATTTTGTTGTTCTTTAATATTGAATGTTATACAAATCTTATGGAGGGTAGTTAAATAAGATGGCAAAATGCTGTACTGTAGCTAACAGATGTAAATACTATTTTACTGTTGTAAATACTGTTGTATTTCTAAAAGCTTATTAACAGATCACTTTCAGTACTGCAATGCTTAAACTTTTGGATTTGGGGTTTTTGTTTTTGTTTTTTTTTAATTATTCTTGGTAAAAGTTTTAAATCTGTGTCATATTTCAGGCTGATTTTTCTGATACTGTTCCTGGAACAACATACAGCGTTACAGTTTCTGCAGTTTCATCTTCACTCTACAGTTCACCTGCAAGTAGAACAGTGACAACAAATGTGACAAGTGAGTGAATAATGCCTGATGAAATTTTGTTGATTTTTTTTCTAACTAGGCTTTTTTGTATTTATTATATGCACAGTAGTATTTGAGAAATTATAATCAGTTTTGAACATTCATTAGAATTTTTCATGTTCTTTAACCATAAAAAAAATACACTGAATCTGAGGTGTTCTATATGAGACCATGAGAGTTTCTCTATCAGATATTTTTAAGAAGCAGCCCTGGATGTAAGTTGTAGTTGTATTGATCCATTAGCTTGGCTATTTAAAAAAAAAAAAAAAAAAGAAAAAAAGAAAATAGTATGAAAGAGAACAATTTATAAACATTTGAAAAATTTGCTATTGTGTCATGTAGTAATATCGATACTCCAATTCATATGCATAGTGTTAGACTTCAGAGACATTTCAAAAAAATGTAGCCATATCAGACATGTTTTGTAAGAGACCGCAGTTTGGTTTTGAATGGTTTTAGGGAACGGAACTGAAATTAACCATGCTAGCATGTCTCAAATATTAAATTGGCATTCAACCCTGTTTTGTCCATGAAGATGTTGAGCATTACAGTTTTTATGTTCTTATAGAACAATGTTCCGGGTATTTCAAAATTCATTTAATCGATTTTGTAACAGGACTCTAGCCAGAAAAAAAAGCTTTTTATTCAACAGTACATTAGTTTTCAGTAGTTTTACTGGCCTATGCTGGCAGATGATTTCATTTCTTTATAGAAGCTGTGAGGGTGTCTCCATTACCTGGACACGTAATTAAAAACTGTCTTATATGTGTGTATTTGTGTGTGTAAAAAAATTACTTTTTTATTTTTTTTTTTTTTTAGATCCTGGCCCTCCTCTGTTCCTTGCAGGTGAAAGAGTGGGCTCTGCTGGGATTCTGCTGTCATGGAATACACCACTGCATCCAAATGGGAGAATTCTCTCCTATATTGTTAAATATAAAGAGGTCTGCCCATGGATGCAAACGGCTTATACACAGGTCACAACAAAACCAGATAGTTTGGAAGTTCTTCTTACCAACCTTAACCCTGGAACAACTTATGAAATTACGGTAAAAGCTTTACAAATGCCTTTCAGTATTATGAATTCTGATAGACTGTAAATTGTGTGAGTTTATGGTAGGTCCATACAGTGTTTTCTGAAGGATTTTGCTGATTTTGTTGCCATGTAACAAAGTACGTTAGCCAGGTATATTTGTTTACAGTAATGGTTTTTAAATCTACTTCAAATATTTTCCTACCAAAATTGTACTAAAATGTAGTTTCTTCTCTTGGTATTTGTATTGACAATATGGCATTATGTGGTAAAAAGTAAAAAGCAAAGGGTAGAATTTTCAAAAACATCTAAATCTCTCTTCCTCTTCATTGAGATTTAATCTTTCAAATCACTGGTGCACTTTAGATATTACACATAGATTTCTAAATTGTCTCAGCCAGATCCAGAAAAGCATGTACATACACACTTCTTTCTTTGATTTTAAACTTAGTTTAAGGAGGAGTTTTCTTGCCTGAATATCTATTTAGATATAGTCTGTAAACACCTTAGCCTGGCTTCCCTAAGCCTGGGAGTTTTACCTAGTATTATCTCCTGAAATAAAAAATGACATGCCTTTCCATTCTCTTTCGATAGATATTATTGCCTAGATATTCACAGTGAATATTTACTGCCAAGATCAGTACCTGTATTTTGATGACTTCTATGTGTGGAGTTTGTTTATGTTGAGATTAGGCACTCCTGAGCCATCTCTGGACTCTTCAACAATAAATGACTTCAGGTGGACAGAAATGAACTGCTGTCCTCTTGGCAATATTTGCCAAGCGATTCTTTGCCTGACTTACTCTTTCATAAGAACCTTGGAGAGGTGCTTCTTTTCAATATCAGGAATGAAATGATATTACGTGTTTGATTTGCTTCATTCCATATCATGTAAGTTCATACAGTGCAAAGCTATAAAAAAATATTGAAGTTGAGCAGACTAGGAATAGGGCTGTGCAGTGATTCTTTGTGAAGGTGGGGGGTGTGTAAGAAAGTAAAAACGTAATTATGCCTGCCATTGTGGGAAAGTTGCTCACTGTGAATCTAGTTGCAATGACCATGCTGATAAAAGCCAGTATATCCACAGCTGGAGAAATGTTTATCCTTTGATCTCCTGCCTCCAGTCATCCGTTAAAAAAAAAAAAAAAAAGAGGCAACAACCACAAAAAGTTCAGCTACTATTTGAGAAAAGTATTATCACTTAGACTCTAAGCAGATTAATCTCCTCAGACAAATGAAGTTAAGAGAATTCAATTTGCAATTCTCAGTACCTCAGTAGCACCTGCGTAGGGTTCACTGTTAAAGGTTTTGCAAATTCCGTTCTTTGCTCCATATGTGAATCTTCCCTGGGAAAACTGTGGGACATTTAAAATAATTTGTTTTACTTAGCAGTAATTTGCCCTTTGTTGATATATACCGGAGGCAATCCTTCCCATTGCTGGTGCCTGAAACATTGATCTTAGAGCAGAATTTGACTCACTAAAGTGACTTGTGACCCAACAACCTCTGTCTAGCAGGGACCACACGGCTTTTCTCATGAGTGAATAAAAGTCTGTTGGCAAGCTAAGGGCTTTTATGTTACCTACTGCTTTGGTGGGCGCTCTGACCGCCTGACCCACGAGCAACCTCACAGATTCAGTAATGACTCAGGTGGAAACATTTTTTCTACCTCACAGATGTGGCCAAAAAGAAACATTACATGTTTTCCTTCTCTTGAGTAGTTTCTTGTGGTTCTGTTAATTTCTGGAGTCATTTAAAAGTAGCTTTTGATTTTTACATAGGTGAAAATTCTTTATTGTTTTAAGGTACCTGGCTTGGTCCTGTTGTGAAATTTTTTCTGGTAAATATTGTGACAGTGCAGTTCAACAAAGCTTATAATAAAAAAAAAAATCCCCATTTTTAAAGAAATAGCAGTTACAGTGATAATTTGTTAAATGTTGGTGAACTATGGATAACTTTGAACATCTGATCATTGATAATTTTGTAAAAATTTGCACTCAAGTTTTTTTTCTAAACTTAAATAACTAGTGGCAACATTAAAGCATAGAAGCATGAAAATTAATACTCCTTCCAAATGTGAACTGCAGCTACTTGAACTTTGGATAGTACTTTGTTATCTGCATAGTAAACTTGTCCTTTATAAATGTTTCCAAACTTTTTTCTGTAATGGCTCTTTATGGCAGTGATCTCTAGAAGCTAAAGGTACATTGTGTAAGCGTTCATTTTTATTTCTCTTCAAAGCTAATCAGTGTGTGTAGCTGGCACCTTTACCATGCAAAGTTTTGCATACTTAGTCATAGTAACTCTGAGTTCTTTTGAAACTGCACGTATGAAATGGGAGTTTCAGTGTCTGTATTAATGCTAGTTTTCCTTTCTGGATCCTTTCTACAATACCTACTTTGATATGAGATAAGAAAAAATCAGAGTTCAGGTGAGGAAAGACGTTTAGATTTATATAATGTAATTTTAATACTGTCAGAATTTTCTGATTGCCTGTCAACCCCCTGATGATCTCTAGGTAATTTCTCTCTGTGGCACAGAAATAGGTAAGGTTGGCGATAGTCATGAGGTGTGTGTGCATGGGGAGGGGGTATTTGTATGGCTTGGGAAGGAGGTGGCCAGTGATACAGATTCTCCTTCACCAAGCAGAGCGCGCACTCTCATAGGCATAAGCATCCCTTTGCATCCTAAATTAAGTCTTCCATGGTACCTCATATTTCTTTGCTGTAGTTTGCCTGCTGTGGCTTAGTGCTTTTGTTTAAATAGCTTTACAGTCTTCTTAAAGATCATAGAATCATAGAAATGGTTTAGGTTGGAAGGGACCTTTAGAGGTCATCTAGTCCAACGCCCCTGCAGTGATGCACAGTTTAGTCCTGAAAAGTGATTAGAACAGTTCCTTCCACTCTCTTTGCCCATCTTTATCCCCTGCGTGCTGTCTGTCACTTCTGTGATCCACACACAATTTTGCACACCTGCCCCTTTTCACCCTGCTTTCCCCACAGTCTGTGCTGTCAGCTCCTTCAGCACCACTGCTATACCTTTGTTACCTGATGAGAAGAAATGACTCTGCCAACTTTAACCTTGCTGGAGAGCTTTTCACTTTGCTGCTTCTTTCGCACACCTCTCACTATCACCGTTGGAATTTTGCTCATGTTTTACCTTCTGTTGCCTCTGTCACTTCAAAATAAGGAGTCAGACGTCATTCCTCTTTCTTTGTAAGTATTGCATGCCATGGCCCATCACTGAGTCAAGTAAGTCCTATATTGCAGAGCAAATAGCATTGTTGTGTTTGTCTTCATAAATTCTACCAAAGTCTCAATGTACTGCCGTTCTGTGGGAAGAATCTGCTATGATCGTGAGCACTGAGTCACATCCACCATAAAGTGCATCCACAGTTCCCTGGCCTGTTGTCTTTCTGCCAAAAGGCATAGAATCATAGAAGAGTTTGGGTTGGAAAGGACCTTTAGAGGTCATCTAGTCCAAACCCCTGCAGTGAGCAGGGACATCTTCAACTAGATCAGGTTGCTGAGAGCCCCATCCAACCTGACCTTGAATGTTTTCAGGGATGGGGCATCTACCACCTCTCTGGGCAGGCTGTTCCAGTGCTTCACCACCCTCATTGTAAAATTTTTTTCCTTATATCCAGACTAAATCTACCCTCCTTTAGTTTAAAACATGCTTTCTTTGGGTTTCAGTTCTGAGGGAGGGTGACCTGCTCTCGCTATCTTTCAGGAGTTTAAGAAATAAAAGAGGACCTGTTTTCCTTTTTGCTCCTTTAAGTTATAGAATGAGTGAAATAAGAACAGGGCAGGTGGTTTAAGTGAATCTTCATAAGGAAAAGGAGTGTTACTGATGTTATTCTTGCTGTTGACTTTAACATAAAATAGGGATTCAGCACTTCTGAAGTGTGGATAGTCGCATGTGATTTTCTCAATTTGTTACACTGTTTCATAATTATTCTATTTTATTTTTCACATTTATATGTTGTGTATAAATTAAACAATACAGCTATGAAAGGCATATTAATTTGTATAAAAGCTAGAAGGTGAATCTCTGTGTATCCTTAAGATTTTCATAGTCCCTGAAACTATATATCCTGTAGATTCTCTAATGTGGCTTTTTTTTTTTCTCCCTGTAGGTTGCTGCTGAGAACAGTGCTGGTGTTGGAGTATTTAGCAATCCTTTTCTTTTTCAGACTGCAGAAAGTGGTAATTTTAATAAAGCTGCTCATTATTTTAATTAAAGCTTCTCTAATTTGTTCAAATAAAGTATCCACGACACATTTCATACTTGAACAAATTCTGATGCGTTTAGAAAAAAATTGTAATTCTTGTCTTATTCTCTCACTCAGTGGAAAAGGTGTATTTTGTCCTATTTGCTAGTAACAGCATTTAGGGTGTGCACATTTGGGGGTTTCTCATATGCAAAGTCTGTTTCTGTTGGGGTTTTCCTATGCCAGTTTCTAGGCAGGCTGCTTCCAGAAAGCAAGGTCACAGGAGAGCAGAGCTAACTATCAAGTGGACCCATCCGCTCTTGCCTGCAGCAGTATTAGGAGACAGACTGTTGTGGGATCAGCTCTCGCATTGTCTACTTATGTCAAGCCATATTTGTTTAGTGTTGGAGTCAAGTGCCTTCTCTACAAAGCCCAGCACAGAACATATTTTATTAAGTTTTTACTTCTTAATTCTGAAAAAAAAAGCCCAACAACCAAACATGGCTGAAAGGAAAATTTGACTTGATGGTTTTGAAGATTAAAAAATGATAGTCTGAATTTGCATACTCTTTATTCATTAAGTGTTTGTAGTCCTCCTCACTCCAGGAGCAGTTGAGGCTTGGCTGAAGAGCTGGCACCAGGCCAGCGATATTGGGGTGAACAAGTCCTAGTGGAATATAGAATTTGTGCTGCCGTGGTGGTGACCATCCCTCTGAGTTTAGGACTCCGGATTAGTTTCCATAGCTGTGCAAACCGCAGGGTGCCGCATCTCAGTTAATGGCAGGATATCATCACTCTGCATAAGATTTCTGGCATAATGCAAAGAGTTATGAAACGAAGTATGAGAAGGGGTAGTAAACTTGCCATGTGGAGCTATGCAAAATCATTGTTTTTAACTATTCTTTGTATGTTATTGTTGGTAAAAAAACTTATTTCTGTGAGCTTTGTTTACTCATGTTTGACAGAGACATCAGTGTTTCTCCGTAGGAGAACATTAGCTTTTTACTTTTTGATGCATTTCTGCTCACATTTTATTAAAGCTGAAATCCCTTATTATAAATGTAATTGGAAGGTGTCGTCAAATTCTAGGTGAGAGTTCTGTGTCACTGATACTTTTATACTTCTCGACTTTTTTTTTTTAACTTTTCCTTTGATGGTTAGAGAAACCCCAACACCTTGATCAACATGAAGAGGTGCAGTTTAAAGTAGGAAAGTTAGACAGAAGTATAATTATTTAAATACAAAGGCTGTAGTCAGTGAGGAGGGGGAGAGGAGTGAAGGACCTGCCAAAGATTGAGCAGGGCCTAAGCAAGGGCTGAATGAGGCTTGGAGGATCCGTCTCAATTCAGCTGTGGAAGATCTGTGATTGCAGACACATGTATATGTGTATATTTTTAAGGCAGCATAACCCTTTTCTCCTTAGTACTAAGGCTAGCTGTCACAGGAACATCTACTGCCATGCCATGCAGGCAGGACTAAGGGAGCGCTACAGTGCTCTAATTCTCAGGGAGGTTCACATGGCTTGTAAAATCTAATTTAGATGCTGCATCCCATTCCTTCGTGCTGTGATTAGTACAGATGCTTTGACAAAAGGACTGGCAAACTGTCACTGATACAAAGAACACCATTTCTGTAGTAGTAGTGAATAATCAAATGAAACTGAGCTATTTAAAGCTACCAAAAATCTATATCCAGCTGAAAAGGTGACACAGGTGAAGTGAAATAAAACACCCAGTGCTGTCATGCGCTCTTAAACAAACAGAAGTGGCCAAAAATTTGCTACTTCTGACACAGTAGATGAGTTGCTTCTAGGAAGAGTATTTTTAAGTTGACCAAACCAATTACTATATTATTATGAGACTGAAGTAATTATATATCTCACTTAAGCTAGATTGGAAAAGAGCTGGTTGCATATCAGCTACTTTACATGCGTTTGTGAATGGTTGTTATTTATTTGCTTTAGGGTTTGGAAGCTAGAAATGGCATTACAAAAAAAAAGTGGGGGGGAATTTTTTCTTTCCAGTGCTGAGAAGAAAAGTATGTCTTACTGCTTTCATTTGTTTTGTTTTCAAGCTCCAGGTAAAGTAGTGAATCTCACAGTTGAAGCCTTAAATTATTCAGCTGTAAATCTGATCTGGTTTCTCCCTCGGCAACCAAATGGAAAAATAACTAGTTTCAAGATCAGTGTGAAACATGCAAGAAGTGGAATTGTAGTGAAAGATGTCTTGGTTAAAGTAGAGGACCTTCTGTCTGGGAGGTTACCAGAATGTAATGTAAGTGCTATAAACCTTTTAAGTTAGAAATAAACTCAAGCCGCAGAATATAGTTTTACATTTGTATGTGTATTTTGAGACATAAAAAATGTGGAGGCTTGCTTTTCAGAACAATCCCAAATACTTTACAAACTTAGGGCTAAGGCAGGATGTCATGGTTGAAAAAGCTTTCTGTCCAAATTAGTTTAAATAGAATACTTTTCCTTGAAGAGCTCAGTTTAATCAAAGTAAAAATATTAAGAAAGGGTCAATTTGGTGTCTTAACAAAAAATGAAGAAATAGCTAATTTTCAATTTTTCTTAGCTTTAATTTTTTTAATTTTTGTGGTTTTTTACAGCATTCAATTAGAAAAAACAAGATTTTTTTTTTGCTAGTGCATAGTGTAATGTTAATATCTTATTTTTTATATATAGTATGATAATGCTTTATGTATTTTAAGTGTGTTTTTCACATTCACACGTTTAAACATTATTTGTGACATTTCAACATTATTTAAGTACTTTTCATATTGAAATAAGGAGACCCACTATTAGCAGAGTGATTTTTTTCATAAACTGTTTCTAGTCTGAGTTGTAAGCATTCATGGGAATATTTCTGGATTTTAAGTATTCATTGGATTCAGACCTGTGACCAATGCATACCTTGCAGAATTTCTTGAAGAAAATTATCTTTTCCAGTGTTTATTCTCCTTTTCCTCTTTATTCTGAGCAGAGTGTTGCGATTATTCAGATGTCAAGCTGCCTAACTTTTTTTTTTTTTTTTTTTTTTTTTTTTCTTCCAGGATGCTAGGCTTAGTACTTTAATTAAAAGTGGAGTTTTAAGTGATAAAAATTATCAGGGCTTCGGTTTCAGATTTTATTTGGAAGATCATCTTATGCATTGTGAAGGTTCCCAACACCGGGCTGATTTAATTCAGCACTGAGAAGAGAGGCTGCCACCTACTGAATCATAAGCTTTGGTTATTGTAATGCCTAGCAGTTTTTCAGAGGGGTCTCCTGACAGTATGATTAGGAAACCCCTGTCTGGTCTCATCCATTATATATGGATATATGTATGCTGTATATGTATGTATACATACATACATGTGATGTAGAAGGACCTCACTATGGGGCTTTTTTTTTTTTTTTTTTGAGAGAGAGACTAAACACTGAAAATCGACTCTGGTAATAATTAAATGAATCCTAGAGAGTTGCTTCTGTTCAGTCAGATTTGAGAACTTGTGGGATAAGGCAAGAAACTCTAATACTGTCATTAACAGGATGTACTAGCAATGTCAGCTAATGAAATTACAACCTAAATTTGGAGATTGAAATATAAAACAGAGAACTGGTTTTGGATGATTTTGTTTCAAAGGTGGTCTGCCTTTTTTGAGCTAGTGTATTTACAGTTATAGGTTATAGATGCAGCTTGTCATATGTCATATTTTGTCTTTATAGGATAACAGTGAATCATTTTTGTGGAGTACTACCACTCCTTCAACTACTTTTGGCAAATCCACAATTCCTTCGCGGACTACGGTTACACCAAGTACAGAGGAACCGAGTCAAATGAGCTCTGTTTGGAATGAACCAATTAGTTTTGTTATAACTAACCTCAGGCCATATACCACCTATCTATTTGAAGTCTCTGCAGTTACCACTGAAGCAGGTTACATTGACAGTGCAATTGTCCGGACACCAGAATCAGGTATATACTGCTTTCAAATCAAAATAAAGTTCTCAGATTCATATGAAAATTTCAAAATACCAGTTTGAAGTTATGTTGCAAGGTACTTCAGTCCGAATCTGTCTTTATCAGTATCATGCTCTTGTATTCAAATGATTACTTAATTTTACCTGATGGAATCAACTGAAAGTGTTTATAACTGTTAATGTACCTAATAACGTACAGTGAGTGGGAGTTCAGTTATTATTAAAAGATACCAAACTATGCTCAGGACAGATTAAATTTTATGAAAAACTGAGGATAATTTAAAAGCAGCAATTAATGGCATAAGGGAAGGAGAATTAAAAACAGAGATGAAGAGAAAAGGTGTCAGGCGTGGTATTCAAAAAGTATGTATATTGTATACATAGCAACTCACTTAAAGCTTCTTTGCCGTTGTGGAAGAATAAGCAGTATGAAGAAAACTCCTGTCCCAAGGTTCCTCAGTCTGGGCCTATTGCAGAAAGTTGTTCGTTGCTGAAGAAATCTTCAGATGCTAGGAAAGCTGATTTTGGGTTACCTGCAATGCACTGAGAAGTTAGAATTGGAAATGAAGGTTGTCCAGGAGCAGGGGTTTTATAAAGGCTTGGGTAGTGAGCAACATTATTAATAGAGCCATACCAAAAAGGTGTTCCAGAGAAATGTTACTCTGGCGCTCTGTTTCCTAGTACATCATTCTTTTGCCAGACACAGTTTGATGTTACTGGGCTCCCCTTTCATACATCCAGAATTCATAGCACTGTTCAGATTAAAAGAAATGTAATTCTCTCTTAGCGCTGTTCATTTGAATTGCTTTGCTAGAATTAAAATATCCTGAGTTTGCTGTTCTGTCTAGGGTTAATGAAGTTTTGGATAATCTCTGTTCTAACGATCTCAGGGCTAATTTCCAGTTTATTTTTCACATGTTAACATCCTGAGATAGGTGTGTTGGTAATAAGAAAGCCTTGGAAAGTGATGAAGAGCTTTTGCAGTGGGGTTTAGTTCTGCCAAGTACATAGAAAGATGTCAGCTGTTCAAAAGATAAGATTTTCCATCCTTGCTTACCGGGTGACTTTAACAGCGAGGGTTCTTCCATTAAACCATGGTCTGGGAAAAGGGAGGTTGTCTTAGTGGTCGGCGTGGGTGAAAGTGTGCGGTGCCCTGAGCCCCTGAACACCAACAGTCAGCCCTCATGACCCAAGTTTCAGTAAGTCCTTCCTCTTAGGAGCACGCTGGCACACCCAAGCTTCTGGATCCACCTCTGTTAGATCTTCTCCTTACAAGCATTCAGGTGCTTGCTGAAGTGCTGCTCCCCTGTGGGTCCTGCATGCCTGTGTACCAGGGAGCCTGTTCGGAGGCTGACCGTAGAGCTGGTTGGTGATTTGTTAGGAAGGCATTTCAGTTAATAGGCATTTTGCCTCGTTATTTTTCTTTTCTTACCTTTCATTTGCTTCAGTGGGAAAGATGTTTCTTCATGCTAAAGTTTGTATTTTTCTATGTAGCCTATATAGTAAAATCATGATTTAGGAGTGTTGCTTTGCAATTATTGTAACAGGTCTCCGCTCCAGTATCAAGTGCCATTGTCCAGTCTGTAATTACTGAAATCTACTTCCCTCTTCCAAATGTCTTGGTTCTTACAAGAATCTCTTTAGTGTCACACGAGCCACCTCCTCCAAACCCTCACATTTCTGTCCTCCACTGGAGTGCCTGGGATGAGGGTTGAGGGAGAGGAATTGGTAGATTATAGTTTGTGATAGCAGGTGGGGCGGTGGAAGCATTTATTTCAAAGATCACTTTCCTGCCCATACAGGAGCATGACATGGAGTTGTTGTCATGTTCTTCTCACCACATAGAGGAAGACGATATATGTCGCTACTGTATAGCTCTTTGGTGTTCCATTTTAAAATGTTGAAAATTATTTCTGCCCCTCCAACCAGAATTTCCTGAGCCGTGCTAAAGCTCTCCTGTGTTCTTGACAGAGATATTTTTCTTGCTTTGATTTTTGAAAAAGAGGCTACTACTTTAAAGCATTTAAAAATGCGTCATTATAAATATTTTTTGAAAACCTAGCATGCAAATATTTCCTTTGCTGGGATGGCTGTCAAGGGAAGGCTACTTCTACAAAGAGAAAAAGATTTATACCTTGAAAAAAGAATGGACTCTTAAGATGGTATTTCAGAATTATGTCCAACTGTAGCTGATGCAATTTGCGTAGCTAAGCATGTTTAAGTAGTCTCTACTGACCAATCTATAGCATATCTTTTAGGAATGACTGGATTTTTTATTTCTTTTGTTTGTACGTTAGTTTTTACAAAAGAAAATAGTACTTTTTAAGAAATAATATGCTAGTTAACTTGCATATTTGTTTCCAGGATCAGTCTAGATCTCTGTATTGGTTTAATCTCACACATGACATAGTAAGACCTGATTTTTGTAGACATTTATATCAAGCATTTTCCATAAGTTTACTTGGGTATGCAGCACTTTTGAAAATCATATGGATGTAAAATATTGTATGTCCTTTAGCTGTCTTTGGATTCATATTTTTATCTCAATAGGAATCTCTCATTAATTTATCAGTACAGTAAGGTAGACTTTAGAAAGGACAGAGATCAGATTCCATAATCACTTGAGTATGGGATTCATTTAATTTATGCAAGCGGTTTCATGAAAACAGAAAATTACTCAAGGATGCAGTGTTTTTGCAAGCTTCATTGTTTCCAGGTTTATCTTTTTGGATAGTAGTGTATGTCATTAGTGCTGTCAAAAGTCTTCAATATAAAGTATTGTCCATATGAAAAAAGAGCCTGTTCACGGAAGAAAAACGTACCCAATGTGACCTTTGGATTGCTGAGCACTGCAATTGTATTTGAGCATCTTCTGCATGGAATCTATATCATTATGAAGTTCATGCTAAACTTGGTAGAATCCCTGCCACCTTTGCCTTTTAAGGATTATTTACATACTACCAGAAATCTTGACACATTTTGTAAGCATTACCTTAAAAAAGAAATGAAATAAGAATAAGTCATTTTAATGAGATGTGCTTTTAATGTAGCTTCCCTTCAGAATATTGAATGTTTATATATAAAATTAATTGCCCGATATATGGTTCTTGGAAATCCTAATATAAATTATTGTATGTTCAAAGACTTTTTCCAATATTGCTTAAGTTCCAGAAGATCCACCACAAAATTTTGTCAAGAGCAACATCACAGCAAAGTCTTTCTCAGTGATGTGGGACCCACCAACCATAGTAACAGGAAAGTTTAGTTACAGAGTTGAGCTGTATGGACCATCTGGTAAGTCTGAATTTATTTTTTTTTCTTTTTTGTGATTATTTCCTTACAGTTGTATTCTAAGTGTCCTTGCCAATCAAGAATGAGTATTTGAAAGCAGTCTGTGTATCCTTTTTACTATTAGACTTTTTAATAGATTTTAGATTACCTTTAAGGGAAAAGTCTGTCCATCATGAGGAAGAGTACGCTATGAAATTCACATTAGATATTCTTAAGAGTGGAGGAAACCAACTTTCCTCACTCTTTTAGAGAGATGGCATGCTAAGCTCACAGCTGGGTAAGGGTGCTTATGTCTCCAAATCATTCTGTATCTTACCTTTGCTCTTTTCTCTTCCTATTATAGATTTCTGGAGGATTGTCATTCCTGTGTAGTATACAAACAACTGTATGAGTCTGTTTTGATGTTTTTGTGATTTTTTTTTAAACTCAGATGTATGTGTAAATAAATTACATAACTGCCTATAGTTAAGCAAGAAGTTAATGTCCTATATGCTAATGGTTTTATGGGACCACACAGGAAAAGCAATAGAAATTAATTTATGAAAACAAAGTCCCACCTCTTAAATGCCATATCTTCTTGAGATGGTTTGGGGTGATTTTTTTCAGGCATTCAGTATTATTTCCAATGAGGTCGATGCTAGACTGGCTTTTTCACAAATAAATTTGGCTTTTCTTTGTTCATCATCCTGGAAAGTAGCTATATTTATGATAGGCAAATAAAGGACTGTTTTAATTTTTGAGATAGAATCTCTTCATTTTTCATTCCAGGTCGTATTCTGGATAACAGCACAAAAGATCTTAAGTTTGTGTTTAGTAACCTTGTGCCGTTCACGACATACGACGTGTATGTTGGTGCTGAGACAAGTGCTGGGGTGGGGCCAAAGACTAACCTTACAGTTTTCACTCCTGCAGATGGTAAGTGAGCATAAAGAAGGGAAGTAAATGGGCTGTACGTGATAACTGGTTCCAGTTTTCCCTTCAAAGTCTTTAAAGTACTTTGCAGAAGAATTAATGGATATTTAGTAAAAGTCTTACAAGAGAAGGGTAATAAGATAATGAGAGAAATAAGCTGAAAATTTATTATGTAGATTTATTTCTCAATTTTTTTTCGAGTTCATACACTATCACTAAATGCACTTGCTATCAGAAGCCTTCAGAGATTGTGAAAGAAACGTAGTTTCTGCCTGAATGAAAGTAGTTTTTTTTAGACATGGTAATTAAGTTGCCGGTCCCCCTCTTACCCGTTAGATGGCGGCAAGTGGAAGGGAAAGAACAGCGCAGGATTCCGCCCCCTCCACACGGGCTGGTTCGTTCAGCCCCGAATGTATGTTATTAAACACCTCGTTTGACTTAATTTTCTCCAAATCTAAGGCCCCATGACAGTTTCTAACGGCGACACGTTTACCAGGGACCATAGCTCTAAGACAGACCCGAGACCGAGGCAATCGAGTGGTTAGTTCTGCCCCTGAGCCGCCGCCTCTGTCGTTGGGGAGCTCTGGCTCCCAGTAGCCGGCTCACCAGGTGAGAGTCCTGTGCTCTATAGAAATGCAGTTGTGTCTTTATGTGTGTGAGACTGGGCAGGATTATTGGTCTGCAGCTGAGGATGCAACCAGAAAAATTTGGGAATCAGTGTGTGATAGGCGGTTTCAAGATGGTTATTTTTGTGTTGTGTTTATGCCACACAGCATGAATTTAGAAAACCTCTCAACCTGTGATTGCTGCAATGTTTGCTGTCAAGACGTAACAGTAGGAGGAACGCCTATCCTTATTTATCATACTCTTTCCTGAAGTATCCAAAGGATCTGCTTTTGTCAGCTCTCAGAGACAATTTCCAGAGATGGCCTGCCTCAGTACAGCCAGTTTAGACATCTTCTGTCAAAACTCGCTATTGGAAGCCAAAGGGGATTTTGATGTTTTGGGTTTATTTTTAGGGTCATATAGAACATCTCATTTTAATGCCAAATCTACAAATGCGTATTATGCAAGTAATTCCGAGTTTGTCTTTTCCTGTGGTATATTAGGAAAAAATATTTTTCATATCAAATCTGAATATCATTCTTTTGAATATAAATGTTACCCATATCTGGCAGTCCCATGTAAAGTACAGTATCATTATTACTGCATAGTGATAAAAGGGGAAATTGGAACAAAAACTGTTACAAACGTGAAATGAACAAGATGTATCATGTTCTCTTTTTTTCATCTTTTTACTTCATTCTTGTATGATTTTGATGAATTTAGAATTAAGCTTTCATTTTCAATGTACTTGAGGTACCCTACAGTAAGCTAGCAAAGGTCGCCTTGCTTCCAGTGCAAGACTTCAGCAGAGCTGTCCCGATTCACATCATCTGAGGATTTGATCATATTCGTACATATGTCATATATGTCAAAAAACTGTGTGCATATTTTTAGAACTGAAACTTGCTTGCCAAAAAAACAAGCACATGCTCTACCTGCACAGGAGTCGCTCAAAAGATAAGGATGTACGTTCTGATTAAAAGCCCATTGTACTTTGCACACAGTGCTGAAAATGCTTGTAATAATCAGTGGTGTTTAATTAATTTTCTTCTTGAACGTTTAGTCCCAGGTGCTGTATCAGATTTACATCTAACAGAAGTGGAAGCCACATATATAAAAATTGTTTGGAGGAAGCCACGACAACCAAATGGAATCGTTACCCAGTATAGAGTTGAAGTACATGTGCAGGAAACAGAGGTGACTCTGGAAAACACTATTCTCAGAGGAAAAAATAAGGTGTTTAGGTTTTTTTTTTTAATATGGATTTCTTTGCGAGATTAACTTTGCTTCTCTGTCATATCCAACAGGTACAGAACGTAGCATTAGCCACCACAGATGAGTTTTCAATGCTTCTAAAAGCCACCTTCCTCACCGCACCCCTCTTTCTCTGGCTGGGTTTTAGGGAGATTTAATAATGCTGTTTCCATAACATGAAAACAATAAATAATTCTGATAAAATGATCCAGGATTTCTTAGCTACTGAAGGCAGGAAGCCATAGCCCACAGTCTTACTATCCCTTCCAGCCCTTGAGTTCTTGGCAGCATAAGGTGACCTAATAGTTAGAGTACAGGTTTAGGTGCCTAGAGCGATACAAAGCTGCTCAGGCAAACTCTTGGAAGATGTGGGTGTGAATCCTAGGGAGAAGTGCATTCAACATAAGTCTCCCAAGGCTGGTCAAGTGCTCTGCTTGCAAGGCAAACACCACTAGACTTTCTTCCCCATTCATATCCTTGAATTTACATGTCTGATACTATGTGTTGAACTCCATGCTATGGCTGTATATTAAGGATATCTGTGCACAATACCAGATCAAATCTTTTAGGAGACTTATGCTGTCAGTCAGTCTAGCTTCTGGATTTTGGGTGCTGATGTGCTCGCTCTACATGCTTACATGGGGCAGCACAGAACTGTAGACCCCTAGCAAACATTCAGCTCAGGATTGAGTACTTTCTGAGGCAGGGCTTTTTGGTCTTAATTTTGAACATAGGTGCCCAAAGTTTGAATAATTTTTTTTGTTTATTTTTTAGACAATGGTGTCTTTCTCTGGATCTGACACAGAATCTAATTTTTTGATGTAGAGCTCGATGAAGGAGTTTGCTTTCAAGTTGAATGGTATACATTAAATAGAGCCCTAGAGCCAAATATTAAATAAGGAGTAAAGGGAAAAAAATGAGGATAAGAATCCGTTCATAAACCAAGCAGGCATTCTTGGAAAATGAAAGTATATAACTCTATAATTAAAGATTGTATCATAGTACAGATACAGAAAAAAATGAAAATTATCTGTATGGACATGTTTTAATGACAGGATTTCCTAATTTTTGAGTTCTTAATTTAGCATCATGTCTGCTTTACTATAGTTTACTGCGCATCATATTCTAATTAAAAACCAGAACAAACCATAACGAACATTACTTTCCTTAGAACCCCATTGACCCAAGCTTAGAGCATCTACAGGATTTGAACTGTCAGATCGACAGCACTAACAGTACTCAGTAACTAGTAGCAATAAAAGGCTGTTATCTTACAAGTGGAAAATCCCCGGAGGCAAAAAAAGTATTTCCACATGGGTTACTATTTTGCTATAAAATGTTGGTGAAGATGAGGCATCTATAGCTTTTACCTGTTGGTACTTAGCTGAGATCAATGCTTTATCTCTGCCTGTGGTTCATAACTCCTAGTTACAGCAGCAGCAAAGCTGCTTTGCCCTCTCTCCACTCAGAGTCTGTAGGGAGAGAGCTAATGTGTATTAGTTACATCACTGTAAAAGCATCTCTTTCTGGCAGTGAAGTGGGCCATATGTGTGAGTGGGGAACGTTCACAGACGACAGTGGAACAATTTAGAGACACTGGAGTCCTGGGTTTGGTCCCAGATTCTGAAGGGGCATAATGATCTAGTGCTTACACACCATTTTGTACCCATGCTCTAGGCTGTCTCTCCTTTCTGTTCTGCTTTTGTTCCTCTCTTTGTAGTTCTTGCTCCCCTTACAAATCTACTGCCATCCTTTTCCAACGTTTGTCTTTTGCCTCCTCTGTCCTATGGACCGCTTTATCGCTTACCTCCCTTTTACTCTCCATTTTCACATCTATACTGCCTTATTTGACCCCTTCCCTTTATTTCATTAGCTTCTGTTTCTCTCCACCTCCCTTTATTCCCTCTCATCAATCTAGTCAACCTTTTATTCCTTTTCTTCAGGGCCTAGTCTATATTATATATAAATTTAATTAAATAGTTTAGTGATGATGAAGTTTGTGATTTATTTTTATATTTCTAATTTTTAGTATTTGATCAATTCTTTGGAACCATACATGATAAATGAAAATATCAAACCTTCTCCCACTTGGAATTCAATGGAAACAGACAATGATTTATATGAAGGTTCAGCTGAAATGTTTCCCAGCATTCAGACAGCTTCCCCAGTAATATTTACAAGTGTGTCTGGTGATAATTTGCCTGCTATAAATGGAGCTGCAGAATTACATTCTGCTCTGGGTAAGATATTTTAGGATATTTTTCTATCTGCTCCTTTGTTCTGAAGGACCCCCATCACTGTCCCAGATATGATCTTTAGCACATGGTTCAAGCAAATTATGAATGGGTCATTTGCTGGAGTCGGATTTTTTTACTACCAAATAACCTTCTGAAGCAAATGGGAATGCCACACAGGCAGGAACTAGCCCCTTGTCACCCAGCTGACCTTCTTCCTAGTGAAAGGAGCACCCGAAAGCCATCAGCCAAGCTGCATAGACAATCAGTTATTACAGTTGCCAAAGCAGGTGTGATTGTCAGGGATTAACATATCTCCAAGCCCTTCAGAGACCTTGATTTTTCTAAGCCTTTTGACTAATAGGTTTTCAAATGTCAGTGAAGGTAAATAGGTCAAAAAGTTACAACTTTGCTATATGGGTGACAAACAGGTGGAGATGACCCCATGACATGGTGATGTCATTAGTGTGTACACTTGTTCTGTATTATCAATGGACCAGTGTTTCTTTACCAAGTATGGATATTTACAAATCATTAAGCAGGCCTCAGTTGACAGGCAGGGACTTAAAATAACACTCTAAATTTTTACAGTGAGTTTTGAACAGTAGAGAGAAAGTCAAGTTTTTATTTTTTGATTTTTTTTATTAGAGTCACCAAGTTCCTCCATATACAGCAGTATCTAAAACCAGAATTTAATCCATTAGTTTAAACTACAGTAGATCTTTTCTGTACTGTATTAATCCTGAAGAATCTTCCTTGTCATACAGAGAAACATACAGTGCTTTCAATGTGAATCTTCTTTTTATGGTCTCATTCCGCTTGAGGTATTGAGTTGCTAAAAGATGTCTGTGTTGCTGGAGAATAGATTTCAGAGAGCGTTTGTTGTAATCTAGCATAAAAGTATTATTTTATAGTAGTTATTATAGTAGTTATTATAGTAGTTAAAGGTGTTGACAGTCACATTTTCAACTGGGTCTGCCGATTTTTAGATGCCTCCATTTTAATGCCAGTCTCACAAAACTCTGAGCCTGATACTCAACTATGTGAAGCACCCAGTTTCTCATGTCACAGTGGCATAATGGCTGCTTTATAACAGATGATTTTGACTAGCACAGTTGGGTTGTAGCTGACTTTGAACTTTAATGCAGATGCACTAAAAACTCTTTGTGGGCATGTATGACTTTTTCATTCTCCTGACCCTAACTCTTCTGCTCAAAATACCAGTGTGAAGGGATCCAAGAGGGGAGCCATTTCAAGTATAGTTATTATAGCACTGCTGGGAGGGCAAGGATGAGAGAATCTGTCTTTCTTAATTAAAAAACATTAAAAACAAAATTAAAAGCTCCATCAGCCTAGGAGCCATAGTTCCGAAGTCACCGGAGAGACTATGCCATCTACAAGTATGCCTTTTCCTAGTTCCTTGGAGATTTCTCTCAATTTTTTTTGTACATAGCTGTCAGTATAAACCTCATGGTTTTAGTTCTTGCTCATTCATTCTTTCATCTAGGCCAATCTATCTATTGTACACATGAAAATGGACCTATAACAGCCTCTCATCAATTGAGTTAAGAGGTGGAGTGTAAATGTTTCTTTATATTTTTGTAATTGCCGAGAAAGTT
Source organism: Phalacrocorax aristotelis (assembly GCF_949628215.1). Lineage (NCBI taxonomy): Eukaryota > Metazoa > Chordata > Aves > Suliformes > Phalacrocoracidae > Phalacrocorax > Phalacrocorax aristotelis. The sequence goes on along the minus strand of NC_134276.1, from coordinate 174,498,667 downwards.
CTTTTGCAATAAAATAGTTCCAGCTCACCATGTCAAAGTGAATTTAGAATGCAGAAGGAAAAAAATAACTGTTTCTTTCCATTTCATCACAGATAATCAGTATACCATTAACATTTTGGCTGAAGAGCTGTCATATGTTATAAAGGGCCTCATACCTTTCACAGACTACACAATCAGTGTGTCCGCTTTCACTGCCGTTGGAGAAGGACCACCATCAGTTCTTATGGTCAGAACACGTGAACAAGGTAAAATGTTGTAATTCTTGTTACTATCAAAGTTAATGCACATTACTCACTGAGAGCTTTAAAATTTTTTAAATAATTTCTTTGCTTACTGTTCTGTTTTTCTGTTTTCATTTAAGTTCCAAGCTCAGTACAAAACATATCTTACAAGAATATTAGCTCCTCCTCTGTTTTGCTCTATTGGGATCCTCCAGCAAATCCCAATGGGAAGATTATTCATTATACTGTTTATGCAATGGAACTGGATACAAAAAGAGCATTCCACACAACAACTTCGAACAACAGCTTACTTATGACAGGTACAGTGCAATTTGATTAAAAATAACCCTAATATAGTGCAAATACATTATACCAAATTATTTTTTCCAACTGTATGTAATGTAGCCATTTGCAAGGTGGGGGACCAAATGTTCCCCATCCACACGCACACCCCCTACAACACTGCATGCAAAAGCAAGGTTGGGACACTATTGACAGATTTGTCTGCTCTGGAGGGGTATGTAGGGAACGTGAGATGGGAGGAGAGGACTAGGTAAGACAAGCAGTAAGCTCTGAAATGTGCCAAGTAGTAATCTGTGAACACTACTGAGTAGTAATTTGTGAAATGGATTTCTCCTTGATTTTCTTCCTCAGCCATTTCTTTCCACATAAGAAAATATGCCTAAATTGTCAATTCTTTTTCAGACTGGAATTTTTTTTTCACAGTATTTGTCTGGCATAATAATTTTCTTCTTTTAGGGTGATAATTTTGATAGTAATTGAAGAAAATGCATTCCTCATGGGGTTTTAGGCATTTATTATGACATTCAGCTCTCTGCAGATGAGCAGAGAGGGAGAACTGGGTTGGCTCTTGTGAGTCTCATACCCTTGGCTGCTTGTTTAAAACAAAAAAAACCCCTCTGAGAGCAAAACTAAAAGTAAAAGGAAGGAAGTAGGTGTTTGGGTCTGTGGTGAGAACTTTAACTTGTCTGCGCCGGTTGTTTAGTCATGCATATAGAATCAAAGCACATATTTGGATGTACACGAACACATCCTTTGTTTTGGCAAATAAATTCTTAAAGCTATTTACAGGGTTGAAGCTGGCTGACTTACTTCAACATATGTTGATTTGACTAAGTGCTTTTTGGGTCTCCCGAAATAAATGGTATTATACATATTCTACCTTTTAGGTGCAAATGTGTATCAAAAACTCTTAGAACAGTAACCATTTTTATAGTTTTATAAATAGATATGAGGAAAAAATACATGTTTAAGAAGTCAACAGTCAAGATTTTTTAACTTAATCTTTTTAGGTTTAAAAAAGTACACCAATTATAAAATGAGAGTCGCTGCCTCTACCACAATTGGAGAAAGTGCATTGTCTGAAGAGAATGATGTTTTCGTGAGAACCCTTGAAGATGGTAAATACAGTGTTTGCAAATGATTATTTTATTTCGCTATTGAAGTTTGCACTTCTTTGGGAGACTGAGCACATACATAATGAGGGGAAGAAAGTGTACAAATAAAATTTTGTTGAAATTATTAGTCTTCTATCAGTAAATTACTTTATTCAGCCCATTTTTTGTTAAGTGCTAGAAATAAGGATGAAAGCTGCAGCATGAGCAGCAATCAACTAATTTCAACTCTGATAGACAAATGGGAAGAAAGCTGCAGAGCTAAGGTTCCTTCACTGAAAAGAGAGTGTCCCTTGAGTGTCCTGTCTAAACCATAAACAATTATCTTTGGGACTCCAGCTTCTCTTTTTTTTTTTTTTTCATGTTATAATATGGAAATTAGGTTGGTTTTGAAGCTTGAAGCATCTGGAAATGGCAGCTTTCAACAATTCAGAGCCTATGTTGCTGTCTATAAGCAGAGCTGCTGATAAAGTGAGGGGTTTTTTTTGTACTGAATGATACTATATGCAGTTGTTTTTGTACAGGTTTGGGGCTTTGTTCATTTTAAGACTGATCAATAGTTTTAATGTAGGGTATAATACTACCTCATTAAGATTTCTGGATCTTCCTTCCTTGCTTGCTAACAAGGCAGTCTCCACCTATGAAGGCACAAGGCCAGTAGCTGAAGTTGCTGTTGGCCTCTACAAAGAGAACACAGGAATTTGATTTACAGAGCTGAGTCATGTTTATTAAACCTTAATCATTTCTCATTTATATCAGGTTTATATTCTCACTAGTTTCAGCAAAGTTATTTCCAGTTTTTACCGAAGTAAATAACCAATCAACCAAAATATCAAATTAAACAGCAAAACTTAAAGTGCTTGTAAAGGGTGAAGCCTTCAGAGGAATCAAGGTCGACATTCAGAGCTGATTTGATTCATAAGTGCAGCCCACTCACTCCTTCAACACTTCCATGCATTATTAGCTCAGTGGAGTCACATGAACTCATGCACTGCCAGTAGATTTAGCCAACACACCACCCCAGAGCTGGACTTGTTTTGTGCATGACCTTCACACCAGTGCATGGGAGATTTACAGTGGGGTCTTCATGGTCATCAGTTAGCAGCTGTGTCAGTAAACTAAAGGCAGTTTAGTTACAATGCCTTTCTTGATTCAGTGTTTGGTTGAATGAAATAAGATGGGTGGTTATTTAAGAAGAAAGTAGTAAGATGGCATTCAGTTAAATTTAAAGAACTTGAATTTGAGGGAGGCAGTGAGGGGATTTGACAGCAGCAGTTTGGGATAGACTTACAAGTGAATGAGAAGAGAATTTCCAGAAAAGCTAAGGTGTCTGGGACACAAAAAGACGCCTGGCTTTATGAGTGGAAAAGAAGACATACAGAAATTAACTGGGAGGAAAAGCAGTAAGCCTTTGAGAAGGTGGGTGAGTGAGTGAATCCCTTTTGGTACAGTTAGGTAATATACATGTTAGGATCCAGTATGTTTCTGAGATCAGTCCTGTATGCAATTAATTGAAAGTCTCAGAGGTTTTTTTCTCTTTGATTTCTGTATTGCAGAACCAGACTCCCCACCCCAAAATGTAGAGTTAATAAATGTAACTGCAACGGAAATAAATCTGAGATGGTTACCACCTGAGCAGCCTAATGGTCTCATAACTCACTATGAAGTTCTGTACAGTGATTCCAGTTATTTATTTATTAAAAATGCCTCATCTACAAGTATATCGCTAAGTGAAATGAAGCCATATACTCTCTACAACATCTCTGTAAAGGCATTCACCAGAGTTGGCCATGGGAATCAGTCATCTTTTCCACTTCTGGTGAGAACTTCTGAAACGGGTGAGGATGGAGTTTTTTTAAAAATGTAAATTTTCCACAATCAACTGCTTTATGGTGACCTTTGATGCCCAGGAGATCAGTTTAATTAATTTTACAAGTATGTATTTGCTTTGCAAAGCAGTAAGTTTGAACCCTGTTTTCTCTCTTATATAAAAGCAAAAGTAAGGAAATAGTAAGGAAGACTAAGAGGTAAAGAAAATAGCAGAAAGTTCTGTGCCTGATGGACTTTATATATTTTAATATTTTACTATTTGTCCTGGAAGATTCCTTGTACTTGCAGGAAAATAATTTTTTACTAGAAAGGAGGGGTTTCAAAAAGTGAGTGCAATTTGGAATTCAAGTTATGAACTGGAATTTTATAAGAATTCAATCCTAATAGTTAAAGAAAATCTGAATTCACAGGTAAGTGCTATTTCGAAGCAAACAAAGTTCTTTATGTTACTAGATATATTTTGGAGAACATACAGATAAAACAAAATAGCAGAGGATTAGAGTAGATGAAGCTTTTCCAAGAAAGGGAAGTAAATTTAGAAGTGAGGATTGGGAAGGACGAACATTAAAGTGGTGTAACAAGGCATAGAAAGAGACTTAGAATAAGTAGCTCTAAGGTAGGACAAGGTAGGGAAAGGAATATAAAATATCAACAGAGGGTCATTAAATCAGTGGAGCTGAACAGCACAGGTAATGGAGAAAATACTGAACATAATGGTTTACATGGAGGAATAGATGATTTGGTTAAACTATATTCTCAGGAATTGAAGGTAGCTGGGGAGACAGACAGGAAGGTTAGTTTCCTTTAGGACTCAGCCATATCCAGGTAGCACTGGTATGATTATCATCCTTTTTTGGGGGCCTTTTGCCATCTTCACCAATTTCTACCTCAGATGACTGCCTACTTTATCTGTATCTAGAAGCATGCTCTGTTTATTACACTTTTTTCAGTAAGGAAAGACACGCACGTATTGATGTCTCTCAGAAGGGGCAGGGAGATGCTCCTTGATTGTTAAGACATGGTGGAATCACTGAGTTCCTTCTCCTCCTTGTTTCTGAAATGAACTTGGATTTTTCATGTGTGAAGTAGTTGTGGTCTAGGCCTGCCTAAGAAGTCAAGTTTTTAAGGAATAGGGACACAAATACCTAGTTTTTAGATTGCATAAAACAGTAGTCATAATAGAAGCACAAAGCTAGCTCTGCCAAGACACTGTGCTACTTGTTAGGATGGTTTTTTGGTCAGATATCTAGGTATGTAGGCACCTGCTCTGCTAATCCAATGTCCTTAGACATAACCTTTTTTATTGCTTTCTCTAACTTAGACATCCAACTTTTGTCTAAATTGTACTTTAAGGCATTTAGTTCTTTCTCAGTGCCTAAATCCCCTGATGCTCAGAGCAAAAATTTTAATTCTAGCTGCCTTTGATAGAGATGAGAAGCTGGAAAAACATCTGAGATGTGAAGAATAAAAACAAGGGAGGGTCTGGAGGATAGAGCATTTTGAGTGAAACACAACCTATTAATGGGCTGATGTGTTTGAAGAGCTCTTGGGAGTTCTCTGTTACTATTCTACCATGAAATTAGGCAGAATTGTGGGCTGATTTCACTGCCTCTTATGGCAGTTATTCCCTTTCTGGATATTGCTTAGGCAGAAATTATTTATATTTTTGAATGTGGAGTTTCATCAAATGTGAGTACATTTATGAGAATGTTTAGGGCAGCCTAAGCCATACCCATGCCTTACTTGACCTTTTGAGCAAATTGTGCTGTCATTGTATGATTATGATTTTCTGGAATAAGGTATATTATTCTAGCAGACCAATTTTGGATAATGGAAAACATACACAAGTATTCATTTGGGGACAGACGGACACATACACACAAAAAACGATTTGTCATGACACAGCAAGGGCCAGCTGCTCTATAAGAGATGGGGAGCCAAGAGCCGAGGGGGTCCCTGGGCCAGCTGGGCAGGGGCCTCATGAGCCACTAGTAGTCCCACCAACCCCCAGTGAAGGGAGCAGGGCAGGTCTGGGGTGGCAGCCAAGGGCAGCCCAGAGTCCAGATTGACAAACACTGCACGCTGATGAGGCAGGTCTGAGGTCGAGCCAGGAAAGTGAGTTAGCAGGTTCAGTGACACTAAACAAGTCAGACAGAGCCCAGTGACAGCTGGGCAGGTCTGTAGTGATGGGGCCAAGCTGAGGTCAGGCTGCGACATCAGGCTGCAAGTCGAGGACTAGCTCAGTGGGTACATGGCCAAGCACAGCCACGGCAGCGGTGCAGCAGGAGATGTAGCTTAGACAGGGACAAAGCACGAGAGCCCCAGCTGAAAGCAGCTCCCAGAGGTCAGTGGTCAACCCTAGCTGCAGCCTCACTGCAGCATTGCCTGGGAGTGTGTCACCAGTGAGGAGGAGGCAGCCCTCGGCCACGCTATTGCTAAGCTGGCCCTGAGCCTCAGCAGCCAAACCTCCAGGAGGGAGATGCTCTCAAAGCCCTTTCGGCAATATGTTAGGCTCCCTTTGTTTTTCCATACAAGTATTCATACAGTTTCTATAGATCACCCAGGGAAAAGGAAGAAAATGCAAGTTGCTGATACAAAGTATATATTATAGACGTACAACATGGAAAATCTCCTAAAAATGCTCAGCTTGGAGGATTGCAGTGGTAGTTATGGGGTGTTAGAAGGTAAGTTTAGCGTCATGCTCCAGATTTTTTATCTGACATGTTGTTTTCCATCAATATATTTTATTTTATTTTTTTTAAAGAATGACCTGTACCTTGTTACAGTGTGTGTCTGTCATGTGTTTTTGATCTTACAATTCAGCCTCTTTTAAAAAATTTATTTTGTACAAAAAAGAGGATAAAAATCAAAATGTTTACAATGTGTTTAATTTAATCCAGTTTAAGCAAATGATAAATAAATCAGTGAAACTGACTGGAATTTTCCATGAGTCTAAATTTTATCTTCTAGTTCCTGATTCCGCACCAGAAAACATAACCTATAAGAACATCTCATCCATGGAAATTGAATTATCATTTTTTCCACCATCCATTCCCAATGGAATCATACAGACCTACGCAATATATCTCAAGAGAACTAATGGAACCGAACAGAGAGTCATAAACACCACACTTCTGACACTACGTATTACAGGCCAGTATATAATGATCTGGAACTTATGGCGATTGTAAATTGTTCTGCGAAAGGATCAGCAGACAGATGCAAATAGATTAGTTCATTGGTTGGACACGATCCTTCTTGTCTGTACGTAAAGTTATATGCTACCTGTTTGTGTCCTGCAGTAATGTTGTGGAATGGACCACAATCAGTATAGAGTCTAACGTATATCCCATTGTATTTTAGATGTTCAAAGTACAAGGAACATCACTAGATTTCTTTGAATGTCTATCACTGTAACAAAGGAAACACTGAAGTCACCTACATACCTTTCTGATCTTATTCTGGATAAAAATAAGTAACTTCCCTTTCCACTCACCTTTGCATCTTTTTCTGTGTTCTGTCATTATTACTGAGGCATGACACAGCAGTTAATGCTGGGAGCTCAGTACCTTAACCAGTAAGTTTTCAGAGTACAACCAAAGACAAACTGGGAATTAGGGCTTTGCCCCTTCCTTTGGTCATGAAGAATACTTTATGTTCAAGTTTTCCTAACGCTTATTTCAGTTTCTAAAGACATAGATCAGTGTAAATGATGGGCCTATTCAGCACTTCAAAACTACTTATGGTCTGTTAAAAACCCTAATTTGGCCCACTCAGTACCTGGTTTACTGAAATCTTCTTCTTTATTTAGATTTAAAGAAATATACAGAATATACTGTAGAAGTGTCTGCTAGTACCACAATGGGGGAGGGCCTTCGTAGTGCACCTCTGCATATACTGACTGATGAAGATGGTAAGTCAGAACAGAAATTGCAATGTATCATTGTCTGCCTGTAGCCTTAAACTAATCTTACACTTCATGTCAGATATGTGTAGGTTTCATGTACTTTTTTTTTGCAATTATGTCTCTGTATTGGTATCTGTATCTATCTACACATAAACAACACATCTATCTATCTATCTGTTATTTAATATATTCATCAGTACAAGCTATGTGAAATAGCACAATTGCTCTGCATGGACATTTGGTCTTACCAATATCTTATGAATTTGAAGAATCTTAATTTACTAATATTATTTTAATCTAATACACCACATGGTAGAATTAAAAATTGTGTTTGGTTCTGCAGACATGTGAGAGCTGGAGAATGGGAAAACCACTGAAAGGCAGCTTGAATGGTCCAGGGCCATTTCTGGTTCTTTTGTTTGGAGACTTTTTGATTCTTCTGAACAGATGCATGTACAGATACATTTATAGATGTAAAATCATTAATCATAGAATGGATTGGGTTGGAACAGGCCTTAAAGATCACTCCCTGCCATGGGCAATTAATATCACAAAAAATAACATGAAAATACTCAGAAGTCTATCATCTGTAGTTCTGGACTTCCAGATTGAGCAAGGGAGTGTTCTGCGCTGCAGGCTGAGGGTAGAACACAGTCATTGCATCCTCTGCTAATTAGTACAGTAGGTCACAAATCAGCAGAGGAACTTTAAAATTATATTTGTACCCAATTTAGTTGCAGGAAGTTATCAGTGGCCCCCTCTATAGTTTCTGGAGGGGGAATTCAGAAAAAATTTCAAAGCAGAATCTTAACTTAGGTGCTGTGAATCACATTTTGGAGGAATCTGTGTCTGTCCCTATCCATTGCTTATTGGGCAAGTCTCTGGGAACCTGGACTAAAGTAGCATTGACACAAACATCCCACCAGCCATTCCCAAATTAAGTCTCTTTTCATGTCTTAGGGAGCACTGACTTGCCTAACATCCAGCTTTTGATAATAATGGATCTTTGCAAATCTCCAAGATGTTGATGGATTTACATTCATGCTGCCAATAATAAACCTTTGCTCAAGAGTAATGTTGCTGGTGCACACTGGGAACAGCTAATTTGCATGAATCCATCTTTTGTCTAGAGTATTTTTATTTAGAGAAATGTAGAGTCTATTCTTCAGAAAAAATATCCTCTGAATAAGAACTGTAGAATGAACTAGATATGTCAGGAAGACATGACATTCACAGTATGACAGATCTTTTATTATGTAGCCACTGAGGATAATATAACAAGTAAAACACTAAATACAGCTGTCACCCTTTTCGCTAGTAAATACAGACATTCGCTGAATTCAGTAAACCTTTGTTCATTAAAAATATTTTTTCTTAAAAGAACAGAGTTCTAAAGCCTTTATGCCAGCCTTTGGGATAGTAAAAGAAGGAACAACTGAAAAACAACAATATTTATAATACACCACATGTTCTTTATTCGCAGGAACACAGTGTTCCAAGATTCAGACCAAATGTTTCATAGATTTGCTAATAGCTATGCTCATATTCTCAATTTTCATGCATGACTACAGCTATGACCTGAATTTTTAGTGCATGATGCTCTTTGGTTTAATTTGAGAAAAACAAAAGTAATTGTAATATTATTTTGTAGTGATACATATATCTGTGAATCATGATGAAGAGAAAAGATTTACTTCTCAGTAACTTGCTAATACAAAGCATTATCACGCATTACGTATCTTTTTTTCTCAGCAATATTTATATAAACTTTAGAATTAAATCATACATGGTCTAACATTTTCATTTACTCACATTGTCTCCCTACACAGTTGTGATATGGTGTCATGTAGAGTTCATTTTGCAATGAATTTTAAGGGTCTCAGTCAATGCCTGTCTTTATATTTGCCCTTGTGAAATGTTAAATGTATGAATGTGGTCCTTATTTGATGGAGTGAATAGATTTTACTGCTGCCTAGTACCCCAGATTTTTATCATCTCTCAATGTCATGCTTATTCATTTTTCCACCTTTTGGTGCTTTGTATAATTCTTTACAGCACCTCTTTTTCCTCAGGGGAACGATTTTGCTATATTTTACATGTGTTCAAACCTATAAAGCTCTTGCTTTTATTAGAAGGGGGGAAAAAAATTACAGCAATGTACTTGGACGGTAGGTGAATCACTGTGACCTACCCGTTGCTCTGTTTTCTCATGAAGTACTTTTTCCATTGAATCACAGAAACAGATGTTCTAACACCACCATGCAAAATCTTCTTTTATTATCTGTCAGAAAAAGGAAAAGAAGCTGCGCCTTAACATTAGTTGATGGATACTGTACCAGTGTAGTACAAAGTTCACTTTCCATCACAAATAATTAAAAGCCTATTTAAGGATGCTGCGTATCCCATCGATCTTAGCTGTTTAACAAGATGTTGTGTCCTGTTCTCTCATTTTATAGCTCCAAGTTCTCCTCCAGAATCCCTCTCCGTAAAACAGTTGTCGGGTGTCACTGTGAAGTTGTCATGGAAACCTCCACTGGAGCCAAATGGAATTATCCTCTATTACACAGTTTACGTCTGGTAAGATTTTCTGGAAGTAGTTCTGAGGATAAATATTAATCTGTAACCTATCAGGAATGTTAGGTTTTTCTTACACAATGTGTTGATTACATGTTTTTGGAGAACAAATATTCATCCAGCCTTTTGTAAATACAAAGGCTAGCCTTTTGTATAATGAAACTACTGGCTTTTTATATATACAAATTCAGATATAATGCAGTAGCTGAAAATTGGAGTATTAAATATTTTGTAAACATTTTCAATATTTTTCTAAAGGTTATGTTATGGTAAATGAATTCAAATTTAAATTAGAGCATGGTGACTGTTTTCATTACATTCTAATTAATTAGGCCTATTGTAAGGCAGAGCACAAGCCTATGCTAAATTGTCAAGGAAATTTGAAATAGGCTTAAAATGGAGAAATATTGCTTCCTTTTGTAGGAAGTGTGTCAGAGCAATGTTAAAAGTCTTGGTATGCGCTATTAGTTATGTGTATTTTATATGTGTAGTTATGTGTATAGTATTGTTGTATTTTGTATTTATTCATAGCAAATGAGTATTTTTTAACAGATATTTTTCAACAGACATTTTTCATTTACTGTGTTATCTTTTTTCTATCTATCCTTTCTTCTTCCCTAATCTGTTTTTTTTTTTTCCCCTGTCATCCCTCCTGGGATCTTTTTTCACCTTTAAAAAGGAGTTTTGTCACTTTAAAACTTGCAGTTTCTGTCCTATTCTCTGCATAACATAGTTTGGTCTAGTGATGTGGCATCTCTTCAAAGAGCTATGTATAACTTCTACTGGGAGTGAAAAGATTTTCTAATTTGACACTTTTAATATATTCCATTTATTCTGTACCATTGTATTGCCTCTGCTAAGGTGCAGGAAGGAAATGCTAGCGTGAACCAGATATGCAAATCAGCAGTCATTATAAACACACTATGATTAAGCTTACATTTGTTATTTTAATGTTATTTGACAGTTTTGGGGTAGGGTTTGGCCTCAGTTCATATTGAATTTTTTAAAAAGCTATAGCTTCTAGTTAAGTTAGTGATAAAGTGAACAGGAGTGAGCTTTTCTTTCCAGAAAAGTTAAATTTGGCTTGTCTTGTTACTTCCACTGTATTGGCAAGGTCTGGTGCTCTTTAACCACAAAAAACATTAAACTGAAGACTATCCTCTAGTTAGAAAAGAGTTACTTCACGATAAGGATTATGATTTTGATACAGGCTGTGATCAGAGACTTGACGTTATACAACTTTTCATCCTTATGTTGCCTTAAAGCTTACTGCTTTTATTATGACAAATGAGTTAGTAACAATTATTAAAAAAAAAACTGTTAATTGATCCGTCAATTATTTGAACTAAGCAACCACATAACTTGTTGCAGTAAGCCTTGTCCTTTTTCCTTCCACATTGTCGTTACTCTGTCCTTACTGTCCCGTATCTAAAATTAGAGAGGCATTAAGTATCATCTTGAGGCAAGGACATGGGAGAAAAACTCCCGTTGTCTTCAAAGAAGCCACAACTTCACTCCTTCCTTGGAGGGTTTTTTCTGGATGGGAGGAGGAAGCACGGGAATTTTAAGTATTTAACAGAATTGTCTATACAACTTCATAAAATGCATTGCAGGGTGAGATTAGACTAGGCAAATTGCTGTGCCATAGTTGCTGCTTTTGGGAGGCATTCAGTATATTCTGGGAGAGATTGTTCATCCCAGAGCTTCTCAATAAAGCAGAAGGAGGAAGGTTAACAGATGTTAAAGTTCCTTCTCTTAAATATATTGAAACAGTTATAGAGAAGTTGGTAACCTTTCTTTAATGGACTGGGAACAGAATTCACAACTACTAGAACAGAAAGGGAAGTATCTGTAATGTTTCCATTGTTGTTATCTTTCATGGAATTTGTCACAGGACGAGGTGGTTTTGGGTGCTAGCAGGTAGGAAAGCAACTTTCTGCATGCCTTGAGTCTACACACTCATACTCCCCGAGTCTGCAATTCCAGGGTATTAAGGGCATATTAACAAAATTGCTGAGCTTGTATATAGCTATTGTCTTTTGGCATTATCCTGTTCAGCAAGTTTTTGAGAGATAATTACTGGCTAAATCTACTTTGAGGTACAGATTTTTAAGAAAATATGGTACCTGTCTTTGTCAAGTGAAAGTATGCAATTTCTTAGAACCTCTTTTTTCTGGCTTTCTGACAGATCTCATTTAAAACTTAATATTATTGTTCTTCATTAAAATTCCTCGGCTTAGTTTATTCTGCCGGATACTTTCTTTCTCATTGTCTGTGAAGACTGCACTCATTTTGATCACTGTTTTCTTATTATTTGGATTGGAATCTCTGTTGTTTCTAAACAGAAAATCAACTTTTCTTGAAACACTCCAAGCTTTTGTTCTTCTTCCTAACTATGCCTAATTGTGAATGTTTTTTTGGCAAATAACATGTTATAAGAATGCAATTACTCAGAGTAGAAGTGTTTGCAGCACTAAGCTGTGGATTTTCTTCTTACTTAAATTATAACCAGCTATGTTTTTCTATACTAAGAATATATTGGGCAAAGATCCAAGAAAAGATATCTTTTCTTTGTATAGTATTTGATAACTGCAGCTGCAACCTTTTGTATCTCTTTACTGACTATTCAAAATGTCAGAAGTTTGGGAAAAAATGTAAATGTTAACTTCCTCTGTTACCAAGAGCGCTTCCCATGTCAAGAGACATTCCACTCAAAATCTGAAAGGGATAGGGAGAATTTAGTTTTTTCATTCTCATACATTTTCTCATTCCAGTTATTTGTTAATGTAACTTTACTTCAGGAGTATCAGATGATGATCTTTGCTAATGGGACATTTCATTCATTTATCGAAGGATGACAGTCAGCCCATCTAATAATTTTGAATTGGCCTTTCCATTTTGTGGTTTTTTTTTTTGTTTTGGTTTTTTTTTTTTAGAACTAGAACTCATTCTTTTGTTTGTGAAGAGCACCACAGTGACTCCTGGAGCAAGATATTCAATTTTACTTGTCAAATTATCATCCCTGTATGAAATCCCATTAAAGACACAGGGCACCCACTCATACAGAAATCTTTGCAGGAATGGAATGTTAGCTAGCTTTTTTCCCTGCAGACTTTTTCATAAAAGATTAAATTAATTTAATGAGGAATAGCAGTCTTTTTTAATTCAAGTTAGTTATTTCTGTATCTTCTTTTACTTTCTGATAATCATTTCATACCTATGCTAATACCAGCATTTTATTAATGTTACATCTTACAGTCTTTCTAGGCGGGTTTTGACCTGACTGGAGTTCCATTCTGATCCCCTGCTACATTCCACCAGAATTAACTCAGCACCAGCTAATTCCTGTTCCATATCATCTTCTATTATTCCATTTATAACTTCAGCCTTCTGACCAATTTCACAGAGTCACAGTAGGGCATGCTCCCTGCTATAATCTTTTTATATTTCGCTATTCCTGTCCAGGGAGACAGTTTAGTTATGCCCTACTGTGTCCTTCCCAAGGGTACCACCTAAACATTTCATAGCAGTTACTAGGTGGACATGCCTCTCCTTGATATTCCATATAATCATTGTCTTTGCTGATGTAATTTGCAAATATATTTCTGTGGGGTTTGGGGCTTTTTTTTAAATAGCAAAATTAAGAGCCATATTGTGATGCAACAGTACAAAAGTGAGTTTTCAACATAAAAGAAAAAAGTTATCCCAGTCCTTTTAAAAAGTCTAATTTATTTATATTTACCACAATATTGCATTTTTCAATTTTATATTGTATGCCACAGTTGTATACATACAGAAATAGTGTGTGTATATATATATAATTAATAAAATACTTTTTCGTTAGGAATAAAATGTCAAAAAGAAGTGTTAATGTAACAGAAACATCACTGCAGTTCACAGACCTGGAAAACAACTATGAGTATAGCGCTTACCTAACAGCGAGTACCAGATTTGGAGATGGCAACGTAAAAAGTGATACTATAACATTCAGAACTTCTGAAGGAGGTAAGCTTATATATAGTATGAATCTTTAATTTCATTCAGCCTTAAATTTCTGGCAGCCTTATTTAAGTTAATAAAGCTACTAAAGTAAAAGTGGCATTTGACCGGTCAAGAAGAGACATTCCACCTGTCCGTGTGTGTGTGTGTCTGCCTTTGTGTGTACACGTACATATGGCTCTGTAAATTTATGATGGGCATTTCTGTTCATTTACTGAGAAAAACTTTGCATTTATCTTCAAGACAGTGAAGATTAAAATAATTTAATTTTGAATTTTGAAATAAAATTAATTTTATAATATATTTTAATAGCTCTTTGCTTTATCTTGCTGTGACACAGCTTCTGATAGGAAAAATTCTCTTTAGAGTCTCTCACAAGTCTGAAATGGTTGTAATTTGGAAATCAAATCTGTAAGTGTACACTGACTTGACTATTCTATTTTAAAGATTTTATACTTCCAACATGGTATATGACTTTTATAAATGATCATACTATATACTGTGCTTTGAAAGCCATTCAGTTTAAGTATCGTTTCTGGTTTTCCCATCAATTATATTGCTATGATCTGTTCCAAAACGGTTAGTATGCAGGCATATTTCGGAATAGTCCTGCATAGATAAACTGACTTTCCAACACACAAGCACTGGCAGGATTCGCGTCTATCCAAGCCATCCCTCAAAACACTGTCTAAATCATCAGGTTGTAGGTATTCCCAGTCTTTGCTATTGAAGCTGTTATGGAAACATGAATTGCCTTTTTAGGGCAGGATTTTTAGGAACTGATCCTGGAGTTCCTCCTCCAATTAATATTTTAGTACTTTATAGAAACTAGAACAGCACAAAGCAAAAGAGGTGCCTTACAGTGTTCAGTGCTCTACTGCATGTTGTGTAGAGCACTTTCTTGGATGGCGAGAAATACGGGTTTAAATTCTCTTAAGCTGACTTAAGGAACTGAATTTGAGTCTCCTACATCACTGTGCTACTGGGAAAGACCATATGCTGCCGTTCTTTACAGGACAGGAGGAGAGGCCAATTGAAGAAGACTTACAGAGTCATTCTTGCACATTTAATAGGCTGAGGAAAGAGTCAAAAACAGAAATGATCATACTGTCCAAGCTTATGTATCTGGTTTACCTACATGAGTTGGGAGCCTAAATTCTGTTTATAATCAGCAAAGAGAGAACAAGGCTTTTAATTTAGGTTTTCTGAAACAAACTCTTTTTTTTCTTATTAACTATATATGGAGCTTAGAGGCCTAATTCTGTCAACTCCATGTCTGCAAAATAGACTTTCCAAGAGCCCAAACCAATAAGTACAAGAGAAATTCTATAAGAAAAGTGAATCTGTTTGCAAATGCAGCTAAATACAAATGTGTCTGAAAAAAATAGGGTTTAAAAAATTTCTTTATACCTGCTATTTTATTTCATAATTTCCAGAAGCAGGTTTTATACCATAATCAAAAATACATTAATTTGGTTTAAGTTGTTGTGAAATCTGTAGTGGATGTTTCTTGGGCACTAAAATGTACAAAACCTTGAGTTAGGTGTGCTAAAACTTAACATTTTTCCAGCACCAAGTGATCCACCGAAAGATGTTGTGTACAGAAACCTTACTTCCACATCAGTCATGCTAGTCTGGTCACCTCCGCAAAAGCCTAATGGAAATATACTGTATTACTCAGTTTATTTCAAAAATAATTCAGGAATATTCATACAGGTAAGCTTATTTTTATATTCTTCTTTTGTAGAATTCAATAAAGTGTTCTAATAATTCATTAAAGATTAAATCAATTTTATAGTTATCAATATAATGTTTTTTCATATTTTCTTATCACAAGGTAGTTTTTTAACTTACAAAGACAGAAGGACATCTTGTAATCATGTGTTGCATTGTGCATCTCATTGGACATTCATATCATTAAGCATTAAGACAAATAGGTTTTGCATAATATTCTGTATTACAAAGTTTATATGTACCTGTATATACACACACACATATGTAAAACATCTATACGTACAACATACGTACATAGATAAACACAAGACCCATTGCATTCATTGCACGGGCTTAAGATGGTTTATTTTAGTCTAATTTATCAGTTTGAATAAATTTCTGAAACAGTTCTAGTTTTACTTTTTAATGCCTGTTTGTACAGTACTGATAATAAGATAATGCCAAAGTAGTGAATAAGTTATTATTTCATATTTTTGTTACTCTGAAAAGGAAATTACTGTTTAGTATATTGAAATAAAGTTATTGAGATTCCTAAGTTAAAGCATAAAAGACAAATAAAATGTTATTTGTAATCTATTGGCGATCCACACATTTTCAGGTAGTTTTTTTTTTGTTGCTACTTTCATCCCTAATTATGTACCACATACATTAATTGTATACATGGTTTTTCTGTTCTCCTTTCTAAGAATATATTACAACACAGAAATATAATAAGAACAAATAAGCTTCCTTTACAGGTTTTTGGTTACAAGCTTTACACATGTGGAGGAAAAGAAAGAAATATAAATTCATGAAGAAAACTAATGCATGAAAGATTACCCCTACTGCATAACTTTATGCCCAAGATATGTCTGGTGTGAGGTATGCATGTTTTTGAGGATAACTAGAAAAAAAAGAATCACAAATTTTAAAAACACCTGTGACTGAATAATTGCTGACATACTTCAGGGTATACACTTCTCTGACTTCTGTGAAGCTGTGTGGTTGCAAGGCTCTGTCTGCATAGTTTCAGATGCAAGCAGGACTGTGCCATGAATTCACATTCTGATGAGATTAAAATCAGGGCTACAGTTCAGAGCTTCAGCCTCTGCTTGCACACACTGCTATACCAACAGCATTTTTCTTAGCCTAACAAACCCCTGGAGAAACCTTTACACCAGTGCATTACCTGAACTAGCCCATCCTATGAAGAGTGTCTACATTTATCTAGTTCTTGGACAACTCAAACAAAGGACTACAGACTTGAGTTATTCCTACCTGTAGGAAGGTGGAACTCTGAGGTGAATGAATGAGGTGAAACTGGTACACTGAGAGCTATAATCCCTCTGGATGTGCCCAGGACTCTGGAACTGAAGGAGCAAGACAGGGAAGATGGAGCACGGTAGCATTGGCCCAGCAAGGTGAGGGCCCAGTTTCATTATCGTGATATAGTTGGGCAAGGACAGGATGGTGGCATGGGTGGAAGTTACAGCTGCTTTGGCATATTATGTGGTGGGTGGCAGAAAAGCAATGAAAGTAGCTCCACTTCTAGGTGTGGAAACTACCATTTTTGCTCTTTCAGCTTTGATTTTTAACCCATCCCTCTGCAGAAAGCTATGAGAAGATAGGTTTCAGCTGCCCTTGCATCTGTCTCTTACTGGCCATGGGAGATCACCATTAATCTCTCAAATCATGATCCAGTCCTAATCTGCCTGCTTCCCTTAACTCCCTCTGCCCTTCACATGCTTCTCTGTTCACTATTTGGCATGGCAACTACTGTATCTACATTGCACTCCTATTTGGTACCTTGGCATTCCTTCAGGTGCAAGACAGATTTCAAACAGGAGAAAAAAACAACTCTCCCCTGCTCCCTTCTGTCAGATATTTTCTATTACTCTTTTTACAACAGAGAAAAGCATCTGTGAAAGCCAGCCTGATATGTATATATGTATTACATATATGCAAGATGTACAGACAGTTATAAGCTGTATGAGTGTATGCACACACAGAGCTTACAATGCTCTGTAACTTAAAAGTATAACCATGTAGTTGCAGGGTCTGTTGGTAGGTTTTGTATTGCACACATTTGGAAAGAAATAATCCTTGGTTAGATGCTTCTGCATCTAGGTCACCATTCTGCTTATCTTTATCCAAACTGTATTTTCAGTTTGGGAACTGATATAGGAGGACTAAAAAAGGAGATGATCTTTTCACATTTCTAGGAACCCCACCTGCTCAGACACTGTGCTGTAGGCAGCCATTCTCTGTCAGTCTTTCATCTGCTTCTTTGTCAGGGCCTAACAACAGAGGTCCAAATCTTGAAGTATACTTTCTAGATGACTGAAAAACCATCCTGGCTGAAGTATCTCAAGCGAATTAACATCTTCCAGTGCTGTCATAATCTGAAATAGATATTAAAGTCATACTAATACTGGTACTATTCTGTTGTCTCAAGTTCTCACTTCTCACATGTTCTCAAACTCCTCAGGCATGTTAAAGCCCACTGAGTATAAAGCACTGATTACAAACAGCAGTGTTTGTAAAAACAGGAAATCAGTAGCTGCAGAGTAAAGCATTTTGTTTAGGGGGAAAAAAAGCAAAAGACCTGAGACAAAAGATGCAGTTTATTCCATCACAGAATGCAGAAACTTGCAGGAAAAATAGTTTTCCTTTAAAAAGAAAAAAAAAAAGGTGACATACCTTCATAGGGCAGAAAAATAATGTATAGTTTCTTTGCTTTGCAGGTCTACATGAAAAATCACAGTATGGCTGTCCAGTCAGAAGGCCTGCGATGCTCAGACCTAGGATTCAGAACCAGAACAGCAGAAGGAAAGATTTAGTGATGGGGATTAGATTTGAGGATTTTGGTATATGAGTGGGCTGTTTCTATGGCGATGCTGACAGGTTGTAAAAGAAAAAGTGCCAGAGAGGGAGGAATGACTGGTAGCCAAATAGAAGAAACCATCACTTCCACTAGGCTAGGCTGAAGTCCAGCTTGATCTTTCATCTTCTGCTGCCATAGGTCTAGGGAAAATGCTACTTTTTGGTTTATTTTCACTACTCTGCCCCAGTGCAGTAAAGATAGGACATATTCTGGCCCAAGAGCACTTCCTACACAGATGACATGGCACTGTACCTCTTGTTCACATCACTTCTCTGTGATGCTGCTGGATTCCTACGGTTTGAGATTTCACTATTTGCAATAACAGGTTTGCAAATTTTGTTCTGTGGCTTCCTTACATGATGCTTGAAGCAATCATACTGCCCATGTTCTCAGTCTTATTGAGGAAAGAAGTCAAAGAATCTATGGAAGTAATTGTGTCATTGCTAAATACTGATCTATAAGAGATACCATTTACTTGAATAAACTCTTTTATTCAATCTCTCTATACTTGTGTTTTGATTTGCAAGAAAGTGGGAAAGATACTGATTACAAATATAAATTTATGCTCAGAGAAAGTTCTCCAGTGTAGGGATTTCAGTACAGATTACAACTGTCCTGTTCTGCCAAACCAGACAGGGGAACCAGGAGCTAAGTAGAGAAGAAAAGCCTACTACTCTTCCAGAGACTGAACATTAGACCCCAAAGCATCCAACCCCCATACTTCAAGCCAACCTAAGTGAACACGACTGGATACAGTTCAGAGTGAAATTTGGTTTGGTCTGCCCCTGGGATGCAGACAAGGGATGCAAGCAATGTGCTACTCAACAATCTTCCAAACAAACTTAACAGTCAAACATTTTCTTTCACCAGTACGACCGAAACAGGGATAGAAGGGGAACTTCCCTAAAATACTCTGCAAATTTTTTAAAAGATGGCCTCAGAATGGTACAGCGCACACAACCAAAATACCTTCACTTAGGCTGGTGCTGGAACAGTGTGCATTACGCTCCTTGAGGGATGGCTTGGATTAGCCCTCACTGTCACCTGATTGCCACAGTCAAGTACGCAATACCCTAACTCAAACCAACAGTGCAATACAATGAACCTAAAGAAGGAAACAGAACGGGGGAAAAAGGTTAAAGTGAAGAGCAGCAGCACTCTGTTGTCTGTATACAACTAATTATGGCTTTATGCCACTGGAACTTTCTGTTGCTTCCTGGGGTGAAGAAGATACTGCTTTCTGCTGACACTTTCATGGCCTGTGTGTATTGCTTACACTTAGCTGCTTTTAATAATCTGATACTTTGCTATGTCAAAACTTCTTTCATGTATGGATGAAGAAGGGGACAGAAGGAATATTTTCTTCAGCTGTAGCCAAAGATCCTAAGCTGTTTGCTTTCATCTGCAGCCACAGTTAATTGTAAAGCTTCCTATAGTGTTCTATCCCCAGGGTACAATTAGTGCAAGTTTCATCTTTTCTCAGTTTGTACCCACACAGTTCTTCCTGTTCACCCTTACTCTTAATTACGTGTTCATTCTTTTCTAATATTTTGTCATATCAGAAGTTTGAGGTATCCTCAGTCCTTGGGCTTATCATAGTAGGGGACTACCTCTTATAACAGTTTTTGTTGAACCACCAAAAAGCGTTCACATTGGTTCACTGAGTCCTTAACTGCCAGACAGCTGACAAAATTGTAAAGGTATGCTTTTTAAACTAAGAGCTGGATTTTCAGCTGTTCATACCAATAAGCTCCCATTAAATCTAGAATCAAAACTCAGTGTGGTACCTTTGACATTTTTATATTGAAAACTCAGAGAATTATTTAATGTCCTTTTTTTTATCTTATTATTAGATATTATTACCAATTAAAATTGTTATTAATTACAATATCTGGTAACAACAGCCGGAGGGTAGTAGAACCAGTGAAATGAATGAGAGTGTCCCCTGTTGTTTTCTGCAGAAATAAAATAATTTTGCCTGTACAAAAAAATGGGTGAAGTGTTATGTTAGATGTATAAATTCATACATATTAGTGACAGACATCAAGATTGCATACTGTAATGTCAGTTTGTACAGTACTGACTCGGCTGTTTGGTGGAGCATATCACAGTGACTTCTTCAGTAGGAACTTTCCTCAAGAGAAATATAATTCATTTTTTACGATGCGGTTTTAGCATGCCTGTGTTTATATGTGGTATTTCTGAATTTAGATATGCAAACATTACAGTCACCTTCCTCCTGTTTTAGTAAGTCTGCTATCACAGCCTCTCTTTTTTAGGAAAGCATTTAATTTAAAGCCAGCTTTGATTTTAAGGAGCTGGAGGGTGGGAATAAGATGTAACACTGGAAATTGTGGGCAGGTCAAATAACTGGAACGTGTACAAGGCAATTCATCAAGGGGTTGGGCAAAACCCAGCTTGCCATGAAAATGTTGCTACGTAGAGGAATTAGGAGGACTTTGGTCCTGAGGAGTGGATTGCGTTAAACTGAAGGAACCACCAGAATTTCTTTTCCTTGTGCAGTTACTTGCTAACAGAAGGATTGTACCAGAACAAAGTCCCACTTTGTTTTGAACTACAGAAAAAATTCTGCTAAAACTGTGACTGTTGCAATAGGTTCGTGCTCTAGATCAGCCCCTCTGAGCAGGCAATTCCTGTTTGGAACGATAGAAGGACAACTAACAAAAGGAACAGTTTATCAAGTGTTGCGGTGACATCTCTGCCACTGGAAGTTTTAAATTCAAAATCAGACAATTTTCTTTAAGATCTTCTCTCATAAAAACAATAAAGTGAGAGAAGTTCTTTGATTTGCTTCATACAGATCAGGCAAGGCAGTCACATGTGTGATCGTATAATCTATGGGGAATTAGCAGATGACAGATTTTTTTGTCATTTTCTTGATGCAGTATGGATAAACAATGCAATTTTACAGATTTAATGTGTTCTAAAAAAGATGGCTTGGCATTCAACAACTACAAACAGGAGGAGTCAATTAGATACTCTGTAGTAATCACCAGGAGTAACAATAGACATCAGACAATATATTACTTGAGTATTTCAGTAAAAATCAGGACTCATGAGGAGTCAAGTGTAGGTTTATATCTCCTGAACGCTATGGTGAATCATATGTTCTGGTGGTGGTGGTTGCTAAATGGGAAACTAGAAAACGAAATCAATGAATAAAATTTTTAATGACTAAGCTTTTTTTTCTTTTAGAATTTCACAAGTTATGGTAATGACAGCGATGTCAGTATGTCCCAGTCTGCAGTTCTGGATGACTTGGCAAAATACAGCCATTATACTGTATGGTTAACTGCAAGCACAGCTTTTGGAGATGGAAACAAAACCAGTGAAATAATAGATGTGTATACAGATCAGGATAGTAAGTTAATAATTTTTTTTAATACTCAGTATATATAAGTGTTTCCATTTATTAGATATTCTCTAACTTTAAAATCATTTTACTGTTATGATGGCAAAGTTAAAAAAAAACCTGGTAAGTACCGTTTTCAACGCTGCAGTGTTTTTCTTTGCAAGGAAGACATTTTGATCCGAGTCTTTGCTTTGTAATACTAAGAACATAGTTCACAAGCTGCTTCTTTGGTTACAAGCGATAAAAATACTGTCTTAAACCATCATTAAGTCTCTTTTGTTAAACAAATTTAGCAGAGATCATTATTCATATACACCTTCAAAATATTTTGCTTTATATAGTGAAACATAAATGATTTTTAAAAGTTGTACAAAATATTACAAATGAGATTTACAGACTAATCATACTTTCAGCATTTATTTCTGTTTTAGTTTTGGATGCTTTATTACTGTAATCCATGCATTTATTTTTTGCTTATTATCTCTCATAGTCCCAGATGGTTCTGTTGAAAATCTGGTCTATCAAAACATTTCCTCATCTTCTGTAAATGTAAGCTGGCTTCCACCATCCCAGCCAAATGGCTTAGTCTTCTTTCATGTTTCTCTAAGTTTATTGCAACTGGGAACAAATAAGATAATGTCTTTCCTGACTCACAACACAAGCATCGTTTTTGACAATCTGGAGAAATATACCGATTACATTCTGGAAGTCACACCAGCCACTGACAAAGGATCTTCTGAACTGCATGCTCTAACTCTGCACATAAGAACTGATGAAGATGGTAAGATAAGTATATTTTATTCATTCCTAAGGAAATGTAGAAACA
Organism: Phalacrocorax aristotelis; assembly: GCF_949628215.1. Classification (NCBI taxonomy): domain Eukaryota; kingdom Metazoa; phylum Chordata; class Aves; order Suliformes; family Phalacrocoracidae; genus Phalacrocorax; species Phalacrocorax aristotelis. The sequence goes on along the minus strand of NC_134276.1, from coordinate 174,475,925 downwards.
AGACCAAATAGCTTTCTGAAAGAAAGAAAAGCTTATTGTGTTTATTTTTCTCATGCTACTTAAAGCCTTTTTGTTACGCAATGACACGAATAACTGCTACACATTTCTGTATTGAGACCATGAGTCAGAATTTTCGACTTGGAGTACAAATTTAACTAACAGCTAAAAGACATTTTTCATTGTAACTCATATTTTTCTGAGGTTATCTTGTTTTTCTCTTTCTTATTTCTTCATGCAGTCCCGGAATCGGCACCTATAATCAAAACATTTTCAAATCTCTCAACTACCTCAGTTATGCTTTCATGGGACCCTCCCGTTAAGCCAAGTGGTGTAATAATAAGTTATGATTTAAATTTATGTGGTCCAGAAAGGAATAACTCATTCTCTACCACCAATAATTTTATCATCTTGGAAGACCTTCTACCATTCACATTATACACTATTTATGCAGCTGCAAGAACAATAAAAGGACCTGGTCCATCTGCTGTGCTTCAGTTCTACACAGATGAGTCAGGTGAGCAAATTCAGCTGTAACCAACTTGAAATTTTGGCCCTATGTTTTTTGCATCCATCTTAGGGCTGAACATCAGACCCAGAAGCAGCTGAGATGAAGTATTCATTTTCCATTGGTCTGTGCATGAAGAGCTTTCAGAAGGAAATACTACAAGGGAAGTCTTTTCTGAGTTCTCCTTCTCCTGCCACAGTGTGCAAGAGGAGGTCACGTTCTGCATAGGATTACAAAAATAACTGCAAGGAGAAATGTCTTTTGCCTTTGTAATATTTCACAGTTTTCCAAGTGTCAGGGATTTTAAAGCAAGCGATGGTACCTTTCTGTTTATCCCACCATGTAATTGAAAAATGATAAAACTTGGAAATATTTCTGACACATTCTTACAGGTCTCCTTTACATGGACCTCCTCTCACCTGCATGGTAAATCACATACCTTGAAAATACATGTTGAGTTGTGCTCACTATAAGATGTGGGAAGTGAAATATATCACATTCCAACAGCATATGTAATATGACTTTTGTTGAATGCCTTAGTTCTGACAATGGGGATGTTTAAGTTATTAATAGATTTCTGAGATCTCTCAGAAGATCCGTTGCTGACTAAACATGTATTCCCAATTAATTGAATTTGCTTTGTGTCAAAAAGAAAGAAAAATATTTAAATAGCAATGAAGTACAGTTTTGATGAGTTGAGATGCAAGTGATAACAAGCATACATATGTTCTCCTGCTTCTCCAAAGTGTTTGGTTTTGCCTGGATTATTTATAAGTCGGAACTCAAGAACATTTCTCTTTTGCAGTGCCATTAGCTCCACCCCAGAACTTGACCATTACCAACTACACTGCAGACTCTGTGGGGCTAAAATGGGATCCAAGTCCCCAGCCAAATGGTGTTATTATGAGATATAATTTTAAGATTTATCAAAACAACACCAAAAAAATATTTTATCAGGTATGTTTATAATTATCAGTGTTTAATTTTTAAAATACTTTTTTCATGCTTTAGGAATATAATATATGACAAATATTTTAAATCTCTGTTTATGCTTCTGGAATTACAAAGCTCCTCTAAATTCCTGTTTGTTAAGACCGTTTGCTTTCCCTTCCAGCATGCCCGCAATTCAATTTTTAAGATTAGATGAAAAAAAAAATGGTTAGATCTTAATTTGCTTTGAGCTTCTAATATCTCATTAATGATAAGCTTTATTAATCTTTAGTTCATATTTTGGCATAAGTTTGATGTTAGAAACTGACAGAAGTGACTTGTTTTGATGGTACTTTTGTTTAGCTATTTAGTATCTGTGGACTTCCAAGATTGAAAAAGAAAGAAGGAAAGAAGGCTTAAATTTTTTTTTACTTTTACAAAACAAGGATAACTGAATAAATTTTAACTTAAATAGATGCTATAAAATTTTATATAGAAATTGATCAAGTCATTTATATCTGCTTTAATCTGGTTGCTTGGATAACATCAAGAAATGCACCATGAACTGTAAGGGCAGCAAGCTGAGGCCAGGATTGCACCTCAGTCTTAGAAACTCTACAGTGAGTTCTGTTCACCCGAGACGCTTGTAAAAGCTGCCGGGAAAAGGCATTGCTGCGAGCTATAAGTTTAAGACATGCAATGTAAGATGTGGGACTTTGGGGAGCTTAATTACTCCAACTCCTTCAGCAGTACAGTCCTTATTGCAGAGACTTAGCGTGCAAGGAAAGTGTTTGTGCTGATGTTAAGCATATGTATTGCGGAAGTCAGTCCCCATGAGGTGGCCTACTGTGCTACCCCTTATGCAGTCTGCTGTTACTCCCCATTGTGGAATGAAGTGCTGCCATGACCCCAGTTGCTTCTGTCATCCTTGGAAGATGGGGAGCACAATTCACATACACAGTGTTTCCAGCAGCCAGCTGCCTTTGGAAACACGTTCTTTGGGTCCCCGTGGAGGCCACCAAAGATTATTCCCCACTGTCCATCTAAGGCAGGCTCAAACTCAATTAGACTACAGAAACTGGCTGGAGCACTTGAATGCATCTGCTATGCCCTATGTTTTGTCATGTTTTGTAATGTTTTATGGGCAAGAAATTAGATTTAGGTTGTGGCAAGACAGGCAGAGCAATATATATAGAAATATTGCAGTTAAGCACCATAGTTCTCTGATAAATTTGATCCCACAAAGTCTTCACCAGGTTTTCTTGCTGAAATTCATCTCTTTCCCTGCTGCTGTCATAGTCCTCAACATTTGCACAAAATATACCTTGCATGCTCCATGAAAAGCAGCCATCAGGAACTGAACTGGTTTTTTTTAAATCTTTTTTTCGAAGCTGTTCATCAGTCTGTGTGTCTGGCTCAGGTAAAGTAAAAGAAATGACAAGCTATAAACCATGATCTTTTCCACTGTAAAGGTGTAGTAAGGAAGTAGAAGGTGAGAGGGAGTTGATGTGGCAGTGTGGAGGTGACAAGAGTTTACAGTACTGGAAAAAAAAAAAGGCATCTGTAGACTTAATCTTTTCTAACAACGCTATGGTAATTATAATACTACCCTTTGGCATATCTTCCTCACAAGCCACAGTGAAAGAGGGAGAGGAGAAAGGAAAGGAAGAATTTGACCCTGCATTCTTTTTCGTTGAGCTCAGGGACTACTTTCACTGAAAGCTATTCAGAGTAGAAGAGACAAGACTATGGCTCTAAATCTTCTGTTCATTTCAGTGGATTCAAGGTGAGGCCCACATTGTTTATACAGATTAATTGCATACTAATAATTTTTTCTTCCTTAAGAACATTTCAGGTTCAAACCATGAGGCAAACCTTGTTGGATTAGAAGCATTCAGCCCCTATTTTATCAGCGTCTCTGCATTTACCAAACTTGGGAATGGCAATCAGTTCAGTAATGCTGTCCAGTTTACAACGATGGAATCAGGTTAGATGTGACTTTTTCTAAGCTGCAGTTCTGTTTGTGTATATTTTCCTTGTATGGCTTCAAGAACAACAGTCTTCCTCTTCTCTCCAAAGAAAACGTAACATAACACTATCTCATTTTCTTCTGCCTGTGTAACGCCGATTCACATTCCTGTTGTACCGGATAGGCTGGGTTTGAAGTTTGAGGTCGGAAGTGTAGAATTAGAAATGTCCTCATCTGAAATGAGAGGCTTATATGGCTACTATAAATCTTTTAATAGCATCACAGATAAAGGGAGGAAAATTAGATAGATATCAGTCTTTGCAGATCAAAGCGATAATTCAGATCCCTGTGAAAATAACTGAAACTTTAGCAAGTATCAAAAGCAGCTGGACAAAAGATTGGCAAATGAACTGGAAATTTTATTAAACAAATACAAATTTTTAACATTTTTAATAATTTATTTTAGGAAGGGAAGGTAGCCACTAATTAAATATCCTAACTTGTTAGATCTTATTTTTCCTGACAACTGGGGAGGACTATGCAATATAGCTGGTTTAATTAATTATGTACAGTTTTGTCTTGTGCTTTCTGCATGTCTTTTGAAGTTGCAGTTTGTTTCGAAATGAAAAATTTTATCATGTGAAAGTGAATAGTCAAGATTCACTAAAGAGAGCCCAGGAGCTCTGTGGGTTTGTGAAACTGGCCGTTGTGCAAAACTGCAGCTCCTTTGCCAGGTCAGGGCAATCCCCAGGCTCATGTGCTCTATCAGGTCTGTCAGTGCCAGGGGACTAGCATGGGTTAGGGGGCCATGTCTGAACTCACAGGTTCCTTTATACTGACAGTAAAGGGAGGAGTCTAGGTATCAAAATATCCCATATGGTGACTACAGTTTTTCAAGACCATGTTTCCAGTGAAATATTCTTTCCAGAGCTGATAAAACAGGGGTTCTGGGAAAGATTATGCTGTTTATTGTACCCAGCAGTTACAACACGATGAGAAATCTGGACCATCACTGAACTGGTTCAGGTCGGCTGTTGGATCTCTGCAGCTGGAAGTTGTCCTGCCCAAAAGCCATGGTCATTCATCAGTTGTCTCATTTCATCACTGACATTCCATACTCATGGTACTTTCTTCAGAAGTGCCAGAGAGACGTTGCCCATGGGATTGTGGTCTAGTCATTTTACAGCTTTTTCTCAGATTTTATGCTTAGCTAATTGCAGCATTGTTTCCTTTCCCTCCAACCCAGATTCTGGGCAATTGCTGGATCAGTTCCCCACTGAGTTCATCTAAGGATTCTGTCTGTAGTCGTTATTAAAAGTACAAGTTAATCTTCTTTCTTCTGCTCCTTTAAGAAACATAAAAAGAATTTTCTCTGAGCTCTGAAAAGAAAATAATTTTAAAGAGATTCATTTACCTCTGTGCAGTGATAATGAACACATTTCCCTTTATTTCTGGTGCCTCACTGACAGTATTTTCACTATTTTATGGATTCCTGGATGTGTTTCAATAGAGGAAGCAGACTGGGGCACCCCTTACTATGGATTCATTTTCTCTTGGCTGGTACAGCCAGCACTTCAGCCCTTTCTGAGATACTTTAATTCCTTGTTCTGTTTAATCAATTGGTCACAGATAATTGCTCTACTTTCAGCATGAGTACAATATTTGCTACCTTTTATAAAATTTTTATGAGCATTTAAAAAATTTCTCCTGCTGGAACCAGCAAGGAGGTGGGGAACAGTAGGGTAATAGCATCAATATGACAACTCTGAAACCTGCACAGTGACTTCTGTGCAGGTTGTGCCTCTGCTGAAAGGACAGAGAGATATGATACAGTGCCTAACAGAAAACAAGCTAACAGACAAATAAGGAACTTCTGCTGTTGAAATTGTTGTGGAATATGTATACGAATTTTACACTACTGTGTATGTTTTACTACATTAAAAAAAAACATAGGGAAAATACAAGCAGATGTGAAAATAAAACTGGAGCACACAACTAGGAAAAATCCAGATAGATGGCCTCTTCTGTTTCAAGTACTGCCATCAATCATGTTCGTAGTAGTTGGAAATGAACCGTCTAACGAGGACAAAGATGTATTTTGTTCTCTCAATGTGTTTGTTTTACAGTACCAATTTTTCTTCCACTGGATTGTTTGTCCCTCACTATGAACGTTGCATCTACTTCTCTGACTATATTGTTCTGTGATTACCATTTTAATTGTGTGGGAATGTTAATCTTTGGTGCTTGTGTATCTCTTAAGTACCAGATGCTGTCCAGAATGTTCATTGTATTGCAACGAGTTGGCAATCGATCCTAGTGCAGTGGGACCCTCCTGCTTCATCCAACGGTGTAATTACTCATTACATCATAACAGTTGAAGGAAATTCTACAAAATTTTTATCTTACGATACACTGCATACCTTTGGAAATCTGCTTTCCAATATTACTTATCAATTTAAAATAAAAGCTGCAACATCTGCTGGTGATGGTGAAGAACGGATATGCAATGCCAGTACACTTCCAGAAAAAGGTAACAAATTATTCAAGTTAATTTTTTTGTTTAATTTAAATGATGACTGTGAGCAAGCAGGCTTGAAATACCTGCTTTAATGCAGGCAGCTAAATCCTTCATTGTTGGGAGCAAAACTTTTAATGTGTTGTTTCTACCAGGGGCCAATGCTATGACTTCATTGATTGACAATAAAGCTGTTCAGAATTTGTGTAATTAAGGAGCATTTAACTTCTTCAAGTAGACTTTGTCATAACTTTTGATAAATAGGACTTTTTAACAAGAAAGGAAGCTAAATCCTAAGAAGAATGTAGGCAGGTTTTTTGGCATTGGAGTAAAAATTATCACCCAAAGTCTGTCTTACTTTCTCCAAGCACATTTCACACTTCACCTAATCCTGGCTGTGCTTTCATTTGGCACCTGAAACTTCCTTATGCATTTGGAGATGAAATTCTGTGCAAAATACAGCATTGCTTCTGTGTAAATAGCTATGTGCCTAGTTTCTAAACTGGAAGTGGAGAGGAGTCCAACTCCCAGTCCAGGAAGCAAATGCCTGATTCAGTTCTCTTCCCCAGTTAGGGATGATTTCTACTTTTGGGATTATTTCTTTTGTGGCTTTTTTTTCTTATTCTTCAGTGATACTTCAATATAAAAATCAAAAATAATGTTCAGCAACCAGGATCCAGAATGAGACTTCACCTTCCTGCTGAATTACAGGAGCAATTACTGCATTTAGTTCTGGTTTTTTTTGTTCCCTCTTCAGTGACATCAATTCATGCAGTGGAGTTGAGGAGCTCTCTAATTCAGAACAGCTGGATCATTAGGAAACATGTGGGTGGGATGTACAACTGTATGCCCTGGTGCTTAAACCAAACCTAGCTTTTGTAATACTTTCGTTACTAAGTTATTGAATAACTTAAAAGATGAGTCGCAGCACCCATTCTCATATATATTTCATGCATTTTTTTTGCTCAGTTCTGTCAAATAATAGATACAAGAGTCTGTGTCAGCAACAGGGTTTAGGTTCTGGATGACACGTGGAGGGGGCAGCTCTACCATGCAGACTTGAATCTGACGTCTAAACTTGGAGATCAGACTTACCCTTATGCTTAGACTTCCTGTTGGTAGCTTCCTGAGCAGCATGCATCTCTTCAGGTTCAGCCCTTGGTTCTCTCCTATTCCCAAGGCCTTAGTGCCCCACTCTGAGCTTTGATTTCCCCACTTAAAATTATACTTGTGGGAGTGCATGGCTGAATGAATCTAGACCACTTCTGTATCATCAGCTGAATTACTACTGCTTTGGTTACAGATCAAATGGCTGAGCTCCAAATGAGGACAAAGCAGCCCCTTGCTGGTGTATGCAGCCAACATTGTGAAAATAGCCAAGGCTGCACTTTGATGATGGCCATGATGGCCCTTCCTCATATATGCAGTCCATCCCACTAAAGCCTGGCCACATCCCCTATTTGAACTATGAGATGACACATTCATACCTGTTTCTGGTAAAAATATCCTCTCTGAATTGGCTTCCTGATCAACAACAGCCCACCTACAAACTCTGCCATTTTCTGATCCCTGTTGGTCTCCTCTGGTCTGGCTCCTTGGCAACTGAAGACATCTGCTTGGGTCATCTGCCCTCTTGTTTGCTCAGAAACTTCTGTCCATCAGCAGGGTTCAAAATCCACTTCTGAAGGAAGCATTGTTTAAATATTATAGATGAGCATACTAGTATATTACAGCATTGTCTGGAAATACTGTAGTGAGCTTAACTGCTGTGCTGAACATGGAAGCGTGCGAGCGTGCACCTAAGTTACTTCTCAACAGCAGTCATCGCTCTCCACCCCTTCTTTTAAATCAGGGCTGGTGACCAGCCAGCCCTGACTCAGAGCTCAAGTAAAACTGAAACTGGGGATGGGTGTGCAGACAGGTGGGCCAATGCACAATTAAAACTGGACTCGTCCAAAACCCAAAGGTTTTGGCAATAGTCTTGTAGGAGGCATGTTACCCGGTGGTACAGAGGAGACCATGAGGCTGCCTGGAGGATGGGGGAAAGTCTAGTAGTGTTAAAGAAGCCTGGCACCAGGGCAACTTAATTCTTGGGATTTCTGAGAAATTTGGGGTTGACTATTAATTAGTGCTTGAGGAAAGCCTGGAGGAGCTATGGATGTGGTATTAAGCCTGGGCCTGAGAGACACACCGCTAGTCTGTTGTGGTCTATGTTACACAGAGTTGCACTAGCAGGAAGAAAAAACAGACTTCATTTTGTAACAACATGTGGCTTGTGTGTCTTTTCACTGGGAGTTTTCCTAAGTGAAGGGTTTATACTACAATACATGTATTTTTTGCCACATACACTGTGCAGATCCTTTCTTGCTGTTTTAGCATTGGCTTACATGTTGTTGCTTAGTCATATTTACAACAAACTAGTTATTATTAGGACATTTCCTTAACCGTGTGTTTGCATGAATTGTTTTGTGGTGACTGGGTACTAGGAATTGGAGATTAATGGTTGGGAATGGAAACAGTTTTATAGCTGTTGTCAGCTTCTTATTTATGGTGGTCTAAGATTAGTCACAGAATATGTAGCCAGCACTGAGTCACTGACAATGCATTTATTTCTGACATAAAGTGAAATCGAATTTGGCTCAGTGTCTCACTGCATAATGTTTGACCTTTACATTCTTAGCAAGATTATTTGCCTCTTTTTTTGAGGTAAATTTGTTCATATCTGGGTACAGTTAAACATGAATCATGAAGATGAAATTTATGAGGAGATTAGTAGTGTTTTGTGTCTAATCTAGCTCCATTGTCATGGTAAACCACTTCTGCCAGGTTGCAGTATGTTACAAAAATTGTCGACTTTGTAGTGGTAATACTACTTTGTGTTTAAATATATTATACAGGGTATGAAAGATAATATAGCAAGTACACATGCATAAATGAGCTAGGATTTTATGACTGAATAGCTATCCTTGGATTATTTTCAAGAAAATGCACATATTAAAATGAAATATCATTAAGGTTGAGTGAGCTTTTAGAAGGGAGAAAGAGCCATAAGATGGTAGGAAACTTCTCCAAAAGGCACAGTGAAGCTGTGAAGATTCAGTTAACTCACAAGTCTGGGGTAAGTGTAATAGTCACTTAGTTAAGAATAAAACTAAAACAATTAAAAAGCCACTTGGGGTGGTTAAGCATGAATAATCAAAAGAAAACTGCTGCTGCTTTCAATTTTTTTAAGTTAGATTTTTCTTCGTAGACTTTTTATTCTTCTCTGAAAATATTAATCATATTGATTATAGTACTAAGACATGCAGAGTAATTTTTCCCTCCTTACTGCTAGTTCTACTTAATATTGTAACTGAACTCAGAGTCTTGGAACCAGCTGAGGCCCTCATTGTACTGCACTGACAGTCCTTAACATTTGTTTTCTACTAAACAGAGATTATATTTATATTATTATATTTATATTTACAAGAAATATGGCTAGGACTTTGTCCAGAAAACACTTTTTAATTTAACCTGTGCTGAATTTTGCTGGCCAGTACTAACTTGTAGCTACACACAGAAGTATGCTGCATGCATTAAGGAGAGCAGTGCCTGAAAGGATTGGTAATGGGAGTGTTTCTTAGTTTTTTTGGTGTGGAGGTAGAAAAATCATCATCTGTTGTTACTTCTGCACAAAATGTCTTTACTCTCTGCACAGGGGAACCTTTAAAGATTCTGGGTTTGTACTTCCAGGATGGAGGTGCCCATTGGAAAATGTAGACCTTTTCATCCAGGCCTGTAAGGAGCACGCAATGTAGCATGGGCTTAAAGCCTGCTTTATATCCAATGAAATGTTCTGCTTCCTTTACCATAAATCCTTTTCTTCGGACATGGCAGCTCATGGCAGCTCTGTGAGTTGGAATTCCATTAATTTCCTCATTAACTTGTGAAGAGAAACACAGATGACTGTAATGCACCGGAAGAAATATTTAAGTCTGTACCCTAAAGCGGTCAGTAGGGTCCAAAGCATGATGTGCAGTGCACTGTGCAGTGCAGGGTGTTGGCCTGGTTATCCAGAGGGATCAACCTACTGCAGAGCCACAGCATTGGAAATGGAAGAGCTTCCGTGGACTTGTCACTACTACAGATAAAAGCAGTGTGTTTCACACGTGCAATCAATGCTGCAAGTTCACGTTTCCAAACTGTATTAAAGTAAAAGCATCCAAAAATTGCAGAGTGAATCATGACTAAGCATCTTTGAAATACTTCTTTCCAAGATGACTGAAACTGATTTTTTTAACCAGATTTCTATTTTCTTAAGATATCGTGAATTTTTTTTAGATTTTCTGATTAGTTGGTATGTCCAAATGTCAGTTAATGGCTTTGATGTTTATGGCAAATCTTCACAAGACAAATGCAATGATCACTTTGTTGCTGCCAAAGAAATTGCATTGATGTTATTTTTATAAACAGGTAGATAAAAATAGAAGAATCATATAGTGTAGGATGAAAGAAATACTTTTTTCAGGAGTAGGTCAACTCTAGATTAACATATAAGAAATGGTGGTGACATATACATTCAAAGCTGACATTGAAAGCATTTACAGGTCAAATAAATTGTTTGCTGAAAGTAGACAGTGGTCCCGTTTGTCAGAAAGCTGAACATTCTTATTTAATTTCAGACTGGAATACTAACAGCTTTTCACTACTTTTATAAGATTAGCTTCAAGGTGTGCATTTCTCCTTAGATTTGTAGGATTTGATTTTTCAGTGCTTAGATTCCATAGTTAGAGGTAGAATTTTCTAATGCATTAAGGACTAGGGGACACAGTCCAAGGAGGCATTTTTAAAGACATGTTCTGAACTGTGCAATTCCCTTTAAAGCATGTCTGACAGTATCAGTCCCAAGTCATGGGAAAAACAGTCTACAGTTTTTTACATTTTCATATTAGTAAAACCATTTGGGACCTATTTGTGATGTTCTTGTTCATACTGAGCAGGACTTTATATCATGATGAGTCCCCCTGAAATTAGCAGTCTGTGCTAGAGTACTGTTTAGTATGATCAGGGATATCAACATAACCCAGGGAACCCCTTTGTGTAACTAAGCTTTCAAAAAATGATAGACATAATCAATACAGAATATTCATTTTCTTTTCAGATACCTCCATTTTCTGAAGACTCTTGTTGTGTGCCCACTGCTATCTGTTCTACTTTGTTCTTCACTTTTCTCCTGTTGATGCTCTTAATACCACCCAACAGACTTCTAGGCTGCCGCTGTTCTTTTAATCCAAACTCCAGCTACAAGCAGCTGTTCTGTAGGCAGACTTTTTTTTATTAACTTCGTTAGGAACTATGCCGTATCATATTACTGTCTTCTGTTCCCGGCCTGCGCAGCTGTAGTCATTGCCTTCCACAGAAGTCTTTACAGAAAGCTGTAACTTCTCTTTTCTCAGTAGATTTTTTGTGTGTGTGTCCTTTGCTGTCCTTAGGTTATCTTTGCATTGTGAGTAAGATTTTTTTCTACCATGTATTTCTGTTGATTTAAACCTGTTCCACTGGTCCAGTTCAACTTGATCTGAGTCTTTGCACAGTCGTGGTGCTTTTTCTACCAGGAATTTCCTTTCATTTAGATTCTCAAATACAAACTTAATCTCAGAGCAGCCCACCAGCTTTGGAAGGGCTGATTAGCATTACAGCCAGACAAACGTAGAGAACCAGGGCCAAGATCTGTGAAAGAAACTTCTATTTAGGTGCCTAGCTTCCTGTCAACTTCAGTGGGAGTTCAGGCACGTAAATAGGTTTTAGGAGCTTAAAATCCCATGTGGATCTGGCTTCAGGCGCTTTTCGTTGGAGTTCGGCCATCATGTGAACAATGGTGGATGAACCTGAAAATACCTCATTCCTCCTCCAGTCCAGAAAATGAATTCAGCAGCATTTCATGGCCAGCCTCTCTGCCAGCTCCCTGGCTGGCTTTCAGAAGCTGAATTAAAAGCTATTAAATGGAAAATGATAGAGTATATTGCACCAAAAAATTCAGACTTTGAAAAACTCCCTGCTCCCAGAGCTGGCTGAAGTATCACAAATGCAACATAATTCAATAGGGGAAGACTGTCAGATTGTAGAATCATAGAATGCCCTGAGTTGGAAGGGACCCACAAGGATCATCAAGTCCAACTCCTGTCCCTGCACAGGACAACCCCAAAATTCACACCATATCTCTGAGGGCATTGTCCAAATGCTTCTTGAATATTGCCAGGCTTGGTGCCATGACTGCCTCCCTGGGGAGCCTGTTCCAGGGCTCCACCACCCTCTGGGGGAAGAACCTTTTCCTAATATCCAACCTAACACTCCCCTGGCCCATCTTCCTGCCATTCCCTCGGGTCCTGACGTTGGTCACCAGAGAGAAGAGATCAGTGCCTGCCCCTCCTCCTCCCCTTGTGAGGCAGCTGTAGACCACGATGAGGTCTCCCCTCAGTCTCCTCTATGCGGAACAAACCAAGTGACTTTAGCCACTCATATGGTTTCTCCTCTGAACCCTTCACCAACTTCGTGGCCCTCCTCTGGACACTCTTTGGTAGCTTTGTATCCCTAACATACTGTGGTGCCCAAAACTGCACACAGTACTTGAGGTGAGGCTGCACCAGATATGTGATGGTGAGACTTAAGGGGTCGTACCCATGATTCCTGGGAAATTTAAATATGGGATTAGCACTAGAATGCCAACTAGCTAGTTAGAGCACAGTCCTAGACAATTAGTGTCCTATACCACCACAAACACAGCCTTTTTCGTGCCTTTAAGTGCACCTTTCTGGAAATCAGGAATAATAATAAAGTTCCTGTTAGACACATACCAAAGCAGCAGTTTATAAGAGCAGATACATAAATTCCAATTTAATCTGAAAGAATAATTGACAAAGCTGCATTTTGAACAGTGATCACTTCATCATAGTTGAGTCATGTTTAGAAAATTTAAACAAGCTGCATGATTACTCTAGGAAGCATGGAATGGTTTGTTCAAATCAGTACCATCTGTGGACAGAAAAAGTTGGGGGAATTTTAGTCATTCTTGAGGAATGGAAATCTGATTCTCCATGCTAGAGTAACTGTAATCCTCTTTGTATCTGTAACCCAATAGCATAGTTGTCTTGAAATTGTCTCATTGAACACAATCATCAGCTGCAGGAGACACTGCCACTGGGTGTCACTGCTCCTCACTGCGGCCCTTGGAGCAAACCTCTCATTTGCTCTGCATTCAGATCACACCTTTTCCTTTGTTCTAATGAGGGATTACATTTATATTTGATTCGTTGATTCATCATTAGTAAGCAATGAGATAAAACGGACTAGATTTTTAACTGACTAATGTTTAAGGCTCTGATTCCATTTTAAAGGTCTGTCTAGGCACTGGAAGAGAAAATTTTCCTACACCATCTGCCAACTGACACTTTCTTTTGTAGGTTATAAATATTTTGCATATATGGGTCTTAGTAAACTGCAAAAATGATGACATAAAATAGAAATAAAAGCTTGTGTAGGAAAGAAGTACTCGTCTAATCTGTCTGTTACCTTTATACCTGCAAACTTACCTTTCGAAATGGTGGTTCTGATGTAATATTACTGGGATGATCACAGAGACTATCTTCAGCCTTGTGAGAATAATTTGCATGGGTTCCCTCTGTAGTCAGCAGGGGAAAAGGACACTTCTCTAGGGGACAGACGGAAAGAGAAACATCATTTTCTTGCACTCTTTTCCATCCCCTGCTCTCTGGGAGTTTGACTCTTTCTATCAAATACAAGGAGAGGTCATGGAGGCTGGCTTTATCGGACTTTGGTTGTTCTGTGTGAGGGCCCACAGATCAGGGCCACTGTTATTTTTCCTGATATTTCTAGTTCTGTGAAACTACCAAGCGTCTTTTCCATCTTTGCATCTGCAACATTGCTAGCTCTCAATTCTCTTTGATGGCATCATCCATGTTGAAACTGGGGGAACAGGGTACTCTCCCTGAGAAGCAGAGCCCACCATGCCAGCTAGAACACGGGCCCTGCTATTTCTGCCTGTGATTAGCTTCTTTAACCTGCCTTGTTTTAGGTGCAGAGGCTGAAGTTGTCCCAGTTATGGCTTTACCAGTTGCACATTTGAGCAATTGGTGGTATATATTTCCACCTTCCTCTTGGCACTCAGCAAGCAGCCATTTACCTTCTACTTTATTCCAAGCCCCTATTTCAATATTTGATCCAGTCTTTCACTTAAATTGAGTATAGTCCAATAATCAGTTTTCAGCAGATGGAAGTTAGTAATGGTAGACTAAGAGGCATTAGAGCCGGTTGTTTCCATCTCCATGTTGCATACTTTCACACTTATATTCCAAACCTGCCAGTTCTGGCTGTTCCTATCTCAGTAATAGTTCCTGGAGTTGTGGCCTGGGAAGGTGAAGTCATATTCCTTATCTAAAAGAGAGTAATCCCTACTGAGTAAGAATGAGGAGAATTGAATTTTCTTAAATTCTTTTAGTTTTTATCTGTTCTGATGTCTTTGGAATTGCTGACTATTAATTTTTTAATTCCTGGAATATGTAGTATTGGGCCTTAAAAAGACTTTAATTCAAGGTCAGAGTGAGACTGGATGGAAACTTTTATTTCACTCAAATAGTTTTATCCATTCTATCCCACATTTTATCATCATCATAACTGAGTGTGTAAGATTCATACTCTTTGCAGTATCTTAACAGATATTAATAGCTTACATTACAATAGAGGATTTTTTAAAGGAAAAATACAGATTTTTTATAGTAACCATTGAACATTTCTCTGCCTTTATTTTCCATTAACTAATGGTCAAACTAAGCCCTTTCTTGTAATTTAAACAAGTAGCAAATACAGCTTATAGACCTATTATGAAAATACAGAGTGTATTTTTTTGAAAGTGGACAAACAGTATTACATCTCCAAAACTGTGGTCAAGCAAGAAGGTTACTGCCTGTTCTGTTTTTATTTACTACTTCCTGTACTTCATGCTGATAACAAGAGAGCAAAACAACTTTAATTTTGATAGTATGGAGTATGATGGTGAAAGTTGTCTCTTGTGAAGATTTTTTCCTTAGACAGTTTGCTCTTGTTCTGTGTCTGCTTAGCGTGTAGCAGGGTGGGAGCATGTGGGGCTACTGCATGCTGCGATGTTGTGTACGTGTGCGTGAGAGCTGAGCGGAAAGGCAGGGGAAGCACCCACGGTTCCTGTGGCTGACCCCACTCCTGCAGGCTCCACCTGCTTTGGGCTCATTTGAAAGGATTTGAATTTCTCAACCTTTTCATCATCACATCTTGGTTTGTCTCAGAATTTACATTTCCTGCTAATATTCGTATTTAGTGGAGAGGCATCAGCTTCGTATTTAGTGGAGAGGCTTCTGTTTATTATATTATGTTGATTTTTATAAACAAATTGTTGCAGATGAAAGCAGAGATCAGATTATTCCCAGAAGGGGAATAAAAATGGAGGGTTTTCTCTTTCTTCCCCAATAACATTGGTCTGGGATCCTTTTATTCTTTATGTAAGCCTTGAGGCTTCTTCAGTTTCAGCTTGAGGATGTATCATGTGTTTTTCTTTTACCAGCGATACTTCTTCCCCCAAAGACTCTAAAGCACTCTTTAAAGCTAAGTGCACAAAATGATTTCTGAGCTGATTTCTCTGCACAGTTTTTGCCACGGAGGGTATTAGTATTATCTTACAGAGTCTTAGAGATAATATTAGCTTACTGTATGACTATGTGATATAGCACAAAACCATATGTTGCATCCAGTCTGCGAGAGCTGGGAATACACTGTTGGCTTAATATAGATGTGGGTAAATATGTGCGCGTATGTATATGTGTATGTATGTACATCCATGCACTCCTTCTGTCTCCATGCACGTGAATAGGACCTGTGTATACCCATGTATACGTATGTATATAAATACATAGAAGCAAAGTTAGTTGGAAGTTTCTTTTTTTCCTTCGTATTGCCATACTATTTAGCTCTTCCTGTTGGAATTCTTTTAATTTGTTGTTTACTGAACAGCTTGTAAAGCACTTATATAAAGACAGACAAACATGTTGCATGTATTGATACTTTCCCTTCAAAGGTGAAACAGGGCACTTATGAAACCTTGAGGTGTTGCTTAAGGATTTCATATGTTACCAAGAGAGGCAGACAAGTGAGTATTTCTGAGTGAGAGGTGAGGAATCCCAGTTAGCAACAGCAGTAAAAGATGCTATGGGTAGGCCAAAAATAACTTTGCTTGATATTCCCTCCCCCAGTTGAGACATAGCCCCAAATGTAGCGACAGCAATGTCACACCTCTCAAAGCTGCCCCTGCATGCCACACCCAGAAGTATTTTTCTTTAGTTCAAAAGCTATAGTAAATGTATGCCACCTATATATGTATGGTGTGATTTACCCCAATGGAATTACTCCTTATTAACCATATAAAATTGAATCTTGGTCTTTAGATATGCTTATTAAAATATTTCTTTCAACATTGGATAACGGGGTTATAGTTGCAATCACTTTTCAGTCAAATGAAGATATCTTATAAGTGTTCTAATTTGTAGTTCCTAGTGCTCCCAGGGATATTGTTTTTTCCAATGTGCAATCAACAAGTGTGACCTTGAATTGGAGATCACCGAAATCTGTCCTTGGCTACTTTCAAAACTACAAGATTACCACACAGCTACAGTCCATCCACTGCAGTGACTGGGAAACTAAGGAATGTATTGAATATGAGATGCATCAATATTTATATGAAAACGTGGTGGATGACCAGATAGAAGAGACAGTGTATGGACTGAAAAAATACAGATGGTACAGATTTGCAGTTGCTGCCAGTACGAATGTTGGTTATGGCAGTTCTTCACCTTGGATTTCTACGCAAACACTTCCTGGCTGTAAGTAAGGATGTTTGCCATGTGTCATAATGCTTTAACAATGTGATGTTCACCTAAATAAGGAAGAACACTTGCTAGAAGTTATTTCTTCATAGACCTACAGTGTTGGTGAAGTTAATAAGGATTTGCTACAACTCTTCATGTATGAAATGTCATGATATAAATCATGTGGTAGGTATGCACACTTGACACTACTTCACGTTTTAATGCCTTTTGGATGCTCTACTATATTTACTGCTTACCCAACAGCAATTTTGTTCCTCAGCCCTGCTCCACATCTAGAATTGGCAAGTCTGAATTTTGGCTATTTTGGGTTGATACGCCATTTTCAGTCCATCTCCCCATGTTGGATGTGTCAATTAAAAGTAGTCTTTTATTTTATTCTTTGGCTAAACGTCTGTTCTTTAATGTCATAACACTTCCCTGAAATTCTGCTGTACATTCCTGGCAATACAATTTAAGTAATAGTTTGAGACAAATTCAGATTTCTTTCCAATATCATATCTACCTAAAGAGATTACAGATCAGATTAGCCATGTAACACCTACAGAATCGTCATGCCTCAGCTGAGGATTTCAGTTTCCAAGTAAGAGAAGAGTTAGTTGTTACGCATAAGTTATCACTAGATATTTGAGAGAAGGGGAAATGAAACATAAATTATTTAGTAAGTTGTCATCTTGACATATGACCTTCTCTCCCAGTCCGCAGCCAGCCTAGGTCAGAGCACATCTGAGATCCAGCCTCTGGCCTGTGTAGAACAATTGAGAACCACCATGACTGGCCTGACTAAATCACAGCTCCTTCACTCCTGTCGCCTTCCAAAGATAATAGAGATACCAAAGATTTAAAGAGCTGCGTACCAAGGACTATTCAATGGCCCAAATACTTACTGTGTTCCATTCATGTTTTTACAGTCATGTGATGTGAATCAGGAGGCTTTTATATAATGTTTCTCACAGTATCTGTGTATTCTCTGTACAGCAATACAGCCACCTCTACTTAAATACTTCACAACTTTTCTACTAGGTAAGGAAATATTGTGGTCTTCGTTTGCAGATGAAGAACTGCAATAGAGAAATTTTAAGCCCCAGAGGGCAAAGAGATTTGGACACTGTGATAGTGAACATCACAATGGCCCATTTTTCACATAAAGCACAGAAGCAGAGAAGCAAAACACAAATAATCACATGAAGTTAGGAAACTCTTTATGATTTTCTCTCTGGACAGTGATAATTTAGTTTAGGAGAGAAGTAGTTTCCTATCAGTCCCACTGAGGAGATGGTAGTTAAAGGTATAAAAATCTCATTGGACTGCACAAGCCCTTTCTGTGCCAATACAATGTCATTCTCAGCAGTAGGTCCTCTGTGTGCTCTGTTAGCTAGTTTAACAAATAGTGATGGGGTAGAAGTTTAAAAAGTTCTGCCATTTCTTCCAACCCAAGTGCCTGGGGCTGCTGGCCTGTCTGTGGTGAGGGAAGTGGCAGCAAGAAATTTCCTGTGAGCTAAATCAGTGACACATCAAGAGATGGGCTGCCTATAAAACACACCGCCGTGGAGTCATGGAAGCATGGGCACTATTCCAGATACCATAGCTGGGTGCTGGTCTTGTTCCTGGGCTAATGGCAATCAGCTGAGGAGGAAAAAAGGAGGAACGTGACACGTCACAGCTGGGTAGCCAGCTGGCAGCTCCAGCATGCTTCAGCAGCGCTAAGAGCCGCCCTGAGGAGTGTCTGATCTTTGGCAAGGGCAGGTCTCTTGCTACCTGACCTTATACTTTCCAAAGACTAGGCTTTAGAAATAGTGTTAAACAGACTGAAAAACCACACTTCCCCTCTTTCTGTTGCAAAGAGCACTGCCTGTAGCAGGGAAGAGAAAGCCAGGATGCATGAAAGACTGAGCCAGCACTCTGGGCAGCCTTGCAGAGTGTATCCAGAGAACAGGTGTCGATCCCCCTCTCCTTCGTGGACTGGGCCAAGCATCCTCTGGCTCAGCCTGCTGGTACACAGCCAATATACATGGTCTGTTAGGGCTTAAGGGTGCTTAGCTGCTATGTAAAATAG
The DNA here is from genome assembly GCF_949628215.1 of Phalacrocorax aristotelis. NCBI lineage: Eukaryota > Metazoa > Chordata > Aves > Suliformes > Phalacrocoracidae > Phalacrocorax > Phalacrocorax aristotelis. The sequence continues at coordinate 174,457,046 of NC_134276.1, read as the reverse complement.
CCTGAGTACTTAGCCCATAAAATCAATGGGAGTTGTGTTTGCAGATTTGAGGGCAGAAGTTAGCCACTGTTTCTGAGTTTCAAGAAATGCCTCTGTAAGACATGGCTTCTGCCAAAAGGAAAATTACCTTGGCTGTGAAATAATAGTCAAACTATTTTTCTTCAGAAATAACAGGGTTCTCAGAAATTTTTGTTTCTCTCAAGCCTGAAGAAAATACTGTAGTTATTATGCTCATATTTGGGACATTACTGCATTTAAGCGGAAGACTGTTAGACTCACTTCCCAGAATATAAAGTGAACAACAGCAAAAATTACATAACAGAAACCCTAAGTATTTTTTACAGTTGCTGAGGATTTGTCTGTTGTGCTAAAGCAGAAATACCTCATAATTCTGAATATCCAGTGACTGTGGTGAAGATCTTAGCTATTGATTTCAATTGTTCATTATGAAGGTAAATTTAAGGCTACAGGAATTCTTTTAAAGATTCTTTAACTCATTGAGAAGTTTCAGACAAAAAATAATGGCTGTGTTCTGTACTGAGAGTGGTTTTAATGTTACTCCATGTTAACGGATGTTCAGTGCAGAAGATGTTATAGGTTGTTCAGTGCAGTCCAGTTCTTGCATCACACAGATAAACTATTCAGCCTTCTGTCTCGCAGATTATCCTCACAGGAATTGTCCTACTGTCTCATAAAATAGTTTGATGGCACTGTTATTACTTGGCTGATGGATTACCCAAGAGCCAAATCTACTCTGCAAGATGAAATATTTTCAACATAACCTAGATTTATATAGTTACCAGTACAGAAGATCACAGTGTTGTGTCACAGTAAGGGAAAGGGCGAGAAATGTTTTCCATAGCTAGGGAAACTTTGCTTCCACACACCTGCACATACCCTGAGTTTCAGTTTTACATTTATAAGAATAAGATTGGCCAAACTTGTACTTTCTAAGAGAAAAATGACTTTGGAGGCACAGTGTTAGGTGGAAAAAGAATGGCAGTGAGATGACTGACCTCATTTTGGATCTCATACAGTTACACAATGCAATGCTTTTTGGTAAACTGCCAAGTCTCCTAATGCCAGGGTGTACAGAGCTACAAAGGACGATCCAGATGTTCGAATGTCCCGTGAAAGCTAGGACATAGACACATGGGGCAGAGGGTTATGCTTCTCTTTTCAGCACCTTCTTTCCCGATCCCTGCTGATACCCAGTTGCTCGGTACACTTAAAGGTTTCTGTATGGGGAAAAGCATTAATATTGTGTCTGTTGTTGTATGCCCTTTCTTCTGGTAGGTTCTTCCTGAGGGATCTTGTTTTTCTTTGTTCCTTTCATTCTCTCAGAGCTAAATTTTGGAAAGTAAATGTGGCCTAATATAAGGTATAAATGATTAAATATAGGTAAAATAACCTAGGTGATTACAAATGCAAAAACTGAATCTTACACTTAATTTTTGTTAAGAAAACGAAAAAAAAGGCTGGTTTTAACCAAACTGGCAAGCATGAATTTCTGTTAGAAGACTGGAGTATTCAGTCTTATTTTGGAGGATTATGCTAAATGATGGGCTATCCAGACTTATCTTCAAGCTAACACACTTAACTGCTGCCTTAGCATCAGGACACAGATGGATGGGAAAGATGACCCTGACCTCCATAAGACCCACATTCCTGTGCAAGGATAGAAGCATGATAATCAGGAAATGATGGTTATTAGTTACAGAAAATGCATTATTGTGAAAACCAGGAGAAAAGTGCTTACGAGAGGAAGTGATTGGATTATGGGGGAATGAAAGAATAAGACTAGGTCATTTCTACTGAGTAAATTGCTGTGATTTATAAGAGAAAGGGTATAGTGATATCATGGCCTCGTATTGACTAGATTCATTTCACAAACAAACCTAAATCAGAACGTGGCAGTTACCCACTGAAGCAAACACAGTTTTTAAAAAGACAGTTTTTGCAAGACATGAGACATGTTAGACACGTTTCATTTTCTGATTATGCAGGTTATTTCAGAAAATATTCCTAAATTTCAGTATCATTCAGTTAATGTCTGATGTTCTACTTTTCATGGTGAAAATAAACCAGGTATTAAAACTTAGATTTATTTTAGATAAGTATCTTAAATACAGCATACTTAATTAGAATTCTCTTGCAAAGATCTCAAAATGTGCCAGACATAAACTGCATATGGAAATTATCTGTATAACTAACTTCAGGTTGGATAATTTGTAGATTAAATTATGCTTTAAAATTATTTCACACTGTCATTGTCTAATCCGTAAACCCATATTGGCTCCTGAAAAGGAACATAGAGAGATTAAATGTTCCATTAATGCTGTAAAATAGTATTGGAAAATTTTGTCTTTGGGAGCTTCATTGGTTTGCAGACTAAGGCTTGAAAAACTCTATGTACCATTTCATACGTTTTAAGAAATTTCAGCTGGCGATAATTGTAATACGACTGCCATAGTTACTGAAAGCATTGTTCACGCTAAAAGACACTGAGCAACAAGTCTGACACACATTACCTGCAAAATAAGCTTTGTTTACATAATTCTAATTTTTAGGGAACATGTTTGCCCTTGTTTTTTATTGTATCTGTTCCAGCACCCCACTCGACAGCCAGCCTCTGTGAGCAGAGTCTCCTCTTTCACCACCCCTCATGTGCTTTCATAGTTCATTCAGTTACACTCTTCATTCAGTTGTTCCATGCTGTTCAGTATTTTGGGGGACTGCTTCCAATGGCTGAATTTGATATTGCCTACAAAGTCTAGTATATTGCTGCTAATCCCAGCACAGCAATCTGCCTCCTAGATCCAACACCCTAAACTCTTCATTGCACCTTATCAGCTCCCAAATCTTGCTGTTTGTTCTGCAGCCATGGTGCAAAATTTTCACCTTCACAGTGCAGGATTTTGTGACTTCTCCTCATTAATGGTTCACACATAATTTCAATAGCTACATACCTCCTTCCACACTATTTTTCCTTTTCCTAACCTCTTTTCTGCCTAACAAAGTAGTCTTGTATACACTCCAATTTTCCTCATTAAGCCCTCTTCCCTAATGATTAATGGTGAAAAATAGATATTTATGCATTAATCATGTTTGAGAAAAGGGACTACATCGTCTGATATGGGTAGATATTATTGCGTTTATAATTTTTTGTAACAGCCTGTTCACTGATATGTGTTAATCATAGTTGCATTTTTGTGGTAGATTAAAAAAAAAAGGCATCATGAAGCCAAGTTCTGTAAAAAATGTATAAATCTGTTGTTGCTTCTGTAATGGGCTGTTCATTGATATGTATCACAGTTGTCTTTTCTTGTAGTCGACCCCCCCCAAAAAAAGGCATTATGGAGCCAAGTTCTGGCATTATCTACAACTCTGTTGTCACTTCTATTCTAAATTTTATTTTCCTGAAGTTTACCACAGATGTTATGAAAAAGTAATACCACTTACTGAGAACTGCTGTGTTGTTTTTGTGATTTCATTAATTTCTTATTCATGAATTTGAAATAACTAGGTTAATACACCTATCATCTTGACAAAAGGAAATTTTAGGAAAATCACATTTCTTAATGTGAAAATTCTTGCCCGCTTACAATTCCTATCACGTTTTTGTGTGTGTTTTCCAGAGTTTATCTACATGTTAAGAATAACTTGAAATGAAACCTGGAAAATATTTTTTTTCTGTATAACATTATTTGTACTAGTACTTTTCAGTGTTGCTGGAAATTTTTTCTAGCACACAGAAGACCTTGTGTTTTCACAATTTGTTGTTCTTTGAATGATTAATTTGACAAATGAATATATTTTGCTTGTGTATTTGTCTAAGTAGTATATGTTTTGCTTGTGTCATGTAAAATACATATAAATAACTTGTATTTAAAACCCCTATAGTTTCAGTTTAAGATGAAGTTGTAGGCAGTTCATACTCTGGAAAAGATGCAGTAATTGCAGTGAAAGATGTGTTTCTAAATCACTGTATGCTTTATATTTGAGGAAAAAAACCCGTTATTATTTAAGCAGTGTGTAATGGTAAATATGTGAAAAAGTTTTATTTTCAAATTGAAAAATAATATCTACTGGCCACTAAAATTGATGGGTTATGTGTTGTGAACTTCTCTGGCCGTGATTCACATATATATTTTTTTCTACAGCTCCAGACGGTCCTCCAGAAAACGTGACTGTTTTAGCTACATCTCCTCACAGTATTAATATCAGCTGGAGTGAACCTGTTATCATTACTGGACCAACATGCTACCTCGTAGACATTACCTCAGTAAGGCAACTTTGTTCTATTGTTGGTAGTTATACAGATGCTTGGTGATACAAATAACACAGCAGATGTTGTGTCATAAATTACAGGACAGACATAAACTGGATTGAAAGCCAATATGACTGTGCCTATTTCCACATAAACTCCACATAAGCATTAATTGTACATTTATTAATTTCTTAATGGGAGATAAAATAATTACATTATATTAAAAATGTGCACTAATAAGAGGTCTTGGAGAAAAACATGTGTAGCTATAAATGTATACAGAACAGTAGCTGAGCTTTGCGGAGGTGTACCTCCTTCTAACAATGATGATGCTTAGCAGTAAAAATAATAATGACTTTTTTTTTCTTCAAAGGAAGGAAAAGTTCATTGTCATGATTTTACAAACCAGAGTGGAGAGCCTAGCAGAAGGAAGTGCCTTGTGCAAAGTTACACAGCGCATCAGAGGGCAAACTTTAAAGTGAAACTAAATTTCCCACTTTCCACTTGGTGCTCTGTCCATCAGATTAGCTGTATTTTGGTAGCACAGCAATAACACGTCTTTCTCCTTGATCTTTATAAGCAAAAAAAGACTGACATAAGAGAAAATCTCTCATGGCCTTTCTCCTTTCATCCTCTACTACCCTTATAATACTCCTTAAAACAACCATTAATAAACCTCATTTCCTGCCCTGTGGCAAGAAATGAAACTTTCTAAGTTCAAGCACGTAAGAAGTTTTAAGTAGGATGTAGGTTCCCTGTTCTACAGGCAGGGTTATCAGTGAAAATGGGAAGCAGTTTACCAGACTTTACCCAGGAAAACTTGCTGTTTACAGCTTCAAAAATCCTGTTACGTATAGGAAAAAAATTAAAGACTACTCAAAACTACTTAATGACTTTAAATAGAAAGTTCTTTCAGTTTTCTGGGAAGACATTAAGGCTATTATATTTCCAATGTTTCTCAATCGGTCATAAGAATTACAGCTATTCTAAAATATTAATGCTGAGACTTTTGTGCAGTCAAAATTCCTAAGAAGATCAGTAAAAAAAACCCAAATATTTTTAAGCTCCTCAGTCAAGTTACGAAAGAGACTAATGTGTAGTCCTGCGATTTTCTCTTCCCCTAACTTCATTGTACAATATGCAGAGTGCAATCTGTTCCGTTCTGAACACGCTTACCACAGCAGTAGTATGACAGGATGAGGGATGTACAATGACAAGGGGAATATTAACAGGGAAGGAATGGTTCTTTGGCCCATTGGGCAGGTCGCTAGAAACTACATAACTAAAGTTAGAGAAGACTTTTTCCTTGTGAAAAGTTCCTGTCACTTTTGACTAAATAAAGTTATAGTGCATCAACATAAAAAAAAAAATTATTTTCATTCTTTTGATCAAACTTCCAAATTCGATTTTCAAAGGTTTGTTTAATTTTTTTGCGTAATATTTAATCAATTTGTATTTAAACAATTTCTTCTTTGTCTGATAGTTCCTAAATTATAAACAGGGTGTCATCTGATTCTACACTATGAAAATGCTATAAATACCTTATCAATATAAGTTATGGTAAAATTCCTGAAGTAAGATGAACTATGGAATGTTTCATGTGAGCCTGCCAGCATTCAGAAGGAACTTAAAAACCTGTTTTAAATGTTCAGTTTGGAGGGGTTTGGCTTTGTTTTTACAAAGTGGGTTTTTTCAGATATATTTCAGATATCTAGCTTTATGTTTGGGGATTACTTGTAATCAGGTGTTCTGTGTCTGATGATCAGAAACTACAGGGGTCAGTTCTGTAGATAATCATCTTAGTAGACAAATCTATTCCTTCTTAAAGGCCAATAAAGCTGTCACAATCTTTTTCAGTGAAAATTTGAGTATATATTTTATTGCCCCAGTGGGAAATTTTTTATGAAGGCTCCAAATTCCACAAACTTCCTACATGTATAACTTTACTCATTTTAGTTCTCAACTGAGTATCTTTAAAGATTTATAAAAATAGGTTCACAGAACAGAATAATTTCAGACTTCTACTCGGTCATGTTTTTGTTCTTAACAGGTAGGAGTTAGTATTTATTAGTGAATGTATTAGGGTTCTGTTTAAATTGCTAGGATGTTCCTTGGAGTTTTATAGATCAGAAAAACTAAAATGTACTCCCTCATTGTTATTCCTCTAAGTCCTATTTTAGTTTGTCTTGCTGCCTCCTATAATTAGAAGTAGTCCTGAATAAAATATTACTGAAAATAAGCAAGGAAGATGGAACTGAACCATTAAACTTCAGGAAGAACAGAAATCAATTTAATGATGGCGTACTGTGATTGTATGTTAGCTCTTGTGTAAATATTTGTATGCCAGATTTTTGATGGTAAAATAGGAAAAAGTGTTTCAGCTCTTCATGGCCATCCCAGGAAATGAATGTCTGTTTAGTCCATCAGAAAGTTTAGTTCAGGTTAATTCTCCGTGGGGATAGATGCATATCTGTCAAATAAAAGGTATGCTTGAACTATTCTAATGTTTTAGCAGCTGCATTTAATACAGATTTCATCCAGTGGGAAAACTACTGTACAGCTACCTAATCCTCTTTTCAAATTACACACTGAAGAAACAATAATGAAAACATCATTAACTGAAGTAGTGGGAATAGACATAAAAAGAATTTTGTAAATGATACTTCATCAAACACTAGAAAAGCTCCCATTTTTTCCTTTCCCCCTTTTTTAAACTAACATTAGAATTGACATGATTATTTGACATGTAGGGCTGATAGGGATCCCAAAAAGTAACCCCATCCATATCCTGCTCTAACACAGAAACAAGTGTAACTAGAGTCTTCCTCACAAATGATTCATTATCCTGTTCTTAAAAATGTCCAGTGCTGAAAACTGCTCAGCAACCCTTGGTAGATTGTTCTAGTTTTTAACTAAACTTACAGTCATAGTTTTACTACATATTTAGGGCTGTTGTTGCAGGTTTTGTAATATTTAATTCTAATCTTTTTTTGGTGCAAATAAAATTTCTATTTGTTTTCGTGAACAGTGGAAACAATGGGTTATATCCAATTCATTAACATCCTTTTTTATATCTTGAAGTTATTACCATGTCTTTCACCATCCTCCCTTTTCTAGACTGAACCCCAATTATTTTTGCTTTCCAGCTTTTCTAGTGGAAGAATTACTGCCTCCCCACTGTCTTATAAGTAGTGCTTCTGTTACTACATCCCAAGAGGAACTGCACTTGATGCAGTCATATTAACATTATATATTGCTGCCCAATTTTCTTTTTGTTTTTGTATTCCAAACAACTTTCTGCTGTACAGCTGCTCATCTCTGCCTAGTTTGATTCCCATTTCAGGACACTGCAGCTCCCCTGGCCCCATGTCTACCAATCGGTTCATGTTTGCTTGGTGGAAGACATCACCAAGCAAACAGCCTGTTTCCTTAATCTCATACTACGTGAAGTGCTGAAGAGGCAACACATGGGTGGGACAGGAACGTACTCTCCTAGGCGGCTTTCTAGTCTTGGCAGCTAGAGACTTCTTGTGAACCCTTCTATGTAAATGGTTAGAAAAGAGGAAACATAGAAGTTAAATAAGGTGTTCAAATAATAATGTCCTGTTTGTGGCTGTTTCAACTCTTTTAATTAATTATGATTATGATTATTACTATTTTACAGGTAGATAATGACAATTATAAAGCTCATTTTCTGAAGACAAATGATGAGGGTAAAGTCTTAGAAATTTCTAATTTAAAAGCATTTACAAGGTATTCTATAGTAATCATTGCCTTTACGGGGGATGTTAATGCTGCACTCATTGAAGGCAAGGCTAGTTCTCCGGTAATTGTCTCCACTTTTGAAGCAGGTTTGTATTTTTCTCTACTTTATATGAATTGAACTTTACAGTTCTTTTGTCTGACAAATAAATGAGTTTTGAACACATGGTGCACTTTTAATGCAGAGTTGTTCTCACAATATTTTTTCTTTAACATTTAAAAAGGTGGCAGTCAACAAAAAAAGAGATGGCAATAATAAATACTAAGATTTACCTTCAGTAATGCAGAGATCTTAACTTGCTTGATGTAAAATATGAATGTGTAGAATGCAGCCGTTTATATTACTTCTATAGTCAACAAAGAGAGGTCCTATCTATATTAGCATGTATATGTAAGATACCTGTCTTAAGAAGGAATGACTCTCCCTTCTGGAGGTACCTGTTTCCCTTAAGAGGCTATTGAAAACTCTATACAATATCCTTGGTCTTGATGCAAAATTTAAACGTATAAAAATTAAGTTAAATGAATCCTAACATTTACAAAGGGTACCTCTACTGACTTGAGGACACCATCTGTGTATTCTGAGTGGAAGGAGGTTGCTAGTGAAGGCCTACAGGGATCTGTGCTTGAGTCAGCTGTTCCACAGATTCAAAACAATCTGGAGAATGAGGTGGATACTAAGGTGACAAAAGTTGCTGATGCTATTAAGTTACTCAGAGGAATAAAACTGACAGATCAGAGTGAGGAACTGTGTGAGGACCTCATGACACCAAGAGACTATGTTACAGAAAAGTAGATAGCATTTGCTTAGGAATATATAAACAGATGTACATGGGGAAGACACAGTCCTAATTTTACATACATAGTTCCTGGTTGTGCTCTGTCTACTCTTTGCTGGTCTTTAATTGTTCATTAAGGATGTTTAAACGAACAAACAAAACAACAAAAAATACTTTCTGAAAAGATATTAAAGTTTTGTTTCATTCAAACTAGTTATCAACCGTGTATAAACTACAGTTGCGTTATCTCTAGTGAGGTTAGCTGCAGGTCAGCTTTTTTAGCTATATACTCAGGTTAATTTCAGATTTAGGTGTACTACGCAGTAACTGTATTTATCATTTATCTTTCCTTTGATGTATGAAAATCCAGTGTCCCTAACGATATGATATGAGAGAGTGTGTGTGTGTATAGATAGATAGATAAATAGATATAATGCCTTTAATACATTAAATTCTAAGGTTCATGACCTGTTTATATCCCTGGAGGCTGATATGGTCTTTTACTATGGAAAAATGAATGAAAAATAAATTAGGTGGTAGCTGGGCCTGTTCTGTGAGCTATCTTTTTTGGTAGTCCTTTTTCTTATGTAAAAATGATATACATTAGGAGGTGCAGTAAACTTAGAGAAGAAGTTATTTTTTCCATCTCATCTCATCTGGTTTGTATGGTCTAGCATATGGCTGAGTAAGGACCAATTTCCAAAGCCTTGGTCCAGAGAAGCCTGAGTAAGCATTTGTGGGCTGGTATAAAAAAACCTGAAGGTATGACAATTGCATCTAAATCCTTGGCGGAGGGAATGTGTTTACCTTCAGTTACTTCATTTCACCATTTAGAGGTCACGCTACATACTTGTCTGCTCAGGTAGAGCAATAAATCTTTAGCTGCCTGGAAAGAATGTTACAGCCTTTTCTTTCAGATAGGGACATTGGGAAAATGATTTATACCTTTGCTGTCATGAGAATAAGCTACTGGAATAAGTGTTTGACAAAAAACTGTCTTTGGGAAAAATGCATGTTGTGTTTGTGGCTGGGCATCGGCTAGTGGAAAGTTTTTTCCTAAAGAGTTAGCAGTGATAAGCAGAGACTCGTAGGAGCACGGTGGCTTGTTTATATGTTGGGAGGGAGATTGCTGTTGACAGAGGGCTTTCAGAAAGGGATACTCAAGACTAACACTTGCTTCTTGCTTGTCAGCCCATGCAAGGATTTGTTTACCCTAGATGTATTTCAAGGTATAATGATGCCCTCAGGCTTTCTGAGTAGAAAATCAGAAGAAACTTTTCTGTGTGGAAACTACTGAGGGTTATCTAATAATTATTTTTAATATTTGTAGCATTAAATGCTATCTTTAAGAACAGTATTTCACTAAATATTTACATATGCAATAAGTATTTGAGATGTTTTCAGTAAAAAGAGAAAATACCAATGAATTAATACTGACATGCAAAAATATAATTTTTAATTTTTCAGATTTTACTCTAATAGTAATAGTAGTAAACTGATTTAAGTGGATCATTGAAATATTTATTTCAGTGCCTGAAGACCCACCCAACAACATAACATTTCAGAAGATACCGGATGAAGTAACAAAGTTCCAAGTAACATTTGTGCCACCATCTGAACCAAATGGAAATATTCAGGTGTATCAAGCTATGGTTTACAATGAAGATGACCCCACTGCCGTCCAGATCCACAACCTTAGTGTCATTGATAAAACAGATCAGTCAGTCACTGCCATGATAGAAGGACTAAAAGGAGGTCATACCTATAATGTCAGCGTAAGAACTGATACTTTTTGGATTTTTTCCTTGATATGAGCGAGAGATTGGTCTGAGCAGGGAACATAAACCTAGGCTGAATATGAGATTTTCATGCTGAGAATGTTAGCTGGGGTGTGAAGAGAGGCATGTCTGAGGGATGAGGGCAGCTATGAAGAGGGTGGAGTAAGTGGGAGCAGAACATGTCATTAGTGGTTAGCCTTGTACTCTGGACCACTCATTCATGTGCTAACAAAGCAGCCTGTGACACATCGTCACAGGTACAAGACTAAATCTCTTTCTTAATTCCACCACTTATATTGCTCATTTGGCTCAGATGAAAGGTCCGGTTCTGCAAGGGGAGCATGCTAGAAGTATGTTCGTGAAGTCTTTCCAAATAATCAGACACTAGGACATAAGAGGAGGCAACATAACTTTTTCTCCTTTTTGTGAGAGCTACATTACCAGCAAAGAAGTGTTACCGTAGTTAGGATTGTAAAGAAATATGAAGTTCTAGCAAAGTGTGAATGACATGAAAGAAGTGTTTCAACATTCATTGTTGCTTCAAATGTATACAGGTTTGGCCTATTTGAAGCTATTACAAATACTCATTAAAACAAGTGTTTGGTTTTTTTTAAGGTGTATGCAATTAATGGTGCTGGTGCAGGGCCAAAAATTCAATTGAAAATAACCATGGATATCAAAGGTATGTCTCATGAAGTACCCTTTAATTGCAATCTCTATAAACGCTGAAGAAATTGCTGTTCTACCTGCAAGCACAGAGCTGTATGCCTTTGTCTGTTATTCAGAGTCTGGATAAGGTAGGAGCAGGAACATATAACTGATAGCCTTGATTTGCAGTGCTCAGTTTTTCTGTGTATCACCGATCATTTGCTATTTGTATCTGAATGATACTGTAAACTATGTGTGCACTCAGTGAAGTGGTCATATTGACCAGTACTTTAGTTACCATCAGCGATCAGCTTAGAAGAATATCACAGAAGCATAGCTAAGTATACAGTATCACAGTTGTGGAAATAAATGCAATCGTTGATTGAAATTCATTGAAAAACTAAGATTCAGTCTTTTTATTGTTTTTTCTTTTAATTGAAAGCTGATGGGCAGAGGCATTTATCAGAACACAATTTTTAGAGGATTAAGGCATTAAAGTAAAACATTAAGCTGTCCCTGAAAATATGCTGAAGATTCGTCTTGCATAACGCAGCCATGTGCCTGAACAAAGTACTTGTAGTGAAGACATTTTAAAAGAAAACTCTGTGGTATATCTTTGTTTAAAAACAGAACCACCACGGCCTAAAAAGAAACCAGCACCAGTTTATGATGCAAATGGGGCGTTACTCGTCACAGCTACAACAATTACGATCAGAATGCCGATATGTTACTACAGTGATGATCATGGCCCTATCAAAAAGATACAAGTCCTTGTTGTGGAAGCCGGAGGTAGAATTTTATAAGTTCTCTTGAAAATGGTTTTTTGGGGGGTTTATTTCTTTATTTTCAGGCTGTTTTCTTTTCTCTTTTATTTCTTTTCTTAGGCCTCGGTAATGTCACGTTAGAAAACAGCTAACAAAGTCACTTTAGCTGTGGCAACGGTACTAAAAGCAAAGCATCTTTCACAGTGCTGTGGGCTGGGTACTGGGTTTTGGGAACACTTGCCAGCAGACTGATCCATGCTGTTTAAAGTCACCAGTATTATTCTGACCCTATAGTTATCATTATATTTTCTTTATTTCCTATATCCTTGAAAAAAAAAACAAACTAATTTGGCATTCGTGGCAGCTAAATAAATCCAAAACTTTTTTTTTCAAAGTTTTTCTTCTGTTGCTATTAGTGTTGCCTGTAAAAGAATGCAGTCATGTGCAGTTGATATTTCCATTTCATAACGGGGGCAGAGGGATTTATATAAATCCCTTCTGTAGACTGTGGGTTAGAATGTTTATTCCCTTGTATGGGCTGATGAACATTTACTCATATGAACAGTGCCATGATACTCTTTTGAGTAATTGCCTACCATTGTGAGTGGGAGTTTCGTGATAGGGCATCATACGGTCAGGCTTACTTTACCTAAGAAGGACAAATTCCATGCATTTAATTCCCTTGTTTTTCTTGCTTTCAAAGTTTAGAAGTAAAGCATTCACATTAAGTGAATTAAGTCTCTCACCTTCTTCTGGATTTTGCATTTTAGCACTAATCCTACAGACATTTACTCCATAGCTATTGCTGTGAAGATTCTGTTGAACTGATAGATATGCAAATACCATGTTAAGCAACATTTTGAAGATTTTTCTTCTGAGTTGCTGGGTACTGTCCCCTTATGGAAATCTAGTAATTTCATTTATGAAACAGTCTTTAGTCTCTTTAGAGTAAACAGTTTTTACTGTCTTTGCTAGCCATGCTCAGTTTCAAAGTCAAGTGGCTTGCACAAATTATATCCTCTACAGGCAGAGCTCATGCGCGAGGCTGCCCCTGAAACTTTGTTAACTGTGATTCACCTGACTTACTCTAGGTTAGCAAAATATAGATAGTGCGGAAAATAAGGAAGTTTGGGTTCAAGTGCATATACAGTTATAGACTCAGTTGTTTAAATGGCACTGATAGCATGCTAAGCTCTTAAAAAAATTAATTTCCAATTTAACTTCTTTACAGTCTGGTTAGAATGTAAATTTTTTCTGATTATTTCTTTTCCTGACAATAGCTCAGCATGATGGGAATGTTACTAAGTGGTATGATGCCTACTTCAACAGACCGAGGCCATATTTTACAAATGAAGGCTTTCCAAACCCACCGTGTATAGAAGGAAAAGAAGATCTGAGTGGCAAAGAAGAGATATATGTCATAGGTGCTGATACTACATGTATGATACCAGGCAGTCAAGACAAAATATGTAATGGCCCACTGAAACCAAGAAAGCAGTACCTGTAAGTACATTTGTCTCTATGTTTGTTCAAGAGAAAGATTTAAGTGAAATATACATTTGCACAAACATACAAAATGTGTAGTTCAATTATGAAAAGGTGGAAATTGAAATTATCTCTGTGTGCCTCTAATTTTAAATTTTTTGGCTGAGCATAAATATGGGAGACAAATTTTTAAAAAATGTTTCAGGTTACAGAAGTTGCTTACTGAGTTCTTAAATTAAATAAACCCAAATTCAAGATAGGGAATTCATATAGTTTGTTATGCATTTAAGATATTGACACTGAGTCCTTTATGCCTGTCATGACATTACTTTAGCAGCTGCATAGTGATTCCAGCTTATATTATACTAAAACTGAAAAATCATTTTTAGTTTCTAAGTGAAATAATTTTTAAGAAAATGCACGTAAACTTTTATTTCATTAGTTTTCTTGGTTTTATTTCACAGATTTAAGTTCAGAGCAACTAATGTTAAAGGACAATTTACAGATTCTGAGTATTCTGACCCTGTCAAAACATTAGGTAAGGATAGTGTCATTTACTAAAGTATTTCTCCGTTTCCAAAGAATCTAGACAATTCTGTGTTTCTTTTTAGTAGAGTTGTTTCCCTGAAGTAAATAATCTCTGTTTTTGTTGGACCTAGCTTAACCAGAATGGCTGAGGAAACATATCCATTCCCTTGTATGTCCTTCTTGAGTTTGTCAAGAAGTCTCACCTCAGCCTGGACTGTTAAATGAAGAAGCAGTATTGACAAAGTTCATTAGCAGATACTCAGTTATACCAATAAAAATGCCATTTTGCCAGGATAGCTCGTCTTGCCTGGCGAACTGCCAGAAGCTATACTGTTTATGCAGTTTCCTTCTGTGTTGGATGTAGAGCTATTCCAGTGATCCTAGTGTAGGAAACCTCTTGGCTGCAGATCATTCCTATCTAGTGGCAACTCATATGAGGACATGACCCTTTGGCCCTTCATCCTTTAGATACAGACAAAGCTCCATATTAATTAATACATTAATATTGTGTAATAGAATCCATCTTGTTCTGATGTCATTGGCTATGGGGTCTCAAATCCAGTATAAATTCCTCCATGTCAGTGTTGATCTACCCCCAAAATTGGGAATGAATGTTCTCGTAGCAGATCTGTAGACCTATAAGTTCTTTTAATATATTGGTAAGCCAAAACTTACTTAGCTAAGCACTAGCCCTGACTTTCTGAAAAGGGATCCCAAGACAACTGGATGAGTACCCAGAAGAATTTTAGTGGGCACATATTTTTCATTTGGCATTCATCTTCTGTGATATGAGCTCCCTTATTCATGTAATCCATGTTAGAAATTTGCTGTGTGATCTGATACTGAAGATCCTGAAATGTTAATTTACTACCTGAATATTCTGAAAGGATCTGGCACTATTTCTCTAGCCCTGAATGTTTTGGAAAGTGCAACACAAAACTTGTCTTTATATGTTCTGAGTTTAAAAGTTCTAAGCCAATGAAGCAAATAGTTTGCCCATTAAGGGAAAGACAGTGTGTCCAATCAGGGAAAACAAGTTTACTGGAAATGACTTCAACCATATCCAGTCCTCTGGGCAATTTTCTTCCTTTGAACAGAAAAGTCTGCAATGTTTAAAGAAATCATGCTTTAGTGCAGCAGGTAGTGCAATTAATTCGCTTCTGTATTGTTGCTGAAAGCTTGTGGCACATTCTCCTTTGGTGCAGGTCATAAAGAAGCAAGATCTGTTTGTATGGTGAATAAAATGTAATAGGCAAAAAACCAGACCTGATAAATTCCTCAGCTATCCATGGTTCCTCATACTCATCCAGTGCCGCCTTTGCTAAAGTTTAACATCAAGTGCTGCTTTTAAAATGAGTACTACAGCAAACTCCTGTCTGGCCTTAACTTCTAAATTTCAGATCCTATCCAACAAGAAAAAAACTTAAGTGGAACAGATAATTAGAAGTTCTTCCTATGCTTTCTTGGAAGTGTTGTGAAATCAACATCAAATTGATATATCACAGGTAATGTAGGTGCTGCGTCTGATTGGCTTTGAAGATACAGCACTGGCAATGCCATTACCAATGTCATCTTAAGTGAATAAAGGAAGACAGATTTTTTTCTGACACATTTTCTTTTGAGACACATAACCTGAGGAACCTTGCCACAAGTCTTTCCTCATAGGAGATGTTCTGGTTATATGAACTGCAGACTTGCTCTGGAAGCATAACCCAGAAAGCATACCAGAAAGATCAGTAGCTGTTAGGTATCTTTGTGACTGATGACTTCTATTCCACTTGTAACAACAGTATCTTTTCAGAAGGAATTTATGCTGCCTGAGATCAGAATTGCAATTTCAATCTAAATTAATGATAATCTTTTGTAATAATCACTGACATTTGTGTTTTTCCAATGTGACACTTTCATTTTAGCAGATAAAAGACTAATTTGAATTTTGGCAGCAGTATTCATGACTAGATTATTTTGATTTCTGAATCTACTTATAGAATAGGTAGGTCTTTGATCTGGAAAACCAGGAAGCTAACCTTGTATCTGTGCAAATTAATACCGCATGTTAAATATGTTTGAAGCAGAAAAAAGTATGGAAAACGTCTGAGAGAGCTCGCTGTGACAGACATCAGATGCTCTTGTTAAACAATAGGAATTTTGCTAGGGTGGAACAATGAAGCAGAAATTATTGGAATACACAGCTGCAATAATGATTTCTTAATTATATTAAAGAATACATTTTAATATGGCACTCCCACTCAACCATACTTGGAGTACCACAACTCTCCTCTTGAGCTGGAGAAGTGGAGTTTCCTCCTCATAACCCATGTCTGGCATTGCAAAAGTAATGTCCGTACTACAATGAAAGGTCAGGATTTTTTCCATGAGATAATTAAGATGTGGTGATAAATACTGCTTAAACTTCTAATACATCAAGGCAGCTTATAACCTTTTCATAAACTCTGGTAGCTAGTTCAGCAAATCATTTTCCGGCAGCTGGTAGTCCTGTGTAAGTGTACACTTCCCATGTGAAAAACGAAGCTGATGAGTCAGAAAATAATCAAAATGGGGCTTCCTGACAGTGTCTTTTGCATAGAAACCTACCTTATGATATTCTGTTAGTGCTGTTTATCATCATCATGTATTGAGTGGCAGCTCCTCAGCATTATACAACATGATGTCAGGACTGCATACTAGTTTTATAGCTATTTTTCATACTGTGCCAAATCTGTTTTGTCTCCTTCCCCTTGCCCATCATCATTATCTCTACAGACAAGTAGTCCTTCCCTGTTGCAAAGAAGTAGGAGAAAATATATGTTTTTTACTCTTGGTGGGTATTCTGCCAGCACTGTTTTGTTTAATAATGTTGCAATACTTGGACTGGTTAACCTTAGGGTTTAACATTGACTTTGCTGTTTGGTGGAAAACAGACAGAACTGTTGTAGAGGTTTCTCTGGAAATTTTTCTGTTCTTCTTCCACATTACAAAGATTTTTACTTTTATCACAGAAATCAGTGAGTGGCAGGGACTTTTTCATTCCTTTTCTCTTTGCAACAGTTTTCTATATGCTTGCTTTTCTTCTGTTGTCTTCCTCTGGCCTAAATTGTTCTTACCTTGTAGCATCCAGTGTTGCACCTGAGACTTTACTAATGCAGTGGAAGAATTATTTCAGGTGTTTTGGAAACTATACTTAATTCTGTGTATCACAAGATTATGTCTATTGTTTCATATAGGCATGAAAGTCTTATTCATTTTGTTTGTGGTCTACAACAATCGCACACTTACTTCCAATAAATTGCTACCTAACCTACTGTTTAATAAGCTGTATTATTATAGCTGATTATTCCCGCGTACGTTTAGGAGGATGCACTTGATCTTACAAAATTACATCCTACTGTTTTAAGACCATTTTTTCAGCTAAATCAGGATCATTTTGAATTTTAATCATGTTCTCCAATGTACATGAAGGATCATCTGCAATATACTCTCTAATCCAAAAATCAGGACCTTTTGAGAGAAATTAAGCCAAGACTTCAGTGTTTCCCAGTGTATCCGTGGGAAGACACAGAGTTTCATATGGCAGGAAGCCGTACGTTTTCTGTCCTTCCTAGAACCTGGACAGGAGATAGGTTTTCTATAGTGGATCAGAAAGTGGAGCTGAATACCAGTATCGGTGAAGCATACCAGCAGTAGTAATCCTTTGCTTTTCTTATTTTCACTGTGTGCCTAAGGAAGAAGGAGGCTGAGGTTTTTGAGCTAGGGACAGGATTGCCAGGAAGGGTGGGAAATTAAATGAGTCTCAGAAATTTAGCACCAAAAAGGTTCAAAAAGAGGTCTAGAAATTACTAATCTAAATGATATATCAGTCTCTGAATGAGCCTTCATCCTCCCCTGGAAGGACTGATTAGAATACCAGCACCTTTACTTTTTTGTCCCAAAGGCCTTTACGATTACTTTTGACCTGCTGGTGGTGATTTCTAACAATATCATCAATTCCCACATGAATAAAGGGCATTAGTTAATGGTCAATGAGGCAGATCAATCCAGAAAGTTCAGATCCGATCACTGGGTGGGTTTCTTTGGCACCCAGAGGAGAATATCTCCAAAAATCTTTTATTTTGTGCCTCTGAGTGATGGCTGTGGGCCTCATAGCTTTAGAGTTGTGGCTCTTTCTCCTCCACTTCTGGAGTTTTGTTTATCCTAGCTGATAGAGCAGTGTGCCTGTTCTTGGCTGCACAGAGGCTGAAGCAGGAGCTCGGCTCAGGCTAGTGTTCAGACGGATGTTACTGCAGTGCAGACCAACCTTAACCTGTTTAGCAGGTAAAACTAAAAAGCACCAGGGAACAGCTGCACATATAGCTGTAGACATATACTATTAGCATTATGTATGACGTAGATCAACAGTGCTTAGGAACTTCTAAATAAATTGTTTCTGGTTTTGTTATATTTTTCTTTCCTGAGCAGGTCTTTGACACAAAACAGATGCAGTTGTACAGAGAGAAAAACATCTGTCTCTCATCACGCCCTGATTTCACCCTGTCAGGAATGTAAAAATTTGAATGAATCTATGAAATATTAAATTTCCACTTTCTGTTGCAGGTGAAGGACTGTCAGGACGATCTGTAGAAGTTATCCTTGCTGTTACTTTGTGTATACTTTCAGTTGTTCTTTTGGTGGCTGCAGTGTATGTTTTTGCAAGGTGAGATTTGTGTATCCTTGCCATACCACGCTTGCAAGCACTGAAAAAGGTTTTCAAGAAGAGTTGAAACAGTTCTATAAATGGAACTAGTCTGTCATTTTAAAATGTATTGCATTTTCTGTTATGTAGAAACTTAGGGAGGGACTCTCAAAGGCTAGCTGTGGTCTAGTCAGGGTAACGTCGACAGATGAAGGAGAAAAACTAACTTCTCCAGAGGGTAGCCTATCCTACCCTTTCAGAGCCACTTCTCTATTGACTTGAGGATACAGATCAGGGTGTCAGCTGGCCAAAGGTAGTGTGATGGCGAGCCCTATTGACAGCTTGATATGAAGTAAATACTCTAAATTCTGTTTTCTTATAAATTTATCAGTTAAATACAGTGAAATCTCATATGTGAAAGAGAATCCAACCTCTAAATTCAAACTGTGAACAAAATGCCCTGTAAAGAAGCAGATTGGGTACTGCATACATGATGTTAGTTTGCTCATTCATCAGAAGTTCTGTTCTTCCTCAGCTGCATCGTTCAGACTTTGCCACAGAATTTATGTAGGAAAACTAAAAGAATATACAGGCTAGATTTTTTCAATATTAATTTTTGACAACATAACTGATGGATTTGACTAAATTACACTATTGGAAGGGGGAGGAGAATAAAGGCCAAGGAAGGATTTCTGGCAACCATTTTTCAGTTTCAGCCTGTCCAGTCAAATTATTGATATATGTTGCTTTAAATCTTTTGCACATTTATTTTTCAGTATTATTTTCTGTTTAGGATACGGCAAAAGCAAAAAGAGGGAGGCACATACTCCCCACGAGATGCTGAAATTATTGACACTAAGTTCAAACTGGACCAGTTGATCACAGTGGCAGACCTGGAGCTGAAGGATGAGAGATTTACACGGTAAGCATACTGCTTAGGCAAAACAGTAGTCCAAAGGGGTGGTAGCCATGACCCCTTTGTGACCTTTGCTTGTTTGGAAGTGTTTGTGGTGTTCTTATTTACACAGGTCACTGAGATCCTCTTTCAAAGAATGACCTCCATCCTCAAGACACTTCTCACTAGCTTTTAGAAAATCACTTAATCTTCAGCTCTTTTTACAACCAGATAAAGATCGAAGTGCAAATCACTGTTTAATTGTGTTAGCAAAAAAAAAGGGCTACATATTTTTAAACATGCAGAATTTCTGAGTTTTTTTGTTGGCCCACTGTTTTTCATAGACTGCAAACCTACATAAGCATTTTGAAAGAGTCAGACTCCCAGAATTCCCAGTCAACTAATTCAAGAACAAATCTGTCATTGTTTAATTGACATTTAGAAAGCGGTTTTTTTTCACAAAGGGATTTGCATAACATCTGGGTTTTGGTGGAGCTCAGCACACTGGCCATCCTGACATCTGCTCCTTTAAGGTGTATGCAGCAATTTCAGGCTGTTTATATTTTCTGTCTGACAAAGCATCTTGTCACAGATATTTATCAGAAGGAAAACTGCTCTTTCTGACTGCCAAAAACATGGATATTATTCATCAAATAAATATAATAAAGATTTTCAATAATATATGACATCCAACTGATTTAGGAATGTTTGGTGAACATTCTTTACCTGCCTGTATTTTCCCTGCTGTGTCACAGATTAAACACTCTGGTAGGCAGTTTCCTTAAAGATGAGAAGCCTAAAATAGTCTTGCCCTAGCAGTCAGGCATCCTACTGTTGCAGACTAGGAATAACTGGAAGATGAAAGGTTGTAGCTGTTGACCTGTTTTGTTTGAGTGTGTATATGTCATATTGTGGTACATAGTAAGTTGACTGCATGTACGAACCTGTTCAAAATAGTACATGCAGGAATGGCTGCTTGTAACAGATGAGAAAACATAGTATGAATCATCTGGAAATCATTGACGTAACGGATGTGGTATGTTCTGTGTGGGGCACATGTCATTCAGATAGCATTGTTTCGTACCTGCTAATAACAGCAGAAATTCTCTGAAGGCAGAACCATTGCCAATGCACTGTGATAACTGTGACTTATATAAATGATCTTGATTGATCTCCAAAATGGCCTTGTTTCCAAACCGTTAGCTGAATAAGAATAGTAGTAATTTTGTTTATATACTAAAGTGTTAATGGATTTTACTTCCAGATACTCTTCATTTTTCTTTAGACGCAAGGAGATATTTGTCATCCAGTAAGTTTTTGTATTATTGAAGCAACATGGTGTGGTTTTCATTGTGTTCTCTTAATCTGTGTGTTACCATAATATATTGAATGATATAGTCAATCAAAATGAAATTTCAATCTTTGTAGCTATACTAATGACAAACAGTGGTATTTGGCATCAAGAAATCATGTTTATTTTTAGTCCCTAATGTTAAGGTTGAACAGTTCCACAACTAATTGAAATTCATCAGGGCAATTTTTACATGGAAATTATAACACATTGTGACAATATAGCACTAATATACACAACCTATCCTTGAAGCAAATGTAGTGCAGACGTGATGTAGGAAACATGCTGTTTCTTTCCTTTGGCAGTTAGAATGAATATACTTAAAAGAAGTTGTCTTTTTTCTCTCAATGGCCTTTTGTACTCACTCACACTGCAGCTATTTTGTACTATGCCACTACAATCCCAGCGAAATATCCTATAGTCAAATCCTTTATCAGTTTGCAAAGTGCTATTCTGCCACTTTTCTGTCTAAACTATGTGTAGTTTGGATTGGTACAGTCTCAAACTCTACACGGTAGTTGCAAATTATAATTTTCCATACTTACTTGCACATCATTATATGATTTATGCACAGCAAGGCCTTTACTGAACAGTGCTACAGCAGTTCTAGGTGCTTACTGAGTCAGTCTCACATTTTGGTTTGCCGTTTGTCATGTCCTTCCATCTGTATTTTTCCTCCTTCCCCACTCATAAAATGGACAAAAGCAAAGACTCTGTTCTTCTGCCGTTCTTGTAAGGTACATGATGCAGCTGTTAAATTTTGGATTATTATTTTTCAAACAGTAGCTGTGTTGAAGCTACAGCAGGCTCCTTGCCTGGTCCTTTGTTGGACATTATGACAAACTGTTCAAGTCTGAAGTGCAGGCATTGACTGAGAATTCCTCAGGACAGGATTCATGCCATCTTTTCCGCTGGAAGTCAGTAAATATACTGTGGAACCCTACTAGATAACATGCATATAGTAATGAGGCGCAGGATGTGCTTTATCTGTGCAAAACTTTTTAGCTAATAACACCTCTTTTTTTAAATTTTAAAGAATGTTTCAATATGTGTAAGATGCTGTTCTGGTAATGTCAGTGACCAAAAGAGACATTTTAGGTGTCTCTAATGCTGTCTTTCATATAAATACATCCTTCCTGGTAATGAGGAGTTATATCAAGAAGCTGGCAGAAGCATGGCAGCATGCACCAAGGCAGCTTTCTGCAAAACCTCATATCTAAAATATTTTTGCTGCCTGTTTTCAGACTTCACAGTTACACCACGAAAGAACTTTTGTACCTGTTGCCTTCGGGGAGTAGCTATGTAGAAGTCAATCATACTCCCTGTTCTTATTTTGTCCTTGTCATTCTCATGATTTGTGGTTAAAGCAGTGACATGTTAACATGTTAAATTATTGTATTGCATGTTGATGACCTAAAGTGTAACCTTCACAAATTTACCATGCATTTGGAGTGGGACTGTGCATCGCTGCATCTGTGTAACCTACTGCCATACATTGGGTGCATTTAGTCAGCTGTCTCAGCTGTGTTTGCAAAGCTCGCTGTGTTGCAGAATGCTGGTTTCAGTTCATGGCATCTTGTAATTTTTTATGAGGAAAACATAGATGGGCAGACTCCTTTTCAAGGGTGGCTTGTTTGTATTTCAGCAGTAGATCAGCTGAAATCTGGTCCAACTAAGTATACTTTCTACCCTGAAAGAGTGATGGGGAATTTGTGTGAAAATCTTAGATGATAAAAAAGCAGTATAGATTTTTTCTGTACCAATTAATCATCCCATTCAGTGCTCATTTGAAGGAGATGCTTTAGAAACAACATGTTTTGTCATTTCTCAGCCAGTATATTCTTTATCATGTTAGTTACTATAAATCAGTAAAGGCAGCTGACACAGTTCATCCACAGAATCAATGTACTCTAGCTGGCTCCATGAGATCCTTTCTGACTCTCTCATACATTGTCTTTTCAGACATTCTCTCATATGTAGTTGATTGTGGCCTATGATCTTGGCTCATATTCTCAGAAAATTTGTGCAGCTGGTATCACATAAGAAATAAAAAGTAGAAAAAGGTTTTTATGTTCTGTAAGAATATGACTGGAAATTTTTTTTGTCATTCTTAGCAGATCAAAAATTCAAAAGGTTCAAAAGTTTAATGAACCAAAACTCAGCAAATGTTCAGTACAGGTTAATCAAAACATTTTATTTCACACATTTTTGTAACTTTCGTAGTATGAATTATTTGCATTACAAAAGTCAGTTTAAGTAGAAAAAAACATCAAATTTAACAGTGCCAAGTACCCACTTTGCCAATTTTTAAACTTTTTTTGGGGGTCAACATTTTTTTTCAAACCAGGAAATTCATGGCAAATCCCAGTTCCCAGTAGTAATTTTCTAACAGAACAGTCATCAGAAAAAAATTTTACTTGAAAAACTTCAGTGTCTGAAATTACTAATACTAGCTAATACACATACACCATCTCTCAGCAAGTCTTTGTTAGGCAATTGACTAACAGGATATAGCTTCAGAGGGCGTGCAGGGAATTATGCCCTACTAACTTCAGTGGAAAATGAGATCTGCTTTATGAAGCTAATATGCTAACTTTGAATGTTTGGGACATACATTGATCTCTGTGATGGTGGAGATGGTAAGAGCCAGGCAATAACAGAAAAAAACAAGCCTTGTTTAAAACATATGTAGACCATCAGTCTAAACTGGATTAAACATTGGCTCATTAAGCACACTGAATATACATATACTAGGGCCTCTCATCACTTACTTTATGTCCATAGGGTTTTCCAGGTTACTTTTCAAAGCAGACATTCGTCTGCTGTGAACAGACTCTGTCAATAAATTTTCAGGGCACACCAGGTCTGGTGAGAGACAAGTAACTCTTCCCTGTTCTGGGAAAGAACTTCTTTGTCACCCTGCTTTCACAGTGGTTTCTGCAGCAAGGATAAAGCCACGTAGGTCCCCATTTCTTAAAATCTTTCCTTGAGAAGTTACACCTTGTGGTGGATGCTCTGAGGCTTTTGTTTCATTCCACGTAAGACAGCTTGTCAAGCAAATGGGGCACAGATTCAGAAGAAATATTTCTGAATTGCAGACACTGTAACCCTTGCAAATACCAGGCAATTAGAACTCTTTATGGAAAAGTATATAAAATTTTTGTCTGGTCTCACCGTTCCTACATATTGTGTATTCAGCAGGTGTCTATATTCAGGCTAACCCTTCTGCACACACATTACATTCTCTAGACCAGCCTGTTTCTTCTTTCTTTGAGTGGCGATAGGCACAGCTCCTTCCTTGCCTTTTTCTTCAGCAAGTTTCCGTTCAGTAATCAACTATCAAAAATAGGCTTCCTGAGCCTTGTACAGCAGGAGTGCAAAGTTTATGAATGTACGTGTCCTGGTACAATAGAAGAAGTGACCATGTGTTCTCTTTCCTTAGGCCTTTAATATTTAGGAAGGGTTAAGCTCCATATTGCTTTCAATTAACTTGCTAAAAATTAGTTCCTCCGTTGTTCCTAGGAAGTGTCAATGGTGCTTATGAGTTAAGCCTTTTGCCTACATACTCATTTCTGTTGTTTTCTATTTGGACGAAGTTTTAATTCTCTGTGGATTTCAGATGATTGACCCAGAGAGAAAGCCGAGTCTGTGTGACAATATGGTCTTCAGTTACCACTGCCAACACAAATAAATGTCTTCTTTCTAGCTCTATCATAAGTAATCTGAGTGGGATTCAGATTTTTGATAGACTTCAAAAAAATCCCACACATGAAACAATACACTGTTTTAAAAGAAAATCAGAGTTAAGGCAATAAAGCATTCTTTATCTTAGAGAATGTTTTTCTTTCCTAGTTTCAAAGTCAGACAAGTGGGAATCTGGAAATGTCCAGCTGAAATAGGGAACTTTGCAACTTCATGGTTTGCTTCTAAATTGTGCTCATCAAGATCTAGTGGTATCTATATTCTTATGTTTTATACAAAAGACTGGGAAATGTGGAAAACAAGATTACAGGTAGATGAGTATTTTTTCATTGATGTAATACTGTAAGATTATTATTACATATTCCAAGTCAAGAGACTTGGAAAAAATGCTACTTTTTGAAGCATGAGGATGCTGCAGCTGAGCATAGCTGTAAGTCTGTAGTGAGCATACAAAATTCAGCCCTTCTGAAGATTCTTACACAACAAAGCCAACATCTTTGCCACAGTCTTCAGGTTAGACATTAATTCACATATAAGCATTTAAATGAAATAATCTTATTTTCTGAGCTGCCAAGCCACTGCAACGTGCATTTGCTACCAACAGAAGTGTGAGTTCAGTAGTTCTAAAAATCAAATTCTTCACTTAAATGCACGCAAATATGTTAAAGTGTCAAATCGTAGGTGCCTTACTTCTTTAAAAGTTTTTAGTGCTTGTGAAAGGTAATATATGATTATGCCTTAAAAAAAAATCATCTAAGTATTAAAATTAACTAGAAAGCAACATATGTAACACTAAGTGTTTAGTTCATTTCCTGTGCTATTTCAGTCCTTCCCTTCTTTGAGTGAAGGTAAGAACAGGAAATATTGTTGAGTAAGTTTTTGAAATGGTGCTGCTATTTTCTATGTTCTTTGCTGTTGGATCCACATACCTTCAGCACTGAAGAACTAAATGATATACCCAGGTTGCTTATGTACAGCATAGATGTAATTTTTATTCCCTAATGACCAAACTGCATTTGATGACTGCAACTGAGCCCCTAATTGCTGTCAGTTCGAGAGGAGAAAAGCCAAGAGTATTCAAAAAATTACTGGGATGTCAGCTGGGAGATGAGGTTTTTTCTGTTGTTCTGTGGTGAAGATAGGTGAATTCAAAGAAAAAACAAGTGTTACTTCTTTGCATACAATTTTGTCCCGAAAAAAGGCCTAAAAAATGCTTACTTTCTGCTCAAAGAAAAATATATTTACATGCAGTACATTGGCACACCTATTAAGGAATTTTTTTATTCAGGCAACTTTAGCACTGTAAAGTTGCCATTACTAGAAGGTAGTTTCTTCTGCCACGTAATGCAAACAACATAAGTGATTCAATAAGCACTAGCAAGTCTAAACATTCTGAAGAGTTGCATGCTTTGTTGTCTTATTGCCTTGTTTTCTTTTTCATTCTAAAGTTCTCCTTCAGTTGACCTAGTAAGCATTTTGAGTTTGAACCTTTTTCTGTGAATTCTTACACTTCTTTTTACTCCAGTGAGACTGACTCAAGTCTTTCATAGACAGTTTGCTTTGTTTGAAAAGAACTGTCATAACAAAGTATGTACCACAAAGGCATCTTTAGTAGCTTTGAAATTAACTTCACTGATCCGTAATAATAAATGATTCAACAATTGTATTAATCTAATTTTATTATCTAATTTAAAATGTAAATATTTAAGAATAACTTCATAAACTGAAGTATTTTTAAAGCAAATTGTCTTTTCTACTAGAATTATGGCAGCAGTAGACATTTATATTTGTATTATAGAATAGTTTTTGTAATATTTGCATGTAAGAGTATGATTTTTGGAGTGACAGATACATAAAAGGTATATTTTGAGCTTTTTTGAAGGAGCAAGTTATCTTTTAAACTGTATTATTTCAAACTTTTTGGCTTGGCCTTTTAGACAAGCTTTGTAAGTCTGAGTGCCTGAAGTTTGGCTTCTAAATCTGTAAAGCTGAGACATTCCTAAAACAGGTTCAGAGGCAATGGTGATGACCAAGTTTCAAGACCATCTGAAAGTTCCCTGAGTATAGATGCTCAAGTAACATCTTCATGAAACCTGCTATGGGATCAAGTTAAAGATTTGATATGTAGCTTTAACGTGTAGTTTTTAAAATCGCCACACACCAGAAGCAGCAGTGAACACCTAAAAATGAGCATGAAAACAGGCACTCATTTTTTAAATCTTTAAAAAAACAGTCATAGCTGTTTGGTTTCTGTAGGACAGACCAAGAGTGTGATTTATCTGTGACTTTAGATATCTGCTTAAATGAGATGAAATCACACCTATTTCTCTTCATTGATTATCAAAGGACTCTAAAGTGACTAGCTCAGAAATAGGTGTCTGTATTCAGTCAGATGAATCCTATCCTTACGCTCTGAAATGGCCCTTAGAAGAATGTTACTGAGTACATAGTGTAAAATGAAGCCTGTCAATGTGTATGAAGTGGTGTGCTGGAAGTATGGATTTCTCAGGGCCATATGAGCCCAGAGCACTGTAAAATGATCTGAAGAGATGATAGAAACTGTAACTACCGTATCCATATCTGCCAATACCTGAGATAAAAACTAATCAAGACAATCACCCAAGATGTCTGACATATAATAATAGTTGAATCCCTGAGAGAAATAAACATGATTCTTTAGTTACTTGAGTATTTCATCTAAAACTTATTAACATGCACAATATTGGTTAACTCTCAGTTTGCTACATTTAACAAAAATCTCTGTTGCAGGTTACTTAGTTATAGAAAATCCATCAAGTAAGTTGATTAAAGATTTTTATATTGTGGTCATTGGTGAGTCTCAATGTGTGGTTCCCTCCTCTGTATTTATTAGAAAAAAACTCCAAGCTGCGTATAAATCATAAAAGCATGACTAATTGCACGGTAACTGGAGAAATGCTTTCTCTCTCTCTGGGGTGAAGCCTGAATGTCTGTGTTTTAGCTTGGGAAGTAATACAGGAATATTTAAACTCCTCGGGGTTTAAAAACCATGTCATTATGAGAATGAGGTCACTGCAATATTTTATATGTCTAAAACCTTGCAACGTATAAAATGTTTTCTGTCAGACAAAGAAGTATTATGTACTTCAGAATGCAATGGTAACTTTACAAATGTCCATTAATGTCAAAACTTCGTTGGAATGCTGTTACCTGTAAAAACAATCCTACCCAACAGTACTGTTAACATTGGCATCATTAAAAATTTGGTGAGGGCAAACAATGGGGGGAGAAAATGCTTCTATTTTAAGTGACTGAAAGCAACCAAGTAAGCATGCTGTAAGCAATTTATAATTTTCTGTCTATAAGTATCAGTTTCTACTGAAGAAAAAAACATTATTAATGAACTGCAGTTAAATAAGAATAAAAAGAATGAGAAAGAAATGCCCTGCAGGTTTCTAATTCTTCTGTCATTACTTTCAGGCCAATAAGCAAGAAATCCTTCCTACAACATGTTGAAGAGCTTTGCACAAACAACAACCTAAAGTTTCAGGAAGAATTTTCGGTATGTTGCTAGCAGTTGTCACAACATCGCAAGACCTTCAGTCGTTTCATGTGTCACATTTCATGTCCATTTTAAGCAGGCAAGGCCGTGAAGGACTCTGGCCTTGATAATCAATACCCAATTACCAGGTTGATTGTTTAGAAAGTAATATTACACTGATTTGGATTCTGCAGTCTACACTGCAACCTGATCAGATTTATTCACCTAAGTGTCAGCAAAAGATGATCTTCTTTAGACTCTGATTTTTGTGAGAATACCACAATATTTATGCTTTTATATAGGTAGCAATACATATGTAGTTTACCTGAGAACAGTTTATTTAGAAATAGTTTTCTAACATATATACAGGTATATTTAAGTGCTTTAAATAAGTTCATTTTCCTGAGTGATGTTGACCCCAAAAACACAGCTGACATTTATTCTGTGAAATGTTCACGCCCGAGTCATACTGGCATGGAACTCAGAAATGTTTTTCTTTCATAGGTTTCAGTGCAGAAAGTAGAAAGTTTGTGCATGGTATTTTGGTCTTTGATTCTTTACAAATAATAGGCCATACTTGCCATGCTCTTGAGAATAGCCTCCATGTGAATAGCCTCCATCTCCTTACGTGAGTAGATGAACTCAGCAAGCCTGTCTTTCTTTCTGAAAAGAGACCAGCTGTCAAAATATACATTACATATAATATAATGCATATATACTTTCAGATTTAAATCTCAACATTTTCACTATTTTTATTAAGTAACTTCTTTACAGCTATCATTTTTTTCTCAACAATATCTTCTCTTCTTGTTATTTCAGAATCCTATCATCATCATCATTTTTAACACATACAGTCATTTGCCCTCACAAAAATAATTTGTCAATCTCCGGTGACTTTATTATTTTGGATTTATAGATTTACCATGAATTGCTTACCAGTTGGATTAACAAAAATGAAGACTCAACAATTGGCTTTTCTTCTGCTAGATTATAATATTTCAGTCTCTGAGGGAAAACCAACAAAAGTGTGAAAAGATTAATGGTATTTCCTACAGCTTTTTTGTTATGCTCCTTAGGTAAAATTGGTCTGGATTTAATAATAAAAAGCACCATAAAATTCTCTGAGCAATAAAGTAAAAAGAACTTTTTTTCCTAAGAGTAGAAGTGTTATTTCACTTGAACAAGAGTGATTATAGTTACATTATGCATGACTGAACAGATGAAAAGTTTTACTAGTAATAACATTTTCACATATTAACATTCATCATTGGAAAGTTTCTAGTATTACTTTCTTTAGGTGTGACCCACATTGGGTAAACCTTACAGTGTTGTAATGCCTTAAAACTTAAACAATAGTGTTTTATCAAATCAAAATCTTGGCAATCCATTTCAAATTTAGAGAAATATGAGTAGCTGAGGCCTCACTCAACTAAATTATATAGTCAACTTATAATCAACTGTTTTATAAGTCATTTGGGCTTCCTTTTGGTTTTTTTCTCTCAGAGCTTCAGCTTCCATGTTTCAGAGTATAGTAATATCTTCCCAGATGACTTGTCCAAGGGCAGGCAGAATTGCAGGGTAGGTCCAGTTCCTGACTGAGAGTATATCTATAGAATCTGTAGCACCCCTCTTATCGGATGAATAATAGGAGTGACAGTGCACTTGAAATGACAGTGCACAGAAACAGGCAATGCAGACAACAAACAAGCAGACCTCGTGACCTGCATTGTTTCCATCCACATTCTTCATTTTAGTTTCACATGAATGACTCAAGGCTCCTACAATGTGTGTAGGAGAGGTGAGCTCAGGATATAAATCCATGGACCGTTGTATCTGAAGCACATAACGAAAAGCATGGTGCTGAGCTTGCTTGGGCTCTCTGGCCATCTCTGTACTAGTAAATTTAAGTATACCAGGAACTGGACATAAGAATATGATCATTTACACTAGTAAACTCTTAGTATGTTCCCTGCCTTGAATTTGGACTGTTTCAGCTAGCAGTCTTCCTGGACAATTCCAGGGTATGTTTTGGTAGGTAAAGTAGTCTGGGGATCATTTACAATAGGCAGCTTGTAGACAGCAAACCTGTTTTGGAGTTTTCTAGCATAAATGTGGTTCTTTCCATTTCACTTAGTCCTGGAATCCAGTAACATTCCTGGTCTCATCTGATTTGCTGGATTCAAGAAGCTGCTGTGCCTGGAGACCTCCAGGGTTCAATCTCAGCCCACATGTGAACACGGCCTATGTGTAAACATGACGAGAAGAGAAACTGGACCTTGGAATAGATCTGGATCCATGTCTTGTCAGAAAAGACAAGTTTAAAGAAACCATAGGGAGCCACAGTAACTGATGGTGGGCACCACCTAGCTGATATTCAAACTTCCAGCTTTTCAGATGATTTCTGTATCTCTCAATACCTTTGGAAAATCAAATTTTTCTGGTAGCTGGCAAATTACTGAAACAGAAATACTTCTGTAAGAGTTTTATGGTACGTTCTGTTCATGAATAAAAAAGGGAAATACCTCCAAATGTCACCACAGTACCATAAAAGTACTAGAGTAAACAAAGTGCAAATTAATTATTTCAAAGTTTTATAAGTCTGCAAAGAAATATGGTTTCTGTGACAAATTATTATTGAATCTGGGAATCCAAATAGCCTTTCCTGAGTTCTGAAAATAATAATTTAGACTGAAATCCATAGTGGTGCAGAGAATTGGTATGAGGCTTTTGAGCACTTGTTCAGTTATGGAAACATCATTACAAAAATAACATAATCTGCTTCTCTATTTTCTCTCTACTACAAAGTACTGTATAACAGTGCTACTTCTGTGCTAGCTAAGTGGCAAGCTAAGACTCAGAGGAGTGAGGCAAACGAGGCAACTTAAAGTTCACATGGCATGAACGTGATATGGGATCCCATGGCCCATAATACCCGAAAAATGCCATAGGCATTTTGTCTATCTTCTTCCTTCATGCAAAATTCAATGACAGAAATTTTGTGGGAGAGTTTCAGCTTTCTCAGTGAGAGAAATTTTAACACCTCCACCCTTAGCTGTGTTATACGGTTTTATGAAATCCTGACAGGAATGCCCAGCACTCTACTCTGTCTGAGAACAGGGATATTCCTCTAGATACAGTTCTAGGGCTGGGGCTTTACTTCACTGGAGTACTGCTTTTTAAATTTTTCATTACCTTATTTATTTATTTATTTGCTAGCAATTGCCCATTAAATTTTACATATAGAAGACAAACTGTCTCAAATACCTGGGCAAAAGACCTCTTGAAAATAATTACCATCGAATCTGATAGTAGGGCTATCTGCTCCACTTTTGGAATTATCCCATGTAGAGAGTAACTGCTAATATTAAGAGACAAATTTGAAGGGATTACTCAGCACAAATGGCAAAATTTTGTGTTTTACTCACTCAAAGCAATAGGTAGATCTCTTCATTGGTATCTCAGCTAGATGTTGAAATAGACTTGCATATAATATTTTGCAGACAAGGGGAAAACCTGTTACAGTTCATGTAGTCATTAACTTAGAAATTCTGGCTAAATTCTGGCTTTTCTAAGAGTTTTCTATTCTCTTATCACTGCTATGAGATCTCCATTAACAAGTTATGAAGTTGTCTCCAGTCTTTTACTCAGCTTTGGAAATTACACCTATTTATTGTCACAAACACTCCCATCAAATAAGTTCCTCAATATAAGTGATTTATCCATCTCTGCCCTTCAGTAATAGACCTAATGACCAGTTATGAAACTGCAGTACAACCCAAAATAACTCTTCCCACCCCTTTCACAAACAGTCCCATGAACAATAGCTAATTGCCAGTTGTCTCAACTTAATTAAATTCTCATCAGTTCTCATGCTGTGGCAAGAGCTCTCCCAAGCTACAGGAGTCAGGAAAAGGCATTATTCAAGAATAAGGCTGTGTCAGTAGGGCATGGTAACCAAGCTTGTGACTTCATGAAAGGACAGAAAAGAACTACAAAAGGTGATAGGCTGACTTTATCCAGACTTGTAAAGGTGAAAGTTCATGTAAGCTTTAATTGTTCAACTTGACAGCATTGTCTGCAGCGCTGCATCTAATGCTGCTGTGACTGGGGCTGACAGCGAGGTGGAATGCTCTGTAATGCTTCCAGCTGTTCTTAGAAAGGCACTCTGTTGCTGAACTAAAGGAATTCCCCCTCTTACGGGACTGATTGTGTCATGTTTTATATTCACTGAAGGTAAAATGCAAAGCTTTACCAACAAACACTTATTCCTCTACAGGAGCTTCCGAAGTTTCTTGAAGACCTTGCTTCAACTGATGCTGATCTGCCTTGGAACAAGTCTAAGAATCGTTTCCCGAACATAAAGCCATGTATGTGTGTTTATCGATCGACTCCTCTGTTTTGCTCTCTGCCTTCAATGGTGCAGCAAGTATTTGGAATGCAACTGTATTTTTGTTTGATCTGTCTTTGAAATGGCAGAAAAATCATGTCTGCATTATGAAATAATTTTCTGTCAAGTAATCTGTCTTTTCATTGTGTTTTTAAAAACAGTTTTATTTGCAAGTAGCTTTCAACTTGCTCTCACAAGCTTTAGTATGCAGGTGCAAGAAACTGTAGCCTCAGTAGTTTCTTAGCTTTGTAATTCAAGCCATGTAGCACACTCTTTAACATTCTTCCTTGGTTTTTTTACTTTTAGTGAGAAGTAATGTTTTTAAACATATAAAATCCACATGTTTGTGCATTCAGCTACCTCAGGAGCCTGGGTATGCTTTCTTGTGGGTATGTGTATATGTGCTGCAAAGGTTCCACGGAAGATCAGACTGACTGTATGACAACTTAAAAGCCAAGGCTAGATTTTATCACAGGAGACAGGAGTCTGTCTCTCTGTACTCAACACTGCTTCATTTTTCAGTTAATAAGACAAGAAATTTCATTATTATTTTAGGCATTAGCTGTGATGTGAGCTGTGGAGCATGGCATTCCTTGGTTAATAATGCTATGTTCTGTGCTATGAACTTTTCAGAGCAGCTGTTCCGGCTATCTACTGCCTTGTTCAAGACATACTCTAAGTTACAGTCACTAAAAATTGATATTCATGACACACAATGAAATATAAACAGATGAGTTTCATAAACCTTTAACTTTGCATTCTAATTTTTTTTTTTAAGACCAAACATCAAAATTTTGAATGTTTGGTTTCATCATTTACTTATTCACATGTGACATCTTTCCTGGTTTCTCTCATTTCTGCATACACACCGTGGGCCCAAATTAGAAACCCTCAATCATTTTTTTTTTACTGTAGTCATGAGCTTACCTTATGTAAAGAAGTAAAAGTATATAAAAGTTCCAGGATCTGGCTCAAATCTGTGACCTGGTCAGCAAGTGTATAGGAAAGACTGTCAGACCCCTGACCCTGCTGTCTGATTCACACAGAGGTTGTCTGTGCTAGAACAGCAAGACTTAAGGTACACAGGCTACCTTTAGGCAGAGTATCCTCCCATGCATACCTCAATTTGGACCTTTTGGCACGTTCACCGTTTTAATTAAAAAGCATTATATTAAATTATGTCTGGAACGTTAAAGGATGCCCAACAGTAATGGCAATTGATTAAATTCCCTTTGTAATTAGCGTTCTACTATGTCGAGTATTGTTACATTAGCAACAATAACAGTATTTCTGACTTCTTAGCACTCCAGGATCATTTGTTACATGCATCTATGGTTTTTTAACAAATCCTTTAGTTAACTAGACTTTATTTCCGTGATAGATAATAACAACAGAGTAAAGCTGATGCCCGATGCTGGTATACCTGGATCTGACTACATTAATGCCAGCTATGTGTCTGTAAGTAGAAAGTCTCACATTTTTACTATATTTGTTTTCTGGTAGAAGAGGGAGTCAAAAAACAACCTACAAGAAGAACAGGATTCTGATTTTTCTTTCATTCACTACAGCTACTGTTGCCATGGCATTGTTCAAGTGACTCCTGTGGCATTGAACATGACTAGTTAAAAATATAAAGTAACCCATTTTCATTACTAAGCAATGATTTTCAGCAATAATCAGAACTGTGTCCAGCAAATTAGTTTCTAGAAATTGTCTCATATCGTTATTAAAGACAAGAGTGAAACTCCCACTGAGATCAATTGTTTAGACAGGTGTTATTTGGCCTCTTGGTTCAGCAGTTGGGGCTATTGTATATGAACAGGGCAATGTAAAGATAGCTGAACTGAAAAGTTTCATAGAAATGGCTAATAATTCTGGTGAGTGGGATTGGTATGCCCCTTATTATTTTGTGAAAGTTATGATGGAGGAAAATGCAAATAGGCTTCTTGAAGAAGAAACTAATGTTATATTTCTCATCCTCAGCTTTCTTCCTAGACCTTCCATTTTCTAATTGTCTTCTCAGAAAATTCTTCATCTATA
The DNA here is from genome assembly GCF_949628215.1 of Phalacrocorax aristotelis. NCBI lineage: Eukaryota > Metazoa > Chordata > Aves > Suliformes > Phalacrocoracidae > Phalacrocorax > Phalacrocorax aristotelis. The sequence continues at coordinate 174,422,468 of NC_134276.1, read as the reverse complement.
TTTTTATCTCACTTTTGTCCTGTTAAAGCCCGAGTGTGACATAATTATGCATCTAATTTGTTGTAGCAGTGGCTGGTGGTCTCACATGAGGTCAAGACTTGATGTGCACTAACCACTACTCAAACACATAGCAAGACATGCAGACTGTAGTCTAAACAGATGACACAATGACAAGCAGAAATGGGTATTTCCAGGTAACTAAGAGACATTCACAGAGAAGAAGCAATAAAGCTGAGAGCATCTTCCTCTCTCATTAGCAAAAGCTATTTATTCCTTTTATATGGAATGTCATAGTACTGACAGTTAGCAGACAGGAAGAGCCATGCCACGTTGTTACTTGATGCTGGAACTATATACAGAACCACTGAGGAGACAGCTGGGAGCAAGGCCTAGGCTTTACCTTTCCTGTCACTAACTGACATGCCAAGACTTAGGTAGGGAACACTTAACAGCAACTTCCAAAAACCTGCAGCAAAAGCCAACAGCAGAGAGCGTTCCTTGCTGAGATTTCACATTTCTTTACTTCATACAGGCATCTCACTTTAGCTCACCATTCATCAGTGAATAGACAACTGTAATGTTACCATTTATCAGGGCTAAAGCTTTGGCCTTTATATGCTCTCACTTCCCATATTTGTGGATGTATAAATTTATAAATGCATTATCTCAATATACAATAAGTGTGTCTGTGTGTATTTACATACCTAGGTGTATATATATGCATACATATAAAGAGAGGGAAAGAGAGGTCTTGTATATAGTTTTAACAAGTGGGAACTTGGCTGTTACTTTTATTTTCATTGGTTAAACAAGAAAAATTCAGTAACTGAACTGTGAGCTTTGCATCCCTGAATTATAGTTTCTCACCTCACTCTTAAACTACGGAGGATTAACATAGTTTCTCACTGCCACCTGTTGTATATTATAGATGGAGTAAGTAACAGGCAGCTGTGAATTATAGGGCTATAATTCCAACGAGGAGCTTTGGTGGTGCTATAAACCACTGTGTCTGTTGTTTTGAGCAATGAGCAGAACTCAGTGATATTACAGACTGCTAGCTCTACAGCACAGATTTATTGCCATTATTGCTATTGCTATTTTAGACTTTCTGTAGTGCATAACACTTCCTGTAGGGTATGCTTAGTTTCTCTGAGGAAACAGATCAATGAGAAACCATGCACTGACAGCATTTACACGGATTTTTTTTTCAACAAACTTCCTTCTCCCCAAGTTTTACACCAATTTATAAATAAAGAGCCGAAGCCAACACTAAAATAAAAGTCAACCCCTACAGTAGGTTTCTGGAAGACCTTTTATTAGAGATCATTTGTTTGATAAGCTCTATCCCTAAATTACAGCAGATCCCTGACGATCACTGGGAGGACGAGGTCATCAGTGTGGTGTGTAGCTTGCACTAGCTCTCAGATGACTCCTTAGTCGTTCCCCTGGCTCCACTGCTCCTTAGCCCTATTTAATTCTGCTTTGTTGGCCACCGCCTGACACAGTTCTTGGTGGTCTCTGGCTGGATCTGCAGTAAGGCTATTTTTAAATGGCAATTACTCCCAACGTCCCTGTAATTTCTCTGCTGAATGAATTTCTATTAGGATGACATTTCCCAAACTTTATCAGAGCATTGGTTCATAACTGATCTGCATGATGGAAAAAAATGCCATTACTACCTTAGGTTTCCAAGGCCATCTGCTATGCCATGGTTAGCCAGGCCTATGCCAAGTCGTTCAGTATGTCTGACAAGGTTCTAGCCTTAGGCATGATAGCTACAGGCACAACTACGAGTCACATGCAAACTCTTTTTTTCCTTGCCAATCATTATGTATTAAATATTTTCTTTTTCTCAGGGTTATTTATGTCCAAATGAGTTTATTGCAACTCAGGGACCATTACCAGGAACAGTGGGTGATTTCTGGAGAATGGTGTGGGAGACGAGAGCAAAAACACTTGTGATGCTTACACAATGTTTTGAAAAAGGACGGGTAAGTTACCAGTGTACCAATTAACAGCATTTGATATAATTGGAAATTCTGTATGTAGTTTCTGTCAAGTTTATAATATGATCATTGTTAATAACTAATCATCTCCCTGCAGATAAGATGTCATCAGTACTGGCCAGAAGATAATAAACCAGTTACTGTGTTTGGGGATATAGTGATTACTAAATTGATGGAAGATATTCAGATGGACTGGACCATCAGAGATCTAAAAATTGAAAGGGTAAGGCAGAACTGGAAGCTGATTTAACAAAACCCATCCAGCACCTCTAAGAACATTGGATATGCTCCATCCCACCTGACTATCCCTCAGTATTATTCTTTTACTCTTTTAATACATATACATCGTACCGTCTGGTTTCCCTGCATTTTGTTTTCATTCCTGTTTGTTTTCTTTTTTTTCCCCTGAGAATTTTCTCCAGTTCCTGTCACAAAGAGCTCAGATAAGTGGCTGACATGATATGAAGGGCCTATCAAGGTTACTGAACCTCTGGTCTGGTGGGAGGTGAAGTTTCTATTTGGACACCTCAGTTGTCTCTTCTAGAAAGGAGTAATCCTAGCCATTCTGGGATCAAATCCCTTTGAATGTATCCCTCTCAGATTAAAGGGCAAGATTCTCTGGTGCAGCGCAGCTGTTTTTCATTGTACAACCAGCTGTATTGATCTCCACCCCCAGGAGATTCACCCAGTATAAATGAGAATCATCAGTATTACTCCCACTCTTTGTGCTGGGAAGGCGGGGTGGGAGGTATAGCATAGATCTTCATCTTTGTCATAATCCACAACTATAGTTTCCACTGTTTGGAAAAATTAGCATCCAGAGTTAAGTCAGACCAGCAGGTGGGCTCAGAAAGCAATCTGGGCATAATGACCTAAGATTAAGTCAGACACCTTTTGCACTCCCAACCTGTGCAATCGACCTGTGTTGTAAGCAGGGCAGCCAGATCCTAGCACCTGAACTCGGCTATCCAAATGCATGCATTACCATCCTGCGGCATGTGCATGTGACAAAAGGAACGCAGCAGTTAGGGGATTGTCTCAGCAGTCACCCCATAAGGATATGTTGTGCACATAGTACAGGAGAGTTCAACATTTTAAACTGAGTGAGAGGAGATAATTTTTTTTCAGCTAAAATAAGCCATGGATTAAACAAGATCGGAAAAAGGACTATTTAGAGTAAAAATACATGCCAGCAAAATGCAATGTCACCTGTGTTAACCAGTGTGAGGCTGAAAAGAAAAGAAGACAAAACATAACCTGAATTGACTAAGCAAGCAATTTACTAGAGCTGAACTACCCTGCACAAGAAACTATGTCCTTTATAAGCATGTCATTAAATGTGCCATATTGCTGGCTTTAAGATTGTACTTCATCTTCTGTTCACAAATGGATGATTCTTGATGATCTTCCAGTGAGGGTAAAAAGCATATGTGAGGGAAATCGTTCACAATTGCATCCAAAGACACTTCTCTCTTGTTTTCATGTTGATCAATTTTAAAAATACAGACCCAAAGTAGTTGCTACACATAATTGTTCACAGTTGTTCAGATTCTTGCAATGTGAAAAGAGCAAGTGGTTGGTTCAAAATAAATTTAAAAAGGAACTGGTTCATTACACACAATTGATTAAACTGTGCTACTTGCTGTAAGATATTGTGAATGCTAAAAACTTACAGTGCTTCATAAAATCTAGAGAAATTAGAAGAGAATTCTGACAAGTGGTATTAAATTTTGAGACACCATCTCTGACTGAGGCAGTTCATAAGTAACAAACTATTAAGAATGGAAAGAATGTTCTGTGGAACTATAGATACATTGTTGTCGTGTTTTATAATTTTCCCTACAATTTTTCCTGGACTACTGTTGGAAACAGGATATTGGTCTAGACAGGCCTTTGGCATGACCCTGTGCTTTTATTCTTATGTCCTTCATAGTTAGTCTAGATATCATATCATAACCAGCTTTTTTCTTTGAGTTGTTATTGCTGCTCTGATAGAGAGGGCATCAAACACTTAGAAAATATATTCCTGTTTACCAACGTATGTGTGTATTTGCCTTGACTACATTAGATCAGCCTTGCTTTTCCCTAAATAAATTTGTCAGTCCAGTTCACTAAACTTCTAAAGGAGCTGTAGAAACTTCAACCTGTAATCTACAAATCACATTGATATAGTGACTGAAGTCAAATGGAGAGGACTGCTGAAGTCATTAATACTTCCTGAAAGATGGACTTGATGCCATCTCTCTCAAAAAACCTGCCATAAGATCCGTGCACAACAAATTATCCTTTGGCACAAGTACATCCTATAATTATTATGCTATTGTGCCTTTCTTTTTTACACGAAATCGCTGAGAAATTTACATGTTGCTGACTGGATCTTCTGTCACATTTCTTCTGCAAAACGTGTCTTATTTTGTATTTTTCAGCATGGAGACTGCATGATGGTGCGGCAGTGTAACTTTACTTCTTGGCCAGAACATGGAGTCCCTGAAACTACTGCACCAATTATCCATTTTGTAAAACTTATCCGTGCAAGTCGAGCACATGATAATACACCGATGGTAGTTCACTGCAGGTAAGCATATTCACCAAATCATTAGTTAGTATCTTAAAATTTCAAGTGCATGTTAATGCTCAGGGAAGTTGCCAGAACAACAATGAAAAGTGAGTGCACAGGCATGGTTCTAGTATGGACAGCAGTCAAGGTTTCTCTAGCAGTGCTCCTTAGTCCTTTCTAGGAGGTAAAATGCCAAAGCGTGTCTTTTCCTCCATTCTTGGAAATCCCGTTGAGGTGATGTCAGTGAAATAGTTACTTCAACAATTACCATATGGTACTGCTGGATTTATCTCAGTTTTCCTCTTCATTGTAAGAGGAGGAATAGCAACCAACATGTTGGGTTTAATTATTTCTATTATAAGTATAGCTCTTCTTAAGAAATAAGTATTAAAAATTGTATTTAAAATGTACAGGTCACATATCGAGAGAGAAACTATTTGGGAGCCACAGAGAATGACAAATAGGAGTAATAGTTTACATATGCCAGATTTCAAGCCTGGGTGCCTGTAAACAGCTAAGATCTATATTTAGGCTCTTAAATGGTCCGGTGGTTAGAGGTGTTCAGCTGTCATAGTTCCCATTGATTTCATACTCAACACTCTTAAACAGCTATTTCAAAGAGTAAGTGTGTGGGGAAGGCTAAGTCTTCAGGAAGGTGGTGAGTGTGTCTGCATTTTATATGCAGGTCAGTATTCCCACTAAATGAGTGAGAACACTCCAAAATCGTGATCTGAACTCAGTGGTCTGCGATTGATCCTTTGCTGTCTGTGTGAGTCTGGAAATATGTGGAAGGAAGAGCTGGGTTTGGTGCCACAAATCTCTTCCCTAACTGTCCAGTTATCATGCATGGGAGTTCTTTTTATTTGTCCTCAGTGTCCTACAGGTGCCACCCACAATGGGTGATAAAGCATCTTTTTATTGGTATCGTTGACAGATTGACATTTCCCTCAACTGCAGGAGCCAGAAAGACTGTTACAGGAGAGAACTACATGGTCTTCATGTTTTGGGGACACTTATGTGCTCTGGGGCCCCTCTGCAATGAATCCTATCCCTTTTTCACAACACGGATACATAAAAGGGCCAGCATGGGCCGGATACTCTACCACCACTCAAAAGCAGCAGTATGTGTTCTCATATCCAGAAAGCTCATTCATTACTTTCTGCTCATAAGATCTTGCAGGTTCAAGAGAGTTTTGCTATACATTTCCTGATTATCTGCAGTGATATACTCCGCATTCATTACATAAACTGCAGAGAAGTTTGACAGCGATTTTAAGAAAATCCTATTTGTTTTCAAGCCTTGGTAGCTACCAGTGTGTCTTGCACACACATCCTCCTTTTAAACGTATTTTATCTTAAATGTTTTGCTAGATCCCATGATGTTTTCTCTCAAATATCAAAAGCGTCACAGAATCCAGGTGTGATGTCACAAAGTCTTCTGATTTTTTTTCTTTGAATTAGTGAGCCCTAGAGAATTCACATAAAAGTTTTAGGATCATTTTTCCACTTATACAGACTTGGTTTAGTTACATCTCATTTGTCTGATGCAAACCCTTGTAAAATCAAAATCAGAGCATGGGTCAAATCCAGATTTCACTTGATCCCACTCAGCAAGGAGACACACACACACACAGAGAAGTAAACACTGAAAAAGATTTATTTTTTCCAAAGTTTTCTTTCCATAATAAACTTAATTTAAGCAGCATATTCTAAGAGATTATTTTATACTAAAAAAATTAACATAAACTTTATTTTTTGTATTATGTTTGTAGTGCTGGTGTTGGAAGAACAGGTGTTTATATTGCACTTGACCATTTAACCCAACATTTAAGTGACCATGATTTTGTGGATATCTATGGACTTGTAGCTGAGTTAAGAAGTGAAAGAATGTGTATGGTACAGAATCTGGTAAGATTTATATATTTATCTATTCCAGTTTCCTGTTAAAAAGTTTGTCATCTGATCTCCTACAAAACAAGACTAGATAGCTCGGAACAATCAGCCAGTCAATACATTTTCTACTAAATCTTGCTTCTATTTGGATTTCAAGCATTGTGCAATTGTATTCCTTTAATCTATTTAAATATATTTGGCCAGCAAAGTCTTGACAAGTGCTGAAAAGAGTCCCAAGATACGTAGTTTTTAGAAGCTAAATTATAATTTCTCAGACTTTGAGAAAGTTTGTTTCAAGTTTTGGGTGAAGAACAGTTATTAAATGAAAAAGGGATTTGCTCATGCACTACTTAAGTTGACTTTATTTACTACTGAATTGTATGTATATTTAGCATATCCTCCAAACTTTTAAATATTTATTTACGTTTGACCTCATTAACGATTCCTTGATTCTTTTTAAATTGCTTCAAATAAAATAACACATAGGATAGAATTAAGCACAGTCTTCAGAGTTTGCAAAATCAAGGCAATGGTGGATTTTGGGTCTAAAAAAGTGCATTTCTGGCCGACTTACTGAGTATGGATACAAGTTAGGGACGACCTGCTTGTAAGGAAGACCTCTGCTGTATCTGGAGACCTGGATACAGGTAAAGGAGTAATAGCAGAGTTTAAAGCTAATCCTAAATGCCCAGTGGAATGGAAATCCATCTGTATTTGCATAAGGCTTCTGGAATAAGCCTCCTGAGGCCAGATCTAATGGAGGGCTGCTGCCTGAAGCCTCTGAGTCTACAGCATGACTTACCAGCTTCTCAGTATGGGTGAGCAGTTTCCACATGACTGGTGGTTGGTTTTAAACTGATTTTCAATGTGAGGTGTCTTCTTCCACTAGGAATGCAATTCTGCTGTTCCGTATCATGGCAGAATATATAAAAAGTGTGTCAGAATGTACAAAGAGAGTTTAACCTCTCTTCAGCAACTGCACTTCGGAAGATTTTGTGAGACCTTGTAGTGATACTGTGTCATGCTGTTTCTTGTAAGGAGCTGTCTGATTACCAGTTGCTTTCAATTTTTCTTTTTCAAGTCTTGATGCAGCTAAACAATTGCCAGGACTTTCCTGTGACAATGGATTCTGGGAATATGGGGGTTTTTTTGTTGTTTCACTCTTTTGACTAGAAATAGAATCATCTGAAAGTAAGGCAAATGCTGGAAGACAGTTTAATGAGAGGCCCCCCAAAATAGAATCTTAAAACACTAAGACTTTTAATAAGATCAGTGTACATTTTTATAATGTGTATTATTTTTGTGTACCTCTTCATTTGCATACTTTGGCAGAGGCTAGAAGAAGATGTGCCAAAATGCAATAGAAAATGATGGTCTCATAGTCTGATTTCCAAACAGATCAAGTATTGATTTATATGGTAGCTGCAAAATCCTGAGACAGGTTGTTCTGTGTCCAGGCCATTTCTAGCTCATGTTTACAAGACTACAAAATGCAGATCAGCACTAACACTTTCCCAAAGAGAACTGAACTTGTAAAGTTTTATGGCGGATTCAGTAGTCAAATTATTCTGATAGTTCTGTTACAAAATACTGTTCAGTAGTCTATATTCAGATTTCATGTGATGAGCACAGAAGATATGAAGAGGAGAGCAATTCCTTCCCAGAACTCAGTTTAGAGATCCCTCCGTCAAACTGTCAGTAAGATCTATGAGTAAAATAAATACAAACTGCTCTCAGACACATTTTTACTTGATTATAGCTTCAAAATAGTTTTACTTTCACCAACAGAGTCACTCTCTGTTACTGTAGCCAATGGGCACAGAATGGCCCACATCCATGCAATTAAACACCTCTGCAGTTACTTCTCTCTTCCCAAGGTCTCTGTAGGGAATGACCCATAGTTTGCAGCAACTCCTGAAACACACCTGGAGATTATGTGAGATAGTGCTGGTTCATGTGGATCAACAGTATGCAAGGGACTATCCAAACAATTTGAAGTAGTTTGGATGATTAAGTTCCACTGGCTGGCGATGTACCCAGACACTGTTTAATTCCCTAATGTAGATATAATTTCAATATACTGGTACTCTGCCTGGTGGCCTGTGCATTACCAAGGCCTGCCTTTGGACTACAGGTAAAGTGCATAACCTAATCTTTCGTGAATTATTTTATTCTTTCTCCCACTTCCAACCATAAAAAAGACTTTCAGATAATTAAGAATGTTGTTAATTCTAACTGGGAAAATAACTAGTCACACATACATTCCCCAGGTATCCTGCTTCACTCTCCCCTGGCAAACCCAGAAAGATTTTCATTGCTACATGCTCACGAGTAGCTGTATGAGTGCAAGAGATTATGGAATTTTCGGAGTCTGCCTTCTGAATTGGAATAACCAGTCTAAACTCCACTGAAGCTTAAGAGCTTCATTGTAGAAATCCACATTTGTCCAGAGGATCTGTTAGTCATCTTGCCAAGTCAAGTACAAAGGCTAGTTTGAAGTAATGCCATGCTGTTGCTTCAGTAAGCAAGCTATTGAAGAGTGTACTGGTACTGTGTACTTCAGGGGCCTGTGAAAGTCTGTTCTAATTACCCATGGCTCTGGAGCTGTGACCCTAAAATGTATCCATGTAATCAAATTTCTGTTATAAATCTGAGATGCTTCAACTGAAAACTGACAGCAGTTCTGAAACAAAATAGCAATTATTGAGCAGAAAAATTACACTAATATATTTACCCACGCAGAAGTCAAGGAAGTTAAAGTTATTTTTGTTATCTCCATCTGTAGCGATGTTCAAAACCCATCTGGACAAGGTCCTGGTCAACGTGCTTTAGCTGACCCAGCTTGAGCAGCAGGAGTTGCACTAGGTGATCTCAGGAGGTCCCTTCCAACCTAAACAAATCTGTGATCTGGCTCATTTTCTGCATCTACATGAACAGTACTTCTCCTATGTGTAGATACACTTAATCGATTTTCTTTCTATCTCTTTTCATTCTTCTATTTCATTCTTTATTTCATTATTACATTGCCTTTTTTTTTTTCTCTTTTCAGCAATCACTACCCAGAGTTACTTTATGTTGTTGGAAGTGTCAGATTAACTTTAGTTGCCCACCCTTTGCATTATATTCTCTTAAAGATGATGCTACATTCTAAGAAGTATCACTAAAAATAATGTGATTTTTTTGCTCTTAGCAATGGTGTGTGCTCCTAGAACATGTAGATTTACTTGAACTTTTGCATTTGAGTGCACCCTGCTGGTTTTCTTTATGCTAGAAAGAGGAAAATTTTCTTATCTAAATATTACAATTGTGGTTCAGTTTCTTCAGTCTGAATCTAGTGGCAAAAAGTAATCAAACAACTTTTCGCAGAAGAAACCTTTACAGAAAATTGTGGAACAGACCATCAGTGTCAGTTATGGTTAGTCTAATTTTATATGTCTAACTGAGTATAAGAATTAATAAGTTTTGACAAATTTTAACATATTATGCCTGATAATTAATGAAATCAGATCAGGCATATATGACATGGTTGAAGTGCTGAGATTGCTGAGTTAAACTGCAGTTACTTTGAGAACATCTAAATGTTATATAAAAAATTAAGTTTTTTGGTATTAGGAGTCCATTTTTCTTCTAATCAAACATCTTTAAATTCACACCTTACAGGCACAATACATCTTTTTGCATCAATGTGTATTGGATCTGTTGACAAGCAAGGGAAGTAGTCAGCCCATATGTTTTGTCAATTATTCAGCACTGCAAAAGATGGACTCTCTGGATGCCATGGAAGGTAAGGAGATACAGATTGTCTTGAATATTATTTTTTCATAGCAGGTGCATTGACTTATCCAAACTAAGAAGCAGAAACAAATACTTTGACATGCGTTTTTTGGCTTCAAAAGTGTAATTTTATAGGATTTTGCTGCCCTTTGGTCTCCTTCATGGTAATAGTCATTGCTCAAGACTCCCACTTTTTTCCCTGCAAGATCTTTTAATTTCAGCCAAAACAGTATCTACCATTAGTTACTATTTGTTTACGAGGTAGGTTAACGTAATGTATCTGTTTCTTTTGTAGGTGATGTGGAGCTTGAATGGGAAGAAACTACCATGTAAATACTGAGACTAAATATTAAAGATATTGAGGTTCTGAAAGTTAAAGTCATATTTTTCTAAGCACAGGGGCCAAAGTGAACTCCCCTATTTTGATGATTAAAACAAACACGGATGACTGAAACAGCTTTTCTTCTATTAATGTGCCTTCATAAATATGTTAAAGTATTTTATTCAGATCACTGAGCAATAATGATTTGGAGTACTTTTGCACAGACTCCACTTCTGGTATTATGTGAATAATGCATTCAGTATGGATTTAAACAGAAAGTGTGTTTGAGCATATTCCCTATTTCCGGTTATCTTTGTAAAAGAAGAAAAATGAGCCAAATACGATGTAAAAATTTCATATTCCAAGTGAACTTATTTTGGTGTGGATTTGCTGTGTTCTTTGTGTTGTGGTTTTAAGTAAAAGCTACATTTCCTTGAATCATTCTTGCTAGATTGGTTTCAGTGTTGTCAGCTCTTGCAGACTAATTCCAATACCATCACAGTGATCTTTACCTAAATGTATGTTCTTGTGTTTTGAATCTTTTTTTACGAGAGGTAGCATATCAGCTCATGATCCTGAACAGCTGAAGAGTCACCTTCTGACATGGGGAGGATTATTCAGCTTTTACACAACACACAGTAGCTCTTCAGGGACACTTGGGGCTATTTAAGCTATCTTATAATCACAGGGTTGTTTTTTTTAAATATACAATGGTGATTGCATATGTTCAGTGCTGAAGAATTTTACATTCCTGCTACTTTTTAAAGCAGACAAAACAAAGTAAAACTATACATTTAGTATATATTATAATGTATGTTAGATTGACCTGAGTAATAGAATGTTTATAATTCACTCACATTTCTTGAATATAACACTGTTCAGTATTTTGAAAGGTTGCTCAAAATTCAACAACGATGTATTTTATAACACAGAGTTGTCCAGTAAAAAAGTTGTTGCTCCTTTCTCAGGTTTGGTGAATCACTGTAGCCACTGAAAAGTATGGGAACTAATATTTGGAGATTTAGTCAAAGAGAACATCTTCCACTCCCACTGATTATCATTATCAGAAATAAATCTGAAACTGGAATGAGAGAAGCAGGAAGCTCTTACCTGAGAAACAAAGCAAAAACTGGTACAGTGGGAAGACCAGAGGGAGAATTAAACTGTGTGCCCATGTTTTACATGGAAGTGACAGTATTCAGTTGATATTACTGGGGGAAAGGGTTGATTGCTAAGTTTTTCTCTGTGTCAAGAAATGTATCATTCTAAATAATACTGAAGCTGTGACCTTAATCTGAGATGCAAAACACGATAGCAAAGAGGCTTTGGAGTTGCCATTTTATATGCTGTTCAGACGAGAAATCCATAGCCTGGTTGAGGCGTCAAGCTCAGGCGTGTCAGACGAACCTCTTTAGAACCTTGAAAGATGTGTGTGTGCGCGCACAATCTGAGCAGAATAGTAAGTGACCAAAACTTTACCTCTCTTAACTGTAGGTACCAGACAGAAAATACTATGCAGTATGTAACCTGGTATTTTTTCGTAAGTGAATGACAGTAGGTGTTTGATGTCTTTTTAGAAACTGGCAAGGATGGGGCAGTGAGGACCCTTTGTAATTTAGCAGAAAGTGCCAAATATCTAAAATGAAAATCAAAGAACAGCATTTAAGGAGATGGAAAACAGTCTACATAGATATTTTGGGCAATCTGTCTTTCAGGAAGACTGACGGTATTGTAAACATCACCTGTCAAGCTAAAAGGAAAACAATGCCTTTTAAAGCTGGATAGAGGGGGAGAGAGGTGATGTCCACAGCTGTTCAAGTCTCTGGCAAAGCATTCGGTACAGCTCTAGTTTCATTTGGTTCCTATGAAACATGTGTTCTTCATTTATTATACATGTACTTTAAAGTATTCTGACAAATTGCTTATATGGACTTACAGATGTTTTTCATGATTTGTGTTTGTACTTGGTAGCAGTACATGCAGGACTGTGATAAACTGGCATTATAGAGTCATAATCTTGTATAATCTTATATCCATAATGGTGGAATTTCTGTATGTGTGTCATTCCTCTTTCGACTGGAGGAAAAAGCTAAGAAGCCTTATGCAACTTAGAGATCAACTCCAGAAGTTCCAAATGTGCTTAAGTGTTTTCTGTTTTGTAAAATACTTAACGATGAAGATTTCCGCATCCTCCTTTAGGGGACCTGCCTGTGGTCAAACACTACGTTCAGTAGCATGCTTGCCTGACGACTTAGTAAGCTGCTAGAAAATGTGATACTCTCTTCTGTAGAGGCAAAGTGAAAAACTGAAAAGTAATTCAAGTAGTTTATTGTACAGTTTGATGTAAGAAATCTGATACATGCTGCATTGACACATTTTGCATTGTCTTTAGGGTAAAAGCCAATATTCAATATAAACTGGCCACAACTCCTAAGATACACAGTCAGAGATAGAAATATCTCCAAGCAATTCTCTCCAAGAACTAGTTTTCAATATAAATACAGCAGTAGTTCACTGACCTTCTCATGTGCCAGCCAGTTATTTCGAGGTGTAGGGGAGCACCTACATAGCAGGAGATCTCCCAGACCTCTGGTCAGTTGTGAAGGAAAAATTTCCACATGGACTCTTCCCTTTCAGCCCTCCTTCCCTTATGCAATGACACCTGTGGTGGTGTTATGGACAGAACTGGAGAGCTGGAGGCAAGCAGAATTTGTCCAATTGCTATTTTAAAAATATATGTATATAAAGCAGCACATCATTATGATTTTTAATTTTGCCACTCAATTTTCTACAGATTCTTGGCGCTAGTAATATAGCAAGAGTATACTCTATGAAAATTAGAAACTGAATGAATAAAAACTGGAGAAGAACACACAAATCTGTAGGATGATTACAACTGTATTGAAATTAGGTCATACTGTATGAAAGTATTCAGGCAATTTCTATACAGGCTGATCTATCTCCATACATAGAAGAAACGGTCTTTAAATATCTATCTTTAGAGCCAGTTCTGTTGGATACCATTAGAAAAGGCTACTGTCAGTGCCCTCAGAAACTGATCTGTTCTATTTACAAAAGTAATAGAAAGAGCAGAACAATTGATGTTGAGTTTAAAGTGCTTTTTTATACTGTTAAAGGAGTTGATAAAAATAATTGTGCATTGAAGCTTGTGCTTTTACTGTATACATGGAGTTATTCAGTAACATGATTGCATAATATTATGTGAAACATTAATAATGTGTATTAATCGGTGTGATGCCATCTGTGCGCTGCTGCAATACAAAGTCTGCTTGTATGCAGTTACTACAACAAAGCAGCAGAGAGCGATGAATCAATCGTATTTCATACTAAGGTAACATGACAGGGTGCCTTCCTGGCTGTGCACAGAAACTCCAAGACTCCTAGATGTGGACATGGATTTGCAGAGGTTCAGGCCACAGTGTCCTGTGAAGTCTGTGGGCAGAAGAGATTTTTTTTTTTTAATATTTTGACAGCAAGTTAAAATAAAACTTGAAAAGTACCAATTTCAGAGTATGTACTACATGTATATTAAGCATCACACAACATCACTGTCTATCCCCGGAAATAAAGAAACAATAAAAATAGACGGATCCAAATTAAGTTTTGTTTTAAGAACTCTGAAAAGTATCCAATTACCTCTCTGTTTGAGGGGATATACAATGAATTCAGATTGGTTTATAATTAAGCAAATGCCCATTCAGTGGTACAAAGCCTGCAACTCACTGAGTGCAGTAGGCTGTAACTGGAAACCATTGACACGTACTGTTGGATGTATCTTGGTCATTTTTGATTCTAGGGAACGGAGGCAGAGACAATGTACTGAAAAGTGATCCACTATTTCACCACTTTTCCGTGACTGTGGTGTCACCACGCTACGTACAGTGCTGAAAGGGCAAGTTCCTCCCAATATTGTTGTTCATGTTTTGTTCTGTTTTCTAATGCTGTATTGCTTGCCTATACGTGACTGCATTTGAAAGAATTGGAAACAGTAATATGGATCATCTGAGTTCAAACACTGTAGGAGTCATCTACACACATCCATCATTCTCAGGTAAGGTGTGCAGTGGCCTTACTTCAAACCTGCTGCCTATCCCTTTCGCTGCGAGTTGATTTCCAGGTGACATCACGGAATATCAGCTGCATTTTTGCGCTGGCCCTTGCCCAGAATACATTTTCTGCCCTGTCCTCCATGTGACTTGTGGTGATGAGGTATGAGACGAGTGCAAACCTACTTGTGTGCTTATCTCGGAGCTGAGCTGTGGCATCAGTCAGATGTCTTCGCAGCAAAGGCTCTGTATGCAATTGAAAGGATAAACTGGCTTCCTATCCAGAAGTTCCCCCTACCCTTGTAATAAATTCTGATATAAATTTTAGCACTGGTCATTGTTCAGTGTCAGCTGAAGACAGCAAAGTGGATTCAACGTTTGATATTTTGCATGGCGATTTTCTTTTCCCAATAACTTTTCCCAAGCCATGCTCAACTAATTACTTTAATTATTTATTCTCACAGCTCCCTTATCATGTAGGCCCTTTCTCAGGTTCCACTATGTAAAGAAAACTGAAAATCAATGGCTTTTCAGCACCGAATAACAATGTCTGTGACACATTTCACAGATCCCACTTCATCAGGCAAAGTTTGGGCTGAAGTTGTGCCTCTGTATTTCAGTTGAACGACAACATTTAGAAGGTTTCAGTTATATTTGGATCGTCTTACTCTGCTTGTTGATTGGTGTTACCAGGGTGATCTTTTTGTAGGATGACAGCTGCACCCAGCTATCCACTGTAATCATGAATAAACCATTCCAGTACTCTTTACAGTCAATAATGAGCTGAAGGAAGTTTTACAAGGATGTTCCCAAAATATTTTGCAGGAGATGGAGTTCTGGGTGATATAAAAAGAATCCTTGGATACTGGAAACCTAATATGCAACTAAAGCTCTACCATTCGCAGTTGCATTCCACGAAGCCTGCTGAGCTGGAAATGAGTCCTAGAAGACACAGAGCATACTTGGGACAGCATAACGCAACCGTTGGGCCGAGTACTGCAAGCTACAGGGCTCCCTTGCCGTCCAGGCAGGAGCGCACGTAAATAAGCTGCACTGTAAAACGTCCCTAACTCAAAACAGAAACACAGGAAACACCTATCATGACAGCAGGTAACAACCTTTGTGATTCGAGTTAGTGCTAGGAACCAAAGGGCTCGATTTAGTCAATTCTTTCACTAATCTTAAATATATTAACAAATGTTTTGGCACCACAAGTGTAGAACATGGGCACACAGAGTATAGACAGAGGAGAGGATTTTCTTCCACTAATGGAGGCATAAGCAGAAAAGTAATTAAGTCTGTATGTGTCTCTCCCTCCGTCTGCTGCCTGCGTGTGCTCACCAGCTGGGGATAACTGCACATAAATGAAATCTATCCACTTTTGATTAATATCTTGATAATCCCTTTCTCAGAATCCAGCATAAAAGAGTTCTGTGCCTTTTTATTTACCCATCTTCTGTTGGCATTTAACTATTTTTTCTTATGGGATTCTACTACTTCTGTGTCAGTATTACAGAGACAATACGAATAGCATGAATCTGGGCTTGCATATTGTGCAAAGAATTCTTAAATGAGCTGCAACAGCTCAATACTGCACTCCAGGCATGGGCAAGGAATTGACCTGAGGAGACTGGCTGCCTCGCATGTAACCTTACTCTCTTTTGAGAACAGGGCAGTTACCTGACGAGGCACTGTTCCCAGCAGGGACTCCCAAAAATGTTCCCAAAGCTGACTGATATGTAGGATTTTAATCTGAACTTTGCTCTGCTAAGGATAAATAAGAAAATTCAGAGCTAGCATTGTCACCGAAACCTTTAATTGTTGTGCAAATCGCTAAAATTGTATGCGTAGTGCAATTAGGCAAACAGACACCCCTTTCCAATCTGGACCTTGAACACTAAAGATCACTGATTATCTGTGATTTGTCTTGTGTTTGTTCTTCTTTGGTGTAATACCTTGACAAGGCCTAGATCAGCACTCTAAATCTTTCCCTATGTTACAGTTTAATTAATCTTGCCTAGTTTTAGCTATATCACAGTTACACATTCAATTTAAGCCAACCGTCTTCTGTTTTCAATGGGGAGACATGGACATACAGAGAGGATGGTTCGTGCCAGATCTACAGCAGGTGTGTAAGAGAGGCACACCTATACAGAAGTGAATTTACTCTGTGCCTCTCTCCTTTGGCTATAGGAGTTTAGACAACTCAACTATCTGCCAAATATTGTATTCTGTAAATTTCAGCAGAGAGCTTCTAAACAAAATGTACCCTTTGTACCAGAGGTACAATTTAGTTTAACTTCAGTAGGAAATGGAACATCTATGCAAATGCATCACATAATTCCTTGTCCAAATCCCTGTGCCGAGAAGAGTAAGTCACAGGGACTCATCTTTGCTGCTTAGGACACTGAGAAGCAAAACCTCTCGTTTAACTGGTATTAATAGTGCCTTAAGCTTACAGAGACATACCATCGTCTTCATGGTTCGCATTCAAAGTTTTGACATGTTTCTCTTTTATATATTTTTTTTTTTTCTGTTTCAAAATGGGAATTTTTAAATATTGACTTTGGAATAGTTACAGATTGTCTTTGGAAAATAGTGAGCTGACCTGATAAAACAGCTGTAAGGAGGATGCTTTGATAAAAAAAATTTCTATAATGGCGGCCACATTATTGCAATTCCTCAAAAATATACCTACTTCCTGTGGGGTGGCCATTGTTGTAAGCACATATTTGCTAAATATACTGTACACTAAGAATGTGACTGAATGCTCAGGAAGGCAGATATATTTATCACTTCTTGATTTTTCCATTCTTTTTGCCTTTCCAATTCTTATCCTTTACAGGCACTCCTAAGCAGGTTTTAGGGACATATCAGGTTGCTGGTTAACGGAGATTAATTGTGTCAGCTATACTAACAATGTACAAACTTAATGAGACAAACATTCCTCTCCTGCATACTGTTGTGCTCTCTGTGAAACCAGAAGGGATCCCTGACATCACCACAGGAGTCAACTGGCAGTCACAGAAAGATGGTCCTGGGCTAGTGTGGGAGAAAATCTGTGCTTAGTTCCAAGCTTTCACAAACTTTGCATGTCTGAAACAAATAATTTCTGTGTCTCTCAACTCCCTATGCTAAAAAATATGATAATAATTACGTATTAAACCTTTTCCCTAACATTTACGCGTCCTATCTATTTATATTTGGAAGCTCTGTTGGGAAAGCAGTTTCTCCCAAAATTTCTTTATACACCTCCTATCATGACTAAGAATGCTTTCAAAGTAATAAATTCTTTCTCCTATCAATGTCATCCCAAAACAAACCAATGGCCACTAGATCGTCAGGAGTCACTATGGGCAGCATCACTGCCACACAATGCTCATGCTTTGCTTTGCCTCCACCATCCCTTCAGGTCTCTCATCTGGACACTAACTTCATCTTTCTGGAAAGGTTCCAAATGAGCACCCCAGGAGCACAGCGCGTATTTGTCACAAAAGCCATCTTCCTTGTTCAGTCTTTGGGCAAAAGGATCTGCGTCTGGAATAATAGAAAAAATGACAAGGATTAATTTAAGATGCCACCATTTTTTCTAACTTGTGATCGCCGTTGTGATGTACCACATCCACGCATCCTTTATCACGCGCGCATGCGCAAGCAGATCCTCAAGCTCTTGAAATTAAAGGCACGTCCAAACCCATCAGGTCGGGTGTGCCTAGCTTGCTTCAGGTTAGCAAAGGGAAGCATGACTTGGATTAATAGTCATGACCATTAAGTCTTGATCTACAGAAGTAATTAATTCTCATTAAAAGAAAAAAAAAAAAAGGAACTTGCAAGGGGCCAGACTGAAGCTTCCCTTTTCTGAATGTGCACTGGAACGAGTGGCAAGTTGCTGTAATGGAGCTGTGAAATACTTCGGGCTGTCATATTATCTGGTTCTCTGAAACCAAGAACAGTGTTCAGCAGGGTCCTGTGAGGAGACTTTGTGAAATATAAAATTGCTACAACAGCTGAGAGAAGGAGAATGCTTCCATTGAGTGAAAACTAATGAACAAGTGTCAAAATGGACAGTCGGTGTCAATTCCAGAAGGATTTAAAACTTAGACATGAGCTTGAAGAAATCATGTTAATAGAGCCAATATCTGTATGATAACAACCTTGTACTTCACAAAAATCCATTGTGAACAACGTGTTTGACACAGCATGTATTAAAATGCTTAGGAGAAAAAAATAGTGTTAATTAAATATAGAAATACTATATTCCACAGATATTCAACATTGTACAATGTGTTTTCCTTTTCCCTGAGAAACAAATTCCAAACATAAGCCAGAGTTCAGTAGTTTGATGAACTTTGGTAAAAAGTTCATCTTTCCAAAGAAGCAAACCAGTGAGAAAGCCCTTATGGTTTTATTTCTAAGGGATTACAAATTAAATGAAACAAGATTTTCTATTGCTATTTTAAAATAATTCTGTAGGATCTATATGGAATATTTTCAATCACATTTAGGAACTCGAGAGAGTACGTACTGCAGAAGAACTATGTATAGTTCTTAGAGAAGGACTGCAAAAATACTTTTAGGCTTTATATTTCAGCAGAGGCTAGTCTTGTGTTGCACACAGCTTACACACAATTCAAATAAAGTTCCCATGCCAAAGGAATATCACACGGCTGGCGGCGAGGGTCTGCTGGCGATGCAGGGTCATCCAAACCCCTGACTTTGAGAGGAAGTGAGCCAGTGGAAGCTGTTGAGGCCAACGTCATCCAAATAGCCCGGACACTCAGCCCAGTCCCGTTTCACAGTGGAGCAGTGGGATCACAGGGCAGTCAGTGCCGCCTCCTGCACGCCAGCCTTTCCGAACGTACGCTCCTCTCTCGCGTGTCTGTATACCAGAAACACTTGCTGCTCTTGGGCACAGGAAGTTCTCAGTGTACAGACCAGGCAGGTTGCAATCCACTCCATATTCCGTGGAGATCTTTTGTGTGTGAAGTTCTCTTCTTTTTTCTCTTTTATTATCTTTTTTTTCCTGAAGGTCAAGGAGGGAGGTATTGAGGGAGGAGTAATGACATAAAGCAGGAGTTGGCTTGTGCCAGAGGATTTCAAGGACATTTAAGTGTAACAGTGCTTAACTCTCGGGCATCCTGCTGTTCAGCAGAATCCTTAGCTGACAAGTGCGTGCCCGAACTCAAAGCATGTAGAAAAATATCCACTTAAGAAAGGCACTCTCAGAAATTATGAATG
Organism: Phalacrocorax aristotelis; assembly: GCF_949628215.1. Taxonomy (NCBI): domain Eukaryota; kingdom Metazoa; phylum Chordata; class Aves; order Suliformes; family Phalacrocoracidae; genus Phalacrocorax; species Phalacrocorax aristotelis. The sequence goes on along the minus strand of NC_134276.1, from coordinate 174,402,611 downwards.
GGACCCAGGAGACGAGGACCGATAATGCAGATAGAAAGCAGCAAAGTGTACATGCCCACACAGCTCTAGGATTGTGACACCCCCTTGTTAGGGAATCATCATCTGATTATGATTCAATTCTTGTCTAATTCAATTGGAGTTACCAATTCTGATTTCCCCTTCCAAAAAGAATCCAGGAGTAAATCTCTAGGCTTGTATTTTAAGCACTCGATTAATACATAGGAGACACTGATTTACTTTCATCCTCTGATTCAGAAGAGGGACCTGTTTATCCTTGTTTATCTCAGGCAAATATGCCGATCCCTGGGCTAAGGCTGCCGGGGAATCACGTGTGCGTGATCTGCCTTGCCCCAGTAATGCCACTTCCAAGAATATTCAAATATTCATTCAGAAGGGGCTGTAGCCTGAGGAGGGCAGGCTCTCACATGAAATGTGGAAAGCAGCTGTTCCAACACCCAAGCACAGTATTAAAAAAAATTACAGGAGCCTGGCTGGATCTTCTCCCTCCCTGCAAGAGCTCTGATACCTAGACTGCCTTTCTTTTTCCATCCTTAATTCTCCTCAGTTATCCCAAACAAAGTAGAATTCTTTCTAATAGAGAACAATGACAGGATAATTCATAGCAAAATAAGGTAAAAAAGGACTCTTAGGGAGTCTCATAATCTGTCATATTTTGCTTGAAGGCTACATCACTCCTGGCGGAGGTTTATATAAGCTGCTGCTCTGCAGCTAAGCCAGACTGGTGTTTTTCCTTCCATTAGGAGACTTACCTAAATGTGCCTTGCTATAACTAATCACATATATTTTTTTCTATCAACAGAATCACCAGCATCAGTTTACTCTGTTCCTCTTTGCAGAAATTGTTTCCTGTTTGCTTGATCACTGCCAGCACTTTCTCTTGACTTTTCTGTTCTCTAGTCTCAACATTTACTCAGATGATGTTTCTAAGCCTCTCATCATTCTTGTTAGCGTTCTGTGTTTACGTTAGTTGCACCAGCTGTAACTGTTTTGAGATGCAGTGCAGCGCCTGAAAACGGGTGCAGGACTACAGCGAAGTCTCACCAGCCTAGAACAGGACAGAAGGACTGCCTCGTGTGCCTCCTTCCTGTTCGTATGTCCCAGTGGGATGTGTGGGGTTTTTTTCTCCACAGCGTGACATGTGTTCATCTTATGATTCACTGTAACCATCACTTTCCTTTTGTAGAATTACACCTGCCTAGTTACTCAGTCTATATTTCTGCAGTGATCTGGCTTGCCTAAGTGCTCATTTGTACCCTTGTCCTCATCAAATTGAAACCTATTAAAGACTATATTTCTGATTCATCACAATCAGTTTGAAATTTAAGCATGTCCTCCAACAAGCTGATAATCCATACCATCTCTGTGATATCTGCAAACTTGATGAGCGTATTCTCTATTCCATCGTCTGAGTTATTAATTGAGACATGAGTTCCCAGAGCAGAACCCTGGGAAGTCCCTTATTTGAGAGTTCTTCTTTGATGAGTTTCCAAGGAGTTGAAGGAGCAGTTCATCCTGGAGGTCATCTCCAGGCATGTAGACGAGAAGAATGTCTCTTTCCTGGAAACGTTCAAAACCCACCTGGACACGTTCCTGTGCCCCCTGCTCTGGGTGTCCCTGCTCAAGCAGGGGGGTTGGACGAGATGATCTCCAGAGGTCCCTTCCAACCCCTGCCATTCTGTGATTCTGTGAATACCCATAGGAGTTTCATCCTCCTAGTCTTCATATGAGGATGCCATGTGAAACTGTATAAAAAAGCTTCATTAAAATCAAGTAAGCGACTTCCACTTATCCCATAACCACAAGAATTGTTCTCCTGTTACGGCAGTACAATAAATTGATTTGGCACAGCTTAGTCTTGAAGATTTTTATAACAGAACAAGACCGCTCCATGTTGGCATTATTCACCCTTTTGTATTTTTCCAGGTGCACACATTGTCTCATTTGCCAGTATTTTCACAGAAACTTAGGTCAAACTCCTCATCTACAAGTCCCTCTTTCCTTCTGTTTGAGAATATGCATTACATTTGCCCATCTATATTCTTCTGCAATATCACTCATCGCCCACAAGTTCTCAAAGATACCAGGCAATGGCACTGAGAGCAGTTACTAGTGCTAACAATTTTGTTAACCAGCTAAATGCACTTCATCTTTTAATTGTAATTTGTATTGACAGAGGCATTAAGCACAGTATCATCTGTTAATGGCGTTCTCTCTGTTCAGGCTCCCTTAGCTGTCTTGCTATTGCAATATTTGATGAAAGTTTCTTCCTGAAAGTGATTTCTTGCTTTGTCCTTTGCCTTTCTGATTTTGCCCTAACATGTGTATGCTATCCTTTCTTTCCCAGCCTTAGTTCTGTCTTTTTTTTTCCCTATCTTGTTCATGACTGCTTTTCCTCAGTTTTAGAATATAATAATTTAGGCTGTAAAAGACCTGTGAAGCTCATCTAGCCCAGGGCCAGCTTCAAAGTTTGATCAGGTTACTCAGGGTCTTGTTTTGTCAAAGTCACCGTTTATCTTGTGGTTTCACTAAGAGGTAGTTACAGCCTTGTCGAGAAGAATGACATTCTGGTAAGTCCTGAACCGCTACATAAAATGCCCCTGGCTAAGCTCTGTTTTAGAGCACACATCTAAACATCTTATATTCTAACATCTAGAAACTGTGTTCTGAGTCCATCTGTTCTAGGTCCTACCAATATGCCAGGCAGAAGCATACTAAAAATAATGCACCTAGCTGCTCCACTGTGCCAACAGGGATTTCTGCATACGTCCAGAAGATGATGGTTAGATACCTTTGGCAACTTACTGAAGAAAACATAGCACATATACTTTTCAGACATCTCTAAGGTTTTGCAGCAAGGCCTGAAAACGTGCATTGTGAATTTAGGCACCCAAAGTGGGGCACAGGCAGGTGAGTCCCATGTGGAAGTAGGCCCCTGATGGCATGGCTGCTAATTGGTATGTGCTAACCTATGCATTACCTGATGTCTGTTGGCAGCTCTGAGACCCTTCTCATGGTTAGGCCAAGAAGGATTATCTATCTAAGTTTCCTTTCACCAGCGTGTCCTTTGGGACCTGATCCTACAAGCACTATCAGATGTAAGTAATTACAAAAAGTACTCTGGGAGGCGAGACACTCTTGGGATGTTCAGAAAGGGATTAGATTAATTCATGGGCAACATGTCTGTAAACAGCTACTAACAGGACTAGGCAGGGATGTGCCCTATAACATCCCTGATTAGACAGTTCTTGATACTGAGGAAGTACAAAGGGAATGGATGACCAGAAGTGGCCCGGCTCACAGGCACTTTCTAAATAGTCAGAATATTCTGCTAGATGGACCACTGGGCTGACCCCACAGGAATTTCTCATGTATTGTATATTTCTTACATATGACTTTTTTTTTTTTCATTGTACTAAATGCTGGAAGAGCCACTCACACTAATCCATTAACTATTTCTGTAAGCTTACTGCGTCAAAGAACAACTATGTGGATGATGGACATCATAAGACTATATACAAGACAGGTCTGATGACTTTGATAATTACTGAAGGAAGCCGTTTGGTTCAGCTCAACAGTTGCTATCACATATGAATTCTTATGGGAAAAAGGAATGTAAGGATGGCTGAGGTTAATCCAATCTGTTCCCGCTAGTACTGCATTGCCTCAGGCATGCAGAGTTAAGATCATAAAGATCTGAACTAAGATGCCAGCTTGCTGAACTGATGCTAGTGGACAAGGAGTGCTATGGAGGGCAATGAGAACTTGACAAGTCTTATCATGCAATCTCTTTCAAGAATATCTGTAGTGCATTTCTGGTTGTCCTCACCACAGTTTGGCATGACTGCTTGTTGGGATCAGCAGTGTGCAATGACAGCTTAAATGAAAAAGCTGTTAGTATAACTTGAACTCATCATGCACAAATCAATTCAGTTGTCTGATACTACTAGAGCTGCAAAATAAGGATGAAGAATTCATGTTACTACCTTGGATACCTGTGATGAAAATAATCTCAAGGTATTCAAACCAAAAGCTATCACAGTCAGAACGCTAATTCCTTGCAAGGGCCTGGTACAGCTGATAAGACCATTCCAGATCATGGCTTACCCAGAAATTTTGGGGCTCTTGAAAAGCCACATTAAGTACTTGGACTAACTTTAGTCTTATTTACAAGTCTCTGTATTCTTGTGTCAGTTTGAGTTACAGGCATGACTGTTGGTCTGCGCATACATGCATGCACGCCGTTCTTGAATGTGCTGTAACTAAGACATCTCAGGGACTTTCTTCAGAAACAGAAACACAGTTACAATTTCTTTTTTATTGGATAGCTCATGTTGGTGAGGAAAAAAATTTTTTTAGTTTTTTAGTTTGTTTGCTTCTGGCAGTTTCTCTAATGATCATCAAATTCTTGCTCAACTTTCAGTTCAGGGACACTGAGACTGTCATACATCTCAAGAAAGTGATATTGCTGTTTTCCAGTCTCATATTTTCTCCTCTTACTTCAGATACATGCATGGCCTTGTGAGCAGCTTCAAACTTCCCAAAAATTCTAAGTTGAAGTTCACTGCTGATTGAAACCAGCATCAGGACGTAATGATAGCACTGAACAGCTGGAATTCTGGAAAATAGTTTATGTGAAGTGTTACAAAATTCCTGAAACCATGGAAGCATCAAATTGGAGGTGCTTGACTGAGAAAGTTCCCCAATGAGAGGTGATAATCTGAGCATCTTCAGACTCTTTATTGTTTATAAACTTTGCTGCTGCCTGTGTAAGATCAACTTCTGCAAAGCCAACATCCTCTGCCTGGAAAGACAGCTAAATATAAGCAGCCATGAGGCATTGATGCTGCTTCAGCGAACTCACACGCTGCCTTTCAGCCAGTGTAATGAATAATTCAGTTTGTAAAGATGGTGCCAGTTGTGTGATCGTTTAATAACTCCCTGTCCCATGAAATACTCAGGCCTAGCATCAGCTGACTCAGGACAAAAGAAATAGAGAGAGCGAGGGGGAGAGAGAGAGATACACCAAGTCTGTCTGTAAATTGTCATCACTTTTGCATGCAAATGGAGAAACACTGATGATCCAGAACCTTCAGGGGTCTCTCTTCTCCAAAAGTAATTTCAATTAATTAGCTGTTAGTTGGCAGTCTTTCCTGGTAATTCTTCATTAATGACACTGATATCTTGGATGTTAATTTCTAATTCTCTTGTAATAATAAGAAGTGATAAAGGTTATTTCCTTGGAAAGAACTGTAGAAAAAGGTTGTCTAAGGCTTCTCATAATATCAGTTTCTTTACCATAATGTCCTTGAAGCTTAGTAGATTGTCCAGGATGGACTTTGCAGATTGAAAGATGATAAAAGATTGAATCTTCAGAGACAACCAGCATCAGAGACAACTTCTCTATCACCCATGTCACTGCTAATGATCATTCTTGTAAACGTTTCAGAGCCTTTAGATTCTTCACTGTGTATCTTCCAAATATGACAAACTTTTTATTGTTAAATACTTGTTGGATACTTGCAGATGAGAAACTTTGTTAGGTGATTCTCTTTCATACTGTTGAGTGGGCTCAACTGTCCTTGTAGGAACACCACTCAGAATCTTTAAATTGATACAAAACCCACTGATGCTGTCCCCCACAGCCAAAGCAGAAATTTGGATGATTTTGTATTGTCTGGTGAATGTTAATGCGGTTGAGTTTTCAGTGTTTGCACCAATGACTTTATCAATGACAGTCATATTCCTGATTCCAGTTCAGTCTGATTGCTTCTTTTCCTGTAGCAGTTTGCAGACCGGTAATCAGTTCTGAAATAGAAGTACTGTCTTGCATATCTTTTACTTAGTTCAACAGATCCTGATTCCTCAAAGCAAGGCTTACTGAAGACAGCAATATGAATGCAAGAAGAAAGTAGTCTGCGATTAGACTCGTACCCTGAAAGCTGCCTCCCTGCTGTAAGCACAACTGCTCTCATTACCTTTGCTCGCTATTGAATTTGCAATTTGCTAATGAACATGGCTGCAAGTAACCAATTCTGAAGGAAAATAAAGATAAGGCGCAGTTACATGAACTGGTAAATGCCATGCTCTGACCTCATCTGGTTTTAACTCCTCCCTTTTCATAAACCATCTGGTTTCAGACAACACCTGCAGACATTGCTGAAAAGTTAGTGCTGTTCCACTACAGCTGTCCCAAGCTGAAGACGGTAGTTCCAATACAGAGTTTTACAATTAATTGTATTCTCATAAAATGACAGTTATAATCTATAGTTAGTCATCTAATTTAAACGCCAAGCTTTTTAGAAGTCTCTAGCACTCAGCAGCCCCCATTGAACAGAATGTGGCTAGGCTACTATGTATGGACCTATCAAAATAATTTATTTTATGTCATTTGGAATTTATTTAGGAACTTCTGGTGCACAATTACTTTGGTCTGTTCTATTTTTCAGTTATTATAGTAACCAATGGTACTTCAGAGTAATAATTGTACTGCTTAGCACTTCCAGCCAAACATTTCTATTAGGCTGCTGTAATACGCAAATGTTGTTTACAAATAATGACAATGCAGATCGACAGATTCTGTTACAAGCCAGCTGTTTCACACTTCATAATAAAAATATTTTCTCACTATTTTCTCTAAGTCTAAACACGGCTATATGTTGTCCAGTTACCAGTTTCAGAACACAGATCTAAGATTGCTCGTCCAAGGATTCTTTATCTAATCTCAATAGATTGTGTTTCTTTCTTCTAAACTTTTCCTCAGCATATAATTATCAAATAATTTTCCCCAAAAATATAATTAATACACTTTCTCCAAGAATCCAAGCACTTACATCGGTTCAGTTAAAGCCTCATTTTTGATTATTTTTACAGACAGAGAGGGCACCTGGCAATCTTTTAGTCTACACAGTTTCTCTGAAATGTTCTCCAGAGTGGTCTGGTGAAAAATGAAATACATTTTTTGAGCGTGCTTTTGTGAAGTCTGGCTAGAATGAGAAGGGTAAGACCCATTTTGTCACGCAGAATTTCTGAATACTCTCCCCTTTTCATTCCTGTCTTATGTCCTATGTGCCAGATGAATTGCACGAGGAAGGAGGAGTGTCAGCTCAGCCAAGGTTCTTTCTGTACCTTGAGAAATTTCATGTTCTATTTAGGATGACCATAAGACTCCTTTGTACTTTTGGAACATCACAAGGGTGTTTTAACATGGTACAGAATTAGTGGTCAGAGCCATTTACTTGTTTCAAAAATCTCAAACAACAAATTTGCAGATTTTTTTTGTGCCCCATACCCATGGCATGTTCAAGAGACCACGTTACAACATCTAGATCCCAGTGTACTTTAAAGAACACACTTTTAACTCTTCAGGAATCTCAAAGCAAGTGAAATCTTAGTGTATAAACATGCAGAAGTTATTAAGTGAAATTATGTGAAATGAACAGAACAGAGACATGAAGGAGTACAAGACAGACTGCTGTAATTCTTGCACTGGCAGATCACAGGTAACCAATCCTGTTTACAGGCATGTACCTTAAATGACACACAGCCGAATAACAGAATGACCTTCACAGCCTAAAACAGTTTTGCAGCTGTGCAACAGGTTCAGATAATAACATGATACAATATATGTTGGATTCAAGGTCATTATTCCTATTTAATACAGAGCAAATTTCTTTCCAGAAGACTTTATCTCAATGGCTTCTTTTTTATAAAAGCAGCAGCTATTTTTCTTTTGAAAGCCCATAAGATACCTGGGGATTCTGTACTGAAATTTTCTCTAGTCCAAGATGCATTATACAGAATTTATTTTTTAAGTTTGAAGGTGATAACAGGCTGTCAGGTCTGAGGGCTCACACCACTGTAACTGAAGGGATTAGGAAGAAACTTCTCTGTTGAAACCTCTTCAGAGCATCCTGTATCTCCCACTGAAGCATCTGATATTGGCCTTTCTCAGAAAATACAGATGGCAGATTTGATGGACAGCAGTGTGGCATCTTCAGCACTTCATCCCTATATTTGATGGGACATAAAACTTCAAGGACTTTTGAGGTATTTTCCAGGTGGACAACTGACTGGGTTATCACCAGGAAGGGATAGAAGCACATTTGTCTTTCAATGACTAGAAGAAGCCAGCAAATGTGGGAGACTGTAAGTGATACAAAAGGGCCCCAAAATATACCAATTAGTGTACCAGCCCAAACCAAGTGGAGATGGTAAGAAGTTAGAATGAATAATGAAAACATTTGAAGATCAGTGTATTCTTAATGGATAAAGAAAAGTAGATCTCTGAAAATGTTTTTTTTCTTGCTATGGCACAGAAGGAGAGGGAGAAAATAGGAATTGTTGTTAAGAGTGTATATACAAAAAACACCCCCCTTTTTTTTCTCATTAAAGCCCAGTAAAGCCCAAGGATTATGGATACACAGCAATCAAAAGACTTGTGAAAAGCTACAGAGAGAAAGGAATCTGACTGATGCTTGCAAAGGGAATGGTCACATATCAGACTACCCAAAGTACATGTTGTGAACATTACATTCAAATCAGTCAGGAACATATTTATGGAAATTAAGATGGTGCATACATGCTTTTCAAAGCTGAGACTGACTCAGCAAAGCTAATCACTTTACCTAAGAAAGAACTTGGAGGAGAACACTTAGGACATAGCAATTATCTCTGCTAAAGCAGAAAATACAACAGGACAGCAAAACCAATGTTCTTTATTTACCATATACTGTAAAGGATTGACGGAATGCCCCTCCCAAAGGATCCTAAGCAAATCATAACAAAGGGCATGACACAAGCTTTATTTGTTCACTTAAGAGCAACATAGAATGTGGAAAACAAGAGGAAACAATGACACACGGAGAACAAAACTTTGAAGTACAAATCAGGTAAAAGGCACAAAGCACAAATCATGGTGAAATCAACACTTCTTCAAAATTATGAGCTAAACTGAGTGCCCACAAAGGCAGAAGAATACTGAAAATAAAACAAACAAATTTTGAAATTATAGACAACAGAGAAAATACACAAAAATCTCATTAAGAACAGGGAATTCTGTAGGGCTATGACATGATTGCATTACTTCTAATGTTGTAGTTACAATCTGGCAACAGTAATATCTCAAGAGATTCCTGTTTCAGTTGTTTCTGCATTTTAAATCCAAATGTGCATGGAATAATTGAGGACTGAATTAATGCAGCACCAGGAGACTAAGTAATGCCTGCATTTGACTACAGCGTATTAACTTTATCTTGGTCATCCAATGCTATACATCTATAGACAAACGGCCCATTAAACCGGCATGCCTATTTGTCAGAGACCTAACACCAGGAAACCAAAAGAATATTTGGCAATGGATGATGAAACAATTGCATACAATTTATATATAAAAAGTGATCATTCAGCATAATCATTTCATGGTTTTGTGATGTGCTGTTTTAAACAACCCCAATGTTATTGCTGAGGAGGGAGTTGTCTACATCCATTGCCTTCACTGTATCTTCACAGCTTCTGCTTCCAAGCCACTATCACCCCAGTTTTCCCTGAAGGTCCACAGCTCTGCAAAAATCCCTTGTAAGCCAGAAAAGTAAGCTGTCACTTTTCCACAGTCTGAGCACTAAGCTCTCTCTGTCCACAGACAGCAGGGATGCGATTAGCCCGAGTGTTGGATGCAGAAACTAGCTCTCCGCACACCCTTTCCTTCCTTTCACTTGCAGAATTAAAATGAATTTTAATTAGTAGCAGAGGCTATGGTTTAACTATTGCCCTTTTGACTGAGATTAGGTTTAGATGTCACAGTCGTCATGTTCTGAAACTGCGTAGTGTGAAAAGGCACTCTACGCTTCCAGCAGTTTGTAAACAGACAAATAAGCGTACGACTGTACAAATGGCCTTTCATGTAATTACAAAAGATATGATGGCAAAAATATGACTGTATAGCACATGATATTTCTTGTACTCGTGTGTCACATTTCATGCCCCCATTTTTTGCCTAATCACAAGACATCTGTCATAATTACTACCTTTCTTCCTGCAAGGAATGCCTGCTTGGGGATAGAACCATGGAAAATGCTTGTCCCAGCCAGCAACAGCGCAACAGGCCTCCGGTTTCTGATTGGCGCTCCCTCCTCCCCAGGAAAACGTCTTGTGGTAAAATAAATGTGTTTGTGCAGTGGTGACTATTTGTCACTGTAGACCCTGACACAGGCATTAAAGCATCTGCCATTTAGAACTGTGTCTCATAACTACCCAACATGCGAGCTGTAATGAAATCCTACCTTACCATATTGAATTAGAGAAGTCTGTTTAGTTAGCAAGGTTGCACCTCTCAGATACTAACAGGACTGTAACTGATATGAACACTAAAGTCCATATCCAATCAAAGGAAAACAGCAATAATTTGGAACAGCTATACAGCCAAGGGCTCTGTGAATAAGAATTTTTAAATCTTCCCCTACAAAGACTGTAAAATTATACAAAGTTGTCTTTTCCATGTTTCTACCTTTCTGGCTTCCCACGTTCAGAGCATTTACTATGCCGTTCACTACTCCACTTGCCAAGCTTGCATGTGAGGGATGGTTGCTTCCACATGCTTTAAAATTCTCTGAAATGGCACATACTTCCACACAAGCACCAGCATGCACAGTACACACACCTCCTCTAGTCAGTTCCTAAATCTCCAGTGAGAGTGCATGTGGCAATGTGGATATGCAAATAATATAATTTCCTTGGGCAAGCAGAATTTTAACAGGGCCAAGTAAACAACAGAGTCTAAGCAAGCAAAAGTCAGCATATGGAGTTAGACAGAAGTCTAACAGCATACAGAAATGAAAATCAAGAATTAAAGCTGGTCCGTGTTACCCCTGCAGACCTCTGTGAGATTCAGACATTTTAAGGCAAGAAGAGATAATGAAGTCCACCTAAGAAGTGCTCCTACATACCACAAGCCATGAAGTTGTATATGCTTTGTTCCAGTAGCCGAAATTATGCTTCCATGAATGGCAGTGAAGTTCTGCTTAAATTTCCCACAGGTCCTTGTCAGCATGAGAAATGCAGGTCCCCCATAGAGTCTCCACTGCCCAGACTTTCAAGAAAACCCACGTAACATCTCTAATCCCTGTTCATCAAACATTTCTGTAATAAGTTGCAGATTCCGGGATAGGCACATGTTCTTTACCAGTTTATTTATCTTTTGTGCACCAGCTTTGCCCATACAGTTTCCACATCTCTCAGCCATTTCAAACATCTTTAAAAAGTAAAGATATCTCATCCTTCCCATCTGCTTAAAATTTCTTTTTGAAGGGAAAGGAGAGATGAAGTTTCTCATCCTCCTTAGCTTTTGCAGTCCTTGGCATAACATACTATTTCAGCAGCAAGTCTCGGAGAGCAGCAACATGTCAAGGTTTTGTCTAGTTCTTCCCAATGACCTCTCACTATGAATACATTAGCAGATAACACAGGCATCAGGAGCAGATCTGTAGAAACTGGCAGTACTGAAGACCTAGCACCCACTTCACATTTCAAGGTGTCTTCCAGCTCAGCTTCTCCTGAACAGAACCTATATGACACACTCTGAGAGCACCCTGTAAGGACTATCAAAAGTGCAGTAAGTGGGGGCTATTTAGAGATGTGCTCCACTAGGGTATTCCTGACAAATTAAAATGAGAATGTAAACACACCCTGGGTGAGTATTTGAGTGCACCTCTTGACACCTCTTGACACAGGAATGGCAGACAATTAACCCTGTAATAGCTTAGGCTGGTGTCCTAACTATGTAACACACAGGTTACAAGTGACAGCAAAACATGGACGTTAACACATATCCCCAGACATGCCACCAATCCTTACCTGAATACACTACCAAACTCGGGTGAGAAGGTCTTCTCTGTGAATTGGAATTGACAGAGAAGAGGACAGGAGTTAAGAGCCTAGACTTCTGCTGTGGCAAAGAGGTACTCTAAGTGGTTGCCTTGAGACTGTGATGAGGACAGCGTATCATGTTTTTCTCTTGAGAAATTAGAGGGAAAATGCTAAAATTTTAAAAGGAGGTGGTGTTGTTCCTGTGGAAAAAAGCACATGTTAGAAATATTAGTAGAAGATATCAAGTCAGCTGTTAGAGGGACTTCAGAAATTTGGTGAAACACGAGTTTTGAATAATATGAACTGTTTGAGAAAGACAGAAATAAAGGCAGAAGAACAGCATTGTGTATTAACAATAAAATTTGTTGAAAGGGAAGTTTTCTAGGAAAGATACTGTGGAACATGAGTGCAAAAGGAAAAAAGGGAGAGTGGGAATGTGAACACAAAAATTTCCGTATCTGAAGTGCAAACAAATTCTGAGAACCCCAGTACGCCCACAGCTGGGCCTACACTGATAACCTGCACTTCAGAAATCTGCAAGAAGCAACTTAAAAACCATTATTACCTGGTAGCCAAGTGTCTGATCATGTCTGAAATCCGGTCGGGTATTGTACGAGTGGAACAGGGCTATAACAAAGACGTCACCCTGGCCTAGGTGCCCTTTCAGAGTGCCACGTAAGAGTGGATGTGCCTGATCCCCGCTGATTACCAATGCCACTGCAAAGAAGTGTCAAACAGATCAAAGATTAAAAATACACAATGCCTGTTGCTGGAAGAACCTTGAGGGGAGCGAAGGAGAAAAAGGAGGTATCTGGAGTGGTATGCAGCGCTATGTGGGTCCTAGATGACAAAATATTTCTCTGTAACTCTGGACTGAACTTCTGCTTAAACCATAAGGTATCTAGAGTGACCTGGACAATTCCAGGATTATTACCCAACCACAATTGTCCAGGAAAGTTTATGTGGAAAAGCAAATTTGGAGGGATTGAAGCTCTGGAGATCAGCTGTCACTTAAAATGCAGTCATCTTTCTTGGATTTGGGTCATCCTGACCACTTACTGGGTTTACCACTTACTGACTTACTGAAATAACTTCTTCAGTAGGACAACAGACCTTGTAGACCAGTGAAACTCACTACATCTCATATTTCACTTGTGTAAATATACTGAAAGCACATTTTCAGTAGAGTACCACAGTATTCTGGTGGAAGCGGTAAGAACTGAATACAGAACTGGCTTTGCAGACTGAGAGTGAGTTTTTTCTGTAAGGGGCTACCAAGCCGCCTGAAGTTACAAGCTGAGTTCAGCAGTGATCCTCCTTCCAACTCTAAGTCCCATTGTTCTTATTCATGTGCTTTTACTTCCTCTTATGTCCTTCTGCTTATAACTAACGTGACCTGGAATGCAAGGAATGAGGAGAAAAAAGACCAGCACCAACTTCTGAATCCTTCACTTGATACGCTTTTGGTACAGGGAACACCTCCGAGGACATTTTGTTCAAACATGCTAGGGTTGTCTGCTAGCTGTGTTACGCTCACCGAGGAGCTGGAATGGGAGACGCGGTGTGAAGGCTACAGCAAAATTCAAGTTGCTTATGTGATGGGGAAATTGGCAGGCTTCTTCAAATTAAAAATCAGTTGCAGTTATAGGAGTTCTGCTTGGTAAAGGGCTAACTATGCTGTGCCCACGTTACTGTGATGAACCAAATCTGTTTACTTCAGCACTAAATGCTGGAAAGAAAGAACTTTTTGTTACCTGTTTAAAAAAAAAAAATCTGTTGACAGCAGAAGGAGCATCTGGCTCCTAAACTTCCAGTTTCCCACCTCCCTAAGCCGAGCGAAAACTCTTGAAAAGACAACAATTTGGTAATGATATTTCTCCCTTAAATGAAGTTTTCATTTGTGCACCTTACGAGTAGATTGATCTGTCTTGTTCCAAACATTCCCAAAGCAGTAGTGAAGAAACTAAAGATTAAAAGAAAAAACAACTGTAGTAAATGTGAAAATGTTTTAAATAATCTGCAGGCTTATGATTTTCTTTTCTTTTTTTTTTTTTTACTACTACCATCACTAACGGTGTGGGACAATCATCCCTGTGGGACTCCAAAGCATGTAACGCCAAGGGGTGGCTCCTCCCTGGATAGTCAGCAAATTAAATGAGAAACACAAGGGATGGGTAAAGGTCAACAATATATCCCTTTTTAAAGGTAGAAAATTAAATCACAGGGAAATTAAGCGACTGGTCAAAGGTCAAACAGAAAGCAAGTTGCAGAGCATGGAAACTGAGAAACTGTGGCTTATGTTCAGCTCCTTAACAGCAAGACTACGCTTTCTTTCATCTCAAGAGGAAAAAAAAAACCTCAGTGCTGGAATATTAATATCAAAATTAGTTTCACTGAGAACAGTCCAAATTTCTCTGTCTCATCCAAAACTAGATATTGTTCTGCCTCATTAGAGCAGCAATGAGATCCATTCCAACAACACTGATTCAGTCAAAACAAAATCACAGGTGCTTTTCAAGATTTTTCTACTCTGAAAATTTGGTTTGCAATCAGTTTTGGAGAAACAGTCAAGTCAAATGATCAACTTCATTGCAGCTTTTGAGAAGTGAACAAAAAAAGCTGTGGTTCCCTTCAAATAGAATAAGTTAGAAGCTACATTTGAGAGATATTGTGGTGATCCAGGGGCTTCATCCACTCGTCATATTATTGTGACTTTCTATGAAAAAGCATACATGTATATGTGTGTACACACACAGAAAGATACTTAATTATCCACATAAATATACATATGTATATGCCTGTGTCTCTAGATATGGACACATACATATGCATGTTTTTACATAAGCAGAGAGAAATTACGTGGGATTTAAGGGGCACAAGGCAGTCAGGGAAAGAGGCAAACAGGCCATTTTCCCATGCCTTCTCTTTCTTGATGTAAGAGAAGCCTAGACATGATGTGACATTACAGTATACACTGAGAGAGTGATTGCAAGCTTCATTTCTGTTTCAGGGGCTAGGAAGCTCTAATACCTTGCCAGGCCTAAGGGATTAAACTGCAGTTACACCAGATGCCTGGGCTTCACTTGCTCTAAACACCGTCAAGGACAGGGGCTGTCCAGAGCACCCCATCCGACTGTAACCCTGGAATCACTCCTGTCACCTCATGGGCAATGTGGGAAAGTTCAGATGAAAAGACTAAGCTGAGCTGCAATAACCGTGGGTGCTTCAGCACCGCAACAAGGCTCCGCCTTGGCAACCTTCCCCCTGTGTGTGTGTAGGAACAGTGAGCTTGGCTCCTAACCTTGGGCTGGCCCGGGTGGCTTGGGTCACAGGAATGGCATGCTTCAAGGGGGGGGCGGGGAATAGCAGGGACTTCTTCTGAAAATATTAACCCGTCTATTTGGAGAGTGATGGCTGCCTTTGAAATCTCTCCTTATAGATCTATACTTAGCACCAGGGCAAGGAGCGTGTGCTGGGGGGGTGTGAAGGGTGGGCTGGGGGAGGGCTCCCCATGGAGCCCTGGGCCTTTGTCCTCCAGCCGTGCCCCCGTAGGCTCGGCAGCGGAGACGGGGCTGCCAGCCACACTTGGACGTGGCTCCCAAGCCCCCACCTCACGTCTCCTCGCTGCACCCTGAGCTCAAAGGATTTTGGGGGGGAAGACGTTTGTCTGTAATTTTATTTTTCGTTTGTTTCCCTCTTCTTTGCTTTTTAATTGGCCTCCCTCCCCCTGTGCGCCCCCCCCCCCCCCCCCCTTCTAAATAGGAGATGTTCTCAGGACAGCGCCCAGGAGACTGGCTGGAATCAGTTTTGGAGGGTGATGCACCGCGACAGCTAAAAGTTGGATAGGGTTTCAGCAGCTCCTATATAAAGCAGGGGGGACTTATGTCACTGCACTAATTAAATTCCATCCGGGTTGTTCCTCGGGGTGTTTTTGAGCCTGCCACCCAACTCAAGCAGGCAGAGAGGCCGAGGGACAGCATGATGATGGACCTTTTTGAAACTGGCTCCTATTTCTTCTACTTGGATGGGGACAATGGAGCCCTGCAGCAGCTGGAGATGGCGGAAGGATCCCCACTGTACCCCAGCAGCGATGGCACCCTGTCGCCCTGTCAGGACCAAATGCCACCAGAGGCCAGCAGTGACAGCAGCGGAGAGGAGCATGTGCTGGCACCCCCGGGACTACAACCCCCTCACTGCCCCGGCCAGTGTTTGATCTGGGCTTGTAAAACTTGCAAGAGAAAGTCGGCCCCCACGGACAGACGGAAAGCAGCCACCCTGCGGGAGAGGAGGAGACTGAAGAAGATCAACGAAGCCTTCGAGGCTCTGAAAAGGCGGACTGTGGCGAACCCCAACCAGAGGCTGCCCAAGGTGGAGATCCTGAGGAGCGCCATCAGCTACATCGAGAGGCTGCAGGACCTCCTGCACAGGCTGGATCAGCAGGAGAAAATGCAGGAGATGGGGGGGGACCCCTTCAGCTTCAGCCCCAAGCAGGGAAATGTAAGCACTGCCGCTCCATCCCTCCCGCCGCCCCGTCGTCCAGCTGCCAAACCGCCGCGCCCGTCCCCTCCCCTCCTCCTCCCCCTCCTCCTCCTCTTCTTCCTCCTCCTCCTTCCTCCTCCTCCTCCTCGGCAGGGCCTCGGCGGCGGCCCGGGGAAGGTGCGAGCTCCCGGGCCCTCGGCGGGCGGCCGGCCCGGCCCGCCCCGGGGGGCCGCGCTCCCCCTCACCGACCCCCGTCCTCTCCCCGTCTCTCCCCGCTCCCGGCGCCGCCCGCCCGCCCGCCGCAGATCCCCAGCTCGGACTTCCTGAGCACCTGCAGCTCCGACTGGCGAAGCGCCTCCGACCATTCCCGAGCCCTGGCCGCCAGCCCCAAGGAAGGTAACTCGCACGGCGGGAGCTCCGCCGCCCCCCCGGCGGCGGGCCGTGCCCCCCGCCGCCCTCCCCGCGCCCCGGCGGCCGCAGCCCCGCACGGTGGCCGGAGGAACCCGCCCGGGAGGAACGACGGGGTTTCCTCTTTAATCCCTTCTCTCCCCTTCAGCAGGAGGCTCCATCGTCGAGTCGTCGGCCTCCAGCAGCCTTCGCTGTCTCTCTTCCATAGTGGACAGTATTTCTTCCGACGAGCCCAAACTGCCCAGCGTGGAGGAAGTAGTGGAGAAATAAACCCGGTTGCTCTGGTAGTGTATTTAACGGAGATGGAGCCCCCACCCCCTTCCCTCTAAACTAAGTAATGAAGCAGATTAACACAGTGGAAAGCCCGGGCAGGGGCCTTGTTACGGTCGAGGCAAGGTGCACCTACCCCAAAGAAAACGGCTCTCACCGACTCGAGCCAAACAGACTTTCCCCCTTTTCCCTTCCTCCTTGTTTTTCCTGAGTTTTGTTTTCTTTAAATTCTGTTGGATAGACCACCCTCCTCCTTTTTTCTTCTTCTTCTTTTTTTTTTTTTTTTTTTTTTGTAATTTAAGATACGTACCTGTGTACCGGTGATCCGCTTTGTCTGAGACTCACCGGAAAGTTCATTCCTGTCTGAGTGAAGCTGTTGGTTGCATCTCCTGATAGTCGTATTTAAAGAGTTCCCGCCCTGTTTCGTTCCTGTAAATAATTTTAGTACTGTCTTTTCTTTTGTAAAGATAACAAATATATATTTAAATGATGGAATGTGATACTGTATATAAGAACAGACGGATTTCTTGGATTGTAAAATAAAGCTCTTTGTGCTACAGTGTTCCCCCCCCCCCCGCCCGCACACACCTCGTAATTAAATAATAACCCGATCCCGCGGGTAAAACCCGGGGCCTCGCTGACTTCGGCGAGACCAAGCCCTGAAGAGTCGGACCCGTGCAGCCCCGGCACGGCCCCTGCGGCTGGAGGCAGCGCCCGGCACAGATTTTTTCCTTCCTTTTCTCCACTAAGGAGCGTCTCTCCTTACCCAGGGCCGCACCCGCGGTGTTCGTGACCCGCCAGCCGCGCTCGCTCGCAGGGGACGGCGGGCAGGCACGGGTGGGTGCCCGGGCCGGACCCCGCCGCCCGCAGTCCGGCTCCGCGCAGCGCTGGCGGGACACTGCTCTGCCCCGGGAAGCGGTACCGCTGCCCTAAAACGTCCGACGGGGCCACTTGCGGACCTCGCCGGGCTGGGAGGCTCCTTCGGCCCCGTCCGGCACACGGTGGGTGAGCGGAGAAAGGGGAAGCGCAAAGAGCACACCCCACCGCCACCCGCCCCGGTCCCTGGGAGGGGAGAGGCGCAGCGCCCCTCGCCTTTTCCCCTCGGCACCGGAGACTTGGCCCCAGGCCGCGCCTCAGCAAAAGGGAAGTGCCGGCTGCCCCGACGGGGCAGCGAAACGCCGTGACAGGAGCCCGCTCCCGGGGGGCTGTGACTTCTTCCCGGGAGAGGCAACTCCCCTGGACTTCCCTCAGCCTGGGGGAGAAGAGGATGGGGTCCATCAGGGAGGAAAGAGTTAAGCGGCCGAAAAGGGGTCGGGGTGGGGGTGGGGGTGTAACAACACATCAAGACTTTCACTCAGTGATGTAAAAAAACACAAGCCTGTCTGAGGACGGTGGAGCGGAGCCGCTCACGGTCACAGCGGCACGGCTTGTACCGGGCCCTTCGTGCCCTGGGCCGAGCGGGGTGCGGGAGCAAGGTGCGAGAAGGGGGAGAGGGGAGCCCCATCCTCCGCACACGGGGCTCGCCGGGGCGCCAGCCAAAGCGAGGGGACGCTCCGTCGGCTCGGCCCTCTCCTCGCCAGCTTTAACCCGTGATTTATTTTTCGGTTTGGTTTTGCGGTTTTTTGGTATTTTTGTTTGTTTGTTTGTGGGTTTTTTGTTTGTTTTGTTTTGTTTTAAAGGTCACAGCCACGTTTCTGGAAGGTCTCGCCCTTCTCGGCCGGCGCTGGCACGGGAACCTCCGTCTGAAGGGGAAGCTCTGAAGAGAGACCACCCTGCCCGCCGGCCCTGGACGCCGCGCCCCCCACCCCACCCCCCACCCCGGCACGGCCGCCAGCCGGGGCTTTAAAACACCCCAGTACTTGCTGTCATGGCTCTCTGCTGAGACCCTCTGTTGTAAGGAGTAATTGCGGCGGCACTGCTACGACGGCCTCCCCCTTTTTCTCGTTTCAAATAAGCCCTTTGCCTCGGAGAACCCTGGGGCGCTTCAGAAAGCGGCACCTCGGAGACCGCGGTTTTTTGTACGCGGTCCCGGCGTTTTAGGGACAGAGCGAAGATGCCTTAGTTTGCTTCTGTAGCGAAGGGACTTGAGCAGCAATGGAGTATTTCAGATCGGGTGAGCAGCTCCTCGCCATCATTTGCTCCCACCCCGGCCGGGCCGGAGGGAAGGGCTGCAGGCACCTCCAGGTCCTTGAGGCAGCCCCGGCCGCCCCGAGCCTCGCGGTGGGGCAGGGGAGATCTTGCGGCACCCCCAAAACCACAGTGTCACCCCAGTACCGCCCTAGCCTACCGTCGGGTTTGCGGCCAGCCCAGCATTAACCTCCACGGCCCGGCCCGGCGGCCGGCAGGACCCCCACGGCAGGGTCTCCTGCAGCAGCAGGGTAACTCGAGAGGTTGTTTGGAATAAGTTTGGCTAAAGGAAGGGGGTTTTCTTTCGTTAAATAAAGAAAATACCTCCCGAAGAGACTCTCTGTGACCCTCGCGGCTGCGGCTGACATGCCGGGCTTGCCAGTGAAGGTTCTCAGTGTGTTTGCAATTAAACTGTTTGTGTTTGATATTAATAACGATAATCTTTACCTAAGTCCCCAGCCAAAGCAAACAGGGCTCTGGAATCACAAATCAAAGGGTAATAACTGGGTAAGGACAAGAGGTTTGTGATTTAATCAAGCCTTTTTTTTCCAGAGGGGCCGCGCACAAAGTCATCGCATTTTTTTTACACGAACGCAAGTGCCCCCCCTCCCCCCCGTCCCGCTCCCCCCTTCCCGCTGCAGTTTATTTACCGGGAGAGAGGCGGGCGGGAGCGCTGCTCCCGGGAAGCCCCTGCTGAACCCCGGCCGCCCGCGCCTCTACCTGCTCCGCTCCGCCAGGAAGCCACCTGCTCGCCCCCCGAGGGGGAGGGCAGCCCCCGAGGGGTCGCCCCCCGAGAAGAGCAGCCCCCCCGAGGGGTGCGGGAGGCGCTGCGGCCCGGCAGCGCCCCGCTCTGCCGCTGTACCGGGGGTACGGACGGGCGGGGGGAGACGGGGTATCGGCAGTGCCGCTGCCTTGTCACCGCTCTCCTCTGACGTGAGGGCGCGGCCGAGTGCTTAAAGCCTGGGTTTGGATATTTTTTTCTAAAAAATTTATCGTGCATCTTTATTTTCCTCCGTAAAACTGCCCGCAACCCGGAGGGGGAGGCAGGCAGCCGGCAGCGGGCTTTATTTGCTGAGGTCGAAGGCAAGGCGTCGATCCAGCAGCGATTTCCACGGGGAAAATTCCTGCTTGGATGGCTGCTGCCTTGGGGAACCCGTACGATTTTTCCAGAGTTTCCACCTTTCTGTGGAGAAAGAGGTGGGGAAGGGGAGCGGGGGGCAGGGGAGGGAGGAGGTTGAATAATTGAGCCATGTGCTCGCTGGGACGTTCCTCCGATAGCAGGAACTAGCAACTTTTCCCAGTCTCAAGGCTGCTAAAAACCCCCTCGTGTCCCTTTGATCTCTCTTGGGAGTCCCAGAGTGCCAGCAGAGGCCAATGCCTTCTTCAGCTGTCTTCTATACAAATCCCTCTGGCAGGTACTAATGTGTTTACTTAGGTGCGCAGGGTTCCCAGCGCTGGGGGGAACCAAACGTTTCTCACATGGCTGGAAGCGCCCGGCTACAACAGCCCAACTGGGAAACAGCTTTGCTGGCGGGGCGGTGCGGAGGAGCCCTGACCGCCTCTACCGGCACCGGCACCCACCGACGGCGGGGGCAGGCGGGGGGCGAAGGAGGCACGGGGCGACGCGGCTGCGGCTTGCCTTGTGTCGGGCGGCGGCGTCTACGTACTCACCCGTATTAAATAAAATACACCCCTAAATAACGCGCTCGCTGCCGGTTGCTGCCCCACACCGGGGCCCAGGCGCTCCTCCCGGCGAGGCCGGCGGAGTGCGGGGGAAGCGGGGCAGGGCTTTGAAGAGGTGCGGGGCCGGGGGCGGGCACAACGGGGCCTGCTCAGGTGGGTCCCAAACACCTCTCCCCCCCACCCCGGGCCGGTGATTTAAGATTTCGGTCGGATTTTCTTTGCTTAAATAGAAAGGCGTGGGGCTTGGGAAAGGATTGCACGGTCCCCGCGTGGGATTGAATCCCTCCAGAAATAGGTGCGGCACGGCAATTGCTGCGGAGCGGGGAGGGCTGGGGTGAGGAACGCCATTTAAAGAAGTCCTGACACGTTCACCATCTTCTCCCTGCCCGTCCCCAGGAGCAGACAGTGTCTGGTGCTCCGGCTGTTCCCGCTTTCCGGACTTGAGCCTCCCGCCTCCTGAAATACGGCACTATATCCACACACACCCCACCCTTCCCCTCCGCCCCCCCCGCAGCCTCATTAGCCAGCCTTGGAATTAGTGTTTTCTCTCCCCTTTCTTTAGTTCCACTCGCCTACTGCACTTTTGCAAATTTGTTTTGAGAGCACTTTACCAGAGGAGCCGGGGGGCCTTAAGGGACACTAATTACAGATTTATTTTTTTTTTCTTCCCGAGTGACAGGATCTTCCATCCTTTCTTCCCCCAAAATATTCAAGGAAAAAGGAAACAAATTTTCCTAGCTCCTCAAAGACTTTTGGGAAAGGGCACGTTTCGTAACAGCCCCAGCCCCCCCCGGGATTAGGAGTTAAAACTGCGAGCTAAAGCTCTGCACGCCAGGAGAGCGGGACCCGGGGCGGCGGGGAAGGGCGGGGGTTGGCATTGTGCACCGGGAGATGCACTGTGCGTGCTTGGAGATAAACCCCTGAAAGGTGATCAGAACTCCAACCGGCACTTTAAAGATCAAGTTTATTTGTGCACAAAGCATAAATCTGTAAACAGGTCTATTTTAGCCAGCGCAAACGTGGTAAATCAAATTGTGCGTGTGTGTGTGTGTGCGCGCCCCAGCCCAGCGAAGAGTTCAAGTTACCGCCGAGCAGAGCCCTCCTGACGGACGGTTTCTTGGGAAAACAATAGGGAACTGCCCTGTTTCAGATGTGGCCCGACTAAACAGCAACCTGCACCTCGGAGCGGCAGGAGCCTGAAACTCTGAGCTTACCCCTTTCTGTAACATTACTCCGTTATCAACTCTCTCCTTTTCCTACAGTATTCATTTCAAAGGGGGCTCCCCCCGCTTATGGCCCCAAATAAACCGAAGCAGCGCAGATGTAGCCTTCCTCAACCTCTAGATATTTATGCATCTGCTCGTAGGAAGAAGAGTGCATACATGTTGGGGTTGGGTTTTTTTTTATTATTTTTACTTTTTAGGATAAATTTTAGGTTAGATTAGGATAAAGGCTCTCCAGCTCCCCCCCTGCACGGCACCTCTCTGAGGAGGTGTTCCCGACCCGCCTCGCTCACTCGAAGAAGCTGCTCCTTGAGACATGCTCGCCATGCCCTCCGCATTACCTCTTCCTGAAGAGAGGCTAATTGAAGACGCCTCTTTTCCTGGGCACACACACCGGCTCCGGTAGCGTTTGAACCGCTGCTGGGTCACTTGCTCTCCGTTTGAGTTAACCTAGGTCACATAATTTTATTCCCAGGTAGGGAAGGTTTCCTTTGCCTTCTCATAATATTTTTCCTCAACTACAAAAGCCACCTGGATGAAACCAAAGGATTCCTGCGCGTTAGCAAATGCCTGTTAAATGGCTTCATTACCACTCTAATGACCCTTGCACCGCTCCGCTCGGCTACTGCTGCGGCTGGAGCTCTGCAAAGCTTTTGTCCCCGACTTGTGTAAAGTTACTTAGGGATTGCGGGGTTAGAAATTTTACACTTCCAGGAGGGGTTTGTTGCACTGGCAGCTGGGACGCATCTGTAACGGTACAAGTTTGCCTGAAAGCAGAAAATTAGCAAGCCCAAGGCGCTGCTCGGCTGTTGTGTCTCTAGCAGCACCAGGTCACACGAGTAGGAGAAAGAATGGGAAGGGGATTTGTCTCGGAGCAAACACGTACACTTTTCTTTTGTGAGTACCTTTCCCTGTGACCCGATCCGACGACCCTAAAATCTGGCTTTCCCCCCTTCTCGCCTCTCCCGGCCACACGTAGCTATACATTTTTGTCCTCTAGCTGGTAAACTTAAACGGTTGGTGACACAGATTTAATTCCAGGACAAAGATCTCCCCAAGAAAAATGCACAAATCCTAGGTCTGAAAACAGGGATAAATTGTTTTAGCTTAGACCTGGACCACGGGCTGTGGGGAATGAAGTTACACAAGCAGACACTGTAGGTGCTACGGTGGGGGCTCTACATTAATCCCCCCTCGGGGAGAGCCGGTATCCCTCCCGCTGCAGCGTGTGATGGGAGATGGGAACGTAGGGGCGATCAACAGCTCGGTAGGTACCGTCAGCGGTTTCTGCCCCTCTTTCTCGTTTCATACCAAAATTGCAAATTCCCAGACTTGGTTTAAACTTCGGAGATGTCGCAACCACTTCTGGGGAGGTGGTGCATTAGCGATGTGCCCAGCTCGCCGCTCTCCAAAGGAGCGGTGCGGAGCAAATTGTCTCCTGGGGACAGGAGGGGGCTTGCCCAGACAGCCCCCGGCAGGGGATGTGGTGAGATATGCTAATACAGACCGGCCGCTGCGGACCAGCCTCCCTTTACATGTATATATAAGGGCCCCCCGCATCAAGCAAAGGACACTTGGTCTCAGGTCGCTAATTACTGAGGAAATTGCCCCAGCGCCTGCGGAGCGCCTCGCCGAGCGCCGCCGGCTGCCGCCCCGCGCTGACGCCTCCGCTGCAGGGATGGAGGTGATGGACAGCTGCCAGTTCTCCCCCTCCGAGCTCTTCTATGACAGCTCCTGCCTCTCCTCCCCGGAGGGCGAGTTCCCCGAGGATTTCGAGCCCAGGGACCTGCCTCCCTTCGGCGCCCACGAGCCCCCCGAGCCCGCCTGCTCCGAGGAAGAGGAGCATGTCCGAGCTCCCACCGGCCACCACCAGGCCGGCCACTGCCTCATGTGGGCTTGCAAAGCCTGCAAGAGAAAATCCACCACAATGGACCGGCGGAAGGCGGCCACCATGAGGGAGAGGAGGAGGCTGAAGAAAGTGAACCAGGCTTTTGAGACCCTGAAGAGATGCACCACCGCCAACCCCAACCAAAGACTCCCCAAAGTAGAGATCCTGAGGAACGCCATCAGATACATCGAGAGCCTCCAGGAGCTCTTGAGGGAACAGGTAGAAAACTACTATCACCTGCCAGGACAGAGCTGCTCCGAACCGACCAGCCCCACTTCCAGCTGCTCCGATGGGATGGTAAGAGAGGGGCAGGAGCCATGGGGCTGTGGGGGACCCCAGGAAGGCCCGCGGGCAGGTCCTCCTCGGCCCAGCGTCGTGGGAGCGGCCCCACGGGTGTGAGACGGGCCGAAAGCAGCCGGACATCAGGAAAAGGCAGACGGTTTGGGTTAAAGCAGGCCCCTTCTCAGGTTTAACGCTAAGCATGCACATGGGCTTTCCGGGAATGCATGGGGGCCCGGCGGCGCTGCCAGAGGGCGCCCAGCAGCGCCCCAGCCCCCGGGGGCTCGTGTCCCGTAACCCCCGACCCCGTCCCCGACATCAGCGCAGCGCAGCTAAGGGGTGAGGCGTGGGGAGGCGGGGACGGGGCAGCCTGGCCGTGGGGCTGCCGCCCCGCTCCCCCGCCGCCGCCGGGGCTCCCTCCACGCCGGGCTTTAGGGCGCTTTCCCTTCGGGGATGGGGGGGTCTCGCCGGGGCGGGGCGGGGGGCGGCCAGGCCGGCACTCGCCCCTCGCTCGCTGTCTTGCAGGCCGACTGCGGCAGCCCCGCCTGGGCGGCGAGGGAGAGCAGCTTCGACGCCGTCTACTGCTCCGAGATGGCCCACGGTAAGCCGCGGACGCGGGGGGTGGCGGCGAAGGCCGGGCGGGCCGGCCCGCTCCCCGCGGCACTTGGGGAGGGCAGGGCAGGGCAGGGCGGGACAGGACCCTGCCGTAACGCGCTGCCGTGTGCCCGTCCCCCCCGTCCCCCCCCGGCCGCAGGATATGCCGCCGAGCAGAGCAGCGCCCTGTCCAGCCTGGACTGCCTCTCCAGCATCGTGGACCGCCTCTCCCCGGCGGAGGAGCCGGGGCTGCCCCTCCGCGATGCCGCCTCCCTCTCGCCCAGCGCCAGCATCGACTCGGGGCCGGGGACGCCCGGGACGCCGCCGCCCCGACGGACCTACCAGGCGCTATGAGGGGCCCGGGGGCTGCCGCTGCCATCCCTCCCCTCCGGGGCCGCCGCCCTCGCCCGGCCGCCCCCCGCAAACGCTTCCCGGGCGAGGGGCCACCCCCGGCGCCCCTTGGCCCGCCGCCTCCCGCCGGGGCTGGGCGCAGCACCCCGCCGGCCCCCGCCCGGGGTCCCCCCGGGGCAGACAGACCCTGGGGCTCGGGAGAGACGTGCTACCCTGGAAACCCCGCTGCAAATAAAACGTGCTGTAAAAGAGCTGTCTGGCCTGCTCGTTCTTTAAGCGCGTTCCCTGGTATTGGGGAGGGCAGCGAGACCCGGCTGCGGGGTGGTCCCCAGCACCCATGTTCAGCCGCCGGCTCCTGCCTGCGTGGGGACCTGCCTCCTCACGGCGGCCCTGGGCCGGGAGGCACAGCGTCTGGCGGGGCTGGGGGCTGGGAGCTTGTTTCTCCCATCACCGGTGGGTATTTTTCTGAGATGGCTCTTGAAGAAAAATGTGGAGGGTCAAATTCCCCTTCCATTCCTGTCCCGCTATGGGCAGAATTTCTTATAATTTCTGCAAGAGTAAAAGTAATATTCCATAGTAATATTTTTTTTCCTCTTCACCTGGTCTGGCAAAGCCCTTGTTTCTTTTTCTGGGTGTGAAGACTGAACATATATTCTGGGATTTGGCTCTGAAACTGCACTGTGACTCTCCTCTGTAAAACAACTATATGATCCAGATCTGATATCCTGTCGGGGAATTTTACTCTCAGTCACTGTCAGTGCTCTTGCAGAGACAAATTTAGTAGAGTTAGTAAGAACAAACCACAGGTATCTCTTTCACAATCCACAAGCTACATTTCATAATATTCAGAAAGCAGTATAGATCTATTTGTTCCTAATGCCTTTTGGCCCAAGCAGCCAGGCTGAAAATTCATGACTCCTGTTGCATGGGTCTAGAAATAGCCAGGTCAAGTCTTAATGAGTTTCAGAGTTAACGACTATTTCCTTCCAGGCACTAAATCTAACTCTTTCTACCATTAAAAATTTCCAGCCCTTTGCACTTCTTTAGCTGTAATCTAAAATTTTCTAACACCCTTCCAAAAAAAGACAGAGATGAGATGGAGAGATGGGGTGCTTCAGTGCATCCGGAAATGTCTCACATGATAAACATGCCGAGTGGGAAGGGTTACACACCTCTCTAGCATGGGCTATGGACACATTTGCCATTTGTGTTTATGTTGTTAGCACTGGGTGGCCAAGGGACCTGGAAGTGGTATTTCACCTCTGATAAATCTTTCACTTGAACCCAGCCCAGCTTAGTCATGTCACCAAAAGCTACCACCTGACTGCTCTTTGGCAGCGTCTCTGAACTGAGGATGAAGGAAGCCTAGTTTAGGGATGGCCCCGTCCTCGCAGTACGCCAAGGGGCTGTGTCCCCTGTGAAGGCCTGCAGAGAAAATGAGGTGGCGCCTACCTGCCCAAGCCGCTCCGCAGGGCAGCAGGCAGCTGTGCTTCCAACACAGGGCAAGGCCATCCTGCCCCCTCCTGCACCGCTTTCCTCAAAGTCACTTTCTGCCCTTGCTGTGTAACCTTGAGGGAAGTCTTTTCTCTCCCGCAGAGTAATTCAGGAGGAGCCTTTTCCAGAATGGGCTTTCTGTGTATATAGGTAGGTCCCAAGTAATAATCACTGAGTAGAAGTAGTGGTTTGAAATCCCTGGACTGAGGTTGTGCAGAGGTACAAACAAGGTATTTGCACACTCTTGCCATTGCAGATGCTTCAGGAGTATGCAGGTGGCTTAACTCAAACACAGTCTTTCTTGGTTATGAGCGATCACTTCCTGAGCCTTCTGTTCATAGAAATCTGAATGCAAGCCCACGAACGTCACTGGTTTTATTCATGATTTCTCACCCATTGCTGCCATGCTGCAGTGCTTGCTCCTCTCAGCCAAAACACCGTCCCAAGGATACTGCTTATGGCCAGGATATAACGCAGTGCAGATCATTTAAAACGAGCTAAGCTGGAGAACTTTCAGCATTTCATTCTGCACTGTGCTGACCTTGGCAAACGATCGCCTGTGAAGTATGCAGAGTAACACTAGCAAATCACATGTCGGTAATGTACACCTCGCTGGCTGGCAGACATTTTAAGAGTTGCAAAAAGGTCAATACTTCTGAGAAGTAGCTTTTCAGAGGGTGAGGAGAAGTATCCCGTCTGTGGGATGTTTGTCCACAGCCTCCTCAGTCCTACTAGACTAGATTACAATCTCAGGGTTTTGTTACACACACCAAGAAAACAAACCCTTAATTACAGGACATCTATAAACAAAGCTCCCATGAGCTGAAATGTGCTGTCATCCTCGGGAGGAGTGGACGTTAGCACTGTGAAACCACCTTTAGCCCGTGGATTGGGAAGAACAAGGTGTAAAATGCTGCTGTTTTGGGAGATATGCTGTTGTGGTCAGATTTTACTTACTTAGTAATAACTGTAACTGAAAAGAAAGATTTGCATTCTGTGTGAATCACATTCATTTAAGCAAGGCTCTGCCCACAAATGCATGAGAAAGACGATGGTCTAGAAAACCTGAGCTCCACCTCTCTCCACTCCTACTACCTGGCTGAGGCTGCAGGCTCTGTAATAGCATGCAGTGATCTTGCAGGCAGGCAGGCAGGCAGGTG
This sequence comes from Phalacrocorax aristotelis, assembly GCF_949628215.1. NCBI lineage: Eukaryota > Metazoa > Chordata > Aves > Suliformes > Phalacrocoracidae > Phalacrocorax > Phalacrocorax aristotelis. The sequence continues at coordinate 174,374,775 of NC_134276.1, read as the reverse complement.
GAGGGGTGCCTTATCCTGCCAGAATAACGTGACACAGAAGCTGCAATTTTTCTGACTATCACTCACTGCAATGAGGGGCATAATTCTGTGCAATTTAAAAAACAAAATTAATTTTTAATTTTAATTTTACCTCTGAAAATCATGCTTTCTTGGGTTATATTCTGACTGAGGGAGGTAGCTGTGCTTTTTTGTGCTCATGTGGGTGTGAAAAACTTCTTGTATCTTTTATCTTTGGTTAAGAAATGAGGCAAAGACCTTCAGTGAAATAGATATTTTAATCTCAGATCAAAAGATCGACTATATATTACAAAAATAACATAGGAACCTAGCATAGATCTCTTAAATATACCATCAGGACAAAAATACTGCTTGCTCTGTGTTTGCATTTCTGAGTTGCTTGTGTGGAAAAACACTAATTTTCCTTGCAGGAAAAGATTAACCTTTTTCTTCTCCTGTGGTAAGGCTTAAAAGTGATAAACGTTTAGTAGTTAGTTCTTGGAGGATGAAGGGATCTTAATTCATCTTATTAAAATATGCCTAGGAACAGCCCAAATTCATGGCTGTATTTTAGGGGAAATTCAGCATCTTTACTTTCCCAGCTCAGCCTGCTTGTCAGGAGCAGTCAGACTTAACCACAGCGGGCAGCAGACTGCTCTCCACTCCAGACCTTCCCCTTCCCCTCTCCCTCTGCAGGGCCCTTGACTCGCTCATCACTTCTCCTTACTCCTCTCGGCTGGACCTTGGTGTCCCGCAGGAGCACCCGCAGCTGGCCAGCTGATGACTGCTGACCTTTGGCAGGCTCTGCACAGGGTATCAGCCTTACAGCTGGCCACAACTGCCTTCCTGGCAGCTAAAGACCTAATGAGCTTGGCCAGCTGGAGATTGGGCTGGGATCCTGCTGGCTAATTTGACCCTGTGTGGGGGATGGAGTTCACCCCTAAATTTGGAGGGGGCAAGCAGTGCTTCTGTCCACATGCTGCCCTGGGGTATCGTGGCCAGACTCCTCCTGCAGCAAACTGGATTAGTGGAATGAGTGAAAATGAGAGTGCAGAGCTGTTTTTCTTGTGCTTTATCTGAGTTTTATGTTGAGTACTAGCTTAGGCTTCACTCGTGGCCCTCTTTGCCCTCACTACATCTCATGCTGTTCTTTCCATCCAGCCCAAGAGATAAATCCATCCCACCAGACCAGGGCTGGACTGAGGGAGTTATTCCCCTTCCCAAACAGAGTGTGATATATTTTCTTTTCATTGGGCAGTTGCCTAGCTTGCCTTTCTGCAGGAGGTTGTGCATCCTGGATGCCCATGGACCTCATGCCAAATCCACTGTACTGCAGAGTTCATCTACTTTCTTAAAGATCTTCTGCTTTCTGCTCCCCAGACCAGCACTATCCAGTCCTGGAGTCTGGTTTCATTTTGAGTATTAGTAACATTTATGGACTGCCTGGCAATCTGCTGGAAGATGTTGGTGGCTATGATGCCAAAGGCATTGCTTGGCTGTGCTTGAAGAAGGTGATAGTGGGCATGATATATGAGGGTCAGCAAGCCCAGCAAGAGATCAGAAAGGTAGTTCAGTGTCTGCATTAAATCAAGTGCATTTGAATCTGATACTCTCTGCGAGGTCTTCAAAGCTGGAGTAGCAGCGGAAGAATAATGTGTGGGTTTTCTCTTGACTTCTCTGATCTTCTTCTATGAATGTAAGCGTTTGAACTGATAATATTTTCTCTTTTAAAAATCCATATAACATGTATGCTAAGCAAATACTAAATCCTACAAAGAAGCCCTAAAATCTTTACTTCTGATTTTGTCTTGTTTTTTGGAAGTGCCAAATCTTCCAACTCTTACTGCTTGCACTGGGACTCAGCTACCTAGCAGGGACTCAGGAACCCAGCAAAGGTCTGGCTGGAACATAAAACTAAAGCTGGTGTGCCTGTAATACATTATAGGGATCCAAAATGTGGATTAAATCAAGTTTGAATTCAGCTCATTGCCTTTGATGGTTTGATTCCACAGTATTTATTAAATTAATAAATCACTAACTCCTTAATTAACAGTGAGCAAACAATGACCATAACTTCAATTACACCTGTGTATAGCTCAGTGCAAAGTCCTCGTTAACAAATGCACCACTGCTCCAGCAAGAGGTTCATTTGTTTGCAAATGAAAGTCTTTGAATCAGCTGAAAAACAGTACTGTTCCCCTCATTTCCATATTTAAGTAACCATATATGCAAGATGTTGTGAGGTTTGTTTTTTTTTTTACTAGCATGAGAAAATACAAGGTTTGGGATTTTTCCTGTTCACTTTACCATGCTTTGAAGAAATGGAAAGAGAAACAGTATTTCCATTTTAAAAAAGTATTTATTTCTACAACTGCTGTTTTGGAGCATCTTCAAAATGAGCTAACAGTGCAATTCTGAAACTCGCTGCCTGAGTGCTGTGAAAAGCAGAGGAGGACACGTCTCTGCTGGCCATGATTAAGATGTATCCAAAGTATATACCTGAAATCCCTTCCCCAAAGTTAAAGCCTATGTGTAGACTTGTGGCAAACACCTTTACAGACAATAGACATCACAGCCAACATTCTTTCTTAGATTTAACTGAGGTATCTCAGTGACTTGAAAAAGTAGCTTTAAACACATTAAAACCCATCAGAGGTGGCTGCAGTAGAGTCATTCAGGCATCTGGGAGGTGGGTGCCTTTGCTCTAGCCCTCACTGCTGTTGTTCTTTGTTGGGTAGTATCAACTTGTTATTAGGAATAGACCACCAAACTCCCTCCTCACCTGTATGTATGCCCATCAAAGGCTGTCACTCTGGGCCTATGACTCCTATCTTTCATTAAAGTTGTGTCCAAAATAAGCAGCTGGGAGTCCTTCTGGCCTCCTCTTCTCATCTATATATAATACTGTGAGCTCCCAAATGTGTAGGTGAATTACTTCGCTGCAAAGCTTCTGTAAATGGATGAGCGCCCTCCTCCTGTGCACTTGCAGGACCTCTAGTAGTGAAGAATTGAGGAGCCCCTAACATAGTAAGATTTGAGCTCATAATCCCTGCATGATTAAATGGGGACTTTTTTGGGGCCTCATCCAGAGTTTAAGCATCCACTCTTGTCTTCCTTATAAACTCTATGAGACTGTCTACCTGGTCACAGGGTACTGTAGGATTTTGTTCCTATCGTGCGACCGGCCAAGGAAGACACATCCCATGCAGGTGTCTCATGCAGTAGGAAAGGGGTAGTCTGAAGCTGTTTGATTGCTGGAAATGTGGGTGGCTTAACACCCAGTCCTGGGAAAGGTGACTGTTTCATAAATTGGGATTTCCCTTTGGAAAGATGTACCTGGTGACAGGAGAAGGGCTCCTGCTGAAGCTGGAAAGGTAAGCACCGAACGCTGGGAGGTCAGTTGCTGTCACACAGTTGTACAGGCAGCCGCTCAGTGTTGAGTAAAAGGATGGTGACTCTGAGCAACTGGGAAGAAGTTTAATAACTCTAAAATCCCCCATGCAGAGCATGAAGTAGAGGAGAAACCAAGTAAACAAGGGCCGAGACAGCTGTATCCTACCAGTGCCTGAAACACACATTTTTCACAGGGTACACATTTCTCACATGTTTATCGCCTGGGTGAAATACAAAAATGACTGAACTTTGAAATGTGAAACTTGTTATTTCTAAACTTCCTAATAAGCAAGACAGTGAAAGCTCCTTTTAGAAAAGTGCTTATGAAATTTGTTTTCTCAAGCAGAAGTGGTCTCTCCTCTTAGGGGTCTCCTGACCGTGATTGCCTCCCACAGCCCATGTCTCCTCCTCTTTTTTCTGTGGAAGATAAGGAATATGAGAAAAAAAGTATGTATTTTGGTGCATAGTCTTGCTTTAGTACATAATTTCAGCAATACCATACTTTCTTACATTCCTATTTATAAAATGAATAGTCCAATTTTTATTACTGCTTTTTATTATCCATTTTCCCCATCTATAAAAAGTTTTATTGTTTATAAAGCAAGCACTTGGTTACATGAATAAGTTTGAATGACATTTTGGTTTAATACGTCTGGAAACAAATCTTTATCTTCATGTAAACTCTCTTTTGGTCAGAAATAGTGTATTATAAAGTACAGCTAGACAGCTAAGTTTGTTCTTGCCACAACTCCACTGAAACCCCTGGAGTTTCACCAGGAAGATTTGGGCCAGAAGGCCTAGAATATAGTTACAATATATTCATTTTCTCATGCCTCAGAAATGGACTGTTTATACGCTAAGCTGTAAAGTGATATTCATGATGACTGAAGCCTGAACAACATTAAAATATCCAGATCCTCTGCTCCAAATCCTCTGGTATCCGAAACTGTTCCTTCCCTTTCAAAAGGAGGGGGCTACCGCTGCTGAGGGTAAACAAGGGCAGGGGTGCAGCTTTAGTGCTCAAGCTTTAATAAGGATGAGCCTACCTAATCTGAGGCTTAACTGCAGGGAGCCTGGGTTTAAGGTGCTGCCCCAGCCCTGAAGGCTGCCCAGTGCCCTCCCGCCAGCTCTGCCTTCCTGCTCATGTGGCAGAAACTTTGTGGGTTGACCCTTTCAGCTCAGCAATCCTTGGGAAATTTGCTGTGCCACCCCCCAAAAACCCCTTTTGAGAACAATTTTTCTTTAAATGAAAAGTGCTGTGGAAAATTGCTTTTTATTGCAATTATAATGGATGTAGTGGTTCACACAGCTTGCAGCGCGCTTGAGAGCCAGGGCCCACACTCCATTCACACACTATGGAATATCAAGTACAATCATGTTTTCTGTTTTATTTGGCTGTGATTTCCAGAAGTAGGAGCTTGAAATTATGCTCACAATAACTGTAGTGATTTTTCAACAGTCTTGAATGCCAACCAGCTTTTACTGAATACCAGGATAGGTAGTAAGTGCAAGGAATTCTTGAAGATCTCTTGCTCTGGGGCCTAATTTTTTAAAAAAAACTTTGGTCATCTGTATATTTAAAAATAGAGTATAGTCAGAGAGAAAATTTTGCTGAACATATGATAAAACCATTCACTTTTTAAAAACAAGTTTTGGAATCATTAAAAAGAAATCACTCTGTATAAGATCTTAGTGTACAATGCAAGCAAATTTATTTTTGCATCCTTTTGAACCAGTGGAAATACCTATGCACAGGCATACTTACATATGCAAGTTTTAGCAAGTTCAAGGCTTAAAAATAGAGGAAAGGAGTTTGTTCTTTATGATTGTAGTGATTTGGGGAAGAAAGAGAAACGGTATATAAGTATTATCAGATTATTATGTAAGCCAACATAGGACAACTTTGTCTGGGGTTTGGTCATCATATGCTTGACTGACTCTTCAACCCCAAATAATTTTTATTATAAATAACCCTGGCATGTCGGATGTAAATGTTCATAGTGTCTCTGACAAAGCCTTTCCACACTAGCTTTATTATCATATTGCTGCAGGGAACTGTTTTGTAAAGCTCAGGAGCTTCACTAGAGAATTTGGAGTCTCGTGGCAGACAGTAGCTCTGCAAGGGTGAGGTTTGCATGTTTTATGGACATGGAGAGCTCTGTTCAATTCTGATCTGGAAGGTCGCTTGGTCAAAAGTTACGAAGAACCCCTACAACTCTTCTTCCTCTAATTCCAGAAAGAAATGTGCCTGGAAAATATTTTGTGTTTTATGAACGCTTTTAGGTTCCCATTTCTTGTTTCCTGTAGAAAAAGAGAAAAACAGTACATAACCTGGTTGAAAATATGGGTTATCTGAGAGCTGCCTGCATTGTAAAAATAAGAGCAGCAGACAAGCATTGCTCCAACACTGAACAGTCCTGAGGCTTGGCTGAGCCTTCCATCGCACACAACATGTAGTTGCTGAGCTGCTCCACACAACACGGTCTTCCCTTCTGTTGCCCTGTAGTGAATGCATGCCTGGGATGGGGATTTCAAACTGTAGCATTTCAGTCTGCTTGGAATACGCCTCTGCTGCCTTTTAAAATATCCCAGGAGGCCTGCAACACCCAATACATTGTGTAGAAACACAGAATAGTTTGGGTTAGAAGGGACCTTTAAAGGTCATCCAGTCCAACCCCCCTGCAATGAGCAGGGACATCTTCAACTAGATCAGGTTGCTCAGAGCCCCATCCAGCCTGGCCTTGAATGTTTCTAGGGATGGGGCATCTAGCACCTCTGTGGGGAGCCTGTTTTGATGCTTCACCACCCTTATTGTAAAAGTTTCTTCCTTAAATCCCACGGGTCAGTGCAGTCCCAAGCTGGTGGGCTCCACTCTAAGGACTACACACATTGGGGTTTTCAGCTCGGATAATTCAAAATTTTCTGATGACATGCACACTCAGGCAGGACTTGACCAGGTCCTGAACTGGCATTGGTGCTGTTCTGCATGGCACACCAGCAGACCTGGACTCTAATTTAGAGCTAGAAGTGGGGAGAAGATCTTCTGGATTAATTTTGACACTTGTAATTCTCCCACTGCAATTAAATGAAATGAAGCAATTGCTAAGAAAACGGGAAAAAAATCCAATCCATATTGAAAACATATGCCGTACATCCCAGCCAAATGTGACTCAAAAAGCTGTAGCCTGAAAATTGGAATTTATAAGCATAACAGTGATCCAGCAGAAAGTATAATGCACCAATACTTATAAAATTAGAAATAATTCAGCAGCACTTGGACATAAGAACACTATGATCTATTTTCTTTTGGTCTGAACAGAAGTGCCTACCTTCAAGTGACTCCCTACTCTTGCATGAGGTTTTACTCCCTCTGGCTTCTCCAGAGGAGGCTGCTGCAGCGGAGGCCCTTTAGGGTGCAGGAATTCAAAGCTGAAGAATCCTTTTTCCAGTGGGATTATTCTTTTTATAAAGCCCTGTGTGTGTGCTGGAAAAGCAATTTATTTTGTCACTAACATGGCATAAAGCATCATTATGCTACTCAGCTGTCACTGGGGAGTATTTGGAAATGGTGAATCTATTTTGGGCCCAGTAGTAGTTCTAATCATGGCAAAAGTCTTTCTAGTCTGAATAAAAAAATTAGGAAGTGCAGGAAGAGGTCTGATTTTTTTCTTTTTAAAGTTTTGAAGTTTAAGGGAAGCATTTTCTAAAGAATGTAGGATTTTTAAAAAATCCTGTTTCTCTAAAATGTTGCATTACAGAATTTTAAGTATATGACTTTAAAAAAAATCAATGGTACTATTTAAAGCACTGAAATCTATAGGAGTTAGGCATTTTAAAAAATCCTATGGCAGGCAAAGGCTCAAATTCTCCAGTGGGATTAGGTGTTTAAATATATTCAGGAATCAGACTCCAGAGCCACAAGGGGGGGTTAGGGATCCCCAGTGCCAAGTGCATTGCCTAACTTTACAGAACGCTGTAAATATGGGAAATTTACAACATACAGGGAGGCACCTGGGCCCCAGGGTAATGTCTGGGAATATGTTATGCAAAGCAGGGCTCTGCTTAAAGAGCAAGAAGAATGCGATGAAGAACATGTCTTACTTAAATACCTTAATCTGGATTTGAATATAGTGTCTCCCCCCAGTCAAGGTTTTTCTTTCTTTCATGTGCCTGAGCCCTGCATTTCATGGTCTAAGCAGGAATAAACACTTCATTTGCAAAGTACAAGAAGGATGTGAAGTTCCCCTTTTATTAAATAGGTTATCACTTACAGCACTCATTCATGATGAGTGAAGACGAGTCAGTGCCTTTTTCTGCCTATATCAAAGGGAGTGCTTTGATTACGAGAGAAGAGGGTGTGTTGGGGCACGGTGTCTTCAGCGCATATTTGAGCTGCTCCACTGCATAGACTAAGCCAGGTTGTCATTCCTGCAGCCTGCAGGATAACTGGCTTCTCAGACATTTAATTTGGCCCTAAATCATCTTCCTGCTTCCCGTTTCCCCAGGTTTGGGGTGGATGAATTGTGTGGCATATGATCCCCTTTTTCTGAAGGACTCTGTGGCATATTTTTGGTCACGTGGCTGGAAGCACAGCTAGTAAATGGCTAAACTGCTGGTGTTCTCCATCCTGCAATGAGAGCACATTCGTTCCTGTGAAAAGACCACTTGTGTACACTCAGGCATGTGATAGGAGCAATCTGCTCATCCTGACTTTCATGTGTGTCCGTTGTGTGATGAGTCCTGTATTTTGGTCACAAAGGAGGCACGCTTGCCATTGCACAGAATAGGCAGGGTTAGGACTTACAGCCCAAAAAAAGCCTCCTCACCAGGCTGCACAGATACTCAAGAGTTTTGCAACCACTGGGCTGCTGCAAAGACGGATCTTTGCTCACATGCTGGAGGGTAAACTGGAGCCACTGAGGCAGGAATGGCCATTGACTTTGCTGTGGCCTGGGAGGGACTATGAGCAGTAGTAGTAGTAGTAGTCTTAATCCACCACAACTGTTTGCTGAGTGACTCAGGTAAATATTTCTAGACCTTCTTGCTTTCTAAAGGAGGTCTCCTTGCCAAACCCAATCCTCCTGGGGCAAGCTGGAGCTCTAGGATGATTGCAGCAAAGCTTCTGATAAATATCAAGTGTACATACAGGAATAGCAGGGTATAATAACTTATTCTCTGCTTTTTTCAAGCGTTGGAGGAGGTCTCTTTCCAGTGGTGACCATGTACTTTGAATAGTCATATCCAACAAGGATGAACAGGTTTGCTTATTACACATAGTAGCTGTTGCAGCAACACAGACCACTGAATGAGAAACGGAGAAAAACAAATCTGTGTTACCTACAGGTATTTGTAATCTCTGCTGTTGAATTGAATGATGACTAGATGGGAAGAAGATTAATGAACTGAGGTTGAAATGGCACCCACAGTTAGCTCAGGCATGTTCTTGTGTCTGTTATATTACTGAGAAAATTCAGCTGCAAAGTGCAGTGTTGCTGGGACATGCTGTAAGGACCAGGGAGCACCCTGGCATCATGCAGCAGAGCACAGCATGTCTTTTTTCCAATGCTCAAGTAATTGCTGGCTTGAATACCCTCAGAATGAATGTGTGTGTGGGCAGCCACTCATGGGGTAATGCTGCAGGATACTGCATGGGCCAGGCAGATTTTTTTTCTCCTCTCTCTGCCCCATAGGCAGTATAATTAGGCATGATTCCCTACATGCCTGTACTTCTCTGGCACCAGAGTTTGTCACTTTCTTTTCTTTTTAACCTGTATCCTTTAAAATCCTGTGATGAAGTGATGAAGTGACTTAAAGTGATGGAAGTCACCCATGTAAGATTCCTGGGATTTTGCATGTTTAAGGATGCTAAAGCAGAGAAGCTCATCTTGCAGTACACAGGATGCTTCTAACTGCTTATCCTGCTTGTACCTGCTTATCTCTTCCCCCAAAGGAAAAACTGTTTGAAAAGTGCACACTGCCTTGATAAATCCATCTGCTATTACTAATGCATGACAAAGAGCCAGGATGTTGCTTATACTTTTCAGAAATTGTTGTGATGTGGCGTGCCAGCAGAATGCACAAACCAATTTTCCATCTGAGTCACTGGGGAAATGGATTAATGAATGTGGATGCTGTCCTCACATGTTTAAAATGAGCCCTTTTTCTGCTGCTTCCCAATCTTCTCAATTATAAATAATGCTGATACACCAAATGGTACCATCTCTTCAAATTATGGTTGCCTCCACAGTCCTACTTTAAATTTTGGACTTCATGAGATTAAACTGTAATCTCATTTTCACATTTTCTAGGACTTTGTTCTGCAAGTATTAGGAATTATGTTGGAGTAAAGATAGGCAGAACTAAGTTCATTATACGGCTCCACACTAGCTAGGAAATGTCTGCATCTACAGAAAACATACCGTTCAAAATCAACCTCACAAATGATAGGAACATTTGAAACAAAAAACCCCCAAACATGGCTGTTTAAATTGTGTTTTAAAACTGCAAAAAAGAAATCAGTTAATAAGGGACCCTTTTCAGGGAACCACAGAAAGGCACAGAAATCTTTTTGAAAGTGGCAAATTAAAGGGCCTTAGACTGTCCACCCCACCCTTGGAGATGACCCAGACTGTCCTGATCACTTGGCTTGCTGCAGACTGTAAAGTATTTTATCAGTTTAAGAATTCATATTTGTATCTTGATTCATGGCATTGATAAAGCTGTGGTCAGCCTTCCTGAAATTATCATCCCCAACCTGACTTTGCACCCAAACTTTCATAAACTGCCTGTTTCCATCCCCTTTGCCTTTACTGATTGCATGCCAGGCTATTAAACAAATGTCTTTGTAACACATGGAGCAGTTGTCCACAGCAGATAAGCTTAACTAGGAGAACTTGTCTGATCCAACCATCCATGGATGTCATGAGGTTATGCAGGGAGAAAATTAGGAGGGCCAAAGCCCAAACAGAACTTAATCTGTCTACTGACATAAAAGACAATAAAGACTGTTTCTATAAATACATTAGCAACAAAAGGAGGGCTAAGGAGAATCTCCATCCTTTTCTGGATGTGAGGGGAAACATAGTGACAAAGGATGAGGAAAAGGCTGAGGTACTTGATGCCTTCTTTGCCCCAGTCTTTAATAGTAAGTCCAGTTGTTCTGCAGGTACCCAGCCCCCTGAGCTGGAAGACAGGGATGGGGAGCAGAATGCAGCCCCCATAATCCAAGGGGAAATGGTTAGTGACCTGCTACACCACCTAGACGTCTATGGGGCTGGGTGAGATCCACCCAAGGGTACTGAGGGAGCTGGTGGAAGTGCTCACCAAGCCACTTTCCGTCATTTATCAGCAGTCCTGGCTAACCAGGGAGGTCCCAGTTGACTGGAAGTTAGCAAATGCGGCACCCATCTACAAGAAGGGCTGGAAGGAGGATCCAGGGAACTACAGGCCTGTCAGTCTGACCTCGTTGCTGGGGTAGGCTATGGAGCAGATTGCCTTGAGTGCCACCATGTTGGCCTGTACAGGACAACCAGGTGATCAGTCCCAGTCAGCATGGGTTTAGGAAAGGCAGGTCCTGCCTGACTAAGGTGATCTCTTTCTATGACAAGGTGGTCTGATTAGTGGATGAGGGAAAGACTATGGATATTGTCTACCTAGGCTTTAGTAAAGCCTTTGACACCCTTTCCCACAGCATTCTCCTGGAGAAACTGGCTGCTCATGGCTCAGATGGGTACATCCTTCACTGGGTAAAACACTGGCTGGATGGCTGGGCCTGAACAGTTGTGATGAATGGAGTTAAATCCAGTTGGCCACCAGTCACTAATAGGGTTCCCCAGTCTCAATACTGGGGCCAGTTCTGCTTAATATCTTTATCAATGATCTGGACGAGGGTATCAAGTGCACCCTCAGTAAGTTTGCAGACAACACCAAGTTGACCTGCTTGAGGGTAGGAAGGCTCTACAAAGGGATCTGGACAGGCTGGATTGATGGGCCGAGGCCAACTGTATGAGGTTCAACAAGGCTTAGAACCAGGTCCTGCACTTGGGTCACAACAACCCCATGCAACGCTACAGGCTTGGGGAAGAGTGGCTGGAAATCTGCCTGGCGGAAAAGGACCTCAGGGTGTTGGTCAACAGCCGGCTGAACATGAGCCAGCAGTGTGCCCAGGTGGCCAAAAGGCCCACAGCATCCTGGCTTGTATCAGGAACAGTGTGGCCAGCAGGACTTGGGAAATGATCGTGCCCCTATACTCGGCACTTGAATACCTTGAATATTGTGTTCAGTTTTGGACCTCTCACTACAAGAAAGTCATTGAGTTGCTGGCATGTGTCCAAAAAAGGGCAATGAAGCTGATGAAGGTCTAGAGCACAAGTCCTGTGATGAGTGGCTGAGACAACTGGGGTTGTTTAGCCTGGAGAAAAGAAGACCGAAGGGACACCTAATCCTTCTCTACAACTACCTGAAAGTGGGTTGTAGCGAGGTGGGTGTCGGTCTCTTCTCCCAAGTAACAAGTGATAGGACAAAGAGGCAATGGCCTCAAGTTGTGCCAGGGGAGGTTTAGATTAGATATCAGAAAAAATTTCTTCACCTAAAGGGTTGTCAAGCATTGGAACAGGCTGCCCAGGGAAGTGGTTGAGTCACCATCCCTTGAGGTATTTAGAAGATGTGTAGGTGTGTTGCTTAGGGACATGGCTTAGTGGTGGACTTGATGATCTTAAAGGTCTTTTCTGACCTAAATAATTCTATGGTTTGATGATTTGCTGGGCTGTGTAATAGTAGTACAGGGTAAATCATGCCACATCGGCAACTCTATCCACACAAGGGTTAAAAAGCCACACAAAGTGGGTGCGAACATGGGACTGCAGTGGCCACTTTTGGGGAAGTGGGTGATGTGGGAGTTTCTCTGGTTGGGGTTCAGGTGTCACCAGGGAGGGTGAAGCAAGATGAGACGAGAAAGGGCACTGTCAGGAAGAGCAGGCTTCCAGAAACATCCTAGTGAAAACTGAGGTGCTGGCAAATGTTGGTACCATCAGGGTTATCAATGTCTGAGGGATTATCCTGAAAGAAAAAAAAAGGTCTAATTTTTGATCTTAAACTGTTAAAAGGAAGGATTTTCCTAGCTCCTGCAATGCCTTTGGAATCTAGTCTTTGGATCTTGCCTCTACTTATAGGCACCGATATGCCTATATAGGCATCTTCGAAAATCTGTCTGTAGGATCTCAATTCAATAGGATATTTCTGTGCATGGCCAGCTTATCATGGCATGGACTCCCTGGTGAAGCCAGTGGCATCTGTTATAAATCTAGATGTGTGGTTGTGTACCTAGGCCTATAGATCACAATAATTTCTTCTAGTTTTAAGTACCATACATTGCAATGAAGTTTTGATCTGTGATCGTACCTTTAAGAGATAATCAGTACCTAACAAATAATGGTGCTTTAAAAGTGCTAAAAATGCACAGTTAGTCATATGCTGATTGCATAAGTGTAATTTTGTCACCTTTTTTATAGTATCTTAAAATCTGTACATGAAGGATTTCTGTGATCATTTGCTATTGTATCTAGTTTTATACTGGTAAACTTTCTGCAGCATGATTTATGATGTTATGTGCCATCTGCTATGAATTTTGGTAAAAATAATTTATCCTGCCTAGATATGGTTAATGTTTTCAGTACGAGGTTGGTTTCTGGAGTGTTTTCTTCTAGCAAGAGGCAGGTGGTGCTTCGAACGATTAGGGAATGGATTTCAGACAGAGTTTGTATACGTCTTTTTAGAGGATTTGGGGATCTAGTTGTAAAATGCAGCACCGGGTAGCCATTTGATGAGCAAATAGTTCTCCAGACACAGATCCTGCTCACTTGCTTTTGATTTTCTTCGAAGCATCACAAATTCTTTAGCTTAAAGATACAACAGAGAGTGACAACAGCTCTACGGGAACACAGGCAGTGTTTGGCTTCAGGGCAAGTATATGGGATAGAAGGGAAGATTAAACGTTGTAGCTGTATAGGGCAGCACATACATACGTGCAGTAAGGAAGAGTGGGTGTGCAGCGAACAAAGCATCTCCAGAAGCAGCGCTGCTTCAGGTGCCCAGCACAGGCAGCAGCACAAATCCTTGGGGAGTGTGGCATGCCCCGAGGGTGGTCCCAAACCACCAGGTGACACTGGCAAAGGGGAAATAATGTGCTCGCCAGGCTGAGGAGCTGCTGGGCACAGTAGCAGGTTGCCAACAGTGTGTTACAGTCTTACGTGGTAAATGTGATGGGGGTAGTTTTTTGTCATTCCTATTAGTTCTTCTGAAAGCAATTGTTAGAAGGCACCAGGCAAGCAGTTAAAGTAAATCAAATCTTCTTTTGGCAATATGAATATTTGTTTTGCTCAAGTTTTAATGAAATAATGTCCTTGTTCTTTTGGCCATATGTCTCTTTCAGTCTGTTAGTAAGACTAAGCTCTGCTTGTTGGGGTTTTATTGTTAGTGTTGCTTTGTAAATGAAAAAAAAAAAGAGGGAAATGCCCATTACAGAAAGCAAAATGAATGTAAAATACAGGGAGCTATTTTGTTTACTACATGGTTTCCTTTTTTTTTTTTTTTTTTGAAAAAATTTTCTTTCCATATTGCTTTCCATACATGCATGCCCAGAAGAAACTCAGTCTTGAGAGGTATAAATAGCAACAGTCTTGAGTAGATCACCTGAACTCCCTCTACCAGCAGCTCTCAGATTGGAGAGGGGATGTGAAACTTCTCTGGAGGAGGGAAGAGGTAAAATAAAAAAAACCCCAAACAACTTTGTATATAAAACCTCAAACTCTACTACAGTTGGAAATTACCCTTTAGCAATTTAAGATAATTGAATAAATTACTTTATAAAAGGTACTTAAAAAGTAGTCAAAATTGTGTAGGAATCCTGTCATTCCCTTTGCTTGGATAATAACTGGAGAAAAGTTAGAAAAGAGGAAGTTGAAGTAAAAGGTTAATTTTCACAGCGCAGTCACTAGTGAAGTCCCGCAGGGATCTGCACTGTATAACATATTCATAAGTGATCTGGGAAAAGATGTGACTGGCAAGGAGAAAAAGTTTACTGATATTAATAAATCAGGGTAGTAAATAATAGATAATAAATCAGAACTGTCTGTAAGAACTGCAGAAGGACTTGACGGGGCTCAGTGCCTGGTTGTTGAAGTGGCAGATGAAAGTTTTGATAAATGTGAAATGATGCACATGGGGGAAAACACCGCTAACTTCATGTCCAAAATTGTGGGTTGTCTTACCAATTGCCACTCAGGAAAGAGATCTGACAGTTATAATAAAGAGTATTAGGTGTTACAGAGAAAGAGGTAATGAGCAATCAGAAAATATCATTATGCTTTTATACAAATTTCAGTGTGCCCCCAGACTATACAGGCTCCTCTAGTACTCCTGTCTGAAGGCTTATGTAGCAGAATATGCAAAGATTCATGGCAAAGCAACAAATGTGATCAAAGATTCCCAAATGGCTTCTCTACAAAGAATATGGGTTGCAGAATAAGCTAGGACTTCTGTTTTATTTTTAATTCATTCCATTTATCCAACATCCGAAGACTGATGACTCAGGGAAGATGTAGTTCTATATTAAAAGACCTAGAGAAAAGGTATGGTCATGATAAAAATCCATGAGTGGCATGGGAAAGCAGAAAGGGAATAACTGTTTAATGTCTGTCCCAGTAGAGCAACCAGAGAGTGCTAAATTAACAACAATAATAAAAAAGCCAGTTGAAAACAGAAATTACTCTTTGCACCATGTGTAAGCAAACTGTGAAACTCTGGTGCAGGATGGGTGGTTGCTGAAAACACTGGCTTCAAAAAGCCCCTAGAAAAATTCATGTAAGAGGAATTCATCAAGGGCTACTAAACACAATGACACCTGTTCTTTCGTTCAAGAAGCTTCTGAGGAAGTTCCAAGTTGCTGGAAGCTGGAGGACAGTTATGGGGGGGCAGGTCACTGCAACACTTGCCCCACCTTCCGGCCTTCAGAGTTGGATTGCAAGGTTCCTAGCCTTGGCTCCAGCTGGTGTGATCCTTCTAATCTTTAATGTTCTGTTCTCTTGAAACCAACAAAATATGTATCCCCAGATGGTTTTACAGCCAGGTGGCATGCAATTTCCTAGAATTACATCCTAGCAGCTGATTCCATATCATCTATATGCTACAATTAGCATGCAGACACAGTTCTTTGTCTCAGTTATTGCCCATTCTGTTCATAGAGTCAGAGAGTTTGCTTAGCTTCTCTGCACTAATCTTTGGCGGTTATTGTCCTTGTGGTAAATGTTTTTGTGCTCATCAGCTAGATCATTGTATTATTTAGCATCTAAAATTTAGGCATCTTATCTGGTCTGTCCATCTAAGTACCCCCTGTAGTGAATGAAGAAAAAAAGAGGTATTTCCCATTAACAATATTCTGAGATGGGAGAGATATAATTACCCAATATATTTTCTTCAGTGACAAGTTGGAAATAGGCTGTTCCTACAGACAAACCAAGAAACCACAATACTTTCAATGGGGAAGGTGAGAGAAAGGTTTTATGCTGCTTCAGTGGATGAAGAAGAAACCTGATAAAGCTGGAGTGGGAATGAAGACTGGTAATGCAGAGGGGAGCAAGGGGGAGGAGGATGATTAGAAAATTCTTCTGCTGTCTTCACTCGGGGGAAAACCTTATATTGTGTCAGTAACAATTACACAGATGAGGTGAATCACCCCTTGGAGATAATTGTTCCCTCCATCAACTGCAGAGGCTCATGCTTGGCTTAGACCAGAAACCTCTGTTTTGGAGAGACGTTAGTTGCAATTGATCACATCTTCACTGACATTGGCCTCAGAAAAAAATAATCATGTCAGGTATTCTGACTGACTCCTGAGTCACTTCGGCCACTTCAAGAGTTACTTTTACAGTCAGAGCAATTTGTCAAATCTTCATCTGATCTGACATCTGGAAATATTCTTTTTTTCCACCTATTTTTTCTCCAGTGTTGAAGACTGTCATTCTTTAACTCTTGGCTTGCAAAGCAAATTTGCTTTAAGATTGCACTCGTCTCCTTAGTAAGCCAGATCAGTATTACTTCTGAGTAGCTGAGCTAAATAATATACTAAAGGCAAGATGACTGCTTCTGAATCATGCTTTGGAGGTATACCAATTGTTATGCAGATAGCTGCCAAGGATTTATTAGTTCAGCAAAGAATCTGATTGGAAACTCTTCAGTATCTCATGAAAATCCGTTGCACTTCCATTAGAGCTAATGACTTTTTTCTCACATCCTTGCTCCACTCAGATTTAAGCTAATCATCCTAGATTTAGCCAGGGACACAGGGAAGAAACCAGTCTCAGCTGCACCAGCCTCAGTGGAAGACTTATTTACAGGTGTTAGGAGATTATTATTTGAAGATTTCAAGCAATCAACATACATTTTGTCAAAATATGGTTTTGGCCTTACTTAGTCTTAAAGACTTTGATTTTAAATTTGGCAAACAGTTATGTAGTCACACTGGCCAGTTCCAGGGTAAGCACAGGTCTCGTTTTACCCCTTTTTGTCCAGGATTGTAACTCTTATCAGAGTAAGTGGCTTTCTAACAGAACTGGAGAATCTGGGCTGCTGTAGAGCTCCATACTCAGGACATGAAAACTTAACAGGAGATCTGGCCCTTGCCTCCCTCCTTAGTGCTCTCTTGGCACCTTGCGTTTCATGGAAAAAAAAAATCATAGAACCATAGAATGTCCTGAGTTGGAAGGGACCCACAAGGATCATCAAGTCCAACCCCCACCCCTGCACAAGACAACCCCAAATTAACACCATATCTCTGAGGGTGTTGTCTAAGTGTCTCTTGAATAGTGTAAAGCTTGGTGCCATGACTGCCTCCCTGGGGAGCCTGTTCCAGGGCTCCACCACCCTCTGGGGGAAGAACCTTTTCCTAATACCCAACCCAAGACTCCCCTGGCCCATCTTCCTGCCCTTCCCTCAGGTCCTGTCGTTGGCCACCAGAGAGAAGTGATCAGCGCCTGCACCTCCTCCTCCCCTTGTGAGGAAGATGTAGACCATGATGAGGTCTGTGAAGGTTGTCAGTGCCTGGACTTTACCACTGGAGCTTGCCAAAGGTAGGACTGTTTTATCATCCTGGCTGCTTCCCTCTGGTGATGGCCTTTCCTCTTACAAACACTGGTGCTATTTTTCTGAGGCTTCCCATATTTGTCAAGCTGGTGCTTCTTGGGTATTACCTTCTCCCAGATCTTTCAGAGGGGAAGCTGCCTGAGCAGATAAGCTGTGGTGTACAAACTGTAGCTCCTAGTTTGTTTTCCCTACTGAAAAAAATGGAAAAATTTCAAATACCTGCATATCAAAGCCTTGGTTAGAGTTTGGGGAGAAAGAGGAAAAAAATTATAAAGTGTCTAGAAGGGGAGAAATAAATTGCCTCTATAACTGGTCCATAGATACACCTGGACCTAATGATCTGGGTCTGTGTTTGGGTGCCACTCTGAGGAAGGTAGTGCCAGGCAGTGGTACAGACTTTAGCATCTCCGAGAAAAATCACAGCTACAAAGGACACCGAATTTGATGACTCTCTTTGACAAGTTCCCCCGAAAGCAGAGCAGCTGCTGCTGTGTGAGAGTCATGACTTGTATCAACTTGTTACTGCACCTGCTTCACATGGCTCCCTTCAGCGAGGCAACGACCGCATGTGCTTCATGTTTCGTTTGCATCAACCCAGGCAATACAGTTGTCTAATAGTGCTTTAAGTTGTTCATCAGCACATGTAGTATGATCAGACCCTGACTGTGTGCAGCCCGCTAATCATATTAAGCAACATTTACATTAACCATAGAATTCTTACCCAGGTAAGAACATTGCTTTTATTGCTGTTATCCGGTTGCTATTCGCCATTCCTAGCACACACAGCATCCACTCACGTGGTGTTATTGCACATGTTAAATGGAGCCTTTTTTGAAGTGTCCATTCACTGTGAAATGAGTGGAAATATGCTGAATGAATGTTGCGTACATCTGTGCGTGTCTGCTTTTTAATGCTAGTAGAAAAAGAACTCGGCAGCAACGACGCTGGAATGAGCAGCTGGAGGTGCTATGAACATCCTTTTACACTAGGCGTCTCCCTTACCGTATTTATTCAACTGAGAGCAGGACAGTGCCACTGCCCAGCTGAACACGGTCAAATACAGGCGAGGACAGCAAGATCTATTCTTTCAACGGAGCTGTAACCTTGCTGTGTATACAGAGGAAACAAACCTAACATGTTTTGGAACAAATTACTGAATTTGTATATTCGGGGCAACCAAAACAGTGGAGACAAATATTGCTACAAAAGATCTAGTCAGCACCTATGTTTTACTTGGAGTTAATTGCTGCTTAAGCCCCCTTCCTGTAAGCAGTCAAGTTAATGTTTTCCTTTAGGGGTACTAAGACCCAATGGTAAACAGTTTAACTTCTTTCTGTCAACGGTACAGACAAGATAAGCACAGACATGCACAAAACCGAGGCTTCAAAGGTGGTGCTGGCATACGCTCCGCACCTGAAGCGTGAAGTTAGTAGATAAATTAGGAGTCTTCTGTATGTTCGGTCCTTAAGATTTTAAGAAAGGTTCTTGGTTTGTCATTGCTTATTGTTGAAAAGTTACTTTGAAATAGAATTTTGAGACAAATGAAACATTGCTTCCTGGATGTCTTTTTATAATACAAACGTTTCCAGACCGGATGGCTGAAGGCTCTAACTCTGTGTTAGGATATTGCCAGGGGCTGGTTCCACATTTCCATCTCCAAAATCCCAGGCAGACGTGGGTCTGCATGCCAGACATGCTGAATCTTCTTCACCTGCACCACTCACGCGTCTGTGTGTGCACAGTAACTCAGACCTATGGCACGTGTGTGAATTCACGGTGCAGTGCCTGCAAGCAGCTCCAGTTGTCCATCGGTTCCAGACAAGGAGCTGTCGTTTCAGCCAGAGGAGACTGTATGGCTGTTCTACAATCAGTGTCATCGCATATAGTGCTTTGTCAGCATGGAACTAAATGAAGGTGAAAATGTTCACCTGCTGAAAAGGAGCTAACTCAGGAAAGAGGGGATAATCTCAGTCCCCTGACAAAAATTTTTCAAGATCTAGCTGCTATTTTTCTACCTCCCAACATATTGTTTTCCTCTGTATCCCTCACAGGTAGTTACATTATTTTCTGTGGGGAAAGCAAACCAGCTGACTATGGTGGCCATGAGAGGGCAGCTAATGGATACGGAGTGCGATAAAGTAGCAGAGCACCCCAGGAGGGAGACCTAGCAAAACCTGAACGCCGTAGCTGGCCAAGGAGACTGCATGTGATCAAGAAGTGTCACTGGTCAACTAATAGAAAACTCTCATGAAAGAAGGGGAGTGGCATACCGCAGTGGGAGAGTTCAAATAGCTTTGTGGTGATACTTGGGGTCTAGGCAAGGGAATTTGGAGGGCAAAAAATGGGGGGATTAGGTATGAGTAGACTTGGCATAGGAGAGACACCAGTGGAAGAAGTATCTCTGAGTGGCTCTTATCTGAGGTGGACCCACCCTTACCCACCAAATTGTTCATGGCAAGCTTAACATACCCAGGGTGCTTCCCATGCTGTTTCTCGTTTTAGCTAGGCATCTTGCCTTATTCTTACCAAACCTGCTACTAGAGAATTGGCTTCTCCTCCCAACATAGAAAAGTAACTTGTTTAGAGAAAAATAGTATTCTATATTTCTGGAGAAGTTTTGATCCATGTGTGAAAAATTGGGAGTG
Organism: Phalacrocorax aristotelis; assembly: GCF_949628215.1. Taxonomy (NCBI): domain Eukaryota; kingdom Metazoa; phylum Chordata; class Aves; order Suliformes; family Phalacrocoracidae; genus Phalacrocorax; species Phalacrocorax aristotelis. Next base: position 174,354,604 of record NC_134276.1, on the reverse strand, counting down.
TTTTCCCCTTTCTGTAGCACTGCACTGGCTACCCTCTGTACTTCAGAAGTTATGCTTTGTGTTTGACTTCTACATTTGTGCTGGTTTTGGCTGAGAAGGGGTTAATTCTCCTCACTGTGGGGGTCGGCTACCTTTCCAGCTTCCCGCGCTCTGCCGCGTGGCGGGGGGGGCTGGGAGGGGCAGGGCCGTGGTGGGGGCGGCTGACCCCGACTGGCCAATGGCAGGTTCATTCCATACCATGTGACACCATGACCAGTATATTGAGGGGGGGCAGTGGCAGCGCGGGGGCGGCGCGGCGTCGGGTCGGCGGGCGGCACGCGGCTGCGGCGCGCGCGGTTTGTTTCGGCGGTTCGTTCCCCCTCTCCCCTCCCTTCCCCCCTCCCCCGGGGCTTTGCGCCTCTCGTTGTTCTCCTTTACATTGCATTTCTGTTGTTGTTTCTTTTAATTTTAATTATTAAACTGTTCTTATCCCAACCCACGAGCGTTACCCTTCTGATTCTCTCCCCCATCTGCCGGTGGGGGAGTGAGCGAGCGGCTGTGTGGGGCTGAGCTGCCGCTAAACCACAACAACATTTCTTTCATTTCAACAGAAATGCTAGAGAAGTGACTCCTGGGATAGAGTTTTTAATTGGACCAGTTTACAAGCTAATCCCAGGCTCCTAGTTGGTCTGAATTGGGATGTCAAAATGAAAATGTTGGGCAAGATTTATAGCTTCAGGCTTAGCATTGAGTTTTCCTTGAAATAAACACGAATTTCTGGGTCTATACACATGCCCGCTTTGAGGAAACACACCGAGAATTGCTGGTGGGGAGGAACTGTAATATGACTAATGAAGAAACTCCGTAGCACTGGGATGTGTTTGGGAGTCACCTTTCTGCAGACAGAACCCAGGTTCATCCAAGCCTCAGAGAGAGGAAGGAAGGAGGAAGGAAAAGGAAGAGGTATTCATCTACCCTATCCGCTCTTTATGCTTTTGATAAAAGTAAGTGCAATTGCCGAATCATATGCTTTCCTTTTGTTCAGACAAGTTGGTAAGAGTGAAACTAGCCATAAGAAAGTAAATTAAATGCAGATCAGAGATTAAATCCCTATGGGATTTTTTTTTCTCTTGGATTTTGGTTGGTCTGTATAGACAACTGCTTTTGTTGTCTTTTGACTTAATCCTAGACAGCTGCAGGCTTCTAGATTTCAGAACTGGTCAGGTTTTGCTATGACTCTTGGTATCACAAATTCCTACGTTAGAAGTTTGGCATTCATTTTTGTGCATCCCTGTAACCAAAAATCAAAAGCAATTGTTCACCTTTTTGGCTGCAGGCATTGTAAAATGCGCGCACGCTAGCCCAGCGTTAGGGGTGGCAGTGCAGGCTTCTGCTATCAGCATCCACAGACTGAAGCTTGGTGCAGTCTGGTCCTGCACATACGACAAGCAAAGCATTTTGCTAGTGTCACCTGTGCTGAGCTCTTAAATTTCTTAGAATGTTTCAGAACAGACATCTGTAGCAACAGGAACCTCGTTACAGCACAAATCACGTGTAAGGCCTATTAGTCTTCTGAGCTATGTGGGTGGAGGTTTCAGACTGGGGAACTGAAACACCGGTGGCTGGATATTTATTTATTAGGAAGCTGTGTATGAGCAAAGCAGCAAAAAAAAAACCCAAAAGACATTACTTACTTCAAGCCAGTAATTTAGGCTGTTTAGGCAGTGGCTCTGATTATAAACCCTTTTACTGGATGCCTTATCCTGTTTTAAGATAGAGGCAGGTGGAATGAATCGCATTTGAGGGATGCCTCTAACCATGGAAACAATCAGCGTAAGCTCTGCAGCTTGCTTTTAGACAGCTGAAGGTAGAGGCAATAAATCCATCAAACATATATCTAAATCTTTTTGCTGGTTCAGAGCACAAGGACTGTGTTTGCTTCCTGGACAAGGAGGGAGAGCTTGGGTCTGCCTGCGAGACTGTTTGAACACATCCCTATTTTGTCCTGACCTTCTCATGGACAACCATACTGGGCTGTATTTCTCATCAGGCATGCATCGCAGCAGGCAGAACATTCTTGCAAATCATCCCAGAATACTCTCTGGGTTTGAAACTTGTTTTGTTTTATTGAATGCTGGATGCGGAAATGGTCTCACCAACGCTTATGCAGGGACAGTACTACTTCTAGCTGATAATCCTCTGCTTATATGTGGAAGGATCACCTTAGCTCTTGTCGCCACAGTTCTGCATTAGGACGCTGTTTGGTCAGTTTTCTTTTATTATCCCATTTACAGAAAGACTCAGAAAGAATTGCCACTTTCTGAAACAGTCTCTCATCCTGTAATAAAATACATCTTCTATGAGCATAATAACTATTTTAAAATGTGAAATTAGGCTTAAAATCCCATATTACTTCAAACACAGGCAGAACCACCCTTCTGCTTCTTTAGCTTTTTTTTTAATTCTAGGAACCATGAGATTTTAATTTCATTTAGAACCCTAAAATCCTTAAAGTTAGTAGATGAATAAACAGTTTTTTCTCCTGCAAATGTGGCATATAATTCTGTGCTTTCTGCAAGAGTTCCCAAAGGCTTGTAAGTCAGATTGGAAGCTTGGCTGTATAAATACATATAAAAGGTATGATGTATAGGACTAAGAGGGCTGCAGTGGTCTGCACCAGGGACCTGGAGGTAGATTTTAATGTAATTTCTTCCACTCGTGGGCATTCATTGACCTTTCATCTATGATTTGTCACTCCAGAAGGGAAAGACGAACATACATCCTGGTGAGCTTTTTGCTTTATCAAGGGCTATGAAATCCTTCAGTCCCCTATAAAGTGCCAGTCGAATCAGATGTCACAAACAGAAAAACTAGGGCTAGCACAGCAGATCCATCAACTTCAGTAAGTAAATGCTACCAACCCATCATCTCTATTATTATTAGATCATACACCTGGATCTTTGGCATAAGTGAACATGATGCAAGACCTTGTAAAAACCACATGGCACGCCCTGGTTATTGTAATAGAGGAGACAGAAAAGACTTGTTGGATCTCCCACCTCAGTTTGCTGCCAGTGCAGAGAAACATGAGGGAGCCCCGAGGGTAAATGTGAGCAATAAACCTCACTGAGTTGACTGAAGGAGTATCAGTGTAGTGAAATAGCGAATGCCAGGAGACCAGTCAGTTAAAATACAATGCACAAGTACCTGCAGACCTGTGTGTGGAAGGCACTCTTCTCCCTGTACTTCTTTCAGGTCCTAATTCAGGAACGCATATGTGGATGTGCCTTACTGCATCAGGACAAAAGACGTTTAGATCACAAATGAAAAGACTGTCTACAGCTAAATGCAGGTGATAGGTTTAGGGACACAGATTATTCTCTGATTAAGTGGCTATATGTTTTATTGATCAGTAAGGGGCATGACCCTTAAAAAGTCATTTCTTCCTGCTTCCAGTTCAAATTCCTTGACAGTTGCATTTTACTTATGTTTTCCTTTCATCTTATTGTTAAATGTTGGCAAAGACTAGAATGTTAATTTTAGTGTGTATAAATAATTTATTGAATAGTAATATATGAAAATGAATTTGATATGCTTCTCTGTATGAATGACATTCTATTATTGAAATTTATTAATCAGCACATTCCACTCCATCAAATCTAAATTTTTTGAGGAAGAGGAGGGGAGGAGGTGGAGAGGCGGTTTGGAAAAATGCAGTACAGTGGGCTGACTAAGTCTGAATACTTGGTCTCTGAAAATGCGGATATCAGTGTAATTCAAATCATACTGATGAGATACAGAACAGTCATATGCAGTCATAATAACAATTTATATACCGTCAATATTAATAGCAGTGTCTGTTTGAGAATACAGTTTTAAAATAGGTACATACAATTTTATTAAGTATAAAAAGACACCGTGCGGAGCACAATACATTTCATCTTTAATTCTGGTAGTTCTCAAACTCCACTGTCTTAATTGATATCGTCACCAACGATCACTTGATAAATTATGTCTCTGTATAAAATGAGGCTTCTCTGGATGAATTCATGCTGTTTGGTTTAAAAATACAGTAATTTTCTTTCAATGGCTACTTACACTGATCAAACACTGTCAAGACTGTTGGCTAGCCTGCATTTGGTTTCTAACATACGCTATGATACTGCCAACTTCCCCTGTTTTGCTTTGCCTCTCTCTGTTTGAGAATAGATCCTTCAAAATATTAATTGTTTCTGACTTCGTCCCAAGTTCACAACCAGAACACTGGTTCAGACCATTCCTACGTTCTTCACGTTACTAAACGTTCACTGACATCAGATGGAGTTTTCAACATGCAAGGACTGTAGGTCTCTGCCTTAAGCTCCTTTTCTCCCCCAGTCTCTTCTCATAAAGCATAGAAGGCATGCTGAAAATGACAATTTTTTAGAATTTCGGGGTTCCAGTTTCATATTTTCTTGGAAGTAGATGACATTTATAGCCTTCCAGCTTTGACTATTTTCTTTGGAAAAGCAGACATGTAAACTTAAGAACTTAGTTATATATTTTGTTTGCACATTCCAATTTGGTTTGATTAAAAAAAAAAAAAAGTCAGAACTCTACCTTTAAGTTGATTTAAATGATAATGCGAGAGTCTTAAAAGAAAAAACTTACACTTCCTCCTCCCTAAAATATATTAACATTAGTCTGGAAAATAAATTAAAGAATACAGAAAAGCTGAGATTATGCTATCACAGTAATATCTGCCAAACAAAGCTTGGTCTTTTGCTAACATTAGCTTACTACATTTGCAATACATGCTAAGCAAAGACCCTACTTCTCTAACGTGTACATTCAGACAATATATATTTTGTGGAATAAATATATAATATATCCAGTTATAGATTTCTGAATAGTAACTATAATAGATACAAGCAATACCTACGTTTAAAAATACAGTTCTAGGATTCCCTAACTTTACTACTAATAAAATTAAAATTGACCTAAAACTTTCTCACTCTGTTGATGCATAATAAAATATATGGAAACACCAAGAGTAAAAAGCCAATTGCTTCTACAAATGGAATACTTTATAAATATAGTAAATTGCTATTTCCAGAAGGAAAATTGAAAATTATAAACAGGAAGTTAGGTTAAAACAGCTCTACAATATATAGTACAAAGTGGCTATGAAGTGCGATGTATGAGTTTGATGTCTGTGGCAAAATTTTGAACTGATGTAATTGTTCATTTCTGGAGATAACGGTAGAGAAAGATTCTGTCCCCAAAAGCAGCCAATCTTGACCTCCTTAAAACAAAACTTCCAGTGACTAGAGAAAGCCAATGTGCCAATTTGTCAGAGTAAGGAGTACAAGATCAGATCAAACAGAATTATTTGGAAGCCCTGGACTTCTCTGTTTCATAGGGTTTACCCATCATGCTGTTCTCATTCGGAATAGAGTCACAGAAGTACTATGTACCTGTGACTACCGTGTGCCGAAAAGCCTTATCATGAAGGTGCCCTCCCTATGGCTCTTAACTACATTATTCTTGTACTGCACATTCTCCAGATGAATTCTGTTTTGTGTTCCTGTAATTGTTTCTTTTTGCTGGAATAATGAAGTACAGCTCTGGTTGCTTGATTACTGAACTCTTGATCGAGGCCTTTTTTTCCTTGAGAATAACCTAGAATTAAAGAAACACATTTCTCAGAGCAAGCACAAGGAATTGAGGAATTAAATTGCTGCCTGTCTCTGCCTGCCTCTCTTCCCTTTCAGTTGAAAGAAAAATTTCAAATCAGTAAAAATGCCTTACTTGCTAATGAAAAGATTTAGGTAACTAAAAAAGTGAAAAACTTCATGTGAGACTGTGCCATTTGTATGTTTGTCTCCTGCAATGGACCTATTTTACACAGAAACCCAAAACTTACTTCATTAAATACTACTGTTTATACCTCCTGCCTGAGTTGAGGCCCTGAGGTGGGATTCAGAATCCACTTGGAACCTTTGCATCAACAAAGCTGGAATTCTGGTGGTCACAGGATGGTGGGGTCTACAACATGGTTTTTTTCCCTTAAATACCAACAGAGGTCAGTGTCAACATTAATAATGATGAAACCATCACTGGGAGCTTCAGTTTCTGACCATTTGGGGATTTTCTGAGTCACTTGTAGACTCTTACTGGTACAAACATCCTGTTTTGGGAACACCTGGTATGAGATACGCATGACTGGGATGTAAGTCATTGGGACATGCTTCCTACTTGATTTCATTTGGGCAAATGGAGCATATCTCTAAATGTATTCAAGTCACAAACTTGCTGATTTCAGAAAAACTGCATATAGGGAGAATCTCTGTACCTCACATGCCATGTGTCTTCACTACGCTGGAGAACTTGCATGCCTCTTAGAAGATATTGCAATACCGAATGTCAGTCAAGAGTGAATTAAATACTTCCTATCAAACTGAAGATGAGAAGTAAGCACTTGTGGATCCCCTGCAGAGGAACCACAGAGTGAGGTTTGGGTTCCCTGTAGCAGGGAAAGGACAGGGAAGGCTTTTCTTCATGTACAAGCAGCAAATCTCAATGTTCTGTTGCTGAGTGGTAACAGACTTTCTGAAAATACATTAAACTGTGTCTAAATCTGCTAGCATATTCTTACTTGTCACAAATGCTCTGGTTTTTAATTAAAAGCGTTCCCAGGAACTACAGACTTCTTATGCAGTCTTGCTTGCAGGTAAGCCAGTGCTGCCAGAGTGGCTATTGATCTCGGGGTTAGTTGGAAACGGGCTCCAGAATTCGTTAGGGCCTTTCACCTACTTTCAGAACACCATTTTTACTGGGACAGACCATGTGGAAATGTACCAGAGAATGAGTTCTGATCCTCCCTGCAGTATATGTTTGCTGGGCCCCAAGGGCACTGCCAGCCCTGACTGTCCCTGACCCCTCCCCAGGTTCCCCCTACCCTGCCCATGGCCCAGGACCCCATGTCATCCCCCTGAGGGTCCCCCACCTGCCCACAGCCCAGGACCCCATGTCACCCCCTGGGGCCGTCACCCCTGACCCAGTGACGTTGCAGCTCCCCACAGCCCTGACCTTGCCCAGCCATGAGCCCCACTGGTTCTGTTGCCCACCCGCGGGCCCTGGATGAGGCCAGGTCGCCATCCCCAGGGAGGTGCCCGATGCCCAGGGCTGGGGCTGTCCTGGTGCCCCCCGGCTGCCCTGCTCCTGGCCGGGGGTAGGACAGGCCCTTGTGCCAGGCCCTGCTCTGACAGACCCCTGGCCCCATGGGCTGCTGGCCCAGGCAGGGTGCTGTCAGTGGGCTTTAGGGAAGACCAATGAATCGTCTCACCTACGACATATGGTTTTGCTGTGTAGTTTGCTGCTGTTGCTGCTGCTGAATGAGCAATTGCTGCTGTTGCCGGCGCCGGGCTGTTCTCAGTTTTTCGAAGCGAGCCTCCATCTCCTCCAGCACCTTGGGAGTGTAGCGTACCACCAGCTTGACGCTGTCCTTGGCCGCCTTCAGCAGCTCCACCGCCTTCTCATGGTGTTCTCCTTCCACGCTCTGGGAGCAGGGAGAACAGATTTAATAATGAAAATGCTGCTTTGATCTAGAGCTCTGCCCTCTTTTTCATACGGAAAGGCTGCTGGGGTTTTAGGAAGTTTCCACACCTTATGCTTTTCAAGGGACCATAAAGGGAAAGTATTAGTTAAGTAAGATTTATGCACTACTGGGAATCTATTCATTCTCGTATTTTAAATAAGCCAAATCTGTTTTAGGTTGCATTAGAAATGTAATTTCTGATCTGTGTGAAAAGGAAGGGAAATACTCAATAAGCTTTGTGCCAACAAAAAGATTGTGAAAAAACCCCAAACCTCGCAGTAAAAACCCAAACAGTCTGTTTGCAAGGTACAAAAATAAATATTTAAATGTTGGTAAAAAATGAAGAAATTACAAGTATGAAATCGCAATTCCCTTCTTACGCTCTGGCCCCATTTGGATCCTGCAGGGAACAACATGTGGTGATTAAGCAGTCACCGCGCTGCATGCGAAGGAGCATGCCCGCTGCTCCTGGCGACAAGCCGTGTCTTAGTTAATGGCATTGCTCACACGTTTAACATTTATGTGATACGGGTTCTCTACTGGAAATGAACTAGTCTTTATCTGGTTAGGTGTAAGCAATCAAACACTAACAACTGAAACAATGCAAGTTCTTGCTGAAGGAATATGTATTTTCCCTCCCTTTCTGGAAAATGGTTTACAGTAAGATGATATCTGCTGTGAAATCAAAAGCATTCCCAAAGGGGCTCAAGCTCTGATTGCTATGCTAACATTGTTTGAAACAGTGAATTTCGAAAAGAGAGAGGTGACTCAGCTGTGAAAAGAGTATTTAATTTCTACCGTTAAGTGGACTGACCAGAGTGCTCTTCAGGCATATGGATTGTTCCACACCTTAAGAGAAATTTTCAAATGGTGTATGATTGCCCATGTGTGTTGTAGGGTATATTTCAACAAACAAAAGCACCTTTGCACAGAAAAAAAAAAGACTGCACAACTGAGACCTTCACATGGATTTTAGACCATTAAAAAAAAAACAACTAATTTTCTTCCCACATAAAATAAAGCAAAGTTTTACTACATGCTGTGTTTTAAAACTCGTACGTATACCATGCTATTTAAAATGAAACTATATCCATAGGTCTCCAAAGAGAAGCAGCAGCATTCAAAGTACCTGAAGTTCAATTCATGTTAAAAGAATAACTCAGCATCGTTATAGCAACTGTCTGAAGAAAATTCTTTCTATTTTGATCTCTCCTATTTGACTGAGTAGCATTGTGCAAGAACAGTGAATTAAGAATTACTTCTGCTGTGGCACACTATGAAATAACTAGAAAAACTGTGAAAAACTAGCTGTGTGAAAACACAGCTAGAAATAACAACGAAAAATTTCAAAAAGCAGACACAATACACTCCTACATAAATAACATAAACAGCACAATTCAAGCTTATCACCTTGCTATTTATCTTTCTTCTCCTGTTAAATATCGTTCAAAATATTAATACAAATAATTATTTCACGTCTGGGTCAACTGACTGGACTCAAGAGTTTCTACAGAAATGTTAAGATGCTTCAAAAATATTTCTGCAACTTAGAGAAATAATGAATGTCATTTCAGGTGCTGAAATGATTACCAGAAACAGAGAAAACCTTGAAGTAAATAAGTGTTTGATTGTTGAAATAAATTACTTCATGTTTTTGAACTGTATGTTCATGAAATTCCTCCAGTAGGTCTCCTATTCAAAGGTCTTCAAGAAAATTAATGATCTGTGATGACCAGATTTGTTAGAAATTGTGACTGGGATAAATTTGCTGAACAAGCACTGCTACCCAAAAGTAATTAGGAGAAAAAAAGAGTTTCCTTACAAATATGTGAAAAAGACAGATGCTCCAAAGAGAGCTAAAATAAAAAGCTATTGATGCACAGGGTGTTTTGTCAAATTGCTTTAATGAACAAGTCACAGATACAAATTAAAACCTCTTCCCCACATCCCCTACCCCATAAGTGCTCAGTGTTAGAAGAGGTGATCGTAACTAACACACACTGTAACTAGCTGTCTTTCATAACTCATTGCTTTGTGACCGGCTTTTGTAAACACAGGTCTCACCTTAAGAGGAACCGTATAAAATTTGGCATTACTTCATATTTCATTTTTTGCTTGTGAATTGTGGTCAGTACGACGTGGCATGGTCATTCAGAGGAAACAACTGTACTTAGTGTTGTCGTGATCAGTTTTGCTGTGGAACAGTATGAACTTAGGACAGGCTATGAACAAAAACTGTAAAGTCCAAAGCCACATGAAGTAGTTAAAATATTCATTTGCTTTCGAAGAGTTGGATGGTTCTAACTGGCATGAATAAGCAATTGTGATTGTATCTGTTTTGCAGGGGAATAACAAGATGGTGTACTTTAATACTTCATACAACTTAGTAAACCGTATTTAATTCATGATTGCCTGTTTTTTTTCTCCCATTTGCCTCTGGCTTTGTTCTTCCAGTTTACAGCCAGTATTTTCTAATTAGAAACAAAGGGTTTGACTTCGTTGCTATCCAGGTCAATGGAAAACTCCCATTGACTTGACTAGTAATGATACAGAATTAAGCCTAAAGCTTTGAACAATAACCAAAGAGAAAGGAAGGAGAATAAAGGATAGTGCTGCTAAATATGAATCCTACTCTCTAAATGTACCTAACTCAGGTCTGAACAACTACAGTTTTCAGCTGCTATTAATATGATTGCTATACGTGCTCTTAACATCTTCATTGCTGCTTGCACTCATATTTCCAAGGCATTACAAATGCTTTACCTGCATAGCGGTAGCTGCGCAACTTAAATAGCAGAGCCCCTTGGAGTAGGGAAAAGAGCTTATACCAGCAAAGGAAGTTGTTTTGCTGTTTGAATTCTTGTGCCTCTGCAAACCTCTGAGGCTGTGCTGGCGAAGGACTCCTGCTGGTATCGGTCATGCCTGTACAGGGATTTTGCTGACTGGATTACACTGGGAACATTGTGAGGATCTGACACTCACGTTACTTTAGAACCGCCCACCAAACATGGGATTGAATAAATTTGTTTCAGAATGCGTGTCCTTATTTAATATGTAATTTTTAATTACATATATTTATATAAACTTATGTCTGTATTTCCCTTATTGCATTGGCAGATTGTGTCAAAAAAAGGGATGCAAAATACTGTAGAGACAAGAACAGCTGAAAGAACTGCAGATATGGTGTGGGGAAACAGCAACTATTACTGTACCCAGGCTCACACACTTGTCATAAATATAAAAGAAAAAAATCCCAGTCTCTTGCAGACAAAAAAGAGAATCTGATTGTAACCCCACAGGTTGAGAAACTGAGAATATTTCTATTAGATATCTGTAAGCAAATGCTTGAGTGAGAAATTAGCCATTATACACCTATTTTGTATCCCTTTCTGAGTCTGACTCACCAGGTATCTAAAAAATGCAGAATCTTTGCCAGATATGAACAGCCACCAGCAAGTGCCTTTGCTGAGCCATCTGCAGGGCACACTGCTTTCAATTTCCTTTCTTTTAGGGGGTGCGGGACAAAAGTATGTAACAAAATCCCCAGCATAATGGGAAAACACTTTTTTTAACATCCGGTGAAACAGCTCAAGGAACAGTCATCCCAGTCATGCTGGGATAACAAATCTGGATTCTGAACACACAGCTCTAATTTTATGTTGATAATTATAAAGTTGGATAACCACCAACTTCTGAGCACAAACAAGTTACAGATATTTCATTTTCATTTCATGTTCCACTGCTGAGCCGTCTGTTGTATTGTACATACTGTATATTATTTGCTTTTCTTCAGCTAAATTGAGAGAAGCACAGAGTGAACTAGTCCCAGTGAACAATGTTAAATTTAGTCCTTTTTCCTCCTGTCTCAAGCTGTCTGCAAACAAATTAGCACTTCTATAATTTTTGCCTTTTTACAAATTATGTTGTATGGGCTTAATTCAGCCCACGGTTGGTGTATGAACAGTTGCTCACAGGCATTATTCCATGCATGCAGCTGCAATTCAACCTTCAAATTCTGTTGTTTAGACTCTGAAGGCAAAACTTTCTGTTGCATTCGGGAATCAACTTTCTCATGTGCCTACATGCAATTGGGAATTTTGTATTGTGTGGGGTTTTTTTTGCTACATTAGCTTAATATATATTCTAGAGCACGTTCATCACAGTTTTTGAACAGAGTATCATGGAACAGAGGTGACAACAGTCAAATTCAATATATCTTGACATCTGAAGGTTCACCAGTTTCCTCCCCTGTATTTGCCTAGGTGCTGTTGACCGTAAAAGGATTTTTCAAGAACCATCCATCAATTAGTGAATATAAACTCTTTTTATCTGTCTTTTTATTCACCTGTTGAAGGAAGTGCTGAAAAACAACAAAATTATTTGATCTACTTCCATCAGTGAAGTTCAGGCAATTTACTTATAAAATGTTCAGTTGATTTCTTTTTCCCTGAGACTAAATGATCTTTTTAGTGGGTTTTCTTTTTTTTTTTGTTTTGAATCTTTTCTTCCTCACTGTGTACAGGGGCAAGTAAGCTTCCAGACCTATTATTTCTCTTTTGAGAACATGATGGTTGACAGAAGAAGTGGTGAAAGTCTGTCTGAAGTGTTGCACTGATATTTTCTTTCAAGAGAAAGGGAATAGCTATTGTTGAGAAACAGATGACAACACGAAAGCATGTAGAAAACAGCATTTTTTTCATCCTTTATGGGCTTGCAACAAAGAGGAAATTTAAGTTGGAAAGTCTTATATTTATGACTGGACTCAGGAATTGCTTCTACGTGCCTTTGGTGTATTTAAATATGAGGTTTAGATGGAGGTTTTGCATGAAAAAGGATTATGTTTTCATTAAGAGAAGTGTAGGGTTATATGAATGAGTATGCTTACCCTCTCAGTAGTTTACATTCCCTTGTAAAAGGGAACAAAAAGCAAATGAAAGGCAGAATTTGACCCATATCATGTAGTCAGAGCCTTGTTTTTCCTTTCTATTCCAAGAGCCCTTTTATTTTTACCTCGACACTGACATTCACAGTGAAACTACTGCAAAACACTCCACCCTGAAGTATTGACTTACGTGAAAAATGACTACGTAAAAAATGTACCTTTTTACTGACAATACATGCTCCCTGTATGTGTTCATTTGTACAGCTGATTTCTCTGACAAAGATATCCCAGCTGGATGAATGTCACTGAAAGAAATCTGGAATGTCCCTTCCATTGCAAATCAGCACCAAATGTGCATACTAAATTTCTTTTGATTTTATGTGTTCAAATGCTCTGAAAGTCACAAGGCTGCGCAAGTGCCACTGAGGCACCACTGTGCGTGGAAAGGGCTGTGTGCCTCAGAGCCTATGAAGTGCAAGAATGACAAAGCCTGTAATTATGCTTTTACTGCAAAAGGGATTTGCAGAACTATCAATGAAGAAAGACATAACTTCCTTTAAATTAAGCACGTGGTGTGGATTTAAAATGAAGCTCTTCAAGCACCCTCCGTTACAACAGAAGTTGTAGTGGCACAAAGCTGTCGATGCAGCTTTGCCTCACTTCACCGCAAATGCACACTGAGCTAATTCTTTTTGTTTCATATGGCTGCATTTTAAATCATGGTATTAGAACAGCTGTGAAAAAAGAAAATCCAGACAAAAGTGAAAGCTCTATCAAATTTCCACATACCACTCCATTAACCGAAAGCAGCTGGTCCCCCCGTTTGAGCCCTCCATGCCTTTCTGCCACTCCTCCAGGAATGATGCGAGAAATATAAATAGGTGAATTTTGTTCCTTTCCTCCCATGACATTAAAGCCCAGGCCTTCATCAGTCTTTGGCAGTTCCACCACTCGCGGGTGTGAATGGCCTTCGCTCGCAGCAAAAGCAGCAACTGTTGCCTGGAAGAAAAAAACGAGTGATTTGGCTATGTAGGGAGAACACTGATACACACTCTGTTGCTCATTTGCAGGAAGAATTCATTCCTGTGGAAACATTTCAGTATCTTACTCTGACTTTTTCTGATTATCTGAAAGCATTTTAAAAATATTGAGTTCCATGCCAATACTTTTGAAATAAAGGAATAAGCAGAGGAATAGAGAGTTTAGGTGACTTGTGAAAGATAACGCAGAAAGTTAGCAGCAGAGCCAGAGGTAGGCACCGGGAAGCCTGACTGCGCGGTGGTGAGCACTTATGATCACTAGTGCACTTCTTCTTTGCCTTTTCACAGGGAGAAAATTTATTACTGTGGGATAAGATACTGTGATCACTACCGTGTTCCTAGTTGAAATAAAGTGGATGAACTGAATTGTTAACCCTCTGCTCTGCTTTCAGAGGTACAGAATTATTTTTTATTCTTTAGGCACAGAAAAAAATCCTAAAAGGATATTCTTATTTTAAAAAAGTTTAATTTATAATCTTTTAAAAATCTTGCAAACGAAATAACTCCTGGAACAGGAGTAAGAGTTTTTATAACATAATTTGATCAAAATGTTCATTGAAAAATTAAATCTTAAAGACATTTGATTTATAAATCAGTTAGAAAAATCCTAGATCGCTAATCTTACTCTAGCAAAAAAAAACCCCACATAACAAACTGTAAAGCTTGCATCCAGAAAAATATTACATCTTCATTTTTTCACTGCAAGTGTTTTCCTACTTATAGATCTTAGTAAATTGTTAAATAAACATTAAGAAAATCTTTTATCCTTTTCAACGTGTGTTTGTAGTCCAAACTGCTTGAACAGTTCTGCACTATGCTAATGTTTTTTGAGCATCCTAATAATGCTTATGCTTAATAGAAGCTAGTGGATGATGTGACTTAATGGATCATTCTCTGTTACATGTTTTTGCACATGCAGACCTTGTCATCATGCATACATTTTATGTCAGACATGAATGCGCTAGGAGAATGCAATGCAGACAGCCCAGAAATAACCAGGAAATATTGCGATATTGAAACATTGCTCTGTAACCCTGCTGTTCTATATGAATAAGAAATGAGAATGGCAAACACTAATTGGATTTCCCCCCATTTGCATTTAGAAGCAATAATTTCTGTTTACCTGCAGTGTGGACAAATCAGGATTTCATATACACATTTCTCTATATAGAACCATAGACCTGACAAATTTACATTGTCCATTAACTTTCAATTAGAAGAAGGTTAAGGTCAGAAGAACAGCCTACATAAAAGAACGTTCTATTTAGTAAGGACAATACACTGCAATTTAGTGTGTATTAGGTTATTTGCTGGCCACTATACAGCTTGCTTCTCTGAAATACTGTAGAAATAGTTTTGTAACACACACCCAACCTTCATCTTCTGATATAGCGTTAAATTAAAATCTCTTAACTTAAATACATAATGGTAAGATCTTCGTTCAATTAGGGTTTCAAGGAGTTTTGTCACTAACTTCACAGGAGTGGGACCATGAAGAAATATCTCTTATAAAGATGCCTGGCTTTTGCAGGTTTACTTGTTTTGCATAGTATCTGCTATACCACCCAGAAGATGGTGTTGAGTACAAATGATAATGGGAAAAAGAAAGCCATGGTAGATCTCCCTGTTTGGAAGCATCTATCTTTGTGCATGTTATGAAAATACAGAGCATATTTCATACTGGCACATAGAATGGGTTCTTTCATGGTTGTGTGAATTCCCTGAGAAAATTATCATTTTAGTAGTAGCAGTAATGTAGCTGTCATGGTCTAAGGATATGAGAAAGGCAGGTCCACATGGACAAAGAGACCATATGTTTTATTAAAACCGGTAATGCATCAGAGAAAACGGGCTTGCGTTTGGCTGTGGAGTCTCTTGATCAGGCCGTTTTTGTCACTGTTCATCCTTGCCACTTGCTCGGTACCTACAGTTCCCGTTAGTTAAAAGTGGAATTTTGACTGTTTAGTTTCTATCTCCCAAATCACTGTGTCCTCTCTGGATGAGCTGTATGGGAAAATAGTCCATTAAAATATTGGTTGTTGCAGGCAGACTTCTACAGAATGAACCAGTAGACTTGCTTTTGCAAAGCAACTTTTCAGAAAGCATCAAATTCCATAAAATCATTCTCTTTTCTTAAGCTACAGAAGCAGCATAAAGGTTGAAATTTTCCATTATGATTGTTACCTGGGAAGTAGCACTGGTTCTAGACTCTGGGCTGCCACTGATGTCTAAATTTTCTTACAGTGTACACACGAATACCTGAAACACACACGCGCACAGTCAATTACTAGGTCACTTTGGTAACACGTATTTCAACAGTTGCACATGTCCTACCTTTGCAGTGGCCCTGGCTCGGAATTCGGGGCAGCCATTAACAGTTATGGTTTCATGCATGTATTGATACACCTAAAATGTTCATGAAAATAAAATGAAATTAATTATAGAAGCAAAACGAGGACTTTATATTAACCCAGACAGGACAGTCCCTTTCCCTCATAAGACTATGTTTCATTAATGCTGTATTCATGCAATCACACAGTCAAGTGTCTGCTGAACTTGTGCATGCTTCCCATCTCTAGCACGTCATTTCCCCAAACCAGGACAGTCAGGTTCTATGTTATCAAAAATGGGTGTCTCCAGGCAACCGATTTGAATGCAAATGATCTGAACTGATTTGGGCGGTGTCTCAGCCTTCAACAATGGCTTCTTTGTTCTCTGAACTTTCCTATGAACTGAAGATTTAGGAGACTGATGTTAAAAAAATATGTAACTTGCTCAGCATACAGATGCTGAAGAACGGAAGTGAAAATAAAATTTTGGACAAAGGTCACAGGACTGGTTTCCATCAACCATAGCTAGGAACAGTGAAAAGTACTGGCAGTCTGGTAGGTCAGACATGGGAAATGGGTAAGATTATCCTTTAGAAAGGAATTGTACATTCACGTAAGTGGCATAAAATCAACACTGCTGATATGTACAACTTCCCGTCTGTTGTTTTTTTCTGGTAAGGACTTTCCTTAACTCTCCCTTTTAAACATCTTCAGTAAGGAGAAAGGAAAAGGTGTTCTCTCACACTGCCTTTGTTCTCTAGATTTGTCACACTCTTACAGGAAATATATTAAAAAATGCCTTTATACTAGCCCGTTATTTTGAAAGCAAACTTAAAAAATAAAAATATTTTTATATAACATATGGAAATAATTTTTGAAAGACAAAGGTGAATGCAAACAAACAAATCATTTTATTATATTTTCTTATAAAACCACCAAAGCTAAGTAAATATTCCTACATGCCACTGATTTACTCTGGGCATTTTCTTGACCTACTTAATCAGGAATTTTGTCTTTTCATGTGCTTTATGTCTCAGGTTGCATTCCTCAGAGAGGACCTTTGCTGGTAAAATATATTAGCTTTTACAGCAATCTCTTTCTTAGGGTCCTTGAGGAATGCAGATTCAATTGTGCTTTCCAAAATATATTTACCTTTCACTGATTTGGTGATACTTTAGCAGAAGTGTCAAAACTTCCCTCTTTGGTAATGTAAAAGTTACTTTGGCAGAGAAGGTGTCAGGTCCTGTATTTAATTGACCTATAAACAACAGCTTGTCCCACTGATATGTAACACTTCCCCATTCCCCTGTCCTGATGACTTGTTATGCAGTATCATAACGATATATCTCTCCTCACTGAGCCTTTTATTATAAAATTTACACACTGACGAACATATTGCTACAAACATCTAAATGGAATTAAGATGTGTGGCTCATTTCTGATCTCAGTGGACAGACATAGTGGTAATCAAACACTCTTGAGCAGTAGAATGTTTGGGATGACTGATCCACAAACCTTTTTTGAGGGATAACATACACCAGGGAAAGGCAAAAAAGGAATGGAGGTAACAAATGCAATCTACTTTAGAGATCTAAAATACACGAAACACCTTCAAAGTAAAGTAAAAAGTTGTTTTGTCTTGACTATTGTCAGCTTCATAATATCCTGGTAACTAATTTGTATACTGGTGAAAGAACAAACTCACGAGCGTGTGATTAAACAAATATGTTAAAAAAGAATCAACCAACTCAAAAACTTGTGAAAAATATGATCAATAGTGTCATATAATCCTTGGGTTCATTTGTAGATTCTCAGTGATAACAGAATTAAAATGGTGTTCTGCAAAGAGTTATCAGTGATCATAATACCTACAGCACAGTTCTTGGGAAAAGAAGCGTTGCATGTCAAATCTCGTTCTCTATAAGCAACAGATGCGACCAGTCTTGAGTATCTGCTTCAGGCATTTGTAAATCTAATTCTCCTATTTGACTGTTACATAAGGTTTAATGTAATTTGAGTTTAAGAAGGATAAAATATATACCTACATAACTTTCTTATTATTAAGTCAGTTTGACAACGAAACATATTAACTGTACCTGTTCCACCAAGGCCCTTAAACTCTTTGTAGGGTTCCGATTTAATCATTGCTCATTCTAGCAATGCACAAAAAGCACACTGAAGGCCATAAATAACCGTTGTTTGCCTGTAGCCACACTAACCCCTTTATCTACACTGTTCTCAGCACTACCTTAGCCATGATTCATGTACAACGAATCCATTCTGCTGCCTCTTCTATGTACAAAGAACTGATAAAACTGAAAATCTCTTTGTTCTCAAACTAAATAAAGTGGCATTTAAATTCTCCCAGAGTGGAATATAGCCTCTCGTTCAATCCATTGTACACAACAAGTAATTGAAATCGTTTCATATAACCTTTCCTTTCAGTGCCTACTATTATCTGTACATCTGATTACATTTTTAACATATAGCGATTCTCCTGAATCTGAAAATGTTATCCGTATCTCTAGATTTCCTTATTGGAAAAAATATCACTCAGTACATAAGAAGACAAAGGTGAAGAATTTAATTATAAGTATCTGAAAAGTTATTTACTAAAGAAGTCTTTTAAAACAGTGACCTTTGTTGACTGTAAGAGATGAATAATTTCTAAAGACATCATTGTGTTATAGGAATGAGTTGAAGAAAGACAATGAATGTATCACAGAATCACAGACAGGCTGAGGTTGGAAGGGACCTCTGGAGGTCATCTCGTCCAACCCCCGTGCCCAAGCAGGGCCGCCTACAGCTGATTGCGCAGGACAGTATCTAGACAGTTACTATAAGTTACTAATTTTAAAAAGAGCTGCGTATCTATTTTTGTATGTACAGCTATTCCTTTTTAGAGTGTCTAAAAGACTACATGAATGTTTAGTAATATTATTTGCTGACAGACTCCATATGCAGTCTGATGGTCTAGTGCCTAGGGAAAGGAGTTTCCACAATTCATTAATAATAGAGATTAAATTACAGGTGAAATGTCAGTGTTTCAAGATGCAAAGCTGCAGCTGTAAGGTAAATGGTAATGTTTCAGATAATTTTCCCCCACAGCGATTTCTACCAAGATTGTCAGTGTCTGTACACTGAACGTTCATCGGGTAAAAGCGTGCTGCAGACAGGGGTTTGTTCACACAGCTCTCATTTGTGCTGTGGAGCTAGACATGCTCGCCTTTGTTTTCTGTTTCCTGTGGTGCAGAGAATACAACACTCCCATCAAGAAATACTCCTTGAAGAATGAATGTAGGATGAATATAGATCTCAGACTTTTTCAGCTTCTGCAGGCAGTCTCCTCAGACACCATAATCTAAAGTTATTCTCCCACAGTACTCAAAAAATACAAAAAGAGTGAGGGAGGAAAATTACATCTAGGAAATCTGAACTTGGAAGTGAGTCCTCCTTGTACTATGGCAGCCCTTGCTAGCACAGAGAAATGTACATTTTATTACTCTCCCAGCAGGAGCTGTAGTGAGTCAGATGCAGCAGGTATTATTGTTATGACGATGGTCCTCGTCCCCACACATTCAGCTGGGAGGCAAAGCAGCTGGTTTAGCATTACTGAAGCACGGGAAGGGGGGCTGCCTTACAGGTACTTTAGGAGCTTGCTTCTTAACAAAAATTACTCCGTACGGACTCATAATAAAGCAGCATGTACTGGGCTGGCCTATTTAAGTCAATGCGAAGCTTTAGGAGGAGGTCCAGGAATAACAGTGCACTTAGCAGCCTGTTTTATAAAGGTGCCTAGAAGCAGCATTCTGTTTACAGCCTGAATGATGCAGCATCTTTTCTGCTGGATTCTCAAAGTTACAATTTAATTAAACGAATTTTGTTCCATTAACTTCTGTAAGAGGTATTCAATGCTTCATCCCCTGACGAAATACTGTGTAATTCTAAGTGCAACTGTAGCTACAATAATGGTGCTCTGTTGACTTTACGACAACTTGGTCTGAAAATCAGAAGGGAAGAGGCATGAGGCAGAAATCATTTTACCACAATGAGCAAGCGTTCAAAAAACATGCACAGACAAAACCCAAGACAGAGTACATTGCAATTCAGACCTGTGAAGTAGCAGACCCAGATAAACTTTTCCGAGATTTTTAAGTGAGGAAGTAACCTTTTTGAAAATATTGGGGGTTTCTTAGCACATGAGATAACATATGTAAGAAGTAGTAAATCAGCTGTGTTTCCACAGTGTCTGCAGCATGATAATATATAAAAAGACATACAACTCTTCCTTCAAGAGGTCACAACCTAAGCTGGAATTCCAAGTGCCAGAGGTAAGCAGGTTAAAGGGTGGAATGAAGAAGCAGCCTTCAAAGAGATTGATAAACGATGTTTAACACATGCATTGGCATCATCTGGGTTTAGTTTCTTCAGTTGGTCTGCCATATTTTTATTGCTTCAATGCAGAAGAGAATTGTATATCTATTTTTGGAAGAAGTCTTTCAAGTAAGGGAAGACAGGAGCCTGACAGACAGTACAGACGGGAGAGTTAGCATGAGAATAACCAGTGCAAGGAAGACATAATTGGTTTCATTGCATTTATGTAGTCATGCCAATGGAACTGTGTATGTGCGCATCCTTGCAGAACAGAGGGTAAGCTATAAAAAAATTGTTATTTACGTACACCTCAGTATGATGCTTCTGCCATCAACAATACTGAATCCTAATTGCCTTCATATGTTGGAAAGGATGAAGTAAATATTACTCCCTTCTAAGATGTCAAGTGGAAAGGAGTATCTCAGTCTTTTACCATGGTGAGAAGAGCTCACGTCTGTGTATGTGCTTTATTCAGCATAGCTGCTGGCCTCTCCTCCCCTCTTCCCAAAATCTGCAGCTGACTCTCAGACCTTCAGCCTCAACCCACATATCATCTCATTTGGTGTGCATGCACCAGTTCCTGGCCAGGAGGATGCCTGCTCTTGTGACAGGGAGAAGTTACAGTACAAAGGTGCACTGGAGAGCTGCTGACCTCCTCTGCGGTGCCTTGTTTCTGAGGGCAAACTTCTCCCTGCAGCACAAACCAGTTGTGTCTTCCCCACACACACACTTTTTTTCATCATTTTACCTCTTTACATTCTGTTTGGCATTTTTGTCCTTCCCCACAACCTCTTGCTTGTATTTTTCATTCTTAATCCGATACACTTAATGCTTGTGGAGGGGAATGCATTAG
The DNA here is from genome assembly GCF_949628215.1 of Phalacrocorax aristotelis. Classification (NCBI taxonomy): domain Eukaryota; kingdom Metazoa; phylum Chordata; class Aves; order Suliformes; family Phalacrocoracidae; genus Phalacrocorax; species Phalacrocorax aristotelis. The sequence continues at coordinate 174,333,567 of NC_134276.1, read as the reverse complement.
TTCCTATGCCTGGACAAACTCCCCAAGAGCTGTACTTCAGCACTCAATTCAGATCATACTTCTACCACATCAGGGGGTAAGGACATTTTAAATGCTACAAAGAACAGGAGGGACTCTGGACGCCTTTAGCCTCTTGTACGCCATAAACCATGGAATCTCATCTGGTAATTTCTGCACCAATCATAAATTTTGCTTGAACTACAGAGTCTTTAGAAAGGTCTGTGAATTTCAGGCCTGCAGCTTGTTTAGGAAATTGGTCATCTGGTTAACAGCATTTCCATTAAAAATGGATTATTTCCAAGCTAAATTTGTCCAATGTCAAGTTATAAGTTTTGGATGTAATTTGGCCTTTTTCATCTCTTTTGGTAATCTTTCCTTCTTCTCCACTGGAAGTATTTGTAGGTCTTTGGCTATCTATGCCCTTTATGATAGATTTGTTGACATTCCAAACAGTATTTGCTTTTCTACAAGATGACCCACAAACCCACCTAATTGTCCATTTAAGATGACACCTGAACAGATGAGGATATAAAAGAAGGAAAACAAATCAAACTCAAACAAAAGCATATGTAAGCCGAGTGCAGCGTGGAGGTATGCAGCTTACCAGACCACCCTTCCTCTTTCATAATGAATTTTTACCTCCGTAACCTTACTTAAGCTCAAAACCAATGTAGTAGAGCGCTTCCATTCAGTCATAAACCCGTGACAGCTCAATGAAAATGGAAAATCTCTAGTGACGGTATGTTTAGTTTTGCATCTCTTGAATATCAAGTAGTTTTCTGGTTTTGTGCCTGTGTTCTGCTTTTTAAAATTATCTCGTGATAAGAATGATCAGGAAAGCACGGCTGCATAATAAAAGCATGTCTTCTCCACGGCTATAGCCTCTAGCTAAGATAGTGAACTAAACATGGTCATACACCATATTCCAGAAGACAGTAGTTCCATGGTAACTTGAAAGCAGGCTGATTTTCTTTTCTATCTATCCAGTTGACTCAAAAAAAAAAAAGTTAACATTGTTTTTTCATTGCATTAATAGCTACTTTTATCTTTGGTAGTTAAAAAAAAGGGGAAGGGACTATTCTGGATTATTGAAGAGAAAAAGAATTTGAGAAGACTGTCTTTCTAAATCGCAGTCCTTGTGAGGGACATTGACAACCTCAGAAAACCACTGGCTGTGGAAGAATACCATGGATGCCATGTATACACGCCACAAATTCACGGTTACAATAAACTTAGATTCTTCTTAAACAAGATTGTTTGAGCAAATGAATCACAAAGGCCCGTTCTATTATAGGCCTACACCATGTGTTTGATTAATCCCGACAGAAGCAGAGTTAGGCTATCTCATACTCATGTTCATGGTGTATAGTGTACATCATCTTCATTCTGTCCCTGAGAGGGACAAAAGGTCTTCTTTTGTCAGTGTCAAAAGGACAAGTCAATGGATGCCTGTGAGTACAGTGAGGTTGAAATGGTTGAAAAGTACCTTTGAGAGGAAGGCATGTGATCTATTATAGGCTTACTGGAAGCAGCAAAAACTCTGTATTACGTAAGTTATTTCCTGCAGCTACTGATTTTGGACAACTCATAGAAAAAGCTGCTCTATGACAACTAGTCTGTATTAATGAGTTATTTATATCTGACAGAATGTGGTCATTCAAGGTTGCAGGCATTCTGAATATTTTTACATGATAAGCTTTCATTAGCCTGTGAGCAGTTACATGCTTGCATTGGGAAAACTGTTGGTGTCTATTTTCAAAACCAGACATCTCTATCATTTTCACAATTGTCATAACAATCCCTTTCCATGAAGTACCACTGAATGGATGCTGCTACATGCAGTAGGGATGCTCACCCACTAAAAAGCTCAAACCTATAAATGAAACTCAGTCTTGTTTAACATCCTGAGGAGATGAGACAGTTTTAATTTCAGAACATGTGGAAGAAATATTATGAATGTTGTCTTCTACATTTTCATAGAGGATATTTTATTTAAAAGTTTCCTTCTTTGGGGGGTGGGGGTTATGGAAGAAACTAGGTCAGTTTTACCGAAGTGAAAAAACTGATCCAAATCTTGATGCATTATTAAGCTGTCCTTAGGCAGTAGGAAAGAACCAGCACAGGACTGAAACATTGTTAAAAATAAACGAAGTATAATCACTGTAAGGGTATGATATTTTAATTTTGGGTGGAATACTTTATGGAGGCTCCAGTTAAAATACCAAAATAGTATTTGCTCCGGCATTTTTCATTTTTTGTGTGGAAAAGGGTGGTGCTCACTCTGCTCTGAGAGTATCTGTGTTGCTGTCTGAAAGCTGAACCGTTTTGGGCCCTGAATTCTTGCCATATGAGACTGTGCCTGTCCAAGAAACAACCCAACAGGGGTTACAAGCTGGGGCCAGAATGTCTTTCCTCCCTTCTGTGTGAGCAGAAGAAGATAGCAGATGTACCAGGAAATGCATGCTGTCATATCCTCTGCACATATTGGATGAGTCAGTTGAAACACTCCTGGTGTTGCTGTTAGGACACACAAGACCTCTGTGTGCCCCCTCTTCTTCCCTCCAATGTTGATTCTGTCTGGAAACATCACTCTGATGCTGTAAAGTCAACAGGAGGTTGCCTGGCACCCTCTTAAATACAATGAAAAATAGACTTTTATTTGCAAATAAAATATATTAAGAACAATAAAAATATGATTTGGTCTTTTAGTTTATTTCATGTCCCTTACACGCTGTTCTATGCTCTGCTCTAAGTCAATGGCAACTATGGTCTGGCATCTTTGAAGACAATGTTACAGATGTCTCAGAAACTGCATGCTTTGCAGTCACTGAACTTTAGCAAACTGCTGTCCTGAAAGTCTCTTTTACTGCTTCTACTGCAATACACTGGCATCAAAAGAAATAGCAACATGGGTGATTAGTTCATTCCCTTAAGACCACTTGAAATTCATAGCTAATAATTTAAAAATCTCTCTCTTAGACCTCACTGCCAGTTACTTTTGAGTTCAAAAATATGCCAAGCATTAATAAACACTAATTTCCTCTACTTTATCAGTAAGTCTGTATATGCTCTTGGGGCTGCCGTATGCGAGAGCCGTATTCCAAACATTAACAAATTCCACAAAACCTTGCCAAAATCCTCACCTGGATAAAACATGATATAACCTGAGCCCATCACGCAAGTTCATCTCAAGTGTTCCTATCGAGCCGAGAAGGCAGGGAGAAGGAAGGAAACTGCTGATGTTTCTTGTTTTAAATACCAACAAAAAATGTAGCTAAAATGGCATTTTAAAACAGTTTTACTATTTCTTTTCTTTTCTGAAGGCACAATTAAAAAATGGAGATTGAGCAGCATTCCTCAGGAGTCTCATCAGTGACTTCAGTTAAGTGGAAGCAGGGGGATACTGAGGCTCCATCAAGGCAGAAACAGTGGCGCAGTGGCTTCCAATAACCTGTCAGCATAAACACTCCTTGGTAGTTCACCTTGCTGCTGATTCCTCTCAAGAGGAAGAGTCAGGGTTGAGATGAACTGCAGCAGAGGCTATTCTGTTTATCCTTATGGGTTTTATATGATCAAATATGATACTGCAACAATGAACTAGAACGATAATGTGAGGAAAAGAAAAAAGATGCTGAGGTGCCTCGCCCACGTTCCACTGGAGTCACCTTCTGCAGCACACACAACTGCAGCCGCGTGCAGAACTAAGAGCATCACCTGAGCACCACTTACTGGAGAGTTTTAGTAAATACGGTACAGCAATCCAGATAAACTGTGATATAAACAAGGTCTGTCATTGCTTTGACTCTATACATTGCAGGACTCTTGCAGCACTAAAATATTTATCCTTTGTGAAAGGCACAACTACGCAAACAGAGCACGAATATGAGTAGATATATAGCCATCAGCCAACCCTGAAAATTGATCTTTAATCAAAATCAATGGGAGAAAGCACTGATTAAAGACCAGTGATATGGTCTAGGCCCAGATTCTGGGGTACTACATCTGTGAAATCAATGTATTTAGCTCTAGGCAGCTAAAAAAAAAGTGACAACAGCAGCTGTTTTAAATCTCCTGCAGTGAAGTCATGGAAGTCGTAGGGACTTAGTAATTGCACAGAGGCTTAATAATGCCTTCTCTCAGATAATGCTTGGGCAGCTTGGTAAATTCATATAATTGCCATTAATGAAGGCCATCTGCTGAGGGACAAGGTAATCATTCCAGAAGTTCTCATTCATGCCATGCATGGCTTGTAAGCACAGAGTAATGCTTCCATCATTTACAGTAAAGTGGTAAATGAAACTTCACTGTTTTTCAAAATTTGTGTAATATCTGGTTACATTCACTCTAAAAAATAGGACATATTTGAACACAGCAAGGTAATTAAAAGAATACTTTTCTGTGTTTACTGCTAACTTAAGCTTTTTGCTGAACTTTCTAAATGCCTAATATGGCATGGTGGCAAGACAAAAAGCAGGCAGCCCATCTTTTGAAATCCTGCACTAATTTACCTACATTACTAATCCTTCTCTCAGCTCATCATTATAGATACAGTACTTGTAACCAGGAGAGGGAAAGTAAAACTCTGGAAAACATGAAAACATCACTGCTTCACCATACTGTCATCTTTGAATGAAGCCAAGTAATGCCCTTTCCAAACACTGACGGAGGTACTTGTTTAGTGGAAATTTTTATCATATTTTCATATTTTCATATTCATATCATATAAGTCATATTTTATGTGACTTTTCATTGCTGGGACACTGGTAATGGAAAAGGGACAGAAAGGTACAACAAACAATTCTTGCAAATGCTACACAGCCCCAAATTCAGGTAAACCAGGCTGGTTCAGCTGACATTATAATCCACCCCAATATCTAAAAAAAGATAAAATGCTGCAATTTCACAATTAGCATCCAGGAATGCAAATTTTAATTAAAAGGTACAAATCAATCCATGTATAAGCATGTGAAAATCTGAATGAATTTTGTCAATTTGCGCAATTCCTTATTTGCTGCTGCATGAGCACTACTGCTAAATTAATGGTGCAGTAACTCTGAATAAGCTATCTGGAATACCAGAACAAGGTATAACAAGGTATCAGATTAGCCCAAGGAGAACTTTGCTTCCCAGGCAGTCTAATGGGGCATCATGCTAATATAACCATGCAGCTTTCATGACCTGAGTTACAAATCCGAGCTGATAAATCTCGCTTGCTTTACTCAGATGAGTTGTCCTATTGCCCTTTTGTTTACTAATTGCCTTATTAGTAAATCCAACATACCACTTTTCCTTAATCCTGACCAACACCTCAGTCTGCATGGTAAATGTGACAGTAGGGGACTTTAGACGGTCAGGTTTCATACTGAGCCTTAATCACAGTTCTGTGCTGTGAATTATAGCAGTAAGTCTTCTCAACACATTTTTTTTTTTCCCAAGTTGCATCTTATAATTTAAAAGCTTCAGAAGCTGGGCTTGCCTGTGGAGATGAGAGACTGACTGGAATTGTATTTCTCTTCCTGTAACAAATATTCAGCTCCCAGTGAAAGGGAAGAGTAAAGCTGGGCAGGATTTGAACTCTGGGGCTGCCCTCGGTGCCAGCCAAGAGAGTTTGGCCTGGTGAACCTCTGTTTTTACAGGAAATGTGATTCATCAGGCAGAAAACAATGGAACTCTCCTTTCAGGGGCTAGGTCTAGGTCTGGGAGGTGGAAGAAGAGCATTATATTGCAAACTGGACAAACAAATCTTGAGATTCTTGAAACACAACAAAACCAGGATTTCAAATGACTCCTACATTAAAATCCTAAATGAAAAAGTTTAATAAAAGAATTAATGAGAAGTTTTGCCTGAGTCCAGCTAATATCCATATTGTTTATTTAGTGCAGCCCTTTAAAATGTAGGACACCACCTTAGTGGGATATCTGAAGTGAACAGCTAAGGGTTCCAGCCAGCCTCTTGCTGTCACACACTGCATCATAGTAAAGTAACGAGCACAGGATCACCAGACTCAGCTTTCACCACCCAGCAGCCTTCTTCTGGTTCTCTAATATTTGCAAAGACATATATCTGGAGTAATAACAGAAAGCGCAGGTAGGCAGCTCAAGGAAATGACCAGATAATAACACATTGCATATCAGCAGCACTGGGATTCCAGGTGTTCAGACCACTAAGGCACAAAAATAAAAATTATTAATTAAAGGAGATCATTCCAATATACTGACTAGGCTTGTTGAACTATCCTACCCAGCATTTAGTGCAACTACGTTTTTAATATGATAGAACATAATGAAATATATCTCTAAAGTAACTGGGGGGGGGCATCCAGATCTCATCAGAAATGGGTCAGTATTCTGCCACTGCCATTTTTTTGCCTGTAAGTCACTAGTGGCCTTCAAATGTCCAGGATGGTCCGTCCAAAAGATGATTTTATAGTAAACGTAAAAGTTTCAAACTAGTGAAGCAGAAACTGAAATATTTTTAAAGACAACATGTTGTTCCACAGACTAATTTCATACAAAACACACAACAGGAGAGTATTTTGTGTTGACTGCTCCTCCTCTTAAGAAATGATTGTCAGTGAACTGGACCGGTGAAAGTGCTTTTCTGCGATGACTTGATATTCTGGTGGGAGTCATAAGACAACAGAATGAAATAATAGTTATTTTTACTTGTCTGGTTGTCATACCACGTTTTTATAAAGACTTTCTGATCTGATTACTTTTGGTATTGATAAATGTTTCATGACAGGTATTTACCAGTCAGATTTTCTTTTAAATAATATCCCCACAGAAAAATATTAGATTTAATCTTGAAATGGAAAATGAAGTAGCGAATGAAGGCTGGGAGGAGAGAGAGATACACCTGAATTTTACATATCTGACATACTGAAAGAAAGACTTGAGAGTCAGCCTGAAAGAAAACTTTAGCTTGTCAGGAGATGCATGGGTCGGTCAAGCTGTACTGTTACCCTCCGGGCAGTTCAGTACTGATTACCAGATGTGAACAGTAAATGAAATTCCCATAATCTGCGAAGGTATGTCACATTTTTTTGTTGATGATTTAGTGGTTTTTACTCAGCTATTTAGTCTATCTTCTGTGCCTACAGCTCTTTAAGGTTTCTTGCTAGACCAGAAGTTCACCCTAACTTACAGTTCTCATAATTTCCTTTTTACTGACTTACAACAGTTAAAGTCACTTTATCAATTCAGGTTGCCTAGTTTTATGTTCCACGCAAATATACCTTCTCAGTAGTTCAATTATGCACTCACTTTCACAGCCTTGACCTTCATCTGTTCCAGTAACTGCCCAAGAATCAGAAGACCATAACATAGCAACAGCTTTGAATAAATAGCAAAAACACATGGAAGGGTAAAGGACTTAATGGTATAATGGACAAGATTCATGCATCATTTGCCAGGTGATAAGACTATAGAATGCTAATTAATCTTCATGTAGCTAGGGAGCTTTTGAAACTAGTAGTTCTAAAACACAATGAATTTTTTTTTCCAAAACTCAATTTTAATGTGGCAAGACTTCAGTTAACTTGTTTTCTGGTCTAGGGGTCTTCAGGTGAAAAGGAAATACTGAGGCCATTACATACTTCAATTATTTCTATTATTTTCAGAGCTAATATATATTCTTGCCTAGTGCCAGACAGAATATTTCAGTTGGTGGTACTTATATTTAGCTAAGTGAGAACCATTAATCACCATTTCCTGACATAGCATCCTAGAAAAATGCCAAAGTACTTCTATTTAAATTTCATTCACTCAGTCACTTTAAAAATACTTTATTTCTATGGGATCTTAGTGCGAGGATTTGAACTGGCAGTTGATTTACTAAATAAGTTCCCATAAATACAATTCATTAAAGCCATTTAACAGATCCCTACACATTAGATTGGAATGTATGTCAGCTAATAAACTTTTAAAGGTTAATCGATCATAAAAGTGACCTTCTGCTCCTGTAGTTAAAGAATTCCTACTTGTAGAAGGGACAATTCACATTCAGTCAATACTGTGTGGATTATATTTTATCTTTGATCCTTTCACCTGCACTCAGTTTCTCTAGGACATATTTTAACAATCAAAATCACTGGGTAGTTAAGTGTCTGTAATTTTTTAAGACTGGAAAGGCAAATGTATATTTTCCAAAGCTCCTACCTTGCAGAGTTTGTAGGACTACAGGAGTCAGCCTTAACCTCTTTTACTAGATTTTATGATGAAAGAAAGTTAGGCTCAGCTCTTGCATTATACAATGACCACACCACACTGCTGATCTGAATCTCTGCATATATATAATAAGCAGTGTCTTCCAGAAATTGCATACTAATACAAAGCCTGTCGCTGCTCCTCATCCTATTTCAATGACTCCTACCTCCTGCTCACACCTGTTCTGCTTCACTGTGTTCTCCAGGAAGGACCTCCTGTTCCAAACAACTCCCACTTTTCCTGTTACTTCCAACTGACTGTCATGCCTTCTCTTGTAAGGCCAACAGCTTTTCTCTAGTCTAGCTAGGTACTAACAGACGGAAGTAAAAGCCAGTCACCACACTCTCATGTCTTACACTCAGCATAAGAGAAGATAAACACTGGAAGGGAGCATTTGCAGGGAGATTTCTGGCTAGCCTCAGCTATCTCGAGCTCAAATACGCTGAGAAAAGACTGCGCTGTTCAGTAAAGTAGCTATCAGTCTTTCATAAATGCCAGTGTACATGAAGGGCATGCAAGAAGGTTATCCCTGATTAACAGCAAGACCCAGCTCAGATATCCTCTGAGCCCTTGCTGCAGTACTTGGAGATGTCTAACAATGTAACATGGCCAAAGTACTCCATGCTTTTCTTCTTAGCTTTTTTTTTAAAATGGAAGAAATTATTTTCTGCAATCTTCCAACAACTCTTCCACTGGGGGGAAAAAAGAGTTACTGTATAAACATTTGCCAAGGGCTTAATGTAACTGAAAAGAGGAGCCATATGTTGAACAACCGTAAGTACTAGCAATTTATTTATGCCAATTCTCCCACTCTCCCTAAGTCAAAAGATTTGTTACTGGGCCTTTTATATGTAAAGATTTCTTCTAAGAAAAGCTTCACATGCATAGAGGTGAATGGCATTAATAATTTTTATGCATGTAGAGATTTTGTTCTCTGATACTGATATATTAGATGGGTTATATTATATATACCTTATATATTACATATATAAAAAGAAATATATGTTTTTGTTTATGAAGTTAGTAGAACCAGTCTAACTTCTCATTCATCATCACTCCGTTCTTGTGTAATAACTAGCTCCAGGCTTTTTAAAGTGACTATTATTTAGTTGTAAGAATCTAACAGTAATTAGATAGTCTGTCATGTGCAGGTTGTCTTTACAAAACACTCTATAAAGACCTTTTGTGCCACTGAGATGATTTTGTCAAAATCTTCTTTCAGGTCACTGACCTGAGAGTGCATTTGTCTAAGCCATCTTGCTACTTCCTAGGCTCTGTACCTGTTTCAACAAGCTTTGTGTTTGTTTCTGCTAAGACTGTTTTCCAGAGATTAATATAAATTTGGTAAGATTTCACTGATGATGCTGCAAAGATTGAAAATTGCCTTTAACAGTTGGAGTACCAGGCTCTGCTATCTGGAAAAAAAACCCCAAAGCCCTGCAACTTTTCAATGCTCTGTGGTTGATTAAAGAAGCATTTAGTTGGTTAAATGAAAGGACTAGTCAGAATATCAGCATTTCAGGGTACATAGTGCCATTATTTATTGTCATGGAACACTATTCCCTTTAAAAAGCTTTGAAAACTGCCATTTGATTAAGTGGCAGCCTCTCTCTGTTTCTCAGACTGAAGAATATATTCCATAAAACAAAGAGCGTGTTGCATTTTGCTTATTAAACTAATGTCTGTTCCTCTCTTTCTTCCTTCCAGCTACCCAGCAGTCCACTCAATCAATGGGCTGCTGTTGCCTAGTTATCAGGAGTTCAATCCCGCTACCATCGAAGGAACATTAGATTCCCCATTGATTTCAGCGAGGGAGGATTAGTTCCAGGCACAGGATAGATAAACTGAAAGAGAAGTTCTTACAGCTTTTCTGCTGAAAAGATGTTGCCTTCATTAGGGCATTTAGAGCTGCTTCTGTCTGGCAGGCTAACAGCACTCAGTTCAGCTGGTAAGAAGTCTGACACAATGCTGTATTAAATCATAGTTTCTGTTTAAGAAACTTCTAACAGAAATATTTGTAATTTAACTGCTTTAATAAAACCTCTTATACAAGCATGTAGGAAGGGGGGTGCTGCTTCTCTACCTTGCCAGAAGAAAACAACCATCATTTATCTACTGTTGGGCAGAGCTTAGGAAGGCCCTGACCACAGCTGGAAGGGTAATGACCACAGTTCTTAGCAATCTGACAAGGATTTCTGACACGTGCAGCAAGGCCCACTGGGACCTGACCACTGACTTCAACAGCAAGATTCCTGTCGGCTTCAGTTAACTTCAGCGCTTGCACTGTTTGTCTCTCACTGCAATCTGATTTTATCAGCACATCCCTATCACACACCTGAGCTCAAAGGAGAGGCATTTAAGCTTGCACTGACCCAACTTGGCATGTCCCCATATCCCAGCACAGTGCTGTACAGGTTAGCACAGACCCTGAAACAGCATGAGCAGAATACTAAAGGACTAATTAATCACCCTTTCTCCTTAGCAAGGCTAATTGCCTCAGGCTTGATGCCTTGCTGACGCAACTGTTCTGTGCCTGCTTTTCAGTAACTTCAGCATTCTGCACAGTAGCAGGCAGCTACAAACGCATCTCACATCCGTCATCCTTCATACAAGGTACTCCTGCTTCTCCAGCACTGAAAGTCAAATACACTTTTATTTTCAGGAGAGGGATGTTATTCTGAGAAATAAGTAAAAATCTCAATTTCATACCTCTCTGATAGCTGTACAAAACTCACTCTGCAGCACCTTTTTTAGGGACTGTAGCTTGTGTACTGGTACTTCTCCAGATTCTTGCAGTTTTTCCAGTAACTCAATTGCTCTGGCAACATCTGAGTGGGGAAAAAAAGGAATACAGATCAGTATAAACAGTGACTAGTAAGCAACCAGAAGGGGCACACTGATAGTAATTTCAAATTGAAAATCAGTTTTACAACACCTACTGTGTTAATCTTGTGTTACACCAGCCTCAGATAGGCAACAACGCTGCTGTTCAGAGATCCAAATCCCAAAGTACGGACCAACTGTGTATGCACACATACAACAGACACACACAATGAGCTACAGTCTTAGTTGCAAACATTCTTTGGAACGAGGCCACAAGTTCAAAGCAGCTAATCCATATCAGCAGACCTAAAATATTTCTTACTTTCTGCATAAGAGAAAGTAACACAGGAAACAGCATGGGGCCTACTTTCAGAAAGTCTGAAAGAATGAAGCTGAGTCCTATGAAAGCACCCTCAGAATGACAACACCTAAGAAAAATATTTGATCTTTTCTCCTCAGAAATCTAAATCTACATATCAACTACTGATAAAGAAGGTCTTCTAAAGGCAAGTAATAGTCCGCTAGGGAAGAACAGGAAGTCTGCTGCAGAAGAGGAAATGTGTAATGCTCTTGTCTAGGTCTCTACAGATCTCATCTGCCACACAAAACCTGTATGACCACAGAAATACATGGAATAATATTTTTGGTGGCCTGAATTCTCCTTAAGCACCTCGGTATTGTCAAGGGAAAGATCAAAGTGTGTCTGCAGAGCAGTCCAGAGGGCTTAAGTAGGTACCTATAGAGTGGTGAGCGGGAGTCTGGTCCAGCTGAACAGTGCCCATAACCTCACTCTCATAATATTTTTCCTCTTTAACACTAGTTCCTAATTCACAGTTACTACTAAAATACATACATACAAAAAAAAACCCAACCCATGAGATGCTCAACAGTCCTTTACGGCTGGGGACACGGGCACAAGAAATAGTGGTCAGTCTCATGGAGGCTAGCCTAGTCACGCAAGGGACACACTGACTTACACGCAGGAGCAAACTGAGCGATACATATCCTGGCCAGTCTTCAGGATGATAGAGCTTAAATAGAGGGGTTTCTCCTCCTGTGTTGTTTAATGCTACCTTGCAGCTTTTCCTGTAAATTTGCTGGTATAGCTGAACCTGGCAATGCTGTTGTCTTGACTGTGTGGTTGTTCTCACATCTTCTAGCATCTTTTCAATAGCTACCAGAGTCACTACTGGCCAGTTACACCACTCTACTAAAAATAGGTCTGTATCCTAGTGATGAAATGAGTGCATAGTACCAAATGATAAAACAATATTTGAGGCATTTTAATTCTGTGCTTTAACTGCACATAAAATAAATAAACAGCCTCCCCCCAACCACACAACTCCAAAACTGCTACAATGGCTAAAAGCAGCCTTATATAATTCTCCTTTCCGATGACAAAGATGGTACTGTTTGTGACTGGGAGATCATGCTAATTAAAACAGTTCTTACAATCCTTGGCTTGTAGCTGAGCTATACTGACCAGATGTCTTATACAACAAAGACATGAGAAGTTTTCTGGAAATAGAAAAGAGATGGCAGTAGATGAGCTGCAATAGGAATAAAATCATAATCATGTATTTGCATTTATAAGAAAATAATTATTATCCAGCTAGGAAAAGCGAAGGTGACACCTCAAAAAAATCTATAATTTATTTAAAAAGAGGCAGGCAACTGGTCAGAATGGTAGGTTTTGCCACAGTAGATTAACACTCAAATAATTCTAAAGCTTTTTTAAAGGCATCTGCCAAAAGACAGCTCTAAGTATGAGAGGAGACATTGCAGAAAGCATGCAGTGCTACTTTCAGAAGGATGTTTCCACTTACCAGCCTGTAGTTTTCATCGTAGAACAGTCTTGGAGCTCATGAACTTCCAGATGAAACTAACCCTAACCCTGTGTTCAAAGACTGCACCTCTGCATTTGCTCCAAGCAGTACTTCAACTGCTAGTGGGCATCCAGTCCATATTACTTGATCACAGCTATATCTGAAATAACCTCTCTGCCCAGTGCCACCGCTTTCGCTTTTCTGTTCAGCCTGCTTCTCCACTCCACACTATCTGCTGGTATACATAGCCAGTATTCAAAAGAGGTCACCTGGGAGAAAGAGGCCTTGGTGTGATGGGAAACAGAGACAGAAGTTGAAGCTGTATTTGCAAATAAAAAGGGAAGAGATGGTACAGAGGTGTACCAAGAAAGATCCGTCTAAAGCACTTAGTGGAGTGACGATCAGAAAGCTAAGAGGAGATCTAGGAAATAATAAGGCCATGGAAGCTAAGAAAAAAATGAGATTCTAGAAAGAAGAATATGACTGAATGCAGCTAATACATCAAAGAGGATGGTTTTCAGATTTAAGAAGAGGTAAACACACTCTTTAGTGAGAACCATTTCAGTGGAGTGCAAAAGAATGGCAATGCATTAAATAAAATATGATGCAACAGACAAAGATGATTTTTAATATTCTCAGCAATAATAATGTCACAATGATTTTCTAACAAAACTATCGAATCATTTACCTTGGAATTTTTCTTTTAAAGTCTGTATCTGCCACCCAAGACCTGCAGTTAGCACTCCCCAGTTATTAGTGCAGTTGGTGCATACTGGGATGTCAGACCGCAGAAAGCAATTAGATTATTTATTCTGAAGAAGCTTCAACAGCCTACCGTAACAGATCAGATAAGGCCTCTGACATTCATGTGACACATGGTAGATATTCAGATATTCTAAATCAGGCTGGGGTCTTTTCCAGTGCCAGTTCACCTAAGTTTTGAACTGTCTCTCCCTCTCACTAGTTATACTTGCAGGTCAGTGCCACAGATGACAGATTGGTTGCTATTTTGCAGTTGCTTAGAATTTTTATCACCACAACTGAAAATTCTGTGAATCACCCCACATTTCCTATGGTCCTGAACTAAACTATATTCAGTGAAAAAATTTGTACTGATTGAGAAATCTGCTCTGACCCAGAAGGAAGCATAGATAGCTCTAGGTACATTAATCAATCTAATAGAGGTAAGCACAGGTCTAAACATTTCCTTAGGGCACAGACCAGACTCTAGATGATAATTAATCATTTCTAAAGTAATGAGTGTTACAATAGAAGTGATAAATTCATATTCTGACTGAAAAGTCTGGCATGGGTGTCTCATAGGCAAAACTGCACACAAGTTGTCATTTGCCAATGCTAGACTACTTAACTTTGTGATTAAGAAGTGCTTTGGGTAAAGAAAAAGCAGAATATCCCAAGAGCATTCTGATTTTCCACATTTCCGAATTAATCCAACAGGCTAAAATGCATGAATGCTGTTGCACAAGTTCTTGCTTTGATTTATTATTCACCTATCATACCTGTTAACAATAAGCAGTTTTCTTTCTCTTGTCACAATTAGGCCCATAGCTTGCTCAATTTGGCAATGAATTGTGGGATATTGTTCACGGTAGAGAGGATACAGAATAATAAAGAGCTTCATGGGATAAAATTACAGAATGAAAATGAGGCATGTGTTCAAAGAAGTGATGTGACTGGCAATGAGGAAGATTTCAAAGTCACGTTGGAAAAAAAGCATATAGCAAGGAACCCACGCCTGTTGAAGTCAATTAGAGTATTGTCGCATGTTTGAGAAGGACTGGTATTCCTCTGCTGGGATACTTTTCTTGTCCCCAGTTCTCCTTTGATTACAAATATAACTAGCTTTGCTTGTAAATGTTATCACCAAGGAATTATTCTTAAATACCCTTTTCTTACATATTTGTGGAAAGTACAAATTGATGAAAAGACAGAGGGTGTATGAGAGTGTGTGTGTGTGTGTGTGTTTATATAGATAGATGTAAAAAAAAATCCTGGAATTATGTTAAATACCCTTGCAAATACCCTTTATGTAAATAAAACGCCCTTGTTTTTAGTTTCTGATTTTTCCTTCCTTTAAGCAAAAATATTTTTTAAACACAACTTCTAAAAAGGATTGTTTTGTCTACGCTCAAACACTTTCCAAAATATGAACTCCATTATACTAACATTAAACTCATGCTAATGTCATTGAAATCTATCCTTTCCCACATTCATATCCCGTGGAAATTAGTGGGAAATTTGAGTAACAATGTGGGTAGAATTATTCCTCTGTATTCTATGATGCACACACTTTAAAAGGAATATGCACTTATTTCCCCCTTTATATCCAATCCTAAACACGCCTTTTTTTTTTCCCTGACTTCCTCATACATATGCACAATTCCTTTCTCTCCCATTCTGTTTAACATTCACTTCCCTTTTTGTCTTCTCGTCATCATGCTTGCCTACAGCCTTTCGGGAAATAATACTGCTTCAGTGTGGTGGGTCACGTTATCAGTGAAATGGAGAAGGCAGGGGGCTGGGGGTGGGTGGAACGCATTTTATCAAGTGCACTCATCAAAAGAAAAGCATGACTTTCAGAAAAAAAAATCTCAGTTCTAGTGTCCTTTCTGTATTTTCATTTGAATGAATTTCATTTGCATTGCTAGTAGGACACAAGCAGGGGGTTACTATACAAAACTTAAGAAAAGGAGAAATCACTAGAACAGAGAACTAGCAAGATACCATAATGTGACAGAAGGGGAACATTCCCGTGCAATACCAAATTAAGTTGAGTCAGGTATACATAGCCATATAGCACAGTGCAGTTGAAAAAAAAAAAGGTCATCTGGCTTAGTTATCACTTTGTTCTGTTATTTATGATTTTCACTCGTTGATTTTTGTTCAAATAGTAAGCAATGCATGACATAGACTGACCTGTTTAATTTGCTGGATGTTTTGAAAAATAAATGTTACTTCCAAGACTTTGCAATTCAGCGTTTACAACTCAGAAGCAAATTATGAATCCACAGAAAGAATCCTGGCCAGTCTGAACTTGGTGCTTTTTCACATTACTGTTAAAATTGGGTAGACCAGGCTCCAGCATTCTGTGAAAGTTGTCCAGTCTGTGGTTTCTCTCTGGTAGATTTTGTGCAGGGTTTATGTTTTTTTCAATTTAGTCAGACAGGTTAAAAATTATTGGGAAAAAATAGCAAATTATTTTAGCATGCTAAATGCTTCCCATCTAATACCAGAATGACTCTTGAAGAAGAATGTACTTGCACGCTTTCCTACTGCAAAATGTGAAAACTGTTGTATATCTACCGGTGTCCTCTCTTGTGCTAGTCTATGAGTGAGTTAAATACTGGTCTGCAGTCCTTAAAATAAATATATTATCCCCTGACTTAAAAGACTATTAGGCAATTAAATAGCAGCTACAATGCTGTGTAATACTACTTTGGGTTCAAACAGTAACATAGAAACATAGAAAAATAGTACCCTGATAACTACTCTAGAATCATGTTGTTGGGTTGCTCCCAAAGCCAAAATATGGTGATCACTTGTTTATTACCAAGATATAAGAGAACAGGCTTCTCATCTTCTTGAGGTCTTTCTACTGTCTCATTTATGTTAATTCTGGAGACTTTCACTGCATTAGAATGCTAGTTACTAGCAAAAGTAAATGTGCTGCATAAACACATCCCTTTGGTACCTCAGAGGGGTGGAACATCACTACAAATTGACAACAAGGATACTCAGTAAGTCTCTAAAATATTCACTAGCTTCACCATGGCATTACAGAATAATAATCCTGGCAATTTTCAAACTCTCTTCCATCGTGCTTGAAGACCTTTAATCAGTCTGAAGGTGAAGAATTTGCATGATATAACAGGTCCTTATAATTGCAGTAGTTCTTCATTCCTCCAATACTTTCATTCAGGTTTAGTTATTCCTTTAAGCTCAGAAGAATACATCCCTGAATTCCTAATGTTATTCTGTCAACTTTTTATCATAATTCCTGAAGCTTGCATGGGATGCTTTATTAAATTTAGCAATCTTCTCCAAACACTATGAAATGACAGCAGATAATCAATGGCTGGGCAATCAGAATTCCACGGTGATTAGCAAAGTCCATTCATAATTCATAGCCAGTAGCCCTAGTACATCATATTGAACTATTTATGTGACTTCATGGTTAAAGCACCAGCTTTGGAAAATTTTCAGCATGTATCTTTTGAAAATTCTCTGTATTACTAGAGGTCTACTGTCAGTCACTGTGTTGTACAACATGGCAATTCTTACTCTGGTCTCAAACACCAGACTGCCCACTATGCTTCCATTCACCTCTTTGGTTCCTTACTGTCAGCACGGTGCTGTCCTGAAATACAATAGGTTTTCCATTAAGTTAATGTAACTAATCTACTCTGGAGATTTCAGAAAAATTGAGGCAAAGATCAGCCTTTTTTGCCCGCTTAAGTTGGTACATTTGTCTTGCCCAAAGTTTCATGCTGATCAGTAAGCATAAAGGTGTACTTCACCATGGTAAATCAGACTTGATGTGCAGGGAGTGATGAGCTAAGCTGTTAGAATAGAGCAATATTATTCAACACTTTATAGTGTGTATCTGTGAGGTCTATCCAAATTAATTACAACAAGAATAGTAACACCAGTGCTTTCATACTCTAGTTTAGATAATATGGGTAGTAGTTGTAGATATCCTCCAGTGTCACTTTACACTCCTGTGGTTAAACATTACTACGAATGCACAAATAAATATAAAAAAAGCACAACCATACGGAGCGTTCATGATTCCTCTTCTGGTAAGGGTTTCAACTCACTACACTTCTGATGTAGACATCGGCAGCCCAGCGACTCACCCTAGGCTGCTGTTATAGTCAATGAGGAAAAACAGACACTTTGAGGCTACAATTCATCTGACCTATTTTAGACGAGATGAATCATACTCTGGGAGTGCCTGTTCCCTTTGTTGACTATAAAGGGAGACTAGATGATTAGCTCAGATGTAAATGCCTGCATCCTACATATTAGATATCTACATCAGTATGACGAAACCCACTCTTACTGTCCAGATATATAGTGAATGACTCATGCAAATTTATCTCCATGTGGTCCAGGAGATAACTGTACTTCAGAACAGTTACATTTGACAGGAACAGCATCGTTAGCAGGCAGGCCAATGCATTTTTTTATTTAAAGCTTTTAAAAATGCCTTAACCAATTATTTTATGGATTTTTTTCTTCTTAGTGTATGAGAAAAATCAACCATGAAATACGATTGAGTATATCGCTGCCTGTCTCATTTTGCCTGATGTGAGACAACTGCTCCTAATGGCATTAGTGGCATATCCCCGTGGGTTTCTACATACATTCCCCCACTGCCTGGGGCAGGCTCATTTTCTTTGGCTACTCATCAGACCGTGTTTTGGTCTATAAGTTTCTATATGTTTGAGCTGCACCTAGGTTCTGTCCGACTCCAGCTTCTCAGGCACACCACGGGCATCTGAGTTCTCTGCTTCACTCCATTTCTCAGACACAGAGCCTGTGACCCAGCTGTTGCACACCCCAAGGCAGTGTTATATACCATGAGTTTTCCCAGAAGCTTTGGCAGGTACACCTGAATATGACAGCAAAGGTCTGAGATGTTTTGTGAAATAACTTACAGAAAGGACACAGTTTGTTTACAGGGAAAGCAGTGCCACCTGTGATCCAAATACAGACAGCAAACTGTGTGGGGAACCCTCCATCCAGAATTCTCAACACCATAAATGCCCCTCAGGGCTCTCTCCAGCAATTTCAGTCACTTTTGCTGTTTCAGTCATTCTGCCTGAAATACTGAAATACTGCCATTTTGGGCTTACTGCTCCTGAATACTCTGCTTAGCTTTTCCAAATGCAACATTCAAAAGGTTCCCTTAAATGAAAAAATATGCTCCTTTATGTTCTCTGAACCTCACAATGTCTACAAGGTCTGAGCAATCTCTCCCCCCTTCCCACTCTTCTAAGTTTTAACTAGTGATTTCTGTTCTCCTCAGTTAGGGATTTTCATAGCCTTAACCTACCATGAAGGCCCACTGGGAGAACTAGATTGGCTTTACTTTGGTCAATCTTCTTAGCATATTCATTACTATACATAGATCGAGTCAGTCCTCAGTTTTTTCCTTGAAGCCTTCATGTAACTGATGATGTAAATCCCAGGAGCATCTTTGTCAGCAATTTTCAGATTTTATTTGCTTTTCTGTGTGTATGTGCATGAGATTGATCTACAGAGTTCTTAAAACTATTAAGAGTTCATCAGATACTTAGAGAAAGTAGCTTGGGGCTGTCACATTTCCATTGTTGCTTTTTAAAGGAATAACAATAAATCACAAAACAGTAAAGATTGAATTAACAGATAATTCAGGATCATTTCAATTTGATGTTTCACTTTCTTAATTTGAGACCTGAGGAGCAATAGTGCAATTCAGAATTTTTGAAGATGGGCATTTAAAATTAACCTTGAAACCTCATCATTTTTAAACACTGATATAATTTTTATTCTTCAGAATTATTAGTTTCATTGCAATTTCTAAAGCAATCAGGATAAGAAGGTGCATAAATATAAGTTTGAAATTTTTTCACCATATTTTGCCATCGGTGAGAAATCAAGAAATTACGGATACCCTTACATCTGACAGCATGTACTGCTTTTGTATAGAAGGCATTGAATATAGCATCAGTGTGAAAACAAGTTACCAAATCATCTTTTTAAGAGAAAAGATTAAAACATAAAGCTGAAAATGCAAAGAATAGAAGAACATTGAAAACTATGGTATTTTCTAACACAGCACTTAAACCAGAATGTCATGATTTTTCCCATGGATTAGCTGTAGAGAAAAGGGAAGGGAAGATAAAATTCCTTTTTTTAACTTTGTGTATAGTTTTGACTTTATATTGCTTAATCATACCTGCTGTTTGTGATCATAACTATGATTTATAGCTAGCCACTCACAGCTGAATAGAACAGATGAGACATGATTCTGGTCTTTTTTCTTTTTTTTTTGACGAGGGACAGTTGGCTACAAATACGATAAAAGAAAGACAACAGGTTTTTTAAAGTTTATTTTGTATTCATATATATATATATAAAATAAATAGATCATGACAAAGTGACTTGCCTGGTTGACATGGGGCAGGCAGTGGACTTTTTCTACCTGGACTTCTCCAAGGCCTTTGATACGGTCCCCCACAGTCTCCTCCTGGAGAAACTGATGCGTTATGGCCTAGACAAGTGGTCTGTGCAGTGGGTGGGGAACTGGCTGACAGGCCGCACCCAAAGGGTGGTGGTAAATAGCTCTTTCTCAAACTGGCAACCTGTCACATGTGGAGTCCCCCAGGGATCGATATTGGGCTCAATGTTATTCAATATCTTTATAAGTGATCTGGATAACGGCATCAAGTGTAGCCTGATGAAGTTTGCTGATGACACCAAGTTGAGCGGGGAAGTAGACACACCAGAAGGGAGAGCTGCTCTGCAGAAGGGAGGCTGGAAGAGTGGGCCAGCAAGAACCTTATGAAGTTCAACTAGAAGTGTAAGGTCCTGCACCTGGGAAGACATAATCCAGGAGTGCAGTACAGACTGGGATCCACCTGGCTGGAGAGCAGCTCTGTGGAAAGGGACCTGGGGGTCCTGGTGGACAGAAAGCTCAACATGAGTGAACAGTGGGCTGCTGCGGCCAAGAAGGCCAACAGGATGCTGGGTTGCATCAAAAAGGGCATCACCAGCAGAGATAAAGAAGTCATCATCCCGCCCTACTCAGCACTTGTCAGGCCACACCTGGAGTACTGTGTACAGTTCTGGTCCCCGCTCTACAAAAAGGATGTGGACAGGCTGGAAGGGGTCCAGAGAAGGGCCACCAAGATGATCAAAGGACTGGGAAGCCTGCCGTATGAGGATAGGCTGGGAGAACTGGGTTTGTTCAGCCTTGAGAAAAGGAGGCTCAGAGGGGATCTCATCACCATGTACCAGTACTTAAGGGGTAGCTACATAGAAGATGGAGACTCCATTTTTGCAAGGAGTCCCATGGAGAGGACAAGGGGGAATGGACACAAATTGCTCTTGGGGAGATTCCGATTGGACACCAGAGGGAAATTTTTCACACTGAGGACAGTCAACCATTGGAATAATCTCCCCAGGGAAGTGGTTGACTCGGCCACGTTGGACACCTTCAAGAGTCGTCTGGACAGGGTGCTGGGCCATCTTGTTTAGACTCTGCTCTTCCCAGAAAGGTTGGACTAGATGATCCCTGAGGTCCCTTCCAACCTGGGATTCTGTGATTCTGTGATTCAGTATATATTCACTCATTAAATAGACAAATTAACCCTTTTTCCCTGTAGGAAGCAGGATATTTTGTCATTTCAGATGTTATGTTATTTATTTTAATTCTCAGTCTTTCTGCAAGTATTTTTTTTTTTAAAGAGATCTCAGGTGTTTAAAGCAGTTATTTGCCTACACAGGACATGTAAAATGGTGTTCTGTCTAACTTCCTGAAACTATGAAATGACAAAAGAAAATCCTTTGAAGCAAAGCTGTAATTCCATGAGAAGTTCAGTATGGTGAATAGACCTGGCCTTAATGAATTAAGTTCCTACAAGCTGAACTATGTGAAAGCAAGGAAGCTGTCTGCTGCCATAGATATCTTGTAAAGAGATGCCTTGATAACTCTCCACCAGCCTCATCTGTCTCCTGATCACAACATCACTTGATCTTGTAGGATCAGTTCCGCCTCAGCAGACATCACTCACCATACCAGAGTGAAGCCACTTTGAACACTAGACAAAAGCACACTGGACACTTGGCTGAAACTGCAAACCTAAACACTTTAGAGGTTCTGATCCCAGATTAAAAGAAAAAAAGGCTGGTGCATTAACATACCCCAAGGACCCTACTTAACAGAATACTTGCTTTTGTGTTTTAAACCACAGGCATATAGAGAAAAACATTAAAATCAGTGGGGGAATTAAAAATTTTACTAAGCTAGAGAAGCAGAAAACAGAAATAATTACAAGGAATAAGCTTGCCTGAACAAAGAAAAACAGGATGAAAAACAACACACTTTCCTCTTAGCTAAAATCCATTCTCTCCTCCCCTGCCTAAGCAAAAGCAAGTATTTATGCATCCTATGTGCACATCACAAAACAAAAGTGTTGGCCATATGGGCAACCTCATGCCTTTCCCACGCTGATACTTTCAGCGTGTGTTTTTAGTTTGCATCAGCAAGATTTTTGTTGGCAGAGAAGAAGACAGGAAGAGGGGAAAAAAAGGCCCCAACAGGTATCTCGCAAAGGGAGGTAAGGTTAACTTAGGGATGCCAATTCTCCTTCACACCAGGCACGGTGTTTGAGCCAAAGCAGTAACTCTCACTTTCTTCTCTGCTCGTATGTCATTACTAGAGTTTCCTGCTGCCTCTCCTCAATTCTTATCTCCCCAGCTAATCTTAGTCTTAATCTTCTGTTACTAACAGAAAGATGAGAAAGATGGCTGTGGGCAACTGGCAATTGTACATAGTGACAATACAAATTGTCACTTGAAGGCTAGCATCACAATTTTATCTTCTTTTTCTAGGTGGTTTGGAACTCCAGTGAGACAGCAGTGAAAAGATGGCATTTGTGCAATACAACGGATGTGACGCAGTCGTTACATACACATACCTCACATGGCTTTATCTCTAGGCTCAGGTAACAAGAGGAGAGTTAATATTCTCTCTTCAATTTTAGTGGATTTAAGGATATTGCTTTTTGCAGATTGAATCCCTCTGGGAGCTGGCTACATACTAGTCATTTCTCAGGAAAGGAAAAAAAACAGTTCTTTGAAAGTGTGTATGTGAAAAGCTGCAAACAGCAAGAAGAAAGCAATATAAATAAAATCCTTTGTTAATTAATCCCTGCAAAGCTAGGTGGTACAGATGTGCTGCTGGTAGATGTCAACAACTGACCACTCTCAACTTCCAAACTGGAAACAAATATGACCTTAGAAGAAAGCTGTGACTATTTTGAATTGCTGCTGCAAATTACAAAGAAAACTTTGAAACAGAAAACCTGTGTGAGAAACAGAGAGCTCACTGTCACCTTTGCAGTGCTGTTGCTTGGTGTCCTACGTGTTGAACGATACTGAGAATAGAAGCAGGAGAAATGGAACTCATCTCGGTCTGCAGCCTCATTTCACAAGGTATCTACCTAAGATACAGGGAGTGTACTTGGCATACTTTGACATGGTTGCAAAGCAAAATGTGCTGTATAAATTATTAGCAACTCCAGAGCTGTCACTACTGGGTTACAAGACTATCTGGCTACAGCAGGGATCAGACATACAACCACCTCTTTTTCCAAAGACTGCTTCATACATTTTAAAGCCATCATGCCCTCTTCAAGTTTCTCTGGTCTGGCTCTGTATAACAGTGAACAGCTATATTATCCTTTTGCTCCTGTGCCAATTCAGTAAACAGCATTTGACAAGAACACTGCTGCCAAATCTATTGAAAAGTGAAGAGATGATGGTAAATAAATTTCTGAGGGCTAAGATTGCTGCTGATGGCCACGGTCATCCACCTAATCTATTTCAAGTGCATTCTTCCCCGGTGCTTAACTGATTGTAGAGGGATTGATACCTTAAGGTCTAGGAGATTTACCCCTTTTCAGAAAACATGGTTGAAAAAAAAAATTAAAGAGTTAGTGGATGTGAAGGATTAGTGATTAAACAAGGGCTTCTATTGAAAACAACCAGTAAAAATGTAATTTTGGTTTAGAAGAAATAAATTAAGAACCTATTTTGGGCAACACTCTTCCTCACACAATTATCCATGTTTATACAGAAACAATTAAAAACAATGCTTTGATGCTCTATGTATTCATGGATACTTCATTGTTCTATCTTTTAAATAATAAAGAATAATCCTCCTTCAATCTCTTCTGGAAACACAGTTTTCTAATAAAAATTTTTTCTCTCTTTTTTGCAATTATAAGTAGCACTCAAGTAACAACTAATTATGAGAAGCTGTATTCATTTCCTGGTAACTTAGTGGAATTACATTTGGGAAATTTGGGGTTTATTTAACCACTCTGTTTAGGACCCTGGTGAAACACGTTCCAAATACGTACGTATGTATACCTCCCTCTGTATTTAACCTATCTAAGATCTGTGCTTGTGGTTTAAATATTCGGGAAAACATTGTTAGTATGTAAATGTGTATTTCTGAATCAAATCTTCTCATCTGAATAGAGAATTAACAGTTGAATGTTTCTCATTCAGAGGCCGACTCTCCAGCAAATATCTCAAAAGAAGATTAAGCTGACTGAGATTAATTTTGAAAATGCCTGGATTTATACACACATGTACAGTTTACAGCACGTTAGTATTATTTTTAGAATGTAAAAAATGCATCGTGTGAAACAAATTAACTCTGCGTGATCGAAGGCAGACTTACAAATTTACAGTTACGTGCTTCTCAAAACACTACCTACTTGCCTTTGCTTGGTTTCCTCTTAAATCCTCCACTTCACATAATTTGTGCTTCTAATGAGTAACTAAAATCAATAGTTTTACATAACTCATACTTTGAATTTTATTGCATTACCTACAAGAACATTATTTTCTATCTGAATAACAGAGGTCAGCCAAAAGCTTGCATTTATATCTTTCTGCACTTGCATGAGTGTCATCTATGTCAAGGAGAGATGTGCATGTATGTGCCCTGAAACAGGGAACTCAAAGGAGAAATTCGCGCCTGCGCAAAGCTGATGACTTCGGTGATTTGTCACATTTCAAAAAAAAGTTTCCGTCTGATAACATCATCAGAGGGGTCTAACTCAAGTGATAGGATGGAATAAAGCAAATTGCTTGCTTACAATAACATTAAGAGGTTAATCCTTTTTTTTCCTGTAGTTACACAAATATCTCTCAGACATCAGTGTGAAACTGGTTTGTAGGATCCAGCATAGGGATGTTATTTATAAAACAAATCCTTCTTTTTCAACATTATCTGTAGATAGAAAGTATACATTTACTATATACAAAAATAGCATTCCTTGTGTTTTCTAGTCATTAACACTCTTGCAACTTGTTGCAAATGGTGAATCCCGAACCTGCACAGGGGCTTGTCAAAGCCTCCATCCACTCCACCCAGCTGCAGGAGCAGGTCCTCTTTGAAGGATCAGAAGCAGGACACACAGAGGTGAGCTCAGCTTACCGCTTTGCTCTACACAGGATAAGTTCAGATAGACTAAAATGATTACTTCACTGATGCTATGTCTAAAGAATATTTTCAGCCTGACAGAGCAGGAGGAACACAAGGCCTCTGCACAGGCATCGGCTGACCGTAAGTCTGGTTGCTCTCTCGAGTGCCTCACAAACATTTCCAGAGATATGCCTTATTATCAATTGCATGTTTCTGAAGGAAACATGACTGGAAATTTAAGATATTCCGCCCTACACTCCATAAAGGTGACTTCATGTGAAAAGATGCCACGGGTTTTATAGAAGACATTCACACATGTCTAGCTGTCTGATGACTGGCAGTGCCAGGGTCTTGCAGCATCTGCTGGACACTGAAGACGATATGAATTTTCATTCATTTCCACCTGCTGTGCCCTAACAAAACTTAATTTCCACATCACCATGAGTCACTCTGGTCCAGAGGACAGGGCCCTCTCTGGGAGGACAAGAATGGCCAAAGAGGTGTGCTCCCATGGGCGCCCAGCCCACCTCAGGCATGTCCAGCGTGGCACAGAGTTCCTGTGCCATCATCTGCCCCAGCCCCTCTTTAGTTCAGGCCTGGACTGCCAAAGACATTTAAGCTGGATATGTGGATTTAACTTTTCAAACCATGTATTTCTACACTGCTCATGAAAACCAGAGATGACATTTGAGTAGGCTCTTGCTCTTGCTCCAGTTCCAGTGCTGCAGGAGGCACGACTGAACTGCACTTCAACTGCACAGTTCCTCACAGAACATCCCGTCATCACCCAAAAATCAGCAGCTCAATCTGTTTACCTTAATCCACTCCATCATAAAAATACATTTAGAAAAAAAAAATAATTGTTGACACGAATGTAAAAAACACCCCAAACATTTCAGTCTGTGACCAGAATTATCCCTTTTTTTCTGTTCCTACAAACAGGCCTTTTTTTTTTCTTCCCCTAGAGGACCGAATTTGGTTAGTTATATGTCCTTAGTTGGCATACCAAACAGAGAAATGTTAGACTTAAAGCATGTGGCACTTGCAGAATTATTTTTCAATTTTAGCACGCTATGCTGCAGAGCAAGAGAAGACATCCCCGTGACAGACAGGGAGCCAGGCGGGGAGCAGCACATCGCTTAGCACTGCTCCACAGGGCTTCAACCCTTGCGAGAGAGATCTGGCCTTATGCCGCACCTTTGTCAAGGACTGTATTTCACACTATGAATCTGATTTTCTCTTCCTGATAAGTACATTACATATTTCTCCCAAGATAATCTATATTATACTAATACATGCACAGTTTATTGCAACTTATGTTCAGCACAATTTCCGTTATATACATACATGTATATGGGCACAGACTGGGAAAAATCCCCATTTATGTAGGCTATGAGAATGTAATGAGAAGAAAAATGACAAGAAGAGGAGAGGACGAAGGAAGGATGAGTACTCTAGCAAATGACACTGTATATTAATGGTCAGGCGCCATCCAGTACTACATCTGATGGAGTTTGCCTGCCACCTCTAACAGCCAATGGCTATTCCAAGCCCATTTGTATTGTTATTTATCGGCACAGAACATTGTGCTTTATGAAGGATTTTCACGAAGTTTTGGGACATCCACTCCACAAAGTATTTGTTTCAATTCATAAAAAACCAAGAGAGCTCAGTTATGTGTTACAGTTCAACAACAAGAAGTCTCTCTAGTTTCCAAGGATATATTTGAAAGCAAGAGAAATTTAGTTGTCAATAACCAATAGCTATGACCTTGTTATGAAACTTCACAGGGATTAAAATATCAGCACTGTATATTCAGTCTATTCAAATTTCTTCTTTTATCCTCAGTCACATGAAGGAGTGAAACCATCACCAACATGAATAGTAACTATATAAGGAAAAATGTAATAGGACATGGATTATTAACAGAAGACAGTTGAAAGCCCCCCTCCACATGAAAAAGATATTCCCTTGCTCTTAATCATGTGATGGTCTTTGCACAGGCTAATTGTATATAATCTTGAGAGACAAGAAGAACTTTTGAAAAGTGCCCTTTTAAAGCTTCCACTTTTATCGTCCTATGCAGAGAGGGGCAGGGACTGAGGTTTTGCAGCAATCTGAACAGATATACACAGTTTTCTTTCAGGGCAGATTTTCATCTTGGAGGGAAGAACATAAGTAAAATTCTAAGATGAGCTTTATGAAAAACTTGCCAGACATTTAGCAAAATAAAGAAGTTCAGATAAGAGTGAAACATCTATTATGCATAGCTAGAAAGATGTCTGCTTCAATTTGCAGGCCTCTATATGACCACTCCTAAAATGAGTGCCAAGGGAAGCACAGAAATCTATTCCCTCCCAACATATTTCTGGGTATGCAGCGTTACTTGCAGAAAATGCTTCCATCAGACTGTGCTAACGCACCCTTTGAGTGATCCCATCCACAGCAAGCTTCCTTTCATTTCTCATTGCTCACAATGTGTACCTGCAGCACACAGGAACTCACAGGAGGTCCTTGGAGAACTGTGAGGAGGCTAAGCTGGCTGGGAGAGATGACAACGCACTTGGAGAAAAGCAGAACACTGCTGCTGGATGTGCATGCAGCATTTGAGACAACGTCAAGCTGGTGAGACGCCAATGGTCATGGGACAGCAGAACAACACAGGATTAGAGGAGGAAATTGGGTTGCTGAACAGGGAAAATGGATAAGGGTTATGGAAATGCACAGAGCAATGAGGTCAACTGCAGAGGCTTTGAGAAGAGCAAGGCTACAGACAACAGCATGCAAGGGAGGCATGGGGCTCTGGATAGTAAAGGGGAAGGCAGCAACTGCTGGTGATGGGGTAGGCTGAGGCAGCACCAATGCCCTCAGTGACAAAGGACATCAAGAGGAGATGCAAAGGCAGCACTGCCCGTCCCCATGTAGAGAGGGGCAACATGCAAGATGTGACGAGTGGTATGCCAATAGAAATAAATACTGCCGGAAAATGCCAACTAACTGCAACCAGAGCTCTCTGTAACCAAAATCTGTTTCAACCAAGTTGTTACTAAAGACGTACCTCTGGAAGAAGGAAAAAATAATTGTATAGGTGTTTTTATACATTTCCCTTTTGGTTTGGAGTGACCACTTTGGATTTTTTTTAATGGAGGCAAATCAAGCTGGGAAAGTACTTAAACATCCCTAACCTTGAACATAAAACAAAAAAAGTAAAAAGAATCCCAATCTTATTTTTTTTGCTTGTCAAAGGCAGCACTGTAAGTTTCCATCTCAACCTGGAACAACGTACAGTTCCCCATACCTTCAGGGTTTAATCTTTGAGTTGGTCTAAAAACTTCCCCCAGTTAGCTCTCATGGACACCAGGGATTACTGATGGGGTGCTATTGATTCAGGACGTATGACAATTGCAGTAAAGATAGGAAGGGTGCCCTTTTTTATAGAGAAGGCTTACTTGGCTGTTGGAAGATGCCTGGCCGGCAGGCTTTTCCCACTCCCAAAGCTCCCAAACGCTGGGGCCACCCTCCTTAAGCTCCCTAAGCGGTACCCACACATAGCTCCACTGCTTTACATTTCCTCCCTGAAACAGTTGCTGATTCCCTCCCCTCCTCCCAGCAGAGCACCATGCAAAGGTCAGGCAAAAGCCTTTGAGATTAAATTGTAAGTGATTAAAATTTCCATTATTTTGTGAACTTGTTCCACATATTAAAGAGCCCTAATGGAACTTGCTCACATTTGTGCAGGTAGAAAGGCACATGATGACAGGAATTAAGGAAATTAATTCCTGTGCTTTGGACTGAAGTAATCTTCCAGAATGTAATTGGCTTTCAATCATTCACACACAACATGCCCTTCACTTTTCAATGGTAATTCATTTTACCATACAGGTTTTGAATTCCATCTACGTCATGCTTTAAGAAAGCTCCCATCTCTGTACTAGAACACAGTGTATATGTTTTGTCCAGGAGGAGACCATGTCAGAGCATAATTCAGATTTCTGATGTATGCGTCTATACGATGTTTTATTGTTTTGGTAACTCTTAGCAGGGGGAAATGCAGAACACTTCCTGGCCAGAGATCAAGAAGCAGTTCCCTCAGCAATGCAAGGTTATTAATGCCACCTCTCCTGAAATGCTTGCTATTGTCTTGCTGCGCTGAGCTCTCCCTGGGACATGGCAAAGTGGATATGAGTGTACAAGACTTTCCGGGGCTGCGCCTGGATCACCGCAGAGCTGTGCAAAGCATAGTGACAGTAAACATAGCTGCGTCTGCTTTAATAAAAGCAACAGAAATCTGGAAAATTTCACTGTGTAGCACTTTCCTCCTTCCATGGTGTGAAAGAAAGACTACAGAGGAAATATCTGGAAGCACTGGGCTTGGTCTAGTTGCTTCTGGGGTTGCTTCAGCCCACCCTCTTCAGTTGACGTAGCAGCAACATGTTATAGGTGACGAAGTGTATCCCTCTGACGAAATGGCCATCTGCAGGCCAGGTGCGGCATTTAAATCTATCTCTTCTTGTCTGTATTTTCCTTTTGCATGTCACATCCTATCATTCTGTGATGTATCTCCCTCACGCTAATATCAGCCCTGGCTTACAACCAGGGAGACTGTAATGTTGGCACCGCTGCCAAATGGTTAGGCATATCCTGGACACAGACAACAGATGCTTATATTTAAATTGGGACTAATTTGCATTTTTGTGTATTATGGATTTTTTAAAGCTTAGTTTTAGTAATGAAAGGGAATGTGTAATTCCGAAATAGTAATACTTTCATTTGAAAAGCCAGGTTTGCTAATGGATTGCCATCTGTTCAACCCTTTGCCAGGAAATAGATTTGTCCTGCTTACTGAAAACAGCATTAGGGTGAAACTGTAGGTTACACAGTGGATTTCTGAGCAGTTTAATTTAAAGTGCATGCTTGCACTTTGTTATTTCAGTAAAAATAACTTTAGAATCTCCTTTTCTACTAATGCTGGAATTTAAGCCATCCAGCAAACTGTATTTAGAGTACTTTGTGGGCTGTTTTGCTCTCAGCTGGCTTCCAGAAAAGGTGCCTACCTCTCCTTTATCGTTCTGAATCTGAGTTCATCACGTTTCTCTTGCGTAGAATTTACAGCAAGAAGCTTGCTATCCTGCCTCGAAAGCCCATCTTAATCCTCTAGAAAAAAACCACTTAAAAAACCAAGGCTCTGGCCTCAATCATGCTTTCAAGAGCATAAGATATATACGAGCTGAGAGCCTCTCAGAGCCTCTGGATGCAAGTTAGGAAGAAGGATACTCCGGCAATTCAGGATGCTGTATTGGGGCCGTTGGACCTCTCTAACCGATGGAGGCGAATGAGCGAAACAAATCAGAACGGTAAGTTACTCTCTTCTGCAGCCCACAGAAACCTAATAACGTTTCTGCGGAGCCCTGTTAGGGGCACAAATGCACCGCGAGGGAGATGTCCAATTTTGACAGCGTGGAGGCAAAAGCAGAATTTTAACCTAACTTCAAGATTTCAGCACCCTCTTACATCGGCTCGCTAAGGTCACTGACAGTCTCCAGGCTAGCAAACACACCAACCGCTCTCCCTCACCCAGACCCAGCAGCTGTCCACAGGAACAACCAGACGCCCTCTTTTGTAGGGTAACATCATTAAGGCCAGCGAACAGGAGTTGCGGTACCCGGTCCCTTCCCCGCACACGCACACGCCTCCCGCCCCCCAAAACGCCGCATTTCGCCAACAAACTGCCTCCGCGAGATGCCGGCTCCCGACTCGCTGCCCCCCGCCACGGAGCTTCCCACCCGCGGGGGCGGCGGCGTGGGGGCCCCCGGAGCCCCGCGGCGTGGGCGGGCGCCCGCGGGGGAACCCGGCCGGGCGGGGGCGGCGGAGCGGCCCCGAAAAGCGGCCCCCGCGCCCGGCGGAGCGGCGCGGTGCGGAGCGGGACGCCGGCCCCGGAGCCGCCTCCCGCCAGCGGTGCCAGCCCTGCCCCCGCCCCGCCGCCCGGACAAAGTTTTATTTCCTCCGTCTCAGCCCTTCTCCCGCCTCCCACCTGAGCCCCTCCGGGAAGCGCTTCCCGCCGCCCGCCACGCCGGGGCTGCGGGGGAAGAGCCGGCGCTCCGCCGCGGCGGCCCCGGGCAGGGCGCGGGGAGCTGGGGCGGCCGGGGCGGCGGCGGCGGCAGCCGCGCTTACCTCTGTCCAGCGTGAGCGGCTGGACCGCTGTCAGTGTCGCCATGTCTGCGGCGGGGCTGGAGTCCGAGTGACGGGCGGCTCCGGCACCGGCGTGGAGTGCGGGGAAGGGCGGGGAGGAGGCTGGCAAGGAGAGGGGGCGGAGGAGGAGGGTGGCTCCGTGGGAGGAGGAGGAGGAGGAGGAGGAGAAGGAGGAGGAGGAAGAGGAGGAGGAGGCGAGCGGGGCGGAGAGGGCGCCCAGGGGAGGGCGGCTCGCCACGGACGGGGCGCCGCGGTGGTGCGGGCGCAGGGCGGCCCGGCGCGGCCCGGCACGGGCTGCCGGCATCGCTGCGCTGCCGAGGCCGGGCCTGGCGGGAGGCCCCAGCCGCACCGCACTCGCCTCGGGGCCGGGTCCCGGGACCCGCGGGGGCCGGGCCGTGCCGTGCCGGGGGTGAGGGGCGGGTCGCCGCCGGTCCCACCGCCCCGGGGATGCCGCAGCGGTCGGCGGAGAGAGGGAAAGGGTTGAGGGCGGGAAGCTGCGCAGCGCCGCGGGGCGGGGAGGGGGCCGGACCCGGCAGCCCGGCCTCGCCTGGGCCGGGGGCGGCGGGGCGGGACGGGGCGGGGCGGGCCGCCCCTCTGCCGGGGCTGGGGCCTGGACAGCGGCAAGGGAACACGGTGTGTCTGGGTGGGGCACGGCTCCCAGGACGGGCCGCGGGGGACGGAAATCTGCGGGGGAGGCCGTGAGGGGAGATACCTGGTCCCTGTGCAGGGCCCCGGCCGGGGGGACGAGTGTCCCGTGGCGGGCCTTATAGACGGACCGAACTGTTGGCCTCGCCATCAGCCTGGGCATCGCCTCTGTCCGAACTGCCAGGTGCGGCCCGGCCAGGAAACCCGACGTCCTCTCGCAAAGCACACCCAACGCGCCTCCGCAGCGTGGGGCTGAGCCCTCACACCCACGGGGCGGGAGGCTGCTCACGGACGTCTGGCGACCGCCTCTTGCAGATCAGCTGCAGCTTTGTGGGCTTGGAGGCCTTCACAGGAGACCATCCGTGAAGGTGGAGTTTCACACTGGAGCTCCGCGAGGTTTGCTGGCAGCCCTCTGGTTGTCTGCTGCTCGTCTACATGAAGTCAAAGGAACCTGGTCAGCTGTCATCCAAGAATGGTGTGGCAGTGTGGCGGAGTCCCACAGGGTTTCTTCTGCCTTCCCTACAGTGGGCAACTGTGAAGAGGAATGACCAAGCAAAGAATGGCGTCCTCTTTAACTATTGCCATGTGTAGTACCTGTGGTCTTGTGCTTGCCCAGGGAGCACTGGGACAGGGCGGACTGTCATTCCAAAGGGGAAGGTAGCGCTCTTCTCCTTACCCACCGGGATCTGACAAACCACAGGGGACTTGAAAGTACAGCGGTTCAAGGTTGCACATCAATACAAGCTTGCAAGGGTATTTAAGCACTAGTATAGATAATTAGGGAAGCTGTGGAAATTTTGCCATTAAGTGTTTTGAGAGCAGATTAAAAATACATTCGGCCATTTTAAAATTAGAGAAGTTTAAATAATATATATGAACCACCCACTTCTTCTGATAAACTGAATTCAGCACAAATTTCTCTAATTAACAGAAAACAAACAGTAGCCCATTTGGGTATCTTGGCAAGAAAATGTTTCAATTCACTAAAATAATCAAAGTCGAGAAATCAGTTCCTGGCAAGCAGTCAGTTTTCAAAATCAAAATTAACATAAGGATTTTTTTTATAATGCAGATTTTATGTATTTGCGTAGCAGCTGGATTGACGTAAAGTGTAACAGCTCCTCTTATGTAGTCACATCACTGTATATTGGATTCATAGTCCCGAACAGAGAAGAAGTACACGTTTGGAGCTCTCACAACCTAATGTGACAACTCTCAAACTGTTATGGCACTTGAAAAAATATATTGCAGATATAAATGTGTGTTTAAATAATATTAAAAGCAAGGTGCCAAGTTACTTAGCCAACCAAGTTGTTTTCCATATAGGACTTCATAACTCTTCTTTAAACTCCCATCTTGTGAACAGACATTTTGAAGCAAAATACAGTTATAACAGTAACTTTTCTATCAATAAATATGTAGTGTTAATGCCAAATATATAACTTTTTAGAAACCTATAACTTTAGAAAAACCAATGTTTGGGCTTGAGAAGGGTGCCTGTGGAAAGCAATGAGTTTATTCTGGGTTTATCCTTTTTTATCTACTGCTGGTCAGATTTCGTGTCCTCTGCCGCAGGGGCTAACTGACACTTGGATGAGAGACTTGAATGGGAGTATTAGCTGCACTCAAGGAAGATGAACAGCAGCATTTGCTGAAATTAATCCTTTCCTAATCAGCATAGCTGCATAGTTAATGCTCAAGAACATTAAAGACTTGGCTGAGGAATACTTAAAGCAGCTGAACTGGGAAAATTGCAGAGGTTGTCCAGCTGAATTCACTAACTGGAGAAAGGGGGTGGAATGAGGCAGGGAGCTGTGCAGTAGCTCTTGGTTTGCCAGCTCCCAGGAGAAATAGGTGACTCTAAAAGGGAAAGTTAGCAGTCAAAAAGAATAAGTGCCAGCCAGCCTGCCGTCTTGGAAGGTGGATCTTTTTAAACAGAAGCAACTGGTCAGATTCTCAGTCTTCTTGATTCCTTGGGCTGTATTGGAGCTTTTAATTCAATAAAACATGTTTGTTTACTGAACCAATGAAACTAGACTGAAGTAGCATATTTTATATTGTATGGGCTGGAAACTGCTTTACTGACACATCTCTACCATGTAGTCAGTAGGGAGGTGCCAGTAAACAAGGCTGTTGCTAATAAGATGCCTGTAGAATTTTTCTGGCTAAGTTTTTAAACAAAATTGAGTATTTTGTTCAAAGATCTAAAATGTAGATATAAAGGCTTCAGTGGCTATGCTTTTAGATAGCACAGGTTATAAAAAAAAATCACCATGGAAGTGGGCAAACCTTGAAAGATGTTGTCCGGAGAGGCTGTGAAATCTCCATCCTTCAAGATTTTCAAACCTGACTGGGGACAAGGACCTTGGCAACCTGCTCTTGCTGTGAAGTTAGCCCAGCTTTGAGCAAGAGGTTGGACTAGATGTTTTTCAGGTCCTTTTCAACCAATTCTTCTATGGTTCTGTAATAAACTGTTCCAAATTGTTGGTAAGAATTATCTGAATACCTGGATTAAATTGTTATGTTTTAAAAATAATGTGTTTTAATGCTGCTGCAAGCAAGTGACGAAGAGTGCAATGGTTGCTTTCAGGTCTGGAGCTTGGTTTGGGAAGGGGTGTACTTAGGTAGCAGGTGCAGTATGAGTTCTTGGTGCAATGTTGCCAAAAGGGCTAATGCAAGTCTTGAATATATAAACAAAGAATGGCAAATACACCTAGGGAAATTATATTTCTTGCATACTTTGCATCCATAAAACATATGACTGGAATACTGTGTCCAGATCTGGTGTTTGCCTTTCAAGGTGGAAAATCAGCTTTGATGTGATGTTTAAGGACCTCAGTCAAAGCTTATCATAGAAAGGGGTGAGAAGGAACTGAATCACCATGTATAGGTCCATGCATATGGAAGAGGCGTAATAGTGGAGGGATTTATAGTCTTTACAGTCTTATGACATAAGCTGATCCGTGACTAGAAGTTTAACAAATTCAACCTTGAGTAAGATCTACTATTCTAGCAATACGGATAACATAGGGACCAATTACTCACTGCTGCTTGAAATCTTAATAAAAATCAGAGGTCTTTCTAAAAGGCTTGCTTTGATCTAACTTCCAAAGAAAAACAGAATGGCTGAGCTATTCAGGAGGTTAGATGAGATAATGATTGTGATCTATTACTCTTGTGACTTTTATGACCCTTTGGCTTCCCTCAAGAATTGGTGCTACCAGGGCCAGAGAATTATTTCTACACAGCACAGCGCGATGCAGTGTGGGAAAACCCAGCACCACTCTGAATGCACTCGTTGGCTGCCAGAGTAGCACGTCCCCTCATCTTAAGCTTTGCATGGGATAACTAATTATGATGCTGCCCCGTGACTGGAATACTGTGGTAAATGCGGCTATTCGCTTCAGCACCAGAGCCACCCGTACTGGAAGTTGAAGCCCTGTTTGTTGTGGCTACAGAGGTGTGTGGCAAGAGGCCATACCCCAGTGGCACAGCTAAATCTGTGTTTGGATTGCACAGCAATGTTTTCTGCCTTTTAGCCATATTCTGGATACTAGTCATTGGACTAAATGTCTTGTCAGGGCTAAATTTCACCTTGGGTACTTATATTTGGGTTCCTACCTATGTTTCCTGTGAGACTTCAGTTTCCTGCAGGAATTTTCACATCCAGCTTTACACTGGGAGGCTTGTTGGACACCTGCTTTA
Source organism: Phalacrocorax aristotelis (assembly GCF_949628215.1). Taxonomy (NCBI): domain Eukaryota; kingdom Metazoa; phylum Chordata; class Aves; order Suliformes; family Phalacrocoracidae; genus Phalacrocorax; species Phalacrocorax aristotelis. The sequence goes on along the minus strand of NC_134276.1, from coordinate 174,297,942 downwards.
TTTCACCCTGAGGCTACAAAATAGATAATTTTTATTATATTATTATGATTATATCTTGTTTATGCCCCTTTTTGTTAAAGGCAATGTGTTATTGCACAGTTCTTGTATCGACTTGATGGCTCTTGGGAATGCCACACACTCCGTTTGCAGGGTGATCAGCTCTATCAGTCATTCTCCCATTAAACATAGTTTAGTTATGTTTGCACATTGCGTGAAACTCCAGGATATTTCAGAGAAGGTTCCAGGTACAGAGAACTTCCAGGCCCTAGATCACTCCTCGCATTCAGCCTTTTCTTTTTTTTTTTTGCGCTTCACTTGTGCCTTGCGCTTCAGCACAACTAAAAGCAGAGATTGCAGCAGTGTTGTAATATGGGCTGTGAATTCTCAGAAGACTGAGGATTTTTGTCATCATTCAGATGTGCTTTTGGAGTGGCATTTTGCATCTACGGGGGAAAGAATCCTTCCATTTTTAAAATCCATTGGTTATTTCCATGCAGTTTCCATGGCAGAACTTGCCATTTGAGAAATCTAATGGTTTAACAGCAGTTTGTTTATTGGGCAAAGAACTGCATCAGTTACCCATAAGAAATATGATTTAGTGTTTTCTCAGAACTATATGCATTACTCACAAGTACAGTTCATTTTGTCCCAGGAGAGCCATGCTGTCTCAAAGAATATTTCAGGTGAGCAGGAAATTCCTACTATGGGTGCATAGCTGTGTATAGTTCAGTATTTTTCTGCTGTACTACTCTGTACTGCAGGACCATTCTTTCCTACGAGACTCATTTTACATTCTAATATTGTGTAATGGATTACTTTTTGTAGATAGTGCAATTACTGTTTTGCCAAACACTGAAACCAATTTGGCCTTTAAAAATACTTTCTTTTATTTTCTGGTTTTGCTAAAGTGCAACTGCAGTTAACAACCGGGAGAACCGGATCAAGCTTTGCTGAAATTCTCCTTGGGATACGTTGACATTCCGGTGGAGGGTCTACTCAGTCCAGTAAGTTTCTGCCTATAGTCTACAGAAGCCTGAAAGTCTATGTAGTCTTTTTAAAAATAACTACTGCAAAAGCTACAAAAAGCAAACCTGTTGCTGGTAGGCTTATGTTTGCTGTTCGGGGAAGTGGGCTGTGCTTTGGTAGGCAGGGTCCACCCTTTCTTTTAGGCAGGGAGGCAGTTTAAAAAACAGTTACAAACCAGACCTTCAATCCATGATCACCTTTTGACACCCTTGAAATCTGAAACTTGAATCTATTTCCCTTTGTTACCCTGAGTTACTTATTTTGACTGTTCTAAGGATTGGATCTCAACTTAAAGTTTGTCAGTACTGAGGACCTTTGAGAAGAGTGTAAGTTATCCTCTGTAAGGCCACAGATATCTTCAGTTAGCTAGTTTAATGACGGTTTAGGCTTCATCTGCAAGCACTGTACCTGTAGTCTTGACTTACCCAAAATGCTTGAATTCACACAGTGTTTTTAGTTATTTGAACAACCGAACAAAACCATTGATTTGCTCTTGTCATAGACCAGCATAATGAATTATCTACCCACTTTCTTTGTCCAGTCTATTAATATACATTTTGGATAGAATTTTTGGATCCATGTAATTTCTTAACAAGAACACTATGAATGAAAAAAAAAGGAAGTAGACTTGTCCATGTTTATTGATTGTGCTTCACTGGGTTTCTCATTGTTTCCATCAAAACATCCCTGTATGGAATGATGACAGAGAAAGAATGTGTAGTCGTGGAATAGATACCTTTAAAGGAAGTTAAAACAGCAGAACATATAATTTTAAAGCTTTTTAGAATTATCAATGCTGAACTAATAGTGGTAGTTACAAGGAGGTGCGTAGTCAAGTATGTAGGCGTAGGGAAAAAAAAGACAAGGACAAAGTACAATTCCATAAAATTGCCACAGATAATTAGTTTGGTAGTACGAGCAGTGCAACAGATAATACTGGCTATTGGCCTTGTATTTCCTGAAACTGTTAGTCCTGTGTTAATTTTCATGTGAGATTGTGATATGCATCTGAAAAAGGGTGGGATCATGATTGCAACGAGTTACTGCAATTAACTCTGATTTTAGTATACTCTGTAAGTACCTTTTTGAGCCAAAAAAATCAAAATATGATTAAAAAGCCCTTTTGCGATCTAGAGTGCATTTTCAGATTTTAGCTGGAAAGTGAAGAAAAGCAAGCTGCTTGCAAACCTGATGCATTTATAGACATATGAGTTTTAAGTTAAGTATTATCTGAAATCACCAATTACCTTATTAAGCTACACAGATAACCAGGTTTGTCAGTCTGAGGATTCAAAAGCACCAACAAACCAGTGAAGAATAAAAACCTGACAACTTAGAGAAAAAGCATTGTGGCTAAAATGAAACAGCAGTATTTCTGTTTCCGTCCTGCTTTTTATTAAAAAAAGGAAAAGATTAATTTATTTTAGCTTTCAGAAGACATATAATGATTGTACCGAAGCTTTCCTCTGCTTTTCTAGTGACATGCTCATAAAAGATGACAGTATTTAAGTGCTGCTGGGGACCAGAATATCAGGGCTACTGCTGATTGTTGTTGAGAATAATACTTTGTCTTTAGAAGGAAAGAGAGCCAAGGGGAAATAGGAATAAGTTGTCTTGGTCTAAGAAGCAGTTTAATGGTCATCTTCACATCCCCAGTCAACATTGCTTCAGAGCTGATCTGTGTGACATTGTGAACAGTTAAATCACATCTGGTCACTGCAATGCAGTCACGCTCACTTGCCAAGTCATTCTATTTCCTTGTGCATCCCAGAGGCAAAACCAGCTTCAGGTCATACATGGGTTTTAGTTGCGTACAGATGCTGATGCAACTGTGTGTAGTCCCAGTATTTTATTAAACTTGTTTGTCTAGAGGCAATTTGAAGTCTTAGTTCCTGAGCTGGAGAATCTGCAAGACCAGTCCTGCAAACATCTGGGCATACTCTATCTTTGATCTCATGGCAAACTTACTTGCTTCAGTGCAGTTAACTAATGTGAGAACATGTGCCTGAGTCAGTTCAGAATCTAATTAGGTGACACATACAATATTTTCCTCATGGAAGGCCTTCAGGGAAGCCTGAAATGTACAGATTTTTGGGTAACTTATTTTTAATATTCAGAGGAACATTTCCTCTTGGCACTATACTAACTATTCTCCAACACATGCTGTTGTCCATCTGCTCAGAGCCCTCAGATGACACCATTCTGGTAAATTTGCTCTTCATTCACATTCAAAGCCATCAAATTTGCCTTCAAGTTGACTCATGTTCCGTTCCAGGCCAGAGAACAAAATCTCATTTTTTTCCACTCTAAGGTCTGCAGCACTGTCAACAGTTTATACCTAACTTTTTAAAGAAAAACTATTTAGAGAAATAGTACTGCTGGGATTAACACCAGGTCATAGGGATCTTCTGCCCTACTTTCTTCACAGCCACTGATGTTGAACAAGGCCCACTGTAGCAGCACTCCCGTTACATCAGCAGCTAACACCAAACAATCAGCCTCCAGTTTTTCTCCAGGTCTGTCCTTGTCGCTGCAGCGACCGTTGGAAATATCTCACCTAGTCAGTGGCTGCAATGAGCCTCTAAGTGCTTCATATTGAAGCTCTGTTTGATGGTACCATCTCCCTGCATTGGCACAAGAAGCCACCTTTCGTTGCATCTCTTTGCCTAGTCAAGCAAATTCCCCTCATGGACGTATAGTTAATTGTGCCCTGCGAGCAGCCCTTGGAGGTGGTGGCTCCAAGCATAGTGACCATGAGACAGTTGCCAGCTTGTTCCTGATGATAACTCATGTGAGGGCATCCCAGGCTGCACAGTGTCTCTCCCAGGAACACGCTCAGTCTGGCAGTGATTCACAGGCCTCTTTAGCATCATTCCAGTAATGACCTTCTGCTGTGATCTACTGTGAAACTCTAGATTCCTGACACTGCCTATATTGAGGTATAGGAGACAAGGCAGTCACTCCTGAGTTGGTGAGTGTTATGTGAGCTGGGGAATTGTATTGGACCCAAGCGTGGGCATAGGCACCAGCTTAGCTTTGCCCTGTGGTCTGTCCCCTGAAGTAGCACAGGAAAGTAAGAGTATCCCTAACCAAGGCCTTCAGCTTTTCCAGAGACTGAGGTGGCAGGGTGGGGGAGAGAAATTATCAGAGAGAAATCATGTCCTGGCTTGATTCTCCTCTGCTTATTTTTTTTGATTTAATTTTGTCCTTTGACATAAGTAATACTTTTTTTTTTTTTCCTTTTTCATACAGTGACCTCCTGTACCTTTATCCTGGCCAGGATATTCACTTCATGTACTGAATTGCCCTAGATGTGGTGAAGATCTGCCCTAAGTGGTCGATTACATATTACATTGTGCAAAGATAGCTGAGTCTACTTCTGCTGTTCCAGCCATGAAGCTAATAAAATTAGCTAATAAAATCAGCAAAGGAACAGCACTGGTTATATGGTAGGGGACAGAATCCTCACAATTCTTGAAAGGATTAATCTGAGGAAAAGCAGAAATGCTGCTGATCTTTATTGTCACTTTTTCTTTACCAGGAAAATTTCATACCCTGAGAGCAAGCCTTCCATATTGTCCTGGTTTCAGCTGGGATAGAGTTAATTTTCTTCATAGTAGCTAGTATGGGGCTATGTTTTGGATTTGTGCTAAAAACAGTGTTGATAATGTGGAGATGTTTTAGTTGTTGCTAAGTAGTGCTTACACTAGTCAAGGACTTTTTCAGTTCCCCATGATCTGCCAGGTACACAAGAAGTTGGGAGGGGACACAGCCGGGGGAGCTGACTCCAACTGACCAAAGGGATATTCCATACCGTATGTTGTCATGCTCAGCATATAAAGCTGGCGGAAGGAGAAGGAAGGGGGAGATGTTTGGAGTGATGGCATTTTGTCTTCCCGAGTTACCATTACTTGTCATGGAGCCCTGCTTTCCTGGAGATGGCTGAACACCTGCCTGCTGATGGGAAGTAGTGAATGGATTCCTTGTTTAGCTTTGCTTGTGTGTGCGGCTTTTGCTTTACCTGTTAAACTGTCTTTATCTCAACCCATGAGTTTTCTCACTTTTACTCTTCTGATTCCCTCCCCCATCCCATCAGGGGGAAGTGAGTGAGTGGCTGCATGGTGCTTGGCTGCTGACTGGGGCTAAACCACGACACATATCTAGCTCTTGTCCAGCACCCCTCCTGCAGTTACACTTCCCTTTCACTCATCTGCATCAGCAGAATACATTTAGTTTCCCTGTCCAGGTTCTTCTCCACTCGGTACACCCATTGACCTCATCTGCTATCTGCCAGTGAGTTCTGGAGGTGCATGGCTGGAAATGTGGCAGGATGAGGCCCCATACACAATGGCATGCAGCTACAAGACACCTGGACCAGCCTAATACTGTTACTACATGTGCTAGGAGAGAGGAAAGAACTTGATAAGTCTGGGTGATCAGAATAAATTTGGGTCCAGCAGCTCCACCTCCTGTCTCCAGATCCCATTTGGCCATTCCAGCTGGGGAATGCCCCTGGACCTTCCCTACCATTCTGAGTTACTAACCAGAATGGAGCATGAGACCTGTACAACATCTGTCATTTACTAAGACTGAACTAAATGAGCTTTGCTGTACCCAGGATTACTTCATAGGGTTGAACATCTCTGTGTTGCACTCTCCAGTGCTGTGTGTGAAACCTGCATTCACAGGGTTTGACTTTGTTATGCATCACTAGGGCAATGTCAGTGGATTTCAGATGGGGAGAACCGGGTGTCAGAACACTGGACAGCTCAGAAACTACAGCAAGAGAAGGGCACTGCTATCAGCAAGATGTGGGATGGGAATTTGCTAGACTTGTCATTTTTTCTTTTGCTCTCTGCCTGCAAAAGGTCTCAGTTTTGCAGTTTATTCATTTTTTTTTTCTCCTCCTGAAGCGAGACTGAACAGACTATTTTGAGATTGAGTTCTCTGGCAGCAAGAAGGGAAACTCTTTATCTCACAGATGGGCCAGTGAGGGGTTTAAAGTCTGTTTTCCCTTTTCCCTCCAGAGATACCTGTGGATTCTTTGTATCCATGCAAAAGAAAAGCTGTGTCTATTTTCCTAGCTTGTGAGGGATTTCAGAACTGTCTTTGGAAATGCTGAACCTGGCTGTACTCCAGGGTCTTTCCAAGAGAACAGGACTGTTATTATGAACAGATAACAATTTCAGAAGAGCAGGGGATTTCAGGATCTTGATTCAGATTCATCTGCTGGTGTGGGATTAGAACCATAAGGTGTGGAGCTGGAAGGATTTTCCCCTCTATATCCAGACCTTGCAACACCATCCCCCATCAATTATGTGTGCTTTACATTTTCATTCTGTGTAGCTGTTGAAGGAGAAGCTTTTCCCACAACACACTGCTCATCTTCCAGGCTGATAATGTAGAAGCAGAGCTGGTTTCAGGCGTAACAAACTTGGGCAACAAAATAAAGAGCACAGCACACATCCCTGCCCTGTGGCTGCCTTCCTGAAACCACGGTCACATCAAAGGCAAGTGGTCCCTGCTTGTGGGCAACACTGCCATGCAGTGAGAGACAGCAGTCCTGATGGGGCTCTGACAGCCCCTGTCTCTGTTATATGACAAAATGCTGCCTGCTGGCAGGGTAGATCCTTCCTTCATGTAGTAGGGGGTGAAGGTGTGGGACCTCATCACCAACTCGCAGGCCCTGGAAGCGTTCCTGGCCACTTGGACCTGCACTGGCCCCTTCAACTTCTGTGGCGGTTGTTCTGCTAGTGCTGTAAAACTGAATACTGTTGCAACGCTGAGGGCTGGAACATTCTTTTTTTCTTTCAGCTGTGAGCAAGCTTTGTGTTGAAGGAAGTGGCTTGATACAGCGTAACATGGTAGTCAGTATACGGTCATACCATAAGGCTGTATGCACAAGGGGGCAGAGCTGAGCTGCGGTGGGACCTCTTGCTTTTGGTTCTCATTAAGAACATCCTAAAATTAAAGGAGAATGTCCCTAAACAATTTGAGAAAGCCTGCAGGGGTAATGAAGCAAGCTAAATTGCTGTGTCACAGATCACAGAGGCTCCTGAGCTGGTCCTGGCTGAGGATCCCAAAAAACAGTGATATCCCCTTTGGTCTATGAGATGACACCTTTTCACTTCCTGAGACCATGCTGCTCAAAATTCATGTGTTGACTGACCTTCCCCTTTGATGGGGTTTCCCACCAGGAAGGAAAAGGGCTATTAGCTATCTCCTTCTCTTTCTGCTGAACCATGTTTCTGGGCTGAGGAGCAGGATGGTCTACAGCTGATCTGGGCATTTGATACACCACTTGATAAAACAGATACGTGTTAAAGCTTGAAACATTTTGCAGGTTGGAAAGTGGCTATGGTTCAAAAGGTCTGGCAACAACAAGTGAGCTTAATAACAAATGCTTTCATATAAAGAAGTCAAATTTTACTCTGTTTTTGTGTCACAGTAAATACCCCTTGCCTAGCTCTGTCAGGTCTGATGACTTGATGCAGCAAGACTGTCTCTCTGGAGACAGACTCTGAGAGTTTGATTCCCCCCCAGTTCTTTGATAGTCATGCCATTATTCCTTGCTCCCCCCACTTCTGTTAAAATACCATGTTTGATATACCTAGACGTCCCAACGCTACCGTTCTCAATGCCTGTGTTGGTATTTCTGATAAAAGCTAAAGGCTATTTACATCCATAAATCTACTATAGTGTATTCAATAGAGTATTTAAGTGGATTTTGTGCTGTGAGACTGGCCTGCTAAGGGACTTTGTTAATAATAAGTGCAGAAAATGCTTTTTAACTGTGTTTCTATGGCATTCAGCCCCTGAGAAATGAAGTCTAAAACGGCTTTCAGTGATACATGCAGGAACTGAGTCTCTGTGTACATGTATACTCAACAAATGAATTGCAGTGAGGCGTGAAGGATATTTTAGGATCCAGTGCTGTAAGACACTGAGCTGTGCTAATTCCCTGGAAAGTCGAGTAGGGGAATGCTTCCGTGGAGAACTCTTGGGCTTTTGAACTTGCATTATTCAAAGCCACTCCTCCATTTCCCCCATGCAAATACAAATTACATGGAGTGTAGCTACAGAAAATACAACAGGCATTATTCTACAGGCTAGCTAAACAAAACAGCATTGTGGACAAGCGAAGAAGAACAGTTAGCCTTTATGCCGAGCATAGCAAGTACTATTTGAGACACAATCTATCAGCTGCATTCATTAGTTTATAGGGTTGATGTTATCAGTAATGGATTAGATTATTGGCATCCACAAGGACGGAAGAAGCACTGAAGAAAAGAGACTAGGCAGAGCAAAGGTGTGTTTTGCCCATCAATGGGTTGGTAAATATTTCAATGCAGAGATGGTCAATACTCTAGAGCAAAGCAGAACTGCAGGTGTTGAGAATCTCCTGGATGAGGTTTCCATCACCAGCTGTTAGGCATTTTAAAGGCATTACTTCATTTTTCACTAACCCCAAAACAAAATGTAGCTGGCACTGGAAGGCGTTTTAGCTTTGCATCACTAAAGAATCAAAAAAAGAGAAAAATTATTGTTTTGTTCAGCCCAAAATGAATGTTGTGGAGCCTGTTTAAGCCAAGCTTCAATTATCTCAAAACTGGGAATTTAAATATTTCTACCAGTGCAATATCAGTACACTGCAGGCATTAAATTGTATTCATTAGGGACTTGGTTACAGTCATATAGAACAGCATAAACAAAGATGGGCACACTCCAGATGTTAGATGTAACAATTTAAAAGGGAAAGGGTTCGCACCCCCATTTTTATTTAGACTACTTTCCTGATATAATGAAATAATTTCAGGGAGTGGGATTATGAGTCAGCTACAAAGCTGGCTTTGTTGCTTAGACATGTGCAAAATATAAATATTGCAAAGCTTTAGAGAGCAGATGGCAAGAGATTTCAGAAATTATAAACATCAGCTTTCTGCTTTGGACTGGTCAGCGTTAGGCCTAGAGGTCACATTCAAGCTGCTTGGAGTTTTCTGGCAATATTTGGATCTAGCATGACTCTTCACTATCCCAGGGCTTCCTGTAAGGATCCACCCTTGGTCATTCAGCAGTCCAATGAATGCCATGATTATCTAGTTACAGGAAAGAGTTGCTGCAGAGGGCTCCAGCACATCACTAGCAAAGGAAAGAGGCAGCTGTACCGAGATGAATTTTGCTTAGTTTGGGCCTTTGTTTCTATCTGGGTTGCAGGGATGAGTTATGGTTATCTTGACTGTTGGCATCACCGTGTCAATGATAAATCACACTTGATTACAACCTTCTGATTACTCATACTTTTTTTTTTTTCTGCTGGATATTTGGGGATCAAGAAACACTGAATGAATCCAAAAGGATTTTTTGGGTGCAGACAGGCTTAAAATATGACAGGAGAAATCATCAATAGTGGAGGATGTTTGAAAGGAAGCAAGTTCTTTCTAACTATTTCTTCTTATTTTACTTCTCTCCGAACACAGCGGAGCTTCAGCTTTAGACAACTGCTGTAACATTTGAGACTGTCAGACTTTGGGATGTATCAAGAAAGTTGAATTATACTGCTGTCTTCACATAGCTTATAGGATGCAAGGAATGCCTATGTGAAGTGCTATGTATTTCATCCTGTCAGCAGTCCGACGAGGTTCCAAAAATGTGGGACTGGTTGGGGAAAAATTGAACAAAGACTTAAGAAACTGCATGGATGAGAGCTTTGGAAACTAAGGGATCACTCTGAATTCAGGTGTTCATTCTGAAAGGATGTGAGTAATTTCTGAAGTCTCCCAGAGGAAAAAAGAGAAGTATCTTGTGACCTGTTACAGCAAAAATTGCAAGGAGATGCTTGTGGGGCTTTCTCTAATTATCTCTGGAGTTTCTATTAGAAACACACACATGTTCATAATCTCAGGCAATAGCAAACTGATTGGGCATATGCACCTTTAAAGCATATTTCATTTTTGTAGCCTCTTAGCACTGGATGATGTCATTTTACAAGCAGCTTGTGACAGCAGCTACCTGAATTGGTGGGTGTTCTTTCATGCTCTGATCTGTTTTCCACAGGCAAGAGAGATTCATCATAACTCAAAATTTAAGACCCTGCTCTCACTAATCATTCACAGGGTTAGAAAATACAGTAACAAAGACATCAGTTATTTAACGATAATTTACCTTATTGTGTCAGAATAGCTAGATACAAGGAAAATGCCATTTATTTTTCAGTATCACACAGAATAATTTATGCATTGCATTCGAAGTATGTGAACTGCAGTGATAAGTTAACATAAATATTCAGGATTTGAGAGGCCAGGAATCCCAGCAAAAGAACAAACTCTTTGTCCTTACCTTTCACTGCCTGTAATCAGTTCTCCTTGCCGGGTGACTGCTGCTATTCTTGGTGATTGGCAGAGCAGGCTGTGAGGCTGACTGTCAGCAAAATGACATGAATTATATTATCACCTCTTTCTTTCTTACAGACCCCTTCATCAATTATAACATATTTTTGAATGTTGTTATTAGGCTTGATGTTTTTCTCTTCTCCAGATCTTGGAAAAAAGGGTACTTGTTACTTTGGCACACTGTATAACAATGTCTTCCCCCTTAATATAGGCTTTTATATATATATATATATATATATATATCTTTAAAATTTATTTATATAAGTAATAAAAGTTATTTCTCTTAGTTTTGAAAATGGCAGCTATACTTTTCTTCCTTTTAATCTGTGATGGTGCATTGAAGCCATTTATCTCTTCCAGTCATTCACCTCTTTGCAATTTCAAGCTGTCTCAATCTGTTCCCAATCTGTTGCATCTGAGTTACAGAATAGGTGCTTGAAGCCCCACCAACTTGTTACACTCAAAATCTTGTTATGGGAAAAAGGGAGGACCTCATAGTCAAAGCCAAGAAGAATTTATTGTAATTTAATGGAAGCCATAACAGTCTAATCAGCAAGGTATCAGCATCCCATATCAGGTCTTTTCATAGGATGAGTATGATGCCGATGTTGATGGCTTCTTTCTCCTCACTCCTGTGCTCATTTTCATGTGTTTGCTAACACACCCTACACCTTGCTTTTTCTTCATTAATCTACAATGTGGCAATATATCTGGGTTTATTCATGTTGTGGTTTACATATACTGGATATGCATAACTTTTGTTAAGCCTAATGCTGGTTTTGCACAGGTCCCAAGGATGCATACCTTTTATAACGAGTAGTTGACTGCTGATGAGTTGTATATAGCTCTGGGACCTCCAGTATCATCCTGTGCCCACACTTCCAAGGGCCCTGCTGTGATCTCATGCTTGTGTTCCTCCATAATACATTACTTTAGTATAAAAACTAGTTCACCCCCTACAGTATTTGTTATTATAATGTATTAGTTACAGAAAATTATGAGAAATATGTGAGAGTATTTCACCACACAATTGTACAATTGTTGCGCCAGGGGAGGTTTAGATTGGATATGAGGAAAAATTTCTTCACTGAAAGGGTTGTCAGGCATTGGAACAGGCTGCCCAGGGAGTCGTTGAGTCACCATCCCTGGAGGTATTTAAAAGACGTGTAGACGTGGTGCTTAGGGACATGGTTTAGTGGTGGACTTGGTGGTGTTAGGTTAATGGTTGGACTTGATAATATTAAGGGTTTTTTCCAACCTAAATGATTCTATGATTCTATGAAATCTTACCAAAACTTAAAAGAATAGTAGTCACTTAGTTGTTCAATAACTGCTGTTACAGCTAAACAAACTAAAACATAGCTCCAGACAGGCCAGGAGAAGACCAAAGTCTCACAAGACCTGAGGTCTGTGTCGGTAGCTTAGCATGATGACCTGTGGTCTACAACAGGTGTAATCCCATACTTCATGGACTACAAGGCTGCAGATCTGCTCCCAGAAGTTGAGGACAGATCCACAAGGAAATCATATGCTACTCCAGGAAGGTAAAAGAGGTGTTTAGGCATCACGAAACGCTTACAATCACAGGTCCTTTGAACCTTTCAGGTGCCCAAGCCTCTGCTAGTTATCCTGACCGTGACTATATGTGTGCTGGTGCTGCCTGGTTGCTCAGAACATGTTTGAGACCCAAGAGGGATCTCAGTTCAGGTGTGGGTCAACCTCTTGCTTTCCCAGGCCCCGTTCTGGATGTGTGTTTTGAGAATATCTACCACATTGGGTGTCAAGCCAAAGACAGCTGAAAAATCCAGTTTAGGATGTGGGGAGGACTGTCTGGATAGAGACAGCTTGCTCTGTATGTTACAGGACTGTATGGGTACCCGATTCCTCCATGGTTTTAAATCCCATTTAATCTGTCATTTGTAAACTTGCTCCCGTGTGTTGAAGTGTTTTATAACAAAGATCACAGCTGTTCTAAAATAACTGGATCTCTTGCACAGTGTATTGGGTATTATTTCATAATGTAATGTGGATCTTGCATGCAGTTTAAACTAGAAGTTCAATGGTACATTGGCTGTGGTCGTGCAGGTTAATGTGTTCTTTCTCAAGTGGTAAAGCAAAGTACAAAAGACTGGAATCGGTTATTGGTTCTGATTTTCTTTAAAATGTAATTTTTCCATAAATATATATTTATTAAAATTAGTAACATATTTCATTTTTATTGCTTGCTAACTTTTCCTCAGCTTTCAATATGACTTACTTTTAGGATCAAAATTACCACTTTTCCTTTTATTGTCCATTCTGAAAATAGAAGTTTGGTAGCTTTACATTTTCTGATTCATTGAGTATAGGTCCTTTTAAGTTATAGAATCACAGAATAGTTTGGGTTGGAAGGGACCTTTAGAGGTCATCCAGTCCAACCCCCCTGCAATGAGCAGGGACATCTTCAACTAGATCAAGTTGCTCAGAGCCCCGTCCAGCCTGACCTTGAATGTTTCCAGGGATGGGGCATCTACCACCTCTGTGGGCAGCCTGTTCCGATGCTTCACCACCCTCAATGTAAAAAATTTCTTCCTTATATCTAGTCTACCCTCTTTTCAGTTCTTGTTATGGGGAGCAAAATGTCACCTCCTTATTGGTCCTATGTACATTATTTCCTCAAAACAAGTAGTTGTGATAATGATTTTGGTGGTTTTAATCTTGGGTATTTCAGATGAATGACTTGTTGAACTATTTAATTACCGAAATATTTAATTTTTAAAAGTAAAGCAACATGTTATATAAAATCTCTGTATGCTGTCTCTGCTTACCATTCAGATCCTGCCTCATAATTTCCTGCCAGAATTTATTACAATATTAAAAATGCATTGTTTTTAATGTTATTTTATTAATATAATCAAAGCAAAGTGGCAAACAACTGAAGAAAACCTTTGATAACAGGGAATTTTCTGATATGAGCATAAGTCCTATTTATGTTTGCATGGCCCTAAAATCAATATGAATAAATTGCTAGTAAGCTTGTCTCTTGAATATATCCAATTTTTGTGTTTCATCAAACATTCATCTCATATAGAAATGATGCAATAAAAAACATCAGTTCACCAAAGACAGGTTGATGCAGTATGTATTTAAACATAAAATAATGACAGATGTAATCTGAAATATATAAAATTCCCGTTTTACCCATTGCTATATTTACTGACATATCGCTGATAAAGTTTCGTCTCGGTGATCTAAATGTGATAAAATACAGCAAAGCATTTTTGAGAATTCTAAAGGTACCTGTCAGCTTAAGTGTTTGCAGATGGCAGGAGGATACTGAAGACTGATGCATCATTTGAAGATGGTTACATTTAAGTGTATATCATGATAGTTTGCCAGGGAACTTATTAAATGACATAGATGCCTGACAGCAGTCCTCAAAGAAAAAAGTCCCAGTGTTGTTTGGTTTTCAGATCACTTACCTCCTGAGAATTGCATAACACTCGCAGGGCTTCCTTTGGTGGTTCTTTGTGGAAAGCATTAAGCTTTCTTTGAACACAAGACATATATTACTTTGCTTGTTTGTTTACATGTTAATCTTGCAACCCTTTTTAAATTGTGTCCAAGAATTACTGAGAGACCTCTGCTAGGCTATGCAATTCCGAGAGAGAAGATATTCAAACTCAAGTAAGTACATGATATGGATCGGCAGAAAGAAAATCTTACAGGTATCTCATAGACCATTCCTTGAAGTTCAAGAAGCATGGTTAAATAGAAACAGCTGCTGGAGAATGTATATACCTGAAGATGATTTAAGTAGTTACTGCCATGAATCTTCTCTAAAATTAAGAAATCCAAGAGGTACACGTCAGGAAAAATGTCTTTACAGAAGGAGAGACAAGGGAAATGATATGCATGGTTGGCATGAGCACTGGGTAAGAAAATAAAACTACTTCTCCAGATAAGAAAAGAGTTACAAGGACCATAGCTGTCTGACAGATGAGAACCTAATAGCAGCATAAATGAAAGTTCCAACTGTGAAAAGTATAGCGTTGAATTATTCAACAAAGACTTAAACCCTGTGGTAACATAGAGCAAGCTGAGACACTGCATAAACTGATACTAAATTCAGCATAACTGGGACCTTCAGAATATCTCTTTTCTGTGTGAAATATAGATGTGTACATATGTACAGTTACACTTAATAGGTGAATATACCACACAGTCTGTTTTATTAAAATAATTGTTGACAGTGTATCTAGTACAGTAATTTAAAAAGAAATTTAGAAATACTGGTTCTGAGACCTGGAAGTACCAAAACCAACTTCAGAAAGTGCTGGTATATGTTTGAAGTGTGAAGTACTGTATAGTGGCACATTTCTCCTCTACTCAGTACTGGTGAAGCTGCAGCTGGAGTGCTGTGTTCTGTTCTGGGCTTCCCAGTACAAAAGAGACATGCACATACTGGAAAGAGTCCAGTGAAAGGCCACTAAGATGATTAAGGGACTGGAGCATCTCTCCTATGAGGAAAAGGTTGGGGCTGTTCAGCCTGGAGAAAAGGCGGCTCAAGGGGATCTCATCACAGTGGGAGGGTGTAAAGAAGATGGAACTAGGCTCTTTTCAGTGATGCCCAGTGACAAGACCGAAGGAAAACTGAAACACAGGAGGCTCCCTCTGAACAGAAGGAAACTTTTTTACTGCGAGGGTGATGGAACACTGGCACAGGCTGCCCAGAGAGGTTGTGGAGTCTCCATCCCTCGACATATTCAAAAGCCATCCGGATATGGTCCTGGGCAACTGGCTCTAGGTGGCCCTGCTTGAGGAGGGGTTTGGACCAGATCCCTTCCAGAGGTTCCTTCCAACCTCAACCAGCCTGTGATTCTACCAGTTAAGCATAGTTATAGATGCATATCTGTGAATTTGCATATACTCCCCTGCAGAGTATGTTAATAGTCCTGCTAATGCCAATTTGACTAGTTTTGCACTACTGAAGACACAAAGCGCATTCAAAGGAAGGCTTCACAACTGGTAGTCATGAATTATGAAGAGGATGCAGTGTAATTTAACACACACTAGGAGTGTTTTGAAGGACATTTATATGTGATTACATGAAAGAACAAGTAACAGAAGAGATGTCTGATGTTTTTTAACTTTCTAAACAAGCCAAACCAAGAAATTGTACTAGAAGATTATAATAAAATCGTTGCATTAGAAGAAATCCATCTGAAAAACAAAATTCTTCATACAGGCAACTGTCTCACTGATTTGCCATCTAACCTTTAAATAACTAGATCATGGTATATACAGCAATAGCCTTCTGAGGTCCATAAGGGCCTTGGAAACCATGGTAATTTTCCTGAAGTGTGAAAGAGACACACCTACCTGTCTTTATTATTAATAGGCATTTGCATGTCTAATCTGTCTTGCATTGTGCTGAGATTTCACTCTACTGGAGTGGTAAAGTGTGAAAACTAACTGTATTTTGGAAGAAAGATTCTAAGGTTGGTCTGGCAACTCAACTAAATTCTTTCAGTTTCTGAGTAATAGGCTCAGCCTGATCCCAAAGGCTGCATTTCAATCTTTTGATTAGCAGAGCTTGAGAGCGCTTCTTGGCTGGCAAATTAAGCCACCATGGAGCAAACTTTGCATTCTGACTCATAAAGGCTCTTTGCAAATATCATTAACAGGCTTTGGAATAAATCCTGCCTTCATTTTTTTGTTGCAGTTTTTTAACCCCAAAAAGGATTTAACATAGCAAGACACTTTGTACATGTTATCAGCTGTTTGATATATATAATTTCTTATGGGACACAACTATCATGCTGTATCTGGTCAGCTTTTTTTGAATAAATTTCTAAATTTAGAAAAAATGTGTGCACTAGTAAGGTTAGTGTTCAATGTCTTTTCTTCATTTATGGTACAGGAGAACTGCAAGTCTGCTGACCTGAGTACTGCAGGGAGACCCAAATACTGCACAGGAGACCTGTGCCATGGGCAACACTACAGCACATACTAAGTTTAGAAACCTAACAGTATCAAACACAGTCAAACTATATAATGAACACAATTAAAGGTGAATGCTGTAGGACCAACAGATTGGTAGACTTAATTAAATACACGCAGATTCCTGCCTGCTTCATTATGTTCTATACAACTGTTAAGTCATATGGAAAAAATATAATTCTGCTTAAAAGCATTCTCCTTCATCGGAAGTCCAAGGATAACTGCAAATTTCAATTAATAGAGAATGAAGCGCTTGTACAGATAAACACCACAGTTAATATTTATTTAATGGTGAAAGAGTAAAGTAGTAAATGCAAAAAGCTATTCTTGAAAATAAAGCACTAGTTTTGTGCTGGGAGTTGTGAATTTCATTAATTTCCTGTCAGGGTTTTATTTCTGTAGTAGTCATTTTTACTCATGAGTAGGTGGCTCTTAAGATGAACAGCTGAAACAATTTAACTGAGAACCTTGAGCTGGAAATTTCAAGTGTAAACTATAACAGAGGATGATAGGGAGCAAGAGTTCACCAGAAGTGCTGCTTTGACACACAACCCCTTCGAATTCAGGGTTGTCAAGTTTTTTTACCTGTGGTAAGTAGCTTGTTTTGTTTCTAAAGGGAAAACTAGAAAAAAAAAATCACATGGAGATGGTAGTAAGGTACAGGTTAGGCCTCTAGCTGCTTTTGACACTGCAATTATTCATGCAGATTTTGCCAACCTGTATGGTCAGGAAAATAGGGTTATGGTCTATCATTAGTAGTACTGTCGACCATCATGTTATACACTCAAGTTGGGTGACTGCGGTAGCAAAATGGCAGTCCTGATCAGTAGCCTAAAGAAAAGAATAATAAAACACATGGGCGGAAAAGAATGACGTATATTTCCACTCACAGCAGCTTAATTTTCCTTTTTGGAAGGTTAGAATGGCCTTTTAATAGTAGCAATGTTAGGTGGACAGATGCTAATAATAAGATCCTAGGCCACCCCAGTCATACTGGACATACTGGTCTGCTGCCAAACAAAATAAAACAGAGCAGTAAAGCATCCTGGTTTTCTAGTCTTCCAGCAGAAAGACAGAGAAGTTTCCCATAACATGCTCAGGGGTTCTCCTGTATTCATTTCCCATCTTGGCTATTTTTAACCTCTCTTTGTATGGGTTTCTACTTCCAAACCACAATATTTTTACAATCTAGCTGACTGTTTAAAAATCCTTGCCATGGAAAAAAATCCAGATCAAATTATTTTGTTTACTTTTAATTCTTTCTTGAAATTCAGCATCTGTAATGTGTTTCTTGTCTCTTCTTTATCAGGGTATCACTTATGCTTTTGTTTTATATTGTCTCAAACGTATTTATTGTTCACTGCAATAATAATCAAGGTCTGACAGCATTTGTATTGACATGGAACAGGTCAGAAAGAGAGAATTTAGTACATGATCTGCTCATTGCACTAAATGCTATTACCTTGTCTATCCATAGACAATTCTGTTTCCTTACAGCTTTTGTCAGTGCCATTCTCCCTATCCTTCTTATCCTCAATAAATGGCAGAGCAGAGGCTACTGTTTGTCTACCAGAAATGCATTCTGGTGATGCTCAGACATAGCAATGGCCTTCGTGTCCACTCAGTCCCCATGTTAGTGTATACGCTACACAGATTGTAATGCTGTGCTCTCCTTTATATGTCTGTTTCATATTCCTAAGAATTTAAGTGGAAAAGCTGAGTAAGCATTTTTTGTCAGTACTATACTACTTGTACTTTCTAAGAGATGCTTTCACAGATACTATATTTACCTTTCTTGGTTTGCAGAATCTGTTGAGAAAGACACACTGAGTATAGGCTAGTATGCCCAAAGTAGGCAAAGTTGGCCTTTTGCAGTGGTAAATGTTCCTTTCATATGCCATGCCTAGACTAGAACTCAACCCCTTAAAAGTGTGAAAGTGAAATATTTCAGGGATCTATGCAAGATGTTTATTCTTTTGGAGTTTGTCACTCTGAAACAATGTTCAGTAATCCTAGAAGTTAAATAACTTGATCTATTCAGGTCATAAAAGGGAGTTATGGTAGGGATAGAAGCACCCAACTGTTGATCTGGAGCTGAAAAAGCCTGCCTGTATCATCACAGATTTGTCTAGACAAATGGATGAGTAAGCATTTGGTGTGAGGTACTGAGTTATCTAGCACATGTCAGCAGCAGTGCAACTTCTCCCTTTAATACGTTAACAAGGCATATTACCTTTTGTTCATCATGACTACACTTCCTATCTAGGCTGACTTTATAGCTTGTAGCCTAGATTGAAAATGTTCCCTGAGCAGTTGGAGAAAGGTAAGCTTTGCAGCCTTGAATTGGCACTGGTTAAAATGTTTCTCTTCCATACGCAGGAGAAGGCACAATTGAACTTGATGAGAGCCTTTCCATGAGTATACTCCGCACGCTGAAAAAAAAGTATGTAATGGAAATTTTAGGAACTAGTACGCACTTTGCCCAGTGGCCTCCTTGAACATTCCTTTTCATCTTTGCATGACCTACACACTTCCATTTTCCTTTCTTGTTTAAATGAGAGAACAGCGTGCTTTAAATGCCAACTTAATGCTAGTTCTAGGTGCTTGAAGTGGAGATACCGATCTTTAGGGAGAAATGGTTTCATTTTCTTTTAATTTCAAAACAAATCAATGTCATTTAGTCAGTCCCATTTCAAGACTCCTTATATCATTACTACATCACATTACCTTCTGTGGAAGGACTGAAGTTCTTTTTGATGTGTATTGTGGTGGTTGAAATTCTTTCTTTCAGTGAGTGAGTGAAAATTCAGTGCTGTCATGTTTGTTTGTTTTGCAGAAACTAGCTTGCCTGATAGTCTTCTAGTAGGATGCCAGGAATTGCCTAAAAGTTATCTTAGCACTGTAAAATATTTAAGAGATTCAGGTGTTTGACTGAATATAGAAACAGCAGAATGAAGTAACTCAATTTACTGTGGTTTTGACTGAAAGATACTATCCTGTGCTTGAATTTTATTATTGAAAGTACCCAGCCCGCAGGAGTCTCTCACTTCTGCATAAATCCCACAGAACAGTGATAACAACAAATACATTAGACTGACATTTCAGCCTACACCCCTTGTTAGCCACCAAAATCCTTTTGCAGGTCTGCACTACTGCTCCTGTCTAAACATTCTCTTTCATTCACCCTGTATTTGTAACATATATGCTCAAATAGAGCTAAAGCTGTTCATGGAAAGCCTCCACAATGAAACATGAATAGGTTTTGAGGGAGAAAATCTATGTCACAATTCCATTTTCTCTTTTTTTTCCAGCTGAGAACATCTATAAGCAATATTCTTCTTGGTGCTATTACAGATATCTTGGTTCAAAACAACCTCTCTTTCTTGTCCTTTTCTCCCTTATGCTTTTGATTTTAATAACTTGTATTTCTGCATGGTCAATAGTGATACTGAGGTTGCAAAGTGTTTTATGCTTTAAAACCTGATTTCAAATAATGATTTTGTGACTCATTAGCTCTTGGGTTATAATTTTCTATTTCTAGTTTCTAAGCAAAGAAGAATCTTGTCAGTCTACATTGAAGCAGCTCAATTATTTTTTGAGTCACGACCATGTATAGAAAAAATACTGTCCCAAAATATAAAACCCCTTGTAGTCTTCAACAGGTGCTGCCTGGGGAGACCAAGGTACTATCCCAGTGTGAATACAATAACTATATGAGATGGTTGAAAATACAGAAATGGGCTTTCTTTTGGGGTTCCTTTTTTTTTCAGATCTTTAATAAAACTGGAGATGTCCACTTGAAGAGTGTTATGGTTGAGAGGTATGTGAAGCAAGGTGAACAATGGAAAGCCTGGTCCACAGGCTAGCTATAATTTGATCATGCTGCTCTACAGAATTGGATGAAAGGGTTCCTTGTGCTGTTACCGTTGCTTGCCACAGAAAGAACTCGCCGATCAGGTGCAGTGGGCAGCCCTTTTACTGCTAAACCTTTCATTGTAGTCATGGAGCTAATGATGGTGTTCAGGTGTGTGAATGGGCAGAACTGAGACAACGTATCAAAAAGATGGCTTTGCAAGAGCATGTGAAGAGCATAGGACTTTTTCCATCCTGGAAAAATAGTTCTTGTGAAGGGGTGAGAATGAAATGGATCCTTAACAAAATAGGTGTTTTCTTTCATTTTCAACACCTATTACCAACATTTATACTCTGAGAGTGTACATAGGAGCATCTAAGTAACCTGCTTACACTATCCATTATCTTCTATACTTCTAACAATTTTCTTTCTTTTCTTTCTCTTTGAATTATACAATTCATGCCTTTTTATTATTACCTCATCTGGCACTTTGCATTCATTTCTAGTATTTTTTGATGCTGCTGATATAGCAGGTGAAGGTGTATATTTTAATTCTGTAATGCTATTTTATTCTTAGTATTTTCTTTAATATTTTCTATGCATTTTTATACATGCTAGTACAACATATGCTGACCTTGTTTTCTGATTCTACTAAATATATGCTGAGACCTAAGTTACAGGACCCTTGCCACTAGACTCAAGCAACAAAAAAAGAAGATAAAAAGCTATTCCATTCCTTATTTTACCTTGCAATTGATTAAAGAATGACACATGCTACTTTTCCATTTTCTGTTCGTGTTAAGTTTTCTGACATCTTTTTCAACAGCAGTAGTTCAATGGCTAATACCCAAATCTACACCCAATAAGAACAAACTTTGAGCCTGTTTCTGTAATGCTTATCCTCTCAGCAGTACTACAGAATTTGCTGGACAAATCCACATTGCCTTTGTTTGACATAAAGATCATCCCTGTATTTTGCAGAATTGCAGAGATGTAATTTCTTACAAATTTATTTATTGCAGTACCTGACAGTCTCTAAGTGCTAAACTCAAGAGTACCCATATTCTGAACTTTAAAAACAAGAATATTTGCAATTCTATTACCAGGACAACTGATTACTTTCACCTGGATATCTAGCCATTCTTAGACCTCTGAAAGGACAGAAACTTAATGGAGCTCAAGATGTTAAGAGAGGAAGTAAATTCTTTCTTAGTCCTGCTGAATACTTATTTTGATTTCTTTATTTTTTTTGTCACTACAAAGCAAATGAAAGAAAATGCACACATTTCTGAATCCTTCACCCTACCACAGTAAAAACACTGGGCAAAAGTGATAAATAAGAAAGTGGATTTTCTGATTTTTCTCTACAGGCAGGGAAGACCATCCCATGTATGTGTCTGATGAGAGAAAAGCATTGTGGATAAAAGTGATGTCAAGCTCCTTCCCAGGAGATGCTTCAGGAGGTCTATTATGCTTACTCACCTAGGTGAATGAATGAGAGCATTATGAATGGGAGGCCATGGCAGCCTCTGAAAACTTGGCTTGGGTGCTTACACAGAGTATTATTTTGATAAGACTAGAGAAATGGTCTGAAATCAACAGTGCAAAACTGAGCGTCCTTCATTATATTGGGAGTCTTGCAGAAGATGCTGTATTTGAAGAATTAGTGACTTGACCATGCCACGTCTCCTCTGTTGGGCCCTGTGCTAAAGGCTGGAGCAGCCCATACATTAGCATAAGCAGCTGCTGTAAAGAAATCTACTGAAGTACCCCATACCAGCCTGTGCTGCGTGCTGGTGGATGTTATGACAGAATAACAGTCCAGCCTGTCAGGATAAGATGCATGGTTTTGCTTGTTACACAAAATTAAAGACACTACAGTATGGGAGGGAGGAGGAAATTATCCACAGATGGGATCTGCAGAGCGTGCTGGAGGAAAATCCACCTGCGGTCTGTCTGATGCTGCGTGAAAGTGGGCTTCCCTGCATCTGATGGGATGCAAGATTTACTATCTATAATCCTCTTTTTATTCTATTTTATTAAAACAGCTATGCTATTATGCCACTTTTTCTTAGGAATTTTTTACTGAGATCCCCCCAAAAAGCCTTCACCATCTCTCCCTCTGCCCTCCCCACCGCTGGTGCAGGACCTTCACATTTGTAAAGTATGACTTCTCTAAAACAAAATCCTATTTTCACACAGGGAATGGAAACTAATTGACCAAGGACCAAACAAAAGAATCAGACCATGAATTACTGCGTGGTATGGATGCAAAGAAGGGAAAAAAAGACATGGATGATAAATATTTTGCTCTGCTTGATACAAAGAAGTAGCCCTCACCTGCTCATCTGAAATGCTGTAACTATTTCAGACATGTAGACAAACTGACGAGGGTTCAAACCAGGGCAACAAGAATAAAAGGATTCTAAAACATGAAAGCAGGTTGAAAGAGTTGGACTTCTTTAAACTTGAAACCAGAAACCTGGTAAGTTTGCTGTAAGTTAAGTTACATATATATGTATACACTATGTATGCACTACAGTAACACTATATATACACTATAGTATATACTATTGTATAGTGTGTATATATATACTATAAGTTCAGTAAGTAAGACCTGTCTTCAAATATGTGGAAGGTTGTTCCAGTGAAGACAGTGGTCATAGTTTCTGTATGTTTGCTAGCACAGTGAACAATAATGAGCTCAGCTTGCCATAAAGAAGATGTAAGCAGGATACAAGGGAACGCTCGTTACCTATGGAGAACAGGAGGGATGAACAGGGGGAGATCCTGGAGCCAGTGTTGGTGGACCTTCTGCAGAGCAGCCTAACAAGCAGAGTCTCAGGTCCAGGCACACACTCAGTAGTCTTCGTGGTGAAGGGATGTGTGAGTTCCCGAGGTCTTGGTTGTCATCACATTTCCATGCTCAAGATTTCCCTCCCCCAAGGCTCTGGATTGCAGTGTTGTATGTAGCAGGGAGCAAAAGGGAAAAGCTAGTGTACCGGAATACATAAGCTGCAGCAACAGTCCTGTTATTCTGTATTACATCCACCATTCCCAGGAGGGAAATTGAGACACACAGAGCAATTCTTGCCTTTGCTGTTCTACCCTAGTTCTCAGGAAATGTCTGTGATGGGAAGTAAAAATACGTAGTTTATATTAAAATATATTTTTAACAAATTCTAGTCCAGCAAATTAGGAGAGTGAAGATTAACATTAAACCAGGTTAATTTTGAATGAAGAAAAATATGTTTGAATTGTCTGAGTTCTAATACTTGCACTCTAACGGAGGGATTCTGTCATTATATATGCATTTCTGGGCTTTCTGTTTCTACCTTAGATTTTTACATAGCAAGATCATCCAACGTTTTGTCAAAAAAACTCAACCAAACCAAACCAAAATAACCCCCTAAAATTTGCCCCAAACCCCACCTACATTTAAGCACAATGGAATTGTTAGGAAAATTGAAAATGAGACTAATAAAAATCAAGAGGGTCAATTTTTGCTAATGAGTGTTTAGGCATCACAAGTGAATCAGAAGGCATGAACTGCATCTCTATTCCAGAAAGATTTTTAGAAAATATTGCTTGAATCTGGCAAATATTTCTGCTATGCTGTGCCCATAGAACAAGGAAAAGAGCACAAATAACTAGAAAATGACAAACCCAAATCTTGTGATTTTTCTGATGACCTTAAATAAAACTTTTCAGGCACTCATCTCTGTAAAAAGAACATGGAGAGAGTGCAGCATGGGAGTTTATAATTAGGACAAATAAGTCACCAGCAAAGCATATTACAGAAGAATTAGAAAAAAACAGAAATAAAACAATTATAAATTTGTCCAATACTACTGAACAGAAATGAACTACAGTATTATGAAGTCAGTTTACTTTGACTTTTCTTTCTTTAATGACTTGAAAAATAATCTCAAATAATTTCTATATTACTTTTCTTGTAAATCTTCCTGGATAATTGAGTATATTTTAGAAATAAGCCAAGGCTATCTTTAAATTTTTATTCGTTTTCCTCTTCAATGCTGTATTATATTAAAAACTGCTGCATTAAATTAAAATTGCAACAATTTTTTTAAAAAAGATATGTTTATACCATTAGTTTTACAGAAAAAGAAGTAAATTTTTAAGGCTTGAGTTTTGATAATTCTGTAACTAAGTAGCAGCAATATCAAAGCAGCAGGCCACTCCATCTGTAGAAACACTTAAAGAATTTCAGATGAGAAAACAGTATCTCAAATGTTTTTGTTCTTTTTAAATGCAAATAAATGAAAATCCAATTAAAGATGTATGGTTTGTTGACACTTCTTATTTCAAAGTTAGGGTTTATGCTATTTTTAAATGAAAATCTTAAATAATGCCCCATCTTTGTGATAACTTCATTTTTTTCGTAAGGAGAATGCTGATTATCCTTGTATTGATTTGGTATACGTAACACAAGTTTAAAGTATGTGACAATTTTCTATTTAAAATAGAAAAGGAAAAGTGCATTTTTAAAATGTCATTAGAAACGTTGTAAACTAATTTTGATAGAAGTTTGTATATGTCAATTTTTTTTAAGGATCTACACATGTACATTTACTTTTAAAAGGAGCTACTCCAAATCCCTTCCTGTATCCTGATTGCCCTAAATAGCAAGGATTGAAGGACTTCTGCCAGCAAGGATGTCACGGTGTTTCTACTCCCCTCTGTCCACCATGCATGCATCCCATTCTTGTGCTGAACCAAATCTGATATATTTATTTTGCTTATTTGAAAAGAGACTCCGTAGATCATTACTGGTATAGGATGGCCCCGTACAGGTGACCCACCTGTGCATCTTGCATACATCCACAGTAGATCAAATGCAGCTCCTGTAACTGACGGTGGCACTATGGTAACTGGGAAGCTGTTGAATACTGTGAACCCCCAGGTGAGCATCCAATGGCTGATATTGGTTGCCCTAAGACCCTACTGCTCAGTTCTGTCCCAGCCCTTAGCGGAGCGATGGGCTCTATGGCACTCACTCACTCCTCAGATCTCCAACACACGAAGTATGCATTTTGTGATTAATCGACAATCAATTTTTTGGTTTGTGGTTCAGAAAGGTTCACACATTCATTAGAAGTGCTCATATCAAAATTATCATGGGAATCAGTAACTCTGAGACAATGCAATGTATTGTTGTGAAATGATGCAGGATGCTCAAAGCAAAAAATAACAGGAGATCAAATTTGGTGAGAAATGCACAATAACATCTCGTTTTCACTCTGGCAGAACTCTACAAAGCAGTATCCCATTTACTGATAGCGCTTTGGCCATAAAAGCGAGCTAGCTGGAACGCAATCACAGTTTTGACCATTATGAATGGGTGGTGGAAAGTGGAGCTCTCTTGGCTAGCACAGTGCACCTCAAGTACTGCTGGGGAAGTGAATTAGTGCCTTGCAAAGTGCTCAGCTTTTAAGTTGGGTCTGAGAGATGAGAGGAAATATTATGACCTCTGATTCCTTATGTTATGAAGAAATGTGAACTTTTTGCAGCTATGGGCTCCACAGAAGGCCCGTGTTTACTCACTACTAGGATTCACCTTACATTTGAATGTCACATCCAAAGTAGAAGAAGAGATTTCTTTTTGTAGATGGGAAGGCTTTACATTTCTTATATTTGGATTATATGAAATCTTGCAGATACTAGCCAAAAGCAAGCTTGATTACATAAATATTCTCCTGGCCACATCACTTCATCAGGGCTTTTTTTAGGAATAATAAATGTTTCAAAGATAGCCTACAAAAATGTCATGTAGAAAAAAACAGCAGCAGATGATTTAATGTAAGTGAAATAATTGCCATGATTGGTTACAAAGCTGTCTTAATATGTCAATGAGTTTTGCAGTTAAGCATTCCCCTCACAAACAGGAATCAAATTGCATCAGCTTAGATAATAAAATCATAGATTGTAGCAAAAAAGTAATTTCTACCAAGAATTTTTTGAAGTTTATATTTCTATTTGAAGGTGTGTTTCAGAAAAAGACCTATTTCTGATTGTGCTGATTTTTGTTGTGGTTGGACAGATTTTTGTGGTACATGCTGAAGGGTGACTAAATTTCTTCTCCTTTCTTTGCTTTTAGGAAGCGTAGTCAGATGTGCTGCCTCTGATTGCCTCTTGTTCATGTCTGCACAAGATTCACCAAGTTTCTCCTCTGTATTAGTCCAAATCAATTTATTCAATCATCTGTTCTCTTAATTATTGACTTCTTGAGCTTTAGCTGCCTGATTTGTCAGAAAAAGTTCTGTTTCTTGCTTCTTTGCCACTTTCTTTTGCTCTTCCACCAACATATCTTTTGTTACTTGCATCGTTCTCAACAGTAGGGTGGCTATCAAATGCACTATTACTGGAAAGAGTGCTGGTTGATATAAAAAGAGCTTAGTATTAGTAAGTAAGAGGAAGGTGGATAATAAATTAAAATCACAGGAAGAAACTGCCTTTTGTTATCAGTCTCCATTTAAAGAACTGCACTGAAATAAGACTTATTTGCTGGGGTTGTAATTCATGTTAAACAAATAACAGAAAATGCATGGTCTAAAATCAACAGCTGTTTTTTCTGTTGTTTGTCAACCAGAAAAGTATTTCTTAAGCAATCCGAAAATTCAGTACATTCCAGTCCTTAAATTATTTTGGCAGTGTGCCTTCTTATATTGCATATTTGAGGAGCGACTGAGCACCACTTGGCCAGTACTGCATTTAGCCGTGGTTCATGGCCTTAGGCAGCACTTCTGTTCTGTTAGAGAGAGGAGGTGGGCTGGTACCACAAAACTTTTAAAGACCTTATTTTAATATTTTATGCAAAGGCACAGTCTGAAGTTCAAAACTTCTGTAACAGGCTCAGAAAGAAATTCAGCATGGCATATTCTGTGACAAGCAATTTCTAGAATTTCACATGGCAGACCAGACCTTGCACGGGCAAGTGGAATTCCCTTCAGATGATGAAAAGCAGAAGATATGCTCCAAGGTGAACTTAATGCATTTTAGCTGTTAGTAGCAATTTAATGCTTGGGACCAGAATAAATGGGGTCCAAAGGAAGATTTCTTTAAAAAATGTGTATTTTAGCCATCAAGGTTCTCAGCACAAATGTCTTCCTTCTATATTGTGGCACATGACTTGCTAATTTAAATATGACCTCTATTGCCCGGGACAGGTTGTCCGAGGAACTGTTGTAAAAATGCACTACTATCTGGGATTTTTATATGTATAGCCCTGCACACATCTTATGGCTGGTTGTGGTTATAATTAAACCACTTGTAATTATAGGTTATGTTTATAATTTATCATGTGCCTTAAAAATATCCATTTACTATCTGTTAAAACTTCCAGATTTCCAGATGAAAAATAGAAAAGAATTTTGGAGTGAAGCTTTATGTAGTTTTCCTGGGCTGTGCAAGGAGAAGGCTGTGTTCTTGTGACACCGTATTCTGACTATTTTTCCCTTCCTGTTATTTAATAGAGCTCGTTCTGAGGAAAGCAATGGATCTGCCATCGAGCTTGTGATTGAGTCTTCTTGATTTAGACTTTTTGTTGATTGCATTAAACGTATGCAGAAGCAAAAGCCAGTTAATATGAAAACTGAGAGGTCATTTGGCATTAAAGTTATCCCCAAATGTGGCTGCATTGTTGTGAGTAGTGTGGAAGGAGGGGGAAATTTTTGGTATCAGAATGCACTATTGATATAAAACCAGCATGAAGGTAGAAAGCAAAGCAGCCAGAGGTGTCTTAACTTTTAGGATGAACTTATTCAAATAGTCTTGATGTGAGTGGGCCACAGGAACTAGGGGAAGGGGCATAGAAACTCGGGATGTTGAAACATGTAGATAGAGAGCACAGTGATTGCCATGCTGCCTCACAGAAGCAACGCTTAATAACTCAGATATTACCAACTGATCTGAAAACACTTTCAAGGGAGACAACTGTCAAGACTGCATTTTACAGAGGAAGAGGCTAAAGCACAGAGTTTAAATGACTTACTAGCAACTCAGTGGTAAACACTGGTCTCTTGAGTCCTATCAATTTTCTGTTTGCTATACTACTTATATTGCCATGTGTCTTCTGGAGTTCTCCAAAGGCTTACCACAGTGTAGGAATTCATGACAAAGTTATTAGATATAAGTCTGGTGATAAAAAACCCTTTTCAGAAGTTCATCTCGCAGTTCTTTTCATAACCACTTCCAACAGTTGTAAGGGGCCCTGGGGCTAAAAATCTTTGCATTCCCGGCCACAGTGCAGGAACTCCTTCAAAAGCCGTTCATCTGGGTTTGGATGAGGGGGACGTTTCAGATATTCAAAAGCATGGTAGATGCATGACATTCCTCTGTGGGTGACTATTAGCTTGCTAGCAATTTCCTGAAAATAATTCAGCTTGTGGATTCTATGGCCTTGGATTCATTTTGTGGGGCCATATATAGCAATCCTGCAGTGGCAATAGATGGAAGTAGCACGCCTGCTGCCAGCTTTCTTCCACAACTAGAAAACTGGCATTCTGTTCTGAAAGTGTCTTTTCACAGAGATCTTAACTTTTTTGGGGGGACTGCAAATGGATCACTGTATGAATGCTGTACAAATCTATCCTGTAAATTACCCAGCAAATGGGGTGCTGGATAGGACCCTCCATATTGTGCTTTGCTCTTGGTAAGCTTTGGTTATGGTGCCTTTGCTATACCTTTATCTATAGAGCAACATGAGCTTTTCCAGATCTACTTAAAATGGGAGATGACATTATATGACACATATGTCATTACTTAAACTGATTTTCTTTATGTTCACTGACGTGTTATTTTTGTTGGATCAAAACAATTATGATGTGGAATAAAAGCCTTTCTCTGCTGCCTCTAGATACAAAATTATTGGTTAGAAAAGATGTGGTGAGAACAGCACACTAGATCTTGTATCAGAGTCAAGTGATAACCAAAACTTCTGTTTTTCGTTCCAGCTTTTCATGACGTTGTTTCTTCAGATGCGAAATGCCTGCCCCTGCTGTGCAAAGGGGAAAGAAGTATTCAGTGACCCAGGACAAGGGATAGGGTAGTCTCAATCTCAAGGTGTTATACTCAAGGATTAGAAAATGGGACAAAGACCTGTGAAAATAAGAAGAGGTAGGCAATGAAATGAACGGGTGGTACATGAGAATCTTGTAGAGGTGATTTCATTCTGTTCACTTTTGTTCATTTGCAAAATTGTGGGTCAAAAGTGAGCAGGAGAAACTCCAATGAATTTAAGAAGAGCTGAAGATACAGCATGCACTGTGAAGCTTTTTGTCTAGCAGTCAGTGGAGATAAACTTTACATTTCAAAGACAGCAGGATGAGAAACCAGATTAACAGTGGAGGAAGTGAAAAAATTTTTTTCTGAGCCTTCAGTAATGCAGGACCAGAAGAGTTTGCTGCAATAGCATATTTAACAGACTTTTGAAGCCGACTGCAGGATACTTTGTGGCACTACCAAGATCAGAGAAGACTTCAGGAATCCTAGAGGAGAGGAGAGATAGAAAAAACTTTAAGAAATCTCAAAATCCTTGTAGGTGAGTGACAGAAAGAATTGAATATGAAATATAAAGCACTGGTGTGAATATGTAGATTTTAGTTTTGTGGCAAATTGGATACTCTGATTTTGCATTTTTTAGCAAAAAAAACCCCTTATTGAGCTCTGTGAAAACACAATTAGAGAAAGTGTTGTGAAGATTAATTATAAATTTAGCACTGGGAGAAACAATAAACATATTTTATCAAATAAAAAAAGTAGCTACGTGAAATCTGTGTTTTCCTGAATAAATCAATTGAAGAAAATAAATGATGGAATTATGCATCTAATTCAAACATGAATATGGCAGTATTGGATTTCTTTGTGGCAGTTGTCCATTGTCAGTAGGAGTCACCATGACGAAACAACTGAATTTTCTGAAAGTCAAAACGTGAAACAGAATATCCTGCTAACACATGGAGCTGTTACATGTAAAAACTTCAGGGTAGGGGCAACCATCTCTGTTTTAGGGTGTACTTTCTTGAAACGCTTAGCAACAGTGTGGTTCATTTAAAAAGACATTAGGTAAGGAATACTATACAATTAGGAGTAAAGGTATCCTTTAAAACATTAGGTACATCATGGAAGGACTATGTATTATCATAGGCTTGGATTATATGTTTTAGCTAGAGGTTTGCATTAGTATTCAGGCACTTGTTTTATGTTTCTCTTGTTTTTACAGTGCTATCCCCTTGAAACTCATTAAACCTTTTTCCACAGTAGGCTAGCTACTCAGGCACGAATAATCTAAGGAGTAAACAGAATATTGTTATAAATACACAAGTGTCCATTACAAGAAGTAGTAAATTTAAAGATGATTAAAAAGCAACAACAAAGCACAAATAGCCTCTCAAGCACATACAGCTATAACATAACCACTGTGTGTTTTTCTTGTAAAGGATTCATTAGAACATAAGTCTTAGAATTGAGTGAAATAAATAACTCAGCCTGATTAATGAGCTACCACTAATTGTGTCTAGATCAGAAGTGCAAAACCAAAAAGAGGACTTATTTGTTATTGCTCTGTGCTTCATTTAATCATGAGGCCTATGCAAAACAGGTGTAAAAATGCTGTACCGTGTACAAATGAAGACACATTCTAACATGACTGTGTTTTACACCTTTTTACAAGGCTGTTGAGAGCTCCAGTTCAACAGACCATCTAAACATGCGTGCCTCTATTTAAAAGTCCTCAGGTTCAACTGACAGAAATGCAACTACATAAGAGGTATACAGGTTTAAAAACATTTTTAAAAGTTTGAGAAGTCTAAATCAATGTGTAGGCAGATGAGGCAATAAACTCCAGACCTGCAGTCTGAAATTCCTCTGTTTAAAGGCTGGGGGAACACTGCAGGTGGTGTAATTTGCAAAGTGAACCAAGTACCTCCAGCACTTTGTCTCACACGAGTGTGTCTTTTTGTGAGCAGGGCAGTAGGTGAGGAATGTCTTTGTTCCTTTTCCCTTTTGTGGATTTTATATAAAACCTGTAGAATAAAACCAGAAATCTCATCCTCCAAGCTCAAGAGAATTCTATCCCAAAGAATATCAAGACATGGCAAAATGCCAGGAGGCCTGTGTGGATGAACAAGGAACTCCTGGCCAAACTCAAAACACAAAAAGGAAACATACAGAGGTTGGAAGGAAGGACATGTAATGTGGGAGGAATACAGAAACATTGTCCAAACACCTAGGGATGAAATTTGGAAAGCTAAAGCCCAAACGTAACTGAATCTGGCCAGGCATGTCAAAGACAACAAGAAGGGCTTCTATAAGTACATAGGGGACAAAAGGAAGACTAGGGAAAATGTGGGCCCATTGCTCAATGAGACAGGGGCCTGGTTACGCAGGGCATGGAACGGGCTGGTGTACTAAATGCCTTCTTTGTCTCAGTCTTTACTAGAAAGACCGGCCTTCAGGAGTCCCAGGTCCCAGACACCACAGGAAAAGCCTGGAGCAAGGAAGATGTGCCCTTGGTGGAAGAGGATCAGGTTAGAGAACACTTAGGGAAACTGGACATACCTAAGTCCATGTGCCCTGATGGGTTTGCACCTACATGTGCTGAGGGAACTGGGTAATGTCACTGCAAGGCCACCCTCTATAAATCTTGACCAGTCATGGCAACAGGGAGAAGTGCCCTAAGACTGGAGGAAAGCAAATGTTGCTCCTATCTTCAAGAAGGGCAAGAAGGAGAACCCATGGAACTACAGGCTGGTCAGTCCCACTTTCATCCCTGGGAAGGTGATGAAACCATTTCCAAGGTTATAAAGGATAAGAAAATCATCAGGAGTAACCATCGTGGCTTCACCAATGGGAAGGCATGCTTGACCAACTTGATAAACTTCTATGACTAGTCTGGTACATGAGGGGCTAGCAGTGGATATTGTCTGCTTGGACTTCAGTAAGGCATTTGACACTGTCTCTCATAAGATCCTCAAAGGCAAGCTGTTAATGGCTGAATGGGCTGAACAAGCAGACAGTGAGGTAGGTTAAAAACTGGATGAATGGTTGAGCTCAGAGGGTGGTGATTAGCGACGCAGTCTAGCTGGAGGCCAGTAACTAGGAGTATCCCCCAGAGGGGCCAATATGTCTTCATTAGTGGTCTGGATGATGGGGCAGAATGTACCTTCAGCAAGTCTGTGGATGACACAAAACCAGGAGGAATGGCTGATAGGCCCAAGGGTCGTGCTATCATCTGGAAGGACCTCAACAGGCTGGAGAAATGGGATGACAGGAACCTAATGAAATTCAACAATGGGAAATGTAAAGTTCTGCACCTGGAGAGGAACAACCCCATGCTGGAAAGAAGCTTGGCAGAAAAGGATCTGAGGGTCCTGGTGGACACCAAGTTCAACATGAGCCAGCAATGTGCCCTTGTGGCCAAGAAGACTACTGGTGTCCTGGGCTGCCAGCCAGTTGAGTGATGTAATCTTTCCCCTCTTCTCAGCCCTGGTGATGCTACACTTGGAGTGGTGTGTTCAGTTCTGATCTCCTCAGTACAAAAGAGAGATAGACATACTGGAGAGAGTCCAACGAAGGGCCAGTAAGATGATTAAGGGACTGGAACATCTCTTCTATGAGGAAAGGCTGGGAGAGTTGGTGCTGTTGAGCCTGAAGAAAAGAAGAATCAGGGGGGATCTCAGCAACCTGAAGGAAGAGTGTAGAAAGGATGGAGCCAGGCTCTTTTCAGTGGTACCCAGTGACAGGACCAGAGGCAATGGGCACAAAATGAAACACAGGAGGTTCCCTCCAAACATCAGGAAACACTTTTTTAATGTGAAGGTGACTGAGCACTGAGACATCCTTGGAGATATTAAAAAGCTATCTGGACATAGTCCTGGTCTACTGGCTCCAGGTGGCCCTGCTTGAGCAGGAGGGTTGGACTAGTTTCCCTCCAGAGGTCCCTTCCAATCTCAACCATTCCTTAATTCTGTTAAATAACCCTGAAAGCTAAGCCTGGAATGAAACCCAGCTCCTATCTCCAAGTCACTGTCCTTGGACAACAAAATGAGGCTTCTTTCTCCTGTCCCAACTCCCTTTCCTTCAGGATGGCTTTTTACAAGAAAAGAGACTTTTTAAAATATCAAATAATTAACTGCATATAAAAATGATTTTCAGCTATTAATGAGTCCATGTAAAATTTTTATCTGAGATGATGTCGTGATTTACCCCCAGCCAGCAATCAGCAACTCTATCCCAGCTGAAACCAGGACAGATGAAATCCAAATCTATTTAAAAAGTGAGGACTCAGCTTTTACTCAAGGATTTTTTTTTAATATTCACCACAAGATGTAAAGACTGGACATTGGTTTTGCTGGCCTAATATTCCCAGTGGCCAAGAAGTCAAACTTTGGACTCTGGTTTCTATGTTATAGAAACCAATTATATGTCCATTTTACATGGACATGATAATTTAAATGGGCTGTTTGGGGTTTGACAGCCAAAAAAGCAATCTGCTTGGGTATAGCCCATAAGACTTGGTTCTAAAAGCTAAAGAATTCCTAAGCTCACATTGGATGTTTAAGCTGCCCTCTGTAATGCACATCTAAACATTTCACACAATTGTTCATGAATTCAGTCTTCTCAAAGGCTGTGATAACAACTACACAGCTTAAGAGTCCACTAGAGGTCTAGACCTTCAAAATGAATGGGAAATTTAGTCTCTTCTATTAAATTACACAATAAAACATCGTTTGTTATATAATTCCAAATACATACACTGGATAACTCAGCAAGAACCTTTAGATTTATAATCTATCTATTCCAGTGAGCAGCAATATTGAATATAAGCCCCCTAAAGCTATTACTGAAAAATAATACCTGAAGATCCAATATTGTGCACTGTCTAAAACATATACCTAGGAGTCATTCAATGCTTTCCCTTAACAGGGGTGAACAAATATTTGAACATGCAGTGTGCATGTTGAAATTCCTTCCTTTGACCCTGCAAAAGCAGAACCATATAGGTACTTTGAGTAAACTTCAGGGTGCTTGGAGAAGGAAAAATAGGACATCAGTGATAAGGCAAATGACCAGGTTTCAATTTGGGATGTCTGCCTCATTGAATTCCACTTCTAATTTGACAGAGAAATTGGGTTTTCCTGCCTTCTTTCAGTTCCAGAGAGCTTACTTAAATAGGTTATCTGATGGCAGAAGATTCTTCACTGCCTTTTACCTTGAATTTTCCCTTGATGCGTGAAAAGTAGGGTAAGTGTCCATGAATCTGCTATACTCATTTTACACTAGTATAAATAACTATAGAGACTGTAAATTAATAAAAACCATTATATTGAGGGTGGGCATGTAGCCTCTGCTTTGTTATAATCAATGACTTTTGGCCTCCAGATTTAGTGAGTCTAAAATTTTACCTTACAATCTAAAATCCCCATAGCTGTAAAATTTAATTCTGGAATTGTATTTCTGAGAGTGCAAATGTAGATGTCTGGCAGCCTAGTTCAGTGCCATCAGAGAGTGAGGACATGAGAAAATGTGGACTTGAATGTATTTGGACATATGGTTTTGCTGCTGGCTTACCAGTAAGAGTTTTTCTGCTTCATATAATGAATCTTGGGACTGACTTCATGCCTGTTTTTCCTGTGACATGCTAATTTGCAAGATGAGCTATAGAAAAAGCTATTTCCAGAGATTATTACTGATGTTATTTGGGGCAAACTGGGTGACAGCTACTATTTCTTCCCTAAGCTGCTGTGAAATTTCATCCATTCTTCACCAGCCTGAGCTGCTCAAAACAGGGATCATTGAAGAAATTCACAGAATTACTGTGCTCTGGATAAACTTGCATTTTTAAAAATATAGCACACATTAGTAAATGACAGTTGCAATGAAATATGCTATTGACTTTGCACTTAGTCAATTTAGGCGTTAATTTCTTGTTTGCTTGCAAGTTAATTCTGCAGATGAACTAAACCAGCACATTGGCACAGTGTTTGAACGTTAGCTTTTCTTGTCATGGGGCGAATATAGTTATGTAGTGGAAAAAGGATCATGAAATACGTCACAAGGACAAAATCCAGCAACTGTTGAGAATGGGATTGCATGAATGAAACTTTGGGAGAAAACCAGAAATGGAGCATACTAAGCCAACGTCAGTTATACAAAAAGATGCCCTTCAGTATCTGTCAATACGCTGAGCCACAATTTGCCATGGGCCAGGCTCCTAGGCAAGTTTGCAGCCCTTGCAATATGACTGATAGCTTCTTGCAGAAGGATGTGGCAGGCAACAAGCTAAATACTAAGGCTTTGGCAACTAACTCCGTGCTCCTAGGAGCACCCTAGGAGTCTTTAGCCCAGACAGTAATGCAAGTTCTGCACTTCTCTTGCACCCAGAGCTCTCATATGAAACACAGAGTGTAAAAGCAGCTCAGTAGTAGATTTTAGGTAGTGCTTTAAAAATCTCATGCAAATGCCTTTTTCTTTCCATCTTTAGATACATACAACCCAGATCCCCCTCACCCTCTCCTACCCCTCCAAGACAGGAGGTGGAACCTCCGTACCTTAGACCCAGGCAAGTCTGGATATTCTGGGAAAAAACAGCTTACCTGTTTTATCTTAGGCAAGGAAAGTTGAAAATAGGAGTCACTGAAATTTTTAAGCATAGAGTTCCTCTAGTAGTGTCTAACTGCTTCATACTTCTTGGGCTGTATTCTCAATCTGAGAAAGTGTTGCTGCTAAGAAATGTTGATATAACAGGTAATTTTAAAATAATGACTTTATTTTTATGCCACTAGAGACATTAACACTCTGAGGGCTAATGGACTCATAGTTCTGTGAAAAAGACAACATTCTGGGTAAAGAAATGGTTGCAAAATCCATGGTTATTTTTGTTATCAAGTTCAAAAGGAACATCAATAAGTGCCAGTGCCTGAAGTCCTTTTGTCCCCTTCAAATAATATATATTGACTGTTGAAAGTTTTGTAATAACAGTGCTTGTGCCTGTGATGGTTCTGATGCAGTGATCGCGAAAACAGTGGTAGAGGCGTATCAAAGAAACAGGAATAGCTTTGGATAAAACAGCAGATGTTATCCTTGTAAAGACAAATAATAGATAATCTGCAATTTCAGGAAGCTGGGCAGCTCAGGGACATGGATTACCTAAAAATCAAAGTTCAATGAGAGTGTTTATAAAATTACATCATCAAGGTTGTATGTTAAATCCACAACAGCAGAAATGCAAAGCAGAAGCTAAAATTCTACTCGTCTTCCATGGAGTCTACCCTGGACTCTTTTCCTTGAGTGTGCTTAAATATTGAAGAACGTATCATAAATTTTGCTTTCACATGAAACCATTTTTGCTTTCATGTGCTTGATTTTTTAGGTGGTGTGTTGTGTTTTTTAAATGTTTTTTAAAATTAAGAAATCCCCACTATCTATCTGGTTTTGTTTGTCACACTTTCAAAATCTTCTTAGAACTGAAAAGTATAGAAGTTCATTGCCCAACAGAGTGTTACTGAAGCTCTATGAACATTTGACTCAGATTTAGCAGGGTCTCATGTGAGTAAGACTACTTACATGAATAAAGCTAAGCATATGGCCAAGAAGCTTTGTGAAAGATGACTTAGATGTGGAAAAAATATGGGTGAAATACAGGTTGTCCTGAACTGTAAGACATCCTCGGGGACGAATCAAATGATAACATCAGTAATAATTGATACTAAAATTGCATTTTCATCCCAGGGGATCTCTAACTCATTCTCACCTGGATTGAGTCACAGACTTTCATTTCAGCACTTTCCAGAAGTCTGTAAAAAGTGCCTTCTGCCTGCAGAGACAGATAGATATTTTAGCATTTTTATAAGTCCTCATAATTTGTTTCCCAGCACACTACACGCACTAATTTCCAGAAGACAGAAATAAACAGAAGGTCATGAATTCCCAGCACTTCAGCGGGCGGACAGGGGATTCAATCCACCATGGACACATTGATTTCAGCACTGCATCACTATTCTGAGTGCTGAAAAATCTAACTATACCTAAGACCTCTGACATGAAGGTATCTTTAGGCTGGAAGGCAGCAGTCAAACAAAGAAGAGCGGCGAGCATAGGTATTTCTAGGGTGGCAGTTATTTGTTTTCATTTTGTTTGCTTGTTTTGGTTCGGTTTCCCCTATGACCAGATCTTACTATTGCAGTAAAAGCCATGGCGTCTTTTACGTTCACTAAAAATAGTCAAAATATCCACTTGAAGTTCTATCCAAATATGAACTTTTTCAAGTAATAATTTACTTATTTTGAATTTTGTACACAATTTTTAGTGGATTTCAAGTAAAGCTGTGATATGTTTAATAGTCTAAGACTAGATAGAAAACTGGAAGAACAGTTATATCTACTTATGTACCTTAGAAAGTGCCGGTTACCACTACTACTTCCATCACCTTTCAGGAAAACAGATAAATTTATTTTGATTTGAACTTAACTCTGCAGACTACTTGCATATTGTAGAAAAACTGTGACTGCCTCCATTTTCTAGACATCAATGGTGTACAGGACTGTGAAACTTACTCATACAAGACTGGCAGTTCTTAGGACAATAGAAACGTGATTTAACATACGTACTGATTGTTTAACTACAGTTTTACTTTGTGCTTACAAAGGACTCCAATTGAAATTTGAATTACCAAGTTGTACAAGGCTAGGATAGCCAGAGCATTTCATATACAGGAGACTATAATACTTTTCTGCTAATCCTTTTTCAACATATATATATCTACAAACATACATGCCTTACACTAAAGGATACAGTTGCAGAAAAAATGCTTTTTTAAGCAAAAGAGAGGCTTCAGATAAATTATTTTGCAATTGCAGAAGTACCTAGGTCATGTTTTACAGTGTGTTCTTTGCTCGATCTGTGTCTAGAAACATACATGTATTTTTCAATGAAGTCTACAGCTACAAAGGTAATTGCCACACACATCACTTGGCATTACTTCAAAATTCTTCGTTGAGTGGGAATTTCAGAAGCATCAAGTTTTGCAAAAAGGAAAGAAGTCCTCAGAGGAAAAATTAATCAGTTCAGAAGTCTGCTATAATAGCATTTGTAAGTGAAATTTAAATTTCTAGCATCCAGTTGGGAGAACTAGCGATCCCTTCTTTACCCTCTTAGCTATCAGTATGGGCTGTGAGTAGTTTAATTAACGAAGTATGTTCCACACAT
This sequence comes from Phalacrocorax aristotelis, assembly GCF_949628215.1. Lineage (NCBI taxonomy): Eukaryota > Metazoa > Chordata > Aves > Suliformes > Phalacrocoracidae > Phalacrocorax > Phalacrocorax aristotelis. The sequence goes on along the minus strand of NC_134276.1, from coordinate 174,259,467 downwards.
ACTCATTAGAAACATTCCTTCAGGAAGCAGATATTAGGATGTTAGCTAAAATAGGAATTTAATGCACTTCATGTTCCAGTTAAGTTCATTTGTATCCCCTACACCTCTGGTGCATCATTTCTAGTAGGATGTCTATCCGAAATGAATACCAGAACGTTTGCTGTTGCAATGCAAATTCCTTTGCCAAATGCTTATACCTTCACATTAAACACACACTATGGACAGAGTGGAAAAATGGTTAGCATTGCTTTTCAACACCACAAGAAATATTAGGCATCACCAGACACAACCCTTTAAATCTCAGGATACTTCTTTCAGCAGTAGTGCCTACAACTAGCATGTTGCAGAATATACATACTTCAATATTTTAGCTCTAGCTTGGCCTCGGCAGTTTTCTCCCTAGCAGAGAAAAGGGAGATGTTGTTCAGCTAAGAAATACTGCCTCATCCAGTAACAAGTTGCTACCATGGCAAAGCACACGCAGAATTGCATTAGCAGTGTAACTACAATGGGGTGCAGCAGTGTGCTGAAGATGCCGGTGGCCATGGGGGACCATCTGAAGAAAATTTCCCACCAGTGGTGTTCTCCCACCCTCTTAATTCGTTCCATTACCTGTGGTATAACATTACTGTCATGGTGTGCAGTTATTAGGATCTTTTTAGCTTCTGCTGTAGCATTTTCTAAAAGCTGCTGTAAATTTGCATGCTCTGACATTTCTTTTACAAGTGACAAATCCATACCGATGGAGGTCGGGGTTATACTGCAATACAATGTAGCATTTCTGATTAGCAACTGGCTAGTAAACACAGGCCATTTATACACAACATCACAGCCTCTAATAATAGCTACATTTCAAGCACACGTATTCAAGTCATTCAGAGCTGGCTGCACCAGCTAAGGCTGGCTGCACCCAGAGGCTGGCTGCATCCAACTGCTGTAGGTCCCTTCTTAACTAGATGGGCATCAAAAGTGTTGGTGATCTGAAGAACGTAGCTTGTAAGGCAACTAATGTGAAGGGTTACTGCTCGGGAGTGGACATAACATACCTCTGACAATTTGATTTGCGGGAGTGGGCTTCACAAATTGGGCTGAGGCAATTGATACCTCTCCTTAAGTCCACCAGTTGCATGCCTCAGGTAGACAGTCATTGCGCTGGATTCAGCCACACAGTGGGCTTATGAACACCCCCAAGTCTAAGCCTGCATCTGCCAATTTCTAAGCAGGCACCAAAAAATTAACCATGTTTCCATAACTATTTTCAGGCAGAATGGTTCTTTCAAGTCAAAAGTAGCTTAGCCATTTTAAAGGTAGGAAATAAAAGATATAAATCTGGCAATACTTTTTAAATGCTAAGGTCAGCTCTGTGTGACCTGACTGGGAAGTTGTGTTCTTCAGGCAGAGACGTACAACGCATGCAATACTGCCAGGCGTCCAGCAACGGCATCTGATTTCATGGCTGTCATGGTGTCACAGTGTTCACAGTCTCTGCAAGCTTCTTTCTTTATTTTTACTTATTTATTTTTAAAATTTTGGCTAGTGGACTCTGTTGACAAAAATTGTCCTGTCCAAGTGGTGAAAGTGTGTGAGAAAGCAATGTTCTCAAATTACATTTGAGAACTTCTTTTTTGAGAAGTATATTTTTTATTTTCTTGCTTTGTTGGCATGCTGTAGCCTTTACCTTGCAGTAGGGAAGTTTTAATAAAATGTCCACTTAGTCCTTCAGGTGTTTTAGGTTTTGGGGGTATTAACTTCTTTTTAGAAAGAAGTCTCTGATACTTAACTTGGACATTTTGGAAATCACATTATGCTACTCAGGGCTGTGTGTTATTGTGGCACTGTTGGGGAAGAAAGAGAGGAGAACCGAAGTGCAGCGCAGGACGGGTAGTTCATAGAGCACCGGGCAACGCTAACAGCCTCTGCAAGACATTGGAACTCTCCGTGAGCTAATTACATTTGCCTCAGACACAGAAGCAACAACTGGCCTTTTTGCTGAAAGGCTATTAGTTATTTTGAAGATGACCCAAAGGTTCTGATGAACTTGAACCCTATAAGCCAAATCCTCCACCCTTCCTGTTTTATGAGCCAGGATAAGAAAATGATTTCTTGTATTAAACCTGCCATAGTGGCTAAACAGTCTAGTTCTTCTCATCCCCTTTTTCCTTTACCTGTAATGTGATATATTGTTATGTTCCTGTGACACTAACTCAACAACAGTCAGGTAGCATATGCCTAAGTTAACCATGAATATAAAATATATTATAGAGTTCCCCTTAGCCTTATGACATTTTTATAATGTGATTGCAGGAAGAATTTCCCAACACACTTGTAATGGATAGACCTACTATAGCACTAAAATAATTTCAAAAGGGACAAAAAAAGGTCTTTGAAGTTGGTGTACGTCTTAGCTGACTTGTGCATTATAATAGTCTGTAACACTACCACCGAAACTCAGGAGGGGTTTCTAAATATATGACAAAATGTGCAAAACAAGACATCCACTAGAGATGCTGGAGGTCTTCTGGAAACAGAATAAACTTTTACCCGGTACGAACTGTATGCCTCATTTTATTACCTCAAAGCACGAGTGTGTTTCAGAATACTTGAGGAGTATTCTGGCTACAGGTCATGCGAATCACGAAGTCAAAAATACCCTCACACTCTCGGTTTCACCCTCCCCAGCCTCCCTCCGCCGACGGCCGCAGCCAAGCGCCGGCAGGGCCGGCCGCCCCTTCATGGCGCCCGCCGCGGCCCTCCCGCGGCTCCGGCCGCCGCCGCCCGCCCTGGCTCGGCTCGGCGCTGCCCCGGCCCCGGTCCCGGCCCTCCCCGCCTTGCTCCGCGCTGCTTGGGCACCCCCCCCGGCTCTCCCGGCCGCTGCCGAGCGCGTCCGGCGGCAGCGCGGGGCGGGGGCGGTTCGTCCCGCCGCGGGGTCAGCTCCGCCGTGCCCGGCTGGCCCCGGGCAGCCGCCGCCGCTCCGCCGTGCGCCGTCCGGGCGCTTTATCGAGCCTTGACGGAGCCCCTGCGGCTCCTCTCCTCTGAAGGCCGGGAAGATGGGTTTTCTGGGCAGGCTGGCGGCGCTGCCAAAACTCTTCGGGGCGGCGGCGGCGGCGGGCCAGGGCGGCGGCTGGTGGTGGCCGGGGCGTCCCTGCGCGGGGAGCCCCGGGGCGGGGAGCCCGCTGCCGCGCTCGGCCGCCGCCGGCTGCCCGCTGCCCGCCGCCCGCGCCACCTCCTCCCGGGCGCTGGGCGAGTACGAGGAAGTCTTCAGGTCCTCGGTGGCGGAGCCGGAGAAGGTGTGGGGGGCAGCCGCCGAGCAGATCCAGTGGTACAAGCCCTGGGCCCGGGCCCTGGAGAGGCGCCGGCCGGAGAGCGCGTCCTGGTGAGTGTCGGCCGGAGTCCCCCGGTGCGGAGGGGGCAGGGGGCGAGCGGGCCTCGCCGGGCTGTAGCGGGGAGGGCTGGCTGCCGGGGGCTGGGGGTGGTCGGGGGTGGCTGTAGGGGGGGGCTGCCTGTGGGGGGGGCTGGGGGTGTGCTGGGGTGGGGGTCCTGCGGCTAACACAAAACCACCCCATCCTCTATTTGGGGCGGTCATCACACCGGCGCTGATGGAGGAGGTGGCCGCAGAGCCTGGAGGAGTTCAATGATTGCACTTGGTTAAGCTTAATGATTAAAAGCAGCGTGGATGAGTGTGTTGGGGTGAGAGGGCAGTTAGCGTGCGCTGTGACAAGTGTGACAGACACGTGCGTGGGTGCGATGTCTGTCCGACCGCTTTGGGCCTGGCTTGGGAAGCGGCTGCTGAGAGCGCAGGGAAGCAGGCATCAGGTGCCGGGGGGGGCATGCTTGTGAAAACACAGAAACAGCAGCTTTCAGAGTTGTTTAATCTTAGAAACTATCTAAATAGGTCATAATTTAAAGGATGTGGTTAAGGTAATGTTTGGCAAAATCATTGGCATTATAATATATATATCTATGTGGGGAATGGCAAACTGCCCTAAGACAGAATTTGATATCCTTCTTATAAATTACTGGATGGGATTTTCAGTACTTTCTCAAAGGCGATTTACCCCTTAAGATCTTGTGTTGACCACCATCACCTCTTTTTCAGCAAGTTTACATCATGCTTTTTGATCTTTTCTCAAGGAGAAGCTCATATAGGATAAAAAAACCAGTGCAGGATGAGGGTCATCTTTGGTACATCTTTGAAGTTCTTTACCATTTTTATATTGTTCTCGTTTGATTTTAATTTAAAAATAATAATAATTCTCAAAATATAATTAAAAATATTAATCACTCTCAAATCTGCCCAAATGAAGAGATAACAGAACGAGCAGAGTAGAGCTTGCTTTCGTATCAGTGTCTGACTTTATTGCTTGGCATCTCTAGTAGTGAAAATTGTTTGTATGTCTTAATTGGATATTAAGCAGCACACAGCCAGGATAAATATCTTTGAGTCAGCGGGACTGTGTAACAGTCAGAAGCCCTAAAATGGATAGACAGGGAGATCTGTGGTCCACTGACCTTGATTTCTAGGTCATGGCACCGTTCAGAAAGGCAAGTAAGATTGCCTGTGTAATTAAAGGGCAGTAAAGATCACTGGCTTTGGCATTCTTGAACTGAATGATGAAGTCAATATGATAGTTACTTTTTAAGAACTAAGGAATGAGAACATAACACATGCTAGAGAGCATGGTTTTGCTATCAGATTCTGTCAAAAAATGTGGTTTGATTTATTGAGCATGATAAGCTTGCTTGCTGAAAGAAACATGGTTAGGTCTTTGTAAAGCATTATGACTTCTCAGATGGAAGTTATTTGGTCTTACGGCAGGGATAAAGTTCCATGGGCTAAAGTCAGACTTTATCTTCCAAGAGTCTTTTCTGGCCTCACGTCTCACTTGCTTCTTTCTCCCTTCGTGGATGCAGATTGCCACAGATTGAAATTATCTCATAAATGTGGGCAAGGAGCTGAAGGGAGGGTGTGAAGAGCCAGGCTCTTTTCAGTGGTGCCCAGTGACAGGACAAGAGGCAATGGACACAGACTGAAATACAGGAGGTTCCCTCTGAACATCAGGAAACACTTTTTTAGAGGGTGACTGAGCACTGGCACAGAGTTGGTTGTGGACTTTCCATTCTTGGATATATCAAAAGCCATCTGGACATAGTCGTGGTCTACTGGCTCCAGGTGGATCTGCTTGATCAGGGGGGTTGGACCAGGTGCCCACCAGAGGTCCCTTCCAGCATCAGCTGGTCTGTGATTCTGTGGGTTTATGCAGAGATGGAAGTCTCTAAAGACTCAGCATCAGGCCATAATTATTGTTTGGATCTCAGGTATCTGTTGCTCTGCTGTGGGTAATAAAACATTAAGCAATTTAAATTAATGTAATCCTCTTTAATGTCTTAATGTGCAACATGCAGTTTTATATATTTTTTGGTTTAAGTTCACCTTAAGTGACGACAGGCTGTGTGTGGTACTAGTGTAGTACTCTAGTGCCTCTGAAGTCCCAGGGTGTTACCAGCATTCAGTGTGCTAGGCAGGATGATAGGTAAGTTCTCTGAGGAAAGGATTGAAGTAAGAGAGAGAAGATACAAGCGGCTTTTTCAGAGTACATGCTGAAGAGAAAACAGAATGGACGGAATAGAACTGAGGAAGAGGCCAGGCTTCCAAGAAGAGCATAGCTCGCTGATATAATAGGGTAAAGATGTAGTTCTGGTTTGGAGGTTTAGCTAGGAAGCAGTTTATGGAGACCTTAAAAATAGTATTAAGAAGTTCATGTATGTGCTTCTTGAGTTAGGATTTATCTCATGTTTTGGAGACTTATTAGGTCAATTAATAAATAAATGAATCAATTAATAAAAATCCATTTATTTTCAGTATCTTTGGTCTTGGTTGCCAAAGGTGAGACTTACAGAAACAGATACTTTTAATGTATTTTCTTGTCTCATTTACTTCAGTTGAAGAAGTTGAAGGAGGCGGTTAATGTATTTAAACTGTAGCTATAAGGCAAATGCCAGTTTGTCCTCTCTAAATACCATACGAGCATGAAAGGAATGTGCCGCATGAGAAGATCAGCGCTTTCATGTCCTCTTCTACTCCTACCCCTAAAAGGTTAATTGAGTAGTAATTTTAAAGTATGATTAAAGAGGTAAGTGCATGTGCTTGAGATTCCTGTTTGTGAAACAACAGAAACTCTGTGAGACCTCAGGGATGGAGCGAGACGGGATATGCTGAGCCCCAGTCACAGAGGCAGTATCTCCTAGGTGACTGCTGTAGGCAGGTTTAAAGAGGCTGAAAGGGGTCCTAATGTAGGTAACCACAATCAAATTATTAAGAAGATGCCTTGTTAGATCTAAGTTGTGCATAATGTTGTTTATCAAAGGCTGCTGCTTTCATGGATGTATGGGAAAAAAGACTTTTATCAAAAGGATAGGTAGATATTGCCAAAATCCTGGTTTAAAATGTTGCTGTGAAGGAAGCTGGATATCACAACCAGTTTTAAATTCTGCTGTGATTTTTGACAGGAAGAACCCTGTCATTTTTTTCCACCATAGCACCAGTGGACAGTGGATGAGCTTTTCAAGATACTGCTAGTGAACTGAATCCAGTTTCTTTTATGTATTGGAGTTGTTGCTATTGACTCTTTTTATTTGTTTTACTTTTCCTCTACTCTGTTTGTTGAATGTTATTAATTTCTCAGCACTAGTAACACAGCCTAAAGAAAGGTTCTTCAGACTTGGATTCATTTGGTAAGCCGCATTGAGATGATTGTCTGGTTAGCAAGAGATTAGCATTTTACAGTCTTGCTTATTATGACAAGATTTACTGGCAGCTCTTACAAACATCCTGCAGATCCACCTCTGATCTTTCTTCAGTCTACTGGAATATTTTCTTTTTCATTCTAGAACTCCGTTTTAAATAGGAGCATCTCATTGAGGTCCTTATTCCAAGACTGGGTCCTGGTTTCATGCTGCTGTTTCTTTCCAGCTAAAGCTTACTTAAGCAAATCGAAGTTCCTCACAGGTATTCATTGCCTTGGGAATCCATGGACATTTGCAGCAGCACAGGGCAGCTTTTGAAAGCCAGACAGCTTTTATTTTTCATCTGGAATGAAGCATTTGAGCATGTCCTTGGGTGACAATAGAGAAGTGAAAGCCTTGCAGTTGTGGTCATGGTAGGTGCACCTCTGCTTCTCTGATCCGTAAGAGCCTCCCTCCTTCTGAACCGGGTAGCAAAGGTCTCATCACACTGTCCAGATAGTCATGGGTTTTGTTTCAACTTGCAGTCATATCTTTTTCACATACTTGTTTGAAAGCAATTGTTAAAAATTTATGTGGCAGTGTTGATGTTGCTGTGTATCTTTAGAAGAATCCAGGCTCTGGTACTTGCTCATGTTTTGACCGTTTTTAGAGTGGTTATGCATCATAGCCCAGGTAGTGCGTTCCCTTGTTCCCTTGTTCATATCAACCTACAGTGATTTGATATAAAAATCAATGGATGACCTGAATCCTACACAACTTTTATGACATTAATACAGAGTTTCTCTATATTACATGAAACAACTCCCAATCCTTTACTGTTCATACAGTTCTTCTTTTATGGGAAGGGATTTGTAGTACAGAGAGGTTTTGTTACTTTACTGGTCCCCACTTCCTCCCTATTAATGGCATTGTAAAGGAGTCACAATAAGAGATTGCTGCATCCTAAGCATCCTAACTGATTCTGGTTTAATAATTACCATTTTTTGACAATAAAGATGATCCTATGGCATCTGTGCGTATGGATATATGAATAATATATCAAATATATGAACTTAAAGCAGTCCTTTACTAGACAGGAAAAGTGAAGAAGGAAATACTCTTTTAACTAGTAGTGGGTTAGTTTAGGCCATCTGTTTTTATTTCTAGTTACATTGTAACAATCACAGTGAGTGTCCCCATAGGACTTTTTGGAAACTCTCGAGTGTGTTTTTTGTGTGTTGGTCTTTTTGCTGTAGAGGAATATGTGCAGATAGAAAAACAAACACAAATAGCATTATTTAAAGTGAACTTGAATTTTTAGATTCTGTGTCATCTTTCAGTTAGTAAAATCATCTTTGTACCTGGTGCCTTCTATATTTTCTTACTTGAGGATTATGCTGCACTTGAACTTTCATTTCCTGTGTAAAATGACAGTGAAAATGAAACCTGAGTTTGTGAAGTGTTTTTCTTTAATTTGAAGATGAGAATTTTCTGTAAATGCCTGGCTGTTGAAGAGGCTATGACTCACATCACTTTAAAGGGGATTTTGAGTCACTGATGTAAAACATGGTAATGTCAAATGCGTTATGAATATCAGACAAATTTATAAGATTTTTTAACTATTGGGGTCAGTTTCATTTAGATACAGATGCTTGTACGCTTAACTGTTATTGCCAAGAGATGAATAAGAATATTTTGAGTCCTGAACCTGTTCTTCTTAAAAAAGATATGTGTGCATGCCAGCAAAAAGTAGTGTAATAACACACTTGCTTAATGTCAGATTATTTTATGTGAATGTATGCTTTTTCTGTGAAACCTTAGCTATAAAAATCAGAATGATTGATGCAAAGTAAATTAAATCAAGATCAAGTTTAGCAGATTCTTAGTTAAGTCAATTAAGGTACAGGACTTTACTTCCTCTATTTTCACTAATAGGCTGATTTAGCTTTTTAAGTAAATTGTAAGGTTATAGATTAAAAAATTACTTCCTGAACTGAATGTTTTATGAGCTATACTTTAATTGAATGCTCACGTTTTTTTAAAAAATGCAAAAAAAAAAAAGTCTTGTTTGGAAAGCTGGCTGTTACATACTTCCAACTTCTTTTTTAGGTTTGTAGGTGGAGAGCTGAATATCTGTTACAATGCTGTAGATCGTCATGTTGAGAATGGACGAGGGGACCAAATTGCCATTATTTATGACAGTCCTGTAACAAATACCAAAGAGAAAATAACATATAAGGAACTTCTTGAACAGGTATGTTTGAGAATAACCTAGCTACTGAAAATGGGCAGTAAATATAGCACAGCAGATAGATACTAGAGAGGCAGAAATGGTCTACCTTTCTAGTTTATTCCTTTTGCGGTCCTCAGTATTGATTTATAAGCTTCAATACCTGTACCCAATTATATTGCATCTCAGAGGTTTTGATCTTCCTCTAATTCTTCTTTTTCTTCTATGTTTTAATAATTCTTTTTCCTGGTTGGTTAAATTTTGAACTTTTTTCTGCTAGATTTATTTTTCCCCCAACAGTTCTTATTTCATATTTAAAAGGTAAAGCGAAGTATTAGTCAAGTCACTTGATAATTGCTATGATGTACAAAAATACAGTTCTAATAGAAATGAGGATGCGTACCTTGGCTATTGCTGCACATAACTGAGTGTAGAAACAAATGAAATTTGTCAGGGAGGAGCTCTAAAGAGAGCTGCATCACCTGCCCAGCTGTAGGCTTTAGTGGGGTTTGCTGGTGGTCCCAACACTAGTTTTCTATCTGGAAAGCCTGTGGATTTCAAGTTCCCCGTTGGCTGAGGTAGCTTACCCCTAGCTGGGATCGTGAATACCCAGTTCTGCATCAGCCCATTCAGATTTGCTCAGTGCCTGACTGCAGGTTGTTTCCACCGTGGGTGTTTGCAGTCTGCCCCGTTCAAGATTCTCCTTTCTCACAGCTGTCAGCTGGTGGTTTGCCCTCATGCTGCTCCTCTGTTTAGCTGGCTTTTTTCTTCCAGCTATATGTAGCAGTTGGACTTAATACTGAGTGCAAAGAATTGTTGGAGTCAGACTCATATTCTTCTTTAATGTATTTCAGTGCACAAGATGCATTACTGTGAATGGAACACACTCAACTTCAGAAATGCACATAGTGTCTGGAGTAATGTGAACCTGCGGTTTAAAATGTGAAATGAGGTTCACAATACAGTAGCTCAGTTTGTGAGGGTTTTATTCCACTGCTGCAGTAAAAGAGAAGACATACAGCTACAAAAAATGATAAAACTGTACTGCAGTCTATATTTTCCTTAAAAGGTAGAAAACATTTACTCCTCACCAGTTTTCTGTTGATTTACCAAGTCCAAAAAAGAACTTATAAGTTACCATACAGTGTGCTGGGGCTAGAACTACTAGATTGAGTGTTTTAAGAAACCAGGAGACTTTAAAAGGGCCCAGGTCCTTACCTAATTTTATTTATTCTTTTTGATAGATAATTTTTAAATATATGTAATATGTTATATAAATAATATTTATTTTATAGATACAATTTTGTGTCATGTGCCATATATAAATATAATAGATACATAATATATAGACAAAATATATATGTATATGTGAAATCAATGTATACAAACATAAAAATACATACTTGTTTTATTTTAATGAAGTAATACAACATTTTACTGTAATTTATCTTAAGTGGACTCTCTCTGAGGAAATTTCCTCTGAAAAGCACTTGAAAAGCTGTCTTTCTTTTGCTTTTTAAGCTTGATGTTGGTATTAAGTCTCCTAATCTGTGTATCTGCATTTCCTATAACGGTATTAAATGTTTTAGGATACGGCAGATTGGTGCAGAATGAGAAAGTTTTGCTAGTTGATATACGCATCCTTTCCTCCTCCTTTCCTCTTACAGCAGCATTACCAAACCAAATGGAAGAACTGGTTTAAGTTCTCTGGGGGTATGTAGCAGAACTCATTCAGAAGTTCATGGTAATCTTGCTGGTAGCCGAGTCCTATCTAAATACTGTTCCTGAGTTCTCTACAGTTTGCCTTTCTCCTTAATTAAAAGGGAATATAAGTGAAAGGCAGCATTTGAGATAATCATCTTGTCTGTTGAAGCTGTCTAGTCCATTTTGTGGAGTAAATTTAACTTGGTTTACCTGGTAACTTTTGGACACCTGGCAACAAAGGTCTACATGAAGAGATTTGCTGAAAATGGGAAAGAGATGGGCTGGTGTATTTTCTGTCATAGATCCTGTAGGGTCTAGGAGACACTTTGAGAAAAGGCCTACCAAACCTCTATGGAGTGTGGGTGATGACGTTTGACTGACAGCCCTCAGTCACTGCTTGTCACTGTGTTCTCCGTCTGCTCAGTGTAAGCAAAAAGTACTATACCCTGTTATTTTGAAAGAGTCTTTCAGGGCTCTGCATGTTTCATTATAGATCAGTGTGAGTGCAGATCAGACATATGACCAAAGTTGCTGAACCTCCTGGTGGGGAAAGAAGCCTTTTACCTTCTTTCTTGAGTTCCTTTCCCAATTCAGAATAGCCTGACAGTGTGCACCTGTGTGCAGACTGTTGTTTGGACTGTTCATGCCCAAGGAATGTTTAGTAGTCTGCCTGGCCAGTAAGCTGATAGAGTAATGAGGATGTCTTTTCAGAAAGGCTGCCTGTTCAAAATGTCTCTGCAAGAGATCAGTGCTTGAAGTAGTGGAATTCTTTCTGGCTTTTGGTAATAAAAATGGAGTTTATAGATGGATTCACCAGAAGCTATGTAGGATAACTGCGGGTCACAGGATGGGAAGATGCAGAGTTTTGTAGCAGGTTGGATCATTTGTTTCAGGATCAAGCTCATGGTAAGGATGAAAAAAATTGACGTTGGTGCTTGGCTGGAGATAATAAGGCTCCTTAAGGATGGTGGGATATCTTGACCTATGTACTCAGGAAGCTTGTTGTTTTCAGATTCCTATCCTTTTTACTTGTTGCACTGCTCTTCAGATCCAAGAGCTACAGCGATGCTACAATTTTGAAGTTAAGTACCACTAAAATAGAAATAATTGAGAGAAATATTGGAAGCTTGTGGGTGTTTAGTGCCCAACCTGTGGTAAACTTTTTTTTTTTTTTGACAGAACTGGAATAGAAGGATTGCAGGACAATTTCAGCAATTCTTTACTGATGTAAATAGTGGCAAGATCAGTTTGTGTTGATATTCTGTACAACTCTACTGTCTTCACACTTGGAAAGTCTTGAGAATTACAGTTAGTTAAAGTGAAGTTGCATGTAGTGCATATAGTTGCATTTTAAGTTTGTTAATTATATGTTGTTACAGATGAAATCTTCCAAATGCGTAGGAGGAATTTGGTAAATTTAAGATATAACAGTCTTCCAGAATGTACTGATTGGACCTTTTTCTTTACTGATGCCTGTTATACGCCTTTAAATGAGGATTACAATGTTGGACTGAAGCCAGTGAAATGGGGATGTAGGTGAAAGTTTTGGGTATGCCCTAGAAGATTCTGTAATTCTAGTAGTGAGATGGCAGAAAAAGATAAGGGAGACACAAATTCGATTAGAAATATTACTGAATCTGTGTAGTATTAGGGAGATATAAAGCAATAGCTTCTGTTCATTTAAAAACACATTTTCTGATTGTGTTGGAAAATACTGCCATTTCCAAGTTAAGGCAAATGTTGTTAGGTAGGTGAAAAAACCCTTCTGTTTTCATCATTGGGTGTATTCTCTAGAATGCATCACTTGCTAAAAAGATCTCAAGAATTTGAGAGTCATATTATTTGCAGTTGTTGATGCTTGACAGATCATGTACACAAAAGCAGGATGATTTCTCTTGGTGATTCTTTTCAGTATCAATGCACAGTTAACATGTTGAATTCAGTACTGTAATAAATAATTTCTGAGTGCAGTAATGTGGTGTAAAACCAACACCCCCCAAGCCTCTGACAGCATTGAATGCTACAAAAATATGGATGAGAAAGAAGGGATTCAGGTTATCAACAATGGGCTGGGATGTCATTTCTTCTGTAGGAAGGTTTTTTCCATACTTACCCACCCTAAAAGCATCTTCTTCCAAAATAGCTTATTAGCCATTGTCAGTTTGGATTTTTGAGTGTATCTGTCTTGCTCTGCTCGTATCTCCTGTATATGACTAAGGCATCACCCGGATTCTTTCGTTTCTAGTAGTCTTTCTCATTCTTCGTTCTTTGCTCCATCTTCTTTCTTTGCCTTCTGCCTTGAAAAATGACCGATTCCTTCTTAGCTAGAAATAGTGACTTTTATTTTGAGATATTTTTTTCTCAACAGTTGCTTTAAAATCAAAACTAGAATTCAGACAGAAAATCCTACTGAGACTGACAATCCAAATTTTTATCCTCTTTGTCTGGTAAAGCAACATTATCTGGATAAAACTATGTATTAGTCGTCTTTAATGCTGGTTTTCCTTATCTTATTTAAATCTCAAATGGCATTCTTCAGTGCGTGTCCCAGAAAGATTTAACTGCTATGTCACTGGGTTAGCTCTTAAAAAATATTAGTATTAGTATTCTTTAAAGGATGAGACTAATCAGGAATTTCCAAAAGTAGCGTCTTAGTTCTTCACATTCCACACAAAAGACTTCCAAATTACACTGTAAAAGTCTGAAGAAGCAGCTGGAACTTGATCTCCCCTGACTGTAGATAGTTATACTGCAGCATGTCAATGTCAGTAATGGCTACAATAATGTATAATTTGGTGCAGCTTGGGCAGATAAGTCAAGCAAAGCCATGCTGAATTAACTGCCGAGGCTCCTGACATTTTCACTATATGTGGTTTGTGAGTTTTACTTTGGACTAGGTTTAGTTTCATCCTTTGAATCGAATGTCCCATGGCTCACTTCAAAGCCATCTGAACACAGCTACCCCACAAATCTTTGCTTCCTTCACTTGTGGATTCCTTTAGGAATTGCCATGCTCACCCTTCATCTGTCTCACTGCTGCTTGATTTCTCTCCCCACTCCGAGTGGATGTTGTCCAAATAATGGCCTTTTAGGGAAACATAGATGCTATAGAAGTTGTGCAGAACACTATGGGCTATCCTCCACAAGTACCAGAAATTCCTTCTGGGACAAACAGTTGTCTGGGTCCCATCTCTTCTGGGGAGTAAACGCTGTGGCATCTCTTCTGGTCAACCATTAAATCCATGCCAAGCTGATTACAGAATCCCCATCTCATCGCAGTCCTTTCTTGGAGACACACAGTCCATAGCTGATCTCCCAGACCAGGAAGGAATATGGCCCTTCCCAAAAATCCCCAGCTTCCTCGCAATCCAAAGAACTTCTTGGAATCTGAAAGAAGGAAGGAGAAATTACTCCAACTAACTGCAATCCCAGCAGCTGTCTGGTGGTATGAGAAACAAATATAAATCATCCTGATTTATATGTTTTCTTGTTATTTGTGGAAGAGTGTGCTAGCACCACTACCACCACAAGGTGGGTCCTTTATATCCTGTGTTTGAGACAGTGCGGCTGGGATTTTGTGCTGAAGCCTAGGAGGGCTGTGTTATCAAGGCGTACCATGTCCACGGCTTATGCAGTTGCCAGGACTGTGCCTGGCACACAGGCAGAGCTGGGATGGGGCAGATGGTCTCTGGTGGAGCTTCTTGCTCCACACAACTTCCCTGGGGAATCGTCTCTCAAGGCACAGTAGCTCTCACAGTCAATCCAGAGGCTTACTCCGCCTTTCCACAGCTCTGTGACCAGTGCCCTGATTGTACCAGAAACCTCCTAAACACAATCCTGTGCTCAGTAGAGCACGTGTATAGGAAAGGAGTACACACACTTACTCAGGCAGGCATCCGGAGCACTGGTTTACAGTTCCCATTGCCTGCTGTTGCAGAGAGTGAGCCAAGGGGATGTTCCTGCGTGTTGTCTTGCAGGGCTCCTCTGGGGGTTGCAGGCCATGCTTTTCCTAGACTTGTCCCAGGACTGCTGATCTTGGGACCATGGGCGTGGATGCCCTTGGATGTCCATGGACGTCTGTGAATTTCTGTGTATGAGCAGTAGGCTCTCCCTTCCCCTGAAGATCCGTTCAAGATCTTTGTGGTAGGGGCACATGCACTGTGCCACCTCTGAAGCATGATTTTGCCACCTCATCAAGAACATGGTCTTCATCTGCTTGAAATAAATGCAGCACCACTTGGCAGCAGGCTTGACATTAGCAACAGGGTGATGTATCTACTGGAGAAGCTTTTGCAGCAGTAGGAAAAGGAGGAAACAGTAATTAGAGCCATAGAAGAGTGAAGAGGCTGATCAAGGGGCACGGGAAAGCAGCAACAAATGCTTCCTTTAATAGTCTTGGAAAAATGACACAGTGGAGAAGCTGAAGAGCATAAGGCAACTTGTAGCCTTTGGTTTAGAGGATTGCATATGTGACATGGCTCTTTTTACACCATGAGATGCACTTCAGGATGTTTCAGGAGCTCTCAGTATTTGAAGAATCTTTTTGCATTTAATTTGCATTGAAGGACTCAACACTGGTGTGACCCTGTCATTGTTCAATCCAGAAAGGTTTGAAATTCCTCTTTTGAGTATTTGGAGTGGAATTTCTGGTTTAGTATCTTCTAAGAATTATTTCTGGATTGGACCAAATCTGCTTTTTGTAACTACTGGGGACAGCCAGGTGATTTACTTCAGAACTGCAGTACTTCTCCAAACCTGAACTGCTAATATGGATATAGTATTTGGTGGCTGGGTAGAAATAAGGGCAAGCTCTCTGGGGGCTTGCATTTCATAGAAGTGTAATTTAAGCCCAGATCTTCAAAGCTGAAAGCCTACTTGAGTTTCTTATTATATCACTTGGTCTCAAGTGATTTTATTACTGAAGTGTCAAATATATTAAAGTGATAGAGCAATCTTAAACTTGAAGAAAAGCGGAGAAATAGCATGCTGGTAGGAAAATAGCAACTGTAAAATTTTGAGTGATAAAGTACGCTATCTTAATGTAAACCATAAATGACAACACACTGTAACAAAGTGGAAGGTTTCATGGCTTTTAACAGTTTAATGAAATGTCACTACTCACTCTTCCCCCATCCCCTTCTAAAAAGAGTGATTGCTAGGATGTTTCAGGGTTTCCACATCAACCTTGAGGGTAATATAAACCTGCTTCATGATGTTTCCTGGTCTTCCAAATACATGCAGATAGAGTCAGTGTTTTTTATATATCATGTAGTCCAAATGCTCTCTGGCTGTCAGAAGGATGAGTGAAAGGGCACAAGGAAGATCATAGATACCCGTATATTGTATTAGGTTATTGTCTTCAGTGACATTAAGCTCTCTAGGGTGGGGAGGTTAAGTGCAGGCAAGTAATTACTGGGTTTGCATGGAAGACATGTGGTTCCTGTCTGCAGCATGCTACATATATTTTGCTTTAAGTACAATTTACCCATGACAGATTTCAATAAAAATTACTTAAGTACATGAAGATATCTTCACTGTCTCCCTCCTACAGCCAGGTACCAAAGTTATATAGGAGTCTTTTATTATGAAATTACTAATTATGATCTTTAAATAATGCCCTTTTCATTTAGCAGGCGAACATTGCATTTTTCATCATCATTAATAATTATAATAATAGTCAATAATAATACTTGTCCATTTTGTTTAACTGCTTATTGCCTATCGTCCACATTTACACTGAATATAAAATTACTCACTAAATATTGTTTTCATTGCCTCTGGCCTTTTGTCCACACTCTGCTTGAGAGTCTCAAAGTCAGCAAAGATAAGGATTAGTTTTCTCAATTCTTTGAGATAAGGTGATATGAGCTCTGTGTTATGATGAGTTTGCAGATTTTAATATTTTCACAGTAGGAAGTATAGAAAAGGAATTAACCTTTGGAAGTAGAGTTGTTATCCTTACTTATAATTACTTTCACCAATCCTATCTAGAAATGACTGTAAATGCTGGTGGAATGGCAATAAATTCTAGTTGTGTACATGTCTAGGCCTTGTTGATTTTTGTTGGGTTTTGTTGGGTTTTGATAGCATATGACAATTTCATAGAGTATTGACAGGTATTAATAGATCTAGAGTTAAAGATATTTTCTTTTGATAACCAGTCACACTTAATATAACAGGTCTGTTACAAATAAATCATATACATGCCTTAGTTTGTGTGAGTTTTCAGCTTGCTATAGTGATGATTTTGCCTTATAAATATATTCTCTCTTGCAGCTGAAAGTAACAGCAGGGATTTATGCAATGTTTATAAAAATGGAAGCTATGCTGTTATCTTCTGATGCAAGCATGCATGCTTGGGGCTTCTCTGTTTCTATTTTCTTAAATCCTCAGGCAGAAGGGTAGAAATATGCATAGTTTGATTGTGGATGAGCTGTGTATTTAATGCAAATACAGGTCAGATGCATTTGGAGCTTCTGAAGGTTAATGTTCCAGGTTGCTGAAAGTCTGAACATGTGTTCCCGCTGAAGAGAGAAGCAGTGAGTAATTCTGTATTATCCTCTTCAGTACATGTATCAGACAGACTTCTAGAATTGGATATAATTGCCCCGAGTTGTCTTGAATATGATCATAAAAGGAAGAGCCTAATGCCTATAAATCTCAGAAAGCAACAGTGCTACTAGAATTTGCAATAGTAAACTGGAATAAAGTAACTCTTTAAATAGAGAAAACTCAAATTGGATGAATAATGCAAATGAAGGTAAAACATTTCAAAGAAAATCTACCCTCCTGAGTAGCTCATCCTTGAAAAAGAGGGTCCTTCCCTCCTGTCCTGCTTGTAGTGTGTATTATTGGTCTGGGCTGCTCCCATTGCTTGCATTATTTACTGGGTCACTGATAACCCCTCTTACTGCTTCAGAAGCTTGGGTATTTTCTATTCTACAGGCAACATCCCCCTGCTGCCCTCAGGAGTTTGTCTCCCCTTTCCTTTCTCTACAGACTGATAGTACCTGAAGAAGAGAGTCTTTCACAAGCCTAAATTTTACTTGAAACCTTATCTATGTGATATAGTGAATAGATAAGGAATAATGCAGTACAGGTAAGATGTGACAAATTCATATGAGTAGATTCATGTTACACTGATAGTGAAAGAAATTAACATGTTTAAACTTCTTATGTTTATTGTGGTATTTTCTAGTGAATGGCAACTTCTTAAAGAAGAGTTTTACTACTGTAGACAAGAAGAGTTACCCTGTAAGACAGAGCAACTCCTTTGTTCTGAACTGAGATTTGTGTCTTCAGATATCCCAAGAACTTCCTAGAGAATTTAACTTTTTAGTCTTATCACTAATGCAAAACTATTGCAAGCAAAACTGTTCTTGTTATATCTGACTGTATGGCGTGTAACCGTGCTTACGGAGTATTCCAGTTTACAACTTCCTGGGATGGTTCTGCTTCCATCCTGTTTCCTATTAGCTTATTAGTCTACTTTGTTTCTTCTTAATTTCCAGTTTTTCCTGTTAACCTATTAGCCCATGCTTTGTGCACAGTTACATGCAGTTTTACCTCTATTACTTATACACCTCTACACACTGATGTCTAACTGAAAAATTTAAGGGCAGTGAGCAGGTTTAGGTTGTGAGTGTTACACAGCCGTCAGCCTCTGGAATTTGAGAAACCTCTGACAGCTGACTTCATTCAATCAGACAATCACAGAATCACAGGTTGGAAGGGACCTCAGGGATCATCTAGTCCAACCTTTCTAGGAAGAGCACAGTCTAGACAAGATGGCCCAGCACCCTGTCCAGATGGCTCTTGAAGGTGTCCAACGTGGCCGAGTCAGCCACTTCCCTGGGAAGATTATTCCAATGGTTGACTGTCCTCACTGTGAAAAATTTTCCTCATGTGTCCAATTGGAATCTCCCCAAGAACAACTTGTGTCCATTCCCCCTTGTCCTCTCCTTGTGACTCCTTGTAAAAAGGGAGTCTCCATCTTCTTTGTAGCTAGCCCTTAAGTACTGGTACATGGTGATGAGATCCCCTCTGAGCCTCCTTTTCTCAAGGCTGAACAAACCCAGTTCTCCCAGCCTATCCTCATACGGCAGGCTTCCCAGTCCTTTGATCATCTTGGTGGCCCTTCTCTGGACCCCTTCCAGCCTGTCCACATCCTTTTTGTATAGCATTCAATTGCTTTTGGGGAATTATTGATTTGCTTTTCCTTCAGAAAATGTCACGTTTGCTTGCCACAACAAGCTGGTCGGGACAAGTGTGCAGTGCTTGTCACAGGCTCCCGTGCTCACTCTAAGAGAACTTTCTATGTGGTAAATTGTCTGTCCTGGTGTTGTAATGAAATATTCAATACTAGTTTTCTGACAGAATACTATACGCTGTTGAAGTAATAAATATTTTCTCATGGTGATACAGATGGCTGACATCGCTGCTGATCACATTTCTTGAGTTCCAGTCCTTTGCTGCCATGCACAGTCTGTCTTCAGGCTTCTGCATACCAAAAATGAAAATCTGAAAGTGAGGGGAAAAATTTTTTCTTAAGTCTAAATGTATTTCTCTGAATTTGTCTTTACATTTGGTTCAGGGGATAAGATTTCTTGTCTCAGATCCTGAGAAGTTTACAACACTGCAGTAGAGAAAACATTACTACGTATTGATTTGTGTTTCAAACTTAGCTAGTTAGGGCAGAATTTGCATTACAAAACACCGTGTTTACACCCGTTCTTAAAAGCTGAAATCGAGAACTATAAGCAGTATCTGCATAAAAGAAACAATGGTTAGAGTGTCATTTAAAGTTTTGCAAAGCATTGCTATTGATTTTTTGCTCTAATGTGTAAAATAATTAGCTTCGGTCCATTATCATTTTACAAAAACAAAAAAAAAAGAAAAAAAGATATGGATTGCATTGTTCATCTGTTTTCTGTATCATACTGGCTTGTCTCTTTAATGTGCTATGTCTGTTGATTGTGTGAAAGTTGTTTTTTACGGGGCAACGGCATATCTGGAAAAATTTTATTATGTTGTGAATGTTTTGTCAGTACAGGTCTCCAAGTTAGCTGATGTCATGGTCAGACATGGTGTGAAGAAAGGAGATCGTGTGGTCATCTACATGCCCATGATTCCACAGACAGTGTACTCTATGCTGGCTTGTGCAAGAATAGGAGCCATCCATAGCCTGATTTTTGGTGGATTTGCATCTAAAGAGCTTTCTGTTCGCATTGATCATGCAAAGGTAATACGTATGTGGAACAACAAACACCATTGCATTAGTTATTCATATAATTAGATGCCAAACCCCCCTTTTTCCAGAGAGGATAGCATTTCTCTTTGTGTGGCATGCAGTCTCAATTTGTTTATAATACCTAACATTGAAATGTGAACAAAGTACTACGCCTGTGCTAAGGGTAAGACTTCTATAGTAGACGTTGAGGTACAAATTTTGACCTCTTTTAAAAAAGCATAAGTTTAACACACTGCTGTCCGTTTACAGCATACTTTCTTCTCCCGTTTGTCAATCTTTGTCTGCAAAGCATCACCTTAAATTTGGCTTTTCACCCAACATTTTCCTCAAGTGTATGAGGAAAATGCTGTCACCCCTAAATGACTTCATTGGTTTACTTGATATTTATACATCCTAGGTAGTACATTTTCCAGCTATAAAGCTACTTCATCTAATTTGTACATGAATCGAGGCAGCTAGGGAACCAGTTGTCTTAAGTAAGTGACTGCAGAGAACATAATTGGTAGAGGTGAATGCTTTAAAGACTTCCCCGTTGGGCACAAGTTGAACTTGTTTATGATGCATTATGTAAGTCTTTGTAAATGAAAATGCAAATAGTACTTTAACAACCTACTTAGTAGCTTATATATGCATATTAGTAGCTGTGTATGCATTAGTTTCAAAGCAGCTAACAATGCTTGTGCTGGAAGTTTCTGCTCTTGTTTTCTACCACTGAAGCATGCTGGTTAGGCGTATAAGTCCAAACATGCAGGGTAAAGTCCACAGCATTTCTGGAACTTTCACTTAGTTTTCTGTGTACAGAAGTGCTTTTCAGATCCTCAAGGCTTGAATTTTATGAATATTTTTAAATAGAAAGTTGAATGCATTCCCCCTCCTCTCTCTTGATGTTTTAACAAAGCGAAAGTTAATGAAACAGCTGAAATGGTTTGTTGGAATTGTGAAAAATAGCTGAGGGAAGACTAACAACAGCTCCATAGTTTTCTCTGTCTTTCTTCCCGCTTCCTCACTATTTCAACAAGCTGTAAGAATTAATTTTAATTCATAGAAGCTTTTGATTAGAGAAGAATAATGTAGAATAAAAAACGATGGACTTCTTTTAAAATGAAGTTGCTACAATATGAATCATCTGGCATGTTTACTTTTAGAGTATTTTGCAAATCTTAACTAATTAATCCCAATGAACTTTCTCTGAGGAATAAAGGGAGACAGCACAGTAACCATAATGCTTCCTTCATGCATTGAAAAGATAACAGAGAAAGTTTAAGTGACTTATCCAAGGTCACACAGCAAGCGTTTTGCAGGGTTGGCTATAGAATTACTAGTTGCAGGCCATGGATTAAATCCTCATTTACATTGCCTTTTTCTTTTTTCCTTTAAAAGGCACATCTAAATATTTTGGATGATTTTTGGTCCATCTAATGTGTAATGAAAGTGTAAGTAAAGAGGAGGGGCACATCCTCAATCTATATTTCAAAACATGCCCCAGATTTCAATACAGTAAAGCTTTCTTGATAAGTGAATTGCATACTACTGAGATTATCTTTTAAGATATGTATATAAGTAGCTGTGATAGATGGTATTCTGGTGAACTCAGAAGTCAGTTGAACCAGTCTCAAAAAACCCTAACCTTTCTATTAGGCTCTTATGTGAATTGGTTTAGATGCTGCAGTACAGGATCTAATGTTGGTAAGATTAATTAGAAAGAGTTAAAGATGTGGAATGGAAAGCTGGCTGTGAGATGCTTTTGTGGAAGAAAGGTCAAACTTCACATTTTATTGGAAGATCTGAGTGAAAGAAATAACAAGCACATTCTAGTGACTATGAAAAGGAATATATACTTTACCAGCTTACAATAATTTATCTTAAATTTTGAATAGGTCTGGGAATGCTGCGAAGTCCTGCAGCTGATAATTTTTACTCTTGTCCAGTACTGGCAGTTACAGACATTCTGCAGTGAATTGTGATGAAGTGATACAGAGTGTGAGAACAGGCATTTCTTGCCATCTTTCTTTTCACCTGAATCTGGGAATATATAGTTTGCAATATCAAAACAATAGATATTTTTGAAGGACATTAACTACATTTTGAGAAATTAACATGAAATCTTTATAAACACTTTATCTTAGTAAGCTAGGAAACTGAGAAGGATACTTAAGAATGAAATGCTTATATGCCTATTTGCTTGTGTAGTTGCTATGCTGTCAACAACCAAATTTTCTCATGTTTTTTGAATCACAATAATTATATAGCAATTCCAGAGGGCTTTTTGGACTACATCCAAACCCTGCAACATAAAATGCAAGTAATAGAGTTTTTCAGACATGATTTTTGAAAATGGTTCACTAAAGCAGTATTATGACTTTTCTTTGAATTCTTTGAAATACAAAATGTCTGAGATGCCCAAGTTATTCAAAACTATCTGTTACTGTCTCCCATTCCAGAAATACTGTATTCCTCACTTATTTACAGTTGACAAATCTGGAGATTTTAATAAGGTTTCCTGGAAAAAATGAGCTCATGTTTTGTAATAGTTTGCTCTGAATAAGGCATAGTTCCTGTGTGCAGGTGTGGCTATGAATGGTTACCCCTGCTTCTCATCATAAGATGATCCAACCTTTTGAGTGATTAAGCAGGAAGCTCAGCTGCTGATACTTAAGATGCACAATTGCCTTATAATAGTTGCAGTCCTATCTCGTCTTCTCTTGAAGCACTGTTTATTTTTGGAATAAGTATTTGTTGTGGTTTAGCCCCAGTCAGCAACTAAGCACCACACAGCCACTTGCTTACCCCCCGCCTCCAGTGGGATGGGGGAAAGAGTCAGAAGAGCAAAAGTAAGAAAAACTCATGGGTTGAGATAAGAACAGTTTAATAATAAAAATAAAATAGTAGTAGTGGTAATAATAATAGTAGTAATAATAATAATATAATGAAAATGAAAATAACGAGAGAGAGAGAGAGGTGAAACCCAGGGGAAAAAAAAAACAAGCGATGCAACCGCTTACCACCCTCCAACCGACGCTGCCAGTCCCTGAGCCACGATCACTGCTTCTCCTGGCCAAATCCCCCCAGTTAATATAGTGAGCATGATATTATATGGTATGGAATATTTTTTTGGCCAGTTTGGGTCAGCTGTCCTGGCTGTGCCCCCTCCCCACCCAGTTTCTTGTGCACCTGGCAGAGCATGGGAAGCTGAAAAGTCCTTGACTAGTATAAATGCTACTTAGCAACAACTAAAACATCTCCACTTTACCAACACTGTTTTTAGCACAAATCCAAAACATAGCCCCTGCTAGCTACTATGAAGAAAATTAACTCTATCCCACCCAAAACCATGACAGTATTGTGGAGTAGAAGGCAGTAGCTTGCTTTTTATTTTTAACTACATGTATGGCAAGCTTCAGGTCTCTTTCTTCAGAGCACTCTGTAATATCTGGCAGAACTAAATGTGCTTGGCAATCTGATGTGGATCATCTAACCACAAAGCCAGAGCAGTACCAGCAGGTGCAGCAGAACTATATGATGACTGCATAAGCACTGGATTTCTTTAAAATGCATGTCACTTTTTTTGATTCACAAAAAAGGGAGGAGGGAGACACAACAAAAGTGCAGTAAGTTTGAGCAGAGGCTTGTGATCAGATGTGTGGCTGCGGCACAAAGGAAAAAGAGCTTTGTGCGTTTGACAGTGAGGGCCTGAGTGCTGGATCTGTCTGTAAACCTCTTCATGACACTCCTAACATTTTCTGCCCCAAAGTTAGTCAGTTTTCAGTTTGGGCTTTTTGCAGCTTTATCCAATAAAATGTACTTATTGCTTTTTCTAAACTTTGAGTTGCATGCTGTTAGAGACGATAGATGAATTAATAGGAGGTGTCTTTGCAACAAAAAGTTATTGGTCTAGTACCATTGGGCCTTGCTTTATCTCATTTCCACTTCTTCATATTGTTTTTTTTTCCTTTTTTCTGCAGCTCACTATAGCTGGTATTCCTTCGCCAGCAAACCTTTGAACTTTTCTGGTTTTCCTTCAAGCTAGTTAATCTTATTGCTTATTAGCTATATCTAACCTTATTGTGCAGGACTACATGGAGCCACAGAAGAGGTGGGAAATGGGTGTATAAATATGGAAGCAGAGATGCGGGGAAAGTAATATAAGTAGGCAGAGAGGTGAAACACTAGAGAACAGCAGTTAAAGCCAGTAATGGAGCTTTGATTTGCACAGAGTGATCCATGATCCTTCCAAGTAGTAACCCTCACTTGGGAAATATATCACCTTAGCCAATTTAATATTGGTTATTTTTAGTCCTCCTTACTGCATACAAAGTAGAGGATGAGTAGAGGCGACACTATTTACAAATGACTGTAAACCTGGCATTGACAACAGTCTTTCATTGTAACAATTGAATAGAAGTGTGTTAATATCTTACATTAATTACAGTCTAATTTCAGGGTAGCCTCCAGATGAATTTTCAGTTTAATTGCATTATATTGTGTCATCTTTTATTAAAATCAGTGCATCCCAAAAGAGAAAGATGACAAATGCTGAAATTTTAAAGCTCATCTGAACTCTATTTTGAATACAAACTAATTAGGAAACTTCCCTGAATGGCAGATTTGGACAGGAAACATTTTATTATTGCACAAGAAAGCAATTTAATCTGTGCTTTCTGTGCTGAGTTTAATGCAGCCTTAACTGTGGCATTATGGTTTGTGCCTACTTAATGAGATTTCTGCTAATGCATACAATTAGTAAACTAGTTTGATCAAAGTGAGGGGCATAAGGCATATACTTCTAAAACTCCAAAAGCAAGGAGATTGAAGACTCATTCTTCTCCAGTTAAAATTTGTTCTAATACATAGCTTCTGTGGTGCTACCTTTTATTTCCTGAAATATATGAAATAAAAATACTGATCCTGGGACCTAAGTCAGAATAGTTTGTATGCAGATTTCTTGACTTAGGAAATCTTAGGTTAAGTTTGAGGTTGATTTAATGACAAAGATGATAAATCCACATTTAGATATAGAAATTACTGTTACAAAACCCAGAACTACTGAAATCTGATTTTTAGTGGGTTTGCATCCTGAATCCTGCAACCATCACTTGAAGGACTCTAGCTTTACTTCCCTCATGTGCCTTATGACTTTAGCTTGTTCTTTTCCTGTATTTCTAGTTTCCTGTCATCTCTTGTTTGCCTTCTTTTTCCTCATTCCCCCATTTTCCCTCCCATGCCATTTAATTGCAGGCTGGAAAAAAGCCAGCAAAGTGCTATAGCTAGTTTTCAAATATGCCATTGTGTGCAGGCACATAATGAGAGAGCAGACTAAACAGGACAGGTAATTGTTGACATCACTGTACCACTTTTCCTTAATGGAGGGGCTAAGGCAGAGATGGGTTTTTCTCTCTGTTCATTAATTTTTGTGCAACTTACAAGAACTTAATACTGTGATTTCGTACTCAAATCTGGTTGAAAATGGTGAAGAGTGTCAGAAGTTGTTAGTGTGCTCCTGAACAAAAAACAGATGCATGGACAGCAAGATCACACAGGCTTGATTTCCTTAGAAAACTGTTCTAAACCTGTTTCTAATTATGTGAAGATAGATGTTATACATTGAGTGTCACTAATCAAAGAATTTCATGGAAAACAATTTATTAGGTTACAGATATAAAATATATTAACATATGTATTAACAATCTGACTTCTTTATTTTAGCCCAAACTTATTGTAACAGCAAGTTTTGGAGTAGAACCAAAAAGGAAAGTGGAATACATATCCCTCCTAGAAGGAGCACTGGCAAGGGTACAGAGCAAACCTGATAAAGTTCTTATTTACAAGCGACCTAAATTGGTGGGTGGACAGTTGTTTTGCTTTTATGTTAACTTTCAGATGTGTATGTAATGCATGTGCTTTTTCTCTTTTACGAGTAAAATTTTTGGTGTATCTGTCTGTAGTTTGTTTTGAGTTTTATGGGGGAACTTGGTATTCATAAGATTTAAATAGTAAGTAGAACTCATGCAGCAGAGAGATTACTGTACAGAAAATTGAATAGTGCATGTTTTTTGACCCATTTATTCCATCTGTTTTTCTTTTGACACTTTTCTATTTTTCAATGGGCAGGGCCATGTTCCTCTTGTCCCAGGTCGCGATCTTGACTGGGAAGAAGAGATTGCAAAAGCACAGTGCTATAAATGTGTCTCTGTTCCCTCAGACCATCCACTTTATATTCTGTATACATCTGGAACAACAGGCTTGCCTAAGGTAAAGACTATCTGTAGTCTAAGTGTCTGTGACCAACCTATTTGCAGTTCCACTTGAGAAAATATTGTATTAAAAAGGTTGAAAATGTTTGCTAGTGCTTAGTGCTGTAAATGGTAAGCATTGCTGGTTTAATCTCATTTATTCACATTTCACTGCTGTAAAGTCAGTGTCTAAGAATAAATCACATTTATTTATTTAAATAGTAGTAATGTAATGATAAACTGCATTTACTTCAAAGTGTTTGTACAGTATAAACGTTTGAGGAAAGCAGAATGTCTTTTATCCATTAATATCTTCTGTTGTTTTACTGTTTGAGATAACCATAGTATAGATTAGTTAATATATCACTTATGTGATAGCATTTATTGCTGAATAGTCTTTGCTTTTGAATTATTTGCACATTAGCTAATCTTCCCATAGATAGGATGTAATGAATGACATTACAGATTAAATGGAATTAAGCGTGTTCTGAAGGTTTGCATTACTGAACAGGTCTGAGGAAATAATTCCCTTGAAGATGAAAGTTTAGTTTGAGTAAGTGAAAATTGTCGTAGGGCATTCTTTGAAAATGTTTGCTTTCAAATGTGAGTTAGTCTTAATGATCTATTTTTAAAAGATCTTATTTTAAAAGCAAACTCTTGAGCGTTTGCTTGGTACTTAAAATTCTCTTTTAAAGAGTAGAAGACAAGCTGAGAATAATATTCTGGTGGTCGTCTTACCGCCACAAATTCAGAGACAGTATCACACATCCCTGGATGTGGCAGTGCTTAGGTGACTACTAGAAAATTATTTAATGATGCGGCCTATAAAGTTCAGAATCTATGGAGAGGTAAGGAAAACAAACAACAATTTTGCTGAGAAAAATTTCTTCTGCTTTTGCCTTGATTCTAGGCACTTTGAAGCAACATGTGTGTCTTGAATAACTTAATTATATGTCACAAGGTCCTAGATAAGATCCTTTGTTACAATGGGTATTTTCCTTGACTGTTAGTTTCAAAATACAGTACCTGAGAGGTAAAAGTTCTCAGTAGTTTACTTCACTGTGTTGGCTCTCCAGAGAAAAGTATAGACACCTTGAATGAATCACCCTTATAAAAGGGATAGTGTCAACTAGCACTAAGCTACAATGAGTAACTTAATGAATAAAACAACGTCTTATTCATTTAAGGAACTTGCTTTTAAATGGCCATGCATGTAAAATTATTCAGTTATGACCTTCATAACAAAACCTTTGTTAATCGCAGAGCAGGGACTAAGAAGCTGAGATTAACGAAGCCAGTCTGTTTTCTGAAATTCATGACGTGTTAGTTAACCATTCTCTGCTGTGGCAATCTCCATTTTAATGAGTTAATATGTCTCTACAGTCCCTGCTTTCTTGGATGAGGTCTGAAAGTGCCTATTGCATTCTATTAACTACATAAAGAGAATGTACTGTGCCTAGCACAGACAGCTGCATTGTACTGTCTGCACTGTAGACATTTGTTTGGTCAGATGAATCTCACCTGAATTTTAGTTCAGGACATCAGGACACAGTTTACTTAATTCTTTCTTCTACAAACAGTGTACTAGAAGATTATGATATGTATATTAAACATACAAATATTACAAAATATCTCAAAACTTTTCCTACTAATGGTGTTCCAGAGCTGGTTTTTGTCTTACCAAGGTACACGATGCTATTGATACTCTCTCATTCTAATTTTTGAATCCCTCTTTTTAAAGTAAGGCTGGGATGGTCTTAATTTTGCATTCCTATGTATAGTTCAGGCTAGATGTTACACCTGTCAAAAATAGACATCTGGTTTAAGCCAATCTTCTGACATCTTTAAAAAGAGCCAGGGCAGAAAGAAGGGTACGTTTCAGGGAGCAATTCACTGCAGTTATTTTAGGTATGGGCTACTCCACAGGTCCTTCTCTTTTCCAGTGATGATAGACTAGACAATGAGTTTGAAACATGCTTAGTATTTAGACGGCCACAGTTTAAGTGAGGTAAATGCTCAATCTCTCATTTTTTTGTCAGCATATGTTGAGTAAATATTTGTATATCCTATTTTAATGAGAGGATTCTAGTCTTTGTTAGTTATCTTCTGAAAACTATTGTCATCTAGGGCTTGGGTTGGGGTTTTTTGTTTGTTTTATTGTATGTTTGTTTGTTTATTTTCCAAAATTACTTCTTCAGTGGGAATGGTAGCACAAGCTTGTATTTGTCAGAACGGATTCTTTTCTTATTGGAATGAAACAACTTTAAGTCTATTACTCCTAAAGCCCCCAAAATTTCACTGAAGGCAGGAGTGTCACTGCATCCTTCAAATGATCTTAAATATTAAAATTTTCTCATTTAGGGTGTTGTCAGACCAACAGGTGGCTATGCAGTTATGCTGAACTGGACAATGTCAGCTATATATGGACTCAGACCTGGTGAGGTAATTCTGTTTAAGTGTCATGTAAATTTTTTTTTAAGTCCTCTTTAAAACTCCCAACTATATTTCTGTTTTTATTTCATTTTAGGTGTGGTGGGCAGCTTCTGATTTAGGTTGGGTTGTTGGTCATTCCTATATTTGCTATGGACCTCTCCTTCATGGGAATACTACAGTTTTGTATGAGGTATGATCCATTCTAGAAAGCCAGCTTCTGAAAAGGCAGCATCTCCTCCTGTTGATGATCCTGATGATCCTTTTTATGCCTGTCCATTCCTCATGCCATATATAATTAAATTTTGTATAAATCTTCAGTATTTATACTCTTCGTCTATTACAGTAATTTGTAAGGAAAACTTACTTCACTGTCCTTTAGTCTTGCCTACTTCATCTGTGTGACTGGTGAGTGTCAGTGGGGCAAGAAATTCCAAAACAATAGACCTAGAAATGGCAGATGGTGGACTGTACCTGTGTTGCTGAGGCTTCAGCCACAGGCCATTACAGTACCTTTATTATGGATCTAGGAGAAGATGTTGTGTTTTGCATGTCTGGAGACGAGAAATTATTACTGGATCTGAGTTGGAGGCAATTGGGAGCTCTGTGGCTGGAGCCAGAGCTCTTAAGCAGACTAGTCTCTTCTTTCCTCCCCCTACCACTCAAGGCACCTGAAGCCAAGACTCAGATAACATTCAGGTCTTGGTCCTTCTCCCTGGTGGATGAAACTCAGTGGGGTAGAGAGGAGACAGGTCCAATTAAAGTGGCCTGCTGCATCCTAACTTTGGTGCTCAAAAAAAACAATCATGCTGCCTTGCTTGTTATTTTTTTGGAAGTTGTTGTTGATTCTCTAATTGCCAGGCAAGAAGATACAGCGTTGCTTGAACCATCACCTTTATTCTTCAGTGAGTGAATACCATATCCATCACTGGTAGTGAGAGACCTTTTATGTAAAAGCACCATCGTTGTTAGCTCTTAAGCACGCTGAGACTTTGCTGCCTGCGTTCACTTGACATTAGGAATTCTGGATATATCCCAGCCTCTACAGCACACTGCAGCGTGAAGCCCACCTAGTAATTGTTCTGTCTTTTTCAATGGTCCTAGAGGCAGAAGTTGTATTAGCTCTGCCATTGTGGCATACTGATCACCTCTGTTGATTTATAGTGGTAATCAGTCATCTGTGAAACATTAAAGGCAATCTACTGGTAACTTATGGCAGAGCATACAAGAACTGCAGAAGTATAGTGAATGTACTGATACTGAGGGCCTGAAAAAGCATATGAAACAAGCTTTGATGACATTGTGAATATAGCAGTTGTTAGAGCATCTGTTCCCAGTATTTGTGGAGCAGGAGAGTCAGCATGACATGGTGGAAACATACTGGTTTGCAGACCATCATAAGTGCAGAAGTTCTGCATAAGGAAATGTGTATTATGGTTAAACTTTCTCCATCTTCCTGCTAATACATCATACAAGTGAAGGTGACCATACTAGAGAGAAATGGATAGTTACTGTTTTCAGGAGCAAGCATTATCAGAACAATCCTTTGGTGCTTGCACAAGTTGTTACTGGCTGAGATGTGTTTCGCTGTTATGGACTTACACAGAGCTGTTGGTGTGTAGTGGGTACTGGGATTGTGCCTGAATTTTGAGTAAATATGTTTCTGAATCCTGGGGATACTGAAGAAGCATGAACAGTTCTCTAAGGTGAGGCTGCCTCCAAAATTGTTTGGATGCGGCTGCATCAAACACTACAGAACTGACTAGTGCTTCATGCATTCTGTTTTGGAAGTTAGAAGTATACTTAACTGCTCAAGTTCACTCTGTAAACTTACAAGTGAGATTCTTACAAGCCGAAGATGCCTCCTGAAGCAGGTCAAGAATCCTCAGAAAAGCAATGGTCATTAGGAGTACATCTACATGATGTTTCAAATCACATCAGTAGTGCAATTCTGAAATAAGTCCTCTGATTGTCCTTGCTTATTGATTTCGTTCACAGAGTGGTTTTAGACATATGAGTGACATCTTTACAGAGAAAACTAAGACAGAAGCTTTGCCGCTTGGGATGAAAGGGTAGGATCCAAAGAGTGGGACTGCACTGCTGTGAAGTTCTCTAGAGCAAATGAAAAGTACATGTGCCAACAGAGAGCTTTAAAACTGTCAAGAGCTCCCACTCTATTCTGAAGTATTTCTCATGCTATGCAGAAGGGCCAAATGCTATGTGTGACTTCATATCTCCTAATGCCTGCCAGATGTCTGCTTGTTCTGACTTTCAGCTGCTCCTTTATTTCTTCCATGCTTTGGCTTCTGTCTTCTTCACCAGCCCTATTTCTTTTGCTGTTCCTCATTTATGAACAACATCTTATAACATGGTTAAAATTATTCCTCCTTTCCTACTGCTACATTTTGCAATAGTGACAACTGTTGCTTTGGCCTCCCAGAATATTGAGCTAGGGGCAACCTGGAGCTTGACGGCATGTATTCTGAAAGGCCCAGAAGTTTCTCCAGCCTATGCACCACCCTGTTCCTAATGTCAAGCCTGCTGCCAAGTGGGAGAGGACTGACAAGTGGTGCTGCATTCATTTCAAGCAAATGAAAAGTATCTTCTTAGATGAGATGGGACAATCATGCATCAGAGGTGGCACAGTGTGTGTGCCCCTACCAGAGAGGACCTCCACGCTGTGCTGGTTGTGGTTGAGTTAATTCTTATCACTGTAGCACCTGTAGTAGTCTGGGACCTTTCCAGCTTCCTGCGCTCTGCCATGTGGGCAGGGGGCGGGGTGGGGCGGGGCCACGGCCAGGGCAGCTGACCCTGACTGGCCAATGGGATGTTCATTCCATATCATGTGACGCCATGACCAGTATATTAATGGGGCAGTTGGTGCGTGGGGGTGTGGTTGCAGCTCTGGGATTGGTGGTGTTGGGTTGGCGGGCGGTGAGCGGCTGTGTCAGGTTTGGTTTGGTTTGGGTTTGGTTTGGTTTGGTTTGGTTTGGTTTGGTTTGGTTTGGTTATTCATTCTCCCTTCCCCACGGCCCGGGTTTCGCACCTCTCTCATTATTTTTCTTTCCATTGCATTATTGTTGCTGTTATTGTTTTATTTTAATTATTAAACTGTTCTTATCTCAACCCACGAGCATTACCCTTCTGATTCTCTCCCCCATCCCGCTAGTGGCGGAGTGAGCGAGGGGCTGTGTGGGGCTGAGTTTCCGGCTAAACCACAACACACAGCCTTGGTCCCAGGACCAACAGTCTGGGAGAAAAATCCAGGGAAAAGCATGCCTACACTGCTGCACACATCTGCATGCCTGCAACCCCCAGAGGAGCCCTGCAAGACAACACGCAGGAACATCCCCTTGGCTCACTCTCTGCAACGGCAGGCAACGGGAACTGTAAACCAGTGCTCCGGATGCCTGCCTGAGTAAGTGTGTGTACTCCTTTCCTATACACGTGCTCTACTGAGCACAGGATTGTGTTTAGGAGGTTTCTGGTACAATCAGGGCACTGGTCACAGAGCTGTGGAAAGGCGGAGTAAGCCTCTGGATTGACTGTGAGAGCTGCTGTGCCTTGAGAGACGATTCCCCAGGGAAGTTGTGTGGAGCAAGAAGCTCCACCAGAGACCATCTGCCCCATCCCAGCTCTGCCTGTGTGCCAGGCACAGTCCTGGCAACTGCATAAGCCGTGGACATGGTACGCCTTGATAACACAGCCCTCCTAGGCTTCAGCACAAAATCCCAGCTGCACTGTCTCTTCCTTTCTTCAGATGCAATGTATAAAGGACCCACCTTGTGGTGGCAGTGGCGCTGGTACTTCTGGCCACCTGTCAGATCCTGCCCCTACCATGCAATCAGCTGCTTGTACAACAGATACTATTCAGGATGATTCTGTTTCTTTGAAATGCATTTGTTAAGGTAGTGCTTCTTAGCAATACATGATCTCTTCCTCTGCCCCAAGTGACACTTGGGAAAGGTCATAAAAGGAACAGCACTGCACGCTGGGGTAAGGCATAGTTGGATTAACCAGCTTTACCCAAAACAAATGGATTGAATGCAGCAAGGGAGTGTGTGAAACATACAGGTGTGGAGGAGATGAAAACTGAGGACAGAGAAGTATTGGGAATCAGTTCTTTTTTAATCATTGCATAATGTTTGCCAGATTGAAAGACAATGATGCCCAGTGGTGTTCCTCCCATCCTGTTCCAGGCACTCGTGAATGCTCTGTGGCTTGGTGACTGTTTTCAGTGAAGGAGCAAAGTCCTGACACAAGTGCATTTGTGGATGCCCCACCTATGACAAAGAGAGCAGAGAACTGAGCATACATGTACTGCAGAACCTGTGCTCAGTGTTTCAGTCTGAAGGAAGGTCTCAAGTGTGTCCTTACAGGTGGTTCAGAGTGTTACCCTAACTTTGGAAGGTGTTGGACACGTTTGCACTGTGTCTGTCCCACATGACCCAGTGTCTTTCAGATGACGAAATGTAGATTATGGTTCCATTATGCATTCAGTAAAAGCACAATTAAATTAGGCCAGTGCTGGACCATTGTCAGAGTGCCCTTTATGGTGTAGGGCACAGGCGTATGCAGCATCTCTCATGGTGCTCATTGGCATTGAGGACATCATGAATGATCCTGTCCCTTCTTGGAAAGAAGGCACTGGCATATGTTTTGGTTCTGTGACCAGAGATACGGAATATAGGGCTTATAGAAATTTTGTGGTGGAGCCTACTGGTGATGTGCGAACTGACATCCTACTGTCATCTGCATGAAAGAGATGAAAGGGACAGCATGACACTTCCTAGGAGAGGTGTCCCTTCAGTCAAGGCAGCAAAGATCTGTAGGATAGCTTTCAATCAGAAAACTTTGAGCTGCATTTTTCATCCAGCGAACAAGGCTAAGTCTAGTTTAAAACGAACCTCAAATAACATCTAATGGAAGAGGTAAAGATCATTAGCATTAAATAGTTTGGTCTACTAATCTGCTCTAATTCACCTCACTACTTGCTATGTAAACAGAGTCTGTGACACCATATATGCTTGAATTCATGTTGCATGTTATTATTTCACACGGTACTAGGTTTATTTTTACCAGTGCATGTAGTAGGAAGAAGATTGATAACCTTTCATAGAACAGTAGACTGTGCCTATGTGATGCCTGTGTCTGTTGCTTTATACAGAAACCTGTTGTTTCTTATTTTACATTTTTCTGTTACAAAAATGATAAACAAAACACAATGTTTGAAAGAAAAGCCAATCTTGATGTCTTAAATGTTATTAGAATGCGTTCTTGTCTTTATGGTTAACTTCTAACTTTGTGGTTGACTTTTAAAAGTGTTAACTCTTTCTTCTGTTCATTGAAAGACTGTGGGTAGTGTGTTAAGTTGTTCTATGAAATAGAAAATGAACGTTTGTCAGGATGTTTTTCTTCCGCATCATTTTGTGATCTGTAGGTTCTGATATAAATAACTTTGTGGTTTAGTTTCTAGGCATTGAGTTGATTTTTCAATAATCTCTCAGAAAAGCAGGTTTGCAAAACAAGTATTTTTCATTAAATATTAAAGTACTCCAAGTGGTAACCACAAGCACGAGGTTTTTTTGTGTGTGTTGTGTTCCCCCCTCCCCCCACCCCCCCCAAAAAGTGAAGACATAGGAGCTCACATGCTTTAATGCTCCCAGCCAATGACTGCAATGGCTGGAGAAAACTTAAACAAATGTTTATTCTTAACTTAAATCTCAATGTACCTTCTGTCCAGATACAGTTTACTGACTTGCTTACTTCCAGTGTTCAGCATGAAAGCTTGCAATGAATGCATTATTGACATATATGATGCAGAGGATATCTAGGGTGCAACTATGGTAACAAAAACCAGCCATGCATATGAGTATTGCTTATGCTTAGCTCTTTTTGAAGAGTCTCTGATGTACTAATCTGATGAAATCCACTTGCTTCTGTGAATTTAAACACCAGCTCACTGTGGAACTTTTGAAAGCTTTTGAGTCAATGACAAGTGTCAGCTTGCTGATTGCAAGAGTGACACTTGGTTCTTAGTGCACATACAGGTTCTGAAGGACATGAGGAAACAAGGTTATTTCTAGGACATTGCCAATTGAAAGTAATCAAGTAGTTTAAAAAAAAAAAAAAGAGGAAGGCATTTGCTTAAAAGCAGTAGGTCAAAACCCTAGGAAAAGAAGAAAAGGCAGAATTTAAGAGGAACAGGTAAGTGAGAGAATATGTTAAACTCATGAGGAAGACACTTTTGCAGAAAGGATTCCGTAGTAACTTGTCCCGGTTTTGGCTGGGGTAGAGTGAATTTTCATCCTAGTAGCTGGTACAGTGCTGTGTTTTGGATTTAGGATGAGAATAATGTTGATAACCAGGGATGTTTTAGTTGTTGCTAAGTAGTGCTTCAGCTTGCCATGCTCTGCCAGGGGCACAAGAAGCTGGGAGGGGGCACAGCCGGGACAGCTGACCCAAACTGGCCAAAGGGATATTCCATACCATATGATGCCGTGCTCAGTATATAAGGTGAAGGGAGTTGGCCAGAGGGCAGCGATTGCTGCTTGGGGACAGGCTGGGCGTTGGTGGGTGGTGAGCAATTCTATCATGCACCATTTGCTTTGAATATTATTATTATTATCTTAATTATTATTGCTACTACTACTATCTTTGTTTTATTTTATTTCAATTATTAAACTGTTCTGATCTCAACCCATGAGTTTTCTCACTTTTACTCTTCCGATTCTCTGCCTCAGCCCACCAGGGTGGGAGGAGTGAGTGAGTGGCTGCATGGTGCTTAGTTCCTGGCTGGGGTTAAACCATGACAGTCCTTTTGGCGCCCAACGTGGGGCACGAAGGGTTTGAGATAATAACAGTTTAACTGGAGTGTATTAAGGAATTTATATCTATTAACAGTTTCTGGTCACAATATTGATTCACCTGGTCTCAATAGTAGTTTATCTGATCTGCACAATGCTCTTGTTTTTGCTGTGCCTGTTAAAGATCGGTGTTGGTTTTTGCAGTTTGCTGGGCTCTGCAGTGATTAGTGATGTTTTGCCTGGAGATCTGTAATTAAAACTCTGGCTCCAGGACAACTGAAGCCTTTCAGAGGGAGGAGGATCCACTTCTTTCCCCTGAGCATTTGAGCATGTTAATCTCAAGGGAAGTTCAGGAACACAGAACAGTGTATAGACGGTGTAGAATAAGGGGTGCTAGAGCAGCAATTTTCCTGCAGCTTCAGTTCAAAACCCAAATACCAGATAAAGCTCAAGGCCAGTGTTTTAATTGTACATGTGTACATATTGTACAGCTGTCCTGTATCTTCTGCTCATCCTAGAGGTCATGCTTTCGGAGTCTTCCTGTGTGCTGTTCGTTTATGTAGGGCAAGCATGGATACATTTGTGAGAAGTCCTAAAAGTTCACTAAATAATTTGGGGATTGATTTTAGTATCTGGAGTTAAGTCATGTAGGCTCTCAATTAACTAATGAAAGAAAGAGGTGACTAATGTTCTTTCTGTCATGTATAAAAATATAATTTTTCCTGTGAAAAAGAGAAATAATCTGGACACTTTTTTCTGCATTATTGTGGGTGGTAGCAGAAGAGACCACTGTGAAAGAGAGAAACAAGCTTTGGATCTGAAAAATTAAGTGAAGTATGCATGGCTTTGCACACTGAGGTATTCAGTGTGTATTTTTCACTTGCCTTTTCCTAAGGTGAAAGTGTGAGGAAGAACAGTCTGTATGCTGCACCTGAATCCCACAAGACTCCATTTGTCCCTCTCCTGTCAGGAGCAATCTTTGCTGTAACATCTTTGTAGTGTGTCAAGTATGTAAGGATACTTCAGTATCCTTAAGCAAAAAAACCTGTTACTTATTTTGACCTTTTCTCTGTTGTCTGGAAATGAAGGCTTAAAAGGGTGTGTGGACATCACTGTAAGCTATATTTAATTAAGTACTAACATGCTGTCCTTCAATCTTGAATCTACTTTCCCAGCAACTTAAATTATTCGTATAGGTAATCAAAGTTAATAAGTATGTTCAAGGTTTATGAAGCAGAAATATATGCTAGGAAAAGAAGATCTATCTTTTGCTGATCTTATAGTTGATGGCTTTTTTTGTGTTAGATAGTCTGGGTCAATATGTGAGGTTAATCTTCTGGTACGTGGTCTCCACACAAGCTAGAAATCTCTGCTTTCTTGCTTCGCTTGGACTTACTCGCATAGAATAGATGATCTGGGCAAAGTGAAGAGACAGAGAAGTACTGCACAAGCCTGTGCCGCCTCACGTCAACTGTTATGTGGCTCAGTAACTCTGCGGTGTGTAATAGTCCTCTAGTTAGGATCAGTGCTGGTTTTGCAGTACATGAAATAGTAAAGTGTCAACTGTTTCGACTAAAGACTTTGTAGACCAAATTCTTATTTGTGTGTGTAGGAGTGTGAGAAATCTCAGCATTTTCTGCTAAGTGCTTGTCTGTGCAGTGTCAGTGTGTATCATACATGTACATTCCCCTGTGCAGATGGTGGTCATAAAGGTAAGCCTACATGCTATGCAAGTATACCTACATAGACAGTGATGTCTTTTTTCCCCTCCTCATGTGCATGACTGTTTCTTGTATTTCTAAGTGTATTTAATAATCCACAGTTTTCATTTGATCTATTCAGCTGTTCTATCCACTAGTCAAAAAGTGTTGCTTTGATTTTTTGTGTGTTGTAAAATCCTACTTTATGAATAATAAGGTGGTCTTCTAAGTTCCTTTGCTTTTTACTGAGGAAATTTTGGAGGCAGTGAACACATAACGTACCTATTTGGACTGTATCAACACTAAATGTGTGAGTTCAGCTGAAATTTGGAGAAGAAAGAGATTAGGCTCTTTTGTAGGCTGATTTTATAACTAGCACAATTTACCTAATGTCAGATGCTTTTCAGGCCCCATCTCCATCTTTATTTCATCTCCAGATGCTCAGGATAGTTCTGTTATGCAGCGTTGGGGGCTTCAGTGGCTTCAGGATCCCTACAGATAATTAAACGGAGAACTCCAGTTTTAAGTGACTTTCATGAGAAAAATAGAAATTAAATACTAAAAAAAAAAAAAGAAAGAAATAGTTTTTATTCCTTTTCAAGTTTAATTCTCTTACGAAAGAGTTCCATTTTCTAGTTTGTCTGGAAAAACCCCAGCGATTTCCCACTAACTTAATAGAATTTTAAGGCTGGGGACCACTGTGGTTGACTTCTCTGATATTCTGAATAACAAGGAGCAAAAACTTCACCCGGTAGCAGAAATGCACATTTATAGAATCAAATATCATATTAGCTTGAGTATTAAATTGCTATAGTCTAATGTTTAAAAACCTAATAGATGTTAATTAGATTCTTGATTCCAAAGGGATTAACTCATCACCACCACACTAGTTAAGAAAACGAGGAAAGCAGTATGAGAAGAATGGCAGTTTCTTGGAGATAAGGAAGAGACTTTGATAGTTTTATAGTAGCTATTTTTGACCACTGATACACTGGACCACACTAAAATGGTTGCATGAATTTGACAGAAGAGAATCATTAAAATATATACTGCAATGACGAGGTTTTCGTTCTAGCAGGTGTAGAGTAAGACAAGAAGGAATGGGGAGGAAAGTGATGAGTTCCTTCAGCAGTCTCTGTTACGTAGTCATTTTACAGTGAAGTTTTATCTCTTTGTGAATATGTGGGGATCAGGGTGGTTATTGTCCTAATAACCTATGAATTTAAAATGTGTTGGTTTTGGAAAATAAAAAGAGTAAAAACCCTTTTTCTTTAACAGTGAGCATTAAAGAAAAATCAGAGTTAATATCTGGTTGACCTACAAGTCTGCTTTGTGATTTTTGCTCTTGGTGAGAACATTATTAATCAGTAATAGTACATTTACCATTTTTCTTTCTCTGAGATGCCACCAATCAAGTCTGCAGACAGTGTTCATGACATCAGTGTCATCTTTCTGATGATTAAAAATGGGAAGAAAAGGAAGGCTTCTGTACACACAGGGAGAAAAATGTTTACAAAGAGGAATAGCATATAATTTTTCCTCTGCTCAGAAGACTGTCTTAACAGTGAATATTATAAATTTATAGTCAAAGTTTGTCCTAAATGATTGTCTAATGGTGTGTTTTGGGTTAGGGAGTATCCATATGTTGTTTAGGTACAGGGAAAGAACACCTCATCCCCTTTGCCTAGAGACAACCCCTATTGAATATAAACTGTGCTGACTTTATACCCTCACTCTTTAAAGTGATTTGTTTATTTTAACATTACTTAGTAGGTGACAATTTTTCGTTTTAACAATTGCTATGGAAACTACGTGCTTTCAGTTTTTACTTGGTGTAACATCATTGTCAGGAATGTGAAAACATTAATGAATTCCTTTGAATACAGCAGTAGTTTTTTTGGTGGTGGTGTTTTTTTTTTTTTTCTTTTCTTTCTTATAATCTGTCCTGGATTGTTTTTCTCCAAGGCATGACAAACTTCAGCTATAAATAAGCTACTTGATGTCTTACAGCCCACTCTAGGTTGCTCTTGCTAATGGGATCGCGAGCTGTAAGTAACAGGGCAGTATGGTTTAGGAGGCATGGTATTGCTGGCTTGACGGTTGGACTTGATGATCCTAGAGGTCTTTTCCAGCCTTAATGATTCTATGATTCTATGAAGAGAAAGTCTAGCTACTACCTGTGATGTCAGGAAAAAGGCAGCATTGTAGTTCTAGTGCTTGGGATTTTGAGTAGAAGCTAGTGTAAGGAAGAGTGTGCCAAGGAGCCATGCATTAAGGACTTCATTTGAGTGGTCTAGGACAGAGCAGGAGGTATTGTCCCACGCAGAGCTGTAGCAAGACATTGCTGTGCATGCAGAGCCTTCCTCACAACACTCACTGCGGTCCTTCCAGTCCCTGCTGTTGCAATGAATCTGCAGGGCACACAACAACAACAGGTTTAAAATTACTCTAATTTGGCACAGCTGTTAGCAACTTAGGGGCATCCAGCCTTTCTACAGTTTTTGTAAGCCATTATCATCAGCTGACAAAGAAAGCTGATGGAAACTCCCCTGGAGTTTGCCAGTTTTGTGATCTTTCTGCCGTCATCCATACCAACTGTATTTGTGGAATGAATTCAGTAGAATGTATCATCTCAAGTCCTTAGTGGAGGTTTGGCAGCAGGACCATCAGCAGAAGGATGAATGTCTCTATGGACGTTTCGTTTTGAATCCTGATGTGTCAGGATTTTGTATGTGCTTTGGTGTCAGCAGGTTTTTGTGGCATTGAGTTCCATGTACGATATTTCCTATGTAGAGAAAATTTTGTCCTCATAATTTTGACTTTATCTTTGAATATCCCCTTGTTGTTAGGAGTCAGACAGAAAGGGTGTTGCTGAGCTGTTATTGATGCTTTGTTGGTTATTTTATTATAGCTCCTGCTACGTATCTTTTTCCTCAAGTAATCCATCCAGGTGGCTTCTGACTTTCTCCATAGGAGTACATTTCTGTCCCCTTGATCATTCTTGCTGCCTGACTATGAATCTTCTTTCATAATCATGTATTATCCATCAACACATTCTGCCTGAGGGTGTCTGCTCAGCTGGTAGACATCTGATAAATTACATGCTAAATCTAGGTACTTCCAGAAAGGCATTTCTACTGTCTGTCTGTCTCAGAGTCTCTCGGTAGGTTATTAAAAGAAAGTCTTTTCTACTTGGATCCTCCTAGCTGATGGCAGAAGTGTCTGTTTCTATTTTCCTTTTTTAAATTAGGTGAGGCAGGTTGCTGACTGCCTTGTTCTTGTTTACCATGCTCTCAGTTCCTGCCAACCACATATATTATTGCCAGTAACTTTTTAAATAAATTTTCGTCTCCACTATTGATGCAAATTCTGAATAGCAATAGGTCATGAACTGATCCCTGCAGAAATCCAGTGGAAGCACCTCGTTTGCTCATAGTCTCCAACTGATTCAGCAGTCTGTCAGCATATTCTGAATTTCGTTACTCTGTACTTTATTGTTTATATTGCTAACTTTTAAAAAATCAAAACTGCGTGTGATAATAAGGCTCTCATGACATCTTGCAGTACTTCTTAAAATTTTTGTATAATAAATGAGAACTCTCTTCGGCAATTTTATTTATAGTTTTTTGGGCTCTGAAATTAATTTGCACTCTCTCAGATTTGTTTTGCTTATGTCAGTTTTTGTTTATGCATTTGATAAACTGAACAGCTGCCAAGGCACCAGGGAAGTTTTTCTGCAGAATCAGTAAGAGTATTTTACAGCTGGGCCAGATTTTTTTTCCCTGAATGAATATTTTAAGTGTCACCTTATTTTTTGGGAATTATTTCCTATCAGCTGTCAGGGGAACTTTCTATTCATTTCCTTACACTGTGTTTTATTTGGTTTTCTCCCAGATCTGAGGATGGTACTTCTCCAAACCAAAGCTGTTGTAGCCTACCTGTGACATACAAAAATCAATCTGTCAGAGCCCTGCATGCCTACTCACATGCTCTTGAAGGCTTAGCTGCTTGTGTTGAAGATGTGCTCAGGCTTGCTGGAGGCACAGGCACAGCTGCAGTGTAGCTTAGGCAGGGACCAAGGCTGAGTGCCTGAGTATAAATCACCTCCCGAGCAAGGGGAGGCTCCTTTTGGCTCTTCTCACAACTCTTCTGTTTTCCCAGTGTTCTGATCCAAGGTTATGCTGCTGCACCATGGCAAACCTGGCATTGAGCATCAGCAGCCCAGCCCCTAGGACAGAGTGGGTGTGCTCAGTGCCAGACACAGCCCTTTTCTAGGCTCTGGACATTTCCATTTGTTTAAAATAACAGCCTACATTATTACTGGCAGACTAACCAATTTCAGATTGCTCCAAGTTAGGTTTGTTACTGTCCAAGATGATTACAGTGGTGCTAGTTCAGTTACGTAATTAATTAATGAGAAGTTTATGGAAATACAGAATTTTTTAAGTCTGAGGCCATTTGTTTAAGTGTCGGTGATGTGGGCTTGAACTCCTAACTAGATGGTTGCAGATCTACAGGTATAGTGAACATTATAGGGAGATGATATGAACTTGAATAAACAGGTTCATACATACTGATGAAGACTTCAATGAATTACATAAAAGCTGCAGTGAAGAAGTGTGCAAGGAGGATGCTTAAAGACAGTCTGGTTTTCTTTGGGAACTGCATTACATGACAGAAAGAAGGACATAACTCACTTTTTTGGCAAGCAAATAGCATTCTTTTGCATTTCCTTTTGGTAATTTAGAATAGGCTATTAGCAAAAAGAGTTTTTTGCATTGGTGATACTCCTCCCTGCTGCTTTGGCTGGGGACTGTTTCTTTTGTTTATTTCCTCTCCATTTGCTTCTCACTGCCACTCCATCCTTTAAAAAAGAAAACAAAAGCTTTTCAATTGTGCTCTCTGGGTTTTTTTCTTTTCTTTTTTTCTTTCTTTTTTTTTTCCTTTTACGGTGATCCTCTGCTGCAGCACTCCTCTCACCAGCAGTATCTCACCATAGGGCTGCAAAGCCAATGGTACGTATCCAACCTCAGGCATCCTGCATTCTTTGAATGTGTGAAATGGTTCTTTGGTGCTCTTGCCAGTGATCAGGCACAGCTGGATGCACAGCAAGTGTGGGGAAGGCTGCAGTGAGGAGGGCAGGTGAGAGGGAGGGAAAGGGGTAAACTCCTGTGAGCCTGCATCACAGCCAGAGTGCTGCTTTTTATGTTGGGAGGGGGCAACTAACTTGATTAATATGTGTTTTCACAGACACTTACTAGTGCCTCCTTATCAGAATAAAAATAGTGGATTTAGTAAATTCTTCAAGGTGGTCAAACACCAGTGTACTTTTTTTGCATCTTGGGAAAATGAAAAGTGTTAATTAGAGTTTCATATGCTGTTTTTTTTCCACTGGACCTATTAATCTATCTATTCCAAATTTGCATTTACACAAGGATGGTGAAGGTATGAATTTGTCTTGTGACCGCTGAACTACTGTAAAGATGGTGACGTTTCAGTAGTGAAATTTTCTGTGCTTGTGGCTTCTTGTGTAAAGCATTGACAAAGCTGTGTTTGCAGTATGAAAAGTCTATGTCTCTCCTAACTTGTGTGCTCTGTCAAACTTCAAAGTGTGGCCTTTCTAGCGAAGAGGTTGCGGTGATACCTGTAGAGCTAAAGCTTATTATATATTAACATAATCTTTTCATAATTTCACAATATGTACGGAGCAGTTAATGCACTGCAGTAATTACATACAGTAAGACTATGATTATATGATTCTGTGCCAACTGCTTTTCATATTTGCAGCACCATAGAAAAGTATTGTGATTATTTTTTGTTATTATTAGTTAGCATTGGACAATTTGTCACATCTGATTACTTCTGTTTATGAATCTCTAGACTGTGTCCCCTACCTCAAGACAACCTTCAGTTTTAAAAAAACCCCAACCACAAACCAGACACTAAAACAGAAAAGGGGTCTTCAACTTCTCTCTAGTCTTCATGTGGGGTAGCAGCACAAAGGTGCCAGGAGGCCTACTGTAAGCAGCTAAATGGGAATTTTTCCAGAATTGGGAGGAAATTACTAGGTAAGAGAAAGCTGGCATTATGTCCCATAGGCCTGTGTGTGGGGGATATATCTGCAGTGCCACTGTGTCCAGAGATTCCTAGTTCAGTGGGGCTCTGGGTGTTTTACAGGCTGCTTCGCAATAAGGATAGATGTCGACATGACTCCTTCTCCTGCCAGTGTAATAATATCTCTTTGTTGCTGTCTTTTCATTCACGTGTCCATTTGTCCTATTTTTCTAAATAGCAGCTAGTATGTGGTGTGTTCGTGCGAGAGATTGTGCCCAAAGCTTGTGAATTTATTTCTACAAGTGAATACACTTGCAGTATTTTTATTTTTAACAAAGCCTTCTGTAAAGTATTACTTGAAATTACTCTTGTTGCAGTGCTACCACTACTGTTACATGTTCAAGCCTTGAACTGTCAAGGAATTATGAAGTATTTTTACTCTGTGACATTTAAAATTGTTCTCTCCATAGGGGAAGCCTGTGGGAACGCCAGATGCTGGTGCCTATTTCCGTGTGCTAGCAGAGCATGAAGTAGCTGCCTTCTTTACTTCACCAACTGCAATTAGAGCAATCCGTCAGCAGGACCCTGAGGCAGCCTTGGGAAAGCAGTACTCTCTGAAAAGGTGAACTAAGGATACACTGGAAGCAGTTTCTTACAGATACAGTCTGGATGAATCTTAATCCATAGCAGAGTGTCTGGGGCTTTGCCCACCTCTGTATAGCAGTATTCAAATGTGTTCTTGACAATTTAGGTATACATGTATTTGCTTGTAAATTTGTATTGAGAGTTTGGAGGTGAAAGCTGTTAAAAAGATTATGACTCTAAGGTTAAGAGCTGTTACTGAGTGAGGGTTAATTGCTCAACCTTAATTTTACTCCACTGTGCTTATACCCTGTAACACAGTCTTGGATTACATGATCCTGTACTGTTTTCCCACATGACCTCTTGTTTCATTGAGCGCACAGGGTCTTTAGTGTTTGTTTAATGAGCAACTGGTCAATGTGTTGTTTATCTCCCCAAAACTTAGTTACTGCTTATGGTTGTGTGCTCCAAAGACTGAGCTTTTTGCTGTCTCATACTGTTTTTAAGGTGTTTGTCACTATACTAGCAGCATCCTTCTAAAACATGACTGAGTTCATCCTTGCAAATCCCCTGTGA
This sequence comes from Phalacrocorax aristotelis, assembly GCF_949628215.1. Classification (NCBI taxonomy): domain Eukaryota; kingdom Metazoa; phylum Chordata; class Aves; order Suliformes; family Phalacrocoracidae; genus Phalacrocorax; species Phalacrocorax aristotelis. The sequence goes on along the minus strand of NC_134276.1, from coordinate 174,215,182 downwards.
GATGAGAGTGGTATTATCTGTATTTTGCAGATGGGAAGCTGAGGCACGGAGGTATTAAGGTCAAAGTCTTCGATTAGTTTTGAATATCCAGTGTGAGCCACTGAACTATCACTATTTCAGTGTTCTTAGTGTTATATGGTTAAAATATGTTATTAGCATTATATGGTTAAAATGCCTCTTACACTGACTTGTATCTGTGTGTTTAGTACTTCTACAGACCAAGTTTCTGTATGTTTCTGAAAATGAAAAATATGTGGGTTTGGACCACATCAAACCTTGAAGTTGAATAATTTGCTCAGCAACAAACAAGGACCGTGTCAGACTGTATAGGCAGTATTTGGTGATAAGGCATGTTTTATCACACTTGTCCAAAGAGAAGGGGAAGATGCAAAGCTACATAGCTTCATTAGACCTCCACGTTCTTAACTGCTTAGGAAAGTTTTCTTTATTAGTAAGCTGGATTTATTCCTGAGGTATTCTTTACAAGTTCATCATTACTTTCTTCCATCTGTTTTGAGTGATATCATCAATCCTTATCCTTCCTTGAAATAGGCAACAAGCTCATTTGAGACCTAAAGCACTATCCTTCTATGATATTTATTGATAAGAAAGTGATTCAGATGTTAGAAAATTCAATTGCTGTACCTCAGCATTTTTAGGCAATAACTAAAATGACCTAGTCTGTCTTTAGAGTATTTGTTTAATGGAAAATCTTCTAACCTGCTCTGTGAGTTGTCACATTTTCTGGCCAAATGAGAATTCCAGATAAGAGTCTCCCTGCTGATATGAGTTGCCCCAGATGTAAAGACGTATTTTGTCATTCATATACGGTATACAATTAATGAGCTTCTCCATTTGTATTCATGTTTAGTTGTCTCACAGTTCACTCAGCTTTGGGCCATGTCATTACCTGGTATGTGACTTCTCTTTACTAAACCCTCTAACACACCGTTTAAAATCTAATATTCTCTCTGATTGTCTTAAGTCAGTATTATACAAAATCGGAAGTCCTTACTGGCTTAAGTCCAGTGACTATTCTCCAGCCACCACTATAGTGCAGTAAGTTTGACAGTCTTCAACATGCCTCTCTTTTCATGTCAGACGAGGATTATCTTACTGTTAGGTCTAGTCATGACCCTCTAACTACTTGGCTATACTGTGGCATACGTTACTGAATTTGGAAGGGTGCTTAAAATAGACTGTCTGTCTTATGATGACTTCAATATTAACATCCAAATAGTTATAGTGTATGTCCATTTTATGGGTTAATATGCAGTTTTTAAGAAATGGAGTCCAACAAGTGATTCAAATTTCCATTCTAGGAAAATCCTTGCTTTTGGGTGTTACTTCAATGGACTTTTCCATCCAAGGTCAAGCTAATTCTGTCTGTTTCAGTTTGAAATCAGTCTTACTTTTAGTTCTTAAGGGGTAGCTACAAAGAAGATGGAGACTCCCTTTTTACACAGAGTCCCATGGAGAGGACAAGGGGGAATGGACACAAATTGCTCTTGGGGAGATTCCGATTGGACACCAGAGGGAAATTTTTCACAGTGAGGACAGTCAACCATTGGAATAATCTTCCCAGGGAAGTGGTTGACTCGGCCACGTTGGACACCTTCAAGAGTCGTCTGGACTGGGTGCTGGGCCATCTTGTCTAGACTGTGCTCTTCCTAGAAAGATTGGACTAGATGATCCCTGAGGTCCCTTCCAACCTGTGATTCTGTGATTCATTTACTGATCTGTGATGCTTTCTTCTCTGTTATATGGTGCAGAATCTTTGCAATGAGATGTCTTTCTGCTGTCTGGGCTAAGATGTATCCTTACTTTCTCTAGAGACTCCAAAACACATGTCCAGGAATGCAGTCCTGAAAGAGGTTTCCACATGGTACGTTTCATTCCTGAAAACTTAAATGAAAAAAACTGATAAAGGTCAATGTCACTTTTTAAAAATCCTGTTAAAAAAGGCAATTACTGATAAGGTACAGAATTGGTAGGCAATGCCAGCTTCCAGTATACCAGAGAGTACTTGATTTACAGGAGTAAATTGAATTATAAGCAGACCTGTGTTCTTTTGAAATGACTTAAGTTAAATAAATTTCTGTTAAGAACTGATGTTGGTGGCATCACTGGCCTCTGCACAGAATTATATGTGAGGTTTCCAAAGGTTCTAGTGTGCCTGCCTCAAATTCTTCGTTGGCTATTGGAGTCAAATCTTGAAAATTGCTTGCCTTTGACAAAAAAGTCACCTATGTCTTAAATGTGGCCCATGCTTAACAGTAAAAGAGATGTTTAATTTGTAATACTGTAGGATAAAAGCCCTGTTCAACCACATATTGCTAGAGGATCTAAAGACCTGGGTTTGGATAACAGACAGTGCTTCTAGCAGGCTGTCTGATCATATTGTTGCCTGTTGTGTTTGAAAAACAAGTAACATCAAATTCTGTGTACCTCATGTACAGCATATTCTGTTCAGCTTTTGGAATCTGCTCTCATCTTTATGAGGTAACTCCATAACACCAAGACATTAACTCTTCCCATATTTGCAATCACACTTCATCCTTTAGTTGAGTTAATTGTTAGGTCTGATTTCCAAATGATTGGCAACTGACAGTTTTTCATGAGATGGGGCAACAACTCAGAAGATTAGATTAACATGCTAGTAATAATTTGCAGTTAGTACGCGATAGCCTGCTTGGCTTTCTTGACTTTAGGTCCGCTGTGAATGTTCTGCCATTTTATATCAAGAGAATCTAGAGATTCTAGCTTGCTCATCTGCTACCAGATATTAATGCACTTGCTTTAGAAAGAAATATGAGACTGCATAAAAACTGTGCAGAAATAATGAATATAAAGTGGATTGGGAACTCCCATTTTCTTCCTCATAACACAGGAACAAGAGGACGTGAAAGTAAAGAAGCAAATTTGAAACTGTTAAAATGAAACACTTTCTCATGTAATTGATCTCACACATCCTGCTAGAGGATATGTGATTAAGACCCAGAATTTAGGACCGCTGAAGTACATACGCAGTTCTGCCTGCTACCCTTTACTGTGTACTGCTGTAGATCATGTATGACCGTTCTCGTTAGAGGCCTGAGCTGTGTGCACGAAGAGCTGTTGTGGAGCTCCCCTTCACCCACACTGTGAGAAAGAGCTGAGCTGCAGCCATGTTCTGTGTCTCTCTTGACTCTGTCACCCAAACCTCCAGTGCTTGGATTCTCATGACCAAGGTAAAATCTAGTCAGGGAGGAAAACAAACACACATATCAATGGAGAAAAATCAGAAGACCTGAAAATATTATGTATTTCTTTATTTATTTCACGTTTAAGTGTCTGCAGACTCCAGGTGCATTGAGAGTTCTTTATTTCCAGTTTATGTTAAGAAGTGCAAATGAACCTTCCTCGCTGTCTTTTCAGGAAGAAAAGGCTTCTTTAACATGATGCAGGTAGAGTTTTTCTTTGCCAGAAAAAACCCCTAATGTTTACATTCCAGAATTGAAACCATTGCCGTTATCTTTTAATTTGGAAAAGTGCAGCTCAGATTATTACCCATGTGAACACTCCTGCTTTTGGGAGATGGTTTGGAGATGTGGTTTCTTTTGTGCTTGGAGTGATACCAAAATGTACATGCTGTATTGAACAATTTAGATTGTGTCTGGGCCATTAGGGACCTTGATCTGTCCCCTATATCAGGTCATACTTCAAGTCCACTCTGCTGGACTCTTGAATAGGGCCTAAAAGCTTGATTGCACTGAATTTTGTGTTAGGAATGTAGGTTTTCAGAACAACAGCTTAGGACATATTTATTTAACAGAGGTTTTAAGATTTTTCTTCCCCATTAACTGCATTGCAGTGATAGATGATTGCAGTAACAGGTGCATTGACATACTTTGAAGTTTTAAGTGGACTGTTAAAAAATTGTTCAGAGTGGGACATTTTATAACCGTTGCCATCTCTTACTATACTGTTTGATAGGAGAAAACAATTCCATAGTTCTTATGCTTTGTTAGGCTTGTGGCACTTTGCTCTCATATGCTTTTTGATGGTTTTGTGCTGTAAATTTGCCAAAGAGCTATCCCTCTCCTTCTTGCAAGGTTGCTCTTGAGTCTGGAGATTGTTAAATCTGATTATTAAAGCTGGCAATTCAGAGGAGAGGAATTCAGGTTTTGGCTCAGGGGATAACATAATGTCAAGTCTTTTAAGTTCTCAGTGGTTTAATAGCCCAATTTTAAAACAAGGGCACTTAACAGAATTTTTCAGCCGTTTATAAAGTTAATGAATTCATAAATTGAATTTTTACATCCTAGCTGAAATGTTGTGTTGAACTTGCCTAATTACAGAACGTTCTATATAATGTAAATTGAGCAGTGTTTAACAGGAATGCCCTGCGTATAAACATGAGCCTTAAAAAACTTTCCATGAAATACATATTTGTGGTTTTTACTTACACAATATTTTGTTCTCTTCTATTGTAAACTTCCAGTTAGTGTTATAACTTCCAGTTAGCTATTAACTGTAATTATCAGCACTGACTTGTGCTTTACAATCAAAAGCGTTCAGGTGCAAGATATTGACTGGGGTCACACTCATTATAATCATTATCTTCTAATGTGGGAGATATGCTCAGAAAGCAGTTTACCAAAATGATGTATATTCATGAGTACAGAAAACTGCTTATTTGTTGTGAAAGCATCAATTGAAATCAACTACCTTCTGCCTTCTACTCCAAGACAGAACTCACTCCAACCCACCTTGGGATGTTAGAAAGGAGGGTTCATTGAAATGCTGTTCTGAACTTAAGGCAGTTGAATTCTTCTGTCTGCATGTTCAAGTTTAACATGGTACCAGTTTTCAAGATGATCCGATGTTCGTAAGTTTGTAACTAGATGTGCTGTAAATTGATTTTCATATATCAAAGTTTTTATTATGGCTACCTCTGTGATTGTTACCTGTGCGTGGTTCACAGATAAGACTCTTCTCAGCTAGTTACTTTTAACTGGTGCAGGGTCCCTACCTTGGTGGTTAGAGTCCCCAATAACTTTTGGAAGTTTCTTTTCCTGTAGTCTAGCTATGAATCTGTGAACAGATCTAAAAGCCAAAAAACTCATCACATTTTTGATGTCTAGGCCAAACACCACTGTGAAAAAAATGCTTTTCAGTGTTAGGGCACATGGCTTGTTGCACTTAACGATGTTTCATCCCACATCTTACTTATGTTGTTTTCAGATGTAGCTTTACTCTACATTCTCCTGCCATGCATCTGCACAGCAAGCAGATCACTAGTCCTTACACTGTGAGAGGCTGCCTTTTATGCTAGCAGGATGTGCCTGTCCTCTGGAGAGGAATGGGGTGTCAATTTTCAAAGTATGCTTTTTTGGCTTAGGCAGCCTGGCTATGGGAAGTCTGTGGTCTAGAAGCCTTTGCTATTGAGAGGGCAACCTCTAGGTTCCTAGAGGTGACAAAATGTCACGGGCATTGATCTGGCAGTGGCAGAGCATGCTGCAATTCTGAGGGGACATCTTGGAGAAGTATTTTTAATCCCAGGGTGTGTTGTTGGGCCACATGAAGCTCTGTTCATATCTTAATGAGGCATTCTGTCATCTCAGAAGCTGTGAGGATTGATGCAGTGCTTGGTAGAGTGTCTCTGCAGTTTCTGTTAGCCTGACAGGCTGTTTATGAAATGTTTAGTTACTTGTAGTGTGAGTATACCTGTGCACTTTCACTTGAATAAAGAAAGAGGTTATTTGCTAGTAAACAGAATGCTTCTGATGTGGAATCTGAATCTGTTTCCTTCTTATCTTTCCTCTCTTCCCTCAACCCTTTGAGGTTTTAAATTGTATCTCTGGGTGAAGTGAAAGAGCTGTCTTTGATGATCATACCCCAAGTAGGGAGGATTTGGGAGAGGGAAGGCATGAGCCTACCCTGTGCAGATACTACAGAAGGGAAGCAAGTTCTTTGGTCTGTAGCAATGGGGCATGTGTGTGTGGCAGCTCTGCATTCAGAATTCATATTATTCCTCATGGCAGGATTGCACCTGGTGGTTACAAGCAGGCATTAATGTGGCTGAAGTGTTTCAGATTGCCACACCAGCCTTCCAGGGAAGGAGATGGGTTTTCCGTTGTGATTTATCTGTAGAAGTGAAACAGAAATATTATGTCTTGATTTCCCCCGTTTTAGATTTGATTTGCCAAAGAGATTATTTCTGATTCAAAATCTTGCTTAAATAGCAACATGTTTAAGTGCCCAGCAAAAGAAGGATGTACAAAACATCAGGCATTCCTGATTTCCTGTTTCTGAGATGCAGGAGCATCCCTTCCAAGTTATAATGCAGTAATCTAATAGCTGTATGTATCGCTATCTTTTTAAACAGTAACTTAACAATGTTTCCGTCCTGTAGCTTAGGCATGCATTAGTTAGTGTTGCTCTGGGGCATTGGATTTTTTTTTTTTCATTTTGGTTTTCATTTTGGTTTTGTTCTGTAAAAAATAAACCTTACCCTTTTGAGTCTCTTCAAGGTACATTACTCTTTAAAGTTGCCTCTTGCTTATTGTGGATTGTAGAAGCCTAGAGAACTGGTTCAGCATACACATATTTTTTTCATAACAAGTGCCAAGTCAGATAAATACCATGCATTGCTTTCAATAGAAGCAATGCTGTCATGACACAGACTAATGATAAAATATTGAATAGAAATCAGTGGTTCATCTGAGTACAGTTGGCCATTCATTTTCATCTGTACATCATAAATCTGAATTCAGAGTCTATGATTCTACCTGAAGAGGATCGCTTGTTTGTTGGCGGTGTGAGGCAAGACTGTAAATTATTTGTCTCTTCAATATCTTCTTATTAGGTGACATTGTCTGTCCAGTGTCATGAGTATCCTTGAGTTTATATGCAATTTAACAGGGATGTGAGTGGCTGGTTAGGAAATGAGAAGTGCGAAAACTGTGCTATGACATGATTAAAGCTACTGTGTAAGTGTTAGGAAGATCAAAACCATAGCAGCATGCAGTAATGTACGGTAATGTCTAGCTTCTGAGTACTGATAGTCATATTTAAGAAAGTTACCATTGACGTAGAGGATCTTATCATTTTAAACAGGGCATGAAGTGAATTTGTAATGCTTAATGAAGGACAATAAAGTGTGACTAAATAGCCGATAAAAGATTATGAAGTTAAGGACTGTATGAGTTTAATACCCAGTTATATAGCACTACCTAATTTAATGGTAAAAACATGCAAACCACATCTGTCAGAACTGCCAGGTGTTGCACCTCTTCTCTGCCAAAGCTGGCTACAACATGTCCAGTGAAATGAGCTGAATTCTAGTACTGTGATCAGGGATCCAGTGTTGCTGAATGTTGTTCTGTGATTGGCATTATCTAGTAGGATTTTTTTTAATGTATTCCTCTCCACAGGAAAATTGCTTTATGTGCCATTGTTTCCCCCAAAACTAATTTCCAAAGGTGTATAAAAAGTTAACTTGGAAATTAGCTTGAAAAATACTAAAATCTGTTTAAATGGAACATTATTAACAACTTCAAGCTAAGAGTTGTGCTGCAGGTATTTCCTTTTAGTTATCTTTATTTCTTTACTAATTTTTCTGATATGTCTTTCTGACGCTTTTTTTGGTATTTCATTCTTACGTTTCGCCCAACGGATATCTACCTAGTTCCTGTGTAGAGAGCATTTAATTATTTTTTGCTTCCACTGACAGTTGCTTGCCACTGGTCTACTGGGGGTTTTGTATTCAGGAAATAAAGCTTCTTTTACAGGATATTTTAAGTAGCATAAATTGATATTGCTAGGATTCTAATTTTTACACAGTAGGATGGAACATAAAAGGACTAAGAGTTTTCCCACCCCTTTTCTCTTCATCTCATCTGGGAAACCAACCACAGCTATTTATTAAATTTGTTTTCTTGTTTTCCTTTCCCCATCCAGATCAAGATATATACTTTTTTATTTTTATTTAAAGGTTCAGAACATTATTTGTAGCTGGTGAGCACTGTGATGTGGACACGCTAGAATGGTCAAAAAAGGTTTTCAATGTACCTGTCTTGGACCACTGGTGGCAAACTGGTAAGTGTTTTAAAGTACCATTGGTAAAATATGGTGAGTAGTTATTTTCAGAGTTGTTTCCTGAGTCTGCAGGTAGAGCTGTTTTCTCTCTCCATGAACATTTAAATAGGCAAGACCAAGTGTGAAAATAAAAATTCAATCAGGAAGAATATTTTTTGGAAGTGGTCTGAAAAGTGACTTCAGGATATATTTAAAACACAACATTTTTAATAACTAATAGAGAAAAAAGGGTATTTTCTTATGCCTCTGTTAAAAAAAAAAAAAGTTTCCATCTGTATTTTTTTTCAGATGTATTTTTATATTTTTTGCATGTGTGACTATTTTGTGACAGAAAACTTGGTATTTAGGGAAGCTTTCATACTGAAGGTAAGTTTTTTGCACATATACTTTGTGTAATTAAAAAACAATCTGCAACACAGTGTAGACTCCTTGGTCTTTAATATTGTTCTGTATGGACCTCGTCCAACTTCTCTTTATTATTTTGGAATGTCTCCCATTTATTTCACTGGAGGAGGATTAGTTAGACCGCAGTGACGGAATCAGAGTACCAATCTATGTGTAACTGCAAAAATCCCAGTTGAATTCTGGATTAAGAATTGATCAAATGTATATCCTTATAGCTATGGGTTAATATATTTATAAATTTCGCTATTACAAGATCAGATTAAGATTTTGCTTTTACAGGCATTATTGCTGTTTAAGCTAAGGAAGTGTACTGCAAAAGCTCCCTCCTCCCCTCCCTCCTTCGCTCCCTTCCAAGGATACCTCTTCTGTTTTCTGTTTTCTGCCTTCTTTTTTGAGATGCAAATTTTTTCTTGTGTCTGTCTATATGGAGAAAACCATTTTGTTTCCCCCATGATGGATCAGATAGCAGATATGTAAGATTAGAATAAAAAGTGGAAAACTAGTGGAAAATAGTAGTGTCATCTTTTATTTAATCTTGATTTAATCTGCTAATTAATTGAATAATTTGAGGGACAAGACCTGTATTTTACTCACTTCTCTATGATCCTAATGTCTGTAGGCAAGAACAGGCCTCAGTGATGCAGAATGAGCAATTAACTGAAAAAGAATAAAAGGTCAAATTATGTCTTTGACTACCTACTGAACTGACAGTAAACACTATTACTGTATGTAATTTTGCATGTGCTTTTAATCTGTGCACATATTTATATAATTGCCTATAGCTTTGATGTATATTTAGTGCAAAGTTTTAATATGACTGTGTTCATCCAGATATATCTCAGGTATCAATGAGGTCTTAAACAAGCATATGGATGTAATTGTACTCATAGTGTATAGAGGTGAGACTGCGTTTGAGAGACTTTTCAAAGAAGACCACAAGCCCAGCTCAGAATATAGTATGTTTCCTGATTTTCACATTCACGGCTGTTGTGGTTTAGCGGCAGCTCAGCCCCACACAGTCACTCGCTCACTCCCCCACCGGCAGATGGAGGAGAGAATCAGAAGGGTAACGCTCGTGGGTTGGGATAAGAACAGTTTAATAATTAAAATTAAAAGAAAAAACAGTAGAAATGCAACGTAAAGGAGAACAACGAGAGGCGCAAAGCCCCGGGGGAGGGGGGAAGGGAGGGGAGAGGGGGAACGAACCGCCAAAAAAAACTGCACGCGCCGCAGCCGCCCGCCGCCCCGCCGCCTCCGCGCTGCCACTGCCCCCCCCCTCAATATATTGGTCATGGTGTCACATGGTATGGAATGAACCTGCCATTGGCCAGTCGGGGTCAGCCGTCCCCACCATGGCCCTGCCCCTCCCAGCCCCCCCCCCCCCCCCCCGCCACGCGGCAGAGCGCGGGAAGCTGGAAAGGTAGCAGACCCCCACAGTGAGGAGAATTAACCCCTTCTCAGCCAAAACCAGCACATTCTCCACCCCTTATTCCATACCATTTACACCATGCCCAGGTCCCATATGATGCAATACAACCGTACCAACCACCACCCCTCCCCTTCCCATCCTTTAACATAATACACAGACATCATTCCCTTAGTTCATGGACCTTCCCTGTAAAATGTCCATTAAAATGTCCATTGAGTTCACCCAGTCCATGACTCTGGGCTCCATCTGTTGTATCAGTCTTTCCGGGTGGGAGAGATGGTGTGTGGCGTTGGGTTGCTGCATACCGAGTCAGTCATCGTTCCATCACTGCTGCACGGCTTGTTTCATAGTTGATCTTCCATGGGTTGGGAGGCTCGTACTCTGATATCATTGATACAACACAGAGGTGACACACAGTATTATATAGCAGTTCACATTGTGCCATTCAGTTCATTGACTGTTTTCACCCAAAAATCAAATCCCCTTGAGGCACACATCGGATTTCTCCATCCTCCCGCATCACCCACCAAGTGCACCCAGGTCCTCGAGCAAAAGCAATCCCACGAATGGGTTTGCCTTTGCCGGAGGCAGGAAGAACCCAGACTGTTTTTCCCAGCATACTTTTTGTGTGCACTACAGGGACTCTATCCCCTTCCACAGTATGTAGGATTTCTGACTGGGCAGGGGCAGCTCGGTTGGCAGATCCCCTCGTGTTGACTAACCACGTGGCTTCTGCTAAATGTGTATCCCAGTGCTTGAATGTTCCACCCCCCATTGCTCTCAGTGTCATTTTTAACAGTCCATTGTACCATTCAATTTTCCCAGAGGCTGTTGCGTGATAGGGGATGTGATACACCCACTCAATGCCGTGCTCTTTGGCCCAGGTGTCTATGAGGCTATTTTGGAAATGAGTCCCATTGTCTGACTCAATCCTCTCTGGGGTGCCGTGTCGCCACAGGACTTGTTTCTCAAGACCCAGGATAGTGTTCCGGGCAGTGGCGTGGGGGACAGGATATGTTTCCAGCCAGCCAGTCGTTGTTTCTACCATTGTAAGCACATGGTGCTTGCCTTGGCGGGTTTGTGGGAGTGTGATATAGTCAATTTGCCAGGCCTCCCCATATTGATATTTCAGCCACTGTCCCCCATACCACAGAGGCTTTACCCGCTTCGCTTGCTTGACTGCGGCGCATGTGTCACATTCGTGAATAACCTGCGCAATAACATCCATGGTCAAGTCCACCCCTCGATCACAAGCCCACCTGTATGTTACATCTCTCCCCTGATGGCCTGAGGTGTCATGGGCCCACCGAGCTAGAAATAGTTCACCCTTATGCTGCCAGTCCAGATCCACCTCAGCCACTTCAATCTTGGCAGCCTGATCTACCTGCTGGTTGTTTCGATGTTCTTCAGTGGCCCGACTCTTGGGGACGTGAGCATCCACACGCCGTACCTTTACAACCAGTTTCTCTACCCGGGCAGCAATATCTTGCCACAATGTGGCAGCCCAGATGGGTTTGCCTCTGCGCTGCCAGTTGCTTTGCTTCCATTGCTGCAGCCAGCCCCACAAGGCATTTGCCACCATCCAGGAGTCAGTATAGAGATAGAGCACTGGCCACTTTTCCCGTTCAGCGATGTCTAAGGCCAGCTGGACGGCCTTTACCTCTGCAAACTGGCTCGATTCACCTTCTCCTTCAGCAGTTTCTGCTACTTGTTGTGTAGGAGTCCATACAGCAGCCTTCCATCTCCGGTGCTTTCCCACAAGGCGACAGGACCCATCAGTGAACAGGGCATATTGCTTCTCATCTTCTGGCAGTTTGTTATACAGTGGGGCTTCTTCAGCACGTGTCACCTCCTCCTCTGGTGATAATCCAAAATCTTTGCCTTCTGGCCAGTCCATAATCACTTCCAAGATTCCTGGGCGACTGGGGTTTCCTACTCAAGCCCGCTGGGTGATCAGTGCAACCCATTTACTCCACGTAGCATCAGTTGCATGGTGTGTAGAGGGGATGTTTCCTTTGAACATCCAGCCCAGCACTGGCAGTCGGGGTGCCAGGAGCAACTGTGCCTCAGTACCAACCACTTCTGAAGCAGCTCGAACCCCTTCACGTGCTGCCAATATCTCTTTTTCAATTGGAGTATAGTGGGCTTCGGACCCTCTGTATCCCCGACTCCAAAACCCTAGGGGTCGACCCCGGGTCTCCCCATGTGCTTTCTGCCAGAGGCTCCAGGTAGGGCCATTCTCCCCGGCTGCAGTGTAGAGCACATTTTTTACATCTTGTCCTGCCCCGACTGGCCCAAGAGCTACTGCATGGACTATTTCTCGTTTAATCTGTTCAAAGGCTTGTTGTTGCTCAGGGCCCCATTTGAAATCATTCTTTTTCCGCGTCACTTGATAGAGAGGGCTTACGATCAGACTGTAATTTGGAATATCCATTCTCCAAAAACCCACAACGCCCAAGAAAGCTTGTGTTTCCTTTTTGCTAGTTGGTGGAGACATGGCTGCTATTTTGTTGATCACATCCATTGGAATCTGACGATGACCGTCTTGCCATTTGATTCCTAAGAACTGGATTTCTCATGCAGGTCCCTTCACCTTACTTTGTTTTATGGCAAAACCAGCTTTCAGAAGGATTTGGACTATTTTCTCTCCTTTCTCAAAAACTTCTTCCGCTGTGTTGCCCCACACAATGATGTCATCAATGTATTGAAGGTGTTCTGGAGCTTCTCCCTGTTCCAGTACAGTCTGAATCAGTCCATGGCAAATGGTAGGACTGTGTTTCCACCCCTGGGGCAGTCGATTCCAGGTGTACTGGACGCCCCTCCATGTGAAAGCAAACTGTGGCCTGCACTCTGCTGCCAGAGGGATTGAGAAGAATGCATTAGCGATATCAGTTGTGGCATACCACTTGGCTACCTTTGACTCCAGTTCGTATTGAAGTTCTAGCATGTCTGGCACAGCAGCACTCAACGGTGGAGTGACTTCATTCAGGCCACGATAGTCTACTGTTAGTCTCCACTCTCCATTAGACTTCCGGACTGGCCATATGGGACTGTTAAAGGGTGAGTGGGTCTTACTGATGACTCCTTGGCTCCTCAGTTGGTGAATGAGTTTATGGATGGGGATCAGAGAGTCTCTGTTGGTGCGATATTGCCGCCGGTGCACTGTTGTGGTGGCGATTGGCACCTGTTGTTCTTTGACCTTCAGCAACCCCACCACATTAGGGTCCTTTGAGAGACCGGGCAAGGTAGACAGCTGTTCAGTTTCCTCCATCTCCAAGGCAGCTACACCAAAAGCCCACTTGTAACCTTTTGGGTCCTTGAAATACCCTCTCCTGAGGTAGTCTATGCCAAGGATGCACAGAGCCTCTGGGCCAGTCACAATGGGGTGCTTCTGCCACTCATTGCCAGTTAGGCTCACTTCGGCCTCCAATACAGTTAGCTCTTGGGATCCCCCTGTCACTCCAGCAATGCTGATGGGTTCTGCCCCTACATAGTTTGATAGCATTAAGGTGCACTGTGCGCCGGTGTCCACTAAAGCTTTATACTCCTGTGGGTCGGACATGCCAGGCCATCGGATCCACACAGTCCAGTAAGCCCGGTTATCCCTTTCCTCCACCCGGCTGGAGGCAGGGCCCCTCTAGTCCTGATCATGGCAGTCACAACTCACTTCCTGTAAATGTGAATCAGGAGTCCCTCTATTACACTTAGAAATAAAATTTGCGCTTCTACTCCTCTGTCTGGGGACTTGCTCGCTGGAAACTGGAGCAGCAGCTTTCCTGGAAGAGCCTCCCTGAGTGACTGTTCTTCCTTGCAGTTCATGTACTCGTGCCTGTAGGGTCGAAGTAGGCTTGCCATCCCACCTCATCATGTCCTCTCCATGGTCACGCAGGTAGAACCATAGGGTGGCCCGTGGTGTGTATCCCCTTCTTTGAGCCAAAGGACGCTTATTCCTAACAGCTGAGACACTGCTCTGTCGAGGTGGGGAGTAGGACAGATCTTCTTTGAGTTGCTGGACCTCTTGGGATAGTTTCTCCACAGCAGAGACAAGCGAGGAAGAGATATTTGTGTCATAATCCCGGAGTCTATCAATCACCTCTGCCACCGTTGGTGTCTCGTCATCTTTCCAGGACATCACTGCCAATGAGTTTGCATGCGAAGATGGTGCGCTCCGTACAAACTTCCGCCACATGGGTCGTGTGCACTCAGCTTCATCTGGATCTTTGGATGATCGTTGATCGTCCAGGTCACCATAAATCACCTCAAACACAGCTAATTCCCTTAGATACTGGATGCCTTTCTCCATAGTTGTCCATTTTCCTGGGCGATATGTAACATCTTCTTTAAAGGGATACCTTTCCTTCACTCCAGACAGGAGTCGCCTCCAGAGGCTGAGGGCTTGTGGTTTTTTTCCAATTGCTTTGTCAACGCCCCCTTCCCCAGAAAGGGATCCCAATTGTTTGGCTTCTTTTCCCTCTAGTTCCAGGCTACTGGCCCCATTATCCCAGCATCGGAGCAGCCAGGTGGCAATGTGCTCACCTGAACGACGGCTATAATCTTTTCGTATATCTCGCAACTCGCTTAAGGACAGGGATCGGGTGGTCTCTATTTCATTTATTACTTCTCCCTCCTCTCCCCGCGATGGCCCTGGTTCTTCATCATCCCGTTCTAAACGAGTTGATGTCCGCTTCCAATATTTCGTCTTGTGTATGGGGGCAACTGATACTGGTACGGGTTTATTTTCTGAGCTAGCTCCGGTACTTGTTGTGGGGGTTTGAGTGGCTGCAGTGCCTGTTGTCAGGGCTGGATTGTCTACAGTGCCAGTCACTTTGCATTTCAATCCAGAGACATTCTCTTCCCCCTGGGGGCACTGAATACTGTTGAGCAGGGCTCGGTATGCATGGGCCAGACCCCAGCACGTTGCAGTTATCTGTGTCTCTCTGGAGTTCCCAGCGTAACAACATACTTTCTCCAAATATTCTACTAGTTTTTTAGGATTCTGCACTTGTTCGGGGGTGAAACTCCAAAACACTGGGGGTGCCCACTGCCCTAGGTATTTGCCCATGCTATCCCACATGCCCTGCCACTCGTAACTATCAAGCCTCGGGGCAGATTTCTGGGTGATATTCTTAAATTGCTTAGTCAAAACCAAAACAACATGCCCAAAAACTAACAATAAGTGCACCTTAACCACCCAAGGATGTTCAAGATACAAAAACGTTGTTGTAACAAAGGCACAGACATCACAGAACAAAGTTGCAAAGATACTATTCTGTATTTCCTCCATATAAAATCTCTCAGAGGAGGAGGTATAATTGCTAATTGCCTCAACAAGGTGGTATCTGAAGTACAGTAACGGTTTCAGCAAAAACCCCAAATACCAGGTAAAGCTGAAAACGAGTGTTTGTATAACAAATCTTGTAGGCAAAACATTACTAATCACAGCAGAACACAGCAGACTCAACAAACCAACACCGATTTTTAACACCAACTGCAAAAAGGACAACATGGTGCTGTGACCAGCAGCTGTTGTTATCTCCAACCCTTGAGCCCCACGTTGGGCGCCAAAAAGACTGTCGTGGTTTAGCGGCAGCTCAGCCCCACACAGCCGCTCGCTCACTCCCCACCGGTAGATGGGGGAGAGAATCAGAAGGGTAACGCTCGTGCGTTGGGATAAGAACAGTTTAATAATTAAAATTAAAAGAAAAAACAGTAGAAATGCAATGTAAAGGAGAACAACGAGAGGCGCAAAGCCCCGGGGGGAGGGGGGAAGGGAGGGGAGGGGAGAGGAGAGGGGGAACGAACCGCCGGAACAAACCGCACGCGCCGCAGCCGCTCGCCGCCCGCCGACCCGACGCCGCGCCGCCCCCGCGCTGCCACTGCCCCCCCTCAATATATTGGTCATGGTGTCACATGGTATGGAATGAACCTGCCATTGGCCAGTCGGGGTCAGCCGCCCCCACCATGGCCTTGCCCCTCCCAGCCCCCCCCCCCCGCCACGCGGCAGAGCGCGGGAAGCTGGAAAGGTAGCCGACCCCCACAGTGAGGAGAATTAACCCCTTCTCAGCCAAAACCACCACAACGGCATGCTCTTAAATTAAATTGTAGCATGACTTTATGAGCCAAGGCTATTTCAAATACAGTGTTTGAGAACATTTAATAATTTGATTAGAATGAAGACCCATTTTTATTTCCAAGTGATTTCTGTAGAAATGTGTGCTGCTGAATGTAACTAAGGCATTCAGTCTGAAGGAAAAGCTTTACTAAGTCGGAGTTCCTATCAGAGAACTGAATTTCACGGTATAAGGAGAAAGAAGGAAGGAAGAATCACTGGGGTTGATGAACACCTCTTGAGGTCATCTAGTTCAACCCCAGCTCAAGCAGTGTCACCTAAAGAGAGTTGCCCAGGATCCTGTTCAATTTCTAATATCTCTGTGGGCGGGGGATTCCACAACCTTTCTGGGTAGTCTGTGTCCATGTTTGACTGCCCTGACAGTAAAAATGTTTTTTCTTGTGCTCAGCTGGAATTTCCTATTTTAATTTGTGCCTGTTGCCTCTTGTGTCAGCGGTGTCAGTGGGCACCACTGAGAAGTCTGTCTGCCTCTTTTTCATTCCCTCCCATCCAGTATTTATACACATTGATAAGATCTCCTCTGAGCCTTCTCCAGACCAAACAGTCCTAGCTCTCTGCCTCTCTCCATATAAAATATGTCCCTTTTCCTGGCTGTTCACTGGATTCTCTCTTGTAGCTCCATCTCTTGTATGGGGGAACCCTGAACTGGCCCCACCAGCGCCAAGTAGGGAGGAAGGATCATCTCCCTCTATCTGCATGACAACGTTCTTCCTTTTGCAGCCCAGGGTGCTGTTGGCCTTCTTTGCTGCGAGGATGTGTTGCTACCTTATGGTCATCTTGCTGTTCAGTGGCATCCTAAGGTCGTTCTCTGCAGATCCTTCTCTTTCCAGCTGGCTAGTCCTCAGTGTGCAGTGGTGTCTGGGGTTATTCCTCCCCAGATGCCAGACTTTGCACTTCCCTTTGAGCGTCATGAGGTTCCTCTTGACCTATTTCTCCCACTTGTTGAGATGCCTCTGAAAGGCAGTACATGCTTAAGTCTGGATTACTTGTGCCCCGCTGTGTTGTCCTTCCAGAAGATATCCGAATGGTTGAAGTTCCCCATCAGGATGAGGGCCTGTGAATGTGAGGCTTCTTCTATTTGTTTGAAGAAGGCCTCATCTACAGACCTCATCCTGATCAGGAGGTCTCCAGCAGGTACACACTACAACAGCATGAATGTTGGCCTGCTGGCTGGTCTTCACCCGTAAGTTCTCAACAGGCTCCTGACCTGACTTCTGGCAAGGCAGAGCCCCTCTCATGTAAAGTGCAGCACCCCTGTCCTTGCCTCTCAGGCATAGGAAAAAATTAATAGAATACAAGCTAATAAACCAGATTTGTGTAACTTTTAAAATAAAGAACGGTCAGGTCTGGTAAGTGAGATGAAATAGAAATGCTTCTCCCCACACTGTCCTGTGTTCCTGAACTTCCCTTGAGACTCATGGGCTCAAGTGTTCAGGGGGAAGAAGTGGATCCTCCTCCCTCTGAAAGGCTTCACTTGTCCTGGAGCACAACAACCAGGACAGCAGACAAAAGCAGCTGTCCCTTCCGCTGTTCAGTCACCTCTTTTTTAGCAGAATACAAAATGTATCCCATTAACTATGGAAAAAACAAGCAGTTATGTCACATTCAACTGTGTGTCACTTGGTATAATATTGTTGAAAGTGGATTTCCATGCTGGAAAAGCCTTTTCAATCCAATAGTACTGGATTTCTGTACACTAGGTTGAAGCTGTAAGGTGCTGAATGTGAAATATTTTACAGAGTAGATAACTGGTTGTTTCACTTCATATTAGAAATATCCAAGGTTAGTGACTGATAGCAGAATAAAGGGCCCAAACCTTGAGAAATAAGTTTTCTGAACTATCTGCAAAATATAAACTAAACTAAAAGCACAGAATAAAAAACCCTAATCAATTCTAGCCGGAAGACGTAGAGTCAGTTAGCCATTTTATGTAAAGCTAATAAGTTTTTTAAATGAAAATTTTTTTATATCAAAATTCAATTCAAAATAACAGACCTAGTAAATTTCATTAATTGCCTTTTTGGGTAATTCAATTGCACCTGAAGTTAAAAATTGCTGTTTTGTTATGCCAGAATTTGAAAGCTTCTGACTCATTTGTAGATATGAAAATGCTTTTGACCTTTGATAATCTGGCAAATTGTAACTTATTCCCCTTATATATTATACTTATATTTGTCTGCGTTCTTCCAAAACAAGAGCATTGCAGAATTGTGAGAAATGTTGGTATCTTACTTTTACTGGAATACTGTAGATCTTATTTATGCAGTTATGTCCTTGACTCTTCCAACTGAGGCTAAAGCAGAAGATGGAGAAGGAGGGCAATCCAGTATCTGGGTAATTAGTGCTTCTTGTATGATGGCATAATTTCTATTCCCGTGTTTATGACTGAGAAGAGGAGGGAAGAGATCAGCTCTGTAGAATTATTTGGAGATGGAAAGGAGTATGAGTGAAGGGAAACAAAAGGCTGGCAAACAAATGTATTACAAAATAAAAAGGGAGTATAAAACACTAGGTTTAGTAAGTTATCTTCAAAGGTCTTGGCCCCTTCGCCATATATTGCAACTAGAAATAAATGACTATGGGCAAAGAGACGTAGATCAAGTTTTCTTTCATTCTGTCTTTGGAAGGTTTATGGAGTATATGAAATCACTGTGAGTTGAAACAGTACTTTGAAACAGAAGAAAACTTTCATTAGGCAACTTTAGTGCAGCTACACCTGGAAAGCCTGATCGATTAAAACTTTGACTTGTTTCAATATGCCTTCATCAATAACGCTTATTTTAAATGTTAATATTTGTGTTACAAGTATCGTAAGCATGTCTTACAAGCTGTGAAATATATGTCACAGGATCAATGAGTAGCAAGTAGGATTTGAAGCAGTAAGGACTGATAAGCCCTTGCTGCTTTCTCTGGAGAGATGGCAATGGATGAAAGAATGGTACTTTCAGATCCTGTGCTCATCTGTACATGGAGAGAGGATAATCTCATTTTGGATTTGTGCAGGTGTTTATTTTTTTGCTTATTTATACAAAATGACACTTAGCATTTAAATAGCAATTTTCATCTTCAAAGTAAATTAATTCTTTTAACACCTCTGAAGTAAGTAAAGTTATTCCAGTCTTGCAGACATTAAATTGAGAAAGACAGGTATCTTGCCCCAGGCTATCCGGGAAGCCATTGCAAATTCAGTTTTAGAAAACAGAACTTTTCTTACTCAGAGATACATTTTCTTGTCATATTTACATGTTTTTTTTGTGATATTTTGTCTGAAAGGGAACAGGAGAGCACACTTTGGACCTTGTTCTGTCTCTGTTTGAGGTTGTGTTTTAAGGAAATGATACAGTAGCTCTGTTTCAGTATTCCAGGTAAGTACATTACAGGGCACCTTGACAAATCTATTTGAAGTAGCCTAAACAGTGTTTGGGTTGTGACTGCTGTGCCACACCCTTGGGAGAGGCCTCAATACACAAAGAAATGTGAGTTTGGGTGACCTTGATTTTTGGAGCTGGCTTTGAATTCTAGAAGAAAAAAGGGTAATAGCAATGAGGATGTGAAGAAACGTGGAAGCACGAAGGCTCTGAAAGCTTGTGTTAAACATCCTCAGCTGCTTTCATGTTAGCTATTCAGTATTTTGTAGTAAAAAGAAATAAAATTAAACTCTCCCACATTGGTTTTGACATTCTTAAAAAAATTTGAGAAGTCAGATTTCTGTTTCTTCATAAGTGTAGGATGTAAAGAGTTTTCTCTTGATGTTTCTAAATAGAAACATTTTGAGGGTGTATAGGAAAATTCAGATGAAACGGAACAGAAACTGAAAATTCAGTGATAAAATTTGACATGCATAAAATCTCAGTCAAGAGGTATTCTCCCCTACAACTTTTTTGGTCGTGCACTATGGGAATCAAAGTTACAGAGCATGCAAGTGTAGGAGGTTCAAATTGGAGATATCCACTATGTCCTGAGTGTCAGCTCACTAGCAGGCAGAACTATGAGAAGATTGTATGTGTTTTCTGTTTTCATGGAAATAAGCTGCCTTATCCAGTAAGGTATGGGTGTCTGCAGCAGGCTTTAGGACAAAAATTACATAGTGCTTGCTACATTGTGGATGCTGAAAAAGAAGGTTATCGTATGGACACGTTGTAATGAGATCTTGGATACTCTGAGACACAGTGTGATAAAATTTATCAGTAGGAATTCCCCAAATTCTGTAATACAATTAATTAATATATTCTATCACTTTTACAGTTGTTCTTGTTCCTTCTCCATGTCTTACCTCTGAAACATGCAGCTGCTATGTTGGTAATATTTTTATTAGGATATACTATTTCTCTGTAATTCCACATAGGAGTAATGGTTGTACAGATCTTTTATTAGGACTATACAAGCAAAACAACTGTATCATTGAATTCAGTGTAAAAAATATGAATCATAGTTAAGTGTAATCACTGTAATATATTTCAATGAACTACTTCCTACCACAATCATGTACGGGGAAGAGTTTATTAATGTGGTCTCCAAGCAGCATGACGTGGTCCCCAGTCCTCAGTTTCCACTGTGTTGTCTTAGCGACATTGTGCAGAATCTTCTTCTCATGTGTATAGATTTTGCAAATGAACTGTTAGCTAATTTTTCCAGGTTTCCACTACAGAACTGTTCTTTAGGTGAATTACCTTGTCAGTCTAGATCTCCATTGCCTCACATTTGACAACTGTATTCCAGATTTTGTTCTTCAATCATCTTCTGCTTTGCCCTATTCAAAACTGTGCAGATCAGTCCAGTGCATTCTTTAATGTGATGCATTTCAGTCCTGTGCATTCCTTTAATATGGTGAAATTTTCAGATCAAGAGGCAGCAGAAAAGGTAAACTAAACAAAGGTTGGCTGCTTAATTTGCAACAAAGGAGTGAATTTTCAGAAATATTTTTTTGAGTGCCAGAAATTCAGTTCTGGATTTATTGGGCCCAAGCATCTGGAGCTGAGATGAAAGAGGTGAAACAGATTTCCTACAAAGTCCAGGCTACTGGTTTAGGTTATCAGGTGGTGCCTCATTGAAGATGTAGTTTCATGCTTTTTAAAGTCATGTGTATCCTGTCAAGACTAGGATAATAGTTTTTTAGTAGAAGCTGATACTCTGCAGAACAGTTTGTCAGAAGTGGGAATTACTCTGCAGAAACTTCTGCAGCTCCTAGCCCTGAATTAGAGTCCTCTGAACATAATCTTCTGGATAACTGAACTCATAACAGGTATTCATGTAAAGGAAGAAGAGAAAAGTGGTCATTTATCATGTCTCTACCTGGGGGCTTGCATTCTGTCCTTTAAGGGTATGCACGTAAAGATTGTTCCAGCCATTGTTGCTTAGTAGTCAGACTTGCGCAGTTGTGGACTGTGTGTCATTAGTTACAGTAGCTCGTCATTCCTTCAATGTCATGTTAGCACACCCAGTTCAAACAGGTTTTTGGTTGTCCTTATTGGAGGAGAGAGAGGAGGAAATTTTTTTAGGGGCCACGGGCATCGCCAAGGCAGAGGCTGACCTTTCGCTAGTGTGTGGCTGTCTCATTCTGTACTGTGGCCATTAGCTTCAGAGAAAGGAAAAGGAACAGAATTGTACGTATTTTTTTCTTTGCCTGTTTGGTCAACCTGTGTCAAAATCAAGGAGCTGTTTCCTATCTCATCCTGATGATTGGCTTCTCTCTTGAGTTTAAGCATTGAAAGTTCTTGCAATTCTTATCTTATGATAATTTAACATAACTTAAAGGAATAACACAGATTTAAATTAGGATTTGACACTCTTGTTTTCAAATAAGCCAAATGATTTGGGCTAAATTGCTTTGGGGGAGCCAACCACTCTCTTAAACCTGTGAAGAGCAGTTGGTGCCTCTCTCTCACAGTATTCCAGTAGTGTTACCACTCAGAAGTGGAGGAAGAGTGGGGCAACTCGCCCCTCCTCAGCATGGGACATTGGAGCCCTCAATCTGTGTGTACATCCCAGGAGTGTGTTGGAATTGCAGAGACAAACTTTCCTCAGCCTCACTCTCCTTCCACCCCACTTTTTCGTTGTTGTTGAAGGTATTTTTTATGATAGAAACAACTTGGGCCTTTATATGGGCAGTCACATGGAACATTAGAATTACAGAAATTTCTTAAATGAGCCTTTATTTGGAAATGTGGTAAAATTGCTTACTTGTGAAAACCCTACCTCAGAGCACCCTGTTTCAAGGCAGGTAGAGAAGAGAGTTAAGCGTTGAAGACTGCTGATACTCAGAACCAGGTATTTTTTTGGTGTAATCCTTGTTAATCTAATGCTAAAATATTGTATCTCTGCTCATGCTAACAGAGTATAGCACCTCCATCATATATGATTTGTTACCTGCATAGTAAAATGGGACACATAGCTTTCCTGGTTGCGTTGCCCTCCATAGCATTTCAGTTTTACAGTCATCTATACTCATATTCCAGTCTTGAATTTTCATGAGTTTTGAACAATCATGTGAAATGGATTCTCCTTCGGAAATTTAAGCTGTATCTACTTAGCGGAGAAATATTTTTAACAGAAATGTGTTGTTCATTACTATGTACTGCTTGTGTGTGTGTTGGACATCCAAGAACGTTATGTCTGGATTATGGACATATTCTCTATGGTGTTTTTACTTTGAATGAACCGTTACAGCTGCATAGGTCTATTATGGTCTTTAGTGCTGGTCACCATCTCCCCCATTTCATGAAGTGAATTTCTCCTCTAAATATGTTTCTCACTTGAGGGTTATTTCAGATGCACGTTCCACATGGCTTTCAGTTCCCCCCTACATTTTTCAGAAATGCACCGTGTTGCAAAGATGACCCTGGTCCAGAGATGGCAGGAGTGTTGTGGCTTAAAAAAAAGATGGATGCCTTTTGTTTTTATTTATGGAATTGATTACAGTTTAGGCATGGTTAAGTCAGTAAGCATACCAGGTCCTTCTAGGAAGAAAAAAGCACGTACCTCTGTACTTCAAATTGCTGGGAAGGTTCTCTTTTCCTCCTGGCTATTCTCTTTTTTTTCTTCCCACTAGTCAGCACACCCTCTGTGTTGATACAAATTCGGTATCAGCTGTGCTGTAGCCACTCTGTCTCATTTGCTTTGACACTTTCTAACTTAGAATTGATAGAAAGTATGTATTAAGCTTTTCTGTTCCCATTTGACTTCAGTTTCTCGGTGCTTATTAATCTTAATCTTTTCTGACTGTCTTTCCACATGCAGCTGGGGACATGCATTAAAATGAATGAAGTATTATAGATGTTTTCCTCCTTTTTAAAATTTCATTGATGTGGTTAGATGATTGAAAATAAAAGAACTGTAAAGCAATCTCAAGTTACGAAGCTCAGCCATGAATGATATTTAGTGTGCACTGAATGGACAAATGAAGAAGAAGAGGGGACACCCTTAGGAATGGGTATGCTAAATAAGAATACTGCAGTCTCATCTGCCTGGAGGAGACAAACTGGCAGCACCTCCAGTTGTATGTGTGTGAAGATGTTACAGGTTGTTGATCTCATTCTTGTCGCATGGCAACTGCTTTTTTTGTTGCTCAGAGAATAAAGTCCTCATTAGTGTAAAGTAGATGATTTTTCCAGATTATTTAAGAACAGGAAAGCTAGTAGTAAGCTGCATGGATCTAGTGCATGGAAAGAATGATCCTTTGCAGGATTTAAGGCGGCTCAGTGAAAGTAGGACAAGAACAGGAGTTTCTAAGATGGTAGTCCCTGATACGGACAAGACTATTTGAATTGCACAGTAGTAATTTTATGTCTTTTCCATCTTGGCAGTATTCCTATGCATACAATATATTAAAATTACCCAAAATGATTAAACAGTAAATGGTTAGCACTGAGATGTGTAATTACTTTTTAGAATCTCCATTTATCTCTTAGTATTTCATAATGTATTGGTTATGATGTTACAGTAGGAGGAAAATAAAAATTGGAAATTCATTTTTAGTCTGAAAATATAATTCAGTGCATTGCCCGACTTAATGCATCTTTAAACATCTGACATCTTCAAAATATGAGCAAAAAGCTGTCATTTTGCTATAGGTGACTTGTAAGATGTACATTATAAACTGCCATTTGGAGGCAAAGGAGCCTGGTATACTTACAAAATGAATGCATAAACTTTCAGAGCTTTATGGCTAGCTTGCCAGTTAGTGATAGCTGAACTTATTTCCTTCTTTGGTTTTAATATTTGTCATAGCCCACCAACCTTTAAGCTATTTAAAGCTTCTTTACAGTTACATTTTGTACATTTATTCTGGAGATTTTATTTGGATGTGCTTTGAAATCTTCAGAGGCCTTGTGTATATGTATGATACCATAAACAGCACAGTTTGTAAAAATGTTCTGTGTTTGGATAAGATTGTGAAAGGGAGCCTTGGGGGAATTTTAATGGTTTTGGGGGCTGATTTTGTTTTTTAAATGAGTGGATTGAATATAGCAATAGAACTGTTATACAAGAAGTATTTGGCCTTCACAAGTGTAATATGTATTCATGGTAATAGATGCATTATGACTACAAGTGCTTTGAAGCATTTAGGAAATACTAAAAGAATTACTGATTTCTCTTCTGACGTTAAATTCTAAGAACAAGCATGGAAACTCAGATACTTTCAGAAAAAAACATTACTTTATAAGCAAAATGGATTTTATTTTGAGAAACAGGCTTCAGATTTTCAAATACTGTTAGCTTATTGTTGTACACATATTAATATGGCTTCACAGTCAGGCTAATACTAAAATCATAGTTTCTAGATTGTGCAAACAAGCTTGAAGCTGTCATTCTCAGTGCTGTATACATGCATAATATGGGAATGCTTGCCCATTTATTTAAATATGAATATACTTTAATTAGTGCAACACTAAATGTAATGCAGTATTTCCTTTTAAAACTTGGAAGTAGTGTCCCAGATGAGGTGGGAGGCTTTCATCCTGTCTAAAGTTAAACCAATAGAGTAATGACATAGGTGAGCTCTCAGAAAGCTATTTGTCGCTAAAGCTCCCTTTCAGAAAATTGGCCTGGCTTATGAAAGCACTTATATATGTACCTGTGTTGCATTTGACATTTGAAAGGTAATGTGATATCCTAAATTATGAGTTAGACTAAATGGACAAATTGCTTGTGGGGGAGGAAATACTTGTGATACTACTCCGTTTTAAATGAAACATACCGAGATAAATAGCTTGGCAGTGGCGGTGTGTAACTGGGAGTGTGATTTGTGAATGGTCTAAGCCATTGCAGAAAGTGCCAACCACCAGTGAAAGGAGGAGCAGGGCATCCCTCCTTCCTCTCTGGCACTACCTTTGTACCCCTGCTCTTAGGCCAGTCCTACCATGCGTGTGGCTGCATGGCAAGCAGAATCAGAGCATTAATTTAGGCAAAAACTAACCTGGCAGAAAGAAAGAATATATTGATTTTTTAATCTGAATCAGTTCAATCCAATTCTGTGTAAAAATGGGGGGGAAAGGAAGATGGGGATGTACAGCCAAAGTGTAAAACGGTAATGAGACCACGCATTTTTTTTTACAGTTATCTTCACTGATGTACTTTTAAATAAGCTCGAGTCAACTGTGCAGTGTCCAGTTGTGCATTTTAATTACAAAATCATCCTTATTCATACAATGGATAATGAAAATGAATATGGCTGTCACATCATTGTCCCTTTTAGCTATTGTCTGTGCTGTCTTTCAGACAGTAACCACTTTCTGTGGTGCCTGTAATGCATGGCCCTGTTTTTGATTGAGCACCCTTAGTGCTACCGTACAATAAAGAATACAGAGAATAAGGAGAACTTCAGGTTGAAGTGTATATGAACAACAAGTAGTCATAACGAGAAAGAAAGCAAATTTTTGTGCAACGCACTGGTCCTATTGTACAAATACATCTCTACTGGAGAGTCTGTTTAATTAACGGATCTTTCTGGTTTCCTTAGTCACCCTTCAAAAAATGGATTAATTTACTTCCTATTTATATTTCTTTTCCATGTTTTCTGAGTGAAGTTTCTACATTACAATTTCTGAGTAGAGAAAGTTAAGCATTTAAGTAAAGTCTTTTTAAGGCTCTGTATACAATTTAACAAAGTGAGAAAGGTCAAATTTAATTTCACTTGGATGTCAAGAATAGGTGAAAAACACTGTTGTTTTTCCGTGAGGCTCACAGTTAACTTGTAGAGGTTTTACACTCTATTTTGTAGAGTACTAGTGGGATGAATGAACATGTTTTGCATCCATTCCACCTCAAGGTAACAAATTCTTTTGATCTTCTGCCAAATGAGTGTAATCTAAATTGTAAGCAGCCTGATGGACAAGGTAATACTTCAGATGTGATAGTCTCTCTAAATAATATTTGAGCAAGAAAGTCTTAACTGAAATTCTTCCCAGTTGGTTTACTACATACTCTTTACCCTAACTTTACTTAAGTTGGTAAGGAGTTGAAAAACTCCCTGTAAGAAAACTATGAAAATCTTGATTACAAATCACTCAACTTGCATACCTTACTTAAAATTTGATACTTGTTGTGGGTTTTGCTAAGACAGACCCCTGCTACTCACTTACCATATTTTGGCATTCTGTATGCACCTGCTGTTTATTCTGTTGATTCTGCAAGCACTTAATTCACAAGAGGAATAAGTTAAGAATGCAGTCAGATGAGGAAAAATAAATAATAATTACCATCACTCTTCAGGAATTTTTCTGCTGCATCTGTCATACTCCTCAGAAATAAGGGGTGAAATGAAATACCGAATGATGCATGAAAGAGTTTTTGAACTTTCACTACTAGCCAGCAAAGCCTTTCACAGTTTAGGGTGACAGACTGTCTTTAATGTAGCCTAATTTTGCATAATGTGTGAATTGGATTTAATTTCACACTTGCTTTCTGACAGTTGGTAAAACTGAATCAGGGAATCCTTAAGAATTTACAGTTCTCCACATTCTTCAGTCATTGTTGTCTCCTTGTGGCCCCTCTCACTTTTCTGTTACAGTTTGCTGCGGTACCCTGCTAAATATATCAGAAGATGAGAATTTCAGTAAATATAAGCTCTGTTATGAAATTTTATTTTATTTGATGACAGGCTTAAGCAAAATGAAAAGGAAATGAATAAAATGGATGGGTAATTTCATGATATAATTATCATAGCTCCAAAAAGCAATTTTCCACAAGCCTTTACCCTTTGAAGGTGGTAAAAATCATGGGATATCAACATATACTAACAATGCGGGTGCAGCTGTACTGTGGACTTCTGTGGCAGTCTGCCAGCTGACAGCCCAGCATCACACATCATATTGCATTGGAATTATCCAACCTGTTCTCCTCTGTGCCCTTTAGTGCCCTGGGATAATAGTGGCCAGGTGTCATCTCCTTGTTTTAATGTTGATGAATAATTAGCATCACACTGCTTCTAGTTAAATACCCAGCACTAGCCAGGTGCACTTGGTCTTTCTACACATTAATACTTCATCATGTCTCATGCACCGACCTGGAGTTGAGCAGAAAATGTAGATCTCTTCCAGGGAAGAGATGAAGAAAACTTTGTAGCAAAATTATATAGTGGATATTACTGAGTCCTTGATGAAGGTGTGGCTGAGCTGTACTGTACAGAGGCTGAAACGGTTATCTGAAATTATCTTCCAAGAGTACTGAGCATAAGACTAAAGTGGTGCTTGGGCTACCAGCCTGCAGCATGGCTATCTAGACAGAATTTGTCAGGGTTAGCAGTGCTAAATCACAAGTAGTGAGTGAGGCCACCTACTGCTAGTGTGCTCAGAGGCTTAGAAACTTGTTTGGGTTTTAGTGATGAAGAACTGACTGGGAAACTGACGACTTTGCTCTGCATAGTCATATATTGAAGTATAAAGGAA
Source organism: Phalacrocorax aristotelis (assembly GCF_949628215.1). Taxonomy (NCBI): domain Eukaryota; kingdom Metazoa; phylum Chordata; class Aves; order Suliformes; family Phalacrocoracidae; genus Phalacrocorax; species Phalacrocorax aristotelis. Next base: position 174,187,251 of record NC_134276.1, on the reverse strand, counting down.
ATGAGGTCTATGGGAATACTTGATGATCTGGCCCCTGCATCTTCAGGACCCTCCCAGTACATATAATTTCTGTGATGTGTTAGATTTGGTCTTATAAGGAAGCAGTATGGTATGCTGTGATGCAGATTTTGAGTGCTATAATTCATCTGGTACTGTGGTTTTCTGTTCCTGGATGCCCAGTAGTTCTTGCCGTACTAGAAAGAATGTTGCTTTTACTTTATTGAATTCTTCATTCCACCTTTTCTGGCATAATTAAAACGATCACTGTGTGGAGGGAGCATGTGCAAGGAGTCTCTTCAGAGCTGCATTCTTGCTATGTGGATGGATTTGTTATCAGCTGCTGCCTAAGTTTTCTCCCTTTCATAGACCCTCCTCTCCATTTTATTAGTGCTGTCTTCTGCTGTAGTAATTTCTTTAGTTCCCCTCAACCAAAATGACAGCTTTGGCATGAGAACTGCTCAAAACAGCACTGCCACAGTGAGAATTTAGTGTATTATATTTATTGCATTCATTAATGTGTTAATGTATGACAATTGCTCCTTTTTCTTTTCTCCTGCTACATAACAACTTCCCACTTCTTTCGCGTGCTTCCAATGTCTATCCATTGCATCCTAAGAAATTCAAAGTAGACAGCCTTACATTACTCATCTAGTGCAGCCCAAATGCAAATATTAATGTCAGAATGAAGTGTGTTTTCCCTAAGTACTTCCTACCAGGAAATACAATATTTCAGCAGTGTGACAGTCAAATATGTTGAAGAACATGAGACATGGTCTAGAAATTATAATGTATCAGGAATGTAAGTTGTACAGGGCATTTTTCATCTATAAAGTCCTGAGTTATTTCAAAACTGTTTATTTTGATGGAACTTGGCTGTTGACTGCGAATGAACAAGACAATTTTGAGCACAGAACTTACTAGCTGTTGCTCTGCATCATTTGGCAGAGCACAGCTTCTGCAAGTCAGGCACACGGGCAGGTGGAAGCCTTCTGATGAATGAAGTCAGGCATACCCTTGCAGACTACCCTTGCTCAGGGGAGTAAGAGTGCACTTTTTGCTTCTGCATCAACAGCATCTTCTCTGACATAAGAATTCCTTTCAGAGATGCAAATACAACAAAAATGCCTATATTGGACTCTTCATTAACTGTCCAATATAGCTCAAAAATATTGAACTATCTTTAAAATAATATCTTTCACTTACATGTAGAGTAGGACAAAACAAAGGTCACATCTTTGAATTTTGAGGGCTATTTCATTACATCAGCCCTTATCCTGAAAGTAAAAATGTAAGGAGGGACTTGGGGAACTTTAACAGCTATGATTTTAAGACGATGGCTCACCAACTCTCTCTTCCAAGTCTCAGTGAAGTGCTTTTCATTATTCTCAGAGGTGTATATATTTATTCCATTATAACGCAGAGCAGATGTTGAATGTAGTTACCAGACTAGTTGTGAAACATTGCTCTTCCAGTGTAAGACATTGATTTTCTAAACAGCTGTTTCATTGTCATATTATAAAGTGTTATGCAAAAAGGAAATTGGTTTTATGATCAGTTGTCCCTGAAAAGCCTTCCATGGCCAGAGGGTGAGCTAACTTGCTAGTGTCTTGAGTGGAAGGTTAGCACCTAAATCTTTGCAGAAGGGACTGACTAGAAGACAGAGCTACTGTTCTGTTCCTTACATAAAAATATGCAAGTTCCTAAAGACTTCAGCATTTGAAATCTGTCTAGATGCTGGCATTAATTTCAGTGAATATGCAACTATAAACAAGTGTCAGGTAAGAGATGTCGGTCCACACGTTCAGAAACCTGATGTAAGGAGTAGGTGGAATACAATGTCTATTTGACAAGCATTATCCTTCATCGAACTGTTCCTGTTTTAACTTTCAGGCCTAGGTCTTGTAACCTGCATATAGGTCCTGACTTGAATTGTTAACAAACCAACCTTAATTGAAACCAAATTTTTAAACAGCATTACTTACTGGAAATATATAAAAGGGTCACACAGTACTTGTATTGCATATAGTTGATAAGGAAAATTTATCATCAGTACTTATCTTTCTGTGTTGTTCTGAACAGTGATGATTTCTTTTCAGCAGGATTTTGAATTGAATTCCCCTTTTAAGTCAGACTGTTTTTTCTCTGATAATAGTGCTGTCCTAGAATGGGGTTGCTGTTTTCTCATAGGTTTGGGAAATTGATATTTCAATCCAGCGTCCTGTTTGGAAGATATGCATTGATTTCCCAAGAAATGTACAGCACAAAGATCCATGCTATCCTTTGACAGTACTCCATCGTGCTTCTGCATTGTAAGGGGATCTTTAGCATTCAGGAACCGTTAACCTAACACAAAGAGCAGATGCTTTTGGGATTCCCACTCTGAATTAATATCTGGTCCAAGCACCAAAACCCCATGCTTTTTGTGTACGTAAAAAGTCTTATTGACCCATGGGAACTGAATATAAGGCTTAGAGATTAAAGCACTGGGTAAATATGAAAATTATATATCTGCTGGTAATTGGGAAGACAATAGAAGAAACAGCAGAAATTATAAAGACCTATTCACAAAGTTTTAGAACTTGTGATTCTTGTTTAGAATAAGGGGGCTTTCATTCAGTCTTATTCACTGTTGTCCAAAAGGCAGGGACAAATGCAGAAAAATTAAGATGATGAAGTTTCCATTCTAGTTTATATTGTTTTCATTAACAGTGTATCAGAGGGTCAAGCAAATCCAAACTAATTTTCAGAAATTTCAGATTCTCCCTCTCCCCTCAGGATTTTTTGACTGAGAGCCCTTGATTAGAAATGTTTGTCAGTTCCCAGTTCATGCAGTCAGTTCTTACTGGTACATCAGGTTAACAGTGATGCTGTGTTCCCTACCTCTCAGTAGCAAACCTGATTACTATGTTTTGGTGATAGGAGAATACCTTTCTCACCTGATCTGTTACAGTATGGTTTTTGGCTCTTGCCATGCAATATGTAAAACAAGATACACCCTGTGCTACTGCTTCTTTTCTTCCTAACACAGTCAAAAAAGAAACCGGCCCACTGTCTTTTCCGATTCACTGTTCTCTAAGAACAGTACCATTTTTCATTCTATTCTGAGGAAAAGAGGACAAAAATGTCTTCAGTATAAATACTGTACAGAAAATGAGGCTCCCAAACTGTTGAATAAATTGAGAGTTGCTCTTCCTGCAACTTTCAGTGTGATCACGGATGAGGTACATTAGATCGTTTTGATATTGTGTCATCACTGTAATTGTAGCTTCGGTGTTCTGCTTGTTGGAAGAAAAGATCAGGATCTGCAATTGTGTGGGGAATGTGCATTATGTAGAAGAAGAAACAATGGAAAGATGGGGAAGCTTTTTAGCCTGTCTTTATTATCATTGAGGGTTGATAATTCTCATTCCGTTTCCACAGCTGGAGTTAGGCCCTAGCTTAACTATGCCATGTTAATGCTAATTTTCAGCTACTTACTAACACCTAATGTAAACCCACCATAAGCTTTTGTAATTTTTTTCTTGTTCTTGCTTCTTTTAGCACTTGATTAGTCATTTAACAACTTCTGAAGTGGCAGATGAATGCTATGGAAGCAGAGAAAATTCACAGCAAAAACAACTGTAATTTCCTAATGAAAGAGAACAGTATTGTCAAAACTTTCAGATCAGATATAAATATAGAGCTAAAGACAAACCTGCTTTGTTGTGCTGACACTTGAGTGTTGCATGGGCTATGAACTCCAGGCCAAGAATGGATTAATTTTTTTCTGGAATTCATTCTTCCCAGGGATATTGACTCATGACATACCCCTTACAGTACATCTGCCCTTCACAGTATTTCTACCATGGCTTTGCTGTAGGCAGTTTCTTACTGGCATGGTGTAACCTTATACCCATAGCAAAATAAACTACAGCTGTAATGCAGAAAGTTTTTATTTCTGACTGTCTTCTGTGGAATCGAAAAAGTTCCCTTTTGAAGAATGCAAATTTCTGTAATGAACTTACATTCATTAGATAATACATAAAAGCTCCTAAATTCAAAATCTTCCATTGCTTGTCTGGGATTTTTATTTTATTTTATTATCTTGATGTCCTGAACTAGATGCAAAACTTAAAACCAACAAATACTTAATGACACTAAGAACAATTTTAACTGACAATATTTGTGTTCTCTTAACAGAATCTGGTTCTGCAATTACTGCTTCCTGTATCGGTTTGGGGAACTCTACAACACCTCCACCCGGACAGGCAGGAAAAGCAGTGCCAGGATACAATGGTAAGCCTGTGATAAACATGCTACTAGAGAGGATATTGCTTTAATTCCTGAGTAAGTGCTCTTTATTTTCATACCTTGTATGAAAGGGAAAGCAAATTACTGTCTTACTGATGTATTTTCCTGTAACAGGAAGCTCTGCTTTTTTGTGTGTTGTGGAATGTGGTTGTGAATAAGAAAATCAGAGTTATGTTGAAGAAAATTGATCAACTACCCCTATCTTTATTATATGAAAGGGCTAGCACATACTTCTAGCATGGATATAACAAAGATATGAAAAAAATACTGTGCTTTAATGCTTTATCTACAGCTGCACTGTTTTAAATGAGAGCAGCAGTGAAATTTGTATTGGCACCTCAGGAAGAAAAATGTTAGTAATAACCATCAACAAGAGGAAATGATAACCAGGCAAATAATTTCTGTAACTTACACTTTAAGTGTTCTGTTATACCTGTGTTTTCAATTTTCAGAGCCTAAATAGTTTTGGTTTGAGAGATGTACTTCAAATAATTATGTCTGGGACACATGGATTAGATTAATCAGATTTTCTTTTGGCCCTACAATTTCATATGAGAAGTATTCTAAAGTGCATGAAGAGAATTCTTACTGAGGTCTGTGACTTCTACAAATATGTCATAGTGAGCTAACAAGGAGTTTGGCAAGGATATAAATCTGCTATTTGAACCCATCCCACACTTTTTTAAAAGAAAATGAAAGTCAGTGTTCTGCCTTTTTGTACAGGTATATTTGAGAGAGTTGTTAAGCACCCTGTCTTTCAGTACTTGTGGAACATTTTTATTTCCAGCTGGGAGAAATGGTAGGCTATGGACCAGCATTAAAAGGATGAGCACTCATTGTCTGGAAGGTATTTGTATGCAGAGGGTGCAGCCACAGGATTAAGAATGCAAAAGTATTTTCATACCTGGGAACCCTGACTTTAGCACAGTTTTCAAGAATTACTTGAAGTCCAAAATAATTATGTTAAAGATCAAGCCATCCTCAGGAAAAGTTCTGTCATCATTGGGCAGAAAGATAAAGAAAGCTGTATTTTCTTCTAATATGTACAAGTGGAAGTGAACATTAAAGAAAATAACACTTTTCAGCAGTTCTGGGGTTTGGCATTTACAGTTATGGCATAAAGACAAGCAATAGCTTAAAAACAAGATTAAAGCAAAGCCTTGAAGTTTGTCCAGAGTTGTAATAAATAGATGGTTGTGGTTTAACCCCAGCTGGCAACTAAGCCCCACACAACTGCTCACTCGAGCCTCCCAGGTGGGATGGGGGAGACAATCAGAAGAGTAAAAGTGAGAAAAATCATGGGTTGAGATAAGGACAGTTTAATAGTTAAAGCAAAAGCCATGTATGCACACAAACAAAGTAAAACAATGAATTAATTCTCTACTTCCCTTCAACAAACGGGTTTTCAGCTACCTCCGGGAGAGAAAGGCTCCATCATGTGTAATGGTTACTTGGGAAGACAAAACACCGTAACTCAAAATGTCTCACTCCACCCCTTCCTTCTTTCCCCAGCTTTATATGCTGCATATAAACCGTGACGCCATATGGTGTGGAATATTCCTTTGGTCAGTTGGGGTCAGCTGTCCCGGCTGTGTCCCCTCCCAGCTTCTTGTGCACCCCCAGCCTGCTCGCTGGTGGGGTGAGAAGCAGAAAAGGCCCTGACTCTGTGTAAGCCCTGCTCAGCAATAATGAAAACATCTCTGTATCATCAAGACTGTTTTCAGCACAAATCCAAAACATAGCCTTATACTAGCTTCTATGAAGAAAATTAACTCTATCCCAGCCAAAAGCAGCACAACAGGGAAGAGTGAGAGAATGTAATTGCATTGCACATGCTACCAGATGATAGTCAGGCCTAGAAAAAAGTATGAGTACCAAGAATATAAAAATTTCCTACAAATTTTTTTGAACATTGGGCCTAGTATAAGGAAAGAATTTATTAAAATAAAATAAAGGAAATGTCTTTAGCATGCCTTAAAAGGGAAACATAAAATGAGCACTAAAATTCACTAAAGATTTATGAAAGAACGTTACCTCTTTCGGTCTTTGGTTTGAGACCAATTATGCTCTGTAATGCAGCCAGCTGTAAAACAGTGGATCTTGAAATTACTCTACTGGCAGCTGTCTTACTGTCACCCACTTCTGTTTTGATGATGTTTTGCTGCTGTTATTATATTAATTAGAAGAGATCCTTAGGCCATTTAGATTACACATGCATCTGGTAATGGTTTTGGATATTTCTAAAGTTATGTTATATTTATGCTGTGAAATAAATAGGAATTAATAACATCTACATTTTTTTTAAACACAGCCAAATTCTTTGTCATAGTATTGATAAAATAAACTGCTGATTTTTTAGAATATAGAGAATAAAAGCAGTATTTAGCTATGATATCAAAGTGCAGTAGCACAAATTGTATTTAAAAGTGAACCAAGATACCATATTAATTTCTAGCTCTGTTGCCTTAAAATGGACGTTGTGTTGTGCTTTCCCTTTGATCTACTTGAACCCTTTCCAGATAATTTCATTGCATTGTTTTCAAACTGGAACAAGTCCCACAGTTTGAAGAATTAAGTCAGGTCTTCAGTAATTCAGGAGTGAGCAGTATAATATTTTCCTTCCCAAAATTTTTGTACATTGAAATACATTGATTGCAAGGATGAGAATAAATGCAGGAATTGCTACTCTGATGAAATAGTTAAACTGATTAGAATTTACTTCAGTATAATAAAAATAGGAAAAAATAGGAGAGAAAACTTTGAAAGCTACATGTGAGTGGATCTTTTCCATTGTGTGTTCTGAGCCTAAATTCTCCAAATCTAATGATTCTATGTTTTTACACATGGTTTTACACCATCTAAAAATGTATACGAAAAAAAAATGTGTTTACAGATTATGAATGGTTTTTATTTACGCCATTCTTGCTGTGTTTCATAAGTATCTTCTATGTTTCCATTAATCCCTTTGTTTTCCTATCCCAGTTACTTCTTCCAAGTCACTGATTTATAAAACTGCTCTGGTGGACTTGCTTGTGCCTATGTGCTGAGCCATGGCTTTCTGCAGCCTCTTCACTTACTTAAAAATTACCATCCTCTTTGAAGGGGTGGCTTCAGCCAGAAATAGTAAATTACAGATGTGGGCATTCTTTGGACAGATAGGGTATGATATTACTCATAAGAGTCTTAGCAGGGTTTTAGTCAGAAGTCTGTCATCCTCTTTTCCCCATTTCCTCTGGAACTTCTCAATACAGAATGTAAGATTATTTGTAGTAATTTAGATCCAGCTGAACATTGCTTTCTTTGCTTGGGCAGGCTTCAGAAAGCATGTTTTCAAATCCATGTCAGCCCAGTCTGTCAAAACCTTTTCTCCCTGTTTTTTCCATGGCTTAGTCATTTCACTTTGTTAAATTCTATTTATGACAGACCAAGCTAATATCTGTCATTTCTTCCTTATGCCCACACCTTCAGATGGAATGGGTGGTTCTAGCAGATTTCCCAGATGACTGCACAGAAGAGGGTATTTCAGGTGTTTTTCCTCAGAAACCTCAGTATCAGGATATGATGCTTTCACTGAAGGTGATGGGCCAATGTCATCCAGGGAAAAGGCTTCTGTTGGGAAATCTGGATTCTTTGCTGCACTCAAGCATTACCCTGCTCTATGGCTTTGGGTAGTTCGAGTTACATTACCTCTTTGTGCTAGACTAGAACAAGCCTTGTCAGCTGGGGAGCATCTTTCTGGGTCTCCTGAGAGCCTTTGAAACCAGACACACTTACTTACTACTAATAGTATTTCTCACATTAACTGGGTTAGCCTCCAGTAATCTTAGTTGTTATTTCTTACTCATATTACCTGCACACTTTGTTTTGTATTTGTCATGTATCTGAAGGTCCTTTGCTATTTGGAAGTTCAGATTTTCCAGTATGAAGGTGTCTTTTAGTTTTCAGTTCTATATTTTTTTCCTGTTTGGCTTTGAGCTAGTTCTGCTCCCAAAGCAAAAGTATTATTTAAGGCTTTTTGTACTTAAGGCTGAATGTTAATAAGGTCGTGAGATTATCCCATTTGGAACTCCCAAATTACTTAATTCCTTTTGTTGCTTGGTGTATTGCTATTCTGAAGTGTGACATAAGTTGATATCCATGGAAGAAGAAACTGTTCTGCACCTAAAAATACACTGCTTGACAGGAGTTCTCTTCCTATATTACTTTTTTGCAGTGATGATTCTGGATGAAAATAAGGAACCAGTGAAGGCGAAGACTTTAGGAAATATTGTGGTAAAGTAAGCAAACTAAGTATCTTAGAGTTAAGAGAAGTTTCCTATATGGATTGATTGTCTTTTGACCAAAGTTTTTATATATATACACACACATATATATAAAAAACGGTAATGGAAGTATTGAGGATTGAAAAGCATGGCTGTCTCTGATATTGATACCAAACTGCCAGAACTTTTTATGTCCATTGATGTTGAAAAATTGCAGATGAAAATGTGTGAGTGAATGAGTGTGGGTTGCTGTCTCTTTTTTCCTTAGACTACAGCAAAATTTACCATTTTCTTAATTGCCAGCCTGCTGGCACAGGATTAAGCTTTCCTGTTGGGGTGTATGAGCAAGTTATTGAATTATTCTTTTCACTGTTTATCTTCCAGTTTAGTGAAATATACAGTAGTGCAGACTGACATGCTTTGGTTTGCTGGCGTGATGCTGCCTCCTCTTACACTATTTCCTAATCCCAACTGATGCAAATGCCTAGAGGGACAATATTTGTTTTCTGATCTCTGATGTCTCTGAGTATGCTTTGCGTGAAATGGTGGTACTTGGGCAAAATGCATGCAGGAAAAGACTCCAGGAAAAAAAATAAAAAAGAAAAAACCCCTTGCTGTGGATCATGTAGGTGATTTTAGTACCATTTACCAGACTCCTGTCAGATGAGTTCCATAAGCTTTAATATTCTTTTTGAAAGTACACCTTTGTTAGCACCTCTTTTTAGATAAAGGAGCATCTGTTTAGCTAACACTGTGAACATCAGTTACACATCTTTTATCTTACCTTCTGCCATTTCCCTGTTGCCAGAACCTTTCCTTACTTCTGTGAAGCTTGATAGGCTACTGCTCCCCACAGCCCATGGCAGCTCTGTCAGGCTTTTAGGCAAATGGTGTTTTCCTCAGACAGTTGCCTACTTTGTGATTAACACGTTAGCTGTAGCGGCTTCTGTTTTCAGTCACTGAAAATACTTCTGTTCTGACCATTTCCTAACTGCCAGCAAATACAAGCAAATTCAAATACAAGAAATGCATTCACCCACTTCTGTGGTGGTAAAATTTAGGAGACTTGTGGTAACTCAGATTTTTCATTGATTGCTTAGATGAATGGAAGGAAATACAAAGATTATCATTAACCTCAGTGAATTGAAATTTTTTCAAACGCCAAAACATTGGGATGGATGTACCAATTTTAATGAGTTGTTAAAGAGAGAAGTTAGCTGAGGATTGAGGCAGTGGCCACGTTAGTGGGAGACGAGACACACAAGAAATACAGGCACTGGAGTGTGCTGCAGAAAGGCAGTGCTAAAAATGTGGGCTGTCTGGCTGCATGGCGCTTCTTTGGAAGTCGGAGTTGCTGAGGTGTGGAGGTTTTTGTACTACTGATCTAATGTAACTAGACTGCCGTGGAGATCAAGATAGTATCACATGAAGTTATTGTACTGTGTGACGCAGATGTGTGTTTTCAGCATGAATTCCATACCCTGACTAATTTTCAGCATCTTAGGCTAAGCCACCAGGACACACAGGCATGTGTCTAAGTGCACACACGATCTCCCGTGAATCAGCAGACTCATATCTAGATGTAGTTTTCCTGTGACACATGTAAGATTGTGTATTCATTCCATTGCAGAGTATGAATAATTAAAATTACTCCAGCCTTTAGTAGACTGTGGTCTCTAAAGTGTGCAGTATCAGTAACCCAGGTCAGAGCAGAGGGCTATCTTTCAAAGCTCTCACCTCTGTAGTGCCTGATGCCATAATAAAGCGTAGGCTTGTAATCAGTGGAGAGAGACAAAGGTATTTTGTAAGAAATTTGATCTTATTTGCCTTAGGCATTCAGCTAGGATGGAATAAAACACCTTCCAGATGTGGTCATGTCTCTCCACTGACTCCACTGACAAGGGGTGACACAGCTAGCTTAGGGTAGGTGCTTAGCATTATCTACCAAAAGCAAAGTAAAATTAACTCCATCCTTAGCAACTTGTTTGGCAAAACAAGCTGAATTATGCCTCCTAACAGGTAATGTTGGTAGACTTGTGCATACATTTCTGAGTCATTACTATCTTTATCTTTAAGTGCCTGTCAGGAGTGGATATTGCCATGTTAGAAGATCCTGTTTGGGGTTATTGTCAAACTCTTAAAGCCAGAATTTATCTTCCCTAATGTGGCATTTATCTTAAGGGATTACAAACATGTTTATATATAGAATTTGTTGTTGTTATGTTGTTTGTTTTATTTTGTTTTATCTTGCCCAGCATGACTTTTGCTGCAGTCAAATGAATTGAGAGGGAAAAAGCAGGGGGGTTGTTTTGGGGGTTTTTGTTACTGGATCACTAAAGAAAGAGTAATGGCACAGGGACACTGTTATTTTATCATGTTTGTATTTTCTGTAATATCCATTCTGAAATAGGAGGGAGAGTAGTGGGCAAAGAAATCACATTGCGTCATTAACATAATTGATATGAAAACATTTCTGAGGTAGGTTAACTATCACTCCTCTTTCTCTTCTAGCCTTCTTCTGACTTAATCTTTTGAGACAACAGGGTCTCTTAAGATTAATTCTGCAGCTTAACAAAACAAAAACAAACAAACGAACCAACAACAAACCCCCAAAACCCCAAGCAAACAAGTCAAAGGTATTGATGAACTTTAGGAAGCCAATTGTGGATATTTTTAACACTTCCAATATTTGAATCTTTGGACTGTTAACAGAATTGGGTTTAGGATATTATGGTTCACAGTGTCTTATCACTTTGCTCCAGGTTTCATTCTGGTAAGTGACCATTTGCTGCAGCATTTAGTTGGTTTTTTGGTCATAAAAATATGTGGCCATTAGGTTAAAGCATGACATTTTCTATCTTATACTTCATTCAGCTAAGCAGTTACTTAGCTGTAAAACTTTTTTCATTTTTTGATTAAGGCTAGTTTTTATAAAGCCCTCCTGCAAAGAAGCCTTTCCTATCTTCATCTTGTCAGCAGGCTTCTACATATACAGACCCCTTAAAAATAGTGGAGATGATCCTTGTTAATAGCAGTGTGTTTTGGTCACCCAAGGGACATGACCCCATGCAGCTAGAAGAAAATGGGGAGTTGGTATAGTTTCAACTACTACTCTGTCGTACACTCAGCAGCAAGATATGGCATACCATTTTAGAAAAAACGGCAGGTGTTTGCTGTATCTGCAACATACATGAGTTGAGAAATATTATTCAGTATTCCTTGGAGAGGAGAATGGCCACACAGTGCTTCCAGTACCAACTGTGCAAAAGTGGTATGCTGCTGCTCTTGGTTATTTTTGTCCCAGTCTAACTCCTGGTAAAGACTGTTGGGGGCTGCTTGAGGCCTGCAGTCCTCATAAGTATGTTATTTTAAATATCTATTCTTACAATAGAGTTTTAAACTTTAATTTTATCTTGCAGGAGTCAAATACTTTAGAAAGGTAATTCTTACACCTAATTACTCCATCTTTCTGCCCCAAGTAATTTCTTTTCTTTATTCATCCGCCAACTGGTACCTGGGTTTTTTTCATATAACCATAATCTATGTCCTTTTTGAAAGATTTTTGCTGACAGGAACTCCCATACAGGCTAATTTACCTGGACAACGCAGTAATCTCTTTGACTTCACAAGTCTCTCAGGATAAAGTAATCAAATGTAGTGTCACAATATTTATGATGAAAGGGCAAGGGAAAAGGGTGGCTGCAGCTCATGAGGGTGGGCTTGTATGACTTGTTTCTATATTTACATTTTTTGAAGCTATAATCTCTGGACATGGAAGATAATTAACCGAGGATTTATTCTGAAGTGAAAATGATAGCAGTAATGACCTCCATTTCCATTAGCAAGATCAGTCTGATTTAGTGACATACTTCTGTTTGCGTTGTTCTGACCTGCCAGTAATTAATGCACGCTTGAAAATGTATGTGTGTATATGCAATCATGGTTAGCCATGAGAATTTTCAGAGTTGTCTGTTCTCATAACTAACATTAGCAAATGTTCCTAATATTAACAAATCATTAAATTCCAGTGCAGTGGGAAACTCAGGTTTGCTCTTGGACATTATAAAGATTGCAAACCCATTATGTTGATTTTATGAAGCAGTTGTCAGCACTGTATCATTAGCTAGTGTTATTCTTTGTGCTCATCCACAACAGCAAGAGGACTACGTTTGCCTTATACTCATTCTATCCAGAGGGTAATGCCTGCCAGTAAATTTCCCACTAGATCCTAGTTACACTTCCTCTAGTGTTTGTGTCATTAATTTTGTGCCATAACAATGGGTGTTTATGGGATAAGTATTTACAAATTTGTTTTACTGATCTCCAGTGCACAGAATCACATAAATATATCTGTTCTGTATTTAGAAAGAGGTGAGAATGTAGTTATACAGTGATTCTGAAATTCTTCGGTTGCGTTGGCTAAATTGCATTTAAGAATAGTGACTGTGTGAGAGACACTGCAGACCATTAACATTGTGGGGTTTTTGTCATTAATTTGGGATTAGTGGAGGAAGAGGAAGAAAAATCATAATGCTCTGTCAATAGTTAAAATGATTCAAATGATGACCCACCCCATTTTATAGAGTAAAATAATGCAAAAAATTATGTACAGTGCTGTAAGAGTGTAAAGTATTGAAAAATAATATTTATTCATGAGGTTTTATAAATAAAGGTTCATGATAAATTTACAGCTTTTTATAATTTTAGATTTTAAGTTAGCTGAACGGAAATTTGACAGGACTTTTGAAGCAAATACCATAAAGTTAATATCCTTTAGTGGAATAGACGTTGTTCAGAAGTAAGCAACCCATTCACAGTGTCACTCTTTGTGATACTGTGTTCAATCTTTATACAGTATTTAGAGAGCAAATAGATGTTCAATAAAAAGCTTACTCATTTAGTATTTATTAGAATGCATTAAAAAAAAAAATCAGTATCTATGTGGAAGTCTGAAGCAACCTGAATCCAGGAATGTAATCATTAAGATGCACAATAGTAAGAGCTATGCACAAAGGAGCTTGAAGGGAAGAAAAGAGAAAGAAAAAGCTGTGATCTTTCGCAGCACACTATAGTACCTTGGAATCCCATTAAACAAAATAAAGAAAAATCTTGTAAGACTTGATGGATCAACATATGTGCATATCTAGCTTGGGATATGCACATGAGAAAGGTCATAGCTCTCGTTTGTGCACTTCCCCTTCCCAGGAATAAAAGAAGGCCAGGAGGTGATGGCAGTGTTTTAGATACTAAAAACAAGGCGAGACTCCATCTGAAGCCAAGAGAAGGCTGTATGGCCTCAGCTCAGAAGAAAGACAGTTAGATAGAAGCTACCTGAGATGCCAAAATAGACACCGAAGATCTTGTTACATAGTGCCTCAGTAATGAATGTTGTCAGTTTTTCTTTTTGTGAGTGTGCAACACTATTGCTGTTCTGTGCTTTTAAAAGAATATATTCTTTTAGCACCAAACTTGATCCAATGATAAAAAACAATACTCAATATTCTGAAATTTCCTTCTATGAATGTAATAATCCCCAAAATTCAAGTACTTAGACACTCTAAGAAACCTCTTTCTCACATATGATTGTTCTAGGGTGTCTAAAGAGGATTAAGCTGTATCTCCATTGCTTGAGCTGTTTCTATTTTCTGTAATTTTAATGATGTTCTCTTCCATTTTGGAAGTGGTGTTTATTGTTTTCCTATTAATTTTTGAAATATAAAAGAAACAACAATTACATAAGGTAACAGAAAATTAAAGGCAACCCAAGAGAGGACATGTTGCAGACCCATCTGAGAGGCTGCCGTGAAGGAAGATTGCTGGCGGGAGAAAAGTGTTACTTGTAGAACTATGTAAAGAAAATGTGTCATACGGCATAGACCACTTGCAGTGCATTCTTGTAAATAAAGGTCATACACCTAGGAAACATGAAAATGTGCTAGATTTATAAGATGAATGACAATACCCCAGAAAGCAGTGACTTTCAAATGAGCTTTTTATGTTACAGTGGGTAGACCTGTGAATACACAAGATCTTTGAAATGTAGCTGCTAGTGTAACTAAGCAGGCAATATGATCCCTTATTATTCAGTAGGGAAACTGAAAAGGAGCTATTATTGTTATTATGTGTGGATATGATGTAAGTGAAACCATTAATGCATTATGTACAGCTTTTATTTCCGTATTTCAAAAGGCTATTGAGAAACTGGCTGGGTTTTGGAGAAGATATGAATAAGAGTGACTTGAGTGCTGGAAAGCTTGGCTTGAAGAAACTTAGTTTAACTTGTGTAAGTTATGCAGTGTAGCTTATCCAAGTTAAGTGATGACTTTATCAAGGTCAGGAAGTACACATAGGACAAAGACATCTCTGAGAAACTGCTGTTTAATCTAGGATAAAGAGATTGGAAGCTGAAGCTAGGTGTATTCAGATGAGAAGTAAACCAAATCATTTTAACAGCGAAAGTATTAAACCATTGGAACAAATTCTTGGGAATATGGTGGTGTTCTTTGACACCTCTAGGTCAAACGTGGATCTCTATCTTAAAGTTACACTGTCATTTAAACAAGTTATGGACTTGAGACAGGATTTGGTAGGTGACCTTAAAGCTGTGCTATATGGGAGGTCAGATTAAATGATCATGATGAATCTGTGCAGAATCATGATGAATCTCCCTGCCAGCCTCCCACATGTTTTTTTAATCAGCTCTGTTTTTACCCTTTACAAGGGAAACAATGAGTAGGACTTTCAGTGTGGGAGCAGTTTGGCCAAAGATTGGTTTTCTAACAGATTTCTGGCTGAGTATATGTGAGTAGCATTTGAACTTTCTTTACTTCTGACCTTTTCCAAGCACTTTCACTAGTTTTTTCTGCTTTCTCTCTTCCCCACTGAACTATAAAGGTTTTTTTCTGCAAAATCCACACTGAAACCAACTACTTCTGTGACCTCTTTCAGCTAATTTCATGCAGACTGGTGAATGTTCGAGATTCTCTTCTCTTGCCCCTTCTACACCCTTTTTTTCCAGTGCTGTTGTTCCTCATATCTGAAAAAGCTTCTGGATTCCAGATGGCTTTTGAACTTGCAATCAAAAATTTTAAGAGTGATGTTTATGCACAGCACTACGTAAATGCTGAGTAATAATATAGCTGCCAGTCAGGATGATCTAGCTCCATTCACAAATCCAAACTCATTTAACAATGGCATATACTTGCTTTGACCGTAATGAACAGCCTGTGAGTACCATTGTTTACGATAAAATAAAAGGATGTCTTTTCTGAAACTCAGCAAGGTAGCATCTCTAATAGTTTTGACTTTCATTTGTACTTTCAGAAATCTGCTTTTCTCTGTAAATTCTTTTGAGTACTGTGCCTATAATTGCTTTGTTCCATCAACAAGGAATGTTACATCATTTTGATGAGTGGCATCCTGAAAGGATGTGAGACACGGTCAGATTTTCTTGGGCTAAGCTAAAGGTGGGCTGTTCTGTGTAAGGTCAACCATTGTTGTATGAAAAATAAATGCACTGTAAAACAATGCTTAAAAACAGATAATGATTGTTGTTTAAAATTCTCTAGCAGAAAACAGTTACTGTGAAAGCAGTTCAGAGTTTTTCTGTGATGCTGCCAAGCTCACCTAATCTGTCCTAATTCCTCCACTTTATAATGAAATTGCCTTATCTTTGTAAAATGTAACCAGAGTGGATCTTTGTAAAATGAACCCTTATAATTTACATAATTAATTACACACTTTACCTAGTTTTCTTGATGCTGTTCTAAATGTATTCAACCTTGAAATGAGAAATAGGCCTGGATCTGTATTCCTGTAGTTCTGCAATTGTCACCTTAATTCCGTTGCAGTAAATGGAGAACAGCATCATTTCTGCTGCTGTTGCTGTAATGGTGAAAAATTGGCATGAGTGAGATAAAAATTCAGACCTATATATCTTTTTTGAAGTTTAATAGAAGATGGAAAGGCTCAACACTCCTTGTCTGTGGATTAGTATGTGGGATAAGAGAGAGAGAGTTTAACAGAGAGCTAGAGAAATACACTAAATACCTCCCAAAGGGAAACCAAGCAAATGCACTTCTTTGTATATTATGGGAATGATGATGAAGGAACCTTCCTCCTTCTGTTGTGGTCTTCTGTGCTCCTGTCGCTTGTGAAGGGAAAGCAGGATTGTGTCTGGGGCAATCATGCTTACTCGTGCATAGCTGGCATTTTTTGGTCAATATATCCTCTTGATAAAAATAACACCAAAAGGCCTTGAGTATCGACTCAATGTTTGGTTGAAGAGGCAACAGTTTTTAAACATAGAACTTTGGTAGGTGTGTGTTATGTTTCCTAGGGAAAACAGACCCAAACTCAACATCTAAAAATGTTCATTTTTATGGAAGGGTTTGAGGAAAAGATGTTGGCTTTCAGTTGCTGTTGTTTTCTGATTTTTCTCTCTTCCGCCTCCTTTCGCATAATTCTAGTCCAGTTCTGATCCCTTTGGAATTCATGGCAGCATTCCCACCAACAGCAGTGGAATTGGAGGTATTTTTGGCTCTGGGCATTTTAATCCTGATGTCCTGGCAAAATTCCAATACATGTACTTATGTTCTGGCAAGCTGAATTCTACCTTTATAAATTTTATTAATTATTTGTGTTTGCACAGCACCTAGAAATTCTAGTCACTCATGATGCTATGAACTTTACTATCATGGAAGAATTGTTTGGGGCCATTGCTCTGGAATTATTTTGCCTGAAAGATAGACACGTGGAAAATGGCATTCAGTTTTTGCTTAGTAGATGGAAAGGAGTCTTAACTGCATGTAATCTTTTACAGAAGGCCATGGAGGCACATTTTCAGATTGTGTCTGTGTTGTGCTATGATCTGTGCTTTAGAGATACCTGCAGTAGCCAGTAGTTTAGCAGCGTGGTTTCCACAGACTCATGAAATGTGCACTGTGGATGTACTTGTCATTGCCATTTGCTTAAAACAAACAAATAAACAGAAACCCACAAAAAAAAAAAGAAACAAAAAAAGCCCCCAAAACCACAAATCATGGGAGCAGGAATTATATTTTTGGTGATATGCTGTATACTTCTGTATTTAGATTTCTAAACAATTCTAGTTGCAGAAAGGAAAATGTTTTTCTGATTTCAACAATAGAATTCATTCTTCTATTTAATAACTAACTGTAAAGTACTGAATAGAGCCGAGAAGAAATTATTAAGGACTTTGCCAATATGAATTTTTGTTTCTCTCTCATCACAAGGATGTTTCAGACTGTTAAATAAATTTAAAGTGCAGAATTTGCAATGGCTGAGGCTGTTATGAATTGCTATGCTATTAGCAACCAGGCAACAACCCTAGTAACTACCATTGTCTGGTGGTTTCTCTTGTGTCTAACCAAGAGGTTTTTTTCTTTTAAACTCGTACACACGCAAACACCAGTCGATATATTGTTTTTCTAATTAATTTTTTTCAAGGCGAATACTCTATAGGTTATGACTGTGTATCACAAGGATGCTTACTAAGCTTGAAAGGCTTAAACATAAGCCAGTGAATTCCCTCCAGGTGAGCAGAAGCCAGTCTGCCCTCCTGAAGCCTGGGTGACTACCTGGGAAGTGTCTTGGCATTTCTGGCCTTACCTTAACCATAGTTTCAGCGAATGTGGTTTATAGGATGTGTTGAGCCAGAACACTCAAAGAAAGCAGTAATATTTATAATAGTATATTCTATTATGCTAATTGAGCTGAATTAAGCTGAAAAAACCTGGGGTTATAAAAAATAATGTATTTGAATCATTACTAGATGATATAGCCTTTTCAATGTAGCTTGTACTATTTGTACCATTTTTAGGTTAAAAAAAATTATTATTTTTGTAAATGTAATGTTAGAAATGTGCATATCACTGAGCTGGTAGCACCTGTTCTTGTGACCTGAACATCATGGGAGACTTGTAATGATACCAATGTTACTATGCTACAGAGGGGTCTTTCACTGCTAGAGATGTTGCCTTTTGGTGTCATGGGGGCCCTATTGGAGTACAAAATAAAATACCCCTGGCTAAAAATTTGCTGATTAGGAATGCAGGCATATGCTAGTAAAATCCGTATGAAGCGTTCATGATTTTATCTGTATAAATATGCTTGGTTGCATGTTCTCTCTCTGTTACTAGGGTTAAGCTTCATGAAACTTGTGTTGATATGTCTGAATATATATCTCTTAGGCAGTTCAAGTAAGCTGGGTTTAGCCCTAGCAGAGCTTTGAAGGGAAAAAACAACCACTTCTTTGTTAGCTGAGCTTTTCTTCTAGCAGTTATATATGCAAAATATCCCATATTTTTTCATAGCTATATCCTTGACTGAAGAATGGGTATACAGTGTGCATTGAAATTTCAACTAATAAAACAATCCAAAATTTTACAACTTCACTTCTTAAAAAAAAAAAGTCCAGTTACTTTAGAAAGCTCTAAAAGTGACTTTCATCAATATACTTTCAAAGAACTCCTCCAACAATATTATGTACAGTTTAAATAGAAAAGCAAAGCAATTTTATTCAGATTCTCATGACTGTAGTCGTTTGAGTTACAACTTTTTACAGAAACTAAAGATCTGTGCATCTGATAATTCAATTCATATGTCTATACATATGTGTGTATGTTAGAGAGATACCTACAATAAAGATCATAGCATGTATGCACGCATTTCTGACAGATAATTCATCCTTGCAAGTGTTGAAAGATGAATGCTGATAACATATTTATAGTACAGTATATAGTGTTTAGTGGACCAAACATTATTTCACTGACTGCCAGAGATGCTTATGGTATATAAAAGTTATGGTCCGGATATAGTTTGGAGCTATGTGCAAACCACAGCAAATATATGGTCTTTTTAATCTGTTATCAGCATATTATTAAACAGACTTGTTTCTGATTGTGTAGCCAATGATTGTTTATCTGAATTTAAAGTAGGGAAGCATGAATTGTACTCATTATATCTGTGTTTCTAACTACTTCACACTGCTCTTTTTAATTTAAGGTTGCCTTTGCCTCCTGGAGCATTCTCGGGTCTTTGGGAAAATCAGGAAACATTCCAGAAGTTGTATTTCCAAAAATTTCCAGTAAGAAGTACAAAATGAATTAGATAAACTTTTGGTAATCCTGCAGAACCTAATGATAGTAGGTTTAAACTGGGTAACATACAAAATTATATTTTAATGGAAGGTCTTTGATATATGTTTTACAGAATTACAAACATTTCAGGCTAAAACTTTCTTCATACGTACTTTAAGCTTTCGGGCGCACTTTTTTTTCTTTTGTAAGATCTGAAACAGAAGACGTAAACCTCAAGGTTCTGAATATAAAAGTTGTTTTATGTCATTTGATCTAATAAAAGACATAAGCCTTGCAACCTTAGACTAGCATAGCTTCAAATGCAGTTCTGCTCTTGACATGCAGTCATTCTAAATTAGTATCAGTCCAAAATATACCCTTGCCCACTATGCATGTAAATACGTTTGAGGCTCCTTACTGAATTAGGTATTGCCTTGTCAGATGAACTATCCAAGGACTGGCTTCCTCCTTTCCTTATAGAAATTGATCGATTGGTCCTATGTGAATGTCCAAAATGGAAGGTTTGGCTCAATAAAAGGAAATGAGTGAATTGATCAGGCAAATCTTTTGTGTGTGTGCACTTGCATGATGATGATGTATGTTAGGATCTAGCAAACAGAAATATCTTTCCGGGTAATTTGACAACTGTCATTGTATTGTGAAAATTCCACTCTCCTCCTGTAGATTCAGGCAACATCCCTCTCCAAGGTGTAAGGGGTCAAAGAAAGTAGAGTGGGAAAAAATCCAGGTTTATGTATTGTCTTCTGTTCTGTCTTAACAAAGACTGCAAAACCTTTTCTGGAAAGGGAGCTGCACAGTATATTATAATGTAAGAATCATGAAAAATATTACAGAATTAAGTCTCTCGGGCTCCAAAAATGTATTTAATTTGAAACAATCAGTTTGTTTGGTTTCACGGGAAATGGATGGATGTTCCTAGTAGTATTTCTGAGTTTATTTTTGGTTGTACTGTGTCTAGGGCTATTATGATACTATGGATGCAGGTTATATGGATGAAGATGGCTATTTGTATGTCCTGTCTCGAGCTGATGATGTGATCAACGTTGCCGGACACAGAATTTCAGCAGGTGCAATTGAAGAGGTGAGCATTGCCTGACAGTAAAATAGAAGGGCGAAAGATGAATGAAGCAAGCTGAGACTGAAAATCTCACAAAATGTCTCATTTTCTTTCTGCTTTTTGTGATTGCATTTGCACTGGTACTTTAACAAAAACATTAATTGCAAGTCCTGGCTATTAAGGTGCTTTCCGGGAACATAATAAACTTAGTCAACAATAAGCAGTTTGTACCATTGGATTGATAAAACAGGAATGAATTGACATTTGAAGGTGGAGTTAAGGGGCGCTGTGGTAACATGGAAAGCATTCCTGTAAGCTCTGATAACATATTTTTGGGGGAATACATTAAGATAACGTAGGGTCAGTGTGCCAAGTAGTTTCACCAGCTACTGTAGTTTCTTAGGAGTAGAATCTTTTATTCCTAAAATACAGTTTTTAGTTCACATAAACTCACATTGTCTTTTTTTTTTTTATTTGAAGAGTTTCCTTCACAGTTTCTTGAGAGCTGTTTTGTCTCTTATTGCATGAGCAGTGCTAAATGACCAACAAAAATTTCTATAAAAAAACCCCAGCTGTTAAATTGAAATTCATTGGTGTAATACCCATGCAACTTAAAAATGTAGAAATAGTGTTGTTCAGAATAGTGTTGGAATTTCATATCGTTGTTCACTCACCTCTCTGGAACTGCTGTGATTGATTGCCAGTTACAAATTTCCCTGATTACATATCAATTGCTTATTCAGGGAGTATAGGAAAGGGTGTGCTGGGCATGTACAAGGGAAAAAAACACTTCTAAGAACTCTGAATTTAACTGTTCACTGAATCACAAACTAATCTGTTAGTCGTTTTTCCTTTATAATGTCTATCAGTCTAGTGACTTTTTTTTTAAAAGGCGAGAAAACTTAGAAGAAATTCTGATTACACAGAAATTAAAAAATTCAGATAAACATAGGCAATCCTTTGAGGATCGGTCAGCCAGGGAGCTGAACCAGTCACTGTCCTGACTTGAGTCTATGAAGCCATAAAGGTGGCTTTTAGTCTGCTTAAACCTTTTTCCCTTTGAAGACAGTTTTCTGTGTTGCTCTACTAAAGCGCAGCAGGGAATCTCATCCCCACCCCTTACTGCTCTGCTGCTCAAGGGCTGAGCTGGGCATTGCTTCTTTGCTTCAGGCTGAATCTGATGCTAGTTTTACAAATGAAGTGAATCACCTCCTCAGCTGTATTACCTTTGTATCCGTCATCCTGAGCTCAGTGTCTCTGTTTTTCTCCCTCCTAGTTAGGTCTTTCCCCTAGGAACAAGAAATGTTTCATCACTACAAAATTCTAGAAGCTTTTCTATTCACCTGTTGAACAAAGCTAAAAAACAAGAGTGTTGTTAATGCAGGCACAGCAAATTGCTAGTTAAATGGGAAAGCATTAACAAGACCACAATTAGCTCTTCAGTAAGATCAGTAAATACAGAATTAGAGGTTCATTGAATCGCCATCTAATTAAATGACAGTCACCTTGTTGAGCAAGTGTATTATCTGCATTTACATTATAGCTGGATTACAAGACTAACAAGTTTTTCCTTAGTGCTTTGACTAAGAATTTCGGCTTCATTATGTTCCAAACAATCAGTTTCTTTGTCTAAGGTGTCTATTAGTATCATTGGGGCTTCATCTTCGCTGCAGTGCAGTAGGTATTACTGTTTACCTTGCCAATCAGTGAATGTTAGCCATTATGGTAACCTCAGCTTGGGTTGATCCATCCATCTTTCTCGTCTGTACATCTATGGTATCCCTACTTGCTTTGGCTCTTTCTGAAAAAGCCCAGATCAAATCTTGCCTATCTGAGGCAACAGACTTGAAATCAGGGAATTCAGCATGAGAAAAACCCTTCCTGATGGTGAGGTTTCTGTCTGCTGATACATTAGGCATCCATCCTCATGCCCAATGATCATTCCAGGAATGTCATTTCACTTTCTTGAGATTTTTTGTTACTTTTAAACAGTTTTTAAATGTCTGGTGCTGATTCTGTTAATCTTTTCAGCTGTTTTACAAAGTTCAAAAATTTCTAAATTAATATTTACACTTTCAGTCATTTGAAATTAGCTGTTCCAAAATCAAAGACATGTTGACAGGATTTTGGGATAAATTAGTGAAGAAAAATATTGCAGTGACTGCAATATTCCAGCTTAACATAAGACTTGTATGAAAAAGTGACAGACCGGAATGACACAAACAAGCTACTACAAAACGAGCTGGCAACACATAAATCTCCACTGTAGGGGTCCTGTTGATGCCTGGTAGGTAATTATGGTACTAATGGTAATGTCAGATTACTGCTGATCTTTTTCCTATGTTTTTGTGGAAAGCACAGTTCCTCTGGCTGTAGACCTCACTAGTTTGCTTTTCTGTAATTCATTGCATTGTCTTCTTTTTCTCTTTCTTTTTTTATTCTGTCAATCAAGTTGCTGTGGTCAGGGTCAAGAAGTCAGATATAGCAGGAAATGGAATGCATTATTGAGGCTCTGGACTAGAAGTGACCGAGGCTTATAGGTGTATGTAATGCATTGAAATACCATGGAGATTTGGAGTTGCATAAAATTCATTCCTGTATGATTTGTCAGTTTGGATACAATTCTGGACAAAGTATACTGCATCTGGATTCAAATGCACTTATGTATATTGAACTTCAGTGTTTTTGCAGCAGGGTTTTCTGCCCTTCCAGTTCTCAGATAAGCCCAGCTGGAACTAACTCCAGGCTGTTGCACTTGCTCTTCTAGATATGGCTTGTGCACATCCCATTTCATTACTGTGAAAAATCTACAGTTTAAAAATGTGCGTGTAAATGGTCGTGCTTTTGTACTTTGATAGAGCATGCTTCCAATATTAAGCTAAGTATTTCCCATTTGCTTTTTTGTAGCATGGGACATTTCTGGGATCATAGTTTGTGAAGTGAGTATAGCTTCTTTCAAAGTATGCAAGAAACACTCTGTACAGATTTATTTTGCTAAAAACTACTTCCTGGTTTGACCGCAAATCTTAAGGATGGTGAAATCTGCATTTAGGATGGGTTATGGGAGACCCTTTGAATTGTTCATTCCACCATCAGTTTCACAACTAGGTCACACAAGAGCCTTCTTTTTGTTAACTGGAACAGCAGTGATTCAGCTTTTTCCTTCCTCAGGTTTTTTTCTCCTGTCTTCTTCCTCATGCTTATGCCACTGTATGAATAGCCAATGCAAATGTGTTCCTACTTAAAAAAAAAAAAAAAGGTGCCTTTATTCTTCTTAAAACTTTTTTTCGTTTAGTCTTCCTTTCCATCATCCCACTGCCTTTGGTTTTGACAACACAGTATGTGAAGAGCTGTTACTGGCAAACGTATAGTCCTTGTATGCACAAATAAACTAATATGCACCGTCGCATTACATGGCCTCTGTGTGGCCTATGTGTAGGGTCATGTTAGGTCCTCTTTGTGGTTGGGTACAGAGGATATGTTGAAAGCTCTGTTGACAGCAAGATGCCCCAAGGGACACTGATAACTACATGAAAAAAGCCAGTTGCTTTGGAAGAGGATTCACAACTGCTGGTATCTTAAGTCCAACTTTGTCCCAGTGTAACGTACTTCTCAGTATGTACTGAGACATCTTTGTGACTTTTTTCCAGGAAGTGAGAACCTCATCTAGCTAATTGGAAAGAAAAGAGAATCTCTCACTTTTTTTTCCTAAGAGTTTGAGATATTAGTGCTTCTGTTCATCACTTGTGTAAATGTGTAAATGCATAGTAGGAAGAGGGGGACTCTCATTTAATTCCCTTTTTGTCTGAGGGGGCTGAGACCTAATGTTTCCAAGAGAGTTGAGCTGAACTAGGCTGGCTACAGGCTGAGGTTGGGCCTGTATTTGGCTTTGGATGAAAATGTGCCTTTGTGCAGCAGAGAATGAAAAAGATAGAGGGGCCAGAGAGAATGAACAAATATGACTTTATAGCCCTGTAGTAGGAGTGCTTCTGTGGTTTTGGACCTTACTCCTTGCACTTAACTCCATGTTATTTGTAATGTTAGACTAATGTTATTTGTTCCAGCAAAGATCTCACGAACAAGAACAAAGATGTGATACTCTCCCAAAGCTGTAAGGAAATCGGCTTTGCTTTGTTCTGTATTTGTATCTTGTGCTGCCATAGCTTTTATTTCTTAGGTTTGTTTGAAAACTACACGTAAGCGTGCATGAAAGTATACACACAGGTACATCTGCAACATGTGTAATTGGAATCCTGAGGTGTACTGATTAAATACTTTTTGCTGCCAAAATGTAAGAAATAAGTCTATTTTTTTATTGTCCGTGCCTATGGAATTTTTTTCACTGAAATGTGCTGTTGTTATTGGTTCAGTTTAGCCTTGTTTTCTGTCCCTCAGTGTGTCCTCTTCCATCACGCTGTGGCAGACTGTGCTGTGGTAGGCCAGGAGCATCCCTTAAAAGGACACGTTCCATTTGCGCTGTGTGTACTGAGAGAAGGTGAGAGCTCGCTGCTACTGATGTTACTAAGACTTGCAATAGTCCCAGAAAGGTTAAAGGATATGAACTTCTTCACTAGGTATAAAGATGGAAGAGGAGAAGATTTTGGAGGAGATTGTTGAGCGAGTTAGAACTAACATTGGTCCAGTAGCAGCTTTCCAGAAGGGGGCGTTTGTGAAACAGCTACCAAAAACACGCTCTGGCAAGATACCACGTTCAGCTCTTTCTGCGCTTGTCAGTGGAAAACCATATAAGGTAAGTTGGAGAGGTATGCTTTAATGAATTAGGCACACGTGCACATCCAAAGACACATCATCATGGTTTCGGTTCTGTAGACCATTCTGCAACTGGTCCATGACTTCAGGTAGTACATTATATTTTATTTCTACTGTAGATTACCCAAAAGATTTTCACATTCCAGAGTTTTCCAGATACTTTTTCTTGATTGCATTCAAAAGCTAGATTTAGAAGATTCTCTGACTGAAATTCCATTTTACCGTTGAAGGACTGCAATCTACTATCATATGCTTCTATTTATTCTTCCTTTTCAGATAACACCAACAATTGAAGATGCTGGAGTGTTTAAACACATTGAAGAAGTGCTAAAGAAAAATTAAATGGGATAATACGTTGATAACAAACACGTCAGTTACTGAAGTATACAAAGAGACTTTCTGTTAGGAAATACCACATTTTAAAAACTAGTAATGATTTGGGACTAAATTTTTTTACTTCAGAAATGTTACTGTATTCTTCACCATATTGTCACAGCCAATGAAGCACACTGAAGTCTCTGCATGCTGTCATTACATGCTGGATATTAAGGTTGCTAAGAATTGCAAATAGAATTCATACATTTCTATAGCTATAAAGGGAAGGAGTTATTGGATTTTCTGTCTCGTATGATGTCATGTAACCTTACATTTCAATCCATTTTTGTATAATGTGACCAGTAACTTGAGTTTGGCTAAAAGAGCTTACAAAAGGTAAGTCATGAACTGAGGACAGTAATAAAATAGGAATTCTAACGTGAAAATTATTGCAGACATAAATTGTCCTCACTTGTAAAATATGAGCCTTTATGTCTTTTAAAATTTTATCAATTTTAAATTTTTTAAATTAGTTTTCTTGATTCCATTGATTTTTCCCCCCCCGAAGTCTTTCTGCTACAAATTATATTTCTATAATGTTTTTACTCAATAACTTTCTGAAATGTCTTTTTTGTAGAACGATAGATAGTTTCTGGCTTTCAAATCTATAAAAATCTTGATTTGTCCAGAGCAATATTCAATGAAAACCATGTATTTTCAATAAAGGCAGGCTTTTATCCTTTGCATTTTCTGATAATTTTGTTGTGGTTTGTATCAGTTTTGATAAGGATAACCAGAATGTGCTTTTGCTGGCATAATTAGATGTTTCAGAATTACTGAGATATATACATAACCAAGAAATTTAGAAAATACAGATGCTAGGCAGCCCGTTCTTGACCTTATAGGCCATTAAAAATACTTACAGGGTTCTCAACAAACCAGGGATGGAGGATACACTCTCTACATGCATTACTTATAAAGCTGCAGGTTCTTAATTGCATAATAAATGTAAAAATCCTTTTTAAAATACATGTTCATGGAGAAATTTAAAAGCAGAGAAGTTACTCAAACTCGGCAATACTTTCCAGAGGAAGAAATGCAATATGCACATTCAGATGATGCTGGTATGAAAGGTTCTGTACTTAGGCTAAACTAAGGTAGAAGTTAAATCTAGACATATTTTGCTGTTGCAGTGTGTCCTCAAAAGACTCCAGAAATACTGTTATCTCCTGTTGGGTAGAAGTAAGGATGATAGCCCTGTTACGTGATAAAATAAACCAGCAGATTGATGTAGGAGCTGAAGGGTGATAGATAGGTGCTAATTAACATGAGCCATACCCTGATGTTGCCTTGTGCCTGTGACCTTTTTGTAGAGTCAATGAGCTCTACCAGTAACATCAGAAATAAATAAAATGTCCATGTGGTTTTTCCACTAGGGACTGCATGCAGCTGAGCCAACCATGTTGAACCTGGTCATACAGTCATATAATAAAACAGCCTAGTTTCAGTCTGTGCTGCACTTTGGGTTTTTTTGCCAAATAATTGCATAAGGTAGCTGCCCTGCTCAGCTGTTTGATTTAGTTGAAAATCAACATCTGAACAGAGAACGAAAGCATTTAAAGACTGAGTAAAGGCTAATGATGCTTTATTGTAGATACGCTAACTATAC
Organism: Phalacrocorax aristotelis; assembly: GCF_949628215.1. Lineage (NCBI taxonomy): Eukaryota > Metazoa > Chordata > Aves > Suliformes > Phalacrocoracidae > Phalacrocorax > Phalacrocorax aristotelis. Next base: position 174,159,768 of record NC_134276.1, on the reverse strand, counting down.
AGGTTAGTGATTTATGTGGGGGAGTAATTTTGCTCCTCAGAGATGTCCTGATAACATTCTTGAAATACTTCTTATATAAGCTGCACTTAGTTGAAGATACTATTTTCTTCTGGATGGATTATTCAAGTACCAAGGCTTTAATAGGAGGCCCATGCCAAATAATGGAGTGCCTTGCAGAGACTGCTGAGTATTTTTCAGTTTCACAGTGCTACAACTTATCTATGCTGAACAGCCACAGGGCAAGTGAGAGATCTTGGGAGTTGTCACTGGTGGCTTGTTTTGTTTTTGTTTTCGTTTTTGTTTTTTTTAAATCAGTGAGAAGCTACAAGAGAAACTGCTGCACATTCAAGAGGTGCACAGCCGTTACTTCTTTGTATAATGAAAGCTGAGATGTGAAGTTGATTGTGTTTGTAGTTATCCCAGCTGCAGCCATCATGCTGCAATTGCAGAAGCAGGGGAGGGGAACTAACTAGTGAGAGCACCAGCCCTTTAGTAAAGATACACAATAGGATGTAGGAGAAGAGAATTAATTTCCTAGATCTTTATAGTTTTGCCAATGATATCTCATGTTCCTACCCCAGTTTCTTCACTTGTAAGGAAAGGTAACCTGTTTTCTAGTCTGGGGCTCTTTTTTTAAGGAGGAAAGAATTAATATCAGACTTTTTTAAAAACAAACCTCAAACCAACATTAGTAATGGATATTTAGGCACTTACCTTTCTGAGGGGCTGTTTACTTATATTAATATTGATGAGCAACAACTCTGAACGGTTTTTGAAGAGCTTGAATAGTTAGCATTCTTAAGGTGTGTCCTTAACAAAAATGTTTGTAATAACTTCTGCTTTCTGAGGAAGCCTGAGCTTTTTTATTTTCATTTTAAATTTGCTTTTTTCTTTTATTTGCTTTTTTTTTCCTGTTTTGTTGGGAATCCTTTAAGATCAAGACTGGGATAAAAGAGAGGGGCAGAGTGGTCAGGTGTACTCACTCTGCTATTGCCCTGGTACCATGATGGAGGATTCCAGAAATGCCAAATGTGTCATTCATCAGCATTCAGAAAACACAGACAAAGAAAGCCACATTACTGCAGCAGTACAGTATGGAAAAACAGTTGTTTCACAGGCACTGATTTTGTTTTCCAGAGGAGTCTTTTGCTGAGGAACTGTGATTGCAGAATGCTTTGTCTACAGCTTTAGCTTTGTGCTGAGCTGGAGGAAGGGAGAAGGAGTAGTCGTTCTTGTGCACAGCTCTGGTGCTGCCCAGCAACCTGGTTGTACTGTCAAAGAAGAACAAGCCCATTTAACAAGTGGTAGGAGAGCACTGATTTTCTTAATCTTGTTTTTAGAGAGAAGCATGTGGGTAGTATTGAATGGTCAGGGAGTTACTGAAACTTGGCTGGAAGAGATTGATGTAATAATTATTCCCAGTGTGCTGAAAGGGTCAGAGACAACTAGACAACATTTAGTAAAGCCAGTTTCTAGCTGGTAAGCGTAGAGGTTCGGCTCGTATGGGGGAGACAGGGATGTACTCGGAGAGTTTTATATATTAGCCTTAGATCAAAAACAAAGTCACGATAATAGTCTTTTAAAAAGTTTTTTTTTTAATTCTTCTGGTCCATTTCCTTCCACTGTAGGAATAAATAATTTGGGGGTGCTGTACTCCTAGGGCAGGATACCTGCAGCTTTGGCCTCATTCTTTTCCCCAACACACCTCATTCCCCTCTGACCCCTGAATTTGAGCGTAAGCTGTGACAATTCGGGCTGAAAAAGAAATCCTGTAAAACGGGAGCTGGCGCTTACAAGGGGAAGTGTATTCAAATGATACTGCAATCACTGAAGAAGCGGTTGGACTGCTCTACTTTGTGACATCCTGGACTAAAACGATCCGAAAGGAGGCTGCGGGGGAGAAGGAGGAACATCAGCAACGATGTCGGTTAAGCTCAAAGAACCGTACGTTAAAGAGCCATGTCTTTATACAGTTGTGTGCTAACCCAAGCCATCGTATCGCACCCATCAGCAAGTTCAGTGCTCCCTCTCGTGGCAGATTCTGACCAGTAAATCCATCGCAACTCATACCTGCTAGTGCTTATGCTTAGCTACGAGAAGTATCTGGCATCCAAGTATTTTAATGCTACTACGTACCAAGCTTAATAGACTTATAAACACAAATAGCACTGAATTCTTCTTTATTGACATTGGGGGAGAAAAATCTTTCACCATCTGATTGACTGAAGTTTGCCGAATGAAAATAGACAAAACAAATGTTTATGTACGTGCAAACATTGCAGATCAAACTGCTAAAAGAAATAACTAAAAGACAGGTCTTGAGCTAAGATCAAGCAGCAGAAAAATAGCAAATAGGTAAATGACTATTAAGTAGGTCTTACTTTGAAACTTCCCATTTAAACAAAGAATAAACAACAATAACACCACCAAATAAAGCCACAGCAGGTAATAGTTGCTCTTCTAAACTTTTATACACTATATATTAATCACTCTGTCTTTCAGTTATTTCCTCTGATAAAACTGACTTCTGTGAAGTCTCAGCAAGGCCATCTTGGCTAAAAGCATAACGTTAGACAGGAGCCTGTCTAATGCCCTGTTATAATGAAGAAATGGTGGGGTTTGGCTTCTCTTTTCTTTCATTTTCTTTGTTGAATATATCTGGAAACGAGAATCTGATTCTATGCAAATATTAGATTTAATTTTCCAATGCTGGCTGGTGTCTGAAGATCCTGGAACGAAAAGTGGGTCTTGGTAAAGCAAGATTCTTCTTGGTCCGCAGGTAACATAGAAGAAAGTTTTTGGTTTTTTGTATAAACCATGTTTTATTAAATTGCCTTTTTTTTTTTTTTTTTTGTAAACAGTTCTTCTGGGTTTATTTGTTAAGAGGTGAGCCATCATGGTGCTTCTCTATAGATATCTGACATTTCCATTTTGTCTTTAGAGGTCCATTTTGGCTCCAGGTCCAGGTTATGTCATTCTATTATACATCATCAGAGGCAGGTGTTCAGCTTAAATACTGACAGATTTTCTCAGTAGGAACATGTTGAAGCTTCTAACTCTGCTAAACATATTAATTTGACTGTTACAATCCAAAAACTGTAAAAATGGTGGAATGGAAAGATACAAACAGTATTATTGACACTGTATTGTCAAATGTTTGCACTGAGACCCCATGTACCATAGATTTTATTTTTAAAAAATCATATTTATATCCATTTACATAAGACTTACACATTTTAAAAGAAATACATACACAGTAAATACGTAAATGTCTAGTATTTTACAATAAAACGGATGGAACAATGTAAAAATGAGTGGCTTCATTTGATAAAAGCTTTGGATGTGCACTACTGCCAAATTTCTGATGACAGAGATGCTGAAAGGATAGGTGGAGGTTGTTTTGTTTTTCTTTTTTAATAGTAATTTCAGTATTTTTTTTACTCTTGTTTTAAACTAACCAATACATGAAAGGAATATCATATCTGTTTGTCTGATATACCTTATGTGTTTTCTTCCCTATTACCCTGTTCTTGTAGAGAGTTTTAATGCTTTTTTTCCTAAGTAGTGGTAGTGCACTTCAGGTAAAGTAGAAGAAAGAGATGACATCTAAGGGAAAAAAATAAACATTAATTAGCAAGATTCTTTGATTCTAATTTGGTCTAGGATGAAATGACACCAGAAAATATTATACCACTAAGTAAGCTATTGCATGGTTTACTAAAATATGAGCTTTGACTATCTGAGGGAGACAGGCATTTGTTTAGATCTGCAACATAAATCTATTCATAATGCATTTTAATCTTTACTAACGTATGCTTGTCCTAGATCAAAACAAAATTGTGCTTATGTTCATTTTACAGGTGTTAATGTTTTGATTCAGCACTGGGGTTGGTTTCCTGCACCTGTACACTTTTGCCTGTTTGGCAGAAGGCTGAACACATGCTTTAGGTGTATAGACCTTGTTGACGCACTCTGTGATTCTCCTTGTTCACTGCAGTTTGAAAGCATTTATCTTTTTCCACCCTGACAATTTCTTCGCTATGGACCAGCTGTTTCCAGATTATCATTCACACCTCTTTGGAATTCTTCTCTAGCTATCTTTACAAATCCTCTTTGGAACCCTTCATTGATAAAGTACATAGTTGATTTACCAAATCTGCTTTGACATTTCATTAGAAGAAAAGTGAAACTAGTATGTTCTACTGCCCAGCCTGTAGCAATGAAACTGTCCTGGCTGAGCCTTCTGACTTGGTGGTGACAAGTATTTCATAAGAGAAAAGTGTTGGGAAAGCTTAGACAGTGTGGCTGGCAAATCCACTGGCTGTGTAATAGCATTGCAGATGCTCAGCTGGGCAACATACAGCCACCACAGCAGAGAGCTTGACCTGTCCCTTGTGCTCTGTGGTAAACTCCTCTGCAAGATTAAATGGCCAGACACCAGCAGTCTTAAATGTTCTTAAATTTCTGATCTGGAGAGTGCACTCAAACAAGGCTGCACAGAGTAGGCTCACGTAACTGTTCTGAGAATGCCAGTTCACAGTTTCCAGCAGCTTGTCATGGTGGTTTCAACAAATGGTTTTAAAAAATACCTGAAATGCAACTTGAAAGCATATGAGATGAACCCAGCTGTTGTGAAGAAACACCCTAAGACACTGTAAGGTTGTACCTAATTGGTGGTGTTGGCATAAACTATTTTGAAATACAAGGTTTTGACATTCTCTGTAAGAAAGGTGAGTAGCAGAGTGCAAGTATTAGCAGCCTGCTGTGATCACAGGCCATCTCATTTGTTCCACGTGCAACCTGTTTGCAGCTCTCATAAGTCTGCTCTTCATATGTGTATTCCCCTTTAGTATTAAAAAAAATCTCTTACATTGCTGTTGTACAATAGCTCACCCAGCTATCAGTCCCTGATTCTATGCACACAGAAAGTTTAGGCACCAGAGTAACACAACTACTGATGTATTTTAGGCAAGGTGTTACAAGCCTGGGTCTCAGTCTGACCTGGATCTGAAAAATCTCAGCACGCATGTTGTAATGGATAATCTTCCCTTTTGTCCAAGTATGAATCGGTTCCTTCCACGAAGAAACTGTTGCTCAGCTTCTTCACAAAATTCTGAAAACTCTTCTGTTGCCTTCAACCAACTTCACATCCCCCATATGAGCAGTTTTTGTTCATGTGTTCATCCCTGAGATTCAGGTAATTTGTTTGTTTTCAAGTTTGATATAATAGTGAAGGAAACCTTTTCCTTTTTTATATAATTTACTGAAATCCAAAATTATTTTAACTTGCTCTTTGTTTTCTAACTTGCATGACATTTTGAAACTGCACTTAGGAACAGTGCATATACTAAAGTTTTAGTTCCCACCATCCTGTTGCTTCTCTAAAAGGAGTATATGGTAAGTGAAATGAAATAGTAGTGTATGTGTCAGTCATCCTCATATATTAGCCTTTGCAGTTTGGATGTAAATTTGATATTCTTACAGAGCATCTCAAGCATTTAAGATTAGAATGTAATTGGCAGAATAGGGGACAAGCAGCAAGTACTGATCGGAAACATATCACTGATTCTTGAAACACCACCAATACTCCTATAGAAATTCAAGTTAACTTGTATATCTTGTATAACTTTGTATAAACATCTTTTTGCTCAAAATACCCAACGCCCACGTACATACACTGCCAGCAAAGTTTGCTACCGTACTTCCATTTGTGGATTGCTACTTTTAAAATAATTTTTGAATACAGTGAGAATAAACAGTTTGGATAATCTTAAATTAATTTTTGTTAACATACCAATTTTCAATTTCTGCCCTTGTTGCACTCTTCAAACCTATTGGAAACTATCACCTCCTGTGCCTGGCCTGTTACTGTTGGCCAAATAGATGGCTTGGTGTTTAAATTTCATTTCTTGGTCATACTTTATTGCTTTCAACAGTGCAATTTTGAAGCATGTAGAAGAAAAGATGCATCTCTGCTATCAGTTCTGCCCCACTGAACCCAGTGACAGTACTGTCATTGACTTTACTGGCATAACACCAAGCTCTCATCTATACACATGTACACATAAAAAGATGCGTATAGTTTGCGTGCTTCATCATCACCTTTGAAAAAACTTACCTATTTTAGGAAAAAAATAATCTCCTGTGCTTATTTTTCAGTGGTGGCATGAAAAGCTTCCTGTTCTGCTAGATTAAGATTTTATACTCTCGCAGTCTTGTGAAGATCTTAAGCCTTATGTCATCAGCAGGATTCTGAGCAAACTGTTTTCCAGTGGTAACTCTTGCTGTTCCTAAGCACTTTTTGAACATGCCCAGAATGAGTGAAATCTTGATGGCCCCAAGCCTCTCCCAGTCTTGGGAATCTAAAAAAAAGGACTTTCTTGCAGATCCTGGTGTATCTTGCCTACAATATGTAAGAGCATGTTCAATGCCTGGTGAGGTTTTGGTGCTATCCAAATATTCTTTCCATCTGCCCTGCAATCCATTGAGTAACTAAATGGAAAATAAAACTGCTTTACTGAAAAATATTAGCGTGAAATGGTGCCATATTGATGAAAGCGCTCACCATGTTAGTATTTTTTGCAAAACTTATGATGTAGCAGAAAACAGTGTATTTCCACAGAACTCTGGAAGAGTGAATCTGTGAGATTCATAGCCTTGTTCAAAAGATAAGCGGTGAGAAATGCAATGTGAATTTCAGTGCTAGATTTGATCCAAAGTTGCATCCAGCTCAGAATAGCCTGTTTTTCCCCACTGGTCAATTCTGAATTATTTGAGAAGTGCAAGAATCTCTGTAATAGATAACTTTGGAAGATTTTCTGTATAGGGGAAGTTTTGTTCTAGCTTTATGCAGCTACATGATGATCTAAATTGAGCCATATCTCTCGGTTTTTTTAAAAAAAAGGTAAATCTCTTCTGCTTTACCAGCTTTTTTTCTTCTGTCTCTCCCTAGCTTCTGGTAGAACTACTTCAAGTTTTCATAAAGTAAATTATTCACTCCCTGTGCCTACTGCTGTCTCCAATTCTAGCTTTAAGTTTGAGACTGTACAAAATACATTACGGTTGCTGGTCTCTCATCTGAACAGAGTTGCCTGAAAACTTTTGTCTTATCTGATAAAGTGGTTTAAGCAGAAAGGACCTGCTGTTTGAGATGAGGAAAAGAACAGCACAGCATCTCCTGGACTGAGCTTGAGACTGTTGTGATCAAATGACCAATGACCACCCAAGTGAGTCTGAGTTAGGTCCTCTGCTCCATGCTGGCTCTTGCTTGAATAATGCCAAGGAACACTGGGTGTAGTGTACGGTTATAAAGAGCTTTCATGATGGCCCCTTATGAATACTCACAACAATTCAGTGCTGGCTTCTTTGCTAGGCCTTGTCAGCATGAGTATGTGCGAACTGTTGAGCTGTCTAACCTCTGCAGTCGTGATGAAGCAACTGCAAATTGCAAAAAAAAAGAAACAAACCAGAACCTCTTTAGAATCACGAAGAAAATAAATCAGTCTGCTCCCCACTGGAAGGGTGGCTATTAAATTGCTCTGTAGCTTTCTATGACATGATCTGGGCATGGTTCAGAACTCAGTTTCTTCACATCTCATATGAAGATGTCATCTTCATGACAGATACTGAAATCTGTCTTAAGTGAATGCAGTTCAAACCTCAATTTTGTCTTTATTTTGTTGTAAGTCCTAATACTGTATGTATCATGCTGTTGAAATACTGTAGCGGTCTTAGCACTGGGAGACAGGAAGCCAAATCCTGGATGAAGATGTAGGTCTTCAAAGCTACCTACCTTCAAGTCTACTGAGTTCAGTACCCAGCTCAATAATAAACTATGTGGAAGACCTCAAGTATATCACTGAATCTCCCTTGTGCCTTAGTTCCCCATCTGTAAAATGGGAATCATATCTTCTACATCACAGCATGGCTAGAAGATGAAATCTGTGAATGTTTGTAAGTTTCTTAGTACTACAGTAATGATGTGGGCCATGGAAGTGCCTAGGGAACTAGTACCTTTATTTCTACATGGAATTTGCCTTGGAACGGATTCTTGTCTTACAGCTTCATGATTTCCAAAAAGTGCAGGATTAAAAGCAAAGCATGCACATGAGCAGTGGAGTCAATGGAATTCAGTGATGCAATCAGTAAATTATTCTATCTCTAATTGCACCTATAAAGCATTGTTTTTAAGGGTGAGAAACTTTAATGGAATTCAGATGGCAATATTGTCATACCAAGTTCCTTCAAGAGGTAGAGAATGTAATCACCACAAGCAGTGTATTAAATTACTTTGAGACAAGTCTACTCATCATAGACCTAAGTTCTCTCATGAGGAAATAAACAGCAGTATTGAAATGGGCCAATCTGTGTACTGGTACTTCTCAGAACTTCAGGCAGGTATACATGGCTTTATCATCCATATACCTGAAGGAATAGCTGCGATGGGATTTGTCCCTTCTCCCTACCCTCTTACAATGATTTTTTAATTCTACTTATTTTTAAATTATGATCTGCTTGTTACTTTTCCAGTCATTGCTGTGTTAGTGCATCTTTTGGAAATTAAAAGATATCCAGAGGAAATTAAGACTGGTATGCAGTGACCTAATTAGTACCTGAAATTCGGCATGTGCTAACTACACTACCCACCTAATTGTTATTAGTCGTTAGCAACTTGAGTTATTTGGTGGTCAAGGCTAAGCTAGTTAGTTTGAAAGTCAAATGGGAAAATAAAGGTGATAGCCCTTCCTAAGTTCATGCTCTAAAATACAATCCACCTGCTAGAGAGGCTAATGAGATGAAAAATTTGCTTAGATATTATATACAATCTTCGATGAAAGTCGGTAAATTAATTCCTCTCTGAATGTTTCCTTTGCAGACCTAAGATGGCTAGATTGCCTTTTTTCCCCCCCCTTTTTTTTTTTTTTTTTTCAATAAACACTGACAGTCTGAAGCAAACCTGGAAAAAATCAATATCGTGCCAAGTCAGTGCTTTTCCATTCCCTAATTCAACTCTCCCAGACTCCGTTCATCCTAGTAACACGAACACAGGCACTCTGGTGCAAGATAGACATGCACTAAAAGTCAATTGAGCATGCTAGAATAAGCCTCTTGCTTTTCAACAGTAAGTGCAGAAATGACTGCATACCATCAGTCGCCATCTTCCGTGACTGCCCCGATGTTGTGGTTAATCTGAACCCGGCTGGCAGCGTTTCTGAGGAGCCTGGCATCATGCTGATCCCGTGAACCTCACGCGGAGGAAACTGTCGTCGCCAGGAGGGGCCACGTCTGAAGTTCTTGTCATCGCTCTGTCAACACACAGAGTTGTATTCGATAAAGCAAAATGAAATTTTTTGATTAATTATCCTGCTGTCTGCTGCCTCTCCCACTGTCAAACGTATTCCACAACAGCTACCCTGCTCTGTTGCACTGCATCCAGTAACTGCAATGCACTTGAGACACTCTTATAAAAGTAAATGCTTTAGAAATATTAAATGCTAGGGTGGAAAACTTTTCTTAAATCTCTGGCTTGATACAGTAGAGGGTTTTAGTATCAGCTTAAGTAGAACATTCTTAAAAGTGAGATCTCTTCCACATACAGTGACAGAAAGCGCAGTGGTTTGTTACTGCATTAGGAGGCTTACATGAAGTGCTAATACAGAATTAAACACTCATGTGCATGCACAGAATTCACAGGCATCTCAGATTTTCAGCAAACCCTTACAAGTGTTATTCTTCCTCACGCACAGAAATCCAAAATTTGAACATTTTTGCAATGGATTCTTACCTTAAGATGAATATTTTGCATAGGTGGATTTGAGATTCCCCATCCTAGGTAACTGCCCCCAATCCCACTCTAGTATATACTGATGAACTTTGAAGAACCAAAAAAAACCCAACCCCACCAAAAATCTGCTTTTCTTCTTTATTCTTAAAGAAAAGATGTAAGTGTCCTAAAGAATAGGTTGCACAGACATCCCCCCTGCCACCACTTGCTCTAGCCAGTGAAATTTCTGCTCCTTTCTCCATGTTTCCTCTACGGAAAATGTTCTCTTAAGGTAAGAGTGCAGTGCCAAATTTAGCATCCAGGATGATATGAAGATGTAGCCATACTGAGGTTACTTTAAAAACCTTGATTGGCATTTCCTAATTATTTCTTAAAGCTGTAACTGACTTTTTAACCATATGTGAATTAACATGTCTTCATGCATTCAAATTTAATTTTTATATTTTACTGTGATATTTTATAAATACTGAAAATAAAATTAATTACTTCCTCAAGTCGTCTTTCAGTTCCTAGTGCTAAAAGGTTGTTGTATTCTCTCTCAAGGATCTGCCGTGCCTAGAGATATCAAAGTAAAAAATTAAAATGGTTGAAGAGGAATAAAAGGCAATAATGGGTACAGATTAACCAGAAGTAGCATGAGCAAACTTGCCTGGGTGTTTTGTGTTGGAATCTGTAACAATAAAGCTAAACTGCTGTAATCAAAGTTTTCATCCAGTGCTATAAGTGAACCATGTACACCACTTTCTAGAATATTATTTGCATATTCTCGGAGGCCAATAGCTTGTATCCAGCGTATGACTCGATCATTGCTCCATACCAGCACATCTGTAAGGACATAACACTGGTTCAGTCTCCTGATACCCGATAACATCTGAACTATACAGGTTTTGCATGCACTGTGGACGTCACACTGCTTTATTTCTCAAATGAGGAATGCCAGCAAACTATTTATATAGCTTTAATTGCTTCAATATCTCCTATTCAAAACCCAAGGTATGGAGGAAACGGTGATTTTCGCTTCCTTCAATTTAAAGGTTTATTCTAAATAATGTTTCCAAAGGAGACAGGTGCCTCCAGAGGGCACCTCCAGAATGCAATTCTGCCCACCTCCTACAGATACCCTTTTCAATTCTAAGGCAAGATTTTACAGTTTAAAAGTGCAAGGACACAGGCGAAATATCTGTTCCTCAAGACTTCACTGGAGAGTTTTGTACTAAACATTTTGAGAGTCAGGTCAGCACCTACCATTTTATAACTTGCCATAAAGCAAACGGTGTGTTCACAATTTTGGAGACTAGAACTATTTTTAGTTCAGAAAGCTGGTTAGACTGTTAAGGTCCATGCCAATTATAAAGCTAAGGCAACAAAATGAGCTAGGAAACCATTTCTGAGGATTTTGGTGTTATAAAAAGGTATCCTACCCTGCCTGTAAGATTAAAAGAAAGTTACTTCTACTGCTCTTTATACTTGCAAGAGGGAAATGTGACACTGAGTTTTGTGTTACTAAGTGATGAGGCTTTTTCCTGAGCCCTTAATGAAGTCCAGCTAATGCAGCTGTTCTGGGAGCAGGCATTCTCCATCACCTGACCAAGAGCATTCCAAACTTTGGGGTCAGGATTGGCTGAAACACAGCGTGGCAGCCAGGGATCACTGAGACCTGGGACTGTGGCTAACTGACCAACGCACAAGGGGATGAAGGCTGGGTGAAGGAGGCGATGGGTTATTACCCTTGTCCTAGCGGTGACTAGCATTGCAGCAACATCAGAATTTGAGACCAATACCTAATTCCCCCAGGTCAGTCTCCAGCTACACACACAGTCTGACTGACACTGATGTCTCCACACCCAAGTCAAAGTCTTTGCATTGGTGCATGCCATCATCTGCCTTGAGCAAATGCACGCTTTCACTGTAGCCATTCCTCCTCTTCATCCCCTTTTTTTAAGCTCTTCCAACTGGCATTGTGCTTGAGAAGTGCTAACTGCTGTATTCACTAGAGCTGCAAATGCTTAAAGGAATCGAAGGATTCACTGCTGATAATGGGAAAAAACCCAACCACCCTAATCGTTACATACAAAAGGAACCGTGCAGTGAGCCTGCAACTGCTCTGGAGAGCTTTACACAGAAAAATACTTTTAAATCAGCTGTTAAACCTTCTAAGAAGGCCAGTTCTGTTAGGAACTATTCTTATATACCAATCAACTGCCTCAGTCGCAACCCCTCCAGGCAACATTTTCGATGATACACATTTTGAAGTAAGAAATAAAAGGCAAAGGTTTTCAAAAGCAGGAGCAGTGTTAGGGTCCTGACCCTGTGTTGACTCCAGCATGTCCCACTGGCTATTTGGCCTTCTGCTTCTGAGACTATAAGAGGCTAGGATAAGATTTGTCCCCAAAATGCAATTTAGCAAAATGTATGTATCAAACCGCCATTCAGAACTGCCCCAATTCAGCGAAGTACTTAACTGTGCCTAATTTAAGGCGATCTGAGGACAGACGGACTTACGTTAGTTTTACTTAAAGCACATGCTTAAATGCTTTGCTAAAATGGCATGACAAGGGGTTAATAGTGTCAAGCTTCAAAACAAGAAACATTCCCAGTATTCATTCCCAGGAACTATCACCTTTGATTTCATGCTGACTCATTTCTCTTCGCTTTTCCAGTTCTTTTCTATCATAATTCAACCTCTTTAAACACATGATTCCATATTGCAAGCTTGTTCTGTTATTTAAAGAGAAACATTTAAAGAGTTAATAAAGATAATTTTGAAGATGGGAACATATGTAGGATGTATTTCCTGCATTTCACATTAGGTGTTTCATGATGCCCATGTAGCAAATCTTGAGGACAGAGGGGACAGCAAAACCATTAAAAAACCATAGATTTCAAAAATGAAATGGACAAACCCAAAATGAATATGTTGAATAAATGTTCTAGCATAAGAAACCCAAAATATCAAAAATTGTATTGAGAAAAGGTCAGCCCTTGCGAGCGTGAAATGTTTTGTCAAATCAGGCCTCAAAAAAGTGACAAATATGACAGTACATTAAAAAAAAAATCCACTTCTTGTCACATAAACATCATTCTCCCTGAAGTCTAAATGCCTTTATTTCCATATTTCCAATTTAGCTTCCTGGCTTATCCCTGGATAACCCAAACAACTGTCAATTTGCTTGTACTGTTAACAGCTTTTATGCGCTACACACAATAGCTTTTCATTATTATGAGATCTCAGGGGTTCAGATCTTAGTCTACCATTTTCTGATACTTTAAACCACTTAATAAATTATTACTGTTTCGGTATTGTCAAGGCTTTATTTATATATTAATGGTTCCCTGCTCATTATGAAATTTATCTGTACCAATACCTTAGTTTTGAGAGACATAGTTGTAATGCGGTTGCTCTTACCGAAGGAATCTCTCTCAATTCAGATATCTGACACTTAGCACTCACTTTTCTGTGTGGTTTTCCAAGCCAGAACAACAGAAAGTGGTTTTATTCTGTGCAGCACTGAGTACTATGTCAGACATAAAAGTCTTTATACATGTAGTCTTTATGCAAACATACCGATGAAAGCTATCCACCATTTTTAAGTGCACACGCAGATCTTTCTTTGTCAGATGATCTAACATCCTTGCATCTACCAGGCATTCCATAAAATAACTTCGGTACTGAGGTAAACCCAGACTGGGGAGCCATTCGTTACCTATCCATTCATGGTTCATATCACCATAAGCCAGGGTCTACAGGGAAAAAAAAAGAGGAAAAGCGGGAATAAATTCTTGAGTTTGTTCAAGGTTGCACCACAGACTGAGGACAGAATATTTATCTGCTATGCTTGCTTCTGGTAAAAATTCCTAGCTTAGAAATCCTAACTAAAAACAAAAAAAACATTCTGTTTTTACATGATTCTGACATTGGAGGTGGAAGCCACTGTGAGATATGTTACTGATAGCAAACAAGACACAACAGGCAAAACTGCTATCTTTTTAAATTTTAAGCAATCTTTTTGTAATAAGAAATAATAGTTTAAATGTTGAGTTTTAAAGGCAAGCAAACTTATTAACATAACCAAAATGTGTTTGTTTCATAATCTTACTTGCCTTCAGTTGACCTTCTTGAATACTTATGCTAGGCAAATCCTACACTGAACTTGGCAATACAAACATGGCCCCAGAGAGTCAACTGAAGTTTGTGTCACTGTTTAGTGGGGGCTAGGATTTCCTAAGCAGGATCTAATGACACTTCACAGGTACACACCTGTGGGCCTTTTGAGACTAAAAGTTAATTTCAGTTGTTTGTCAGCCAGGCTTACATTCGCCATCAGTCTTCACCATCAGTCACAGCCGGTGATCAAATACATTCTATTAATGAGATATTTTCAGCTGTGAACAGCTTAAATCTAACTGCATCATGTGTGGAGCTCAATAAATTAATTACTTAGGAGAGGAGCAAATCAGATTCCTCCTAGAAGCTAGCATTCAGGCATTAAGCTACTTCACTGTTCAGCTAAAATTTCAATAGGGTGAAGATGAAAGTGTATGAAAAAAAACCCACATGCATGTTGAGCTATTTTTATATGGGTTGCACAATTTAGATGCAAAATAGATTTTTACATCTCACTACTGTCAATTATTTTGGTACTCCTAAAACAACAGAAAAGAGGACTCGCAAATTGCAAGATTAACACCTCCTCAATAGGCTGTGCTCAGCTTTGAGCATGTCTTTCAAGCCTAACTATCTTTTTGGTTTTTTTTTTAATGTCTCCTGTCATTATAGACGAAAGGATAACACAGTGCAAGCCAGATGTATTTTCTATGGGGGAAAAAGTAGTCCCCTCATCTCTTGCTCTTGTGAGATTTTGAAGAGAAAATGAATGCATAAGTAAAGACAGTAAGATTGTGTAAAAGTGTGCATATATTAGAGGGAGAGAGGAAGAAGTTGAAAAATATAATTAATTGGTACTCTAACTAAAGCGAAAAATTTTGTTCCTAATTATACAGGACTATTTGTAGGCTGATAGTTGGGTGTGATTTATACGATTGTTCTAAAATAAATTTCGTGTAATTTTAGAAATGTTAGATCTCAAACTCTTGGCCTATTTTATTAGCCTAATCTCAAAAATAAGGAGTATATTTTTTCTAGATTTAGCTGGGAGGTGGAAGATGTCTCTGGAATGTAGCTATTTTAAGAAAACTATTTACAGCATATGTACCTCTCTGTGCTTTACCCAGCAAACCTGTCCAGAGAATATTTTCTCTATATTAGATAAACTCTAAAATGTGTAAATCATAATTCAATTATTGAGGTATTGTCACAATGCCATACTTCTCTGTGCATATTGATACATTGTTAATTACATTATTATTAGCTTTGCATTCAAGAAAATCATGTAAAAGGGTCATACCTGAGCCCAGCTGCCTTCTTCAGACTCTTTCTGTGTTATCAGCAGGAAGCAATTAGTAAAGCAGGTAAAAAGACAATAAAAATGAGTTATAAAAAGATGCGGTTTTCATGTATACGTTAATCTCAGTGCAAATGAAAATATACATGTAAAATGTGCCAATAAAATATCTCCAGTCAGTGGCAATGCTTTGGGCTAAACTACCTTAAAAATTACAAGACCAAACCCATAAAATCTTAGGAGGGCAAATCTAGCTAAGTTTTCAAGATATAAAATCATTATAGCTTGGTGAAACTTTACAGCATTATCTTAAACACTTTTTATGGTTTCACAATCAAAACACAACCATTTACTTACAGAATTGGGCATTAGAGATGCCATTTTTGTTTCTAGTTAGATTTTGCAATATTCACAACAAAAAGCTGTCTTCTTGTGAAAGTATTGTAAAGGAGCTTTTTATATAATAATTTTTATGGAAAAACTATATTTTTCTTGCTGGCCAGTTAGACAGGATCAACTCTACTTCCGGTCAGTTGGGTGTTGTTATATTTATATTTATCTTTACCAATAATACAAAATTGAAAATGAGATCAGTTGTAAAAAAAAAAAAAAAAAAAAAATCGATGAGAATCTGTTTCATGAATGTTCATGAGAAAACTTAAAACATTATAGCAAGTATAAATTTCTACCAAATAAACCTTTACTGCATCAAAATTTAGCTTCAGTACCTCCCCCACCATTTATGGATTGGGCTGACTATAAAGTTTTCCAAACTGAAGATAGGTTTTTCAGACACCTCACTATAGGACTGTATCATGTTTTATAAGCTCTGTTATGGAGTTATGATGTAATGCTAAAAACAAAACCTAAAACAACATATGTTCCAAGTAAAAGAAAAAAGTTCTAATAAAATCTATTAACATTTATTTTTGTCCCCACCAAGCAGGGAGAGGTTTGACAAAAATCAATAAATAAATGACACACTCCATGCACCCTAAATCAAACGGCACGAATACACGAGTATGGACATGAAAGACTCATCATTAATGAAAACACTGAGTTGTGTATTGTACCATCCTCAAGCCTTTTCTTATTTCTTTCTATATCAGCAGATATAAAACTATGTTTGGAAGACATACTAGGGAGTAGAGTACAGGGCAAATATTGCACCTGTAACTGCAACCATTTCATTTCACCAAATGAGGTTTCACACTGGCAGTGAAACTATTATGTGCTGTAAAACTCCAATACTGGTTTTAGCTTCACACAATTTTTATGATCGCAATACAGTTTGTAATTTCTTTTGCTGAGAAATGATGTAACTGTCCTTTAAATTCAATTTCACTGCTCCCTGCAACTTTCTAATGGCATGCTTAGGAAGCGTCCTACAGAAGATAGGACATCTGTGCTAAAGCAGACACAGCCTAGTTCTCTTTCGAGCACCGAAACCATTTTGAATGGAAGCGGAAAGACTAACCGTTTTAGCTGGAGCAGCAAGATTTTCCATTTCTTCATGGGTCACCCAAACATTGCCTGAGGGCTATGGACAAGGCCCACAGGGAGGCAGGTGAGATCCACATTAGGTAAGCAGTGGTAAAGAAGAAAGGCAGCACCACTGTAAGTTAACAGCGTATAGCATCACCATCAGCACAACCATGTTCTTGCCTCTACCGAGCTGCAACTAGAGACAACTTTAGACAACTTGTTTTGTATCTTTCATTAGAGGATGCTGAACAGACGTGATGGAGCATTTCAACTAGAACCGATGGATGAAATCCAGCAGAGCATCATCACAAGGGAAAGAATAATAATTAAGATGCATTTCACACACAAGTGGCAAATACAACCTTTAGCTCATAGCTCGCTCTGGAGGTGAGCCTGCAAAACTACTATTCCTCATCCTATTGTTTTCAGTCAGATTATTACAAGGAAAATGGGATGAGGCAGGGGTGGGGTGTGGAAGTCTGCTGTGCACATAAGGTGATATGGGCTGTGTTTTCTTGACAGCTGAAGGAAATTAACTCCTTTCCTAAGGAAGTAGGGAGGCAGAAACACTTGGGACTTAGAAATACACATGCCAGGGCAGGCCAGCTTTGTGCTGACGATTAGGGAGAATTAAAAAAAATAAGGTAAAATTATTCCCAATGTTTCTAGCTCAAATCTACAGTTTTCTCATTTCAGAGGCATCAGTGTGCTTATGCTTTGAAATATGCTTTTATACTCTTAAAATCAAAATTAATTTTGTTTAGTAATTCAACATCTTGTTGAGTCTATACTGCTTTACTTAGGTGAAATCCATTACGATTCATAGTCTTGCCATGGTTATAACATATTCAGCCATTCTGAGGGGAGAAAATATCAGGTGGGGAACTATAATATTTAAAGACCCTTAGCAATGTGAAGATAAAAGGCCAGTCAATAGGAACATTAGAGTTCTGTTGCCCAGTTGCTCATATAACTCAGTGGTTCAAGGTATCTCAGTTCTCATTTCCACCAAATGATTCTGCATGAATTCCATGAGGATGAGAGATTACAAAATACAAATATTATTATCATCATTCTTAAAATCATTCTTATTTTTATCTTAGTATTAGAAGTCTGGGGTGCACTATTTGAGTACTAGTCTTCATCCTTTACTTCTGTGTCATGTTTCCCTTCTGATCTGTTTTTTTTTTTATTTTTTCTTTTTTTGTTTTGTTACAGTCTCTGTTGCCTCTTTCATAGCCATCACCATCAGCCTCTCAGCTTGAAACCCCCCCTTTTGTTATCTTGTTTCTTTTTCTCCTCATCAGTTTGGCCTGTTTTTCTTCATTTTCCACTAAAAGGTGCTTTTTATCTATAGCACATCCATTCTTACTCTCCCCTAATGTACTTTCTTGGTCTTTTTGATATGTTCCCCTCTCCTTTCAGACCTGTATCTCTGTGTTTCTTCTTTACTTGCTTCCTTCCCATCTGCTGCCACTCACTCTCCCCCCTCTCACCCTTCCTGACCAAATGCACACGCTCCACTTCTCCCTTCCAGATTCTCCCTTCATACCTCCAATCACTGCTTCTCTTAAAAGCATGAAGAAAGTCAGCTGACTCAGATTAGATAACATTTGAAAGGATGCATAACCTCTCCCACTCCTGCCTCCCTGCCCCCTCCTCCCCCCCGAAAAAGAGGAAAACAATCTGATTTGGTGGGAGAGATGACTTAAAGGAAGAGAAAGGCAAAAATACAGGCAAAATTACAAATAAGATACACAATAATACTGATCATTTAGGTAACATCAAGGTTAATCAAAAGCATGACTTACAAAAAATAAGAATAACTGCTAAAGGAAAAATATCAGTGATCAACAATCAAGTGAGTGATGAACAGATCCTTCTAAGTCTCTGTAGGACAGTTCCCACTGATTGTGAAGTGTGTGTTACCATAGAGCCACTCTGTACTACAAAAGTCTTTCTACAGACTCCTGCAGAGTGAAGTGGGGAAGAAAAAGTTAGCTGAACAGGACTCACTGTTCTGGATGTTGGAGGTGCTGATGGACTCGTCAGTGATACCATCTCCTGGATTGCTAATCGGAGCTTTAAGCGATGAAGAGGATTGCTGATGCCAATTTCTCTTTGAATCTCAGTATCAGACAAAGCAGACATAATAGCTCCACTCTTCACGTTGGCACGGCAGGCAGCAACATACCAGGCTGGCATGCCTAGCCAGAGCTGTCGAGAGAAAGGCCACATTCATCCAAAGCATTGCTTCATTTCTCAAATGAAATTAACCATCAAGGCACCTATCAATCTGACTAGTGGGGTAACACACACAAATGAGTATTACCATCATAGCCTTTAATAAACCAAAATTGTTTTAGAACCTCTGAAATTGCCACAGCTTCATGTGAACTCTTTTTGGTGCTTTTATTGTAACCAGAACTTTAAAAGTAAGGGATGCTTTGAATTATTTTGAGAGCTATGTGCTTCCATCGCCTGAGCTACTCCTTTCCCAGGCCTTTAATGAGCAAGTAGTGGCACAAGTCAGTGTTACTGCCCTTTTGACAGTCTTATCATATCCAGAAAACAATCTATGAGGAATTAAGTAATTTTTTTCACTTTTGTACTAAAATGGTTTTCTCTCTCTTTCCAAGGTAGTCCCCACAGTGTACTCACAGGGCACAATTTCACACTTTTCAGCTTTTATTTTCTTGGTAGAAATAAACCAAGCACAGTGCAGATAACCAACCTAAGGAGGACTGAGCTTACTGTAAATCTGGGAACAGTCTGGTATGGTGTCCCAGCTAGAAATACAGCTTAGAAGTTGCAGCAAAATGTAAGCACAGCTACATCATCTGTGCATTTAGAAGAGATCTACTTGCCACTTCACGCTTTTCCTCTCCTTATCTTAGCCTTACTAGCCTAGGTCAGCAACAGCCCCTTGCTTCACCACTTTTAGTCTTTTCTTGTGAGAGGTATTCTCCACTTCCAGCAGTCTTTCCTGGGACCTACTGAGTATGAATTCTTTTAGATTTTCTCAGCTTTCTCATTTTGTGCTGTCTCATTAATATGATTGTTGGTGTCTACAGATCTTTGCTCCCAAAGAAGATAATTCCATAGCAGGCATACATACATGTGGGAAGATTTTTCACAGTGTGAAATACATTACGCTATAGAGAAACGTGTGAGAAGGATGTAAGCAGTGAGTGCCATAATCACTGAGATTTTGGAAAACAAAGACATACCTTGCTAGGTGCTTAACTCCAGAAGACTGCTAGGCTCTGTGAAACCTGACAGGAGAAGATACTTCTCTGGACAGTAGCCCTTCCCTGCCCTCTCTCATCACCCTTTTCCAGATCACTATCTCATGTGTGTTGGTGCTGTGAATTACATTGTTTTAGTACACAGCTCTCCCCACTGGGAGGAAGAAGCATAATGTATAACAAAAGATTTCCACTGAGCAGCAAACCAGCTACTACTCTAGCTTCTGTGACACTGAGTGTCGAAGTGCATATATCACCCTTCACTACTTGACTTTCAATGTATCTGAGTGTACATACTTCTGTACACATAAAGTTTATATACACATTTATACAGGTACCTAACTTTGTTAAGTATAGATCTGTTGTTCTTCACTGTACAGCTAAATAATATAAATATAAATGTCAAGAGCACTTTTCAAACGTACCAATTAGTTACTAATGGCTTGTAGTAACATCGTATTCTATTCCACTGTTTCTGAAATAGAAACCTGTCCATCAGCACACAATGCAGTGATACTGTGTGATAGTAGCCATTGTATTCTACATCTTCGGGTTTTTTTATTAGTTCTGGGTAGATGACAATTAACGACCACCTGTGTTTGAATTTCAGTGGGATACAGCGACTGAAAGTAAGTGAAGTCATCAAGAACTTTACCTCTCTGTACATCTCAAATAGGCCATCAGAATTAGCTGATTGCATTATTTTAATTTTTTCTTTTGATAATGGCGTACTAAAAGAGGACACAAGGTCAAAGAAATTATTAAAAATATGCCATCAATAAACTCACCAGCAAATCTGGAAAGCAGAGACAAACTGTAAGGTTTTTTATCTGATTTCTCACAGTACAGGAAAGTACTGCCTATTTATTAACAACTCTATACCTTATCTGGGACATATTTACTTAAAAGACAGCTGTTAGGTCACTTTTATGACACAGAGAAAACAGACTTGAATGTCAGATTCCAAACGAGCTCAGACAGGCTTCTCTGTACTGACTCCTGATGTATCACTGGGCTTAAGAACGATTGCATCATGTTTCAAAAAGCCCTTCCCACTGATGGGGTGAGCCACTGCCCCCCATCCAATGCTAGTCTGAACCGTACAAAGATGGTCTAATTCCAACTAACTGTAATGAAATAGAAAGTTTCATTAAAGTCAGAAAATACAAAAAAAAATTATGCAGATTACACTCAGATGCACTTAAACAAAGGGCCATGAGGAAACCATGCATAGCGTTAAGATCTATTTAATATTCTCATTTAATTTGACATTAATTTTTTTCATACGTGTACTTGAAAAGCAGGAAAGCGTAAATACTGGGAGTTATTCACCCTGCAGAAATAGATTCAAATGTTTGCCACTCATTAGGCAAATCAGTTCTTTAACAAATTAGGTAAATTAGTTCTTCAACAAACAGCTGTCTATACCAGAAAAATGCAGTTAGATGAAAACAGTCTCTAAAAAGAGGGCACAGTAATTGTTCTAGGCAGAGAACCCAGATACCAAGATTGATATACTTTTCTTTTTAGTTAAGAAAACCCACAGTTCTTAATATATATCTCAACTATGTCAGTGCTACATACAAATGACAAGAATAAATGCTATGGCTGAAAAGTTATGCCCTGAAAAGTTTGGAAATGTCACAATTGTGATGACATACACTTCTTTAATTTGGCCTTTGTCTCCTTTAATATTAATTTTGGTTTTTAGTCCAAGGGTCACATATTATATTATCCCCAGGAGAGTATGAAGTGCACACACTGTCCATCTGCTGACTGAATGCACTGATGCTCACTGAATAAATGTGGTACTTCTGCCCTCATATCTTTTTATTATCAGTATTCAATCTGCATTGAATACTGCAACATAAACTTCCTCATGGGCTTTCCTGTGCTACTCTCATCATATTTCCCAAGAAGTTCACAGACATCATTTCTCTTTACAGCCCCTGTGTGAGACAGTGGGAAGCATATCCTATTTTGCAGCTAAGGATGAAGGCAAAAAAGATTAGGGCTTAACTCGTCAGAAATGTCTTCAGATTTTGGATCACTCTGGAGGACATCAAGGGCAGATTTTTCTCAGTATTCAGAAATGTATATACCTTTGCATGTTCACCTTTCCAGCAATCATCTTTGACTGTAATATCGAATATTTCTGATTGATACAAATCTGGTTACAGAACTCTCAAAGTCATACTAAAAAGTCAGGTAGTGGCCAAATTGATGAATGTTCCATATTAACAGAGGGTTTTTTGGAAGGAAGATATCATCCCATTTTCCAAGGTCATGCGTAAATGCTTGAACTGCCTTTCTGCAGTTTTTATTTCATCTTTTTCATTAGGTACCTTCTTCAGCAGTACCAACATGAAGCAGAGATTTTGTAGGCATTAGCTGCTTTCATTCCTCACCCTTCATTTATTCCCTGAACACACTCCTGTTAAAGCTTTGGAGGGGGGCTTTTTTTTTTCATTGAAGGGAAAAACCTCCAGAAATTCTATCAGATGATCAATGGGTGATACCCACAGCAGACACAAGAATAGGTGGGAATATATAGAGACACTTGTTATAGACAAGGAATAGACACCTGTTTCTTGAGCCAACAAAGAGCTTGTATCTGCATTGAACTGATACAGCCTTGCCTTGCCATGTAAAAGTGACTGTATTTGTAAAAGAACAGCCTTACTTTCTGCCTTCTCCTCCTCTCAGTATCTGGGTAAGTAATTTTTAAATAGTTCCTCACCTAAAACATTCATTGATTGTTGTCTAAATTGATGGACAGCTTTTCTGAATGTATCTCTGGGTGGGTTCCAAAGTCCATCCATTCGTTTACGCTCTCCAAATAAAGGTGAGCTCTCTGCAGATCAGATTTCAGAGATGAAGGCACTGCCTGTCCAATCAAACAGATTTCAACCTGGATCTTGCACATTCCAGGTGAAAGTGCCAAGAACACCACCTCTTCTTCCTGTTCTGAGTGATATCTAGGTAATTCAGCCCTTTCCCGTTACATTTTAAAAAGATAGAAAGATTCAAATTCGTTAAACTTATTAAAAATTCTGAAGACGTAGCTTTCATGTTAACCTCAAATAAAATTTCATAGCTTATTTTTGTTTTCTCCTTAGCATATCATCCTACATAAACTCTGTCTGTGGAGTTCCTAGATATCTAGAGACTGACAAATTAAAAGATGTCAAAAATTTTGGGTTTGAGTGCATTTGATAACCTTTTTTTTCCTGTCCTCATCCCCCTGTGTAATCCTGTCTTACTTTTTTCAGCTCTAGTCTCTGATTTACACCATCTAGTGTCAAAATCTGCTTAGTGCTTATGGCACAGTGTGCAGGGGAGAGGGGAGGAGACTTTAACAGTCTCTTTCAGAATTTGTAAGGATGAGCACACAGAAGCAGCCCACAAATGTGGCTCACGTTTCCAAGTTATGCCCAACACTTACCTCTAGCCAGGCAACCACCGTAGGCCCATCCCACTGTGCAAAAGGCAAACCCTTTCTCCGAGCTTCTTCCAGAAGTTCATGTCTAGAAATGGATCAAAAATTGTTAAATAAGCAGAGGTATCTGTAGGGAAAAATACAGATGCAACTTTGCCTTTGTGTTAAGGGTAACAACAGTGAAGCACGATGACAAGCATAGAAAACACCAATGAACAATACAGCTCCTTCCCCTGTTTGAATATGTTAATCTATTCTCAAATAATATTTCATTTGCTTGTTGTATTTTGACATACCTTTAAACACCTAACATACAAAAGGCAAGGTTTCTGTCTGTTCTTAGCTGAAGCAATACAGAATTGGGATACCCTATACAAAATGATTACCTGTATAATAGAATACACTGGTGAAGAGAGAAAACCGAGGGATTCCTCCTGAGAATACCTTAGCTCTGGTCTGGTAAAGATGCAGAAAGGCCCAAAATTGCCAACTTCTAGACCTGAGCTAAGCATGGATGTAATGTTAGTGTTTGAAACACTAAACCCTGCTGGACCAGCTATGCACAATTCTAGGGTCTCTAGAGTACAGCTATTCTGTCTCTTAAATAAGCCATCTGTGGCTAATTAAGAGTTGATTGTATTTTTAATAGTTCTATGTTAATTTTTTTCATTATTATTGCTTGCATATGAAAGAAATCCACATGGTTTACTGATGTATACATTTTTATAATTATAGAATTGATGTGGTTTCTCAATTTTATACATATGCTTATATGCACAGATATATTTCTATCGAGTTGATCAGACTCAAATCCAAGCCCTGCATCTGCAGCTTCTCTGGACTGCAATGAGTGTATTATGTAAAACAACATTCTCAAGGCTTAAAATATTCTTTTCATACAGCGGAATTAAATATTTGGTAAAGTTACATACAGGCCAGTCAGGTAGACTATCAGGAGAATGCTCTATGTTAAACATGTTCAACCATTTGACCAGACATTTTTATTCCTGCAGCAGGAATAAAGAACCCACTGTGGTGGTTGCATAGAAAAAAACAGTCCTTCAAAATTCTTTTCTTCTGCTATTTAACAACATATTTTCAGCTGCCTCCTACTGAATGAAACACAAAAGAATGCTCTCGGCAACAAGCTGCAGTGAAAAACAAATTAGACAGGGACTATGCTAACATAGTATTAAAATTTGCTTACATTCCCACATAACAAGGAAATCTTGGAATTATAGCTTCAATTTTGCTCTGTCCTCCCTTATTACTACAGCCTTTGTGGCTCAGTTATCCCTTGGCAATTCTTCAATGCCGTAGCAGCCTTTCAAATATATGTACTACAAAATCACAGCAGATAAAAGCAATGGAGTGATCTTACTTGTAAGGAGTACTCCTTCTGGGATTTTTGCACTGCCGAGGGGCCAGACTGAGAGAATTTGGCTTTAGTAGAAAATGGATCTCAAATAGCAATTTTGCATACGTGTTTAAATCCCTCACATTGAATATTAATAGAAGGACAGCTGCTTTACTTTCTATGTTTCTGCTGTAGTAATATGTAACATTACAAATACTTGACAGTGTTACTGAAGTCTATCTAGCTTCTCCTCCCACACATCCTTTGCAGCATACCTCACCCTTTGTCACTCAGATGTCCAAAGACATTGTAGAGCTATCCTTGCTTTCTATGAAAGAAAAATCCTCAGTAAAATGAGAAGTTGCTCTCTGGGTACATAAATACCATGTAGCTGGAGGAGGTGCAGAAATCCCATATTCCCAGGGAGTCAAGCAGTGAAGGACAATAGACATATACACAGTTGGCTGCTTAGGAAAGCAGAATTAAGGCATGGCCAGACACAGCCACCTTCCAGACTACCCGTGGATGAGGTATTTGGGTTGCAGCCTTCCCTTGGAGCTGGTTCTGCAGGAACCAGCCAAAGCCAGCCAGGGAGCAGCCCCTTCTGCAGCTGGGAGTCCCATGGGGGCACCATCCTTGGGAGGAACCCAATCCCTGATTTTTACCTTATGGATGGGTATTCTCTTCGTTCATACCAGCTGAAAGAGCAGGGCTAGCTATCACAGTAAGTAAAAAAGAAGATTATGGCTTTGAGTGCCACTGGTCTCCCTTGCTTGTGTTGGGCTCCAGCTCCAAGCAGGAGCGCAGCAGCACGTGCTCTACAAGGAGATGGGGAGGAACTTTTGGCCTGTTTCTTTGAATTGGTGTTAAATCCCTGTGTGACCTCAAGAACCGTGATGCCTGCAGAAGAGGCGTTGGTACTCTAAGTTCTCACTTCCATGAAAAACTTAATTCCTTTATATGGAATTATAAAGGACATATTTCTAGGGAGCCCTCTGTGACTTTGCAACTTCTGAACTGGCCTGAGGCTTGGTGGTGGAGGCTTAGCATTATTCCAGTGCTCCTCAAACAAATACACTCTCCCAGAATAGGAAAGCACTTCTGTTACTTCAGAGGCAGTCTGGCTCAGCGAGCTAAAGGAAAATGTAACTGTGATTATTGATTTTGGCTGAAGAAAATAGGGGCAGGCAAGAAATGGGATGCCCTATATATATACACTATAGCAAGGGAACACAGTATGATAAACGTAATCCAAAGGGTCTTGGTATGTAGAAGGAAAGTGGTTTGGGTTGAAAATATTTTTAGTGCAAAGTTTAAATCCTTTGCTCAGACATGCACAAAGATTACAGCCATCATAAGGCCTGTGCCCCACTTATTGATGTAGAATACTAAAAGGATTTTTATAATATTTCTTTCCCCTAAAAAGAATTTTATGCTTCAGAACTCATATTTCCTTCCGTCAGATGTTTCGTTTAAACACCACTCCAATATTCAAGTTTATTTAAATTACATTTTACTTTTTGAACAGTATTCTTTGATGACTTTTTAATACACACTAGGAGATCTGCAGAACCTGAATCTTCAATTTCTAAAACAGAACTAAACCCAGAATTTCTATTTTTTGACTGAGATATTCTTTAGTTGACAGTCAAACGGGTTTTCTGATATGAACTAGCAGTATAGAGAGAACCCCACTTTTTCCAAGTAAGTTAAAAGTGTCATGTAAGAAAAAGCATGTATAATTTTGATCAATAGTGCAAATCATCAGAAAAATGGACTACGTTGATCTCCATATTTTGCAATATAGTCCAAATATTTTAGAACAGCCTGAATGTACTATTGTCCTTGTGGGATATTCACCGGCTTCCTGAAAACAGAAAGTCCCCAAAGCCAAATATTCGTGACTGCAGTTCATTTTTCCTTACAAAAACATACAACTGATCACAAGAGGAAGATGAGACAAATACTGTAAAGCTCATCACTCCCTCTTCCTTTCATTACAAAGATAGGGTTTGGAGATCATGAATAACATTATACAGTTTCTCTAATTTGGAAGATGGTTTGCAGGGAAATGTGTGGATTTTCTCATCCTAAGACTTTGTCAGAAGAGTACTACATGTTATAATGTGTCCACTTTGCATTGGTAAGGGGATAGGGAGTTGAAATGTAATTATTTCCATGCTCATTTAGGTTTCTGGCAACATATGAAAACAAGCTGATAAGGAAGAATTGACACTAATTAGGCATTACTATAAATGCTATTATTTTGCAGATAGGGTTTTAAACAACCTACTATGACTGGAATGAATTACCAAATTAAAGCCGTATTTTTAAAGATAACATTATTACTATTCAAGAATAAAATCATCTTCCTGCAGACATTATGGGAGTAACTGCAATATGGTATTTAAAATATATCATTACCCTGAGCCTGGTTTGGCAAAGTCAAGCAATTTCATGAACATCAACTGTTTAGCATTCATAAAAAATTGGAGAGATGCTTGTATTTGTCAGTTTTAGAGCGAGTGCCTCATAAAGTGGGCTGTCTTCACTCTTTTATCAAAGACAGAAAAGAAAAATAACACTATGTCAAGTTGCGCTGTGGAGTTGTGTATCAGAGAGAGGGGTTGCCTCCCTAGCACATACTTCTGATGTTTAATCCTCCCCAAAATAACTTCCTAAAGATACTGTTACACTGGGCCATTTTCTTTAGCACCATTCTTCTGAGAGCCAGGTACAACTGCCCAAATCAACCTACCAAGCTGAGAGCACAATTGTCTCATACCATTGGGACTATGAATGCTTCAATATCCTTCTGGACAGCAGAGGTTCATGAGAGAAAAAGGAAGGGGGAAATGATAAGAACAAAGCTATGTTATTATCCTGCAAATTTTCTATTTCATATATATCCTTCACTTGCATCGGGAAAATTCTAGCTCTTTATCAGCAGCCCTCACCAACTCATTGCATAAAGCTCAATGAACTTTATTAAAAACAAGAATAATCTTTAAATAGATTTTGTGTGGGAAGTTAAGATCTTGGTTTAAAGCGTACCATTCAGTGACATTCAATTTTCTTTACAAAGATAAGGCTGCCCCCCATGAAGCAAACATGAAATAACAGTTTTGGATTTCTGATACACATAATTCAAACACTCTGCATAGTACACAAAGCCCAGGCACTGACTTCATGAAACCTGAACAATGTTTCAACACAGATCTTCATATTTCTGCAAATAGTAGCGTTTACTCTGATAGTTCTAGTAGGGTTCATGTGAAAAGTCCTCAGGTACGCTATATTGTGCACATTATAATGTCTCTTATTTAAAGTGTAATCATAAATGTGAGATGAAAAGAAGGCACAGTGAAGTCAAGAGACAAATCATGTTTGTAAAATACAAGCAGAATTTATTTAAAAATTTTTGCTAATGGGCAATTTAAATTCTGTGAAATGGCCTTTACTTATATTTTCTCATAAAGATAACAGACGAGAGTGTTTCCCTAGCAGATCCTCTGATTGTTATCACGATTATTATTATCACCAATACTAAAATGTTTAGTTTACAAGAAAATATTATACATGATTGGTTTCTATACGAGAAATGGAAAGAAACAATAGGTCAAATACGCTATATTTGTCTAAGTAACCCTATGATTTCAAGTTAAGATTCAACACATCTGCCTCTCAGGAGCTAACATACATTCAAAGACTGCAAAATTCAGGAGAAAAGATTTCTGAGGAATTACGCTGGATTTGGATTTTATCTTTTCTATCATTATTTGCTAAATATTTAAGATAGGCTAGAATCCTGTAGCTGAGGTCGTTGTATGACAAAATAAAGTAGTTGAATTTGTACAAATTAATAATGATATTAAACACCTAATAAAAATAAGTTAAATTTAATCTATTTATTTCTTGCAAGACAATAAATGTTTTTAAAGTAGGGAAAAAAAAGGGAAAGAAGCTCATACTTGATATTGCAATATAATGCTGATTTAATTTAATCTGAAAGGATCCATCTGACTTAAAGACTGCACTAATTAAACACTGGGTAAGATCTTGTTTCAACTTTGGCACTTAAGTGACCCAGATTTTAAATAATTTGAAGTCCTCCTTCCTTCTCCTTTTTGGTACTTGATACTGTAGTCAGACTGAGAACAATGGGCAAAATTAAATTTCCATTTTTTACAAAATGTTTTGTATTCAACTTGAAGGACTGTTCAGGACAGAATGACAAACACAGAAATCAAGATGCAATTAATAATTAAAAGTTTTTAAATCTATAAAGCAAGGAAGTATAACTTTAAATTGAACAGCGTCCCAGATAAATCAGATTAGCAAAGCAGATGTAACAATGCTGTAATTATTCTGTATAGGTGTATATTTTAAGTGTATGCAAACTGAAGGGCAGCATTCTTTTTTCTGAAGACCTGTATTAAGCTAAGCGAAGCATGTTCAGGAATGCTCTATGTAGACGCTAACAAACCAGAGCTGCAGAGAGCTGCTATTATAAAAAATAATAAAAAACCTGTGAAGTGAAGAGACTTGTGTAATATATGACCTTGCAATCTTTTCTGTACTGTACTACAGTTGAGGCCCCTGAAACTCCCACGTTGGTTAAATGTTTTCAAATCTATTTTCATAAAGCCATTTCATAATGACGTATTCTAACCTACTGTGGTAGTCCCTGTTCTCTTCGAGTTGATTTTATCCTTCCACCTTTAGAAAGTTTTAGCTCATTCATGCTTTCAATAGATGAAATTTTTTCCCTAAATTCCAGAAATTATTCAAGAAAAAAATAACATTTGTACAATAGATCGAAGAGGAGATAAAGAGTTTAAACGTGATATCAGGTTAACAATTAAAAGAAAAAAAACAACACCCAAATATAAAAAAAAAATGAACTGGTGAAAAAGAAAATAGTAAAATTATATGCACAAATGAAATATTGTTGTACTACTGCACAGCATGAAGGCTCAAACAGAAAACAAGAAATTGTGTACTCTGGATTACTAGAGTGTTTACAAGTTTGAGTCCTCTGTGATTTAATTAAAAAGAATTTATGCCTTAACAGAATTTGTCAATCCAGGCCTTCACTCTCTCAATTTTTTCACTGACTTAAACTTTCAAATGTCTTTGTGATTCTGGGCTTTAGACCACCCAAACCATGTTTGTTTAAAAAAATTGACACTAGATATCTCCAAGTAGTTAATCCGTTATGTTAATCCCTGCAGGAGCAAATCCTGACCTTAATTTGTGTATGCTTTTGATGTTTACCATTATTTTGAATACTTTGAAAGTTTTCATTTGGGTCAGTTTTCTGCATGGATTTGTTACATAAGGTTCACAGAAAAACAAAAAGAAATAAGAATAAAACATAGAAAATAAACATGGTGCTGAAAATTAACATATTCAGCAGCCATGGTGCTTTAACTTACCCAGATAAGCTTTTCATGAGATGGAGAGAGATGAATGGGAAAAAAAAGCACATAAATGTTAATGAACATATAGTAGTCCATAAAAAAAAAAATCATATGATAGATAAAACAATACCACCATTATAATTATGGAAATTTTTCTAAATGGTCTTTGAATGCTTTAAAGAAGTTCAATGCTCTTGTGAAGAACAGATGCATCTTTCAAAATGAGATTTTCATTAAACTGATATTAGCTATTTATTAAGTACCACTCAGCAGAGCTTATCTACCATCTAAAATACATATCCGTGCCAAAGATCTTTAAACATAGCGAACGTGGAAAAGATTTTCAAATCAAAGCATTTTGCACAGATTTGAATAATTTCATAATGATTTTTGTGTAACACCAAGAATCCTGAGAATCCCAAACCTGTGGGTTTAAGCCAATTACCATAGAGACACAGTAAAATTGAGTGGACTGCAAACCAAGGTCTGCTTTTCTATGAGCACTTTACTAATATTTTAGCAAAATATCTTAGAGTAATCATAAATGACCTAGACTTGGGGTTTTATGGTGGTTTTTTTTTTTAAAATATGCAGATTTCATGCACATAGGTGACTAACAGTGGTAATGGTTATTCACGCCATTCAGTGTTTTAATTTGAGCAGTCATACTAATACTAGATTAGTAGCAATACTGGTATGAGCGTTTTGCCCTCTAGGTAACCTATTCTTGCCAATATAATTGGTAACAGTATCTGTAGGAGAAAGCAGGATGCCATTGCTGATAATAAACGTTCTTCAGCATCCTTTAATTGCCATCATAAAAAGAAAATTATATGCCTGAATGAAACCCAGACATCTCAGAAAACTGTATTTCTATTAACAAATGATTTACCAAGATACTAAATTTTTGGTAGATATAACTATAGAAAACTTTGGGGCGAAAAGCCTGTGCTCTGATTAATTAAGAAGAGGTTGCAGACATTTCAGTGAGTTCAGGAGGGGGCTGGTTTCAAGATCTTAAATCTTGTTTTCATGTGTGTGAGATCAGCAGAACAGCTGGGAGAGAGGAAAGAAAGTGCAATACAGAAAAGTAGATGGAAACAAATGACAAATTTATACACATAAGAAAGGAAAATTAAGGAAAGGAAGGTCAACAAAGGCATGCAATATAAATAAAAGACTGAAGATTTAGTCAAACAATTGCCAAATCTGATGGAAGTACCATTCGAATTGAATAGGCATTTGTGATTTTGGGGCTAAAATCTCCTTTGTGCTCATATGTACTGAGCTAACTGTAAAGACTGACTTGAACACCTTTGCTAGAAAAGTTTTTAATTTTGGACCTTCCAGAGCCTATTGAACCAGAACTCCCACTTCTTCCTCTGAATACTCCTTTGGGTATGGGTAAAGAGAAATAAACAGGGGGATTAACTGGAATGCGAGTAATTTTCTGGCAGCTTTAATGAGCTGGCCGTTTGCAGTCGCTTGGGGATAACTTACGGGACCTGAAGGCCATTCCAGTCTCCCCCACTATAGAAGCAGAGAATCAAGGGACATTCCTTCCCTTCCTGAGCATCTTGTCCACAGAATAATAAAAATAAAGCAGAAAAAAATGGATCTTTAAATTCTAGCTTTTACCTTTTCGTAAGACAAGCATTTAATCACCATTTTACTGGAAGAACACAATTCCCCTTAGACATATATTAAAATAACAGTTATGCAGAATTTCATTCCTTTGCTGTGCTTTATCCATTCTTCCCTTAAACCCTAATTCTACAGTTAATCTGACAGGATATTTGCATCTGCTGGAGATCATCATTTAGAGATCCAGCTGCATGCATGAGGGTAGAAGCTTATATCTATCCAGAAATCCCAAATTGCACTAGATAGGCCTATATGTGTAGATAAGGCAGGGGCTGGGGCTTTGTTCTGTTTTTGTTTGATTAAAAACTTGCAACTTGTTGACACAAATAGCCTTATCTTTAATGAGGAAAAAATTAAAAAAAACCCTTGGCAAAGGATAAAAATATTATTTTACAAATACAAGATTTTAAAAATATATGTTAGATATAGAGTAAAATATGTTGCATCAATTTTTCATACCAGAATAAGCTGAAGAAGGCTTAATAATCCTCTACAAGATAAATACCCATATATCCTCACATTTGTAATGCTAAAAAGGTTCCGAGTATCTGATGTAATAGCAAGACCCATTTTTAACATTGCAAAAGCTTTGACTGACTAATGATTTGAAAGGGTCTTCCAGTAAGTGTTAAAAATGTTTGCAAAAGGAATTAAGTTTAAAAAGAAAATTCTTCTCTATGTATGTCTCAAGGATTAGACACTGATCCAGTCAAGAGAAAACCATGGTGGATGCAGCAGACAATCCTAAACTGCATATCAGAACGTGGAATACCTCTCCTTCCTCCACTGGAATGAGAAAATAGAATGTAATAGCTACTGAACACCGTATCGTTCCCTAGAAAGGGAGGAAGAACTAAAGTCTGGAAACTACTAACAACGTCAGGTAGTTTCTTGTAGATGAGGTAGGAAGGGAAGAAATTAAATGCAAAACTTGAATTTTCCTAAAGATGCAGTAAATAAAAGATTGGGGGAAAAAAAGGTGTTGGATTCTTAAGAACTACTATAAAAAAAAAATTATGTATGTTTAGGATATAATGGTGTTTAATCAGCATTAAGTATACAGGAACATTAGACTGATGGCACAGAAAAAGACCTTAATTAATCCAAACAATTGGATTAATTTTTTCAAAATGTGTGTAATTAAGAAAATCATTAGAAACAGCTATTTGTATACTGCAGAGGACAGAGATTATCTGTAGTCACAAACACTATGTCAAATTCTAATTGCAGTTGCACACACTGCATTGTGTGGATTCAAAAGCAACTAAATGATAACTATAGCGTTTCAAACTCTTATTCCACAAAAAGGTCTGCCTAGACATTTTTTCAAGTAGCCTGTTGACAGGGATCTAAAACTTAGACTTGCCCATAAAAAATGGAAGTGCCAGTGTTCTGTTTTCTTTTACTGATTTTATTTAAATGTGGATTACCACAACATGAGGCCTATTTTTTGTGACTTCTATCATCTCCCAATTTTTGAAGGATATATACAAATGAAAACCGATAAAAGAAAAGGACTGAAGCATTATCAGGAATTTGTCAAATTTATCAAAGGGACTTATCAACATCTACCATTCTTTTTTTTTTCTAGGTAGAAAGGAAGAGTCAATTAATACAACATGCTCTTCTGTTCATATGGAAGATACTGCTGTTTAATATGTGCATCACTGTAGTCAGCTGAGACTTAACAGCATTGCAATCATCTCTGCAAGATTAATTAAAAGGCTGTGAATACTGAGAATTTCTTTTTACAACATAATTTTACATATGAGAATTACTTAGGTCTTGATTTTACAAGTCTTTATTCATGTATGTAAGCATATGTATGTGTCCTGGCATATCAAGGCTATTCTGCAAGCTACTTGAAAGCAGGAGACTATATCTGGCAAATAAAAACCTGTATCTGTGGAGTATTTATTATTTATTCCGTGATTCTGTATGGGCACAAGTTGGAACACAGGCAGTTTCACTTAAATATGAAAAAAAACATCTTTCCTGTGAAGGTGACAGAGCAGTGGAACAGGCTGCCCAGGGAGGTTGTGGAGTCTCCTTCCCTGGAGACAGTCAAAACCCACCTGGACGCGTTCCTGTGCCCCCTGCTCTAGGTGTGCCTGCTCAAGCAGGGGGGTTGGACAAGATGATCTCCAGAGGTCCCTTCCAACCCCTACCATTCTGTGATTCTGAGTAAATCTCCCCAAAGCAAGTACCAAGGAAGGAATGGTTTACTTTGATTTTCCTTGGAAAATATAAACCTCGCATCTTAAGCTTGTTTTGGAAATGTGGAATGATTAGATTCTTGTCCAGAGTCAAATCAAACAAAACTGAAGAAAAAAAAATGAAGCTAAAGCTCTGCTCTTGACTCGTCCTAACACTACCAGACGACTAGGAGTGACAGCATTATGACGCAGTGCAGTTATTTCATCAGCTATGAGGTAAGTAATGAGTGTTATTTAAATGCTCACATTAAATAACTGGGGAATTTATCAGCTTCGGGCTGGAATCCTGTCAGTGTGATGCAGGCTAGCTGACTTGCATGCAAACTTTTTTTCATTTACATAATCTCTGTTTGGGATTGCATAGGCCAATCTCAATCTGTACTAGCAGCACGCACAAGGTCAAATCCACCTCCATGTGGCAACCTAGGACTACATGGCACTTAAACGTCTCTCAAACCTTGCCTTATGTTGGTGCCTTGCACAGGATGAAATAAACACATTCTGTGAAATATCAGTGATTATGGCCAATCATTACATACATTTATGCAACATAGAAGACATATATGTCTTGCCTGTCTTGGGCATGCTTCCTTCTTCGGGCAGATACTTGCTGCAACAGTGCATGTTGTTACAGATCAAATCAAATAATACATTTGAAAAGGATATATATTACTGACACTCAGAGCTATACTGCACTTTGAAAGACAAAGCAAGACTCTCTAGAGCTTTATTTGCCACCAGAAGGCTCTTGGGTAAGGACAATTTGACATCACCCGTGAACAAAACTGTGGACAAAGAGAATCCAACTGATGCTCAGTATGGTAGTTATAGTAAAAAGGGAAGCAAACATGGCTCTATTTGTTGACAATATTTCAAGTTTGGCTGAGTTAATTGTTAAATAAGAATTTTATTAAGGGTTCATCATATGGTATTTTAGTAAACAGGACAGTAAAACATTTATACAGCTTCCCTTACGTGCCTTAATTTGCTACCTGAGGTGAGCTCAGTGGGGGTATATCTTTTTACGGGGGACACAGATTATTTGATTTTAGACACAGCATTATTTACTCTCGTTTGAGGTATGAATTGTCTTGTGGGACACACACTGATCAACTTCTGCTGTCCCAGGTGGCACTATGCCTGTAACCGAACCCTCCACGAACCTTTATGAGTTCTGACAGAAACTGGACTGACCTGAAACTTCCTACGCTGAGTATCAGCTTGGGCTATCATCACAACCCTGAGTGAATGCCAAGGCCAAGTATCATGCACGGTCATATTATTTGGTGCAAAAACACCCACAAAGGATAATGTTATGAACAGCTGGGATAGTGTATACGCAGTCATGGAGAAAAAGTACCTACAAAATTCAGAATTGGAAATTAGGTACTATTTTTCACAGTGAGACTGATTACTCACTAGAAAAAAAAGTACTAAGAGAAAATCTCCATTTGTCATTTCAGTGATGGGTGCCTTCTGGAAAGCATATCTTAACCAAATAAACTTAATGATTTAGATGAATGCAAATTATTTGAATCATTAAGGGACTTGAATGTAATGGTGACATAAAGGGTATCAGCACCATTAATGCTTTTAGTCCTAAACTCTGAAGTTATTGAAGAAGTTACTCATTAGGCAAACAGGCTCTGAGAGTCAGATAAAAGGAAGAAGAAATTTAATAGGAAATATTAACAGTTTTTGTGCAGAACAAGTGAAGTGGAATATAAAGGTTAGCTTAAATAATAAAAATGCAATGCATTATTCTTTGTCACACCCCAACATCACTTGTTTTCATCCAATAATGGAATAACACCATAAACATTCTAAATACCCGACATTCATTTTTTTGTTTTCTAGGACTGCATGCTCAATTCACAAATAGTAAGACTTAAAAAGTTTTAAAATTAACTATAGCTGTCATATATTTTATGTCCGAGAGTAAACATCTATGGATGATTCAGGCAACTTAAATTCATCTTTTCAGATGATTTTAGGAACGTGTTGGGTCTAATTAAAAAATTCTACACAGCTTCCTTAATTTCTCTTTGATGCCTCAGGAGAAAGACTTGTTCCTAATAAATCTACTGTAATAACCAAATGTTGGATGAATAGGGAGTCTTGTTTGAGCTTTATAAATGTCTGGCATATCATTGAGACAAACTGTTAATTACATTTTAATGATGCCTAAGTAGTCAATTGAAACTGAAAGAAATTTTACATCTAAATAGCATCTTCTAAGCAAGAAGCAGGAAAACTTTGAAATTTAGGTTAATGACACTATAATCACCAGAAAGAGAATTGGTCTCCGGAATTATCATATCCTCTCATGAAACTTTTCAGAGTGAAATGTATTATTCAGTAATCTATTACTATGCATGTAAATTGTGCTAAAATAGTATAACGTGCTCCAGTGTGTTTGTAACTCCACGAGGCCAGAGCAGGGCTAACGCACGTGCTTGCTACTCAGAGAGCAGGTGGCCAGGACACCTGGTGGATCATTAGTACCTACTGGCTGCAGCAGCTCACAATCTGAAACATTGTGCTTCTTCATCCCTGGGGTAGGGGCATCCTTGCCGAATTACTGATGAAGTTGAATACATTGAAAAATGCAAAATTAGAATTTTAGCATTTTAAGGTATTTTTCACCTAAGAAATTAATTTGACTGAAAAAAATACCATGGATAACATTTTAACAAGAATTCGTCCTTTTATAGTAACTTCTATCCAATTTTCATTTACTAACGCAAAGCTAATTGCAAGCTCTGGTGAAGCTCATCAGTACTGCTCACAGTACTCAGGTGTTGATCGCAGTGATGAATCAGACCTCTGGTTTCACGTCAAGGGGAGAATCCTTTCTTTCCTGCACCAGAACTACCATTGAACTGAAAGAGAAGTTTGCTGAGCTGTTAACAGGGCTGAAAGCCATTTGACTTGACTTACATGTGTATCAGGGAAACAAAAGTTCGGTATGTGGTATTATTCCTGTTTTATAGAAAGTGAGTTGGCTCTGGGATCAACATTTTGAGGTTTTTTGGGGGGGTTGGGGTGGGTGGGTTGTTTTTGTGTTTTTGTTGTTGTTTGGTTTTTTTTAAGGAAGTGACAAAGCAGCATAAGCTCTCCCAGACCTGAAATGTAATACAAAGGATTGCTTCCCTGCTTTAGTCTACCCTTTAGCTATCCTTTTGGTGGGCCTGGTTCTCTTGCGGTTTTATGTCCAAATCTAAATTAGCCATAGAAATCCTTGCAAGGTGAAGTGCTCTGCTATCCCCATTCCAGTGACTGGGCTCGCTGCCTCTGCAGGGGTTGTAGGGCACTTTTGTTTGACAGTTAAAAGGAATCAAATGCTTGGACTTAAATCTTACTGCTACATCATGACATGGCAAGATGGCAAATGATTCTCAGACTTCTCTTATTACCTCTTACAAGGACCTCATACACATTACTATTATCCTCAATGTTACGCAGTACTTGCATTACCCAGAACAGTAATCTTGCAGCTA
The DNA here is from genome assembly GCF_949628215.1 of Phalacrocorax aristotelis. Lineage (NCBI taxonomy): Eukaryota > Metazoa > Chordata > Aves > Suliformes > Phalacrocoracidae > Phalacrocorax > Phalacrocorax aristotelis. The sequence continues at coordinate 174,122,270 of NC_134276.1, read as the reverse complement.
CCGTATCTTTGTTAAGGCTCTACTTCCAGGGGGAGTTATGTATTGTCAAGTGTTGGCAGAAAGGAATCTGACCTACTGAGACAAATTTTTCATTTAAATGACTTTCTGGGCTGTTTCAGTTTAATACTTTCTAAGGTAAGACATGCAAATACATGACTTCATTTTTTACAAGTGTTAATTCTCTTACACCCTATTGATAGATTGGCATCTGAATGATTATCATAATTCAGTAGAACCTCATGTATAGTTCTAACACAATATGCTACATTTTTTCCATATTAAAGTTCCTCTACAACTATATCACATATATGTATTTATAAGCTAGCAATGTATGTTAACCTTTCTCTGGCAGTAATTAAGAGAAATCTCAAAAGTAGTTGTAAGGATTCCGAAGCAAGAAACTGTGAAGACAGACAAATCTAAAAGAACAGGGAAAAAATTTAAAATCTCATGACACAGGTATATAACATATACATAGGATAAATAGTATATGGTTTATATTACATGAATAGTCATAGCCACAAAGGAAAGATTCCTTTCCTTCCAGCAGAGAACATTTTCTTTATATCTAACCCATAAACAAGGACAGACAGACACAGGAGAAGAAATAGGAAAGACTTGAAAAGAAGAAAGCATGGAAAAGTCTAATTGTGTGAGATTAGACAGAAGTCTAACAACAGATTCCCTGTACGCCTACTATTTCCAGACCCAAAACTTAGTAGGCACTCTCTTATATGAAGTAGTCATGTCATGTATGCAGTAGTATGTGTCAAGTCTTATGTTATTTTATCCAGCTTAAGGAACTAACATATGAGAAAGTGAACAAAGTGAACACATTCGTCCCTTCAAAGTGATTTCAATACTGTGGGACCTTCAGTCGTCAGAGCTGGAAAATAAATAGGGACTGCAAAAAGTAGGCTGCTGAAAATTCCATGATATGCTTTATGAATGGAAATGACCATGTCAAAGATGTTTTCTAGAGTTAGTAAAAAAGTATAGTAATATACTCTTTACACCCCTATATTTCTAAATGACTAATGAGTGACAAAAATGTATAGAGAAGAAATACAGGGACAAGATTCATCAACTGCAATATCCCTGTGAATGTTATTGCGAGTTTCTTAATTGAATTTAAAACGTTTCTTCCCTCTCAGCTAGCACAATGACTGCTTCTCTAATTGCTAAATTGAGGCTGATTTAAATGGAACACTTACATTTGTACATTATATAGATGTGTACATTTAAAGATATATTTCATCAAGAGCTTGATATGAAAGCGGTGATTAAAAATATTCTACATAGAAGTTTAAAGAGAAGCTGAAACATTAGCTCTAGATTCTTTGGATTAGAATTGCAGATTCTCCTGAAACTTTGCAAAGGAGCACTAAAAGACTGAAAGAAAGCTGTAAACCCTAGAAATTTAAAAATTGAGGCATTCAGAATCCAAATAATAGCACTACAGTTAATGGTTGTGGATAAAAAAATAAACCTGTTTACAGAATGAATTTGCAAAGTCATTTTTAAGTACCATTTTTTTCTTCTGACACCCTCTAATTACACTGGAACTGTGATGCTGCCAAGAGGTTTCTTCTGTGTTTGTAGCTTTATTTTAATAGTTCTCCTTAGCTTCTGGCAGCTGCTATGAGTCAGTGTATTGATTTTACAAGGAGGTGCACCAAAGACAGAATTAAATTGTTATATAATTTATGTGAACAAAAAGCTAGGTTGCCATTTGCTGACAGGCAAAAAGAAAGTGAAGCTGCTAGGGTTTATGGGGAGCCTTTGACTTTTATAGACAGAAATAATCATGCATTCAATAGATAATGCAAAAAATTCTTTTTTTCCTTCTGAAAAATCTACTTAGTGAGCCATTAAATGCCTGCCTATTTTTTAAGAATTGCACAGAAGGCAAACGGCATGGAATTAGTGACAATATGAAATAGAAAATGTCTCTTTCTCATAAACCTATGTTCTTTCACAAATGAAACACTATTGTACAATTGACAGACTCTAAATATTTTTCTCTATATTTTGTATGCAGCTTTTAAAACTTTTACAGTGGAACAAAAACACACTAAGTGGTAAACTGGCATAGTAGATGGTCTAGCTTCTCATTACATGTCTGAGTAAAACCAACACAAAACCTGACATTTGAATCAAGTTTGAGCCAATGAAACTCACATGAAAAAGGTACTCACTTTTTCTTTAGTCTTCGGTCCTTTTCTGCTTGGGTTCCAAGTTTGCCTAATCCCAGAGATTCCTGAGCTGCTGCCTCAGTTTCCATGTAACCTCCTGGAAAACAAGCCAAAACAACCCCACCGTATCTTCCCATAGCTCTTTCCCAATTGTTTTCCTCCTCAACCCTTCAATCCCCCTCCCACCCCTCATCATCACCTATGTTTGTTTCCTTAAACCATGACATCTGGTGTTTGTGAAGAACATCTATCACCTACAGAAGTAAATTCTGGCAAGTGTTTACTACATGGAAAAGAGTAGAAGTAGAGGGAAGAATTGGTTTCTCTTCCTTGTGTTTAGCAGTAATGTATGAGAAAAGCACCCTGATCTCCTTTGCCTGTTTTTCTTTGCCTCCTAAGGTTCAGTCTCATGGTCCTAAGTAAGCAATGCCCTCACCATTTTTTAATCTTAGTTGGGAAATGTACAAAAGCAAGTGCCATCTCAAGAACTGCCTCATTATTATTGACATAATACAGCATCACTTAATGTTGTAATACTAAAGTCTTTGTTTTGCTGTCATAGTCTTAGAGTCTTTGATGTCATTATCCCTGCAAACTCCCAAGCCACAGATGACACAAAGAATCTGTCAGAGAGGTAAAAATCCTCCTAGGTCTCCCTGGAGGTGCCTCATAGGCACCTAATTCCTGTCAAAGTCACAGAGTCATGGGAATTTGAGTTACTTGCATAGGGCGCCAAGGAAAGCTTGCAGTAAGTCAGGACACCCAGACCTAAATAAAATCGTATTATAAAGTAAGGACACGACTGGTATTTTATGATCCACGCTGATCATACAATATGTCCACTAATGTGACTTTCCTGGTGCAGAAGTGGAAAGATGCTCGGGACTTTTTTATCGTTGCCTGGATTCAAGGAAGAAGCTGTCAGTGCAGTCTCCTGGCTCTGGCTCCATGCTGTCCTCATTTGCACATGTATGTGTGCAGAGAGGCTGCAGCACTTCTTTGAAGGCTGCTTTCTGCCTGTGCTGCTATTCAGAAGGTGTGTAACTGGCATAAGAAGGAAGACAGTAGTATGGTAAATGTTGGTGCTTGACTCCATTTGGCAACAGCAACTTCTTATTTCTCAGCTAATGGATGGTGAACAATTGTAGAGTGGACACTGGCATAATTAAGAAAGCAGAGTATGAATTTAAATATTTCTATTCTTATTAATTGATTTTAACCATAAAATAAAGCCTAAATGTTATATAGTGAAATAGTATCACAGCCTTTTACAAGTCACATTTACATGCTCCTCAATCAAGTGAGAACAAAAGCTATTGCTCTATCATTTTTATTATGTTAACTTAGAAAAGATGTTATTTCAAAGCAGTTGTAGTTTTAACACTCCTGCTTGCCTAGACAGAATTTTTCTTTATTAAAGAGGACATTAGTTCTGCAAGTCTCATGATGAGAAGGATGCCTCCAATCACAAATGCAGAAAACATGAATGTATACTTTGCTTTACTTTGTCTGTCTTTCAAAGTCTTACAGAATATCTCATGAAATGTTTCTTGCTGACTCTGGAGTAAGTTTTTAAATTCGAAAACTGCTGTATAATATATCACAGCTTGCCGAGAGAGCAGCTCACAGTACATCAGATAGAGATGGTATGAGTGCAGTGCAATGAGGTTTTTTCATAGATTGGGAAGTGTTCTTGGCATAACTGACTTCGCCAGAAGACAAACACATCTGACTCTCTGAATAACCCAGCATACATTGTATTGGATGTAGCGATTGTGCCTGTCAGTATCTTAGGGATGCAGACGGCCACAACAAATGTTTCCTAGCAAGCTGACCTTTGCACACACCATAGAGATCAGCTTGTCTGGGCAGGGCTAAAAATCCCTATAACGTATTGTTTGTTTTAGGGACTAAAATATTTAAAATGTAGGACAGGAAGAATATGTAAATGTCTACTGTGGTATTCCCCACTGAGAGACGAGTGGATAAGTTTAAAATCAATCAAATAAACAGAAAAAGAAATAAAGGGCACTCCTGCTCACTGTAACATTCCTTTTCCCTTCTCCAATAATTAAAAGAAATCTTGAAGAATCTAGAAATCTTGAATCTTGATTCTAGGAAAGATCTCCTAAGGCATGAATCTGCCTTTGAACAATAACAGAAATGGTTTAGCAGAGTTAAAAAAGTAGCAAACTATAAAATAACGGAACTCTGGCAAGTTTAGCAGTTGAAAACTAATAATTTGAGAGTTTTGCAGGGAACACAGAGCCAAGAAATCTTTTGGGTGATAGCCTGGCTCTGCTGAAGTTAGTGACAAAACTTGGGAGGTTCCAATATTGCTTCTAAATACAAGCATATATTACATGTGATTTTAGAGGTATTATAGAATTAGTTACAGATGTACTATGTGTAATTATAATGTATAATATCACTGGGATCCCTAATATCCTCTGCATTGACGTGAACATTTAAAGTGCTCCTTTAAGCGTAATTGTGTGCAAGGGCAAATATGCTTATAAGAAAGCAAATTAATTTCTCTGAAGCTCAAAATTACTTTTACTACCTCTCAGTATTTGATGTGCTACTGAAGAAAAGATGTTTTTCATATTAAAAAATGTAAGATATATCTATAAAAAATTAGAATGTTTAATTTAAGCAGGAAATTAAATGAGATTCTTTTATTGTTTTGCATTATATGTTTAGGTTATGAAAACAATGCAAATATACTGCAGTGCAGTGATGACAGGACTTTCTATCTAGATCTCCGTGATATAGTATCTTAATATAAATAGAACTATTAATTATATAGCTGCACAGATAATGTACCCATCATGGAATGGATTCAAGTACTACCATGATTGCTACTTTTAAGTTTTGTTTTGTCTTTAAAGTACTGCCATTGAATGAAACTGCCACTTAATATTTTTTTTCTTTTCATATCTTAGAAATTAAGATTAGGAAAGCAACTTTATACTTCAGCCGTTTAATGTTATTTCAATTTCTAAAAATATTGTGCTCCTCCCTTTTTGTCAGTTCAAAGTGCTACTGTAAATTTTAAACATACTTCTAAACCTAGTTTGCTTAATTAAAATGTGCATTATACTGAAATATTTGCTGTTGAGCTAAAGGATGGAAGCCACAAAAATGTCATTTAGTTGCAAATCTTCACTAATATCTTTTTGCAATTTCATGAGCTAGTGTTGGGAACTACAAATAGGCTTTATCCAATTATACATATGTCTTATTAATCATGTGCAGTATTATTAAGCAATTAATCTATTGCCAGATTACTTTGCCCCGAGACAATCTTTAAAGTTGTTATTTTATTTTTGTTCCACATCGCAAGGAACTGTAGGGAAGACCACATTTATTACATCTTTGTCCTCTATGTTCCTGAGTTACTGTGAAATCATAGATTACTGTGCATAATCCAACAGTATCAATAAAACCGGTTTTATGGAATGTAAATGTGAATTAATAACGCAGTCTAAAGTTATAAAATTCTCCATCGGTGCAGATGGTGACATGCAGGTGTATTTGAGAGACTAATTTAATAGATTCTGAAATACATTAAACTATGAAAAAGATTGAATAAATCAGTTTTATTCTTCCCATAGTGAGAAAAAAGGGAATTTAAAATGCGATTAGAAATCACTTTTCTTTTTCAAGAACACAAGGTTCTCACAGGCAGAAAGGAGAAAGGTTGGAGTGTAAATGGAGAATACTCAGTTATTTGATTTTACTCTGATACTTTGACCTTAATATTGCCTTATTTTATTCTGTACGATCTTAGTGATGGGTTTGTTAGTTGTGATAAGGACATGCTTTAATATCAATTTAGCTTTTTAATTTCAGGCTTACCTATTGCTTAAGCATTTACAGTTACTGCAAACTCTTAAAATTCTTTTACGGGTGTTATGTGGTCACCACGGCAGTAAAAATGTAGTGCCTCAGGAATTCGTACTATGTGACATCTTCATGACTAAGAAAAAGCTAGTTTTTATATTTTACTGACACATCTATACCACTTTGATGCTTGTGTTGACATGTGTATACAATCTAGCTACATCAGATAGCCTAGCAATATAGACTAAGGATTTATTTGCCCATTTGGGTGTGTGGACTATGAGCCTTTGCTGAAGATTGTCACTCCACCTTCCATTGCTTATGCTACCTAATGTTGTTAAATAAAATTATGCTATGACTGGTTTCTTTCTGCATGTGGCATAGACATATCCTATGGAATATCGCAAAGGAAAATTTTTGCTAGGAATGAATTAGACTAAGGTCTTGGCAAGGTAAAAGGGCAGAAGTAGTATGAAAAAACCAAGGCACTGCTGTGAGCAGCATAGCTGATTGAAAGAGTAAGGTGAGGATTCAGTGATAGGCACTAGCAGATGCCTATTGACACAAAGAAATCTGAAAAGCAACTACATTTACTTGCAAGGAACTTCCATATCACAGTTACACCCCTTATAGTGGTTTATTACTTATTACTTTCTCGCCTCCTCTTTATTTTTAATTATTTGAGAATATACTGTCAGCACTTTTACCCTAATTCAAGAGAGTATTGAAGCAGTAGGTTCAGTGAAGAGGATGACTCTAAGTAATTTTTGCCAGCAGTCTCCTTTCATTTGTGTTATAGCGAACTCCTAACAAATATAATTGCTGAAAGGAATAAAGTTTAATGGGAAGGTCCTGCCAGAGAAAAATAAGCAAATTGGAAAACTGAAAAGAAGTAAAATTAAAAATGTAAAAATGACTGTGAAATGGTGATCTTTGCTTGTTACCACTAATTCCTTACTGAGCTGTCCAAGTCGAGCCTTCTCTTTTTTACCAAACAAACGTCCTATTGAAGACTTGATTCCTTTCTTCTTGGGAGCTTTGTGCAGGGAGTCCTGGCTGCTGTTGACACTGCCAAGACCAATGCTTTCTGGTTCCAGTGAAGCAGGCAAACTACTACAAAATGATAACAAAGAAATTGAATAGATAACATGTCAAAATTTGCAGGTAAATTTTATTTTCTTCTGAGCAGCTCTGCAAACAAATTAATTTGTTGTACTTCAGTAATAATCTCCCCACAAATTGAACAATCACATCTTCTTCCCTAAATTATTTAGAAACAGGACAAAATCAGGTCATTCTGGAATAAACAACAACATGATTTGAAAAGATAATACACTGTAAAACAGTGATGTATCAATTCATGTTTCAAATATCTTACCTTCTGGCATCATTGTGGTATGAAGAAGGAAGGGTATGAGTCATTCTGATAGCTCTGGGTGTTGGGGGAGGAGAAGTTTCACATTTGATTGTGGCTTTATCTTCACGCCCATCCTCTTCAACTACTGCAATCTGGGGGAGAGAGACTCCATGAGAGCAAATTAGCTTTTCAAGAAAGTTCCAACATGTGCTGCACAAATTTGTCAAGTGAACTGAAGTGTGTATGGATCCAAGTGCAATTTTTTGTGCAAGTTGTAAGGATTCTTACTTTTGAAAGACTATTGGGAAAGAACAATTGCCTAAATATGGCAGCTTAAAGTACATATTTGACAGAAAAGAGATTACACTTGGAGAAGAAATTAATTCGTTTTATGCCCAACAGGTTGACCTAGTAAAGGTCTAAACATGAAAATAACCTTAGGCATTAGCATGTCTCTTGCATTAAACAGGTATTCAAGTAAACAAAGTTTCTCAGGGATTTAATGGAGAAGGTAAATACAGACATAAACAGGACCACTATCTCCATAGCTTGTTAACAGAATGGTCAGAATGCTTGAAAACAAGCATGAACATAAAGGAATTTTGTCACAGCATATAATGATTTATCTTAAATACTGCCTCCTCTCATGTAAAGATAAATCCTATGTTCAGTGCCAATTCTGTAAACAACTTTTTATTGCTCCAGAAGATTTCAGTTAATCTGACTCTGGTTCCTCCAGCAAGAAGATACCAAATACGTTTGGAGGCCAAAATACATTTGAAGGTAATTATTTCTGTGTCCACGCTTTAACCGTGTTCCTTTAAGTTTGTGCTGTAGAGGCTACTACGCCAAGGTATCACTGGTGGGCCTTGATTCTATGGCTTAGCTGTGACCCCTGCAACCCTTTCCAGGTAGGACTAAAATGATTATGTTCAGGAATTGAATGAAAAGGAGTAGAGACGATGCAGTGGCTGGCAAGGATCCTGGTTATAGCAGAGAAACATGGTAAATGTGCTCTCCCAAACTTAAAAAATTTCCCAGTATCTTACCTTTCTCCGATGCTTCCTTAGGTCACTTGGCTTGGATTGGTAACGAAAGCAACAACAACAACAACAAAAAAGGGATTAATAAATCTTATTTGAGCATACCGAAATGACACACATTCATTCTTCTCACATTCAGAAGTGGGAAGCAGAGATTTCATTAATTTAATACTATCCATATTATATACTAATTATACACTTGGTGTCATAACATAAGATAACCCCTGTCAAATATGCCATTCTGGGAAAGCAGCTATTTTTTTCTAAAGTTACAATCTCCTTAATTTTCATAAGCTTAGTAAAGAACAGAACACTGCAAGCTTACAGCAGCACTTTTTATTTTTGGAGTTTTCCTATAAATCCTTCCACTACCCCCAACACAGCAATTTTTTTGTTTTTGTTTTATCTACTATTACAAATGTTTTGGTGTCTCACCAAGTATAAACACAAAAAATCATTAACAAATACCATGTCTCAAAAAGGGGTCTTTTTCTCCAGTTATCCCATATTAATGTGACTGGCATTCTCAGTCAATGGATACAAATTCACTCATCTTCTGTACTGCAGCATTATTTAGCAGTAGAAGGGTGCTAGCATGTGCCTTGTTCAACACCCTTTTCATTTTTATTTTTGGTAGATGTCTCATTCATTCAAGCAAAGCTGAAGATACTCTGCAGAATTTATTTACTGCATGCACCTGGGCTGTGGAAACTCATACAGTACTGCTCCTTCAGCCAACCCCTACAGGACCATATGGCCATTTGATCTCAGAGACCAGATCTCTTCAGAGCTCTTCCCAACCCAAAGTTTCCACTTAGAGGATGTCTTGATAGCCTGTTGTGTCTGTTCCCACCCAGTAAGGAGAAGGAGATATTGAACACTGAACTCCTGCTGAAACAGTGCAAGGCAGAAATGTCCTGAAACAGTTGATGAGGGTGAGCACAGTTGTGGGCTGCACTGTTGAGCACACGGTGGGGTGCTACTTTTACAGCTTATATATGTCAAGAGTTCAACTGCAACTCATACAGACATATTCATCTGAGCTTTAGCCCAGCTAGAGCTGAGTGACAGCCAGGTGTCTGCTGGAAGATCAGTTAAACCATTGCCATTTATCTGCAGCCAAACTGTTTAGTTTAAATGGTGGTGAAATGGAGCCAAACTGCATATTTGGAAAGATGCTGCTTTGGTGAAGCCCATGGGTAGCAGTGCGGCAGCCTGCACACACACCTCCACAATGGTCTGCACCACCACCATTTTCATTTCTGCTGGTCACCAATGGGAGCTGGGGGCAGCAAAGAATCAGTGCCACAGCCTGCCACAACCTCCAGCCCTGATCTCCTCTCTGCTGTCTTCAGTTCCCAAGAATGCAGCAAACATCATCCTAAACTGGGAGGGGTAGAGGTGGATACAAGTAGTTGTCAGTTTCCAGGAAAAGGGAGCACTCAGCTAGATGATGGTAGACAAAAGTCCCTACTCCCAGAACAGCCAGCTCCACTCCCAGCTGTTCCTGGCAACCTTCTCAACTGGGAGAGTTGATTTCTGCTTTCTGATTGAGATCAAAGCTCATTTCCCCTCTGCTAAGAGGCTCCATAGGGAACCAGTGCTGCTGCTTCCCAGGAATGGAGCACAAGGGGACTTCTATGAAATTCAGTTTATCAGAGAAATAGTAAATAAAAAATTGGGTTGCATGTATCCTGTTCTTCTCACTGTATGTAGACACCAGCAGAGTGGGCTGCTTTGATTCTCTCCTAGTGCTTCAAGGGATGAATTCACCCAGGCTCCAAACTGATTTGTAGGCCACACTGTAGACTGCACCCTGCATCTGCACTCTTATCAATATCAGAGTTGTACATCTTGAATATGCCGACACGTACTACCTTCACTTATTTGACTGTAGCACTGCTTCTTTTTCAATAGGAACCAAATTAATTTTTTTGCAAATTCCTTTTCAAATCAAACCAGACATTTCAGAATATGTCTTCAAAGGTACAGTAATGTTAGATATGCTTTGCATGATAATTTGATGGCTTGGTATCTATTTATGCATGCTCCTTGTAATGCTGAAATACATCAGTTAAATGAATTATTGGAAAACAAAGCATTTATTTCAAGTCATGAAGAATACATACAAAATGCTGCAAGTATAAAACAGTATACCAAATATAGAAGTATACCCAAATGATCATATATACGAAGTAGTAGAAGGTTTTAATGTCTTCTAGACATTTCTTGGAGGTTTAAATTCAGTAATAATTACACAGTAGTCTGTGGGACCACTGTATTACTTCAGAGCTTTTCAGTAGTAAACATTTTTTGCACGTAAATTGGTTACAGTAATTCCAGTCATAAGCTCTGTTTGTTATTAATTCCCCTGCCTGTGTGCTGAAGCCCCTTGATCATCGGATCATAGAATCATAGAATGGTGTAGGTTGGAAGGGACTTTAGAGGTCATCTAGTCCAATGCTCCTGCAGTGAGCAGGAACATCTTCAACTAGATCAGGTTGCTCAGAGCCCTGTCCAACCTGACCTTGAATGTCTCTAGGGATGAGGCATCTACCACCTCTCTGGGCAACCTGTTCCAGGGTTTCACCACCCTCATAGTAAAAAAGTTTTTCCTTATATCCAGTTTAAATCTACCCTCCTTTAGTTTAAAACCATTACACCTTGTCCTGTCACAACAGGCCTTGCCAAAGAGGTTGGCCCCATCTTTCCTATAGTCCCCCTTTACGTACTGGAAGGCTGTGATAAGGTCTCCCCGCAGCCTTATGTCCCTGGTGAATCATGCAATGCTCAAAAACACAATAACAAAAACCAAAGCCACCCAACCGTCCATATTCTAGGGAATTTTCTATATGTATGTATGATGAAGAGGTGAATAAAGAATTAGAGACATAAGCCATTCATACAGTGAAAAGATGACGTATTTAATACTAGAAATATCACACCTGAAATTGACATCACAAAGTTTCTTACCAGCGTCATAACCCCCATTCTGTCCATCTCCCTGGCAGGACTGCGAGGGGTGAGTTTAGGAGTTGAGTGTCCACTGGGAGGAGATGAGCTTGCAAGTGACGATGCAGTCACTGAGCCAGTAATGGATGTACCCTGGTGGACTCTGGCCAGATTTAAGCCTTCCAGACTCACGCTGGCCACTCTGTTCTCTATTTCTTCAGCACGCAGTTCTGTTGACTCTTTCTCTTCTTGGATTAACCTTATTAAATAAAAGAAGAACGTAGTTGTATTTGTCTCTGCAGACCCCAAAAGCAAAACTAAAAAAATATTTCCTTTCAAATGAGATTCAAAAGAAAAAGAAAGCAAACATGAATAGCATAGAGGAACTCCAAAATAGTAATGAAAAGGGTATTTTTAATCACCAGAATTATAAAACTATTTTTCTTGATTCCTCCATCCTCAAAAACTGTTTGAAGAATCTGCCCAACAAGATGACTTGACATATGACATTTCAGGAAGACTGGTTCCTTTGCAAAGGAGATAGTATAGGGGAGGCGGGGTTAACAATCCAATTTACCATAGGAAACTAATTCCAATCTTAAGTTGGCTTCATCTGATTTTCTTTGCTAAAGCACAAACACAAATTTAAACTAAAATGAAATTGGGCCTTTAAGAAGGGAATTACTGAGATAATCCATATTAATAAAACAAGAGAACATGCAAAACAATTTGTCCGTTTCATCCCTACAAACTGATGAAAAAGTAACAGTTGTTTCTAAAGCACTGAGTTTTTACATGTATTTCATTAAAATAGCTCTGTTGTTAACAAGAAAATATAAGCTGCTTAAATATATATAGCCTCAATAGGATGCTTGCACTGGGTTCTTTAGTTTTGGTTTTTAATTCTGATTGTGCCTAGAATGATAAAATGTGTTTAAAATAAAACATTTGCTTATAAGTCCTTTGCCCATAAACCCAAGTTAGAAGGAGTCTTTTTTTGCAAAGAAGAGGAAAAAGTATGAAGGATCAAGGTTAAATGAGAGAATATGAAGTTTGGGGAGGCTGAAACTGTGAATCAGGCTTTTCTGAGTGAAATGAAGCAAATACAGCAAATGAAACCATAATACATTGAAAATAGAAACCTACAAATTCCTGTGCTGTGATAAATCTTCTTCCCTAACATCCATTTCACAATTTCTATAAAATGTCTACAGTTATTTCTGAAATGAGGCATGGCAGGAACTTAAAGGCAAATAGTATTTTGAAAGGGAATGATAACAATTTTTTTCATTTTAGTAATCTAAATTCTGAATCATCTTGTATAATAAAACAAGGCAAAATACATTTTTAATCTCTCTTGATACCTCCAATCATTTAATAAACCCTTATAGTGTTTGTCAAGGAAAAAGAAAAAAAAAAACAAACCAAGAAAATGTGAAATGCAGTACAGTTTATAAGACTATCCTTGTATAATAATTTTTCCTGAAACATATAAAGTAAAAGAATACAAAATTAGCTACCTGGTTCTTTAATAATGACAGTGATGGTAATGAAAGCCTATACTTCAGAACCAGCTTAGTAGTAGGGGAAATAAACTAATCTCAGCGGACCTCCATTAAAAATGGCTACATAAAATGTGCACCCTTGCTTCCTTTTTTTGATAAAACGGTACCTGGCATCTAAGTCAAGATCCTGTGTTAAGTAAAACAGTGATCTGATTCAGGACAGCACAAGTAATATCCCACTATGCAACCTGCAGGTACAATTTCTTGTGAAAACCTTTTACTGTTAAATTGTCAAAATGTTAGTATTTTTTAAAACAAATACCTTTGTTACATCTACAGCTTCCTGAACTGGTCACTGTGCTGACTTCTGTGTAATAACAGAAAATATGGATAAGGTTCTTTCTTTTACATACACTGTTTTAAGGAAGTTTACCCTCCGAAGAACAAAATTTCTCTTTGACTCTCTATCTTGACAGCTGTCATAAGAGATTGTAGAAAACAGTGTAGTCCTATTTGAATGAAGAAATTCTGGGAGTAGTGAAAATGCAAAGCTGTAGATCTATAACAAAGTCTCCCCCATGAACAGAAAAGTTATTCAATGTCAGTATATTCCAGTAGAGTTCTCCCTCGAAAGTTACTTTGCTCAGAGAATGATTGAGATTTTGCAGAAGGTAATCTGGTTTTATTTATATTTCTAACCACAGCCTTTCTGTCTGCAGAATTACCCGAAAGTTACTAATACATCGAGCAATCTCATTCGTCTCCTTCTAGAGAAACAGTCACTAATGAGAGGATGCTTTTCATACACCAATTTTTCAAAAGTCACTCTTCCTGAAAAACAGGTAAGAATGCTTTAAGACTAAAATATTGTTTTGTTTTTAAAACTCACTTAATTAAAGTATGTAATTGGATTCTCTATCACTCCATTAAATTTGCATAGAAATTAAGATACACTCAATTCACCACCTATTTCCAAGCACTATAGCCTAACTTGGAGCACAAAAAATCGCATTCTATGCCTCCATAGAAAATGAAACCATGTCTTAGAAAATGTATCTTACATGAGATGTAACATAGGAGTAATTATCAGGAGAAAGCATGAAGAGCACTGAAATAAAACATTTCTGATAGGAGGTCATTATTGAGTAAAAGGAGTCATGCAGAACAGTGAAAAAGATCTTGAAAAGGGAACTATGAAGAGCGATCTGTCAAATTTGCCCTGTGTTAGCCTTGTCTAACGTATTTCTCTTCACTCAGCCGGCAGTTCTTCTCTTGGAATGTTTTTTGAAAGAAATTTCTATGTTTAGGAAATGAAGATGCCGTTGTTATCTTCACACAATCAGTACTGTCACATGAAAAGCAGACACATTATTAATCCTTTAAATGTACAAGTGGTGTTTCCTAACTGTTATGATCTGAACTCATGCACTAAAGGAAGTCTGAAGCTGTAATCATAAGTGCATCACCGCTGGTTCAGGCTACATACCTGATTTCTTTATTGATGGCATCTAGCTGCTCCTGAAGCATCATGGCCAGAGTCTGGGCATCGGAATGGCCGCTTGGTGACAGGAGGTCCATGGAGCTAAAAAGCGTTTCTCTATCATCGTCATCGATGTCGGACATTTCAGTGTCACTTTCAAATGGATGGCTGCTCAAAACACCAATCTGCTGAGTCCTATTCCACTCGTGATCTCCAAGTGATTTTACCTGGGCAGAAATTAGGATGTACATGGCTTATTCAATGAAGAACAACTGCAAAGTTGAACTTCTATCAAATAGGAAAGGAAAGCAACTAACATTTAAGACTACTTATTCAATGATCAATTCACCAACAGTACTTGCAATATTACTGCAGATTACAGTATTTTCACATAATTTCTAATGCTGTGTAAAATTAACTATCAGGAAAATCTACACAAAAATAAACCCAGAGAAGACAGTCACTCAAGTATGCTTGAACTTTGACGTCTGAACTTCAACCTTTTCTGCCTTCATTTTAGTACAACAGTACTCTTGTATGAGTATGTATAGAAAAAAAAGCTTGCTATTTGGGTTTCTTTTTTCTTTTTTTTTTTGGTGTGTTGTTGGGTTTTTTGTTGTTGTTGTGTTTTTTTTTTTTTTTTTCTGGAAATACATAAACTGTAAGCTTAAGAGCCTGAAATACATTCTCTTATCAGGTAATATATGAGAAGAAATTGGGGATTAACCTTTGGTTCATCTCTGCGTACGCCCATCCGGCCTCTTCTAGGTCGCCTTATCACTTTAGTTGACCGATAGTCAGACTGGCTATCAACTAGTGAGCCCACAGAATACCTCAGCTCTGCTGATGTGTCAAGGTGAGGCCTATAAAAAGAGCCATAGAAGTAGACTAAGAGATTAATAGTAATAATAACAGCAACAATCCACTGACCTTCGGTCTAGGAACACAGATATATTTTTTTAAACAAACAAATTATTGTGTATCAGAATAAATGACAGAAACGTGGCACAAAATGTAATTTAAAAGTGAAAACTTGAAATCATATTATGAGAAAATTAAGGAAGAAAACAAACAAATAAAACCTTTGATTTTTCAAAATGAAGGACTTGCATAGTGAAACTCATTGTCCAAAACTATAATATGAAATAACAAGTAGATTTCAGGACAAGATAATTAACAGAACTGTCTGCTGAGTGTACTATCCTGTATCTTTTCCTTCCATTACTTTCCTGCATAAATATGCTGGAGGTTACTGTAAGCATGTTAACATGTTCACGAGTGAGGATATCTATAACACTTTCCTACTGTAAGTCTGTGCTCCACATTATGAAAATATTAGTGAAGTGCCCTGTAATATAATATTGCTTATGAATGATTCATGTTTATCTGATGATGCTTTTGAGAGTTTTAATCCTCAATTTTTCCTGTAGTCCTGGTAAGTCTTGGGACATTGTGGAGAGTCATATACATGACGACTTCAGCATATCTTTTCTTGGCTGCATACAATGGCCCCTGCCCTTTCTGTCCTTGGTCAAACAGCAGCACTAAAAGTTCCCTGCATGGTGCAACAGAAGCATCCTGCCCACGGGCTGTGTAGCCAAGTCAGAAGAGCAAAGGCTCCATCCACCCACCGTTTCAGCATTCAACCACAGCAGTGGAGACTTGAAAAACTTCTATTTCTTAACACATCAGCAGTTTCCACATAAAAATATATGAATACCATTATTATAGTAGAAAAATGAAATGTAACAAATACTATACTAATAAGACAACTAAGTATGTATTTGCTTATAGCGACTTCTAAACAATATTTGACATTTTACTATCTATAAGAATTTAATGTTGTACTTACTTCCCTTTTTGTCTTTTTTTTTTTTAAATCTTGGGAAAAATGCTTACAGTCACCTACAGACAACTTACAGCGTTCACAGCAATGTTAATAATCAGTTAGGGGAAACAGAATAGGAATAAGTTTTGTTCTTAAATACTTCTCTCACTTTGAAAAGAATGCTGTTCAAGAAAATGATGGCTTTAATCCCAGACGTAAAAAAGCTAAGTAAGAGAATGTCTGCTTTCCAAAATGAAGGAAATAATTTAGAAAATCGTGTATATCTATGCTGAAAACGGCAGGCTGTAAGTGTGACTGTTTTCCTGAGCTCTAGTTCTGTGTCTTTTTCTAAACATATTCACTTTTCCTTGAGAAGAATTTTATTTGAATTGAAACATACTCGTACTTGGAAGACTGAAGCATTGGTCTCAAATTTCAAACATCACTTTAATAAAGTAAAAGTGAAAGATAAAATATTATAACTGTGATGCCTGTATATTGATAAATGGGAATGCAAAAACACCATGATAAACATCAAAGCCTCTACTACAGGCTACTTTGACGGAGTGGTACTGTCGTAATTACTGTCTTGTATTATAAGTACTGTGATAAAACTAAAATAGTAATGGAAGGATTTCAAGCACTAATACAGTTTCGTTTATAAAAAGTAAATACTGCCAGAAGACAAATAAAAATGTACCACCAGAATTCCTGAATTGTGAATATGTGCCATAGTAATCAAATCAGATACATAAAAATGTCACAGACACCAAATAATGTATTAGAATTTAGGTTTTGGGTACTTCAGAGCTCATGCTGTTGTCACAAATGTCCTTTTCAGAACAAACATTGGTGTATCTTCTCTTATGTTTCCCATCATGCCTGGTAGGAACTTCCATAATATTAGAAAAATAATGATTTTAAATTTTAAAAAATTCTCTGAAACTCACTTTTTTCATTAAACCAGTAAGAAAACTTGACAACAGTCGGGCTATAAATATCCTGAGCCCTCTATCTACTGCACCAGACAATAATATTTTGGGGGTTTTTATGCTTAATTTGTCTGTATGACTCTCATCTGTTATATAGTAAGCCATTCAGGGCAGTGACTGTTTTTTATTTTCTCTGTACCATATTTTCTGTAATAGAACTTTGTTCTGATAATTGATAATACTTGTTACTTGTGCAGCAAGTTGGCAGGAAAAAAGAAACAGCCCAGATTCCAGATTCTAGCCGCAAATACCTATCTGCTGACCAGCTTAATTATTCTTCTGATGAAAGAACAAACTCCTGCAAATACAGAACTGAATATGTGCTCAAAGTAATAAGTATGTAATGCTGATTCCTCCCTGTACCTGAAAGGGCTGGTAGATTCTCAAGGTGAGGTCATGGAAGGGGAAATATACTGTTTTGGGGGAGCCTGCTGGATTCCAAAGACATTTAGACAGATTATCAAGTTCAAACTGCCCTTTGACAAGGGCTAATCAGACTCCTATTTACAGAGCACAAGCTAACGATACTTACCTACCTAGCAAGAACGGCTGCTGCTCACCAAGGATGGCTTCTCCAAAAACATCTCTGCTGTTTGTTGCAGCAGTTCAATAGTCTGTATCCTCGCAAGCACCCTCAAAAAACCAGTGTTGTGTGTGCCTGTAGTCACACGCTCCCAAAGGAACAAAAATTTGAACATCTACGAGGATCGTATTCTGAATTTCAGTGATTTACACTTCCCATGTATATAGAAAAATATTATTCCAAGAGATAATAAAAGGTCGAGGGAGAAACCACGTCCAAGTACTGAGCAAGATGTCTGAGAAAACAATGGGCAGACAATACCTGATGCAAGCAAAATAATTATCCAACAAGAATAACTTCAGAGGATTACAGTGCTCTGATTTTAGTCTTGGTCCATGAGCTTTGTCTGGCAGGTTTTAAAAGTTAACATGTTACTTGTTAGGAAAACAGGACATGCCACACGATTAGTAATAAGGTAACAATTTTATTTTGAGGGATACTTTTAGGCAAGAACAACTGTCTAGAATTATAAATTCATTTCAGCTGCTGGTAGCTACTTCTATGGTACCTGTCACACTGTTGTTCCCATATTGCTTTTCCACCACAAACAGGCATAATGTTTAATGTTCTGTTATGATATTTTCAGATCTCTCTGAATATTGACTTCATCTTTAGCAGAACATCTGTGGTCTTATTTTACACACTAAGCAAAGCTGAGTTATTTCTTGCTAATAAAAAAAGTAATTATTAGATGTACCTGGTAGAATAAATAAACAAATATGGTCATAAACATGCTGATTAGTCTCAGCATTAAAGGTGATGGTTTCAACTTTTTATTAAGCTCTCCTGGGAAAAAAATGGGTATTTGGATATACTTTTGAAAACTTTCCATAATTTAAAAGACTTTCCTTAATTTCAGTAATATATCAGTGTATATTCACTGCTATAAGGCCCCATTTACCTATGAAAAATGTGAGAAGCAACAGTAATAATAATAATTTTATAGATTTTAAATTTTATAGAAATACATTATATTTTTATACGTGGTCTGAACACATCCCTGTTCTAAAGGCTTTAAATTTATATTCATGTTCTATTTCAAGTGAAAACGAGGAAACTTTTGTCATTAAATATTACCTTGACAATGTGGGTTCGATTAAAGAACCAGCCCTCAATTTCATTTGATCCAGTTCAGATCTCAGTTTCTCAATTTCTTCAGCAAGTCGCTCCTGGAAATAAGAATAAGAAGATATACTTACTTGTGATACATGCTCTCAAAAAGCTAAACAAGTAAGATTAACCAAATGTAGTAGTGACTATAATAAGAACAGACAGTGAACTCATTCAAGTATCTTTATTGCTAATAAGACATGCATGAAGAGGAGGTTGTATAGAGCTCTTGAGTGTTTCTCCACTAGCTGGAAGTGATGGCAGGACAGGGTTGCACTTGAAACTTACTTTTTCTTATACAGCTAGGGTCAGGAAAAGAACCAGTACTGATTTGTGCACTAACTGCACTCTCCGTGCCAGGCATAGTTCAGTGTGCAATATGCTATTTGCCCTTCAGAGACAGAGATTGCATCCTGGCCTTTTTATTTAAAAATAGAGACATAGACTTAAAGACAACCACATTTTAGGTGCTTTACTAAACTGCTGATTTAGAGCTTGCTCTTGGAATTTGATAGAACCCCAGTGTGAGGTGCTACTGGTGAAAAATGACAGTGTGTTCCCAAATTCTACAAATAAAAATAATGTACTAATAAAATGAAAACAAATCAAAGAATTTTAAAACAAATTAAAGAGAGAACATGGCATGAAGAAGTAACGCTGCTCTTCCTAGAGTTTAAAATGTTCAGGATTCAAAAATGCTAGGAAGGAAAGGGATCTGTGCTTAATTATTATTAGATTCAGTAATTTTTTTACAGCATTTTTACACTATTTCTTGGTTGAAGACATGACTTGGTGGTTACTCTACTTGTATCGTTTGCTAGTTATTTAGAGATTATTAATATCTGGTGTTAAGTCCATGCAGCTGAAATTACTTCATCAGTTTCTTCATCAAAGTGGAACAAATAAACCCTTCAAAGTGGGAACTTAGAAGCTCTGGAGTCAGACCTTTGTGGCTGTATGTGAAGAGAACTCATTTCTACCAGTTGCACAGAGAGGTAGTGGAAGAGTTCTGTTTATTTCGTTTCTTAAGCAGAAATCAATAAATATAATAAACACAAATATCTTTGCAAAAATAATTTCAATATGAATTTACATTTTTATACCAGATTTTTCCTCTTTGTCAAGAATTGATAGAAACATTTAAGCCAGAAAACAGACTGAAAAAGCATTAGCCGCTCTATTCACTTCCACTCTAACATTATTAAAATAAAGTTATGTGGGAGGTAACATGGGCAAAATACCTTAGTTACACAGACCAAACTGGTATCCATAATTCAGATTTAGATTCTCTGGTAGCAAAATGATAGAAACCTTCGTTTCAACTGACACAGCTTTAGAAATGTTCTTTCTGTCCTTTTGGTCATCTAACTTGATGGTGAAGTATGATCCCGATTTTGCAACAGATGAATCACCTTATAACTGTGGTAGTACAGCAGGGAAATTTTACTTATTTAAAATGCACTACAAGCTCCTTTTTGGGACTTTTAATCTCTCTGCCTTTCTGCAAGGTTATCCAAATGTAGATGAAAATAATTTAACAGATACTTCTTTTGTTATTTTTCTTAAGGTTCTTGATTTTGGATGTCATATGATATAATTATATTAGTATTGAATGGAGCTATGTTTTTGAAATTCTACACAATCTCTTTTAAATGGACTTGATACATTACAAAAATATTTTTGTGAATCTGAAGGCAGATATATTTGTGTATCCTACTGTGCTCAAGGCAAGCATAACTTCAAAACAAAATCCTCAAATTTGGGCTTGGAATAAATATTTATAATTAATTTGACTGTTTCACTAAACAGTATTAGGGGTTAATTTGCAATGAACTAAGAAAGGCCACTTTTAGCTATATTTAACATAATGCCACTGCACCTGTTAAGGAGAATTGCATCGACTCAAGAAATCACATTCTTCCCTATGAAAGTGTAACCAGTTATGCATACACCTCTGTTGAACAAGAGTTTTTCAGGATTAAAACTGATAGAACAAAAATCCCAGAGCCAGTGAAATCAATACAAGTTTTAGTATTGCCTTCCTGAGGCAAGGATCTCAACCATGAACTTAGCTCAGAACAATTGTTAGAGACCCTTAAAGGCTAGTTAAGACATCTGGGTGATTAAAAGAATTATCACTGATGCCAGGAAGATTTCAGATGCTAGCTGGATAATTAATATACCATAAACATATTTCCAAGTAATAAATATATAACTTCTGATAAAAACATAAAATTTCAGTATTTTATAGTACCTTGTCATGTAAAGACTCTTCCAGATTTTTCCTGAAACTTTCAGATTCTTGAATCAAAACATTCTAGGAATTAAAAGAAAAAATAAAATAGAGATAAACCAGAAAGAAATTAGGGAAATGTTAAATATTCAGCTATCGCCATATACACGTAGCCTCCATGTACAAGTTAGCAAAGTTCATATTCACTGGCCTTTAAAATTAGAATCCCTTAATGCTTCGGTTTGAATATATATTAAATTTAAAACACTGGAAATCCAAACCTGTAGGACCATTTTCTATCAGGAACAGCAAAAACTTTGCATTTTCCTTGAACTGAGCAACTGTCACACTCTTGCATGACTATTTCTCTCAGGTTCTTCTCTTGGCAGGCCTATTTCTTGCTTTGTACGACATTTTGTTTCAATGATATAAACCAGAACTACATCCTCTGAGAGGTTCAGAAGTATCCTTCTGAAAAACTCCTCTCAGATCAAACTGAAGGTGAATAAGTAGAAGAGGGAGGGATTAAGGAGGATGAATATAAAGATCATGGGATTTGAACTTTGCAGAACCATTGCACGTCCCGCATTCACATCACAAAAAACCTGTAAATAACATTCCCTCTCCAAGGGTAGATGCTCCTTCTCCTGTGGTGACAGCATTTTACTGTTCCCAGGGGAAGTGCGGTAAAATCATCAGGCTAAAATACGGCAATGACAGCACATCTGAAACGTGGCAGTCATTCTCTCACTGCCTTGTACCCAGTGGTGCACTGGTCCTTTACAAGCTCTTCATCAGACTCCCTGCTGACAAAACAGGGACTCATAATATGCAGCATATGCTGCTCACAGTAGTCCTGGACAGATTCTTGAGTGCACTCTTGAATTATGGGTTGACTGTATAAGTAAGACCATATTTGTGGTAATATTTGGTAATACATAATCAGCATGATGCTTCCATCCAGATAAAAGTAGAACAGGTTTCACACAGGAGAATCTTTACCAAGCTGAACTTTCTACTGCTCTTTGCACTGTACCTTTTCTTCAAGTGCTGCCATTCTCTCTTTTAAGTGTAGCTGCAGACGCTCATTGGATTCTGTCAAAAGTCTGTCTACAGTATCCGATAATCTTTTGTTGTGCTCCTCATTCATTTTTTCTCTTTGCCTTGCCTTTGATGTAGAATAGAAGAGACAGGTTGGCAAAATTAACCAGTACAGACTTGTATCATTAAAAAATAAAAAAAATTATGGTAACTGTAGACGCTTAAAGAATTTCCACAAAAAACGTAATTACAGTTAGTGATTAATACAGGTTAATTTTGGATCAGCAGAATACTTTGAAAGCTGCAGCTAGATATAAACTAGTATATTAAGATGGTTACATAAAGTGGGAAGATGCTGCCCTCACTGCTATAAATGAAACATTTACCAGTAGATAGATTTGTGTGCTGGAGTGCATAATGTAGTGCTATATTGACAAATTAAAAGAAGAAAAGTGCACAGAAGTTGTCTGCGATACACCTACTCTTTGAAGTTCCTGATTCTTCTCTTCAAGTTGAGCTTCTAAGTGTCTCATGCGTTCCTCAATGTTTCCATGTCTTTCTTCTGCCTGTAAAAAAATAGAAAGACTCTTTCTGTAATTTAAGTGGCTTCATAAGTTTTTATCTCAGTAAGGTTTAAACAAAACATAAAGCAAGCTACTACTAACTGCAAACTTAGTTTTCCGAAAAGAAACTTTATTTAAACAGGCAGCTGAACAGCATTGCTTGAAATGTGTCAGCTACAAAGGCCTGTTACATCCAAGCATCAGCAAAACATTGGAGTTATTTATGAGCAATGAAATCAGCCAAATGTAACATGCAGACTGTGCATGGTTTGAACACAAACCTGCCATCGTAAAATTGTAAGCTCCTGAAGCACTGAACTGCACGATGGTTGATTATCAATAAAAAAATAAAATAAGTTAAAGAAAATGAAAACAAATCAGATGGATTCTATTTAGCAATAGAAAGTAAAGTCCAGTAGGACTACCTTCCTACGTATGGAGATCATTTCTTGTAGTTTAGCTTCCATAACATATTGATAATCATCAGATGAGGTAGAAGAGGTTGGATCAGACTAACAAGTCAAGGAAAAGGAGAGGGACAAAATTGAAAAATCAGAACTAAAGACACTGACACTGAACAGAACACAGCACAGAATGCTTAAAAGAAAAGTGTGACTGAAAATTTAATACTTTCAACTGACAGATTTTTACGTGGAATAAACTACACTGATACTTGGTGAATATGATGCAGTTGATGTGGAGAAACTGAAAATTATGGAATGATAAAAAAGCTATCAACCTACACATGAAAGTTCAAGGTTAGTGATGGCTGGCTGATGACATATTACTACAGAGTGGATTCAAAGCAATACTGTCTAATCCAATGGTTTTTTTTGAATTATGACAAACTAAACACCAGAACGGGACTCTGCGAGGCCAATGTCAGAAAGTCCTTTATAATTCTTCTATCATTTTCTAGGAATGAAAACAATGCATAAATACTAAATTAATGGATCGGTCAGCTACAGAACTGTGCAATGTTATGGTACATTCCCTAATTTCTAGAAAACAGAAAGACAGTCAAAAGAGATAAGGCTCAAGTTTTAGTATTCCTTTTTGGAATACACTACATAAGCCTTTTCATCCAAATAAACAATATAGATTTTATCCCTTTGAAAGAATCCACCCTGGTGGATCTCTTTGGAAGATCAAGGTCATCAGATAAAAGAAGAACCTATAAATAAAAATTCATTAATAGGAATGAAAAGTCATTACTGAGTATAAAAATGGTAATCCATCCAAAGATTCATTACTACTTCTGACAGAAGTTGACCTTAATTAGGTCATTTGTTGCAAAACATGAATTTTCATGTTATTGTCATATCAAACAAGTCTATGTTATTCAAATTAAAAAAAAAAATAAAAGAAGAGCCTTTAAAGAAAGGGAAATGCTATATTGGATTTGTTGCTATGGAAACAGGAATGTGCATAAGGCGTATACACAGTGTTACTCATGACTTTGAGTTGTGAGCTCCTGCTTGTCAAACGCTATTTCACTCTGTCAGATTTACCCTCTCTCAAAAAGAGATCCTGAACAACAGCTTTAGATGAGCGAATTTTAATACGTACAAGAAATACTAATTTTACAACTGTTTTTTTTAGTGAGACTGTTTTTCATACTGTTGTCTGCTAATGATTTATCAGAATAATTAGGAATAGATACCAAAGTAATTCCAGATGTACATCATAACTCAAAATTACCCATAACTTAAACTCAGTAGTATTATCAGGACCAAAAGATCAGACAGAAAACAAGCCTGTGATCTAGAGATTTATAAATATAAATTGCAGCTTTTGATATGAAGACATCTATATGAGAAAATACTGCTTTATATAAAGACAAGAAAAATGCCTAACTTTGAAGATCACTACTATTCTTTTCAAAGTAAGTATATTCACAAAACTGAGATTCTTGCAAACTTTAAGGGAAAATCAGTATACATGAGTACCTAAGCTCATTTAATAAGTGCAGTTACAATTTCTGATCATGAAGCAGGTGTATCGTGATGTATTTGAACTTATTCATTATGTGAAACTATTTTGCCTATTTATTACAACTTGGACCAGTGACAAACCCTTTATGATTTTCTTCACCTTGTCTTTCAATTTTATGCATTAGTTTGTTTCAGCAGACAAATGCTAATGCACTGCTTCCTCTCCCAAATGGATAAACAGAAAGACAGGGTTGAAAAAGTTAAGTCCCTGTGATTGCAGAGAACCAGATCACACTATCCCTTCCACTAAGTGACCCAAGCTTTACCCTTCTCTGTAGAAGGTAGATTTTTCCACTTTTTTTGTCTTGGGTGCACTATTGGTTCAGCACCTTCCCTTAATGTGTCTCCAAGGGTCAGGAGAAGATTTGAAATCATCAAAGCAAGCTCTGAGCTGATGATAGAGAAGGGTTAAGTAATTCTACCTCATTTGAAACCACTTTTCATTCAGAGAGATGTAGAACCCATTGGGGGTATCATCCTACAGAATTGAACTACTTAGGAACTTCATTAGCTGACTGCAAACTTTAAAAGCAAGTTACTTAATCTTCACTGCTTCTATACACTTAATTGTAGGTTAATGCAAAATACGAAGATAACCAAACTAATACTTCTAGGTTCAATGGGGATCTCATTTAAATCTTCTGATATGTGGTGCCTCCTGTCATAACCCATCCTTGAGAATCCAGTCTAGCTAGCTATATAGTTTACATTTATTTTTCAAACAAAAAATGGATTTTTCAGTCCAAACCATGCCATACCTTATTCCTTATGAGGAAACAGTCTTTTCAATGCATAAAATAATTGTGGCATTAGGTCTAACTATTATTTGGAAGCAGAAGAGGAATAAAATTATCAGAATTATGTATGTTATCTGAACTCTTATATAGAAAACGTTATTGAAAGAATGTGATATTGTCTTAAGATTCTTATAGCTATCTAATTCTGTTATTTCATAACTTCCTACTTGTTTAATAATTCAGCAAGGTATATATTTAATATATATATAAATATTTTTGCCTGATAGCTTTCAGTGATTTCACTAAGAATATTAAAATTTTGATAGGTACATCCTTGTTAAAAAATCTTCCTTACTGCGGCTCAGAGTACCTCCAGTTTGTTTTCCAGCATAAAAGAAAACAGAGCTGATCACCACATCTCCCTTTACATCTCTTTTGTAGGATAAAGAGACTTTAAAATTAATTAAAATTCACTATGCCTTAGAATCAAAATAAATTCCATTATTCTAAACACTTAAAATATGTTTGAATATTTTATGTTTCCTCTATCTATGTGCATTTCATTTGTTTGATCCTAAAGTGTTATGCTGTATTACTGTAAAAGAACCAAATTATTTTATAGCTGAGACATTAAACAGGCTCATCTGCTTGTCTGGCAGAGGACAAGCACAGGTGTGCAGCCTTAGTGGGCTCTAATGTTATTTAGGGATTTTAACCACTGGTTCTTACATTCCAAATGCATGAGCAGCCTCTGCAGCAGGAACATGAACCAAAAGGGTGTCCTCTGTAAGGGCTAGAGAGACAGACATACATGTACATACTCCCTTTCTCTCTCACTTGCAGAAACCCACCTGTAGACACAGACCTGCAGTAGGAAAGAGCAGCCCCTCCATCTCTGGTGTGCCTAGCCGGAACACACTCCTAAAATGAGGGTTTTCAACATCTCTCGTTGCCCTTCACACTGAGGAATGCCCCAGCCTGGGTCTGAAAGAGACCCTTCCAGACAAAAAGACCTAGCAATTCAGCTGTTCCCTAAGGGATTTGCAAATGCCTCCTACACAGACTTCCCCAGGCCATATCGTTAGGATTGACACGCCTGTGGCAGCTACACTTTTGTTGTTCAAAAGTGTGTTAGTCAGCCGAAGCCATTCCCACCAGAATAGGCTCTTTGGGATGCTTGGAAGCCTACCATAAAACTACTGAATGTCTCAGTCTCTGCCTCTTGCCTCAAACCACAAGGCAGACGCTGAGAGACCAGTGTTCCTTCAGATACACAAGACAGAAGGGACAACTGTGGACTCTGAGGTTCATAAACAGAAGTTGAATTTCTTCTGACTTGCTTTGCTAAGAGTTAATTGAGTTAAAAACTTTCTAAAATGGAACTTGTGTGACTACCTGCTTGGCAGAACTTACCCTACATTGTTCTTTTTAATATATGACTTGCATGCCTGTTCACTAGTACTCTGTAGAGGAGGATTAGTAAGACACATGGTGTGGTATTCAGCAACTAGTATTTAAAGCATTTAGCCAGCACACTCAGTTATAAATAGATTTGTGAAACTGTGTATCTTAGACTGGATTAAAAATATATGGACAAAACCTAACAATGTCTGACCCCTATAAGATACCAGCATGAGTCTTAATGCTCACTTTGCACTCTATATGCTATTAAATAGCAAAGATATAGCCAGTATAAGCCAGTAATAGACAGGAAAATTCTGCTTTGAGGGAATACTGAAGCAGCTTGTATTGTTGCTCTCTAACCCTGTTAAAACTCTGCTGCTGCTCCTGCTGCTAATGCACCCACAAAAAAATCCCATTGCTTTCACATCATCTGTTACTGTTGGCACTGCACATTTTCTAGGTCTTTGCATCTTAGTTGGAAAAAAAAAAAATCAAATTTCAGATGCAGAAAGCACCTGTGCACTACAGGTGCTATAATTTTTCTCCTCATGCTGAGCTGCAGAAACAAATCTAAACTTTTCTAATGGTACAAGCCAATTTCCACAGTTTTGAGATCTTGGCTTTTGAATACCTGCTGTCTCCAGATTTTCCACTGGCTTCTTATGGCATAGTTCTTTTGGCTATCCTTTCAATGAGTGAGTTACTCAAAAAGAAAGAATGCATTATTGAATTGAGCTATGCAATTGAAGGTGAATATAGGTGATCATGGTGACTGAGTCATAAGAGCTCACAAAGTTATCAGCTACTTGTTCACATGCTTACTTCTAACCCTTTACAAATGTGACAAGATGTGTTGGCTTAAGCCACCTCTTTTTCTGAAACCCAACCTTTCAGTCACTAGATAGCCACGTGTTCTTGCCCCCCTCCTTCATTCCCCCACCACCTCTACACCTCATAGGTTTAGCAAGCAACTCCTTCCATTTAGCTCTGTCAAACCTGGTACTTTAATTTCTTCCTCCTATCAGGACAAAATCTTCTGTGTAAAGGGGAGCACGGAAAGAGGGGTGGTTTGAGGAGACAGCAACATGTTGTAAATGTGGAGTTTTGTTAGGCTTCTGTCCCCATAGAAGATTTAATCTTCCCCCCCCCCCCACCCCAGAAGATATATTAACTTCTTTTTCTGGCTAACACATCATCTTCTCTCTCCTTTGTTCTCAGAGAGTTTTCTGGCTTAACCACATCCACTTCTTGCAGGAGAACTTCTTTGCCCTCTTTGCATCCTTTCTAGTGCAGACCTTCCGCTTTCACTTCCTTGCAACTTCTTCCCTACTTAATGCAAACCAGATCCCCACATTGTCACAAAACAAGTATTGTGACCTGCTTGCCTCCAACTTTCAAGTAATTTTTCATCATCTTTAAAATAAGATGAATGTGTTACTATGCTAAATGTAGTTTATTATGATTATGGTTTCCTCTTCTCCATGTCAGTGCTTCTCTAATGCAGCTAAAAAACACCGTTTGTATTTCTGGTGACCTGCATACAGGAATGATGGAGTAAAATGCTGACTGCTGCCTTGTGATCAGAGAAGTGACGT
The DNA here is from genome assembly GCF_949628215.1 of Phalacrocorax aristotelis. Taxonomy (NCBI): domain Eukaryota; kingdom Metazoa; phylum Chordata; class Aves; order Suliformes; family Phalacrocoracidae; genus Phalacrocorax; species Phalacrocorax aristotelis. The sequence continues at coordinate 174,093,812 of NC_134276.1, read as the reverse complement.
GGTACTTCTGTAGCACAAGCACCCGCGGGGGAGCGTGACTACTAGTGGGAGTGAGTGAATGGAGATGGTGATTATTTCCACTAGACCTGTCCTTCCATACATGCTAGGAGAAACTGTGTTTGACAGACTAACCATCTGAAGAGTCTAGATGCTCCAGTGTCTGTCTCTTCTGAGGAAAACAAACATCTTACAGGATAAAGAAAGGTTTAGTTAATATTGGAAGGAGGTTCTCCTACTACCAACTGCCTCTTCTCCAGGGCAGACAAACAGGCCAATGCTGTGAGAGTGAGTACAAGGTGGCTCAATGAGTCATGGCAATCTAAATCTTGGGATACATACCAAAAGCTGTGTTACTTGTCATGACCAGACAAATACTAGTGTGATGGCCAGACAGGACAGCACAGCACATGGGATCATGCTGTTCCAGGTTAGTCTGCCACAAGCTGACTAACCCTCTAGTTGCTCACCCAATGGGCAGAACAGAGCGAAAACAAAGCCAAAGAAAATTTCAGATGATTCAGGTAAATTTATGGGTACTTATCTGAGTTCACTGTATAGTCCAAACTTTTGGAAGTTCACTCCTTATGAACTAGTTTGGGCACAGAAAAGTAGCAAAAGATATTCACTAGCCCACATATATAAAGAAAGAAAAAGAACTTGTTTTAAAAACTGACACCATAGAAGGATCTCATTTTACATCCTTCTTTTGCAGAATCCCAACCCAGATTTATTATGAGGGAGAGTATTATAAATTGAATGCAGAATTGTAACATGCATATTTTAAACATGGGAGTTCGGGGTGGAAATCACATCCAAATCCAGAATGTTTGCTCTGTTTTATCTCCACATGTAAATAATTGGTCTTGTATTATACCCACAGTGAAGCAGTCATTGTTTCCAATTATCCCATACTACTTTCCTCCAAAAAAACATGTAAAATATTAGGCTTAACTCACCTCTTTCATTTGATTGTAACCCCATTAATCTCAAGGAAGCCACTTTCATTGAGGTAGTACAAAAGAAAGGAGAATCACTTTTGACTACTTTGCAGTGCAGAAAGACTAGCTGATTCAGGGGCCTCATCTTTTATTTAGTAGATATGGACATTGCAGTGACCATAGCTCAGGCAGGCAGACTTAAGATAGTCTGAAGTCAGCTAATTTGAGCGCTAGTGACAATGTTTATGCTGGCACAAACCTCAGAGGCAAAATTAATTAAGCTCCTTAGGTAGGTCTTGCAGCTTTCATTGAATAGCTAGCATGGTAACAGCATACCAGCTAGCTAATTTAAAACTACATCAGTAAGTTGCAGTGACTACAGTGTCGTCCTTGGTTCTGAGCTACAGTTATGTGATCTGTGAAAAGTACTGGACTTTAAACTTCAGAGCTGTCAAACCAGCACTTTAATAAGCTCTACAGTTCGCAAAAATGTTGTATACAAGATATATAAAACATAGGCTTACTTGGCCTATTGGCCAAATTCTGACATTATTATTCATGTCATATATATTCCAAAAAGACAAAATTTTAAAGAAAATTAATTTCTTCAATTTTTCATGTAATCACAGAGGAATGAACAGAACCAGCATTACAGTCTAATATACTTGCTAGAGTTTCCCGTTTGGCAAAAACTTTGATAAAGTCCATCAAAGTGAAATGGGGTGGGACATCAGCTCTGTTCACGGCTCTCTAACCACATCCCATGAAATAATGCAAGACAAACGGAGATGTATACTGCAGCTTTATGGTCACAATAACAACAATATCTCATGGAAGTCCCTGAGTGCTCTGCATGGTTGAAATGGGATTTCTTCGTACAATATTTGCCATTAATATATGTTCAAGGAAAAATGCAGTTGCAAGAAAAGACATGCTTGAGACTGCAAAATACTTACTGGTGCCTAATTGCTGGAGAAATTATTCAGGAAAAATCCTCTTAAAATAGAAAACAATATTTTTAAGCTACTGAGGGCATTACAATATGTGATTATTTGTTGAATCAGAAACAACTGAAAAAAAGAAGTTAAAATGCCAAGGGATTGCTCTTATGTGCACCTGAGCTTTTATTAAAATGCAATGAGATATTTGTTTGGTATTCCATGTAGCTCTCTTTTTGCTGATTCTTCTTCCCCCCCCCCCCCCCCCCCATTTTCAGTCTCTTTCAAATTCCCACCCATTCATATAAACCTAAAGTGGACAGCACAAAATCTTGATTACTGAATAATGATCTTGCCTTAATTAAAAAAAAAAAAACAAACAACACCCCCCCACCCCCCCAACTTTTCTTTCTTTCTACTTCTTAACTAAATTACTTAAAAATTGGACTTCATTAGTGAGCTGCTCAGCACTTAAGGCTTCACTATAAATGGAAAAACATGAGAATTGAAAAAATCCATCAAATATAAAAATGGCTAGGCACATAAATAGCTAGAAACATTCCTTGGCAATAAAGAAATAAAAGCTTATATAAATCAGAATGATATTTAATGCAATCTCTTAAATGCGTTTTTGTTTGTCTGTTTTGAAGAGATGAACAATAAACATATTATCATTATATGTCTTCATGAAGCTGAAAATACCTGAACTGTAATATTAACTACACGCACACCTTAAAGTATTAGATGCCAAATATGAAAACCACGCTACTGAAAATTTATCTTCTTATTTTTTTCTGCAAGAAAGCTGCCATATAATAAATTTATCAGAAAAACCAGTTTTAAGTCCTGCCAGGGTTTCACATTTGTCTTTGCAAATATATGATACAAAGAATCATTCAAAACAAACCTTTTAAGTATGTACTGCAAGTTGTCTTCATCTGTGCTGAACAAATGATCCCAGTTGCCATTAAGATTTGATTTTATAGCACTTACTGGATGAAAATAATTGTTTTCATATCCATGGTGTATGAAAATGTCCAGAAGAATTAAGTAGGTGTAGGAATGGGACTTCCTCCCGCCCCTTTCCCCGTAAGTTAGAAACACTTACACAGTAACATGAATCCTCCTAGGATAGGTAATGCTGATGCATTAGAAATATATAAATCCTTTGTATATATAGTCTAGGCTAACTTAAAGACAACTACTTTTCCTGTTACCAAAATGCTAAGAATTACAAACACGGCATTGAGACTAGTTAAACTTGTGGCACATACTTTTCAGGAAACGTTTTCTCCTTTCAAATTAGTTTGATACTACTTTTGTTTTGTCCTTGAGGTGAGGAATCAGGGTGCAAATTAATGTTAAACAGTGTCACTTCTGAAGTGAACCTATTTCTCAGGGCAGTACCTTAGTCAGAGCTGCTATTCTCTGAGCCAGCTCAGCCTCCACTTCAGGTAAGGTTTCAGCCTTCCTCATTGTCTGTTGCAGCTTCTGCTCAGCCAGTTCTAGACGCTCTTGCAGCTGTCTGTTTTTGTCTTCCAACTGAAGGCCAAAGATAGACAAACAGGTATAAAAAATAAAATCAGAATTCAGATTTTACATTTTACATTTTCTACGTAAGTATAGATACTCCACAACCTGGGAGAACTTATTCAAAAGGTATCATCTCGGGCATAGAATCGTGTAGGCTGCCAGTCTCACTAAACAAAGAGTGGTTTGAGGCTCAAGGATCATACGAAGGTGAAGAAGAGGAGTTGTAAAATGGTACTAATGAAGATGAGCAAAAAGCTCCTCTGATCAATGCATTGCTTATCTGAGTAAAATAAAAAGTATTGGTGGCAGTCAAATGAGAATTTTTTAGATGGAAATATTGAGTCCATCTCACAGAAAAATTTATGTATGAGCTAAAATGGGACAAAAGGACATTTCCAAAAGCATAGAATTCCCAGCAAAGTTTATGAACAAATTGCCAAATGCAATCTTCTGAACAAATGCCAATCATATGTCAGGAAATGTTAAAACTGACAATTGTTGCTCAGCTAATTTATTCATCATCATATCCTGGTTGCTATTTACTTAAGGTTACAGTGATATTGTTCATTGTGAGCCTACAGTTAAGTCTCATTTTACAGAAGTGAAATTGTTCAATCTGTGATAACCATTAAAGAGAAACAGGAAGACTTTTGTAACTGCTGTATTTTCCGGCCTACTGACATACACCACATGATTAAGAATTTTTTAATGGCTTGACAAGTGTTCCCTACTTTCCTGTTCATACCAGGTAACAGAAGACACAACGAAAAAGGAGTGTGCTTTTAGGTTCTTTTTTAATCCTTAAAAGCATGAAAGATAGGCTTTTCACATCACAGTGCTGCAAAGCAACTTTAACTCTGCCTGTATATATTCTAAGCCTAGTCTGTTGATCACTGCTTTGAGCAGGTAGACCTCTGCAGCAAAGCATGACTTACATTGGCAGCAATAAAAACTCCAAGGACAGATACAGGTACCTTACTTTTACATTGTTGGGTGGTGGGTTTGTTTTGTTTCCCCCCCCCACCCCCTCTAACAATTGAAGATACCTCTTAAAATAGCCAAAGGAGGCTGGCAGAAGCTGGAGAGTTTGAGTTCTGATGCTTTAATTTCCTTGGAGAGGTAGTCAACGTACATATATATACACACATATAGAGGGATGTGTGCATGTGTGTGTCAATGCATCTGCATACAATCATAGAAGCAGAGATTATCAGATCATACAGGCTTATTTTCCATATAGCATTTTATATTGTTTGAAGACTTAAGTGAAAAAAATACAGAAGTCTGATGCTGAGGCTGAGGAGCAATTTCATCTTTTAAATTTTGAATTATATTCATTTCATGTTAGCTTTCAGTTCACATTGTATTCTTCAAGTTACAAACCATTTTTTGTGTTCACTTTACACTTCAGCTTTTGGAATCACTGTGGAAACAAAGTATCATGAAAGAGAACTGCACAATCATGTTAACTTTTCTAAAAGATATTCAAGGATCATTGAGTTTTGTAAACTTTTATCTACACACTAATAATACATGAAATCACTAGAATCTATTGCATGCAAATTTTGGTCTTTCCTGCAGAAGGGAACTTCTTTCGCTTAGACTATTGTTTTATTTTTTTGTTTAAAAATAAAATTCAGCAAATCATTACATAAAAAGCAAAGATAATCCTTTACTTTGCAGATATGATGATGTGCATTTATGCAAGCCACTATTAGAAAACACAGTTATTTTACAATGTTGAAAGTACACATTGATTTGGTATTCACGATTGTAGTAGGTGATATGAAGCTTAGAGATGCTGAACAACTTGGGTTTTTTCAGATTAACCAATCTGTTGATTTAAAAAATAACAGATTAACCTAATGGAAACCTCCTACTGGAGATCTACCCCATTTTTTGCATTAATTTTCATTGTGTATGAAGAAATCAAATGACAAATGCAGATACTGCACCTGACGTAGGATGGCTTCCTTGTTTGCCAGTTCATTTTCCAGTTTATCGTTCATGTCATGTATGGAGGTCGATTCTCTCTGTGCACTGAGGTAGCGCTTCTCCAACGTAGTTATTCTTTCTTCCATATCTTCCTTTTGCGCCATTGCCTAATGTGACAAAAAAAACCCATCAAGAACCATGCAATTAAAATGCTACACAATTTTATACCAGTTTGATTTTCATGCTAACAGTAGACAAGGATGTAAGGTATGCTCAGCAGTGCTTTTTCTGTTTTAAAGAGAATTTATTTCCTTTGGGATTTCTTGTAACTATGATATTTGAAGTGGTAGCTGCTGAGTATAGCAAACAGAAACAAGCCTCACCTTTTGTATATTTGTCTAGTTTCTCTACATTTCAGTGCAAAAAACCAGCAAACAGAGCTCTCATTTACTTGTTTGCCTCATAAACAGTATTCTATCTTAAACAACAGTACAGAAGAATTGCTATAGTTATGTAACAGTAGAAATATAGTCCAGCGATGTGAGGGGGGAAAAAAAAAAAGTATATTCACATTTCTACTCTTATTCCTAGGTCCTGCTAACATTTTCTGCCGAAGTACATGTAGCAGACAGCAGGTGACATGTCCTGAAATTTCAGAAAAACAAGTGACCACAATATTGGATACAGAACATAAGGGTAGGTGGTCCATATAGGTTATGGATAAGGTTTCTTTAAAATCTTGAGCTGTTTTTATTCGTGTATCACAGGCTGGCCTCACTGAAGTCAATAGCTGTAACTTAGACAGATTATTAATTACATTGTTTACTTCAAGTAATTTTAGTGAAAGCAGAATATTTTATGTGTTTAAAAATTGTGTCTAGCTCTTGAGAAGACTTTTACATCTTGCCATGTAATCTTTCACAATGAAAATATTTACTGATAAGCACGTCTTGCTGTTTGTGTTATATTACAATACAAAAGCAGTATTGAAGTAAGTGAGATTAATTTTTGAAGTAAGACATAATGAACATATAAATTGATCCAAATAGCTAGTCCTAAACCGGACCATATCCAGGTGGTCCTTTTGCTCATTGCTACAAAAAAAAAAACCAACATAAATATAGTAATTATGTATGCAGTTCATTAAAAACACATAGGAAAAAACCCTAATCCAGTAATTTATTCCAGTTATACAACACTAAACTACCCTTCTTGTTGCAGGTATTTAATTTTCTGCATTAGGAAGACTATCATGTGTGGTCGTATGAAATAATGAAGACAGGCACCTCCAGCTTTCTGAATACCTTTTGCAGCAGATTTTACATTGATATTTGGTAATTATTCTACAGGCAAACTTATTAGTGGCCACTTTGCTTAGGAAGCAAAGTGCTGAAAGCAAGTAAGCCTTTAGCTGGTGTCATGTGGTATTTAAGGGAGAAACAGCAAGTGGCAATCAAGTGTCCGTGAAACAGCAATATTTGTCAAAAGGTAAATGCAAGTGGAGATATTAGAGAACCCTAGTGATATAATGTAGCAGTGGTGGAAAAGGAGAAACGTATCGGTGCAAACTATTTTTTGTAACTGGAAAAAATGGATGCAATACTTAAAAAGAGGCAGAGTACGAAGACGTGAAGACACTTTGAGGCTGTGTCAGACATCAGAAGTTCTGAAGGAACATTTCTTCCAGAATACTAAAAATAACAGGTTAAATATATACACACACATGCATATACACACACATGCATAAATCCGTATGAAATATCTTTCTATTACACTACTTCCTACAATATAGGTAACTACTCTAATTTCAAAATAGTAAAATAGATTCTAGAAGCCAACCATCCACACATATTGAGATTATCCATGCAAGAGAAAATACTCTGGAGATTACTATGGAGCACCACAAATTTAAGAGGAGGAAAGAAAAGGAAAATTGAATTCTATTTCCATTAATTGTGAGAAGGGAATAGCATTTTGTAACAGGAGTAATGAAGTTACTACAGATAAGTAAATATTGAAATTGATTATATAAATAACACTTTTATAAAACAGCCCAGGGTCTTTAAAAATATACTTTAGAACATGAACAGCATCTCTGCTTAACAGAGTTCATCATAAAAACTTTAAATGGCTGACAACGTGCCAGAATGCACTCTAGAAATGCTAAACCACACAGAGGTTGGCCTTCCTCCTATTAGAGTTGCAAATATGCAGACCCATTTTTATGAACATGGTTTTATAGATTTCTAGTACTACTTCCTAGTGTGAATTTTGGGTTTCCTATGTACAATGGCCTTTATCAGTGCTCAACTTTTGCTTCCTGGATTCATATGCCTCTATCAGTTTTTATTGCATATCACAGAGACAGCGGTCAAGAAATAGAAGAGTGGGGTGAACCTCTTACCTCTCTAATGTCTCTCTGATATTTACTGTTCATTTCTTCTGTTTTAATGAGCTCCTTCCTGGCAGTCTCTGCTTCCTGCTCTACCTCTCCCACCCGGGAGGACAGTGCAGCCAAACGCTCCTTCATTTGTGCCATTTCATAGTTTTGCTTTTCCAGTAGTTCCTGAAGTTCAACAACTTGACTGGCTTCATCATTTGAGTCTACAGAGCCATTGGATAGGCGCTGTTAAGAGAGAAGTAACATTATTTATTGATTATCTTTTAATGTGGACTCTATCTAAAGAATTTCTAAAACAATAATTATTTTAAAAGTTTCAAAAGCAACTAGAAAGGAAAACCACAATAATTTTCATGGTAAATAAGACAGGTGAAGTTATGAAAAAATTGCAAAAGATTAACACTAATTAATGTCAAGGGATTCCGGAATGAACCATCACATTAAGAAGTAAATGTCTCTGGAATACTATACAATAATGCTTTACTTTGACATTATGCTATTCAAGTACAAATTCCAACAATATGAATCCTAAAAGGAAAGAAGTGAGTTCACTAGGAGGACTTGCTGGCGGCACTGCCTCATTATAATAGTCATACTAACCTTTTCCAGCATAGGCTAAGCCCAGGCTTCATAAAAATTTAATTATCTCATGTCAAAAATAATAGGCAAAAAGAACAAGCAAAACCAAAATTATTTGATTTTGACCTATAACATGAAAAAACCCCACCCAAATTAGTCCAACCTGTCATTAACTTTCTTGATTAGGTGCATTTTTATTGGTTAAATTTATATCATGCAGTATAGGAACAATGCAAATCATTGTAACTGCCATTTTAAATAGGTTATGGATCTCAAAGAGCATCACAGAGAAATACTGGTCCTAAAAGGCACTTGTCCTTCCGATAGTAGGGTGTACAGCAATGTATATATGAAATATTATTAGCAAGATCTGAGCGGAAACTAAGCTTCCTTTCATTAGCACTTCCATATTATTATTGCCAAAATATATTTGTACAGAAGTTTTCTAGCAAATTCAAAGAACATAACTTTTTTTAATAGCTGTAACCCCATTCTTTCCCCAATCAGCCATAAAATGAACCCAGATCAAGACCACCTGCCCCTCTGTGGATCATTGAATAAAATTATTTTACTCCAAAAATTCATTTTGTCAAATAACTCAGTGCCAAAATGGCTTCATTTATACTAATTAATTATATTATCTTTTGTGATTTTATTATTTTAATAATAAGTGATTAAATTATATTATCATTTTATGTTAACTACTGAACCATCATTGATCTACTTTCAGGATACCACAGTAAAATGACAACAGCCATTTAAAAGTGTTCAGTTAGTCTACTTGAAACAAAATCCCATTAGTATACAGCAATTGCATACGTAAACAAAATAGTTGCCACAGATGTCACATAGATGTCACATATCAACAAATTTTGCCATGCATTGAATTTGCCGCACAATTCTCTACATAGTGGTCCAGAAATTGCTGCAAGTTATAATAAGCTAAATACTGAATCTGAAAAGCAATAAATGGCATGTGATCATATACCTTATGACATATAGAACATGGCGATTTTGAAATGGCAAGCTTCGATATCCAGGAGTATGTTCAACGGCAGAGAATTTTTTTTTCATTAATAAATTTTTTTCCTAAATATATTACTAACCAAGACACATATAAATTAAATGCAAAAAAATAAAGTAAATAGTAGAAAAAGATATCCGAGAGTTATGCAAAGACAAAATAAAAATGTATTTAGAATCAATCCCTCACCACTAGAAAAATGCTGTGATTGCCAATTATTCATGTATATACTTTGATTTATGTACATAAACTTCCCTCATAACTCTTTGATGAATTCTTTGTACAAGCTGCTTTACTTCTACTCATTGTTCAGTTTTGCTTTACATTCTTTCTGTATTCATATACAAAGCTGGTTGGCATTTAAAATCTCCAACTTACAAAAAAGTCAATATTTTGATTTTTCTTAGTATGATTGGGATTTAAAAAATTTTCTTTAAAAATACTATTAAAAATACAAACCTAATTTTTAAAATTGGTATTTTTAGGATTTTGAAGCATTCTTTAAAAGTTTACCTAGGAATTTTAACTGACGTTTTGTAATTTTTTACGCTTTGCTATTATTTTATAATATATCCATTATATGGGTACAGCACATGAACTAATCACTCCAAAAGACCACAGGCAGAAAGTTATTAAACATTAATTCAAGAAGTAACTGACATAACATACCTCAAGCTCTCAGGAGGGTTTTTACCAATACTTTATGGTCATACTTTTTTCGTCTCTCACAAACAACAAAAGCTTGAACAAGAAAGTGAAAACATGCTACGCGGGTAGAAGCAAAAGCATCCTGTAGATGAAGTGGATTCAAACGCATTTTCTGAATTAGTGAGAGGAGCTGGAACCTCCCACATTCCAGAGGAATTCCCTACAGAATGAGCTGGGGGACAGAACTGCAGCATCTTCTCCATTACTGGTTTTGTGAAGAATGTCCGTGTCCCTCTTTTTTTTTTTTTTTTTTTTTTACTTTTTTTAAATCTGGATGAATTTTTTGTGCTGAAATATTTCCTGGTACTGAAAGAGTTTCCTGTTGATGATGCTGTGTATTAATCGCAATCAATTTGTAAACAGTTAGTTGAATCCTTAAAACAAGGAAATCTAGGTTTTGTATAGATGTCTGTTAATGATTACCTGAAGGTAATCATTCTTCTAAGGGAAATCTTCTCCAAAAAGCGGGCACAAAACAAGCTTCAAAGTAGACATTCTTAACTGTCATATCCCTACATTACCTAAAATCCCCGATATATTCAAGACATCGTGTCGAATTAGTGAGGGGAAGGCGGGGAAAGAAAGTACTGAAAGTAATCTGAAACAATTGGGAAGTCTTTAAAGGAGGGCAGAAACATTAAAGAAAACTTTCTAACTGGTTGAAACATTCTAGCAGAGAAAATGAAAAATATACCTGGTCCCCAGATCTGGCTTACAAGTTAGTAATCCAGTTAAAATCGTCAACAAATTTCATGATGCCGTCTATCAAATGTGGTCATGAAAAAGCTACATATGGACACGTTCCTTAATTTCAATAATTTCACATAAGAGTATCTACTAGTAATGGCTATTTTTCCTTGAAAAAAGAAATGTGGCAAATAGCTCATATGCTCCGATGCTTTGCTTTTTTTTTTTTTTAACTAACTAGTTTATCCAGTAAAAGATAGCCCATCTGTTTCTATCACATTTACTTATTTAGACCACAGTGCTGCAGAAATGGTATCGTCATATATTCTTGACTTCATCTTTTTTGCTTTCTACAAACACAACAGGCGCACACAGCAGCAATGCGTGCACACCTGCTACACCTGCCATAATGGCCCCTGCTCTCTCCTCCTGACCCCTTCCACAGGTTTCTCAGCCACGTGAGAGATCTGGTTGGCATCAGCCTGAAAGACCTAATATAACCTCAAACATCTTTGCTTGGTCTAGTTCAGAGCAAACAAAAGTAACTGAGCAACTACATCTGTACCCAGCGATGTAGCACTTGCTTTCCTCATCACTAGAAAGAATGAGGGAAAGAGCAACAGCAACAAGGCCTGCTGTGGCTTTTTGGAGGGATTTATTTGGTGGCATATCACCACATACCAGATAAATTTCTGAGAAATCACAACCCATACTAAGGGTTTCAGAGGTACTCTTACTTCATAAAATTTTTACACTTGCCCAAATACAGCAAAACAAGCTAGGAGGAGGAACAGAAAGGAGATGAAATAATTGCCAAGTAAATCTGATGACAGTGATGGTATTAACTACAACAGAGGCAGCATACCGCAGAGAAAATCAAAGTTCAAAAAAAATCCTGTAGAAGTGAGAGCCATAAAGGGTAATATGGATTAAATAAGAAATGTCTGGGGAGAAAAACCTTTGAATTGCTTATGGTCTCTGGAAATGGAGGAGGGAAATAAATGTTCATGTTCCCTACTGCTGAACAGTATGAAAAGGAAACCAACATCCCTGGTACCAGGTTTTCTTTCTTTCAAGACCCAAAAAGCACAGCAGTAAGGCAATCTGCTGCTTGTATAGGAGTGTCAGCAGAGAGAAGGACAGCAAATTAGAGTATTACACATAACAATAATTCCCCCCCAGATCATTGGTTCTCTCCCTTATTCCCTCTGCCGTGAAATAATAAAAGGAAAACCAGCTGCAGACTGCTTTACTAGTAAAAAGAACAATGGTAAAAGAAACACCAGGAGAAAGTGTAAAACAAGACTAACCCAGAATATTGTATCCTCTGTTAATCCATTTCATATTGTCCTTTCAATTAAACCTTAGGAATAATACTGAAGGCAAACTGAGGGGAGGTACACTTAAGTTTAAAAAAGTAAGGATGTCACACTACAGCAGTTAGCAAGGAAATTGTAAAATTGTCCCAGACTATTGATTGCAACTACTCCTCTATTTTATTTTGTAGAAAGGACTTTACATTCAACTACATATTTGGCAAAATATACACAGAAACCTCTTTTTTTTTTTTTCAGGCAAACCCCAAGAACAGTAAAAACCACCAAATAATATTTTCTCTCTAGTTGTAAAACATCTGACACAGATATGTTTGGTCTGAATACTACCAATCAGTAATTAGTTATGTATTTTGTGCTAGAATTTAACCTCAGGGAGTGGTGAGAAGGAAAAAAAGATCTCTGAACAATCAGCAGTAGAATAACCCAGAAGACTTCTGGCACTATGTTAACCTACAGTTATAACAGAATTGAGTAATCTTTCAAAACATGAAAACTTTTGTTAACAATACCATTTTGATGATACATATTCTTCTTGACATGCAATAAAATCAAACATTAAAATATTAACAATATTTAGAAAAGGCTATAAAAATAAGACAGAATTGTTTCTAAATAACAGAATGTCATTGCTGCAGAAGCTTTTGGAGACTGGAATACACTGTTACCTGCCTCCAGATATGACATAACCTCATATCTGCCATAAGCCTGTACCCCTAGCACTCACGGTAACTGGACTCCAACATATCCCTCTTTCACTCGCTGTTGTTCTAGGATAGCATCTCAACCTAAAGAAACATCACTGACTGACTTAATTTTGTGGGACTTCTCCCTTCATCTTCTACTAAGGCAGGTGCCAGCTGTTGCTCTATGAAATATGGATGTATTTGGTCAGTTGCTCTGACATTTGATCAGTCAACTGCTCACATGAGAGCCAAGATATGAAAGCTTTCCTGTACCTCGTATGCAATATACAGAATTTTGATGGTATAAATCACTTTAGAAGTATTTTGGAAGTACAACATGATCAGTAGTACTAATGTGAAAACCTGTGTTTAGGCTCTCTATGAACCAAGATAATCGCTATGAACAATACATATATAGAAGTTTCAACATGAGGAAGAGGAGGAAAGAAGTGCCGTACAAAGTTTGAAGGCTTTAAAAACAGGTGTGGTTTTTGTTTTTTTTTTAAAAAGCTTTTAGAACAGTTAGGCAGACAAATTGGAAAAATTTTGTCCCAAATCCCAGGAAAAATACTATTTTTAGCTCTGTAGTGGTGGAGATGTTCCTTCTGACTTAGAAAAGCTGGCCATGAAGGCCAGATCACCAGGGGAGAGACAGAAATACTGTATATTTCTCAGGTCAAATAAATTTGCCTGAATTCTATAGCATAGAAATACTAAAAAGGAAGTAAAATAATCACCAAAGGAAGACAAATTATACATGCCAATTGACTTTCTGAAAGAAAGAGTAAATTGTAATGCTGCAAAATATTTACTGATGTTTGAAATGTAAGAATAAATGAATAACAAGTTACAGAAGATGCTTTTTACTATAGAGTTCTTCCATCCCTATGCCATTCAAATGCCTCATGAAAAAGATTTAAAAGTACACGATATTAACACAGATACATAGCTATGTGATAGCCCTTCACAAGTGACAACTGAACAAGCAAAAGCAATATGATCATCATCCATATAATCAGCACACAAAACAGAATGTGAAAAGCTGTGCCAAAGATAAAAGCATTACACCTAAGGTGTCACAGCCATTTCTAAGTGGCTGGCTGCCTCTTTATGTTTGAAGGCTATGCTACTTCTCTAGGTTGTTCCACATCTTTTGGTCTGTGTCAGGCGGTAATCTCATAATCATTAGAGGTCTCCTCTCCAGTTACTCTGAATTTTCTCCAACCTCTAATCAGCTATCAAAGCCAATGTTCTCTCAACTGAAATATTTCTTCCCCACCCCAATACTGATATAAAAATAGCTACCTTTATAGCACTCTTCTGTCCAAACATCCTCACTTTCTTGCTTTTCCTACCAAGCCATCAAAGGACTCCAGCTTTTATTACTACTGTAAAGATCTGGAATAAATCTGCTTCCTGATCAGCTTTCAGCTCCTATTCTTCTTTCTGATGTTGGTAATCATCTGTCATACCTCGCTCAGTTTGCAAAATGGGGTGGGAGGAAGGGGAAGGAGGAGAAAAAGGAGAAGAAAATAAAAAAAAAAAAGGTTTACTTGATGGGTAGGTATTTTTCTTCTTGTTACTGGTCTCTTCCAGGATACCTGCCTATTTATCTTTTACACTATTAGAAGTGTTTCTGAGATCTTACACAGATGAGAGAAATCAGTTCCTGCTTCCTTATTACAAGGGCTAGTCAAATCCCACCCCCATTTGCCTTAACTAACTCCTTTCTCTTACCAGTCTCACCAGCCTACCATTAGAAATGACTGGCCTGGTGACACCTTGCAGTAAATCATCCAGCAAAGGCCAGTCAGCCAATGCTGTTAGCTAGCACAGTACTTGATGTTTAAGGTTCCCCTGCAAAAGTAATGACTTTCAAAGCAGTGTTTTAACAGGCCTGATGTGTGGAAGTGTATAGTGGTTTCTATTAGGTGAAAAGGAAAATAAGTTTTTATAACTGAAAGTCATTAATTTATATGAAACAGATAAAAAGCTGAAACAGTCAAAGACTTGATTTCTTGAAAAACTAAAGATCAGAATGAGAAGTCTGTTGATTTATTATATAAATAATGCATAATTAAAGCAAATTTTCATTAATAAAATCCCTATGCTATAGTGTTGAGCACTAAGTATTTGTAGTCATGTAGACATACTCAGCTGTTAAGAATAACAGTACTTACAAAATATTTGCCTAGCCTCATTTAGAGAAAACATTGCACACACTCCCAAACTTACTCCTTTGCTCATGAAGACTTCTAATCCCAGCAGCAGCTTTTATCCATATTTCCTTTCACTCCAAATACTCCTCACCTCCTCAGGTGCGTCAAACCATCAATCTTCATTACGTCTCCCTCAGCACATGCTTCTTTAATTAGCTTTATCATCATTAATCCAGAAAGGGATAATTAGAAACCCAGAAAGATAACTTCACTGCTTGGAAACAAACCCATCATCTGGTTATCAAACGTATTTTGTGTCTGAAGTGTATTGTTTCTCTAATTCAGAATGTGAATGCTTTGGGGCAAGGATCATGTCTCTCACTATTTTTTATACAATGTGCATTCTGACTGCACTCAGTAAACAGCAAAACAAGGAGTCTTTAGAGCAAACTTTTTCTAAGTTACAAACACCCCTTTGACGGGTGCTGCTCAATCCTTACTGAGTCCTCTTTCAAACTGGTGCTTTTGATGAGGGCTACACGTGTCCTGCCTTCACTCCATTCTCTGCCATTCCACTATGCTGCCAGTTAAAAGGGAAGATTTTTTTAATCTCTTCATTCAAAACAAAGGAGCATGTGTGATATAAACTAATAAGTAAAAACTGAAATGGAAATTTTTCATCTGCAGTTTTCTACTGACCATAAAATGTGATCAGAAAATCAAAAAATAGTCAAGTCCAAAAACGGAACAGATTCTGATGAATCACTGCTCTGAAAGAGACTTTTTACTTTTATATGTTATTTAATTTTTATTCTATTTGATCTGCACTCTGAACATTTTAGTCCACCGTGCTTGCTTTGGCAAAACTCCTTTTACTCCTACAGGATACGATGTCTATAACTACTGTCAATGTTTAACAGATTTTAGTGTTTATAAACTACTGGCATTTGATTTAATTATTGGGCTATGTTAGTGTTATGAGTAAGAAGAAAAATGTGAGTCTTAAATAAGCTGAATGTGAACTGCCTGAGGTATATTTTAAGGCAAAATACCCCCAGTTATTTAATTCATGTAAAAAGTAATTATATACAGCTCTGAGTTCCTCATAAAATGTACCATTCTTTATTTAGGAGAAAAAGGTCTTTGTTGCACCAGGACTCTTGGACCGTTTTACCTGTCCTGGCATATGTATTTGTTTCCACGTGCCTAAAATATTCTAGTTTATTATTCTGTGGGGAAAGGAACAACTATGCTGGTAATACTGCCCTTACTGTAGAACCAGTGTGGTATACTTGTTGTAATAAGTTGGTAAAACCACAAAGCTAGTTAATGACTTTTAATGGTACAGTTATGTATCTTGGAATAAGGAAGTGTTCCCTTATTAGCAGGTTATAGGTATCATAGCGACATAAGAAATATTTAAAAAAGTAAAGGCACCAAATAGGGGTAAATACGCTTGTATTTTACTAGTGTTTACAAGCTGCAGCTACAAATATCAGCAATAAAGCTTAAAAACAGAAACAATGTGCTTCCAAGGAGAAACACCCTGATTTACACTGCACTTGAATGTTTAGTTTTCATGTCTTCAGTGTAACAGAAATTCATGCTGAAGTGCTTTGTCAAGCAGGAATCCTCCTATTCATACAAGGCACCTTTGAGGATAAAAACAGTCGTTCCCAAGGCCTATTCACTTCTGACAAAACTCCATTAACCTCAGAAGAAGTATAGCAATGATTTATATGTTTGAATTAAAAGATGTGGCATGGAACTTACTGTGGAACATTCTCCAATATGGGCCAGAAATAGGCAATGAATTTTGAACCGTCAAGGAAAGAGATCATTATAAGTGAAGGAGATACTATTATGGTGAACATTTATGGTATACGGACATCAGAAGATTAAATGTTTTCCAAAGCAACTTCAATCCTTCCAATTTGCATATGAGCATTTCTGAAAACATTAAATTTTATTGAATAATTCAATTTGCATGGCTCTAATGGAGGCTGAAATAAATATCAGCATGAAATAATGACTTTATTTGAAAACAAAATACTTATTCTCAGTATCTTATTTTTGGGGGTCCAGCAAGCACCTCTTTAAAGGGACACAGTTTGTAGCAAGCAAGGAGAGCACGCTGTGCCTCCTATCAGCATTTGAGACTCATTCCTATTTCTTGCTCCAGTTACACATGGTAGACAGTGCATGAGATTTAGCGACAGGTTCAGGCATCCCAATTTATCTTTAAATACACTAACTACTATTTTAGTAAGGAAAAATCTTATATTTGGGGCATCTTGACAAATTATCCTTCAAACATTGTGGAAAAATATTTCCTTCCTCCCGTCCAACCATGACCATTGATTGGATATAGATGAGAATTATTACTGGTTCAAAATGGCAAATAAAAGTAGAGGCATTGGATTCCTCAAGTAAATCATTATTTTATAGACTTACAGGGACTTTTATATTACTTTTTGATAAAAACAGAATAAATCATACTGATTTAAAATTACACAGGAAACAGCACAATGGATTATGAGTTAGATGGGCAAATAATCTGATGTTAGTCTCTGGAATGCACAATTTTTTTTTTCCAAACAAAAATATCAGCCTTTTTATAGTCATTTGTCTGAAAAACAAACTAGCGGGTGATGAAGTTCCATAAAAATACATGTGTTTTTTATACTAGTAATGTAGAAAACGTAAAATCTCTCTCTGTCTCTCCCTCTGTATATTTTGTTCACAATATAAATAATAAGACTATTGGACCAAGAAAAACATTTCTGATACAGTTCTACAAACAACAAAATAGAACTCTGAAAAAACCCTTGCATAGGAATAATGCCAAATATTTGTTCTGATAGATTTTCTCTAAAGGATCTGACAGTTTGGAACTGAGAAGTGCTATACTTCTCAGTCCCATAATTTCTTTATTTTGTTTTTCCTTTGAAACTTTTAAAAATAGATTTAAATAAATAGCATGATCGATACTGATACATGGCAAAACGGCCATGTCTGGGGTTTTGCATATTCTTGAATTACTCTACATACTCATTAATTGTTTCTCATATTTAGTACTTGTCTTTGTTTTATCATGGCAATATTTTTGTCTGCTTTCTCTATTTTAAAATTCCCCTTAGCCTTCATACATGGGAATTGGCCATGTAGTTGTCAATGAGAAGGACATACTACTTGCTTTATCATCTCATTAAACTGCTTTTGTAGTCAGTCAGAGTTCTGAAGCAATTACTGAATGTACTACCACTTTTACTGGGAATTAATATATTACTCCTGGAAGCCTTTGTGCTTCAGTCAGAGGGCAGTGCTTGTGAATGTAGAATTTTAAATGGTGCTCTGGCTGCCCTGTAATACAGAATCACAGAGCTAGCCACCTAGCCCACCACCCTCTGGGCACTGTATCCTGCCTCAAATATAGGTCATTTCCCCTAAAAATCTGTAAAATCTTCCAGTTCTTGAGACTGCTTGACTGATTCCCTTTATATCTGAAGCTACATTTTATATATTTGAAGATTAAAATTCTGTGTCTGTTAGTCTTTTTTTCTCTAGGCTTTCATCCTACATTTTGAAAAGTCTTCTCACAGGTTATGTTCTCCAGATTTATGATTGTTTTTGTTGTTATCATCTGAATTCTTCTCAAGACAGTCCACACATCTCTCTTCAAGTGAGGGACCCAAAGCTAGGTACAAGACTTCAGCCGAAGCCTTACCAGTGCCGAGGAAGGTCCAGGAATACGTCACATGTCCTGCAGGTTCTAGTTCTGTTTAGTTATCCCATCATGGCACTTGCCTTTATACCATTTATTCATGATATTTTTATCATCCCCATTAATCCCCAGATCCATTGCTGCAGAATTATTACAAGCCTGTTTCCTGTATTGTATAGGTGCTATGTTTGTTCCTTCCAGCATTCTCATACCTTGTAGGAATTCCTAAAAAATAACTATGAGGTTTTATCAGAGAGCTCTTTCCATACCAAGAGATGAAGTGTATTCCTACTGGGGTTAGGATCCTACCTATTGCACTGGCAATCACATCAAACTAAGTTATCTTCAGTGTAGGCCCTACCTTCTGAATAATTCTGCTTCTTGCTCATAGACACTTAATCCATTTCATCTTCCCCCTCTGTGATTTATAGTAGAACGTTATCTGAATGGATTGCAAGTTTTTCCTGCTTATTATTCTACCAGATGATAACAACCTATTCCTACATTGCTCCATCAACCACCTACATTTACAAAATTTTATGAAAAATCATATATATCCAACCTATGCGTTGTGGTCAAATGCATCTGTGGGCTTCCTTTTTTTAATCTTTCTCATTAAAGTAGAAATCCACTGGTCAAAGACACTCGTGATTTTACGTGATATAGTCTGTTTTTGCCCATCAGCTCCTGAGCTGGGAAAACCAAAGATCACTTGGCAACACCAACACCACCTGCACAGCCACACCTTCATCTCCACAATGTATCTTTCTTTCTGAACTATGAAGCTTATGAAGGACTTATTCATTACTATAAGGAGCAAAAATTGGTAAGCACAAGGCTTTAATTCAGCTTACCAAGACCAACTGAAATTGTTTTGATTATGAAGCATAGAAGTTTTCTGGACATAATATTCTAGAAACATTTAATATAAAATTATAACAGTGTGCTACTTTGGCTTTCATTCCTCTTTCATTAATGTTTAAATATGCAGAACTCTTAAAGGATAGGTATTCTTATTTCCACTTAGTTCTGCTTATAAGTAATGAGCCCAATGGCTCAAAGCAGAAGACACGTCTTGCAAAGAAAGTGGAAAACTAGAGATTTTTAGCTAAGCAGAGTGGTTGTATTTAAAAGCACAAGAGTGGGATGTCACTGTCCTAACAAAATTTCACAGATGTGTCAAAGAGTAAGATTTTGCAAGGAAGAGGAAAATAGCTGAACAGTATTTATTTACTGCATGTTTCTCAACCACATAGATAACTCAAAGAAAAACACACACAAAAACCACAAAACATGTAAAAATAATGCTTGCAGTGCAAGTGCATACGTGTAAATTGGATTGCCTATAAAATAAATAATGATGAGTATTATTTTTTATAAGTATGATTTATGCCACTGTTCGTCACATGCCATTAGACAAAAATGCCCAATTAGAGATCCAAGCAGCAGCTCAACTCATTTCAGCTGTCTGCCAAATGTTATGTTATGCTTACACTTTAATAACTGTAAAGCAAGAGAGGACAATATATACAACTTGGTTTTTATCGATCTGGAAAATGAAGACTTAGAAGAAAACCTTGGTTCTAAATCGGGTATTCTCTACCTTTTTTTTCTTTTTCAGCATTAAGTGGCAAATACTTAGCCTAAATTCTACATACCTGTTTTATATTGAAAGAGTGCTAAGTAAAATGTTTGTCACTTTTCTCTGTATTAAGATGGACATGAATTAGAAGAGTTTCCATAGGTAGCACAGAGGAAAATTACTTTTTCCAGGTTTTAGGTCTCTGTCCTCCCCTTATGGACTATTTTGGCAGCAGTTTTTGCATATAAACCCTTTCACATGTATGTATCACAATACTTGGCTCTTCTGTATGTGACACACAGAGGATAACTCAGCAGGATATAGCATCCTTAACTGTAGCATTATGCAAAAAAATTCCAAGAAAAGTTTTTCATAAGCTGTGGGTCTAACTCAATACCCTATCAAAGAGCAAGTGCCTGCCCATCTGCATTTCCTTTTCATTTAAACAAGCTCATTTTTGATACTAGTTTCAGTAGGCAGACAACATTCTAAAGGGAAGTCCCAGAAAATATTCATATTGCAAAAATCTTACACCTGATTATTTCTCACATTGATTGTGTGATCCAATGAAAACTAACATTTTATACCTTTTCATGAACCTTTTGCCCTGGCTCCATTCCTTCAATATGCTCTGATTCAGCGGGCCCTTCACCAGCTGCCATTTTCCTTTGAATGTGTGCATTTTGTTCACGCAAAGCTACAATCTGCAAAATAAAGAAAATAAGTGGTCAATATACATAAGAAACCCAGAAACTACTGAGCAGACAATTTGTTAAATCTATTAACATTTTGATCCTATATTGGCCATTTATAGCATTTGAAAACTATGTCTATACATGCATAGAGGTTTAAAAAGCAAACATATATATTAATAATGACTAAAGGTCATTAAGGATACAAACGAACCTATAAATGACTGGAGAGTCAACACTGTCTTGCTTTATCTTCTGTCCTGACTTTGTACTAGGGTAAATTTTTTTTTCTGAGCTTGAAAGATGAGAGAGCTGTTAGGCATTGATTTTGCAACACTGCAAGACCAAGACTAGTTCTTCCATATCGAACACAACGGGTGCTAAACTGGTGTTATAAGAAAACAGTGCCAAAAGGCTGTGAATCAAAACCAAGTGATATAAAATGAAGTGCTAGCTTTCTGTCAACTTCCCATCTGTTAGTAACTGCAACATACGTTTTAAGTGTTTTTTGTTAAGAAAAACATGTACGTAAAAGTACTCTACTGTGGTATTCATTGGCTGTTTTAATGCATATGCAAGTAGGTATTATTGTATTTATTTACTGGTAGTGCTACTAAAGCCCCATGCAGCTACTGGTAAATAAGCTGCTTTCTCTCTGACTTTGTAGCTTACTCTCAGATAATACACAGGATGGAAAGATTCAGGCCCTAAAAAATTTTTACATGGTATACTATGATAAGTTGGAAGACCTGGCTAATAAAAAACATTTATTTTGATAAATTGCACAGCTAGATCTCCCTGTACCATTCTGCTTTCATGAGCACATACAATAAATGATTTACTGAATGCATAATATTGTATATTAAACACAGCTGAACACTGGTAGGATGTATAGATGCCATTTTCAGAAAGCTGGTATACACTTAAAGGCTTCTATTGCTGTATTGTATCTGCAAAAATCCTGAGTCAGAAACACCCTAAACCAGTGTCCTATCCTGGAATACAAAAGCATGGGGTAGGAGGCAGTGCTATGTGGTAAGTCTACACAGCAGCCAAGATTTTGTGGGACATTTAATTTAATTTAGTTTAATTTTAATTGTCATTAAAACTATATTTTGATCTGAAAAATTTCGTTTGAAAAAAAGTTTTTTTCAAATGCATTTTTTAACTTATTCTGATTGTAAAGACCATTTGAATCAGCTCTGACCAACATTTGAGATCTCAGGGACACACCACTTCAAGCAATTCTTCCTCAATACAAATCTTCAGAACTGTTGTGATATGAGTCAGGCTGATTCACTGCTCACTAAATTCCAAGTTACAGCCCTTGTAAAACTTGTGTGACTCCCACTGATTTCAGGGCCAAGACTGAGACTTGAGGGCAACATTTCATCAAAGCAATTATAGAAAAATACAAAAAAGCAGGAATTAAATCTGTCTGAGACAATCTGTGTCTTTTGGAGTTGTACAAAAACATTGAGCTTTAAAACATTTTGCTTAAATAAAAGAATTAGGTCTGTTTTAACAGAAAAAGGTCTTTATAATCTCATTAGCATAGATTCCCTTTGTACACAGTAATCAGCAATTTAATAACTTTTTTTTCTGACTAGTTTCACTCATTCCTTTTTCTTAACAGTTCAAACAGTTCTCAAATCTAAACTAAAGAAATTATGGTTCTCACCAAGCATAATTAGCCATCAATTAGTGCTAAAAGTGACTTTCAGGTAAATTAAAGGAGATATTTAAATGTATATATTATAAAATTACAATTTATGGAGAATAATTATGAAACGTGAAACAAATATAAAATTACAGGATATGTTAACTGGCAGCCAACAACAGATATGGATTTTCATATGATAACCTTTCATTAATCCATTAAAATGCAGACTTCACTATGCCTTCATTTTGAATTATCACCTCTGCCTAATACAAATCCTGAATTGTGCTTTAGCTCAATAAGAATATTGTATAAACACAAGAGCAAAATTTTATCATTTCATCATATATTCCACAATAGTTTATTTTTTCTTAGTCTCTGCTAGTGTTTAGATATCCTAAGATCATCACTTTCTAACTAACTAACTAGCTAATTAACTAACAAAATTAAATTAAATTGTCCCTTCAAAATGAAAGACAAATGAAAGAATACAATATTGTGTATCATTATTTTCACAGAATCACAGAATGGTAGGGGCTGGAAGGGACCTCTGGAGATCATCTTGTCCAACCCCCCTGCTTGAGCAGGGACACCCAGAGCAGGGGGCACGGGACCGTGTCCAGGCGGGTTTTGAATGTCTCTAGGGAAGGAGACTCCACAACCTCCCTGGGCAGCCTGTTCCACTGCTCTGTCACCCTCACAGGAAAGAAGTTTTTCCTCATGGTTAGCTGGAACTTCCTGTGTTCCAACTTGTGCCCATTGCCCCTTGTCCTGTCATTGGGCACCTCTGAAAAGAGTCTGGCCCCATCCATTTGACACCCACCCTTTAGATATTTATAAGCATTTATAAGATCCCCCTTTGGTCTTCTCTTCTCCAGGCTGAACAAACCCAGATATCTCAGCCTTCCCTCATAAGAGAGATGTACCAGTCCCCTGATCATATTAGTAGCTCTCCGCTGAACTCTCTCCAGTAGTTCCCTGCCTTTCTTGAACTGGAGGGCCCAGAACCAGATACAGTATTCCAGATGTGGCCTCACTAGGACAGAGTAGAGGGGGAGGATAACCTCTCTCAATCTGCTGGCCACACTCCTTTTAATGCATCCCAGGATACCCTTGGCCCTCTTGGCCACAAGGGCACAGTGCTGGCTCAGGGTCACCTTGATGTCCAACAACACTCCCAAGTCCTTCTCAACAAAGCTGCTTTCCAGCAGGTCAGCCCCCAACATGTACTGGTGCCTGGGGTTGTTCCTCCACAGATGCAGGACCTTACACTTGCTCTTGTTGAATTTCATGACGTTTCCCTCGGCCCAGCTCTTCAGCCTGTCTAGGTCTCACTGAACGGCAGCAGAAGGCTTTCTGGTGTATCAGACTCTCCTCCCAATTTTGTATCATCAGCAAACTTGCTGAGGTTACACTCTGTCCCTTTGTCCAGGTCATTGATGAATATGTTGAACAGGACTGGACCCAGCACAGACCCCTGGGGAACACCACTAATTACAGGCCTCCATCCAGACTCTGCCCTCTTGATCATGATGCTCTGAGCTCTGCTGTTCAGCCAGTTCTCAATCCACCTCACTGTCCTCTCATTTAACCCACACTTCCTTAGTTGTCTACGAGTATGTTATGGGAGACAGTGTCAAAAGCCTTGCTGAAGTTGAGGTAAACAACATCCACTGCTCTCCCTTCATCTACCCAGCCAGTCACGCCATCATAGAAGGCTATCAGTTTGGTCAAGCATGATCACCCCTTAGTGAATCCATGTTGACTACTTCTGATAAGCTTCTTTTCCTTTACATGCCTGGAGATGACCTCCAGGATGAGCTGATCCATCACATTCCTGGGGATGAAGGTGAGGCTGACTGGCCTATAGTTTCCCTGGTCCTCCTTTTTGCCCTTTTTGAAGACTGGAGTAACACTGGCTACCCTCCAGTCCTCAGGCAGCTCTCCTGTCCTTCATGATGTTTCAAAGATGATGAAGAATGGCTTAGCGACAGCATCTTCCAGCTCCCTCAGCACTCTTGGGTGCATCCAATTGAGGTCCATGGATTTGTGAGGATCTATTTTGCCTAGGTGATCTCTAACCCAATCCTCCTCAACCAAGGGGAAGTCCTCCTTTCTCCAGATTTTCTCTCTCTCCTCTGGGGGCTGAGGTGCCTGAGGGCCAGCCTCAGCAGTAAAGACTGAAGCAAAGAAGGCATTCAGTAACTCTGCCTTCTGTGTGTCCTGTGTCACCAGGGGACCCACCTTGTTCAGCAGTGGGCCCAAAGTTTCCCCAGCCTTTCTTTTACTACTGATGTATTTGAAGAAGCCCTTCTTGTTATCCTTGACATCCCTTGCCAGATTTAATTCCAAGTGGGACTTGGCCTTCCTAATTGCATCTCTGCATACCCTGACAACATTCCTATAACCCTCCCAAGTAGCCAGTCCCTTTTTCCACATACCTCCTTCTTCCATTTGAGTTTTTCTAGAAGGTCTTTGCTCATCCATGCTCATCTCCTGGCTGCTTTGCTTGACTTCTTCCTCATAGGGATCAAGTGAATTTTGGGCCGTTCACTTGATTTTTGAATGTTTGGGAACAATTTCTTTGCCAAAAATGCATCATTGTTAAAGCTTATTCTTTCAATGGTTTTATTACTGTAATGAATGCAGAGTAACTATATACAGGAACAATGTGAAGTTTGATGTCTGACATGTCTTAAAAGCTTCAGCTGTAGGACAGTCGTCAGATAGCAGATATAAGTTGTGAAGAACCACACAGCTAACTTGCTTTCATACTTATTAGCTCTTTTTGGTTTAATGAATAAATTAAGGCAGAATTAATGCTCCTAAGGAAGCATGGAAGCTCTCCTGTGTCGTACAAACATGTATTTTTACTTTGCGGTTTGTTGAAGCAAAAGGTTTTTAATTGCTATCACATTAATGTTTATGTTTTATTTAACTTGAACTTTCAATAATGTGCAAATTATTTGCAAATGTGCTAACTTAATCACTGAACAATTTCTGCAACTTTCTTCACAGGTAGGCAAAACATGCCTGAATGGATGATGATGATGAAATAAGTGAAGGTGAAGACATAGGTGACTAATTTTTTTTCCTAGGTAGACTCCGAATCTTCTTAAAATTCTAATGATCATTACAACAGCAGACAGTGATAATAGCACAGATCTAGGTAAGAAACTGATTGTTCAATATAGGTAAAACTTACTAATATTACTTTTGAGAAATACATATTTCTTATATAAATGCTTTTACGTTTATGATAGCCAACTTAACATATCTACCACAAAACATGTCTTCAGACAGCTTTCCAAGTACCTACATACTATTTAGCCCTCTAAGGTAATAATTCTTGATTGCCGTCTTAATGGTTTTCATGCTAAGTTCTCTTTTGAAAAAAAAAGGGTAACACTAAAGATGGAATCATATCTTTTAAAAACAAAGCAAAATTTAAAAATTTAAAAGATTAATAGAAAATAAATGTGCATAAATACCATTGTTGTACCCAAAACTGGACAATCAACCTAAACATTGAAGTCCAAACAACACCTGCTAAAATATGATGAAATATATTACATATTTTTTCTTATCAGCTTCTGATTGTGGACCTCAAATAATTAGATTCCTTTTCTAAACTGCCATTACAGACATTATTTTCCTATTTAGCACACATGTCAAGATTTGACCTGGACCACAGCAACCCGTTTCAACGTGACTCTAATCTGAAGTGAGTGTAACATTGAAGAGATGTGAGTCTTTCCATAATTAAGTCTAAAGATAGCTTCCTGTTGCAAGTCTAAATTTGGCTCCCTAACTTTGCCAAGCTCAGTCAGCTGAACTGAAAAGTTGTTTTATGATTGAGAAAAATGAAATAATGGTTGTGAATTTAAGAAGATTAAAATGTAGAGTAGTAGTTTTCTAGTTGGGGCTTACTCATTTTTATGGCTTAAGCCCATAAGATTACCTTATAACCTAAAGAAATGCTCCTTTAGCTTGTTCTCTTCTTACAGACATGGTCTTTGACATTTTTCTCACTTCTGTAGTTGGTTTTTGTGACTGACAAGAGATAATTCTCTAACACTGAAACTTTTAAGGACTGCCATCTATTTAGATTCTAGTTTCTGTATTTCAAAGGTAAATAAAAACAAGGAGCACAGTTTCTAAAGCCCTACTCTGCCATAATCATTCTGAACATAACCTTACATAATTCTAGATTTTGTCTCAACTCTGAAATATCTTCAACTTTCCTAAAGCCCAGCTTTATGAATTACAGTTTTAGTAAACATCCCTACTATATGACCAATATAAATTGCCTCCAAAATCTTCTTAGTAGGATTTCTGTACATTAGAATAATAGAATACCCTCAGCTGGAAGGAACCTGCGAGGATCAATGAGTCCAACTCCTGTCCCTGCACAGGAGAGTCCCAAAATTCACACCATATCTCTGAGGGCATTGTCCAAATGCTTCTTGGATATCGTGAGGCTTGGCGCCATGACTGCCTCCCTAGGGAGCCTGTTCCAGGGCTCCACCACCCTCTGGGCGAGGAACCTTTCACAGACATCACTGAATCGTGTGTTTTTTATGAAGGTAGGATTCAAGAATTCAGATTCAAAATTACAACTGGTTTTCCATAAATGACCAAATCTACACCTCATTCCTGTACACTTGAAAATAGTACTCTGAATTCAGGTGTTAAGGGAATATTAATTTCAAATATTAAAACACATGATAGAACAAGTTATCAATACATAAGCCAGAACTGATCTGAAGAAGTACCTGATGTTATAGAACCATTCCCATCACCCACGCTGATGAAAAAGGGCAATGTAATAAGAAAATAGTTTCATAATGAATAAAGATTACACAAGACTATTAATCAATAAGCAATAGCAGAAATTATATCTGTTCAGCAAGAGAAACAGCCATTTATACATTCATACATTCATACAGATTACTACCCATAGTAGGACACTAAGTCACACAAATGAAAGAAATAAAAGATTCACACTGTAATTGCAACAACTACCAAACTGTGAAGGATAACCAAAAAGGAGAGGAATAATCAGCACACAAAAATGGCAACATTTGAACTAGGCTCATTGGACAAAATAAAAATAAACTCGAACACAAAAACTCATCATGAAGATGCAATGGATTTATTAATGGTGCCAAGTGTCTCACAGACATAAAATGAAGCAGGAAAAAGTATTTCCAACCACATGTTTACTTGTGGCATTTTACAAAATAATAATTAATTTTAAATTATTTGAGTGGTGGGAGGTCAGAATCCATTTCTAAACATATAAAATGACTGGGTATCTCTGCTGCTGAAACTTAATCAGTTCTGTACTTCCAATTGTTTGATTGACCACTCGTTACTTCATTATAGTTTCAGGCTTCAGATAATTAACTTCATTATGAATACATAATATACTTACCTGTAACAGCAATGAAAAGGAACTACTAATTTATTACACTTGTTTTATTAACCGTTGCCTAATATAGATCCATTTTTTTATTACACACTTGTTCTGTTCAGTCTAATGTCATTCAAAATTCTGTCTTACGTGTACAGAACTTCAGTCCTATCTCTTTACTCCTGATAAACATCTCTCAAGCACCTATGGAAAAGCTGTTATTAGATTTCCTAGAAAGAGTAACTGGCTCATTGCCAGACTTTCCCTCAAAGCACCAGCATTCTATAACTCCTTATGGTTTTGTTCAAATAAATGTGTGATGTTTTGGCTGCTTTCTGCCCTGTGTTTTGTTTTTTTTTCTCTGTGTGCTGAATGGAAGAAGACTGCTACTTTGCAACCAGACGTGTAAGTACAAGGCTGGATTAATTTATTTTCTTGATCAAATGACTTTAAATCCAATAAGAAAGCAGCACATAACCTACAAAACACCAAGAAACTTGTCAGGTATGGTTTAGATATAAGATATAAATATGTATGAAAATATTTCCCAGTTCAATTATTAAGCTGAAGTCCCTCCAGGTTGGTGAAAAGGAACTAAATGCATTCTTTTTTTGTAATGAATCACGTCGATATTTGGTCCATAAGTAGGGCTGACAACTCCGGGAAGGAAGAATGATAACTTCAGACAGGAAAAATGACATTGTAGTTGAAAGCTCAGGGAGCTTAGGGTTTGGAAGTCTGACATGATCGCTGGTGGTGTTACCTGGTAAGATTTGGAGTGAATCAGAGAATGTTGACTAGTTAGGGACCAGACAAAATAACGCCCTCGCCACTAGGCTTTCCCTGTAAGTGTTCTGATATCCTCAGGGAGAAGCTGTTGTTACTATCAATGTATATCATTTACTGTAAATTACAAGGATAGTATTCTGGGTACTTTTCCTAAACATAACAATTTCCTTTGCTTGAAATCTTGGCTCCTGGGGCCTTGTTCCCAGTCCTGCTGTTCAGTAAAAAGTGAGTTCTCCATATCTGACCCCAGCATTTAGAGCAAAAATGCTGAGTTTCAACCTTTGGCATCCTGTGTCACACAGTGACTTAAGGCAGAATTACAATAACTGAGCTGAAAACCTTGAACTTATCTAGCTGCCACAGAGCAGGGTAACTAAACAGCCAAAACGTTGAACACGTAGACTAAAGTGGTTATCTGATTCCTTCTATAAACATTGGGGAGAATAACATCGCCAGCGAGTCTTCTACTTCTGAAATAGGTGAGATGAATGACATGCATATCTCTTCTCCTGACTGAGGGGAAACAGACTATTATCTTAAACTAGAGGCTCCCATTATGATGGCTAAATTTAAGCAAATACATACCATCAGAGGACTGAAGAAATTCCAGAAATAACTCAAGTTATGAAGTAAAATGCATGCCTGTGATATGGTACTGCACACTAACCTGGTCCCACCCCCTTCTCAGTCACGGAGGGGAAACCTGTTCCAGTTACCTTATGGATCCATACGCCTGTTCTCACAGTATGTATAGAGTACAGAGCTCTGTACACAGGACGGTACAGAAAAAAAAATTAGTTATGTGTTTTCAAAAGTGTATTGCCTCTAAATAAAATCCTATTCTAATTTTTAAAATACTTGCACAATAGATTTTTCTGTTTTTTCTTTCTTTAATGTTTTTGCTATTTAAATTCTATTAAAAGCATCTGCCAGTAAAGGATTTAAATGTAATTACTGTAATCATCTTGATTTAATTTTGTTTTCCGTTGCATAAATGATTACAGTATGCAGAGAAATAAAGATATTTGATTTAATTCAAAAATATATAAGGCCAAATGTTAACAGAGGTTTCTTTTTGTAGGATTCTTTGTAATGTTTAAAACAGTAGGAATTTTTTTTACTTAATTATTTCAAATTTTCTACTTCAAATTTATTTAATTTATTGTTAATTTAAGAAGTTTTAGAATAAGTTAAATACAATGCTTTTGTTTGTTAACAGAGGCTCTAAACACACATATATAATGTTAGACAGTCCCCTAAAAAGAGTACAAACCTGGATCACTTAATAAATGTAAGTCATTATAGGAAGGCAATTATTTGAAGCTTTTGGAAAGCTGTTTTGTGTAAATGTGGTCTACCTTAAACCACTGAACTTGTTTCTTTGATCTTCCAACATTGAAACAAGTCTGTCCTAGGCAATTTGACTCACTAATAACCATGTTTTACATAGCTACAGCTGGCAGATCTAGGCGACTTTTTGTTTAACAGCTTCTTATCAAGAAGGGGTTTCTTTTTACATGGATAGCATGCTAAACCAAACTTCTTGTGACTGTATTGTGTTAGTTTCCCATCCAGCTCTTATGTAAGTAAGTCTTTCAGAGAGCAGTGAAACTGCCTACTTGGATGTCCTCCTACGTTTTTCTATCATAACAGTCTTTATTTAAATGGTATTAAATACCAGATTTCAGCCTACTGAGGACATAATTCAGACTCCTGGTCCACCTCTGACTTTGCTTTAATTTTGGCAGGGATAGTTTGTGTTAAGCTTTAATCAATGTCTATCATTTTATACAGTAAATATTAAGCGTAGCTTGGGGAATAAAGGATGCTTTGAGACTGAGGTGATTTCTTTCTGCTTCAATGGAAATGTAAATCCTCATTAATCAACATAAATATAGTCTTTTCCACTTACATTTCTAATTTGTTTTAACCTTAAAGCAGCCTTTCAGAAGTTAGATAGTTCAGAGATATTTAAATAGGGTGATTGAAATTGTTTCAGTTGTACAATAAATTTGTCATTATTAATATTTTATTTTAGTTATAGGGCCAGAAATGCACATAAATTTTATTGACATATTATATGTAACTTTTGAAAGGAATTATAATGGTAATCAGCATTTTGTATTATCAAGATCTTGTATAAACAATACACTATACTTCTTTCACTCTTTGGTGGAGGAAAGACACAGCACGGTTTGCTCACTTGCAAAACCTTTTCAGGAAAAACAAATTGATCCTTTTTTGAATCAGGGTAGAAAACAGGTATTATAAAAGGAAATTTTTTTTTTCATGAGGGGAAGGGCATTTTAACCAAACTAAGATAATTATGTGAGATTTTATGTGCTCCTGAGGGCAGGTTTAGGAAGGGTGCATCTCATTCAGTGGGGTGACCTGGAAACCTGCTGTCAACTGTAAGAACAGGACTTAGATAAAAACCTCAGATATGTCAAAATATTAATTTTAATTGTATTTCTCCATGACTAAATAGGAATCTTTTACTAATCCTGTTCAAAAAAAGATTTTCAATATTTAATTAGAATCCCACTGGATAGTTTCAGCTTTTACTGCAATTTTAATGACTGTGTCAGTTGAGGTGTGACAGATTTATCTGCAGTACTTTAACATTTGTGCCTGCATCCTCTCAGTCTGAGTTTAACAGCAAAATATCAAAAGCAGCATGACTAAATGCCCAGGATTTGCTGTTCACAAGTTTCCACTTCAACACAGTTGCATATAGGATGCAAAACTAGGAACTGTGGTTCCCAAGGTGCAGAAATGCTTTCTTTGTTGCAGGGGCAGGGGACATTATAGAGGTACAGAGAAAAATCTACTGGGGATTTGAAATTTCTTAGCAGATTCCTCCAGCCTGCAAAGTTAATGCAATTTACAAACCAGAGTTTGTACATTCAGACACAGTGGTGTCTGAAAGTTTTTCCATCCCCCACTTTCCAACTTATGCTCCTTCTTGTCCCACTGGTTTGTAATCACTTGCAGCCTCATGACTGCCAAATTATTGCAATTCCAGCATCGCATAGTATACACCTACCTGCATATGTTTTTACACATATTCGCATCACTGAATAAATCACTGAAAAGTTTGCATGACAGACCACTTGGGAAATAATGAACAAGAACTCTATATAGGTGTCATAACACGATCATTTAGTAGTCAAACTAATATGAAAAGATCTCAGTGGAATTCTTTTTTACAGTATTGGGGCGAGTTTTTTGAATGAGCAATTAAATTTTTCCTGAAAGTACATACATTATTAGGATTTTTATTTTATTCTGGCAAGAAGATTAGCCATTTCTAGGCTTTAAACATATTCCACTTGAACAGTCTTATTTTCAAACATACCTAAAATATATATCCTGAAGATCTGGGGGAAATCCCTACATTCATACATATCACTATTGCCGTGTGTATTTGTTTATGTCGTATTACGTGTTCTGGAATGAGACAAGAAACCAGGCAGGAAAGGCAAAATCATTACATGGCACCTTTTGGCACAATAAATCATATTTTGCATGAAAGAAACCACTTCTAAGGTACATCATGCTGTCACTGTTTGCAGGACCCCAGAGGAAGCCTTGCACATGCCAAGCTACAGGGTCTTCCAGGAAACAGCACAGAAGTGGATGCAACCACAGGCCCCACAGGTCACCAGTTGGATTGCAAGTTCTCATAGTGAGAAGCAGAGGTACCAACCGAGGGCCAGCTGCTGTGAAGAGGCACACTTGGAGCACTGCAAAGGATCTCAGGATTAGCAGCTTGCTTGCACTGCAACAAGACTTATTTGAATTTCAATATGTGAAGCCGTGTACTGGCTTAGGTAGTTTTGGCAGATATCCTGACACCTGCTATTTAAACTCTCATAAGATTTCCTGTTCTGAAAAAAACCTTGTATACTAATCAACATGACCAAACCAGCTCTATTTAGTCATCCACTACTGACGACTTTCTTAGCCTGTCATAAAGATCAGCAATATTCTAATTATTTTCAGCAATCAATGGGATTGAGACACAAATTCTGACCGGCTTATTTTTCTATATTGATCAAAGGAAGAGCCGAAGTAGGGAGCTTGCCTCATCTTTGAACAACAGTGATGAAATGTACTAGTGAGACAGTCCAGTAATAAAACCACCAAAATGTTCCTGAAAACCCCGGGGGAGAGTTGGTGTGTGTGGCTCAACCACCTTCTCACC
This sequence comes from Phalacrocorax aristotelis, assembly GCF_949628215.1. NCBI lineage: Eukaryota > Metazoa > Chordata > Aves > Suliformes > Phalacrocoracidae > Phalacrocorax > Phalacrocorax aristotelis. The sequence goes on along the minus strand of NC_134276.1, from coordinate 174,060,820 downwards.
ATTCTTTACTAGACAACAGCAGATGGAAGTGTAAGATTCACAAACTTGTCTAATAATAGAAATTCATTCTCATCTATTGAAGTGTCTGACTTTTACAGATGGGATAAAGAAGGGATTAAGGCAAGAAAGAGATATTTTTTCTTCCCAGCAGACAGGGAAATTCCTTCTCATCTACCAAAGTGTCTGAATTTTGTAGATGGGATAAGGAAGGGATTAAGGCAAGAAACGGATTTCCACACCACCCCCCCCTACAGGCAGGGAAATACAGAATTTTGGACCTATCCATGTACACAATGAAATTAGTAAAAACACATGGAAAAGTGAGGTGGTGTCTTGCGGTGCGGGAGATCTTTCCTCCCAGAGTGGTAGCTAAAATCTCAATATGTTTCAGTATCATGATCAAATGGACCATGTAGGACCGATAACTGGTTATATATATAGCATTTGAGAGAGTGAATGCAAGATGCTTTTCAGGCTATCATAACTGCACATTCTGACTTCAGAAATCAAACTTCTCATAAAACAATACAGAGTCTTTTAAAACAACAGATAAAAATGAATCTCCCTGAAGATGGCTTTACTGCTGAAATTCTGTAGTTTTTCCTTTCAGCAATGCAAGCTCTGAGCTTTGCAACAAGTTATATTTAAAAGCACAAATACGGACTTAGAACTTTATTTTCACAACAGGTAGGAGTTAAAATAACTATGGATCGTACAGCATTGTAATCAACATTAGCCACACTTTGAGAAAACAAAAGAAAAGAAAAATGCCTTTTCAGATTGCAAAAATAACTTTGGAAGGTGCGGAATGAAACCATCAACACTGACAATGTACCTTGGGCTCACTTTGGGGAAGAAAAAAAAACATAGAAGTTTTTATTTTTTTAACTTAGCACTTTGTCTTCCCTCCCATTCAACTACTTAAAACAAAAGAATCAGACAAATTTGCAAGTAGGGCTTTTGTAACACTCTGAAAATTCACTTTAAAACTAAGTGCTCGTGTCTGACTGACAACCTCAGCTAGGTTTATTTTATATTTGCCTGGATTCCAGTGTATTTTATCGCTATTTAGGTGGTGAGCTTTCCAGAAACTTTATACAATTGAACCCTTTAAAGCATGTCCTGACATGTCAAGAAAAATACTACTTTACTGAAAGAAAAAAACCTGTAGGAGTTATGAGTAATACATATTTTCAACATTTTTACATCATAAATTCTCTTCCTTCCTTTTTGAGATTGTTGACCTTTTATTAACATTGCTGTTTAGCTTTCATTGCTATGGAGTAATACTCATTAAGGTGAAATCATCCTCATGAGGGAGTCTTTATAACCCTTGAAAGTTAGGCAGTATAGGCCTAATGAAAGCAAATCTTGTATATTTGTTCTACATGAATTTTAAATAAGCAGAAATTGCAATAGAATCTCTACATTTTTACTCCTTAATGGCCAAAAAGTGTCACCTTGTCATTACTAGAAATCCAGCATTTGCTAGTGAGCTTTATAAGAGATCATACATTCAGATTTCCAGCAACATTTTTTAAGCTGCTCAGAGGAATGTTGTAACAGTTGACTTTAAAAGTCAGAGGGTCTTTACATTGTGGCAGAACGATGAGGTAGTACACTGAGTCCCAGCCCTTGGTTACAGTTCTTTTTATGGTTTAAGTAAGTCTTTACCTTCTATGCTTCAAGTTTTGTCAAAGAAAGCTAAAACATCTTGCTCCTTCAGCTTCTGGTATGTCTCAATTAATTTATTCTTATAATCTTGACGTAGGCACCGCTTTCTGCGACCCTGCTTTTATGGTGGCTAGCACTTTCAGGCTCTGCTTTCATGTCACTGAAGTGTAAATAATGAATGACAACATGCAAAGACAACTGGAGATGCTCTGAATCTGTGGCATGTTCATAATTTTAAGTGGAAAAGATGAAAATACTAACCACACGTGTGATCTTTCACTGTTCATGCCAGAGCTCATGATAACTATCATGATAACTATTGCCAGGTCCGGGCTATCAGTGCTTTATTGGCGTGCCTATATAGGTCACTTCTGTTCGTGCCAAGGGTGCTGTGGTCCAGGGGTAGCCCACAGCTGTGGCACTCAGCTGTCTGCAGCAGGGCACCGCTTGCCATCCATTTATCCTGCCACTGAGCCCTGACTCCTTCTGAACATTAAGTGCCTGAATCAGCAGTCATTTTTATACTTTAGATGTAATAATACACTAACATTTTAGGCTGGTAATATGGTAATAAGTCTCCTTCACCTTATTATGAATTTTGAAACAAATTAAGTGTTACTGTGTAAATAACTGTCTTGTGCTATTGCATGTAGTCTCGAGCATGCACCATTTATTTCTAGGGTGTACTGGCAACACTTTTTAAACAGAATAGGAGCCATTTAAAGCAATTGTGCAGTCGCTATTATGAAAAAGAATATCTGTCAAGATTTTTCTCAGAAGATTACCAGGTACATTTCGGTACATTTTCTTCAAAAACCCTTATCTAAGTAAACAAAAATGTGCTACTTTTAATTTGTCACAAAAAATGTATGAAATACGATACAGTGAAATAACTGTCTTTTACAGAGAGTAGCACAATGGAAAAATAATAGCAAATATCAATTACATGGTTGCATTATAGTGTGTATTTGGCACCTGCTGACTAATTTTTCTTGTTTTTTTTTCCCTAACCAAGCTCAACAAAACAGTAGCAAAATTATTATTCTTTCATTATTACCCTCACGAAGACACTAGTAATGTGCCCAAACCAGGATACAAAAGCCCTAGAGTTCATTGGTAGTACAGGGACTGATTTCCAGATGGCAACAGCTGAGGATGAATTTGACAGAAACATTATGACCTTCATTGTTTTCAACAATATATGAGTTCTTGAAATACATATATATACACATAGTGTGTGTGTATATATATATATATGAAATACATGACATAAGTGAAACGTGGTGGATGAGTCCTGTGACTGGTGTGCCACGATGAATGGTTACAAGCTCTTTAGGAGGGATAGGCAGAGCAGGCGAGGCGGGGGTGGTGGTGGCATTGTATGTAGCGGAGGAGCTGGAATGCATGGAGCTTGCAGTTGGCGATGGCACAGCTGAGAGCCTCAGGGTAAGCATTAAGGGACAGACAAATAAAGCAGATGTTGTTGTGGGAATCTACTATCGGCCACCCAGCCAGGAGGATGACATCAATGAGTCATCCTTTAAGGAACTGAGGGGTGCCTCTAAGTCATCCGCCCTTGTCCTTATGGGGAACTTCAACTTGCCAGATGTCAACGGGGAATACCACATGGCTGGGACAAACAGGTCCAGAAGGTTCCTAAACCATCTGGATGACAACTTCTTGGTACAGATACTAAGGGAACCTACCAGGAAGGGTGCCTTCCTTGACTTGCTGCTTATTAACAGAAAGGGCCTTGTGAATGAAGTGGAAATCAGGGGCTGCCTTGGCCACAGTGACCATGAAACAGTCAGGTTTAAAATCTGTGTTGACAGAAGGAAAGCTGCCAGCAAGACCTCAACTCTGGACATGAGGAGAGCAGAATTCAGGTTGCTCAGGGAACTGCTTAGTAAAGTCCCCCAGGAAAAAGCTTTTGAAGGTAATACAGTCCATCAGTGCTGGTCGCTTTTTAAGTACCACCTCCTAAAAGCACAGAAGCAGGCAATCCCAAAGTGTAGGAAGTCAAGCTGGCAAGGCAAAAGGTCGGCTTGGCTGAACCAGGGATATTCTTCTAGAAATATGGAGAAAAAAGAAAGTGTATAGCCAGTGGAAGCAAGGTCAGGTGACATGGGAGGACTATAGGGATGCTGTTCACCACTGCAGGGAGGAAATATGTGCGGCCAAAGCTCAGTTAGAGTTGAAGCTGGCCAGTACTATGAAGGACAATAAGAAGGGCTTTTTAAAATACATTAATAGCAAAAGACAGCCCAGAATTAGCATTGGCCCATTGCTTGATGAGAATGGTCACCTCACAAGCAGGGACATAGATAAAGCAGAGACATTTAATGATTTCTTTACCTCAGTCTTCAACACCAATGGTGGGCTCAGGGACCCCCAGAGAACCCCTAGGGAACCATGACTGTGGGAATGATAAACGCCTAATAAACCCTGAACTTGTGCAAGACTTGCTGCTCCAGCTAGATCCCTATAAGTAGATGGGGCCTGGTGGGATTCATCCAAGGGTACTTAAAGAGCTAGCTGATGTCATAGCGAGACCTCTCTCAATCATTTTTCAGTGCTCTTGGGAATCTGGAGAGGTCCCAGTTGACTGGAAGCTGGCAAACATTGTCCCAATCTTCAAGAAGAGCAACAGGGATAACCCTGGTAACTACAGGCCTGTCAGTCTCACTTCTGTGCTGGGCAAAACCGTGGAGAAGATTATTCTGGGAGTTATTGAAAAACACCTGAAAGACAATGCAGTCATTGGTCCCAGCCAGCACGGGTTCATGAGGCGAAAGTCCTGCCTAACAAATCTGATTTCCTTCTATGACAAGGTCGTGCACCTAGTTGACCAAGGGAAGCCAGTCGATGTAATCTTTTTGGATTTCAATAAAGCTCTCAATACCGTCTTTCACAGTAGCCCCCTGGACAAAATGTCCAGTGTACAGCTGGATAAACACATAATGCAGTGGGTGAGCAACTGGCTGATGGGTCAGGCTCAAAGGGTCATAGCAAATGGGGTTACACTGGGCTGGCAGCCAGTCACTAGTGGGGTTCCACAGGCATCCATCTTGGGGTCAGTACTCTTTAATCTCTTTGTGCATGACTTGGATGTGGGACTGGAAAGAATACTATAGTTTGCTGATGACATGAAATTGGGAGGAGCTGTTGACACTTCTGAGGGCAGAGAGGCCCTGCAGAGAGATCTGGACAGACTGGAGAGCTGGGCAGTCACCAACTGCATAAAGTTTAACAAGAGTAAGTGTCGGATTTTACACCTGGGGCACGGCAACCCTGGATGTACATACAGACTGGGGAATGAGAGGCTGGAGAGCAGCCCCACGGAGAGGGATGTGGGGGTTCTTGTTGATGGCAAGTTGAACATGAGCCAACAGTGTGCCCTGGCAGCCAAGAGGGCCCACTGTGTCCTCGGGTGCATCAAGCACTGTGTTGCAGCCAGTCGAGGGAGGTGACTGTCCCGCTCTGCTCTGCACTGGTGTGGCCTCACCTCGAGTGCTGGGTGCAGTTCTGGGCGCCACAGTACATTAAGGATACAAAACTACTAGAGAGTGTCCAGAGGAGGGCCACGAAGTTGGTGAAGGGTGAGAGGGGAAGCCGTATGAGGAGTGGCTAAAATCACTTGGTTTGTTCAGCCTGGAGAAGAGGAGACTGAGGGGAGACCTCATTGTGGTCTACAGCTTCTTCACAAGGGGAGGAGGAGGTGCAGGCGCTGATCTCTTCTCTCTGGTGACCAATGCTAGGACCTGAGGGAATGGCAGGAAGATGGGCCAGGGGAGGGTTAGGTTGGATATTATGAAAAGGTTCTTCCCCCAGAGGGTGGTGGAGCCCTGGAACAGGCTCCCCAGGGAGGCATCATGGCACCAAGCCTGACACTATTCAAGGAGCACTTGGACAATGCCCTCAGAGACACTGTGTGAATTTTAGGGTTGTCCTGTGCAGGGACAGGAGTTGGACTTGATGATTCTTATGGGTCCCTTCCAACTCAGGACATTCTACGATTCTGTGATAATATATACACAGATATCTTATTTACCTATGTATACACCCTGTGTATATAATTACATATGGATATACGTGTTTAGACATACAAACATATTTTTAGTTTCCAGGACATTGATTAGAAATAAAATAACGTGCCTCTAGGGCTTTATGTGGTTGCTGTTAGTACATTAGCATTTAACTGATAACTACCAATCCTTAAGGTATACAATTCAGTTTGAAAAATCCTACTCAGGTTAAAATAAAGTATTTAGCTATTTGCATTGCAAATCCATTACATTCATATATTACATTAATAATGTAATACTGATTACATTAATATGTTTCTCTCTGAGTACAAACAGTCTCCCCAAATGGTTCTTTGTATTTTTTGTCTGCATATTGTCATCTAGAGACTTGGAGATTGTTTAGATTTATTTTGACTGGACACACCTGTTATGAAAACCCCACTATTCTGCATATGTAGTTTTATTAGATTTTCCTATACAGTGTATCTGTATTAAAATCAACATCTGTGCTACTGATTGTACAAAACATGAAAATAAAAAAGACAGATAGGATATGAGTAAAAAACCAGAAAGGAAATGAACCTTATCCCAGAACTACAATTAAAGAATATCAAAGCCCTGATCTGCATGAACAAACTGAAGAAATCCCAACTTAAATCTAACTGCCAGTCTGTTGAAATCAAAGCACAGCAGAGTGAATTAAAGTCTATATTTCAAGTATAAACCAAATGTACCGATTTAACTTCAGTCAAGATTTCAATACTTTTCAATTACATCCTTACTGGAGGTAATTTTTTTCCACAGATTTCTCCAGTGAAAACCAAGGATATGGTCCTCACTGATACAATTTTTATATATTTGTTAATGATCAAGAACATTCTTCATAAACTGAACTTCTAAAATAATGTTTTTATTCCAGCCTAACTGCAGAAAACAATCTAACACTCATCTCTACAACTCCACACTCATCTCGCAATAATTCCACCTATACATTGGCAATCCCTATTAATATTAATGAAGATTATTTAATATTTTCTAGTGCTTTTATTGTCCAATAAAGATCCCAAAAAAGTATGAGTATCTAATTTTGCTCCTTCAAACTAAAAATATTTTTTATATTTTTGTATCCCAAGTAAAATTATTTCTATATTTTTTCTACTATAGACATATGATGGGCACTTGTTTGCAGTAAAATAAAAATACACTGATTTTGAAAATCTCCTGATATGACTACTTAGGTGAGCATTTACCAAGATACATCTATCCTTTGCATATTGCCGGCACAGTCTATGCTCCTATTTTTCTTACAAATATTTTATCACTGAGCTGTTTTATCAGCATTAGCAGAGCAGTAGCAAAATGGCAATAATTTTCTTTGTAGTCTATCAGTAAAAAATGTGGAATTGATTTGTCACGCTTGTGGACCTTGCTCTCTGTCTTGACAATGGAGGGCCAATACAGACCTGTGAGTGGCAAATTACTCTTGATTCACATTATTGCTGACACTGCTCACAGACATTCCTTTTTATTGTCTTGCTAGTTAACTACCTTGTGAATTTGCAGAATATTAGAGCTGCATGTGCACTGTTGGGTTGAGGTGATCTAACAGGAAAATACAAATGATAAGTGTTTTGGTTCACATGTTAATGGGAATATTGGTTAATAAATATGAACATATTGAAGCTTAAAGTTGATTTTATTTATTGGCTCATGTCATTAATTTAAATCTTATTCAAATGCAGCATGTAAGGCCTATTCATACATTAAAAAAATCAATTATGGAGAGTAATAGGCATAAAACATAACACTATGTTTTGTTATACTATTTAAAATCTGGTTTGAGAGTTAGTGGATATAGATGTTCCTAATAAATCACGTAATATTTAACAAATATACACAAAATTGTGTAATCATTCTGAATAAGCACATTAAACAAATGATAAAACAATATATCGATCCAGCAGATTAAAAGCAAAGGATAATGGGTATGTGTTTTGCATTTTCATCAAGATGGATGCACAAGAAGATTGTTAATGATAAAGAATCAACAAGACTGATTCTTGCAGTGAAATTATCTTGATCCATATGAAAACTCACTTGACAAATATCAAATGATCCTGAAGCAGATAGAGAGAAAGATAGCCAACTAAGCTCTTAAACATGAATTTATACCTCTGATGCAGGATAAAATGGCATAACTTTCAAACTTTATGAATCCCAAAATAACAGATCAACAAGAAGGGATGTATTCTTTCCGAAGTCTCATGAAAGGCACTGTGTGCATACTGTGAGCAAATTAAACATTAGACATTAACATTTCCACTGATATCCGTTGTACAAGTAATAGTAAGCTCTACAATGCAAATCAGCTAAGCATGACTTTAAATACACGCTATGTTCTTTACTTTAGCAGGTTGGTGTGTTTAAAGTAAGGCATTTGCTAACATAACCTTATTAAACCAGGGCTAGTGAGAGTTGTATTACATTGATTTGTACGCTCCCTAAACAGGCTGCCAAATATATGAAGTTAAATACAATCTGAAATTATCCCGATGTCTAATCTCATGCTGACTACGAACAATCCCTAAACTAGCCATATACAAATAACCTTCCAGTTTCATTAATCTCCTGGAGTTTTCAGGTGTGTAGGTAAACTACTGTCAAATATTCTGAGCCACACATCTGGTTCCTGCCACCCCTGTGTTCTCCTCTCAGCCTGTATTTCTTTGGTTGTCACCCCATCACCTCTTTCTTCCTTTTTTCTACTTTGGTTGAGGAATATGTGGTAAATAAGAAATCCACAAAACCTGTGCTAGAAAGTTTGAACTTTGCTATTCTGTAATTCTCTGGAATAGAGGAGATAGCAGAAGATCAGTTTATCACTTCCTGAGACACGCTCTTCAGCTTCATGGCTCTGTGTCATGTACCAATACATTTGTTCGTTGTTGTGCAGAAATGTCAGGCATGCTCCACGATCCCTATTTACTGATGTATATAAAATATTGTACAGACCCCAAAATAATGCTAGTAACTCAACCTCATGAGATCTAGAAAGCAGAAACTCTCCATACATGCTGAGTAATTGCAGACTAGTTGTGTTGTGTAGTGAGCCCTGAGTACTGTGTCCTACAGTTACTTAGACTCAGGACCTCATGGAGGCTGGATGCCTGCAGCCCCAGCCTCTCTTTCATTAAAAAACCAGGCATGGAGCTGGGGTGAGGGTATGCACTCAGTATTTAACTCCCAAGCATGGAGTTACGATGAGGTGAGCATGCTAGGATTCATGCAGCGTACAAGGATTTATGCGGTGTACCAGGATGGCATATTTGTCACAGATCTCCAAGTTAGTTTTCTTTAATTATTTGAACCAAAGAGTTAGAAAAAAGAAAAGACGTGAAAGACTAAAAATTTGTCGTGACTGGCTTAACAATAATCAGTAGTGAAGGTGACAGTAATGATGGTTCAGGAGTGATATAAGGAAGCATTATTCAAAACTCTTCTAATGCGAAGCAACTGGTAAGAAAACAAGGTCTAGAGGGGAAACTGCCTGGAGTGTGGGAGAATTCATGTGGCAAGGATGGAAATGGGTGACATCACTGAGAACTTTTAGGTCGGTGTGAGATTGTAAAAGCAAAGCTAAGCCTCTCTCTGCTTTCAGAAAAAGCGAGTAAGGAGAAACTCAGGAGATTGAGCAGATGAAGATGTAGTCAGAGCAACAACTTAGGAAGAGGATCTCCACAGATTCTTGCAGGAAATGTTCACATTAAATTGTCACACAGTAATGAATTTAGTACATGCCTATGTCTCCCAGAGAGTACTCAGTATCCAGACTACAGAACAAAAGGCAGATAGCGTACATTTTTCTGATAGCATTATGGTACGTAACTTGTTTTTAAAATTAGCATCCTAGAAAAGTTTTTAAAACACACACAAAAAGAAAAAAAGAATATACTGGATCAGGTTTATGGTCATTTTGATGAAAATGCTAATTTTATGGAGAGTTTGTGCTGTAAGGTTTAGAGGAAACTGGGAATTTTTAATCTCCAGTCATCATTTATTCAGAGATAAAACCAAAGCATTAAACCACCTGTATTTCTAATCATGGGGGACCAAGGTTTTAAGTTAAATGTCTCTGTCAGACAAAAAAATGAAGTAGATTTGAAGAGATTTGCAAAATATATTCCAAACATCTATCTGTCTGTTCTTTTAGTGTGTATTTAAACATTTGCTCCATCACTGCACAGTAGGTTTGGGGGAACAGCAAAGGAAAAGCAATGAGCGAATCACAGTTTTACACAGCTTTTTTTACCTTTTACTATGTTCCTTTAAGCATTGTCTTACAAAACTTAGATTTTATTTTTCTACAGAGAGTGCAGTTAATAGCTTATAGCTGTTTAAGAGTAATGTAGGTATGCTTATTGATACATAGGGATGTGCCATAGCAGAAAACTGAGGTGCAATAGATCTCAAGTTGTTTGTGAATAATCAGATTAAAAATAAACTCTACTCTTCGATCGTAAATCTGCGACACTGAGATTCGCTCTAGTCACAGATCTTTATATAACAAATCCCATTAAAAATTTCACAAGTAAGTAAAATGAAGGAGGAGTATTAGCCACAATGCAAGGTTCTAAGAAAAACATCAAAATTGCAATGGAGATGCTTAATAGCCTGAATCTATCATTTCAGTGGGAGTATCTCACTCCTTCCTTAACAGCAGTAACATCCTGAAGCACCCTAATCCATCCATACTTGAGATTTTAGAATATTTGGAAAATAAAAATTAAAAGTAGCAATTGTCTTTGTGACACGGTATTGAAAACAGAGTAATATATACAAGTTACCAAGCACCTGACATCAAAGATTTTATTAGAACTATTAAACACACTGGATAAGTGAAGGAATAAAAAGCCTCTCCCTCCAGCTACATTTTTCCTCCAACACATGAGCAAAAACAGATGAGCAGAGACTACACATCCTTTATGTTAATGACAGTCTTTCTTACAAATTAGTTTCTTCTAAAGACTACAGAGGAGACATTCAAACTGGATGAAAAGTCAATGCAAAATTTGAATAGGCTATCAGTATTTTAGGATTTATTACAGGTGGCTACATACTAAATGGAGGGGTAAGAGGACACAGCATTTCAGCATCTCTTTTGAAAATACTCAAAGCTATTTGGGCAGCTACACAGTTCTGCTCTGCAAAATCATTTCAACGAAGACTAAAGTTGCTAAGCCTATTTAACATAGATTACTGGGTTGCCAACACTACACTGTGGCCAACGCATAAATAGGCCTAAGCGACTAAGGAAAGTTATAAAATGGGAAATTAAATCTACAAGCTTTTTTTTAATGAAGATTTTTGTGTAGCAATACTAAAATAAGTGCAAAATCATTATCTGCTGTCACTGCAGAAAATATGTTATTTTAGTACTCAAAACTCTTCGGAAAATTTTTCTCTGTGACAGGTATTTAGGGAAATTATACTGAGGAACCACTTTCGCACATGGAATAGTGATGTTGTCTCAAATATGTCAATAGAAATTAACATTCTTAAGTGACTACCTGAAAAACTTATTGAATTTTAGACCTATTCTGCCCTGAATTTATTGAGAATTGCTTTTGATGGCAATGCAAAGATAAGCTTTGCTGCCCTCCATATCCACAAAGAATTTTAGTGGTTTTTTTCCACTGAGAACTTAGATTAGAATTAGCTGAGGACATAAAAATAAATAGCTATAGCAATTTAACTGATTATTTCTTGTGCTTATTCCTTTTTGACTTTGTAAGATCAAAAATAAGGCAATGAAGGGTGTAGTGCTGCTGTAGTAATTTTCAACTTCTTCAGCTAACATGCTATATATCCTGATTCAAATATGTAGACAGAAAGTAATGCTGTGGAACATGGAGTATGAGAAACATCCACAAAAATAAATCATTGCTTCATTACTGTATTTAAAACTTAAGGGCAACAGTAACTTTCTGCAGTTAATATTTAAACTAGATAGCTAAGGTTAAAGGCACAATGAAAAGCAATTACATATAGTACATAAAGATTACATTTCAAACCAAGATATTTTCAATTAAGTGCATCTTTGCAGAAAAGATATAATTTGGCACAATTACATAGACATTTAAAATTAAAGTTCAGACCACAAAGAAGGTCTCTTCAGAGTTTGACCTATGTGAAGTTATAGCTTAGAAAAAAAATTAATATGTAGGAGAGAGTTAACCAAGCAACAACTTTCAGTTACACCATTCTGAGAAAATACAGTAAAATTAGGTTGTTGATGAAGGTTGTTTCAGATTTTTCACAAAAAATTATACTTAAAGTCACAGGCATACAGTGCATATAGCTTCTAACTGTGATGATTACCTAATTCTCAAATAAAACACAGGCATGTGATTTTCTGTCCTTATGAATAGTGTGCAGCATTTTATATGCTGCAAAAAATAAAATAAAGTTATGCAGTGTCTTTCAGCCAACAGGTTTAGATTTTTCTCATGTGCTCACTAATGAAGACAGCGTCTTGTTACCTGAAGACAGTGAGAAACGCCAATGTGGGCTCCAGTTGGTAGGGTTTATAGGTACAATCCATCTAGCCTGGCCCGCTTCAGAAAAGAAGTCACTGACTTTCACCCAATTTCATTCAGAATTTTGATACCCATCAATTCTGAATCTTGGATTGATCAAATTCTGTGCATATTATATTTTCAGGAAATGCATATGCTATTTTTCTCAGCAAACTATTTCTTTAACAACATTTCTACTCCCAAAACCGCTTTGCATTGTATTACATACAAAGGCTAAGGCCACCAAGGAACTCCTGTAACAAAAAGTGCCTTAAGCTAATAGGACCTGAAACAGCTAAGTATAGAAATGTTTTCACATGCAACCATGGGTAAAAAGAACACACCATAGTTAGCTGGGGTTTTACATTAAAATGCATATACACTAAATATTACAGCACATTTCATTAGCAGTAATGATAATTCAGTCATGTCTGCAGCATCCCTCATGGTCAGAGTCAAAACTGTGCTCAACTGTTAAAAGCATCTGCATTCTTCACTGGTTTCTTGACTTGCCCAGCATAGCAGAAGTCAGGCTTAAGATGGTATTTGAAATTTCTTTGGTGAATAAGTGGCTACATTTTCTGGTGTTTCTGGTACAGAATATAAAGAATCATAAATCGCAAATCATTTAACACTGCACACTGTAGCAGGAACAGGTTTAAAACCATCACTATGAGCCATGGTACCACAGGTCCAAAATCTATGTGTCCTTGCCCTGTGGAAGCCAGTAGAGCTTGAGTTCTTGGTGATATATGGTGGTAATAAAATATCTTAATGTGTTGTTTGCACATGCTGTAGTTTAGCATACTTGTAACAAAGACTCACATAACACTAGTAAGAAGATCTCAAAAGCTGTGGAACAAAAGTGGTTATCTTGTCAGTAATATCAATATTAAAGTTAATTTCTATGAGGATCATAAATGACAAAACCAGGACGGAAAATTTGCATCCCACTTCTCTTGCGAATGAGACTCATTCTTCTCCAATTAGTGTGTAAAAAGGAAGCTGGCTAGCAGAACCTTGTTGGAATTTGAAAATGTTCATATACTCACTAAAAAGCATCGCATTTGCCTTCAAAATGTTCATAGACAGAAAACAATTGTACCACTGAGCTTTGGTATTGGATGTACCACCTGCAGCTTGTTTAACTGCTACCTACAAATTATAACCTTCAGCGACAAAACTATTAGGAGAGACCATGGGTTATGTGGAACCAGATGAAAAACAGCATCATTTTAAAAGCACCTGAGGGCTAATCAAATGTAGCTACATTTTACACTAATTTTAACTAAAAATAGGAGGTAAATTTTTCAGAAAATTGTTAACAATATCTACTATTCGTCTTAGCTACAACAGACACAATGACTAGGACAACATCTACCAGTTGTGAACAAATAATGGCTTCTAGTGTAAGCATGAAATAAAAAAGTGTGATAATTTTCAGTACGTTGTGTGATATCTGGTGATAAAAAGCAAATATTATAAGGATGACTATGGAATTTAATTACTGTAGACAGTTAATTTGCCCCAGTCTGCATGAAAACTCTCTAACAGCAATCCAGATCATGGCTATGTTTGAAAGTCCCTTCTCTTGACACTAATCCATTGCAGCAATATAAAATATAGTAAAATAAATTTTTTCCCGCAGGAAAATATATATATAAAGAATTTTCAATCTGCTCTTTAAGTATAATATTGGCCCATTTTGTATCTCCCCCATATCTAGAAGCCCAGTGGCTGATTCAGAGAGCTTCTGCTGATTGTAAGGAGTAAGACAGCTAAATATTGCTGCCTATGCATCAGGTGTCTACCTATATCAGCTATATGAGCTTGCTGTGAGAGTCAGTTGCCTAACATAGGCATTTCATGTCACTGTAGTGACCAGGGTTAATCCTCCCCCACATCTGTCTGTCCAGACAGACGCAGCTCTCCTGTCAATGTTGTGTTGTATCTGGCAGCCCTGGCAGATTAACGGCTAGGTTAGCTGGCAGACTGGATTTACTAGAGCTCCACAGGCTACAGATGAATTTCAGACATCTGGTTCACATGTAGGTACCCACTTTCAAGAGTCCTAATTCTGAGCTGAATCCCGAGTTCTGTAAGATACAGTATGATGTTCATTGTTTGTAAACGTGTTTTCATAAGGAGCTGATGTACCCTGTAAGTATCCTCCAGCTTGACACAATTTAAAACCAAGACTTCACATTCAGAAGAATAGTTAACGTAACTGATATGCTTAATTCTACCCCTATAATGTTGTTGTTAAACCTGTAGTAAACATAAGGATTCCTTTGATAATTCGATGCATATTTAATATTGTAATTTACAGAGAATTTACTTTTAAAAATATTACAAATTGCTAGCATATTTAAAATATTACATAAAATCAGAACATTTTCTGTGAAGCATTTATGTGAAAAGGAGACAAACTACATATTCACTTTTTCATAGAAACTATTGCCTTCACAGAATCAAAACAGAAATGAACCATTTGGCAGACATTCTTGTCTCTGAGTTCAGCTGAACCAAAGACTGACTTATGCCATATCAATAGTCACTACTGGAACTGCAGACCAAAGCCCTTCTCTATTACTCTTGTATGATTACATATAAATATTAGCTACACCAGCTAAGTTCCCCAACAGGTCCAACTGTCCATCTCAATTGCCCCTACAGTATAAAGTCAATGTGTGCTATTATTCCTTATCAAATAAAAGTGCTTTGAGAGATGGTGTTGGCAACTAGAGCCAAAATCAGCTTTGCCAGAGTTCCAGATGTCTTCACACCCCTTGGTATGTATGTAATATGCTACAAAGACTGTTAAATGAGAGCTTATTTATAATCTAATGATGGAAAGCCATAATTTCTCTCTCTCAAATTTTTCTGTTTTACATAAGGAAATTTCCAATAATACTCATGAGTGTCTGCAGTTTCTTATTGTTGCTCTGTGTCAGAGCCACAGCCATAAGCTTTCAGAAAGGTGCTACCTTAACATAAACATTTCTACTATTTTTTACCCCTGAATCTGACACTTCTTATATACCTAATCATATATGCATTTAATCAGGGGACCAATTTACTGTCATCATGTTACGTTTAGATATAGTCCTGAATATGTAGTACACTCTTACAGTCAGTATGAGAAAATGGTTATGAAAGAAAATATGAATTCATTTGGGAGAACAGACACTGAGTGACAGGAATACAGAAATTACTGAAAAACATATATTTAATTCCCTTGGGAACTTGGCCCATTTATTTTCATATATAGTACAACACATTTTTAAAGCCCTTTATTGCCTGTGCATTCACTGTGGAATCTACTATAAAAATAGGCTTATATATTGCAGTTGTTTAATTAATTTTGTCTGATTTAAATAGTTAATTGCATGAACATTATCTGAACTCCTCTTCAAATGAGTTACCTGATTGAAAATAATCCACTCATTCTCTTCCACATCTCTTCCCTTCTAGCTCTTTTCTCATTATTATTTAATTGATTGTCCATTTTTCAGCTTTAACAATTCCTCACAGGAAACAGGATTAACAGCATAGAAACTGTATTAATGGTCATGTTATGCTTGGTTGACTAAATGTCCTTTTAAATGTTTTTACTATCACATAGACACCAAGTTTGTACAATATTTCTAAGGATTCATGGAAGAAAGGCTATGAAAGTCCTATTTCAATTTAATGTCTCTGAGCATGTTTTTACTCCTTACTGTCAATACAAGTTTCATTAATTTTTTTAAAACTCCAAATAACAAGGTGGTGCCTAAAGACCTGGTCCCATGCCCAGTGAAGTGAACTTGGATTTAATTGGATCATGAATTGGAGGGATTAGAGGAGTGGGATGCATCTCGGGTGGTTTGACTGACCAAAAGGACAGCTTTCTGCTTGACACTATGCAAATAACAGATTCCACAACATAGTGTAACTAAATAATTTGAACGCAAGTATTCTTGACATTATGAAATGGAAGAATAAAAGTGAGGTCTTATTTTTGCACAGATGAAGTGCAGTTACTTCAGAGAAGATAAAGTGCGGTCACTTCGGAGAAGAAAGGGATGATTCAAAATATCTAGTTCATAGTTTATAAAATGGAAGGACTAATATCTTAATTGCAGATCCTACTTTTAAGAAGTTACTTTAAGAAAGTAACTTCTTCTAGCTTAATATTGCAAAAAGATTTCTTTAGGAGTCTCTATTTTACATTATCCATTTTTCCATTATCACATTATTCCATTTTTCCAGAATTATTTGGTAGTACTATAAGTTTGTATGTGGCTGTTTTCAGTTTCTGCCTCAAGGCTGAGTAAAATGACACCAGTAAATGGACATAACCAAAAATAGCTTTAATCCAATTCTATTGCTTGTCTGACTTATTTTTAGCAGTGTGAGAAGCACACATCAGGTCAAGATTGAGATGGGGATGGGGATGGTAAAGTCACCAGCAGACCCCATTATTTATATTTTCTGACCTCGGGGTTGTCTCTCTGGGGTGCAAAATTCCTTTCTATATGTGTGTACAGTTGTGTGTGCAACACAATTACGTGTTGCTGTTCACCCTTTCAAAGAAAGGAGAACAGTCTGCAAACTACCACCCAGGAAAAAAATCTTGTGTTCAAGTTCACAATAGTTACATGGCACCACAGTTCACCATGACACACTGCAATTAAAAGGGAAGAGAGAAACCTAAATTTCAAGGTCATCCATAATCCTTCCTCCAACAATGTTCATATTTACATAGTGTGTGTGTATGTGTGTGTGTGTTACTTAATTTTGGAAAAAATGGAAATTCAGGTTATTAAATGGAAATTCAGGTTATTAACTAGTATCTGGCATATTCATTGGTTCACTCTTTTTTCATGTCCAATAAGAAATCTGGGAATCTGTCACTAGCTCTTGGATTTTGGTTTGCTCACAAGGAAATAGAAGAAGGGAATGTATCAGTAAACAGAAGGTTGTATTAGTGTTACAACCGCTTTAAACACGCTTCACTGAGCAGCTTACTCAGAATGTAATTAATGTAATTTATCTTTTTTTTTTTCTGACAGTTTTAAGAAAATGACAGGGAACACATGGGACAGAATATTAAAGAAACTGAACCTCAAAAGGGGAGAAAGTGTTTTATGTTACCTCCTGGTTAGCAGCAGCTAGTTCTTCTTCCAGTGCAGAGACTCTTTCTAAAGAAACCCTCAGTCGTTCCCTTACCTAGAAGAAAAATCAAAATATGTGCAGTAACGTAATTTCTATCAGTCTTTAAAGATTATATAATCTGCCATATGCACTACTGTATGCCTTGCCAGTCGGTTTGCAGGCATGTGTGTTGCATCCTTTCTTGAGACATACTGTGTACTAAACATTTAAACCTAACTATTGGAAGACACAAAAATAGGTGTCCAACTTCAAATGCCATACTGCTTTTCCACAGTTTGCCTACTATTTTATGGAATACACAGCAAATGCAAATATTCTAAAACCACATTAGGCATAAAAAGAAAACGTTTTTCACAAGCATCTTTTACCAAGGGTAAGGAAAAAACCATCTGCAAATGTTTTAAGTCCACTCCATGGAAGACAACTAATCTGTTCATATTAAGTGAATGCAACAAATTCATTGAAAAAATAACTTGCAGCATTGCCTTCAGCCACACATACTAAAGATTTTTTATATCATCATGCAATTTGTTTGGGTTTTGCAAAAAGTCATAAACAAGATACATTCTCATAAGCAGAGAAGACTGCTGTGTTTGTACCAGTTTCATAGATGGCCTATTCTGTTCTAAGGATTTTTATGATCTACTAAATTATTACTATTATTACTGTTATATTTACTATTCAATGTTAATTATTAATATTAAAGAATAATAATTTATTATCTCTGAAGACATATTTACTGTTGTTTGAGTGCCCTGGCTCGGCATCTGTTCATGTAGCGATAGACAACCTAAGCTAGCCATGCAGGTGCCAGTGTCCCAATATGATCAAAAGCAAATCAGACTTAAAGTGATCTTCAGTGCTGTGTGTAGGTGACTCTCTTCTGACTATGAAGGGATCCTATGGCAGCTCCTCTCCTAATGTACACAACTTCATTAGGCATGTCACATTAAATGACTTTACAACCTGGCTAATCAGCCAACACTCAGGATATAGTTCTATCCCCATTTCAGCTATGCTGAGGTACTGCTGTTCCAGCTGATAAACAATGGATGTTTAAGGCTATTAGCAATGTTTGCAGGGAAAGTTAGCATACTCTATTAGACCAACAGATGTAGCTGGAAAACAGAGCAAAACAAAAATCAGTCTTTAATGTACAATGAAACATTGTACATTTTCATGTACGTACAATTGTTTTCAGACCCTTGACAAATACAGGAGGCTCCTGAAAAGGATGTGTATGCCTTAATGCTTCATACTTTTTCCAGTGATACCTCCTAGTCTAATAAATATTACCCTCCCTTACATACTTTGTTTTCCAACACTACTGACAGAAGTGAAATTTTACAAATAGACTCAGTACATCCCAAGATTGGCTTAGATGTTATAGATGAAAATTACTTATTAGCAAAACTATAACATAGCATGTACACTATTTTTGCATCAATTAAACCTTAAAACTAAGTAAATCTAAAGATCAAATACATATTCAGGAAATTAACAATTAAAAAGTAAAACTCTTCAGCTTTTCTAACAAATGCAAAACTAGTTGCTAATGCAGTACTGTGAGGTTTTGGTCCTCTTTACATACTTCAGCTCTACTAAAAGAAAAAAAATTTGAAAGTGTATTTTATGTATTCACAGAAATTATCGGAATACTCTCAGTAACTATAGTTTTACTATACAATAAACAATGTTGCTAGGCTTAACAGAACAGAAATCATGAGTGAGAGGTGCTCAAAGGAGCAAAAGCAAGTTGAAGAGTTTTAAGGTGTAAGAAATCCCCAAGACTAGAAACAATCATCAATTTTATAGTCCAATTTCTGATTTATTAATTTCCCTTTATTCCTTCAGCACTATAAGACTAAAAAAATAAACTGTTAATGGTTCCAAAGAGGCATATTGTACCTTAAATGGACATTTTCTGTAGGGTATGACTATATAACCAACAGCTGAGCAGCAACAACTGACTCTCCCTGTTCCTCACCTGATGTAAATGAAACTTTAGCCATCATCTAGTGGCAGTGACTGAGCTACCTCTGAGTGGCAGTGATAAGAGTGAAAATTACCACAAATTTTCACAACTGTTTCAACTGTTTTCTTACACCAGAACAACAGAATGCAGTGAGAATATGCAATGGAACCAAAAAAAATTTTTCTATTTATTAAATTTTTGTACTATTTTTCATCAAAGATGTATGTTAAACCCTTTAATCACAAAGCTTGCTTTCCAAAATGAGCTACATAATTTCTGGAAAACATGTTCATAAAGCTTCAGGTTTATGGTAGTACATAAGCTATCATCACAGTCATTTTATATAAATCTTTTAGTATTCAATTCTAACACACTTAAAATATGTACAATTAATTTGAAATATTATATTTCATAATTCTAATTTATTCATAATTTCCATCTAATTATATTTTTTCATAAAAATACTTCACATCAAATGTATAATGCATCAATTATTCTGGCTACAGTTGAAAAACTAATTGTTTAAATAGCTGAAAAAGTATTTCTTACTTCATTCGCCTCTCCTTTTTCCTATTTTTAATATCATATTCTGCTTGAAAAACAGCATTATTTCACCAGTTCTACTGACTTCCGAGGGCTGCTTGATGACCTGTTTCCCTATCCAGAGGGACAAAAAGCCCAAGGCAGTACGAGTCCACTATCTGGCACTCACATCTCTCTCCTCTCTCCACTCCTACCATGCTCTCTGCCTCCCCAGAGGTTCCCAATTCCTCTGTGTATCCCAAAACCCTCTTTCTGTATGCTGTTTCTCTTCCCACCACCATTTCTGTCTTTTACTAGTTCTCCACTATTAAAGTCCATGTCCTACCAGTGAGGGGTCTAGTCCTCTCTCAAGAGGCCTGATTTCAATCTCTAAATACAGTGGGAGCTGGCAGACAACAATTTCTTAATGGAAAGCTCAACTTAGATTGAAAAAATGTGAAGAAAATGAAAGTTATATTCCTGGCTTCAGTTCTCTTGGATGTAAGCACTGCTGAGGGACAAGATCATTGAAAGAAATTTCACAAGACAGTAGTTGTCAATAGCTGAAATGAAATGCAAGGAGTTGGTAATTTTCCTTTAAATTTTCATACGTTTCCTGAAACCTCCATGTATTCAAGCCAAAGTGTATTAAAAATGAGAAAGCATGTTTTAAAAATATGTCTAACACTGGAATTCACTTTGAATGGTGTTAGAATTTGCAAACCAGCTAGGCCACATCACTGAGGAGGTCACAGCTCCACAAGGAGCTGGAATCAGAAGAATTATCCTTAACCTTTATACACTGTGGCACCATAGAACTGAATCTATGGACATTTTAAACCCTGTAAACAACATTACCTGGAAATAGTAGGAATTTGTTTCAAAGAAAATTTAGGAGACACATTTTTTACATGGCACTTCAGAAAAAACAGGTAGAGAATTAATGTCTTTGTTCTGAATATCAAGATATTATATTAATATCCAATTTTTTTTTTCATTCTTTTCCCATCGTCAGTAACAACATGGGACAGTATCAGTGTGACAGAGCGCAACAGTTGGAAATTTTTTCCTTTGCCTTGCCTTGCCTTGCCTTCCCTCCCTTCTATGTACACAGCTAATGCGCTGCCTTTTTTATAACAACCTACCCAAAAGTGCAGTCTGATGGCCCTTATTTGTTCTCCGAATATAAGGTTTGCTAAAGGAACTGAAAGCAGCTCTGCCTTGGTGCAGATGACTTCTTTTTTCCTTTCATCTGACTGGTGAACAACTAATTCAGATTCACATTTGCCATGGTGACATTGGAAATGTTGCGACTAATTCTTCATGCTTAACCACATGCATGGCAGCCATTAAAGTTGAAGGAAATCTTTGACTCTATCAGTGAAAAAGAGGAAAAGTGCTACATCATCACCCTGATCTGAAGGAGAAATCTGCTCTGGTTTATAGCCCAGAAACTGTGACTTTATTCCTCATTTAAATTTCTTTCTCAGTCTCCAACTGATTTCAAAATAAACTTGAAGCAGAGCAAGAACATCAAAGTCAAAAGTCTGGAAGTCAAAGACAGTAATTGAGTAAATATAGCTCATAGAAGTAAGCATTACCTTAGTGAGACTGTGTTTATCACTTCAGAAATAATATACTACTTAAATTTCATATGGTCCTTCAATATATTTCTATTTTCTTGGGCACTAGATAAAGCTTTACTAAATATCGTTTCACAAAGTAAGACTAATCAGATGTCACCTGATCTATCAGAACATGCTATGATATGCATTTTTAAATGACAGATTCCTATTACAGTGCCACAGACACAGCAGAAGAGAGTTGCCTTTTCTATGTTAGAGGGTGTATCCAACATGTGCCCGGGTGACTGGGTGTTCCGGCTTTTAAATGTAACCACATTATCTTGGAATGTAATATAGTCAATGTCATGTTAGCACTGCTGTCGGTGCAAAATATCACCCATCCTTCTCTGTCTCCTAGCAACTGCTTCCCACTTTTTTTCCTTGCTGTCAAATTCTTTCTTCTTTCTCTCCAGAGCTGCAGCCCACAAAGAGCTTTTAAAAACACTTGCACATGCTAGAATTGAATCACTTTTTTTTTCATGAACGGTCTATTGAATAAAAGCTCTCCTAGCTACGTGCTAATGAATAAAAAGACAGTGATAATGTTGACGTGAATAGGTTGTTTTTATTTGCAAGAATATTAGGTGTACTTTTCTGCTGTGAATTAATCTTAAGAGAAACAGTGTTTTTTGAATCTTAGCTAGGACAATAACACCTGGTAGTTGCTTTTATCTGTGAAGATCAACTGGACACTTTCCTTAAAAAATTGACAAAAAAATTGGCTTTGGAGAAGTTGCTTCGAACAGTTTCTTCTTTCCAAATGCATATTTTAAATGTTGAACCCAAAGTTTAAAGCAAAATAGGATAAACATCTGCAGGAAAATAAACGTGTTCAGACAGATATGAGGCGCCAATTATAGCTACAGAATGGCATAAATAAAATAACCCATTTTTCTAGTTTTTGTTCTTTCTGAATTGCAGATAAGGAGTATGTACTTCCTGACCTACTCTATACTCGATGCCTATTTTAACCATGAATTTAATCTGAGCTTCTCTTTTCTATTCAACTTTAATGATGTCTAGTAAATCTTGTCTTCATTTGCTGCATTATACACTATCCATTAATATTCATATATAATATCACGAAATATTTCATAGTGCTGTCTTACATTGTTTCTACAACTTTTCATTGCATGAAATAAAACAAAAAATACCAGCTACTTAGCATCAGTAAGAAAACTCTGAGATCTGAAGCATTAAGAAGGTCAGGGGTGATTAACTGATGAGAAGTTTCCACACAGACTATCTTCCCTATGAATACAGCTGCAAATTTCAAGTCACTTATGCAATAGCAAAGGCTATTAGGAACATTAAGTCAGTATTTCAAATTGGTCCCAGTTATAATTAGTCCTAACCTCTAGTGTTTAAAACCTTTTTGAACAATGCTCATTGTTTGTGGGACATAACCTAACTTACACTTAGAAAAAAAACAATCACTGAATTTAACTTTGAACATGAAAAAAAATCTAGAAATGGTAGCAGAACTGCCCATGTCCTGTGTTTTCATATTTCTAAAAATTTTAGTGTAATTAGATATTGCAAGATATTTGAAAATACGTATAGCTTCTGTCAAATTAAATTTCTAAGTAAGAATAAGTTAGTGTAGTATTAATTTCATTTGCTGTGATACAACTCACTTACCCAAGAAGGCACAATGATATTCCTTTGAGAAATATTAAATATTTATGAACTAAATTAACTCTTTCATTATCCCCATGCCCTAAAGTGAAAATTCTCACAGGTTACACTGCAACTATGCAAGAACAGACTGTGAGGACTGTTGTTTGTCACTGCTAGGATCTTATATGGAAAAATGGGGTAAGAATAACAGCATAGTCTTACTACCTTCTACTCCTAAGATGTACCTATTGGGTTCAGCCAAACAGGGCCGGCTCTCTGGCAAGCTTTTATGGCAAGAAGCTTGTGGCAAGCTTTCATTTTACAGAGAGTGAAGAGATACTGAAGGAGCTGTCAGGCACAGAAATAACTGTCAATGACAGTCATGCTTTCTCTTAATAATGCAGTCACGGGCTAGAACCCTCTATGGTGGTCTATCTTTTGAACAAAAGGTAAAGGCAAAGCTGAGACCTCATACAATATACAAAAAGCCAATAGGCATTTTGAAATAAGGTATCATGCCCGGTTCTCCTTATACATAAGCAGGCCTCCCTGGAAATATGAACCCTGAACTGATATGTTTTATTTTACATCTTCCAGTCGGTTTTTATTTTTCATTGGGTTTTGCTATAGTAATGAGGATGTTTTTGTAGTTCTTGTACTATGTACACAGCAATCCTTGCATGACCAGTCAAGTTTTGTGGCAGAGCTTGTTTCAACACCTTGAGATGTTTTAGTGTAGGAAGTGAAAATATGAAAGAAAATCTGCATTTAGGAAGAATGTAAAGACTTTCTTGGGATTTCTGTAAGTTTAAAAGATAAACATCGTTATGAAAAATATCGTGTTATGCTTTTCCAGTGGTGTAATGGCTAAATTATTGGTTTCAATATCAACATTTTTGTGAAGAAAATAATTAAAGCTTCCATTATTCATTTGCAAGTACATTTTCAATGCACTTCTGACAGTTTTCATTACTCTTTATCCATTGACCTAGTTCTTTTTCGCATGCATTTTCTAAAAGGGCAGTGTTTATTTCCTGTGACATCAGTATATCATGGTTTTTCTGCCTCAGTATTTACTGCAAAGTTCTGCCCTCAGACCTCCCTGAGCATAGCAGCAGGCTCTGTGGGAGTGAAGCATAACACACAACATAAGAGGACAAGATATACATAAGTCAAAGGGAGTAGATTGGCTGCATCCAAGGGTGCTGAGAGACTTGATTAACTCATCACAGTGAGGCCTTTTTCATTTTTGAAAGGTAATGGCAGTCAAGGAGATTCCTGATGAGTGGGAAGCTCACAAATGTTATGTCCACCATTATAAAAGGCAGGAATTGTCCTGGAAAGATCCAGGGAAGTAAAATCTGGCCAGTGTTGGGAAGGTTATGGAGCAAATCTTCCTGGAAGCCATTTCCAGGCACATAAAGAACAAGTTAGTGATTGGGAAGAGCCAGTATGACTTTGTCAAAGGCAAATGAAATCTGGCCAACATTATTGCCTTGCATGATGAAATGACTGGCTCTGTGCATGAGGGTAGAATGGTGAATGTGTTTTACTTTCTTTTTACCAAGGATTTCTGCAAGATCTGTTTACCCATAGAGAAAAGGGTGAGATATGAATTGGACAAGTGGATTATACAGTGCATAGAAAATTGGCTGGACTGCAAGGCTCAGAGTTTGTGATCAGTGACACAAAGTCCAACTGGCATCCTATTACTATGAATGGAATAACCCCAGGCAACAGGACAGGCTTGGGGAAAAGAAAGCAGTTTTGCAGAAAAGACCTAGGGGTGAATAAGGCCAGACACACAGTTCAGTCAGCAGGCTGAGGGAAATTATTATCCCCCTCCAGACTTTTGAGACTGTACCTGGTTTTGGGCTCCCTGGTACAAGAAAGATACTGACAGACTTCAGTGAAGGCCCACAGAGTTGGTCATGGGCTGGAGCACATGGCATAAAAGAAGAGGCTGGGAGAGCTGGGTCTGGTCAAACTTAGAAGGGAAGGTTCATGAGAGACCTTATTGCTGTCTACAACTAGCTAACCAGAAGATGTGGAGAAAACAAAGCCAGCTGCTTCTTGGAGATGCAGAGTGACAGGACAAAAGGCAGCAGGTGCAAGACTCAACAACAGAAACACCAGCTAGGTATTATGGAAAAATATTACCATGAGGGTAGTGAAACACCAAAATAGATTTTCTCCCTGGAGATATTCAGAAGTTGATTAGATAGGACCCTAAGCAACCTAAAATATTTGGCCTTGCTTTGAGCAGAAGGTTGGGCCAGATGTTCTTTAGTAGGTCCAGCCTACATTATTCTACTAATCTCTGAATAGCTTAAATGAATTTTCATAGGTGGATTAATAGCTTATTTCTGAAAGGTCTGGAACAAATCTAACATACTAACATATAATTTTTCTGTCAAAGGAAGTGTGGAATAGATGACTCACATGCCATAAAGGTTTTTAAACACATTTGAATATATGAGATCTTTTTTACTTCCTTGATTTTTGAATAAAAATCCAAAAAATGCTGACAGTGTGTGGTATAATGTGATAGTATTATATTGTCAGGTATCTGGATGATATATAAGAAGTCTTTGATCCAATCCCTCTAAGGAGAGCTACTATGACATAAACACATAATTTTATACAGGATTTTTACCTGAAAATAATATGTGCTAGGTTTATAACAAATTATTTTAAAATCATTTACTAAACCATTTCCTTGATTGATCTTGGAATGTTTTAAAATAAAAATATGATTTATCATATCAAAATAAAAAAGGTTCAGCACTTAGATGAATAGCACATAGGGAAAAGTAATTTTGGCCAGTCACTTTAAAACTTGCAACATGTTTCCTGTTAATATGATTGCAGATGGCTGATTTTTCTACACTGATAATTATCTTTACCACCATTATATATATAAGATACCTGTGTCACTCCAAAATTTTTAAATTAACTGAATACTGATTTTAACCTATTACATTAAAAAAAATCAAGAATATAGGTCAAAATGTTATATTTAGCTTCAATCTAATCTGTAGAATAATTTTCAAAATGCAATTTCAAATAAAATGCATAGTACCTAAACACTAAAACATTCACAAAAGAAAATGTGTAAGAAGTACGTAACTGCTGAATAATCAGAATCTATTTAAAGTTTAGTTCTTATTATTTCTCATATTTATTCAACACAGTGTCAAAAAGTATAAAAGCAGGAGAGCTCCCTACTCTCCTTACAGTTCTATCAATGTTTAAAATGTTGGATAAAAGATCAAAGCTGAGACTATAAACCCTATCAACTCTCAGAAGATATTTTTAATACAGGATTTCGTAACTCTTAATGACATCCAAAAGCTTATTACAATTAACTGCTTACAGCGGCTAGATGTCATTATATTCCCTTTTCCAGATTTTATTTAAATACGCTTTCATGATATGTAACTGAATAGAACTTATAACCAAAGACATACACCTAAACACAAAATAAGTTTTGATTTGGCATAAGTTCCTTAAAGTCATTTAACTTTGAACCTGTTAGTTAACCCACTATGACTCATAACCCACAGCGTTTCACACCTTTATTACCAACAAAAAATAAATATTAGCATATAACTACGGCTACCTTTTTCAAAAAGATGATTCTTTTCCTAATAATTCCTTAAATATAGTGAACTTTCTGAGCATATTTATGAAAAAAAAAAAAAAGTTAAATTTGTTACTGTGAGACCATTGAACTGGTTCTACGCAACACAGCTCAACTGTGCAGTCAACAGTTTCAGATACTGTGCTGCACAACATCTCCCATTTACCCAACCATCTCAAAGAGAGAAGCAACTCAGCCGCAGCGACGAGCCTGAGCAAATCAGCCAAGTCAGTCCCCACAAAGACCTAGGCTCTTTGCTTGTGAGCAATGTTTCTCATGTGCTCCCTGCATGTGCAGTTTCGAGGCACTTACTAATTCAGATACATAATCTTCTGAGCATATTGTTTCTAGACATGAACTAGATTTCTGAATCAATGTAAGAAATGCTTGAGGTGATACCTCATAGTTGTTCAAACTGTGATTCACACAGGAGTCTTTCCAGCATAGGACACATGGGAAATCCACTGGAAAGACCCTCTTAATTAGCATGACTAGATGCAGTTATCATCAGTGTTTTTAATCTTGATTCTGCAAGCCCTTCATTACTTCTGATAACGAACTATCTACTAATTATTTTAGGTTACCCTACTTGTAGAGGGAACCCTGGGTTTATCTAGCAAATGCTTAAAAAACATCTGAAAATTAGGAGGTTTTCCTTCTAAGAATTTTTAAGAGGTAAGTTCTGTTATGTAGTTAGAAACTTCTGTTATGTCGTCAGAAACATCTCATCCTGCCTTTTTTACTCTGTGTGTTTTTAAAATTTCAGATACCTACATTTTGTCAGCAATTAGTTAAAAACATATTGTACAGATAAATTCCATGGCGTCATCTTTATTTAGTGCTAAATAGGAGAACCATGTCTGGTAGGGGTGAGATTTGCTTATTTTGAAAAGTCAGTACTCTTGTCTACAAAAGATAGCTAAAGTGACCCAAAGCACATTACAGCTATTGGTCATATATTCTTATGGATTTCTCTGGACACATGCAAATACTGTAAGTACAGGACATATTCCAAGAAGTAAATAAACAATACTGTCACTCTTTTGCATCATAAGTTAAAGAGTGTATTTAGTAAGCTTTTTTCCATACTGTACCTTTTCATCCAAAGCCTTGTGGTGCTCAAACAGAGATTTCAGAGCTTTAAGGACCTCAACTTCACTGGAAACTCCTGAGGGAGACTGTGCTTGCCGTTTCACCACTGTCATCCTCAGTGATCTTTCGTGTCTTGAGACAAGGCACTCCAAATGCTCCAGTAACAGCTGTTGGATTTGATAGAAAATGTTATTAATTTTTGTGCACTTAAATGCCATATAAATTCTAACTACAAAGTGCATGGTACCAAATGGCAATTTTCTTGGCAACCTCATTGTAGGAGAGACTGCTGGAATTATTGACAACATTTCATGATTCTGAATCAGATGGAATAAATAGAAAAATAGGAAATCTACTCATCATATCATTTGAAACTCGGCTATGAAAAGCAACAAATCATTCAGCATAGGGCCACTATTTAACTATATTAAGTACATATTTGCAATATTTATGTGATAGTAATTAATAAGCATTAACAACCAAATAACAACTAAAGCCAGTCTAAAGCACCATGCAAAAATACTAAAGAAGTTTATAAGCAATTCACCCTAACTGTACTATATTTTTATTACATCATTTTCAGTTTCACACTACTAAAATATGCAGTAGCCAGTAAAAGTGAACAGTGTATTTCATTAAATTTTTAAGACTATTCATTCTAAATGCAACAGCTAATGGTTTTTGTCACTAGCAAGTGCTTTAAAATGTTCTTTGTCTCTGCTGTATTGCAAACATTACGGAAGACAAAAAGGTCCATAAAGAGAAATTCCAAGCTATTGTAAATATCTATAAAATAACCTGTAAATAACCTATTGTAAT
The DNA here is from genome assembly GCF_949628215.1 of Phalacrocorax aristotelis. NCBI lineage: Eukaryota > Metazoa > Chordata > Aves > Suliformes > Phalacrocoracidae > Phalacrocorax > Phalacrocorax aristotelis. Next base: position 174,032,090 of record NC_134276.1, on the reverse strand, counting down.
AACAAATGACAATTATTTTTCATTATTACTCTGAGGTTAAATGAAAAATTTAAATGATACATTGATGTTGTGCAGAAAATTCCCCATTTATCTATGCTTTTATAGGGCTATCATTGCTGTTCTTGTTGTCTGAACATAAAAGAGAAGTGGTTAGCTGTAAGGTAAAAGCAGGGCAGCTAAATTCATGAATCACAATGATGATGTCAAATGTATTGTAATTACAATATACAATTATATCTAAGTCATTGAACTGGAAATTTGAAAGTTACATGGATAATTGTTTATTATTTCTCCTTTGATGTTGTTCTTAATATAGCTACTATTACTAAAGATATATATTTATCTGCAATCTATAGTTATTCTCAGTCACATAATGACCTTTATTGTTACATGATTTAATAGACATAGAAGAGCAAAACCAGGGTGTAATCACATTATAGTTGTAATACATTGCTATTGAGTGAGGAATGATTAGGATTTAATAGGAGGGGATTGTCCTGCTCTGCTCTGCGCCGGTGCAGCCTCACCTCGAGTGCTGGGTGCAGTTCTGGGCACCACAGTACGTTAAGGGTACAAAGCTACTAGAGAGTCTCCAGAGGAGGGCCACGAAGTTGGTGAAGGGTTTAGAGGAGAAACCATACGAGGAGCAGCTAAAGTCACTTGGTTTGTTCAGCCTGGAGAAGAGGAGACTGAGGGAAGACCTCATTGTGGTCTACAGCTTCTTCACAAGGGGAGGAGGGGGGCAGGCGCTGATCTCTTCTCTCTGGTGACCAATGACAGGACCCGAGGGAATGGCAGGAAGATGGGCCAGGGGAGGTTTAGGTTGGGTATTAGGGATAGGTTCTTCACCCAGAGGGTGGTGGTGACCTTCCAACTCAGGACATTGTATGGTTCTATGATTCTTGTATCTGGATTTGCACCTGGTTATTATGTTATAATAACTGTATTATTCACAAAAAATAATGAACATTATGCAAAGCACCTTAATACATTAAGAGTTGCAATGTCTCCACACAGCTCAAGAAAGGAGGGTATTTCTACTGTTTCTGAATTCAAGTGATGGCCTGTATTTATTAAAAGCAAATGAGCAAGAAATTAATGAACTCTGTCATCCTGTCCCTATAAGGCTGACAGCAGATACAGGTGGACTTTTAATTATTTGAGGCAGACCAAAATAACAGTCAAGTTTGAAGAGGCCTCTTCATCATAGAGGCATCAGGAACTTGGTACAGGCCTGTGGTAAGGTTGTAACTCAGGTGAGATCAGAATAGCTTCCAAATACAGAGTATTTCTGCTCATAGTACTTAAACACACAGTTAATTGCTATCATTAATTGAACTAAATTTCTGAATTTTGGTCTAATTTTACAAATCTTCATGATTTTTCTAGGTCACCCAGTTTATCTAGGAGAAAGCTGAAGGAAAGTAAGTCAGCAGTTGATTTCTAATGCTACAGCCTACTCTCTGCCCCATCTCTGCAAAGCGACTGTGCAGCTGCAACATTTCTCTTTTACTGCAGCTGGACTCCATCCTATTCTGTAGCCCTAGGATAACCAGACTCTGACTCTAATTTATGCTGTGGATTTATATTTCTCCACAGTCATTCCCACTTGCTGGCTGATCCTGTTAGTCTCGCTCATCCTGCTCTCTTGTCTGTCTTGTCTCCTTTTCTTTATACAGAAACTTTTCAATGCATCATAGCTACCCCTGGAACTGCCTAAATCCAGTCAAAATGCTATGAATTTCTGGAGAAATTGGGAAAAAAAAGAAAAATGCTGAACCACAGTTGAGCTTTTAGCATGGCCATTCGTTCCATAAGTCTGTAGGTGTCTGAAGCCCAGCTGACACCCACTAAAACAGTCCAGAGTAACAAAACCTTGGAACTGTTTTCTGGCCTAACGCTGAGCAATTTTATCATATCTGATGCCCTACTATCCTGAACAACTTATCTTCTAGGCAAATACTGTGATGATCAGAAAGGTGCAGGTTTTAGCTGGAAAGGGAAGGAAAGTGAGAAAATCTGGTTTAGGAGAGAAGAAAAATGATGGTGACACAGTATTCTTGACATGGAAAAACTTTTATGACAGAAGGAATTACGTAAAACCTATAGCACAGAGATAAATAAGGAACAGAGTAAAAAACCTAATATACATCAGCACCTCATTTTGAACTGGTGCAGACAGACAATCTTGAAAGTGAATTTGAAGTCAGCACGGGCAGAATAAAGACAAGAGTCTTACTAAGAGAAGGAAGAATGGAGATTGAAGAGAGTGATGAAGAGAGAAAAAAAGAGTTAAACAAGGTTTCCAAGTATAAGAAGAGAGCAGAGTGGTGGGAACTCAGAATTTCTAGTGGGATGATCATGGAGAAGTTTACGAAGTGGGATGAAGAGTGCAGCACCTTAGCCATTTGTAGAGCAGCAGATAACATATTCAACTTCAGGTTAAGTTACAGCCATGTTCGAAACGTACATAATATATAAAACTAAACCAATGAAAGTCATCCATTTAATACACACAAAAGCTAATTTTGCCTTTAGTTTAGAATTACCATTTTAGAGGTGACAAAAGTGTATTTTAATGTCTGCATGTATTTTATAGTCATTAAATAAATCAAGTGCAAAACATTGTGTTCTGTATTTTACTGTATAAAGAGAGATGAGCTGATGTCACAGCTAAGAGTCAAAATACTCATGGAGAATCACTGCACTACTTGTGAACACATCATGCTTTTTCTTACTGTTCTTATTCACTCAAGCTACTCAGCTAGCCATGGTTCATTTTTCTGGAAACTACCTCTGAACACTGGAATTCCCCTTACCGTGAGCCCTAAGAAAGCTCAAGAAGGTGTGCTGGCATAGATTTTCAGCTTATAGCAATTTCTTATTTTTGCTTTGTAACAAAAGTCAGCTCTTGCTGTGAGTGCTGCTTACAGCAAATCCAGCTGAGCAGAGAGTATTATTAACCAGGACTCCCAGTGCCACATTATTCCCAGCCATGCTGACAGGGAAGAATAACACAAGGGTTAGAACATTCGACTCTGACTGAGCACCTGATGGCAAATCCCTTTCCCCTGCTCTGCTGAAATGATACTGCTATTTTATCCATCTTTGACCCAACTACAAGTATATAAAAGAAGTGTAATAGATCTTCCCTACTTCGCTGGGAAGTGCAAACATAACTACACTGACAGAAATATCAATGAATGACAGAACATTGCTTCGATAATGGGGGAAGAAACATAAAAATTTAACATTGACATTGAAGATAACAATGTGTCCAAGCGATGTCTAACAAACGAAGGAAATCACTATGTCTTGTGAGAATGGGGGCATGTTAGGACTCTCCCCCCTATATAATTCAAGAATTACTATGCCAAATATTTGTGAGAACCCTCAAGATTTCATGTCTAAATAGCATTGTAACAATATTGGTAGTTCGTTTAAAACACGAAACAATTGTTAGAAACATCTTTAGGTGTTTCAGTATGTTGCAGTTAAACTCTGGCATTAATAACGATCATGTGCTGCTGAGCATTTTCTGCTCCCTTGCACCGTGTCAAGCTGCTACTGTTGTCGAGCTCTCAGAGGTGCAGGCAGCTTGCAAAGAAGATGAAGATCAAGAGCAGCAAGCGAGACACAATCACTCACGCATCATTGCTATATGCTTCTCCTACTGGAAAGCATAAGCTTGACAATTAATTATGAAATAATTTGACAAGTGAATTTTACTCTTATGCAGGGCAAATTTTAGGATGCTTAAGACGCCATGCTGATAATAGTATCTTAGCTAAATGGGATGAAGTTTTCTGAGCTCTAGACTCTTCATGAGTATAAAGAATGTTTAAAAATAATCATCTAAAGAACGAAAAATGCTTTAGTGCATATTTTGTGAGTAAATGAAGCATCTTTAAAATGTTAATTAGAACTAAATCAACAAGAATAGAGAAAATTTTTAGAATATACCCAGCTAAACCAGCTTCCCGTATTTCTCAAATCACTTCCAAAGCACTTGTGGAAGTGATTGATTTCTGTGAAATGGAAATGCATGGTTAAATTTAACGATATAAACTGTATTGCTGTAGGCTATCACCTACCTATATTATACTATACCGTCATTGCTACATGGACACTGATTTACATATGGAAAATGAAAAAAAGTTAAAACGTTCTTTTTTAGGGATGATGACTCAGTAAGTTGAAATTATTGTGACTCAGCAGAGTTTGTATTACTACAGGACCTGGATGTTAATCAATATAAAATATTTTATCTTAACTTTATTTTCAACAAACCTGTTTGTAAAAAGAAAGTTCATAGCAGGATAATAAATGGATAAATTAAAGAATCAGGAGAGGGCAATGGAGAGAAAAGTAGAGGCATAAATAGTAGAATACAGGGAAAAAATATAAAAGAGAAGGGATTTACAAAAATGAGACAGACTTAGCTTAAACGATTCCTTAAAGGAATAGGGCAACCCACTAAGAAGACAATTCTCTTTCGAGGCCCAGATTAAAATTTCTCACCAGCACAGGCAAAACTGAATTTCCTCAGTCTATATTTAGAATGCACATTGTTCAGTGAATCTCCATCTCTGGTGCAAGCAAAGTAGACAAGTAACTTAAGCAGACATGGGACTGAAGATTATCTCTAAACCCAGTCACAAAATCAGTTATTTTCTTCAGCATTGTTCCACAGCGGTGGAAACCAGTTTGCACCTGTGGTCAGCTGGGGTGACCTCAAATAGCTATACTGGTAAATTACTGGTGAAAATCTTTCTTTGGAAAAACAAAGTTGCAGCCTAACAACAGCACATGCCCCATGTCTGTCTTTCTGGACATCCAAGACAGAAAAGAAAATACTGGCAACCTAAAACCTTAATGGGAACACACATATGTGAAGCAAAAGTATGAAACAAAATGTAATAATCAGCATAAAGATGCAAAGTAATAGAAATGAAGAAGAGGGGTTTAATGAGAATAATGTATACAAATATAACTATTAGATTACACAGTGTCTGAAAATACAGGTATTGAATTACTGTATATGCATATTACTATCTATTGTCACCCTGTTTTCTGTGACAGAAATTTGTATTTTGAGAGAAGAAACACGAGTCAGAACTTATCAAACTGATGTAAGTAAAAGGACCTCTAAGAAAATGAGCTAAATAAAAGTGTTAAAACCGTACTTTAGAAGATATTCTTAGAGTTTTCCAACACAATAAAGGGGAAATTTAATCATAAAATATAGGGTTAAGTTCTAATCTATGTGTATTATGAGGCTGGAGTGCCTAACTGAAGATGTTTCATAAACCATTCACTAAGGAATTGAGACAATAACATATGAATAAAATTGAATCTAAGTTAGCCTTGTTCATTTTAATAAATGCTTCAGCTCCTGAAGTATTAAGTAAAAGGACAATGACACTGTCTTTGCTAGTGCTATTCCATTCATGAACATAGGTTTAATTTTTCTTGTTTCTAAAACTGCTTGAAGTAAAATATTTCAGACCAATTTAAGGACCATTTTATGCTGTATACAAAAAGCATATGTATGTGCCTGGTTTTTTTGTTGTAGTTAAAAAAACATAATCACAGATTAATCCGTATCAGTATTGTAACAGATCTTTTGTTTCAGCTGCCAAACCAAACCCCAGATTTCCTCATTAACATATTCTGATTTACTAAGTTAAACCTACAACCTTTATTCTACTTTTAAAGAATACAGACTGAGACAAAAATAACTTTCAATTTTAATTTAAACTTAGCCCAGACAAATTAGTGTTATTTAAAAATTTCCATTGAATAATATACTAGATCACATTGACCTGCGTTCCAGCTTCAGAAAAGATGCTGTCTTTCCACATGCTATAGGTGATCATTTTAACTAGAAAATATCCAGAGAAATAACTGTAACAGTAAACATTTCTGAATGTTTCCTAAGTCCCATGCAATAATTTTCCAGAGTGAACCTGTTTGTCTTCCTGGCAGCAGTGCCACACCTATCAATACATATACATATGCTCCTGTATTTTCTACTTTGCCTCGCATACTGACAGATTAAGTTGTCAGCTAAGTTCTTGACATGAAAATATTTCTACTGTAATATGTCAGAAAGAGTTAATTATCATAGGCAGTAAAAATACATATTCAAGAGCAAAAGGTCAGTAGGGAGCTTTGCTTAAGAATACTGCTAGAAGGACTGAGTAAGGAACTTGCTTAAATATTGGGGTAAGGCTTAAACCTTAATATTTTGGCTGAGACCTGGTTTATGGGTCCTGAAGAGTGTAAATCCAGCATGCTCTCTCTTGAACACATTTTACTGTCAGGGTCTGCCACTGCAGCGTGGCGTAGAGTGGCAAATCAGGAGGAGTGGTGTTTGGCTTTTTTTGTTAATGGAGACTGGCAAAAACTTTACGTGATTGTTGCCAAGAAAAGAATGCATGCACAGGTATGTGTCTAGAATAAAGAAAAAACTGCCAGTCAGATATAACTGAAAGTGTAGAAGGGTACTAGAAGGCAAGAGATGGTTGGGAGTGTGTACTCAGAACTAAGAGTTGCCATTTTTATTTCTTCTTGCTGATCTTCAGCTTGAAGCAATAGGTACTTCAAACAGTATCTTTATGCTGTTACCCCAGGGAAATAAAAGACTGGATCAAAAAATTTAGAAACAGCAATCTGAGAATATGGAATTGAGCCTCTGTGTTTAAAAGTGCTAGCTGGGGCAAAACTGGTTGTACTCAGTAGTTCCACCATGTGTGGCTCTGCATGAGAGTTTCCTGGGAGGGCATGTAAGCCTTGCTACCATAGCCAAGCTAGGGCTGGGTTAAGTGTGAACACTAGTGGGATGGAAGAAAGAAGCATTAGTTGGGCTAACTTCATATATTAGAAAAGACATTTAATTTCCATACTGCACAAGTGTATCAGTGGCCATCCAAATTTTATTAGTTAATTAGAATCTTTGCTTAAATACAGAAAAATTTCAGAGCAGTATTTTCTTGCAAAATATTAATGCTCTTTTACATTAATAACATCATAAATCTCAGTTTGTGGAAGTGCCTCTTTATAAGCAATGCTTTTTCAATTAATATTGCTAGAAATTTCATCACTAGCATCTCATCAAGACTGTATTCTGAAGACAACAGCTTTCTATCTAAAAGGCTGGTCTTTCACTGTAAAAGAAGTGTAGCGGAGCCTTCTCCTTTCCCATTAATACTTGGACTATATCTTCCACTCTTGTTCACCGTAACATTTCCCGCATTTTTTATATTTTTTCATAGCCTAAATCCTTTCATCTCCAATACCTAGCTTCATCCTCATTCTGAACACACACTGATAGTTGGCTAATTTTAACTGCAAGGACTTCTTGCAAGGACTATCATACTCTTCAACTCTCATTTGTTGATATTAGTTCTCCCGGAAAATCTTTTACTGATTTTAATTTTACATAACACAAGAGACATAAGATTGGGTGATCTTTAATTTTCTTGGTTTGCAAAGAAAGTGCCTATGACAGAGCTCAGTCTGACTTAGGCGATGACTTGGTGTTGACTCATCTTCCTTTTCCCTCACAGTTGTTTGGCAAGTGACTATCTCTGACTACTAGGCTGCCTTGTGATTTCTGCTAGTCTGCACTGCTTGTATCAGACCCACAATAAGTATTGGTACACTGCAGTTTTAATATACCAAAGTTGGTGTTCAGTGGGCATTCAATGTAGTGAAGTGGATAAAGCATTGTGCCGGGCAGTTTTGTGCATATACTTATGAAGAACTTAGGACAACTGAGAAGCTGACAATGCAAATTTAGTTTATATGGTATTTTTTTCTGTAAAAAAAGGCAAATGGATATATGTTCTGTGCAGGAATGGGTATTGAATAGGTAAATTTGAGTGTATATGTTAACTACATCTCTGTTCAAAAGTTTGTGCTGGAAATTAACGCAAAGTGTTCTTTATTCGATGTAAATTATTGTCTTAACTGACTTTCCTATTTTTACCTTAAATACTAAAATAGCTGATACATGTAGCGTTACTGATCATTTAAACAGCTGTAGAAAGCCTTCAGATTTGTTGTTGAGATGGTTTGATAAACCTAAAGAATGCGGTGCAATTTATATGTGCTTCTCCACTAATTAATCCTATTTTTGTGGGAGTCACAGAATGTATGAAAGTCATGGGAGAAAAAGTAGGTCTCACCTATGCCTCCCATCACATTTCCCAAATCCATCACCTCTAAGACTTTTGTGCTAAATGCGATATTCTCTTGCACCTCCAAGCTAGCATGGAGGCAGATGGGGCAGCTTTGCCTCTTTGTAGGCATCTGTATCATCTGTCCTTCCTTGGACTTCTGAAGTCCATGGCACCCAGGTGCTATAGCTGGACAGAAGAAAGGAGGGAGAAAGACCCTCTCAGTTCTTTTGTCATGTACATTGGTACATTGTTATGTTTCCTTCAGAATACAAATTAGCTGACCAAGGAAAGATGATATCAGAGCAGCTGAAGTGCTATCAGTTTAGCAAGGGGAGGAAAACAGGAAGAGTTACCCAGATCACAGAAGAATGAAATATGGATATGAGAAAACATCCCTAGTGTTCAAGCTCTCTGAGATCTATCCCATACATTCATTACCAGCCTGACTCCTGTCTGATCTGGGACGACTCCATCTCTTATCTCATACCTTTCCACACTCCATAAAGCCTCCTCTGCTCCCCTCTTCCATTTCTTGAGCAATTCTGCATTTGCCCAGACACCTGCATGTGCAAATTATTTTACTTTGAAAAGCATTCTGTACACCATTTGAGAATTTTCCGAAGGTGCTATCACATATCCCTGTTCCCAGGCAGAATAACATCTTCTGATTGAAGTAGAACATAGTAAATTTATGGGTGAAATCTTGTCCTCACTCAGCTGTATGGCAAATAACATTTACTTCAAGGGTCACATGGCTGCATCTAGACTAAACAGCAGACTCATTGTAGCAGCTTTCACCCCATTCTTATTCAGATCAAATCCAAGGCACAAAGGAAAGCTGGGTCTGTTGTAACTTTGCCTTTTGCCTTCGTAAGAGATTAGGATAAATGCAGGCTTCTTATGCAGGCGCTGGGGATTAGAAGGCTGCATGAGTCCCTTGCTTTAGAAAACATTTAAACTGAATGTACTTACGATGTTATATGGAAAATCTGCTATTTTTGTAATATGTCTTGCTAACCCTTACAGTGATTTCCTCTGGGTCTGTAGCATGGTAGGTATGTCCTGTTACTTAGAACCTTACTTATTATAATACTGGAATTTTGTCTTCTTATTTATACAAATGAAGATATAAATTTATGTATAAATATGTTCCTCCTGCTTTTCACATACATGTTATCCAGAAAAGGTCTGCTGTATACTTACTCTTGTGTTGTTTCTTTCAGCCTTCAGTTCTGAAATCTCCTCCTCTTTTTCAAGCAGCTGTTCCCTGCACGCATTTAATTCTTTTGTCAGTGCAGCAAATTCCTGTGGAATAAAATTATATATGAAGCTACTCAAGAAGTAAGCACTAGAATAATCAAATCCATATGCATTCTAGAGCTTGAGGATTTAAATAATATTTAGAAATCATCTACACAAACTAAAATACCATATGTAAGCATCAGCATCTACCAAAACCATTTAAAGTCTGGGCATATCTAATAAAAATTGCCTATGGAAAACACTGATTTAAGTTTAAAAACAAAACAAGGTTCAAGATGATCGCAACATCTCCCATATATAAGATCTCAGAACCACACCAGAAGAACAACAGAATTGGCCAGTTTCATAGCATCAGAGACACCACATTTCACACATAATGAGGTTCAACTCAACATATCCACTTAGCGAGTGTTCTTGACTCTCTGTAAGGCAGCTGTTGCAAAGCTATGGCATGGGAGAAAAAAGTTAAAGTATTCACCAATCAAAATTTATCTAATATCAGATAACATAAGTAATATGTGTGTTGTGAAAAAAGAAATCTCATTATTTTTACTTGATATTTGAATTTAAGTGTTAAAAAATATTTTGGCATTATAGTGAAAGGCTGTGAGGAGACAGCAATGTTCATGTTCATTTGTTTGGAGTGAGTTTCCTATGAAATAACAACACAAAATGAAACTGGATTTTAAGTTGCTCCTGATGTTAGTTTTTATACATGCAACTAATAGGTTTTCTGAAAAACACCTTTTCAGTTGTCAAAATTCCTATTAAAGTGTCTTGAGTTTACCATTGCTGTTACTCTTCAACAATATACACAAATTTTTGTCTATACAAAGGGCAGTCACAGATTTGTCATTCATTTCAATAATGAAAAGGTTTCACTCCGTATGTGTTTATTTTTGACAGGCACAACATATAGTAAACTGTAGTAGTTAATTTTATCCTTTACAGCAAAAAGATGCTACATGTCTCACAAAAACAGTGAGGCAAAGGCTAAAAGCCTTTAAAATTTGTGATCATGTGCCAGAAAAAAAAAAAAAAAATGTCTTGATGAATAGCATTTCTGCTTAACAAAGATATATACACATTTTAAAATATTAAGTTTATTTCAGTTTGACCAAAATAGTCAGTGCTTAAGAGCACCCACAAGCAGCCAGAGTTAAAGTGAAGTAATTCTTTATTTCCCCCCTCCCCCCAAAAAGAAGCAGTTTAAGAAAAAAAACATGTCCAGGTGGTTTATCTTATCAGCCAGTAGGATGAAGCTGAGACTAAACCTACTTATTTAAAACAAAAGCTAGCAATGAACTCAGAAGGGCTCGGCTGGTTGCTTCCCCTTGTGTTGCTGAAAGCAGCTTTTATCTGAACTGAAATGCTGTTCGATAGAAGTTTAGTAGGCATTCCTAGGCTCATTCTGTTTTAATCAAGTTTCGAAACAGTTAATGGTATATGGTATTATTAATAATATATTAAAAAGTATTCAAATAGATTTCTAGTGATATTCTGACAATGTGTAATCAAGTTGGTTTTTCTCATTTTTCAGCAGCTGGAACTGGATTCACAGTAAAACTCTACGACAACAGTAAGGAAAGTGTTGTTCTGATATCCTCCGTGGATTTTGTTTTAGAGATCAGCTATTGATCATACGAACCATGCAGCGATGTTTTGTATTGTACCTCCTAATAAGTATTTTCATTTTACACCCTAGTGGCCAAGAACTTGTGAGGCTATGCACCATACTTTGATGTTAAAGCCCTTAATTTAGCTTTGAAAATGAGATTTAAATTTAAAAACTCCTCTCTCACTTTTCAAAAGTATCGTTACAACTTCTGCCTGTAGGTCTTACTCTAGGATTCAGAAACTGCCAGTCCAGCAGTGTTATTCTGTCCAGAATCTTGTTTAAAAAACTCCTGTCCTTAAGGTTATAACTAATGTTACATACCAAATGAAAATACAATATTTAATAGAAAGCCAAGGGTCTCAAGTCAGATTGAATCAGAATTCTGAAGCACAAAACGACACGTACACACATATTTTTTCCTTCATATTCCTCTAAGAGAAACTTTAGAGTGCTACGGGTTCGAACCCTTGCTATGAATTTACATACAGTTTATATACATGGATAAGTGTAATACTTTCAGAATCTCATAGAATAAACTTTCTGTGTAATATATGTAGTATGTCATTGTTATTTACTTTTTCTCATTTCTTTGTATTGTTTCAGTTGGAATTAAAATAGACATTTTGGCATATGCTTGGGCATCTGGATGGGCAACAGGTGGTGAAAAGGGTAACAAATATCATCTGGTGACTTACAGCTCCAGTTTCTAACTAGAGTAAGGCAAAGCAGTCTGATAATATGCTTTTGTTGCTTTGCTTGGAAACACAAAAAGATACCAGTTTATCAGATCGTATACTCTCTGCTGTGCCAAGGCAGGCCTGCTACCAGCACTACTGTCCCTAATGTTTTGGTCAATATAATCTCAAATAATTAAGGAATGGAATTCCTACTAGTTTACTGAGCAGCATGGAGCTTATTCTTATGGACATTTTCTTCGGTCATCAGCTTACATTTTCCCTTGCTTAAAAACAAACAACAACTGAAAATTCTTCTCCCAGAGACTCCCATACCTAACACAGTGTCCTCTCAGCCTTGAAATATCTTCAGCTTATATTCATAATAATTATTAGCATTCACTTTAGCTGGGCTACCTGTGTCCAGTATTTTAGACTTTTTTACTTCAGTCACTGACATAGGCCCTTCAAGGCTTTTAATTATTCAGTTGCTGCTGCTCTCTGAAATTCCTTTGTGCTCTTGACATATCTGCAGTACTAGCACTTAAAACAAGCAGTCACCTCTTTGTACCTAGGGAGCTGAAGTAGCCAACCTTCTCTCTTCATAGGAAGATCTGAAGTACTAGAGACTACTCAGTCGTCAAGAGCTTTGACTTCTCAGTTGTCAAGAGCTTTGACTTCTCTGAATCAAATGATGACAGAAAAAGGGTTTTTTTCTTCGCTTTATCATAAGCCTTTTACAGGGAAAGTCTTCAAGTAAAATTGACTTTGCCCTAGAGCTTTACAAATTATTATTTCTGTCACATCTGCTTTGATGAATTAATAACTAGGATAAAACCTACAAACAACTGGCTTTTCAATTCATGCTTCCAAAATTACAAGTTAAAACTCATTTTAAATATACCCTTTTCATTGAACGTATCTGAGACATGACAATGTAATGCTCCAGGGAACGTGTTTCTCCCACAGGTTAGATTCAAAGCAAAGCATATTTTTGTTTTACCCAGTTATGTAATAAATAACATAAGATGGTAATGACCTCTGCTCTTGCAATTCCCTCCTATATATACAGGGATCAAGGGAATACTGTCATCTGGAATTATTGTTTGCAGCAGAAATCTTGCATGGTCAGTCATACTTCGGGAGCCCTGAAGGTAGTATCTGTTGCATAGCTAATATGATTTGACAGAAACAACTGCACTCTTAAAGCTTACACAGAAGTTGTGTGGCTACAAAGCTAGTTAAGAACCAAAGTGAATTACAACTAAATGAAAATTATTCAGTTGATTGCACTGTTTTTACACTATACTATGACATCAGGACACTAACAAAATTATTTCATAATAAACTACTCAAGAAAGAGCAACTTTTTTGCCATCTGAATAAACATAATCTCAGAGCCTGTTTCTCTTCTGCTGTTTCTCTTTTTGTTTTAATACTTGGGCTATAACACTGAGTCTGACTGAAAAACAGCTGACTGAAAATGACAGCTCTTCATTTATACTATGTTTATCTTTGAAGAGAGGTCAGAAGCCTTGAAGACAAATTCAACAGAAATTTGTAGCCACTGAAAGGACTGCTATGCGTTACAAATGAAAAAAAGTCAAGGACTTCCCCTGATGAAGCCGCTGAGCTGCAGTCAGAGCAGAGGCTGGAGGGTGCCCAGGAGAGTGGGAGACCATCGGGACAGGCAGGCTGAGAGCACAGCCAGATGTGTTGGCAGCAGGACTGTGCAGGGGAGGCACACCACAGCACCCTTACTATTAAATCTGCCTCTAGGGGCTGGCTGAACAAATGCTGCTTTCTTTGCTTATTGCTCCCAGGAAAGGCCTGTGAGGTTTTTTGTGTTGTTTTGTTTTTTCTTTTTTACCTAATATGCAGAAAACCTGTGTAACTAGTCTCCAAGCTGAGGGTGTGCAACAGAAATTATGAGACCTCCTAGCTGCAATGCTCAACTGTTCAGCCTGTGTATACAGTCCAGTACAGAGTTGAAATGAAAATACAGCCTCTCATGATCCCCACAAGAAAGAAAGAAAGAAAGAAAGAAAGAAAGAAACAAACAAACAAACAAACAAACAAACAAACAAACAAACAAACAAACAAACAAAGCCCTACTGAAAGGAAGGAGAAATTTTGCAAGACAAAACCAAAATCTAATCAAACCAAAAAACCCCCAAAACCAAAAACCATAAAATTCAGTTTTAAAGACACTGGGGAGATTCGGCTTAAAATCTCCCTCTCTGGATTTTCTATCATTGATCCACGGCTCATTTCAGGAATGAATGAGTGAACTAATCTCTGCATGGAGGAAGAATGGTAAGGCTTTATCATTTTTATTTTACATTCAACACAAGCTTCATCAACTGATTTGCTTTCCTACAAATTTATATGTAACTCATTTAACACAGGATATTATGATCTACTACAATTCCCTTGGAGTTTTAACCTTTCTTTTATTAAGTTTTCATCCAATCCTACCTTGCAAAAAAATTATACCTTCTTTCTTTTCTTATTATTCCTTCACTGGAAATACTTTTGGAAATTCTCCACACTTTTTAAATGACCAAAGATTTATTTTAGAATTTTGCCTTTACCAGCACACAGATTTCAACCTTACTGACTCCTATTAACAAGACAAAACACTACAAAATTCTGAATGTAATTCACTGTTTATCTTCTTACTAGAGAAGAGCCATAATAATAGTCCTTGATCCTAGATTAGGTTGAATGCAAGATTTAAATATGTGGGTTTGGTGTCAAGCTTCTGAGATGTTTATTGTTACGTTTCTGCTCAAAATGAGAGTTCATTTGCACGTGTTTTAGGTTGGAAAACATGTGCCCTGAAATATTGTATTGTTACAGGACCCAGGTAAAACCAGGAAATGTTAACTGATCTCAGGACTAAAATTTTGGTCTGTTCATACATAAAAATGTCAAACTTTCAAAATTGTAGAGTGGTCTCTGAACTAATCTCTCTAAAAAATTATCAGATCAGTTTGCACTATGATGCTGTTTTCATGGAGAGTTTTCTACACTTCTCCCAAATAAATGTCAGCAAAATTGATTCAGTCTCCCCTTTCCCCATTTTTATGTAGTGGGTTGGTTTTTTTTACCCCTTCACGAATATTGGCCATTAGTAGTAAATCGTATAATAAATAATATGGTGTGAGTGGGCCAAACCATGTTGAACTACTGAATCTCTAATTTGAGCTGTTACTTTGTTTGACTCATGCCATGCTTTTAGAGACAAGTGCTTTTCTTCAGGTGTGATCTTAGTGGCTGTTACATAGCCACTAAACATGCTTCAAACTATCAAGGAATTACTGACACTGGTTTGGGTTATTTATTGGTCTGCAAGACATCTCAAATGTGGAAAGTGTGATTAAATGTGACAATGTGAGAGTTCATTAATTCACAGAGAAAAATGAAAAGGATGAGATTTCTGTTACGTAAGAGAGAGAACTAAATCAGTAACACAGTGGACTTGCAAACCCACATTGTTTGTTTTTTTTTTTCCCAGAAATGTGGGCACTGACTGAAATTTGGGAATATGTAGGCACTTACCCACACATAAGCACACAGTCAATGCTTCTTGGAAGAAGGAAAAAAACTTTTGAGAGACTCAGAGCCCATGCTAACATCTACAAGAATTAATAATCCCAATACCTCCACTGAAAAGAAAATTGAACAAAGGGAGAATTGCCTCATAGCTTTCCATCAAGAAGGAATTCCTTCTTTAAATACTCAGCTGAATCTACATCAGACTTTGAACTAAGTCTTGCAAATATTTACTTATTCAGCCATCCCTTTCTGGGTAGAAGAAATCATCTCAAACCAGTGTAGCCTCTCTTTGGATGGCCTACTACTGTGAATGAATTATCTACCATTATAACTGTGGTCCCAAATTAAAAGAGATATAATTGTTTTTTCTGAGCAAAAAGAAAAACCCCCAAATTCTCTATCAGTACCTTAAAAAACACAAAAACCCATCTGATTCTGGAAGACACCTGAAAAGAATAGTAGAGAGCTAAGGATTATACTAGATAAAATTTATGTATCTGATTAAGGCCATTGAACATATTGAATGAATGTGGATATACATATTTTGGTTTAGCTTTGGAGCATATGTAACCTGACTTTTATATAAATATCATCTAAATTCAACAGCTGTATCATGTTAATTTCATGATTTTTTAGAAGAACAAGAGTACCAAAAGCATTCAAAATTATACTTCAAAAATCAGCCAAAAAGAAACTTTAAATGTTATCTGTTTAAATGTTAGTCCATGTGATAGTACTTCTAGACAAATTTAAAGAGTACGGAAGAACATACCGCTGTCAGGAATTGTGATATAATCTGCCTAATTTTCCTGCTGTAGTACACACTTGACATACAAAGATGAACTCCCACAGATTTTTGAAGCCAAAGTGAACCTCCTCAGCCACACGAGTATCATGACAATGGCTCGATTTTTGGCAATGGTTTTCTCACACAGGATTACTTCAGGAGGAAATCTGACACTGCACACAGAAGACATGGGCACACATCTGCCATGACAGTTTTTGCCTGAAACTGGGGCAATGATAATATCAATGTAATTCCCATAGTTTTACAGTAATTGTTAAAAAGTAGTACAACCACATGCAATGACCTAAGTGTAACTCTCTAATCAGTACCAAACAGCCAAACACAAACCTGTGTTCCATTATTTCCCAAATAAGCCTGCAAAATTGTCATGTGAAAATGTAAATCTTACACGACACCAGCTAAAAAAAGTGCCCAGTTGACATTCCTGGTTAATTTCTCTTTAAAGAAATTTAACAGTTAATTTCTCTTTAGTGGAAAACTGCTGAATAAAGTATGCAATCTGCTGTTTTAATAATGTTTTCCCACTCCCTCTATTTTTAAATATTTTATATTTGGTGCTCTGTATTATCTGCTGTCTACTTATCACTAAAATTTATGTTTTCTGAAGAATAATGTCCACCCAGTGTGTATTGGTCTGTTAAAACAAAGCTAGGTTTCACACTTACAATAACAATAAAACAGAAGGACAAGGGAAAAGGGCATGATAAAATGGACAACAGATTTTTACTTTTTTACCTAAAATTTTATGTGTTCTGTGAGACTCTTCAGATTATGATAGCAGATGCAAGTTCACAAAAGCTTAAAAAAATGAACTCGAGCACCAGGCAGTAGATGCTAAAAATTCAACAGCACAAGGCAGTACATGTTAAAAATTCAGCATTCCTTATTTGTCATCCTTAGTATCAAGCTATAAAGCTTGAGGCTTCAAAGGACTTGACAGCCTCCATCCATAAAAAACTAAATTTTAAAGATTATAAAAATATAGCCCACTTTTTAATATTTTTATTATTACAATGTGGCAAATCCAATTATACCAAACTAGAATCATTCTCCCATATTTATGAACAAGAATGATCTTAGAGTCTATTTTTTCCCCTTAAAAAAAAGAAAGTGGAGTATTTGAAGGTCTTTTTGTTTTGCAGTTCATGTTAACTAGGTTGTTCCATTTGGAATAGATATCACTGTGAAGGACAGCATACTCTGTTATGTTGAAAATCACAATTGTGTCTTCAGTGCTTTGCTCCTGGCTGATGGGAACACTGAGGCACAGAAGGTCTATAACCAAACTAAACAGCTGTTGGATTATTACTGAAACACGATGGGATAAAACATCACTCATATAAACACACTTAAATATAAAAAAGCTGAATTTGTAATTCAGGTGGGTGACTTCTAAACAGCTAATAATATTATAGGTAGTGTAGGATGAAACTGCGGACTGATTACAATGTGTTTTAATTAGTCATATTTCAGAATGTTTTACTATACATACTGTACTCTATTTTGTAGAAGTATTACTCCTGTAAGACACTATGGCAGCACACTTTCCAGAAGTGGGATGAAAGTGTTCGTTGGGGCTGTAATGATTTTTTCTTCACATCATACCACTGAAGTATGGAAGTGAATCAGCCGTATAATAAGGGAAATATTTTCCATTTAATAATAAATGTCTCTGTTTTACAAATATTCCTATTCACTTCTTCTAAAAACACATAAATAATTTGCAGATATAGTTATGTTGCAGAGTAGTATATATTATTTTCAGATGACATTCCTTAACATAGATGATATAATGTCTTGATTGATTAAATATTGGACTGCATCAAAACTGATGACAGTTTACTACTCCACAGTTAGAAATTTATCATCTATCAGTAAAGAGAAAGGGGAAAAAATGGTCTAAAATGGCAGACTATGACTAATTTATAAAGTAATTTTATGGAAAATGGGATTGATTTTATTCCAATTCATCAGAAGTATATTTCTCCAAATATTTAAATATTAAATATGTGAAATGGCCACAGAGCAGTAGCATAAGTGAAGAATAAATTGCTGTATTGAATTACAAGACTACAACATCCCGTTGTCAGCACAGATTTTTATTTTATGCATATCATCCTACATTTTTGGCAAAATCAAAATAAACACAAAGTTATAAAGGGAATCACCCCGGACAATATGCAAATTACTGAAGTGCTTTACCGACTGTACAGTGGCTTCAGCACATACACGCATATATACACCTCTCATTATATGGCAGATTGAGGTCAGTACATGGCCCTGAGAAATAACCCAGAATAAATCCTGACAGAGAGGATATATGAAGGGTGACTGTAAGAAGCAACACATACTTACCAGTAAACAGAATAGGCCTTGTCTTATAATGTTGGTAAGGAATGTGCAGCTTATTCTGGTGCCAATTCCGGCTTACAAATTTGGTTAATTTTTAGCATGCCTGACTCACTTTTCAAACTCTTTACTTCTCTAGCTTCGACTGCTTTCTCCACACAGCATCTTCTTGTTTTCTTCCCGGCAAAGGTGACAAAATACAGCGTGACCTTTCCTTCTCCCTCATTTTGGGGAACACATACTGTTCTGACACTTGTCTCCTTCCCTTCTTCATCAGCATTGTCTCTGGGTAGATGTTATCCATGATCACTCACTCAGTTATTAGTAATAGGTCAACAAGTCTGCTGTTTTGATTCAGAACACATCCTTCCTTCTGCAGTAAAATAATAATTCCCCCCTTTCAGAATCTGAAATAGCACACTAAATAACTGACATTAAATCATTTAATATTTTAAATATACTTAAAATGTTTAAAATTTCATTTTTTCACCGCTTTATAAAATCAAGTGGAAAGTATCTGACATTTTGGCTGTTTTACACTGCCTCCCATTTTTTCATTAATTTGCTCAGCGTATAAAAAATTATAGAAAAGGACAGATAAAATGTAAACATACTTCATTATATTATTTTGAATAAACCCCCCACCCTTCAGATTATTGTATGTACTCAGTTCTAACAAAAAATCTTTAAGCTAAAAAGTTGCGTTTTTTCTTCTTTTTAACAGAAAAAGATTTGTCAGGCTAAACCAGAATCAAGTTTACTAACTGACCTCATCCATGTACTGATGTCTTCTCATAAACTGTATTTGCTCTTTTTCCTGGCAAGAATAGGTGCGAACTGATGCTTGAGTATGCAAATATTAGATTTTCTGGTTGGATTTATCTCACCTAACTTGAACGGTATGTTGTATTAAAATCTATATCCAAGCTGGTCACCCAAGAGAAGCAAAGGGGAATAAAGGCACTTTTAGAATGTGATTGACCCGACATGTTATATATATATCTCTTTTATATATATATCTCTTTTAGGTTGAAATAACTGCACCCTTGATTTCCTTATTTTTCTATATAGGGTTTCTATAAAGGCAATTGGAAAAACTACCTCTTCTGCACTATAGATGCCTGCTTCTGGCCTGACTGGTGCCAGCCTCACTAAAGCTTGTTTGAGAGAAGTAAATAAAATTCCCAACTTCAGCTTTCATTTCACTTTCATTCATCTCACTTTATACTTGGTATCACCAGTGGCAGTCACCTCCCCACCCCACCCCCAGAAATAAAATTGTGGAAATAAAAAGTATAAATTGGTAGTAATTATTCTACTCTCCTAGGTGCTAGTATCCAACTGGAGCACTATGGGGTGGTTTGGTTCTTGGGAAGATAACAAGACAAGTGACCAGAGTCAGGATGAATACCACGAAGTTCAAATGAGAATATAATGAAATGTAGGGGAGAGGGCATTAGTAAAATGGTTTAAAATGGACAGATTATTTTCTCTAGAAAAGAGAGGTTTAACTGGGGACAAAGTAATGTTGCTCCAATAAGCAAAAGGTTGTTTGTTATAATGACAAGAGTGATTATTCTCTGCGTGCATTGAGTGTGGGGCATAAATAATCAGGTTAAATTGCAGCTAAGGCAGTTCAGGGTGGTATTAGGAAAATCCTTTATAAGAATAGTTAAGCAACAAACCTGGCTATACAGGAATTGTGTAGTGACACACTACCAGTGACAGTTCAGACAAATATCTGTGAGGGTTTATGGTCTTGTCTCAAAGAATGAAGATGGAATCAATGATATCTGGAAGATATTTCCATATTTTGAGTCTGTGACAATGAATCCATATATACAGTTTCACTACTGTGAGTTCTACTTTACTTTCTATTGGTGGATCCTTTAATTTATATGAACACAGTATACATTAACTTCTATAAGTAATTGCATTTAGACGTAGCGCTTTCTTAGTGTCTCTGTTGGAGTTAATTTATGCCATGGATTTCATCGACTTGCTTTCTGTTTGATAAGAAATGTAAGATATAAGTGGTTTGTTTTGTAGAAATGTTTTATTGACCCTTACGCTGGAAACAAATGACTTTTTCTTCTTCTGTTGATTTGCTCTCTTTCCAGTTAGTCTAAACAGTTATCTAATATCCACAAAGTACAAATATGCACCTCAGGAAGGAATGCCAATTTTGATCTTCCCAGCAAGCTAATAGAACATTTGGCTCTTTTATGTACAACAGAAGTAACATTACAATGTGTTCAAACCTTGTTTTATATACTGAGATTGTTAACAGTAATCTTTCATATGGTCTATACTATTACAATGAACTTTAAAAACTTCAGTAGAGAAAACAAGTTAATTAGTCGCAGACGTTCTTAATTAAGAAATATGATGAACTGGTAATTACTGACATAGACTTTGTCTTGAGGAAAAATGTACAATGTACCCACAGATGCCAAGTACAGCAAATTAAGGAACGGCATCTTCTACACCAGAAATCGCACAATAAACAAAAGAACAGACTAGCCTCTGTGCCGCACATTAAAGATAAAGGAATAATAAAATATCTTAAAATGATGTTAACATTCAGATACTAGCAATTTCATCTATATGCTGTCACCTGCTACTAAGTGGTTGTTGTTTTTTTTAAATAATACAGGATAACTGGTGTAAAACACATAGCAGCCTTTCAATTCTGAAAATGTAGTGAGTAACCTTATCTTCTTCTCTCTCAAGAAAGTTGATAAAGCATGGCAGTTAAGAGTGATAATAATAAAAATATTTGTTATCCTGAAGAATTTTGAGTCAGCAAAAATAATAGAAAGAGTCTTGCTGATTTCAGAAAAACAGGACACCAAATCAGATATTTAGATGAAAGGACATTGTCACTGATGTTCAATAATATGCTGCATTCATGTTAGGAGGAAAAAATTTATAAATTACATCTTCTATACATAGTGTACTCTTGGGTATGAGAAGTTGTTCAATATATAAGAAAAAGTACTGCTTATCAAGAGCTCTGCAGGACTCTGGTGATTTTCTTGAATAAATAAGACATTTACATCACAATAAAGCCTCAGGAGCTATAAATTTTTGAGCTGCCCACTGGACAGACGATCCAGAGGCTGATTCTGCTCAGACCCCAGGCAATTCATGTCTCTATGTCCACATCTTATTTAGTCCTTCAGGCATGGGTAGAGCCTGTGCAACGCTGGATAACAGCATGACTACCAGCAGGACAGTACCCCAAAATTGGGACCTAGTCCATGACTTCTAAAAAGTGGTGTGGTATCTGTTCTGAGGACAAATGTATGCACAGTCCTCAGTTTTGTTACACATCTTGCCAGAACTACTCACGTATGCATGTGATAAGCTCACATAAACATTACACAATATATGAACTAGAAGCAAGTTTTGTTAATTCAGGTTACATAACTTAGATGACTCTACCTAACACTATCCCTGCTTCTCCATAACAAGGAAAATTCAGAAATGGGCAAACACAGAGATTTTTTTTTAAGTTATGTTTAAAATATTTACTACAAGCATGTGTCACAGAAAGGTTTGCTACCTAATCTTCACACACACACTTCAGAAGCAATTGGGCTTGTTTGAAGTGTGACTGTCACTTTGAACACTATATCAGATTTGCTGATCCAGATCTAGCGCTCTAAATGAAAGTTACACTTCAAACAAGCCCGGTTGCCTTTGAGGTGCTGTAGAGCTACTGTTTCTGTTTGAAGTTCATTATCCTACTGCATTACTACCAATCCAATGTTACATCTGTCCCCTCTTACTATGCTGTGTCATCAGATAACTAAATAAACACAGATGATAATGTTCAGGACAGAGTATACGTGACAGCTTTGAGCTCTTCTATTCAGGAAAGCTCAGTTTAGGATTACAGCTATCACCACAAGATCTGAAAGAGTCATATGAAGGGGAACAGAAGTAAAAATTACCTTCCTAAGGTAGTCTTGTAGTGAACTACATGCACACTCACAAACGCACACATATAGACTATTAAATACTTTTGCCAGATACGTTTAAATCTCATAACCCACTAAACTCAGACTATAACTTAGTCCTTATCACTCCGCATTCTCATTAGCTAATGTCAAGATAAATGGAAAACATGATTTTAATAATACTGATTCTCAGAAATCCTGGTGTATTTGCAATATAAACAAACCATAGAACCATAGAATCGTAGAATCATTAAGGATGGAAAAAACCTCCAGAATCACCAAGTCCGACCATCAACCCAACACCCCCATGCCTCCTAAACCATGCCCTGAAGTGCCACGTCTACAAGTCTTTTAAATATCTCCAGGGATGGCGACTCTACCACCATGTTTATATTATGCCTCTCCTGTGATATAGAATGCGTACAGACTCATTCCTACCTGCCCATAGGTAAGTCTGGCAGATTCACTGCATAGAAACACTTCACAAACTTCTTGAATTTTACTGTATAGTATTCAGTTTATGATTTGCATTTCTCCAAGATGTGCTAACCCCCAAGGTTCAGAAATTAAAAAAACCCAATCCAAACCAAAACAAACAAAAAAACCCCCAAACTACCTAATATGTAAAAATGTGTATATTAAGTACCCATTTTTCCCTTGGTATATTTATTTACAGTGTATCTCCTGAAACAAGACCATTACAAAAAAGACACGTAAACATTCAAACAAAGGCAAACACCAGAAATCCAACAGAATTGGAACACTTGTTTCAGAGCATGCTCATGGTTGCCAGCTGAGCTGAAATGCATTAGTACTGAAACCTCACAAATCTTCCCAAAGTTTTTTGCATAACTATATTTTATCACGCAATATTGCTAAATCAGATAACATTATATGTTTCCTAAACTGGCTGTTCGTATTTCTCATGACAACCACAAGACAGCAATCACAATATACAGCTAGACATGTGCTGAAGCTTAGGGTCCCACAGCAGTTCAGAGTGCTTCAAAACCTTACAGCTATATTATCCTCCTTTTGCCCTGGTACTCCTCTTTCTGAAGCCGGTGGATGCAAAGAAATCAAATTCAATCACAATGGTGGAAAAACTTTGAAGGATTTAGCTTCTAAAAATTAAATCCCTAGACACAACCCATCAATCCTTTGAATCAAATTTATAATTGAAAAGCATAATAACTTAAAAGAAAAATATTTATTGTGGCTGAGCAGAAAGACACAGTTAGAGCTCATGAGCTTACAGGCAGCTCTCACCCAGGCACTCTTTGCCCCATCTCTAGTCAGGATGATTTAGTCTGGTTCCTTTCCCAGCCTGGCAGCAGTGGATGAGATCATAATGCCATAACATGACTCTGAGTGCCAGCACTGACAAATGAGATTAAGGTTGTTAGGTTTAAGTATCACCAAAGTATCCATGATGGTAGCCCTATATTAAACTCTGTGCTTGCCCTGACAAACTGATAAGCAATTTGTAGTTAATAGTGATTAACTTGCTCAAACAGCTTATTCTGTCAGGTTTCTGAACATGGCTAATCACAGAATCACACAGAATCACAGAATGGTAGGGGTTGGAAGGGACCTCTGGAGATCATCTTGCCCAACCCCCCTGCTTGAGCAGGCACACCCAGAGCAGGGGGCACAGGAACACGTTCAGGTGGGTTTTGAATGTCTCCAGGGACGGATGCTCCACAACCTCTCTGGGCAGCCTGTTCCACTGCTCTGTCACCCTCACAGGAAAGAACTTCTTTCTCACGTTTAGGTGGAACTTCCTGTGTTCCAACTTGTGCCCATTGCCCCTTGTCCTGTCATTGAAAAGAGTCTGGCCCCACCCTCTTGACACCCGCCTGTTAGATATTTGTAGGTATTTATGAAATTCCCCCTCAGTCTTCTCTTCTCCAGGCTGAACAAACCCAAGTCTCTCAGCCTTTCCTCACAAGGGAGATGCTCCAGTCCCCTGATCATCTTTGTAGCTCTCCACTGAACTTGCTCAAGCAGTTCCGTGTCCTTAAACTGGGGGGGCCAAAACTGGACACGGTATTCCAAATGTGGTGTCACTAGGGCAGAGTAGAGGGGGATAATGCTTTATTTGATGGGAAACTGGGCAAAAGGAGGAGATAAATTTGTAAATAATTATCTGGAAGTATCTCCTCAGTAAAACAGAAAGCAAAAAATGCAAATGAAGTAAATAATGGAACCTCCCTTCACTCATAAACCATTTGGTGTATCTATGAAAAAAACCAGTCATCACGTGAGAAAGCTCAGAAAAAAGTGATCACCGGAATCAAAAGGATACTAAGATTCAGTGTAAAGCAATACTTAAGAGAAGACTGTTTTTCTAGAAGAGAATTTCTTGTAGTAGTTTAAAGTTGATAAAACTGAACAGTTGCTCTATTGCATGAATTACCAACATAACTCTATAGTAAGCTGTTTATTTTAAATATTTACCTTTTAGTTCCTTCGTAAAAGGGGGAAATTTCTTATAACTGTAGAGAAATACTTCAATCAAGAGAACTGGGATTTGGTACTTTTGATATGGAAAGAAGTAGATAATGAATTAAGGCTACAGCATTGCATTATGCCACTCATATATGAAAACAAATTTCCCAATCGTAAAAGCAAGATTTTTCAAACAGGAAGAACATAAATCCTGCAGAAAATGATACCTCACTAGTTCATCATTCTCTAGGGAATGTATGTGCTTTGTTACTTGTAGAAAAAAGCAGTGGAACTTAGTTAAATGTAGTGAAGATAACTAATAATTACAGCAATCATACTATACTACACTTTGTAAACTTTGATTTAGAGATATGCAATCCCCTCAGCCTGAAGCCTTGAAACCTCTGGCATCACAAAAAGGTAATTGCCGTCACCCATTAGTTTACAAAAAATCTTGAATATACCTATTTCAGGGAGACATCTAGTTTAGCACTTCTGAGTTCATATTATTTAACAAAAGCTGTGATGAGGAGGAGGTAAAAAATGAAAGAATCCCAGGCCTCAGAAATAAAGCAGAAGATAACTCCAGAGATTCTTGTTACATGCCGAAGTCTACATCCTAGCTGCCTGTAAAACACTGTCCCAGGTGTGGCCATGCAGCCCACAACTCAGCCCATGTTCAGCTTTCTCACAGGTGCCAGAGCTATCTCACAGTTTGTCTGTAAATTGTCTGTGGGTAACCTGGTAGGCAAAATCCCTGCCTGGGTGCCAAACCACCTAACAGTTTGGAAAGGTAATGCCTCAGTATAGCTGGGCAGAGCACCCTGTCTGTGTCTTGACCTGCTTGATGGAGTGAAAATCTGACTTTGTCAGCCAAAAGATTAGTTGTCTGCACAATATTTAGTATATAATCATCACATACAAATTTACAAAAAGGCTTGAAGATACCTACATAGGTAGGCATATATTTTAGCACTACTGGAACGCAAGAAAATCAGATCCCAATATGGAACTGAAGGTGGCACCTCTTTTCCTTCTCATCTTTTTTGAATCAATTGCTTTTCAATGCTCTGTAAAGCTGTGTGTTATCTAACATTTTCATTTCCAGTCTCTATTTTTCAAAATTTTATTACCAACTTTATGAATAAGCCACTGATCTATAGTATAAGTTCATACAATATTTTTATTTAAAACGAAATCTATATGCCTTATACACTAAGAAAGCAGTCTATTCTAATGTGGGAGAGAGAAAATCGACATCTAAGAAAAGTACAGTTCCCTCTTTAAAATTTTGAGTTATTTTTAACTGCATTCGGTGTCCAAAAATAACAAGACTAAATGAATTAAAATGCAGTGACAACATTTCAGTGTTCATTATCCACTTTTAGACCGTTTTGGAAACAAAAAACCAAAACACAAACAAACCCAAACCCCAAGCATTGCAATAATATCAAAAGACTCTTCAACAGGAAAAAAAGAAATAAGAGAACTCGATTAGGCCACTTTGCAAAAATAAAGGGGATAATAAAAGCTATCCTTTTTTGCACTTAGACACCTAAGCCCATATCTGCTGAAACAGAAATACTTGAAAATATCCTTCCTCTCTGATCATGCTGAGCTTTGCATGAAGTTGTAGCTTCTGTTTTGCCTCAGGAAGACTATTCAACTTGATTTGCTCTTTTTCTACAAATTATGTTGAGATTTAAATAATTTTATTTGTCTGTTATCGGGTAACTTATGTAAAACTGCATGAACATATGCGCGTGCAGTCTTACTAGATCTTCAAACAACAGTTTGCTTAAGAACTTCTATGTATCTAAATTTTTAAATGTAAATGAAACATTTTATTTCTTTAATATTATTCTCTAAAGGCCTTCTCTGTAATACCTGCAGAGTATTTCATGGATATCTTTAAAAACAAATCTTGTTTTCGTGTCAGAGAATTAATGATTTATGTAATAAGAAGAATTATTCATATAACTGATGCCTTCTTCACCTTTCCTACATGCAGTATCATATTTCTGTTTGTCTATTGATGAAATTTCCATATTAGGACTTCTGTGTTCCAGAATACCTGACCAAAGAGGTGAATTTGACAAACTTCAGCTTTATTATCTGAATGTGGTCACTTGGAGTTGTTAAGAAAAGAAGGAGGCACACGTACAAACTGCTTAGCATGCTCTTTTTGTTCTTCCAAGAGTATTTGCTCTAATTTACAATATTGCCAATTCTGTGTGATCGATCAATGAAACCCTACAATGAAATGAAGCTCAGAGAAGACAGACGACATGCTCAGAAAAGAATGTTGGAAGTGGCCACAGCTACCATAAAGGAAGCTGAACATATCTCAACACCAAGGAGGCCAGAAGGTGGCCTTTATTGTAGATAAATGGCTGTATCAGTTGAGTGGGTCACCAGGTTATGTAAATGACCTTCTCCAAAATAATCAATAGAAAGCATTGTCTTCTAGCATACAGACCAGCATGGGGAGCTGTGTATGTAGCTCAGCCCAACAAATAGCATAAATATTGAGCAAACAGCAAAAATTACTTTGAAGAGAGCAACAGGTTTTGAGATGGCTTCAACCTATGTATTCCTTCCCAGTAACTAGGAATGCCCAGCGCCATGACAGTAGAGCATATAGAGAATGTTAATTATGTTCATTAGGTGATTTCACCATATAGTGCGATTGCTATACTGTGCTTGTGTTGTGATTTCAGAATATTGCTGTACCACTTTTCTAAATCAAAATCCCCGGTAATGTCAAATATCTTCAAACAAGTAAATCTGATATTAAACATTAAACCTTCCTCATGTGTAATATCTAAAATAGCCTGGTCAGAGAGTATTGGGCTCTGATATTCTGAAACCTCAGCAGCAGAAATTCAATAGCTCGCTCAGATTTCTTAACTTCTTTAGAAACTGATAATATTATGTAGGCATGTGTGGAGAATGTTAGTTTATGTTGGGGTTCTATTAAAAGGACAGACCATGGGACCACATTGTGGATACAGTCAGAATAAAACTACCGCTCTGAGGGACTGCAAAATGTTTCCAGAAGTCTCGACTGCATTGGCAAACCTCTTAGGAGTAACAACATATGAATGATTCAGGCTCAAAAGCTTTTTCCATTAATTGAATTTCTGTTGAGTTGAAATAGGTTTCTATGGCAGCAGTAATGTCATAAATGATTCCCATGGCTTAAAAGTACCAGGTGGCAATGCGTCTAGCACCTACTGCAGTATTTTCACTCAATTAAAGAAATCATGCTGGGACCCAGATGAGAGATGGGCTTCATCAGCCACAGCCTCCATCGGATCTGTTAAAGTGGCAAGGCTAACCACATCAGAAAGGTAGCCCCTTGCAGTAAATCTTGCTCAACTAGACCCCAAGAATGCCTCAATATTTGGGGAACTTTCAATTCCAAAAAGTAATCTGCATCTTGATACCTAAATCCAACGTATGGATTCCCCCTCAAGGATGGAGTTACTGATTTATATAGTTGGGATTCCTCTATCTTAACTTAGGAGTCTTTCAGATGTGTCTCTCAAAAGTCAGTCAGCCTTGCAAGTCTAAACCAGTAAACTTCTTTTGAAGGGACAAGAACTAAACTGTCAAAACTTGACAGAGAAAGCTAGTGCTTTTATGTAATTTAAAAATATAAAGAAAGCCAAATATATCATCCCATGAATACACAGCTTTGGAAATTTTTGCCACCAGTGGTACAACACTTGGAAACACTTTCTCAATAAGGTCAGATATATTGGCCATAATTTCTGGCTGATCCAAGTGAAAGTAATATAACTTTCCTTTCAGTTCTTATGCTATAATACTCCATACACACAACAAATTTATTTCATATTAAATAGTTTTTATAAATTTGCACTAGAAACCCTACCTCAAGGTCTAGTATTTCATCATATTGTGTGGTCTGAAAGCAGAGAAAGATGTGGTTTCTCTCCAAAGGAATTTACAATCTAAGTAGTAAAAAAGAGACAGTAAAATGTGAGGGACAAGTCAGAGCCAATGTGACAGTGTGACAGATAACTGGCTTCAGCTACATACTGCATAATCAGTTTTCCTGATAAACCAACAGAAATGAGAAAAGATAGACATTACAGCCACCTGGACTGACAAACAAACAGTAATCCCAGAGGACAGCTGAATTATACACTTTCATACAGTAGAATCTAGAGCTTGATGCGTCTGTATTGTGTGTGCTTTCCTTCAGTGCTTTGGTTGCTAACTCTTCCTTTACAGAGTCGTGGGCCAGCAACATTGGCCACGCTACCTTTTGACACAGCTCACTTTTCAGTGGGAGCTCTCATTTCCATTCTCTTTCTCATTTTTATGTCAAAATTACATTGTGAGTGTAAACACAGGAAATGCATTCCTCCTTTTCCTGATCAGCAGTAGTCGTCTTTTCAGCAAAATGAAGCAGCTTTGAAAAGTGCATTAAATTGTAAGCCAGAAAGCAAATGAATAAAATAATGGCAGAAATGTGAACAATAACTGAAACTCATAGGAATAAAAGTAAACTACGTAAACAGTAGCTAACAGTGTTATAAGTGAAAAAAAATACCACCCAGCAACAGCAGTACATTCTTCTATAGCCCATCAAAAGCTGCAGGTGGAAACTTGATACATTTTAAGGGTAAAGGCAAAATTACATACTCTGGCCAAACCTGTGCTAATCACACTTCCTCAGCCTTCAAAACAGGGTAACTGCTGGCAAATTGCTCAGTGGCTTACTATCTCTGGCTCATGACAACTCCCAAACCAAACCTGGGAATTGCTTTGGGTGAGAGCCAGTTGTCCATTCTAACAGCTTACAGCTATGGATGATCACCTCAAGCCACAGGCAAGCTCCACGGTGTAGCAGCAGATTAGAGTCAGGGCTGTCCTTCACTACTGCAGTGTTCCTGAGGACAGATTAAACAAAGTCTAGGAGATCCTTGCATCCAAGGATACAAAAGTATATGATAGAACAAGAAAAAACTGTTCTGTGCATCCCTTCCCTTCGGTTGCCTTCCAGGATAAGCATCAGTGTACATTTATGCCAGCTACAGAAGTGTCTGCCTCCACAGTCTGCAATCCCCACATCGCAACGTGAGCTGTCCACACAGCTGGCAGAATAAAAAAATGTAATCTGCAGATGGCTGTTGTAGCATCTGGTTGGGATGTAAGATTCAAGGTGTCCTGCAGTGGCTTCCAGTCCCTGAATCTCAGACTGTGCTAGGAATTACTAAGAGTGTTTGCCATAACATTGCCACTTCACTCTCCTTCCTTGTCTTAATCTTGGGCAAATACTTTTGTTCAGACCAAATAAAGTTCATTTCTACAATCAGAACAACCTCAACTCCTCTGCTCACAGCTAGAGAGTGCATGATATCATGAGCTGTGCAGAGGCCAAGTCTGAAGGAGACCTCATCCTCAGGTGCAGCTCTAGAGTGAAGAATAAAAGCACACAGTTTGCTAGAGGTCAGATCTTCATAAAAATGTAATTTCCCATGGGAACCTGTACAAACTCTTTTTATTCCTTAGGCACACTAATAAATGAATAACCACAAAAATGTCATAATTTTTGTCATATGAGAATAGAATATTTTAAGGGGAGACCAAGAACTGGAGAGATTGACATGCCTTCTGGGATACCCTTGGAGGATTTTGGACTAGCTACAATATATAGATACAGGTCATATTATTGTTACCAAAAAGGAATTATACCACAAGATAGTCCCTGAACAACTGTCTCCTTACCCTGTAACACATATTTTCTTTGCAGAAGTAACTAGAACTATTGCCTGCTAAAACTGCTCCCAGGTTAAACGAGATCTTCAAACTGTACCACTGTAACAGCTCAGACTTGTCCTCAAAAGGGGTGTAAGAACAGGAAAACTAACAGGGATGTTGTTTGTGGGCAGGGGTTCTTAAGAACAGACTGTACTATGGAAGAAAAAGGCAAAATGCTATCAAGGAAGTACCTGGGTTTTTTCTACCATAGGTGCCAGGAAGAAATGTTGTTCCTATGTGTGAGCAGTATGCTTGTTTCTGGTGACTGTATAATTCACAGGACTGAAACTCATTACAATTTCCAGTATTATCCTGCCTCCTGCAGAAAAATTAGACCTACCACAGACTAATTATGACTGCAAAATGCAATTTGATACAGGCTATGTCATATAGATACTATTATATAGCTCAGTTTAGAAATCCTAAACAGATTATGAGCTCTCCATCCTATTTTTACCCTTCATCTGCTTTTACCAATTTAGTTTGGATTTGGGTTCTGACTTTTAACAGGTGTAAATGTGTGAGAAAATAAAAATGAGGAAAGACTACCAGTGTGACTGCATAGAATACTGTCAGACTTTCCAGCTACAGTCCTTGGAATTTATGACAAACCATATTCTTTCAAATAGCCAGACCCGTAATTCACATACTGAGTAACGGGATCTAATAGTAAACAACACATCTTGAGAAACTACATCTTTTCAAACATGTTGCTTAAACATACAGTTACCAATCAAAATTGATTCCTTTTCAAGGAAAATATTGATGCTTACCCAATATTCTAAAATCAATTGAGTTGAAGAAGTGGTTAGTTCTGTACCTATTTTCATCTGATTTAAAAGATACATCAAAGACATTGTTTATGGAACAAATAAAAATGTATTAGGATATTTGAGGATGAATTTCAAAAAAGAAAACTAATTTAAAGGTAACCGTTCTTAATACAGCTTCAGTAATGAAACTTGCCTGAAAAAATAACCCCAAATCCTTCTGCAATTAAATGGTAGTATAAAACTCCTTTTGCACAACTGCAATAAGAAATAGATTTCTAGTGTAAGCTTGAGCTTATAACATTTCAGTCTATACTGAAGTCAAAACTAAAGTACTTATTTAATTCACCAGAAAAATTAGACCATTTTAAGAAGTACTTCTATCACTTTTGAAAACCAGTAAGACTTTTTTTCACAATATACAGAAGCTATTTTTATTTCTGTGATAATTTTGCAAAGTGGAAACAATTCTCTTTCTGTTCTTATAATCTTGTAACCAAACACATTCTTGCTCTCCTCCCCCCATCTCCGGTTGGGACCATGCCCTTCAAGTAAAGGCATAGAATGAGATCATGACAAGAAGATATTAAAGACTTACGAGAAGAAACCAGCCTCCCAGCACATGCTCCACATCTAAATCTAACTGGGCATCCATGCTTCAAAGTATCCTCAATTGATTCTTTTTCAGTTCTCTCAAAATTAACCTGCTTATTCCTCAAATGCAGTACTAGTTGATTCCACAAACTGTGACAAAATGAAACAATAGTTAAAAGTTTTGATCCTCACCTGGAGGATTTGACTGTAGAGAAGACAGGAGAACTCATTTTACTTTTTATTTCATAAAAATAAATTAAGGTTATTTCTTCAAAGGGAGAAACTATTAACCTTATGTAAAATTTATTACGATTTCTCACTATCCAGTTTTCAGAATTATGTTAATACTACTCTCAGAACAGAAATTTAGACAGTCATACTAATCCTGAGAAGTTTTTAAAACTAAGATCTGAAAAGGATTCTTTTTCCATTTGTATAAAATTAGGATTGTTTAATTGCAATAATAATAAAGCCAAGAAGTAACTCAATATGCTTCAAAATCAAGTAGTCATGGTAGTAAAATTTGTTCATTATTTGTCTGGGGAATAATCTATTTGTATAGAAAAAAGAATATATTTAAGAGGAAGAAAGTTTACTATGTTTAGCAGATCACAGGATGCCTTTCTAGAAGTGTCTTCATAAGGTTTCTTCCTGCTCAATTGTCCCTAAATAGGTTTCTCTTTGTTCCTTCTGTTTAATTTTTAAATATTTCTCCTTTTGCAAATTATCTCTCTCTTCACACTTCTCCCTTAACCTATAATTATGCCTTACTGTATAATCATGCCTTTTACTATAAAATATAAGATAGGGAATAATGGAGTAAGAAGCCAGTTGATGCTAATAATTTGATATTGTTGAGTCTCTAAGATATGTAATACAAAGGATGGACATATCTAGATCAAAAAGAAGTATTTTACATACGTACAATAATTAGATATAACAAAGATCAGACAAAAATAACTGCTGGATAGCAAGCTCTTCTAAAGTTTTTTGTGCTTGTTTTGTTAACCTAGATTAAAATGCATCAACAGTTTCATCAGAAAAAGAAAAGAGTTGCAAAATTCATTGTATCACTACCCAGGTAACCTTTAATAGGCTTACTACATATGAATGAAAAAGTAGTGGTGCAATTCAAAGGTCAGGTGAAATTCAAACTCTACAGAATAATCATATTCCCACCTCTATCTTTTTGCAAACATAAACTAAATCACACTGCAGCAAGCATTACAATGTAAATGCAACACAGGAAGGAGAGTTTCTCTTAACAAATTTCTTTCATTGTCATCATGGCTCCTCAGATGAAGAAAATAAATATGCTACATTTGAGATACACAGTTTAGAGTTCTCGTGGTATCGATTTTTTTCCCCCGGCATTTCTATTGAGAAACTGAAATCAAGTTTAATCCTTGCCTTAGTATTATATTCAATCATTACTGTATAAAGCATTTATGCATTTCCATGCCAATGACTTCCTTGAGGCACTGAGGAAATTCAAAACATGATCTTTAGTGTAAGCTTTTTCCTCTGATCTGTCATTTGCAATATTGGTATGCTTTCCAATTATTTCTTACTCCAACCTGCTGTAAACATAAAACATGTGCTTAAGTAATACTGGCCTTTAAAATAATTCCTTTTCTTTCCTGGGACTTGTTTGTTTCTTCTTAGCAGACAACTATTAGCAGTTTAATAAACCAGAACTGTTGGCTGGGGAAACAATTACAACAAAATTTCTATCTCACCACTCAAAATGTAATATATTTGTAAGTCTACAAATAATGTGTTGTAGAATTACAGTAAAAGGGCTATATTAAAAGAGTGCAAGAGTGTTATTTAGGTGCCAGTAGCAGGATTATGGTTGTCTATAGAAGTGCCTCGTGCACACAAGCCACTATTATACCATCATTCACTGTTTTGTCTATTGGAACTCAGGATACCTTCTGAGGGGGCACCTCTTATGCTTTCACCCTCCCTCAGTCTCTAGACCTGAGACATCTTTCCTACAAAACTGGATACATTTCCATTAAAAGTTTTCTTTTCGGTGACCTGCTTTTTCAGTTGGGAGATCCGTGTCATTGAATACTTCCTTCTCCACTCTTACTTCTCATCTGTTTCAGTTTGTGTCCCTCCCCCACAGCCACCAGCCCCTGTTCCCGCTGGGGTCTCTGATCATCCACGTGCTTCCAGACTCCTTGCTTTATGAGTCATCATGGTTTTCCCCCTTCCAGTCCTTGGCTGCCCTTTTCACTCTAGTCATTATTTCATTCTAATACATGATTTTTCCCATTTGCATGGGAAAGCTTCCTTGTCTGCCTCCCCTGAGTTCCAGCAAAGGCACCCGAGCAGCAAGAGAGAGAAAGGCTCCCAGGTTCATCACGCAAAAGCTATACACCAAAAGCAAGACAGACCAGGAGATCCCAACACCAAAAGTACGTTCAGTCAACATTAACCATTAGCAGCATTGAAGTCCTAGCTCTAATCTGATTATATAAACCATCAAATGTCTTTGAGAGTCCACAGTGATTTTAGTTTTAACTCTATGAGTAGCTCTAAACACTAAGCATAGGAGCAAAGCTTGAGTGGGCTTTTCTGAACATCTGTGGGGGTTATGTTGTCCTCAAAACTCACATGTTATTCTCAAACTCTAGGCTAGTGCTGTTGTTGCAGCTAGCAACCACAATATCAGCAGCTACTTCCATTTTAAATTACAAAGGTTTCGCATTATGGGATTTAGATTGAAGGAACACTTTTTTAACCCACTAAAGCAACTGATTTGTCTCCTTATCTGTCACACATACAATCCCTTCTACCATCTTCTAAGGAATTTAGATCCATTTACATAGATTATAGCTACATTTTTTAGAAACCATTTCTAAATGGTTTTAGAGACTAATTCCTTTTTAAATCAAATTTGCATGCAGCATATTCACCTCAGCTATATCTATGCTGGGGAAAAGATACTCTTTCCAGACACAGGGTTGGATGTGCCCCAGGCACATCTCCACGTAAATCAGAGTGGCTTATATCTGCAACCATTGTTACTGGGGAGAGCAACGCCCTGGCGGGCCAGGCATGCAGGAACAGCAATGGGCTCTGATCACAGCCAGGAGCAGCAAACAAGAACCCCAGGGTGGATGCAATGACCCATCAAACACCTGAAGTGAGATTTTGCCACAACCCCTGTGCTCATAGACTTCACAACAGAAATGCACAATTTGCCACTCTGTGAAGGTTTAGGACCAGGACAGCAGCGCTGAACTGTTGAACGTCAATATTAAAAGTAAGTAGCATGAACATGAATAATACAGATGCTCTGCGAACTAATTGTTTACTGTCAGTTTGTGGCTGTCCTTTTACACTTCCAGTATGCAGCTTAAGCATGTATTTTAATGCAAAATAAAGATTTCTGCATAGGTGTAAAAAAAGGTGTTTTAAACCTTGGCTAAACACAGATTAACACTGTTCATCCTTAATATATATATTTAACTTCAGCTTTAAAATGTGTTAGAAGATTCAATCAAAACCTTCATTATCATAATTTGTAAAAAAATAGCATCTCCATGAGTTTATATAAGCTTCAACTTTCATAATTATTAAGATTTTGCATAATCTCATTTTGAGACGTTGAATGATCTTTTTAGTATAATTCAAACAATTTCAACCTACTGGACACTGATTCTAAAACTGTATTTTGTACATATTAGGACATTATAATATTCTTGAGAAAAATTATCTGATTGCTTTATACAGTGATATTCTTTGCCATCAACTATTTCAACATAACAGGAAGGAAGAAAAAACTCTTAAGCTGTTGCTGTTATCAGTTAAAACCTGATGAAAATAAGAAATTTCAAGTTTTCATTACTTAGTGTAATTGAAGGATTCCTTGAGATCTAAGCATAAAAATAAACTGAATCTGAGGTGATAATTTTTTTTAACAGCTCCTGGTCCTAACTCTTCAGGAGTTTCTATTTTAAACGCCTCCTAACTCACTTATCCAGAGTAGAACCTAATTTAGTACAACTTTCCAAATCTGTAATGCAGTAAAGGTACAGAACAGAAACATGTGAACCTGTTTTCAGACACACTGGGGGTGACATGGCCTTCTGTTTGGGGAGATTTCATCTTTTAGGAGACTGAAAAGTATTGTAAATGTTGAATAATGTTCTTTTCACAATAATCCACTATTTAAACTGCCAGGAGTAAGATAACATCTTCAGTAACTGTAAAAATGTACATGTAACCAAAGCAAGAAAGAGTAGTGTTACTGGTTGCAGGAAAAGTCAGGCTGAAATTTGATGCACTGATCAAGTTACAGGTAATCAGAGTTAATTCTTTTTTACTAAAATTAGAGCTGATGATATTTAGTGAGATACTTCCATTTAATTGAAACATCAGCATATAAACACACAGTATTTAAAACAAACAAGATTATGACCAAGAAACTGCTAGATATCCCAAGTAATCTAAATCCTAGTCTCAGATGACAGCCAGTGAGCATTTTATCACAGACCTTCACTGATGATGGTAAGTGGCAATTATCCATGCCTTGAATAGATTAAAAATGACTTTACATTGTAATGCTAACAAAATCACAGTACTTGACAGCCATGTGGCAAAGACAGATAAATAAAAATTAAACAGGCTTTTCTAAATCCATTTAGGCTCATATTTGCCAAGAAGCACACTAGTCATCTTTTGAGGACAGTTTCTCCCAATGTTTCATTGGTTGGGGGACAGTTTTGACCTTTGCTGGCTTTGTGTTTGGTGGGGTTTTTTGTAAAGACCAGGAAGAATGCTGGGATGTAAACTTTGTTTTGATTAATGATGCTGTCAAAGTGAATACAGCTCCTTGAAACTGAATAAAACTGAGATTATGTTATTAGAAGGCAATGATGACTGAGCCTACTAATGGCTGCAACAAAAAGTCAAGCTGTCTTTCCAGCCCTCTTAACTCAGCATAAAAATTGTTCAGGAAAGTGACATCAGTAACATTTGGACCAGAGTAGGAGGGTACAGCAAAGGGATGGACAGCATTCTTCTATTCTTACAAAGGAATGTGCCAATTGGCCTTTGCCCAATGAGTTATCTCTCAGTAATTAACACCTGGTGGCTCTTCTGTCTCTGTTTTCCAAGAAAAATGCAAATTCCAGAAGAGTAGTAACTGAATGTATCTTGGAGCATGACTGTTATCTAGAAAATCTCTTCATATGCATTAAATCTCTGTCATGGAATGATTTCCTCCTATCTGTTTTCTGGAAATAGGACTAAGATTTTTCTCAGTAGTAATACCAAGGCAAACTATTACCAAACCAATAAAATCTGCTCTTCTCCCCAAAGGACATCTTTATATGCATATATTTCCTGTAAAAGTCAGGCAAGGCATAGTTCTTGCCAAATCTAGATCTTCCTTCTGTGGCTTGAAAGCCCCCTTACTAGATGGGCATGGGCATAGCTCATCCCCATTTGTAGATTTGAATGTGTAAGGCATGCTGAGAGTGCAGCTACACAAGTGTCCTGGGTGCAGGTGCTCAGACACTGGCAGTGGGGGTCTGTGGGGCGGCCTCTGTGGGGAGAGCCCAGGGCTGCACCGAGCCAAACACAGCCGGCTCCAGCCGGCTCCAACCGGCTCCAACCCACCCACCCCAGGGCACGGCTGAGCCCTGCAGCCACGGTGGCGGCACCTCAGGGAAAGTGTTTGAAAGAAAGGGTAAAAAAATGCCACAGGCAAAGGATGAAGGAAAGAAAAATGGAGCGAGAGAGAAACCACAGTGTGGACACCAGGTCACAGAGGAAGCGTGGAGGAGGTGCTCCAGGCACCGGAGCAGATATCCACTCTGCAACCCATGGGGAACCTCGGTTCACAGCAGAGGAAAGTGTGAGGAAGAAGGAGCAGCTGGAGAAGAGTTGTTATGGATTGACCTTAACCCCCATTCCCCATCTCTCTGCGCTCCTTGGGGTAGGGGGGATGGAGGAGCTGGCAGTGAAGCGGTGAAGTTGAACCTGGGAAAAAGTGAGGGGTGGTGGTGGGAGGTGTTATGTTAATTTTTTGTATTTCGTTCTCACCATCCAAATCTATTTTAATTGGCAATAAATTAATTCCCCAAGTCACGACTGTTTTGCCCCTGTGATAACCAGTATGTGATCTTCCCATCTTTATCTCAAGCTATGAGCTTTCTCACCCTGTTTTCTCCTCCTGTCCTTT
The DNA here is from genome assembly GCF_949628215.1 of Phalacrocorax aristotelis. Classification (NCBI taxonomy): domain Eukaryota; kingdom Metazoa; phylum Chordata; class Aves; order Suliformes; family Phalacrocoracidae; genus Phalacrocorax; species Phalacrocorax aristotelis. Next base: position 173,993,856 of record NC_134276.1, on the reverse strand, counting down.
TGAAGCAGGGAGCGAGGAAGCGGCTGGCTAGCTGGCTGGCTGCTGGCCATGGGCAGCCCACAACAATTAAACCTCGCAGTGGGCCACAGAGAGAGGAATGCCGAGATTGAGGGTCCAGGGCATTTCACTCCAGCGGACCTGCTCAGTAAAGCTGCCTAGTAACATCTAGTTTCTGTGAAGCCAGGCAAGATTTTTTCATACAATACTCTTCATCATGATACATACTGATTTTAAAGTTGTTTAAAGTTGTTTCCTCTCCCAGGATCCAACAGATAAGCACCTACGAATTGACATGCTGTAGTTGAAAACAGAGATAACCGTAGAGTACTGTGTCCACTCCCAGTGCATATCTAAAAATTAAAACTAAAAGGGAGTGGAACAACTTAGACATCACCTGAGCACTGTTCCTTGCAAATCCCTTGCTAACACTGCTACAGCTCCTAATCCTGATTTCCATTTTGCAATTTTCAACCTCACAAATGAGTGCAATCAATGCATTCAGCCTGTGTCAGTCCAAATGCCACAGAAAAGTGTTGGAGTGCTTGCAAAGCTATGCTGGGACACCGACACCACGCACATAACAGCATTACCATGAGCGTGCAGCCACATACTTGAGGACCAGGACACCACGCTGTTGCTAAGACATGCATTTGCCAGTGATACATCTCCCCAGTGGCAGCACATTGCTGCTATCTCTTTCTACCTTAGGATTTAACACACTTGGCACAGCTTGCCAGGCAGCAGATCTGTCAGCTAATTGCCTGTCACAGGGTCTGGAACAGAGGCAGAAATGTTGAGCTGCACAGTGAGATGTGCTGGCCCTGCGGCAGGGAAACAGGAGATGAGGGCCAAAAGATTAGTGTCATACTCAAAATATAGGGCTGAACAGTCACTGGCAGCGAGAATTGTGTTTGCAAGTTTATTTGTTAATGAAGTAACTCCTGAAGGCTTTGAACTATGGAGTTTGGGTAAAAGCTCAGAAAAGGTTATCTCCCTACATTTTTTTTCCTTCCACGGACAAAAATAAGACATCTGTGTGCCAAGAGAGTCTGACACCTGAAAGTACCAGGTGATAACATAAAATGGGTTTGTAGCTTCACGAGGCAGGTTACTAGCTTGCCAAGCCACTCTCCATCGTTTCTCAGCAGTTCTGGTTAACGGGAGGTTCTAGATGACTGCAGGCTTGCTGATGCGATGCTCATCTACAAGAAGGGCTGGAAGGAGGATCTGGGGAACTACAGGCCTGTCAGCCTGACCTCGGTACTGGAGAAGGTTATAGAGAGGTTCATCTTCAGTGAGCTCACCAGGCAAGTGCAGGACAACCAGGGGATCAGGCCCAGCCAGCCCAGCTTCATGAAAGGCAAGTCCTGCCTGACCAACCTGATCTCCTTCTATGACAGCGTGACCCACCTAGTGGATGAGGGAAAGGCTGTGGATGTTCTCTACCTGGATTTTAGTAAAGCTTTTGATACCGTCTCCCACAGCATCCTCCTAGAGAAGCTGGCGGCTCATGGCTTGGATGGGTGTACTCTTCGCTGGGTAAAAAGCTGGCTGGATGGCTGAGCCCAGAGAGTTGTGGTGAACGGAGATAAATCCAGTTGGCAGCTGGTCATGAGCGGGGTTTCCCAGGGCTCATTGTTGGGGCCAGTCTTGTTTAATATCTTTATCAATGATCTGGATGAGGGGATCAAGTGCACCCTCAGTAAGTTTGCAGATGACACCAAGTTGGGTGGGAATGTTGATCTGCTTGAAGGTAGGAAGGCTCTGCAGACAGATCTGGACAGGTGTATTTGATGGGCTGAGGTCAACTGTATGAGGTTCAACAAGGTCAAGTGCCAGGTCCTGCACTTGGGTCACAACAACCCCATGCAACGCTACAGGCTTGGGGAAGAGTGGCTGGAAAGCTGCCTGGCAGAGAAGGACCTGGGGGTGTTGGCTGACAGACAGTTGAACATGAGCCAGCAGTGTGCCCAGGTGGCCAAGAAGGCCAACAGCATCCTGGCTTGTATCAGGAATAGTGTGGCCAGCAGGAGTAGGGAAGTGATCATGCCCCTGTACTCGGCACTGGTGAGGCCGCACCTTGAATACTGTGTTCAGTTTTGGGCCCCTCAGTACAAGAAGGACATTGAAGCGCCGGAGTGTGTCCAGAGAAGGGCAACGAAGCTGATGAAGGGTCTGGAGAGCAGCTCTTATGAACAGCAGCTGAGGGAACTGGGGTTGTTTAGCCTGGAAAAAAAGAAGGCTGAGGGGAGACTTTACTGCTCTCTATAACTACCTGAAAGGAGGCTGTGGGGAGGTGGGGGTTGGTGTCTTCTCCCAGGTCACTAGCTATAGAACAAGGGGAAATGGCTTCAAGCTGCATCAGGGGAGGTTTAGATTGGATATTACGAAAAACTTCTTCACTGAAAGAGTGGTCAGGCACTGGAACAGGCTGCCCAGGGAGGTGGTAGAGTCGCCATCCCTGGAGGTATTAAGAAGACATGTAGACAAGGCACTTCATAACATGGTTTAGGAGACATGGCAGTGTTGGGTTGATGGTTGGACTTGATGATCCTAGAGGTCTTTTCCAACCTTAATGATTCTATGATTCTATGATTCTAATTACCTTAGTCCTATGAAGGCTGAAAAAGAGCTGAAGGAGTTGAGCTGAAAGCTCAGGGAGCTTTCATGGCAACCTGAGAAAGGTTGGAGGTTTGTAGTTATGTTTAGGCTTATGGCTTTTTGTTCCTATGTGTAGTTCTGGATTATTTTTTCCTCTCTGAATCTCAGAAATGTTCTCAGGATAGAAAAAATGATTTCTGCTTTGGCTTACCTGAGAATAAACGCATTTGGTTTAACTTAAGGAAAAACAACACACTTAGCTTATTCACATGAACAAACTTATGAAAACAAGCAGGATTTAATCTGTGATAGAAAAAATTTATCCAGAAAGCACAGAAAGTACAGTTTCATTCTCATTTGGGAGAAAATAAATACACTGATATTTTAAGGTATCTGTATACTACCAAAGCTTTCTCTTTCTCTCCCCCTCTTACTGTAAGCCTCCCAGAATGCCTTTTGAAATAGTGTAAAGAATTAAGATTGCTGATGAATGAAAACCAGCAGTTTTATAAGATGCCACATAACTGCTGAATTCGATAAAATATAAGCAAATTGCTCCTTTCTTACAGAACTAGTGTAGAAAATGTCTCTATATATTATCTATATCTTGTCTAAAGCCATAAGATAATAAGAAACATTGATGTTAAAAATTTACACACAGCAAGCTATTTAATTAATAAAAACATCTACCCAAACAAAACAGCCTGAATTACATATGCTGGAATTTTAAAACCTCTGCATTTTCAAAGTAATTGGTCTAAAACTTGTGACTAATTCTATGAAGAATTCCTGAAGGTATGTATCCTTTAGACAGAACAAATGTGGCTTTTCCATGAAAGAGTAGTGGAATAGCTGATGGTACAATAACAAATGTCTTGGTTTTGCACTTGATTAAAATTAAATAATTACTTTTCTTTGCAGTTATATGCAGTGAAGTATGTTTTCATTTATTACATAGAGCAATTTTGTTTAAAAAAACCCATGGTCTTCAGTTCTGCTGTTTCAAATGAAGAAAACACAGCATGTTTAATACCTGCCACCATTTTCTTTTGTACTTTGTGGTTTATGTTTTTACTGTGGACCTTAAAGAGCTGCAAAAAAAGGAGTATTTATACTGCCATTTTGCAGAAGCTCAAGGTCATGCAACCACAGCAACTGGATCTGCATACAAAGTGTCCTGTCTTTGTTCTGACCATTAGCCTGCACTGTTTCTAGCCATCAAGTAATGGCATTGGGTTATCAAAGTATGATAGACTGTTCTGTCTAAATGAGTCTATATCCATCAGTAATGTCCATTCAGGCATATCAGAACACACATATACTTTAGGAGCACATCTACAGAAATTACCTCTTATCAAGAAACAGTGTTTTCAATGTATACAGCAATTGTAGTGCCTGTTTAAAGACTAATCAATACAAATAACACATATATATACACACAGTCAATATTTGGGATATCTTGCACGAAAGAAAGCAAACCTAGCAGTTCAGTGCCTCTTATTATCCCACTAAAAAAATACATAAGAAAAGCTAATAAACTGCAATAGCATATTACTACTGCATATAATATCAATTTCTTCACTCAGCTTCTGTCGTGTAAACAATTTATAAAAATGAGAAATAGAAAACAGAAAGTTTATGTGGAAATAAAGGTAAATTGAGGCCTATAATGAAGACCGTGGAGGTGTAAATTTCACAAAGCAACAGCATACAAATTAGATTTCTTCATTTGTGCGAAACTGCCCACAAAATTGTACCTTGAAAATTGTCATAATATCTGAGTTCTCAATTTTGAATATATTGCAGTTTCTTTCTGAGTTTCAGTTTTATGGCAAGCTTTGCAGTGTATTTCTATTAAGCAAAATTATATACTACACACCCTTTATATTTGTTAATAACATTAAGAGATGTTACTCAGGCTTAATAAATCCTTTTAAAATATTTAGCATGTATGTCTCAGGAACATGTTTTCTGTACAGTTTTAATATCTCAAACTCTAGACGAGCACTTCTAGAAATATGTTTTAGGTCTGACATTAAGAGCCAGAAAAGCCAAATCAAATGTATTGTGCCTTTTTTTGACTAAATGAGCTTTATAATTAATTATAACTGTACAATTAATGCCATGTAATTAAAATGCTGAACCAGTGCAATATATACTGACTGAAAATTTTATGTTTCTGAGAGCATCCTCCACAGCTATCCTTTTTAAAGAGGCAGAAATACAAAGTCGTGCAATCCACAGTAATTACAAGACACAAGAAAACATTTCAGAATAATGTAGCCCAGTAATTGAAAAGTTACCATGCATTCAAAGAGTTTCAGCTGTAGATTCTACAGCCTTAATACCAGTTATTAGAACTACGGTTCACACAGGTAATTGCAGGTTTGGAATTCAATGGAATAAAATAAATGATTTAATTAAATTTCTTTCTCATATATTACAAAATGCACTAAGTTGTTCCTTTTATAATTTTTTTCTAATTAGCATAAGAACAATCAGTCATAATATAAAAGTGTACTTGTGAAAAAGTCTAAGGAGCTGGGTTTTATTCAGTAACAAACAGCTACATAAACAGTTTCCACTCATCAGGAAACTAGAAGATTTAGGAGTGAATAAAACACTTTGCAATTATTCATCCAGTTTTGGATGACTCTCTTCAGTTACAGTATTTCTCTAAACTGAAGCTGGATCTGCTTTTACAATTGCTACAGTGCCCCAGGAAGATCGTGTGACAACAGAAGTACTTGTAAAGCAGAACTGCCTTCTCTTCCTATCCTACCTGGAAGATGCTGGGTGAAAGGGTGAGTGCAGGTTTCCACTCTTCACTCTTTCTGAAGGCTTTCTGCATTTGGATGATGTGTAGATGTTGGTAGGGATTATATTCTGTCTCTGAACAGGATTCTTTTGTGTCTAACGGGACTTTCAGTAATTATTAAACTCAAAAATATGATGAAACTGAAATTTGAGGAATTCAAGTATAAAATGTCATCTGCAATGAAACATTAGAGCCTAGTCTTTCAGCTGAATTGCAAGATTTTCCATTGTTATCTACACAGATAACACACACATTTTTTTCAGTGTTTCAGCTGTGAGAATGGTCTTTAATGTCAAGGCTAAGCTATTTGCCTAACCTACTGATTAAGTGAAGTAAAAAAGACCACCCAGTGACAATCCGTCGAAGCTGTTTTAAGAGGGGATGGTTCTTCAAACGGTGTACCTTGTTTTCTTCATTGAAAGCAGCTGAATCACAGCTTAATTGAACAACAAGCTTTTAAGAGGCTTCAGCTTGGTGTGGTAATTCTTGTCCTAAACATCATCTTAAATTGGGAAAACAGGATTTGTATTACTTATTTTTAATCACCTATAAGAATGGTATCTAAGCCAAGATGGCCTTTTAGGACCCCTTTTTAGTTAAAAGAGAAAGACTGATACCTTCAGAGAAGGCATCAAGACTGATACCAACATTTGAGACTGGCTCTAGCCTCCACTGTCTCTAGAGTAGAGACAACAACATTAAATTCAACATTAAACTTTAGACAGGAAAATCAGGAGACGGCATTAGAAGAGCATTTAATGAATGCTAAATTTTCTCCCCTTTCTTGTGGACATTGTCACATATCTTTTTTGAGAAAAAAAATCCTCACAGAAGTCCAAAGAGAAGAAACAAAAATTAAAAATGGGGGATAATTAAGAACTGCAGTTTATAATGACAGCTCTTGCGATCTCTAAAGGCAGGAATAAAGATATTCTTGTTCAATGGCAGTTAATGAATTACTTATTGATTTTAGCAGTAACAGATATAATCCAAAGAATAAAGGCTAACATCTGAGTTGTTGGGTTTTTTCATTCTTTTAAGAAAGCATCTATTTAGAGCCTGTCTTAATGTACTTTTCAAAAAAACAGAAAATAAACTAAAAGACCTCAAAAAAATTTGAAGTGATGGTATGGACTTCTATAACCCCATCTGAAATCCTGCATTTTTCCATGCTTGTCAATTTTGTCATATTATTATCTTTCGTATTACTATCATCCATTAAAAATTGTACTATTTGCAGACTGAAATACTAAAATTGCCTTGGAGAAGTTAAAGTCATGTTGAAAAGCTGGAAGAGGTTGGAGATTAATCATACACTTTGTATTGAGGAACCTTTTTCCTATTCATAGAAGAAAGTCTGAAACTGGAATCTAACTGTACAAATCATAGCCAAGAATTTATATGTTGGTCCATTCAAGGAATGCAGTCAGAAATCCGTGATTCAAATAGTCATATGCAGTATCTTCTACAAATGTAGTGTGAAGAATTTCTCCCTGTTCCCTTAAGGGCAAAAACTTTCCAGAAAAAAACATTGTTTTAAGATTTCATTTTTTTTTTCCCAGATAGGGAGGATGAACTAACTTCTTGCCAATATTAAATCACAGCAATTTTTCTCTTAGCTATTGGTTATTTTAATTACATTGTGCTGGTACTTGGATTATTTGTTATATCTTAAAAGAATGTAAGGTGATGGAAATGTTTATCCCGAATTCCTTGTGCCAGTTCCCCTATAAACAAGATAATCTTTATCTGAAAAAGAAATTATTTAAAATAGCTTCTATATAATGCAGAGCCACAGTCTTTTCTCAGTGGTACATCCCAAGTCCTCATTAATGTTTCTCCATTGATGTGTAAGTGTTCAGTTTTGGCCCAATGACTTTCCATTATCTGAATAGTTTTAGTAAAAAAGATAACTGACTTATTATACTACAAGTGAATGATTTGCTTCTTTTGTTAACAAAATGGATTTCTTATTCTGCCCCTCAGGAGCAATAGTAAGTCCTCCCTTCTTCTCTTTTAAGTCATGCGGTATATTTCTTTAAGCAAGAAAAACAAAAATACCTTCCTTCCAAATTTAGTATTACACAGCTTTATATCAAAATCCAATTTAGAACAAGGTTAAATAGAATAAATACAGCCTCTCATTGCTTTCCTCATTTTGCCTATTGCTGTTCTACTGATTTCAACTGACAGGAGCATTGAGCTGGGTGGGAAGCAAGGTAAATGCAGAAGAAGCTGTGAATATATTATCATTGTCTTTATTTAGCTGCACCATTAAACCATTTAGGAAAAAATGACAGTAATTTTGATAGGACGAGACCTCACTTGTAGTACAATATTCATTGACCCTGAAACATATAATGTGAATAACCTCAAGATGCACAGGCTTCTGTGGGCAACAAAATATCAAATTCACATAAGGAGGCTTAAATTACACAAAAATCCAAGATATTTTGAACATACATTAGGGCAGGATATGGTCCTTTGAATGTTATTCTCAATGCTCGTACCAGCAGCAACCGTCATCTGAAAAAGGGGGCAACAGAGATTCCGCTGAATGGAACAGGATTTTGTACAGTGCTACAGTACATTTAAATTACACCATGCTAACAAGATGAATGTTATCATCATTCAAACAACCTGATCTAAGAGAACAAAAGTGTGGCTCAACTGAAATTAACACAAAAAAATTGAAAGTATTGTTACATCTCCTGACTCATGAGGAGCCGAGAACAACCAAATAGTAAGTCACTGTGGTGTTCTGTACGGCGTTCACAGAAGTGAGCTCTGAAGCACTGTCAAACAGTCAGATAACTATGGAGAAATAATCATAGCTGCATGGCTAACTTTAATCCGAGGTCTCTGCATAAAGCAAGAGGTTAACCGGTTTGTGAGGTCTGAAGAAAGTAGGATCTTCACCAAATTAAAAGATCTTACAGAAAGACATCAAAACAAATAAACCTATTTAAATCATTAGGTAGAATTTACCTATTAAATTAATAATTTTTTTATTCTGTCTCAGACTTCACTGTTGCAGAAAACAATCATAAGAGCGGAAAAATATTAGGAAAAAAGCTATGTGCAGTTAAAAATCTGGAAGTCCCTTCAGCTATGTGAAGAATATATCTTAGCACTGAATACTATTTTTCCTCCTTTTTCATTTATTTTTGCAGAGCCCAACATATAACATTCTTCTTGAGAAAGACCCAGACTAGTAGGCAATCTGACCAGATGACATTTCTTCAGATCTCAGTACTTACTTCAAAGGAAATTTTCAGCAGAAATTTTCAAAAAGGTCTAGAAGTACTGTTTCAATCTATCCTGACTGCCATTAAAAAAACCAACCAAACAAACAAAAAATCCCACAAAAAACCCTAACACACCAGTTCTAGATTAAAGCTCTAAACAGTTTCTTTCCCTTGTTGAAAGCATATGTAACAATACATACAATGTTCATGCTAATTGTAGTTGAGCTTCATCATCTCTCAAAATAAATACTGACCTAAGCTTTATTTCTGTGACTTTACCAACTCACTTCAGTAAACCTAGTATTGAGAACTGACAAAAAGAGAGTATTTTTGGATTCAAGTATTTTTAATAGCACAATATAACATTTGGAAAATACAACATATTGCAAGATGTGTTTTATTATGTCTTTACTATTATAATTTATGAGGAAGTTAAGCCTGCCTATATATTTTTACTTTTGCAGTAAACAAAAATGTGGACATTATCACTATATTTAATAACAGCCACAGGCATGTATCCATGTTCATCTATCTACAAACCACATATTGCCTATGAAACTTCACATTGTGATTTGTAGCATTTTTAAAAAATTTGAAATCATTTTAAACTTTCAATGTTTTCAAGGAGAATTATGCTAATAGTGGTAAGAAATAGAGTAAATCTTAAATTTTAAGGAAAACTCTCCATGTATGCTGGCAAGTTCTTAACTTCCTTGTGTCAGACTTCCCTTCTTTAGATTTACACCCTTAAATATCTGAAAACATTTTTATCATGCTTTTTTATTTTTTTTAAAGGAGATTTCACTTCGTACAAAGCAGCTACTTTTGAAAAGAACATTTCCACACAAAGCAACTTCATGGTCAATTCATGTGTCATGTTTAGATGGATCTTTAACACTACTGTTGCTCCAGAATTTTGTAAGGAAAACACAACCTGCATTATGTCAGCATGACACTGTTTTAAATAAACAATATCTGAGCACAAGAAAACATACACATTATAAAATTTATCTATTCATTATTTCAGTCTCACACAATCTTATTTAATAACAGTTTAATGCTGATTAAATTTAATCTCAGTGTTTATACATACAAACTACTAAAAAGGGGTTGAAACAAATGCACCTGGATTAATGTGTAAATAGTTTGCACATTTTTGCACATTTTTTAATTTACGTTGGTCTTACATACGACGTTTACTGGTAACTTTGCACTTTTGTGTAAAAAGGTAGATCTACTGTATACTTTTGACTGCTGCATCTGAGCTCTGTTAACTAATTCATCCTTGCTGTCCATCACTTTTAACAGCAATAATCTCTGAGTAACTTCAGTATAATTTTTTTAATTGTCTTGTAAACAGTTTTCCCCCTCTTTCTTCTTGTAAAACTGTGATTAAAGGTTTATTGATGAAAGGTATAAAGTGAACAGTGTTCAATTCTAGCAGCTGGTTTAAGGACCAGTATTTTGACTCTTCAGGCCTACTATGGGAAACTTTACATAATTGGAAATGAGTGATCCCTGATATTTCCATGCTGTAAGGCTATCTCCTTATAGCCATGGTAATTTCCTATCCAATTGGACTCATAGTACCTAGAATGTCAGGTTTAAGAGAAGAGAATTGAATGAAAAATATTGAGTAAAAAGTATAAAATTGGTGCATTAAATCTGAAATTGTTTGCTGTC